>NC_081409.1:704084596-706727096 GCF_030272615.1 Cryptomeria japonica | reverse complement strand
GTGTTTTAGTGCAAAGATTTTTGGCATACTAATTCACCCCCCCCTCTTAGTATTGATCAATCACTTAGCCAACAAGTCAATCACCCAAAATCAACTGTAAACATCATAAAACATCTATTGAACCTATTTGACATCAATGACAATATAAATAATTGATCATGTCATCTCCCTCTACTAGTACAGTCATTCACCATCATCTCATCTTCATCAATTATGCCAAACATGCCAACAATATATATATATATATATATATCGAACTATCAGAATGAAAATTTGCATAACACAGTGTAGACAACCAAAATTGTCATGTTTAATTAAATAAATATTTTATTTATTTAACTATCTAAGCCTAATTCTTCTATTAATTAAATAAATCTTTATTTATTTAATTAATTCATTTATCCTCTTCTAGCCTTATTTCTCATTTAAATAAATACATTTATTTATTTAAATTATCCTTTTCTTAAATTAAATAAATATTTTTATTTATTTAATTATCCTATTTCTTCTATTAATTAAATAAATCTTTATTTATTTAATTAATTCATTATCTTTTTCTACACATGACACATGTCATTCATCTCTCAATTCCTACACTACCTACCCCTTTCATTATTTTACTATTTCTTCTACCTACCCTCTAATCCTAACCGACCTCTTTTTTTACACCTCTCAATGTTATCCCTCCATTTCATATTGTGTCTTCTATTTAAGGAGATGCCTTCTTCATTATCAAACCCTAATCACTCATCCTAATCAACAATTTTGGAGGACTTGGCTACACTATGATCCTACTTGCAACCACATTCCGTTCTTTGTTGAGCTCTTGTGCACATAAAATCTGAGAGCAAATATACATCAAGCAAGATCAATGGAGATAGGAAGAATGGAGATCAAAACCCTATTGGACATGTGATGGTATAATATTTATTGATTTTGAGTTATTTGCATTGTCTTAGGTAATCTTCATATGTTATGGTGGATCTTTGTTGATTGTTAGGCTAGGGTTTAGTGGTTGGATTCATTTAGCCTTTCAATATTGTTATTATTGTTATCCATTTTCACCATATACACACAGAATTCCAACCAGGCCGAACTTATCAAATCATGACATAGCAGAGGAGATGTCATGGGAGATTTCCCATGGCTATGAGTAAGCTCCCCTCACAGCTATGGGAATGGCTCCCTACAATGTGGGTTTCCCCATGACTATGGGTCAAGCCACCCATAGCATGGGAGGGATCCCCACAATTTGGGCTCACCCCATGGTTGTGGGTCAAGCTGCCCACAATGTGGGTGGGCTCCCCACGACTCCACACACAGAGCCACAAAAACAAAAAAATAAATAAAAGAACATAAAAGACATAATATATGCATTTTTTAAAACGAATCAAACAAGGATTCTCAAGGAATTTATCAAGCAAGGAAAACATAACCATGTGGGTCCAAGAATCAAAATGCACAAATTCTCAAATTGAATTTGGTTTAACCCATAATTTCATTTCAAAACAATTTAAAACTTACAAAACAAAGACCTCAGATGAAATCATTTCTTGATATCAATTTTAGACCCAGAATTAAAATTCAAGAATTTATAAACCCAAATCCCATGTCATGCCCAAACTTGTGGGCACAAATGGAATAATTTTTTTTTTTTTTAAATACTTAACCTAGTACAACTAACTTATCAAAATAATGCAAAACTATTTTAGTCTTAACTATGTTTTTGGAGTGAATCTAACCACTAAGCCAATTTGGCAAAATAAAACATCTAAGTTAAAAGCAGATTATAATTCTCCAACAAAATTAATAATATCTTCCATTAAATAATTAAACTCACTTAACAAATAATCTCAAACTTAATTGATAGGGGATATTATTAATCTCATGTAGTCCTTTATTTGCCTAGGGTCTAATTTAATTTGCCCTAGCTCTTAGATTAAATAAACCTATTAATTAAAATTTCCATTAATTAAATACCTTATAATTTAAAATTCATGAGGGCCAACTTGACCCTACATATATCATTTTAATTCCCTAAGGATTTATCCTCCCAAAGAGTTTTAAAATCTTCTTATTAAAATGCTTCTACATTCATATAATAATTAAAAGTGCATTAATTAATTTACAAATAACTATTTTGATTCCATATAAATATAGAATTTAATTACATATATATGTGTGTGTGTGTGTGTAGATAGCCATATACCTAAGATATATATATATATATATATATATATATATATATATACATATCTAAACAAGTGTGAGGGAAAATAAAAATATATTCACACACATACACACACACACACAAACATATATATATATATATATATATATATATATATGTTTATACCCAAGGATTAATGGAGCTCTTTTTCTTATTTATTTTTAAAAGAACCCAAGAGGGTTCATGAGCTAACCCTATTCTCTTTCCTTTTTATTTATTTATTTTATACCTCACATATTCTTTTCTTTTATTCCTATTTGTATTTTGCCCTAACCTGAAATTAGGGTTAGGGCGTGTGTGTGACATTCTTATTTTGTGTGAGTTGTGTGTGTGTGTAATGTTTTTTTTTTGTGTGTGGTGTGTGCAGGTCATGGAAGTGGATGGCACCGCCTTTATTTCTTTTCGGCCGGTTTGGGTCTGCGTGGGAGCCGAGGCGCTCAAGGCGGGGGCCGAGCAGTTTGCATGAGGGGGAGAGCCGAGTGGCGGCTACTATGGTACCCCGCAGGGAGCGGCCGTCATCCACCAACAATGGCGGCTACCACCCACTACGGGTTACCACAGTGGCAGTCACCGCCGCCGGGGGTCGTCCTAGTGGCGGGCTTCGTCTTGCCCACTGCGGACGGCCCACAACGAGCGGTGTCCGCTCACTGCAGCGCCCGCAAGGGGTGGGGGAGATGGTCAGTGGGGGTAGGGTTTCTTGGCCCTTTTCCCCGATCTGCACAATGCTAAAAATTTTTATTTTTTTTTAAATTTCTTTTTTTCCTTTAAACGTTTAACATATATATATATATATATATATATATATATATATAAGTATGTATATATATAATTTTTTTGAAATATGCAGGCCTCAAAATAAAACATCTAAATGAATTATATATATATATATATATATATATATATATAGGTGTTTATGCTTTTATTAACTTAAACAAGTTTATGAGTTTCCCTCCTTTCCCTTTTTTTTCAGTATTATTAAGTTTGTATATACATGCAGAAAACTAGAAGAATAATGACAGTAAGTTATAGATGAAGGTTTCACTATCTATTTTTTTTTATATGCTAATATATATGCTATATTTTTTTATTTATTTTTTGTTGATAAGGCATCCTATTTATTCCCATCTTATTTAAAAATATACATTTACAGCAAGCTTTAACCTATCTCTTTTCCCTTTTAAGACTTAGATTTTAACTTTGGAAATGGAACACTAATTATCTTTATTTTTCTGCAACTAATAAAATGATAGAAAATAGTAATTTATAACAGCAACTACATTAACCTAGAAAACATGTAAATCAACTTAAAGATAGATAGATTAAACCTATTTATCACATTTAGTAATTGTATTCAGCTCAAGAGTCTATATGCATGATATTCCTTATTTCCATAATTTTATTTGCATGAAGAATAAAAGGAACTTTAAATTTCAAAAAGAAACATGAATGCAACAACTTTTATATATTTTTTTTAAAACCATAGAACTTAATAAAACTTATGCATTTCATTTTTTGCAAAAATAACTAAGTAAACTCATGCATTTCTTTAAGCATTTTATTTATTTTTAAATGAAGATAGCATTACAAATGGGATTGAAACCCTACTAGTCTCTCCTTTCCATTGAATAAGAACTTATAATAAAATGCATACATTACTTTGCTTTTGGAAAAATAAATACAACATTGACTCCTCTTTTCTTTTTTTTTTCTTACAAGCTACAATATTAAATACATTTTTTTTCTTTTAAACTTTTCTACAACATAAAACAACAACAAATCTCTTCATCTTTTCCTTCCCATCCCAAGCTACCTGCAATAAAATACAACTTGACCATGGAGAGCTCACCTCCCAGCCTAGGCTTACTAGAAGCCACCCCCAAGCTTGGAGAACCAAGCACTAGACGGGACACAAACAAACAAACAACACAACAACAAAGGCAAACACTCAACATGCATTTTCCCATCCCAAGCTACACTCTCACCACAACTTGTGATGATCTTTCCACGGGTGGAAGTGGACCAAATACCATTGGGGAGATTGCAAGCATAATACAACTCAAGCCACCTCATGGTATAACAAAATACAACAACTTCATCTCCACACCCTTATGCCCCCCAAAGGCATAAAAGCCATTTTCTCTCCCCTTATGACCCCCAAATGCATACACAAGGCTATGCAACAAGGGTCACAAATGACACCCTTGAGATCACTCTCCATAAGGAGAGCCTCTCACCCAAGGCTGTCATACTTCTTCTACCCCAAGACCATCCTACTCTCCCAAGATTAGAAGGCCTTGGACACTCCCAAAGCAAGAACACATAAACAAAGAACAAGGAAAGGAAACATTTACTCTTTTCTCCTACAAAACAAATTACATATACACATCTCCTCATACAAGCATTTCTTTCTTTCAAAACAACATAAACAACATAATCAAAAGGAAGTAAAACCAACCTTAATCTACCAATAGGTATGATAGACTTAGTTGGGGATGAGCAGCCCAAATCCACACAAACTCTTCACCAACACTTCCAGAAGAATCCTATCCTACAACTATTTTCAAAAATTGCATTATCTCCAACAATGGAGAGTGGGTGATTACTCACTAAGTCCCTAATCCTTGCCTAAGAAGGCTTCTCTCACACTTCCCAACCCCTTGGGTAAGGTGAGAGTTCCCATTGGTTTCTCTTCCCAACCTCTAAATGTTGCTAAAAATGGAAAGGGAAAAGGTGAGAGAGGATGGGGAAGAGAGTTTGACATCAAAAGGGAAGGTTGTCTATCCTAGGAGGAACCTTCTAAGTTGAATTTTTGCTCACCTTGGGAAAACCACTTTTAAGGTGACTAAACAGTCACATGGGAGTAGTCACATGTTTAAAAATACCCCTAACCCATAGGTATACCCTTTGGACCTTGGAAAAGCCCTAAAACTGACCCTAGGAGTCCATTTGACCCCTTAGCAACCCAACTGAAGTTAACCTACGGGTCAAACTTGAGTTGACCACTCCCAAGACTCCCTACCCAAGGCAAATTTGGGACCACACTCATGTGTTTGAATGGCTTTGGTAGAAACAAAACTCCCTCCAAGAGACAAGTCAAAATCAATGACACTAATCAGCACGTGTCAAGTGACACAATAAAATACAATATAAAAATCACACATGGAATTTTGTCTCTTGTAGGATTACACATATACATAAAATCAATTTAACACTCATGCATCATTTACTTTCACAAATAAAATACAATACAAATGGGGTGTTGTCTCTCCAAATAGACAACCCCTGGCTTAACAAACGTACATAGGTCTAGGTTTGGTTCTCCATATTATTTCCATGGTCACATGGATAATTTTTCTACACATCTCAATTAACACATCAGTAATTCCAAATAATCACAATTATATATATAATTAAACACATGGATTTCATTGCCCATCAAACACTCATACATTTGACAATAATAATTCAATATCCCATTCATTCAAATTCGATTCCACATAAGCAATTATCATAATTCTCAAAATTGAACCATTCATAAAATAAGCATCCTATTTCTATCATCAAAATGAAGTCCTGCAAATCCAATAATGACATTTACCATTTCAAAATGATTCTATTCTAGCAACATATTAAGTTTCATAATCATAATGCATAGAATGAAGCATCAATATACATCAATGTAATCCAAATCATGGAATCATATAGGTTCTAAATCCATAATGCATAAAATAAAGTATCCATAATAGTCTCGATATGAAAATAACCGAAAATGTCAGGATGAGTCGGGGTAGGGCCTCACATCCCATTAATAAAAAAATTCAATTTTTTTTTCATTACAAACAAACTGATTTTCATTCCGATTAAGAAGAAATTTTCACATAAAAGAGAAAAGAATCTAAAACCCTACCTCTTTACACTAGTTGGGAATCAAACACATAGGTAGAGGAAATAATCCCCAAAGAAATCCATGGCTTCGCCACAATACACAAGGCACAAATCCATAAAGCTTCAATTCAGAAAGTTTCAAGCAAAATCTTCCAAAACCCTTTCCTTTGTATTCTTTTATCAATTTTCCCCAATTTCTTCTTTTCAAAACCATATTTTCCCCAAATTCATTTTCAAAACACCATAACCAAAAATTCACATGCATAAAAATCCTTCACAAGAAAACAAAACTTTCTCCCCTCTTCAATTTCCCCCAAAAAACAAGATATACTTTTTCCAAAAAGAAACTCCCCATACAAACCGCATGCAATATTCCTCTAATTAATTCTAATGATTAATTTGTGTTTTTGTAACTCCCTCATACATTCAAATATTGAATTTTGAAACAAATAAATATTAATTACCCTTTTAAATTAATTTTTCATGAGCACAATAAAATCCTATAATAAATATTTAATTCCCTTTTAAATAATTATTTTCAAAAAGGTAGAATAGATTAAATCACTTAGCTAATGCAATTAACTTAATATAATATTGCACAATTTTCAATTTTATAAATTAATTAATCATTAAAACTCAATTACCTTTAATATATTAATATTATCACTTTCTCGCTAATTAAATAGGATAAACATTAAACTAAACAAAAGAGTAACAAACTGAGACTAACAAACACAAAGGGCCAACATGACTGGGCAACCAAAGTACAAGGATACTTGACAAGGATCCCATTCTCGTTGGCAACAACAATGAAGGAAAATTGAGAGAAGGGGGGGGGGGTGAATCAGTTTTTAGCGGATTACACAATTTAAGAACAATCTTAGATCTGATCAACTGCACCAAGAATAAAGATAAGAACAATAACATAAACACACATAACACCAA
Organism: Cryptomeria japonica; assembly: GCF_030272615.1. Taxonomy (NCBI): domain Eukaryota; kingdom Viridiplantae; phylum Streptophyta; class Pinopsida; order Cupressales; family Cupressaceae; genus Cryptomeria; species Cryptomeria japonica. The sequence goes on along the minus strand of NC_081409.1, from coordinate 706,720,036 downwards.
TAATGTTGATGTGGAAAACCTGTCAAGGGAAAAACCATGGTGGGAACCTACCCACAATGAGATGATACTCTGTAGTAGTATGTGTAAATATTACAATGGGGAATGCACATGCATCCAAGCACATTGCCTAGATCTCACTACTCAAAATACAATGACTCGAAAGGTTACAACCCTCAGGGAAGGTTCACTACCTTATAAAAATATTCAGGCTGTAATCTAGTTAAGATGAATTAAAATAATAGCATCTACTAATGCTTCATGACAATTCTGGTTAAGCACAATTGTTTGCCTTGCAACACTCACTGCTCAAAACACCACACCAAAACATGAATTCTCTTGTTCGCACATACTTCATTTAGTTTATTCTGAAACAACCATTCAGTACCAATCAGATTGTTGTCTTTAGGTCTCAGAACAAGTTCCCATGTGTTATTCTTCTCAATCTAATTCAACTCTTCCTCCGTATCTTTTATCCAATTTTCATCCTTACAAGATTCACCAACATCTTTAGGTTCAATCTTGGAAATCAGACATACCTCTTCAACAACAATCCTTCTCCTCATCATCAGACCTTTGTTTTTATCATCAATAATCTAATTTTCTAAATGATTCAATTTCACATACCTCAGAGTTTTTTGATTATTGTGACTCTTAGGATCTTGAACTTCTTCACAAATAGCAGCAATATTTGGAGTAACTATCTCTACGAGAGCATTCTACTTTAGAACCTCAGTCTATACAGGATTTAAAATAACATCTTGATCATCAAATGCATATCCGCATGCTCTAAACTACTTTCCACAATATTCATCAACCTTGAAATTTTTAGTTTCCACTATCTTATTCAACCTCTTATTGTATCACCAATAGGCTTTTCTCTTAGTAGAATATCCTAAGATAATTCGTTCATCACATCTTGCGTCAAACTTCCCTATATCCTCATCTCTTTTGATATAACATTTTCTTCCAAAAATTCTAAAATATCTAACTATAAGAACATGACCAAACCAAAAATCATAAGGAGTCTTACCGGAATCACCTTTTATATGCACCCAGTTGAATGTGCAAACAATAATGCTAATAAATTCTCTCCAAAATATTTGTGCAACATTTCCTTCAATCAACATAGTTCTAGCAACATCCAAAATGGTTCTATTCTTTCTTTCAACAACTCCATTTTGTTGAGGGGTTCTAGGAGAAGATATTTGTCTACTAATTTATTCCTTTCATAAAATGAATCAAACTCATCAGATGTGAATTCTCCTCCTCTGTCAAATCTCAGACACTTCAGCTTCAAACCTTGTCTCAGTCTCCACCTTAGATTTGAATATCTAGAATTTCTCTAGTGCTTCTATTTTTTCCCTTAGAAAGGTAACCCACATCATTCTAGAGTAGTCATCAATCAACAACATTAAATATCTATCACCCTACATGCTTCTCACTCTTGTAGGACCACACAAGTCAGTAAGTACAAGATATAATAACCCATAAATGAAATTCTTATTTTCTTTGCCAACTAGCATTCTTTACATACCGGATTAGAAGGCTTCACAATCTTAGGAAAATCTCTAATGACTTGAGTAGAACTTTTCCTTATCATACAGTCAAAATTAAAATGACACATCCTTCTATGCCACAACCAAATTTCATCAATGTGAGCAACCAAACAACTTTTCTCATTGACATTCAAGTGAAAGATATTACCTTTTATCTTAGTCCTTGATGAAATCTCTATACTAGAGGCATTTAAAATATTACACTTATCATTCTTGAATTGCAAATCATATCCCTTATCAACCATCTGTCCAACACTCAAAAGATTATGCTTCAATCCTTCAACATACAAGACATCATCAATATTATGCTTACCATCAAAGGAAATAGAACCTCTACCACAAATCACACAATCTTTATCATCTCCAAACCTTACTATACCACATTCTCTGTAATCTTCCAATAATATTCTTCAATACACTTCAAATGAACTTCCATCGGATCCTTCCATATAGTGTAATAAATTCCATCAAATCTAGGACTCTCTTTCTTGAAAACATAAGTTACTATCCTAGGTCTCCTCAAGTGGTCAAGCTTCTTCTAGAGGATCTAGCTCTAATACCAATTGTTGGCAACAATAATGAAGGAAAACTAAGAGGGAGGGGGGCATGAATAAGTTTTCACTGGATTAAAAAATTTAAGCACAATCTCAGATCTAATCAACTGCAGCAAGAATAAAGATAACAATAACAACAACACACATAACACCAAGATTTTTAATATGGAAAATCCAGTCAAGAGAAAAACCATGGTGGGAACCTACCCATAATGAGATAATACTCTATAGTAGTATGCGTAAATATTGCAATGAGGAATGCACATGCATACAGGCACACTGCTTAGATGTCACTGCTCAAAATACAATGATCCAGAAGGCTACAACCCTCAAGGAAGGTTCACTACCTTACAAAAATATTCAGACTACAATCTAGTTAAGATGAATTGAAAGAATAGCATCTGCTAATGCTTGATGATAGCTCTAGTTAAGCATAATTGTTGGCCCTACAACACTTGATGCTCAAAACACCAAAATGAAAGATGAATTCTCTTGTTCTCACATACACCACTCTCTAATAATGCACACTCAACACCATGCCCAAATTACATGAATACAACACCTATTTATACAAATCTTCAACCTTGACTACAAGATCAGTCAAACCCTCAACACCTAATCAAAAAAATAGATCACATGATACACAAATCAACCACCAAAACTATAAAATATCATATATGACATAGCATGGACCCAAATCAACTCCTTGAATATGCAACACCACTAGATATCTTGCCAAGATCAACTACAACACATTACACCACCAAAAATACTACATAACACTAAGAATATCACCAAACCCATAAGATCTTCAAGAACATGTACAATGATCAATGTAGATCATCAAGACAAATAGGACATAATTAGGAAACACTAACAAGCATGTTAAAACAATTTGTAATAGATGCACCAACACCACTTAATCAAATCTTCGTTGATCAACACACTAACACTCAAGAACACTGAACAACAACAACTAGGACAAGAAGGATAACTTGTAGAGAACCAAATCATGAACCATTTGAAATTAAGATACACGCAAACATATACAACAGTCTCCTAGATCCACAAGAGAAGATATGATCATATCAGAGCACAATAGATCAAACACCAAAATACTGCAACCCTAAACACTAAAAAGACAATATCCATACCAAAATCCACAAATTGATGAAATCACCATATAGCATCATGAAATCAATAAAGAATGAATTTCTCTAGTTGATTCATCATAGAAAATAGATAAACCAATTGGATCAACTCACTGCAATCACCAGATCACCAAAATGACTCTCTACAACACCAAAACATAGGAATATGTTGATATCAACAACAACAACATATCCTAGCAGAAGCAATACCCAATAGTTCCTATAGGAACGATGTTAACATCAAGGGTCTGACTGATAACTCCAATTTTCCACTTTACCATTGGATCATAGAGCACACTTAGACCTGAAGGTTTAGGTGGACTCAATGCTCAGTACTTGCAACTACATAAACAAACTATCAAACATGTACATACAAACCATATAATATCACACTGTGAAAAGAGAATGGAAGTGATGTAGCTTACTAATAAAGAGCAATGCAATGCTTTTCCCTTTCATCCAAGAACATAAAAGATAAAACATTGAGTATGTCAGAACAAATAAACATTGATAAATATATTGATTAAATCCTAACATCACATATATAATCCATCTCAATAATCATCTGACTATCAGAGCATAAATAACATCATATAAGCACATCATAGTCAACAATATAAAAATCATCATTATGCCAATGATCCACAGAGCATAGAGTATGAAAATCACATATGAATCTAAAAGAAATAGACAAGCATCATATCCAAATCAAAATTGACCAACACCAAAAGGGGTTGAAGCCACACAGAAACTCAAAACCACAAAGTCTTACAAGCCATAAAGAGAGTGGGAGCTACAAATGACATATATTAAAACACGAGAATAATTATAATCAATGTCAATACAAAAAGAAAGTATTAATGGGGAGGTAAAATAATACAGCCAAAAACATAGGATAAAATGTTGGCAATTGACACTCATCCAGTGGTTTTTGGTGGTTGATTATTAGTTTAGGGTTGTCATTGATGGTAACTCTTCATGGAGATTAGATCTGGTGGTCATAATTCTTCTTATCTAGAAGCGGGTGTTAACCAGTATTTTAGGAAGAACAGAGCATTTTTGGGTGTGGAAGCTTTCTGATGATTTTGATGCATTGAATCATGTTCTTGTTGATTGGGCTAGCATAGACACATCATTTTTCTATTGTTTTGGTGATCTACACTTATATTTTTGGATCCAGCCAAGCCGACATATGACTACACATTACACTAGTAGGTCGACATGTTATATGACCTATTTTGTGGTTATCGATATGTAAGTTTGGTATAGATGATCTTTTTGGTGTATGGTGTGATTATATGTGAGTGAGAGGTGATCGAGAATCCATTTTGTCATAGTTTCACATGCGTATTCTTGATCTAGTAGCTGACTAAGATAGTGAAAAAGGCATAACAAAGTAGAACAGAGAAGGTGATCCAGTCAGTCTATTCAGCACTTAACTAGAACTCATCCAAGCATTTTAGATGCTATTTCAAAGTTCATTCATTATAATTCATCACTATAACTATTTTGGAAGTCAGTGAGACTTCCTCGAGGGTTGTAGCCTTCCGGGTTATTGTAATTGAGCAATGAGCTCTAGGCGGTGTGCCTAAATGCCTGTGCATTCCCATATTGTAATATTGTTTTTCTACTAGCCACAGTGGAATAATATTGTGGTTTCAAATCCCTTCATGGTTTTTCCCATTTGGGTTTCCACATAAAAATACCAGTGTTATAATCTTGTGGTTGTTTGTTTTATGTTTCTGAATTTTAGTTTCAAGTATTTTCTTCTAGTGGTTTAAAGTTAAGTTTGAAAATTTGATAACTGGTATATCATTGATTCACCCCCCCTCTTAGTGATCCTGGATTCTAACATTGGTATCAAAGCCTAGTTCCTCTAAGGAAGCTTAACTACTTGAGGAAGGTCTGGGAGATTGATTCAATGGATTTCAATTTTTAAAGACAACTTAGTGTGGCACTTGAGGATCTTGATGCAGCTAGAAATGAGATATGTACCTTGAAGAAAAACCTGAATGTTGATGATGATTTCATTAATGAATTGAAGGATCAAGTGAGAAATTCAAGAGACAAGAGGAAAGAATTGATGGACAAGCTGAAGGAGAAATAAGATTAGATCATGGAATACCAAGATAAAGTTGATGAAGTTAGAAAATTTGAGAGAGAGAATATTGCCTTGAAGAATGAGATGCAATCCATTGTGATGTGGCTGACTAAGAAGATTGAGGACTCGAAGAAGAATGAAGAGAATCTAACACAATCATTAAAGGAAAGAGTTGATGAATGCTTCATGCTTACCTATGAGAATGATCACTTGAAGCTTGAATTGACATAGTCAAGGAATAATAGTCAAGAACTTGAAAGATAGATTGCTACTTTAAGGGATGAACTTGTTACTTCTAATGAATACAAAGATAAATTCAAAGCTAGCTCAATAAGGCTTGATTAGATGCTGGAAAGTCAGAGACATGGAAAAGACATATGAGGACTTGGATTTGAGAAAGGTGAATCCTCCAGATCTGGACAAGGCAATGCAAAACCTGGTTAGAAGAAGAGAAAGAATTCTCCAGCAAGACATTCTAATGCTCATAAATTTAATGGTAGATTCTTTACTTGCAATAAGTTTGGTCATATGGTGAATCAATGCAAAAGTAGGATGAATAATGGAATGAACAACATGAACAATGTTCCTACCTTTACCATTTCATATGCAATAATTTTGGAGACAAGTCAAATATGTGTAGAGCAGTAATGAATAACTTCTAATACGAAATATGCTATGATTGTGGGATGTTTGGACATATCTCTAGCCAATCCAAGATGAGACCACATCAGAGGAACTTCAAAACTATGTAGAACAATATTGTTTGTCATGCATGAAAAAAAACTAGTCACATTGCAAAGTACTGTAGAAGAAAAAATAGTACTTCGGTAGACAAGAACAAATTAGATGAGAAGGGAAAAGTGAAGGTAGAATAGATTAGAGACAAACATGAGAAGATGTGGGTAAGAAAATATGAATCTAAAGCTTACCATGGGTCTACACCTGAATCCAATGCATGATCTTCATCTGGTAACTAGGGATTTATGCCTTTGGGGGACCTTTTCATGCACATTCTAGGAACCCCCTCTTCAATGGTCTGCAATCAATTCTGGAAGGTTGCAGAAGGCTTAGATCAGATATGCAGGTATTATTCAAGAGTTTCAGAATGGATTTGTTTCTTTGGTATGCGACTTCATGAAAGTCATGGTAGCTGGTTGCATTTATTACAATGGAAAATTAGGTTTTTGAAGGATAAAAGTACATTTAGAAGCTTCATTTGTCACAATGAAATTGAGAGAATAGTGTAGAGAATAAGAGAGAAGTGATTTGGAAATTTCCTTAGTGATTTCAGCAACTCCAAAGCAAATTCCAATGCTTGATTGTGAATCAAGGTATTTATCTATCGAGGCTTTCTATTTTCGCATACCCTAGAATTCAAAATGGCCTTAACTTCTGGTGTTTCTACCCCTTTGGTGGTTGAGATTAAGGCCAGGGCCATACCTATATTCAAGAAACAACCTTTTCAAGTTGGTTGAGGATGATCCGAAAGGTGCATTTTCATCAATGTGCTACGATGTGCTTCATAATGAAGATATCAGGACTTACATCCATTATGATCTTGAGGAGATTAGAAATGCGGATATGTTGGACCTATACAACAAAAAAATGGTTGATGGTTTGGGAAATCTCAAACCTAAGTACAAAGTTCTTCAAGATAAGGGTTTCTCATGGTTCATTCACTTTTCGTTGTTCGATGAAGTAGAGTGGATCCGGTACATTCTTAGTTGTATTCATGATGAGATCATATGGCTTGATATGCCACACAAGATCACCAAACAAGTGATTTGTGTCATGACAAGCCTAGCTGAAACTAGTGATGTGCCCATCCTGAGGAAAGTGTTGAATGATATGGTAATAGTCACAACTGGCTCCAAATTTGACAATAGATTGATGACCATAAATGACATTCTAGAGAATGATTTAATATTTGCATCAATGGTGTTCAGTTACAAGGTTTACCAGTCAAGCAGGTACAACTCTATCTCTGGTACTACCATTTACTCTGCATATCAGATGCTAAAACAAGACAAAATGTATGACCTATGCACTGCCCTCCTGAATGAGTTGTTAAGCAATTTGAAGTATATTAAACAAGACAAAAAGAACACTTTCAAATATGGTACAATTCTTATTTTCTTGGCTTTATACTTCTTGAATGAAATACCCGGTGTGAAAGGAAAGGTCCAATGGGCCTATGACAAACTGGTGGCCATGCAGATTAAAGAGGGATTATGGGGAATTGGTGATGCAATAATGATAATATCTGATCTCTAGAGATAATTTAAATATTTTCAAACAACAATGAAAAGCAGAGAGAGGATCCCCAAGGAGATTGTTGAAAAGTATGAGCAAACCAGTTTTTTCATGGTTGAAAAAGATCAATGCCAAATGGAAGCGGTGGATCCCAGAATAGTATGGATCATGCCCATGGGGTATGAAGTTGACTCCATTACACTTGAGGCATATGCCCAACACCTTTTGAGTCAACCGATGGACCTTAAGGAAGGGATATTTGGAACATTCAAGGAGAAAGACCTTGAATTGCACAAACAATTCACTGCACTTGCTAGAAAAAGAAAAGTTACTAAGATGGTAGAGGAAGTAGCAGCTCAAATGGGATTCACTCGGGAGGAGGTGAAGAAGGGAAGGGAGAGTCATATGCACAAAAAGATACTGAAGACAAAACCAAGAAACCTAAGGTTGATCTAGTTCCCTCCAAGGTCAAACCTAAGGAGACCAAGTCTTCTCTTGTTCCAGTGACACAATCTGTAGGACCTAGCCCATCTGGGAAAAGTGTGTTGAAGAAGAAGGAGAAGCCCAAGTGGACTTATGTTGCAGTATCTTCGGTGGATTCTGAAATAGAGTTTGAGGAGGAAGTGGGAAAGGTGAAGAAGAAAGGATAATTTGTCAGAGTGGTGAGGAAGCCGCGGTCTAGTGGAGCCCAACAAAGAAAGAAGGAAAAATCTGATCCTACTCCTACTGGAAGGTCCAAAAGAGGTAGATAGGTTAGAACTCATCTTGACAAAGATCTTGAGTCTAGTGACTTAAAAGGTAAGTGCACAATTGTTCCTCCACTGTAGATAGATCAGTTGATAGATGAAATAATAGTTGATACAAATTTAAAGAATATTGGAGCTTATTATGAGAATTTAGATGAAGTTGATCAAACAAAGGTTGAGGAGGTAGTAGTACTATATTTACACAATTTTAGTAAAACATTAATTGAGTTGGAGAAGACCATTCTTAAGGATTTGTACAACCTTATAGATGCAAGGAGAATGATAGTAAGTAAGCTTGACAAGGAGATGAAAGAGAGAGAGAGAGAGCTAATAAATGTTTGTACCTGTATTACTCATGATGAAACCAAGAGGTTGATTGAAGAGGAAAACAAGAAGGAATTCCAAAGCAAGAACATGGTTAAAAAATTGATGATTGGGAAGGTAGAGGAGGTGAGGAAAGAGATAGAGGATATATGGAGAAAAATCATTCAAAATGATCCCTTGTACATTAAAGATGCATTTAAGTCCTCTCAGCCAGAAGAGAAGCAAGGTGTTTTCGGCAGTTAGAAGGAGGAAACTCAAATTGAGTATCATCTAGAATACCAAGGTAACACTACACTTGATGTTGAGACCGTTGATACTCCTCCGGTGGTGGACAACTCTGCAACCCATGAGATCCAACAAGTTGATACTGCACCAAGTGGCAACACCAGTACAAAAGATAAAGGGGATGAGGGAGAGAAGAAGGATTCTGAGATGACAGAGACAAAGGTTGGAGAGTCTGACAAAGGAAAGGGAGTAGCTGATCCAACAATTATTACTCCTCCAAGTACAGGGACCCCACCTCATCTCCCTATCAATCTTGATGGTCCATTGAATCTTGGAAAGATGTCTTTCATAGGAAAGCTTATGCTTGCAGCTTCTATGCAAGCCCAGGCTAGCCAAGATCTAGTGAAGTTGAAGTCTAAAGATAAAAATCTAATTTTGATGTTAATTGATGTTTTGTAGAAGGTGGCTCCAAATGTACTGTTAGATTCAAATAATAGCCCCTCTGGTATATTGTTGCAATTAATTAACAATGTAAATACAAATTTTGATTCTTTGGAGAAGATTGCTGCTCAGAAAGTTTTGGATAAATTTAAGGATGTGAGGATACATACATTCCAAAAGATGATTAAAGATGATAGAGTGAGACTAAATAAGATATTACAGATTATTTCTGACACATTGTTAGAAGGTGGTAAATTGTTCAAATCTTGCCTAATTTTGCCTAAATTCATTATAGATATTGATAAGCTCAGATAGGTATTTGCGAGGGAAAGCTTGTTGGTATTTCTCAGTCCTTTGATCCAAATGTAACTTTAACCAGAAGTGTTGAAGGGAAAATTATAGCTCTAAATGATCAGATCTCAATCTGCCAAGTGGACAAGGACAAAATTTTGAGAAAATTTGGTGAACTTCAGAACCTAATTCCCCCCACTTAGACACCACGTTGAGTAACAAGGTAGATTGTATGAAGGAGATGGCCCGACCTGTGTCATTTGACCTAAGGGAATTAGAGATTCATGCCACTGTATTTAGTGCATTCATCATAATTCTGGATAACTTGAAGAGTGGGTGGGATACTAACCTAGGATTTTTTAAGACTATTTATGCTAACCTCTTCAAGTACTTGTAAATTTTTGGTGGATATCTCTCTATATAAGTTTTGGATAGAACCCAATCTTTGGAATTGTTGTCAAAGCGGGATAAGAACAATGGAAATGTACAATATTGAAAGAGTGGAATCATTTTTCTAAGGGGGAGCCTTAGAAATTATTTTGATTCTTTTGAACTGGTGTACAATGCTCAACACTAAGCCATTTTTCACGAGTGTTGCCATCAATGCCAAAGGGGGAATTTGTTGGCAATTGACACTCATCTGGTGGTTTCTAGTGGCTGATTATTGGTTTAGGATTTTCACTGATGGAAACTCTTCATGGATATTCGATCTGGTGGTCATAATTCTTCTTATCTAGAAGCGGGTGTTAACCGGTAGCTAATTAACTAGTATTTCAGGAAGAACATAGCATTTTGGGTCCATAATCTTTTTGGTGATTGTGGTGAAATGAATCATGTTCTTGTTGATTGGGTTGACATAGACACATCATTTTCCTATTGTTTTGGTGATCCACACTTCTTTTTGGATCAGATCAAGCCAACATGTGACTACATGTTATATTAGCAGGCCGACATGTTTTATGACCTCTTTTGTGATTGTCGATATATGTGTTTGGTATGGATGATCTTTTTGGTGTATGGTGTGATTATATGTGAGTGAGATGTGATCGAGAATCCATTTTGGCATAGTTTCATGTGTGCATTCTTGATCTGGTAGTTGACTGAGATAGTGAACAAGGCAAAATAGAGAAGGTGATCTAATTAGTCTATTCAACACTTAATTAGAACTCATCCAAGCATTGTAGATGCTATTTCAAAGTTCATTCATTGTAATTCATCAATGTAACTATTTTGTAAGTCAATGAGACTTCCCTGAGGGTTGTAGCCTTCCAAGTTATTGTAATCGAGCAGTGAGCTCTAGGCAGTGTGCCTAAATGCCTGTGCATTCCCATATTGTAATATTGTTCTGCTACAAGCCATAGTGGAATAATATTGTGGGTTCAAATCCCAACACAGTTTTTCCCATTTGGGTTTCCACATAAAAATACTAGTGTTATGATCTTGTGGTCGTTTGTTTTATGTTTCTTAATTTCAGTTTCAAGTATTTCTTCCATTGGTTTAAAGTTAAGTTTGAAAATTTGATAACCGGTAGATCACTTATTCACACCCGCCCCCCTCCCTGCTCTTAGTGATCCTTGATTCCAACATAAAATATAAAATAATAGCATGAACATCTAGTTTGATTTGTACATTTCTATCTTAGTAGCATGATTTTGTTTGATATAGAATTTGTCCACACACATATATGTATGTGCATAAATTTCATCATTACAATAATGTATTATGCTAATATATTATACTTAATAATATCATAACGATATATAATGCTATATTTTCACTAAGGGTAATTAAGGACATTATTGAGCCTAAGTCGATTGGTCATGGCATCATTCCAAGGATGAGAATTCAAACCTTTCAAAGTGCACATGGATTTAGTTTTATTATCATGATGCCTATTGAAAGCATCCCATTATGGTTACACCACAATCTAATGAACTTTGTTGTATATTATTTTGCAATCATAGATTATATTTGATAATACGACTAATATATATATGATATTAAAAAAATATGTTTTATTAATTAAAAAATTATATGATATTAAGGTATAACTAATTATGTTTAATTAATAAAAAAATATATATGATATATTAATTAATTAGATAATTAATATCATTTTCATATTATACTACAATATTAAGTTAAATTGTATAAAATTTATGTTTTTACATGATAACTAATACATTATCTACCCACATATGAAAATAACTACAATTATTTAACAAATATCATAATGTTACCTTATGCTCAATTTATAATCAATTCATATAAAACTCTAAAGCCTTCATCTGTGTGTGTGTGTGTGTGTGTGTGTGTGTGTGTGTGTGTGTCTATATATATATATATATATATATATATATATATATATATGTATGTATGTATGTATGTATGTATGTATATGTATATGTACATGTACATATACATATACATATATATACATATACATATATATACATATGCATGCATGCATACATACATACATACATACATACATACATACATACATGCATACATACATATACATATACATATATATGTATCTATGTATATATGTATATAAATGTATACATATACATATATATATACGTACATGTATATATACATATATATTTGTATATGTATACATGTATGTATATACACACATATATGTGTGTATATATGTATGTATATGTATGTATGTATGTATGTATGTATGTATGTATGCATGCATGTATGTATGTATGTATAGTGCTTTGTTAATTGATTAACAAATAATATATATATGCTCTTATTAATTTAATTAAAATAAAAGAATAATTAATTAATGAATTAAGCTATTATTTAAAAGATAAAATGATTAAGATTGAAATTAATAAATAACTAAATATTATGTTGAAAAGTTATTAATGGAAATTTAAATTGTAGTAATAATTTTTAAAGCAAGTTTCCTTTTTCCCGTGAGGAAATTTGGAGAAAACCTTTATGAGTCTGGAAAAATTCGAGAAGAGGGATCTTTTTCCTCTTCATGCTTTTTTGGGGTTTTCTGGAAAAAAATGCACAGGGTATGGGAAATGGGATTTTGGAAAGCATTTGGTTGTGGGGGTTTTGAATGTGGAATTGTGCATGCCGAGGTGCTGCCGGATTTTTGGAGGATTCAGTGTGTAGCTCATGCTTCAATGGGATCATTGTGCTTCTTTGATCATCCTATGTTTTATGGTTGTGATTTTGAGATAGGGTTTCAATTGCCATTGTTTTGAAATTATTTCTGCATAATTTGTTTGAATTCAAATTATTGAATGAACCCATCTTGTGAATTCATATGCATGCATCCATTTAATAATTTGAATGAGTTTTACTGATTTTGAATCAAATTTTGTTTGCAATATGTGAAAATTGATTATGGATGTTCAGAATATTAATTGATCATGCCATTAGCTGATTTGTGAATCGGGGTTTGTTGGTTTTCATGCCAAATCTCTATTTATTAAACCCCTTTTATCATGTGCGATTTTATCCATTTTATTTTTATAATTATCCTATGTATTTGGGGGTTTCATTGTTTTAGATTTCAGCAAATTAAATATATATATATATATAGATATATATATATATATATATATATATATATATATATATATATATATATATATATATATATGTATGTATGTATGTATGTATGTATGTATGTATGTATGTATGTATGTATGTATGTATGTATATTCTTTTCCATTTTATATATATCCTATTGTGTAATATATTTAATCTATGTTGTTTAAATTTATTTAATAATTTTCTGGTGTATAAATTTATTTAATTCCCTTTTTATTAGTTTGACAAATTACATTTATTGGTTGTTTTATTTACTTCTTTTATTATTGATGGGGCGTTGTATATTTTTAAGGACATTGTTTTTGTTTGTTTGTGTGTGGGGGTGGGGGGGGAGGAGGACGCTTCCTCTTCCCACACCGTGGGGAGTCAAGCATCCACCCATAAGTGTGGGGTGGTGTAACATCCACCCACACCATGGGGAGGTAATCCTCCACCCATGAGTGTGGGGAAGTGTAGCCTCCACCCATAAGTGTGGGGCGACGTAGCCTCCACCCACACCGTGGGGAAGTAGGCCTCCACCCATGAGTGTGGGGTGGCATAGCCTCCACCCACACCATGGGGAGGGAGGCCTTTCCCATGGCATGGGGAGGGGACCCCTTCCCATTGCCTATCTTCCTCCCCCTTAAATTATTCACCAATTTTAGTTTTAAATTTAATTTGCATTGTTTGTTATGCACATCAAATCATATTTTTATGTTCTTGCAATATTTAGTTTATATGCTAGCAATAAAACTACCATTAATTCTTAAATCATTTTTCACCGTGATTAATATATTGTGCCCAACAATTTTAAAATAGTTTTCCAGTGATAATTTATTATTGAATAAATTTGGTAGTGAATTAATTATTAAATTAATATGATAGTTTCCCTGCTTATTTATCTGTCAATGTTCAACAATATATATATATATATATATATATATTCTTTTTTTGCCCAATGAATAATTAATTTGCCCGGTAATAAAATATATTAAATGGTATTTTATTTATATATCTTATTTTGTTAATAATATACAAAAAAAAGGTACTTTTAATTTAGAATTGTGATTTGTTTGGATGATAAATAATTAATCTTAAATACCTTAAAAGCAAATAACATGGATTGATTGGATTATTTTAATTTTCTTGAATAAACATTTATGAAATGGATTTTAAATTACCTTTGTTGCTTTGTCATGTATTTATGTTCTCTTAACCGAAAACCTCATCTATGAATTGATAAATTATTATTATTATTAAAACTTAAGATTGTTCTCTCATGGTTGTTATCTAAATGTAAACCACGTGTCTATGATGTTAATGTTGTTGACTTTGGAGTTGTTTGGATGGTTAATTAAACCAAATCCTTGACCTTTAATGTTATAGTAACCTTAACCAATAGGTGTCAGGGTTTTGCGCTTTTTATGTAGTTTTGGCTCGTATGTCTTTGAGCTTTACCTCTTTTGTTAGTAATATTATGTTCTTATTACTATGTGGTCTTTACTTATAATGTCTAAGGTGGCTTATCAATCTCTTGACATTATAATACTACTCTCCTTGTGGGATTGAGCTATGTTGACCTCTTGTTGGAAGATTTTGTATTTGATGTTTATGTGGTTGAGATGCGATGTAATTCCAAACTCGGTTGGATCTCTTTATATTATCTATGGTGCTTATGATCTTTTCAATGAGACTTATGAGATTATTTTATGACGATTCTTTTTATGATGGTTCATTTTGGGAAGGATTAGTGTCATGAGGGGGAGTGGCTTCCAAGTGGGGGCCAGAGCCCAAAGTGGCTGACGGGATAACCCATTGGAAGTTTTGGTTAATAAGTGATAACCTAATTAATGAATCAGAGGGTTGGGTAGTTAAACAAATTAAACAAGATTAAATGGGCCTCGCTCATGACTTGAGTGCTTGTTTAGGCTCAAGATGAGGTGGGAAGGCTTGGAATGGCATGATCAACTACCTTGTCCTCTTGAAAGGTATGTTGGTTCAACATGAGACTTGAATGGGAGTTGGGGGTCGAGACTTGAGAGAGGATGCCAGGATAGCCTGAAATGGGGGTGGGGGCCTATGGAGACTTTCCAGGATAACCCATATCAAGCTATGCAATGACACTCTTCCCTTGTGAGCACTAGTGTCCTATCTCTATAATTGTAGCCTCTAGAGTTTTACTATTTGGAGTTTTATTGTTGTGTGTCTAGATTGTGTCTTTACCAGGTGGAAGTGTGTTTAGACCATGTGTTGTATTTCCTTTTTGTATTCTTGTGGGCCTTATGTTATCTCCTAGCTCGAGGGTGGTCCTTCAGGTTTCACATGGTCGGGTGGTATTTTCCTTCTTCCATCAAGGATTTTGAACCTGTCTATGTGGGGTTTGGCTTCATTTCTGATCCAGATTGCTACTCTTGGTTTTGGTGATCTCAGTGAGTCAAATGGAGATTTAATGTATTTATCTCATTGTACTTATGTTATCAGATGTAAATATGTATGAACATCTCTACATGGTGAATGATGATATTATGATGTAACTATGATGTATTGATGATGTAATATTATGTAAGTGAAATGAGACTTCGAAGGTAGAATTTTATGTTAGTTAATGGAAACATTGAGATTAAGAAATTGTATGTATACATATTCATTATATAGTACTTTGTATGTTATGATAAATTGTCATTATTCTTTTCAATGAATGTAGCCTTAGCAAATTATTTATGTGATGCAATGTAATTGTATGGTTTAGTGATTTTCTTTAATGGACTACTTTAGCTATTATTTTGGAATATGCTCTTATAAGTATCAATGTTATCTTTGGTAAGTTTTAATTCCTCAAATGTAGTTTGTTAGATTAGTAACAACATTGCAAAACCTTAGGGGAGAAGTTAGTATTTTCCTTCTTCCATCAAGGATTTTGAACCTATCTATGTGGGGTTTGGCTTCATTCCTAATCTAGATTGCTACTCTTGGTTTTGGTCATCTCAGTGAGTCAAATGGAGATTTAATGTATTTATCTCGTTGTACTTATGTTATCAGATGTAAATATGTATGAACATGTCTACATGGTGAATGATGATATTATGATGTAATATTATGTAAGTGAAATGAGACTTCGAAGGTAGAATTTTATGTTAGTTAATGGAAACATTGAGATTAAGCAATTGTATGTATACATATTCATTATATAGTACTTTGTATGTTATGATAAATTGTCATTATTCTTTTCAATGAATGAAGCCTTAGAAAATTATTTATGTGATGCAATGTAATTGTATGGTTCAATGATTTTCTTTAATGGACTACTTTAGCTATTATTTTGGAATATGCTCTTATAAGTATCAATGTTATCTTTGGTAAGTTTTAATTCCTCAAATGTAGTTTGTTAGATTAGTAACAACATTGCAATCTTATCTTTTTAATTGTAAAACATTAATTTAATAGTTTAAAAAATATTAATATTTCACTCTTTTTGGGAATGTTAGTTCCTTTAGGGTTTCTTAGCGGGGCGTTACAAAAGTAAGGAAAACTACTAACCTACTAACATGTGTCCTTCGTGTGCATGACTGGTGGATTATGTGTTTTCATGCTTATTTTTCTAACCTTCATTTCATGAGTGGTTGGTTATGTTCATGTTTATTTATGTTTTCTAAGTTACTTCAAACATATGCATGAATCAATGCTTATGTGTTTCTTGATTTGTTTTCTATCTTTTCTTTTTGTGAATTCTTAATGCTTGGGATGGATAGTGCTAACTTAAGTTATCCTTATTCGCATGCACATTAATTTTAATTTGTAATAGTTGTTAGATTGACGTATCATTTTGTAGTTCTTCATGCTCAGTAATCTTTAGTTGTCTTTATTTTATCTTTTTCCTATGCATACTAACTATAAGTTACAATATTTAAAAGTTTGACATGATAATTAATATTCCTTCATACTTGTTAACATATAGTTCCTACTTAACACCATTCCTTATGTATGAATGTTAAATCTTGCAATTATATTGATGGTAATTTATATTCATTTGTTTAAATGTATGTAGACTTAGTATTTGATTATGTTAGTTATTCTAAAGTTAGGACTAGCAAGTCCTTACACCTTTCATATGATAGCCTCAACTACAATGTGCAATTTAGTATAAGATTACATGTATTATTAAGATTTTTATTTTTATTTATTTAAAAATGTAATTATTAGTTGTTATTGACTGCCATGGTCCTATGTCTTTCAAAATCATAAATATTTTACTATTATAATTCTTTAATGTTGTCAACTATTATGATTTTTAATAGATTTATTATTATACTTATATAAATACAATTATGCTATTCTTTTATTATATCTTAAAATTAAACACTTATAAATTTTAATTAATAATTAGAAAAAAATAAGTATAATATATGGTAACATTAATAACTATAACTGACTATCCCATCTTAATACTATTTTTTTTTGACATATAATTTTAACCACCAAATCATAGACGAGTCTCTTATTTTCATATAAACATAAATAGTCAATTTATCATCATTTGTTGAATTTTTCCAATTTTTGATAGGAGAGCTTCTCTATTGTCATTGGATCCAAAATTATGGGTTAGTGTCTATAGATATATTTCTATGGACATTAAATAGACATATGAACATTAAATATATTATCAGCCCTTCACTTAAAAAATATTTAGAATATTGATGTTTGTCAATACAATCTCGCATTTATTTAATATAATAATAATAGATATTTTTTTAAAGATAAACTATACAATACATGATATGCCTTTTGTTTCCACTAAATTGAAAGAAATATTTAAAAAATAATAATTTCTTTGAAAAATTATAAGAAATCCAAATTTGTTGGAATTGAGTGGATATTAAGTCGAAGTACTCATTGCATGGAGATGGGTCAAACATAATAGACAACTTCAATCTTATCCATACTATCAAATCTTAGTTTGAATTATTTATTTGTAAATTAAGTCTAAAAACATATCTTTACTTTTTCATGAATGGCAAGTGGCCCACTTATATGAAGCCATACACCAACCCCTAATCATTTCTAAGGGCTATTAGTTTTTTTGGTTCTAGTATTAGTTAAATAGGGAGTGGTTATTGTGTGTGTGTGTGTGTGTGTGTGTGTGTGTGTGTGTGTGTGTGTGTGTGTGTGTGTGTGTGTGTGTGTGTGTGTGTGTGTGTGTGTGCGTGCGTGTGTGTGTGTGTGTGATTTTGGAAATTTAATTTGAATTTCTATTTTTTATTCAATAAGTTTTTTATCATTTTAAATAGGTTTCTAGTTAATAGTTGTATTATTTTCTTTATCTTGTTCAAGTAGTTGATTATTAGGAACATCTTGGTGTGAAGAAATGATCATGTTCAATTGAGAGAACTTGGTATGTCCATTAGATAGAGCTCACTCAGTTTACCAAGAAGATGTTGGCGCAAGGTGATGACTAGCTTGTTGGGGATGAGACTAACATGACTTTGATAAGAGTATTAAGAGCTAACACTATACTCAAGCTTTTGGTTGGACATGGGAAATGGTTATGAAGTGGTGAAGTAGGAGGAACGTGAGAAATGGTACAAGGAACATTGCCCCAATTATCTAAAGGAGTTTGGTGATGGGCCCCAACTATAGCCACTTTGTCAGTTTGTGCTTAAATTTATAATGAAACTTTGGAAATGAGCATTGCTCTAAAATAAATAGAAAATGCTTATCAACCAAGTTATTTATTGTAGTCTGGTAAATTGTATCCTCATACAATTTCACACTTTTTCATCCCTTGCTATAGTGTTCTCTATCATAACTCATTTCAAGCCTATTTTGGCTCTCTCACATCCAAATTGTCATTATATGCTAATATTTTGACCAAATTGTATGTCTTAAGACCTTACACTCTACAACCATCTTTCTCTAGTCCCTTTCTAAGTGGACTAGGGTGCCTAGCACCATAGTTGCAGTGGAATAGGGTTCCTGACATCACAATTCCTCCTAAATGGGCTCAAATTTAAAAACGTGCAACTATCAATTCACACCATTTGTGATCTGATCTCAATATTTTTATTAGACCGTTGGAAATTGAGCTGATTTAGGAAATATCTTGTGAACCCTATATAAGATAATCATTTATCATTCA
This sequence comes from Cryptomeria japonica, assembly GCF_030272615.1. NCBI lineage: Eukaryota > Viridiplantae > Streptophyta > Pinopsida > Cupressales > Cupressaceae > Cryptomeria > Cryptomeria japonica. Next base: position 706,700,694 of record NC_081409.1, on the reverse strand, counting down.
CAAATCTATCTAGCTAATTTCACAAGTTCTCATATAGAGCACTATTGAGAAAGCATATTCATATCTGAGTATAAGGAGGACCAAACTACAACAACATACATACAAGTATGTTTTCATGATTGGTCTTGTCATGCCTTGTAATGTCATGTTATTGCACCAACACTTGAAGGGATTATCTAAAGAGAATAGCATCAACACCACTATCAATCATAAGGTAATACCATTTCAATTCAATATTTCAATTTTGATTTAGCCTCTACCCTACTAGGGGCAAGATCTCTTTTACATCATCATTATTTTTGTGGAGGTGGAAACACCAACATGAGGTTTGACTTAGGAAAACCCCTATATAGCACAATATTTTTTCTCTTTTATGTTTCAAAGTTATAGATTTGATAGCCGAAAAAATTAGAATTGCATAGAGCAGATAGAGTCAAACATTCTCAACTTTTGAACAAGAGAAAATCATTGGAATAATTTTCCCAGCTCCAATGTCTGACACTTTTCATTTTAATTTCAAGGAGATAAATCTACAAAGCCTTTTGATTTGGAATCTAGAACCTTCTGGACTAATTTGCTCAGCTCCATAATATGGCATATTCTATCCCTAATTTCTATAGGTTTCTCTCTAAATCTAATTTCCAATTCTAAGATTCTATTTTGGGTTATTGTTTTGTATCTTTTTTTTTAATGTTGAATCTTTCCATTCCTATCACTTTATCTAGATCTTAAATTTTCATATCATAATCATATCAAATTATAAAAGGGAACAATCAATCAAAGTGTTTATCTCTCATTGAGGACTAAAGTTGAACCTAATTGTTTTTTCCCTCAATGAAATGATCCCAAATTGGAAATAGTTAATAAATAAGTTCCTAGTTTTAATTTCTAAGATAAAGATCTCATTTCCTCAACATTTTATTTTGGTGAACCTAATGTATCTTATAATTGCATTACTTATGATTTTTAAGTCTTAGATCCAATTTTGCATGAAATTTCCAAATTTAAAAGTATTCGTTTTTAAAAATCATTACTTGCATTGCTTAACAAATCACAACATTACTATTTCATTTTGTGTAATCAACCACTTAATTGTTATTTCATTTCAATTTAATATAGAAAAGAAGTGTATGCACATCACTTTTTGCAATGAAGATATATCCTGTTGGCCATTTGGTGGAATTGATTATGTGTTGCATTGATATTTTTTCATTGATGCCAACAGTATTTGCTTGGATGCTTTACTAGCACCCTTCTGGTCCTAGTAGGATGAGTGGTTTCTAGTTAACTTGGATCCAACATGATCCAGTACAATCCGGTATAATCTAGTGATGGAATTGGCTTGTTCATGATACTCATGCTCATATTTGGTCAGTTAGTTTTGGTCTAGAGATCGGTTTTTGGTTCTGACAAGGGTTTCACCGATAGAGCTTTTGATGGAGATCTTTGATAAATTGCATAATTTGTGTTGGTGCATCTTCTGATGGACTTTATGTATGATGTTGCTGATCATGTTTGAGACTTGGTGGATGGAGATCATTGCTGAATCATATGGACCTATATTGGGTCTCGATTGATCTAGGTTATGGACCAGCTTTTATGTAACATGTGGATAGGACCTATTGATGTATTTTTCAGGATGTCTTATGTGTTGATATTATTTTTTTGATCTAAGGCCAACATGGTTTGTAATTATGTAATCAGTTTATTGTCTAGTGGTTGACCTGATTGTTTATGATTGAGGGTTTGTATATATAGATGTAAGATCTCATTGTAGATCATCATGGTTATTGTTAGAGGTCATGGTCAAGGAATGTAATATGCGAATAATGTAATATCATTCAAGCAAAAGAGTCAGTTGCTCATTGGAGATTGAATTGGGTTTGTGTAAGAGGATTTAGTCCTCTGATATTGAGCTTAACTACAATTATACTCAGGCATAGAAGATGCCATCTTTTGCAGTTCAACACTTCTCTAGATTGTAGTCTGGATTTCTATGTAGTCAGTGAGGCTCCTTTTGTGATGAGCAGTGTGCTCTAGGTTGTTGGCCTTCTTGCAAGTGCAAGCCCTTAATTGCAATTCACATACTTACTGTAGAAGTATTATCTGATTGTGGGTAGGGTTCCCACCATGGTTTTCACTTTACTGAGTTTTCCACATACAAATATTGGTGTCATGTGGATGGTATTTATCCTGTAATTATTGTTTATGCTTAATTGGTTTATCTGCTATTTTGGTATTAATGTTTTGGGTTCATGTATTAAAATTTAAATTGCTAAAGGTTCTGGTAATCTATGACAAATGATTCACCCCCCCCCCCCCCCTCTCAGTTGTCTTCCAGTTATTTGAAGTGTCTAACAATATGCTTCATGTGATGATGACCTAGTTTCCCTTTTAGCATTTTACTCCACTCTTAGTGAAGCAAAAATTATGATACATGATGTTGATACCACTATTGAAATCAGGGATCATTGAGGAGGGGGGGGGGGGGGGGTGAATCAGTGATCTACTGGTTAGCAAATTTTTTAGCTTAACTTTAAACCATCGAAAGCAAATAGATGAAACTGAAATGCAAAAACCTAGAAGAAACAAACACAAAAACATAACACTGGATTTTTACATGGAAACCCAAATGGGAAAAACCACAATGGGATTTGAACCCACAATATTATTCCACTATGGCCAGTAGAAAAACAATATTACAATATGGGAATGCACGAGCATTCAGGCACACTCCCTAGAGCTCACTACTCAATTACAATACCCTGGAAGGCTACAACCCTCAAGGAAGGCTCAATGCCTTACAAAATAGTTACAGTGATGAATTACAATGAATGAACTCTAAAAAGCATCTACAATTCCTGGATGAGTTCTAGTTGAGTGCTAAATGAACTGACTGGATCACCTTTTCTATGTTGCCATGTTCATAGTCTCAGTCAACTATCGGATCAAGAATGCACACAAGAAACTATGCTACAAAGGATTCTTGATTACCACTCACTTACATACAATTGCATCATTCACCAAAAAGATCATCCACACCAAACTTATATACTAGCAATCACAAAGTAGGCCATTTACCATGTTGTCCTACTAGTGTAACGTGTAGTCTCATGTCGGCTTGACCGAATTCCAAAGGATAAATGCAGATCACCAAAAAAAAAAAATGACGTGTCTATATTGGCCTGATCATCCCAAACATAGTTCAATGCACCACAATCATCGGAAATATTTTGGACCAAAAATGTTATGTTCTTCCTGAAATACCAGTTAACAGGCTACTAGTTGACATCTACTTCTGAATAAGAAAAATTATGGTTACTGGATCAAATCTCCAAGAAGAGTTGCCATCAATGACAACCCTAAACCAATAATCAACCACTGAAAACTACCAGAAACCACTGAATGAGTGCCAATTGCTAACAATACTATACATTTTTACCTTTCCTCTCCCCCTTTGACAACAAAGCCAAAGATGGGGTGTTGTCCAAAACTTATATGCAGAGATATTTTCTAGAGAATTTATAAATACTTGAAGATGTTAGAATAAATAGTCTTCAAAATTCCTACCCACTCTTCAAGTTATCCAAAACTATGATGAATGCACTAAATATAGTGGCATGAATTTCTAATTCCGTTAGATCAGATGGCACTAAAATCTACCTTATTACTCAACATGGCATCCAATTGGGGGGCAATTAGGTTCTGGAGTTCACCAACTTTTCTCAAAATTTTGTCCTTGTTCGCTTGAAGGCTTGAGATTGGATCATTTAGAGTTATAATCTACCCTTGAACATTGTTGGTTAGAGACACATTAGGATCAAAGGACTATGAAATACTAGCAAGCTTGCCCTGACAAACACCTATATACTTCTCTATATCTACAATGAATTTAGGCAAAATTAGACAAGACTTGTACACTTTACCACCTTCTTACAATGCATCAAAAATAATTTCCTGACTCTTATTTAGTCTCACTCAATCATCCTCAATCATCTTCCAGAATTTTTGCATCCTAACATACTTAAATCTATCTGAAACTTTCTGAGTAGCAGACTTCTCTAAAGAATCAAAACTCATGTTTACACTGTTAACTAATTGCAACAATTTACCAAAGGGGATGTTATTGGAATTCAACTGTACATTTGGAGCCACCCACTATAAAATGTCAATGGACATCAGAACAAGATTCTTATCTTTAGAGTCAGAATTTACCAAATCCTAGCTAGCCTAAGATTGCACAACAGCTACGAGCATGAGATTTTCTGCAAGAGACACATGTCCAAGGTTGACATGACCATCAAAATTGATAGGGATCTGAGGTGGGTTCCCTATAACTGGAGGATTGACAATTGTCAGATCAGCTACTCCTTTGCCTTTTTTAGACTCTATAACCTTTTCCTCTGCACTCTCAGCATCCTTCTTCTCTACATCATCCCCTTTATCTTTTACATCAATGTTGCCACTTGGTGTAGTATCATCCTTTTGGATCTCAGGGGTTGCTAAGCTATCTACCACCGAAGGATTATCACTAGTCTCATCATCAAGTGTTATATTACATTGATCTTCCAGATGTCCTCGAGTCTAAGTTTTATCCTTCTGACCACTAGAAACACCTTTCTTTTCTTTTGGCAGAGAGGACTTAAATTCATCTTTGTATAAGGGATCATTTACAAAAATGTTTCTCCATATGTCCTTTGTCTCCTTCCTTACTTCCTCTACCTTCCCAATCATTAATATATTCACTCTATTTTTCCTTCTAAATTCTTTCATATTTGCTTCCTCAAAGAGCCTCTTGGCTTCTTCATGAATGATATAGGTGTAGACGTTTCTTAGTTCTCTCTATTTCATCTCTTTGTTTGTTTTTCTTACTATCATTTCCTTGCATCAATAAGATTGTACAAATCCTTGGGAATTCTCTTCTCCGTCTCATTTAATGTTTTGCTAAAATTGTGCAAATTTAATACAACTACTTCTTCTACCAACCTCATTCAAATTTGCATAACACACTCCAATATTCTTCATATTACCATCTACAATTATCTCATCAATCAACTGATTTTCTGATAATGAAGGAACAGACTCAAATTTACCTTGTTTGATACCAAACTCAGGTTGAGTTTTAACCTTTCTCTCTCTTTGTGGTCTTTTAGCATGGGCAAGATCATATTTTTCTTTCTTGCTTTCCTGGGCTCCACAAGACTGTGGCTTCCTCACCACTCTCATAAACTCACCTTTCCTTTTCACTTTTCCTGCTTCCTCATTAGATTATATTCTAGAAGCCACTAGAGACACAATAACATAAGTCCTCTAAGGTTTCTCCTTCTATTTCAATAAACCTTTCCTGGATGGGATAGGTCCTACAAATTGTGCCTTTGGAGTAGGAGCAAAATTGGTTTCTTTAGGTTTGACCTTGGAGGGAATTGGATCAACCTTAGGCTTCTTGGTTTCCCCTTTGGCTTCTTTTTGTACATGTCTTTCTCTTTCTTTATTCACCTCCTCCTGGGTGAATCCCATCTGAACTACCACCTCCTCAGCCATCTTTGTAACCTTCCTTTTCCTTGTTGGTGTAGTGAATTTTTTATGCAATTCAAGGTCTTTCTCCTTGAATGTTCTGAATCTCCCTTCCTTAGGATCTACCAATTGACTAAGTGTTGAGCATACACCTCAAGTGTGTTGGAGTCAACCTGATACCCCATGGGCATGATCCATACTATTCTGGGCTCCACAACTACCATCAAACATTGATCTTTGTCAATCATGAAGCAAATAGTTTTCTCATGCTTCACAATTTCTTTAGGGATTCTCTCTCTACTTTTCATTGCTTCTTTGAAAGATTTTGAAGTATCTCTAGAGAGAAGATATTATCATTGTAGCATCTCCAATTCCCCACAATCCCTCTTTAATCTACATTGCCATTGGTCTATCATAGGCCCATTGAACCTTTCCTTTTACATTGGGTATCTCATTCAAGAAGTATAAGGCCAAGCAAATAAGAAGAGTTTCATATTTGAAGGTGTGCTTCTTATCTTGCTTAATAACTCATTCAAGAGGACTGTGCAACCTTTTGTCATCTTTTAACATCTGATAGGAAAACTAAATGGCAATAATAGAGACAAAATTGTGTCTCCTTGATTGGTAGTGTTGTCACGTGGATTTGCACCCAATGCAAGCTTGAAATTCCTACAATCCAATGACACATTGGACTTCTTTGAGGCTATGGGTATCCTATTATGAGAGAAAATCTCTGGATTATAGGCCAACTTCCTATTTGATCACCTAATACTAACTTGAAATTGACTTGGAAAAGGGATAGAAGGATATGCATAAAATGAAACTATTGCTAAAAAGGTAATACACCAATGACTGAAAAAAAAAAAATGCTTACAAACTCACAAAAATGCTAAGGTAATGAAGTTATTTCTGACACACAGCTTGAATACACATACTTGCAAAAATGATTTTCATGAAAGGTTAGTTTTCTGATGTTCACAAAAGGAGCAATGATATTCTCATAATTCTAATACAAAAGAAAAACTCACACAATCAGAAACCTGCACTATAACATGTACCTTTTACACTAAGCATCTGAAAAAACTGAGATAAAATAAAGGATTCAATGGAAGAATCACAATTTTTAAATCAAATATGCTTACAAACATAACACTTAGACAAAAGGTATCAAGGAGGAACTTAGCTTCAATATTGAAAATAAGGAATTTTTTGCATTACAATTTTGAAAAAACTCATATGAAATGAGTCACAGGAGCATGAATATCTGATGCTACACAAGTATTAGAAACTCCAGGACTAGAGAACTAAGTGACAAAAAGTCCCTTATACAATTAAGCTTTCAAATTCAAAAAGGAATTTTGGCTCCCAAAAATATGTGTTGTCATCTCTCCACCAAATCAGGACTCTAACTGAAAGAAAAACTCCTCTAAAACTGATGACTTCTCATCATTTCACGCTGAGTTCACCTGGATAGACAGTTTACAACTCGCGCACCTTCTTATTTGGTTATCGACGTAGCGTAAAAACACTCCCACCAATATCCAATGGCACACTTCCAACATCATGTTGTTCCATCGGGTCTTTGGTGTAGCTCCTAAACATGTTGTACCAATGGCTGATGGTGCACTCCAAAATAGTATGCTTTCCTATCAGGTTATCAAGCGGCACAAAAACTAGTCTTGTCGATACCCGATAGCTCCACTCTAACTCGCTCCAATCCACTGGCAACCTCATCGGGATATCGGGGTAGGTGGAAAACACTTCTGTCGATATCCGATAGCTCCTTTTCAGCCTTATGCAAACTCATCGGGCATTGAGGTAGGGTAAAATTGGTTCTTCTGATAGCTAATGGTAGCACTTCATAGAATTATTTGTCAGTTCCACCACTTGGTCACCAAACCACGGAAGCCCTTATCATGTGTTACAATCTGACTTTTCTGTGGCCACCACCATGTTCATTCTCATATTCGACCGGCCATCGTCTGACTTGCCACATGACTGCCATCTCACCTTAGGCTAGACCTTTTGCCTTTCCATCGGGTCATCGAGATAACATGAAACTAGGGCTACCGATGATCGATGACTACACACTGCTTTGCACTTTTTGTCGGGTCATCAGGTAGACTTCAAAACCTGACTTTCGATGGTCGATGAGAACTTTCCGTGCTCCGCACTTCTTATCGGGTCATCAGTGTAACATTAAATAGTTCCTTCTGATACCCAATGACTTACTTCGGTCTATCCACTTTTCTATCGGGCATTAGCATAGGGGAGAACCTTGCCTACTGATACCCAATACAACCGCTCCACACCTATGCTTTCTCTTCGGGGTAAGTCTTTCCAATCGGGGTAGGTCTTGCCAATAAGGCAAAAATTCAAAACCTGCAAAGAAACACCCATCTCCATCAGCATGTTGGGCTCAACCCTTGTGGGAGGAGCCAAATTTTAACCCACATGTTGTATTTTACTTTTCCTATACCTGCACATGAAGTAAACAAGTTAAAAAAAAAAAAAGTGCATATCTAGTTTCTTGCTGATTTTTTGACCTGATATTTACTGATTTGCTTGGCACTTTTCAATATGAATGAAAGCAAGGCCTCATTAGGCCACCAAATTTAGCATGTGGAAAAATTTGGTAACATTTTTGGTGACCTCTATGGAGTATTTGCCTGCTAAACATCTTGACCAGCTGCCTTATGCTTTCCATTGGGAGTAGAGTCAGTGATACTGATAGAAAACTAAAACAACATATCACACATGACTGCAAAAACTCTCTTTTCTCTCAAAAACCTATCTTAATCTATTGAGTATAGGTGTGTGGTTTATGGCAGTGAGCTTAACACCTTACTGTCATGAATTAGTCATGTGTATTGACATATTAGGATAGGACAAAACAACAAAACACTTTTGAAACACTGCAACAATTCGTCGCAACTATATGAGGGAGATGTCTTTTGTGTGTGACCAGAGATAAACATATTATTTGTTTAATATAATGGACACCTCTTTTTTATAGATTTGATGGATTGCAGTAGTATGACTCTTATTACTCCTTCAGAACTGTGCACTAGGCACTTAGGGAAAACAAAACTACAAATTGACCTATCCTACACTAACAATAAGACAAAACTTAGCTAAATAAAACCATTTGCAAGATGACTAAAATAGCTTCCCTTTCTTCCCAGTTTACAATTACTTGCATACTTAAGGTTAGCTAAGGAGAAATAAGGTACATAAATATAACCAACAAAATGAAGTACTATCTTTTAAACAAGGTGAACAAGTCCACCTACCTAATCAAACTGATCATATCAATTTCTCTCCAAAAGAGGATATGAGGATTGAACATCTACAAAGGCATCCTTAGTTTCATCTCCTAGTAAAGCTTCATGCATGGGGATTTTACTGGACTCCATCTAGGATAAGTACCTAATAGGACAACCTCTTGTAAGGACAAAGCTCAAGCTTTCCTTATTGATCTCTTGTTCATGGACTACCATCTTATCATCTTGCTGATTGGAAAGGTCTATCTCCTGTGACTGACTTGGTGAAAAAATGGTAACCTCCTCCATATGATCATGTTGTTCATGGTAAACCTCAATTAGAGGTGTTGGTTTGGTATCCAAACTGATACAAAAAGTATCTAAATCATTCCAGAACATGTCTTCCTCAATGTCTTCTTTACTTTTTTGAGTAGGAGGAATGATTTTCAACTTAGTGCAACTTTCATCTGGCTTTGATAAAACATCAGCAATGTTCTCTTTAATTATAGGCTCTGATTTGAGAATTTTCTCACCTTGAACAACAACCTCTTGCACAAAATCATCATCTTCTTAGGTTCATGTTGATCAAGAAATTGCTTGACCAATGATGTATGTACAACTCCTTCATCTTGATCATAAAAAGAAGGAAGTTCATCAATTATGAAGTTAAACACTTCATCATCATTATCCTCCTTTTGATGTCCCAATTGGTTTACTGGCATTGAAATATGCACAATATATTTCTTTTCAATATAGTCCAATACTTCATGTTCTTGTTGTTTTAAAACCACTGCTACAATTGGACCATTTTCAGCAGAAATAAGAGGATCATCAACTGAAGCAATATGAGATTCATATTGAGAATTCTTCTTTTGCTCAATCTTTTGTTGCTGCAATTGATGACACTTGATAGCTAAATGAAGGGGATGTACATTTCTAATCTCCTCCCAAATAAGTAACATATCCTAATCAATGGGTTGCTCTTCTTCTTTCTGTATGTCAAGGCATGGTTCTATTTGCATGGTTGATGGAGGAATCTCACTAGGTGGAATAGATGAACCTTTCCAACTGAGAATCTGAATGATAGGAGGGTCATGAGGAGGCTTACTATTTGGTATTAAAGACTCACAAGGTAAGTCTTTGAAACTTGGAAACTTGTACTCACAAACCTCCTCCTGCATAGGACGGTTTGCAACTTCAAATGATGGTTGGTTGAAACTTGGGATGCAAGGAGTTGCTTGAGCTTGTTGCCTCTGAACTTGAGCTAGCAAAAACTTCATGTGCTCATCTTTTTCTACTAGTTCTTTTTCAAGATGTTCTTTAAACTGCCTTCTTTGACCTTCCAACTCCTGCTCATGCAAATAGGCTTGATAAGACCATTCTTCCTGCTGCAACTTAAGCTCTCTTTGTCTATCAATCTCATCAAATTGGCTTTGAAAGTGCACAACCATATCTTTTAGAATCACTGAATTGGTACTCTGAAATTGAGTATTCCAATATTTAGGTTGCCAAGGTACTTGAGCAGGGGTGGGTGGTTGTAAGCATACTGAGTATGATGGTTATCTGATGATAATGAGTTATTTGGGTAAAAGCCAACATTAAGGCTATTTTGATATGGATGGAAAGATGGTATAGGAGAGACATTTTCATGATATGGAGGTGGGTATACATTTTGGCCATAAAAATTTAACATCCTCAAACATATAGAAAACTTGAAACTAAAATGAAAGAATTGATTTGAAAATAACACCAACACTTGATCCTTGAAACCAGTAGTTTTAAACTTTGAGTCGCCAGGTGTATGACTAAAACTTGCCTCCAAAGGTTGGAAACACTGTTGCTCACACCAAAACAATAGCCAAGGTGTCCTTCTATGAACTATAAAGTCCAATAGTCCCTCCGGGTGTACCAAAAATTATTGTTACATGGATTTGCACCTGATGCAAGCTTGAAATTCCTGCAATCCAGTGACACATTGGACTACTTTGAGGCAGTGGGTATCCTATTATGAGAGAAGACCTTCGGATTATAGGCCAACTTCCTATTTGATCACCTAATACTAGCTTGAAATTGACTTGGAAAAGGGATAGAAGGATATGCATAAAATGAAACTATTGCTAAAAAGGTGATCCACCAATGACTGAAATGATCTAAAATGCTTACAAACTCACAAAAATGATCAAGTAATGAAGCTATTTCTGACACACAGCTTGAATACACATGTCTACAAAAATAATTTTTCATGAAAGGTTAGTTTTATGATGTTCACAAAAGGAGCAATGATATTCTCACAATTTTGATACAAAAGAAAAACTCACACAATCAGAAACCTGCACTATAACATGTACCTTTTACACTAAGCATTTGAACAAACTAAGATAAAATAAAGGATTCAATGGAAGAATCACAATTTTTAAATCAAATATGCTTACAAACATAACACTTAGACAAAAGGTATCAAGGAGGAACTCAGCTTCAATATTGAAAATAAGGAATTTTCTGCATTACAAATCTGGAAAAACTCATATGAAATGAGTCACCAAAGTATGAATATCTGGTGCTACAAAAGTACCAAAAACTCCAGGAGTAGAGAACTAAGTGACAAAAAGTCCCTTATACAAGTAAGCTTTCAAAATTCAAAAATGAATTTTGGCTCCCAAAAATATGTGTTGTCATCTCTCCACCAAATCAGGACTCTAACTGAAAGAAAAACTCCTCCAAAACTAATGACTTCTCATCATTTCGCCCGAGTTCACCTGGATGAACAATTTACAACTCACTCACCTTCTTATCGGGTTATTAGCGTAGAGTCAAAACATTCCCCTTGATATTCGATGGCACACTCCCAACAGCGTGTTGTTCCATCAAGTCTTCGCTGTAGCTCCTAAACATGTATTGACAGCCGATGGTGCACTCCAAAACAATATGCTTTCCTATCAGGTTATTGGGCGGCATGAAAACTAGTCTTGTCAATACCTGATAGCTCCACTCTGAACTCACTCTGACTTGCTCCAATCTATTGGTGACCTCATCAGGATATCAGGGTAGGTGGAAAACACTTCTGTCGATATCCCATAGCTCCTTTTCGGCCTTATGCAAACTCATCGGGCATCGGGGTAGGGTAAAACCGATTGTTCCAATAGCCAATGGTAGCACTTCACAGAATTCTTTGTCGATTCCACCACTTGGCTGCCAAGCCATGGAAGCCCTTGCCACGTGTTACAATCTAACTTGTCTGTGGCCACCACTTGGTTCATTCTCATATCCGATCGACCACCATTTGACTTGCCACGTGACCACCATCTCACCTTAGGCTGGACCCAGCACTAGACTTATCTTTTCTTTGTCACTGATCCACGATAGGTAATTGTCGATCATCTTTGCATTACAGAACAATGACAACCATTGGATTGGCTCCAACCTACTCACTCCTTATATCCTTGTCTCACTAACCTTTTTTGCACATGCTTTGTCACCAATTTGTGGTTAGTATTCAGTGATCATCTTCCCATTGCAACATAGCGACAATCATCGGATCATCTCAGACTTGTCATTGATTTTCCTTGATTTGCTTGATCTTTAGTGTCTCTAAGATGCTCTCTCTTATGCCATGGTGTCACCACATGTCAACCATTGGTTCACTCATGAGATCTGCCTGTCTCACCACTTGGACTTGCCACTGGACTTGGGCCCACCTTGGTTCTTCTTCTATATTATTCCTTTGGCCAAACTTCCTCCCTCGGTGAACAGCTCACATGTCTCATTGATACCTTAGTTTCATCGATACCTTATATCAATGGAACTGATGCTTTTTGTAAATCCTTTTAGAGGTTTATCGAAGCCAAGGTCTGTTCGATGGGTCACTCTCTGGTTTGTCTACGCATCTAGGTGGCCACCATCTACATGCCACCTGTCTGCCACCTGGCCATTCGCTAGGGTATTCATTATGGGCACTTCACAACCATGGTACAACGACAGTCATGGATATCCCCAGAATATCACTCCACCATCCAATCTTCCTTGATCTTCCATTGGATCTCAATGATCTACTCAAGCTTTAACTTTCCCTTTTCGACACGTGCCTTGTCACCAAGTCACAGTGAGTATTCAGCGGGAATATTTCTATTGCGATATAGTGACCACCGTCAGATCTTTCTTGATCACCTTTGATCTTCCTAAATTGCTTGTTGGTTAATTTTCCCTTTTACTAAAAAATTTGGGTGCCTTGAGATGCATATGCACATGGGGGACCCACCAAGATTGAGTTGCTCCTTGTCAAAATCCCATAAGCTTTGACACTAAGGATATATGCGGCTTTGCCTTTAAATGTGATGATTTTCCTTTACACGGATAATGTGGGAAAAATGGTCTACTCCTGGGTCTTTCGCCTTTCCATCAAGTCATTAGGATAACATGAAACCAGGGCTGTCGATGACCGATGACTACACACAGCACTTTGCACTTTCCATCGGGTCATCGAGAAGACTTCAAAACCTGACTTCCGATGGTCGATGAGAACTTTCCACGCTCCGCACTTCTTATCGGGTCATTGGTGTAACATTAAATAGCTCCTTCCGATAGTCGATGACTTCCTCTGGTCCATCCACTTTTCTATCAAGTATTTCCATAGGAGAGAACCTTGCCTATTGATACCCAATACAACTGCTCCACACCTATGCTTGCTCATTGGGGTAAGTCTTTCCAATCAGGGTATGTCTTGCCAATAAGGAAAAAATTCAAAAATTGCAAAGAAACTCCCATCTCCATCAGCATGTTGGGCTCAACCCTCATGGGAGCCACGTTTTAACCCACATGTTGTATTTTACTTTTCTTGTATCTACACATGAAGCAAACAAGTTAAAAAAAATAGTGCATATCTAATTTCTTGTTGATGATTTGACCTGATATTTACTGGTTTGCTTGGCACTTTTTAATATGAATGAAAGCAAGGCCTCATTAGGCCACCAAATTTAGCATGTGCAAAAATTTGGTAAGACCTTGTAACCTACCACCATTGATGAAAACTTCACATTATTCTCCAAAATATCATTTATGGTCATTGCTCTACTGTCAAATTTGGAACCAGTGGTCGCTATCACCATGTCATTCGACACTTTCCTTAGGATAGGTACTTCACCAATTTCATTGAGGCATGTCACAACTTGGATCACATGTTTTCTAATCTTGTGAGGCCTCTCAATCCATATAAACCCATCATGAACAATGCACCGGATCCACTCTTTTTTGTTAAACAATGAAAAATGAACGAACTACAAAAAACCCTTGTCCTGAAGAACCTTGTATTCTGGTTTGAGGTTTCCCAAACTGTATGCTAATATTTTATCATATAGGTCCAACATATCTATGCTACCAAGCTCCTCAAGATCATAGTGTATGTATGCCCTAATATCTTTATTATGAATCACGTCGTAGGGTATCAATCGAAATGCACCTTTTTTATTGTCTTCAATAGACTTAGGGTGTTTCTTGAATATACGTTTGGCTCTTTCCTTAATCTTGGCCACCAAAGGGGTGGCAATACTAGAAGATAAAGCCATTTTGAATTTAGGGTTTGCGGAAACAGGTAGTCTATATAGATAAATACCTTGATTTGCAACCAGGTGTTGGAATTTGCTTTAGGATCATTGAAATCACTGTTGAAATTGCCAAATCACTTCTCTCCACTATTCGCTTGATCGCATTGTGAAAAATGTAACTTTGAAATGCCCTTTTATCCTTCAAAAACCTAATTCTTCACTATAATAAATGTTGCGATTGGTTACCATGATTTTCACAGAGTCGCTTATCGGAGCATCGATTCTTCTAACAAACTTTTTGATAACATCTGTATATCTAATCTAAGCCCTCTACAACCTTATACAATCAATTTTAGATCACCGAAGAAGGAGTTCTTATAATCTTCATGAAGAGTTCCTCCTAAGGCATAAAGCCCTAGTTATTGGATGAAGATCCTACACCAAATTTGGGTGCAAATCCATTTTTTGCTTTAGATTCATCTTTTTCTGACCCACATTTTCTCATGATTGTCTCTAATCTCTTCTACCTTCACTTTTCCCTTCTCATCCAATTTGCTTATGTCTACTAGAACACTATTATTGCTTTTGCAATACTTTGAAATGTGATCAATTTTATTGCATGCACGATAAACAACATTATTTTGCATAGGTCTGAATTTCATCTGATTTGGTCTCATCCTGCACTGGTTAGAGGTATGTCCATGTTAGTAGAAATCAAGAAGGAAGACTAAGAGGGAGGGGTGAATTAGTCTTCACAAGAATTAAAAATTTAAACACCAAAACAAATTTGATAAACTACAACAATACGACATATAAGAAAATTGAAGGCACAACACACAACACCAAAATTTTGACATGAAAACTTGGTTAAGGGAAAAACCATAGTAGGAACCTACCCACAATAAGATGATACTCTGAAGTAGTGTGTGAAAATATTACAATGGGGAATGCACATACATTCAGGCACACTACCTAGAGCTCACTACTCAACTATAAAGGCCTGAAAGGCTACAACCCTTAGGGAAGTCTCATTGACTTACAATAAGATTCAAACTACAATCCGAAAGGAGTGAATTGAAAGAATAGCATCTCCAAATTCCTGATTACAGTATGGTTAATCACAAAGGTCTTCTTAGCAACACCAATCTCACTTCAATCTAAACACCAAAGGATAAATCACATTTTCGCACATACACCTCTCTCTGATAAAGAAGACACAATAATCGACACCCAAACTACATGAATATATCACCTATATAGAATTCATCGACCTTGATAACAAGGTCAGCTAAATCCTAATCCTCAACTCATAATTACAAAATTACATCATACAGTACAAAGATTGACCACCGGACCAATATAATGATTTACATAATATAGTATTGACCTAAATCAAATTCTTAAATGGTCAACTCCACCCAAAATCATGTCAAGATCGACCACAACATGCTACACCACTAGAAATATCACATAACACAAAAATCATCACTGATTGATGCAAACCACCAAAAAATCACACAATGATCAATGTGGATCACTAAAACAAATAGGAAATGACTAGGAAACACCAACAAGCACATTAGAATTATCAGAAACAACTGCACCAACACCACTTTTCAAATCTTCATTGGTCAATGTCTTAAAGCTCAAGAACACAACCAATTGGCAATTGCCACGAAGAAAGATAAATTGTGGAGCACCAAATCATGAACCATTTAAAATAAAGATACACAAGACCATCCCAAACAATATCCCAAAGACTTTGCACAATATTTGATCACACTGGAATATACCGAAGGATATATCGAACTTTGTAAAACAGTGATCAACAAAACAACACTACAAAACTAGATCATAAGATCTTCCCAATTAGAAATCACTAGAGAAATACACAGGAATATGCTGAAATCAATGACAACAACATATCCTAGTAGTAACAATGCCCGATAATATCCAACAATCTCCTCCTTTTGCATTGATGGCAACATATGAATGTGAAAAACAGTCAATGAAAAGAAAGAAGATATCTCTAGCAAACTCCCCCCAAGATTAGGATAGATAAAAAACAATTCACATGATCTCTCTCCCCCTTTGACAGCAATTCCAAACCTCTTAAAATAGATAACCAAAATCATTCTCCCACTAAACAAAAACATAAATCTCTCTCCCCCTGGGACACATAACCAAGTCAATCGACTACTCTAGTAGAGGAGCAACACCAATTCATCAATCAGGATAAAAAGATAAAGCTCTGAAAACCACTAGATTGATGCAACTCAATGCATCTAGTTCTCATCAAGAGGGGTGGATACCCCTAACTTGTCTCTCAAATAGACAAATGTATCTCCAAGAAAAGGCTTAGTGAAAATATCAACAATTTTTTTCTTTGTAGAAACATATTTTAGCTCCACCCTCTCTTCACTGACTTGCTCTCTTAAGTAATGATATTTGATTGACACATGATTAGTCTTTTAATGTTTCACTAGATTCTCTGACATGTTAATAGCACTGGAATTATCACACTAAATAACAGTAGGCTCATCATAATTAACTCTCACATCTTTCAATATTTGCTTCATCCAAACTATCTAAGTGTAATTGTACTAGTAGAAACAATGTACTCAGCTTCAACAGTAGATAAGGACACTAAAGCTTGTTTCTTGCTAGCCCATGAAACCAATTTCTTACCCAAAAATAATTCTCCACGAGTAGTGCTCTTTCAGTCATCAACATCACCAACCCAATCACCATCAATGTAGGCACATAGCATGAAATCATCATTTCTCGGATACCACAGTCCATAATCTACACTTCCCTTCAAGTATCTGAATATCCTCTTAATAGCAGTGACATGAATCTCATTCAGAACAAATTGATTTCTAGCAACCATACATACAACATGCATAATGTCCGATCTAGACTGTGTAAGAAACAGCAGTCCACCAACTATAGATCTGTACAAACTTTGATTTGCTTTCAGAGATTCGTCATTCTTAGAAAATTTACAACCAGTCACCATAGGAGTTCCAACTATTTTGGAGTCCTGTAACCCAAACTTCTTCAACAATTCCTTCACATACTTAATTTGAGATATCAATATACCTTTTCAATTCTATGAGATCTGCAAACCTAAGAAAAACTTCATCTCACCAATCAAAGACATCTCAAATTCTTTCTACATATCACCGATAAACTTCATGCTCAAATCATCATCACCTCCAAAGATAATATCATCAACAAATCTTTTAACAATTAGGATGTTATCATTTTTAATCTTAAAATACAAATTACTGTTAGTAGCACCTTTAGTAAATCCCAATTTCAACAAGTATTTATCTAATCTAGCATACCAGGCTCTAGGAGCTTGTTTCAATCCATAAAGAGATTTCTTCAATTTACATACCATGTCTCCATCATCTGACAGTGAAAATCCATCAAGTTTCTCAATGTAGAATTCTTCCTCAAGATCACCATTCAAAAAGGCTAATTTGACATCCATCTGATATACCTTGAAATCTTTATAAGCAACATATGCAAGAAACAGTCTAACAACTTCAAGTCTAGCAACCAGAAGAAAAGTCTCCTCATAATAAATTCCTTCTTATTGTGAATATCCTTTGCAAACCAGTCTTGCTTTATTTCTGATAACTCCATGACCAGCTTCATTCAATTTGTTTCTGAGTACCCATTTAGTACCAATAGAATTATTATTCTTATGTCTAGGCACAAGTTCCCATGTATTATTATTCTCAATCTTATCTAGTTCATCTTCCATAGCTCTCATCTAACTTTCATCTTTACAAGCTTCAACAACATCTTTAGGTTCAACTTTGGAAATCAAACATACTTCTTCAGTAGCTAACCTTCTTCTAGTCATTACACCTTTATTCTTATCACCAATAATTTGATTCTCAAAATGATTTAGTCTTACATACATCGAAGTCTTCTGATTGTTTTGATTCTCAGGTTCCTACACTCCATCACCGACAACAGCAACATTCTGGTTAATCATTTCTACCAGATCATTCTACTTAGGCTCTTCAGTCTGAATAGGGGCTAGAACAACATATTGACCATGATCATAACCACATGCTCTGATTTCTTTCCCAAGGTTCTCCTCCACCTTCACATTTGCACTCTCCACTATCTTCCAAGGCTCTGATACTAATTGTTAGCAACAATCAAGAAGGAATACTGAGAGGGGGTGGGTGAATCAATCTTCACCAGAATAACAAACTTAACCACCAAAATAGATCTAATAAACTACAACAATAAGACAGATAAGCAAATGGAAGGAACAACACCAAGATTTTGGCATGGAATGTAATGCCCGCCAAAATACCCTAGATGAATAAACCAAAATCTACTAACAAAAGGTTCTCATCCACCTTCACATTTGCACTCTCCACTATCTTCCAAGGCTCTAATACCAATTGTTAGCAGCAATCAAGAAGGAAGATGAGAGGGGGGTGAATCAGTCTTCACTGGATCAACAAAATTAAACTTCAAAACAAAAATAATAAACTGAAGCAATGAACAGAGAAGCAAATTAACAACACAACACACAACACCAAGATTTTTGACATGGAAAACCCAGTTAAGGGAAAAACCATGATGGGAACTTGCCCACAATAAGATGATGCTCTGCAGTAGTATGTAAAAATATTACAGTGGGGAATGCACATGCATTTAGGCACACTGCCTAGAGCTCACTACTCAAAATATATTTTCTCAGAAGGCTACAACCCTTAGGGAAGTCTCACTGACTTACAATATGATTCAGACTACAATTCGGAAGAAATGAACTGCAATGATAGCATCTACAAATGCCTGATGATAGTTCTGGTTAAGCACAGTTGTCTGCTCTACAACACCAATCTCACCTCAACACTTCACTGAATGATAAATCTCTTGTTCACACATTCACCTCTCTTCGTTAATGCAAACACAATACCAACACCAAAATTACATAAGTATCTCACCTATATATACAAATCATCAACTTTGATAACAAGGTCGGCTAAACCCTCAAACCTCAATTTACAATTATAAAAACTACATCACATGATACAAAGATCGACCACTGGACTAATATTATGATTTACATTACATAATATGGACCTAATTCAAATTTCCAAATGATCACATCCAACGAAAATCATGCCAAGATCAACTGCAACATGCTACACCATCAGAAATACCGCATAACATGAAAACCAATACCGGTTGACAAAAACCACCAAAAACTTGCACAACAATCAATACGGATTGACACAACTAGGAAACACCAACAAGAATGTTAGAATCATTACCAACAATAGCACCAACACTACTTATCAAATCTTCATCGATCATCATCAGAAAGCTCGAGAACATAGCCAATCAGCAACTACCACAAAGAAATAAAAATTGTGGCCCACTGAATCACGAACCATCTCGAAAGAAGATTCACAAGATCATCCCAAACAATATCCCAAAATCTTAGCACAAGATCTGATCACACCAAAATATACCAGAGAAAATATCGGAATTTGCAAAGTAGTGATCAACATTACCAAACTAAAAAATTGAATCAAAAGATTTTTACCGAACTCACCAGAATAAATCATAGGAATATGTTGACATCAATGACAACAACATATCCTAGCAGCAACAATGATCAACCAAATCCAACAATCTCCCCAACAATCCAACACATATCCATGAATCATATTATGCAAGCGGAACATGTATTTAATCATTAACATAATTCCATAATAAAATCATATAATGCATCTACATTCCCTAGGGTATCTCAACATCACTACTTGACATTAAAATAACACATCACATATCCATCTAGTACATCATAAGCTATCATTCTACTTGATCATTTACTTTCCATATAGCTATGATAAATTGTTAACATATGTGCATAACTCTATTCCCTTTACACACTCTTTAGGTTCATTTTAAAGTACCAATCGAATATTCCTAACACCCATCTTTTTTCATCAATCACTTAACATTTCATGAAACTAAATGCATTTATCCTTCTTTAACTAATACTATATGATTATTTCCTTAAGCACAACTCATCAGGAATACTATCCAAGGACATGTGCAAGATCATAACATCAAGCACTTATCTACATCCAAATAGGATTCCAATCTACTAAACAGGTTCAAGAGTCATATGATTCTACAAGAATAAACACAATATAATATATCAGTTCCTTAATTTCAATATAGGAATTCATTCTCAATATGATAAATATTTCTATAACATGAACCACATACCAATACATCATCTTATACAATAACATAGTTCTTCTTCATCAAGTTCAATTTCATAAGAGAACATGAAGCAAGCACCCAGCCTCTTTTGCTACATCCCATCCTAAAGCTTATTAAAATGAGTTACAAGCTTTAAAATGAGTTACATAGACACAGATTCACATTCCTCATTTACAAAACATCATAATATGGTAACATTTCTAATACATAGAAATAAGCATCTTAGAAACACCGCATAACAAGGAGACATACAATCCATACTATCTAAAACTACTCACATGTTTTCCATATCTCAAGATATCTAAAATTGGGGATTAACATATTTCAAATCAAGATATATATGATAATTAAAATAATCACTACCATCCATAAGATATACACAAGACATAACAAACATGTCTCTAAATCATTTAATTTCTTTCTATTCAAGAGTAACATCATCATTAAAGTATCCATTTACAACAGTATTAATCAATACATTTCCTTCAAAAACTATCCTACCATATGTTCTATAATACATGTCCTCAATGTGCTGATTATATAGTCTTCTTTGCATTTACATTTTTAATAACATATGATATCAATTCTAATTACATAGATATGCTCCAAGAATCCAATCACATGATGAGATACCATAGATCCAAATCCATGCATGCTAACATCCAAGAAGAATATCCCAATGGTAGAAGACATCAAACCACCCGACCATGTGGAACCAAATAGGAACCACCACCCTCATGCTAGGAGATAACAAAGGTTCCAACTCACACTCAAGACCTAAGCTAACACCTAACAACCATAGGATACAATATGACACTTCAAGACTCCCACATAAGAATATATCATCAAATTACATCACATGGCTAAAACAAAGCAATCAATCTCTAGAGGCACTTTCAAAAACAAGAGAATATGGATAATGGACATATATGTGATAGAGTTTCATAACATGCTAAATTCATGTGGCATCTATCTCCACCTTGGAGTCACTCAAGGGAGATTGGGTATGATGCTCCAATGGTCTTCCCAATCTAGGATCCCAAAACCCTCTCCCTGGGTCCGTCCAATTGGGGCATACAAAATCATTTTCTTTATCTTGATTAGGTGAATTCCTAAATACCCAACCCACTAATCAATTATTAATAATTTTATCACTTGCAAATTAATGATAAAATCTTCATGTGGTTCCTTAGCTCTAGACCCCCTTCCTAGAGATTTAGTGCTCATAACCTAGGTCCAAAACATGAAAGATCCCACTCTCACAACATGGACCAAGACCATAGGGTAAACACATGACAAGATACATCTTACAACAACATGAAACACAACATGGAAAGCATCCAAAATTGAATCATAAAGGTAGCTATGATCATATATACAAATTCCATAAAACAAAGATAAAGCCATAATCTCAATGCATCATAATGCAACAATAAAGAGAACCTTAAGAGTGTCATAACCATGCCAATAGGGCAAGAATATAAATCCAATCATACCACATAGTCCTCAATAGAGAGGCACAACAAACCCTCTCACTGAAGCTACATAAACTCTTCCTCAACAGTAAGGAATGTATACATCATGTTGGAGAAAAATTAAAAACATCAACAGAAAAGTGCAAAATACTTGTTGAGCCCAAATAGGATTCAAAAAAATCACCAAAACATGGTTCAATGCCCAAAAATCATGAATACATCAAACCCTAGCCTCTAGAGTCCAAAATCGACAAGAAAAGTCAACTAGAAGGTTAAATATTAACCCAAAAATGACTTGACACTACTTTGGAACTTTTGTCATTGTTTTAGCACTATTATTGCATGAAATGGTACTTTTGTAGCCCAGAATGGTGCTTTTGTATCAGGATATGCTTTTCAGAAAAATGAGAAAGATATGCAATCATACTTGCCCAAATTCAGGTAAAGGCATACACAGAGTCTAAAATCAGCCCATAACTGACAAGGGACCTTCTCAAATGCTAAATAGGGTTTCCACAAGTCTAAGGAAGAAAATACACCAATATTTACATAAAATCTAATAAACATATGCTCAAAAAAGCATCACCGGGATACCCAATTAGGTGCAGATCTTAACAAAGGACCTCTAAAGACTGTGAACACCTTAAAATGATTCAATAAGACAATACAAGACAACACACTACACAAATACTATTGCAATAAGCAATCACAAGTCTTAAAACCATAGAAAACATATTCAAACCCTCATTTCCCAGCCAATACATGAAATTTAAAACACAAATCTAAATACAAATCACTCCTAGATCTTTCTTTCAATTCTACAATGATAACAAATGAAAATAAATTTTGAAGACACTTTGCAGAGACAATCTTTTCAAATCCAAATGCGAAGTTCAAGGAATCACGAAGCCAGCCTGGAAAAGAAGCAAAAAAGAGATGAAATCTGAAGATGCAATCCAAAATCAGCAAGATCCTACAACAAATCCACAACCAAAGCCAAAACAAATCTCTCCAAGAAAAATCTCCAAAAATTACCGAAAATTCCAATACCCGTGAATACACAAGAAGCTCAATAAATTCAAAAATCAAAGCATTAAATACTATGCAAAACCTCGACTAATCAAAATATTATGTTATACTATAGATCATACCTACCTTTTAAATAGTTCGAGGGAGGCATCTATTAATTATTTTTTTATTTACCTACCTTTCCATTCAACCAATCGAATAAAAGGGTAGGTAGATTAAATTAATTAACCAAAGGGATATACAAACAAATAATTAATAAATAGTTTGTTCTCCCCATAATTAACTTATTAATTATAAATAATAATATATCGAATTTCCACATTCATTAAATAATTGCATATGAATAATAATAATATCCATCAATAAACCATTGTTTGTTATCGGGATAGGAGAGGCATGCTCTTATCTTTTTTTCATGTGGGCAGACAGTCTTTTACGGCATCCTTCTTCTAGTTTTGAATCTTGTGTAGGAAGAATTTGGAAGGGATAAGGATTGGGAGTTCAGCAGATTTAGGCCTATTTATATCAAAGAGAGGGAAACATAGTATGTGGATTCTTGATCTAGCAAAATGGTGCATAGATTTTGGCTTAGTTGCCTCTGCCATGAAGAGACACTGGAATCCTAGTGCGAGTGCCTATTTGATATAGACATCGAGGGGCAAAGAGAAATTTAGGGTGTGCTTGATGATTCTTTTAGCAAAGATATGCATTGGTGTGATAGATATGTCTATGAGATCCTTTTGTGCCTACTAGTTGACGTCCTTCCATTGAAGGAAGCCTGTGTGGAGAAATTGGAAGCCTTTGTATGGGAAGAGGATGTGGAAGTGGTGGCAGGAGCGGTGCTTGAAATGGAGGAGGAGTGGGCATGTATACTCAGACCTTATTTCAACCTGACAACCATTCTCTTGGACGTGGAGTGTTCAGACCCAGAAGACGAAAGTTGCCTAGCTACCGAAGCTCTTAGAATGAGGAAAGTTGAATTTATGGTAAAAACATAGGAGGTTTTCAGGATTGGAGTTAGGAATGCAAACCTGGGGCCATTTAGAAGGATGATGTTGTAGGAGTATGGGTGGCTGTCAGAAGGTAGTATCGACAAGGTAGAGACCATAGGTTTGCTGATGACCACCATACTTAGGCTCATGTAGCATGAGAATATGTATCTGTTTAAGTTAGTTAGTTTAGACTATTTTGTGAGCAATAATATGTAAGCACTATTTTAGATGAATATAGGGTGCTATCCCCATCTTGATAGCACTTGCTAATAAATAAAATAAAATAAAATAATATCCATCAATAATAAAATACCAATACATAGGTAAAATTATATTAATTAATTAAATAACAAGTATTAAATAAACAATCATTATAATAATAAGGGATCAAAAGACACCAAAGAATTAAAATAAAATAAAGTAAAATAAATATTAAACTCCTTTAATCAACATTAAATAAAAATTCAATAATAAAAGAAATTAAACAATAAATAATAATTAAACATTAAATCAAATAATAAATTAAATCAATAACTTAAACATTAATCAATCAAAAATAAATATTAAATAATTAAATAATTACACGTCTCCAACTAGGGATAACATAGACTCAACTATCATACGCCAAAAGGAAAGGAACACAACTCAAGAGTCAAACCTCAACTTATATTGCGGTGCAAATGACAAGGTACACAACTTAGACCTAGGGTGTGTGAGGGAAACTATGTCATCTCCGACAACTTGCCATTGGGATAGAGACATGCTCAGACCTATGAACCCAGGTGGAGTTGATGTTTAGTACCTACAACCTACATCAAACACTAAACATGACATATACAATACATATTCATCATAGTAAATAGGCAAGTGATAGAGAATCACAGTGACATATCATGCTCGCAATGAGTGATATGACATCATCTCTACTCATGAAGATAGTCACACAATCAAACAACATACATCGCATGGAGTCATAAACATCAATGGGGTTAGTACCAACATATCATCATAAGTCATATAATCCCACATGAGCAATGATCACATATGAATTCATGAATCATATAAATTCATCAAAGTGGTTCTATGTACTAACATCCACAAGAACCATCAAATGTCATATATCATATAGTATTTCTATCATCCTCAATCATGTGAATCTCAAAACATGATGAGTCATATCAAAAACCATAAATCCACATAGAGTACTAGCATCAATGATATCATCTAAGATAGCAATTAGAGTAATGAAAACCATCTAAGTATCTACCATATGTCTATATAGGTCTATCAAAGTGAAAATCAAAATACAAGTCTAGGAGGGATACTACATGGAAAACCCAGTTAAGGGAAAAACCACGGTGGGAACCTACCTACAGCAAGGTGATACTCTGCAATAGTATGTAAAAATATTGCAATGGGGAATGCACATGCATTCAGGCACACTGCCTAGAGCTCACTACTCAAATATAATGGCCTAGAAGGCTACAACCCTCAGGGAAGTCTCATTAACTTACAACAATATTTGGACTACAATCCAGAAGGAATGAACTAAAAGAAAATCATCTCCAAATGCCTTATTATAGTTCTAGTTAAGCACATAGGTCTACTCAGCAACACCAATCTCACTTCAATCTCAACACTAAAGGATAAATCACTTGTTCGCACATACAACTCTCTTTGATAAATAAGAAACAATCATCGACACCCAAACTACATGAATATATCACCTATATATACAATTCATGAACCTTGATAACAAGGTTGGCTAAATCCTAACCCTCAACTCATAATTACAAAATTACATCACATGATACAAATATCAACCACCAGACCAATAAATGATTTATAAAATATAGAATGGACCTAAATCAAATTCCCAAATGATCAACTCCACTAGAAATCACTCTAAGATCAATCACAACATGCTACACCACCAAAATACCGCATAACACAAAAATCATCACCAATTGATGTAAATCACCAAAAAATCACACAATGATCAATGTGGATCACCAAAACAAATAGGACATGACTAGGAAATATCAACAAGCACATTAAAATAATCAGAAATAGCTACACCAACACCACTTTTCAAATCTTCATCAGTCAACATCTGAAAGCTCAAGAACACAACCAATCGACAATTGCCATGAAGAAAGATAACTTACGGAGCACCAAATCATGAACCATCTAAAATGAAGATACACAAGACCATCCCAACAATATCCCAAAGTCTCAACACAAGATCTTATTACACCAAAATATACCAGAGGATATACCGAACTCTGCAAAACAGTGATCGTAAGATCTTCCCATTCAAAAATCATGGGAGCAATACACATGAATATGTTGAAATCAATGACAACAACATATCCTAGCAGCAACAATGCATGATAATATCCAACAGTCCACAAGCATAACACCTTATTTTGGAAGTTATTCATTACTGCTCTACACATTTTTGACTTGTGACCAAAATTATTGCATATGAAACACTGACTAGTAAAGGTAGGAACATTATTAATTTAGTTCATTCCTATATTTATCCTACTTCTGCATTGATTCACCATATGACTGAATTTATTGCAAGTAAAGAATATACCATTGAATTTATGAGCATTAGGCTATCTTACCAAAGGATTCTTTCTCTTCTTCTGATCAGGTTTTGCATTGCCTTGTCTAGATCTAGAGGATTCACCTTTCCTGGATCCAAGTCCTCGCATGTGCTTTCCATGTCTCTGAATTTCTAGCATCTCATCAAGCCTTGTTGAGCTAGCTTTGAATTTGTCTTTGTAGTCATTAGTAGTAGCAAGTTCATCTCTCAATTTAGCAATCTATCTTTCAAGTTCTTGACCATTATTCCTTGACTGTGTCAACTCAAGCTTCAATTGATCATTCTCATAGGTAATCCTAAAGCATTCATCATCTCTTTCCTTCAATTATTGTGCCAAATTCTCTTCATTCTTCTTTTGGTCCTCAATCTCCTTAGTTAGCCTCATCACAATAGATTGCATCTCATTCTTCAAGGCAACATTCTCTCTTTCAAGCTTATCAACTTTATCTTGGTATTCTATGATCTGATCTTCTTTCTCCTTCATCTTGTCCATCAATTATTTCCTCTTGTCTCTTGAAGTGTTCGCTCAACCCTTCAAGTCATTAATGAAATCATCAACAACATTCAATTTTTTCTTCAAGGTACAGATCTCATTTTTAGCTGCATCAAGGTCCTCAAGTGCCACATAGAGTTGTCTCTGAAAACTGGAATCCATTGATTCAATCTCTTGGACCTTCCTTAGAGGAACTTGGATTTGATACCAATTATTGAAATTAGGGATCATTGAGAGGGGGGAGTGAATCATTGATCTACCGGTTAGCTAATTTTCTAGCTTAACTTTAAACCTCCAGAAGCAAATAGATGAAACTGAAATACAGAAACATAGAACAAACAACCACAAAAGATCAATAACACTGAATTTTTATGTGGAAACCCAAATGGGAAAAACCACGGTGGGATTTAAACCCACAATATTATTTCACTATGGCTAGTAGAAAAACAAAATTACAATATAGGAATGCACAGGCATTCGGGCACACTGCCTAGAGCTCACTGCTCAATTACAATACCCCAAAAGGCTAGAAGCCTCAGGGAAGGCTCACTTCCTTACAAATTAGTTACAGTGATGAATTATAGTGAATGAACTCTAAAAAAGAATTTACAATGACTGGATGAGTTCTGACTAAGTGCTAAATTAACTAACTGGATCACCTTCTCTATTTTTCCCTGTTCATAGTCTTAGTCAGCTACTGGATCAAGAATACACATGTGAAACTATGCTAAAAGGGATTCTCGATCACCAATCACTTGCATACAATCACAACATTCACCAAAAAGATCATCCACACCAAACTTATATAACAATAATGACAAAGTAGGTCATTTACCATGTCGGCCTGCTAGTGTAACATGTAATCTCATGTCAACTTGACCGAATCCCAAAGGATAAATGTGGATCACCAAAACAATAATAAAATTATGTGTCTATGTCTTCCCAATCATCCCAAACATGATTCAATGTACCACAATCACCAAAAAGCTTCCTAACAAAAAATGATTTGTTCTTCCTGAAATACCAGTTGACATCCACTTCTGGATAAGAAGAATTGTGGTTATTGGATGGAATCTCCAAGAAGAGTTTCCATCAATGACAACCCTAAACCAATAATCAACCACCTAAAGCTACCAAAAACCATTGGATGAGTGCCAATTGCTAACGAACACTTTACCTTCTATTCATTTCAATGCTCTCTCTTCTAGAGATGAATCCTTGAAGGATCATGTTTGTACCTCTCTCAAGGATTCTCCTATTCATGGGAGTATTTTGATGCAATAAGAATATAACATTAACACTTCTTTCAATGATTTCACTCTTAGAGATGAAGCATTGAAAAATGATGATGAATCTTCATCTAAGAGTTACATAACTTAGATGTTGACAACCCAAATATTGACACATTGATGGATATAGATTCTTATTCCTCTCTTAGAGACACCTATTTTTATCAAGATATTTCAATACATCACCATAATACTCATTTCCTTAATGGCATGTCACCTAACATTATATTGAGTGAATATGAAGATGAAAACAATGGTGAAATTCATAAGAATAACCTAATGAAAAAGGGCTCCTTTACCTCCCAAATTGACAAGAATGTTTCTAATAATTATGTGTATCATCCCACAAGGATCAATCCTTATTCATCTATCCATCCTTATGGTGCTTCAAAATATGCTTACGCTATCAATTTTAATGAGGTTAATGTTGAAAATCCTTCCACATTAGAGTTGCATATACATTAAAAGTTATATTTAACATGCTTTTTATAAAAGGATATAGTGGACAAGCTCTTGGACATATGGAACAAGGAATCAAAGTCCTTATAGATATTATACCCCATCATTATAGAGATGGTATAGGACCCCCCCTTCTCCTTTTCCCCCACTTATCCTAATTTACCTCAAAACATACAAAAACACTTTCCTTCACATGATATTGATATAGTCCATAATGCTTTCCTTTATATAAAGAAGACCAAATTTTGTTAAGCCTCCTAAAAGACCAATTTATCATTCCTACACCTTTGAAGTATTATGTAACTCGAAAAGGTGATCACATGGATTTTTTTTTGTGCCTATCATTGTATGTATGATCATACTAAGTTACTAATTGTAGAGAATTTAAGAAATGTGTCAGAACTTGTTTATAATGGTCTTGTTCCTATCACATGTGATATTGATATGTTTTATTCTTTAACATATCAAGTAATTTCATTGCATTCTTGGCCCTATTATGTGACGGTATGGTGAATCAATAAAGACCTGGACAACTACTGAGAGGGGGGGATGAATCAGTAGATAGAAAACTTGACACAACTTTCACCAAACTCAAAAACACCTCTCAAGTAAAACTCAAAACTGACTAGTTCAAACACTGAACTACAAATTGCAATATCACTATCAAGTGTACCAGTTGACTATCATATCAAAATAATAGTAAAAAAACTCTGAAAATCTCAAACTATTTAGCCAAAACCTCCAAATAATTTATTAACAAAATTAAAAGCACATTTCAGATTACAGCTGGTCATCATATAATATCTAATTGGATTTAGCAATTAAGAAAATTAACCATAGAAAACATAGCCACAAAAACATTCTCCACTTGACACAATGATTTTGACATGGAAACCCAAATGAGAAAAACCACGGTGGGGATGAATACCCACAAGTATTCTGAACTCTTCTGAAGTTCACCCTGTTAGGAGCCAAGCCTATTAAAGCTTTTACAAAAAGTCTTATTAAGAACAAATACTGTTAGGGACCACCCAGTTAAGGGATTGACTATAATGCCCAATTAGAAGCAATACCTTGTTAGGAGTAACCTCGGTAGAGGATTTGAAATCCAAGATAATGGATCACCTGGTTAGAGGATTTAAATAACACTAAGTCTGTTAAAGCTTACCCTATTAAGGGATTTGACTGTCGTAATTGTTAGAGAACAACAAGGGTTTGTTGATCTAGTAAATAACACTACTTTGTTTGATCAGATCCAACCATTTGAAACTATTAACATACAACATGCATATGTGGCATAATCATTACCATGCATCATTTGATCATAAACCAATACAATCGATTCACCAAGCTCCATCAATTAGGGTTTAGCACATCAATAGGTAGGGTTACTAGTTGATGTCACTACTTCTCAAGTAATACTAGTTTCCTCCACTAGCTCACCTACTAGTTACAAAACAACATTATTACAATGTCATTACCAGTTGTAATTGACATCAATGATAACATATTAGTTTATTAATGCAATCTTCATGCAAATGCCAACATTATGTTGCTCATCACCATGTGACTCTACTAGGTTACCCTTTTTAGGCTCATGGTCATCCATGGTGGTACAATTTTTATTCGCAATCATACTTGGGTAGAAACATAATAGCTTAAATATTCTTTTCTCTATACTAGGGGAAATAATAGTTTTTAAACATGCATCCTTCATTAGGATCCACTTTCCCATTGTTGAGTTGTATTATTTATAAATATATCCTTACTTGCATAGAATTGTTTGTCCTTCATGAGTATTTTCTCTTTGCTTAGATGTGTGTATCCTTTATTAGGACCTCTTCCTTAATTGAAAGCATATCTCTACTTGGTTTTGAAAGTTTTCAATACTTCATCAATAATTCCTTCCAATTGGGAAGGTGTCTATTCTTGATCTTCCTCCCCCTCTTAGTATTTAAGATGTCATATTTTTTTAAGATATACTCTCTTTATGGAGGTAGATATCTTTAGACAAACATCTCTTCCTCCCCCTTTGATAGATATTTATTCTTAATAAGGATCCCTTTACACTTATTTCAAGATGTTTCCTTTACAATTATCTCTTCCTTTCTTGAATATTTTCATCCTTTATAAGGAAATTCTTTCTAGCTTGGAACATAAGTATTTTTGTTGAGGATATCTCCTTGGTGTTGGTGTTTACCCACGATGTATATTTCTATATTCATTAAGATATCAACATGGAAGTATGTTGAAATCTTGATGGGAATGTGAGGCCTCCTCATTGGTTGTAGTTATTCATTGTTGTACCCCCAGATTGGTGGTGTTGTATTGCATTGCGCCTAGTCAGGCATGGTTAAAAATATATCTCTAGCAACTTGCATTAAATTTAATATTTTGATCATCTAGTATAGTGTGGATTATTAGTGTTATCTTTTGAACCAATTAATGATATATCGATCTCCTATCATACCTCAACTTGCTAGAGTTGTGTTCCATCCATATGAATCATCCTCATCTTCTAGCATGATGCAAATCATGACCTTGATCCCTTAGAAAAACATGCTAACACTCCCAAAGCATTGTTCAACTAGTATAGTGAGGCTTACTAGTTTGAACATTGTTAACACTTTTTCCTCCTTGATCATTGATCATCTAATATAGCACCACTTGTCAGTATGATTTTTGCTAACATTTAACACACTTGATGTGTCGGTTACCTAGCATACCATTTTTTTCTAGTGTAATAATTTGTTGCACTACACAAATCACATAATATAATGCAACATTGGCCAATGGAATGTGTGCCTCTTTTCATGGATCACCTAGCATAAAATAAATCCCTAGGTAGAAGAATCTAGGCCTTTAACATGAATCACCCAACATAACACACATTGTTAGCCAATATAAATAACGGGTTTCTCTATGGACCCCTACCATAACATATCTTACTAGTTCTTGGACCATAGATTCTTGTCTCATTAATTTGTTCATGCTCTTTTTCTTTTTAGAATTTCACTTGTGCTCTTGAAATAGAATTAAAAGAATGATATTAAATATTGATAAAATTTTGATATCAAGGTCTCTTCAACTAGTTGACTTTGAGCCTTTGATTTTTATTCTAACCCCTTTGTTTGTATCCTTTTTTGTTTTCCTTACTTGCCCTTTTTTTACCTTTTTTTTGTGCATCCTTCTTTGGATGTTGTTGTGTGAGTTAAGATCCTAATCTTGGGGGATTGATTCCCTTGACTTGGTGACATCTTACCTTTTGTGAGTCTTTATCTTAGCTACTCTCTCTACTTTACTAAGAGTAGGAGTGTAAGTTCATAATTCTACTAAAATACTTGCGCTAAATGTAGTGTTGTAAATTGTATCCCCTTACAATTTCATGCTTTTTGGGCCCTTTCTTTAGTGTTATCTCTCATAGCTCATTTAAAACCTATTATTGTCTTATCACATCCAAATTGTCATGATATGATCATGTTGTGACTAGATGGACTATGTCCTGAGACCTTATAGTTTACAACCATCTTTCTCTAGCCCCTTTCTAAGTGGACTAGGGTGCTTATCAGCATAGTCCTAGTGGACTAAGGTTCCCAATAATATAGTCCCTCTAAAAGGTTGTTAGAATCAATGACAGTCCCAAAGACACTGAGAGGGGGGGGGGAGGAGTTTCTAACTGGTTAGTAGAATATTTAAACTTATTAAGAACTTTGTATCCCAAAACAGTGTACCGATAAATAAGAATTAATGCAGCAAATAAGAATAATAGAGACAACATAGAGAACACACCATAACACAAGATATTTAACGAGGAAACTCGGTGTGGTAAAAACCTCTTTGGGATTTGTGACCCACAATATTCACTCATTGGCCAATGAATAAATATTCCTTACAATGAGGGGTCTGCACATGCAAGGAAGGCCAACTGCCTAAAGCTCACTGCTTAATCACAAAACATAAGTCTCACTAACTTACAAAATGGATTATCAAAATCCAATACAATGTACTGCTTCAAATCAGCATCAACTATGCTAGGTTCAGTACAGGTTTAAGCTCAGTCTATAACCAAAACCTTCGCTGTCAACTATATCACCTTATAGAAAATATCATCTATATTCCACTCTCTCTTTCTCTCATATCAAAATAACCTATAATATCTCATACATATATGAGTCTTTTACAATATACCATGTCGACTTTTACAAGAGATAATTACATTATAAAACAATAAACAAAAGTTTATTCCATGTCGGCTTGAGTACAGGTATGTATTGTTCCTGCTACCAATGAATTGCTTGTTCGTGTATGTAGAAGTCTATTGCTGGTGTATGTAGAAGTCTTATTGCCAGCGTCGGTAACTATCGATGGGTTGCCATATGATTTCCAGTTGGTTGCCATCAATGAAAACATCAACTATTCTCATAAGAGTGTAGAATGCCAACAATCTCCCCCTTTGGCATTGATTGCAACTCTCATGAAAAAAATTAAAAAAACTATTCCAAAAAATGAAGTCCAAAAAGTTTCCAAAAAGATGTGTTCCCCCTAAGCAAATGATCTCCTCTATATAATCATTTTTCTCTCCACTAGTCCCCCTTTGACATCAATG
This sequence comes from Cryptomeria japonica, assembly GCF_030272615.1. Lineage (NCBI taxonomy): Eukaryota > Viridiplantae > Streptophyta > Pinopsida > Cupressales > Cupressaceae > Cryptomeria > Cryptomeria japonica. The sequence continues at coordinate 706,667,147 of NC_081409.1, read as the reverse complement.
ACAAAGGTTGTCAAAAATAGTCAAACGAGTGCAAAAAAATTCACCTCAAAGACTATAACTAGTTGATTACAATCTGAAAAATATTTGCCAAAACTAGATTTAGACACTGCATAAACCTTTTGTTGTCATTCAAGGTTGCCTCAGTCTATTGGATCATGTCGGTGAGATAGTGCATGTGTTGTTCCGATGATCACTGTCCTTTAAGTAATGCCTTAGATATTTCAATTCTCAGAGAAATACAATTGTCCAACTTGGGACCAAGTTTATTTTTAAGTTCTCGGGCATTAGACCTTATCCTTGCCTTCTCTTTCTCAAGTTTCTCTAATTTCTCCTCAAAACCTGCCATTTCTGGCTCAATAACTGATATGGGTTTAGATGAAACAATTATGTTATCAGCTATGTCATCGATTTCTTTCTATGTTTTACCTATCTCCTTATCTATATCCTCTATCAAAAGGTGAGGTTTGCATGCTTCCTTATACATCTCTTTGTACTCAAAAATTGTATTGTTAAGTGTCCGTAATAATGTATTCAAGTGGTATGTACACTTCTTTATGGTGTCTTCAAAGAATCTATTCTTCTCATTTTCAACTCTCTCCTTTATTGTGTCCTCATTCACTTTATCAATAGTTATTACATTGTTAGCAATAAATTTTGACAATGTGTCCAATTTATCCCAAATAGCTTTAGCAGTAGATTGGTCTGATAATCCCATGATTTGTTGATCAGACAAGGTGCTCAAAAGTGCTTCTATTGCTTTGCAATCATTCTCCTGATCCTTAGCTAATGTAGGTGGATTAGGTTGACTCTATGTAGGACCAACATAGCCATTTTGTGTAACATCCCATATGTCTTTTCTAATGCAATTCAGATGTGTCTCCATTCTGATATTCCATATACGATAGTTAGTTCCATCAAGTTACAAACTATCCTTCTTGAAATAGTTAGTTGCTATAGAATCACCTCAAGTTGTTAAACTTCTGCAAAAAGAGGACTTATCTATGATACCAATTGTTAGAATCAATGAAAGTCCCAAATAAACGAAGGGGGGGGGGGAGGGGGGGTGAATCAGTGTCTAACTGGTTAGCAGAATATTTAAACTTATTAAGAAATTTCTATCCCAAAATAGTGTACCGGTAAATAATATTTAATACAATAAATAAGAATAACAGAGACAACATAGAGAACACACCATAACACAAGATATTTAATGAGGAAACCCGGTGTGGGAAAAACCTCGGTGGGATTTGTGACCCACAATATTCACTCACTAGCCAATGAATAAATGTTACTTACAATGAGGGGCCTGCACATGCAGGGAGGCCAACTACCTAAAGCTCATTGCTTAATCATAAAGCAAAAGTCTCACTAACTTACAAAATGGATCATCAAAATCCAATACAATGTACTGCTTCAAATCAGCATCAACTATGCCAAGTTTAGTAATAGTTTAAGCTCAGTCTATAACCAAAACCTTCACTGTCAACCATATCACCTTATACAAAATATCATCTATATCCCACTCTCTCTTTGTCTCATATCAAAATGGCCTATAAGATCTCATACATATATGAGTCTTTAACAATATGCCATGTCAGCTTTTACAAGAGATAATTACATTATAAAACAACAAACAAAATTTTATTCCATGTCGGCTTGAGTGTCGATATGTATTGTTCCCACTGCCAGTGAAGTGTCTGCCAATGTATGTAGAAGCCTATTGCTGGTGTATGTAGAAGTCTTATTGGTAGTCCAAGTAACTGGCAGTGGGTTGCCAAATGATTGCCAGTTGGTTGTCATCAATGACAACATCAACTATTATCATAAGAGTGTAGAATGCCAACAAAGATGACCAAATTCAAACATGTGTGAGTGTCGGTTCCTACTATTTGTGATCAGATACAAATATTTTTAGTGGACCAGTGGGAGTCAACCTAAATTAGGAATTACATTTTTAACCCTAAATAAGGCAATAATTAATCATTCATAAATCTATCTAGCTAATTTCATAAGTTCCCATATCAAGCATTATTGAGAAAGCATCTTCAGATCTGAGTATAAGGAGCAACAAGATGCAAAAACCTACATGCAAGTATGATTTCATGATTGATCTTATTATGTCTTGTCATGTTATGTAATTACATCAACATTTGAAGGACTTATCTAAAGAGAATAGTAGCACCACGATCATCAATCCTAAGGCAATATCATTTCAATTCAATATTTCAATTATAATTTAATCTCTTCCCTACTAGGGGTAAGCTCACTTTTACATTATCATTATTTTTATGGACATGGAAATGACAACATGAGGTTTGACTTAGGAAATCTCATATACAACACAATATTTTTCCCTCTTCTATGTGTGTAGGTTAGAGATTCGACAACTAAAAGTTACAAAATTGCATAGAGAAAACAATATTAGACATTCTTAGCTATTGAATTGGCAAAGACCCATAGACTAATTTTCCATCTCCACTGTCTGACACTTTCATCTGAATTTGGGGAAAAATATCTGCGAATCCTTCTGATCCTGAATCTAGAACCTTCAATTAACAAAAAACCTTTAACACTAATTTTCCCAACTCCATAATTTGACATATTTTGTCCCACATTTTTGCTATAGGTTCTTCTTTACATCTTGTTTCTAGATCCAAACTTCTATTTTAGCTTTTTTTTTAATATCTTTCTATTTATCAAAGTGTCTAACTCTCCTTAATGAATGAATCCAAACCTAATTGTTTTCTCCCTCAGTGAAATCATCGCAAAGTGGAAAGGATGAATGAATAAGTTCCTAGTTTGAAGTTATGGGCTAAAGACCCCATTTCTACAACATTTCATTTGTAAATAAAAATTGTATGTCTTTCTAAATAAAGAAAGAATATTCACTCATAAATTGTGTCATATCTAAGTGAATAATACTAGAATCTTATCTTCATTCCTAGTAATAATATCATGTCAAAATGGATTTAAAAAGTTACAAATCTATTGGATTTGATTCGTCAATCCTACAACTCCCAAAAGTTTCCTACAATAAATTCTTACCATGAATATATAATGGATTTGTTGTAATATCATGATAATTTTGCTGATGCAAAAAAATATGAATATTAATACAATGAATTATCATTGATAAAGTTTTTAAAAACCTACGTGAAACCTTAAGTGTGGATAAATATAGATCATGACATGTGCCTTAATCCTATGAATTAAAACAAAAAAGAACACAAACTAAGTAAACTTAAGTGCATGCTAGTGTAAACAAGGATGTAGTTAATTAAACAAACACACCTATTTACTCTAGCAAGCCCTCTTAAGTGCAACTTAGGGATAAGCTAAACTAATGTATAGAAAGTTAAAAGTGGGTTTTAAAAATTATGCATTCTATACCCATGTACAAATGAAAAAAAGATCTCTCACACTTGGGGAAAAGGAGGAAACCATATGGGAAAAAAAAAACTCTCCAAAACAAAGATGTAAAAATATGAAGGATGACTCAAGTAGACCCACCAAGAACAAATTCATTCACTCCAAGAATCAGTCACAATTAAAGGTAACAACGAAATTTTAATTATTTAGTAAATATGTCTACAACATCATCCTTATTAGGCCAATACTCTAAATAAATATGACCATCATGGATGAAATATTGAATGAAATGCATGTGTATCTCAATGTTCTTCATATTTTGATGCTTAACTAGCTTGTGTGAAATGTGAATGAAACTCTAGTTACTACCCCAAAGAAGTGTAGGACTATCAAGTGGGATACAAATCTCCATCATAATTTATGGAAGCCACAAAACCTCCTACTTGGTAATAGCTACACCTTGATACTTAGCCTCAATGGATGATAATACAATAGCATTTTACTTCTTGTGAAACCAAAAAACTAGAAAAGAACCAAGGAAAAAGATGAATAGGAAAATGAGCTTCTATGAATCAACATAACTACCTCATTTTAGTTAATAAAGCCTACTATCTTTGAAGCCAAAAGTGTGTACTAAATTCCAAGGTCCGTGTTAGTTCTATGAGAAGAAAGAACTTAGCTAGGATCTAATGTGGATCATAGATCAAATACAAGTCAAATCAAAAAATGACCAAAGTCCAAAATGGTAGAGTGGAGATAAAATTTGAAATGAGAGATAGAAAAAGAGACAATATAAGAGAATTTGAGAATACTTTTCATACACTCACTGAGCTATCGCCAAACTAGTGAAGATGAGAGAAGAGTATTATATATATAGAAAACAAGGGAATATATATCTAAGAGCTTCATTAACTCATACTACCCATAAAAGGTGGGATGTTTTACCTAATTGGTAAATCCAAAACATGTGGCATAACCTCTTCAGGTAAAGACAAAAGATGTTAGGATAGGTGGCACAAAAAGCCAAATGAGCCAAGTAGTGCAAAAGAGGCAGGTCTGACATAAAAAAATATATCATGTAGAGTAGTTTTTATTGCCTTCATGATGGATGAGTGACTCCTTGTGATGAATAAATCATCAACACAGAGAACTAGAAATGTGAGAATGGCATCCTGTTATAGAATACATGCATTTAAATTATAATGATGTTGAGTGAACTCAACTACCAAAAGTAAGGAGTCCATCTTAGCATACCAAGCTTGAGGATGATTTTTGGGTCATGGAGAGACTTTTGAAGATGACACACAAGTGAATGGTCTTGAACAAACCCCTATGACTATTCCACATAGATCTCCTCCTAAAGGTCGGAATGAAGAAATAAAATATTCAAATTCATCTAATGAACTTCCCAATGATAGGTTACAATAATGGAAAAGATAAGTAAAATGGAATTCAGTTTTTGCAACTAGTGAAAAAGTGTAATGCTCGCCAAAATACCCTAGAGAAATACACTATCTAACATGCAAATAGAGATAAAAAAAATTATCAACTAATAAATGCAACCACATATAACTAACTATTCAAAGAGAAATATTCATCCATTAACACTTAAACATCTTAACATAATCACAGTAAAAAATAATGCAAGTGGAAATAAACATAACATCAATATCAGGATACATCTAAGCATTCCCTAGGGCATCTCAACATCATTACCTAATCCTATCCATAAGCAATAACATCTACTCACTTGATCACTACACTTATCATCATTTAATCCTTTATCATATCCAAATGCAACTTATATATTTATCCTATCATTATGATATCCAAGCTACTTGATTACCCATCCATTATGAGATGCATTTTACGCAATCATAATGTGCTTACTTCTTAAATGTAAGACTAATTCCTTTCCTTAAATTCATTGTATAAACCAAACCCAAATATGCTTAAAACCCTTTATCCATTTCCTATCTACATGAGCATTTATCCTAACATTAATCCCAAGTGCATAATACAGGAATCCTAATGCTAACTTCTAATGCAACCACATGAATAACATTATCAACTAGCATGATATCATTAATTAATCTCAATTTTCTACATTATATTCATTCTATTTTAAGTATATCTAAGTACATGAAAATATTTTACTTTCATTATACAAGATCAACTTCATACAACCCATAGAGTCATCTTGACAAATCATGTCGTAATCCTAAATACCAACTACAAACCATTACAAACATATGACTAATACATCATAGATACAACTTATTCCTAACTCATGATTTCATCTATTTTTATAAGGTATCACATTACTTGTTTCCAAGATATCCATTGCATAAATCTTCTACAATAACATCCATAAGTCACTACAATAAGAAGAATTCGCATCCACACATGAAGAATCCAAGAGAACATCCCAATATTTGAAAATCACCAACCACCTGACCATGTGGAACCAACCCCCGTGCTAGGAGGTTACACAAGATCCCACTCATACTCTAGATCTAGGCTGACACCTAACAACCAAAGGAAGACTAACACAACATACACAAGAAACAAGAGATGAAAAATCATAAAAACCAATAGGAACTTCAACACAAACCCCAAAAGCGACACATAAAAAAGGCTCAAGGCACTAGGACCTACATGTAGGGAAAAGAGTGTCATCACATGCAACATGTGGGTACCTAGGAACTAGTCCTAACTATCCCAAAGCACATGTGGAGCCATCTCCCTTTATGGAGTGAGGAAGATTAGCTTACCTGAGTTGCCACAGCCTTCCCAGTCCTCTACCGCAGGGCAAGGAAAAGTGTCCAACGTATTTTATTATCTTATTAAGATTAACTAATCTACCCAACCCAGGTATTTTAATTAGGTTATCACTTGTTTAAAAGGATAACTTCTCATGAGATAAGACCTCGAGTACACCTTGTAGCCCACTCCATGTGATCCCAATCACTCACTAAGAAGCCCACTCTTCCCCTATCATGCACCTAGACCTTAGGGTAATGAAAAGGAAATCCATGACATAAAACACTTCAACATAACTATGGGCTCACAATAATACAAGACCTAGCACACCAAGGTATCAAGGCAATCCAACAACATAGAAATCATCATATAAGAATACAACCAAGGAGCCCAGCTATAAGATCAACTCATACATAAGCTAAGTAGTCAAAATAACCAATAATCAATTGGTAAAACAAGCCTAGAACATCTCAGGTATTGGAAATAGGCTTTGGGTATTCAAAAAAACCAGCTGAGAAGATGAACCAATAAAAGACAACAAAAACCTAGAATAGTGCATTTGCTACATAGAATAGTGCATATAATTAACAGATTGGCACATATACTAGATAGTATAGCACATATACTGATTTGAATAGCACATAAAACACATAGAATGTCACATTTGAAATACATTTTGGTACATATGACAAAATCTCTAGTGCATATGATTAATGTTTTAGCACATATGACACAAAGAGTTAAAAACTAAGAACGAAAAAGGTAAAATTATGACTTGTGAAATAAATCACAGAAATAATATTAAGTCCCCAATATACAACCAAAAGAGATTCAATATCAAGAAAGAGCTAAGGAATATGAAATCCAAGCTCAAAATAAACACATAAAGCCACAATCAATCTCTGAGAAGACAACACCCAACAACATCTTGTTACAAAAACCTCTCAGATAGACAAACAAAGACTCTCGGCCACCATAAATATTATCACTCCTCTGACACCAAATCAAGGCTTCAAATTCCATACAAAGAACTACATACAAAGGTCCAAGACTCTTAGACAAGGCAAACACAGTGCCGACCATTCACGACAATGAAAATCATAGTAAATATAAATCCACCCCCCAATACTATAGTATAACTATAGGTTATAATTAAAATAAATTAAATCAAACTTTAAACTTGATAAATAAATATATTTCTATACCATGGCTCCTAAAAACTATCTTTCCGAGCAAACACGGAGAAAGAAATCTTTTTCTAAAAAATAAAATACACAGGAAGATGATTTCTCCAACCTAGCTAATAGAAGTAATGGAAAATAAAATCAGAAGAAGTGCAATCCACAATCCAAGCAAGCCAATAAATCTTCAATCTCCAAAACCTCAGCCAAAATATAGACTTGCAAAAGAATACCCAAAAATGCTAACCCTGACAAAATACATAGGAAAGCCAAATAATAGAAAATCAAAGCATAAACTATAGAAAATATCAGCCAATCAAAATATTACACAATAATATATTTCTTACCAACCTTTCACAGAAACCAAGGTAAGAATAATAAAACACTCTTTAATGAACTTATCCAATAAAATAACCAATGGAGTAATAGGGTAGGTAGAAATAATCTACTAATTACCCAAAGAGTAACAAGAGAATAATAATATAAACAACTCATAAAATCATGGGCACCAATAATTATAAAATCCCATTCCATTAAATAATCAAGAGGTACAAATAAATACCACAAATAATTAATAAGTAATAATAAATAATAAATAATAATTACTCTCAAATACCAATAAATAATCTTTGAAAACCAAGGTGAATTTAAATCATTAATTAAATATAAAACCAAGGAATCCATAATTTTTTATTTATTTTTAAATAATGCTTGGTAAACTTTATAATGTGATTGACAACGCTGGCATGACACACCCTCTGGCTCCACGTGAAACACTTTTGACTTGGAGCTATGAACCGGTGAGGCCACAACTGGGGAACCTCATCCCCATACTTCACTTGTTCAAACCCGCGAGCACAATGGCTTAACAGGGGTTTGAATCTTGGTGGCTGCTTCACCAATGAAGTGTTTTAAACTATATTAATCAATTTAATGAATTAAAAAATTAATAAATAACCAATTAAATAATTACCATACTACATCAAGCAAACACCAAAGAATAAACGAAGAAAACACTACACACTAACCACAACTTGCACGAAGACTCTAAACTGACAAGGGTAGTCAACTTAAACCTAGAGTATGAGGTGGGTTCTCATGTCAACTCCGATCAACTTGTTATTGGGATAAGATACGCTCAAATCTATGGAGCCAAGTGGAGTCGATGTCTGATACCTGCAAACCTATCACCACCAACACATATACAACAACATATACATTAATATATAAAGCATGAAGTAAACAAACAAGTGATAGAGAATCACAATGACATATCATGCTCCCAATGAGTGATATGAAATCGTCTCTACTCATGCAAACCGTCGCACAATATAACATCAAGACATCGCATAGAATCATAACCATAAAATAGGTTTAGTACATCATAAGATATCATCAAATAATTATTGGCATTGAGTTGTCATTGATGTCAACTAATATTGCAAGTTACCGATAGAGTGTGTCAACAGGTATGAAGAAGATTGAATCGACATAAAGAAGAGAAGTATGTTCTGAGTTGACAGATGATATCATTGGTATGAGGTGAGATGCAGGAGTGTGTTGGCACGCTTGAGTAATAACTGGTAAGGCATAAACCGATATCAAGGCTGGCTATTTATTTGTGATGAAGAGGTAGAATGTTAGATGAATCACAACAACATCTGATGAGCTAAACAGAACGAATGGCATGAAGACATACTAAAAGGCAAGATGAACTGTTAGTATGACATGTTGCCAATAAGAGTAATTTTTCAGTATGTTGGGCATACCAGCAACGGTTTGTACTAGTAGAAGGACTTTCCAAATGTTCTAGTTTGACCGATCATTTGTTGGTGAATGTGTGTTGATGTTTTCCCCATGGAGCTGATGCGAAAAACATGCAAGGGTCAACGAAATGCTCATCGAAATGGTTTTCTATGTAGTAGGTGGTTATTAAATGATAAAACTGCAAATCATGGGTTGATGACAGACTAATGCATCTTGAGGAAGAATGGATGATAGAGAATGATCTGATAGTTGAGGAACTGTGATCAAAGCATCAAATCCGATTGCAGATTGACCTTGAGAAAGAAACAATTGGAATATAAATGGGGTTGACAAAGATCAAGGCTATAAAGAAGGGTGAAGTTTGCTATTTTTAGCAAACTGCATTGGATGAATAAAAACATGTACAGATGCATCTCCCCAAAGCAAGTGAGCAATCCAAGGTTGATCGAATCAAATTGGATATAGATTTGATTAAAGGAGGGAAACCCTAACCCTCCTAAGTTTGAATTGGTTTTTGGTGGGAAGCCTCAAGTTTAAAAGATGTCGGCCTTGGACTGATATGTGATGATGCTGGTAAATGAAAGTGAGTGGGAAAAGACTATGTTGAGGGAAAATGAGAAAAATTTCAAGTGACTATGTGTTGAAGGAGAAACCAGTAAGGTGTGTGTGAACCAGTAGAGAACAAACCAATAGAGGTAGAACCTGGCAAAGTGTGGTCAAGTGTGAATTGAATTTAGTAGTCAGAGGAAGAGAAGTTTTATAAAAGTAAGGATTAGATGAAAGGCATTGTTGCCAGGTGTGTGGAGTTTTCACAGACTGGTAAGATTGAAACCGGTAGAGAAGAGTATTGAAGGGTTGCACAACTTCATTTGTAATAGGGAATTTACTTGTGTATTTTGAATCTTCATATTGTCTGCACTAAGTAGGTACTTAGTGCAGGGGTTGTAGATCATTTAGGTTGTAGCCTATAAATTTTTCAGGTGTTGATGCTCCTTTGAATCGGTTCTCATAAATCAGGGGTTGGGTCTCCTTGGGTTGGTGCCCCAAAATTGTAATAAAATATTTTTCATTGTGAGGCCAGATTGGAGCAAAAGATCTCCAACATTTATTCTCATGGAGGTTTTTACCACATTGGTTTTTCCTCGTATATATGCTGTTATGTGATGCATTCTTGTGTATGTGTTCTATTTATGTTATAGAAAATCATTTCACACACTTAGTTTGCATTGTTTGGTTTACCAGTCAACACTTTGTTTGTTTTATATTGTAATGGTATATCCCTGATTAGGAAAGAAGATTTTAAAATCATTGATTCACCCCCCTCTCAGTGATCCATTATGTCCAATAATAATCATAGATCAAACATGATACACACATAAGAATGAGCATACATATTGATCATCAAAGAGTAATCCATTATCATAATAGTCTAGAAATGTCATCATCCACATGTAATCATCATGCTAGCACAATATATATATTTTATGATACTTTGACTAGATGCTTATGGATCTATCTATGTTTTAGATGTTTTCCCTATATATATATATATATATATATAATTGTAGCGTCCTAAAATTGCGACACTTGCAATTTCGACTGCATTTCGGTCTTCACGATGGCGACGCAACACGCAACCTGAATGGAGACCCCGAAACTTGCTCACGACACCAAAAACTACATTTTTCAAGTACCCTGGCCTGAACCTCCTTGCACCCTGATGTCCCGGGAGGTGGGACCAGAGCACCCAGTGCCCTGGTCCCTCAGGACCAGGGTGCCCAGTGCCCTGGTCCCTGGGTCCTATTTTGGGCCCGGTCTCCTAAGGGGTCTCGGGTCTTTTTGTTTGCAATTTGGAAATTAACTTTCCTGGTCGGCCTAAGGTCGGGAAAATCAGTCTATTAGCCCTAATTGACAAGTATATAAACTACATTTTCCTCTTTCATTCGATATGAGGGAAAAGGCATGGAAACTATACTCAAGCATTCAAGCATTCAAGCATTCCTTTAAGCAATTGATCATTTCAAGTCTCCATTCAAGGCTAAGTGTTGCATTCAAGACAAGGATTCAAACATTGAAGAGGAGATCACATACTACTACAACATACAACATACAACATCTAAACCTTTGCACATAAGGATACAAACATCCTTAGAACAAGGTATTAGTACTTGTTTTACAGTCATTTACATTTACAGCTCTTGCTCATTTCTTGGTTAATTCCAAACCGGGGTTTGACCTAAAGGCAAACCCCTAATCCCTAACCCCCCAATCGTCTTCACTTTTCTATGTGTAGGTTGCAGGTACGCGGCTGAAATTGAAGATCTGGAATCCTTGTGCAGAGATGAACAGATCCCCCTTCGTTTCGCGGATTTTTCGAAGGACCGTGGCGCCGGGCACCATCGTCCCGACAACTTTTGCTCAAATTTGCAGGACAGCACCGTATCAACATTTTACTGCTAATTCCAGGTCCGCAGCTTCATACTGTATTCCTATATCAGTTTATAAGCGAATCTTTGTCACTTTCTATGCATTCCTAGCTTAATTCTCCTATGCACATTCTTTACAAAAGAGGGTAGCCTTGTTGTCTTAACCCTTGAAACTCATTTAGCATCCAATCTTGCATTGCGTGGGATTGGATCTTGTGGGTTTCAACCCCTCTTTTGAATGTAAAGTCTCCCCCCTAAGTGAAAACCATCGAATCCTAGCAAACCTCCCTTCTCTCTCCTTGGAGTTGGAAGAGGGGAGAGCAACTAGGGTTCGATCGCGATTTTTCCGCTTTACATTTTGGTGAACCCGACGTGAACATCCTTTCTGATTTTTCATGCTTAGATCTAAAAAAATTGATTACATTTCCATGTTTGATCTTTTGCAAAATTTTAGAGGTGATTGCATAAAAACCCTAAAATTTCTTTTTAGTAATTAAGCTTGTGAAATGTTTAATTGTTGATGCTTGTTTCAGATCTGCCCTTCTATTACAAATTATCAATTCATATCTATGCTTTAATTTTGAAAATTAAGTGGTTAAGTGTCAAAACCCTAATTTTTGAAACCCTCTTGATTCAACCTTTGTCTGACAATTTCACTGATCAAAACATCTCCAAATCAGCTGTAACTTTGGATTCCGCAATAAAATCACAATATCTTTCATCCCTGAAAATTTGGAAAAAATTTGCGAGGACCGTGTCGCCGAGCGCCATCATCCCCGACATTTTTTCCGAAATTTCGAGAGCGAGATCTTGCTGTATTTTTCTGCTAAAATCCAGAATTTTGGCTGATTTTATCAATTTTAACACCTTCCAAATTACAGTCAAAGTTGGTCTTGTGATTGCTTGGATTAAGGCTTTTAAACATTCAAAAATCATTGAAACTGAAATTTTGTGTCAAAATTGTGTTCTTACTATCCTAAATCTGAAAAGTGCGTTAACATTCATTAAAAATTTCAGTGCTTTGTTCAAATTCTTGCAATTTGTGACTTTTGAAATTAAGTGCTTAATTACAACAACTTCGATTTCCACTTTCAAAATTGAATTTTGCGTGAAATTGAGTCAATTTTTGAATTTCAAAAGTTGCATTGCTTTTGACATTCCCTCTAAAATCATAAAATTCAAAATTTCAGTTTCCCTCTCTCTTTCAAAATTCAAATTTTGCATTTTTCGACAATCTTGATAGGGTTCAATTTTGAGATTGCAACTTTAATTTGGCCTATCTACAGATCATAAAATCACTCAATTTTTTCAGATTAGCTCTAAAATCATCATACCTTTCATCCCTGCAAATTTTGAAAAAAGTTGCAAGGACCGTGTTGCACTCCGAGCGCCACGGTCCCGGACATTTTTTCCGAAATTTCGGGAGACTATCGTGATTGCATTTAATAGCTTAAATCCAGAAGATTGGCTGATTTTACTGAAAATTGCTACCTCTAAAATCAAAATTTTCTCTCCTTCTCTAGTGCATGAGTTTTACAACAATAAGCCCTACTTACACTATTCCCATTAGACGAAGCCGTAGAATTAAGTCTTTCCGAGGTTTAACTACTGAGGAGATGGAACCTAATTTGAATAGCCTTTTTAATGAGGACATGGGTAATTCCTCTAATCCTCCTAATGATGAAGAAGCTCTCCATGAGGTTTCTGAAGAACAACTTTCGAAATTGGATAACCAATTTGACGATTTTCGACAATGGTTGTCTCAAGAATACCCTGATAGTCAAGCTCTTCCTTTAATTGAGGGTCTAAAACGTATGCTTCAAAGTGATAAGAATGGAATTGATATTTTGCATGGTATTTCACACATCGTGGATTTGAATGTGATGCCTATGAAGAGTTGTGCTGAAACTTTAGGTTATACACAACCTCCTACACAAGTCAATCATTCTATTCCTTTGATGACTTCTATTGCTAGCATACCTACCTTTACATCAAACATAATGGCTACTTCTACACAGGACATTCCTCCTGTGATCACTAGTCATGAGGGCAATCCTTCCTTTTCAATTAACCCTCTTCCTTCATTCAATCCGACTTCTTCATTCATTCCTTCAATGAGTGTTCCTATTACATCTCCGCAAATGAACATAATGCAAGGGGGCAATTCGTTTAACCATTCCATTCCTCCTTGTAGTGTTCCTCCTATCCAATCATCTCCTATGACTAATTATCATAGGGTCCCACCACCTTACTCTTTACCTTCTTTCAATAACATAACACCTCCATCTCAATCTAACACATCTAATACAAACTCTTCGACTGAAGCGACCATTAACAATCTTGCACAAACTGTCTCTTCTTTACAGCAACAAATTGCCTCTATGAATCAATCTAAGTTTAGTGTGCCCACATTTGATGTTGCGAGCCCACTTTCTCTTGACATTGTTCGAGCTATCCCTCCTAAACATGTTGAAATCCCGTATTTGGAGCTTTATAATGGTAAAGGAGATCCTCTAACACATGTTAAGACTTTTCAAACAATATGTACTGATTTTGCTTATGACCAAAGGTTGCTTGCAAAACTATTCACGAGAATATTAAGAGACAAAGCCCTACAATGGTATTGCTCGTTGCCTTCTTATTCTATTACTTCTTTCGAACAACTTGCAAATGCTTTCATTCAACAATTTCAAAACAATATAAGTCCTAAAGTTACTTTGATTGATTTAATGCATTGTAAACAAGGTGTTAAAGAAAAAGTGACTGATTTCATTGGTAGATATAAGCATTTGTATGCTCAAATTTCTTTTCCAGTGCCTGACAATGATATTCAAAGAATCTTTATTTCTAATTTACAAAAAGATATTCGAGACAAACTTCTATTTTCTGAGTTTACTTCTTTCCAACAGTTGTGTGCCACTCTTCACAATTATCAACTGACTGTGAGTCAAATGGAACAATCACATCCTATGGCTCCGAGTGATAAGGGTGATAGCAGTCAACAACCATTTGGGAAGTTTAAACCGAACAGAGACTCCATCAAATTCAATGAAAACATCATCAACAACAATGTGAATGCAGCATCAGGTGTGCCTCTTATTTCTAAATTTTTCAAGAAAGAAAGAAAGTATACTCCTTTGAATGAATCATTGCATAGTATTATGAATAAGTTATTGGAACAAAATGTGCTTATTCTTCCTCCTATAAGACAAATTGATCCTGCAAAGATTACTTCACCTTATTTTGATAACAAAGTCTTTTGTCAATTTCATCGTCAGCCTGGGCATGATACTGAAAGATGTTTTTCTTTAAAGGGTAAAATTCAAGATTTGATTGATAATAATACTATTTCTGTTTCTGGAGTGAATGATAAAGGCAATACATCCGTAGCTCCTCCTAATCAAAATCTTCAGATTTTCACTGATCCATTACCTTCTCATACCTCTAATGCGATTGAGACTAATGATTCCTCTCTTTCATCTGATGGCCTTGTGTCTATGACTCCAAATGTGATTAACTTTGTAGAGCAGCAAGAAAACCCTAAAGAACCTTCCATCACATTTGATTCCAATGAAACCATTAGGGCACCTGATGGTCCTTTATACATAGTTGCAAAAGTCAAGAATACACCTTGCCGTGGAGTGCTTATTGATCCTTCGTGCATGGTTAATGTTATTACTGAAGAATTTCTTTTTACTTTGCAATTGAATCAAGTGATTTATGACAAAACAGATGTGATTGTGAAACTATTTGATGCATTTTCTTCTCCTGCAATTGGTTCTATTACATTGCCTATTGAGGTCTATAACAAATCCCTTGATGTGAACTTTGCTATTATTCCATCTTCCGAACAATTTCGTGTGAAGCTTGGCTATCCTTGGCTATCTTCCATGAAAGCTATTGCTTCTCCTATTCATAAGTGTTTAAAATTTCCCCATAAAGGTGAAGTTGTTACTGTCAATCATAGCCTCTTTAAACCAGCTGAAAGAACCTCTAGTGTTCCTCTTGATTACTTTTGGCCTAAACAATTCCAATCCCTTCCTCCGCGAAGTGATCATCTTTTCAAATCTTATCAAAAGTGGAAAACAGATATGATCCTATCTTTAAGTAAACCTAGAACACCTAAACTTGACATTCCTATCATTCTTGAGAAGGAAGTTCTTCCTTTGAAAGATAAAACTAATGTCTTTCCTCAAGAAGATTCCCAACCCATCCCTATGGATGTGACTATGTCTATGTCTAATAAACTTCCTACAAGTAGACCTATACCTCCTCGTCATGATGGACTTGGTCTCCTTCCTAAACCAAAAATTCCTCCTTTATATGGAGCAGTTCCTCCTCCTCCCTTTTATAGAGAGAAGAGACCTTCTTCTTCTCCTATTATCCAGCCTAAGAGACCACAACCTAAACACCCAAGTGATAGGGATGAGAACATTCCTCCTCCTCAATCTTCTTCACTTCCTACTAAGACTAGACGAAATCGTTCTGCACGTGAACGCCGACGAAAGCGTCATCTTAGGGCTTAAGCAGCTACTTCTCAAACTTTGAAATCTCCAAAAACACCTTCAACAAGCATTATTCCATTTTCTCCTCAGCCGGACATTGAGCCTAAATCTCCTAAACATAAGATGCATGATGGTCTTGATCCTGTGCGAGTTAAAGATCCTATTTTTATAAATCTTGATGATGATATAGATGAAAATGTTATTCATGATGAAAATATTACTTCTCTTGCTTCTGATAGTGAATATGAACTTGTTGATGTTGATAACCATTTATCTAAGGAATTTTCTAAAGCACTTATCCTAGCTCTTAGACAAGAACAACGTGGCTTGGAACACGAACATAGCCCTTGTTTGGATCTTGTGATAGCTCCATCTGCTGTGTTGGATGTTCCTCCTCTAGCGTGTTCCCTGCCTTCCCGAAACATTGATCAGCAAGATCGGGGGGTAGATGACATGCTAGACTAGTTTCATTAGCATAGCAGATTCTCTCCTCCTCTCTGGTGTTACTTCTTCTATATGTTATTCTCATTCTTCTATTTGTTGTCCTTAGTGTTGTCTACTTGAGGACGATGCAAAGCATTGAGATCTCTTGATCTCTCTCATGTTGACTCAAAAGACACATGTGTTCCCTTCTTCTAGGTGACCTTCCTTGATTGGGGAATGAAGAACAATTATGCATACATACATATGATATATATACATGACTTATCATACAGCATACTGACCCCAAGGAAAGTGAAGTCACCTCGTGCTTTGTGTTTTGTGTCTATTATCCTTGGGCTTATCTCACACTTGGGGGCTAAATCCTTGCGATAACGTGCTCCTTTCCTTTCTCATTCTTATGTGTATCACTACGTTAAAACAATCACCCCCGGTGAGGCATGTGTGATCGCTTTAACGTAGGGGGGCATACATACCGTTCATATCTTTTCAAGATACTTGAAAATTTCTTGGCAAATTTAACCTTGCCTTGAAAATTTTTGATATCTTTCTTGCATGACTCATAGTGAGGGAACCTTACTACTGACAGTCATGGTTCTCCCTCGTGATCTTCCCTTTTACTTTGTCAATCGAAGTCGTAAGATCCTTAGTCCACTGGGGGCTTGGTGTGTCTTGCCTCCTTGACGTGGTGAAAGTTTTTCAATGTTGTTTCCTTGTACTTTACCGGAAGTATGAGCATACATACTCCCGCTAAAGTGGGGGCTAAATGTAGCGTCCTAAAATTGCGACACTTGCAATTTCGACTGCATTTCGGTCTTCACGATGGCGACGCAACACGCAACCTGAATGGAGACCCCAAAACTTTCTCACGACACCAAAAACTGCATTTTTCAGGTACCCTGGCCTGAACCTCCTTGCACCCTGATGTCCCGGGAGGTGGGACCAGAGCGCCCAGCGCCCTGGTCCCTCAGGACCAGGGCGCCCAATGCCCTGGTCCTTGGGTCCTATTTTGGGCCCGGTCTCCTAAGGGGTCTCGGGTCTTTTTGTTTGCAATTTGGAAATTAACTTTCCTGGTCGGCCTAAGGTCGGGAAAATCAGTCTATCAGCCCTAATTGACAAGTATATAAACTACATTTTCCTCTTTCATTCGATATGAGGGAAAAGGCGTGGAAACTATACTCAAGCATTCAAGCATTCAAGCATTCCTTTAAGCAATTGATCATTTCAAGTCTCCATTCAAGGCTAAGTGTTGCATTCAAGACAAGGATTCAACCATTGAAGAGGAGATCACATACTACTACAACATACAACATACAACATCTAAACCTTCGCACATAAGGATACAAACATCCTTAGAACAAGGTATTAGTACTTGTTTTACAGTCATTTACATTTACAACTCTTGCTCATTTCTTGGTTAATTCCAAAACCGAGGTTTGACCTAAAGGCAAACCCCTAATCCCTAACCCCCCAATCGTCTTCACTTTTCTGTGTGTAGGTTGCAGGTACGTAGCTGAAATTGAAGATCTGGAATCCTTGTGCAGAGACAAACAGATCCCCCTTCGTTTCATGGATTTTTCGGAGGACCGTGGTGCCGGGCGCCATCGTCCCGGCAACTTTTGCTCAAATTTGTAGGACAGCGCCGTATCGATATTTTACTGCTAATTCCAGGTCTGCAGCTTCATACTGTATTCCTATCTCAGTTTATAAGTGAATCTTTGTCACTTTCTATGCATTCCTAGCTTAATTCTCCTATGCACATTCTTTACAAAAGAGGGTAGCCTTGCTGTCTTAACCCTTGAAACTCATTTAGCATCCAATCTTGCATTGCGTGGGATTGGATCTTGTGGGTTTCAACCCCTCTTTTGAATGTAAAGTCTCCCCCCTAAGTGAAAACCATCGAATTCTAGTGAACCTCCCTTCTCTCTCCTTGGAGTTGGAAGAGGGGAGAGCAACTAGGGTTCGATCGCGATTTTTCCGCTTTACAATAATATTCATAGGGAAAACATCTAAAACATAGATAAATCCATAAGCATCTAGTCAAAGTATCATAAAAATAGTCTAAGTTATGCCAATATAATCTAATGATGCACAAAAAGGAAAGACAAATCAAGAAGAGGCATTGCAAAAAGTTTTAAGAGTGTTATATCTTGGGAACTTTGGTGAATCCTTTTCCTACCAATTGAGCCTTACGCTTTTAATCAAATCATCTACTACAATTTGTTCCTATAGATCCACTTGCATCGAGAAAGTTTCCTTCCTTTAGGAAGAGGGACTAAGTCCCATCTTTTATTATTCTCTAAGGAATTCAACTCTTGTTGCATTGCAACATCTCACTTGGGAATATCTAAAGCTCCTTGATCATTTGATTGTGGATCAAAAGATAAATCAACAAAGGGATGTGGATCTTTCTAAAAATTTGACCTTGCTCTTCTAGTATCAGATCGATCATGAATATAATCACCTACTTACTCAAATGTTTTACAATCCCACAAATGTGTTGTGACTAGAGAGTTTGGGGAGATCATCAACCTTTGAATGATGACTAGGAGAGGAATTTGAATTCTCATCATCACTAACACCATCTAAAGTAGAGGAAGAATACTCCTCATAAAGATTAGGAGGATAAGATCCTCTAAAGAAATATCATCAAGATGTAATGTATCTAATGTAATTGTGGATGGATAAGTTGTTGGAGAAGAACTAAAATGGATCTCCACAAAACAAATGCTCCTCTTGATGAACAAGTCATGAGCGGGGGGATGAAGAAGCCTATAAGCTTTGACATTGTCTAGGTACATAAAAAATATGCAAGGCTTGCTCTATAGATCTATAGCCTTGTGTAATGAGAGCCCATGAAAAAGGATGAAATGCTCTAAGGTGCTTAACTATGGGTTTTTTACTAGCCCAAACTTTATCTCCTTCACAATTTTTTGTTAAACTTGATTCTATATGTAACATGTGTAGTTGATAGCCTCTACCTAGTATTGAGGTGCCATATATTTGGAATAAATCATACAACTTTCCATCTCATTCTAGGACCAATTCATGCATTTTGTGAGACCATTTTTCTAAGGACTATGGAAATGCGTGTTGTATGTTGGTTCCTTCTGAAGCACAAAATCATTTAAAATTATTGTTAACATATCCACCCCATTATCTATACACAAAACCTTAAGGAAATTATTAGATTGTTTCTTTGCAAAATCTTTGAAATTAAAAAAATTATCAAAGACCTCTAATCATATTTGAGAAAGTAAACTCAAGTGTATCTAGAAAAGTTATCAATAAATGTCAAGACATTATATCTAACCCTCTTGAAAGATGGTTGTGGAAATGGTCTGCCAAGTTACTATGTACCAACTTCAATATTTGTATAGCTCTTCATATTTTTCCTTTATTGTATTTCTCCTTAGGATTCTTATCAAGAATTCATCTTTGGAAAAATCCATCAAAATATCAAATAGAAGGAAACCCTCAAAGTATGTCTTATTGATTGGGTAGTTGTAAGAAATGATCATTTAAGTGCCTCAATCATTGATGCCACAAAAAAATCACATCATATGCATGAGTATGAATGTTGAAGGAGAGTTAGGAACAAACTAATTTAATTAATATATTCTTCATTGATAATCTTATTTTCTTATGGAAACTATAGATGCATTATATATTTCACTAATTACCACTATATTTGTCGTGAACTCAAATTTATTGCAACAACTTGTGTGAGTATTCTAAAAGACAAATAGGAGATTAGTTGGTAAATATGTAACATAAATAACATCTTGAAATGTCCCTTCACCCACATCAAAATTCCCTCTTCCACTCACTTCTATGGGAGTGCCATCACCCATTAGTATGGTAGACATAAAACATGGTTCTAAGGAGGTGAAATAATCTTCTAAAGAAGCCATGTGGTGTGATACACCAGATTCAATGATCCATGAATTTGGTTGTGAAGAAAAAATAACTACTTACTTACCTTTTCCTTTCCCCTTACTTTTGTCCACATCCTTAGAAAACCCTTCTGATGAAAGCTATTTGACTAAATTAGGCACCTTGATATTATTATTTTCTACAAGATGTGAAATATGATAAATTTATTTCTTCAAACACTTATGTTATTCATGGACATACATCTTACAATAGGAACACTTGAAATTATCCTTGTTAGGTTGTTCTTCTTTTGATGAAGATGTTTGATTATCTGCTTTCGAAGTAACAAGTTTTTGATCTTTCTTCTTCTCTCTCTAGTTCTTTTATTTTGTATCCTATTTGATAGACCCTTTATGTTCTTTTGTGCCCTAATTGACAACCAAGGAATGTGACTTAGAAAGTTTAATTATACCCACTAGAACCATTTTGTCTTTCTCCCTAGTATTTTTGCAATAAATTCATCTAGAGAAGGCATTTTATAGGTGGAACCAAGGCCACATTTTGTAGCATAGAATGTAGAAACAAATATTGAATAATTAGGACCAAGCTTAGAAAGAATACTCAAGATCAATTATTTATCACCCTTCTTGATCTGACACTATTCTAATTAGAACCTAACAACCTTGGATTTTGTGAAGTAGTCTTGTATGGTGTTTGTAGACACCTAAAATTGTCCTAGCCTAATTAAATAAATATTTTATTTATTTAATTAATTCATTAATCCTCTTCTAGCATTTCCCTATTTAAATAAATATTTTTATTTATTTAAATTATCCTTTCCCCAAAATTAAATAAATATTTTATTTATTTAATTGGTCTGACTTCTTCTATTAATTAAATAGATCTTTATTTATTTAATTAATTCATTGTTCCAATATTTTCCTCCATGACACTTGTCATTCATCTCTTTATTTATGTTAACCACCTCTCTAATATTTTCCTATTTTCTATACCTACCCTTGATCCTAGCCGACCATTTATCCCTCCACCTCTTAATCCTATCCCTCCATTTCCAAGGTGTTCTCTATATAAAAGGATCCTTTTATCCTTGCCAACCCTAACAAGTGAATCAATGTTCATGCGACCTTTCATAATGATCAAGTAATCAAGCATCTACACAACCATTATCCATTATTTGTGGAGCTCTTGTGCACAATACAAAATATGAGAGCAATATTATCAAGCAAGATTGATGAAGATAGGAAATAATGGATTTCAAACCCTACTAAGCATGTGAATGATATAATATTTTGATATTTTGTGTTTTGCATTTTTTATGTTCTTCATTGGTGAATGGTGGATTTAATTATAGAACTAGGGTTTTATGTAGTTGGATCTTTGTTTTGTTTATAATATTTGAATCTCCAATTTCACCATATATAGTGTTAAAAAATTTATGACTCAATCCTATCATCTCTAATTCATGACCACTTAACTCGTCCTACTTAGTAAAGAGGGTTTCTAAAGCAGCCGCCACCTCATTTATGGAGTGGAAAATTCAATGTAAAAAAAAGGTTAAAAGAAATTGACTTACATAGAGTACTAAAGGCTTCATCACATTTATTAAACCATGTTATCTTTTCTACAACATGTTGAGGTTCAATATTAATTCTATTATAAACCAATGATATCCATGTCCTTTGAGATATACTATCAACTTAGATTTATATTTTAATAGTTATATTGAGATTTAAAAAATTGTAGATGCACCCATGAGTGTAGAAAACTAGACTGCAAATCATAAAGAGAAGTGTAAAAAAGAAGACACATGAGACACCGCCTTTCCAATAGTCTCAAAAAACACTCACCTAGATATTACAATTTTGGCTCTTTATGATTAGTTCCTTTACAAGGATTTTACCATATTATAATGCTTTCTATTCCTACAATGGCCAAACTTGAAATTTTTGATAAAACCTAATTTTGGTACAAAATATTAAAAATAACCTTGTATATGTGTATTAATTTTCAATACCTTTCCAATGCCTATTCATTTTTGAAAAATGGATCTTTGATGTGAAATTTATGGCATGTTGAAGAAAACATAGTACCTTCAAACTACAATATTTGATTAAAAAAGGGGTGCATAATTTTATCAAAATATGTGTGGATACAAATTGCTCATTTATAGCTAATTGAATTTGACACCCAAGGAAAAATTTATGCGCTTTTGAAAAGAATGTTGAGTTTCCCTTACAAGAACAACTTACGTTTGCTTTTGGATTAGTTTCTACAAAATTGATCAAATAATAAAAAAATAATATAGATACATAGATAATTTTTCTTTTTAGTGAGTGGATTCTTGAATCATGATGCAAAAATGAAAATGGCTCCAGTAAATAAAATTAAAATTTTATACTGCGATTTGTTACCATGTCTTCCCATCTCTAATTTTGGTGAAACAAAACTCAATCTTGACTTTCTTAGGCCTTTTGTATGCTATGGAAATGATGAAAAACACATCTAGAATTACCAAAAATTGTAATCACCTAGATCTCACAAGAACACATATGAAAACCAGAGTTAATAGATGTTTTTTCTCTTTATTTTTTTTGGATTTGCTAGGTCATACAAGGATGTATAAGAAGAGAATACTAGGTTTTTGATAATTTTTTTTAGTTTATATTAGACTTGAATCTCTCAAAATAGAAAATAGTAAAATGAACTATACTAGACAACAAGACTTTGATACCATGTTAGATTCTATAAGAACAAAGAAGTGAGCAAGGATCTGATGCCAGACACAAATCACATGCAACTCTAGTCACCAAATGACCAAAAATAAAAAATAATAGAGTGGATATAAAATTTGAAATAAAAGAAAGATAGAGACAATGCAAGAGAATTTGATAATATGTAATAACCCACCATGTTTAACCCAACAAAATGCGGCCTCTTTTTTTTTGTTTAATTTAATCATTGTGTTTGATTCAATCATATACTCTGGGCATCCATCCATTTGGATTAGGCATTTATCCATCCGGGATGAGCATCTAACCATACGGGTTAGGCATCTATCCATATGGGACATAAGATTTCATCGATCCAATACGGGATAGGCATCTACCCATGTAGGGTAGGCATCTATCCAATCGGGATAGGAGGTGCTCTGGCCAGAGACAGACTCATCGGGACCATTCGGGTCCTGAGCCACTCACTAAGTACTACAATCTTCTAACATAAGTGCATCGAGGTCACTGTCCTTAGGATTAATTAAATAACATAATACAAGCTTGAATTCTGCATTGGAATTTGTCTTAAAGCCTCAGGAAGTCAAGCAAATCCATACGGGATTCCTTCCGAGTATGCATTGAATTACTTTTTCCATTTTATTTATCTTTCAAATTAGGGTTCTACTCAATCCTTCCTTACCAAGCCTAGACCCCACCCACGAACGCCTGAGTACTAGGGACAACTCCATCCCAAGACTGCCTACATACCCGCTTCGACACGGGATCAAGGCGTAAAGTATGTAGTTCTATTTTCTACTCTATGGTTTGATGTAAACTGATTAGTGGGTATGCAACCCTTTCTAGGGTCAATGTCCTAGACAGTTTCTCTGCAATTGCTACCCATGGTGGTATCACTTAAACAAAGGCTCAAGATGGTCTATTGTTTGTGGCCTAAAACAACTACATCCTAACACCTATCATAAGCGTCACCCTTGACCAAATTGTCAATCACCAATATCTCTTCAAGATTAAATCAATTTCATAAAAGCATTTTACTTAACCAACCCTAAAGGGGGTTTACTATGGTTTAACTCAACGGATGTAAAATTATTTAAGGATTATCTTGTTAGATTATCGATCCAAGAGGGATTACCCGCCCCTTGGATTTTAACTTCCAAGTGTTCCTTATTACTCCCTGACGATTTATAGGGACGATGCCACATATGTCATTGATGCATCTTTATTAGGCATTAGGTGCAGTAGTTCAACATGACGGCATTACCCATAAGCATGACCCAGAGGCACTGTATATACCGAACACTGCTAGGTTTTGGTTTTCCAACTTCCTTTGTTTAGTTTTCTTAACTAAGAGCTTATGAAAACAACATGCTTGAAATATAATCATGAAATGAATGTACATAACTAAACATTGTGAAGTTTAATTACTTTGATGGCATTCAAGTACCATTTGATAAAGAGAAATACCATTCTTCTACAACTAAACAAATTAATAGATGTATTGGTATGATAATGGCAATTATGAACTTATGTGCAACTTGCATGAAGATGATGGAAATGTAACTTGCTCATCAATGAATGCAAATTAATATATAAGTAATGCAAAAATAGTGTCATTTACATACAAAATGAAGAAGTGTTTACTTCTATTGTGAGAATAATTAATTATAGAGTTACTGGTAATTAGTTTATACTTTTGGCGATTTTGGATCAATCATAATAATAAGACTTAATTGTTTTAAGTAAGCCTAAAATTACCGCCTAAGTAATCAAATAAATCCTCAATGGATTGAGAGATCCCAATCATTCACAATAATCTATTATACAATAATCCTAATTATTTATAAATTTTCCCTAAGTTTATTTTACTAATTTTAACAATTAAACTAAAAATTTAATTACAAATAAATTCCATTTTAAAAATTTAAAATATATTAAAAAAATCTAAAACCACGCAATTTTTTTTTGTTTGTTAATAGCAAATAAGGGGGGGTGGGGACCATGGGTCCCATCACCCTTGTGGTCCTGCATGCGCAAGCCCGCATGGTTGAGGGGATGCCACGGGCCCCTCCACTCCCCCTGTGGCCACTATTGTGACAGTGACCATAGGGGTAGTGGAGGGTACCATTGCCCCTGGCAGTTACCGGTACTGTCGTCCCGGTGGTTACTCCACCTCCCCATGCATTGGCCACCGTGATATTATTTCTCGATAATGGTGCATGTTAATACACATTTTTTTGTTAAGGTTTTTTTTTTAATATTTGTGAAGCATGATATATATATATATATGGTTTCTTAGTTTATTTGATAGCATAAGAGAGCAATATATAAACAAATATATGGGTAACAAAAAAAAAGGTTAATGTAAAACAATTAAGAATAAGAATTAATACACAGGGAACTATTCATAGAGAGATTTATATAACCAGATATATATGAAGTAAAAATGTTAATGTAAACAAAAGAGAATAAGGATTTATTCACAGGGAAATATATTCCTCAATTTCAACTAATATTCACAGAGAGAAATATATAACCAGATATACATATATAAAAATAATTATGTAATCAAATGAGAATAAAGATTTATTTATAGGGATGAATAACACAGAGGATTATTCATAGGGAAATATATTCCTCAATTTCAACTAATATTCACAGAGAGAAATATATAACCAGATATACATATATAAAAATAATTATGTAATCAAATGAGAATAAAGATTTATTTACAGGGATGAATAACACAGAGGATTATTCATAGGGAAATATATTCCTCAATTTCAACTGATATTCACAAAGAGATTTTCTTTCAGATTTCCATTCGAAGAGCCAGAGAAATGAATTTGAGGGAAAAAATGAAGATTAAGATTCAAATCACACAAGGAAGAGTTTTTAATCTCAGAAAAAAAGAATTTTTAAATAAGGGAAACATGATTTTTGGATAGATCTAAAATCTTTGGAAAAGCAAAAAGCAAGATCATGTGCATATTTCTTAAGGAAAATAAAATAAGTAATAAAACTATCTGTGTATGGTGAAAATGGATAACAATAATAACAAAATTGAAAGGCTAAATGAATTCAACCACCAAACCCTAGCCTAACAACAACAAAGATCCACCATAACATATGAAGATTACCTAAGACAATGCAAATAACTCAAAAATCAAAAAGATTATACCATCACATGTCCAATAGGGTTTTGATCTCCATTCTTCCTATCTCCATTGATCTTGCTTGATATATTTGCTCTCAGATTTTTATATGCACAAGAGCTCAACAAAGAACGGAATGTGGTTGCAAGTAGGATCGTAGTGTAGCCAAGTCCTCCAAAATTGTTGATTAGTCTGAGTGATTAGGATGATTCATTAGGGTTTGATAATGAAGGAAGCATCTCCTTAAATAGAAGACACTATATGAAATGGAGGGATAAGATTGAGAGGTGTAAAAGGAGGTCGGCTATGATTAGACGGTAGGTAAAAGAAATACCAAAATAATGAAAGAGGTAGGTAGTGTATGAATTAAGAGATGAATGACATGTGTCATGTGTAGAAAAAGATAATGAATTAATTAAATAAATAAAGATTTATTTAATTAATAGAAGAAGTAGGACAATTAAATAAATAAAATATTTATTTAATTTAGGAAAGGGATAATTTAAATAAATAAATGTATTTATTTAAATGAGAAATAAGGCTAGAAGAGGATAAATGAATTAATTAAATAAATAAAAATTTATTTAATTAATAGAAGAATTAGGTTTAGATAATTAAATAAATAAAATATTTATTTAATTAGACATGACAATTTTGAGTGTCTACATTTTGCCCCTCTTTGAGACAATGTGGCTTGTTGCGTTGTTTCAAAGAAGATAAGATGAACTGATACAGAGTTGCCCCAAGATGGGAATTATATGCCCCCTCGAGAGATTGGATGAAAATGTCTGAAAAGATTGCAGACAATCTCTCGATAAGAAAGACAGGATAGAATGGACTGATCGGATAAAGTGACAAAGTCACGGGATAAGGAAGACTGACTCGGGAAATGAGAGCTAGGGCAATCTATAAGATAGACCACGGGGGAAAATACATCCTCATTGTCATCTACACCATCACAAGAGCATAGTGCAAAGCAAAAATAAAGCAGCAACAGTCAGCAGTGATGGCTTTTGTTCACAGATTCGACCGTGTTCGCCGATTCTAGAGGCCAACGGAGGCAAGAGAGCCAGTGAGTACCACAAAACCTCCTCGTACTTTGATGCATTTATTATTGTCATTAATTCATACTAGGTAATGTAATAAATGCGCATTTATGTCAAGAAAATGTGTTTGTGTCCAAAAATGCGAATTTGTGTCTTCCAGGTCAAATCGGTAGTTCTGTGATGAACATACGCTGTCGATTGGATAAGCTGCTGAGAGGATACACTCAAGAAGGTCCTCTAGGGAAGACTAAGATAGATCAAGGCACTTTGTGATGAACAGTGAGTACCAAGATAGAGTACTTTGTGATGAACAGGGAGTACTAAAATATGAGCAGCACTTTGTGATGAACAGGGAGTGCAAATGTGAGTAACACTTTGTGATGAACAGTGAGTGTCACACACGTAGTACTTTGTGATGAACAGGGAGTACTACTAGGATAGATAGCAACACTTTGTGATGAACAGTGAGTGTCACTAGGATAAATAGCTATGTGCATTTAGATAGCGAGTAGCATTTTGTGATAAATAGTGAATGCCACTATGACTGACATGATTTGATTTGCTTGACTGCAGGAGTACTTGCCGATGCGGGAGAGATTCCCATCGACTCAGAGGTTGCGACCTGAGTTGACAGCCGAGGACTGAGCTGCAATTGAGGTTATGGGATTGAGATACATTCTGTATGTGCCTGAGTTTCGGGTGAACATGGGATTGCTGACTGCACTGGCTGAGAGATGGCACTCAGAGACTTGTAGTTTGCATTTGCCGATGGGTGAGATGACAGTCACCTTGGAGGATGTATATAAGATTCTACGGATACCGATCGATGGGGAGTTAGTACCCTATGATCAAGATGGAGATAGGGATGCATTGAGATGAGTTTTCTAGGATCCAGGACTAGGGATGAGGGTGGGACATGTGGCATGAGATACCATGACATGGACAGGATTAGCACTACCAATAGTGTTGGCAGGAGTTATCAGTGGGTTCCTCTGTTTGGATAGGACGACGCGAGGGGTGGCTGCAGGGGACACAGGGGCTAGGAGAGTTGATCTTGGGGTGGGTCCTTCTAGGGCTCAAACTCCGTCAAGGCCAGGCAGCTCCGAGGGAGGGAGTTCATCATAGCCTTAGAGGGCTCCCTATGTATCAGTATTGTACCATTTTTGTATTGTAGACACCTGCGGGTGATTTTGTAGCCATATGATTCTTTTAACATCATTGTATCATGACACTTTTGATTATATATGAGAGATGATCCATTTTTTGCGGCAGCTATATGCATGTGTACCTTATGTGATGAAATGTTCTTATGTGATACATGTTTTATGATATGGATGCTTATATGATGCAATGCAATATATTTTTGTTCTTTTATGTTGTATATGTGATGCATGATGCAAATGTGAATGTATGTAATGCAAATGAATATGATAATGCAAATGATTATTTACATAATGAAAATGTGAGATGTGCTAACATGTGTTGTATGTAGGATGTGATGCAATTGTGATATCTATATGTATGTATGAAATGCTTATATGTGGTGATGTATGTGTAACTATATGAAATGCAAATGTTTTTGGTGTGTCATTATACTCAGTCATGTGATAGCGGGCTACGCGGACTCGAGAAAGACAATGGAAGTCAATCAAGAAAGGGGGATGGAAGATAGAAGATATGAATGTGAAAGAGCTTCTTGTGCATTATCATCATTGAGCTTTATTATGGCAGAATAGGTTATGACAATCGAGGCATTTGTTCGGCCCAGAAAGTCATTGTACCTGTTTGCATGGAGATAAGACAGTCACAAACAAGGAATGCCCTAGTTCATACTAGACTCACAGTGTCCTCATATCCTTGGACAAGTCATAGCATTACTAAAAGACAATCCACAGACAGCAAAATGCAAATAGGTGACGATACCCCATCCTTTCCTTTCTAGTCAAAGACATCCTGGAGATAGAATCTCTAGTCAAAGACATCCTGGAAAAGCTAAAAGACATGTCACCAAAAAGATAAAATCAAAAGAAAACCAAGACTCGACACCAACATCCACTGTAGTCCTCAAGTTTAGTGTCTCTTGTCACTTGTTTAAGTCTTATTCGATTGTGGTCACAATGTTCACTTTCACAAAAAGGATAGATAGCACTGAACCATATGTTGTCTGAGTCTGTTGAAAGATTTGATTTTGTTGAAGCTCATTGTTGCTGCTGTGTCTCATTTGAAACTGACTGAATCCATGAAACTGATACTTTATTGTGGAGAAGATGGAACTTTATTGTGGACTGGCGATGCAGATGCTGCTTTATTGCGGATTGTGCACGGATAGACTTGAAGGAAGCTGGAAGAAACTGTACTCCTCGAAACATGTGATGTTCTCAGTTCCACACCCATTACTAGACGTAGGATTTGCCTTAGCCACAGATAGGATCTGATTTATTATGGATGGAAAGGGAGTGAAAAGGGAGGGTTATGGATGGCTAACCAATCTTAGGTAGATCAATAACAAGCCATGATGGGAATGGGTAAGTTTATTGTGAGTGAATAGTTTGTGAGTGTGTGCAAAGTGAAAGATGAAAGAGAATCCTGAAGGAGAGAGGAGCAAAGTCTCTACGCATGGCGCTGGTGACCCAGTTTTCACCATGGTACTTGCCCAGGGCACCACCGAAGTGGTTTTCACCGTTGGACGAAATTATTTCTCTTTACTTTTTTTCGATTTTTCAATTTTTTTGTTGTCACAAGGCGCCTGTTTGCCAGGTTTTCACCAAGTGATGATTTTTGTTGTTTTATAATTTTTTTTGTATTTTTGAATTAGGATGTTCCGAAGAGCTTATGTGTAGAACCTGTGAAGGTGCATGTTGTTGATAGGATCCTCCAAGGGTTCACCTTCTGTAGTTGAGAGCTGATATGCCCCAGAACCATATACCGTTGTAATGATGTAAGGACCAAGCCAATTTGGTTCGAACTTGCCCTTCTTATCTCTGTCTTGCTGATTCTTGGGGTTTTCTCTGAGAACCAAGTCACCTACCTCAAATGTGCGAGGCTTGACTTTGTGATTGTAACTGCATTGTTCCTTGACTGAATGATGTGTAGCTTGAGTGACTGTCTTCCTTGATAAAGGAACTGAGATAGAATTACTAGTGTGTGGACTACACAGGCCCATATGCGTGTCACCTAAAGAAGTTTGGGCATCACCGATAGCAAAGTCCTTTGAGGAAGCTCCATTAAAGGTCCATGATGTATCACCAGAAGGAAAAGGATGTGTGGAACAAGTGGATGAGTTATGAAGGCTTATGATTGCGAAAAGAAGTGAAAGTAGGATAGCATGATGGAGACTTAGGATCAACAAGTATGCTTTTTGACTTGAAATTTTAGAACTTTTGCCCCCAGTTATTTTGATATTAGGGGAGATCAACTCTTTCTCTTTTTGCTTCATAGGATTTTTATCCTTGACTTTGATTTTTGCAGAGTCCAGTAGCTTTTGATTTTGATTTGGACTAAAGGACTTCTCTTTATTTTTGACTTTTAGATTTTTCTTTTCAAAGCTTGATTTTTGATCCCCAATTAGTAAGGGCTTTTGTAATTCTTGTTCATCCAAGTCTGGGAGTGGAGTGGAAATGGAATGAGTGGATGAAATAGTAAGGCTATGTGAGCTCTCAAGAGGGCTGGCAATACGCTCAATAGATTCTTTGTTGGAACCACTCTTAGGACTATTGATATCAAGAGATGCTTGCACCACTAGAGGAGATTTGCATTCAGACTTAGTAGCCACAACACTAGGTGGTTCACACCCAATTCCTTGGCATTGCAAATTGTTTGTAGGTTGCTCCTGTTGATTGAATGGCTTAGGAGACTGTGGGAGTTGATCAACATGAAAGATATACTCACCACATCCCATGTCTTTAATCTTGAACTTGTCTTCTTTTAGCTCTACCTGTTTTGATGTAGAAGCTTTTAATGATTCTGGATCCACATACGCTGAAGATGGAACAACTTCTTGATTAGCTAGAATTGTTATTTCTGATCTAGGTCACAAATTGTTGCAATATATGAATGGATTTAGATCCGCTTTGACGGTCACTTCAACTCCATTGTGTGGAAACTTGATACATCGATGATATGTTGATGGTACTGCGCTCATTTCATGAATCCATGGGCATCCCAAGAGTATGTTGTATGTGAGATTAAGGTCAAGGACTTGACAAACCACATCCTTTGTAACTGGCCCAACTCTGAGAGGTAAAATGACTGTACCCTTGGATGAACGCTCTTCATCATCATATGCTTTGATAGTAATTTTGTATGTAGAATTCATATCTTTCTCAGAATATCCCAATTGTTTAATAGTGCTCAATGTACAAATGTTCAGACCTGCTCCTCCATCTATCAGGACTCATTTTATTCTATGTTTGTGTATGAAGGCTTCAAAGTGTAGTGGTGCATTATGTGGCTGACTTACAGAGGTGTCATCGACTTCTGTGAACGTAAGGGAATGTGGAATGGAAAGGTATCCCACCATGGCTTGAAACTGGTCCACATTCAGATCAGTAGGAATGGTAGTGTCTCTCAAGATTTTGTCAAGGATAGCTTTATGAGCGGGGGATATGCGTAAGAGCTCAAGAATAGAGATGAGCACGGGTGTCTTCCCTAACTATTCTACAAGGTCAAACTCAGGCTTGGTTGATGAAGAATCGGTATTCTTAGTGGAGGCACCTGGCAACGTGATTTTACCTCGACAAGTTGTAACATGACATTCAGAGGTATGCTCAGAAGAAGATCCCACACCTTTTAGGACAATCTTGGGTCTCTGAGAAGGATTCTCAGGATTTTTGTTCTTGATAGTAATAGTAGAGATGTGATTATCCATTGAGATGTGATTGATAGTAGAATCATAATTGTAAGGTGCTCTAGTGTAATTGGCTTGATCATCTGTGACTTTCCCTTTTCCTTTGTCATGTTTTGGGAATGGTTCCTTAAACACCTCATGTTCTTGATTAGATGAATGTCCCTCAATCTCAATATCACCTCTATCAATGAGATCTTGCACAATGTTTTTCAATCGATGGCAATTACCTGTCTTGTGACCCTTACTCTTATGAAATTCGCAATACTCATCATCATTCCACCAATTTGGTTTGACCTTTGGTTCATATAGAGGAAAATCTGGAACTGTGATCACTTTGTTTGCCACAAGCTTTTTGAATATTGATTCAAGTGGTTCTCCCAATGGGGTGTACTTCCTTCGTGGTCTAGAAGTTGTTTGAGTGTTCACTTGATTGTTGGTAGAACTTGATCCAGAAAAGACGAACTTGGGTCTTACTGTATTGGCATCAACAACACCATCATTAACTGTGTTCTTGTTCTTGTTCCAAAATTTTGGTTTGTCCTTTCCTTTAAAGTCCTCTTTGTTTTCTTTGAATATCTTAATGACTCCTTGTTCAATTAAGACTCTTTCTGTTGCTAGGCCCTTTTCAATAACATCCTTGTATGTAGACAAACAAGTTTTCCTGAGATCATAGCCAATAGCCTTATTAACGTTTTGAGTGAACATTTCTACCATTTGTTTCTGTGGGATTTCACAAGAGCATCTGCTAGCTAAATTTCTCCATCTTTGTAAAAATGTTGCAAAAGATTCTCCTTCCTTTTGTTTTGTATTGCACAAGGTAGTAACTGAGAGATCTGTTTCTATATTGTAAGAGAAATGCTGAATGAATGCCTCTGCTAAGTCGCCCCATGACTTAATACCAGGAGGTAATTGAGAAAACCATTCCATAGCTTGATCGCCTAAGCTCTGTGGGAACAACCTCATCAAGTATGTTTCTTCTGCCGCTACCTCAATGTAAGCTGTGAAGAATTGTCTTATGTGTGCCTTGGGGTCTCCTTTCCCTCTATACTTGTCAAATTTTGGCATCACAAAGTGTGCAGGAAATGGAGGCATTGGAATGCTCTTATCGAAGGGATAAGGACATATATCTCTCATAGTGTATGTTGGTTTTGATGTACTCATGTCCTCCATTTTCTTTTGTAAATCTCTTATTTGTTGCTCCAAATTTTTTTTAGGAGGAGATTGATTTCTTGTAGGATACCCCATGTTTGAAACACCCATTTGAGGAGGAGCTTGTTGCATGTATGGATGATACTGATCGTAGACATGTCCATATGGAGGTATATATTGATGTGGCATATATGGAGCACTTGGCATAACTTCATGTTGAGGGACCCCATATCTATTTTGCGCATATATACCATATTCAATAGGCATTTCATTTTCCATTGTGTTGCCCCCAATTTTGACATGAGGTCTCCTTGTGTCAAAATTTTGGGGATGCCTTTGAGTATCTACTTGTTTTGATTGATCCATACCTTGAGCATGTGATTGAGCATATCTGTCTGCATAAGGCTTCCATGATGGTCTTCGAAGGTAAGTATCATATGTTTGAGCTTGTGTATGTGGGATCTCTGGTTTTTGAAGCAAAACTGATGGTGACTCGAGCATCATATTCGGTCCTCTATTTCCTCCACTACTTGGTCTCCTTTGATCCATGTTGGATTGAGTTTGTTGTGAGGGTCGACTTTCCATAAGTTGAGACATGTCAAAGTCATGAGGTATTTTAACTCCACTTTGTGCCATCATGTGTAAGAAGTATTGTCGATCTCTCCTCATTATCTCTTCAACCAATCTACTGAAATGAGGATTCATTATGGATTCTTCTATGTCTGCTGATAGTATTGAAGAGTTGTCCACATTGTCATTGTGTGTAACATTGTTGTTTATAGTGTTTGCGCTTTCCACATTTGGATTGTTTCTATAAACATCCATGTCTGGTAATGTAGTGTGCTCAGGATTGAAGAATAAATCATTGTCATACTCATAAGAACTCATGTTTGTGGATTCTTGAGCTTCTTTAGCTATTCTCTTAGATTTTTGAAGGCGTGTTTCAACCATGAACTAGGTATTTGACCAAGATGTGAGAGACTAGATGAAAAATGGAAAAAGTATGGAAGATCAAGAGTTGTATGGAGTGTAAATGAATCTGAGGTGTACTTGCAATGTCCAAAGTGTAAAACCAAGTATGTAAGTAGTAGAGTAGGTGTGACTTCCAAAGAGATGATCGTTTCTCTTGATGAGGTAAACTGACTTTGACCCTAAGTAAGACCAAATGAGACCCAAAGGTAAAAAACCTTGATGAGGGACCACTTAGCAAAGTGTAGTTGTATGTAGTGTGTTGACAAAGTATGATGAGGACAAGCAAGTGACCTTTTGACTCAAGTTTAGACAATTGTGAATGTAAAATGAGATGTGAAGCAATGATGGACTATGTGAGACCCAACGACAGGTTGAATGCTAGATGAAACCTGAAGAAACAACCTAGGAAGCTCAAGTATTCCGAAACTGATTTCTTTTGTTTGCTGGACTGTGAAATTTTTCCAATTTGTGAAGTTTTTGGTTGTGACCAAATCTGAATGTTTGACTATTTTTCATGACAAGAGGACACAATGTTGATGAGGACTCAATGTTTGCAAGTGTTTAGACTGACAATGACTCCAAGAAAAGTGTGTTGTTTGATGTAAAATTGTTTTGCATACACTTGAAGACAGAAAAGACACAATGTTTTGCTGTTTGGTCTTGATTGTTTGAATGTTTAACATAAGTCAAGCACAATTCTTATGGCTGGCCAAGACAATAGTTGTTGATCCCACATGGGGTTTTACCCCCGAGGCTACGCTATTCAGAGCGGATACTTAGATGCTTGACCTCACTGGCTCCACCCTCGGCACTCACTTCTCGGGTCAGCCAAGCATCAGTCCCCATGAAAACTCCCCATGGTGAACTTTGTATCTCTACTAAGAACCATATGTGTGTGGGCCGCTACCAGAGGTCTGACCTCCTGCCCCAACAACTAGAAGGATTTGGGCTTCTAAAACAAAAAGGTGCTAGTAAGGGTATCCGCTCGTGTGGCCATACATGCAGCACTTTCAGCTCTGTAAATACAGAAGGCTCCCAGCCAGTAGGGGTTACGCCCTACAAATGATCAAATAAATTTGATCAAACGGGTTTATGGGGAGACATAGTGTCGGTATGAACTAATCAGCACACGTTATTCATAGTTTTCACCATGAATACATTTGATTATAGTGGTTTGGATGAGGTGGGTTTTCCTCGCTACCACTTGGGTCGTTCTCTTCTCACTAGTAGTCCTAATGACCACACGGGAAGACAGGCCCTCTAAAGATTAAACAAAAAAGAGCCTATTGCTCAAGACACAAAAGACAATGATTCAATTTTAGTGCACCAATTGAAGTGTTTGATAGTCTATGAGAACAAGGCACACAATAAAAATCCAAAAACCCTTGCCAAGGACCTGCAACAAAGATTTATTAGTAGTTTGGATTGTTTCAAATGATCACCCCTTCCTGCAAGCACACAAGTTAGGTAAATTTTAGATCCAAAAGGCTTTGTGAAATAGGGGCCTTCAACAATGTGTTTTGTTGACCAATTCAAAGACCTGATTCATCATAAAAAAAGACAACTTGTAAAATTTTAAGAGATTTCCAAAAATGTAAGAAAATCCAAAAAATTTGCTAATTTACTCCAAAAATTAATTTTTTATGAAAAATCATAAACAATTCATATAAAATACAAAATCAATCCAAGAAATCTCAAATTTTTATTGAAGAGTATTGATGGTCTTTCAAACCTGCACAAAAAATTTCCTACAACAAATCCAAGCAGTTTGTTAGATATGAGTAAAATAATGCAAAACCCTAATTTTCAAAGATCTTATTTTTGAAGAATAATATTGCATCAAATTTAAAATCACAAAGAACAGATCCTGTGTATAATTCTGAGAGATTTCCAAAAATGTAAGAAAATCCAAAAAATTCTCTAATTTTCTCTCAAAATTAATTTTTTATTAAAAATCATAAAAAATTCATATAAAATGCAAAATCGATCCAAAAAATCTGAAATTTTTATTGAATCTTTCTGATACCTTTTTTGACCTGCAAAAAAAATATTATGTCAAAATTAGAAGCCGTTTGTGAGATCTGATTAAAATAAAGAAAAACCCTAATTTTTAAAGATCTGACTTTTATGGAAATATTTTGCATCAAAATTAAAATCACAAAAAACAGATCCTGTGTATAATTATGAGAGATTTCCAAAAATGTAAGAAAATCCAAAAAATTCTCTTATTTGCTCTCAAAATTAATTTTTTATAAAAAATCATAAAAAATTCATAGAAATGAATTTGAGGGAAGAAATGAAGATTAAGATTCAAATCACACAAGGAAGAGTTTTTAATCTCAGAAAAAAAGAATTTTTAAATAAGGGAAACATGATTTTTGGATAGATCTAAAATCTTTGGAAAAGCAAAAAGCAAGATCATGTGCATATTTCTTAAGGAAAATAAAATAAGTAATAAAACTATCTGTGTATGGTGAAAATGGATAACAATAATAACAAAATTGAAAGGCTAAATGAATTCAACCACCAAACCCTAGCCTAACAACAACAAAGATCCACCATAACATATGAAGATTACCTAAGACAATGCAAATAACTCAAAAATCAAAAAGATTATACCATCACATGTCCAATAGGGTTTTGATCTCCATTCTTCCTATCTCCATTGATCTTGCTTGATATATTTGCTCTCAGATTTTTATATGCACAAGAGCTCAACAAAGAACGGAATTTGGTTGCAAGTAGGATCGTAGTGTAGCCAAGTCCTCCAAAATTGTTGATTAGTCTGAGTGATTAGGATGATTCATTAGGGTTTGATAATGAAGGAAGCATCTCCTTAAATAGAAGACACTATATGAAATGGAGGGATAAGATTGAGAGGTGTAAAAGGAGGTCGGCTATGATTAGACGGTAGGTAAAAGAAATACCAAAATAATGAAAGAGGTAGGTAGTGTATGAATTAAGAGATGAATGACATGTGTCATGTGTAGAAAAAGATAATGAATTAATTAAATAAATAAAGATTTATTTAATTAATAGAAGAAGTAGGACAATTAAATAAATAAAATATTTATTTAATTTAGGAAAGGGATAATTTAAATAAATAAATGTATTTATTTAAATGAGAAATAAGGCTAGAAGAGGATAAATGAATTAATTAAATAAATAAAAATTTATTTAATTAATAGAAGAATTAGGTTTAGATAATTAAATAAATAAAATATTTATTTAATTAGACATGACAATTTTGAGTGTCTACACTATCTTTTACATGCATTATGTGAAAGTAATTTATCAATATTTATTCCTAAATAAGAAGAAAAGATTTACAATAAGGGAAGATTTAGAAACCATATTTTGGATAATACCATTTCTCATATGTGAATGCGAAATAACAAGAAGAGAACCTGACTTGTCGAAGCTTGATGTTGAATCCTCTAGCTATCCTTTTGATCCTTCCTTGCAACTTGAGAGAAATCTTTCAAACAACAACTTAAAATCCTGCAACGAAAATGAGACTACCAAAGAAGATCCTACTACTAAAATATTGGGAAATTCTCTTCAAAACATAATCAACTCCCTTCTTTGAAACTTGCATACAATTTTATAAGAAAAATCCCTCAATTCCACTATCTAGAGAATTTAATTAAAAAAAGAGATTCTTTTCCAATATTGGACTCATGCAAATTGATTAAAAACTTAGTGGGGGAGTTACATGCAAGGTGGTGGAGATTCCTCTAGAAGCTTCTAATTCCTCCTACAACATGTGCCATAATTGGGAGTTAAAATAAAAATAAATAAAGATTTTTGAATTATATTCTCCAAGTGTGTGTGTGTGTGTGCTTATTATTATTCTTTTATATTATTTATTCAATCATTTCCAATAGCTCAACCAAAAATTATATCATAGAATTGTATCAAATGAAAAGTGATAAAGGAGGGTTGTGACATCCTCCCCCCCTTAATTTGTGCATCGTCACGATGCACTTATTGAATGAATCCAAAAGAGTCTACAATTCATGATTAGTTTAAAACAATAAAGGGAACAACTATTGCATTTCCTTAGTATCTTCCCATGTGGCATTCTTTTCATCATATAGGTTCCATTGTACATTGCATTGATCAACCTCTCTATTGTGCAATTGGCACTGGTGCCTCTCCAAGATTTTGAATGGCTCTATCATTATTCCTTCCATTTCCTGGACCTATAAAGCATCCCAATTCAAAATGTGTTTCTCATTAGTTACATACTTTTTAAGAAGAGATACATGGAAGACATCATGGATTTGGCTCAACTGGGGAGGTAAGGCCAACCGATATGCAACTGGATTAATCCTTCCCAATATTTCAAAAGGCCCAATATAATGAGGTGCAAGCTTAGTCTTTTTCCCAAATATTATGGAACTCTTGTGTGGCTTAACCCTTAGGAAGACTTTCTCTCCCACCTCAAACTCCCTTGGTGTCTTGTTTTTGTCTGCATAACTTTTCTACCTATCTGAGGCTTCCTTCAATCTCTGCCTAATTTCTTTAGTTTTCCTTTCCATTTCCTTCAACATATCTGGTCCAACAATTACTCTATCTTCAAGACTATCCCAACTCAAAGGTGTTCAACATGGCCTACCATATAATGATTTGAAAGGTGTCATTCCCAAAGATGTTTGATATGCATTATTGTAAGCAAATTCTACCAGAGGTAGGTACTTTTCCCATTTCTTTTGTTGGTCCATGCAATACATGCGAAGTAGGTCTTCCAAAATCTGATTTGTCCTTCCTGTTTGGCCGTTAGTTTCAAGATGGTATGCAATGCTAAAATTTAGTTGAGTTCCCAGAGCTGATTGAAGAGTTGTCCAAAACCTTGAAGTGAATCTAGCATCTCTATCTGATATGATTTTCTCTGGTATTCCATGCAACCTAAATATTTCCTTAACAAAGCGCCTAGCCAAGGTAGGTACATCATCCGCCAGATTCCCTAGTATAAAATGTGCCACCTTAGTGAGTTTGTCAATTACCACCACTATTGTATCATGCCTAGAAGGTGACATGGGTAAACCTTGCACAAAATCCATGCTAATAACTTGCCACTTGTGTTGAGGTACATCATGTAACTATAATAATCCAACTGGATGTCTATGTTCTACCTTTACTCTTTGACACTCCAAACATTTAGCCACATACTTGACTATGTCATTCTTCATCCCTTGCCAAAAGTATAACTTCTTTAGATCTGCATAAAGTTTGTTAACTCCCGGGTGCCCTGAATAAGGGGCATTGTGAGCCTCCGACAAGACTACTTCCCTTAAGTCTCTTGAATTAGGAATATAGATTTTATTATTGTATCTGAGCAACCCATCCTCATCCAATGTATACCCTTCAACCTTAGGATCAGTTGGATCATATTCTAAAGTTAATTTGACTTGCTCATACCATGGGTCATGTCCATGTTCATTCATTACTTGCCTTTTAAAAGAAGTTTTGAATGTCGCTATAGTCATCAAGTGTCTCCTCCTACTTAAGGCATCTACCACCCTAATTTCCTTCCCCTTAATATATTTAATTTCAAAATCATATTCACTTAGAAACTCTAACCACCTTCTTTGTCTAGCATTTAAGTGGGGTTGGGTAAAGAAGTGTCTCCATTTCTGTAGGGCATGCATAATGGCTGCCAACTCTAAGTCATGTGGTGCATAATTAACTTCATGAGTCTTCAGCTTCCTAAATTTGTAAGCTACTACCCCTTCATCTTGGACAAGTACTCCTCCTAAACCTTTAATTCAAGCATCAGTTACGACAGTGAAGTGTCCATTCGGATCTGGTACCTTTAGAATGGGTGTTGAAGTTAGTTTCCCTTTCACAATTTAGAATGCCTTATCACTTTGTTCTGTCCACACAAACCTTTTACCCTTCCTTTGTAATGAGGTGATGGGGTTTGCTATTTTAGAGAATCCTTCCACAAACCTCCTACAGTAACCTGCTAGCCCCATAAAGCTTCTTACCTCTGAAACATTTTTAGGGGTTGGC
The DNA here is from genome assembly GCF_030272615.1 of Cryptomeria japonica. Classification (NCBI taxonomy): domain Eukaryota; kingdom Viridiplantae; phylum Streptophyta; class Pinopsida; order Cupressales; family Cupressaceae; genus Cryptomeria; species Cryptomeria japonica. Next base: position 706,626,883 of record NC_081409.1, on the reverse strand, counting down.
CATTCTACTATTGCCTCTATCTTATCTGGATCAATTTCTATTCCTTCCTTTGATATTATATGCCCAAGGCAGTGAATCTTTTCCTCGAAGAAGGCACATTTTGACAGTTTCCCATATAACTTATGTTCTCTCAACCTTTGTAAAACAATTTGTAGGTGCACTAAATGTTCCTCCTCATTCCTAGAGTAAATCAATATGTCATCTAGAAATACCAAAACAAATTTATCCAAGTAGTCATGAAGTACATTATTCATTAGATTCATAAATGCAGCTGGGGCATTGCTTCCACCAAAAGGAACTACTATGAATTCATAATGCCCATATCTAGTCTCGAAAGCTGTCTTCAGAATGTCTTCCTCCTTAATTCTAAGTTGATGGTATCCTGATCGGAGGTCTATCTTTGAGAAAACTTCTTCTCCTTTCATTTGGTCAAAAAGATCCTCTATTCGAGGTAAGGGATACCTATTCTTTATTGTGACCTTGTTCAACATCCTATAGTTGATGCATAGTCTTAAGGTTCCATCCTTCTTCTTAACGAATAAGACTAGCGCCCCCCATGGTGATACACTTGGCCTTATTAATCCCTTAGCTAAGAGTTCCTCTAATTGTATTTTGAGCTCTTTTAATTCAGCTGTGTTCATTCAGTAAGTTGCCCTCGATACTGGTTCAACTCCCTATAGTACTTCGATAGAAAAGTCAAACTTCCTTTTAGGGGGTAAGCCGAATAATTCTTCTGGAAAAACATCCTTGAATTCTTTTAAGAAAGGGGTATTTTCCTCTTTTTGTTCATCAATTTCAACCATATAGATTTGTTATCCTCTTCTTTTTTCCTTCTTTAATTGCATGGTTGATATGGTTTCTATATTAATGGGGTTAAACTTCCCTTTGATTTTGACCCTTTTCCCCCCATCATCCAAGCATTCAACAACTTTGTTATAGCAATCTACATTAGCTTGATAGTCTGTTAACCAACTCATTCCAATAATTATGTCATATAATCCTAGGAGTGCCACATAGATATCTACCCTTGTTTCAAACTCAGGAAATTGTACCCTTGCCCTCGGCAAACACTTAGTTACTTCCCTAATTGCCTTATCCCCATATTGAACCGTCCGTGATGACTCCATTTGATTAACTTTTAATGCATATTTGCCTACTAATTCAGGTGAGATGAAACATTCAGATGAGCTAGTGTCAATTAGAATTGAAATTGGTTGTTCAAATAGTGTACCTATAGTTTCCATGGGAACATTCTGATATCTTCCTCTTCGGTTCCTAACTGCTGCATGAATCCTTTGCTAGGGCCCTTGTTGGGGTTGATTGGACATAATATGACCTTTCATCCTAGGACAATCTCTAGCAAAATGGTTTCCCCCACACATAAATTATCCACCGGGAGGACCCCTCCTACCTTGATTCCTAGGGGGATCATTTCTTGTTTCATTGGCCCTGGGTGGATAAGTTATCCTGTTCTGCTGGTTATTCCTATTATAGTTGCCCTTGTTATTATTGCACCTATTATTACTATTATTTCCATTCCTCTGATATTGATTAGGGGGTGGTCTTCTTTCAGAAGAATTATCCCTTTGACTCTTGTTGAAGTTTGTGTTCCCCTTGAATTCCTGCTTCCTTTTAAATGAATGGTTCCCATTATAGTTCTGCCCTGCTAGCATTTGAATCTTCCTCTCTTGCCTTAGGGACTTTTCAAGTACTTCGTTCATGTTTTTGGGTCCATGCATGTCGACCTATGCCCCTATGTTGGTATTCAGTCCCAAAATGAGCTTCCTTGCTTGGCCTTCTTCATCTTTTTGGCACATTGGTACGTACTTAAGTAATTTGGCAAACCTATCCCAATATTGTTGGACTGATAGGGGTCCTTGATGTAGATTATGGAATTTTGTCACTTTCTCATCAAAGAACAATTGAGGGAGCCACCTTCCTCAGAAGTGGTGAACAAATTGTTCCCATGTGATCGTATCCCTACTATACCCATTTTGCTTCTTAGTGTTGGTCCACCAACTAGCCACCTCCCCTATGAGTTGATAGGAACCCCATAGGACCTAGGTTGTTTTGCTAAAATCTCTTAGTTCAAAATACTTTTCCATTTCATTTTGCCAATTCTCAGCTCCTTCACCAATTTGCCTCCCATCAAACTTAGGAGGGGAGATTTTCTTTAATTCCTTAGAGAGTTCCAATATGCTACATTCTTTTCCATTATCCATCATATTCCCTTGATTGCTATCAGGGTTTCCATTTTCGATACCACTTTGATTTTCAATGTCATTCTGCCTTGCCCTAAGGTCCTGCATTGATTGTTCCAAGAAGTTGATTTTATCTTTTTGTTCGGTTAGAAGGTTGATTATAGCCTCTACCCCATCTTCATTATTCCTAGGGTTATGTTGATTTCCTTCATGGTCTTCCTCATGGTTTTCTTCATGGTTTTCTTCATGATTTTCCTCATGGTTAGCTTTGTTTGCAATATTGCATTATAACAGACAATGAAAGATTGTTGGCATTTCTTAAGGATATTGAGAAGGTTGTTGATGATTATGGATATAATTGATTAAAGATGTTTTACTATCTTGATATTATTATTTTGTCATTGATGTCAAGAAATTGATTTTTTATCTTGAGAACTATGATATGAAGATTATAAAGATGTCGGTAAAAGACACAGGAAAGAATATGATGAATAAGGGGATGAATAAGGTATTTAATGGGCAACTACTACTGAGTCAGACAATGATGAGATCATGATGTTTTAGATTGTTTTAACATCATATATATGTTGTAAATTGTAAAGGTTAATACTATACTATGTTATCAAGCAAAGAACCTAGTCGGTAAACCCTAAAGAACCTAGTCGGTAAACCCTAAGGAATCTAGTCAGTAAACCCTAAGGTTATCGCTATCAATTAATGAAGGTGGAATGTCTACTGAGTGGAGTTTAGTATTCACTGAGTTGTTACCGAGTTGTAACTGAGCTATAATAGAATGCATTAAATGTTTACATGCAGTATTTAATGAAGGAAGCTGATGAGCTGGAGCGGATTAAATGATTGGTGAGCCGTGGAAGAAGTTTGTTAACGAATCTAAGGCAATGGAAAGTCAGCATGAAGATCTACAGCTCAGATTGAAGCACAATACCTTGGCACAAGTTCCAAGGTGGGGTAAAACATTTTCAGATCGAAAGATGCAATGAACCTGGACAAGATTAAAGATCTGATGGCTATGATTGATCATGGGAAATGTGATCAAGGAGATTAAGCGGTTACCTAATTGTTTATAAATAGGAAACTGTTGATAAACAATACATGCGGGCAAGTGTATGCATAGGGATGCTACATAGTGATTATCGAGCACGGAAGCTTGAAGACCTATTAGAATAACAGAGTATAGAAGCCCAGCAGATAGACAAGATTAGTTCTATGTCTAGATTGTATTGAATAAATAGGAATCTACTTTAGCATTTTAGATGTGAAGTTGCAGATAGATTTTTATTACTGTTATTTTGTGAAAGTGACAGAAAATCTCTTAACCGAGTGGACTTAACAGTCTTATATGTAAACCCTCTAGCAAGGTGACATTATGATTGAGTGTTTGAAATCCTTTAACAAGGTCACTTCTAACAAAGTGAAGAGCCTAACAAATCTGAAGGAAATCCCTTAACTGGGTCACATCTAGCAATGTGTTTGTAATCTTTAATAGGATTTGCTTTTAATCGAGCATACTCTAGAAGAGTATATTTCTTAGTGGGTCTGAAATCCCATAGTGGTTTTTCCCTATTTGGGTTTCCACATTAAATCTGGTGTTATGAGGTTTATATTGTTCATATTCTTTTGAGTTTGCATGTTTAACAATTTTGGTTATATTACTGATATATATGTTATTGAGGTTGAATCTGATGTTTTTATGGATGAGTAAGTTTGTATGATTCAGCCCCCCTCTCATCTTGTTGGCTATTGGATCTGTAATTATATTAAGTATCAGAACTATCAATTGGTATCAGAGCATTGGACTTTAGAAGGAAAGTTTAAAGGAACTTGAGTTAAAGATCCAAAGATGTATAAGAGGGATGCACCGAAGCTGAACAAGTCAAGTTTCTCTACATGGCAAAAAAGGATGAAACTACATCTATCAGGAGTTGGAGAATATGTTGTATACTATTTAGAGAATGATTTTGTTACACCGAGCACCTATCCATTGACTATGGAAGAGATAAAGGTGAAGCAAGAACATATTCAAGCAATGATTGAAATATCATCTGCATTGACCAATTCAAAGTTTAAAGATCTAGAAGACTACAATGATGCAAAGACAATGTGGGATAAGCTCATATCAGTATGTGGAGGAGATGAAAATGTTCAAAGAGCAAAAGTAGACAATCTGAGAAGACAACTTGAATCTATGAGGATGAATGAAGGTGAGAACATAACTTAGTACAATACAAGACTAAAGGAGATTGTCAATCAAATCAAAGGAATAGGTTATTCTTCCAGAAGCAAAGCATTTAAATGTCTGATCAAATTGTCTAACAAAATAGTAGAAAGTGCAAATGTGAAAATTGATGAATTTGCAAAAATAAATGATGAAGGAAATTCCAAGGAACCAGAAGACTATGATGAATTTGTCTATGTTCAACCGAGAAGTCCTACCGAGAAGACTATTGAAGAAAATGAAGAGAATATCCAGTTACCGAGTGATGAAGAAGATCATACAGAGCCTACCGAGCCTGTATTAGCCAAGTATGTCAAAAGACATCATGCACCAATTCAAATTATAGGAGATAAGGATGATCCAGTGATGACAATGAACAAACTAAGATAGAACACATGTTTGATATCTGAATTTGAACCGAGAATAGTGAAAGAGGCATTTAACAGTGAAGATTGGGTAAATGCTATGACAGAAGAGATTGATCAAATCGAGAAGAATGACACATGGACACTAATCCCAAGACCGAAGGACAAAAATGTAATTGGTACAAAGTCTATTTTTAGAAACAAGCTAAATGAAAAAGGAGAAATCATTCGAAACAAAGAAAGACTAGTTTGCAAAGGTTATGCTCAAGAAGAAGGAATTGATTATGGTGAAACTTTTGCACCTGTTGCTAGACTTGAAGGAGTAAGAACATTGTTGGCCTATGATGCTTTTAAGAACTTCAAGGTATATCAAATGGATCTCAAATCTACATTTCTGAATGGAATATTAGAAGAAGAAGTTTTCATTGAACAACTTGAAGGATTTGTTGAAGACAATAATAAAGACCAGGTATGCAAATTGAACAAAGCTTTATATGGTTTGAAACAATCACCAAGAGCATGGTATGAAAGATTGCACTCTTATTTGATTAAGATTGGTTTTATAAGGACAAGTGAGAACAACAACATGTACATGAAGAATGATGAAAATGGAATACTGATCTCAGCCATATTTGTTGATGATATTATATTTTGTGGAAATGACTCTTTATGCAAGAACTTTGGAAATGAAATGAGCAAAGAATTTGAGATGTCATTAATCAGTGAGATAAAGTATTTTATAGGTTTACAGATACTACAAATGAAAAATGAGATTTTCATTACTCAATCCAAGTACATAAAGGAAATCTTGAAGAAATTTGGAATGGAGGATTCAAAACCAGTAAGTACTCCTATGACTACCAACTGTAAATTATCTAAGAATGATGAATCTGCATCTGTTGATGAGACACTCTAGCGATCCATGATAGGAAAACTACAATATCTTGTTCACAACAGACCAGACATAGCACATGCAGTAGGTATAGTTGCAAGATTCTTTGCAGATCCTAAGGAAACACACATGACAGCAATCAAAAGAATTTCTAGATACTTGAAAGGCACAGAGGATTATGGCTTAGTATATCAAAAAGGAAATGATTTTGATTTAAAAGTTTATACTGATGCTGATTGGGCAGGCAACATTGATGATAGAAAAAGCACAAGTGGAGGAGCTTTCTTTTTAGGAGAAAGACTAGTGAGTTTACTTAACAAGAAACAAGGATGTGTTTCACAGTCAACAGCAGAAGTTGAATACGTTGCTGCAACATTGAATTCTACCAACATTGCATGGATCAAACAACAGTTGGAAGGTATAAATGAGAAAGTTACCAAGCTAGTAACTATATTCTATGACAATACTAGTGCCATTAATATTTCAAAGAATCCTATTATGCACTCTAAGACAAAGCACATATCTATCAAATATCATTATCTTAGAGAAGAAGCTCAAGAGAAGAAAGTGGTGTTGGAGTATGTCAGAACAAAGGAGCAAATAGCAGATATCTTCACCAAGCCACTACCAAAGGACACTTTTGAATATCTCAGAAGTAAGTTAGGGGTCCGACCCCTATCTTCTACTCACTGACTGAGTTCAGTGAAACCATCAATCCGATGACTCTATTGAATATCTTTTGGGAGTTGATGTTGAGTTATACACTTTAGGATGTTTTCTAAAAGTGTATAGGAATTAATACAAAAATTATATAGGGAACAAGAATTGAAGACAAATGCTCTGACCGAGACTCAGTTGATACACAACAATAGGAAATCACTTATTACAGAAAGAAATTATGTTTTAGTTCTTTATTTTTTTTGGCATTGTTGTCAAAGGGGGAGAAGAGCTACAAAGGGGAGAAGAATACTATAAAGGAGAGAAGACTGAGAGAAGACCTATCAAGGGAGAAGACTAAGAGAAAACTGAGCAGACTACAGATTGGGAAGAAGACTGAAGAAATGAGGAGAAGTCTAATGTATGGGGGAGAGCATTTCAGCATTTCAAAATCACATCAATCTGAATCTATTAAGGTCAAATCAATTGGTTTTGCCATCAATGCCAAAGGGGGAGATTGTTGGCAATATTGCATTATAACAGACAATGAAAGATTGTTGGCATTTCTTAAGGATATTGAGAAGGTTGTTGATGATTATGGATATAACTGATTAAAGATGTTTTACTATCTTGATACTATTATTTTGTCATTGATGTCAAGAAATTGATTTTCTAATTCAATATGATGTTGCCATATCTTGAGAAGTATGATATGAAGATTATAAAGATGTCGGTAAAAGACACGGGAAAGAATATGATGAATAAGGGGATGAATAAGGTATTCAATGGGCAACTACTACTGAGTCAGACAATGATGAGATCATGATGTTTTAGATTGTTTTAAAATCATACATATGTTGTAAATTGTAAAGGTTAATACTATACTATGTTATCAAACAAAGAACCTAGTCGGTAAACCCTAAGGTTATCACTATCAGTTAATGAAGGTGAAATGTCTACTGGGTGGAGTTTAGTATTCACTGAGTTGTTACCGAGTTGTAACCGAGCTATAACAGAAGGGATTAAATGTTTACATGCGGTATTAAATGAAGGAAGCTGATGAGCTAGAGCGGATTAAATGATTGGTGACTCATGGAAGAAGTTTGTTAATGAATCTAAGGCAATGGAAAGTGGGCATGAAGATCTACAGCTCAGATTGAACTGCAATACCCTGGCACAAGTTCCAAGACTATTATGCAAGTTCCAAGGCAGGGTAAAACATTTTCAGATCAAAAGATGCATTGAACCTGGACAAGATTAAAGATCTGATGGCTATGATTGATCATGGGAAATGTGATCAAGGAGATTAAGTAGTTACCTAATTATTTATAAATAGGAAACTGTTGATAAAAAATGCATGCAGGCAAGTGTATGCATAGGGATGCTACATAGTGATTACTGAGCACAGAAGCTTGAAGACCTGTTAGAATAACAGAGTATAGAAGCGCAGCAGATAGACAAGATTAGTTCTATGTCTAGATTGTATTGAACAAATAGGAATTTGCTTTAGCATTTTAGATCTGAAGTTGCAGATAGATTTTTATTACTATTATTTTGTGAAAGTGATAGAAAATCTCTTAATCGAGTGGACTTAACAGTCTTATATGTAAACCCTCTAGCAAGGTGACATTCTGATTGAGTGTTTGAAATCCTTTAACAAGGTCACTTCTAACAAAGTGAAGATCCTAACAGATCTGAGGGAAATTCCTTAACCGGGTCACACCTAGCAATGTGTTTGTAATCTTTAACAGGATTTGCTTTTAACTGGGCATACTCTAGAAGAGTATATTTCTTAGTGGGTCCAAAATTCCACAGTGGTTTTTCTCTATTTGGGTTTCCACATTAAATTTGGTGTTATGAGGTTTATATTGTTCATATGCTTTTGAGTTTGCATGTTTAACAGTTTTGGTTATATTACTGATATATATGTTACCGAGGTTGAATCTGATGTTTTTATGGATGATTAAGTTTGCATGATTCATCCCCTCCTCTCATCTTGTTGGCTATTGGATCTGTACTTATATTAAGTATCAAAACTATCAAGCTTCCCTTTGTCTCCTAGTGGTCGTACGCCTTCCATTACCCCTTCCTCTTCCTCTTCCTCTTCCTCTAGCCATTCTAGGGTTTTACCTGAAACTTAAATTATGTAGTTAGTTCTTGATTTAAGATTTTAAAATTTAATTTCTATCATCAAAAAACATTCCCTTAGTTGTGTAAATTGAAGTGAGCACAAGGCCTAGAGTTGAACATTTGCTCCAATACCACATGTAATAACCCACCATGTTTAACCCAACAAAATGCGACCTCTTTTTTTTTTTTTTAATATATATATATATATATATATATATATATATATATATATATATATATATATATATATATATATATATATATATATATATATATATATATATATATATATATATATATATATATATATGGTTTCTTAGTTTATTTGATAGCATAAGAGAGCAATATATAAACAAATATATGGGTAACAAAAAAAAGGTTAATGTAAAACAACTAAGAATAAGAATTAATACACAGGAAGGAGATAAAATAGGGAACTATTCATAGAGAGATTTATATAACCAGATATATATGAAGTAAAAATGTTAATGTAAACAAAAGAGAATAAAGATTTATTCATAGGGATGAATAACACAGAGGATTATTCACAGGGAAATATATTCCTCAATTTCAACTAATATTCACAGAGAGAAATATATAACCAGATATACATATATAAAAATAATTATGTAATCAAATGATAATAAAGATTTATTTACAGGGATGAATAACACAAAGGATTATTCATAGGGAAATATATTCCTCAATTTCAACTAATATTCACATAGAGAAATATATAACCAGATATACATATATAAAAATAATTATGTAATCAAATGAGAATAAAGATTTATTTATGGGGATGAATAACACAGAAGATTATTCATAGGGAAATATATTCCTCAATTTCAACTGATATTCACAAAGAGATTTTCTTTCAGATTTCCATTCGAAGAGCCAGAGAAATGAATTTGAGGGAAGAAATAAAGATTAAGATTCAAATCACATAGGGAAGAGTTTTTAATCTCAGAAAAAAAGAATTTTTAAATAAGGGAAACATGATTTTTGGATAGATCTAAAATCTTTGGAAAAGCAAAAAGCAAGATCATGTGCATATTTCTTAAGGAAAATAAAATAAGTAATAAAACTATCTTTTACATGCATTATGTGAAAGTAATTTATCAATATTTATTCCTAAATAAGAAGAAAAGATTTACAATAAGGGAAGATTTAGAAACCATATTTTGGATAATATCGTTTCTCATATGTGAATGCAAAATAACAAGAAGAGAACCTGGCTTATCGAAGCTTGATGTTGAATCCTCTAGCTATCCTTTTGATCCTTCCTTGCAACTTGATAGAAATCTTTCAAACAACAAATTAAAATCCTGCAACGAAAATGAGACTACCAAAGAAGATCCTACTACTAAAATCTTGGGAAATTCTCTTCAAAACATAATCAACTCCCTTCTTTGAAACTTGCATACAATTTTATAAGAAAAATCCCTCAATTCCACTATCTAGAGAATTTAATTAAAAAAAAAGATTCTTTTCCAATATTGGACTCATACAAATTGATTAAAAACTTAGTGGGGGAGTTACATGCAAGGTGGTGGAGATTCCTCTAGAAGCTTCTAATTCCTCCTACAACATGTGCCATAATTGGGAGTTAAAATAAAAATAAATAAAGCTTTTTGAATTATATTCTCCAAGTGTGTGTGTGTGTGTGTGTGCTTATTATTATTCTTTTATATTATTATTCAATTATTTCCAATAGCTCAACCAAAAATTATATAATAGAATTGTATCAAATCAAAAGTGATAAAGGAGGGTTGTGACATAATACTCTCGATACTCTCACCAAGCTCTCATTGAAATAGTAAAGGTGGGGGGAGAGTGTTGTATATATAGTATAGCAAGGGCATATACATCTAAGAGGTGCATTAATTCCTACTACCCATACAATGTGGGAGGTTCACCTACTTGGTAAATTCCATAACATGTGGCATAGCCTATTTAGGTGAAGACAAAAAATAAGTTATGACATGTGGCACATAAAACCAAAAGAGGGTGAGAAAACTAGTTACACCATAACCTACTCAAGTAAAAATAGATTAGTGTTTATGAGTGGTGGCACAACATGCCAAAATAGGGCATGTAACTAAATTAACCATATGTGGGAGAGAGTGATGTGTGTGGCTAATGTATTTTTGTACATGTTTTCATATTAACCACTTATTATAAACCCAATAAAGCTTAAATAATGTGTAGGAAAAAATAAATACCCCCTAACATATGGAAAATAAAGACCTAAACTAACAATGTTTAATGCCCTCGATATACCTCAAATTTCACTTGCATACCTTCTAATGTCTCACAAGGATCATGCAAAAAATAGGATACTATCACTTTAATGACATAATTTGACTAATAAACGCAATTACTCTTAATATATTAGGAACCTATAGGCCAAGAAAGAAGTGTAGAATCTTGATTTTGGAACAGAACTCCACCCATGATGAGATTGAGAGATAACCTAGAAATCTTGACAATGAGAAGTCTAGTGAAGGCTCGAGGAATGATAGTTTTGGTATCCAAAGAAAGAATGGAGGAAAAGGGATTGAGAAAGTAAATATTTATCTCCCACACATAATCATTATCACAATATTTCTAAATAGCTCTACCAATTGTGTTGAGGAGGCCATTTAATAAATCGTCAAGAAAAAATATTTATTATTTTGTGCCTCTTTCACTTAAGGTCCAATGTGATGGAAAATTATTCCAAATTAACATCCCTTTAGTAAGAGTACCAAATTTAGTCAAAGAGTTGGCCAATCCATTCCCTTCCCTATAAATGTGTTACACTTTGTTATGTCTAGAGTTAGTCAAATTGATTTTTATCTCTTCTATCATGTCGTGATGGGAATAGCTAGGGGTACCTTTTGAAATAATCATGTTGAATATATTTTTGGAATCATTTTCTATAATTAACTTCATGATACCCTTATTTTTATCCAATAAAATACTTTGAAGACCAGCAATAGCTTTTGCAAAGTTGTGAGATTGAAAGCTCAAATTCTTCGACATAGGCTTCAATCACCTAGTCCCTATTATTCCTTATCAAACCACCCCACCTACCTAACCTTGGTCACCCTTTCCAAAGCCATTGAATTTGAGTTTATTCCTTCCAACATTAAGGGGAGCCAAGAAGTGGTTTTGCAAGAAATTATCTTTGAGAGATCAACATTAGTCAAGTTATCATAGATGTTTCATCTTATAAATATCATCCTTTCAATATCTAATGGATTAAAATTTGATTCTTGAATATTATTCATCTAGATATTTTCAGCTTAAAAAAACATCTTCCTTTCTTTCCATAAGACTCAAATAAATGGAAGAGATCCTACCACCATAATTCCTTTATCAAAGGATGGAATAAGTAGTAATTCTAATATTTTCCTACCAAGCCCAAGAGAGGTGAAAGTTGTCAAGGATTTTTTGTCTAGCTCTCTAGGCATACTTGTGAACCTAAAAATCATCACTAATCTCTTCTTCTTGTTCACATAGTGAGAATATATTCACCATCTCGAAATCATTTTTTTTGAGATTATCAATCATTAGAATTATTTTATAGCAATCCATCTACCAAAAAAAAATATATTTAGGGATAGTTCTATGCATCCATAAATTCTTCCTTTGGAAGAAATCACACAAAGAAGAATTGAGAAAGGTGGCTTTGGATTTGATAGTATGATTAACTGAATGATTAGAAAATCATATATTTTATCGTAAATGGATCTTATTTAAGACCTATGGTTTCTTAAGATGTGTAACAACTCAAGAGAAGCAATATTTGTAATAGAATTAAACCAACTTAGACACAAATTCTAGATAACTTGGTTTCCTTTCATTCTCCAATAATATTTTAACAAATTAAATAGGGTGATACCTTGAGAGTAATGAAGATGTATGTGGGTCTTCCAAAAATCAAACTTAGTCACCTTTGTCCACTTGCCATTTTAAACCCAAAGAGAGGGTTGACATAGATTTGTCAATTTTGTTCTAGATGATGGACCCAAATGAGAGGTGTTGATTTTGAAAAAAATAAAGAATCTAGTCTCTTCCATTTCAGTAATTAGTTTTCTTTATATTAGTTCATTCACTATCAGACTTGATAATACTCTAACCTATCTTAGCCAAGGCACGTTGATTCCTTAAATTAATCTTTTTAATGCCAATACAACCCTTTTATTTAGGAGTGAAAACAATGTCCCAAACATCAAGACAAAATATTTGTTTGTTTCACTAGTTTAAAAATAAAGGAATTGTCTCTAAATTTTCTCAATATTCTCAACCACAATTCTTGGTATTTTAAAAATAAAATTTGTAGGTATGCTTTTAGAATTTGAATTTTAGTAGCATGACTCAAGAGGATACCTTTCTATGAAGCAAGTTTCTTTTAGAATCTTTCAATAAGATTATTCCAAGAAGGGCTATCAACCTTTATTTGAGTAAAGGAAATACCTAGATAAGTAGAAAGGAAATGTTATGTCTTGTAATTAAGGGAATGAGCTATTCTATTTTAAATACTTTGGGGGTGCTATGAAAATATGCAATTTTTATTAAATTTAATTTTTTGACTAGAATATAAGAAACATTTGTTGAGGATTATTTTCTATTTATTGGATTTAGCTCTGGTGTCTTCCCTAAGAATAATTGTGTCATCAGTAGATTGTTCATGAGAACAAGGGTTGATGGATGAACTAGGCTTAAAACATTTTAACTTATCTTTAATAATGTTGTTTTTATGGTTCTATCTAAGACCACAACTAAGATGATGAATAAAGGAGAGTGAGGGTCTCCTTGTCTTAGCAATCTTATAGCTTTGAAATAGACATGGGGATACCATTTGTCAAAATAGAGAAGGTAGGCATAAAGGAGATTTGTTTTAAAAGATTGCTAAATTTGTTTCTAAAAATCAAACTTAGAAAAGATAATGGAATGAAAATGTTAGGAAACCTTTTCATAGGCTTTAGAGATATTAATTTTTAGTATGATTCTTTCCTTAATACATGTATACATAGAGTATATATTTTCATGGACATTTATAATAGCATCAATAATTTGCTTTCTAATAATAGACCCATTTTGATTTGGGTGAATGATTTTATCCAAAAATGTTGGATTGACCATTTCCCAATTTTGCTCAATTTTGATAAATTGGATCATGTTTCCTCTATTAGACCTTCTTTTAAGTTTGAGAAAATATGATTCACTCATCCTCATTTTCTTTCTTTATTAAAGAAATGGTGGATAAGTGCTTCATTTTGCAAAGGTACTAAGATGTTTCAATTTTGTTCCAAACTGAAATTTGCGAAATCTCAAATTATGGCTTGGAATAAATTGGTCTTTAAGAATATTTTTCATGAAAAAGAGGTAGTTGCCAATGATTTGAAGGTTGTTAATGAGGAGATTATTAGACATGGCACTAATTCCTCCATTAATGATTCTCAAAAGAAATTACAAGCTTACTGGGAGATCCTTTGCTCCCGATTTGAAATCTATTGGCAGCAAAAGTCTCATGAGGTTTGGCTTAAAGAAGGAGACAAGAATACCACCTTGTTTCAAGCTACAGCCAAGCTTAAACAAGCTACTTCTATAATTTTTAGTATTAAGGATTCTAAGTCTGGTTATGTCCTTAATTCAGATCACCAGATTAGAGAGGAGGGGGTGTCCTTTTTTAAGGAATTGGTATCTCCTTTTTTTTCTTCCTCTATGGATCATCATGTGGATTTTCTTTTAGATTCTATACCCTCCCTTGTTTCTCATGAGGATAATGACTTTCTTATGAGGCCTTTTTCTTTATATGAGCTTCATTCTGTTATTTTTTCCATGGCCCCTGACAAAGCTCTAGCTCCTGATGGGTTTACTATCTCGTTCTTTCAGAAATGTTGGGATTTTGTTGGTTTTGACTTATTAATGGCTTTGGAGGAGTCTAGGAGGGGTGGGTATATCCTTACAAAATTTAACATCACTTATATTGCCCGTATCCCGAAATCTATGAATCCCCAAACTTTTGTTGAATTTAGACCCATTTCTTTGTGTGACTCTATTTACACAATCTTCACCAAGGTTGTTTATTTAAGACTTAAAATTTTCCTTCCTCGTATCATCTCTCCTCAACAAGGAGGCTTTGTTCTAGTTCGGTAAACTCATGAGGGATAAATTGTTTCTCATGAAAATTACATTCCATAAATTCATCCAATATCCTAGCTTTTGTGGTCAAACTTAATATGATGAAGGCTTATGATAAAGTTTGTTGGCCTTTTTTGCTCAAATTTTTGAGAAAATTTGGTTTCTCTGAAAGATGGTGTAAATGAATCAAGAGTTGTATTTCTACTACTTTATTTTCTATCATCATTAATGGAGCTCCCTCTAGATACTTTTCTTCAACTCAGGGTGTTAGACAAAGAGATCCTTTATCTCCTTTCTTACTTATCATTATGGTAGAAGCTTTTAGTCGATTGGTTATTAAGTAAAGGGTCCTGGGCTTTTGGAAAGGGGTGTTAATTCCTAATTCTGATATTTCAGTCACTCATAACATTTTTGCTAATGATACACTTTTATTTGGGTCTTTTTCTATTCAAGAGGCTACTTATATTAAATTTATTCTGGATACTTATACTATTGGATTTGGCCAACAAATTAGCCCCCATAAATCTAAGATCTTCATTTTTAATACTCCTCAGTTGGTGGCTAATAGACTTGTGAATATATTAGGTTTCCCAGTAGACTCTCTTCCTTCTACCTATTTGGGGATTCCTTTCTTTATGGGATCTGCTAAGTCTTCTTTTTGGAATTTGATTAATGAGAGACTTAAATCTCATATTTTTGCTTGGAAGGCTAGGTGGTTGTCTCTTTAAGGTATGATACTTCTCATTAAAATGATCCTATCTACCATTCCTAATTACTATATCTCATTTCTTCAAGCTCCCAGATCAGTCATCTCCCAAATTGAAAAGATTATTCGATCTTTTCTTTGGAAAAACAACATGACAAAAGACACTAATACATTTGGACTAGATTTTTAACTGAGGTTTCCGACAGAGAAGGTATATTGTGGCCAAATTTGATTTTTTTTTGAAAAAATGCCCGCATTCATCGTAATTCCAACGGAAATTACCCATTTGGTTTCAACGAAGAAGGCATTAGCAATGAGAATTTTCTTTTTTTTTTAAAAGTGCTCGAGTTCGTCAGAATTCCAATGACATCGGCCATTACAAAATAAAAAAAGAGGTGGGGATTTCATTTATGAATTGCAATCCTACATAGGCATCCATGGTGACTTCAACCCCCAAGAACATCAAACCCGCATCAAAGGCAATCCCATGCAGGAGGTAGATTCAAATTGCCCTAGTTTTTAATTTCTTGTTGCAAAAAATATACATGTGGTGGTTAATTGTCCTATTTTAATCTCGTAAAACCATAGAACTGTGATTGAGGAGTGAGCGTTCAATTTTGTATCAGCAATCCCTTCCTCCCGTATACGCATGTGTTGATTGTTCACATGAGATCACATCTCTTTGCAGCATCATATCAAATAATTCACGAGCCTTGTCCATGTTTCCACATTTTGCATTCATGTCAAGTAGGGCATTTGCAAGTACAACACCTAACAAAATTCCTCTATCCATTATGCTTTGATGGATGTCCATACCCTATTCCAAAGCTCCCATTTTTGCACAGGTAGGGAGGATGCTAGAAAAGGTTGTGGAATTTGGCTTTATTCCTTCCAATTTCATTTGCTTGAAAGTGTCTAAAGCCTTTTCGACAAATCCATTTTGTGCACATCTAGCAATCATTGTAGTCCACAAGACAACATTTCTTTTAGGCATTCTATCAAATAGTTCACATGCCTTGTCTATGCTTCCACATTTTGCATACATGTCTACCAAGGCAGTTACAACTATAACATCTGACAAAATTTCTCTATCCTTTATGCTTCGATGAATGTCCATTTGCTTGAAAGTTTCTAAAGCCATCTCAACAAATCCATTTTGTGTAGTTGCAACTACATCTGACAAAATTCCTCTATCTTTTATTCTTTGATGGATGTCCATACCCTATTCCAAAGCTCTCATTTTGGCACAGGCTGGGAGTAGGCTGGCAAACGTAACTAAAGAAATGCAATGATCAGCTCCAAAGGCATCAAACCACTACTAACAAAACCAAGAGTCTAAAATATGATAGGGAATAGTGTGAGCTATCCTGAAATAAAATATTTTATTTTCAATTTCAACTAAAACATAATTACTCAACCATTTAATGTTATTAATAAGTGTTTAATTTATGAAAGAGATAAATGGTTGGCCACAAGTACATGAGTTACTAAATGCACACAAATAAGTGAATTTGATATTCAAAACTATCTACAATGAATTCAATTCTTGTCCATTAGTCATTTATGTTTGCAATAAGCATCTTTCTTTGTTTTTCTTAATCTTTATTCATAGTTATGTGCATATTTCACATTCTATAATTAGGATATCAATTGCTATGGTTGAACACTAGCATGATGTTTGTGTTGTGGTATAGATGCGTGGAAACATAATTATGGGATTGTTATATTATAGAGATCATAAATATAGATATCGCATATTAGTTATAGCTCTTCTTGGATTGAGTCTAAAGTTGACATACAGTGATAAAGCCATTATTAGCAAACCTATCCATTTCTAGTAAAGACAATTGAGAAAGTCATTTTGATATTGAGAGTTTCTTGTCTGTTTATCTAGTGATCATTATTAAGCCATACTATTTAGGTCTATTTATCTCTATTGCAAAACCTTTGTAAGTGTCCTAGATTGTCCCTACTACTCACACTTCAATTTGAAAAAATGGAGTTCTAAAGATTTGTTGCACAAGATGGTGTTGAATGTATCAACAACGCTAGCATGGAAGGCATGTTCAAGCTTCCACTTGTACAACTTACAACAAATGATTTGTTGATAGAAGAAATTCTTGAAATAGGGATACAATCGAAAGACAAGTAAGCACATACAAACCTCCTCAGTTGAAAGTAAAATCTGTGTATAAAAAGAGTACATTGAATCCCAACCCATAAACACAATAGAGATACCGATGGAGACTTAATTGGACATAGCATGTCGCACCAAAGTTGTTAGAGTATGCTAAGCTAGTACATAATGTTTTGTAAAGTCACATTAGTATTTTACCCAGATCATTATCTACCAAAACTAACTATAGTAATCCTTTTGAGGATTAATTTCATGGTGCTAGATCTTCATTTAGTTCCACTTCTTGTTGGAGAAAAGAACAGTTATTTCTTGAGGTAGATGAATATCCCATCAACAAAGGACAAGACCCTTTCTAGAATATAACAAATTCTACTCCAACAAAAGATCATGGGGGTTTCACTAGAGATATTGAATAAGAGATAGACTTCTACTACTGCATTAAAAGCATTGGCATGTTCTTCATTTATTGATGTAAACTCTCTATGATGCCACCACAACCAACAAAGGTGTAAAAAGTTGTTTGCAATACATGGATTTTTAGGATTGTCCTTTGAGAAAATAGAATTAAAGTATGGAAGCAAGATCTGCCAGCTCCTGAGGGAAAGACCATGTCAGACAATAATTTCTATTTTCTTGCCTGCGAAGAAAGACCATGTCAGATAATATCAATGAACAACAAAATAAGGAGACAATTGCTAGATTGTGGTCTAACTTGAAAAGAAAAGGTGATGGAAAATGTTATTGTCCATGCAAAATTTGTAAGGGGTTAAAGACTAGAAGACTTCTAATCAAAACAACAAAGAAACATTGTAGGCTGCATGGTCACATTGAAGGTGGACATGATTATCATCCATTGGTAAGTTTTTCATTATATCATTTTGACAATTTATATACATAATAAATCACGTGATGATGAGATCATGATCATGGTTTATTTATGTATATCAATTTTATATAGGTCAAGCACACCAGAGCACATGATATGGATCAACACAACCCTGAGAATATGGTTTTCGAAGTGGATGAACATGGAGGTGTGAATATCGAAGCTGAAGATAATGATCCCATGGAAGATGACGATCATGAGCCAGAAAACACAATTGAAGATGATGGCACAAATAAATTGACCCATGACTCATTTATTACTCATGCAACTGATCATGATGATGAAGATGACCTTGATGTTGTTCATGATGTCCCTCTACTTAAGAAGGCATCTGAGGCCCTTTATGAAGGCTCGCGGGCAACTCTTCTCTCCATTGTATTGTTGTTTGTGAACTTGAAGGTTATGAATGGTTTATCCAACATAACAATGTCACGTATGTTAAGGCATGTCATATATGTCATAATAAACTGTGAATCATGTTGTACCATTAATATTCTTTATTATAACAAATTATATTTTGTTTTTGTAGATTGATAGGTGAGTTGTTGTTACCACCATCAAATATTCTACCTCACTCCTACCAAGAATTATATGTCATTGTATATGGTGAAAATGGATACAACAATATCGAAAGACTAAATGAATTCAACCACAAAACCCTAGCCTAACAACAACAAAGATCCACCATAACTTATGAAGATTACCTAAGACAATGCAAATCAAACAAAATCACAAAGATTATACCATCACATGTCCAATAGGGTTTGGATCTCCATTCTTCCTATCTCCATTGATCTTGTTTTATGTATTTACTCTCAGATTTTATGTACATAAGAGCTCAACAAAGAACGGAATGTGGTTGCAAGTAGGATCACATATGCCAAGTAGTCAATTGATCAAGTAGTTAGGTCATTAGGATGATTGATTAGGGTTTGATAATGAAGGAAGTATCCTCTTATATAGAAGACACTATATGAAATGGAGGGATAAGATTGAGAGGTGTAAAAGAGGTCGGCTATGATTAGAGGGTAGGTAAAAGAAATAATAAAATAATGAAAGGGGTAGGTAGTGTATGAATTAAGAGATGAATGACATGTGTCATGGGTAGAAAAGGTTAATGAATTAATTAAATAAATAAAGATTTATTTAATTAATAGAAGAAGTGGGATCAATTAAATAAATAAGATATTTATTTAATTTAGGAAAAGGATAATTTAAATAAATAAATGTATTTATTTAAATTAGAAATAAGGCTAGAAGAGGATAAATGAATTAATTAAATAAATAGAGATTTATTTAATTAATAGAAGAATTAGGCTAAAATAATTAAATAAAATATTTATTTAATTAGACTGGACAATTTTAGGTGTCTACATTTTGCCCCTCTTTGAGACAATGCAGCTTGTCGCGTTGTTTCAAAGAAGATAAGATGAACTAATACAGAGTTGCCCCAGGATGGGAATGATATGCCCCCTCGAGAGATTGGATGAAAATGTCTGGAAAGATCGCAGACAATCTCTCGATAAGAAAGAAAGGCTAGAATGGACTGATCGGATAAAGTGACAAAGTCACAGGATAATGAAGACTGACTCAGGAGACAAGGGCTAGGGGTAGTCTATAAGATAGACCACGGGGGAAATACATCCTCATTGTCATCTACACATCCATGATAGTAGAGTGCAAAGCGAAAATAGAGCAGCAGCAATTAGCAGCAATGGCTTTCATTCATAGATTCGACCGTGTTCACCTATTCTAGAGGCCAGCAGAGGCAGGAGAGCCAGTAAGTACCGCAAAACCTCCTCGTACTTCGATGCATTCATTATTGTCATTAATGAATGGTAGATAGGGCAATAAATGTGCTTAGAATAGGGTCCAAAAAATGTCCAAAAATGTCCAGGCACGTCTGCGTTGGTGCCAGGCGCGTCTATGCTCGCGAGGCACGTCTGTGTTTGTGCCAGGCGTGTCTGTGATGGAAACCGCGTCTGTGCCAAATGCGGTCGCATTTGTGATATGTAGTCACGTCTATGCCAAGAAGGCACGTCTATGTCACCCAGGTGCATCTGTACAGAGCATAGGCACATCTGTGTTTTTCAGGCGCATCTGTGCAGTCTTCAAGCACGTTTATGTCAGGAAAGTGCATTTGTGTACAAAAATGTGTAAATTTGTGACTTCTAGGTCAAACTGGTAGTTCTGTGATGAACATACGCTGTCAATTGGATAAGCTGTTGAGAGGATACACTCAAGCAGGTCCTCTAGGGAAGACTAGGATAGATCAAGGCACTTTGTAATGAACAGTGAGTACCAAGATATAGTACTTTGTGATGAATAGGGAGTACTAAAATATGAGCAGCACTTTGTGATGAACAGTGAATGCAAATGTGAGTAACACTTTGTGATGAATAGTGAGTGTCACACACATAGTACTTTGTGATGAACAAGGAGTACCACTAGGATAATCAGCAACACTTTGTGATGAACAATGAGTGTCACTAGGATAGAATGCCATATGCATTTAGATAAAAAGTAGCATTTTGTGATAAACAGGGAATGCCACGATGACTAACATGATTGATTTGCTTGACTGGAGGAGTATTTGCCTATGCTGGAGTCATGGGAGAGATTCCCATCGACTCAGAGGTTGCGACCTGAGTTGACTGCCGAGGAGCGAGCTGCTATCAAGGCTATGGGATTGAGACATGTGTTGTATGTGCCTGAGTTTCAGGTGAACATGGGATTGTTGACTGCACTGGCGAAGAGGTGGCACTCTACGACTGGCACTTTTCATTTGCCAATGGGGGAGATGACAGTCACCCTGGAGGATGTATACAGGATTCTACGAATATCGATCAATGGGGAGCTAATTTCGTACGATCGAGATGGAGACAAGGATGCCCTTAGATGAGTGTTCTAGGATCCGGGACTGGAGATGAGGGTGGGACATGTGGCTTGGGACACCATGATAGCTATAGGATTAGCGCTGCCAGCAGTGATAGGAGGAGTGATCAGTGGGTTCTTGTGTCCGGATTGGGCGACACGAGGGGTGGCTGTAGAGGACACAGGGGCTAAGAGAGATGATCTTGGGGTGGGTCCTTCTAGGGCTCAGACTCCATCGAGGCCAACCAGCTCTGAGGGAGGGAGTTCATCATAGCCGTAGAGGGCTCCCTATGTATCAGTATTGTACCATTTTTGTATGATGATGTAGACACCTATGGGTCATTGTAGCTATATGATTTTGACATCATTGTATCATGACACTTTATATATATATATATATATATATAAGATGATTCATCTTTGCGGCAGCTATATGCATGTGTACCTATGTGATGAGATGTTTCTATGTGATGCTTATGATATGGATGCAAATATGTATATGATGCAATGCAATATTTTTTTTTTGTTCTTTTATGTTTTATATGTGTATGCATGATGCAAATGTGAATGTATGTAATGCAGATGAATATGATAATGCAAATGTAAATTGTGCTAATAGGTGTTGTGTGCAAGATGTGATGCGGTTGTGATATCTATATGTATGTATGAAATGCTTATATGTGGTAATGCAGGTGCAACTGCATGAAATGCAAATTTTTTTGGTGTGTCATTATACTCAGTCATGTGATAGTAGGGTATGCAGACTCAAGAAGTACGATGGAAGTCAATCAAGAAAGGGGGATGGAAGACAGAAGATATGAAAGTGAAAGAGCTTCTTGTGCATTATCATCCTTAAGCTTTATTACAACAAAATAGGTTATGACAATCAAGGCATATGTTTGACCCAGAAAGTCATTGTACCTGTTTGCATGGAGATAAGACAGTCTCAAATAAGGAATGCCCCAATTCACACTAGACTCACAGTGTCCTCATATCCTTGGAGAAGTCATAGCATTACTAAGAGGCAATCCACAGATAGCAAATACAAATAGGTGATGATACCCCATCCTCGCCTTTCTAGTCAAAGACATCCTGGAGATAGAATCTCTAGTCAGAGACATCCCGAAAAAGCTAAAAGACATGTCACCAAAAAAGATGAAATCAAAAGAAAACCAAGACTCGACACCAACATCCACTGTAGTCCTCAAGTTTAGTGTCTCTTGTCACTTGTATAAGTCTTATTTGATTGTGGTCACAATGTTTACTTTCACAAAAAGGATAGATAGCACTGAACCATATGTTGTCTGAGTCTGTTGAAAGATTTGATTTGTTGAAGCCCATTGTTGCTGTTGTGTCTCATTTGAAACTGACTGAATCCATGAAACTGATACTTTATTGCAGAGAAGATGAAACTTTATTGCAGATCTGTGATGCAAACATTTCTTTACTGCGAATTATGCATGGATAGACTGAAGGAAGCTGGAAGAAACTGTACTCCTCGAAACATGTGATGTTCTCAGTTCCACACCCATCACTAGACGTAGGATTTGCCTTAGCCATAGATAGGATCTGATTTATTATGGATGGAAAGGGAGGTGAAAAGGGAGATTTATTATGAATGGCTAACCAATCTTGGGTAGATCAATAACAAGCCATGATGGGAATGGGTAAGTTTATTATGAATGAATAGGTTGTGAGTGTGTGCAAATTGAAAGGATGAAAGTGAATCCTGAAGGAGGGAGGAGCAATGTCTCTACACATGGCGCTGGTGACCCAGTTTTCACCATGGTACTTGCCCAGGGTGCCACCGAAGTGGTTTTCACCATCAGACAAAATTATTTCTCTTTACTTTTTTCAATTTTTCAATGTTTTTTGTGTCACAAGGCGCCTGTTTGCCAAGTTTTCACCAAGTAACGATTTTTTTGTTTTATAATTTTTTTTGTATTTTTTTATTTTTTTAATTTTTTTGTTTTTGTATTTGGAATTAGGATACTCTGAAGAGCTATGTGTAGAACCTACGAAGGTGCATACTGTTGATAGGATCCTCCAAAGGTTCACCTTCTGTAGTTGAGAGCTGATATGCCCCAGATCCATATGCTGCTGTAATGATGTAAGGACCAAGCCAATTAGGTTCAAACTTGCCCTTCTTCTCTCTGTCTTGCTAATTTTTGGGGTTTTCTCTGAGAACCAAATCACCTACCTCAAATGTGCAAGGCTTAACCTTATGATTGTAGCTGCGACTCATTCGTTGTTGGTAAGCCTTGAGATGATTAAAAGCAGTTTGTCTTCATTCATCCAGTAGTTCCAGTTCTTGTAAGCGAGAGACCCTATAGTCTTCATCACTGATGATGTTTTGCAAAGAGACCCGTAAAGAGGGTAGCTCGACCTCAATAGGCAAGATGGATTCAGCGCTATAGACAAGTGAATAGGGTGTAGCTCCTGTATGTGTGCAGACACTTGTGCAGTATGCCCAAAGTGCAGGATTAAGTTGGATATGCCAATTACGGCCAGCATCGTCGACTGTCTTCTTTAGGATTTTAAGGATTGTTTTATTAGACACCTCAACTTGGCCATTACCTTGGGGGTAATATGGTGTGGAGAAATGATGGGAAATATGGAAGCAGTCATAAAGTTCACGAACATCCTGATTTTTGAAGGGACGCCCATTATCAGTGATAATGGAAACAGGAATACCATATCGGCAAATGATATAGTTGAGGATAAACGTAGCAATCTATTTTCTAGTGACTTGTGTGAGAGGCACAGCTTCAATCCATTTTGTGAAATACTTTGTGGTAGTGGTAATGAATTTATGACCATTGGAAGAAGGAGGGTGAATCTTGCCTATGAGATCAAGTCCCCACTGACAAAAGGGCCAAGGAGACACAATTGGTTGAAGTTCTTGTGTTGGTGTATGTATGAGGTCTCCATGAATTTGACATTGCTTACATTTCTTGACAAACTGATATGAGTCTTTTTCCATATTGGGCCAATAATATCCAGTCCTGATGAGTTTCTTGGCCAAGGTAGGACCACTAGCATGTGGACCACATATCCCTTCATGTACTTCACATAACGCAATCTGGGCTTCATCACTTTCTAAACATCTAAGAAGAGTGCCATCTAGACCTCATCGGTATAGGATTTCAACTAAAATGACATATCAATAGGATTGGCGAATGAAAGTGCGACGTTGGTTATTTGATAGATCAGGAGGTAGGGTATTGTCACGAAGGTATGTGAAGGTGGAACCATATAACTGGGACTCGGGACCGAAAACACATATCGTCTTAGTAGGCATGATCTCATATGAAGGAACCAAAAGGTTATCCACCATGAACTCATAGCGGGTCTCATTTGGAGGTAGATCAATCAGTGAAGCAATTGTAGCCATGGCATCTGTGGCGCAATTCTGTTCTCATGGTATCTACTCAAAGTCTATCTTTGTGAAGTGTTGTTTCAGGTCATCCACCATTTGTTTGTAAGGCATTAATTTTTCATCTTTTGTTTGGTAATCATCAGTTACTTGACAGATGACAAGTTGAGAGTCCCCAAAAACACAAAGTTCTTGGATCTTCCATTGAACTGCAATCCATAATCCTATTGTTAATGCCTCATACTCCGCTATATTGTTAGTACAATGAAATGATAAGCGGCATGATTTTGGTATAGAATCCCCTTGAGGAGTTATAAAGAGGATGCCAGCTCCTGCCCCTTGCTATGTGTATGAGCCGTTAAAGTACAGTTGCCATGGCTTTGCATGTGACATTGTTAAAATGGATTCATTTGGAAATTCTGAACCTAGAGGAACATCATCTATCATGGGAGCATCTGCTAATTGATCTATGATGGATTGTCCTTTTATTGCTTTTCTGTCCACATATTTGATGTTGAATTCACTCAAGATCATTGCCCATTTGGCTAATCTCCCAGTAAGTGTTGCTTTATTGAGAAGGTATTTCAATGGGTCTATCCTTGCAACCAACTTAGTCTTATGAGTGAGCATGTAATGTCATAATTCCTACGAAGCAAAGACCATGGTGAGACATGCACACTCAATTGGTGTGTAGTTTAGCTCATATCCCACCAATGTGTGACTGATATAGTACACTACTTTTTCCTTGCCCTCAGCAATTTGTTGTGCTAAGAGTGCCCCCAGTGCCATTGGAGTAGCTGATATGTATAGTAATAGAGGTTGATCTAGAATTGGTGGCATCAAAATTGGCGAATTTAGAAGATAATCTTTGAGCATCTGGAAAGCCTATTGACAGTTATCATCCCATTTGAATTTGATGTTTTTATGTAGCAGGTGCTGAAAAGGACTACACTTATCTGCAAGTTGTGCTATGAATCTTCATATGGACTAGAGTCTACCTTGTAAGGATCGAAGTTGACTGATATTTCTTGGTGGTTGCATCTCCAAGATGGCCTTGACTTTTGTTGGATTAGCTTCGATTCCCCTTTTGGATACAATGAATCCTAGAAGCTTCCCGGAGGTTACTCCAAAGACACATTTCTTGGGGTTTAATCTTACTTTGTATTTTTCCAACCGATCAAAGATGATTGAAAGCATGTCCAAATGTGTATTTCTATCTATTGATTTTCCCAAGAGGTCATCGACATAATCTTCCACGGTTACGTGCATGAGATCATGAAAGATAGTAGTCATGGCTCTTTGATATGTAGCACCTGCATTCTTTAGCCCGAAGGGCATGACATTCCAGCAGAAAATTCCCCAAGGACAAGTGAATGATGTTTTGTGTTGATCCTTGGGTGCGATCCTTATTTGATTATAACCAGAGAATCCATCCATTAATGATAACATTTCATGACCTGCTATGAGATCAACAATCAAGTCAATATTTGGTAATGGGAAGTCATCCTTTGGACAAGCTTTGTTGATGTCTATGAAATCTGTACAAACTCTGATGCTATGATCTGGTTTACTGGCAGGCACTAAGTTAGAGATCCATTCAGGATAATCAATTGGGTGTATGAATCTGACATCCAATAATTTCTCAAGTTCTGCTTTGACTAGTAAGGCCACTTGTGGATGAATTTCTCTTAATTTCTATTTCACTGGCTTTGCCCCCAGTTTGACTATCAAATTATGCATTACCAAATCCGGATCTAACCCAGGCATATCAGCGTATGACCATGCAAAGTTGATTTGTCGTTCTTTGAAGAAACTTATGAATTTTGAACTTTCAGACTCTATCAACGATTGAGCCAAGAATATGTTGTGTGGAACCTCTTCTGTACCAATGTTTGTTTTAATAGTCTCCTCTACCAACATGGATGACTTTTCCTCATATGATGCTAGGAGAATGTCGAGCCTTCCATCTTTGGGTGCCTTAGAGAGGCTTTCACCCTCAGATACATCCTTTCTTTTTACTTTTTTGGGGTCAAACAACGCCACAGTGTGGTTTTCGCCATAAGACCCTTGATTTGTTCTTATTTTCACATTTTTACAACTAGAAGGTCCGACACCCTCACCAAAATATGCCATGCTATTGAGTTCTATAGTGTATCCTGCTTTATGGTCCCCAGGAGGAAGATCATCTCGTATGCCCAGATAGTCAATAAAAGCTTCATCATTTTGGAATGTGTCAAACTGTGCAGGTCCTTTGTGATCCTAGTCAATGAGTTGGTGGTGAACAAGGGGAAGGCCTTTAACATCTTCGAAGTTAGTGGGGCTAAGAGTGAAGATGTAGTTATATTCAGGTATGTCAAGGTAATTATCCAGGTCATCGATGGCACTCTCCTCATCAGTCTCGATCACGAGAGAATCCAAATTATCATCACTAGTAGTGCATTCTAGGACAGGTGTTCTCATCCTATGTGATTTCAACCTAGGACCTTGAGACAAGGACTGTGTGGAATCCTCATGGGTTATTTCTTGACCAACTCTAAACTTGTTATAGAATTCCTCTTCTTCTATGGGTTCATCTGGCTCTCTGAATGTCTCGGTGAGCTCATAGTCACTGGAGGACTTATCTGAACCCCATTCCCATTCGTTGGAGTATGTGGAATAGCGATCCTCTTGTTGAATTTTGGTAGCTTTGATTTGTAAGGCTTCTTTTGTCCTTTGAGTGTGGACCTTGGAAATCAGGAAACCAAGTCCTTTCGAGCGTTTCTTTTTGAAAGTCAATTCAGGTTGTAAAGGTTCAATGATGCCTTCCTTTCGTAACCCAAGAGGGCTTTTTCCATCATACCCGAATTTTTGTAGAATTTTGAAACCTTTGCCATATTTCTCACATGGTAGACTGACGTGATCTTGTGTGTCATCTTCAATGTCTTTGTAAAGCATTTTGTATAAGTCTTCCTCTTCCAGTTCGCCCCATCTTTGAAAGGTAGTAGGGTCCCATTTGAGCACCATGATGGATACTTGCTTGTTATGATGTGGTCTTCCATATTCTTTTGGGGAACTCATGACTTGTCGTAAGTACATGGTCTGATTTAAAGTGTATTCCCCCATGCCTTTGTCTTGAAACTTGCCTTTAAGCTCACCTTGTTTTGATGTCGAAAGTTTTAATGACTCAGGATCAATGTATGCCGAAGAAGGAACAGCTTCACGATTACTGGGAATGATGGTCTCAGTTTTTGATCTTAGGTTATTACAGTATATGAACGGATTAGGATCACCGTTAACTGTTACTTCCACTCCATTATGAGGAAACTTAATGCATTGGTGATATGTGGATGGGACTACCCTCATTTCATGAATCCAAGGACGTCTTAGTAATATATTATAAGTGAGATCTAGATCCAAGACTTGACAAACCACATCCTTTGTAACTAGCCCAACTCTGAGAGGCAAGGTGACTATGCCCTTGGACGAACACTCTTCATCATCATATGCCTTGATGGTAATTTGATTTGTAGAATTCATGGCTTTATTAGAATATCCCAATTGTTTAATTGTGCTCAATGTACAAATGTTTAGACTAGCTCCTCCATCTATCAGGACTCGTTTTATTCGATGTTTGTGTATGAAGGCTTCAATGTGTAGCAGTGCATTATGTGGCTGACTTACGGAGGCGTCATCGGCTTCTGTGAATGTAAGTGAATGTGGAATGGAAAGGTATCCCACCATAGCTTGAAACTGGTCCACGTTCAGATCAGTAGGAATGGTAGTGTCTCTCAAGATTTTGCCAAGAATGGCTTTATGAGTGGGGGATATGCGTAATAGCTCAAGGATGGAGACGAATGCGAGTGTCTTCCCTAACTATTCTACAAGGTCATACTCAGGTTTGGTTGATGAGGAGGTGGTGTTCTTGGCTGGAGCACCTTGCAAAGTGATTTTACCTCAACGAGTTGTGACATTACATTCAGAGGTAGGTTCGGAAGAAGATCCAACACCTTTTAGGACAATCCTGGGTCTCTGGGTAGAATTCTCAGACGTTTTGTCCTTGATGATAATGGTAGAGACATAGTTGTCCATTGAGATGTGATTGATGGTTGAACCATAATTATAGGTTGCTCTAGTATAGTTGGTTTGGTCCTCTATGGCTTTAGCTTTTCCCTTGTCATGTTTTGGGAATAGTTCCTTAACATCTCATGTTCTTGATTGGATGAGTGTCCCTCAATCTCAATATCACCTCTATCAATGAGATCTTGTATGATGTTCTTCAGTCGATGACAATTTCCTATCTTATGACCCTTTCTCTTATGAAATTCATAATACTCATCATCATTCCACCAATTTGGTTTAACCTTTGGTTGATATGGAGGAAAATCTGGAATTGTGATTACCTTGTTTGCCACTAGCTTTTTAAAAACTGACTCAAGTGGTTCTCCCAATGGGGTGTACTTCCTTTGTGATCTGGAAGTTGTTTGAGTATTCACTTGATTGTTTGTAGAACTTGATCCTGAAAAGATGAATTTGGGTTGCACTGTGTTGGCATCAACAACACCATCATTGACTATGTTCTTGTTTTTTTTCCAAAATCTTGGGTTGTCTTTTCCTTTATAGTCATCTTTGTTTTCCTTGAATATCTTAATGACTCCTTGTTCAATTAGGACCTTTTCTATCGCTAAGCCTTTTTCAATGACATCCTTGAAGGTCGACAAACAAGCTTTCCTTAAGTCATAACCAATCTCTTTGTTAACATTTTGGGTGAACATTTCTACCATTTGTTTTTGTGGAATTTCACAAGAGCATCTACTGGCTAGATTTCTCCATCTTTGTAAAAATGATGCAAAAGACTCTCCCTCTTTTTGCTTGGTGTTGCACAAAGTAGTGACTGATATGTCTGTCTCTAAATTGTAGGAGAAATGTTGAATAAATGCCTCTGCTAGATCACCCCATGACTTAATACTAGGTGGGAGTTGGGAGAACCATTCCATAGCTTGATCACCTAGGCTTTGTGGGAATAATCTCATCAAATATGTCTCTTCTGTTGCTACCTCAATGCAAGCTGTGAAAAATTGTCTTATGTGTGCCTTAGGATCCCCTTTTCCTCTATACTTATCAAATTTAGACATCACAAAGTGTGTAGGAAATGGAGGCATTGGAATGCTCTTGTCAAAATGTAGACACCTAAAATTGTCCAGTCTAATTAAATAAATATTTTATTTAATTATTTTAGCCTAATTCTTCTATTAATTAAATAAATCTCTATTTATTTAATTAATTCATTTATCCTCTTCTAGCCTTATTTCTAATTTAAATAAATACATTTATTTATTTAAATTATCCTTTTCCTAAATTAAAGAAATATCTTATTTATTTAATTGATCCCACTTCTTCTATTAATTAAATAAATCTTTATTTATTTAATTAATTCATTAACCTTTTCTACCCATGACACATATCATTCATCTCTTAATTCATACACTACCTACCCCTTTCATTATTTTATTATTTCTTTTACCTACCCTCTAATCATAGCCGACCTCTTTTACACCTCTCAATCTTATCCCTCCATTTCATATAGTGTCTTCTATATAAGAGAATACTTCCTTCATTATCAAACCCTAATCAATCATCCTAATGACCTAACTACTTGATCAATTGACTACTTGGCATATGCGATCCTACTTGCAACCACATTCCGTTCTTTGTTGAGCTCTTGTGTACATAAAATCTGAGAGCAAATACATCAAACAAGATCAATGGAGATAGGAAGAATGGAGATCCAAACCCTATTGGACATGTGATGGTATAATCTTTATGATTTCGTTTGATTTGCATTGTCTTAGGTAATCTTCATATGTTATGGTGGATCTTTGTTGTTGTTAGGCTAGGGTTTTGTGGTTGAATTCATTTAGTCTTTCGATATTGTTGTATCCATTTTCACCATATACATTTTGGCACATCCGGTGGGACTCTTGTCCCTTTTGTATTTAACTTTTTTGTTGCAGATCTTGTGTTTTGAAGTTGTAGATCTGACATTTTCAACAGCATTTTGATATCTCCACGTTTGCGCACTTTCGGATCGCGTTTTTGATTTTCTGGTGCATCTGTGACATCTGGAATTGTGTCTGTGTTATTGGCAGTATTTTATTTTGTAGGTTTTGGGACAGCACGTTTGTGTTATTAAGTCGCGTTTGTGGTGTTTTTAGCCGCGTCTGTGCCCAGAAGTCGCGTCTGCATTCTGTAGCCGTGTCTGTGTCTCACAGAACCATGTATGTGTCACGAAGTCGCATCTATGTCAAGGGTAATCGCATTTGTGTTTACGGATTTCAAATTTTCAGTATTTGTTTCAGTTTTGGATTGTGCATTTAGGGTTTCAGATCTAGTTTATTTTGTGCTAACATTTTTCAGATCTAGCTAACGAAATTGGTGCAGCTTGTCTTGAAAGAAAAATCGTTTGATCGAAGGCCCCTATTTCACAAAGTCTTTTGGATTTAAAATTTACCTAACTTGTGTGCTTGCAGGAAGGGGTGATTATTTGAAACAATCCAAACTACTAACAACTCTTTGTTGCAGGTCCTTGGCAAGGGTTTTTGGATTTTTATTGTGTGCCTTGTTTTCATAGACTAGCAAATACTTCAATTGGTGCACTAAAATTGAATCATTGTATTTTGTGTCTTGAGCAATAGGCTCTTTTTGTTTAATCTTTAGAGGGCCTATCTTCCCATGTGGTCATTAGGACTACTAGTGAGAAGAGAATGACCCAAGTGGTAGCAACAAAAACCCACCTCTTCTAAACCACTATTAACAACTGTATTCATGGTGAAAACTATGGATAACATGTGCTGATTAGTTCATACTGACACTATGTCTCCCCATAAACCCATCTGATCAAATTTATTTGATCAGTTGTAGGGTGTAACCCCTAGCGGTTGGGAGCCTTCTGTATTTATAGAGCTGAAAGTGCCGCATGTATGGCCACACAAGCGGATGCCCTTACTAGCACCTTTTTGTTTTAGAAACCCAAATCCTTCTAGTTTTTAGGGCAGGAGGTCGGACCTCTGGTAGCAGCCCACACACATACGGTTCTTAGTAGAGATACAAAGTTTGCCACGGGGAGTTTTTGTGGGGACTAATGCTTGGCTGACCTGAGAAGTGAGTGTCGAGGGTGGAGCCAGTGAGGTCAAGTATCTATGTATCCACTCTAAATAGTGTAGCCTCAGGGGTAAAACCCCATGTGGGATCAATAACTATTGTCTTGGCCAGCCATAAGAATTGTGCTTGACTTATTTTAAACATTCAAAACATTCAAGACCAAATAGCAAAACATTGTGTCTTTTGTGTCTTCAAGTGTATGTAAAACATTTTTACATCAAACAACACACTTTTATTGGAGTCATTTGAATCTAGACACTTGCAACCATTGGGTCTTCATCAACACTATGTCCTCTTATCATGAAAAATAGTCAAACAGTCAGATTTGGTCACAACAAAACGACTTCATAGATTGGAAAAGATTGCACAGATTTTGTAGAAATGCATCTGTGTCTGACATAATAGCGTCTATGTTGTATAACCGCGTCTGTGAAGGGAAGAAACACATCTGTGTTTCCAGAATCAACATTACACTTTGCAAAAAAATCTTAGAAGCGCATCTGTGAAGTATACAGGCGCGTCTGTGTTCAGAATTGAAAAAACTATTATAGTCCAACAAACAAACACAGTCAGTTTTGGAATTCTTGAGCTTCCTAGGTCATTTCTCCAAGGTTTCATTTAGCAGTCAACCTGTCCTTGGGTTTCATGAAGTCCCTCATTGCTTCACATCTTACATTACATTCACATTTGTCTAAACTTGAGTCAAAAGGTCACTTGCTTGTCCTCATCATACTTTGTCAACACACTACATACAACAACACTTTGCTAGGTGGTCCCTCATCAAGGTTTCTTACCTTTGGGTCTCATTTGGTCTTACTTAGAGTTAAGGTCAACTTACCTCATCAAGAGAAACTATCCTCTCTTTGGAAGTCACACCTACTCTACTACATACATACTTGGTCTTACACTTTGGACATTGCAAGTACACTTTAGATTCATTTACATTCCATCCAACTCCTGGTCTTTCATACTTTTTCCTTTTTCATCTAGTCTCACACATCTCGGTCAATACCTAGTTCATGGTTGAAACCCGTCTTCAAAAATCTAGGAGAGAAACTAAAGAGGCTCAAGAGTCCGCAAACATGAGTTCTTATGAGTATGAAAGATATTGGAATGGAGTATCAAGCAATAGATGCTTGTCCCAATGATCATATTATATATCACAAACAACATGAATTTCGAACTGAATGCCCTGAATGTCATATCAGTAGATATCAAATAGATCAAATAAAAAAAAGGGTTCCTCGCAAGGTTCTTTGCTATATTCCCATTATTCCATGTATGCAACGATTATTCAAGTGCACTAGCTTGGCACAATTTATGGATTACCATGCATGCAATAGAAGTCAAGATGACATTGTTCGAATGCCTATAGATGGTTCAACATTTATGGACATAGAGGAAAAGTGGCCACACTTTAAAGAAGAACCTTGTAATCTCAAGCTTTCATTGGCAGCGGACGATGTCAATCCATTTGGAGAGATGAGATCTGTTTACTCAATGTGGCCTATTTTTGTTATCAACAATAACATTCCTCCATGGATTTCAATAAAGAGAGAGCACATAATGTTGGCAATGATTGTTCCATGTATTTTATCATTTAAATATAGTCATCTAAATTTAATTATAAATATTGCAGTAAAATTGTCATAATAATTATGTAATGTTTTTGTTCATTCGATTAGGTAAGTACCAAGTTAAAGATATGAATGTATATATCAAGCCTCTTATCAACGAGTTGCTAGAGTTATGGAATGGTGTCACTATGTATGACGTCTCTAGACCAATAGTACAAAGACAATTTCAATTCCATGCGATGCTTCTATGGACAATACACAATGCCCTGGGGCTAACACATTTTTGTGGTATGTTATAGTGTTTAAGTTGTGCATGAACATTATAATTCAAAAAATTGTCATATTTAATCCAATTATACATTATCTTGTAGGTCTTCAAACAAAGGGAAAATTTGCATGTCCTATTTGTGGTCCAAAGATGAAATCTCATCATTCAAAAAGTTTAGGAAAGCAGGTGTTTGATGAGTATAGGCACTTTCTCCACAAAAATCATAAGTATCGAAATATTGAAAAACATCTTTTCAATGGGAAAGAAGAGAATCATCAAAGCCATGAAGAATGACACCTCACTTGTGGAAGTTGGAATATAATAGAATTAATCATCAAGGTAATGCCATTCCATCTATTGGTTTGTCATAAAACATCTTTTCTATTTTGTTTTGTTTACTGATGATGTGATTGATGATCATGAAGTTCGTGAAGGAATAAATGACCACCTTCCTAAGGGAATAAAAAGTTATCCTGGACAATTTAGTAGGTTGCCCTACTACAAGCAGTTACAAATTGTTCATTTGTTTGATAGTATGCATATTGGAAAGAATATAACAGAGACATTGTGGAAAATATTGGATGGAAGGCGTGAAAAAGAAAAAATTGTCAAATATGTAGTGACATTCAGGATTCCTAGCATGCAATGATAAATGTCATTCAATCAAATAGCCATGGAGACCAGATTAATATAAGTGAGCTTCCTTGGTTATTAATGGACCAGCAAAGCAATGCTATAAAATAAGTCATACGAAAAATTCGATTTCCCACAGGATTTGTTGTGAACATAAACAATCTCATATCAAAGAAAAGTGAATTTGGGCCAGGGATTAAAATGCATGATTGGCATACCTTCATTAAGGTAATTCATGTTCTTGTGTTTTTAGTATGTATTTAAGTACTGAGCGTACGCGTACTTTTCATTATGTTAAAAAAAATGAAAAGATAATTTTATAATTGTTTCAGTACATTCTACCTCTATCTCTCCCAGACGACTTTGACAATAATGTCAAGCAAGTCATATATGATCTTGAAAAATACATAAGGTAAGTAGTGATATTTGTTTAGTTCGTTGTATAGATATTATTTTTGTGATTTGTTTTACTTCTTATGTAATATATTTTTTTGCGTCTTGAATAACTTGTAGGTGGTTGTCATGTAAAGAAATCCATAAAGACGATATAAAATATTAGAAGAGAAAAATTCCTCATTTAATGTGTGAAATGCAAAAGTGTCTACCTCCAGCTTTTTTCAATGCACAAGAACACCACCTCATACACCAAGTTGAGGAGATTGAATTGTGTGGACATATACACACTAGGTCAATATGGATGGTTGAGAGGCACTTGAAATTTTTCAAGGCTTTGGTTCGACAAAGAGCACATCCTTAAGGTTCTATGGTGGAGGGATATATGGTATACCAGACTATGGTGTACATTTCTAAATATCTTCCTAAGTTTGAAGCAAAGATCCATGTGGATTGCATTTGGGATCCCAACACCATTAACAAATTCGAAGGGGAGTACTTGACAGGGAAAGGTAGATTGAGGAAAGTGAGAGGTAATTATAAGATGTTATTGTAGTTAATTAATTCTTAATCTTCAAAATAAATCGATTGTAAGACGTCTATTTATTTTTTGTACAGTTGGTCAAGAGTGGGATGCACTACATTTATATATTGCAAACAATCTTGATTGGATGACAATATGGATTGAATGTTGTCAACATTCTGGATGCACGTTAACATGGGAAGGTGTGGCTTCATTGGTTAAAGAAGCACATCGTAATGGAGATTCCAATATTATGCAAAGGGAAATTGATTTAGCATATGGTTTAAGAGATAAACAGGTACATATAAATTTATTAATCACCCATATGTTTATCAACTCACAATGCAATAAATTTTACATGTTTGACATATCGCAGGTCAAACACCACAATGCTATGTGCTGCAATGGTCATAAATTTCACATAAAAAAGTTCGATGACACGAAGAAAACTTGTGATTCTGGCATCACTGTAGTCTTTGAGGTGACAAATATTTCATCAAGAAATGACATCCATCCTCAACAGTCTCAATATCGATACTATGACATTTTGGATGATATACTTGAGTGTGACTTTAATTCCTTCAAATTAGTTTTGTTCATCGTCAAATGGTACAGGCTACGATTGAATACAAATGATCCTGATAGAACTGTTATTGAACATGATAATGGTTTTATAATGCTAAATACAAGGTCATTTGAACTAGTTGGGGATGAGCCCTATGTTCTTCCAAGCCAATGTGAGCAAGTATTTTACTCAGAGGTTCCACATAAACCGGGTTGGTCATTTGTTGTTAGACATGATCCAAGAGGAAGGCCGATAAAGTATAATGTGATGGAAGAAGAAGATACCGAAGAAGAAGATACCGAAGAAGTAGAAGATGAAGTGGATGATGATCACGATCGACAGTTTCACAATCACGATGAAGAAGAACAAGAAGAACAAGAACAAGAACAAGAACAAGAAGAAGAAGAAGAAGAAGAAGAAGAAGAAGAACAACAACAACAACAACAACAACAACAACAACAACAACAACAACAACAACAAGATGATGATGATGATGATGATGATGATGATGATGATGATGATGATGATGATGACGGTGATGGTGATGATGGTGATGATGATGGTGAA
Source organism: Cryptomeria japonica (assembly GCF_030272615.1). NCBI lineage: Eukaryota > Viridiplantae > Streptophyta > Pinopsida > Cupressales > Cupressaceae > Cryptomeria > Cryptomeria japonica. The sequence continues at coordinate 706,590,625 of NC_081409.1, read as the reverse complement.
GATGTTGATGATGATGATGATGACGACGATGATGATGACAATGATGATGATGATGATGATGATGATGATGATGATGATAATGATGATGATGATGATGATGATGATGACCTTGATTTTCATGATGATGAGGAATGAAATGTATGAGGAATGCGATTAGTACATTATCTATTGAATATTGACATCTTGATAGAATTTTTTTTACATAATTAATTCATTCTATTTTGAATTCTAATGCCATTACATAATTAATTCATGATGCACCTTTTAATATGGAGATGGAGATAGGGGGTGTGACTATTTATGTGACAATTTTTAAACTATGTTTATTTATGGAAATTGGATTGTTTATTAGCTATGTGACTATTTATGTGACCATTTAGTTGAGGATCCTGCATAGTCTACATAAAGTAAAGGTAAGGAATTACAAAATTTACAATGATTTTGATGACAACATCTTTTTATTATTTAATACTCTTTTTGTCTACAAAGTTCATGTTGTTCATGTTGTGTATGATGTAATTTCGCTAACGTTTTTTATATTTTTTCTTTGTCACAGGCCAACATGGATCCATCACATATCGTAGACAGAAATGTACCTTGCAACACTTCTACCGAGTAGGTAAACCTCATTGTAATTGTACAAATTAGGTAGAAGCAAACTTTTACATTATTATGTTCTTTTTTTTAGTGATTTATACTAATTTTGTAATTGTTAATGATATTCTTGACACAAATGGATGTTTGGGGAAAGGGAAAGGGAGTTGCAGTACCTGAGCACCTTTCTATGGATGTGGAATCATTAGGGTTAAGCAATGATGACCCTGAAGATCCCACAGACCTTGTGAAATTCTTTAAAATGCCTCTTATAAAAATTAGAAAAGAGATTGTTGCTTTGGCAGCCGTGCATCCTACCACTGATGAGATACGACAGAGGGTGGAATTATTGTATAAGATAGCAGAAAACTTGCAAGTAAGCAATAATGAAAGCTTTAATTATAACAAAAATTCAATAATGGTTTATATTTTATTCTCTTTTTATGTCATTAACTAAAATATGTACGTATTGTTTTTATAGCAATTTATCCGCCCTCATGAAAGTCATTCCTATGATCAGGGTGTTGCAAGATTAGGTGATGACGATTTTCTTGTATTATCACTTGCTTGTCTTATCACTCTGAGTACCCAAAACACATCATACTTGATACTGTCAATTTTCAAAATAAAGGTTCATCCTTGTTTACAATTCTTGCACTTTTCATATATTTAATGTATTATTCTTTAGGTGTTGTCAATGTTACTGTGCAAATGCTGACGCCACCTCATCAGAGGTCACCCTCACCTGTATTGTCGACTACAATGTCAACAACATGTAGCATGTAGACATCCTCTAGTGCACATCATATTGGCCCGCCCACTGTTGGTAGATCCCTCTTTTTCTCTATCTTCTGTCATGTGTTCATTTCCCTTCAAGCGTTCTTTCTTGAATTCTAATGCCATTTCATAGTGGATTCATTTTTTGTAGGAGGAGATGCAAATGAGGATGTGCCACAAGCACCTACTGCTGATAACATATCATCATTTCTTGGATCTTCTCGTATTGCTAGTACAGGAACATTGTAGGCCACATTCATGGTGAGCGACAAAGAAATGCTTCCCTTAAAGATACAAAAGGTTCTAGGTACTTTAAAATTATTATTATATATACTCTAATTTTAATTTACTTTATGATCACTCATTTTGGACTAATATTGATCCCATGAATTTTTTGCAGGTAATGATATTTTCTATAAACATCTTAGTGACATTGCATTGTAGATATTTGGGCCCACCATACATAAAAGGTGGTACATCATATGTGAACTAACCCTTATCCACTTTTGATTTCATATCATTGCTAGAATACTTTTCCTTTGATCCATTTCTTGAAGTGTAATAAATGTAGCTTCAGTTCATTTCTGAATCTTATAGGTTTGTTTTTGCTTTAAAAGGTGGAATGACCAAGAAAAAAGGTTAAAAGATGAATTGACAAACCAAATGGTTGAGTGGTTTGGAAATGACACCTTTGACAAAACCAAGCTCCTTGAAAAAGATGGCACATATCTAGAGTATGTGAGGGACCAATACAAGACCCATTTGGAGAGGAACCTAAAGTATGAGCATCCCCCCATGATTCCAGAGAGGGAATGGAAGGACCTGATTTTGGATGCCAAGGAGAGAATTGAAAGGAAAAAAGGAAATACACCAGTAGATGCCAGAAGGTACGGGATAATATTAAGAATGTAATTATGTACTAGTTAATTACTCTTTATATTTATATAATCTAACATATTTCAAACTGTTTATAGACTAAGTGACACATCAAAGGCAACCAAGGCAAGGCAAGAAAAGAACGAGCAACACAAACTCGCCTCTGGTGGTTACATGAAACTTGTTGCATGAATTGTAAGTATCTCATGTAAACTCCCATATTGTCTCAAAATATTAATAAATTGCAAACATTTTTTTTTATCAAACAATGCAAGTAAAATTCATGGTACCAAGCAAAAATGCAGGGTTCTGAATTCAATAGAGCACCCACAGAAGATGACAAGAGAATTGCCTACCAGGAAGGCTATTCAGTCGTGGCTGATTGGCTATGAGAATTGAGTGGGCATACACAACATTCGAGTGCATCCATCACACAGCTAAATATGGTAAATGGAAGTACTTTCAAATTGAATACTTTACCAATAATCTAATTGATGTTGAGTTCCAACATAAAGTGATTATATTTGTTTTAAATAAGCAAGCCATGATAATAATGTGCATGTCATTGGAATGCAACCTGCTAATTGTGAAAGACCACCTACACATGAAGGTCCGGATGTGCATCCTAGTAGTGGAGGTATTCATTTGCTATTCAAATTTATTTATTTAGCTATTAATACAATTAAACATCTTAAGTTGTAATTAGAGTAGTAATTAATGTAACCTTTCTTGTTAATATTTTAGAGCATATAGTCGGTGGTGAGCAAGTGGAGCATGATTTGGGTACACAACCTCAAGAATGTGATGTTTCCCACTCAGGTGAAGAGGACTGTGGTGTTCAGCATGTTGAGGTTGAGGCTACACAAAATGATGTGGCCCCATCAGGTAAAGAGCACAACAATTATGTTCTCTAAATTAATGAAATACTTGTAACAATAATTTTTTTTTTTTTTTGAATTTAACCCATTTCTTTGTTATTACAGAGGACCCCCCTTCGCTTCAGTGTCCTCGTCCTCAGTATAGGACTAGGCATACATTGAGATCATGAGCAGTTGACAGAACATCTGCAGAGGGGGGAAATGATGAAGACATCGATGTTCCACTTAGTCTTTTCATAGCTTCAAAGAAAAAACAAAGAAAGAAATGATTGTAATCTAACTTATTTGATAATAACTGATTTTTATGTGTTAGTGAATGTAATTATGTGCTAATTAATGGTTATGGATGATATGTGTTAATTAATATTGATGAATGTTGCGTGTTAATTAATGTTAATCAATGTTATGTGTTAATGAACATTATGTGATATTAATGAATGAATGCTATATTTTATTAATGGTAGAAAGAATTAATGAATGAATGTTATAAGATGTTAATGGGGAATTTAGAGTGATATTAGGGGGGGGGGAGGGGCCAAATGAGCTTCCACCTTCATGTGGTTGGCCCTGTTAAGTAGAGAATATTAAACTATTCTTGAAACCAAGCGAAGCTCAACAAGGTAACACACTTTTCAATATTTCATTATGTTGCACAGTTAATCTTATTGAATAATGTATATTGAATCTTAATTGCAGGGTCCAACAGAGCCAACACGAACAACAAGACCATGAGTTGCTAGGTATAATGAACTGCCATATTGTCTTTTCTGTACACAAACAATATGAGTTGCTTCTAGTGTTGATATCCAAGGTGGGACTACAAAAGTTATGAATATGCCTCATCCTTGTAAGTTTTTTTATTACAACTCCTAATTCTTGAGACTAAACTTTTTGTTCTTGATGTTTTTCACTAGTTGTCATAATCTTTGTCTTTGATGCTTTTGCCTTAATAGAACTAGATGTTTCTTGTATGCATACTTGGTCAAGGACTGCATTATGATGCTATGAGGCTACAAACTAAGATTATTTATTGTATTAAGTTGCACATTTGACATGAGTTTCCCTATGACTGCTATCTACATTTATGTATATACACTATTTCTAGTCTGTATATTGATATTAATTTTGAGAAAATATTACAAAACTCAGAGTATTCTCCATAAGACTAGAAAAAAGCTCAAATAAATTTCTACAGCATTTTCTTACAATTACTTGTCATCATTTTTTTAGGAGTCCTGGTATCCATTTATAATAGTATGGATGCATACAAGCTTTGGAACCTTCAAAAGAAAGTTTGTTACAAACAAGTGGTCATTTTCAAGAAGCAGTTATAAGTCCTTTTCAACATCTGCGGCTTCCTCTGCTTGTTGTTCTGTTGCAACCTCCTGTAACTACTCCCGAGCATCTTCTTTCTGTCCCATATACTTATCTTTCCACTCCTGATACACATCATCACTAGGCCCAGTAAAACTAGCAATCTTATGTTTCATATCTTCTAGCCGCTTCCAAGTGACTCATACATGCCCAATCTCTGTTTCTATGAAACCATAATGAGATTTCACTTTTTCAATTTCCTCAATTGTTTGGACAAATAAGGATGTGTCATCAGTACTAATAATCTGATTGATCCTTAGGGACAAATTGTGGTCCACCTCCTTTAACCAAGTCTTCTCTTCCTTTAGCTGGACAGGACCAATGAAACCTCCTGGAAACATTTCAAATTTATGATTTGAATATTCTTTCCTATAAAGTTGGGATTTTCTTTTTATACCTGCTCCTTCCACTGAAAGAATATTCATCTCTTTTATAAACTCACATGTGCACCTTAGATTGTCATTCTCTTCTGCATCTACATGGGAAGAACACATGAGCTCTAACTCTTTACCTCTAGGCACCCACTTATTCAGGATTGGTTCCAAAGTGGCTTCTTCTTCTCTCAATTTGATCAAAATCTCAAGAATCCTCTTCATATTTATGTATACATTGGAGGTTTTGATGGAGTCAGCAAACTTCAAGATGGTGGCTTTCACCTTCTCCTCATATTTGTTTGCATACAATGTCTAAGCTTGTTTCAATTTTTCCAACTCATGTTGGAAATTTTCAGGTAATTGGGAACTAGAAGGCATAGGAGAAGGGGGATATTCAATGATGGGACTAGTAGGAGGGGGTCTTACTAGAGAGGAGGCTATCATGAGTGTATAAGATTCACCAGGATGATATTGACCTGCCAGTTGACTTTGGAGTCTAGCAATTATGTTGTCTTTGTTGGCTATTCCTTCTTTAGCATCATTGTAAGCTTTTAAAATAGTCTCCAACTTCAATTGGAGATTAGCCTTTTCTTGTGCCTCATTCTCTGCCACCGCAACACTGAATTTTGCAGTCTCTAGGACTATGCTTGCAGCATCCACTACCCCTATGTCTTGGACTCTTTTAACTATCATGCCTCCTAAGAGGATAGAATTTGATGCATCCTTCTTTTTTTTTTCATCCTTCTTTAAAGACCACATGACAAGAGCAACATTATCTTTTTTGAATGTCACTCCTTCCATATGCTTTGTTTCTTTCCTCACTACATCAAGCACTAAGGCATCAACTATATCCCATTCAAGGAGAATCAACACACCAACCTTTACTACCATTTCTCTTCCTTTCTCAGGGGTGATTACTTTGAACTCCTCCATCATTTCTTGCTTAACCTCTTCTTCTACCTGAGTTGTATTTTTAAGAGGTTGTTCACTTTTCCTTTGTTCACATCTAGTCTTGAATTGATCAATATTTTGCTTCTATAGAAACTATATAAAAGCTCCTGATGTGACAAAATTACTGTCAGCTAGGAATTCTTCACTAGCTTGCTTAATAGTAAGGTCCATTGCTTGGCCCTTTAACCCACCATCAGTCAAATCCATTTCAGCATTAGGTGGCTCTTCGAGCATCCCCTCTTGGGTCTCCTCATAGGTATAGGCAATCTCACCAAGACTCCCTAACTACAATAATTGTTCAGCCATAGCTTGTTCATCTCCAATGTGGATAGGAGATTGAGATGGAGAATATTGAGGCTCATCAGTTTCAATTTCCTTTCCCACTCTCTTCTTAGGGGAATCCTGGATGTCAATGACATCTTCAATTTTCCTCTTCCCTTTTGAAGTAGAAGGCTCACCTATCACTAGCATTATCATAGTGTACTTTGACCTTTTGTGCATTACATAGTCACCACGTGGGATATCTCTAGCAAAGGCAAGCTTAGCCAATACCATCTTAGCCTTATCAAGCTCATTTTGCATTATGGCCTCCCTCTTTTCTTTTAAGGTCTCCATGAGATCTTCAAAATAAAGAATCAGGAATTTTATTTTCTCCTCAAATGGATTGAAGCTAGATAGGGGGTCATAGCCAGTGTCAAATTGATGGATAAAATCAAGGGCTTTCTTATATGCCACCCACTTCTCCTTCCTTAGTTCTTGCTCATCTAAGCTAAATTCATTTCTAATCAGATCTTCTGGGAACTGAAATTGATGTGGCCTACCTCTGCACACTGCTCTTTTTCTGAACATGCCATTGAAAAAATCCTTGGGGTCTACACCTCTTGACACTGCAGTAGACAGCCTATATGGCTTAACGAATTCTTCAAAAAATCTCCATCCACCCTTAGTGATCACAAAATGGTGAGCCATGGTAATAGTTTGGAAAATAGTCCCTTTACCTCTATTGGTTAGCTCTGCTTCTTGTACTCCACCAATTTGTCTTGGGACTTCTGCAATCCCTATCTTCAATGGGACCTGATAGGGTAGTAAAAAGGGGGTGCCTCTAAATCCAAACACTCTAAAAATAGTAGACACAGGGTACAAATATATGTCTCCCCAATTGTGAACAATCTTGATATCCTCTACAAACTCCTTTGGTCTAAGAAACTCCAAAAGAGCCTTAGGAATTCTAGGGTTTTCTCTACATAGAAGAATCCTAATTTTAGATGCAAAGCATCTATCAAACTTTAAATAACTTGCATCTTCTCTATCCCAAGATAGAACAGTACTCCATAATTGCACTGGCATCTCCTCTTTATCCTTGACCTTAATCAGGTCCATCTCCTTTCCAAAATAATCAGCCCCTTTGAATAGAAACATATGCATTAACATGGAGTACCATCCAAATGGCCTATCCACCTTACCATTTTTTATTCCTACTAGCCCTTTATGAATTGCATCAACAAGGTATGAGGCATAATCAAATGTTATTGCTAGGGAGGGGTTTATAATTTGTGCAATCATTAACATATAATGGGTTGGCATATTCTTTTTAGCATCCTCTCCAAAAATCTAGCATAATGCCCAATACATACCCTTAGCTCTCAGAGTGAATAGGTTGAGAGAGAATGGTTCCATTGTGTTGGGGCCTACAACTGTTAACCCCCCTATCTTTACAAAGAATTCTTTCAATGGGCCACTTCTAAGATGATCCCTTTGTATGTTGTAAACCTGGGCTAACGATTCAAAGTCAATAGGTTCTAACAAATTGGAGGACTCACTGAGTTTAAACACTTTCCTGAATTCATCTTCATTTATCTCAATCAAGACTGATCCCTTTATATTCCTGATACATCCTACCACAGAGTCATAATTTTGTGCAATCAGGGCTAACAGATCTACATCCATAAAAACACCTGGGATCACAAGCTTTCCTACATCCTACTCCCATATGCCATTCAAAGGAGCTGGGGAATTCCTCTGCCCAAAACTGACTTTGAAGAGTCCTAAGCCTAAAAATCCTATTTCAGGGTCCCTCAACCAATTACCCTTATCATAAAGGCCATCTCCAATTTTTAGAGGAGGGTTCTTAGGTACTAGCTCTTTGGCCTTAGCCCCAGCATTGGTGGACATGGCTAATCACTTTACAAAATCATCACAGATATTTCGGTCCTGGTAATTCACTTTCCCTATAAATTCTCTTCTGGGTGCCATTTTGGTCAAACAATTATACCACTAGAAGCTAGCACAGACCTCTAATGAAGTAATTCACACAACAGTATTTGAGAACAAACTAAGAGTTATCAAGAAAAGCACAAGAAACCTGATTATTCGCCTAAAGAAAATCGCTCTGCAACAATTCGCTCTGTAACAAACTTCAATGAAACAATACTTAGCAATCAAGTTGATGCAGACTGAAAAGGGAAAGTTGGCATTTAAGTTTTTAGAAATTAACTCTGCATGCTTTGACTTTCTTTTCAGAATTAAATTCACCAAATTGAATTCAAAACTGGCTCCAATGGGTCATAATTTCTCTAAGTCTTTCCTTTGTTTCGCTCTTTCGCTACTTCGCAAAACATAAAACCCGTTCTCTTTTCTTTCATGAAACAATGTTGGCCATTGGATCTCAAGAACTTACATCACCTTTATCTCTATTTAATCTCTTTGCTTTAGTATCGGGCCCTACCTTCTTTTCGCCACTTCACGGAGTTTAACAGTCATGCACTTTTCCTTCATGAGGCCGCACCAAGCATTAGATCAAACTCAAATCACCCGGCCTTTCACTCCAACCGAGACCGTCAATCCTTTTAACTAACCACGCCTCATCTTGATGGCTAACAATTTTTGCCATTTCGCTAAGGTTAAGCCGTGGGCATCTTCGGGTCACGAAACAATGAGAAGTGTTGGATCAATCTTGAGATGAATGCCTTTTAACTGGGCCCTTTATCTAGGAATTACTTACCCCACTTGTTATCTGGTTAATAAATGCCACATGGTAGTCGGCCATTAGCCCTAGAAACTCCTTTTGGTTCCACCCTTAATCCGCCATGTGTTCCCTTTTACTATTCCCACATAACTACAGGTTACACCTAGGCCGGCCCTCAACCACTTTTTTAAACCACGTGTCATGTCACTCCTCCATGTGATTTCCACCTATCTTTCATGACTTCGTGAACATTATTCTTCATTTGGCTTGCAGCCATGAAACCACGAGAACCGTTAGATCAAAATAGACTTGATCTACTTTTAACTTCATGCCATGCCTGTCCCTTGGGCCAATCGGCCTTTTCACTACTTCGCAATGACTAACTTGCTAGCATCTTATCTTCGCGAATTCACGTGAGCCATTAGATCTCAAGAACTTGCTCATTGTTTACTCTTTTTATGACAACCTTGCTCGGACCCACTGCATACAACCAACTAAGTGCCTTGTCACCGCCATGTTATTGCCAACTGGGGTTACCACATTTACTACCACTCTTAGCGGGACCCTCCACCTTTTCGCTATTTCACTAAAGGTATAGCTCGTGCTTCTCCTGGCCACGAAACAACGAGAAGCCATTGATCTTTTTCCAAGCTCTACAAAAAGCTCTACAAAAAGCAGCAACTATTATGCCACATCACTCCTCTGTGTGATTTCCACCTGTCTTTCGTGACTTCGCAAACATTATTCTTCATTTGGCTTGCAGCCACGAAACCACGAGAACCGTTAGATTAAAACAGACCTAATCTAATTTTAACTTCATGCCATGCCTATCCCTTGGGCCCATCGGCCTTTTCGCTACTTTGCAATGACTAACTTGCTAGCATCTTATCTTCGCAAATTCACACGAGCTATTAGATCTCAAGAACTTGCTCATTGTTTACTCTTTTTATGACAACCTTGCCCAGACCCACTGCATACCACCAACTGAGTGCTTTGTCACTGCCATGTCATCGCCAACTAGGGTTACCACATTTACTACCACTCTTAGTAGGACCCTCCACCTTTTTGCTATTTCACTGAAGGTATAGCTTGTGCATCTCCCAGCCACGAAACAACAAGAAGCCATTGATCTTTTTCCAACCCGATCATTCTTTAACCAAAGAAGACAGCTTATCTCTGGGACCTGCTAAACCCTTTCACCACTTCATGAACGTTAAAACACATTCAACTTGATCTCATGAAACCACGATGTCCATCCGATCAGATGAAACTTGATCGGTTTTTAGCTTTGGTCCAAACCTATATGCTGGGTCCACCTTTGTCTTTCGCTACTTTGCAGAAACTAAGTTTCGAGCAATTTTTGGTCGTGAATCAACGCGGGCCGTTAGATCAACAAAAAATCACATGATACTTATAAGGCCCGACAGACATTAGAAAAGACAAATTAAAAGCGAACAAGAATAAAATATTTAAAGGGACCACCTAGGTAAATGACAAGGGGAGAACACTTTTATGATAAATGGACCCATCACTTAAGTGAATACAATAACGCCAAATTAGAAACCAAAAGGGCTTTTCTCAGGTATTGAAGCAACATAAAACCTAAACCCTAAACCCCTTAGGATTTAAAACAAATTGAAAGAACTTCCTTCCTTCGATGGCTCTTTTATATATTTTTTTTTTTATAAAAATGATCATCATCGAAATTATGACGAATACCAAGCTTTTGATCGATGACTTCTTTGACCGTCAGTAGAGTCCATTGGATTGTCGAATTTCCGACAGGCATGGCATCGTCGACCAATCTGACGTCGAGTTTTTGACAGTGGATTTTGTCGACACTCCGACGAAAATTCATCAAAAATCTGACAAACGGCTGTCGGAAATCAGCTCCAAATGTACTAGTGAGATAAAAAGATTCCACTAATTTCTTTGACCAAGATGTCTCTTTCCAAGCAAGTTGGTGGTGTCGGGATTTAGGACTTATCTAAATGAAATAGGGCTTTTGGGGGCAAACTAGTTTGGTCTATGTATACTAAGCCCCAACCTTTGTGGTGCCAAATTATGCAGCCCAATCAATATCTAACCGGTAATTAGAATTTCTCAACTTAAAACATGCAGAACATATTATAACAATGTACCGGTATGCAATAAATAATGCAATAAACAAAAAAGAAAGAAACCACATGAAAATCACACCATAACACAATGATTTAACGAGGAAACCCGATGTGGGAAAAACCTCGGTGGGATTTGTGACCCACAATATTCACTTACTAGCCAATAAGAGAATATTACCTACAATAGGGGCCTGCACATGCAGGAAGGCCAAGTGCCTAGAGCTCACTACTCAAATGGGAAGTCTCACTGACTTACAATGTGGATTATGTAAATCCAATAACTTTTACTGCTTTATAATAGCATCTTCAATGTCAGATTCAATACCGATTTCTACTCTGTTCTTTACATATACCCCTTAACCTATATTTCGCACAATAGGTCTGCCTTATTTTTTTCTTTCTTCACTTCCTTATCTTATAAAATCTCTACAATGATCTCTTTTATATATGAGTCATTTTACAATGATATCAAGTCAACTTACAATGTTTTACAATAATAAACAAAAATGTAATATAACAAAAATCTTGTCGGCCTCTGTGCCAGTATGCTTCTTTTTTCTGTCGGTGCCAGTGTAGAGTGTGATCTGTTGATGTTGGTGTAATGCCTTGTCAGTGCCATAGGATTGTAAGATTTCCATCAATGACAAAACCTTCAATCACATACAATGTCTCATTGGAGTGTGCATATGCCAACAATCTTCGCCTTTGGCATTGATGGCAACACTCATGAGAAATTTCAAAAGTGTATCCAAAAATGTGAAGTCCAAAAAAATATTACCAAAATTGTGTGCTCCCCCTGAGCATATGATTCCTGTGATATTTGAATTTTCTCATACCACTACTCCCCCTTTGGTATCAATGAAAAAGGTTGTCAAGATGTCAGTAGAGTTTGTAGTATCAACCTTGTACCTGTGTGATCACAATTTGAAATAGATCTGCCAAAATCAGGTTTATACTCTCCATGAACTTTTTACTATCTCTGATTGTTGTCTCTGTTCTTTTAACTATACCGGTGAGGTGCTGCAAATGCTCTGCCAGTGTTTTCTGTCCCTGTATTAGTGCCTCAGATATTTCCTTCCGTAGTGATGCTAGATAGTCCAATCTTGGACTCAGTTTTAATCTTAGATGCTTTGCCTTATTCACTATTCTTTCTTTCTCTCTTTCCAATTTAAGTAAATCTTCTTCAAAATTTGTTATCTTCTCCTCAAAAACTGATAGTGTATCAGGTGAGTTAACAAAATTATCTGCAAGTTTATTGATCTCATCCTATACCTTGCTCATCTTCTTGTCTATATCTACAGTCAAAAGGTTTATCTTATAGGTGTCTTTGTACAAAGTTTTATGCTCTTTCAATAAGTTACATAGTTCCGGTAGAAGTGTGTCAAAATCTCTAGTACACTTCTTTATCTTCTCATCAAAGAATCTTTGTTTTTCAATTTCTACTTTGTCCTTTAATGTCTCTTCCTTTATTTTCTCAATGTTTTCTGTGATATATTTACACAAGGTATCAAGTTGTCCTAAAGAATCTTTATTGTCTATATTACAGTTAGGAGAAATTACCTTCAAAATTGGGATTGTATCATCTATTGCCTTGTAAGCTTGTGAGTTGCAATCTATTATCCTCTTAATTGAATCTAAGAGTACTTCAGTCACATTAGTTGCTTTATAGCTTGATGATGATGAACCTACATACTAAGTCCCGCCAGTGGAAGTAACCAAGCTTGTATTGACCTCTGGTAGGTCTGTTTGTGTTTGCATTTCCTTAAGCAATGGTTTTTCTGCTTCTCCAGTTGTTGGTTGCTCTAATTCCTTGTTAACCTGTGCTTGTTTTTGTTGCAGAGCCTATTGCTCAGTTTGTGTCTTTGATGGTGTTCCAGTTTGTTGCTCTATCCCTGTCTGAGTTTCTACTAGTTCTCTTGTGTTATCATCTGTCGGTTTCTTTTGAGTGTTCTCAGTCTGCTCTGCTATCGGTGGCTCACTAGCCTTTTTAGTCTTACTAGTTGAATCTTGGTCTACCATAATGTTGATCTTTTGTGTATCAACATTTAATATATATAAAACTTCAGTATTAGGATTGACATCCTCTATATCCATACTTTTAGCTGCTGATTGATCTTCTGTAGTTGTTGTGGTTGTTGTTGTTTCTGGTGGAATAATCAAAGGAGGTGGTGGTAAGTTGTCTTTCACTTTGATACTAGGTGGTCCACCAACTTTACCTTTACCCTTGTCCTTATCCTTCTGATAAACTTTTATAGGTTTGTGGCTAATATATTCTTCTTGTTTTTCTTTTTCTACTAGGAAAATGTCCCATGCATTTTTTGTCTCCTCAATCACCTCATTAACTCTTCCAACCATTAAAGCAATGTGCCGGTGAGCAGTAGAAAATACTAACCGGTTGGCTTCAGCAATTAAGTCATCAATTTCTTTGGGTGAATTCACCGGGTATACAACAAGTAGCTTTTCTATCTTTATTTTTTTGTCAAGTTCTACTATTGCTTGTCTCCTTGCTTCCAACCTTTTAAATAGTTCATCTGGTACTTCACCTGCTACTTCCATCAAAAATTTCTTATACATGTCCATATATAATATAACACTATATTCCACTTGTTCTTTTTCATCAGCTGTTAGAGTGTCATATATTTTCTCTATATTTTTCAGTTTTCCTTCCTCAATTATTTCATTCAATAGTGTGTCAAGAGGGGCCAAGTCCTTATTTATCCTCTTCTTCTTTTTGGGTGTCAGTTTCTTCTTCTTTGTTGTAGCATTTCTTACCAGAGATCTCACTACTTGTTGTTTTTGTCTTGTCCTCCTGGGTGAGGGTGTGGTTTCTGGTGAGGGATCTCTTTTCCTTACAACTCTCTTGAAAGTTGCAAGCATGTCACTTTCTAAAGAAATACCTACTGGTGATAGGTGAGTTTCAGGTTGTGCAGCTGCTAACTCATCCTCTATTACACTGGTTTGCTTTAACACATCTTCTTTAATGGCCTTTGCTTGCCTAGAACCTTTTCTTTGATTGTATTTGGCTTTCAATAGTTTCTGCACTACCAAATATTTCTTCTTTAGGTTCTCTAAGAGCTTCGAGAAGTGCTTTAGCATAAGTTTCAATTATATGATCATCTGTTTCGTAGCCTATCTCTGTTACCCAAATAGTCCTGGGGATGACTGCTTCCATCTAGATCTCATCCTTCTTGATTACAAAGCATATTTCATCCTTATATTTGTCAACAATCTTTTGTGATAACCCGATTCTTTTCTTCATTTTGACTTTTAGCGCTTGAAAGAAATCATGAATATTGTTTTCCTTATCTTCTCCCATATTATTGAATAGTTCGGTTAACTATTTTCCTACTGGTATATCATATCCAAGTTCTTTGTAGCCTATATCGGGAACCTACTTGGTTATATGTAGCATCAAACATACTAGCAGATTTCCAAACCTAAAAGTTCCTTTCTTGTCCTTCTTAATCTTTCCTAAGTTATCAATTATTTCATCCTTCAGCCACTCACATACATCAATCTTTGCATTATCTGTGACCATCTCATAAGCACTCTTAATGCACAGACTTGACACTGAATTGAGTCTTTTTGTATGAGTTGCTTTATATCCTAATATCATGCTGATAAATCTTATATTAGTATCTTTTACATCATTGACTCTTAAGGACCTTTTATCAGATGTGGCACTAGTTAGTTGAGTAACTAGGTCATTGGAGACCTTCTTCATTTTATCTGGCCTTTTACCGGTGGTCAATAACCCTGTGAAAGCTTTCATAGCTTCCTTAGTGATTTTGTGGATTGCATCTAGCCAGAAAAATTCACCATGTACCCTACTTAAGACTATCCTAATCACATCCTTGGGGAATTCAGGAATGCTAAGGATCTCTGTAAATCCTAGGGTTTCAATGATCTTGTATTCATTTTTTATTTTACTGTATTCATCACATATGTCAGATTTAAACATGGTTTTAATTTCTTCATCTCCAAGTTCCTCAATGTTGCAATGAATGTAAATTATGGGGTCTTCAGCATAAACAACTCCCTTAGGAATTCGAGAAAAAGCACCTAAAGTATCATCTTTCTTCGCTACCTCGGGAACTAGTTGAAATACGGGCCTAGGTCTTTTTACAACTTCAACAATAGTAGGGTTTACTATATATTCAAGTGCAGAGGTGGATGCCATGATAAAATACCTTTTACTACCTTTAGGATGGATGATTGCTTGAAGTGTTCTTGCCTCTTTCTCAAAATTCCTTAGCTCTGAATCTTTGCGCTCTTCATAGGTTTCAAATCTCAGTGAAATGAAATGGAGCCAAAACCACAAATTTATAAGGTCTTTTTGCCATCTACCACATTAAATGCATGCTGGTTAAGTATTCACTTAACATTGTCTGCCAGTAATAAAGTGATTTCCAACTTCTCATCTCTAACCGAGGGAATAATAGCATATGTCTCATTTATTGCCAAACCCTCAAAGAAGATTTCTTCAGTTAGATGAAGAGCTTCCTACCAGTGGAGTACTACTATGTTCTACTGGTGGAGTATTGATTGGTTCTACTGGTGGAGGAGTATTCCCAACACTTAAGTCAACTTTTCTAATCCATTGTTTTGAGAATTCTTGCTTAACCTCTTCAACCTTTTCTTTACCTTTCAAGCTAGAGCTTTTGTTGTATGTCAGTGATCCTTTGCTTCTATATAATTTTGCAATATGCCAAATCTTGTTACATGCATAACAAGTTATATTATTCTTCTGAATAGCTTTCCCATAACCTATGTCGGTTTGTGTTCTGCATTGATTAGATAAATGTCCAAATCTTCCACAAACATAACATCTCACATTCATTTTGCAATTTTCAGAGTTATGACCAACTTTGTTGCATTTTGAACATTGACCGGTGGGTGTGTTGATATTCTGATAATTTCTAGATCTACATTGATTTTCTCTATGACCATACTTATTATAGTTAAAGCATTTTCCATTGAATTTATAAGCATGAGGTTGTCTTACCGGTTTGTTGTGATCTTGAGTGTTTGCAGTACCGAAGCTTTCTCCAACTTCAAAGCCAATTCCAGAAGTGTCACCTTTAGGTTTTTGATTCTTCAGCAAGTTACCAAGTTCCTCTGAGCTTTTCTTGAATTTTTGTTTATGTTGATTTGCAATATCTAGATCTCTTTCTAGGACTTCTTTGTCTCATCAGTTCGTTTGAGTCATTCTGAGTATGCATCAGATCTGTCTTTAATAGGTCATTTTCATAGCTAAGTCTTGTGTTCTCATTTGCTACATCACTTAGTCTTTTGGTCAATTCTTCTTCATTCTTCTTCCTATCTTCAATTTCTTTGCAGAATCTCATAGTCATATCCTGCATCTCATTCTTCATTGTTATGTTCTCCAGTTTTAGCTTGCTTATCTCATCATTAAGTGATTCATTTTCATCATTCTCATTTTGCAACTTTTCACATAAGTCTCTTCTCTTGTTTCTTGCAATGGTAAAATTCCCTTGAAGTGCCTGAATGATATCTTGAGCTTCCTTTAGATCATCTTCAAGTTTGATGTTTTTCAATTTTTTTGCATCATAGTCTGAGAGAGGTTCTTCTAGTTGCTTCATCAGATTTTCCATCTTTACTAGTGTCAAGATCTTCCTTAAGTTTTTAGGCTTCTAAAAATAGAGAACCAGGCTCTGATACCAATTGTTAGGATTCCCACAGATACTAAGAGGGGGGGTGAATCAGTATCTAACTGGTAATTAGAATTTCTCAACTTAAAACATGTAGAACATATTATAACAGTGTACCGGTATGCAAGAAATAATGCAATAAACAAAAAAGAAAGAAACCACATGAAAATCACACCATAACGCAATGATTTAACGAGAAAACCTGGTGTGGGAAAAACCTCAGTGGGATTTGTGACCCACAATATTCACCTACTGGCCAATAAAAGAATATTACTTACAATAGGGGCCTGCACATGCAGGAAGGCCAAGTGCCTAGAGCTCACTGCTCAAATGGGAAGTCTCACTAACTTACAATGTGGATTATGCAAATCCAATAACTTATACTACTTTATAATAGCATCTTCAATGCCAGATTTAGTACCGGTTTCTCCTATGTTCTTTACATATACCCCTTAACCTATATTTTGCACAATAGGTATGCCTTATTTTTCGCTTTCTTCACTTCCTTATCTTATAAAATGTCTACAATGATCTCTTTTATATATAAGAGTCATTTTACAATGATATCAAGTCGGCTTACAATGTTTTACAATAATAAACAAAAATGTAATATAACAAAAATCATGTCGACCTCTGTGCCGGTATGCTTCCTTTTTCTGCGGGTGCTGGTGTAGAGTGTGATATGTTGATGCCAGTGTAATGCCTTGCTAGTGGCATAGGATTGTAAGGTTGCCATCAATGACAAAACCTTCAATCACATACAATGTCTCATTGGAGTGTGCATATGCCAACAAAGGATACACAATCACTAACCCAAGATTGACCATTCAGACAAAAAACACACAATGGCTCACATCAATAAGGTTATACAACAACACCTGACCAAGGAGATATAACAACATAGGACACAAAGACAATTCAACCAGAATTGCAATGAAATTAATCTTGACTAAAAACACCATTTACACAAGATCCTAATACAGGCAATCTTTTCTTAAAACAGCCAAAAGCATAAGTAACTTGCAATTAAAGATTTTCTAGACAATAAGAATTACAACTATATTAAATAAATCAATTTTGTCATTTGTCCAATAAGTCAAATAAAGTCACATAAAAATTAATATCCTAATGTATTTCCCAACATACATATAAAATCTAATATTTATAAGCTTTTCCAGAAATTAACAAACTCTAAATTACATATATATATATATATATAGACAACTCGTGAATTTAATTTCCATAGTATTAACATAAAGCTAAAATAATATAACACCCATAATAATAAAAATTAAAAAAAACTTATATATAAACATATATATATATATATATATATATATAAACTAATAAATCACTCAAATTACCCAACCCCCGGCATGAAACCCGAGAGTATCATGTCACAGTACGCATAGGGAACAAAGAAAAAAAACATTTAATTGTTGCTACTGCGCACGGTAGCCCATGCTACCACACAGTAGCACATGCTACCGTTCGGTAGCACTGCTACCATAGCTAGCTCGCTACCTATATATATATAGTTAAATAAAATAAAATCTATTTCCCAAAATAAATACTACATTAAAATTTATTCCCCACTACTTAATTACAAATTAAGATTTTAATAATACAAGTTTCCCATAATATTTAATAAAATCAATATTTATTTCACAAATAAATTTATTCCTATGGCAATTTCCATAATTTAACAGGGATACATAAAACTAATTTTGCATCTAGAATAAAAGACAAGGATAATTAAATCTGTGTCTAAACCTCAGTGATAGTACAGGGAATACAATCACAATCCAAAATTAACAATACAAATACCAAACAAGAGGGAATGAATCTCTGGTAAATTCCACACCTCCCGAATCTTGCAATTTTCCATGCACAATAAAGTCTTGGCAATATTTGCCACAATAATTTCCCCAATTTTCTCAAACACTTAATCCACAACACTCAGGAATGATTTCTTTTCATAAACAAGAAATTAATTTCAGGAATGGAACTTAACCAAAATCAAGAAATAATCAGACAAGATTTCAAATTTGACAAACACCTTAATACACACATCATTCAGAGAGATGAAAGAAACATAAAATTTTTCTTAAAAACAACATTCAAAAGAAGCCACCCAACCTGATATAGCCTAGAAGAAATCTGTAGAAGAGCCCTAATCTTTTCAACAAGCTTCCAATAAATTTCTTCACCTAAATTCCTGACCTGTTTCCTGTTTATCCTAAAATAATAACTTATTCCTTTTTTTAAACTAAAATTCTAGGTTGAATATCTTTTTCCTCAAAAACCTAAATTAAGAATCAAAACAATTTAATTTTCTTGTCTAATTTTATAACAAAAGATATGCCAACATGTAATAATTAAAAATAATTATTCTTTCTTTTCTTTTCTCATGCAAATTAATTAATTTTCTAAATAAAGAATTAAAGCAATGCTATAATTTTAATGCATTCTTTTATTCATTTATTTATTCTATTTATTCTTTTATTTATTTAAAATTCTAGGAACAATAAATGCAATTAATCTAATTTATTTTTCACTAAAATTTAAATAAAATATATTTCTAATATCATGCAGCTTGCAACTTAATTTAATAACCTATTTTAACTAACTAAATTTATAATCTCAATGCATAAAATACATAATTCAAAAATACCAACTCTGAGATAACTCCATAAATTTAATTAATTAATTTAAAACCACTAAACACACAAACTGAGCAAACCTTAAGCAAATACTCATAAAAAGATCAAACGACAAAATATGAAGGTCGAACAAACTGACAGGACGACCAACTAACAACACTCACAAGAGTGTAACTGAGTAAAATAGGGTCAACTACTATCTCCTCCACTTCCATTGGAAAATATAAGGCACACTCTGACCAGTGAAGCCAGGTGGAGACGAAAACCGGTACTTGTACTTGCAATAGCCTGCATCACCGAGCCACACGTGCATATATACAATATAGAAAACACGGCATACACACCGATGAAGGAGAATCATGACGTTCCCTGTCTCACCAAAATGAGTGAAGGAAAATCGTCCCCTTGCATCCAATGCACTCGCAGACACACAACATATAATTCCACATTGCATAGATAAAGTAAAGTGTCAGTACATAGCAATAATCCATAAAATGCCATAAATCACAAGTACTGAAATACTACAATAAATTACTCATCTCATATCCAGATAAAGCATGAAATAATGTCATAAAAATTTGAGTAACACATCATGGTAATATATCCACTAAAAACAAACAATAATAAAATATGAGTCTAATGAGTTCAAATGAGTAGGGGTACTACATTCTCCCCCCCAGAACTAAGCTTACTCCTAGAAGCCTAAAACAAATAAGAATACAACTCTCTCATCTTCGTTGCATCCTCCCCTAGCTTTCCTAGCCATGACCTAGCACTGTATAGAGAAAACGGTTTAGACCTACGGCAAGGATAAAACAAGGGAAACACAAACATTAAGACTTAAGCAAAAAGGACAAACTCGATAGGCTCACTACAAACCCAGAGTACCCAGTGTTGAAACTTGGGCTCTGATACCAAATGTAATGCCCCGCTAGGAACCCTAAAGGAAAACAACACAACTAGGCAACTAAAGGGTGAATTTTTATTTTTTTTAAGATTAAGTGTATTAATTATAACCATTGCACGTCCAATAACATAGCGAAAGACTAACACGTGATTTCCTCAGGGTTACCAATGAAGTTTAAATCGTAGATTATATTAACACCATAGTTAATCTAATTGTCCATTTAATTAAATAAAGTAAATGTTTAAGTTCAAAACTACACATACATCTAAATTCCATAATGAAAGAAATCAAAGTATTCCAATGCATTCAATTTTCCATAAATCATTTATACATAAGATCAAAGCAACTGAATTAACATATATTCCACTGACATTATATTACAATATCCATAAATACATGGCTTCCAAAAATGTCACAAATACAAAGTTACAATATCCGATGGGAAGTGGCACTACCACCTGACCATGTGATCCCAAAATGGAACCACCCCACCGTGCTAGGAGATAGTAGAAAACCCTCAAGCAAGCAAAGTAAGACAAGTACAAAAGAACTACAAGACTCATCAAACATCCATGTGACTCAACTCACAAAACACTAGTGACTCTAAGGAGAGAGTGTCATCGCATAGCTTGATGGTTACCATGGTAGGCCTCCTAGGTCCCGACTCTCTGTCGTAGTAACCTCTCCCAGCTTCCAGCTCCAATTAAGTCTCAAGCGGACCCTACCAATCCTTTCGTGAAGACAAGGTGGTAAGTTTTCCATTCTAATCCTTCTTGTAGCATTATGAGCCCTATACAAGCACTGCACCTATGCACGAGGTACATTATCTTAATTAATATTTATTCTACCCACCCCCTAATCAATTATTAGGTTATCACTTTTTAACTGACTTTCAACGGGTTATCCTATCATCCACTTTGGGCATGGCCCCCACTCAAAAGCCACTCTCTCTCATAGGACACTAACAAGAAAGGTCTCTCTCTACGAGAACTCTATGCCGAAACAGACAGTCATAACTAATCCTGACAAAGCACAGGTGAAGGATACAAAATCACTAACCCAAGATTGACCATTTGGACAAAAACACACAATGGCTCACATCAATAAGGTTATACAACAACACCTAACCAAGGAGATATAACAACATAGGACACAATGAAAACTCAACCAAAATTGCAATGAAATTAAGCCTAACTGAAAACACCATTTACACAAGATCCTAATATAGGCAATCTTTTCTTAAAACAACCAAAAGCATAAATAACTTGCAATTAAAGATTTTCCAGACAATAAGAATTACAACTATATTAAATAAATCAATTTTGTCATTTGTCCAATAAGTCAAATAAAATCACATAAAAATTAATCTCCTAATGTATTTCCCAACATACATATAAAATCTAATATTTATAAGCTTTTCTGGAAATTAACAAACTCTAAATTATTTATATATGTATAACATAGTTATATGAATACATATATATATATATATATATATATATATATATATATATATATATATATATATATATATATATATATATATATATATATATATATACGATGTATATATATATATATATATATATATATATATACGATGTATATATATATATATACATCGTGTATATATATATATATACATCGTATATATATATATATATTATTTTTTATTTTTATTTTTTTTTCTGGCAAGGTGGCAATGCCACTTCATATATTTTATTAATAATAAATAATTTTTACAATATATTTAAAAATGGTTCAAACTGAGCTCCCAGAGAAAAGAACTAGCAAGAAAAACTCTGGTCATTGCTCATCAACATGATTATAGAAGAGAAGTAGTAAACAATCCTCTAGGCGGAGCTAGTTACAAAATAGAGATCAACAAAGGATCATGCAAGCTCTTTTACACATAGGAGCATGCAAGCTCATTTTATAGAATAGGAGCATGCAAGCTTATTTACAAAATAAGTTCTTGGGATATCTTGAATGCCCTGCAACAAAGAACTCCTGCAATCAAAATTGACATGCCCCTGCACCAAAAAACAACTGCAACCAAAAAATATATATACTACAGAACGCAAAGAATTTACAAGAAACTCAAGGTTCCAAAACATGACTGACACCAATGACATGGGATCTACGGTCCACCGTATAGACAAATGCCAAAGGAGAAGAGGTGAATGCGAAAATGCTAGAGAGAAATGAAGCCCAAAATTTTTATGTCGTAAATGAAAAGAAAGAGGAGATATATCATAAAAAACTAATAAACCACAAGAAGCGGCGTACAAAGATAATCATGAAAACAACGCTACATCAAACTTTAAATGACATATGAAGGAAGGATTCCCAATGTGAAAATAAATATCTCCAGATTTCGTACCTGAAGAGAGTACCAAACACATGAACAACATCAATAACAACCAACTCATCATTAATGAATGCTAAGTGATGATCAAGTAAAGCAAAGTACCTCAAATCAAAACCAAATGAAATTATGAAAAGAAATACCTCACCAAGAGAAGCGAATATCAACTCGTATAAATGAGCAATCATATAATAAGAAATATTAAATCCTCAACTCTCTACAGACTATAATTAATAGGTTTGGGAAGCTCATCAAATCACCCCCCAATCGAGAGGAATCAATAACAGTTTTGTCACAACCCATATTAGCGAGGCAAGTAGCCAATGCATTACCTTCACGATAAACATGTGAGATGATGAGGTGCTCAAACATATCAAGAAGAGTCCATATTTGTTCAAGAATATATCAGAAATACCAATTATCAGCTTTTCTTGACTTGCAAGCATTAATGACAATAGCTGAATCACCTTCAATATGAAGGTATTTGAAATTCAAATCCTTAGCCATAACAAGACCTTCTAAAAGAGCACAAGCGTCAGCCATATTATTTGTGCCAAGAGAAATTGGCATAGCTTTTAATGCTAATAAAGAACCCAAATGATCATGAAAAACTATCCCTATTCTTGAATCACCAAGATTTCCACGAGAGGATTCATCAAAATTCAATTTACAAAAAGGGGCATTAGGAGGATGCCATTTTATGGAATTTCTGTCTACAGGTGTTTTCTGAATCCTTGCAAAGGTGGGTGATATAGGAATAATGATACTTTTCCAAGAAGAGATCATAAAATTGTCCCAAGAAGAGAACTCTGAATTCATGTTAAAATATTTATGGACATGAGCATTAACTTGCTCAATAATACTTTTTTCTAAAATCCCAAGAACAACCGATAAATCTAATGAGTCACATCTAAAAATGTGCTTGTTTCTTTCCCACCAAATTGACCATATGACTAAAGAGGGAATTATAAACCACAAAAAAATAAATAGAGAAGATGAATACAAAACTAGCCAAGACTGAAACATGTCCCATAAAGATAAAGGTAAAGGGAATGAAAGAGATAACTTTTTTAGGACAAAATGCCAACAACTACTCGCAAACTCGCAATGAAGAAAAAGATGATTGACATCTTCAAGAGCTTTACCACATAAGACACAAGAAAAGGAGGCTGCAATATTAAATTTGCCTAAACAATCACTAGTCAAAATTCTATTTTGCAGCGCGAGCCAGGAAAAAACACCAGCTTTAGGTAATACTGAGTTATTCCAACAGAACAAAAAGGCACAATGAGGAGCATTTTGATTGGCTATTTGTTGAATAGCAAAATATTCTTCTTTAATAGAGTAGTTCCCCGATTGAGAAGGGCACCAAATAAGTTGATCTTTGATGTTAGAAAGGAAAGCCACTCGGTCTTGCAAAATAGATTTAAAAATTTGAATTTCCTGCAAGGACAATGGCAAAGTAGAGGGATCCTTCCATGAGACCCTGTGAGAAAACAAATCAACACTATCTACATAATCAACCAATCTAACTCCCCATGATTGAGAAAGAACAACTGAAACATAAGCAAGAGAATCATGCTGCGGAAGAGGGGGAAAGCCATTCCAGGAGTCTTTCCAAAAAAGAATATTCTCCCTCGAATGGACCTACCAGGAGATAAAATTAGAGACCACTTCCCTACATGAGATCATAAAGTTCCAAATAGCAAAACCCTATGGAGGATTAGAAATTGTGAAGATCCTAGTAGGGTTTTGGGAATCTAAATACTTAGGCTGCATAATTTGGCACCACAGAGATTGGGGCTTAGTATACATAGACCAGACTAGTTTGCCCCCAAAAGCCCTATTTCTTTTAGATAAGTCATGAATCCCAACACCACCAACTTTCTTGGAAAGAGACATCTTGGTCAAAGAAATTAGTGGAATCTTTTTATCTTCTGTCATGTTGTTTTTCCAAAGAAAAGATCGAATAATCTTTTCAATTTGGAAGATGACTGGTCTGGGATCTTGAAGAACTGAGATATAGTAATTGGGAATGGCAGATAGGACCGTTTTAATGAGAAGTATCTGTGAGGCCCTACCCCGATTCAGTTTGACATTTTCAGTTATTTGCATATTGAGACTATTATGGATGCTTTATTTTATGCATTATGGACTTAGAACTTATATGATTCCATGATTTGGATCACACTGACATTTGTTGATGTTTTATTTCATGCATGGTGATTATGAAACCTTAGATATGTTACTAGAATAGAATTACATTATGATGGTGAATGTCATTTGCAGGATTTTATTTTGATGAAAGAAAAATGATGCATATTTATGAATGGTTCATTTTTGGGAAATTATGTTGATTGCTTATGTGAAATTGAATGTGAAAACAAATGAGAAATTGAATTATTGTTGCCTAATGTATGAGTGTTTGATTTGCAATGGAATCCATGTATTTGATTATGAATAATTGTGATTATTTGGAGTTACTAATGTGTTAATTGAGATGCGCAGGAAAATTATCCATGTGACCATGGAATTTAATGGAGAACCAAGCCTAGACCAATGTGTGTTTGTTAAGCCGGGAGTTGTCTATTTGGAGAGACAACACCCCCCCCCTTGTAATGTATTTTATTTGTGATGTGTATAATGCTTGAGTGTAAAATTTAATTTATATGTAATTGTGTAATCCTTCAAGAGACCAATTTTCCATGTGTGATTTTTATATTGTATTTTTGTTGTGTCACTTGACACATGTGCTGATTAAGTGTCATTGATGTCGACTTGTCTCTTGGAGGGAGTTTTGTTTCTACCAAAGCCATTCAAAAACTTGAGTGTGGTCCCAAATCTGCCTTGGGTAGGGAGTCTTGGGAGTGGTCAACTCAAGCTTGACCCGTAGGTAAACTTCAGTGGGGTTTCCAAAGGGTTTAATGGACTCCTAGGGTAAGTTTTTAGGCTTTTCCAAGGGTCCAAAGGGTATACCTGTGGGTTAAGGGCATTTTGCAACATGTGACTTCTCCCATGTGACTATGTAGTCACTTCAAAAAGTGGTGTTTTCAAGATGCACGAAAATTGAACTTAGAAAGTTCTTCCTAGGATAGAGAACCTTCCCTTTAGGAGTTAAACTCTCTTCCCCATCCTCTTCCACCTTTTCCCTTTCCAATTTGAGTAATGTGCAAGAGTTTGGGAAGGGCAACCAATGGGAACTCACACCTCACCCAAGGGGTTGGGAAGTGTGTGAGAGGCCTTCTTAGGCAAGAATTTGCAAACTTAGTGAGTAATCACCCACTCTCCTTTCTTGGAGATTTTGCTTGTTTTGAAAAAGCTAGTAGGAGTTTGGCATTTTTAGTGGAATTTTGGAGAAAGTTAGTGGGAATTGGGCAGCTCATCCCCAACTAAAATTAGCAAACCTATTGGCAGGATAAGGTTGGTTACTTCTTACTTCTTCTTGTTATGTTGTAAATGTTAGTTTGTGTTGTTTTGTAAAAGAAAAGAGTTGCTTGAAAGATTGTGTTTTATGAAGTTTTTGTGTTGAAGTTAAAATGAGTAGTTTTCTTTTCTATGTGTTTGTTTGTGTTTTCTTGATGTTTTTGGGAGTGTCCAAGATCTCCTATCCTTGGGAGGGTAGGAAGATCTTGGGGTGGAAGGAGTTTGACAGCCATGGGTGAGAGGCTCTCCTTGTGGAGAGTGTTCTCAAGGGTGTCCTTGGTGACCCTTGATGCATAGCCTTGTGTATGCATTTGGGGGTCATAAGGGGAGTAAATATGGCTTTGAGCCTTTGGGGGGGCATAAGGAATAAGGAAGCATTTTTGGTTGCATTTGTGTTGCCATGAGGTGGCTATGTTGTATTGTTTGGGCATGCATTCTCCCCATAGGTACTTGGTCCACTTCCACCCATGGAAGAGTCACCATGAAAGTGGTGAATGTGTAGCTTGGGAAGGGATATTTGAATGTAAATGTGTTTTTATGTTTGATTTGCATGTTTGTAACCCGTCTAGTGCTTGGTTCTCCAAGCTCGGGGGTGGCTTCTAGTAAGCCTAGGCTGGGAGGTGAGCTTCCCATGGTCAAAAAAAAAAAAGTGTTTTATTGCAGGTTGCATGAGGAAGGGGAAAAGAAGAATTAAAGGGGTTATGTTGCTGTTTTTATGTTGCAGAAAATTAGTTAATATGGCAATGTATTCTCTTTTGGAGTTGTAAATGAAAAGAAAGAAAAGGAGCTAGGTTGTATTATCTACAAGAAAAGAGGATTATGTATCCAATGTTAGTATGTAAAGGAAGAAGTTAGTCAATGATGCATTAATTAAGGCAATGTATGCCCATTCCATGGAAAGGAAAATGCAAATGTTTATTGTCAAAATTTATGTATTTATGTTTATTTTGTATCCATTATTATTTTGCATCTACCTTGCTAGAGAAAATTTACAAAGTCTTTACTTAGTTGCAAATGAAGTGAGTAATGCATTAGAATGCAAGTAGGATTTCATGTTTCAAAGGAAAGAGAAGGAAAAGCTTTTATTTTCTTGTATTCTGCAATTAAAAGAAAATAGGTTGCTGTAAATTTAAGTGAAAACAGTTCATTTTTTTTATTTAATACTGCAAAAGAAATTTATTAAAATGTCTTTTTCATGTGTGTAGTCTTATCTATTTGACTTGCCAAATAAGATGTATTCTCCCTACTTAATGCAGAAAATGAAAACTTGTTATAGCAGTTTATTTCTTTCAAAAAAAGAAATATATGTAGCATTTAGTTTAGTATTTTAATGTCAAGGAAGGATTAAATATGGAGGAAATTCCCTTAAATGTACTTTGTAGATTATTCACAAAAATAATATGTTTCCCATAAAAGTTCATATGAGTTATGACTTTTAAAAAAAGAAAAAAAAATATGCTTACTTGTGTAACTCTTAACCATATGCAAATATATATATATATACCTGATAAAAAAACCCTGCAAAAATATAAATATACAGACTGAAAACAAACATGTCTTATTATTGATTCTAGTTGCACCTATAGATCCCAAAACACTTAAACATATATATAAATACACACACACACACACACACACACACACACACACACACACACACACACACACACACACACACACATATATATCTGTGTGTGTGTGTGTATTTACATATTTTAATCATTCTGTTCTTTTTTTAAAAAAAACCAGGGAACTTAACAAAACATGTATTTATGGATATATATACATATTATATATATATATATATATATACACATATCTGTTCTTTTAAAAGAAAACTTAACTTAGATTTTACCACGAAGCAAACCTTGTAAACCAAGCGAAGAAAAAAAACGTATAAACACCCAAAAAGGGGTCTGTGCAAGTATGGTGCGGGCCGCAGCACCGGCGGCGGCCGCCGCAGCCTGCGGCACCCGCAGACTGCGGGCGGCGACGCCGCAGCTTGCGGCGGCGCCGTCCGCAGCCGGCGGTGCCGCGGCTGCGGGAGCCGCCCCGCCCCTTCGTGTTACCCTGTGCTGCGATGCACTCCTCCTCCGCCCGAAACAAGAATCTCCGCCGATAACAAAAACGCAAATGCAAAAAAAAAAAAGGGGCATGGGTGGGGAAAGGGTTAAGCCCGGTCCGCCCTGCGCGCGGTCCCTCGGCCGCCGACCCTCTTCCTCGCACCCTGCGCGCACAACACAGAGAGTTAGAAGTAAAACAAAGAGAAGATAGAATGCCTCGGTAAGGACAAAATTCGCCCTAACCCTAGTTCGGGTTAGGGCAAGCTCACACACAATTTTAAAATAAACATGTGAGTGTGGGGGAGGGAAATGGGTAAATGTGAATTAATAAAAAAGGGGGGGGTTCATACCCCTACAATCTTTTAGGAAAACAATTTAATAAATGGTAAAATAAAGAATTAATATTATATATATATATATATATAATATTAGGAGAGTAAACATTTATAATAAATTTGTATTTGTTGGGATGGCTAAACAAGCCATTAGTTAAGGGTATCAAAGGGAATATTTTGGAACATATAGAAAATACACATGCATAAAAATATATATATGTGAGTAACTTTAAATCTATTATTAATGTTTGATAACTCAAATGGAAGTTGATAACATTACCTAATGTTCTTTTAAAATTAGAATTTAAATGTAGGAGCATTATAGGGAAAAAAAATTATAACTCGTGGGTAGAGCATGTCCAATTGAATCGAGAGAAAGGAGAAATAATAACAACATCACACAGAAATATTGGTGGTGTCAAGTGGCCTACTTAGAATTTAATTAAGATACATTTTAAATTATGGGATATTAATTAGTAAGGTTGTTAATCTTAAAGGAGAGACTAGGACAAAATTAAATTTAGACCTTAGGTAGTTAAGAATGAAAAGATAAAATTTTGGGCGTACCCATTTGAGATTATTCCTTTTGCATGAGGTTTTTAATTATTTATTAAGGGAGCTCAGTGGATTTCCGTTTTGGGAGAAATTTTGGTTCTTTGATAACTTAGTTATCTTCCCTACCTAAACCGAATCTAATTACCTGAGTGACACAAGTATAGTAAACACCAAACTAAGTTGCATCCTTTTAATTAAGTAAGTCATTAATTAGTAAGTAATTTTTTTTTAAAAAAAAATTTCCGTTCGTGCCCAAGAGTTGGGCATGACAGTATCCTACTTGAAAGAGACAACCACCTAGCCTTCAAGGCAGAAATACAAGATTTAAGTCTCTCAATAACCAAATTCCAAATAGAAGACTTAGTAGATCCCATAAAGAAAGGAATCCCCACATAGGTAGAAGGAAGAGAGTCTACTGGGAAACCTAATATATTCACAAGTCTATCAGCCACCAATTGAGGAGTATTAAAAATGAAGATCTTGGATTTATGGGGGCTTATCTGTTGGCCAGATCCAAGAGTATAAGTATCTAGAATAAATTTAATATGAGTAGCCTCTTGAATAGAAGAAGACCCAAATAAAAGTGTATCATCGGCAAAAAAGTTATGAGTGATTGACATATCAGAGTTAGGAATTAGTACCCCTTGCCAAAAGCCCAGATCCCTTTACTTAATAACCAATCGACTAAAAGCTTCTGCCATTATGATAAATAAGAAAGGAGATAAAGGATCTGCTTGTCTAACACCCTAGGTTGAAGAAAAGTATCCAAAGGGATCTCCATTAATGATGATAGAAAATGAAGCAGTAGAAATACAACTCTTGATCCATTTACACCAGCTTTCAGAGAAACCAAATTTTCTCAAAACTTTGAGCAAAAAAGCCCAGCACACTTTATCATAAGCCTTCATCATATCAAGTTTGACCACAAAAGCGGGGATATTGGATGAATTTATGGAATGTAAAGTTTCATGAGAAACAATTGCTCCCTCATGAGTTTCCTGACCTAGAAAAAAACCTCCTTGTTGAGGAGAGATGATATGAGGAAGGATAATTTTAAGTCTTGAATAAATAGCCTTGGTGAAGATTTTGTAAATAGAGTTGCACAAAGAAATGGGTCTAAATTTAGCAAAAGTTTGGGGATTCTTAGATTTTAGGATAAGGGCAATATAAGTGACATTAAAATTTTTAAGGATATACCTACCCCTCCTAAACTCTTCCAAAGCCATTAATAAGTCAAAACCAATAAAATCCCAACATTTATGAAAGAACAAGATAGTAAACCCATTAGGACCTAGAGCTTTGTCAAGGGCCATGGAAAAAAAAATAGAATGAAGCTCATCTAAAGAAAAAGGCCTCATAAGAAAGTCATTATCCTCATGGGAAACAAGGGAGGGGATAGAATCTAAAAGAAAATCCACATGATGATCCATGGAGGAAGAAGAAAAAGAAGGAGATAACAATTCCTTAAAAAAAGACACCCCCTCCTCTCTAATTTATTGATCTGAATTAAGGACATAACCAGACTTAGAATCCTTAATACTAAAAATTGTAGAAGCGTCTCTTTTAAGCTTGGATTTAGATTAAAAGAAGGCAGTATTCATGTCACCTTCTTTAAGCCAAACCTCATGAGACTTTTGCTGCCAATAGATTTTAACTCGAGAGCAAAGGATCTCCCAGTAAGCTTGCAATTTCTTTTGAGCATCATTAGTGGAGGAATTAGTGCCATGTCTAATAATCTCCTCATTAACAACCTTCAAATCATTGGCAACTACCTCTTTTTCATGTAAAATATTCTTAAAGACCAATTTATTCCAAGCCATAATTTGAGATTTCATGAATTTCAATTTGCAATAAAACTGGAACATCTTAGTCCCTTTGCAAAATGGAGCACTTATCCACCATTGCTTTAATAAAGAAAGAAAATGAGGATGAGTGAACCATATTTTCTCAAACTTAAAAGGAGGTCTAACCGAGGGAACATGATCCAATTTATCAAAATTGAGCAAAATAGGGAAATGGTCAGCATTTGAGGAGGTAAGAATCTCAGAAGAAAAGGAAAAGTTGCTCAAACATAGGTTTAGGGAAATAAGAAATCTATCAAGGTGAGAGGCAATCTGGAATTTAGATCTCCTATTAGTCCAAGTGAAAGAACCATTAGAAGGAGAAATATCGACTAATGCATTGTTTTGTACAAAGGAAGAAAAGTCATTATTAACCTTCTAAGCTGTAGGATTACCCCCTCTTTTTTCATTCGAGGAAAGGAGACTTCAAACCAGACAACCTTTAACAACTGCCAATGAGAAGCAAAAGATAACATCTCAACTTTGACTGATTTAGGATTCCATAAAGTTATAAGGCCACCAAAAGCACCCAAAGAAGGAACATGAACAACTTTCCAAAGGGACCATTTGGAAATTATGTTATCAAAATAATCTTGAGAAATTTTAGACTCTTGCAATAAGATGATGTCCACTTTTGAAGAATTGAGAAATTTCTTGATCCTTCCCCTTTTGTCATGGGCATTTAAGCCCCTGACATTCCAAGATAAAATCCTCATTTATCATGAGGAGAGCAACATGCCCTCCTTGTTTTGACATGGGAAGAAAATTTCTCTACAATAGTGGATTGAATACCAGCCACAATCTCCTCCTTGATTTTATCCAATTTTGGTTTTCGACCCCTCTTCTTAGGAGTTTTAACAATAGGGGGGGAAACAAAAGGAGATTGTTCCAAGGCTAGCTTCTGAGAGAAATCAAATCCATACACATTAGAAAATGTTGAAGAAGGACTATCAATAAGATTCGCATCCACACCTTCAACTAAATTTGTCTGAGAAGAGGAAACATGACAGGCATCATGGACAGGCCCTGAAGAGGCAAAAGCAAAAGAAAAAGAAATTTTAGGAAATTCCTTTGCAACAATCTCTTCAAATAGATCAGAAGAAACTGAAAATAAAATATTTGAAGCAATAAGTTGAATCTTCTCTTCAGAAATGGAAAGAGAAGGAGACCTTGGAATGGGCAAAAAAGAATCACTATCAAAAATCAAACTATGAACAATTTTGGTATCATCTGCCAGACCCACAAAAGAAGAACGAGGAGAAGAATTAACAGAATAATGGTTTGTGCAACCATTCGAAGGTAACAACAATTTTGGAAATAGAACCGAAGGACAAGAAATTTGAAAAAAACTCGTAGAGGAGAATAGAAAAGGTTCAAAATGGAATTCAGAAGACTAATAATCCTTGAAAGGACTAGGAAGAAACTTAGCAGAAAAAATCCAATGAATGGCAAACAGAACAGAGAAGAACAAGGCCAGAGAGCAGAGAAAAGTAAAATCCATCAGAGGCACATCACATACTGTATATCCAGAAAAAGGAATGAGAGATGTAACAGAAAGAGGTAAAGGAGTAGAATCCTTAACATTATGATCCTTTAAAGACTGACGACCCTTAGTTTTAAAAAGGGAACATTGGCGAAAATCAGATGAAAAATATGAACAAACTTGTAAAGGTGCATCAAAATCACCACAATATTGAGAGGTGAAATGGCCAAGTAACAGAGCACAAGAATGAATAGCGATCGAATCTTGAATCACCACAGGCTGAATCTATGCACCATATTTGGAGCAAATAGTAATCTCAGAGGGAATGGGTTTAGACAGATTTAATAACAAGCAAACCCTAACCGAAAGATGAGGTCATTTGAAAGGAACTAAATCACGCTTAATAAAAATGCCTAATTTGTTTGCCAAGATTTCAACCATATTCATATCACGATACTCCAAAGGAAGACCCGGGAAAGTTACCCATAAGGGCATAAACTATGGCTTCACTGATTGAATATCAAAATGAGGAGACCAAGCATAGGTAAAAATTCCTATCCCAAAACAAAACCACCCTTTAAATTTATGCACACAATCCCTATACTTTTTAGAATCAAAAATCACAGTGAAATATAGAGAATCTTTATCAAACAGAAATAAATCCTTCATACCATCCTAATTAGACTTTGCCCATGTTAACAGTTTACCAAAAGAAACTGGAGAAAGAAGCTTACCAATGAGGGCAGTAGAACGCAATAACTTCACAAAGTCCTGAATCATGTAATCAAGGAATATAACCTTATACTGCATAGAAGAATGCGGATTACCCCTAATCGAATTGGAAAATGCGAAGGGAGAGTTATGGGGAAGTGGATTTAGATGGAAGGGAGCTCATTTAGCAACATCAATGTCATTCAAGGAAGAAAGGAAGTGAGGGTTAAAAACCAAAGTGTTATTTGGCCAAGTGACATAAGATGGGAGGGAAGGATTACAATCTTGAGAGAGAGATCTAGAAGAAGCTAACGGGGAAAAACCATCGTAATGCAGGGAGCCATCACAAATGTCGAATGGTAGTTGAGGTGAAACATATAAATGCTTCCCAGGTTTTTTAGAACCAAAAAAGGAATGAAAATGCTTAAAAGGAGTCTTTGGGTGTTCAACAGGAGGAGGACCCATAATGCCCTGAAATATTAATGCCTTGGGAACAGAAGATTTATAATAATAATGTGAAGGTTTTGGAATAGAATTACCTGTAAATTTGCAAAAAATATGATGAAGCCAGTAGGAATTTTTCATAAGCCAAGTCATGCAAGCGACCATCCTTGATAGCCCATTGAGGAGAATGATTAGAATTTTGTAACTGAGTCAAATCATGGTCGTCAAATGGCACATATGCCCATCGCATATGCCTATCCGTCATTCCTAGGGGTTTCTTCGAATATCCCTAGATGCCATCACCATCCGCCATCCTCCATGTGTCCTTGTGATTTGTATTGGCTGCCTAGTTTCCATTCCTTAAACAATCCATGGTCACCGCTGCATTTAGGGTTTGTCATCTTATATTGAATGATCTGATCCCTACCACCAACAATCCTACTGCAATGCCGCTGGGAAAGAGTCAAAGTGGTCACCTCTATCTCATTTTTACAATTTTTTGTGGTGCTTAATTCACCAGCCTCTGCCCTCTTTGAATGGCAACCGCAGCGTCAAACCCCAAGTTTTGAAACCCTCACTTAAACAGTAAATGCACCAGCCTTGTGGACAATACAACCACAGTAGAAATGGATCCAAACAGCTCCAACACTTTTGATAATGACTACTTTAGCAATATGAATGTGAAAGTCCATCAAGTGACCCCAAAATTGGGATAAAACCCAATGAATCCAACTACAACACTCCCAGCTATCCAATCTTACCTACGCAATTCGTAGACCAGCCCTACTTCCAGCCCTCAGATCTACTGAAAAAAACCCAAACATTGCCACAATGCCCTAGCCCTCTGCAATTTTTCACAATGCTTCATTCACCGCACTATATATTATTCTTATAATCATAGTACAAAATATATTTATAGACAACTCATGAATTTAATTCTCATAGTATTAAAATAAAGCTAAAATAATATAACACCCATAATAATAATAAAAAAACAACTTATATATAAACATATATATAAATACATATATATATATATATTATATATTATAAACTAATAAATCACTCAAATTACCCAACCCCCGGGCACGAAACCTGCAAGTATCATGTCACAGTACGCACAGGGAACAAAGAAAAAAAAACATTTAATTGTTGTCACTGTGCACGGTAGCCCATGCTATTGCATGATAGCCCATGCTATTGCATGATAGCACATGCTACCACCGATAGCACAGCTACCGCACGGTAGCAGGTACTACTGTTTGGTAGCAGTGCTACCGTAGGTAGCAGTGACTACCGCTAGTAGCACTGCTACTGTCGATAGTGCTACTACCGTAGGTAGCTCGCTACCTATATATATATATATATATATTTTTTAATTTTTTTTTTTAAATAAAATAAAATCTATTTCCCAAAATAAATACTACATTAAAATTTATTCCCCACAACTTAATTAATATAAATTAAGATTTTAATAATACAAGTTTCCCATAATATTTAATAAAATCAATAAATTTATTTCACAAATAAATTTATTCATATGGCAATTTCCATAGTTTAACAGGGATACATAAAACTAATTTTACATCTAGAATAAGAGACAAGGATAATTAAATCTCTGGCTAAACCTCGGTGATAGTACAGGGAATACAATCACAATCCAAAATTAACAATACAAATACCAAACAAGAGGGAATGAATCTCTAGTAAATCCACACCTCCCGAATCTCGCAATTTTCCATGCATATTAAAGTCTTGGCAATATTTGCCACAATAATTTTCCCAATTTTCTCAAACACTTAATCCACAACACTTAGGAATAATTTCTTTTCATAAACTAGAAATTAATTTCAAGAATGGAACTTAACCAAAATCAAGAAATAATAAGACAGGATTTCAAATTTGACAAACACCTTAATACACACATCATTCAGAGAGATGAAAGAAACATAAATTTTTTCTTAAAAACAACATTCAAAAGAAGCCACCCAACCTAGTATAGCTTTCCTAGAAGAAATTTGTAGAAGAGCCCTAATCTTTTCAACAAGCTTCCAATAAATTTCTTCACCTAAATTCCTAGCCTGTTTCCTGTGTGTCCTAAAATAATGACCTATTCCTTTTTTTAAACTAAAATTCTACGTTGAATATCTTTTTCATCAAAAACCTAAATTAAGAATCAAAATAATTTTATTTTCTTTTCTAATTTTATAACAAAAGATATGCCAACATGCGATAATTAAAAATCATTATTCTTTCTTTTCTTTTCTCATGTAGATTAATTAATTTTCTAAATAAAGAATTAAAGCAATGCTATAATTTTAATGCATTCTTTTATTCATTCATTCATTTATTTATTCTTTTATTCTATTTATTCTTTTATTTATTTAAAATTCTAGGAACAATAAATGCAATTAATCTAATTTATTTTTCACTAAAATTTAAATAAAATATATTTCTAATATCATGCAGCTTGCAACTTAATTTAATAACTTATTTTAATTAACTAAATTTATAATCTCAATGCATAAAATACATAATTCAAAAATACCAACTATGAGGTAACTCCATAAATTTAATTAATTAATTTAAAACCACTAAACACACAAACTGAGCAAACCTCAAGCAAATACTCATAAAAAGATCAAATGACAAAATGCGAAGGCCGAACAAACTGATAGGATGACCAATTGACAACACCCACAAGAGTGTAACTAAGTAAAATAGGGTCAACTACTATCTCCTCCACTTCCATTGGAAAATATAAGGCACACTCAGACCTGTGAAGCCAAGTGGAGACGATACCCTGTACCTACTCGATACTTGTACCTGCAATATCTTGCATCATCGAGCCACACATGCATATATACAGTATAGAAAACATGGCATACACACTGATGAAGGAGAATCATGATGTTCTCTTTCTCACTGAAATGAGTGAAGGAAAATCATCCCCTTGCATCCAATACACTCGCAAACACACAACATATAATTCCACATTGCATAGATAAAGTAAAGTGTCGGTACATAGCAATAATCTATAAAATGCCATAAATCACAAGTACTGAAATACTGCAATAAATTACTCATCTCACATCCAGATAAAGCATGAAATAATATCATAAAAATATGAATAACACATCATGGTAATGTATCCACTAAAAACAAACAATAATAAAATATGAGTCTAATGAGTTCAAATGAGTAGGGGTACTACAGGAGATCTTATATAAGGTATTATATAAGATAATAGACATTTTATTAGCTACAATAATTTTGAGAATAAGAATATAAAAGTGTTTCTAAACTCTCAATATTTCTTCAAAGCTAAAGAATTCTCTAGCTTCTTGGGTGACATATTTGCCAATAATATGCTAATAAATTTTAAAAATATAGAAGGAAATCCATCAAGGCCTAGGGGTTAATCTGGTTCATATAAAATATAACCCCTATAACTTCAAAAATATCTCTTTTTTATTTCAAATAGATCATAAGGAGAGATAGAATTGGGAAGGAATTGAAGTAATTGTTTAACAAGCATGTCATTCTCATTAAAGGAGTGTGGGATAGAATTAAGAAGCACTTTAAATTATCTAATACCATATTCTAATATCTTCTCTTCTTTATTAATGTTGGGACCATTATCAAGGATCAATTTTGATATTATATTCTTTTTCCCATGTTTAAGAGTTATTTGGTGGAAAAAACTTAATGTTCTTGTTGCCTTCTTTAAGATATTGAATCATCTGAAGAGGGGGAAAACTAGGTGAAAGATTAGTTGCATAAATCAAATCATGAAATACAAATAAGCATTCAAAACAAACAAAATAACCTTTTATACCTGTAGCATTGTAAATTGAACATCCTTTATTAGTGTGTCCAATTTCACACTCTCCTAGCACATATTTTAGTATTTCCCTTTCCTCTATGCATTACAAGACTTTTATTGTAATTAATTAATATTTAATTCAATAGTATGGGTCTTATTCTACTTTATTAAATCATCACACTCTTATTTGGGCCCTTAATTCTAGGTGTGCCCTTTATCATTTTATCCCGATTCCTACTCTTATTTCAAATCTCAAAGCATATTTTGCATATTTACACATATTGGTTTGAGCCACCAAGCTAGATTTAGCATTAGAATCATGATATCTCGCATCACTATAAATTTGAAAAAAAGTGGTTGGGAACAGAGTGCCCGTTGCTGTAGTCACACGCTTTTTTTCATAAATTTCGAGAGGATGATTGGGTGGTCTTATCCTATTCAAATTTAGCTCCGTGTGAAAATATATTGATTCTAAGTCAGACTAGAGGTGATTTTAATCATGAAATCCCTATATAAGGCATCATTCTCAACTCATTTTTATCTATCTAATCCAATCTAAGCTATCTATATGTTCAAGCAATCAAACATCCTTGCATCTCTAAAGTATTAACAAGCATTTTCAAAGATCTTCAAGGTTGAATAATCTTTATTCATTCATTTTGGAGAAAAATTGCATCATTAATATGCAAGCATGTGTGTGTGATTAGGGTTTTTTCATGTTCATGCCATTTCATACAACATACATGATTACATTCAAGAAGTGAAGCATCGTTATCAGTCATTACAGATCTAAGGTATGTCTTTCCATTATTTATTTCAATATTTACAATATTGCATTCAAGGTTAATTCCTAAACTAGGGCTTGACTTAGGTCACATTCTTGAAGGATAAAACAGAGGCATTTGGTAAGTTCAAGGCATTCAGGGCCTTAGCTGAAAAGGAGAGTGGTAAGAAGATAAAGTGTCTGAGGAGTGATCAAGGCGAAGAATTCACTTCTAAGGAATTCACTAGATATTGTGAAGAGAATGGTATCAAACGATAGTTTTCTGCACCAAGGACACCACAAAAAAATGGCATTGCAGAGAGAAACAGCCAGTCAATTGTTGAAGCTGCTAGGATGATGTTGATACAAGGAGGTGTGGCGAAGACTTTCTGGAGAGAAGTTGCCAGCACAACTGTCTACACTATGAACATGATTTTGGTAAAAAGAGGTAAGGACAAGACTCCTTATGAATATTGGTATGGTAGATCACCTAATGTTGGTTATTTCAAGATAT
This sequence comes from Cryptomeria japonica, assembly GCF_030272615.1. NCBI lineage: Eukaryota > Viridiplantae > Streptophyta > Pinopsida > Cupressales > Cupressaceae > Cryptomeria > Cryptomeria japonica. The sequence continues at coordinate 706,552,148 of NC_081409.1, read as the reverse complement.
TTGGTAGCAAATGTTTTATTAAGAGAGGTGACTATATTAGAAAGTTTGAGGCTAAAAGTGATGAATGTATATTTCTTAGTTATTCCACCAAGAGTAAGGCATACAAATGCTATAACAACCAGACACAGAGAATCATAGAGAGTGTCAATCTTCAAGTGGATGAGTATCTTGAAGTCTCAGGGGAAACTAGTATGAAGAAAAAGGATGAAGATCCTTGCATTTTATTTTTGGAACAAGAACCTGTGAAACCTAAAACTGGTAAAGAGAATGTTGTTGTACCAGTTCAACTGGAACAGGTAGATTTAGAAGAAGATGATGATAATGAAGATGAACCTACAGATAATGATCATGTTATTCTTAGGTATGTGAGACTCAATCACAATCTTGAATAGATTATTGTAGATAAGGATGTTGGAGTGCTAACCAGAAGAAGAATCAGATAAAATTCTTGTATGATCTCCACTATTGAGCCTAGAACTGCTAACGAAGCATTTGGTGATGATCATTGGGTTAAAGCTATGGAGGAGGATCTTGAACAAATTGAGAAGAACAACACATGAACTCTAGTACCCCAACCAGTAAATACAAATATAATAGGTGTTAGGTCTTGGAGACAACTGAGAGGGGGGGTGAATCAGTTGTCAAATAGATTTAAACCAAAAACATTTTAACCAACTTAATGCTTAATACCAATAAACCAATTCAATATGTCGGTAGATAGTTTTAATAGTTAATTGCTATACCGGTAAGGATTAGTGAATGAAACATAAACACAAAGTCATCCATAACACATAACACCAATATTTGTATGTGGAAACCCTGTAAGGGGAAAAACCACCGTGGGAAACCTTACCCACAATCAGATGATACTACTGTAGATAGTAAGTGTACATAAATGGGGTTTGCACATGCAAAAAGGCCAACAGCCTAGAGCTCACTGCTCAATCACAAAATGGGAGTCACACTGACTACAGTTGGATGGTTAAATCCAATAAGAATGTACTGCACAAAATAGCATCTTCATATCCTGGATTCAGTACTAGTGTAATGCTAATATGCTTTCACAAAACCTGACTTCACCTTCGAATGATGTCTTCATGTATAGATCTACTTAATCTCACATATACCTTCACACAATCCTTTTTCGCACTCCTCACTTGATCTTACAAATAAGATCTTACATTTATACCATAACCTAAGACCAATTTTAGTAAGTCAGCTCTACAACTTATTACAATAAAAACATTTAACAAACAATATAATATTCGATGCAATAACTGATTGAACATGTCATCTTAATGCATTTACAACAATAATTAATCATCTCCATAGCATGCCATGTTGATCTGGAAAAGATAAACCTGTCGGTGTAACCCTAGACCTATTTGTCGGTAACAACAAATATGCAACTATGAATATACCAATGAACAAAACTCCAGGACAAGATATCCAAATGATGTCTTCGACATAACCATGTGTCTTCCATGCCATTCCAAGTGCTGGTGATCATTATATCTTGTCGGTGTACCAGATACTAGTAACTGTGCAATAGTTACTTGCTTGCCAGTGAATGTTGCTGGATCTCCAAAGTGCTAGTGTTTTAGTAGGTGTTGACATCAATGACAAAACCATACCAAAATACCAACAATCTCCCCCTTTGGCATTGATGGCAACACAAGATGGAAAAACCATCAAAGTGCCAAAACAGAAATCCCAAGTACCAAAAACCAATAATCTCCAAAAAGATTATAACCAGAAAGTAATAATCTCTCCCCCTGGAAGCAACATGTGTTTTCCTTATGTTTCTCAAAGTTTTTCCATACCAATCTCTCCCCAAAAGATAATAAAGATAATGCATTTTTCCATAGATATCTCTCCCCCTTTGACATCAAATTCCAAAGTTACAATAAAACCAGAATACCAATCAATTCAGTATAGCAACTACTCCCCCTGAGAAGTAGCTTCCTCATCAAAGACCGGAATAATGGTTTCTCTGTTAATTCTGTCGGTTGATGGCAATCATCAACTGTCTAAGTCTCTACCGATGGTGGTATGACTCCAAACTAATCTTTGAGATATTCAAAAGTCTCCTTAGGCAAAGGTTTAGTGAAAATATCTGCAATTTGCTCTTTAGTATTCACATAAACTAGTTTTATCTCCTTTGCTTCAACTTTTTCCCTTAGAAAATTCAATTTGATAGAAACATGTTTTGTTTTAGAATGTAATATCGGATTCTTAGATATATCAATTGTTGCAGTGTTATCACAATAGATAGTAATAGGTTCCTTGCATTTTACCTTTATGTCTTTCAACATTTGCTTAAGCCATAGTACCTGTGTACAGTTAGTTGCTGTTGCAACATATTTTGATTCTGTTGTTGATAAAGATGTACAACTTTGTTTCTTACTCAACCAAGAAACTAGTCTATTTCCAAGAAAAAATGCTCCGTCGGTGGTGCTTTTTCTATCATCCACATCTCCTACCCAATTTGCATCTGTGTATGCACATAATTCAAAGTTTTCATCTCTAGGATACCATAATCCAAGATTTATAGTGCCTTGTAAGTACCGAAAAATCCTTTTTACTGATGATTCATGATTTTCTCTAGGATTACTTTGAAATCTTGAAACAATACATACTGCATTCATAATATCAAGTCCGGTTTGTGTTAAATATAGTAAACCTCTTATCATAGATTTGTATCTAGTTGGATTAACAAGTGTAGATTCATCCCTTTGTGATAATTTGTCATTTGTTGTCATAGGTGTGCTTACTGGTTTAGAGTTTTCCATCCCAAATTTCTTTAGTAACTCTTTATGTATTTGGATTGGCTCAAGAATATACCTTTATCAGTCTATGAAATCTACAATCCTAAAAAGAATTTTATTTCTCCAATCATAGACATTTCAAATTCTTGTTGCATTTTAATAGAAAATTCCTTACATAATCCATCTTCTCCTCCAAAGATTATATCATCAACAAATACTTCTATAATCAAGATGTCATCATTAGTTACTTTATAATATAAATTATTGTCTGTATTTCCTTTAGTAAAACCAATCTTTAAAAGATACTTATCCAATCTTGCATACCAAGCTCTTAGAGCTTGTTTTAGTCCATACATAGCTTTTCTTAACCTGCAAACCATATCATTGTTATCTGTCAAAGAAAATCCATCAAGTTGTTCAATGTATACTTCCTCTTCAAGATCTCCATTCAAAAATGCACATTTAATATCCATTTGATAAACTTTGTAGTTCTTGTGTGCTGCAAAAGCCAAAAATAATCTGACTGCCTCAATTCTAGCTACAAGTGCAAAGGTTTCATTGTAATCAATTCCTTCTTCTGAGAATATCCCTTACACACTAGTCTTGCTTTATTTCTGACAACCTTAACATCTTCATTAAGTTTGTTTCTAAATACCCATTTGGTTCCAATTACATTTTTATCTTTAGGCCGAGGAACTAATGTCCAAGTGTTGTTTTTCTCAATTTGTTCTAATTCTTCTTCCATAGCTTTAATCCAAAATTTATCTTCACATGCCTCATTAACAGATGATGGTTCAATTTGAGAAATAAGGCATACCTCTTCATTTGCCAATCTTCCTCTTGTCATAACTCCTTTAAACTTGTTTCCAATTATCGAATCTTCAGAATGATTCAGTATTACATACCGGGGTGTCTTAGTTTGTTGTTGTTCCTCAATTACTGTGGAATCCTCAGATGATACCGGGGTAACTGGATCTTCATTCTGTACCGGTGGATTTAGAGTAGGTTCCTTTGTCAAAAATTTTGTTGCCGGTTTAGAGTCTATATACCTTGAAGTTCCTCTGAATTGTTCATCAATCTTTACATTTGTACTCTCAACAATTTTATACAATCTCTTGTTAAAACATCTATACGCTTTTCTCTTAGATGAATAGCCAAGAAATATTCCTTCATCACTTCTAGGATCAAATTTGCCAATATACTCATCTCTTCTGATATAAATATTTACTTCCTAAAATTCTGAAATACTTAAGAGTAGGAGTATTACCAAACCATAGTTCATGAGGGGTCTTACCGGTTTCACCTTTGATGTGAACTTGGCTAAATGTATAGACCACTATACTAACTGCTTCTCTCCAATATACATGTGGTAGGTTTTCTTCTGATAACATACTTCTTGTTGCATCCAAGATAGTTCTGTTTTTCCTTTCAACAACTCCATTTTGTTGTGGTGTCCGGGGTGCTGATAGTTGTCTTCTGATTCCATTCACTTCACAAAATGTATTAAATTCCTTAGAGGTAAATTCACCTCCTTGATCTAATCTTAAACATTTGATTTTCTTACTGGTTTCATTTTCTACCTTTGCTTTGAATAGTTTGAACTTTCCAAGTGCTTCTGATTTTTCTTTGAGAAAAGTAACCCAACACATTCTAGAATAGTCATCAATGATTAGCATGAAATATCTATCACCTTGTAATATTTTAGTTCTAGTTGGACCACATAAATCAATGTGAATCAAATCAAGAGCATTATTTGATTTTTCTGGAATACTTTTGAAACTAGCTCTAACTTGTTTTCCAAATTGACATTCCTTACATACTATATTATGAGGTTTGACAATTTTAGGTAAATCTCTAACTACCTTAGTAGTACTGATCTTTACCATGGAATCAAAGTTTACATGATAGAGTCTCTTATGCCATAACCAAGTTTCATCTATATGTACAATTAAGCATGTCTTTTCATTGTTATTCAAATGAAAGATATTACCTCTAGTCTGATTACCGGTTGCAATTTCCAAACCAGTTCTATTCATGATTTTGCATCTTCCATTTTTAAATTGTAACTGAAATCCTTTCTCAACTAATTGACCAACACTCAAAAGATTATGCTTTAATCCTTCAACATAGTAGACATTGTCAGTGTTATGCTTACCATCAAGAGATATTGTACCGTTACCTTTGATTGAACAAGCTTTGTCATCTCCAAATCTCACTAAGCCTCCATTGTATTCTTGAAAGTTCAATAATTTACCTTTGTCTCCTGTCATATGATGTGAGCATCCTGAATCAATGATCCATTCATCCTTTACTTCAACTTTAGGTGCCAGGGCCTGTACTACCGGTTGAGCAGTAGGTGTCGGTTGATCTTTTGTTATAGCAACAAAAACCCATCCATTGTTTGTTAGATCCACATCAGAATCATCAGTCACACCTTCATCAGCAATGTAACAAGATTTGTCTTTATTTTTCTTAAATCTGTATCTCTGATATTCAGGGTTAGGCTTGTATGTTCTTCTAGCTTCTTCTCTTAGTCTAGCATGTCTATCAGGGCATCTTGAAGCCATATGACCAATCTAATTGCAGTTAAAACATTTAAAGGGTGATTTACCTTCATACTTACTTCCAACTAGACCTTTAGGCATTTTCCTTGCAAATAGTGCTTCAAGTTCTTGATTTTCTTTCCTACTTTCTTCAAGTTCTCTTGCATAAAAGGATTTCCAATCAGATTTGTCAAATGATGGAGCAGATGATGTTGATGCTTTAAAGGCCAAATCTGTCTTTATAGTAGCAACAGGCCCAAATTCTTCAATTTCAAAAGCAGAAAGTTTCCCAATCAATGTATCCCTAGTAACTGATGTATTAGCATTGTTCTTAACTCATTTATATCAGTGACTTTCATTTTATATGCCGGTGGCAATCCTCTTAAAAATTTTGAAACAATTTCATCCTCACTTAAGGTTCCTCCACAACATTTAATACCCAAAACAATTTCATTTACTCTTTCCATAAAAGCAAAAATCCTTTCATCTTCTTCCATTTTCAGATGTTCATACCTCACTAGGAAGCTTTCAAGTTTTGCAATTTTGACTATGGAATCTCCTTCATTCAGTGTTTCCAAATAATCCCAAATAGCTTTAGTAGTAGACCTATCTGATAGTCCCATGATTTGTTGATCTGATAATGCACTCAAAAGTGCTTCTCTTGCTTTGCAATCATTTTCCTCATTTTTTGTCAAGTTAGTTGGACTGGGCTAACCTTGTACAACAACAGTATAACCATTCTTTGTAACTTCCTAGATGTCTTTTCCAATGCAATTTAGAGGTGTCTCCATTCTGATCTTCCATATGCCATAGTTCGTTCCATCAAGTTTAGGACTGTCCTTCCTGAAATAATTAGTATGTTACTATTTACTAAGATTGTCATTAGTCTTATGATTCAAAGTTATTCTATATACTCTAGTTGGTTAACTCTACCAAAATATTCAGTCGGTATGTACAGTGCAGTCGGTAATAGAAGAAACTAGTCACAGAGCCCAGTAAGCACCGAGTTGTCTACCAAGTATCTTTTCATGTCTACCGAGCAGCAAAGATGACACACCGAGTTGATATACACCGAGTGAAATGTGTTACCAGATTCATTGAACCTAGACATACATATGGAAACATGTTACAAGATCGAGGAACATAGAATCGTTATCACATTGGAAATTGCACTTAAAGATTGTGTATTATTTCGAGGTCATCTAACCAATGAAATACTTTGCATGGTTATTCATTCGATAAATCATGTTTGTAAGATCGAAGCAATGAATGGATCATCGACATAAGAGATCTATTTATACAACATGGATTGAGATCAGAAATATACATGTAGAAAGGAAGATAAAGAAATATATGAAGCAAGACATCTAAAAGCACTAAGTGTTATGACTGTTACAGAGACACAGAGGTCACCGAGAAGGTTTTCAGAGAACAATCAAAGAATAGAGTAAACAGAAGGGTTTACCGAGTTACTATATGGGTTACCAAGGAATGCTATAAGCAAGGTAATCTTATTTGAGCACATAGAATCTACTATAACATTTTAAATGTAAAGTTGTAGATATTTGTAATGATTTCATTGTAATATTTTGAGTTATAGAGAAACCTTTAATAGGGTAAAAGACTCTAATCAAGTCTATAAATTGTAAAGCCTCTAACCAGATGCAACATTTAGATTAAGTGTTGTAAAATCCTTTAGCAAGGTAGATCTAATAGATCTTGATACTCCTAACAAGGTAAGCTATCAGAAATAGCTAAACATGTAGCTCTAACCGAGCATCCTTTATTATTGCAGTAGTGAAGTTGTGGGTGCCATCCCCACCACAGTTTTTCTCTCTAACCAAGAGTTTCTGCATAACCAAAATATAAGTGTTATGGAGTGAATCATGTATGATTGTTATTCATTTGTTTTAGCTTTATGTTATGTTACTGCACTATTCAGTTTATGCTTAACAGTAAAGTTATTGTTGAAGAAAAATTTTGAAGTACTGATTCACCCCTCCCCTCTCAGTACATTAGCTTTCCATATTGGACCTAACATATTGGACATTGGATCTCCTCAAGCTGTTAAACTTCTGTAAAAGAGGACTAAGCTTTGATACCAATTTTTAGGTCTCGGAGACAACTGAGAGGGGGGGTGAATCAGTTGTCAAATAAATTTAAACCAAAAACATTTTAACCAACTTAATGCTTAATACTGATAAACCAGTTCAATATGATGGTAGATATTTTTAACAGTTAATTGCTATACCGGTAAGGATTAGTGCATGAAACATAAATGCAAAGTCATCCACAACACATAACACTAATATTTGTATGTGGAAACCCTGTAAGGGGAAAAACCATGGTGGAAAACCTTACCCACAATCAGATGATACTACTACAAATAGTAAGTGTACATAAATGGGGTCTACACATGTAGAAAGGCCAACAACCTAGAGCTCACTGCTCAATCACAAAATGGGAGTCACACTGACTACAGTTGGATGGTTAAATCCAATAAGAATGTACTACACAAAATAACATCTTCATGTGCTGGATTCAATGCCGGTGTAATGTTGATATGCTTTCACAAAACCTAGATTCACCTTCAAATGATGTCTTCATGTATAGCTCTGCTTAATCTTGCATATACCTTCACACAATCCTTTTTTGCACTCCTCACTTGATCTTACAAATAAGATCTTACATTCATACCATAACCTAAGACCAATTTTAGTAGGTCGGCTCTACAAGATATTACAATAAAAACATTTTACAAACAATATAATATCTGATGTAATAACCGATTGAACATGTTGGCTTAATGCATTTACAATAATAATTAATCATCTCCATAGCGTTCCATGTTGATCTGGAAAAGATAAACCTATCGGTGTAACCCTAGACCTATTTGCCGGTAACAGCAAATATGCAACTATGAATATAACAATGAACAAAACTCCAGGACAAGATGTCCAAACGATGTCTTCAACATAACCATGTGTCTTCCATGCCATTCCAAGTGCCGGTGATCATTATCTCTTGTTGGTGTACCAGATACTAGTAACTGTGCAATAGTTACTTGCTTGCCGGTGAATGATGTTGGATCTCCAAAGTGCTAGTGTTTTAGTAGGTGTTGACATCAATGACAAAACCATACCAAAATACCAACAATAGGTGCTAATTGGGTTTTTAGGAACAAGTTGAATAAAGATGGTGTTGTAGTTCGCAACAAAGCTAGATTGGTTTGCAAAGGTTATGCACAAGAAGAAGGAGAAGATTATGGTGAGACTTTTGCACCAATGGCTAGCCTGGAAGGTCTTAGAAATTTATTGGCTTTTTCAACTTATAAAAGATTCAAAGTATATTAGATGGATGTGAAATATGCATTTTTGAATGGAATTCTGGAAGAAGAAGTATACATTGAGAAGCCAGCTGGTTATTCTTTAATTGATAAGAAGGACATGGTATGTAAGTTGCATAAGGAACTATATGGATTAAATCAAGCACCGAGAGCATGGTATGAAAGGCTTCATTCACACCTGATGAAGATAGGATTTCAGAGAACCAGTGAAGATAGCAACATATATCTCAAATCTGAAGGAGATAAAATACTGGTTAGTGAAGTGTTTGTGGATGATATCATATTTGGAGGAAATGATGACATGAGAAATAACTTTGCAAATGAAATGAAAAGTGAGTTTGAAATGTCTCTAGTTGGAGAGATAAAACATTTCATAGGTTTGCAAATACAGCAAATGAAGAGTGGTATTTTCATCACACTGTCTAAGTATGTGAAGGAGGTATTAAAGACATTTGGTATGAGTGACTATAAACCAATTGTGACTCTAATGGTTACAGGTTGTAAGTTGTCTAAGAAAGATGAGGCCACATCTATTGATGAGAAGGAGTACAGGTCAATGATTGGAAAATTGCACTATGTTGTTAACAACAGACCGGATATAGCTCATGCAATTGGTCTAGTTGCCAGATTTCAAAAGAATCCGAAGGAAATGCATTTGATAGTAGCCAAGAGGATTTTCAGATATTTGAAAGGTATTGTTGACTATGGATTATGGTATCCATATGAAGGAAACTTTTTACTTGAAGGTGTACACATATGCAGATTGGACAGGTAATTTTGATGATAGGAAAAGCACAACCGGTGGAGCATTATTTCTAGGAAAATGACTTGTTTCATGTAGTAGCAAGAAGCAGAGTTGTATTTCACAGTCTACTGCTGAAGTTGAGTATGTTGCATCTTATATGAATTGTACCCAGGCTATCTAGATGAGGCACATTTTGGAAGGTTTTAAGATGAAGTTTACTGAACCAGTAAAGATCTTATGTGACAATACCAGTGACATTAATATTTTAGAGAACCCTATCTGGCACACACGAACCAAGTATATTGAATTGAAGTATCGTTTCTTGAGGGAAAAAGTGCAAAGTAAAGATATGATCTTGGAGCATGTTTCTACCAAGGAGCAGCTTGCAGAATCTTTACTAAACATCTGCCTAAGACTACTTTTGAGTATCTTAGAAGTCAGCTAGGGGTTATACCCCTTCATAAGGTTAATTGAGCAGGATTTAGATTACATTAGTCCCGGAGCTACTTGTAGAATTTTATAGCAGGATTGATGTAGAAGTGGAGTTATTCCACAAGGGGAGCATCAAGTTGCAAGTTGTTGATGTTGAACAGTGAGTTTGACATTGCATGTTTTACTTTCAATTTGGCATTGTTGTCAAAGGGGGAGAAGAACTATGTGATTATGGGGAGAAGAACCAGTGACAAGTTGAAGACAAGGAGAGTACATGGTGTACATGGTAAAATGTAAACCAAGATTCCTATTCACAATCACAACAGTAAATGGTATTGATATTTGTATTGCCATCAATGCCAAAGGGGGAGATTGTTGGCATCTGCATAAAGATTGCATTAATGATTTTTTATGTTGTCATTGATGTTAATTAAACTGGTAATATTATTGTTGTAATGTTGTTTTATAACCGATAAGAAGAGCTAAGTGAAAGGAATTGTAACCGGTAGGTAAGTTTGTGGAGTGAATCGATATTGATAAGTATTGAAGAGTTGAACTGGTAAACCCTACTTGTTGTTTTGATAAACCCTAACCGATTAAGTATAGTGAATTGGTTATATTGGTTTATGATCTAATGGTGAGTGGTAATGATTATGACACATATGGATATTGTATGAGGAGATTTTCAAAGAGTTTTTGGCATGTTGAGTTAATTTTTTTTGTCTTGGGAACGACCAAGTATATTGCATGTAATGCAAAGCGCATGATGAGTTACTGAGCTTGATGAAGCAGTGATCAAGGAGCGGTTGAGGCTTTCTTGAATGATGTGTAGAGATTGTTATGTAATCCAACCATCATACTTGAACTAACTTGTTTGTAATCTCTATGTGAGAATTAGGTTTTTGTTGTGTTACCGACCTAGTTGATTTGTTTATAAGGTCGATGAGTTTTTTAAGTTGGAGTGTTGGCAAATTTAAATTGAGTGTGTGGTTGCCAAACCAAATGATGTATCTATTGTTTGAGTAAAGGTAGATAGGAGCATGAAAAGGATCTTAACAAGCAAGTGAAGTGCTATTCAAACAGATCAACAAACTCCTATTGTTTTCTAACAATTACAATAGTTAAATCCCTTAATCGGGTAAGCTCTAACAAGCTTGGTCTTATTCAAATCCTCTAACAAGGTGATCCATTAGCTTGGATTCTAAATCCTTTAAAAAGGTTACTCCTCATAGGGTATTTCTTCTAACAAGGCATTATAATCAATCCCTTAATTGGGTGGTCCTTAACAGGATCTATTCTTAACAGGACTTTTTGTAAAAGTTTTAACAAGCTTGGCTCCTAATAGGGTGAACTTCAAAAGAGTTTAGATAGTTATCTTGTGAGTCTCATCTCACTATGGTTTTTCCCACTTGGGTTTCCATGTCAAAAATATTATGTCAAGTGGTGAATGTTTTTGTGGTTATGTTTCTATGGTTGATTTTCTTAACTACTTAATCCACTTTGTTATGTCATGATAACTGACAACAATATGAAATGAAGTTTTACTTATGTCAAGTAAAAGTATTTGGATGATTGTGAGTTTCAAGTTGTTTACTGTTAATCTGTTGTAACAATCAACCAGTTTAGCTTGACAATTTTTATCTTGATAGTGATATTGCATTTATAGTTCTAAGTTTACTTGAGAGGTTATTTCTGATAAAGGTAAAAGTTTATCAGTTTTTCTATCTACTGATTCACCTCCCCCCCCTCTCTCAGTAGTTGACCGGATCCTTGTTCTTTCATCATACCATCAATGGGAGTGATAATTTCTTTTATCTTAAAGTATTGAGAACAAGGGGAACCAAAATCAAGAGACAAGGAACCCACCTCATAGTCGGTAGGGCTAGTATTAGTAGATAATGCAACCACAACCAAAGGGGTGGATGATGAAGAAAGAGGATGGATAGTTTTTATTTCATTATTAAGATGAGGATCAGAATATAGGACTTCATAGAAAGTGGGGATAATAATTTGAGTGACATTCTCTTCATCCCTGAGAGTAGGGTATGGAGTTTCACATTCTTCATGAGGACACAACATAAGAATCCAATCTCAAAAGGGACATAATAATTATAAACTTGAACATGCACACCCTTATCATACTCAAAAAAATACTCAAGGTTAACTTGTTTAATCATACCATCTTGGATATTTTATCTTTCACTTGACTTAGAGTTGACAAGAGGGATTCTTCAAAAGATCTATTGGGTTAGTTATTCAAAGTTGTATCAGTTTAGTCTAGAATTGATCTATTCATCTTGGTTGAAACAATATTTGAGGAAGCATTGATTAGGTGACTAGTGTGAGAACACTTTTGGTAACACATATTTGAGTTTGCATAATTAATTTCCTGGGACCATTTTTCCAACTTGGATTCCAATAAGTTCAAAGTGTGAAGGATTTTTTGAGGTTCCTTATTCACACAAACTCTAGCAAGAGAAAATATACTACCATACCTACTAACACTATCAAGGAGATAAAATGGCCAATTCTATTGGAAATCCTAGTAATAACCTCCTCATCCAAAAATTACAAGCGAAGAGATAGGATTTTAACCCAAATAGGGATATAACTAGGGAGGGAATCAAAAGAGTTAAAGTCAAGGTATCATTTACAAAGAGCAAGAATTTTATTTCCAAAGAACCAGGGGCCTTATATAATAATATTAAGACAAACCCCATTGAGATAAAAAGAGAAGCAAAAAAGACATTTATGAAGAACAAAAATAAATGCATTAGTATAAACCCACTTGTAAAGAATCTCAATGTTGGGTTGTCTACCAAAAAATTTACCCACAAGAACATTGTCCTTCTTCATAATTTCCTTTGTCAATAGTTTGGTAGTTAACCTCAAGAAACAATCCTACCTCAAAATGAACAATATTTGCCCTATCATTATATTTTTTTTCATGATGATAGTTGGAAAGGTATTTCCAAATCATCAAGATAATTGAGGAAGGAGGAGAAGATATTTATGGCTAGATGCTAATCTCAAAGCCAAAGAGGACCCACTTAATTGTCCTTTCTAGAGCACAAGACCAAACTCACTTAGAGAACAAGCAATCCCCTTAATGATGCTAGGGGACTGTAGGTGTCCCTGTGCATGAGAATGAGAGTTTTCTCACACATCACTTGTGATTCCCATTTCAATTTTTTAAAATATATTTTAATTTTTTTAGTTTTCTAATTCTTTAGTTTGTGGCTTTGGGGTATTTTGAATTCAAAACAATATGCATGACTAACTGTAGAGTTTTATAAGTGGTTTTCAATTTATTTTTTACCATTTTTAAGATTCAACAACTTTCCAAAGATATATAATTGTTATAATGATTTAACTTTTAAAGTATACCAAGCATGTAGAGGATATTAAACTAGTTAACAAAAATAATAATTATGAATATGCAAAATTATTGAAAGAAAATAGAGTTGTAAATACATATAATGTCCTCCCGTATTTTCGGAGTAAATAAGTTTTTCTTTATTAGAATTTATTGTAAAAATAAAGACTTTTATCCATGTGCCTCAAAATAAGCATGATAGGTAAAATCCTATGGGCAATTAACTTCAAGTTGAGTTTTGTTAAGGGTTTCATCTTGGGAGTGACCAAGCCTTTTAATACAAATGAATGACATGGATTCCAAAGGAAATTGGTCAAATGTTCAAATTGAATTCTTTTAAGAGTTTAATTTTAGGAGTGACTAAACATTTTCATAGAAATGAATCTTGTCAATTCCAGAAGAAATTAACTAAATTATAATTAATAGTGATAACTATCAACTATCTACAAAGTATAAGCCGTAGTTTTTTATATTTTCTTATTGCATGAACATAAATGAAGAACATGGGTCATTCTACTTATAAAGGAAGGCTATTCTGTTATTTCCTAGGTCAGATTTATTTTGCATTCTTTAAAAATATTTTATGTAGTAGATTGTTCTATTTATAATTTTATAATTTGAGTTTTGTTGATTAATATAAGTTTTTTGTGAAAAATTTGTTTTTCATAATTTGAAATCATATCAACATTTAAATAAATTTGATTTATAAGAATAGTTAGAATAGATCAAGAAGTTTAAATTTGTATTCATTTTTAATTTTAATAGAAAAAATATCAGTTTGATGGTCTTCTCTTCTTTTGTAAATAGCCATAGCCATTGTTTTAATTTAACAATATTAACATTACTCATTTAAAATAAAGACTTGACAACGATCTTCATCACTTTTTAATTTTCTATGTATAAAACTTCATAAATATCGTTGTGAAATACTTTTTGACATATTTATATAATATGATGAATTTTTTTATAAAACATTTCATTCCTAGATACAACCTCCTCAACTCCCCTTTGAAAATAACTCCTAACTAATTTTTCATATATTTTAACAATAATATTTAAATATTAATCTTTACCTTTAATATAATTATTTAATACCTATTATTTAACTATATATACTAAAGATTTGATATTAAAAATACATATATATATACCCACCTTAGATGTTTGAGTTCATTTTGGCTTTGGCCCAATATCATGTAAATAAAAGGGAAATAGTAAGGGATATTTTACCTATATTTGCATATTTTAAATACAAACATCATTTCTTCAACATTTTGCAAATAAAAAAATGGAGCGTTTTTCATGTTAGTGTATCTTTATATATTTTATTTATTATTACATGTTGAAGTAGCATGAATTAATCATTTGGAAGTGACCACCCCAATAATAATAATAAATATGGTAGGACCATATATTGCACTAATGTAGAGGATATGCCCTCACTTCTCACATGTTTTAGGTATCTGTGTTGCAGTCATGTCCATCACTTAGATTTTTGAGGATGTAGTTTATATTTTATCACTGATCACATCCTTAATATATAAAAAAATTGTCAAAAAATTATTTTATTTGATATCTAATTATTTGTAACCATCTTTTTTCTTACTTAAAGTTTATCATATGATTTTCTACGTAGTCATTTTTTAGGGATAAACTGTACACCTCTTTATTTATATGTTATGTAATGGGTAATATATTTCGATAAATTCTACATTATTCTAATTAAAGTGGCTTTCAAATTCTTATACAAGTCAAATTAGACATGGATTATATCTTTCATGAAGACCAACTTAGTAATAAAGCTATGACTAGTAGATTTTGAGGATGTGGTTTGTATTTCATCATTGATCATATTCTTAAAATATAATTTTTTTGCCAGCAAACTATTTCATTTGATATTTTATTATTCATAAATGCCTCTTTCCTTACCTAAAATTTATCATATAGTTCTCTATGGATTCATTTTTTGGGGATATATTCCACACTTTTTCTAAGTTATATATTATATAATGGTTAACATATCTCTTCATGCATCCTACACTATCCTAGTTAAAGTGGTTTTTAAATTCTTACATAAATCATTTGGACATATATGTCTCAGCCTAAGCACTTTGTGGAAAAAGGTAAAGAACACTTGGTATGCAAACTCAAGAAGTCTTTGTATGGTTTGAAACAGTCTCCCAGAATGTGGTATTACAAGTATGATACATTTGTTTTGTCCTTGGGATTTGTGAGATCAAAAACTGATCATTGTCTTTATTACAAAACTGAAGGTGATAGGATTCTTATCATAGCTTTGTATGTAGACGACATGTTGTTCATAGGAAATACAAAAGGTATGTTCTCAGATTTAAAATCTCAGTTATCTATTAAATTTGAAATGAAGGACTTAGGAGCAACAAAGTACATTCTGGGAATGGAGATCAAAAGGGATAGATCTAAGAGGAAACTTTGGCTCAACCAGAGAAAGTATATAACCAATGTTCTTGACGGGTTTCATATGTTTGACTGTAAATCACAAGTTCTTCCCATCTTGCAGGGAACTAAGTTGTCTGTGCTTGACAGTCTGAAATCTCTTGAAGAGATTGCTGACATGAAGAACATCCCTTATGCAAGTGCTATTGGCAGCTTGATGTATGCTATGGTTTGTACAAGACCAGACATTGCCCAACCAGTGGGAGTACTTAGCATGTTTATGTCGAATTCAGGAAGGCTGCATTGGGATGTTGTAAAGAGGTTGTTTAGATATCTGAAGGAAACTTCATATTTTTCTTTGTGCTATCATAGTAATCTAAATGATTCAAAGAGAACTCTCAGCATTTGCACGGTTATGTGGATTGCGATTGGGTATGGGACATTGACAACAAAAGATCCACTAGTGGATATATTTTTTGTTCTAAATGGTGGAGAAATAAGTTGGATGAGCAAGCGATAGTTTGTAGTTGCTTTGTCCACTACAGAGGCAAAATACATGGCAGCCACACATGCTTGTAAATAAGTTGTTTGGCTCAGGAGTTTGAGTACAGATGTTGGTTTTGATGCATGGCAGGTTGAAGTGCGATGCGACAATCATAGTGCTATATGTTTAGCGAATAATCCTACATTCCATGCCAGGACTAAACACAAAGATGTGCAATTCCATTTTGTGTGTAACATGGTAGAAGATGGAAAGGTTAATCTGAACAAGGTAGACACTCAAGAAAATGTTGCAGACTCATTAACAAAATCAGTGAGCACTCACAAGTTCAAGTGGTGGTCTAACTCGATGGCTCTCAGTACCATCCCTCTCTATAATGTTTGGAAAATGCTCAAGCAGTCCAGTGAATTCCTCATCAAGTGGGAGTATGTTGGAAATGTGCCTCTAATTCACTTGACCTTTGTTCATACT
Source organism: Cryptomeria japonica (assembly GCF_030272615.1). Classification (NCBI taxonomy): domain Eukaryota; kingdom Viridiplantae; phylum Streptophyta; class Pinopsida; order Cupressales; family Cupressaceae; genus Cryptomeria; species Cryptomeria japonica. Next base: position 706,535,550 of record NC_081409.1, on the reverse strand, counting down.
GATCGGGTTAATTCTGGCCAATGAAACAATGTGAAGAAAATCTGTGAGCTCTATCAATATAACCTTTGCCAATGAACTTGACATATCGGAGTAGGTATCGACCATCAAGAGTGGTTTCGGTTTTAGTTTGTTATACCGATGATCGATGAGATCGCCTTCAGTGACTGGGGATTGGTTGGATATTGGAGGGACTTGTAGAAATCTATGTCGATCATCCGATGGATCCTCCTTGATTGACTTCTATGATATCGGGGATCGGGGAAACTATGGAAGTAGATTAGTGATGGCCCGATGGAATCATCTTAGGGTCATCGAGAGATCGGGTATACTTGTTGAAGGCTATCCCGATGAGCCGATGGAGCCAACCTGTTTGGAGCCGCATTAGTGGAGTCATCTACTAGTTCATCGGGAGATCGGAGCAATGCATTTGTGGTCTTTCTGATGGCCGATGGAGTAGAGACCGATTACAAGTGTGCACTCGAACCAAAGTCCAAAAGGTGAACACTTGGACACTGAAGATAGTCTTGTCGATGTATATGAATATGAACTGACTCGACTTCTTGGTGCATGTGGGATATTGTGTTTCTCATGAATGTAGACTGATGCAGATGGTTAGACTTCCAACCATTGGTGCAGTTGCTCAAATGAACTATCGACAATTTGGTATATGAAGTTGTTGGATAACTATTGTGAAAAAATGCTTCTATGAGTCGATTGGAGTGTCCAGTTCATGAGAATGTGAGAATGAATACCTGTAGTTGCAGACTGAAACTTTGTTGTAAATTCATTTACTGAAAATAAAGTGTTCAACTGTTGGTGGTGGGTTTTTTACCCAAAAGGGTTTTCCCACGTAATTCCTGGTGTTCTGTCTCTGTGTTGATTCTATTTGTTTTGTCTATGAGATTCTTAATGTTCTGTAAAAGTTTTTAAATTGCATTCTTATATGATCTTCCCTGCTAGTTGACATTAGGAAGGCTTTTCCGCACTGTACTTTCCTTACATAGTTTTTATTTCATTATTAAGATGAGGATCATAATAGAGTACTCCATAGAAAGGCGGGATAATAATTTGAGTGAGACACTCTTCATCCCTAAGAGTAGGGTATGGAGTTTCACATTCTTCATGAGGACCCAACATAAGAATCCAATCTCAAAAGGGACATAATAATTATAAACTTGAACATGCACAACCTTATCATAATCAAAAAAAATACTTAAGGTTAACTTGTTTAATTATCCCATCTTGGATATTTTATATTTCACTTGATTTAGAATTGACAAGAGGGATTCTTCAAAAGATCTATTGAGTTTGTTATTCAAAGTTGTATTATTTTAGTCTAGAATTGATCTATTCATCTTGATTGAAACAATATTTGAGGAAGCATTGATTAGGTGACTAGTGTGAGAACACTTTTGGTAACACATATTTGAGTTTCCATTATTAATTTCCTAGGACCAGTTTTCCAACTTGGATTCCAATAAGTTTGAAGCATGAAATATTTTTTGAGGTTCCTTATTCACACAAACTCTAGCAAGAAGGGAAAACTTTAAGAAACCCCCCCCATAGGACAAGGTGTAAAAACTTGGTGAAAGCTATATAATTCCCAAGGAAAATTTAAATTTTTTTGGCAAATTTTTGTGGTTTACGGAGAAAAAATAATAATCTCCATTGGCAAATTAGCCATGATCGCTCAAAGTTTGTGAAAAATTCTAGCAAATTGTAATGTTTTTAAAACCAAAAAAATATTTGCATGGGCAAATTGTAATGTTTTTAAAACCAGAAAAATATTTGCATTGGCGATTTCAACCTATTTTCAAACCATTAAAAAAAAATATTGGCGATTTCAACCTATTTTCAAACCATAAAAATAAAATAATGGCGATTTCAAGCTATTTTCATACCCAAAAAAAAAAAAATGGCGTTTTCAAGCTATTTTCAAACCATAAAAAAATATATTGGCGATTTCAAGATATTAAGTCATTAAAACACGTGGCACACAGTCGTCAACTCTTTGCCTGAAAAAATGCCCATTAGAAAATCTCATGACCTAGCGAGAAACCCTTATGACTCTATCTCAAACTCACAAGCTAAAAATGCTAAGCCTTCATATCCTCAAGATCTAGCGACTGAGGGAAACTGAACTGCTACTCCCCAATTCTCGACCACAAAATGTTAAGTCCTCGTCACCGTAGCAACTTGGAGATAGTGGTAACTTTAACCCTTGTTGTGTACTCGCCAACATAAAAAAAATTATCTCTTAACTGCTAGCACTTCACTCGCAATCTTGTGGCTTGATCAGTTCTTCAGACATTTAACTTCGTGAGCTGGTGATAACCATAAAACTTAACCACAAACTGTCTAGTTGCTAGCTCGTGACCTAAAAATGCTAACATTAAACAAACATGAGAGCTAGCGACAACTGTATGAAATGAGCTACTCGCTAACTCTCACAGCTATAATGCATGACATCAAACCAACTTGAGACCTCGCGACCAAAGCAATTTTATTAACAATCTCCATCTCGGTAACATAAAATGCTAACAACCAAAAAGCTAGAGACCTCATGATGTAAACCCAAACCAACTTGTCGCTAGCTTGTGGCTTGATCACGTCTTCAAACATTTTACCTCGCGAGCTGGCGATAACCATAAAACTTAACCACAAACTATCTGGTCGCTAGCTCGCAACCTAAAAATGCTAACATTAAACAAACATGAGAGCTAGCGACAGCTATGTTGGCAAGCTAATATGTACGAGGAATTTTTAAGGCTTGGATGTCAACTCATTCCTGAGGGACTAGTTTGAAGGTTTTTTCCTAAGTTGAGGTTGATTAGACAAGCGAGGATGACAATTTCATAGGCATAATTGGATTGGATAGCTTCTGAGTTAGAGATGGGAGATCATGGATTTCTCTGAGAAATCAGAGCTCAGGTTGCTTATTGTCAGGGATTCTGAAGCAGAATTTGTCCAAACAAGGAGGAATAAAATCAGAACAAAATCATTCACAATAGATGAGCCTTAGTAGGATGTAGTGGATCTGATAGGCATGACTCATGTTGAAAAACACCAAAATGATGATTTTTCACATGAATGAGCATCACCAAATGAAGTGTTAAAAGGTTATAAATACAATGGAGTGGTGACTTAATTAGTAGAATAGAAAAGAAACCTTTTTCATTTTCGGAGAGTGGTTTTTTCCTGAGAAAGGAAGATCATGTTTGAGCAGGATCGTGCATGGAGTTGTTGTGTGCTCTGTAATATCGGATGGGTGTTTTTTGGTTTTCTTCTATGTGATTTTGTTTATTGTCAGAGGGGTTGTGAAAGTGAGAAGAAATGCCAGAGGGGGTGTGAAAGCCTTTTCTTATCAAGAAAGGCCAAGCATGGCACATCCTTTGCTTCTACTCTGCCACAAGATGGTGGGGGGTTTGAAGAAGGAGCCCGTAGAGGAATGAAAGAAGGATTTGTTTGGGTGGGGAGTGGTAGCAAGTCATCTTTATGATGACATGGAAGCTGCAACCCCTCCCCAACATATTACATTTACCCTAAAGCTCCTCTTTCCACTTTCCCTGATCGTGGGCATGAAGGCTCGAGCTCCTCTTTCTATTTTCTCTGTTCTTGGGCAAGAAGGCTTCCTCCTATATTTGGAAACAATCTGTTGGACAAAACGTAACATTTCACATTCCATCTGAAGGCATTAGGGTGATAATGGCATGGCTCAAGCAGTTTTGCAAGTTGTATAGTCATTGGGGTTCCTTTTCTGGTGCCAGTAGTGATTCTAGACTCTAGGTGAAGGGAGCAAGTTGTATAGTCATTTACAGAGCAAATGAAAAGCATTTAGTGTCAAGCTTTGTGCAAGTTCTTGAAGGACTAAGGAGTTATATATAAATTTATTTTGTGACGGTCGATAGAAGTAGTAATTTTATTCAATAGGAGTTAAATTCTGATATATTTCTCTCTGTTGTATAATTCTCTCTTTTAAATGGTCAGAATCATGAGTTTTAAATTTTTTCATTTGTTGCATTGTTATGGTGTATGTAATTTTTCATTTAATGCTTCCTATTATGCTCAGTAATGCAAAATTTATGTTACTCTAGAATCATATTAAGGATTCGCCTCATTGTAATTGGTGGGCAGATTATAGGTATGAGTAAATACCAAATTTATGGAGGAGGGAAAACATGTACATGATATTCATAGAACACCTCCATATATATTACATAAACATCCATAGCATATAAAATCATAAGAGTATTAAGAATGAAAGTATCAAACACCAAAATAGATAGGAATACAACATAATTAGTAAAATATGCATGCAACTCAATTAAAGGTTTAAGGGAACATCTTTTGAGGATCCAATTCCATGATAGATGTTATACACAAATCACAATTTCATAATCAAAGGCAAACAAGAAAATGTATTCACCCACAATGAATCAACTATTATAATTGGAAGGTCACTTCACCAAGTCAACATCAAGACAACAAACCAGTGCCTTATCCTAGGGCATAGAGTCACTTACAATTAAAAGACAACCTGATAATAAACTTCAATAAGATTCATTTGTAGATAAATAGGAATGAATATGCCATTACATACACAACCTAGATTCATACATAAACTAAAAAACCCTTGACCATTCAATCCACAGTGAAAACATAAATTCAACACAAAGACAATTATGTGAAGATCTCAAACTACAAATGATATTGATAGTATAATCATAATGCTATCAAAAAGTAAATTCAAAATGTGATTCAGAAATGCACTTATCAAATTCTTGAATAGTTGAACTATTATAACTATATAAGAGTTTTCAACAACAATAAAAGTGGCCAACTGGCCATCCCTCTCTACCGATCAAAAAGAAAAAGTGGCCATCCCTCTCAAATTAATCTTGGAATCCTTTTATAAGATGAGGATTCAACAAGCTTAGAATTACTATGAGGAATCTTTGGTAGCAACCTCAACCTGATATTTCTTCTTTTGCTTTAGCATGACTTGCCACTTGTCCACCTCTTTGTCTTTTGGCCAACTAAATGTCTTTACCTCTTCCAACTTTGCAACTGAATCTATCCATCTGGCATCTCTAACTACCTTGGCCTCAACAATAAATTTTGCATGGTCAACCTCAATCTTGAACAGTGAATCAAGTATACTATTAAGGAAATCAGCATCAACCTATTCATCTATATGCTTGATTATTTCTTCTTGCTCCATAATCAAATCAAATTCGCTGGTCTAATCAAAAACTAATTTCAAATCTCCATTACTACCATAAATTGAAGGCGCCAATTTACTATAACCTTCCCCAAATGTCTACAATTTTTCATTTATAAGCACATCCTTCCCTGTGAAAAATGCATAACCTCCATTCATTACCTCCACCATGTCTTTAGTGCCACTGATCTTGGGAGGGAACTCATCACTATACATCATTGCAGTATCTAGCTTATCCATTAATCTACTTCCTCCTGACCAAACATTGAACAAAGGTCCAAGAAAAGCGACACGCTCAGAGGACCTTTTACTTGCCTCTTTCAAAGAAATGTGCAAATCATGCACTACCATCAATTTTCCTTTCAATACATTAATAATGTGTTTCAGAATTCCTGACACAACAGAGATATCCTTGACATTTTGTTACTTTCAAGCTTTTCAATTTTCTCTATGTATTACTCTATTTTTTGTTATCACATCAGCTGGTATTTTTTATACTTGTTTTATAATATGTATTGGAGGGGGCTCATTTGCAATTTTTTCTTTCAACTCCACTAACTCTTCCTCCAGAGCGCCCTTCTTCATCAGTGTCTCTTCATATTTTTTAGATAATGCAATCAATTGGCTATATGTTTTTGTGTATCTTCTTGACAAATCCTCTTTTTTGATAAATTCAAGAAAGAAACTTGAGTAAAAAATGAGGCAATCTCTGTGTTAGTTGTGTTCTACAAATTCCAGGTCATTCTTTTAGCTTTCTTTTCTACTTGGATATTTAGAAGGTGGGGCTTTTGAGTGGAAGGGGTCAAAGACCAAGCAACAAGTGTCTTTGACTTAGGATTAAATCCTGATCCTCTTATTACATCTCCAATTTCAAATTCAGTTTTAAACATTGCATCCTCTTGCTTCCTAATCTGATCAATAATAAAAATAGACTGGATATCCCATTCAGGCATCATAATCATACCAATACTCTTAATCAATTTTCTTGTCTGTTCCATATATATTTTCTCCCTGTCAGGATCATATTCCTTCAGTTCCTTGATGATCTCCTCTTTCTTTTCTACATTTCCTTCCTCTATGATCAGATTTTGTCTTAACTAATTTTGTTTCAACCTTGTCAAAAAACTTTTAAATTCATTTGACTTAATAAATTCATCTTCTTTCATGAACTCATTTGACAACATCACACGCTCATCAAAGCCTTGAGCAAGGGCTTCATTTGTTTCTCCTTGTTCTTCATTTTGCCTTGCTTCTCTAAGATGTGTCCTTATTTGATGAAAGTAGTGTCCTTGTTCTATAACAATTTCTCTAGCAGGGTCTCTCCTCACAATTGGAGCGACCTCTTTGGTTTTTTGTTTCTTTGCAGATGACACTCGGGTAGATTGAACTTCATCCCCACTCTCTACATCATCAATAGACACATTAAGTGGCCTCTTTCCATGTGAAGGATGTCCATATTGGGGGTCTTGCTACTGAGCAACCACTTCTAAAATTTTAGGCATTTATTCCATCAGAGTTTTATACAAACTCAGCATTCTGTTAATCCTCTCCAGGTACAGGTTATCAAGGCAAAAACCTAAGAAACTAGGGTCAACAGCCTTCAATTCTACTTCAACTCTCATCAAATCTTCTCCTTTCTTGTACTTCCTCTTTTTTCATAAAATTTCTAACCAAATCTTCATCATCCCATGGTTCGTGGTCCTTTATTGTGGCCCAAGGTGTCATTAATGTACATTTTATAAATTGTTCAGGATCACAGAATCTAGACACAACATTAACCAACCTATCCTGTGTTACTACTTATCAAGTTGCCATTAGTTTTTATATTCAAAGTCATACTATATATTCTAGTCGATTAGCACTACCGAATCATGTAGTCAGTATAAACAGAGAAGTCGGTACGCACAATCTAGTCGGTTATAGAAGAAAGCAGTCACAGAACACAGTATACACTGAGTTGTCTATCGAGTATCTTTTAATGGCTACCAAGCAGTAAAGTTAACATACTGAGTTGATATTCACTGAGTGAAACATGTTACTAGATACATTGAACCTAGACATGCATATGAAAACGTGTTGCAAGATCGAGGCACATATAACAGTTATTACATTGGAAATTGCACTAGAAGATTGTGTATGATTGCGAGGTCAATCTAACCAATGAAGTATTTTGTTTAGTTATTCATTCAAGGAATCTTCTTTGTAAGATCGAAGAAATGAATTAGATCACTGATTTAAGAGATCTATTTATACAACATTATTGAAGTGTATGTATGCATGAAGGAATACTGTTACAGAGATATAGAGGTCATCGAGAAGGTTTTTAGAGAACAGTTGAAGAACAAAGTAAACAGAAGGGTTTACCGAGTTACTATATGAGTTACCGAGGTATGCTAAAAGCAAGGTAATCTGATCCTAAGCACATAGAATCTGCTATAACATTTGAGATGTAAAGTTGCAGATGTTTGTAATGATTTTATTGTAATATTGTGAAGTTGAAAGAGAAACCTTTAACAGGGTAAAAGACTCTAACCAAGTCTATAAATTGTAAAGCCTCTAACCAGGTGCAGCATTCAAAATAAATGTTGTAAAAACCTTTAGCAAGGTAGATCTAATAGATCTTGTTACTCCTAATAGGGTAAGCTATCAGAAATAGCTAAATGTAGCTCTAACTGAGCATTCTTTATTATTGCAGTAGTGAAGTTGTGGGTGTCATACCCCACCGCAATTTTTCTCTCTAACCAAGAGCTTCTGCTTAACCAAAATATATGTGTTATGGAGTGAATCACGTATGATTGTTATCTATTTGTTTTAACTTTATTTTATGTTACTGCACTATTCTGTTTATGCATAATAGTAAGGTTATTATTAAAGAAAGGTTTTGAAGTACTGATTCACCCCTCCCCTCTCAGTGCATTAGCTTTCCATATTGGGCCTAACAATTGGTATCAGAGCGTCAATCTTGGAAAAGGGTTTAACTACCTAAAGAGAAAGATCTTATCAATGGAAGGCTATAAACAATCTCGGAGGATTGTGTATCTGCAAGAAGAACTGGATCATGCAAATCAAGTGATTGCAGACATGCAAAGGAAAATGCAAAAATCTCTGAAAGTAAGAAGAAGATTATCTGATGACTTGTAGGATTCTCAAGAGTTAGTGGAACAAATTGAGACATCATCTAAGAATAGTATATCTGAAGAGACTGAAGAAATGATTGGAGTATTGAAAGAAAAGAACAAAGCATTGTCTAATCAACTAAAAGCAATGAAAAGAGAACATGAACATTTCAGTACACAGATGACTGAAAATCTAGATGCATTGAGGACAGCAGAGGATAAAGCAATAGATCTAAAAAGAGAGAAACAACAACTTGAAGTCTTAGTATCTAATAAGAATGATGAAATCATAAGGTTAACTGGGATTTAAAAAAATATGACAGATCAATGAGGTTATGCACATCATGAAGCAATCCTAAAGAATGATGAAAATCAAGCATTAAAACTTGAAGTATCAAGGTTGACTGATGAACTTAAAACATAGAATAAATCCAAAGAAACATTGAAGAAGAGTTATGATGCATCAAAGATGTTGGATGAGCAACTGAATACAAGAAGACCCAACAAAGATGCAAGACTCGGTTACAAAGGAAAAGAATCAACCGAGAAAGGAATTCATACTACCGAGAGAGGAGAATCATCAAAGCAAGCTGGAAACAGGAATAACATCAAAAGGAAGAAGCCTATTTGCTACTACTATGGAAATCAAGGTCATACTGCCAACATATGCTAGATTAGAAAAGGTAAGCAACTAAATATCACTAAGTCCAATGGATATTGTTACAATTGCAATAAATATGGTCACACACCTAATCAATGTAGGGCAAAGTCTGTTAACAACTATCAGAAGGCAAAATTCAAAGGGTTTTGTAGAAACTGCAATAGATATGGACATAGTATCAAGAAGTGCTAGTCTAAGCTAAAGAACTACATGCGGTGTCCACACCGAGCAAACACTAGATGTTACCGAACTCACACAGATCCTTACCGACAATATGTAGCAGTACCATGGGATTACAATACAAGGATATGGTGTGAATGTTGTGGAAGATATGGACATATTAGTGCCAACTATTTTATAAGGTTTGGAATGAACAACTGAAGATCATGGAGAAATCCTGGTATGGCATGTTTTCATTGTCACAAAGTTGGACATTTAGCTAGAGATTGCAGAGATCAACCTAGAAGAGACACTGAAGAGATAAAAGAAAAATTTAAGATGATTTGGAAAAAGAAGGAAATCATGTCAGATGAAGAAAGCACCTTACCTACTGAGTTAGGTGCACCTATTCCAAATTAATCAGAAAAGGTATGAAGGGACTGCATTCTCTAAAGGTTAAATCATAATAGTTCCCATTCTATTATGTACAAAATTCAAAATCTGCATAGTTAAGATGCAATTAGTAAGTTTGAAATTCTATCAAAGTACTTCACAGGAAACCTGTCAAGTCGGTGTATACAGGAAGCCTATCAAGTCGGTAAATGAAGGAAATTTGGTTACTCGATTAAAATGAAAAAAGGGAGTAAATCGGTTAAAGGTGAACCAAGTGCATTTAATGTTTTGACCTAACTCACACTGAGCCCGATAAGGTATTTTGTGTACTTAAAGGTATTTTCATGGTCATTTTCATTCACCAAGTTTTCAAGAGAGCAGAGCAAAGCGAGTCAAGGTGATCAAACTTCATTCAGAGTGAATTTCAAGGTATTTACATCAAATCTCATCACACTATTAAGCTGGTTTCCGATCTTGTCAAATTGATATTATCTACCGAGTGTGAAGTGTCAGTCATTTGTAAATCGTCAAACCCTAAGGATAGTTTGCTAAGTTTTTACCTGAAACCTACAATGGCACCCATGATCCAAGATCTTGTAGTTGTCAAAAATGTGGAGAAGCCCTCGCTGAAGCACTCTTTGACTCCTAAAGTCGCCTCTAAACCGGATGACAAAACTGAATTTTCACTCATCCCTAATCAAGTCTTGTTAGTCAACGATGTTAGATTCTTCACCAAATGCCATGTTGAAGAACTCAGTCATGTTGAGATTAGTGACACATATGATGAACTTTGTACCAATGGCAAAATGGATAGCAAGTATGAGCATATCAAAATCAAGGGATTAACTGAAGCCCTAGCCTATCCCTGTGTGTTCAAACCCCAGTGGGTTAAGTTTTTTTAAGCAGAGTTCATGATGATTTTATATGGCTAGAGGAGAAACCATTCAAAATCACCAAGGAAATCATTCATGTGATCACCGGGTATCCTATCTATGATCATGCACAAGCACAGAAAATGATATCACAGAAGGAGCTAATCAGTCTAACTAGAGTAGAATCTGATTACCGAGGACTGAAATTGAACAATGTCATTGATGCAGAACTTAAGTTTGCAATTAGAGTAATTGGTTACTGTTTCTTCCAATCAGCAAGGGAAAACAGTTTACCATGTGCCGCAGTTGACTTAGCCTATAAAATAGTGAAAAAGGGAATGAAAGTAGATTTATGTGAAGTGCTACTAAAGAACTTGTTTGAGAACCTGAACACAATAAGGAAGCCGAAGAAGAACAACTCAGAAAACACACTGAAGTTTGGTTCACTTCTTGTATGCTTGTTTTTCTACTTTGAGAAGTTATTTCCCTCAGTTGGTAAAGTAGTTTGGGAGCTACACCGACCTATCACCTATTAAATCAATGATTTTATCAAGAAACTGGGAAATAATTTTAATGATATCATGGATGACTATTTCAGCAAATTTCAAGAGAAGATGCACAACAGGTACCGGATTCCACCACAGCTGGTAGAGAAATATAAGGATGATATATGTTTTGAGGTAGACACCGATTACTATTATATGAATTCTATTGAACCAAAGACTCAATCTTTTCCACCAATGGGTTATGAGATTGACTATGATATCACACAAAAGCAAATTGATGCCTATCTTTCATTGCCAAGGCATGCTACCGAACTAAGATATGGAACTTATGAAGAGGTGAAAGAAAAAGTAAAAATGAGCATTGTAGTACCCAAGGCTACAAGAAAAGCTACAAAGATGATAAAGGTTTTATCTGTGAAATTCAGAGAAGAATCCTCCTCTACACCTGTCAAAGGCACTCTTGCCATTGCCGAAGAGGAATCAGAAGCTCAAGAGGCAGCAATAACATTAAGTATCTAGTTGCCTAAGGGTAAAGTTTTGAAAAGAAAGAAACAGGACATTTCAAAGTCCCTACCGACTCCACCAACAAAGAGACCTAACACTAGAGCATCAACTGCATCACCGAGTAAGAAACAAAAGAGTGTTACTACACCCAAGGTAACCAAGACCTATAAGAAATCTACTCAGAGACTCATTTTGGCAAAAGAGTCTAGTGATACAGAATCCGATGATGCAAACAAATTTCAGATTGTAAAAAGCAAGAAGGTAAATATTCATAGTGTTGAAAAATTTTGTGCCAATCTTAAAGAATATGGTGGATTTGCAAGATTTAGATATGTCAAGTATGAGACTAGGAATAATGATTAGAAGCAACAAATTGAAGAAGCTGTCATCTGCACACTTCTAAAGTTTCGGCTAACAAATGAAAATATGCAATGGACTCAGAGAAACAAATAAGAGAAAGAAGTCTAGTCCATCTATTTCCTAATATATCTGTAGCAAAAATTAAAGAACATTTGACAACATACAATTCTAAATTTCTTGTCAAACAGAGAGCCTTAAAATTGATGAATGGGCTATACATTGATGTAGAAAATGAGACGAAAGCCAAGTGGTAGGAAATCTTCAAAATAAAGCATGTCGGTGAACAATCTCAAGTTGAAATTGTTGATGTCACCAAACAAGATCCTGATGTCACTGAGCAAGGTGCTGATGCTACCAAGCAAGACCCAGGTGACACTATTTAAATTGATGAAGATGTCATGGATGCAGAAGCATCGGAGCAAGAAATGATTGAAGACACTACCTATGCAAAACTTGTATCTAGTGAATCTGTATTAGAACAAGTTCAGCCTTATCTGCCAATCAAGCCACTTGTCTCAACCGAAGCTCCTAAGGATACAGAACAAGGCACTAAAGGTCACAAGTCTGAAGCAGCAGAAGATACAACTAAAGATCAGACGTCTCAAGCACCGTCAAGCACTGAAAATGTTACAGCTGAGACCTCTAGTACCAAGACACCCAAGGACACCACAATGGCTACAAGAAGCGACCAAATTGTTGCATCTACCAAGCAACCTACTGAGGGTCAGCAAGCCTCACAAGCACTTGTATTAGTTCAACCGATCAAAGGTAAAGAGAAGAAGATGAGAAAGCATAGTTTCAAAGTTGATTTAACTAAACCAATAGTGTTGCCCAATGTGGATATCTCAAAATTAAAAGGGCAAGCACTTATTGATTTTGGTGAACTATGCAAAGCAAAGGCTGAACAAGAAAAACAATTGGCCATTCAAAAGAAGAATAAAGTACTACAGAAGGTAAAGACACTACTGATAGATATGCTACCTTCAACAACAGTGTCAACCGATGTAGCCATCCACATTCAACTGGATAAACTCCTTACTCAAATAGAAACATTTGGAGTTGATGCATCTGAGCACTCGAGCAAGCTAAAAGATAAAGAGCTTACTGCAAAGATGATAGAAGAGGTACACAAAGTTCTCGCTATAGGAAAAGTAAAGCTTGTCAAATTCATTGCTGAGTTGTCCCCTCAACTCAAGCATATTCTTTATTTATTTCAGAAACTTTGTACATTTTCCTTATTCATTAAAGATATCAAGAATAAAACTGATGCAATTGAGAAAGAGATCACCGATCTCTCAACTAAGTTGACCACCGAGCCTAATTTAGTTCAAAATTTTTATACCAAGCTTCAACAACTCATGGCTCAACAGTTAGAACTCAGAAATGAAGAGCATAAGATTAGGATGGATATAATGACCCTCTAGACATTATTCCTTCCTCGTCTCTCATCAATTCAAGAGAAGATTAACCGAGCTACATGCCTATCTACTACACAAGAGGGAAGCACTCTTGATGGCTTAATATCACTATTGGCTGATATTCAAGCATAAAATTCTTTAATGGAAAGTGTAAAGGACGCACTCTCAGTCGCACTCACCAATGCCCAAAACAAGTATAAATTTATTTTTGATCAGTTACTGCCCCCGAATGGAAATTAATTTTTTGATGTTTGTCAAAAAAGGGGAGTAATACTACATAAGGGGAATAATATACTATATTTGGAGAGTGATACAGTTTTAGTAATACAGTTTTAAGTATTGTATACAGGGGAGTATACCGAGCAGAGCATGCAGAGAAAGCAGAGCATACAAGCACAGAACATAACCAAGCATGCCAAATCCGAGTAATATACATAATAATGATAAGGGGAGTATATCTGCATATACTATTTCATTGACTATTGTATATATTGTCAAGTGTAGTCATTTTGCAAAATATATAGATTTTTGAGTTATGACTTTGAAAGTAGTTTTTGTCAAACATCTCAACTAATGCCAAAAGGGGAGATTGTTACTACTTATCAAGTTGCCATTAGTTTTTATATTCAAAGTCATACTATATATTCTAGTCGGTTAGCACTACTGAATCATTCAGTCAATATAAATAGAGAAGTTGGTATGCACAGTCTAGTTGGTTACAAAAGAAAGCAGTCACAGAACGCAGTATACACCAAGCTGTCTACCGAGTATCTTTTTATGGCTACCGAGCAGTAAAGCTAACACACCGAGTTGATATTCACCGAGTGAAATGTGTTACTAGATGCATTGAACCTGGACATGCATATGAAAACGTGTTACAAGATCGAGGCACATCTAACTATTATTACATTGGAAATTACACTAGAAGATTGTATATGATTGCGAGGTCAATCTAACCAATGAAGTATTTTGTTTAGTTATTCATTCGAGGAATCTTGTTTGTAAGATCGAAGCAATGAATTAGATCACCATTTTAAGAGATATATATATACAACATTATTGAAGTTTATGTATGCATGAAGGAAGACTTTTACAGAGACACAGAGGTCACCGAGAAGGTTTTCAGAGAACAGTCAAAGAACAGAGTAAACAGAAGGGTTTATCGAGTTACTATATGAGTTACCGAGGTATGCTAAAAGCAAGGTAATCTTATCCTGAGCACATAGAATCTGCTATAACATTTCAGATGTAAAGTTGCAGATGTTTGTAATGATTTTATTGTAATATTGTGAAGTTGAAAGAGAAACCTTTAACAAGGTAAAAGATTCTAACCAAGTCTATAAATTGTAAACCCTCTAACCAGGTGCAGCATTCAGAATAAATGTTGTAAAATCCTTTAGCAAGGTAGATCTAATAGATCTTGTTACTCCTAATAGGGTAAGCTATTAGAAATAGCTAAATGTAGCTCTAACCAAGAATTCTTTATTATTGTAGTAGTGAAGTTGTGGGTGCCATCCCCACCGCAGTTTTTCTCTCTAACCAAGAGTTTCTGCGTAACCAAAATATATGTATTATGGAGTGAATCATGTATGATTGTTATATGTTTGTTTTAACTTTATTTTATGTTACTGCACTATTATGTTTATGCATAATAGTAAGGTTATTATTAAAGAAAGGTTTTGAAGTACTGATTCACCCCTCCCCTCTCAATACATTAGCTTTCCATATTGGGCCTAACATCCTGTTTAAGGAAATTGTTTACTTCATCAAAGGAACTCCTACCAATGGTAAAATCAAATGCAACCCAAAGCCTAGGAAGAAGAGAACCCCTCCTGTGTCTATCAAGGTATTCTTTTCCAACTAGCATCAATTGCCAAATAAACTCCATAAAAGCAATCCTAATTGGAACAAATTTTGGTAAAATATGGGGAGGCTGAGGACACCCATAGACTCTGATCACAGTAAAGTTATCAAAAAAGAAATAGTCCCCCCATTTATGTGAAATAGATGAGTTTGGAACATACTGGTAAGGTCTCAAAACTCTCCTAACATTAATTGACAATTGTTCCCTATTTATTCCTAGCATTTCTATAATTGGCAAAACAATCCAATTTTCAAAGAAAAGGAAAGAAGAATGGGAAGAACTATTGTCCCAAACCTGGGTCCATCTTTGTATTGGCATTAAGGCACCCAATTCTTCTCTAAAAAGCTCTAATTCTTTATTCACGAACTCAATATTATAGAACAAGATTAAATGCATCGGCAATGAATAATGCTTGAATGTAGGGCTAGGTGCACCACTCTGAATTTGAACTAGAGCATTATGAATGTGTTCAACCACATAGCCCACATAATCATAATCGTTGTTAACATTTGGGTGTTGAATGTCCATAGCTATTATCAGTAATTCAGCTGACACTGTTGAATCTCCATCAAAACCCAACACTCTACATAATCCATAGATTGTGCAATGCATATAATGGTGGAAAGGTGTGATGTCAAAGGGTGGTTGGATACTATCTGGAATGATAATTGGTTTCCTATTCACCCTAGGCATGTATATGGGCATTGCATGCTTCTTGATAACATCTTTGTATTTGTCTTAACCCTCTGCAATCCGTTCCAAATCTATATCTGTACATGAAGCACCAGTAATCTGGAAAGCTTGAACAAAGCTATCTCTGTTAATTGAAACTAGGGTAGACTGGTTCTTTCGTCTGATTAACCTAGATACTGGGCAATAGATTTTGGCCAACTCTTTGATCAAATCCACATCAACATACACATCTGGCACAATTAACTTTGCCCTATTTAAATCCCAAGGGTTTGACATCGGGACACCCTTAACCTTATTATTCCAGAAATAATGAAAAAGAGCAGAACCAGTCATATGAAGCAAGGTCGGGTTTCTGCATTGGCTCCATAAATCTTTCCATGCCAAATCATTTGTATTCAAAGCAACGGAAGTCCCTGGCATATAATCTAAAAATTCTTCTTTGTATTTCTTAACCGTCTTTTCCTCAGTGGTCTTGGGCTTGGAACCTCCAGGTCCTCCACTTGTCGTGGCCTTGGGCTTGGAACCTCTAGTTCCACTCGTTTCCTTGCTCATTTTAGCTACAAGAGAAAAACTTAACCAATTTTCTAAAATTTTCCCACACCCAACACTCTGAATTCTCCAACGTTGTTACAGAGCTCAATTTGTTAGCAAATGCACACTCCAATGAGAAATTGTAGGTGATTGAAGGTTTTGTCATTGATGGCAACCTTGCAATCATATGATACCAGCAAGACAAATATACCGGCACCAGCAATGACAAACTCTACACCAGCACACAGAACACCGACAGTGAAAGGATGGATACTGGCACTCTGGCCGACAAGAATTTTGTTGATAATATATTTTGTAATTAATTGTAAAATCATTGTAAGCCGACATGGCAAGTTGTAATATGACTCATATATGTATGAGATCATTGTAGAACATTTAATAATAATGTGATAAGTGAAATTATGCAGACCTAATATGCGGATTATAGATTAAGGGTTTATGTATGAAGCAGAGCTAAAACCGGTACTGGATTTGGCATAGCAGATGCTAATTTGAAGCAGTACAAAACATTGGATTTGTATAATCCATTTTTGTAAGTCAGTGTGACTTCCTTTGTAATTGAGCAGTGAACTCTAGGCACTTGGCCTTCCTGCATGTGCAGGCCCCTCTTGTAAAATAGTAATATTCCCTTATTGGCTAGTAAGTGAATATTGTGGGTCACAAATCCCACCGAGGTTTTTCCCACACCGGGTTTCCTCATTAAACTACTGTGTTATGGTGTGTTTTTCATGTGGTTGTTGTTATTCTTATTTACTGCATTATTTTTGGTTTACCGATACATAGTATTGATATGCTTTACATGTTTTAAATCAAGTAAATTCATAAACCAGTTAGATACTGATTCACCCCCCCTCTCAATATCTTTGGGAATCCTAACAATTGGTATCAGATCCTGGTCCTCTATTTTCAGAAGCCTAATAGCTTGAGGAAGATCTTGACACCGGTAGAGATGGAAAACTTGAAGAAACAATTGGAAACAGCTCTTTCAGACTATGATGTAAAAAAATTGAAAAATATCAAACTTGAAGATGATCTAAAGGTTGCTCAGGATATTATTCAAGCACTTCAAGAAAATCTTACCATTGCAAGAAATAAGAGAAGAGAACTTTCTGAAAAGATACATAATGAGAATGATGAAAAGGAAACTCTTAATGATCTGGTAAACAAACTAAGACAAGAAAGTAGTACTACAAAGAATGAGATGCAGGATATGACTATGAGATTTTACAAAGAAATTGAAGATAGGAAGAAAAATGAAGAAGATTGAATGATGCTGCAAATGAAAACACAAGACTTACTTATGAAAATGATATGTTGAAGATAGATCTAATGCATACACAAAATGACTCAAATGAACTCATGAGACAGAAAGGAATCTTGGAAAGAGAACTGGCTACTACAAATCAACACAAGGAGAAATTCAAGAAAAGCTCAGAAGAACTTGGTGACATGCTAAAGAATCAGAAACCTAATGGTGACACTAATGGCCTTGGCTTTGAAGTTGGTGAAAGCTCTGGTACTACAAACACAAATGATCATAGCAAACCCATAAGGCAACCAAATGCTTATAAATTTAATGGCAGATGCTTTAACTATAACAAGTATGGTCATAGAGCAAATCAGTGTAGATCTAGAAATTATCAAAGCACTAATACACCCACCAGTCAATGTTCTAAATGCAACAAAGTTGGTCATAATTCAGAAAATTGCAGAATGAATGTAAGATGTTATGTTTGTGGGAGATTTGGACACTTATTTAATCAATGCAGAACACAAACCGGCGTAGGATATGGAAAATCTATTCAGAAAAACAATGTGACCTATTATGCTTGTAACAAGATTGGACATATTGTAAAATTTTGTAGAAGTAAGGCACCACTGACAAATAATAATGGTGCTAGTTTGAAAGGTAAAGAAAAGGTTGAAGAGGTAAAGTAAGAATTCTCAAAACAATGGATCAGAAAGTCAGATCAGAATGTTGATGTGAATACTCCTCCACCAGAAGAATGGAGTAACACTCCACCGGTAGGAGACTCCTCATCTAACTGAAGAAAATTCCTTTTAGCAACAAATGAAATACATGCTATTATTCCCTTGATTGATGGTGAAAAGTTGAGATTACTTCTATACTGGCAAATAAGTTAAGTTGTAACTTAACGGACAAGCATTAAATGTGGTGGTTGGCGAAAATAATACTATAAAGCAAGTATTTTAGCTCCAATTTTCATTCAACAAGCATTCAAATCTTCAAGAGTGTGAAAATTCCCGAGCGAAGGCATTCCAAGCAAAGAAGCAAAGCAATCTATCAAATCATTCATCCTTAAGGCAAATCAAGGTATTTATAGCTATGGCATCTTCATCCACTCCTAAATTTATTGCAAACCCTACTATTGTTAAAGTTGTTAAGTGACCTATACCCGTTTTTTAGCTAGTTCCTAAAATTGCTAAGAAAGATGATAGCATAGGTGCATTCTCTCAAATCCCTAAAGGATTGGTATATGTTGAAGACCCTAGAATGTATATACATTATCATATTGATGAACTAGGTGATGATGAAATTAAAAATATGTATAAAACTATAATTTGTGATGAATCTAGAAATATCAAACTTGAACATAAGATAGTATAAACCCTAGGTTTCGCTAAAATTCTTAGTATCCCAGATTTCTCCAAGGATATCATAAGAATTATGTTAAGCAGAGTACATGGTGAATTTTTCTGGTTAGATTCTATTCACAAGATCACAAAAGAAGTGGTAAGGGTAGTCACAGGATTACCCTCCACCGGCAATAGACCTGACAAAACTAAGAAGGTCTCAATTGATCTAGTGACAAGCCTAACCGGTGCAACATTTGATAAGAGATCACTAAGGGTAAACGATGTAAAGGATACAAATATCAGATTTATCAATATGATCTTAGGTTACAAGACTACACATGCAAATAGGTTAAACTCAATTTCTAGCCTATGTATTAAGAGTGCCTATGATATGATAAATGATAATTCAAGGATAGACATATGTGAATGGCTTAAAGATGAGCTAATAGACAATCTAGGAAAGATCAAAGGGGAAAAGAAAGGAACATTCAGATTTGGAAACCTACTTATTTGTCTGATGTTATACATAACCAAACAAGTACCTGGTATTGGTGCCAAAGATTTTGGATTTGATATACCGGTAGGAAAACAACTATCAGAATTGCTGAACAATATGGGAGAGAACAAGGAGAAAACCATAAATGAGCAATTTCAAGCACTAAAGGCTCGAATGAAAACAAGAGTAAGGTTATCACAAGCTATTGTGGATAAGTACCAAAAGGAAATCTATTTTGTGATAAAGAAAGATGAAATTTGGATGGAGGCATTTATCCCTAGAACCATCTGGGTTACTAAAATGGGGTATGAGATTGATGACAACATAATAGAAACCTATGCAAAAGCCCTCCTAGAAGCTCCTAAGGAACCTAAAGAAAAAGTATTTGGTAGTGTTGAAAGTATAGAAAGCCAAATTCAATCAAGGAAAATAATTAAGAAGGTTGAGGAAACTGATAGAAAAGGAACCTGGCAGGAAAAAGATATTAAGGAAGATGTGCTAAAACAAACTGGTATAACTGAAAGTGAGTTGGAAGCACTTCAACCGGAAACTCACCTTTCACCGGTTGGAACTTATTCAGAAAGTGACATACCTGTTGTATTTAAGAGAGTTGAAAGGAAAAGAAAACCTTCACTGGCACCTTCTCTTACACCAAAGAGGACAAGATAGAAGCAACAGGCAGTGAGGCCCCCAGCAAAGAAATTAACTCCAAAGAAAAAGAAGATGACTGCTAAGAAGAAGACACAACAAACTATTGCTCCCATTGATAAACTTCTCAGTGAAATTACAGAGGATGGAAAGTTGAAGAACATCAACAAATTATATGACACACTATCTGCTAATGACAAAGAGAAAGTAGAGAATAGTGTAATCTTACACTTAGATATTTTCAAGAAATTTTTGATGCAAGTTGTTGATGAAATACCAGCAGATCTATATAATAGACTAGAAGCTAGAAGAGTAGCTATTATTGAGCTAGATAAGAAAATATAGATTGAAAAACTACTTGCAGTGCACCCTGTTAACTCACCTAATGAGATAGATCAATTAATCTCTGAGGCTAATCGGTCAGTATTCTCAACTGCTCACCGACATGTAGCATTGATGGTAGGAAGAGTGAATCAGGTAACAGAGGAAACAATAGATGCATGGGACATATTCCTATTAGAAAAAAGAGAAATAGGAAGAGTATCAAAAACCTAAAACCTTCAAGGTATATCAAAAGGACAGGGACAAAGGAAAAGGTAAGGTAGGTGGACCTCCCAATATAAAGATAACATACAACTTACCCCCACTGCCTCTAGATACTCCACCAGTAGACCCTACTGACAATCAACTAGCAACTAAGAGTATGGACACACCACATGAGGATACAAATCCTGATTCTGAGGTGTTATATACAATTAACATTGACACTCAGGAAGTCAATATTGTGGTGGATAAGGAATCAACTAAGAAATCAAATGTGGCAACAAAGCCACTGGCAGGAAATATTGCAGTAGAAAACATTGAAATTGGGGAACTAAAACAAACTAAAGGATCAAGTGAACCCCCAGACACTGAAAAGGAAAAGACCATAGATGTGCATACTGATGCATCCACTGAGCTAGTGACAAATACTGAAACTAAAAAACCAACGGAGTCACCGGCAACAAGGAGCACAGAGGAAAACCCGATAGTGGACAACACAAAGAAATAGGTAGAGCAACATGCTCCTTCAGAGGTACAGACAAAGATAGTGCCACTGGCCCAAAATGAAAAGCCTAAAATTTTGTTTGTAGAAATGCAAACTCAAACAGATCCTCCAAAGAAAGAGGAAAGCAAAGCTATAACTACAACTGGTGAATTACAGATTGTAAAAATTGTTGGATAAACATCTGGTACAACCATGACAAAATTCAGACCTACTAATATAACTGAGGTCTTATTAGATTCAATAAATAAAATAACAGAGTGCAATGCACAAGCCTATAAGGCTATAGATAACACTTTACCAATTTTGAAGATGATAGCTCCAAAGTGTAACAAAGACAATAAAGATTCTTTGAGCCAATTAGATACATTGTCTAAGTATATAACCAACAACCTAATAACACTGGACAAAATAAATGAGGATACATTTAAGGAAAGAATGATAAAAGAGAAAGAGAAATTCTTTATGGAAATTGTGAATAAGAACAAAGAGGAAATGGATACTCTTTTACCGGAACTCAATGAAATCATTTTTGACTTCAAGAAATTGTACAAGGATACATGCAAAACGGATGTATTAATAGAGGATCTTGACAAAGAAATTAGAAAAGCATAGGATAAGATTAATACTATTGTTGATAATCTGATTGGAACATCAGACTCATTTTTGGAATTAGAGAAGAAAATTGCAGAGCAGGAAGAGAAAATCAAGAAACTAGAAAATGAAAAACAAAGAATAAAGGACATAGCAAAGGACTTAAAATGCAGACTTGGTCCAAGACTAGAGTATCTTATTTCTTTGAGAAAAGAAATATCTGAGGCTCTGGTTCCCAGACTAAAGACACTAGAAGAGAAAATGCACGTACTCACCGGTACAATGCAGAGAACCCAAGAGGCTATAAAAGATAGTAAAACATTCAGCAACGACATAAATTTAATTTTGATAGATATTTTTTAGATTGTAACCCAATGGTTACAAGAATCCAGGCAAGACTCCACTTACAATGAATGACAACCTTTGTCATTGATGTCAAAGGGGCAGTAGAGGCAATGAGAAAAATGATCAGTAGATGACACCATCAACTCAGGGGGAGCTCATATTTTTTTGGTAACACAGTTTTGGTAAAACAATTTTGGCAAATTTTTTTTGGGGATATCAATTTTGGACACTTTTTTATTTTTCTCATGAGTGTTGCCATCAATGCCAAAGGGGGAGATTGTTGGCAAATGCAAACTCCAATGAGAAATTGTAGGTGATTGAAGGATTTTTCATTGATGGAAACCTTGCAATCATATGATACTAGCAAGACAAATATACCAGCACTGACAATGACAAACTCTACACCGGCACACAAAACACTGGTAGTGAAAGGATGGATACTGGCACTCTGGCCGATGGGAATTTTGTTGATAATATATTTTGTAATTAATTGTAAAATCATTGTAAGCCGACATGGCGAGTTATAATATGACTCATATATGTATGAGATCATTGTATAACATTTAGTAATAATGTGAGGTGAAATTATGCAGACCTAATATGCAAATTATAGGTTAAGGGTTTATGTATGAAGCAGAGCTAAAACCGATATTGGATCTGGCATAGCAGATGCTAATTTGAAGTAGTACAAGACATTGGATTTGTATAATCCATTTTTGTAAGTCAGTGTGACTTCCTTTGTAATTGAGCAGTGAGCTCTAGGCACTTGGCCTTCCTGCATGTGCAGGCCCCTCTTGTAAAACAATAATATTCCCTTATTGGCCAGTAAGTGAATATTATGGGTCACAAATCCCACCGAGGTTTTTCCCACACCGGGTTTCCTCGTTAAACGACTATGTTATGGTGTGCTTTTCATGTGGTTGTTATTCTTGTTTACTGCATTATTTTTGGTTTACCAATACATGGTATTGATATGCTTTACATGTTTTAAATCAAGTAAATTCATAAACTTGTTAGATACTGATTCACCCCCCCCTCTTGGTATCTTTGGGAATCCTAACACAATTCACTGGATTTCCTCAAAGATAAAATGCATTAATGCAATTATACAAATTCTCGGCTCGATCATGCAATTTATGGTATTTGGGCACCATCACTTCTCTCAAGTCTCATTAATTGCCACACTTACATGAACTAGCTACTATGGCATTAATTCAAAGCTGAAGTACTCGAGTGAAATTTGAATTCATGCCCTTCTATTTGATTGGTGATTTCCATTCAAAAAATTTACACAACCCGACAAACAAGTCCACGTGTCAATCCCCATCTTTAATTTCACACTCGCAATTGGTTATAACAATTTGGAAAGTAACCGGTGAGTTAACGACAATGCTACCAAATCCTTTTAATTGCAAGCTCACAACCCCTTTTACAAATCCTCAATGAATCTTGCGAGTGAGCGACAGCCATTGATCTTCATCAAGCCCTTCAGTTGCAACCTCGCAACAACATTTGTAATGTTCTTTCTTTACCTGCGATCTGGTGACCACTGCAAATCTAACAAAACAACTTATTTCATCACAAGCTCGCAACTTGAAACTTAACTTAAACAGTTAAACCCTTGCGATCCCGCGATAACAAGACACTTAACCACCATTGCATGCTCACAACACTTTTTGACTTAAGACTTACAAACCTGCGAGCATGTGATGACCATAAAATCAGACCAAAACTTACCTATTGCCAGATCGCAACATAAAATGCTAAACAACTTCAAAACCTATGAGAAAGAAATGAAACCAACTAAGTTGTGATACCAACCACATTGCATGATCGCAAATTAAAATGAATTAACCGCGAACACCTCGCAACCTTGCGATAACATAAAATCACACCCAGTCGCAACCTCACAACAAAAAATGGTCAAGTGCAAAACATCTTGTGAGGTAGCGACAACTAAAATCTCCCAGTACTCGCAAGCTCGTGACTTAAACTCACTTGATGATAAAGGACCTACGAGCTAGTGATAACCATAAAATCTCAAAAAAATTTATCTCTTGACCGCAACGACCCAATGAGTACCAACAAAAATCGATGTTTTATGTTAATTACTGTCATAAACAAGCGTGAGTAGTGGCACACAGACCATTAAGGAGTAATGACTCACTCGCTAACTCTCGCGGCTATAATGCATGGCATCAAACCAATTTGAGATTCGCAACCAAAGCAATTTCATTAACAATCTCTAGCTCGCTAACATAAAATGTTAACACTCAAAAAACTAGAGACCTCGCGATTTAAACCCAAACCAACACTCTCTAACTCGCCACTTAAATTGTTAAACATGAAATTTATCTGTGAGTTAGAGATGAAACATTAAACATGTCTCATTGTCTGACCAATCGTTTGACCACGCTTGACATGGACATGGACAAATAAAGAGAGGACAACTCAGATTTTCAATGCATGACAACTTTGATTTACTAGCCAACTAAGACAAAAAAACAAACACAAAACCCTAATCGCCATGAACATCATGTTAAGAATTTAATGTAGAATAGTAGAAAGGTTCTAACAGTTATGCAATATGATTCATTTTATGGATCTTGTAACACAAATTGTTGCATTTCATGTTCAACATAATAGAACCAATTTACTAATAATTCAATTGCTTACTAATAATTCATAAAATAAATTCTAACTGTTTACTAATAATTCAAATTCACAATTAAAAATATGAAATAAGTATCTGTTCTAGTTGACAAATTCAAGGAATACAATATCAAAAATCATCAATGACAACTATAGTATTGCAAATTGAAATTGTAATATGACTCAAGAACTATAGCATAATTATAAATACCTATAAACTGACTGTTAATTCACTTCAGTGACTCAGTCTGAGGCTTCTATATCCCAAATGGACTCAAGATCTGGAAACTAACTAGTACTAACAGGTTCATCTTCATTCTAAGTCAGGTATTCAAAAATTTCTTTGTCTTCATGTTGACTCTGAGTTTGCGATCCATCATTTGTCTCAGCACTAGCACTAGCAGTAGCACCACCAACTTTTAAAGTGTTGCACAACCCTCATCTTTCACACATGGAATTCCAGATCGCTAGTGCCCTATCATATGGAAAATCTCTAACATTATACTGAGTTACAAACAACCTCAAGCAAGTTTCCAATTCCAAAGAAGACTTTATGGTAGTATCTTTAAGTTTAAGTTTTGGTCATTTTGATGGCCTCCCAATCCCTTCAGTTTCACCACCCTAAGGATTCTTACCCTTGTCTGACATCCCAACCCCTTCACCACCCTGAGGAGTCTCAGTCTCACCCTTGTCTGACATCTCAATCCCTTCACCACCCTGAGGAGTCTCACCCACATCTAATTGTGACATCTTGAGTCTTGACCTCTCGAGTCTTGACCTCTCATTACGAATTAAAAGTTAAAACTAATACTATCAAGTATGAAGAAATGATTACTCACCTTTATGCCTTCTCAATTCTCTAAAATAGGAATCGGGAATGTTTGGACCTGTGTTGCAGGATTCTAACTCTAGCCCTCCGCCCTAAAATGAACTTCAATGCTCCAACTCAAATTGCGGAATGTGAATTGAGAGCTCCCAAATTTACTAATCAGACACGAACAAATTGTAAGAAAGTCAAAGAGTGTATTTATATCAATCCATGATTGCTTTTTTGGCAAATTTGGTTGACGCATCCAATGAACATTTAATTTAAGCAAGGTGAAATGGGTCCTCAAATGCTTATAATGTTTTAATTGATATTGGTAAATTTGACCAACGCATGCAATGAACATTTAATTTAAGCGGGATGAAATGGGTCCTCGAATGCTTATAATGTTTTAATTGATATTGACAAATTTGGCTGACGCATGCAATGAACATGTAATTTAGCATTGGCAAATTATGTCCTGAGTACGTGGTCATTTTACTATTGTTGGTGAATAACGGAGGTGGTCTAATACCCACATCTGAGTGATTCAAGGTGAATATTATGAGCATGCACATCGAACGGTGTGTGGTCAATGGCGAAGCCAAAATATAGTGTACCGTTAACCCCGAAATTCTAGGCGATTTGACTAGCGATGTTGCCCTAGACTATTCACCATTTCCTCCAAAAAAACTACAAAAAAATACGTGGAATTCGCCAATTGGTGAATATTCGCCACTAAAAAACTCTCTGCTAGCAAGAGAAAATATACGGCCATACCTACTAATACTATCAAGGAGATAAAATGGCCAATTCTATTGGAAATCCTAGTAATAACCTCCTCATCTAAAAATTCCAAACAAAGAGCTAGGACTTTAACCCAAGTAGGGATATAACTAGGGAGGGAATCAAAAGGGTTAAAGTCAAGGTGTCATTTACAAAGAGAGAGAATTTTATTTCCAAAGAACCAAGGGCCTTATATAATAATATTACAGCAATCCCCATTGAGATAAAAAGAGAAACAAAAAAGACATTTAGGAAGAACAAAAATAAAGGCATTGCCTTTTATCACCCACTTAGTATAAACCCACTTGTAAAGAATCTCAATGTTGGGTTGTCTACCAAAAATATTACCCACAAGACACAATCCTTGTCAATAGTTTGGTATTTAACCTCAAGACACAATCCTCCCTCAAAATGAAAAATATCCACCTTATCATTATATTTAAAGGTCTTTCCAAATCATGAAGATAATTGAGGAAGGAGGAGAAGATATTTATGGCTAGATGCTAATCTCAAAGCCAAAGAGGACCCACTCAATTGTGCTTTCTAGAGCACAAGACCAAACTCACTTAGAGAACAAGCAATCCCCTTAACAATGCTAGGGGACCGTGGGTGTCCCCGTGCATGAGAGTGAGAGTTTTCTCACACATCACTTGTGATTCCCATTTCAAGTTTTTTAAAATATATTTTAATTTTTTTTTAGTTTTCTAATTCTTTAGTTTGTGGCTTTGGGATATTTTGACTTCAAAACAATATGCATGACTAACTCTAGAGTTTTATAAGTGGTTTTCAATTTATTTTTTTACCATTTTTAAGATTCAACAACTTTCCAAAGATATATAATTGTTATAATAATTTAACTTTTAGAGTATACCAAGCATGTAGAGGATATCAAACTAGTTAACAAAAATAATAATTATGAACATGCAAAATTATTGGAACAAAATAGAGTTGTAAATACACACTTAATGTCCTCCCATATTTTTTGGGATAAATAAGTTTTTCTTTATTAGAATTTATTGTAAAAATAAAGACTATCATGCATGTGCCTCAAAATAGGCATGATAGCTAAAATCCTATGGGCAATTAACTTCAAGTTGTGTTTTGTTAAGGGTTTCATCTTAGGAGTAACCAAACCTTTTGATACAAATTAATGACATGGATTCCAAAGGAAATTGGTCAAATGTTCAAATTGAATTCTTTTAAGAGTTTGATTTTAGGAGTGACTAAACATTTTCATAGAAATGAATCTTGTCAATTCCAAAAGAAATTAACTAAATTATAATTAATAGTGATAACTATTAACTATCTACAAAGCATAAGCAATTACATTGAGTTTTTTATAATTTCCTATTTCATGAATGAAAATGAAGAACATGGGCCATTCTACTTATAAAGGAAGGATATTGTGTTATTTCCTAGGTTAGATTTATTTTGCATTCTTTAAAAATAGTTTATGTAGTAGATTGTTCTATTTATAATTTTATAATTTAAGTTTTGTTGATTAATATAAGTTTTTTTGTGAAAATTTTATTTTTCATAATTTGAAATCATATCAACATTTAAATAAGTTTGATTTATAACAATAGTAATAATAGATCAAGAAGTTTAAATTTGTATTCATTTTTAATTTTAATAGAAAAAATATCGGTTTGATGGTCTTCTCTTCTTTTGTAAATAGTCATAGTCGTTATTTTAGTTTAATAATATTAACATTATTCATTTAAAATAGAGACTTGACAATGATCTTTATCACTTATTAATTTTCTATATATAAAATTTCATAAATATCATTGTGAACCACTTCTTGACATAATTATATAATATGATGAAAATGATTAAAAAATATTTCATTCCTAGATACAACCTCCTCAACTCCCCTTTGAAAATAACTCTTAACTAACTTTTCATACATTTTAACATTAATATTTAAATATTAGCCTTTACCTTTAATATAATTATTTAATACCTATTATTTAACTATATATACTAAAGATGTGATATATATATATATATATACACCCACCTTATAAGTTTGAGTTCATTTTGGCTTTGGCCCAATATCATGTAAATAAAAGGGAAATAGTAATGGATATTTTACCTATATTTGCATATTTTAAATACAAACATCATTTCTTCAACATTTTGCAAATAAAAAAATGGAGTGTTTTTCATGTTAGTGTATCTTTATATATTTTATTTATTATTACATATTGAAGTAGCATGAATTAATCATTTGGAAGTGACCACCCCAATAATAATAATAAATATGGTAGGACCATATATTGCACTAATGTAGAGGATATGCCCTCACTTCTCGCATGTTTTAGGTCTCTCTTGTATCTGTGTTGCACTCATGTCCATCACTTAGATTTTTGAGGATGTAGTTTATATTTTATCACTGATCACATCCTCAATATATAAAAAAATTGTCAACAAATTATTTTATTTTATATTTAATTATTTGTAAACATATATTTTCTTACCTAAAATGTATCATATGATTTTCTATGTAGTCATTTTTTTAAGGATAAATTGCACCTTTCTTCTTTTATATGTTATGTAATGGGTAATATATTTCGATAAATTCTATATTATTTTAATTAAAGTTGCTTTCAAATTCTTACACAAGTCAAATTAGACATGGATTGTATCTTTCATGAAGACCAACTTAGTAATAAAGCTATGACTATTAGATTTTGAGGATGTGGTTTATATTTCATCATTGATCATATTCTTAAAATATAATTTTTTTGCCAACAAACTATTTCATTTGATATTTTATTATTCATAAATGTCTCTTTCCTTACCTAAAATTTATCATATAGTTCTCTATGGATTCATTTTTTGGGGATATATTCCACACTTTTTCTAAGCTATATATTATATAATGGTTAACATCTCTCTTCATGAATCCTACACTATCCTAGTTAAAGTGGCTTTTAAATTCTTATATCAATCATTTGGACATAGATTATATCCTTCATGGAGACCAACTTAGTAATAAATTGATGACTATCATATATAACATGATGACATCGTACTTTCTCAAACTATATTTTGGGTTTCATGAAGACCAACTACATTAGATCTTAATGATAGTTTATCTACCAAGATATATTCACTCTATTTGTTGAATTCTTCCTTTGTGAGTTTTATAGATGTGAAGACATTAATTGAGAAAATATATATTTTGATTTAGGTATTGATAAATATAAGTTTTGATGTTACTTTATCATAATTTCAAAGCTCTATAGTACACATGTGAGGCCCAACATTTTTGCAAAGCTCATTTGTAATGGTAGACTCAAATTTTGAAATTATGATCATCATGATAAATTGTCTTAGGCATTGATACCATAATTAGAATAGTTTAATTTATGTGTATTTGATGATGATTTAATTAGTTGATAAAATATATTTCAATTTTTATTTAATGGATGCATGTTATGTATTTTCCTTCTGTTATCATGATATGATGTTGAATGTGGCTTTCAATTACTCTTTGAACTACTCAATTAACCTAGCTTAATTTTGAATTGATAATGATTACCTATAGTGTATTAAGAGAATAAACATGAGATGATGTGAAATTAAATTTGCATTGATATCATTCGATGGACGGGAAAGTAGAGGGAGAGAAAGAGAGGGAGGGAGGGAGGGCGAAACATAGAGAGAGAGAGAGAGAGGTAAACCCAAAAATTTAAGCCCTAATCCATAAACTATTGTCTAACCCTAAAACATGAATAAATTAGAGAGAGAGAAGGAGATAGAGGGAGGGATGCAAATAGAGGGAGTAAGCGAGGAACAAGAGAGAGGTAGAGAGGGAAGGAGGGGGAAAGGGAGACACCTAGCAACCAAGAGAGGAGAGGGAGAGGTACAATTAAGAGAGGGGGAGAGACAAAAGAATAGAGGGCTATACATTTTTCTTTCGCAAGAATGCAAACATGTTATGATGTGCTTGCATTGTTGTCTGCCTTGGGAATTTCCAAACCACAGGTTTGTTGAACACACCATAAGATTAAGAGGGGGAGTGAATCAGTTTGAACCTCAAAACACTTTACTTTTGATTAATTAAACTTCAAACCACAATTAACTTGTTATTATAATTATGAAACATGAAAATACAAAGCAAAACATACACGGACACAAGATTTATGTGGAAAACCCTAAATAGGTAAAAACCACAATGAGAATCACACTCACAATATGAATAATTGATTACAATGTTTAGGCTCAAGGCCAAGGAGCTTGCTACCCCTAAAAGGACTTGCAAGACTAAGGCACACAACCTTAGGGAAAGATACAATGTAAACAAACTGCTAAAAGGAACACACCTTCTTTCAACAAATGCAAAGGATCAAATAAAATGAAATGAATAAGATCTCCTAATCATTAAATTATCCTTGAACCACTATGCCAAGCAACCAATGGCATGGAAAATAAATCTGACTTCAAACTCTCTCTCAATGCTCCTCACTACTATCTTTCACACTTTTGTTATACCAAATCTTCTTACGCATCATTCAAAACCACTTCACATAAATTCACATACATCTATACTCCTACATATACAAGATAATTCATTAAAACCCTTAACTAGGTCAACCATAGACAAAATATATAAAACTACACAAATTCGGCCACCTAGACCAAAAATATCAAATGTGGTCCACTCCAAGAGATATAGAGGACCCAAACACATCTCAACACATCATTTCCAAATGATTCCAATGAACTATACACACTAACACATCCTCCAAGGTTGATAGTAAATGAAACATGTAGATGAACAATGTAGCGCTCCAACCAGTCGACCTAAAACTATTCTCTAATGCACAAAACATAATATGGTGAGACCCATATCAACATA
The DNA here is from genome assembly GCF_030272615.1 of Cryptomeria japonica. Classification (NCBI taxonomy): domain Eukaryota; kingdom Viridiplantae; phylum Streptophyta; class Pinopsida; order Cupressales; family Cupressaceae; genus Cryptomeria; species Cryptomeria japonica. The sequence continues at coordinate 706,504,392 of NC_081409.1, read as the reverse complement.
AAAAATCAACCACCGAAGTATATCCAGACCAAAAATATATGATCCAAATAGGATACACCACCTCAGTAAACAAAAAACCAACTCAACTCACAACAGTAAAATCAAAAGACCATAACTTCACTTGCCAATCAAACTATCACTAGAAAACTGAACTAGAAAATTGCACAAACCAACTACACATGTCCTCCAAGTTGCAACACTAGAATCCACAAATCAGAGAACCACCAAGCATTCTTTGAACCAATTCTAACATACCATCACTAACAAAAACAACAACAAGCTCCACCATTTGAGCAATAAAGGACCTATAAAATTGATAGTACATTATTTCCATAACTGCACTCCATAATATTCACATACCAAATGAATTCAAATCATTCTTCCACTGGGACATTAAAAACTCTTTCTTGCATAAATATTGTTTCCTCTATATTGAGACTTCCACAAAACCAACCTTTTGGAAACACCTCAATATCACTACCAAACCATACAACACATCTAAACATACATTTTTAGACCATCTAAAACACATAGTGATATCAATGAGAACACAAGACATGTTGACATCAATGACAACACAACACAACAACTCAAGTTTCCAACATTCTCACCCTTTGTCATTGATGACAACACACCGCCGACAACAAAGAAAGACTAAACTCACAATTGATATCTCTTCTAATCTGTATATCTATCCCCCTTATTGATAAAACATTGATAATTGCACCACTTATTGTTCCCCCTACGAGCAGTTACCGTATCAATCCATGAGAAAAAGATGAAATTTAGAACTCCTCTTGGAGAGAGGCACCAACTGAATGCATTTAGTTAAAAAATAGGTAATAACCCCCAACTTATAGTGGAGATACTTACAGGTATCCTTCACCAAATCCTTCATAAATATATTTTTAATCTATTGTTTAGTAGGAACATACTTCAATTTAACTACTTTATTTGTAACCTTCTCTCTTATGAAATGATATCAGATTGCAATATGTTTAGTCCTTGAATGCATTATCATATTTTTTGAAATGTTAATAGCACTTGTGTCATCACACATAATAGGAATTGCTTCATCATGTTTCACCTTAATATCACTAAGAATTTGCCTTATCCACATAACTTGAGTACAAAAAGATCTTGTTGAAATGTATTCTACGTCTATGTAGATAATGAACACTGAATCCTATTTCTTACTCAACCAAGAGACCAATTTGTCTCTAAAGAAAAATGCACTACCATAACTTGTATTTCTTTTGTCATTTGCACATCTGACACAATCAACATTTGTATATGCTTTCAATGTGAAATCATGTTCCTTCCTATACCATAATCGATATTCTAGAGTCCCTTTCAAATATCTAAATATCATCTTCATTGTTTGATCATGAGATTGCTTAGGATTAGCTTGATATATAGGAACCAAATAGACAACCTACATAATATCCGATCTTGAAGCAGTCAAATACAACAATCCTCTAATCATAGACCTATACTTTTTCTTATCAACATCTAGAGATTCATCATCCTTTCTTAACTTGCAACTAGTATCCATAGGGGTTGCAACTAGATTACAATTCTCCATCACAAACTTCTTCAACATCTCCTTGATATACTTGGTCTAAGAAATAAAAATTCTTTTCTCAAATTGAATAACTTGGAGACCAAGGAAAAATGATAGCTCACCTATCATAGACATCTCAAATTCCTTTTTCCTTTCTTCTACAAACTTCCTACATATATCATCAACTCCTCCAAATATGATATCATTAACATACATGACAACAATTAACAATTTATCAATGTCAACTTTGAAATAAATTTTATTGTCTGTAGCACCTTTCCTAAAGTTTTTAACATGCAACAAATACTTATCCAACCTTGCATACCAAGCTCTAGGATCTTACTTGTGTCCATAAAGAATCTTCTTCAATTTGCAAATCATATCTAGATCTTTTGATAGCTTGAATCCATTCAATTGTTCAATGTATACTACTACTTCAAGTTATCCATTCAAAAATGTTGACTTGACATCCATTTGATGTACTTTAAAGTTCTTATAAGGATAAAATGCAAAAATCATCCTTATAGCTTCCATTCTTGCAACCAAAGAAAAATTCTCCTCAGTCCTCAAAATGTACAATTTCAACTTGTGAATAATCTTTACATACAAATCTTGCCTTGTTCCTTATAACTTTTCCATCTTCATTCAACTTATTATGGAACACCCACTTTGTTCCTATCACACTTATCCACAATTCTAGGTACCAGTTCTCATGTTTGATTCTTCTCTATCTAATTTAGCTCCTCTTCTATTGCACTAATCCAACTTTCACCCTTTCTATCTTCTACATAGATCTTTGGTTCCACCTGAGATAAGAAACAATAGTTTTCTTGTTCACTAGTTTCTACGAGTATTCTTATTTGAACACCTTTATTCTTGTCTACAATAATTTGTTCCTCTAAATTATTCTTCATCACATACTTTACTAATGTCTTAGGAATCTTTTTAGGTTCCTTTTATTCTACATTTGTCTTCTCTTTCTCTTTCAGAGTAGAATTCTCTTCTGCAACCATCAAAACCACTTCTACCTCAATTTCAAATTCAAGTACAATCTTAGTTTGATTTCATTCTTCTCTAACTCTAACATTTGCACAACATTTGCACTTTTTCAATCTTCTTAAGCCTCGCAATGTAACACCAATATGCCTTACTCCTTGTAGAATATTACAAGTATATTCCTTCATCTGATCTTTGCATAAAACTTCCTTAAACCTTCTTCATCTCTCCATATGTAGCACTTTCTTCTAAAGATTCTTAAATACTTGACTATAAGAGGTCTTCCATTCCATAGCTCATAGGGTGTCTTTGTGTGATTCACTCTTATTTGAACCCTATTAATAGTATAAATAGTAGTATGTACAACCACTTTCCAATACACATTAGGCAAGTTAGCATCCTTCATCATAGTTCTAGCCATTTCGACAATAGTCTTATTCTTTCTTCAACTACTCCATTTTGTTGAGGGTTCCCGAGAGTAGAAAAATTTCTTCTAATACCATACTCACAGACTCTATCAAATCAATTTGAAGTAAACTCTCCTCTATCAAATATTAAAAATTTGATTCTAGCATCAACATGATTATCAACCATAGACTTGGATATATTAAACTGTTCTAGAGCTTCATATTTTTCTCTCAAGAAAGTAACCCATGTCATTCTAGAATAATCATCAATAAGAAACATATACCTTTCACCATTCAATCTTATTTTCCTTGTAGGTCCACATAGGTCTGCATGGTCCAACTCCAAAGGTTTTGATGTTGAATACTCCTTGTTCTTGAATCTTTTCTTTATTTTCTTTCCTAGCTGACATTGCCTGCATATAGTATCAATAGGTTTGATAATCTTTGAAAAAATATCTTGCAACATGAGAAGAATTGACCTTCACCATATTGTCAAAAATTAATATGTCCCATCCTTTCATGCCACAACCAACATCTATTTCTCTATTCTAACATACAACTACTACCACTGTTATCCTTTGCACAATAAACATTGCCATTAGTTCTTATACCTTCTGCAACTAATCTTCCAGAACTTCCTTTCTTGATCTCACATCTGAACGGTCCATTAAATATAATCTTGCATCCCTTACTGCACATATCCATTATTTACATATCCGCCATCATACTTTTCAAAATCAATGAACTTTCCTTTATCACTTGTCATGTGATTTGAACATCCAGGGTCAATTGTCCATGCCTTAGGCTCTACTTTTGCATGCAATACAGACTTCCCATTCTCTATTTTTTCTTTGTTCTTTACAGCTTATGGATTACTAGACCTTTCATCACTCTTCTCCTATATAGCCAAAAACTCATTTAAGTCATTTTCATCTTCCTCTTCAAATGAATGAGTCTCCATTGAACAAAAGTTATTCTTTGATTTGTATCTATCATCTACTCTCCTATTTCTATTATTCTATCTATTATTATCTCTTCTCTTAGGATCATCATCAAATCTTTTGTCATAGTCTTTCCTATGAGTACATCTAGAAGCATAACGACCGATTATTCCATAATTAAATGATTTCAAGGGTAACTTACCTTTGTACTTTCTGGATCCTTCCTTTAGTCTTCTTACAAAGTTTTCTTCTACCTCATCCATCTGATTTCTTGCTTGAGGTTCATCTTCAATCTTCATGCTATCTTTGAATGCAAAATCTTTCTTCTCTTTTTGCAACTCATCTAACTCAACAATCTCAAAGGTAGAGAGTGAGCCATTTAGTTGATCCAAAGTTGACTTGTCCATATCATGAATTTCTTCAATAACATACTTATTAGGTTGTATCAACCTCACCTTTCTCACAACTTCACTTTCTTCTAATTTATCACCAATACCATTAACTACACTCACAATTTGATTAACGTAATGTATATAGCTTTCAATTTTCTCATCATCAGACATTCTCAAGTTCTCAAACTTGTGCTTCAGATTTATCAAGTTTTCTTTCTTTGTCTTCTCATCACCTTCATATACACTACTTAGCTTATCCTAGACCTCTTTAGTGGACTTCAACCCAACAACTTTAGATAATAATACATGAATTAAAGAGTTGATAATTGCAACTTTAACCTTTGCATTGTTCTCATGTTCTTTAACCTCATTTGGAGTGTAAGGACCATTTGTCGAAGAACTATACCCATTCTTGATACTCTCCCATATTCCAGACAGCATAGATTCTATGGGGGCATCACTAGCTAGGCAATATTATATCATGTGCATTCATATTTGGGGGTTTAATATCCCAAACATGAGGGTACAATATATTGCCTATCAATGAAAATAGGGGGGATTTTAATTCGGTCTTTGTATTGGGAGGGGGTGTCAAAAAAGGAGTTTAGGCAAATATTTTTTTTAATATAGGGGGATTATTTAGTATGCCATGAATGCACGTGATATAACCCAGGTTCACTAAGTGAAGCCCCCATGAAAGATTCCAAATGACATTCCATTTTTTCCTTTCAATAAGAGTAACTTGTACCATCAAACCTTGGTGCTTTCAAATTAACATCCTACACCATTTTGGATATTATTCAAGTGGTTAAGATCTTCTAAGAGGAACCAAGCTCTGATACCAATTATTGAACACACCACCAGACTGAGAGGGGGGGTGAATCAGTCTAAACCTCAAAATACTTTACTTTTGATTAATTAAACTTCAAACCATAATTAACTTGTTACCATAGTTATGAAACATGAAAGCATAAAGCACAATACACACATGAACACTAGATTTGTGTGGAAAACCCTAAACAAGGGAAAACCAAAGTGAGAATCACACTCACAATATGAATAACTAATTATAATGTTTAGGCTCAAGGCCAAGGAGCTCACTGCCCCTGAAAAGACTTGCACGACTAAGGTGCACAACCTTAGGCCAAGATATAAATGTGCACAAACTACCAAAATGAACAAACCTCTTCTGGTAGGAGTTGAGGATCAAATGAACAAAGATGAATAAGATCTCATGATAATGAAATCATCTTTGAATAACTATGTCAAGTGACCAATGTCATGGAAAACATATTTGACTTCAAACTCTATCTCAATACTCTTCACAATTATCTTTTGTGCTTTTTCTATACCAAATTTTCTTTCACATCATTCAAATCCACTTCACATCAATTCACATAAATCCTATGCACAATCATCCACACCCCTATATATACAAGATAATTCATTAAAACCCTTAATTAGGTCAGCCACATATATAATATACAAAATTAAATAAATTAGGTTACCCATACCAAATTATTGAATGTGGTCCACTCCAAGAGATAGAGAGGACCCAAACGCATCATAACACATCCTTTCCAAATGATTCCAACTATTTTCACATGCTAACACATCCTCCAAGGTTCGCATCAAATGAAACGTATAGATGAACATGTAGCATGCCAACCAGTCGATCGAAAACCATTCTCCAATGAAAAAAACATAATGTGAATCTACAAATGCCATGGTGAGTTCCATATCAACATCAAAGCTCAACCAAAAAATTATATCCTGACAAAACATGCATGATATAGATAGCATAAACCACCTCAGTCAACCAAAAACCAACCCAGCCCAAAGCATTGAAAAACACCATAACTTCACTTTCCAATCAAACCATTGATAGAAAATTGAACTATAACACTATGCAAACAAGCTAAACATATGTCCTTTGATATGCAACACTAGATTCCACAAATCAAAGAACTTCCAAGCATTCTCTAGACCAATTCTAACAAATTGCCACTATCAGAAACAACAACAAAAAAATCCAACAGCTAAGAAACAAAGGACTTGTAAACTTGATAGTAAAATATACACATATCATAAACATTATATCTAGAATCACACTCCATAATCTTCACATACCAAAGGAATGCAAAGAATTCTTCAATTAGGACATTAAAAACTCTTTCCTACATAAATATTATTTTTTGCATATTGAAACTTCCACTACACCAATCTTTCGAAAACACCTCAATAACACTACTAGATGACACAACAACATCGGAATATACATTTCTATACCATCTGTGATACATAGTGACATCAATGACAACACAAGATAAGTTGATATCAATGACAACACAACACAATAACTCAAGTTTCCAACAAGGTTTGCACAAACATTTCAATACCCAAAGATGTGTTTTCTACAATTGTAAAAAAAATTCACATAGTTTGAGTGTGCTCTCCATTAGGTTTGCACGTATTTTAATTCAAAGTTAAAAAATACCACAATAATATTAAGCTCTCTCTTAGCTTCCTAACCATGTAAGTTTTTTCATGTTTTGAGTGTGTTAGGGTTTTCATCTTTAATTTCTTTTGCTAGTGTATCCATGTTCCATCAAAAACTAATGTGTGGTAATTTGGTTTAATTTTTCACTTGTTCATCAACATTTGAAACAAGTTACATTTTTAGAAACTAGAATCCATTCTACATGTATTCAAAAATTAATATTTTTTTATTAATTTTCAAGATTTTTAGGGGGGCGGCACAATCAGTTTTATGTTTTTCAAAATGTGTCCACTTTGAAAATTAGTAAAAAAATCATATATTCATTGAAAAATGAGCCAAAAAAAAAGGCATAAACTACATGGTGCTAGCTAATTTCTCACTAAAGCAAATTTTGAAATACTAAAAAAAGTTAACATTTTAGGGGAGGCCACACCAAATACTACGTTATATTTTTTGATAAAAACGAGGCCACTTTATGTGGCCTCTTTTTTTAACCCTTTAATCTCCACCATTTTAGGAAAAATATTAGTTTAGAAAGTAGATTTGGAGCACTACAGCTCATGTTTTTGTTGCAACTTCAAATTTAGATTGTAACTATCTTCAGTTTCTCATCCAAGATTAAACTTTCCTGATTTCAAAAAGAAAAGTGGATGATTAAGACCCCCTTTTGGTCCCCCAACTTTGTCCATCTACCCTAAAGTAGAAAAAGGAATAAGGACTATGAGAATGGATAAAATTCTGGGAATGATAATTCTATGGAGAAGAAAGGGCATCTTGGTGGATGTCTCAACTGTGGAGAGGATCATTACACTAATCACTATCTAGAAAAAATTCAAGGGAATGAATATCAAAGATATTATTTTTCATACCAATATTATACATTCCAACAAAGGATTCATTCAATTGTTAATAATCATCAAGTGAAATACTAGATCACACCAATTGAGACTTTAAGAATTTATTTGAAATACCTATTTTAATTTTAATAGACATTGGTGCATTTGGAATACCTATTTCATTATCTCTTTATATGTAATGTCCCTTTCCAAATATATTATATTAGATTGAAGAATTTATTTTATCTCTAATTCAATTCCATAAATTGGAAAATAGAGAAATTGGGTATTATCAAAATGACCACCAATAACATGACAAACTAAAACTCAACTTAATGCAACTAATATAGATTGTCTTATTATATATTTGAACATGATTTTACATTATCTTTTTTATCAAATAATGGCAACAAACATCTATTGCAAATTACAATAACAAACCCCCACTCTTCGATACCCAAACACACATAGAAATAGCTGCAATTTCTCCTGAAACTTCCTAAACTTCTCACGCTTTGTTAATGCTTGTAGCTTCATTCGAATGATCATTTAGAATACATATAATATATGTTGATTAATAATAATATATTATTATGTTATATTATTATATTATTAGTAATCATATAAAATTTAATATTCAATTTTAATCTATTATATTATTCTAAATTAATAATTGATTGATGAAACATTATAATATAGATTAAATTATTATAATTAAAGGAGAGACATGTCTGTTCATGGACATGCCTCTCCAAAGGAATATATATAGTATAATGTTATTCAATTTGAGAACATATAGAATTCCAAGAATGAAAGTATCAAATTGAATCAGATATATACATTAAAATACATCTAATAAAACCTGGGAAAATCAACATGCTTGCTCATAACAACAAAAAAATATGAAATAATATCCCAAAAAATAAAATAACAACAAAATATGATGTTACTAATAGTAATACAAATCTTAAGGTATTTACTTATAATTATGCACTTCAAACTTCTACAAATCACCTATAAATTGCTAAAGAAAACACTACAAACATAAAGCATTCAACACCAATACAACCTATGAATGAGATTTCCCTTGGAAAAAAATTGTACCACTACCTTTGAGACTCAATATCCTTAGTTTATTAGCCTTAGAGATCCTCTTCATTGGTTTATTAGCCTCCAAAAATAAAAACTTCAATCGGTTAGAATTGACAAGGTAAAATGCCAAGGCAATGAAATTACCTTCGAATGTATAATGGAGCAAACCCTCACAAACCCATTTTGAAAAAATAAATATAATATCATCAACTTCCCTTGAAAATAATCGCCCATTATGATCGATGAGTTGTAAATTGATGAATTGTCCCAAAAGCCCCTTTTGTTTGTAACCCTCATTTCTTTTTTGAGATTTCTTGCCACATGGATCCAAAGGACACACATCCCAATGTTCCAAGAGGCCCAAATTAATATTAAATAATGACATTTTCATATTTTCCCTCTCATCATAGGCCTCATAAATAATTTTCATTATTGTCTTTAGATTCTTAACTAAAAACAAACTGTAACTCTCACTATGACAACTTGTCATAAAATCTACCATTGATGCCTCTTGATTTGGCTCCATAATAATAAATTTAATATCTATTTTCCCAAATGATTTTAAATTGCATTGGCACATTATAAATTTTAAATAAATAATCTTTTGCAATATATCCTATCATAATTTACTTACTATTTTTGGTCAATGGGGATTTATTATATTTGGCACGACTATATTTGAAAAGGAGACACGAATCTCTCTCTCTCTCTCTCTCTCTCTCTCTCTCTCTCTCTCTCTCTCTCTCTCTCTCTCTCTCTCTCTTTGTGTGTGTGTGTGTATACATACTGTAGAGGGGGAAAAGTGAACTTCTTCAAGAGGTGGATAACAACCTCTCGAAGATTCACTAGCCAACCTCTCCACTCAAAATGTAGTGTCTTCGTACGTCCTCTGATAGCTCTCTACACAAGGATGCACACACAGATTATGGACAACAACGCGATGCACTAGCCTCCTATACAGACAAAATGTAGAGTTCACATAAAAGGGCACAATATAATAGATATGTGGTTTAGATTAATTTAAATGCGATAAATATATATAAAATAAGGTAAAATGATTATATAAATGGAATTAAAGACACAAAGGAAAGGAAAAAGATAATCTCACAACCGGTCCATGATATGAAGCCTCCAGCCAAACGAATCTTCTCTAATGCAACCTTCACACAAGCTAGAAAGGAAAAATGTTTGGGGCTACTTGGGGACTTGCCTCAATCAAATCCATGTTTTGGTGTTTCCACCTCCACATACAGCCAGATAGATTGATATAATAAAATATAAATACAAGATAAGATAAATGATAAATGATAAACAATAAATGATGGAAGAGGGATGTGGTAAATCCCAAGATGCCCAAAGATAGGATAAATAGATAGATATTACCAAAGAATCTTGAGAAAGCCAAGGGAGTTGCAAGAGATTATCATGAGGGCTTGAGAGTGTTGTAGAAAAGGTATTGTTGTATCAAGTGAGTGAGAGAGCCAGAGCTAGCTGTGAGAGCCCAAATAATACTTGAGAGATTGTTTGGAGGAACTAGAGAGCTTGAATGGAGAGAAAAGATAGATTTAAAAGAGAGAAGAGGATGGAAAGAGAGGGTCGCGAACCATATAGAATATTTCAATTCGTTTCCACCGGCATGTGCATGTGACAAATGGAAAGGCACACTTAGAACCGATATTCAAACATTAAGATGTCGCAAGACAAATGCGTGGATGTTCGCATGGCGCGCTAGTGTCCAAGTGAATCACAATAAAAAACAATAGGAGACAAGGAAGACATGTGCCTAACAAGACTGATGCCTAGAGGGAGCTACTGAAAAGGAGGTTTTGAGCATCCTGAGAGGGATAAGACTGATGCAAGGGTTGAAGTGAGCCTACTCAGGTGCTAGGGGAATGGATACCAAAATGATTAGAAAATATGTAGGTCGAATTACATAGGGGTATGTAATTTTTGACACTACATTTTGCCCCCACTTTAGTGAGATTATGAATTAACATGAATATGCACACTAAAGGAAATCTACTGAACATAAAATAACATCATAATGCCAAAAGGATATTGTAGAGGAAGCAGATAAATCTCCAAGCCAAGGAAGCATACCCCCAAGTTGAAGACCTACAAAACAGATACTTTAGATAGGAAAAACCTGAATGAGAGAAGAGGGTTAGAGAATAAGGGAATCCCAAGACAATAGGGTGAGAACTATTGGCATATGATGAACCGGCATGATGATATGATGATAATGTATGTTGTCATTGATGTCAATAAGTACAAGTAAACCGGTATGAATATTGGAAGAAGTTGGTGAACCGGTATGAAGAGATGTAGTGAACCGGTGTTAGGGTTTCACTAAGTGTGGCTATCGATTGGTAGTCTCAGCTCTAGGGTTTCCGGTTTGGCAATCTAGCTTGTGCAGTGAAACCAGTGATATTCTGTGATGAGTTAGCTCAAGGCGACATCATTCCAAAGTCATAAAGGCTAGCATTTCCATGTACAAACAACATAGCAGAGTATGAAGTCTTGATCACAGGGCTCATAATGACCATACAATGGAATCTAACAAACCTGCAATTCTATGGTGACTCTCAACTAGTAATCCAACAAATCAATAATAACTACCAAGAGAAGGATGAAAATCACATGCCATACAAATGTATGGTCGATTGTTTCAAACCAATCTTTACAACAATCACATTGATCAAATTCCAAGGGAAGAAAACAAAGTTGTAGATGCAATGGCTACAATAGCCTCCCCTGAATCTACCACAAAATTCCACACACTACGAGTTCTTAGTGGAACTTCTATGGATTCTCGCTTATGATATGCCAGAGTCTAAAATTGTATGTCAAATTATTGGTCCCGATTCCTCTGGTATGGTGATTTCTATGCTTACCTTCATGATAAAGTCATTCCACCAGACCTATCAAATAACCAACGTAAGATGTTCATCCTCCAATATTTTCAATAGAAGATCATCATTGATACCCTATACCAAAAAAGGTCTCGATGGTACTCTCCTACGATGTTTAGAGAAAGGAGAGGTGAAGACAACTTTACATGAGGTACATGACAATATTTGTGAAGCTCACTCTAGTGACCCTTCCTTGGCTAAAAGGCTCATGAGAACAAGGTACTCCTGGCCTTCAATGGAGAAAGACACTTATTATTTTGTCAAAAAGTTCAAGAAATTCCAAGTTCATGGACACCTGATACATGCATCAACACAAGAACTATAATTGTCAATGGGGACTTGACCTTGTGGGTAAAAATCCATCCATCATCATTAGGTAGCCATACATTCATTACTGCCACTAAGTACTTCACAAAATGGATAGAAGTTGTTCCATTAACACAAGTCACCAGGAGGCAAATTGCATCCTTTATCCTAAATTATATCATATGCTAGTACAATGTTTCCATCTCCATTGTCACAAATAATGGTCTTCCTATCAAAAACCAAGATGTCCACAAACTTTGTAAAAAAATTCTTATCCAACATCGTTTCTCCACCCCATATTATCCACAAGGCAACGGTCAAGTGGAAGCTTCAAACAAGAATTGTTGGCATTTCATGAAGATTGCATTGATGAACCTAAGTGTTGTCATTGATGTCAATTGTAACCAGTAATGGAATTTTTATGCAACTGGTAATTGAACAAGTGAAGGAAATCGATATTACTATTGAAGAAGTGAGATCAACTGGTAACCCTACCTGTTGATATGTCAAATCCTAACCGATGGAGCTTGGTGAATCGGTTGTGTTGATATATGATCGAATGGTGATCGGAGATGATTATGCCACATATGCAGGATGCACATGATGAGTTTCAAAGTGGTTTTGGTGCATAGAGATAACTGTTTTATGTTGGGAATGAGTGAGTGTATAGCATGAAGTGGAAACCACGTGACGAGTTATAGGATTCGATGAGCGGTGATCAAGGAGCAGTCGAGGTTGTATTGTACAATATGTAGATGATTTCTCTGATACCAATTGATGATATGATGAATCAATAAGGATCCGTAAAACTACTGAGAGGGGGGGGTGAATCAGTAGATAGAAAACAAACTAAACTTTCACCAAACTCAAAACCCAACTCATAAATCAATCACTGAACTAACTGGTTCAAACACTCAACTACAAACTGCAATTGCACTGTCAAGTTTACCAGTTGACTAGCATAAAAAAATAACAGTGTAACAGATCTGAAACTCTCAAACCATTTAACCAAAAACATCAAACCACTTAACTAACATGAGTAAAAGCAAATTTCAGATCACTTTCGATCATCTTAACATATCTAAGTGACTTCACCAATTAAACAAATTAACCATATCAAAACATAACCACAAAAACCATTCACCACTTGACACAATGATTTTTGACATGGAAACCCAAATGGGAAAAACCACGGTGGGGATGAATACCCACAATTATTCTGAACTCTTTTGAAGTTCACCCTGTTAGGAGCCAAGCCTTGTTAGAAGCTTTACAAAAATTTCTTGGCCTTCAATGGAGAAAGACACTTATTATTTTGTCAAAAATTTCAAGAAATGCCAAGTTCACATACACCTAATACATTCATCAACATAAGAACTATAACTATCAATGGGGACTCGACCTTGTGGGTAAAATCCATAAATCATCATTAGGTGGCCATAAATTCATTATCACTGTCACTAAGTACTTCACAAAATGGATAGAATTCATTCCATTAACACAACTCACCAGTAGGAAAATTGCATCCTTTATCCTAAATTACATCATATGCTAGTACAATGTTTCCATGTCCATTGTCACAAATAACGGTCTTCCTATCAAAAACCAAGATGTCCAAAAACTTTGTAAACAACTTCTTATCCAACACCATTTCTCCACCCCATATTATCCACAAGGCAATAGTCAAGTGGAAGCTTCACACAAGAATATCCTCAGAATCCTAAAGAAAATGGTCAATGATGTCGATTGTGATTGCCACATCCGTTTGAATCCTGCACTATGGGCGTACCGAACTAGCATTCAAACCCCTATAGGCGCAACACCATATTCACTTGTTTATGGAACATAATCTATCTTACCTATTTAGGTTGAGTTACCATCCTTACGGGTATCAGTACACAATCTAAGCAATGATGAGGAATACTAAGTCTCACCTATTCAAGATTTGGAATTTTTAGATGAGAAGCACCAAGATGCCTTCAACCACCTTAAAGCATATCACTAGTGCATGAGAAAAATATACAATCATAGAGTCAAGACTAGAGCATTTGAAGTTGGTGATCTTGTTCTCAAAGAAAATCCTCACAACCAGCCAGATAAGGAAAAGAGAGGAAAATTTGAATCTAACTAGCTAGGTCCCTATGTAGTTACTGCAGACTTTGGGTCAGGTGCATATCAGTTGGCACGTCAAAGGGGAAACCCCTATCAAATCTAATCAACATCATGCATCTCAATAAGTTCCATACATTGTCGCTCAAAGCAACAAGCTCATGCATATTTCAAAAATACAAAAAACATTCAGAAAAAACCTAGGAAAAAGTACCAAAATTTTGAAAAAAAAAGAGAGAAATCATTTGTCCAAACGGTGAAAACCACTCTGGTGGCTCCTCAGACAAGTACGATTGTGAAAACCTGGCAAACAGGCACCATGGATAAAGCCTTTTCTCCATCGTCTTTCAGGCTCACATTGACCAAATACTATCACCCACAACACTCCATACTTACCTTGGATTGATATTGATCTATCATTAATCTTTGTCTGACAGTCCCACCATCGCACTTAGTACTCAACACCTAACTAGGGGCAAATTTCCTTGACATGACAATAGGAGTGGATCCTAAATATCACTAGTTCGCAAAACTACTTTACGCAAAAATCCAAACACATCACAAAAATGAATCAAAAACATTACCATAGATTGATTCTTGTTCACACAAACATTCAATCAAATGCAAAAACAAATTGAGCCTGCAAATCACAAACTATCAATTATTCCACAAACTGTCAAATGCCCAGGCTCAACATCAAACAACCATCTTAACAAGGATGCATCCTTCCTTAAAACAAGACACGGTGACGCATATTTGGGCAAGAAGATTATTTTGTTGTTCAACTGTTGTTAGTACTATTGTCTTTTACTAATTTATATCATGTTCCTATTCTACTCAAGGATATCGACAAATGATTAGAGTGGCCAAGATGGTTCATGGTACCTTTTCTTTGTTTTCTGTCTATGGATTGTTCCAATCAAGTTCTGAGGCAAATACTAATGGTGTCTACATGGGAAGTTCACTAAGCTACAAGATCCTATGCAAATATATAGTCATGGAACACTATGGCTTATTGACTAAAACGTATACCTCGACCATACGTATATGAACCAGAATGGAGGAGAATATTCCTTGTCTGTAATATGTCTATTTACAGGTGTAACACTCAACCTTTGTTTCCAATACCTCAGTCAAGATTAGTACCAAATAATCTCAATGATGAAAGAGGCACTATGAAAGGCACAAGATCCATCCATTTCATTTCATATAACATACCCTACCATTGCATTTTGTTGCATTGCATCCATCCAAGAATCATATTGTTGCATATCATTCATACATCATGGTTATGAAAATTGATACTCTATTCAATCCTATTCAAAAGGAAACCTCAAGCACAAGGACTGGGTTCTAGGTCCTCCACAACTTCTAACCCCCTCCCTCCTCACCCTCCATATCTAGGTTATCCTCACCAAATACCCTATATCATGCACCACAAACTAGTCACACCAAGTACATTGTAGTCCACCTCTAAAAGGGAGGCATTGCATGGCTTGTGTCATCTAGATCATCTTTTAAGCAAAACAAGTTACTGTGTTAGTCATTTAAATCAAACTGCCAATTGGTCAACCAATCAAACACAGTCAAAATGAACAATTACATCAATTGTCTAAGTCTCAACAGGTAATTCAACTCAGTTACCTTGACTTCATCAGGCAATTACATCAATTGTCTAAGTCTCAATAGGTCATTTTGAATCAATTACTCAAGATTTATCCTATTCAAGTGACCAACTAACATCAACTGTCATGCTTTGACTAAAACTGGGGCAATTCACACAATTCCACCAGACTATCCAAACAATTGCACCAAGACTATATTGATCAATTGTACAATATCAACCAGATGCACTTCATTTGCACAATATCCCCTACATGACCTAGGGTAAGGGTACTTACTAGCTTCCCCCAATCCTCTACCGCTCACCATTCATACCCAGCTCATCCTTTTTCACTTGTTCCTTCACCATTCAATCCAAAATCCTACATTCTACAATGCCTAACTTTCTTGGAAATTTTTAAGAGATCATCCAAATTCTCAATTTCTTTTTTCACCCAATCTCTCAAGGGGGCATTTACCTAAACACCAACCTAACGCACATTGAAGCATGTACCATGCTTTTTTTTTCTTTGAAATGATGCAATAAACAACACCGTCTCAAAGAGGCAAATGTAGAAACTCATTTATGTCCACTTAATTAAATAGATATTTGGCATTTATTTGATTATTTAACCTTTGTTCAACTATTAATTTAATTAATATTTAATTAATTCACCATAGCTATGTTCTATTAATTAAATAAATTATTTGATTTATTTGATTTAACTCACTTAACCATATTCTAACTATTAATTAAATAAGCAAAACATATTTGATTAATTGATCTTAAAACCCCATCTCTCACATTTAAATAAATTAATATTTATTGAAATCCCTTTATCCCCTCTTACATTTAAATAAATTAATATTTATTTAAATTACTTTATCCTCCCACATGCATTTATTTAAATAATTACTTTATTTAATTTAAATCCCCTCACCCACTTGCATTTTCTAGAAAATGCAAGTTGCCCACTAACCATCCCCTTAATCATTAACTTAATCACACCCTAATTATTTGCACATTCATAATCCATATGATTAAGGAAGCATTCACCTCGCAACCATTAAGGCTCTTACAAATCTTTCAATGCCTTCTCCCTTCCACAAGAAAACCCACATGGGCTTTGACTATCATAAAACCCATTTTAACCTTTGCACATTCTCCCAACCATTAGTTAAAAGATTTTCCCTGTAACTTAACCATCCATGGTAACCCTCAAGCCTCAAAGGCTTTGACCATTCTAACCCCCCATTTAACTCTTGCACATTCCTCCAACCCTAGGAAGCTCAAACCCATCAAATCAGCAATTGATGACTTACTTCATGTCTTCTCAAGCCTTTAAGGCTTTGTCCATTCCCTCTCAAGTCTTCCCTTGTTCACACTTGTCAACATGTGATTGCTTGAGGAAGAGCACATGGACTGAGGATTATGGAATCCTCAAGCAATACTAACCCTTATTAAGACAAATCAATCTCAACCCTCCATTTTCCCATTTTCTCTATAAATAGAACTCTTTCCTTCATTGTTGAGGGAGACACATAAACTCGAATTATCCATATTCATTGTTATTTTAGTTAGGATTTGAATGATTTTGCAGAAAGGATTGGTATCATGTCTTAGCTCTTCCACTAGTTGGAATTGCTACTGGATATCCAAAACTCCATTTTAGATCTTCATTCAAAAACTTCACTATCATCAACCATCTCCCAATCTTCAGTTTCCATCCTTATATGGGTGCTCAAGTTGAGAGCAACATTCATAGAAGCACGATCTTGGAGAGGACGAGGACAAGGAAGAACAAAAGGCATTGAAAGTACATGGGGAAGTATTATGTTCATTTAGTTGTTTAGTTTCCTCAATTGTTTATTTGCTAATATTTCTTGATATGTTTTGAAATGGTTGGAGTTCATTTTTCTTATGGTTGGGAATGATATAAATAAATTCATGATTGATATGCACTAATATCCATTTCCTTAGCATCAATGTGTACTAAGAGAATAACCACGTGGTACATCACTTGAAAAACTGGGTGATCAACATGATAGATAATTATGCTAGGGTGAATTTGAAAGATATTTGGCATGAAATCAACATAGAATTAGAGGATGGAAGTGTTTTAAGTAAATATTGAGCTCTAATACCATGTTAGAAGTAAAGATTGAGCTCTAACACCAGGTTGCATTTTGCAACACAAGCTCGCAAGATCAAATAGAAAACAAGAACACCTTCCACAAAAGGGAGCAACAAGAAAGTTATGCTATATTCATCAAAAGAAAATATAAAGAAAGAAGAATACAATGCATAATGACTTCCTTTATAAAAAGAAAGAGATACCCTAATATATAATTAGGAGAAATAAAGTAAAGAATGAAGGAGCCACATAAAGCTAAACTATCACTAAGTAAACTTAAGCTAGAAAAGCATAACTCTACATAAAAAAAAAGGATAAATCTAGCTAAAATGCTCTAATAGGAAGGATAGTAAAAGGGAAAAGCCATTAAAGGAAAACAAGGCACAAGTATTAGTGAAGTTAATGTTGGCAGCCATACCACATGTGCTTAAGGTTGGCAATTTATTTACCCAAGAAATGGAAAGAAATGAAATCATTCCATTATGAGGACCAAAATGTTTTTCATCTCTAAGGAGAGGCAAATGGCATTACAAGGAAAGATCACATAGAACAAGCTACAAAATATCTTCATATTTGAAGAGGCACAAACCCTATAGATGATCAAACTAGTCTTGGGCAATGCATACCTTAACTCAACCTATAAATATCGAGTGAACTCTAATATCACCTCAATCTTTATGTTAGTTGATGGAAAAAAGAGAAGATAAATCGAGCACGAGGAATCTAATGGAGAGGTTTGTTTGTGTCTGTTTGCATAGACATGGTGTGTTTCTTGGACATGGTATTGGTGGGGGTCTATCTCTCACCACAAGGAGGTTGTTATTCAAACACACTATGCATTAAAATAGTTCATCGATTTCATTCCTCATATAGGTGAAAACAATAGATGTGGAGGAAAGGTATCAACAAGAAGCACGGCAAATAGGATCCCCAAATGAGGTGATCAACTTTGGGAAAAACATGTTGGGAGACTAGCCTTTAGCCATTATAATGGAGATTGAGAATGACAAGGAAACTAAGGAGATGTCCACTAAGTAAGGTATATATACTAAGTTAGAAAGTTGGGTAGTGAAGAGAAACAAAATTCCAAATGCAATGGTTAGTAAATAAAAGCATGAAACATTCAAACACTCAAATATAAACCATTATACCTTGAAATCTTGTCTTCTCCTTCGGATTGATCTTTTGGTGAAGTTGAAGATGCACCCCTCTTCAACTTGTTTGGATAAGCTCCTTGTAAGATTGTGGATTCCTCTCCACTCATAACAACACAAGTGATACTATTGGTGGATGGATGAGATAATATTGCAAATAGATGACAATGGATGACTAAATTGACTATAGTGATGATGCAAAGGATATGATTCAAAAGGTATACTAGCAACATAAGATTACATGGATATGGGATGATAATGAAAGGGAAGAGACCCCAATTATAGAATTGAGAGGGGAAGAATGGACGATCAAAGATTGATTTGAAATGGAAGGCCAAGATTGAAAGAAATGGATGAAGTGGATTGAGAGGACATGATGTGGAGACCAAGAGATTTTCCATAAAGGTGTTTCTTGTCTCCACACTCCACAATGTACATGGGGAAGAGATCACCAAGTACATTAGGAAGGCGAAAAGGAAATATAAATTCCTTGGGGGAGGACAAGGGAATTAAAAATTCCCAAATAATGAGGTGCATAGAAGAATGGAGAGAGAAAAGGAATTAAAAATTCCTTGGGAAGAGGAGAGTGCATGGGGAGGAGAGCAAACTTGAAATCCTTGAAATGACCAAAGTTGGTGCATTTAAGGTTTGGAAGGTAAGAGGGGAAAGCCATTTATGACAAATGGTTGACTTTGCTCTAATCGTGATGATTAGGATTGTGGAAAATGATTAAGAAGGCCCGAATTAAGTGGTTTAGTGATGAATTAGAAGACAAGTGGGAAATTTAGGAGGATTTGACAAGAGGAGAGAGAATGAGTGGAGGAAATAATGATAAGTAGGCTTCTAGAAGAATTAATTAGCTTAAGTGATGATTAGAGGAAAGTGATTTGTAGGAATCACATGATTTAGTTAATTAATTTGAAATAATTAACTAAAGGGAATTTTAGAGGAATTAATTAATTGGATGACTTTAGAAGAATGGGAATAATAGATTTATTTGATAAATCAAATATTTTTTTATTTTATTTTTTAAAACTATCCTTGGTAAACTTTCTAACGTGACCGATGACGCTGGCACGACACGCCCTTCAGCTCCACGTGAACACTTTTCACCTAGAGCTATGAACCGGTGAGGCCACAAATGGGGGACCTCATCCCCACACTTCACTTGTTCAAATCCGCAAGCACAATGGCCCAGTGAAGGCACAAGGCCTTGCGAGCACAATGGCCCAGCAGGGATTTGAACCTTGGTGGTTGCTTCACCAACGAAGTGTTTAAACCGCGACACTACATGTCCGAAGAGTTGATAAATCAATTATTGGACTATAGTGACAAGTTTAATTTAATTTAATTAGTTATGAGAAGAATAAGGGGAAATAATATAATTAAATTAATTAATTTTTTTGCTCGGTATAATTAAATTAATTAATTATGTAGTAAGGATAAATTAATTAAATATTTAATTTAATTAATTTTAGAGGTCTACAGGTAGATGTTGTCGATGTGTGATTGTCTTTTGCATTTGGCCCCTCATTTTGTATGGTGCTTATTGTTTTTGTAAAGCCCACCTTTGTACTATGGGTGTGGCCCCTTTAGCCACATTTACATATCAAAAAATATATGTAGTGTTGGAGTAATTAGAACATTTATCTAATTATTTATTAATTAGGTCCTTTAATTACTTTTTCAAGTAAGCTAAACTTAAGTGCTTTTTCATTTTATTAAATTAGGCCAAAATACCTTAAGTTGTCTCATTCACCATGATTGTGACACTTGGTGCATGCTAATTTAATCTAGCCTTTAGGGTTTCATCCATTCATTCATTCATTCATTCATTGTATTTGAATCTCCAATATTGTATCTCGATCAATTCAGTATGCAATAATATAGAATTCTCGGGTTGTTAGCATATTATCTCTATTTGGTCTCTTTTGTGTGACAGGTGTTTTTCTTGCAAATGATTTTTGGCTCCTATGGTTGTATCATCAACTTCTACATATAGAATCCATTTTCATATTACATATATAATATAAATTATAAATACTATAAACATAAGAAGATATTGTATTATAAACATATAATATTGGAATCACTTTAATAAATAGAAAAGCCCTAGATTCGTATTATAACTCCAACCAATATTCTAAAAGTCTCAAAATAAAATTGAACATTCTTTTTATTTTAGGTTATATATTTGTGAGAAGTTGAAATATGGCAGTTACTATGTAGAGATTTATTTGAGGAATGGAGAAAACATATGGTGGTCATGAAGCACACCAAAGTCAATACGATTAAATATTTTTGAGAGACCAAACCCTACAATGGGGCTACAACCTCCCTATATGGGCCACACCCTCCCTCTCTACTATATGATTTTAAAAAATTAGTTCATTTGTATAAATTAGATTTTTAATACTTCAATTAACATCATATTTTTTCATATATTTATTTTTTGTATTTTTTCATTTCATAAAATTATATTTTTATATATTTAGTTATACGAAATAAAATTAAATTTAAAATAGAAGATAAAAATATGTATAAGAATTTTATATATAAAAAAAATTAATTTCAATTTTCAGCATTTAAAGTAGACTATATGTAAATGTACTTATACACTCATAACCTTGTGTGGTTGCTTAGCTCATTTTATGTAAACGTCATTGTTCAATTTTATTTTTTTAAATATTCATAAATTATTTTATTATTTTTAAAGATGCAAAACTTACAATACCTACACCTATTCTTAATATCATTGGAATTTTATTTTTTTATTAGTAAATAGGATTGTATTACTTAAATCACAAAAAATACACCTTTGAGTTTTAAAAAAACAGCTTCGTAAGTATCCATGCATCATCAACAATGTTTGTTCTATCTAAAGCGGCTATATCCTATCACACATTACTACCCTCCCCATAGCATGGATCCAGATTTACATGGTTTTAAACACAAAATAGATATAAACAAAATGTGCTTAGAACAGAAGAAGCTCCATATTCATGGAGCAGAGATTATTTGCTTGCCTTTCCCACTGGACGCCTCGGCCTGCTCTCTATCTTCTTCCTCATCCTCAATGTCGTTGTCGTGTTCCTCGAGAGGAAAACCAATCCACAACGTGTGCTTAGTCTGCCTTTTCCTCACCTTTCTTGGTCGGCCCCTCTTACGCTTGGTTGGTGTGGAGCTTCCCGATTGGGAGGGTTTGGACTCCATGCCTCCCCACTTCGACATCCCCATCCTCAACTCTTGCATCTCCCACGACCTCAGAAATTTCTTGACACCGTGTAAGCCTATTTGTGCAGCAGCGCGTCTGGCCTCCTTGATACAATTAGCGCTCCAAAAGAAGTATGGGCGCAATGGGGGTTTGAAGTCACTTGAATATGACCATGCACCATTCGAGCACACAAATCCCGCACCATCTCTGGTCATGCGAAGGAAACATCCATGCCGCCACAACATTCTTCTCGCACACACCCTCGATTAACCACTGGTCTTTACTCTCTAGTTCCAGACACCAAGCGGCGAACATGGAGGCAACTTCGATGTTCGTCTGATACTTGAACTCCCCCCGCATGTATTCATCACCCAACACTATCTTCACACGCATAAGAAAAGTCTGTTCTTCGAAGAGGAAAATGTTGGACAACCTCTCATCTGAAAACAGACCCCAAAACGCCATCATCGGTCGTGAAGCTCTGAGGGAGAAGTTTGGCTCCATGCTTCCGACTTCCCTTTCCGTTCGTCAAGGATTTGTTTATGAGAGTACATACTCATTGTCTTCTGGATTATTTACCTTTTGTGTGTGGCTTGCCAAAGAAGCTATCCCCACCAGCTTCGCATTCTATCGAGGACAATTAATGCATTGTTGTCTTGAGGGGACGCGTCTATTCTGGCTTCAAAATGATAGTACGGATTGACTGACACATCGCACATTTTACACCGTCGATTTTGCAATTAACGGCTGCGATTGACTAACCTGTCGCTAACACGTTGTACGAAAGGTCCATTTTGGAGCCGGAGTTAATATGGGAGATGATGTCTTCATCCACTTGTGCGGGTAGGTGAATAACACCACCACCTTTTTGCCTTGCCTTCCCAGTTTGAAACTGCTGCCACAATCCATGTCAAGTTGAGGTGACATCGTATCAACTCGCATCCATGCTGGTCATCTTCCTGTGCTTCGCATTAATGTCTCTTGCTCACCCGTTTTTCCATGGCAATCTTACCATTTAAGTTGGCAGGAATGAAAATACAATTTCTAACTGTTGGGAGTAATTACCTCCCACTTGACTTTATGAAACTTTAAGATCGAAAGCTCGGTTGGCACTTTCATCTGCTTCTTTATTCCCTTCTCTTAAAGTATGGGAGATTACGAAACTTTGAAAATCATTGAGCATGCTTCTAATCCACTTAACCTCCTTATCAATCCTCCAATTCTGAGACTCACCTCGGATTAAAGCCTGCGTTATGGTTTGAGAGTCACCCTCTAGATGAATCCTCTCAACCCCTAATATTTTCCCTACCTAAATTGCCCGTGAAGCGACTTTCACCTCCTCTTCATTGTATGTGCCTTGAGGTAGATGTTGTGCACATCTAGCTAGTATCACCCCCTTGCAATCCTTGGCAACACATCCCGCACTTGATGGTCCTGGATTATCTTGTGATGCACCATCAAAGTTGGCCTTATTCCAACCCGATTCCGGTGGTAACCAGGTAGTAGGAATTGTTGTTGCTTCAGGAGGATTAGCCCTCAAAGACCCATTAACGAGTTAATATCATTGAAAATTTAATATTATTGTTGAACATGAATTTGGGTTTCAACAATCATAGTGGAAAATACCCATATAAATTGGCTTTGTAACCACCTCCAAATTACATTGAGTATCCATCATAACTCTCTAAAAAGGAACCTTCCCATAATACATTTTGATTTGATCATATTAGAGTCTTTCAGTCTTTGATAAAATAAGTTCTTTAGAGAAATTCTTGATTTATTAAAAAATATGTAAAGTCTACCAAAGTTTGATTTTTAATACAAATAGGAACTTACTAGCATCCTACAACATTTCAACAAGGAAATTTCCATCCTTGAGACTAGCAATCATATTACTAATTATGAAGTCGGTGCAATAGTTATACCACAATCTTCTCAACCTTATTATAGCATGAAAGAACTTATTTCAAAAACACATGATCTACAAGTTTAAATATAAGGATCATGGTGATTAATGGTAGAACCACAAATTATGGAAAAAATTCAAGTGTGCAATGCTTGGGAAAAAAGAACACAATGAGTAAAAGTTGTGCAAGCATCTTGTGCAAGGCCTAAGATTAATATATCAAGGATGTAGACAACCATATCAACAATGTCGACAGCCATATTAATTGCATGGCATGTAGCTTTTTTAAAATGGGCACATATGTTAAAGGTATATGAAGAAGTCTTTATCAATGGTAAAAACTCATTATTACAAAGTAAATTTTTCAAAGATGTCTTATGTGAGGATTCTCATAATTTTCTTAGTAAGGAATGGATAATTTGTTTGATAGTAGGGAGGTATTTAGGATAATTTGCATGGAACAACCCATCCTTGTATCATTTTTTAGAGCTCTCTAGTGGGTCGTTGGAGCAGACACAATCCTGTTTATCATTGCTACTACTCCCAGTCCTCTTGACTTCATTCATAAGTTCTGTTGCATCCTTTTTTTGGTTACACTCAGATGTTGATGAATCTGCTTTTTTGTTTGTCATTTGTCAGATCTTTTTGTTCTTAGTGTTACTATCTGTCTTGAATTCCTTGCCTTTCTTGAGCGGACATGATTTTGCCCAATGCCCCGATTTTTTGCAGTGGAAACAGGCAAACGGTAGAGATTCAAATTCAAAAGCTTGGGACCATTTTCCTAGTTTAGATATGATATCTATGGATTGAGGCATATATGTCATTTGGTTAACATTTACGCAGATGCTAGCAAAGACTAACCTTGATTTAGTTGTCGTCATCGGGTCGATCAACAAGAGTTATCCAAAGGATTTCACAATGCCCTTGAAAACTTCCTCCTTCCAATATTCCAGCGGAAAACCCGGGAGGCGTGTCCAGACTGGTGCATAAACGAAGAAGGATTCATCCAGGACGAGATTCGGGGCCCATTTTTGGAGAGCCAGGGAAGACTTGCCAAACATCCAGGGGCCTTTGCAAAGAGCTTTGTTCATGTCTTCTTCAGAGTTGAAAGCAAAGGTAAAAAACCCTCTAGGCAATGCTACCACTTCCACTTGTCCTTTTACAATCCATTTTCTCCTTATGAAATTCCTAACATCATCGATGTTAGGCCTAAAGCCAGAGAATCATCCCACTAATGTCATAGATAGGCCAGCTACAGTCATATCAACCACTTTGTCCAGAACAGAAATAGTGACCAGACCAGACGCAGGGTATGAAATGTTTGTTACTTCCGGAAGCCCAGATTTATCCAGTGGCTTCACTCCAAAGAGCGAAGACCATTTTTTCCCTTTTCCTCTGTCATGTGGATCCCCGAGGATCGAATCTTTTTCTTCTCCCAATTTTGCTTTTTCCTTGTCCTCTTCTGACCCTTGAGATGTCTAACCTCCTACCTACTTGCTAGATCTAATCCCAGAGGAACAACAGTTTCCAGGAAATCCGCCTTCCTCAGGAATTCCACCATTGTCCAATTTGAAATTTGGGATTCTCGCTCCTTTTTGCTCTGCTCCCATCCCGCTCTGTTGTGTGATTCTTTAAAAATCTTGTTGTTGTTTCTAATACTTAATGTTAAGTACAAATGCCAAGCTAATAAGATGAGAGGGGGGGTGAATCATACAAACTTAATCTTCCATAAAAACAACAGATTCAACCTCGATAACATTTACATCAGTAATATAACCAAAACTGCTAAACATGCAAACTCAAAAGCATATAAACATCATAACACTCATAACACCAGATTTAACGTGGAAACCCAAATAGGGAAAAACCACTGTGGTATTTCGGACCCACTAAGAAATATACTCTTCTAGAGTATGCTCGGTTAAAAGAAAATCTTGTTAAAGATTACAAACACATTGCTAGATGTGACCTGGTTAAGGGATTTCCCTCAGATCTGTTAGAATCTTCACCTTGTTAGAAGTGACCTTGTTAAATAATTTCAAACACTCAATCAGAATGTCACCTTGCTAGAGGGTTTTACAAATAAGACTGTTAAGTCCACTTGGTTAAGAGATTTTCTGTCACTTCACAAAATAACAATAATAAAAATCTATCTGCAACTTCACATCTAAAATCCTAAAGTAGATTCTTATTTGCTTAATACAATCTAGGACTTATCTTGTCCATCTGCTGGGCTCTATACTCTGTTATTCAAACAGGTCTTCAAGCTTTTGTGCTCAGTAATCACTATGTAGCATCCCTGTGCATATACTTGCCCGCATACATTGCTTATCAACAGTTCCTTATTTATAAACAATTCGCCAACCACTTAATCTCCTTGATCACATATCCCATGATCTATCATAGCCATCAGATCTTCAAACTTGACTAGGTTCAATGTATCCTTCGATCTGAAAATGTTTTACCCTGCCTTGGAACTTGCATACATTTCTTGGAACTTGTGCTAGGGTATTGCGGTTCAATTTGAGTTGTAGATCTTCCTGCCGATTTTCCTTTGCCATAGATTCTTTTAACAAACTTCATTCACAGCATACCAATCATTTAATCAATTCCAACTCATCAGCTTCCTTCATTAAATAATGCTTTTATTCATTCAATGCATTCTGTTACTACTCGATTGCAACTCAGTAAATACTAAACTTTACTCAGTAGACATTCTGCCTTCATTAACCGATAGCGATAACCTTAGGGTTTACCAACTAGGTTCTTTGCTCGGTAACATAGTATAGTATTAACCTTACAATCAATCAACATATGTAGGATATCAAAATAATCTAAACATCATAATCTCATCATTGTCTAACTCGGTAATAGTTGCCCATTGAATAACTTATTCCTCCCCTTATTCATCACATTCTTTCTGTGTCTTTTATCGACATCTTTATACTCATCAAATCATACTTCTTAAGATATGGCAACATCATACTGAATTAGAAAATCAATTTCTTGACATCAATGAAAAAATAATAATATTAAGACAGTAAACATCCTTGATCAGTTATATCCATAATCATCAACAACCTTCTCAATATCCTTATTGAAATGCCAACAATCTCCCCCTTTGGCATTGATGGCAAAACCAATTGATTTGACCTAACTGATTCGGATTGCTGTGAGATTCTGAAATGCTGAAATGCTCTCCTATTGTTATCAATCTTCTCCCCCATACATTAGTCTTCTCCCCTTTTTCTTCAGTCTTCTCCCCCTTTGACAACAATGCCAAAAAGTAAAGAACTAAAACATAATTTCTTCTTGTATGAAGTGATTTCCTGTTGTTATGTGTCAAATTAGTCTTGGTCAGAGCATTTTGTCTTGAGTTCCTGTTCCCTATTATTGTTTCCTACACACCTTTAGAAAACATCCTAAAGTGTGTAAATCAGCATCAACTCCTAAAAGATATTCTATAGAGTCATCAAATTGATGCTTTCACCAAACTCAGTCAGTGAATGGAAGATAGGGGTACAACCCCTAACTTACTTCTGAGATACTCAAAAGTGTCCCTTGGTAGTGGTTTGGTAAAGATATCTGCTATTTGTTCCTTTGTGTTGACATACTCCAACACCACTTTCTTCTCTTGAGCTTCTTCTCTAAGGTAATGATATTTGATAGAGATGTGCTTTGTCTTAGAGTGCATAACAGGATTCTTTGAAATGTTAATGGCACTAGTATTGTTATAGAATATAGTTACTGCCTCGGTAACTTTCTCATTTATACCTTCCAACAATTGTTTGATCCATGATATGTTGGTACAATTCAATGTTGCAGCAATGTATTCAGCTTCTGTTGTTGATTGTGAAACACATCCTTGTTTCGTGCTAAGCCAACTCACTAGTCTTTCTCCTAAAAA
Source organism: Cryptomeria japonica (assembly GCF_030272615.1). Classification (NCBI taxonomy): domain Eukaryota; kingdom Viridiplantae; phylum Streptophyta; class Pinopsida; order Cupressales; family Cupressaceae; genus Cryptomeria; species Cryptomeria japonica. The sequence continues at coordinate 706,476,419 of NC_081409.1, read as the reverse complement.
GAAAGCTCCTCCACTTGTGCTTTTTCTGTCATAAATGTTGCCTACCCAATAAGCATCAGTATAAAATTTTAAAGCAAAGTCATTTCCTTTCTGATATACTAAGCCATAATCTTCAGTGTCTTTCAAGTATCTGAAAATTCTTTTGATTATTGTCATGTGTGTTTCCTTAGGATCTGCAGAGAATCTTGCAACTATACCTACTGCATGTGCTATGTCTGACCTACTGTGAACAACATATTGTAGCTTTCCAATCATGGATAGGTAAAGTGTGTCATCAAAAGATGCAGATTCATCATTCTTTGATAGTTTACAGTTGGTAGTCATAGGAGTACTGACTGGTTTTGAATCTTCCATTCCAAATTTCTTCAAGATTTTCTTTATGAACTTGGATTGAGTAATGAAAATCTCATTTTTCATTTGCAGTATTTGTAAACCTATAAAATACTTCATCTCACCGATTAATGACATCTCAAATTTTTTGCTCATTTCATTTCCAAAGTTCTTGCATAGAGAGTCATTTCCACAAAATATAATATCATCAACAAATATGGCTGAGATCAGTATTCCATTTTCATCATTCTTCATGTACATATTGTTGTTTTCACTCATTCTTATAAAACCAATCTTGATTAAATAAGAGTGCAATCTTTCATACCATGTTCTAGGTGCTTGTTTTAGACCATATAAAGCTTTGTTCAATTTACATACCTAATCTTTATTCTTGTCTTCAACAAATCCTTTAGGTTGTTCAATAAAAACTTCTTCTTCTAATATACCATTCAGAAATGCAGATTTGACATTCATTTGATATACCTTGAAATTCTTGAAAGCAGCATATGCCAACAATGTTCTTACTCCTTCAAGTCTAGCCATAGGTGCAAAAGTCTCACCATAATCAATTCCTTCTTCTTGGGCATAACCTTTGCAAACTAGTCTTGCTTTATTTCGAATGACCTCACCTTTTTCATTCAGCTTGTTTCTGAAAATCCACTTTGTACCGATTACATTTTTGTCCTTCGGTCTTGGGACTTGTGTCCATGTGTCATTCTTCTTGATTTGATCAATCTCTTCTATCATAGCATTTATCCAATCTTCACTGTTAAATGCCTCTTTCACTATCCTCGGTTCAAATTCAGATATCAGACATGTGTTTTGTCTCAGTTTGTTCCTTGTCATCACTAGATCATCCTTATCTCCTATAATCTGACTTGATGCATGATGTCTTCTGACATACTTGGCTAATACAGGCTTGGTAGACTCTGTATGATCTTCTTCATCACTCGGTAACTGGATATTCTCTTCATTTTCTTCAACAGTTCTCTCGGTAAGACTTGTCAGTTGAACATAGACAAATTCATCATAATCTTCTAGTTCTTTGGAGTTTCCTTCACCATTTCTAGCTACAAATTCATCAATTTTCACATTTGCACTTTCTACTATTTTGTTAGATGATTTGATCAGACATTTAAATGCTTTACTTCTAGAAAAATAACCTTGAAATGTTCCTTCTTCATTTTTCTGATCAAACTTTCCATTTCTATCATCTTTGTAAACATAGCATCTACTTCCAGAGATTTTGAAGTAACTTACATTAGGTTTCTTGTCATACCAAATTTCATATGGTGTCTTCAAAGTTCCTTTTTTCAGTTGTACTCGGTTCAAGGTGTAAACTGTTGTGCTTATTGCTTCTCTCCAAAATGTTTGTGACACTTTCTTTTCAATCATCAAAGTTCTGGCACAATCCACAATAGATCTGTTTCTCCTCTTAGCTATTCCATTTTGTTGTGGAGTTCTCAGTGCAGAGACTTGTCTTTTTATACCATGATCATTGCAGAATAAGTTAAACTCATCAGATGTGAACTCTCCTCCTCTATCTAATCTAAGACATTTCAGTTGTCTTCCTATTTCATTTTCAACTCTTGCCTTGTACCATTTAAACATTTGAAAAGCTTCTGATTTTTCTTTTAAAAACATAACTGACATCATCCTTGAGTAATCATCCACAAATAAAATGAAATATTTATCACCATAATAACTTTGAACTTTCATAGGACCACAAAGATCAGTGTGCACAAGATCTAAAATTCCCTTAGAAGTGTAGGACTTACTTGTAAAGCTTGATCTTGTCATTTTGCCCATCTGGCATCCTTGGCACATAGCATTCTTAGGTTTTTCAAGACTCAGTAGGCCTCTTACTTGGTGCTTCTTGCTTATTTTGATCAGATTATCAAAATTTACATGACAAAACCTTTTATGCCATAACCAGGTATCATCTATCTTTGCATACAGACACTTGTTCCAAGTTGAGTCAAGGTGAAATGTGTTACCTTTTGTTTGTGTCCCGGTAGTAGCTAACTTTCCATGCTTGTCATGAACTTTGACAATTCCTTTCTGAAATTCTATTCGGTAACCTATATTGTTTAGTTGTGCTAAACTCAACAAATTGTATTTCAAACCTTCAACCCAATAAACATCATTACATTTTGCATTGTCAAGAAGTGTTATAGATCCTTTACCTTTTACCGGACATGGTGCATCATTACCAAATCTTACATAACCTCCATCATAATCTTCTAACATAACAAACTTGTGTTTATCACCTATCATGTGATGTGAGTATCCACTATCTATGATCCAAGAATCATTAGTATTTATGTGAGATATTAGGGCTTTTTCTTCATACCTTTCTTCATCTGATCCATCTTTGATAGCTACATAAACTACTTCCTCTGTATCAGTTTCATCTGATTTATCATCATTAGATTCCTCATCAGCTATTAAGCATGACTTTCTATCTCTTCTTCTGAAGTCTCGGTGTCCTCTGTAATGATTATCTTTTTGTCTGAAATCTTGGTAATCTGTCTTTTCAGTAGAATCTTTGTCAAGACAATTAGAAGCCATATGTCCTATCTTATCACAATTGAAACATTTCAAAGGTAGTTTTCCTTTATACTTACCTTTGCCTCTCGGTAACCTTCTGGCTAATAGTGCTTCAAACTCTTCTTGCTTTCTGATTTCCTCATACAGTTTGTGTACTTCTTTCATGTTCTTGCGAAATCTTTCACTTGTTCCACTGTGATCCCCTTTAGTGTACTTACTCATTCTATCATTGTAATCATCAGATTCACCAATATGAAAAGAACTAAATGCAGATTCAACTTTATTTACCGATGACCCACTGTTATCAAAGTTACTTAACTCAAATGCATGTAGCTTACCAATAGTAGCATCTAAAGAAACTGGCATATTGGGTACAGACCTCAATTCATTGATTGCAGAGACTCGGATTGCATAAGCTGGTAGAAGGGTTCTTAACAACTTACTTGTTATATCCTTTTCTTCAATAGTTCCACCTGCTCCTTTGATTTGATTGACAATCTCCTTTAGTCTTGTACTATACTAGGTTATGTTCTCACCTTCATTCATCCTCATAGATTCAAGTTGTCCTCTTAGACTATCCACTTTTGCTCTTTGAACATGTTCATCTCCACCATACACAGATATGAGCTTGTCCCACATTGCCTTTGCATCATTGCAGCCTTCTAGATCATTAAACTCTGAGTCGGTCAATGCATATTTAATTTCAATCATTGCTTGGATATGTTCTTGCTTTGCCTTTATCTCTTCCATTGTCAATGGATAGGTTCTAGGTGTGATGAAATCATTCTCCAGATAATATACAACATATTATCCAACTCCTTATAGGTGCAACTTCATCCTTTTCTGCCATGTAGAGAAACTTGACTTGTTCAGCTTCGGTGCATCCCTCTTATACATCTTTGGATCTTTTCCTCAAGTACCTTTAAAATTTTTCTTCCATAGTCCAAAGCTCTGACACCAATTGATAGTTCTAATACTTAATGTTAAGTGCAGATGCCAAGCTAATAAGATGAGAGAGGGGGGTGAATCATACAAACTTAATCTTCCATAAAAACAACAGATTCAACCTCGGTAACATATACATCAGTAATATAACCAAAACTGCTAAACATGCAAACTCAAAAGCATATAAACATCATAACACTCATAACACTAGATTTAACGTGGAAACCCAAATAGGAAAAACCACTGTGGGATTTTGGACCCACTAAGAAATGTACTCTTCTAGAGTATGCTCAGTTAAAAGCAAATCCTGTTAAAGATTACAAACACATTGCTAGATGTGACCCGGCTAAGGGATTTCCCTCAGATCTGTTAGGATCTTCACCTTGTTAGAAGTGACCTTGTTAAAGGATTTCAAACAATCAATCAGAGTGTCACCTTGCTAGAGGGTTTTACAAATAACACTATTAAGTCCACTTGGTTAAGAGATTTTCTGTCACTTCACAAAATAATAGTAATAAAAATCTATCTGCAACTTCACATCTAAAATGCTAAAGCAGATTCTTATTTGCTCAATACAATCTAGGACTTATCTTTTCCATCTGTTGGGCTCTATACTCTGTTATTCAAACATGTCTTCAAGCTTCCGTGCTCGGTAATCACTATGTAGCATCCCTGTGCAGTTAAGTCCAGTCTCATCCATTTCAGCTAAGCTAACTTGACAATCAAATAATGTGTCCATATATTACCAAGGATATCATGTGCTACATACATGGTTGTTGAAAAACAACTATTTTGGTGTACTATATGTGAAAATACTATGGTTATGTTTTGTGTGCAAGTTTTGTACAATGAATTTGTAAGATAGTTTATGTGCTTCAAGGGAGCTGTATTCTATGCATATGTTAGATGCAATCACAACAATTCTAATTTGTTTATACTTTGTAATTTGGATTTAAGCCTTCTTTTGTATATTGTACAAAGAGTCCAAACTGGCAATGAGCCAAACTGGTAGTGAGCCACCCCTTTTTGTATTGTGTAACCAATTGCATATTACACTATTCCGAAGAGTATCATCTCTTTGTGGTTTTTCCCATATTGGGTTTTCCACCTACAAATCTGGTGTTATGTGTTATATATCCATTTTGTTTACTGCATTTGAATTATGCTATGTGATTGGTTAATTAAAAGTTTGAATAAGTTCAAGTGAATACTGATTTGCACCTCCCCTCTCAGTATTTCGGTTATTCATCAATATGTGAAATAAAAATCATAGTCAAATGGTGAAGGCATAGAGACACTGTGATTATCATGCTATTGTTGCACATTGAGAAGTTATCAATATTCAATGAACACTAATACCATGTAGTATACCTTATGTGTTAATTTCATCTAATCAATGATATTGCAATAAATATAAGAGGAAATAGTCATTATTTAATTAAATCTTAAAATGATGGTACTATTACAAAAATAGTTTTAATTAGTTGAAAACACACTCTTTAAACAAAACCTCCCCAACACTATGCATGTTATAGAGTCATGAAATATTTCACAAAATACCTCGAAGTAATATAACACGAGTATAGGGCATATGAATTCAATATTTAGGAGGGTCTACTATTCCTACAAGTGTAGGGAAGATACCCTCTTTTTTCTCACTCTAAACAATCAAGAATAAAGGACTTAAAATAAGATGATTCATGAACTACTAATAATAATCAAATCTCTTCAAGAAAACGTATTCACGTACACAAAAGCATAAATTAGACTATATTAATTATTTTTAGCTACAAAGTGGATATTTTATAATATTAAACTATTGTAGGAAAGTAACTATGAAGGAGGAGTATACCAAGCTTTAAGAGTATTATATTACTAATGTAAAAAATAAAATTTACTCTATCACCCCTTCTCTCAATATCAATGCAACCAAATTTCACCCTTAACATAATAGTAGACTCTTAGAATAGAATTGAAAAAGCCCTCAAAATTTTCTACCTAGCATTCTAACAATATTTTTACAATCTTTTCCTAATAGCTAGATAAAATCCCTCTTTTGACACCCTTTTAAAGCTTAACCAAAATAGCCTTTCAACTCAACCAAAAAACCCTCCAAAAATGGTTAAGAAAACTTGCCCTTTCTCTTTTCCATGCACACCCTACTTTTCTCCTATATTCCTATCCAAATCAAACTCTTTCCTTATCCATTTTAATGACAATAATTGAATGTCATGCCATCTATGAATCTCAAATCTGTTAATCCTAGAGGGTTAATACTAAGAGGGGGGTGAATCAATATTAACAAAAAATGAAACTTTTAACACCAAAATAGACTTATCTCAGATCTGAAAAACATTCAACACTTAAACCAATTCTTCTTAACAAATTTACTTATCAGATCATGCAAACTTATGAATCAAATTAGCCATCAATTCAATATCAAATCAACAGACACTATTACCAACTTATTAACTGATCAGAATTCTTCATCAATCATATAATCATTAATATCGGTAACCACTTTAAGATCTCTAATAAACAAACATAAACTGTCTTAACCGGTTATCAAAAATAAAACATGAACATCACAAGAAAATAATTCCACAAATGAACACCATGATTTTCACATGGAAACCCAAATAGGGAAAAACCACGGTGGGAATTGTTACCCACAAATATTTTGCACTCTTTCAAAATGTGCCTTGTTAGGAGCCACACCCGATTAGAAGCTTACAATAATGCCCTATTAGGAGTAGACCCTATTAGAAGTCACCTGGTTAATGGATTTACCTCATCCCTATTAGAAGTATTGATCTATTAGGATCAACCTCGCAAGAGGATTTAGAACTCATATATTGAGTCGCCCTATTAGGGGATTTTACAATATGATGCCTATTAGGACCTACCCGGTTAAGGGATTTTAGCTTTTGTAATTGTTAGAAAACAATAATGAATAATTTGTGTATAACACTCAACTTCTTGCTTGATCAGATCCAATAAAGTTCTAAGTTTGCATCTCACTCGCAGATCTTCTCACACACACTGGTTCAGCTTCTCACACTTCTCAAAATCACTGACACTACAAAACATCAACCTTGCCGACATAAATAACTTTTACAACTAGGTCAGCATCAAAACCCTAAGACTTACTACATAGATCATTATAGATCTTTACAAATCATCATAGGGATCATTACAATCAATTACAAATCAATATCGGTCATTGAATGATCATAAATCGTCACAACAAATCAATCTGCTACAAAGTCAAACCCTTAGCACATCTGGCTAAGCACTTTGCACATTCCCAAGAAATTGATTCCCCAAACGTGCCAAAACATCTTTCAAACACATCACGTAGTTTGTGTCGCATTATCATTAACAATTGAACTTGATGTAGATCACCACCAAACCAAAAATCACTACCGGTTAAGAGAATTCTTTATCGGTCCTTAAACCTTGGCAAAACTTCATCAGAAATTCAAAACATGCCTTCCAGTAACCATCATAGGATGCAGTTCCAGTTACATACTCAAATCTATCATAAAAGCTTATGTATCAAACCACAAGACACCAAACATCGCCAATTACCTAATTCCATCAAAACTTATCTTCTTTACCGGTTAAGGTCCTAATTCACAGTCTTGCTAGTAAACTCTGTCAAACTATCAAACTCTTACTCTAGTAGACCAAATCACTTAGCCAATAAGTAAATCACTGAAAACCAACTGTACTTTCTTCTATGAGTATAGTCATCCATCATCATCTCAACCTCATTAGTTATGCCAAACATGCCAACAATCTCCCCCTTTGGAATTGATTGCAACACTAAATATCAACATACTCAACTCATAATGTTCTGCTTTGTCCATAAGCATCACAAATCATATGTCTTCTCTTGACTAATCATATATCTTCTCCCCCTTTGACAGCAATGCCAAAGGTGCATAAGCATCACAAATCATCAAATCTGTTGTTGTTATCTTCAACATGTCTGCAAAGTCATCTAAGTTGCTCCCCCTATGGAGTAGTCTGCATCTCATTAATCCAAAGTGAAAAATAGTCATGAGGCCCATTGGATTGATGATGGTTTTGTGAAAATGTCTGCTAGTTGCTCTTTGCTTGTCACATACTCCATTCAGACTTGTTTTTCCTGTACTCTTTCCCTTAGAAAATGATATTTCAATTCTATGTGCTTAGTTCTTGCATGTAGCACAAGATTTTTTAAAATATTAATTGCACTAGTATTATCACAGTAAATAGTTACCGGTTCAGACATATTAAATCTGAATCCTTCAAGCACATGTCTCATCCAGATTGCATGTGTGCAATTCATTGATGTTGCAACATACTCTACCTCTGTTGTTGATTGAGAAACACAAGTTTTCTTCTTACTTATCCAGGAAACCAATCTACCTCCAAGAAGAAAATCTCCACTGGTAATGCTTTTCCAGTCATCTACATTGCTTGCCCAAACTGCATCAGTAAATACATTCATAGATAAATTTCCTTTATAACGATACCATAACCATAATCTAACATGCCTTTCAAGTACCAGAATATCCTTTTCACTGCTACCAAGTGAGTCTCCTTGGGATCCTTTTTAAATCTAGCAACCAATCCAACAACATGTGTAATATTCAGTCTGCCATGAATGTCATAATGCAATTTACCAATCATAGACCTGTATTCTATCTCATCCATAAATGGTGAGTCATCTAGCTTAGACAACTTGCAACCTGTCACCATCGGAGTACCAACCGGTTTACAATCCTCCATGCCAAATGTTTTCAACACCTCTTTGACATACTTACTCTGATAGATAAAAATTTCACCATCCAATTGCTGGACTTGCAACCCGATAAAAAATATAATTTCTCCACTAAGAGACATCTCAAATTCCTTTTTCATCTCCTCAACAAAATCCATGCATAGGTCATCATTACCCCCAAAGATAATGTCATCCACAAATACTTCAACTATCAATACTTTCTCTCCATGAGTCTTTAGATATATGTTACTATCCTCACTGGTACGCTGGAATCCTATCTTGATTAGGTGTGCATGCAACCTTTCAAACCATGCTCTCAGTGCTTGCTTCAATCCATACATTGCCTTATGTAGTTTACAAACAATATCTTTGTCTTCAGATAAAGCAAATCCATTTGGTTGTTCTATGTATACTTCTTCTTCAAGGATGTCATTGAGAAAATCCTATTTAACATCCATTTGATAGACTTTAAATCCTTTAAATGTAGCATAAGAAAGTAGCATTCTTACTCCTTCTAATCTCACCACAAGTACAAAGGTTTCACCATAATATTCTCCTTCTTTTTGTGCATAGCCTTTGCGAACCAATCTTTCTTTATTTCTCACAACCTTGCCTTCTTCATTTAACTTATTTCTAAAAACCCATTTAGTTTCAATCACATTCTTATCTTCCGGTCTAGGAACAAGTGTCCATGTCTTGTTATTCTCTATCTGATCCAACTCATCATTCATTGCACTAATCCACTCATCATCCTTTAATGTCTCTCTTACTATTTTCGGCTCAATAGTAGAAATCAGACATGAATTTTCTCCGATTTTCCTCCTTGTTTGTACTCCAGCATGTTTATCTCCAATTATTTGTTCTTTTGAGTGATTTAACCTGACATACCTTGGAATAACCAGCTCTATTGTTGTGCTTCTTGCTTCATGTTCTTCATCTTTTTCATCACTCTCTGTGTTTACCGATTGAGCACCTATTTCTGCAACATTTTGCTCATCAGTCTTATGCACTTTCAGTTGTATAAACACAAGTCTTTCTTCATCTTTCTCAGGCTCGGATTTGCTCAACTCACCAAATTTCTCAAGGAGTTCATCTATCTTCACATTAGCACTCTCAATGATCTTCTTAGTTCTTTTGTTATAACATTTAAATGCCTTAATCTTTGTAGAGTAACCAAGAAAAATGCCTTCATCACACTTAGCATCAAACTTTTCAATGTAATCATCTCTCTTAATATAACATTTACTCCCAAAAGTTTTGAAATAACTTACACTAGGATTCTTTCCATGCCATAATTCATAGGTTGTTTTGTTATTACCTTTTTTGATAAGTACCCAGTTCAAAGTATAGACAACAGTGTTGACTACTTCTCTCCAAAACATCTTTGGTACTTCACCTTGAATCAACATGGTTCTAGAAGCTTCAACAACTATTATATTCATTATCTTTGCTATCCCATTTTGTTGTGGAGTTCTAGGAGCTGACATCTGCCTCTTAATTCCATGTTCATCACAAAACTTCACAAACTCGTCAAAAGTAAATTCACCTCCCCGGTCAGATCTCAAACATTTTAGATTCTTCCTGGTATCTTTTTCAACAAGAGCTTTAAATTCTTTTATCTTACTGAATGCCTCGAACTTTTCTCTCAGAAATTTTACCCACATCATTTTGAAATAATTATCAACAAAGATCATAAAATACTTATTACCAAAATAGCTCTTAGTCCTCATAGGACTACAAAGATCAGTATGAACCAAATCAAGAATATTCTCTGAAGAGAAAGACTTACTCTTAAAGTATACAAAGGTCGTCTTACCCATCTAACAATCCTTGCATAACACATTGTCTGGTTTCACAAGCTGGGGCAAACCTCTAACAATACTTGACTTACTAACTTTAATCATATTGTCAAAATTGACATGAAAAAATCTCTTGTGCCATAATAGTTGTCTTCAATCTCCGCCACCAAACAATCATTTACATTAGTAAGTAGCAATCAATTCTTCATTATTTCCAAGAATTCTGCACACTCCACTTTTGAATAAAGTAGATATCCCTTATCATTAAGTTGTCCTACACTCAAGAGGTTATGTTTTAGTCCTTCAACCCAAAAGACATCATCTGCATTACTCTTCCCATTTAATGAAATTGATCATTTAATTTTAACCATGCAAGGAGAGTTATTACCAAATCTTACAACACCTCCATCAAACTCTTCAAGGGATAAGAACTTAAGAACTTACTTTTTTCATCGGTCATGTGGTGTGAGCAACCACTATCTATTATCCATTCATCGTTATTATCCATATGAGACACCAAATCCTTCTCATTAGTCAGATCCTCCTTCACAATAACAAATACTATCTCCTCATTGTCATGTTCTTCTAGTTCATCATCAGTCACACCTTCATCCACTACAACATAACAATGTTTCTTGTCTTTTCCTTTGAATCTCCTAAACTTATCTTTCTTATCAGTGTTAGGGTAGTTAGAAACTATGTGTCCAATCTTACTACAAGAGAAACACTTCAAGGGTAATTTACCTTTATATTTACCTATTCCTCTAGGTAATCTTCTAGCCAGTAATGCCTCAAGTTCCATCAGATGATCTTGATCCTCACCATCAACTCTGCTACCGCCATGACTAAACCTATAGTCATGATTATGACAAACATCTTTTCCTCTCCTTGCTGATGTACCAGTTACAAAAGCCTTAAAGAAAGATTCAGAAGGTTTGGAAACACTATTATCAAAATTGTTAAGTTCAAATGTAGTTAACTTTCCAATTAAAGAATCAACAGTAACTTTATCTTTTGAAATGGATCTCAGTTCTTGAATAGCAGACACTCTGATAGAATACCGCAGTAAAATAGTTCTAAGCATTTTTCTAACAACAGTATCATCTTCAATCTTACCTCTGGCACTCTTTATTCCACCTACAACTTCCTTAATCCTTTGTCCACATTGAGCTATGTTCTCACCGTCAACCATTTTCATATCATCAAATTTTCCTCTCAAACTCTCTTCCTTTTCCCTTTGTACATGTTCATCTCCTCCATAAATTAAATTTAATTTCTCCCATAATTCATTTACATTTTCTAATCCACGAACAACAATATACTCAGAGTCAGATAGAGAACTTACAATTGCTTCAAGAGCCTAAATGTTTTCCTGTTGTTCTTTGAGTTCATCTGGTGTCAAGGGACTGGTAGTAGGAGCAACATTATTGGTTATCATATGATTCTAGTATTGTGAACCCATTCCTTTAACGTAGATATTCATCTGATCACTCCATATCCGATAGTTGTCCTTGGTAAACTTGGGACCCTCCTTCTTCATCATCTTTCACATAATCTTTCCCTCAAGCTGTTAGGATTTCTGCACATAGAGGACCAATGCTCTGATACCAAAAGTTAATTCTAGAGGATCCGGTTAATACTAAGAGGGGAGTGAATCAGTATTAACAAAAACTGAAACTTTCAACACCAAAACAGACTTATCTCAGATCTGAAAACATTCGACACTTAAACAAATTCTTCATAACATATTTCTTTATCAGATCATGCAAACTTATGAATCAGATTATCCATCAATTCAATATCAAATCAACAAACACTATTACCAACTTATTAACTGATTAGAATGCTTCATCAATATTGGTAACCACTTTAAGATCTCTAATAAACAAACATAAACTATCTTAACCTGTTATTAGAAATAAAACATGAACATCACAAGAAAAGTATTCCACACATGAACACCATGATTTTCACGTGGAAACCCAAATAGGGAAAAACCACAGTGGGAATTGGCACACACAAATATTTTGCACTCTTTTAGAATGTGCCCTATTAGGAGCCAAGCCCAGTTAGAAGCTTACAATGATACCATGTTAGGAGAAAACCCTATTAGGAGTCACCCAGTTAAGGGATTTACCTCAACCCTGTTAGAAGCTTTGATCTGTTAGGATCAACCGAGCAAGAGGATTTAGAACTCAGATATTGAGTCACCTTGTTAGGGGATTTTACAACATGAGGCCTGTTAGGACCTATCTGATTAAGGGATTTAGTTGTTGTAATTGTTAGAAAACAATAGTGAATGATATGTGTATAGCACTCAACTGCTTGCTTGATCAGATCCAATTAAGTTCTAAGTCTGCATCTCACTAGCAGATCTTCTCGCATACACTATTCGGCTTCTCACACATCTCAAAATCACCGACACTCCAAAACATCAAGCTTACCGACATAAATAACTTTTACAACTAGGTCGACATCAAAACCCTAAGACTTACTACATAGATCATCACATATCTTTACAACTCATTACAATCAATTAAAAATTAATATTGGTCGTTGAATGATCATAAATCGTCACAGCAAGTCAATATGGTACAAAGTCAAACACTTAGCACATTCTGCTAAGCACTTTACACATTCCCAAGAAATTAGTTCTCCAAATGCGCCAAAAAATCTTTCAAACACATCACGCGCTTTGTGTCGCGTTATCATCAACACGTGAACTTGATGTAGATCACCGTCAAACCAAAAATCATTATCGGTTAAGAGAATTATCTACCGGTCCTTAAACTCTGGCAAAACTTCATCAAAAATTCAAAACATGCCTTCCAGTAACCATCATAGGATGCGGTTCTAGTTACATACTCAAATCCATCATAAAATCTTATGTATCAAACCACAAGACACCAAACATCGCCAATCACCCGAGTCCATCAAAACTTATCTACTTTACCAGTTAAGGTCCTAATTCACAGTCTTGTCGGTAAACTCTATCAAACTGTCAAACTCGTACTCTAGTAGACCAAATCACTTAGCTAATAAGTCAATCACTGAAAACCAACTGTAAAAATCATTAAACATCAGTTGACCCTGGTTGCCATCAATGACAACACAAATAACTGATCATGTCATCTTTCCTCTACTGGTACAGTCATGCATCATCATCTCAACCTCATCAGTTATGCCAAACATGCCAACAAAATCAATATGTGCATTGCCCTTAGTGCATTGATTAATACACTAATCTATGAAAAATCAAAATGCATGCCTTTGGGAGACATGACAAAGTACCATACGAGACCTTTGTGATCATTAGGCTCTTAAGAATAGATAGTTATCCATTGATGAGGTTGTCATATTTTTTTATTGGTAAAACTACTTATGTTTTTTTGTGAAAATGTGTGTGTACCCATGTAATTAAATACAAAAATGCTTATGGGGCTTCAAAACATTAACACCTTAATACATAAGGGCCTTGCTTGTAAAAATATTGTAGGAAGTGCATAATAATTAGAAAAGAAATACAATCTAAAATCTATGATAAAACTTATTTTTGGAACCGATATGAAATTATGAATTTTTATTATATGTTATATTGACTAGTTACCTAGAATAAGTGTATAACACGGTCACAAATTAAAATCTTTAAAAACTTAGAGGTTTGAGTGGATATCTTTGAAGTTCCACGTCCATCCTTGAGAGGTTGATTGGTTAAAACTATGGATTATTCCTAGCCCAAAGTCTCTAGCTAGAGAACAAATTATATATGGTACATGTCTAAAGAGGATTCTTTTGGGATTGAATCTACTCTCGTGATCATCATAGTGGATCTTGATTTTTTCCTAAAGTAGGTGTCACTACATAATTTAATCCAATTTTCTTAGGCTACTATGCTTGAATATTTGGGTAATATATATGTAAAAGGGTTTCATCATCGTTTGTGTTGTACAAGAAAGAAGATAATCATGTAGTTTGAACTAACATATGATCTTTGTGACTGATTGGGTCACGGATTGAGAAAATAAATATTTTATAACCAAATATCAAATCATTGATAATTATGTTTTTATCATAATGTGACCTCCTTAATCAAAAACCGAACATACAAAATTAATAATTTTAAATGTTTATTTATTGATTAATTTCTTCAAACTAAATGACTTAACAGGCATTTGCCAATTTTGATATCCCACATCATAATGAAATCAAGCATGGTAATACTGGTCAATAAGTTGGAATATTCTTGACTTAGAGAAAAGCTTAATTAGCTAAAACCATTTCTTTTCAAGTCTTATTTAGTGATGGCTCCAAAATTTAAGAATCTTCTTTCAATCACAAATGGCTTTGGTTCATTTGGTAGTGTGAAGGTAAAGTTGTAGTATTGTTGATGGTGTCACCAAGTTTCAAATTTCTATTGGATTGATTGTGAATCGTTGCGACGTTCATGATATATTCACAGATTCTGTTAAAACAAAACTGAAGAAGAAACAGACTAGTAAGAAAGAAAATTCAAAACAAGAACCAAAGATCAGAGCTGTAAATAATATTTCATACATTCAGTACCATTGTCTGCATTCATGGCCTGATAATCTATGTTTTTCTGCACAAGATTTTTAAGGTGGTATCAGAGCATTTATCCTTGGGTGCTTGTGACTGGTAAAGCATGAAGCACAGGGCAATGAAGAGTTTATTAATGTGTACACTTACTGTGAAGTCCAGATTGGTACAGTAAAGTTTCATGGTGGAGGCTGGAAGATGCAGATTTGTTCCAGTTTTTTTCCCTGCAAATATCTTGAAGAAAAACAACTGTTCTCATAACGGCCTTAAATTTCTACGACATGAAATAATGCATTTATGTACAAGATTTAGAATCTACATTTGCATTGAACGCTGTTTAAGTCTCTGACATACATGCTGAACGGTGGCACCCACAACTAAAGATCTGTCAAACAGTTTTTTTCACTTCTGTATGATGAATGATTGTTTGGTGGAAAATTAGTTATAGTATCAGAAAAGTAAAATCTTACTTGGTGGGCGGGGAACATTTCTTTGCTCATTCTGAGCGACTCTGAATTCTCTGTCAATGCATACTGTGCATTATTGAATGCTTCAGGTACTTTAAATATATAGTTTGTATTGAAGCATGTTCTGATTGTGTTTTTATTGTTTGAATTTTGGTCAATGGTGTAATAAAAGAATATACTATCATCTTTATCAATTGTTTTCAATTAATTGAACTACAATCTTTCTTTCTGATCATAAAACATTTCATTACTTGAATTCTAGATGGCTCTGTCAATATATACTGTGCATTATTGAATGCTTCAGGTACTGCAAATAAATAGTTTGTATTGAAGTTGGTTATGATACCAATATAATAGAGAATTGTATCTTCATTGTTTGAATCTTGATCCATGATATAATTAAAGAATATATTATTACCTTCGTCAATTGAACTACAATCTTTTTTCGTGACAGTAGAACATTTCATTGCTCATTTTGCACGCTGGTGAATTCTCTATCAATACATATAGTGCATTATTAAATGCTTGTCAATGCATACTGTGCATTATTGAATGCTTCAGTTACTAGAGATAAATAGTTTGCATGGAAGTTTGTTCTAGTATCATTTACGCCTGACCATCCATTTCTCCTCTTGTTGTTTGAATTTTGGTCCATGGTATAATCAAAGAATATATTATCACCTTGGTAACTTGTATTTAATTAATTGAACTACAATCTTTCTGTAAGAAAAGGTGAATCTTGGTCGATTGCATAATCTGAAAAGAATATATTATCAGCTTCACCAATTGTACTCAATTAATTGAACTACAACCTTTCTTTAAGTTTTGAATATCCAACAATTTAAAGATAAAGTAAACAATAAATTTTAAATGAGACCTGAAATTTTATTATTAGCAATCATATTTAATGTGCAATGGACAAATGGAAAGTGCAATTTTGAATTATTTTTTAAAAAACATTATTTCAATTACTTTTTTTAATGTTTGATAAGTACATTATAGTCCTACAATTTGATTGTCTTCACACTTCAACTTTGTTTGTCCTATATAACTTGTTTCCTTAATTCTCCTGTGTGACATCTAAACAATTTCAAATTTCAAACGGAAGGGTTGTATTTTCATTACAATCTCGATATTTCCTCCATTTCAAAAAATATATTCCAAATAATAAATTTACTTTTATATTTTTCATAGCCTTTTCTCTTCTTTTAACTCTTTGAACACATCTATGGAAGCTACTTCATCTCTTATATTATTTTTTATCAAAATAAGAAATATACTATCCTAGGACAAAAATAATAACATCTATAACATTGAAAATAAAACATTTATTTTTTCACATTTACTATGGGTTTTTCTAAAGCAACCTAGAAGTCTCTCCTTGTGTTGATGATTTGGCAACTCTAGGTCATGGCTCCCTCAAACAAGCATCCAGGAAAGTTTTTGTTAAACGTGTTTCATGAGATAAGTTTTTTAATCCTCCTACGGATGTTGTTTTACCTACCTTTGTGTTTTATGATGTATGTAAATGGTTAGATCATTTTAACCTTGTCTAATGGGGTGAAAAATAGGGTTAGGATTAAATTAAGATAATAAAACCACTAAATGGCCTAATTAACCATTACATTTGGAAGGAGATAGAATCTAATAGATCTAGCCTCAAAAGACAGTGATTCTAATCAGATTCCATGCCTCTTTTGGTAGGGTTTTTCTTCTTGTAAAATTGAATTTATTTTATTGTTGATGATTACGGCAAAATAGTGAATTTTTTTAAGTAGTCTGACAGAAATAGTAAGCTAAAAATGTCCCATGGAGCCACTCACCTAGATCTGGGCTAAATAAGTTACCTAGAATCTACTCCCAGAAGTTCGACCTAATTTTTCGATGCCAAGTAGTATCAATTCGCCATGGCCTTCCAAATTTTCTATCGAAAGTTGAACTTGTTTGTCTCTACGAACTTTGTCGATCCTCCTAAAAATAGCTCTACACCCGTTTCCTGCATATAGACGAAAGGGAAATATGTTGGGAATAGGGGCTTGCCTTAGGTCAAATCCTGAATTTGGAATTAACCATGAAATTGAATTGATAAATGTATATGAAAGAGTACAGTAAAATACTTTCCTTTTGAGGGAAAGCTTGAAACATGAACGATATACCTTAATGAAGTTTTGGTTTACCTTCACAAAGGAATTAGGGTTTCATGTGTGTTGTCTTCATAAAACATAGATCATGGATGTCATCTTCAATGTCTGAAACTTGACTTCACTTCTGCTCTAATGCTTGCTGAAAGACTGATTGCTTTCTCACTTGAATTTGCTATTTAGTTTAATTAAGATCTTAATTTCAATTAGGTTAAAATGAGACAAATAGACCTCCTTTTGTACATGTCAACCTAAAAATCAAATTAATTTTCTAGTAGCCCAACATAGGATCTAGGTCCCTACCCAAATTATGAGGCCTCAAATTTCTCTATCCTCTATATCCACATATTTGCATCCCTATATTTATTTCTCTCACACCATCTATAAATCTCTCTATCTTTCCCTCTACCTTTCTTTCTTTATTCTCCCTCTCTCTTATCTCTTTCTATCTCTCTCTATATATATCCCTCCCCCTCTTTCTATCTCTTTATCTCTCTATCCTCCCTCTCTTTATCTCTCCCTCTCTCTCTCTCTCTCTCTTTCCCTACCCATCTATATCTCTCTCTCCATCACCCTCTCTCTCTCTATCATTTTATAGCCTAAAAAGTACAAGAACATTTTATGAGCTATAAAACATGTTTTGTGGCTCACAAAATGTGCACATTTTTATGAGACACAAAATTTGAGCATGTTTTAGAAGGCACAAAACACAGTGTCATTTTATGGCTTGGTATTTATCGAGCCAAAATATGATTATGTTATTTGATTTTGAATATAACACAAGTGTGTTATGTAGAAAATTGGCCACTTTTGTACATTGTTTCTATACACACATATGTATACATTAATAAAAAAAGACATGAATCATATACATAATTATATTCTAAAATCAATAAAGAATTCCATGTAAGTAACTTTTCTAAATTCATCCTTTAATGCTATCCATTAAATGTGAGTAGACATCATATTAAACTAAATTCATAAGTTTAAGCAACTTGTGATGGTTTAACATTTGCCAAAATATTAGAGATGTACGAAAATTCCAAAAATATTAATAAAAATTATAAATAAATTCTCAAGTATAAACATAATGACTCCATAATTCATTTAGTACAAGGATCCCACAATTTCATACTTATATCATTGTATTTATAATAAAATTCCTAATATGTGAAACTAAAATCATAGTCAAATGTTTTTGATTAAAAAAGTAGAGTTAACTAGGGCGTTGACCCTTTACATAGCCAAAATGCTATCAAAAATTCAAACAATAGCCCAAAGGTGGCAAGAAGACCAAGTAGGGGTACAAATCCCAAACAAATAGAGTTAGATAGGCCTGCCAAACCTGCCAAACCTGCAAAAACCCACCCCAACTCAAGAGTGGGGAGAAACACCCAAATCTTGACAAAGGGGGGTTGGGAAAGGGGGGTAGATTTTCCCTTCCACCTGCAACAAACAACCATCCAAGCAACACTGTCATTAGGAACTTTCAAAGAAAAATCATGCAGGGAGGATCCTGTAGAGTTACTACTAGACTGTTGCTGCAGAACAGTAGCAGATTGTTGTTGTAGGACAACAACAAGAGCAGAATCGCCAGGAGAAGAGAAGAGTTGTGGAGAAGGAGCAATAGATGAAGGAGCCAAAGGGGCGGAAGAGTCAACGGTAGCAGTACCATCATCAAAGGCTTCATCAATAGTAAGGAGCACCTCATCACAGGAGGAAACATCATCCTCCAGAGAGGAGTCGATAGAAACAACCTCAAAAGCATTAACCGTCAAGTGATCTTCAATAGCATCTTTCCACCAAGTAGCAGCACCTTTGCGGTGGGAGAGAGAACAGTCCGAAGCTAAGTGAGCCATTGAGAAGCATCTTTTGCAACAAAAGGGGAGGCCCTCATAATCCAACGATTGAGACCAAGGCCTATCCCCAACCATTAGAACCACATCCCTAGTGAGGGGAAGAGATGTCAATATCAATTAACAGGCAGGAAAAAGTAGAATGACCCATAGAAGTCATGGCATCATCTACCTTCAAGAAGCTTCCAATGGAGTTACCGATGGCCTCAAAACAAGAAGGCTCCCAAAAATGGAGGGATAGATTAGGAAGACGTACCCAAACTGAACGAACAGTAAGGGGTTTAGTAAGGTGGTTGAAGGAAGTTGTCCAAGGATTAATAGAGAGAGAGTGATCTCCCCAAGCCCACAACTTACCCAAAATTAAATCGCAATCAAGAGTAGAAGTAAATGAAGCAACGAAGAAACCTTTAGCACAAGGAAAAATCTCAATGCCATGAAAAGACTTCCAGAAATCACTCACCCAGTAGTGAAGGTCTAGAAGAGAGGGCCAGAACCCAGTAAATCTACAAACTAAAGCGCAGTTGATAAAACTCAACATTTTCCACCACCTCCTGACCACAGACCACAACAGGGTGGATCTTGGCACAAGGAAGAGGATGAATTCCCTTGTGAAGAAAAGTAGCAGTTCTAGCCACACGAGAAAATCTTCGTCCAAGAGAAAAAGAAGAAAGTTTGGGAAGAACAGGATCACCAACAACAGGGATCTTGGCACCCGAACCCCCGGCGTCAGCACCCACAACTATAGAAGGATCATTCCCAACAGCAGAATCTCCCAATGTAGCAGACAGAGTATCCACAGCTCCAACTCCAGTAGTAGCAACCACAAGGGGGGGAAACTCACCATCGGCGTGAGAACCACCATCCCCCCCACCAACAGCAGATCGAGGCACCAACGCCGCAAAGGAGGAAGGAGCAGAACGCAGGGTAGCAGATCCACACAGAGCAAGGGAGTCGTTGGGCGTAGCGAGAGAAGTCAAATGTTGAAGGCATAGAGACACTATGATTATCACTATTTTTTACACATTGAAAAGTTACTTATCAATATGCAATGAGCAGTAATAACATGTAGTATACCTTATTTGTTAAATTCCTCTAATCAAAGATATTGCAATAAATATAAGAGAAATAGTAATTATTTTATTAAATCTTAAAATGATTGTACTATTTCAAAAATACTTTTAATTAATTGAAAAGCCACTCTTTAAACAAAATCTTACCAACACTATGCATGTTATAGAGTCATGAACTATTTCACAAAATACCTCAAAGTAATATAATACAAGTATAGGGCATATGACTTCAATATTTAGGACGGTCTAGTATGCTTGTACAAGTGTAGAGAAAATACCCTATTTTTTTTCTTTCTAAACAATCAAGAATAGAGAGTTTTAAATAATATGACTTGTGCCTAGATTGTGAACTGCTAATAATAATTAAATCTCTTTGTGAAAATGTATTAACATACCTATATAAGCATAAATTAGACTAGATTAATTGTGTTTAGCTACAAAGTGGATATATTATAATCTTAAACTTTTCTAACTATGAAGGAGGAGTATAACTAGATTTAAGAATAATATTATTACTAATGCAAAAATTGAAATCTACTCTATCACCACTTCTCTCAATAGCAATGCAACCAAATTTTTACCCTAACATAATAGTAAATTGGCCTCACATTTTTCTACCTAACACTCTAGTAATGTTTTTATAATCTTTTTCTAGTAGATAGATCAAAATTCCTCTTTTGATTCCCCTTTCAAGCTTAGCCAAAATATTCTTTCAAGTCAAACAAAAAAACCTCCAAAAACGATCAATAAAAATCCCTTCTCTCATTGCCATGCCCACCCTACTTTTCTCCTGTATCCCTATCCAAATCAAACTCTTGCCTTGTCCATTTTAATGGCAATAATTTCATGTCATACCCTCTTTAATGGGTTTGTAGAAAATTTTCTCTTCCCATTATTCTCCTATTTCCACCTTAAATTTTTAGAGTCAACAAAGCTCAATAATGATTTAAACATGGCACCAATTGTCTATTTAATGAAGCTTGACTTTTTAAAGTGAGTATAGATGGATTTAAATTGTTCTGATTAATTAGAAAAATAGGTTTTAAGGACCCAAAACCTATTACATAAAGATCAAAAGAAAGATCATCAAAGGTCAACAAGACCAGCATAGAGACAACATACAAAAGACTGGCAAGAAAGCCAGCAACCCGAACAGACAAAAAAAATCGGAAAGAAAAAAATTAGTTGGTAATAATCATTTATATAAATTTGCATATGTTTTTATTTAGTTTGTTTTATTATCTATAGAATTAAATATGGCGTACTCATCAAGAAGGATTGATTAAAATTTAGATTGTTAAATGATAATTATATATCAAAGATATCCTCCCAAGAGGATTAAAATTGATGACCAACTTAAAATAATGTGTGTCCTCACTCAAGTATTGAGTGATGTAATTTATGAAAACTAATGATATTAGACTTGAAGTAGACTTTGAAACACTCGCCAATCAATATATAAAACTTAAATCAATATATAACTCACCCTCAGTGAGTTGATTGATACAACTATCTATGAAAAGTTAAAATGCATGCCTTTGGGAGACATGACAACTTACCATACTAGACCTTTGTGATCGTTACACTCCCAAGGATGAATGGTTATCCATTGTTGATTTATTGTCACAAGGTTGTCATATTTTTTTATTAGTAAGACTACTTATGGTTTTTTTGTGAACATGTGAGTGTACCCATGTAATGAAATACAAAAAAGCTTATGGCTTCAAAACGTCAACACCTTAGTACATAAGGGCCTTGCTTGTAAAATTAACCTAGAATATATAGGAAGTGCATAATAATTAGAAAAGAAATACAATCAAAAATCTATGATAAAACTAGATTTTGGATTTAATATGAAATTATGAGTTATTATTTTATGTTGTATTGACTAGTTACCTAGAATAATATATAACATGGCCATAGAGAAAATGTTTAAAAACTTTAGAGGGTCGAATGGATGTCTTGAGAGTTCCACATCCATCCTTAAAAGGCTGACTGATTAAAAATATGGATTGTTCCTAGCCCAAAGTCTCTAGGTAGAAAACAAATTATATATGGTGCATATGTAAAGAGGATTCTTATGGGATTGAATCTACTCTCACCATCATTATAATGGATCTTGACTTTTTCCTAAAGTTGGTTTCACTGGATAATTTAATCTGGTTTTCTTAGGATACCATGTTAGAATATTTGAGTAATATATATTGTAAAAGGGCTTCATTATCATTTGTGTCGTACAAGAAAGAAATGATCGTATAGTTCGAAGCATATGATTTTTGACTTTCATTATGTCACTAATTGAAAATATGAAATACTCCAAAAATAATAATTAAATACTTTAAAATACACATAAATATTGTATAGCCAAATATCATATCATTGATAATTACAATTTTATCATAGTGTGATCTCCTTAATTAAAAATTAGGCATGCAAAATGAATAATTTAAAAAGTTTATTTATTGATATATCTCTTAAAACTAAATGACTTAACAGGCATTTGTCAATTTTGATATACCACGTTATAATGAAATGAAAATGATACATTTTGGATTCAAGCACTGTGATACTTGGTCAATAAGTTACAATATTCTTGACTCGATGAAATACTTAGCTAAAACTCATTTTTCAAATATCCTGAAGAAAAACGACTGTTTCGTAATGGCGTTAAATGTCTACGACATGAAATAAGGCATTCATGTACAAGATGAAGAATCTAAATTCACATTGAACGCTGCTTAAGTTTCTGGAATGCATGCTAAACTGCGCCTGCACCCACTGCTAAAGATCTGTCAAACAGTTTTTCTCTGCCCAATCAATATTAGGCAGCTCTGTGTGATGAATAAGGATTTTCTGTCATTATAATGGCTGCTGCAATGGGTGTTTGATCGTATGATTGTTTGGTGAAAAATTAGCTATACTATCAGAAAAGTAAAATCTTACTTGGTGGCCGTGGAACATTTCATTGCTCATTCTGGGCGGTTGTGAATTCTCTGTCAATGCATATTGTGCATTAATGGATGCTTCAGGTACTGCAAATGAAGCGTGTTCTGATTGTGTTTTTATTATTTGAATTTTAGTCTATGGTGTAATCAAAGAATATATCACCTTCATCAATTGTACTCAATTAATTGAAATACAATCTTCCTTCTTGATCTTCGAACATTTCATTACTCATTATGAACGGCTGTGAATTCTCTGTCAATGCATGTTGTGCATTATTGAATGCTTAAGGTACTGCAGATAAATAGTTTGCATTAAAGTTTGTTCTAGTATCATTTACGCCTGGCCATCCATTTCTCCTCTTGTCTCTCCTGCACCACATGCACGTCATCCTCCTACACATCCACCTTTGGCATTATAAGGTACTACAAATAAATAGTTTGCATTGAAGTTTGTTCTAGTACCATTAACTACGCCTAGTAGTCTATTTCTCCTCTTGTCTCTCCATCACCAATGAAGTTTATTCTCCTCTTGTCTCGCCTCCACCACTAGTGAAGTTTGTTCATTCATATTGATAGCCCATAAATGACATGAACGCCATGTTAGCCAAGCAAGTATTTCAACCTTGGTTGCATCATTAACAATGCAACCACTTAACCATCACACTATAGGATGAACCCCAACAATTGCATCTAGTTGTTTGAATTTTGGTTCATGGTATAATCAAAGAATATATTATCACCTTCATCAAATGTATTCAATTAATTCAACTACAATTTTCTTATAAGTTTTGAATATCCAACATTCAAAAGAAATGGTGAATCTTGGTAGATGGCATAATCAAAGAATATATTATCGCCTTCATCAATTGTATTCAATTAATTAAACTGCAATCTTTAAGTAAGTTTTGAATATTCAACAATTCAAAGACAAAAATAAACAATAAATTCTAAATAAGAGGCAAAATTCTATTATTAGCAATCACGTTTAATGTGCAATGGACGAATAGAATGTGCACTTTTGAATTAATTTTCAAAAAAAAAACCATCATTTCAAGTACATTTTTTTAATATTTTGTAACTACATTATAGTCTTACAATTCGATTATCTTCAAACTTCAATTTTATTTGTCTTATAGAATTAATTTCCTTAATTCTTCTCTGCAACATCTAATCAATTTCAAATTCCAAATTGGAAGGATTAGTACTTTCATTATAATCCATTGATATTGTTGCAATTTCAAAAATAATATTTCAAATAATAAACATTTTTTATATATTTCATATACTTTTTTTCTTCTTTTAACTAATCTTTTTTTTCTTCACATATATGGAAGCTGCTTCATTTATTATAACCTTTTTTTTATCAAAACAACATATATAATTCCTTTGAGTATAAATAATATCTATAACATTGAACATGAAACATTTAATCTTTTGCCTATATTGTGGGTTTTTCTATGTAACCTTTTTTATGGCCTCAAATTGCATCATGGTAGTTTCTACTAGACTCGATGATTTGGCAACTTTAGGTTGTGGCTCCCTCAAACAAGCATCCATGGAAGTTTGTGTTAAATCTATTTCATGAGGAGAGTTTTTTAATCCTCCTATAGATGTTGTTTTACCCATCCCTAAGTTCAATAATATATGCAAGTGGTTAGAGCATTTTAACCTTGCATGCATGACTTTTTTTTGTTTTAGATGAAAAACTGGTTTGGGTGCCTATCTAGCTTGAGTTTCTAATGTTTCCTTTACCTTGTTAGAATTTTTTGAACACTGTTGCCAATTCACTTGACAATGTCATATGTTTTGATACTAATAAATTTTATTCAACTCTCCCACAATTTTTTGAACACTGTTGCCACTTCACTTGACAAGGTCACATGTTTTGATACTAATAGACCTAAGAGAGTCCATGTATATACAAATTGGCCATTTATATCACACGCAACATGTTCATTATCTTAATATGTCAATTACTTACTTTAGGTGCCAATCTTCTAATTATAAGATTAAGAATTGCTCTTTGATTTTTTCTCATAATTAGTCCAATTCCTATCATGTTGAGGCTCCCCCTTCAAAAATGATGAAGGGTAGTCTACAATCAAGTACTGCAAAAATACAAAACCTAGTTTTTGTAGTACTCAAACAAAAACCCCAACTAATATTAGGTGAAATACAAACTAGGATGGTTTCAAAACCTTCAAAGAAGAGGAAAGAGGTAGATGGTGAACCTTTCACTTCTCAATTTTTTCAAAATGTCACAATCAACATTGTTGTTCTATCTTCATGATTGAGGAATGTCGTTAATTCTCATCATTCTCCTATTAGCCTGCATTGATCTTGTAGTCCACCAAGGTGCTTAGATGATGTAGAATTTATTGTAAAAAAAGGAGGATGTCAACTCTCAACATTCAATTGGGTAGTTTTTTGTTAGGATGATTTTTTTTAAATCATTATTATGCTCTTGAAGAATTAGATAGTGATGATATGCCTCTTGATGCTTGTCTCTCTTGAAATATTCAAGATCCCAATGACTTCTTTAGAAAATACGTAACAAAAGATGCTATAAAAAAAAAAAATTGAACTTTAGATAGATGGTCAAAATTTTAGATCTTTTACTTTTGCAACTTGCCATATTATTTTGACTGACCAAGCATAAATATTATACCTCTTTTTAAATGAAATTTGATGTGGATGTGGTCCACACTACCCTAGAAAAGCCTGCTATTATCCTCAATAGTGTGCTTTGGTTCACAAAACTTAGATTCCTTAGAAATATAAAAGCGAATGCAAGAAACAAAAGGCATCAATCACGTAAAATAAAGTTAAATTCAGGGAATTTCCTGCACCACACGAATTATCTATTTTTTTAAGGATAGCAAATGCTTACTTTATTCATGCTCCCCAACAGAGAATAATATTAATACTGATAATGAAGCAGAGTGACGTTGTAGCTTGGATTTCGCACTTCCTGTATCCTCCCATCCTACTCCTTTCCCTCCCCTGGATGGCCTTCAATCAACAAGAGAAACCGGATCTGCTGCTGTAACCGGGAAGACAGTGACACAAAAATGTACATATGAATTTGCATAATATGATGGTTTTTCATCAGATTTTGTGGGTTTTAATAGCATTGTGGAGGTGGATTATTACAATTGAGATGGTGAAAATTCATCGTGTTTTGTAGATTTTTGTTTTCATATGAATGGCTGTTTTGTGTGGAGATTAGCCGCGTCATGGTGAGTATGGGGTATAGTCGATAAGACCAATGAGGCTAATTTCTAAATATGAACATAAATTGGTTCAACTAGAAAAGCTTCTTGAATGTTTAGTTGGCACGAACAAGTGAAAATGAGAAAGGTTTCTTCGTTGCAAGGTTGAAAGAGAAAATATGAAGGGGTTTGTAAACTTTGTCAAAGCTCCAATTTGTCTTTAAGGTATTATAACACTTGTAAAAGATGCTTGAGATAGTGAATGAGGTGTTCATGACACTTTTGTTAGAGATTTTCTCTCTATTAGTGTTTCCTCTAGGTCAATTTGGTGGCTTGTGTGTTCTTTATGTGTGTATTTATGTTATGTGTTGGTATAAGCTCGTAAACATGTGTCTTCTATATTTTTTATTCGTTTTGATAGTAGTTGAGTTGAAATAAAAGTATTTGGTATTAGTGGTCACAAGGGGCATAATCCTCCAAGTTATACAAATCTCCTATTTGATTATTTAGAGCATCAATGTCTATTTTTCCTCCAAAACAAGGATGTCTGCATTTATTTATATTTTTAACATAAAATGTTTGTGTTTTTGTTAAAGAAGACAATAGGTATGAAGTGGATAAACTCATTGTTCAAGTTGACCTAATTTATTAAACAGTTTAGATTTCTGATGTGTATTCAAATTGATCTACTATTGTAGAGAATCTTGTGTATATGATCTTTTGAGACATCTATTAGTTTGATGTCTCTAATTTTGATGTGTCTATCGTTTGCTAAGATTGTGAAAAAGATAAGATGAAGGGTCAAAGAATTAGAAATAAAGCATAAAGAAAAGTAGACCTTATGTGAGTTGGCATAGAAAATACAAGGATTCAAATGAGAAACCATATTACCAAATTAGGACATGGTACAAAGTGTATTCTTTGATATGAATGATCTATGACTTAGGATTCTTAGTGGGAAACACAATCAAAGTGACTCCAATGTGTAATGAATGAAATAAAATGAAAGATTGATTGTAACACCCCACTAAGGAACACCAGAGGACAACAACAAACTATCTAAAGAAACATAGCAATATTTTTTATTAAACAATACAAATTACATTAACAACTCATTAGAAAACTAATTATTACATTTGCACATGTGGAAGATAAAACATTCACCAAAACTGAGTGCTCTTATGGGTTCCCTAATATAGCAACCTAAGCAACGCTCTAAACAATGATAACATAATGCAAAGCATAAACATTCACATCTATAGATCTAGGTTTATTTTAAAACACCAAATGAAGTGTTCCTACGATAACCTTTAGGATTGAACATGATTAAGAATTCATCTATGAGAGAGTAGTCAATACCAACATTGCACTACTTAAACATCACTCATGATTACATAAATTTTCAATTACATTAACCATTACTACATCAACCTCCATAAGGAGTATCCAATATACAATGACAATGTTTTTTATTATAAAACCAACATTAACAAGGGTGTTGACCCTTCAAATAGCCAAAAGGATATCAATTAGCTTACAACAGTCCATAGGCGGCAAAAGAGAGACAAAATAAGCAGCGGTACACTTCCCAAATAAACAAGGTCAGATAGGCCAAACAAACCTACAACAACCCAAAGCCCAACTCAAGAGTGGGGAGGAACACCCAAAACTTGACAAAGAGGGGTTTGGGAAAGGGGGGAAGACTTCCCCTTTCTTTTGTGAAAAACAACCATCCAAGCAACACTGTCATTAGGAACATTCAAAGAAAAATCAAGCAGGGAGGACCCCATAGAGTTACTACCAGGATGATGTTGCAAACAACAATAGACTAATATTTTGAATTTTGGCTTGTATAGGTTCCCTCTTGTGGCATCCTTTTTTGTGTGCCAAAGACCATAATTTTGAAACTACTAATGACATTTGGTACAGGATGTTTGACAAAAGCTTCATTTTGAAACAAATTGTCTTTTCAGTATAGAAAACACCTCAATTGGTGCTTTAAAATTAGCTAGCATCTTTTGTGTCTTGAGCAATAGGCACTTTTTGTTTTACCTTTTAGAGGACCTGCCTCTCGAGAATCCCTTTAGGCTCAGTGAGAGGGAACAACCCAAGTGGTAACAAGGCTAAGGCCAATCCCATCCAAACCACTATAAATAAATGTGTATGTGAGGAAACTCGCAGGCAACAAGTGTCGATGTGTCATACTGACGTATGTCTCCCTCAGTATCCGTGTGATGCGTAAAAGCCTACAAGGGCTGAGAGGCCTCATTAATTTGAGTGAAATGCCAAATTGATGGCCACCTGAGTGGATGCCCTGACTCAAAGTCCTTTGTTTTAGAAGCCAAAAACCTTCTACTTGTTGGTACAAGAGGTCGGACCTTTGATGTCGTCTCACGTCCTTACTGTTCTTAGTAGAGATACAAAGTTCACCATGGGGACTGATGCTTTGCTGCCCCGAAGAAGTGAGTGTCGTGGAGTGGAGCCAGTGGGGTCAAGCATCTAAGTATCCTCTCTGAGCAAGCATAGTTGGGGAAACCTAAGTGAGATCCAACAGCTATTGTCCTAGTCAGCCTTAGGATTGTGCTTGAATGTGTTTTTATTTCAAAATCAAACAAGCATTCAGTCTGTTGTGTTTTCTACGAGTGCACAAAACAAACAAGAACATTTCACAATCAACACCACACTTGAAATTGAAACACTTCACAAAAACCTTGGTCTAAACTTTGAAGTATCCATCCGCATTATAAAACGGAAACATTGCAAAACATCATTGTCATTGAAACATTGAACCTATGTTCTCAAAACAATCATTTTAAATCTCTTCACACATCATTTTCCAATATTTATCTTTTAGGTCCTTGCATAGTCTCCACCTAGTCACACCTTAAGTCCTTGCATATCTCAATTAGTCATACCTAGTCCTTTACGTCTTTTAGATCGTCTCATTCAATCATATATTCAGTACTTGCATCACATCTTTATTCTTTACATCCTTTAGATCACTTCATAGCATTGCATATTTAAGTCCTTGCATTCATTCATTCATCAAACAAATCTTAGCCTTGCATTTAGGTCACTCTCAAAAGGTCTTGAAACAAACATTAGTTATCAATCCTCTTGTATTACTTGAGGCACATCATCCTTGAGTTAGGGAACATTTTAGCATCTTTGAGTTGGGTAGTCTGCTTGGATTTCATCATCTCCTATCATAGCATGCCCTCTCTTTGATCACTTATCCTTGTGTCTATCCATCATAGCACAAGTAACACCTTGTGCCACAATTTCCTTCAGACCTAGAGTTGCGTTGAATCCTTGCATTTTATCATACTAGGTTTACCATTGGTCGTCACTATCTCATTTAGAGCCTCATATCATAAGTATCCTATCATATAGTTGAGTTTGCATTTTTAGGGTTTTCATTCCATCTAGAGTTTCGTACAATGTCCTAGGTTAAAGATCAGAACTATCACATATTCCCATGGCTACCTTGGCCCAACAAATTCAAGATCTCAAGAGAGAAATATATGACATTCAAGTCCAACAAAAAGATTCAATGACCCCTCTTGAGATAAAATTGCATGATATCAAGAGCAACAAACTTCAAGGAATACTAAAATGATTGTATGAGGTAGAACAAAAAGTAATTGAAAATCAAAATCCAAACCTAAAGTAATATCACATGACTCCTTCACCAAGACCACAAGACATTTCCTCCAAGTATCCCCTAGATAGACAGTTTACACCTTTGGGGCAATCTATTGAGTCATCTTTGAAAGAGCTTCTAGATTGCAATCTTATCATATTGCCTAACAACACCACATGGGGATGTGAATTTTTGAGTAATTATTGTGCATATCATAGACATACAAACATAAGACTTCAAAGTGCATGGAATTAAAACATAAAATTCAAGAACTCCTTTATAATGGCGTTATTGAAATTGAAAATCATAATGATTCACCTAAGAAGAAACTAGATGTCATTACCAAGCATGATCAAAATTATGAACCTATGTCTAGCAATGGCCCACATGTAGTCTCCATCTCTTCCATGATGCCTCCATCTCCTATGGCTTCTCAACAACAATTGATACCATATCCCTCAAACAATGAACTTAATCATGAAACTTCTCATGTTGACCCTCAAGGGCTATCAACAGTACAAATGTAATCTAATTCATTTGTTCATACAACTCATTTATACAATCCGGATATCTTAGATCATATGCCATCATGCACTCCAATTCCAATCATACCCACTCTAGAAGGCCCCATCCAAAATGCTTCCCTATCGTGCAAAAACATGAACACCTTCCAAGAATCCCCCATGCATATTGAAAATACTTCCCCTTCCTTAGAAGTGGCTCCATGTCAAGACGCTAATCTGAAAAATAAAGAAACAAGTCCTATCTTAACTCAAGATCAAGACACCAAAACTCTCCAATCTCATCCAATGGTTGAAAAAGATCCTACCACCCTAGAATATCATTATGATCCCCTTATACCTTTCAATTTATTTCAATATGATCTCCTTAATAAAGAAACAAGTCCTATCTTAACTCAAGATCAAGACACCAAAACTCTCCAATCTCATCCAATGGTTGAAAAAGATCCTACCTCCCTAGAATCCCATTATGATCCCCTTATACCTTTCCATTTATTTCAATATGATCTCCTTCCATCTCAAGAGCTAAGCATCCTTCCAAATCCCATTCCTAATCCACTTCCTAAGCAAGATCATGATGCCTCTTCCACCTTTTCAAATGATCCTATTCAAAATGAAGAGTCAAACACCCTTCCTACTTTATCCAATGGTCCTCTTCCATGCCAAGATAAAAGTATCCCTTTATTCCCTTGTCATAATCCTCCATGTTTACTTCAAGAGTACATCATGCCTATAAAGCCCTCGCATGATCCTATCATTCCTTACAAGCCACCTCCACTTCAAAATGGACTTGCCTCTGGCATCAAAAGTAAGAAGAAACCCTTTGTTAAAAAGATCTTTTAAAGCATGCATTATCAAATAAAAGGGTTATACATCCATGAACAATGTATATTAGAACCCCTTGATATAAAAGAAAATCTTGATTATAATGGCTACATTGTTCACTCTCAAGATGTCGGTATCCTTCATAAATCCTACATTTCTCTAGTTAAATCCAAATGCACACCTTTTGGATCCTATAAATCTATTTTGGGTCCTATATACCAAAATTAAAGCCTTCAAATCATTCATCCTATTTTGGGTCCCTATATCCCTCCATCTCCTATCCATGTTACCCCTAGCTTTCAATCCACAAACATTACCATAAGTCAAGATCAGCAAAGGCACACATCCTTGAGAACCTTCCAACAACCTACCCACATAAACTCTCCATATCATTCATATCCATCCATGAATCCTAATGCCATTAGAAGCAACTTGGATGCCAAGCATAAAATTCCAATATTCAAAAATCCACATGAATCAAAGGATCAACATGTCCCATCTAATCGACATGCAAAAACAAAGAAAATTTTGATCCAAAAAGAAAAAGAAATGTCCAAAAGGCCAACAAAGAAAGAAGAAAAGTCAAAATTGGTATGGCTTCCTAAGTCTTACATCGAGCCAATGCGTTATAAAGTATCACAAAAAAAAATAAAAAATCAAGAACCATGTGGATTCCCAAGTCACTCATACAAGACTTGCAAACTAAAGAAAAATCAAAATTGGCATTCAAGTTTGCTACCCCAACTTCTTCCACATCCACTATCCTAAAACCTTTGTCACCTCCTTCATCCATTTTGGCTCCTTGTGTCCTAAAATCCACATCAACCTTTCCATCAAAATCACAAACTCCAAAATCCACTATTCCTCCCTCATTCCATCACCCTTCAAGATATGTGTTGATGTTGACCTTGCCGATATTTCCATCTACTCCTACACAAATCTTCCAACATCCCATCCATTATCCAGCATATTTGTTCTATCCTTCCATCCCTCTTATCCAATCATTTGCATAAATCCTTATAACCTTTCCATCTTATCATCCCTTCTATCTCCCTTTACCATCACCATATCCGCATCTTTGAGCATACCTTCTATAGCCATGGATCGTTATAGAACATATTTTAAGGGTACTATCTAGAAAATAACTTGATTCCTAAGTCATATTTCCTATTATGTATACATTATCTTCCAAGTCAAAATGAGAAAAATAAAATTTAAAAAGTGAAAAAAAAAGAAACAAGAAAAAAGTAAAGAGAAATAAATTCGTCCATGTGTGAAAACCACTCCTTGTGGCGTCTTGGGAAAGTACCATGATGAAAAGTTGGCAAACAGGCATCATGCGTAATCCCTTATCTTCTTGCACTATTCACTGGGGGCAAGTTCCATCCATGCTATCCTATCTGCCACATCCATCTATTATCCCTCATCCATCTATTATCCTTCATCCTCCATTATCCCTCATCCACTCTATATCCATACATATCCCTTTTCCACCTTTGATCTTGACAAGTTTAAGGATCTTTACAAGCTTTGTGTGTCTTATCTATTGCACTTTATCCACACCCTTCAGCTCCTATCAATTATTTTATCAATTTCTTGCTTTTATCCTTTATTACCACCTTTGATCTTGATTATCCTATCTGCCTCCTATCCAAATCTATCCCTTGATCTTGATTATATTAGACTATATTAGATTGATTAAAGTGCTTAAATTGTGTCCCTTTGAAATGTGACTTGTCAAAAGGAAAACTATGTCCCTTTGAGAGTTAATTACACTACATACACTTAAACTATATTAGATTGATTAAAGTCCTAAAATGAAAATAAAATGTTAAGAATATATAAAAATAAAATAATGAAAATAACTTTCAAACTACAAAAATGAAAAAATATAGAGGATAAAGAATTTATTGTTCAAATATGAGCATCTTGGACAACTGTGCTAGTGCAACATGTGAATGTCCATATACATAGTGTTGTCCTCTCATATGAATTGAAACAAAAAAAAAATGCTAAAAAATAGTAAAAACCCAACTCGATGCTTGAGCTAACCTCAAAATTCATAAATAGAATACACCAACAAATACTATACAATAGAGTTATAAAGAAATAAGATAAATAAAAATGTGTAAATAATAACTAAGCAAATGAAAACCTTTGTGTGGTTCAATGCCTGCACACACAAAGAGAAGAAAGATGTTTGAAGGTTGTTTGTGGACTTGCCTTAATCAAGTTCTGATGGTGTCTCCAACTCCATAATTGCTAGACAAATAGATTGATAAAAGATAAATAGACAAAATGATAAATGATTTGATAAGAGGTGTGATAAATCTCAATATGCTCAAAGATACAAGAAGGATATAACCAAAAAGGCTTGAGGAAGCCAAGAGAACTATGAGATAATATCATGAGAGCTTGAGAGTGTTGTAGCAAGTTGTAAAGAGTTGTGCATGAGAAAGAGAGTACTAGAGAACCAAGTGGGAGCCAAGAAAAAACTAAGAGATTGTGTGAAGTGAACTAAAAGATTTAAAAGTAAGAATAGGAGGGAAATAAGGGTTGTTGAGTCATTACAGAATCATTTTGAATTTTTTTCCCGGATCTCTCAAGTCGACAAGTGGAAAATGCTCAAGAACACCTTTTGAACAATAAAATATCATAGCATGTTAGCCCTATGCACAGATGTTTGTGCTATGTGCTGGTGTCTAGACAAATTTCGCTAAAAACAAGTGGCGATAGAAGCATAAGTTTAATGCAAAAGTGATGTAAAAAGGTAGCTACTAAAAAGGGATGATCTATCTTGAGTGGAAAAAAGGATGATGCAAGAGCTTAAATAAACCTACACAAATGCTAAGTGAGTTGATATAAAGTATAGG
This sequence comes from Cryptomeria japonica, assembly GCF_030272615.1. Taxonomy (NCBI): domain Eukaryota; kingdom Viridiplantae; phylum Streptophyta; class Pinopsida; order Cupressales; family Cupressaceae; genus Cryptomeria; species Cryptomeria japonica. Next base: position 706,441,914 of record NC_081409.1, on the reverse strand, counting down.
CAAAATTGCAACAGTATGCAATTTCTAACACTAATAGCATAACAACATCACAATGGAGTGCTCCTCTCTACATAACGACTCTCCCGCTAATGCCAGTTTGAATGCATCTCCTCATGGAGGATGCCCCCTCCCTTCGATGCTTGGTGTGTTTAGTGTCGTTATTGGTAATGGTTATGCTGCCAATGTCGTTGTTGTCGGCGTGGGTGTTGGGGCCTCTGCCCAGCCTTCCCTTGCAGGTGTTGGGGCTTTCGCCCAGCCTTCCTCCCAGCTACTTGAGTCATCGTGGGTACCAAAGATGGGAGTACCGGAGATGGGGGCACCGTTTTTGTTGAGGGTTTGGGTGTCAGTTCTACTACTGTGGGTGCAGGTGTTGCTTCTTCCTCTGCTATTGTAGATGGTCTTTCAATTACAACGAGTGTTGACGTTGGGTATTTGGTTGCTTCTGGTGTTGTGGGTGCCACAATTCCTGCTATGAGTGATCTAATTCCTCCCAAACCTCCTTCCTTTGCTATTGGGCAAAGCTTTGTTTGTGTGGTCAGATCTATTGTTCATCCTCACAAGGGAATTTGTCATCTTTCTTGTGCCAAGACCTCCCCTATTGTGGTTTGTGGCCAACAGGCTGTGGAAAATGTTGATTTTTGCCAACGTTGTGTTTTAGTTTGCATATTTGTTGGGTTTTAGCCTTCTTTTTTGAACCTTCATCGATGGGTGAGTGATTCCTAGAAGCCTTTAGTTGCTCATGACATTGACCTTTTTCTTTGTGCTAAAGGTTTTTTCATTGCTTCTTTTACGTCTACCCATGATCGCGATTTGGTTCTAGGTAAGATGTGGGCTTGGAGAGATCACTCTCTCTCTCTATCAAGCCCTGGACAACTTCCTTCAACCCCCTTACTAAACCTCTTACTGTTCATCCAGTTTAGATTTGTATTCCTAATCTTCCCCTCCATTTTTAGGAGCCTTCTTGTTTCAAGGCCATTGGTAACTCCATTAGCAGCTTCTTGAAGGTTGATGATGCCAGGACTTCCATGAGTCATTCTACCTTTGCCCGCCTATTAATTGATATTGACATATCTCTGCCCCTCCCTAGGGATGTGGTTCTAATGGTTGGAGATAGGCCATGGACTCAATTGTTGGATTATGAGGACCTCCCCTTTCACTACCGAAGATGCTTCTCAACAGGTCAGTTAGCTTCGGACTATTCTCTCTCTCGCTATAGAGGTGTTGCTACTTGGTGGAAGGATACTACTGAAGATCACTTGATAGTCAATTCTTCTAAGTCTAATTATGTCAACTTCTCTGAGGAGGAGAATGTCTCATCTCGGGATGAAGTGCCCCTTACTGCTGATGAAGTCTTCATCGACCTTACTATTGTTGTGACCTCTTCTACCCCCAAGGCTCCTACTTTTGTTGTTGTTGCTCCGCTCTACTCCTAACAATTCTGCTCTTATTTTTGTATAGCAATAGTTTGTTGTTGTTGTATAGCAGCAGCCTAGTAGTAACTCTATGGGGTCCTCCCCATGTAATTTTTTTTTGAATGTTCCTAATGACAATGTTGCCTGGACGATTGTTTGTCGCAGGCAGAAGGGGAAGTCTTCCCCCCTTTCCCAAACCCCTCTTTGTCAAGTTTTGGTTGTTTCACCCCACCCTTGAGTTGGGTTTTGGATTGTTGCAAATTTGACAAGTTTATTTGCCCTATCTGACCTTGTTTGTTTAGGGTTTGTACCCCTGCTTAGTTTATCTCTCCTTTGCCGCCTATGGGTTGTTGTATGCTAATTGATAGCCTTTTGTCTATGTGAAGGGTCAACACCCTTGTTAACGTTGCTTTTATAATAAAAAATACTACATAGGCATGTCCAAATAGTTAGAAGGGATATTAGTGGGGTGACAGTGTATTAGAAAAAGTTATGGAGGGAGGATGTGACAAGATGGATTAAATAAATAAAAAATATTTATTTGATTTTTGGGGGGAGGGGGAGACATTAGAATGGGTAAATGATTATGAAATAATTATTTACTTTAGATTAGACTTTAGGAGATAAGAAGAAATGAATTTTGTGAATATTAGTTAAATAATAAAAAAAATTGATTAATGAAGTAATAGAATACCATTTAATTAAATATAAAAATAAATTGATCACACATATATATACATACACATATGCGTATATACATGCACGTGGACGCACACACACAAACACACATACATAAACATATGTGTGTGCATATAGATATATATACATATGCATATTATAGAAGCAAGTTTTGAAAGGGCTTGAACTACTGAACAATAAAACAGCCAACAAGATAATGGAACGAATATACGAGACAAACAAAACAAGGGTCTCAATCCTAATACAACGCAAGCCCTCAAACAGGGATAGAATAGCACAAAGTGAAAACAACAATGTCCCAAATGGAAGAGAAATGCAAATGTAGTCATACTACCAAGCTCAAACCAATAGAAAGCAATACCCAAAGATCTAATCTAAACAATGTCAATCCCAACCCTATTCAATGACACCCTTCAATCTAAAATGAGATTGGGAGACAATTTTTGGAAGATCATTCTTTCACTTTTGAACAATTGTCCAAGATATATTATCTTCCAAGTCCTCTAATCTAAAAGAAGCAAGGAGAATTCCCCAATAGAGGTCCCATTCATGGGTGCAACAATAATGGAAGAAGATCACGTTGGAGTAACTGAACATTGAACAATTACCTTCGGATCAAGTTAAAGAAAAATCAAAATTGATGGTACAATAGACTAAGCAACTAGAATAGAGAGAGGGTGACCCCTCAACACTAGAGGTCGAAGGAGTAGAAGGAGAAACATTTGTCTGTGTCACACTAATAGCATGAGAATCCACTTAGAGATAGGGGGAACAAGAAGAGAGTTACCATCATTCTACAAAGAATTATCATCCTAAGATGAATCATCAACCAAAGTGTCAAAAGCATGAGTAGTTGGGTGATATTTGTAGGCATTCCTCCACCACATTATAGGCCCTTATGTCGAGAGTGGACAATTAGAAGTCAAATGGCCAATGGCAAAGCATCATCTGTATTTGAAGGGGAGACCATCATAGTCAAGTGGTTGAGTCCAAGACATATCACTGACCATCAAAATAATGTCTTGGTGAAGAGCTTGGAGATATCAATATCCATCAAAATATAAGCAACCATACAACACCCCATGGAGGCTTGACATTGACATTGTTAATATAAGGATTTATTTTTTTAATTGCAAAAAAAAATTATCCACATGTGAAATGCATTTTTCATTAGTATGAGTCCTTGAACCTTGAACACAAGTAACAATCATTTTTTGTTTGATGTAGTAACGTCTTTAAGAGATCTTTCATTACTATGATGTTATGTACTTCATGGTAGTCAACATTAGTAGCTTGATCATGCATTGGTATGTAGGTATGTCTTGCTTAGAGTTTGGTCTCATAGAGGGGCTTCAAGAACTAGTTTTATTAACCCCATGTCCCCATGTTGTTGCTTAAATGTAAAATCTGCTCAAAATTAAGCAATTGGAGTGTTCCCATGGAAAAATTTAATTAAGGGGAAAGGATAAATTAAAATATTTTCCTATTTTCGTGTAGCACAACTGCTTATTGAGAAAAATGACTAGTGGCTCCACATTTTTTTTCCCTCTTTTTACGATTCCATTTTTTTTTATCTAAAATTTAAGTGAAAATTTATTATTATTAAAGATTATATTAAAAATATAATTTAAAATAAGTGCTTGTTTTTATAAGCAGCAAAATTTAACTTTCATGGGGCCACCAGCTCCAATTTTGAGTAGCAGCTGCTAACCAAAATAAGCTAAGCAGCCGAATGGGGACCTTCCCTAAGTAGGGGATTCCACAAGGCAAAGAGAAAATGCTACAAAATTAATTAGAATCTTTTCCTAATTACAAAATTAATTAGAATCTTCTCCTAATAAATAGGAGCTCACATTTTAGTTTCTAGTTTTGAGTGGGTGCGTTTTAAGTGAGGCTACAAATTTCCTCAAGAGCATAAGAAGTTTTGATGCCACTTGTCAGTCATCTAGTGTTTTTAGATTCCCACCAATTAATCTAAGAAAAAAATTAAAAGGAAAACCATCTTTATATTTATTAATCTCTTTATTTGCAGATCAACCAAAGAGTTCACAAAACAAAGAATAATAGCAACACATACACTTCAAATTATCATCTATATATCTCAATAATATATTCCTGACTACTATTCCTTGGAGCTTACTGAATATAGGCTTGTTTTTGGAAGTTTTCCTTGTGCGTGTTGAAAGTTTGAACATAAGAAAACTTAGGCATCAGAGATAATAGCTATTTAGTTAAAGATCTTTGTGCTTTGAACAATGGATATCTACACATCAAATTGAACTCTTCCACACAAAATATTTCAACGCACTGTATATCAATTTTTTTATTGTTTTGTACTTAAATATTCTGTTGAATTGAATATGAAAAATAATGAAATTCATGAGATCACTAACTTCCATAATTTTTGGATCTTAAACTTTTAAGCTTAAGCTGCACTACAAAATTCATGGGTCCACCCACTTTAAAATGCTCCTAAAAAATCTCAGCAGTGCCAATGGCAATTATTTTAGGAAGCCCCCTCCATGAGACCTTAATCTTACCAAGTTACTCCTCACATATGTGCAAACTTCTACACAAGCCCACAAAAATATACGTTATACGTCTTAGGAATGAAATGAAAATCATTTCATTTTAATAGCATAGCAAACAGAAAACAAGAATTCTACCATAATTGAGTTTGGATAGATATATGGTTCTCTGAACTTGAATTGGCTCAAAAGTTGGTGGTTTTAATGCCAATGAAGGGTTCTCATCACAACATTGAAAGTAGAAATATTACTGAGTTAAACACACATCAAAAATACCGATTAAGAAATATTTGATCAATCATGGTTGCATTGGAAAAGAGCATTTATTCATTCTGTGCAGTAGCCTTTGTAATAGAGACTTGTAAAATACGGGTGACCTTTTACCATGACATTTTTTTAAGCATCTACATCCCGCATTGTATATATGGAAGTTACAACTTCGTACTTGTAGATATGGATCTTTAACCAAAAGACCAAACTGAGGTCATCTAACCATATATAAAGAAGCTCAAAATGGAAAGGTCACCTTCTTCCTCCCACAAGGGTCTTATCTTCTAGGAGGGATGCTGGATAGGTTTTGACTTGAAAAATAAACATTTACGGTTTACCTTTATAGAGAAATGCAGCTTTCAGTTCCTCTTCTACCCACGCTGCAGGATCAGGAATGGAGCATGTTTTCACCCTGTTAGTTATTAAATAAATACTACGTATGAAATGATCTGATACCAAACAATCATCTCAAAAGGTGCTTCCCAGTGAACTGTATGCAGACAGATCTCCCCACACAAAAATTCAAGAGACATTCCCATCACTGACATTCATAGCAGCATGCTACATCATCAAAGTCATTTTGTTTCTCATAGAACCATGGTTTTAAAGTGATAATATTAGTACCCAGATAATGGGGAGAAAAGGCATGCAGTTTTAGAAGCTTGATTTGGAAAATTCTCTCTTTATGGGGCGTGGTCAGAATCTATACTTGATGACTCTGAATTGTCGAGACCAACTGAATATTCTCCTCTTCACATGTAGCAGTGCCATCTGATGATTGAATTAATCCAGAAGGAAGGAGGGTAGATGACTGGTCACTTTTGGGCACCAAAAACAGCATCACCAAAGGTAAAACCCTCATGATGTTTCTGATCAGAATTGCCAACCAGAGATTTCTAAAATTTGTACGAGTTACATTGAGTAGATGAAGCAGCAAGCCTCCACCCCATGAAGATGAGAGAAGACCAAAGTTGTCGATGGACATGAGCAAAGCAAAAAATGTGCCTTCTATGCCAGAAGGGCAAAGTTTTGCACTGAGTACAAGCATAGGCATCCATTTGATTCGGTTAATGATATGCGATGAACTCTCATCAATTATAACAAAGAAGTAATCAGGGATGCCTAACTTTAGATTCAAGCGTAACACCATGACTAGGTCAAGCATTCCTGCAAATCCAAAAATCAGCTGAGCCCATAAAAGCAAGCTGCGGAATGAATAATCCTTCAACACTTTATGATACACTAGAACTCCAAGAAGTGATCCCATCGAGCCAATGGAAAAGATTATACCCACAAATTCCTATCAACCAAACAGTCCAACAATTAATGGAGCTTGCTTTATAATAACTAATTAGAAGGAAAAGCAAAAAAATTAAACAAAGTACCTTGGTATAAAAAGCAGTGTGTTAGGGTACTAGCATTGATTGTGCTACATTGTTTTCTTTGTTGCGCATAAATTTCATTAGACTAAGCATTGCTAACATGTTTACTCTAGTATTCCATGATATTTCTTGTTAAACTAAGCATTGCTATCATTCTCGATTTCCATATGATACAATTTCCATCCATTTTTTGTCGTTCTACCCACTATATTCTATGTTAACTCTAGTATTCTTTGGTTGTCCTACATGGTTTGTTTTCTTATCCATGAATGTGCTGCAAAATGTATTCTGAACAGGGTCCTCTACAAAATGAAAGGTCAAAATTGAGATCTACAATAGTAGCAATTTTTGTGCTTCATTGTTTGAAACTATTCTAATGATAGGTCTTCTAGAGCAGCACTTACTAGGGCTGCTTGTTTTTTTCCCAATAGGTTTGTAATAAGGAAAGAACAGCCTTGTGAAATTACCTGCCAATAAAGAGCAGCAAAAGCCAAAGTAATGCCATACCTGAGAGAATGCTGGGCCTGCTTTGGGATCTGTATACCAGTAAAATTTGCCTTCCTGGATATTCAAGCTCATAGCTAATGATATGTACATGTAGAGAGAAGGTCTCCATACTTCAGGGCACTTTAAAGCTTTCCACATAGTCAGGGTTGCCTCCAACAAATTCTGAAAGACCAGGTCAAGAACTGAGGTTATGCTTGGTTCCCAAATGTAAGCAAATTGACAAACTTAATATCATAAGGAGAGTTCAATGACTTGCCTGCTTGTGTGCATGGTTAGTAAGACGAGGTTCATATAGAATAAATCCAAGAACAAGGAGCATTATAGCTGGGATGCAGAGTAATCCTAATGCTCCCTGTCAGAAAACATGCACAGGCCATATCAAGTTTTGATAAGCATGCGTCCAATAAAAGCATGTCCAACAACATACTATTTTAGTCCCTACAATCAAACTCCAGAGCTCGTGATTTGGAATATTTTACCATTTCCACCTCATACTATGGAATTCTTAAACAAAATTATTGTTACTTTCATTAAATTTCCAACACCAAGTGTTAGGTTATTAAAGGAACAATAAACACACTATGTTAGGGGAAGAAATATTTATAAATCAGAACCTGAACACCAAGGAGATGCACCGCCACACCACTTGTAGAGAAACCTACAAGTGCTCCTATTGATGAGCTCATGCCACATAAACTCTGCATATCTGATGCCAAGTGTGGAAAGTGAATGCTGTTTTTTGCTATGCATGCATCCATAATAACATCTGCAATGGCAACACCACAAGTTGCAGCCATAAGCAGCATCACAGTAATGAAAATGGGCATCATACTGTGTACGGAGATGACCAGTATTGAAATCAGCCCCATAAAGCCTGCTTACCAAACAAAGGACAATCCGAGATCAGAAAATGTTGCATGTTATATTAATCTCAATGTCAAAGAGACAAGGGGAGAAGCCCTCAACATAGCTTCCAACAAAAGACATGAAAATTTTGGTGTTTATTTGAAACTACTACACTTAAGAACAGAAATATATATTTTTTGAAATGTATATTTTGAACTTTTTAAAAGGTGACAATGAGTTCAATCGCCACAAAGCCATCAGATCCTAACAGGCAGACTTTAGCCACTCAATAATCAACCTTTTGTGATTAGCATAGCTTAAATTCTTCCATTTTGTGCGAGGCCCTTTGTCAATCATTAATCCAGCTACCGTATATCCTTCTGGCAATATTTTACAATACATTATTAAAAACAAGTAACCTGGGTCAAGGGTAGTTAGAAAATGAAATAATGAATGTCACTTTGTCAATCGACCATGGGATGCCCTAGTGCTTCAAAGACAATGTGTTCAACAGTTATAGCTAGTTTCAAGTCACATGTGCTTCAGGGGAAGAATGCTTTCAAATTTCCACCTAAATGGATAGATCAAACGCTCTTTCTGGGTAGCAGAGGAGATTGTTGGGCTTATATTTTGGCAAGGCTAAGGTGATTCCTTCTTCAAATAAGTCTAATCCCTAGATCGCCATCTCAAAAACCAATATGTTCTGTGTCCCAACAGAGTTTCAAATCACAAGGAAAAGATGCAGCAATGCTTGCTCATACAAAACTTATAGGTACAGATATTTTATCTTCTTGCTCAGTCAACCAGTTCAATTTGAGATGTTAATGTTCCTCAATGACTAACATCTATTATCGGCCACTATCTTAGTCAATTTCTAAAAATCCAAATGATCATATTCAAAGGAAAACAAAAAACAATACAAGATCCAATTCTGTTAAAAACAAGTGGTTGTTCACAGGAGAAGCTTCCAACAAGGAGAAGAACAGAACCTGCGAGGATGAAATAAGGGCGACGCTGATATCCTGCAACTGGTAGAATGTCTGTGAGCAAACCCCAAACCGGTTTCACAATCCACGGAATGGATATGATCCCTTGATAAACTTGTGCTGCAGATGGTTGGACTTTTTGCGCATCTTTCCAATAGTAAGATGAAACTATCCGGTAGAATGCCCCTCCAAGCCCTTGACTAATTCCATAAACAACCACCACTCCAAACACAAAACTCCCATGTAATTCTCTGGCAAGCATAGCCAACCATACATAAGGCTCACATAAATATCCAAGCCATCCTTTTCTACTTGGCCCTTCAACTGCAACCTCTCCCTTAAGATTACTGGTTTCAGATTCCTCCATTCTTGAAAATGTGGAATCTCTGGAACCAATTACAGAACTGCCGCTACAATTCTCGTCTATAGAACAGTCCAACAGGATGCAGTCCTATTTAAACATTTTATAACAACAGATCTGATGCACGCGGAGGTCCCAGTTGTTGAAACCTGTCCAAAATACAGCTGCATTAAATCACAGGCTTCTAAATAGTCTCTCTTATTCTTCAAACCTATCACCCCCTCTTTTTTTCTTTAAACCCATTTACACTAGCACCCTTCCATTGACCAGTATACAAAGTGCCAAGAACCATAACTAAAATTACAACCCAAATCATAAACTACAAACATTTGCAATGGGATGTAGCCCTGTGTGAATGTTATTCACTAGCAAAGAAATTTAATGAACATGGGTACACTCGTTAAAAACATCATGTTCAAACTCACCTGCATTCATCCATGTGATTCTGAATATCATCTCTCCTCTCTTCAGTCTGATACTTCCTCCATTAAGAATAGTACCCTTCTTAGCTGTGTACCTTGGACTATAAATTACAAAGAATATCCCCTGTATATACACATAATATTATTTCCCAGATTCCAAACCCATGTTTGATATATGATATGTGATGCTCCAAATATATTGACCCCAGATTCTGGTTTCTCACATCATTAAGATCATATAATCTTCCTAAGATTCAATCTTATAACAGGCCTGGTATTCCTGAAGGTCCTCTCTTAGAAGAATACCTTCCATGCAATCACATGATATCTCTTGACCCCTAAACCAGGTACACCATTGACTGAATCAGAATCAGGCTCATTGAATCCTCCTATTCTTCTTCAGAATTCTACACCAAACATAAATACAGAGTTTAACCTTACCCTGTTGAATACAAATTTCTCTGGAACTGAAAACTGTAGCCCAACAGATCCATGTACTACCTAATTGTCATCCACCTGGCTACTATTTGTTCGGTGTTCTCTTCAATCAAGACAACAAATGATGCCTAGTTGGGTCAGAATTAATTAATTAAAGTCAGCAGTTATAGTTTTGTGTTTTTTTAACTTCAGATCCATATCCATTTCCATATCAAAGCGTGTTGTCTTCTGAATTTTAATTAATTTCTATTTAATATCAAACGCCCATTCATTTTTCAGGATAAAGAAAGTAATTTGTTCATGGATACAGAGTTACCTCATTCACTGTTAAAAAGTCAAAAATCACCTGGATGTGCAAAAACCTAGAGAAAATGTTGAATTGTGTTTCCTTTAATCTTTTTTTAATATATTGAATGTTATTTTTCGAAGTTTTAAGAGCATCTTCTTTCTGACCTTTATTATATTTTTAAATTGTTGGTATTTTCTTTCTCTTGGAAGATTCTTACAATTTTATATAGTTACTTATTCTTCTAGATATTTTAAATATATTTATTTAGAAATATTTAAGATTTATTGAATTAATTTTTAATCATATTTATATTGGATTATAGTTTTACACTAATCTAGATAGGAGTGTGTAAATGAAAAAGTTAAATTATATAAAAAGCTGATTTAAACGATGATGTTTTTCTTTCTTTTTGTCAAGTATGCTTTATGACATGCTAATTAGTATATTTTAATTAGGGTAATAGTCTTTTTTAATAAATAAAACTCTAAAGCCAATCCCATGTCATGTAATAAAAAAAAATTGTTTTCTAATGTTCATATGTATATTGAGCACAATTTTCTCACAAGCAATCAATTCATGAAATTAGCTAATCAAATGTCATATAGCACCCCTAGCCCCACTCCAAAAAAAAAAAAAAAAAAGAATTCTAATATTTATAAATATGAATAGTGCACACAACTTGTTTGGAAGTTAAATTATATAAAGTTGATTTAAACTTGATGTTTTTCTCTCTTTTATTAGAATATGCTTTGTGGTATGTTGGTTAGTCTATTCTAGTAGTCTTTTTTTAATAATAAAAATATAAAGTCAATCCAATGTCATGTAATAAAAAATTGTTTTCTAATGTTTATATGTATGTATATTGCAGAGAATTTGTTGGCAAACAAATATTCATGAAATTAATGTTTTTACGTATTTAAGTTGTGCAAATTTATTTATTAAGAAAAATACAAGAAAATAAGATAGAGCTAATCAAATGTCATATAGCCAAAAAAAAATTATGTTTTAATATTTATATATATGAATATTGTGCACAACTTGTTTTCCCATCTCATTAAATTAATATTGTGGAGATAGCTCATCAAATTAATATTTTTGTTCACATGGGTCTTCCTATGAGGACATGTCTTGTTCACATGGGTCTTCCCACTTTGAAATGTCCTTTTCATGGACAAATTGAGTCCCTCAAGCACCTTTTAATGTTCTATCCTTGGATTCAAAAATCTTGAAATGAGACTCGTGACTTCTTCAAGCCTTTTCAGCCTACTTATTCTTGTGGCACATGGTTCTTCTTGGGGATTGGCCTAGCCTCCCTCTTAATTTTACCTAGATATGACACACTTTTTGGGAGAAAATTTTATTCAATATTTGGAAAGATAGAAATGTTGCATAATTTAATTGCAACGCTATTGATAATATTTTTATTTGTATTCTAAAGCTATCATTTTCTCTAATATTCTTATGCAAATTCAAATGTGAGCTAGCAAAGATTTACTTAAAGTTGTGCATCTCCGGGAGTTGATGGTCAATTGAGGTAATGCCCCTTGCACTATTTCCCAAGTTTCTCCTAACTCTACTTCTCCTCATGGTTAGTGTGCACATAGTCACTCTTCTCATTAGGATAGTCATGTAGATCATGGGTCTTGATCTCGTGATCATGCACCTTATAATCCTAGGGACTCTGTTGCTAATGGAGGATGACCTCAACTCACACATTCACTATCTCCTCAACAAGACACTAATTGGTCAAACACCAAAAAAAATTGCATGTGTCCCTTGACACCATTCTAGTTGGCACTCAACTACCTCCTAAGGAGAATGATGAAGATAATGCTCTCATAAGGTGGGAGCCAATTGATGATTCTACCCTAATGATGTTTGGGAGAAACTTAAAGATCAAGATCCTCATAAGTGCAACATAACCCTAGCTACTTAATTATTTTTGTGTGTTGTTCCAAAGTTGAGCCCTTTTGATTTTGTAGTTATTTTTCAAGGATAGCCCCTTTTGTTGGACTCATGGGTGTGTCGCTCTACCACCCACCTTTTTTGTGAATATTCTTATTTTTTTATATTAATGCAAAGTAAAATAGGAAATATATATATATATAACACATCACAAAAAAATAAAAGAAGTATTATGAAGGTTGAAGACACTATTGACCCCAAAAAACATGAATCATGATAGGTGTGCATTGTTGTGCTTAAATGAAGACACACACGTACACATACACATACACATATGCATCCACATACACATACACATACGCATACACATACACATACACATACACATACACATACACATGCATATGCATATACATATACATATACATATGCATATGCATACACATATATGTATATATGTATGCATGTGTATATACATATATGTATACATGCATAAATGCATACGCGTGCGTGTGCTTGTGTGTGTGTGTGTGTGTGTGTGTGTGTGTGTGTGTGTGTGTGTGTGTGTGTGTGTGTGTGTGTGTGTGTGTGTGTGTGTGTGTGTGTGTGTGTGTGTGTGTGTGTGTGTGTGTGTGTGTGTAATTGACAAAGGGCTCAAGCTGTTTTTGAATGAATTTTCATGTCTAATTAAGGAGACTTAGCTTGTGGTTAAAACTTGGAAGCTCCTTGTGAGGCAATGACTATGTAATTAGTTGTAAACTTACATCACCTTGAAATTCCCTTAATAAAGTAGCACAAAGCTCATGTTTTGGATTGAATTTGTAATTGCAATTTAGTGTTGAAATGGTAAAAAACCTATAGGATTGAATTTCTTTCTCACCTCTTGGATAGTGCCATGACATTCTCTTTCTACCCTTATTTTCTAATTTTCTATTACACTTTTTTGAAACATCACTTAAGTCACCTTTATGACTTATAAGTGAATATTAAATTACAAAATAATTTTTTTGAGAATTTCTTATACATTAGTTATAGGAGGAAAATATAATATATACAAGGCTTAAATTTATAAATTCTCATTCTCACACATTGTATAGGAACATAAGGATTCTTTGAGCTCTATTCATTTTGTTTAATTGAATAAAGAATGATATTGTTGGTCTATGAGCCTATGTATTACTTCTTTATCTTGTAGATTTTTCTTATGCTAAATTTACAAGAATTATTTTAAACATTTTCTATTATCTCAATAATAGAATTAGGTTTATTCAACTCTATGTTTACCTATGCAGTCTTAGATGAGAGAAATAATTTTTTTCACATCTACGAATTTAAAAATCTTAAGTGAATGAATATTTCTTATGTTAAATAATACTCCTTGTGTAAATCCTAATTGCACATTTTCTTTGAAAATACCTTTAAATGGAATAAATCTTTGTGTCTATTCTTTTTTTTATGAATTGCTCTTTTTTATTCCTAGAAATACTAGATTTTTAGCCATTAGTCTAACTAGGGTTTCCCTTCTTTTATTGTATTTTTAGTTCTTTGTGCCTTGGATTTGTGTCAAATGTATGCCCTTAAAAAAAAAGAAAAAACCCATCATATGAGGGAGCTTCCCCTCTCAAATGTAGAGGAAAATCACTAATCTAATAGTGATTTCTTCGACAGTCATAAAATTTAGCACTACACATTAAGTGAGTCATGTTGCAAGATTTCAATAAAAACATCACAACAATAAATATGTTTGCTAGCATATAGGTAGACATATATTATATACACAAAATTACAACTAGAAAATGCAAGTACAAATGTCCAAGAGAATAAAAGACTTATCCAAAAAATGTAGGACACTAGAATACCAATTCCACAACCATCACAAATCACATGCAAATGAGGAACCAATTATCCAAGAGCTTCTAGCTCATTAAAAGATTAATTATATAACTTACATGCATAAATGGGATAAACATGTGGTTCTATTACATGCCAAGCACTAACACCAAGCACATAATATAAGCATTTCAAATCATAGCCAAAAAAGTAATACTCTCCATGTGATAAAGGAGCCAAAGATAGGAACCTTAAATGAGCACTCTTCCACTATAGAAGGTCATAAGATACATGAAAACAACCACCATGCTATAGGGTATTCCCATACTATCAAACAAGGGTTATGGCTCACAACCATTCAACCTGCAAACACATGACCAACTCAAATATTTTCCACCTTTAGCATCCAAAACCCAATGTTGATTCCACCTAGCATTCTACAAGTGCTTTTCATACTATTTTCCTAAAATTAAATAATATTAATTATAAAACTCTCCTCAAACAAGGAACAATAATCAACCCATTTTTTCGTATAAGTTCCCACAAACTTTTTAGGCTAAAATATAAAATAGAGGAATACATAAAACTCATATTACTGGGTACCAATCACATGCAAGCATGTGCAATGCACAAAACTAACTAATTGATTTGATACCAAACATGAAAGGAAAAATACTGACAAACCCCTTAGCAATTAAACTAAAAAATAAAACTTGACTACTAAATATACAAGTGTTTCCATATTGATCATATTAGGAGAATATTATATTTAAAATAGTTCTTTTAATTTTTAATAATATTTTGAAAAGTAAAAAAACTTAGAAAATAACATAATTTAAGAAGTGAAATATAAGCCACCAACAAAAAAAAAGTGACATAAATATACCTTGGGAACACCCATTCAAGAAAGACCCAACCTCCAAAGTAGTGAAACTAATGTATTCCCAACAACAACAATGTTTTGATACAGTATGTGGCTTAATATCTTCCACGAATATCAACACTCCTACAATATTTATGGTAAACCAACAACATAACCCTACGATTAATAGTGCTTAATACCTACATCCCAATCTCTCAATATGTAGACTCAAGCGAAGTAAAAAAAACCATAAGACATTATCATGGGCCTAAAATATCATGGTAAATTTTCTAAAAGACACTAAAGAGATGAACTCAATAATAGAATGCAACTCCCCAAGCAAGAATTTGTACCCTCCATCAAGGAAGTTGGCATATATAATTCCCAAGCACTCCCCCATGAAGCACTAATTAGACCTACATGCCAAGTAATAATACAAGATACTCTTACAATTCCTTCCATCATGTAACCCCCTTATTGATATCTTATTAAACAATTTTTGTCTTAAGAGAATTAAAAAAAAAATACACGTGTAGCTACACTCACATATGCATCCCATTTGTTTTCTCTATTATACTTGGAGATACATAAACTATTTATGTATCTACATATAGTTATGTTACAATATAATTTAAAATATGCAAGGTGAATAACATGCATAATCCTTACATTGTGACTTTGGGGATCAAGGTCCTCTCTCTACTAATTTAATAAAAAACATGCATAATCCTAACAACACGTGTCGAACTTAATATAAACGCTTTTTATATGGGTGAATAAGAAAAATATTCTTGTTTGAGATGAACAACATGGCCTAGAAAAGTCACAATATGGTCAAGAAAAGGTGAAGTCCAAGAAATTAGACCCAAATAGGAACTCAAAGTGCATGCTCCTCAAATAAAACAATGTCTCTAGTCCAAGTGTTAAAGACTAATGAAGTTTTTTAAATGTACCTAGAGCCATCCTTAAACATGGCCTTTATAAGCTTTACATTTAGGATGCAAAAGAAGAAGAAACCCTTTGTAAGGTGTAGACAACTTCCATGTAGACAACACTACCTCAATGAAATTGATCCATCTTTTTAGCATGCTTTCAAAATGAATTCTACCAACAAAATACTTGACAAAAGTAAAACTTTTCAAACTAATTACATACATTTCCAAAATATTAAACAAGCAACACAACATTAGGTATAGGTGAATTACCTTGTGAACTAATTTTAGGATGAACTTGTGAGGGTGTTTTGATACCATTTTCTTACGCATCTAAGCTAGGGACCCAACTTCAACTATTGGGACACTATGGCTAGTGGTCATTTATATAAAGAAATATGCCTAAAGGTGAGGAAAAAACACTTGGAAAATCATAATAAATGAAAAGAACTCCTACACCAAAGTGTCATATGAAACAAGGGTGACAAGTATAAGAGAATGACACCACTAGGGACATGCAAACCAAGCATTAAGTCAAAACTCTACCAAAGGTCCCCAAATAAAATACACTTTGGTTAATGACCCTAAAAATATTTATTTAATATAGACAAAAAATTGGAAGTAAAAATATTATTTTGAAATTTTGTTAAATTTTATTTTTTAAAGAAAAATATTTTAGTTATTAAAATAATACTGGGCACTAAATTAACATTCTACATGCTATAGCCACCAACGATGCTAGCATAGATATCTTAAATACATCTATCTAAAAGATGCTAACAAATATCAATATCAAGGTCCATCTATTTATTAAAACTATCAAAACTATTTCTCGATATTATTTATACTTTAACTATATATTATTTTTTTGTTGTCATGGGGATGGGCCCAAAATCCTGCTTGCCAAGCCCATTGGGTAAGTACAAGACCTTAGAGTCGAACCCAAAATCAATGGGAAGCAAACCCACGACCAAAGCCAACTAAGCTACCTTGTCAGACTTTTAACTATATAATTTTATAATATTATAATATACTATATAAAGACTATAATACATTATATTGCTTATTTAAAGATTATTAATGATGTCCAAAATTTGGAATCTTCTCCAATTTTAAAATGAAGCAAAGTTATAATAAAATAGCTGAAACTTGATATTTAAGGTGTGAACCTTCCCTAGATAACTTTTTGACTTGAACATAGAAAAGAGGGAAATTAATATAGAAAGACTCACGTGAAATCAATTAATGCCAATTTAAAATGATTGGGTACAATGCTTTAAATAAGTCAACTTGACCTTAGTACAATTGTTGGAAAGACCGTCCATTTAATAGATAATTTAAAATATTTAGACTTTATGTGTTATAGATTTTGTCCCTTGTTTTAACTTTCTTTAGGTAAAGTTATGTCAAGATGATTTCAGGACTGGTTTATTGTATTCATGATTTGTTAATTTTTTAGATAATGTGTGGAGTTGTGTTCGCAATGAGAGATCTTATTGAATATGGTTAGGCTTAAAATATATATATTTTTTTATTATTAAATTGAGTATTTTTTTATTAGAAAAATTTAGGTCTTTAGTCTAGTTTAAATGTACAATCATCTAGTGGGGATTTGAATCTTGGTGGCCACCTTATCGAGGAATCGCTTCTACCACAACAGTAAATATCCAAAGGCAAATTGAGTGTAATTTCATTTTTCTTTATTTATGAACATTTTTAACATGTTTTTGATATTAAAAAGCAACAAAATGAGAGTGATGTCCCTGTTACAACCACAACCAAACGACGTCAAGAATTAAACTTCAACACATCCACAACAACATTTTTAACATGTTATATAAGAGTTATACAAATCATTTTTAAAGATATATAGATGTATATAAAATATTTCAAATGTAGAAGAGGAAAGAGTATGTGTGTATATATACACATACACATATTAATTAAATATGTGTATGTATGTTATGTACACACATTACATTATTTTGTGGATGGGTTATTGATGCAACATGTAAAGAGTTAGAAGAGTCATCATAGTACCAATTCCATAGAGAATCTTTGGGTCAAAATATCCACCAATTAATAAATTATGAAAAGATGCAATTAATTATGAAAGGGAGGTATACATAGCAAACTCTTGAAAGGTAGTTGTCCAAAGAGAGAAGATCTTGCATATCTACGTGTATATCATGATCAAAATCAAATCACTCATTATGATTAGATTTAATTGGGATCCCCTAGTCTGTTAAATGAAAATCCTATTGAGAATTTAGTCAAGTACTTAACATAAACAAACCTTGAAAAGATAATCAATGATAAAGGAATAACATCTTAGCCATATAATTAATCTTAGATAAGAAAATTAGTACTAAAAATCAAAAGCTAAAACCCTAAGGGGGTGTAGGAAGAAAGGGATTCACTAAAAGTAAAATTAAAAAACCTTTCAAACAAAACCCCAAGATAAATAATTAAGCAACAATAATTATATAATTACTTAAGATTAGTATAACTAGTGGTAGTAGCTACTTGTAGTGAAGTACAAAAATAAATGTAGGAATTAGATAAATAAAACAATGATATTTAATTTGATGTAGATACGTTGCGATAGATGATTGATGATTCATCAATATGTTAAAAAATCAAGAACAACAAGAATAATGCTCGAGATCTAAAAAATTATTTGTTTTTTTTTGTGGGTCACTTTCACAACTATGAGAACAATTGTGCAATTAAAAATCCAATTTTGTAACTATAAATTTTATCTCTATAAAGTTTTTAATGCTCGCTCTTAGTTCACCTTAATGCTTGTACCATTTTCTATGTAGAAAAATGACTATATGAGGTTGAGAGTTCTCTAATGACAAAGAATATGTCTCCTTGTGACCAAACCATCAAGATGCCAAATCAATGTCTTGAAAATAATTGAACACAACATGTAAGCATGTAGGAAATAACCTAGATGACAATGCAAGAATGTAATGCAGTAATAAATTCTTCGATCTTGTGAATAAATATATCTCAAATGCTTTTGTTAGATCTAGATTAGATGCCTAATAATGAACTAGGATTGGTCTTTAAATACAACTCCAAAGGTGGCAAGTGAACTTTTAGTCAACACAACGAGTAGTTGCAAGGATTAGGTTGACCTTAAATTTGAATTTGTAAACTAACAATCATAGGTTCATTTTTATGATTTGTTTTACTAACTTATGTCACGTGCACTGCACAAATCACATATCTAAACACAGGTAAGAAAATAAGTAAAATGATGATTAGGACTAGTCCCTACTAGTGAGTGTAGATGGAGTGACGAAGGGTTCATGTTATGTGCTAACTTTAGCAAAGATCACATCACCTATACACTTAAGGAATAAATAGATTAAAAAACAAAATGAATGATAATAATGTCAAGTTTTCACCAACACACCATAACATTATGACATCTTAAATAATATTCTTATTAAAACAATCTATGACTCACCTTTCTTAATCTTAAGTTCAAAACTATAGATAAAAGGCACAATAAAAATATATACCACTTTATTTAAAGTAGCATATAAATTTAGAACACATAATTTTCATTATAAATAATTGTATATAAAATTCTAGAAAATCTTTCAAAAATAAAATACCAACAAATTAAAAATATAATAAGTGAAAGGAGAAACTAAAATTCTAAACAATCTTTAATAGAAAGAAAATAGGTACCAAATTTTTTAGAATATAATAACAAGAGGAGGAAGGTGCTCTCAAATTAGAAATTTAATATATTAAAAAAAAAATACATGTTTTTCTAATTTAATTTTTTCAAATTTGAGTTTTTAATGAATAAATGTCAGCATTCTATCAATTAAGAAATAAAAGTATTCATGCTAAAAAAAAATGGGTGGATACAAGAGTCAAATGGATTAAATCCAAAACAAGAAACAAACATCAAAATCAAAGTCATTAAATTTAGATTATTTTTTACTTTAAATTATTTTATAAAATAGAATATAAAGATTTAATATTCATGAGATTAAAGGTAGTTTATAAGATAGTAAAATCTGTTATTTTTTTTATTCAAAGTGTTCAGTGTCTTCAATTCAATTTGTTGGTGTAAATAATTATTCATCATGGATATTATTACACTTTACTTAAGTTTACTTAGGAAATGCATTTCATAGTAGTTTGGGTATGAGACACTTCAGTGTTTGTGCCACATTGAGATAGTGTGTGTAGGAGAATTTCCACCTTTTATGATGTTGATCTTGTTGTTACACTCCACATTCAGTGAGTGATCCACCTCATGTGGAATATTATATTATTTCTCCTACCTAGCCACACCTATTTCCTACCTACCCTTGTTTCTTATTGAGCCACATGTCATGTTTGTGTGCTCACATATCCATATAGCCTTGCCTATATAAGCAGACTCATATTCATTGTATGTAACAATGCTTAATGATCCAGTTGATCATATTTTTCATCTTGATAGAATACAGTTTATTTCTATCATCTATTTTGTTTTCTCTTATTTGTGCTTTCCATTGCCTCTTGATCTTGGCAAAATCTCACATGGTATCAGAGCCATTAGAGTGTCATTGGTTTGCCAATTAAGAGAATTTTGGGGTTTGCATTTTGGAGCTTTCTATTGCAAGTTATTATTGGAGCTTGTTGGGTCAGATTTGAGGTCACCATAGGATTGAGGAGGTTCGAGAAAGTAAGAATTGCCTTTTATTTTGTCCAAATCCGACATCCGAGGCAAAATCTAGAGTCGTTTGAAGGTGGCGGGTGGTGACTTGTCCCGACATTGATCTGCAATTTTGGAGCATTTTTTTGTCAAATCCGTCATCGCCATTGCTCTCAGAAGGCCCAAAAACCCCAAGATCGACTGTCAATTCGTCAAAATCAGCCTTCGTCACCCCGAGTTGAAAAAATCTCCCCTCTTAGCCCATCGTACAGACTTGCAAGTACAGGGCTGAAAATATATTTTTTAAATTTTTTCCCTTTTTTTTTGTGGGGGGGGGGGGGGGGGCGTTTTTTCTTTGTTTTATTTTTTAAATCGCAAAATAATTTTATTTTTTTTTTAAAAAAAGGAGGAAAAATTTGGGGGGGGCTCTTTTTTTTGCGGGTACCGCAGGCACTACGGGCCCCTCCCCGTGTGGGGGGGGGGTGTAAAATAATTTTTAAATTTTTTTGTTTAATAAATCAAAAAGAAAACTATTTTTCTTTTTTTTTTTAAATAAGTTTTTTTAATAATAAAAAATAAAGTTTTTTATAAAGTTTTTTTTTCATTTCATTTTTTTTTTCCAAAAAAATGACTATCGCCTTTTTTTAATTTTTTTTTTCTTTATTTTTTAATAAAGTTTTTTTTGCATGAGGCATAATAAATTGTTTTTTCTAGATTTTTTAAATCTTTTAAAAACACAAACATCATTTAATAAGTCAAATTGGGAACACTTTTTTTTCTTGTCACTTCACACCTGTCTTGCAGTGCTTCCAACTGGCAGTCAAGGGGGGGGTTGATTTGCTCCTTTATATCTCTTGGACACATCCCAATCGGAGGCGTCTTTTTCTGCAATATTCTACAAGGCTTCTTGGTGGCATCATCTTCATGTTTCCAGATTTGCACTATCATGTTGTATGCTCTTGCATGAGCAATGTTGTACTCACACTATCATAAAGTGTCACACCTCTTTGTATCTTGTTATTGTTGACATATTTGATGTAATCCTCTTGTATACATAGATTAGGAATATCTTGTGAGACTTGGTGCATGGCTCCAGTTGAGACTTAGATTGTACATATTTGTGCATGGCTCCCGTGAGACTTGGATTGTACTGGTATTTCTACTATTTTTGAGTATCCAGATGATGCTCATAGTAGGTTGTCTCCATGTCTGATCTTCATTTTGTTGCAACGAGTGATTCATCGTCATCGACTTAGTACTTGGTTTTGTCACACTTTGACATTATTGGTGCAACATTGGTTCTCTTTCTTCCTTATGGGGAGGTATTTTGGTCATCATCATTGGACCATCTTTGCAGGAGATTCGACATTGAGGGGGGCTTCATGGTCTCTTCTTCTCTCTTATGGGGGGGACACAGTTTTGTTCTTCTCATTCATCATTGAGAGCATTGTGTGCTTTCTTCATCTCTCTTTTGGGGGAGGGTTTTTTCCCATTGGGTTTTTCTCTCTTTCCCCACTTTGTGAGAGATTTCCTTGCATTGGTTTTCATGCATTTGCATTTGTACATGGGTACCTAACATGGCCTTGTAGCCAGGACTCATCTTGCATTGCTTAGTTGCATTGTAGACTTAAAGTGCATTCCCCTAAGTTGCACTTAAGGGGGGGTGTTGGTGTAAATAATTATTCATCATGGATATTATTACACTTTACTTAAGTTTACTTAGGAAATGCATTTCATAGTAGTTTGGGTATGAGACACTTGGGTGTTTGTGCCACATTGGGATAGTGTGTGTAGGAGAATTTCCACCTTTTATGGTGTTGATCTTGTTGTTACACTTCACATTCAGTGGGTGATCCACATCATGTGGAATATTATATTATTTCTCCTACCTACCCACACCTATTTCCTACCTATCCTTGTTTCTTATTGAGCCACATGTCATGTTTGTGTGCTCACATATCCATATAGCCTTGCCTATATAAGCAGGCTCATATTCATTGTATGTAACAATGCTTAATGATCCAGTTGATCATATTTTTCATCTTGATAGAATACAGTTTATTTCTATCATCTATTTTGTTCTCTCTTATTTGTGCTTTCCATTGCCTCTTGATCTTGGCAAAATCTCACACAATTTGATAATGAACCTAGACTATCTCACGATGAACAAATTTTGAAAATAAATGACTGGTAAATTACTTTCACATTTGATTCCAATATCTTTCTAAGCTTTATAATCCAAAATACAATGTTAATCTATTTCAACAGTCAAATTAGACATTACCCTCTCTTCCTATATTTCATTTGATCTTTCACATCCTATAACATGAGGATTATTCACCCATTCCATCATGAAGAATTAGGTCTTAATCTATTTATGACATATATTGTTAAAAATGAGGAAACTACTATATCTATCCAACATTTACCTGCAAAATAAATAAACATTTGACCATAAATACAAATTAATAAAATTTTCAAAATACAATATGCTTGCTGAAGTTAAAAACGTATAACTGAATCAATTACTTGTTACCCAATTGGGCATTGTTTGTTGTCTTGATCGAAGAGAACCCAAATGATAAGTAGGTAGTGTTTTTATTTACAGAGGAAGAGTATCAATAGTCATCATAGTTCTAATAGCTGCACATTTACTGTTATTTATGTAAAGAAAATTTTGAGTGGAGGGTTACTGGAACATCTTTAGTTAGGTATCAGGGGACACTTTTGAAATGTGTACTTTTTGACCTTTGTGCGCATAACTGATTCCAGAGCGTACATCTACCCAGAAGCCAGATCAATAGCTATAAAATGTACTGTTTAAGATCTATGGGTGCGCCAAATTAGTTATAATGACTATTGGTACTCTTCCCCTAAGTACTTCTAGCCCAAAAGAATATGCTTAGTGTAGTTATATTATACAATTTTAAAGAAGAGGATTTTATGAACCTGATTCAGTCAATACTTTACTTGGTTTAGGGGCCAAAACGTATGATACAAAGATATTCGTCTAGAAAAAGGCCTTGGAAAAGGAATAAGGCGAAGGAATTATTGGTTTAGTATAAGATTGAATCTGAGGAATTTTATATTCGTAGGTTTTTGTACAGATAAAAATGAAAGAAACCAAAATCTGGGGTAGGGGAAAGGATCCAGTAGTTGTGCACCCTAACTTCGCGCTTCTCAAAATCCTACTTGGAAATTTCAAATTACTCTGATTTTTTTATAGCAACTTACTTGGCAAGTCCCCTGCTTATAACTAAAGTTTCAGGACCACATCATCAAATATGATGCCACATCAGCATGCTTTTTGCCAAGGTGTCCAAAACAGCCCCAAAAAATGTGAGACCAATAGGCGTGCAAACGAGACCCCAATAGTTGTGCAGCTGATATGGCATCACCTAATTGGTTACTTTTTACAATATTAGTACATTTCTTAACAACTATTGGTACATTTCCTAACCATTGTTGATACATTTCCTAACAAAAATTGATATTTTTTGTTTCAAACAATAGGTTTTATTTGTTCAATTTTTGGAACAAAAGGTATCAACAACCCTCACAACAATTGGTACATGCTCAACTACTGGTGCTCTTCCCCTAAATGTATTTGAAAAATCCACATGAAAAAGGGGAATGAAGTATGGGAAATAATTTTTTTCTTATATAATGTCACAGTTAAAACACTTGTTGGTGAAGCCATCACCAAGGTTCAAATTTCTAGTGGACCTTTGAGCTCGCAGCCTTCTTAAAAGAGAAAGAATATGAGAAATAATTAATGAATATTTACAGAAGACCATTTTGATTTTTGGTTCCAGGTGTACAGATAAGAAGAGGGGTATACTCTAAATGGAGGAGCTGCCAAAATGGAGAATTCAGAGGAAATATTTAGGAACAAATGGATGAATGCAGGTATGTTTTGAACATGTCGTTTTTGCTAAGCGTGCCCATATTCATTCAATCTTTGCTATTGGGCTGCATCCCCTTGCAAATGTTTCTAGTTTGGGGAATAATTAATGAGTATTTACAGAGGACATCCTTTTGATTTTTCGTTCCAGGTGTACAGATAAGAAGAGGGGTATACTCCAAATGGAGGAGCTGCCAAAATTGAAAATTCAGAGGAACAAATGGATGAATGCAGGTATGTTTTGAACATGCCGTTTTTGCTAAGTGTGCCCATATTCATTCAATCTTTGCTATTGCACAATATTCATACAGGGCTGCATCCCCTTGCAAATGTTTGTAGTTTGTGATTTGGGTTGTAGTTTTATTTATGGTTCTTGCCACTTTGTATACTGGAAAAAATTAGGGTACTAGTGTAAATGGGTTTAAAGTATAAAACAGCTGGTGATAATTTGAAGAATAAGGAAGACTATTTAGAAACCTATGAAGGAATGCAGTCGTATTTTGGACAGGTTTTTATAACTGAGGCCCCTGTGTGCATCAGATCAGTTGTTATTGCAAAAGAATCAAATAGATTAGACTTGTGGCAGCCGTTCTGGAATTGGATCAGAGATTCCACATATTCAGAAATGGAGGAATCTGAAACTAGTAATCTTAAGGAAGAGGTTGCAGTTGAAGGACCAACTAGAAAAGGATGGCTCGATTATTGATGGGAGCCTTATGAATGGTTGGCTACGCTTGCCAGAGAATTGCATGGGAGTTTTGTGTTTGGAGTGGTGGTTGTTTATGGAGTTAGTCAAGGGCTCGGAAGAGCATTCTACCGGATAGTTTCATCTTAATATTAGAAAGATGTGCAGAAGGTCCAGCCATCTGCAGCACAAGCGTAACAAGGGATCATATCCCTTCCGTGGATTGTGAAACCGGTTTGGGGTTTGCTCACAGATGTTCTCCCAGTTGCAGTATATCAGCGCCGCCCTTTTTCATCCTTGCAGGTTCTCTTCTTTAACTTGTTGGAAGCTTCTCCAGTGATCAACAGCTTGTTTTTAACAGAGTCGGCCCTTGTATGGGTTTGTTTTTCCTTTGAATGTATTGATTTGGATTTTGGGAAACTGACCAAGATTGTGATCGACAATAGATATTATTTGTTGACAAATATTAACATTGATAAGTAGGAGATATTTTCCACAGCAAGTCAAATTATGATATTGCTGTCAGGATTCAACTATGTAGTTTGCAAGTCTAACTCATTGATCCATGTTTCATGAGTAGTGGTTCACAAGAACCCATCTCTCATGACAATGAATGGTACACTTAGCATTCATTGCATCTAGGTGATGCTCACATATGTGAAGCACTAGCCCTTCCTAGGAGGTTACCCATCCACTCCAACTCAAGTGTGCTTAACCATGGAGTTTCCCCAAGGTTAAGCCTACTTAATTTGCTAACCCATTAGCAAGCTAAATGGACTTAACCTTGGGGGAAACTCCATAGTCAAGTGTGGTTAATGGGTTAGCAAGCTAAGTGGGCTTGCCTTTGGGGGAAACTCCATTGTTAAGTGTGCTTGAGTTGGAGCAGTACTGGGATGGGTGACCTCCTAGGAAGGCTCAATGCGTCATCTTTATGAACATCACCTAGATGCATTGAGTGCTCAGTGTACCATTCATTCTCATGAGAGATAGGTTCTTGTGAACCACCACTCATGAAACATGGGTCAATGAGTTTGACTCAAGAACTACACAATTGAATTCTGATAGAAATATCATAAAGATTAACCTCTCGTATTAAACTGGCTGACAGAGAAAGCTGATAAAAAAACTGTATTTATAAGTTTTGTATGAGCAAGCATTGCTGCATCTTTTCCTTGTGATTTGAAGCTCTGTCGAAACACAGAAAACATTGATTTTGAGATGGTGGTCTAGGAATTAGATTTGATTCAAGAAGGGATCATTTTAGCTTTGCCAAAATAAAATCCTAATTATATCCTCTGCTACCCAGGAGGGTTTGAGTTTGACCTATCGAATTAGTTGGAAACTCGAAAGCATTATTCCCCTGAAGCACATGTGACTGGAAACTGGCTACAACTATTGAACAAACTGTCTTTGAAGCACTAGGGGACCCCATGGTTGATCAAAGTGCCATTCATCTTTCATTATCTAACTACCCTTGACCCAGGGTACTTATTTTTAAGTATGTATTATAAAACATTGCCAACGGGACTTACAATAGCTGGATTAATGTTTGACAAAGGACCTAGCACAAAATGGAAACACTTGAGGTCTGTTAATCATCTGCCTGTTAGGTTCTGATGGCTTTGCTGAGATTGAAATCATTATTACCTTTTGGAATAGTTCAAAATATACATTTCAAAAAGTACAAAATATATGTTTCTGTTCTTCACAGTGTAATAGTTTCAAATATATCCAAAAGTTCCATGTCTTTTGTTGGAAGCTTCTTGACCTGTCTCTGACATTGAGATGAATATAACATGCCAAACTTTCTGATCTCAAATTGTCCTTTGTATGTTAAGCAGGTTTTATGGGGCTGATCTCGATACTGGTCATCTCCCTACATAGTATGATGCCCATTTTCATTACAGTGATGCTGCCTATGGCTGCAACTGGCAGTGTTGCCATTGCAGATGTTATTATGGATGCTTGTATAGCCATAAACAGTATTCACTATCTACTCTTGGCATCTGATATGCAGAGTTTATGCGGCACGAGCTCATCAATTGGAGCACTTGTAGGTTTCTGCACAAGTGGTGTGGCAGTACATCACCTTAGTGCTCAGGTTCTGATTTATATATTTCTCTCTCCTAACGGACAGTTGGCGTGTTGTTTCTTTGATGATCTGAAACCCGGTGCTGGAAATTTACTCAAAGTTATGATTATCTTTGTTTAAGAATTCCATAGCATGATGTGGAAATGGTAAAATATTCTATACCACCATCCTCAGAGTTTGATTGATGGGTAGGGCCGAGGAGTAAAATAATATATTGTTGGAGATGATTTTATTGGATGCATGTTTATCAACACTTGATATGGCCCGTGCATATTTTCTTATACGGAGCATTAGGATTACTCTACATCCCAGCTATAATGCTCCTATTCCTTGGATTTATTTTATATGAAACCTCGTCTTACTAACTACGCACACAAGCAGGCAAGTCATTGAACTCCCTTAATGATATTGAGTTGTCAATTTGTTTTACATTTGTGCACTGAGGATAACTTCAGTTCTTGATCTGGTCTTTCAGAATTTGTTGGAGGCAACCCAGACTATGTGGAAAGCTATAAAATGCCCTGAAGTATGGAGACCTTCTCTCTACATGTACATACCACTAGCTATGAGTTTGAATATCCAGGAAGGTAAATTTTACTGGTATACAGATCCCAAAGTTGGCCCAGCATTCTCTCAGGTAGGGTATTGTTTTGGCTTCTGCTGACTCTTTAACTGATAATGTCACCAAGACTGCCCTTTCCATATCACAAACCTATTGGGAGAAAAATGAGCTGCCCTGGTAATTTGCTATAAAAGACCTATCATTAGAATAGTTGCAAAGAATGTGGACAACCAATGATACCATTGTTAACTCCCAACTTTGATCTTTCATTTTGCAGAGGACTTTTTTCAGAATACATTTTGCAACACATTCTTATACAAGAAAGCAAACCATGTAGGACAACCAAATCTATAGAATATTAAAGCTAACATTAGAATATAATGGGTAAAACAGCAGAAATTGATTTAAATTGTATCATATAGAAATTGAGAATGCTAGCAACGCTTAGTTTAACAAGGCATATTCGTGGAATACTAAACATGTTTGCAATGCTTCGTGTAACAAATTTATGCACAACAACGAACACAATTTAACACAATGAATTCTAGGACCCTAACACCTTGCTTTTCCTACCAAGGCACATCTTAATATGTTTATTTTCTTTCTTTCTAATTAGAAATTAAAAAGCAAGCTACATTAATTGTTGACTCTTTGGGATACAGGAATTTGTGGGTATAATATTTTCCATTGGCTCAATGGGGTCACTTCTTGGAGTGCTAGCGTATCATAAAGTGTTGAAGGATTATTCATTCCACAGCCTGCTTTTATGGGCTCAGCTGATATTTGGATTTGCAGGAATGCTTGACCTAGTCATGGCGTTACGCTTGAATCTAAAGCTAGGCATCCCTGATTACTTCTTTGTTATAACTGATGAGAGTTCATTGCATATCATTAAATCGATCAAATGGATGCCTATGCTTGTACTCAGTGCAAAACTTTGCTCTTCCGGCATAGAAGGCACATTTTTTGCTTTGCTCATGTCCAACGACAACTTTGGACTTCTCTCATCTTCATGGGGTGGATGTTTGCTGCTTCATCTACTTAATGTAACTCATACAAATTTTAGAAATCTCTGGTTGGCAATTCTGATCAGAAACATCATGAGGGTTTTACCTTTGGTGATGCTGTTTTTGGTGCCCAAAAGTGATCAGTCATCTACCCTTCTTCCTTCTCGATTAATCCAATAATCGGATGGCACTGATACATGTGAAGAGGAGAATATTCAGTTGGTATCGACAATTCAGAATAATCAAGTATAGATTCTGATCACAGCCCAAAAATGAGAATTTTTTTCAAATCAATTTTCTAAATCTGCATGCCTTTTCTCCCCATCATCTGATTACTAATATTATCACTTTAAAACCATGGTTTTATGAGAAACAAAAGGACTTTGATGATGTAGCATGTTGCTATGAATGGCAATGATGGGAATGTCTTGAATTTTAGTGTAGGGAGATCTGTCAGCATACAGTTCACTGGGAAGCACCTTTTGAGATGATTGTTTGGTATCAGATCATTCCACACGTAGTATTTATGCAGGACAAACAGGGTGAAATGTATGCTCCATTCCCGATCCTGCATCATATGGTAGAAGAACTGAAAGCTGCATTTCTCTATAAAGGAAAAACCGTAAATGTTATTTTTTAAGTCAAAACCTAGCCAGCATCCCTCGTTGTATATGAAACCCTTGTGGGAAGAAGGGTACCTTTCCATTTTTAGCTTTTGTAGATATGGTTAGATGATCTCAGTTTGGTCTTTTAGTTACGGATCTATATCTACAAGTTACACTTCCATATATACAATGCAGGATTTAGATGCTTAGAAAATGTCATGGTAAAGGTCACTCATATTTTATAAGGGTCTATTACAAAGCCTACTTCACAGAATGAAAATAAATGCTCTTTCCTAATGGATCCGTGATTGATCAAATATTTCTTAATCAATATTTATGATCTGTGTTTAACTTGGTAGTATTTCCAATTTCAATGGTGTGATGAGAACCCTTCATCAGCATTAAAACCGCCAACTTTTCAGCCTATTCAAGTTCAGAGAACCATATATCTATCCAAACTCAACTATGGTAGAATTCTGTTTGCTAATCCATTAAAATGAAATGATTTTCAATTATTCCTAAGACCTATATTTTGGTGTGCTTGTGTAGAAGTTTGCACATATGTGAGGAGTAACTTGGTAAGACTGGGGTCTCATGGAGGGAGGCTGCCTAAAAATTTGCAATTGGCACTGCTGAAATTTTTTAGGATTATTTTGAAGTGGATGGATTCATAAATTTAGTGCAGCTTAAGTTTAAAAGTTTAAGATCCAAAAATTATGAAAGTTAGTGATCTCATGAATTTCATTATTTTGTATATTCAATTTAACAGAATATATAAATATAAAACAATAAAAAAACTGGTAGATAGTATGTTGAAATATTTTATTAAGGAGAGTTCAATTTGGTGTGTAGATATCCACTGTTCAAAGCACAAAGATCTTCAACTAAATTGTTCTAATCTCTAATGCTTAAGTTTTCTTATGTTCAAACTTTCAACATACACAAGGATATATATATATAAATATAATTTGAAGTATATGTGTTGCTATTATTCTCTCTTTTGTGAACTCTTTTGTTGATTTGCAAATAAAGAGATTAATATAGATAATTTTCCTTCCAAAAGTTTTCTTAGATTAATTGGTGGGAATCTTAAAAACACTAGATGATTGACAAGTGGCATAAAATTGATTTGCAAATAAAGAGATTAATATAGATAATTTTCCTTCCAAATTTTTTTTTAGATTAATTGGTGGGAATCTTAAAAACACTAGATGATTGACAAGTGGCATAAAATCTTCCTACATTGTTGAGGAAATTTCTAACCTCACTTCAAATGCACCCACTCAAAATTAGAAACTAAAAAGTGGGGGCTCCTATTTATTAGGAGAAGATTCTAATTAATTTTGTACCATTTTCTCTTAGCCTTGTGGAATCCCCTACTCCATAAAACTAGTTCTTGAAGCCCCTCCATGAGACCAAACTCTGAGCAAGATGTAAATACATGCCAATACACAATCAAGCTACTAATGTTGACTACTTTGAAGTACATAACATTGTACTAATGGAAGATCTTTTAAATAAGTGACTACATCAAACAAAAAACTATTACTTGTGTTCAAGGACCCATACTAATGAAAAATGCACTTCACATGGGAGTAATTCATTTGCCAATTTAAAAAAATTCCTTATAGTAACATTGTCAATTTCAAGCCTCCATGGGGTGCTCTATGGTTGCTTGTATTTTAATAGATATTAACATCTCCAAGCTCTTCATTTGGACACTATTTTGATGGTTAGGGAGGTGTCTTCGACTCAACCACTTGACTATGATGGTATCCCCTTCAAATATAGATGATGCTTTTCCATTGGCTATTTGGGTTCTAATTGTCCACTCTCTTGACATAAGGGCATGATGATGTGGTGGAGAAATGCCTACAAATATCACCTAACTATTCATGCTTTTGACTCTATGGATGATGATTCCACTTAGGATGATAAGTCTTTGTAGAATGATGGTTCTTATCTTCCCGTTCCCCCTGTATCTAAGCAGGCTCTCATGCTATTAGTGTGACTTAGGCAAATATTGCTCTTTCTACTCCTTTAAACTCTAGTGGCAAGGGCTACCCTCTCTCTATTCTAGTTGCCTAATCTACTATCCCATCAGTTTTGTTTTTTCTTTATCTCGATCCTAAGGCAATTGTTCAATGTTCAGTTACTCCAACTTGATCTTCTTCCATTATTGTTGCACCCATGGATGAGACCTCCATTGGGGGATTCTCCTTGCTTCTTTTAGATATGAGGACTTGGAAGATAATATATCTTGAACCATTGTTCAAAGGTGAAAGAATTGGTAGTGTCAAAAATTGTATACCATTGCAATTTCACCTATAATTATATCCATTCCCTTGGCATTTGTGTAGGTTAATTCAAGCTCTTGCATCATCCTTTTCCCCTCTCAAGACGCTTAGGATCCCTTTTTCAGTAGCTACCTTGTTGCATCAATTTTGCATTAACCTTATGCTTCTATCACCTCTTGTTGTTTTTAGTAGAATTTGTCTAGACACTAACACGTAGTGCAAACATCTGCACATAGTGCTAGTCTCCTATGATATTTTATCGTTCAAAAGGTGTTCTTGAGCATTTTCCACTTGTTGGCTTGATAGATCAAGGAAAACTAGAATGATTTTGTAAGGGCTCGACAACCCTTTCTTTTCCTCTTCTCACTTTTTAATCTATCAATTCATTCCAAACAATCTCTCGAAATTCTCTTGGCTCCCACTTGGTTCTCTTGTACTCTCTTTCTCACACGCAAGTCTCTACAACTTGTTATAACACTCTCAAGCTCTCATGACATTATCTCATAGTTCTCTTTCCTTCCTCAAGCCTTTCTAGTAATATCCTTCTTATATGTTTGAGCATATTGAGATTTATCACACCCCTTATCAAATCATTTATCATTTTGTCTATTTATCTTTTATCAATCTGTCTGTCTAGCTATTGTGGAGGTGGAAACACCAAAATAGGAACTTGATTGAGGCAAGTCCACAAACAACCTTCAAACATCTTTCTTCTCTTTGCGTGTGTAGGCATTCAACCACAGAAAGGTTTTCATTTTCTTAGTTATTATTTACACACGTTTATTTATCTTATTTCTTTATAACTCTATTGTATAGTATTTGTTGGTGTATTCTATTTGTGAATTTTGAGGTTAGCTCAAACATTGAGTCAGGTTTTTACTATTTTTGAGTGTTTTTGTTTTGGTTTGTATGAGAGGACAATGCTACACATGGACATTCACATGTCACATTGGCATCATTGTCCAAGATGCTCATATTTGAACAATAAATTCTTCATCTTTATTTTACGTTTTTGTAGTTGGAAAGTTATTTTCATTAATCCATCTTTATATATTCTTATCATTTTATTTTCATTTGCGCATGCTAATTAATCTAATATAATTTTATTTGTATGTAGTGAAATTGACCCTCCAAGGGACATAGTTTTCCTTTTGACAAAGTCACATCTCCTCCATTACAACATAATAAATGATTAAGGACTTCACCACTCCAATTCCCCACAAAATCTTCCTTGTCATATCGTGTACCTCACAGGAACGGGTCAACGTTAAATGCATCCCGATGCTCTGCAAACTGGACATGTTAGATTAAAAACCCGTGGTTATAACACACAAAAACATAAGAAATCGTTAGTGTTAATCAACCAAAAACTAATCTAAGCAAGCATATCAAAAGAGACACTAAAAACATGATGAAATATTTAACTATGAAAGTAAATATAACAAGACATCTCCAAATGTCTTCTAACATGCTCTTAGCTCCTTCTCCTTTGTTCCTCTCCTCTCCAAGTTCCAAATTAGTGTAGCTCTCAGAAGCTTTTTGCACTATGGATGCTTATGGAGGTTCAAAATTGAAATGTTTACTCTAAAATGCTATGCAAATGTGAATACAAGCTAATATTAGATGCTATGATGCTAAAATGATTTATTTTAGGCCAAAATAACAATATATTAGTGATTTATGTTAAATGCTCTCTAAAATTCACTATAGATTAAATGCATATAAGTTTTCAGGATCTGGATTATAAAGAAATGGGCTCTATTTATAAGAAAAATGGAGCAATGGATGACTGAGATTGAGTAATCTCAACAAGGGTCGGGATTGAATGGTATTCAATCCATGTGAGGGCTTTCAACCCAATCCCAGGATGACAAGTGTCAACATGAGAAGGGTTGAGAGGAAAGAGGATAAGCATTAAATGCTTGACACGACCTGAGAGTTAACTTGGGAGTTAAGGTCAAGGTTAGGTTGAATGAATAAATTCTTTATTCAAAGAATAAAGCTTTTATCCAATGGATAAATTCTTGTTCAAAGGCAAAAGGGATAACCATGGTCAAAACAATAAATGTTTGAGGAGACACATGAGTGCAAATTGAATTAACCATAAATGGTTATGTAAGAGTCATTAATGGTCATGTAAGAGCTATTAGTGGTTTGGAAGACTTTAGAGGTTAGATTATTGAACACACAAAACATTAAATGATTTTCAAAGACTTTGAAGTCTTTGAGAAGTGACTCCAAGTTTCTTAGGAATGTGACAATAATTAGGGGATGGATTAGGTTAATTAAGAAGGGTTAGATGGGTTCTAGAAGAATTTAGAAAAAGGATTTAGGAGGTAAGTGGATTTGGTGGGTGAGGGAAAATAGGATTTTAATTAAAATAAAATTAATTTATTTCAACTTGTGGTTGCAACTTGCATTTGTAGGAAAATATAAGTGGGAGGATAAATGATTTAAATAACTGTTTTATTTAATTTATTTAAAAGAGGAAAAGGGAATTAAATGAAATAAATATGATTTATTCATTTAATTGATTTGTGAATTTGGTATAATGAATTAATTAAAATAAATTGAATAATTTATTTAATTAATAGGAGAATGTTTGAAGATGAATTAATTAAATATTAATTTAATTAACTGATGGCTAGTGGGTTTTTAATCAAATAAATACGAAATATTCATTTAAATAAAATAGACAGATTAATGTGACTACATTTGCCCCTCTTTGAGACGGTGTGATTTATCGCGTCGTTTCAAAGAAAGAAAAATAGGTGTGAAGAAATATCCCATAAAATGTTGATTTAATGGGTGGTATGCCCCCTTGAGAGATGGGTCGAAAAATTTCAAAAAATCGAGCGATTTGTCGAAAAAAAATGAAAATTGGTAGGGTGATAGAAGAGAAGAAGTTAGC
Source organism: Cryptomeria japonica (assembly GCF_030272615.1). Taxonomy (NCBI): domain Eukaryota; kingdom Viridiplantae; phylum Streptophyta; class Pinopsida; order Cupressales; family Cupressaceae; genus Cryptomeria; species Cryptomeria japonica. The sequence goes on along the minus strand of NC_081409.1, from coordinate 706,407,510 downwards.
AATGCTAGTGAAAAATAGAAGAAATCAGAGATAAAATGGAGAAATGGGAGGCTCGGGAAGTTCACGGGGACCACGGCGGTGAGCGGGGGAAAATTAGGGTTACGGCGAAGGGTTTTATATGGGGAGAAAGGGGTGAAAACAGGGTCATTTGTATTCGCGACCATAGTGAAATTTTAACTCTGATAGTGACTTTCCGGAAGAGCAAGGAACAGTTAGGATGCTGGTTCCCATAGCAGAGCACCGATTAGAGCGAGTTTGTCGATTCCAGCGGCCAGATGACTACGGACCAACGATATGTGAATTTGAATTTTTGAATTTTATGCAGTTTTGAGGTGTTTTTTGCTAAGTCCAAGTTGAGTCGACACAATAGCACTAAAACTATGTTTTGGCGCTGTTGTTAACTTAATTAACGCTATGGTGCTGCTATGGCGCTATTGTGTAGTCTTTTTAGCGCTTCTATAAAGGTTAGCACTATTGCCTAGCTATTTGAGTGCTATTGGTTGTTCAGTGCTATTGAGTAGTTGATTGAGCGCCATTATTGTTAAGTAACGCTATTGCATAGCTAATATAGCGCTTTTGTGGTTTGAGCGTTTTTGTAAGATAGCGCTTTTGTTTGCAAAAAAAAGATGCCCCAATTTGCGTGAACAAAAATCTCTTGATGCCAATGATGTATGAATGGAGAGATGAGGTGAGAGTTGTTTTGAATCATAGCAGCCCTGATGAGACTTAGGTCATTAGGATAAATGCCTGTTGAAGTTTAGGTGTGCCATGATTGCTTACCTGTTGAGACCCGAAGATACTTGATCAAAGTGTCTGTTGATAGTCTAGGTTTAAACTTAAGAAAGTTTGAAACAAAACAACTGATGATGATGGTTGATGCACTTGTGTAGGAGGATCTTCGCATCTTACAGTTGCGCGAGAGGCATCCCGCCACACAGGGGCTGCATGATCGATTGACAAAGGCCGAGGTGGATTGTATTGCACTGACTGGCCTGTATGATGTGATGTATATGCCTGTGATTCGGATGAATCACGGTTTGATTACAACATTGGTAGAGCGGTGGCATAGTGAGACACGCATGTTTCACTTGACGCAAGGGGAGATGACCGTTACCCTGGAGGATGTATGGCGCATCCTACATATTCCCATTCGAGGTGAGCTGGTGACGTATGACAGAGCGTGGGGGACCCTAGCAGTGCAAAGATTTTTTGATGAGGATGTCTTTATTGATGATGGTTCGATAGCTTGGGAGGATATAGCCGCTTTGTACGAGCCATTACCAACAGTGCTATCAGGGATTGTGGGAGGACTACTGTGCCTAGATCGACGATCACATGGACTTGCTGTTGGTTGGGGTTAGGTGATTGAGCAAATGATTACAAAGGGGACTCGGTTTGCATGGGGACTGTGCGTGCTAGCGCACTTATATCAGGAGCTTCATGATGTAGTATACCGAGGGAGGGGCTCATTGGGAGTGGGAGTCACGCTGCTGCATATTTGGGCATGGGAGCACATACCAGTTACCCGACCAGTTAGTCTAAGATTTTGGGTAGTCGACCAGCCATGTGTAGCGATATGATGAGTTAGCCCCACCTGGAGAAGTTAGAGTGGTGGCGGCGGGCACTGGATGATCTGGATGCAGTAATCTAGAGACCGTATATTGAGTGTGAGCCGTGGGAGGATGATGTGGAGGCATTGCCATATGTGTTCATGACCCGATTCCTCATCGGTAGGACAACCTACCATGTGGATAGACAGTTGCATTGCAAAGTTTTGAGACAGTTTGGATGGTGGCAGGGATTCCCTAGGGGATCGGGAGAGTATGCACGAGTGGTCCGAGAGAGGTATTTATGGGGGCCAATATTACCTTATGATCAAGCATTAGCAGAGTTTCAGATGCTACAGGTGAGACCATGGGATATACGACTGAGGATGGTAGATGCAAGGGTGTCAAAGGAGTATATGCAGTATATGGCGACACATCTGATTCCTCAGATATCAGATCCGGCAGAGCTGATTCCAGAGTTTGAGGAGGATAGGGGACAGAGACAGAGGAGGAGAGGAGGTCGAGGACCTATAGTAGATGGATGAGGGAGAGGGGATGGTGGTGATGGTGATGGAGGAGGAGGAGGGGGGGATGGTGGAGGTGGTGGATTCAGAGGTGGAGGTGGCAGTGGTGGTCGATTTCAGTGGAGAGGGAGACACAGTTTTCCATTGAGGATATCAAAGGGACCTTTGATGTAGGGAGGAGTTAGATTAGGTGGCAGAGGTATGGGGGAGATGGATAGAGGGGAGGGAGCCACTAGAGAGGGAGCTACAGGCGAGGTACCTATGGATACAGGGGAGGGAGCCAATGGAGATCTTTGGGACCATATGATATTACATTGCAGACTCGACTTACAGCAGCCAAGACACAGGTGGAGGATCTGGAGGCAGAGGTTGTAGCTAGAGATGTGCAGCTGTTTGCACGAGAGTCAGAACTGACTCTAGTGTTGCGGGAGAGGGATGATGCAGTGGAGAGAGTCTGAGTTGGAGTAGGAGCACAGGGTCCTACTGGGGAGGTGATGAGGGAGATCCGGCGAGCACATGCTGAGATAGAGTATTGGCGGGGGTTATATGAGCAAGTGGTGCCAGCTAGTCAGCGAGCACTGAGCTATTCACATATGCGGCAGGCCAGATTAGAGCGATCACAGAGGTTGCAGAGCAGTGGGGGTGTGATGGGTCCTCCATGGAGAGATAGATAAGGTGATGCAAGAGCTAGTGGGGGTTTGATGGGTCCTCCATGGAGAGATAGATCAGGTGATGTAGGGACTAGTGGGGGAGCATGTGGTGATGGTGGTGTAACATCTGGTCAAGGTGGCATCTGAGAGAGCATTTTGTATGTATTTTATATTTGTCATTTTGGACTGTGTCTTCGATGGCTCTTGGTAGCCGATTTTTTTTTGGACTTCATTGTACTTTGATACATGAGATGATATATATGAGGAGATCTCATATTTTGTGATGAGATGCATGTTGATATGGATGGATTTTATGCTTTGATGATGATTTTATGAGTTATGCTTAGATGGATACTTGTACTTTGCTATGTGTATGTGTTTATGAGATGATTCCTATATGCATGTTTTATGATGATTTATTCTTACATGATGTTTGTATGCATGTTGTACGATGTTGGATGCTACCATGTGGATGCAAGTTGATATATGTGTGCATTGATGTTTTGGGATAGAATGCCTGATGTATGTAATGTCATGATGGTTATGTATGCATAATAAAATGATGATTTATGATGGTATAGATAGTATTCTGTACTTTATATCAATATACTGATGAGATAATGATATGCAATTATGTTAACGTAATGCTTTGAATGAATGATTTACTTATGGATATGCGTCTAGATGGTTTAAAAATGAATGTAACATGAATAAACAAATGTAAAGTACAAATGTTTAAATGATGATTTCTAAATGAATGTATATGTATAATGTATGAACCAGTGTTTGAGACAAATGGTTTTATGATTTTAAATGTCAAAATATGATGAAGTAAAATGATAATGTGATTATAATGCAACTCATGGTTAATGAATAACTGCACCTTAATGCAATTAAAAGGGATAATGAATGCAATCTAATGAATCCTAAGTGAGATAAAATGAGTATAAGAATATACTAAAATGGATGAATGAATGCACTTTAACTAATGGATAGATAAATGAATGTATGCAACCATGGAAACCTAAACAAATGTATGATACATAAGTGATGATAAATGATGATCACTAACTGATATTAATTGAATGTATAGTAATGGCTAATCATGGTAGTAAATGCAAATAAGGAAAATTTATCATATAAGTGAATCTAAATGTCATGAGTGTAATAATGAAATGATATAATGATACTAATGCAAGTAAATGAGAATGAACTATATGTGGTAAGTGCAACTAAATGATATTAAATGCACGCTAATGAATGGCAAAAGATCAATGCAAATGCAACTAAATGTAATGAAATGATGATGTGATTATGATAGATGAATGTAAAGTTGTCTAAACCTTGCATGATGCACTGATGATGTATCAGAGAACTCTGTCATGATTGTATCCAAGACCAACTCAATTTTCCACAGCTGTTCAATTTTGTTCATACTTATATACAAAACCATGCTTATGAATAATTAGTGAGTAAATGGATGGGCGATATGCAACGGAATGCAATATAAACAGATGAGATGGAAGGACGATCCATAGTGCTTTATTTTTCATCATTGAGCTTTAAAATGTTGTAAGAAAATACAAGCAACTTGACATAAAGATTCAAGATGACCTGAGTATTCCTTACATGGATTTTGATATAGCAATTTAATACAAACAACTTGATATAATGGGTCAAATTGACCTGAGTATTGCTTGCGGAATAGAGAAGGAGTATCTCCTTTCATGCATGACTTGGAACGTCCTCCTTGATCTTTTGGCAATCATATCTTGAGACAAGTTCATACCGTAAGCAAAGATAAACCATCATCAATTTTGGATGAGGTGGTAGGAACCGGATATGGAACATTGTACCTGTAAGCAAACATCATATATATTGAATAAAGAATATGGACCCTCGATAATGGTTCATGCTCATATGATCGAGGTATATGCTGTAGTCAGCAAGCCATAGTGATCTATGACTGTATTTCGCATAAGATTACGTAGCTTAGTGAACTTCCCACGTAGACACCATTAGAACATGCGCCAGTACTTCATCGAAAAAATTCATAGAAGACATACAAACAATGCTCAGGAACCCGCTCGACCACTCTAATCACTTGTGGATATCCTGGAGTAGTGTGGGAACCTTTTATATATATATATATATATATATATATATATATATATATATATATATATATATATATATATATAGTATTTGATAGCTTAAACAAAATTTTCTTGTCAAAAAAAATGTCATCTTGTCTTTGTTTTGGTAAGGAAGGATGCATCCTTGTTGAAGACAATTTGAGTGTTGACGTTGATTATTTGGTCGATTTGATAAGTGATCATCATGTGAGTATTTTACAATGTTTGGTATCTGCTCAGATGAGTATGTACAATGTGTTGCCATGTTTTTGTTTGATTTTCGATGTTTTCCGATGTTTTGGATTTTGTGAGATAGTTTTCCAATTTTTTTTGATTTTGTGAGACAATTTTCCAATGTTTTTGGATTTTGATGATTGTTTTGAATGTTTTTGGATTTTGTGAGACAATTTAGAATGAAGAACTTAATGAAGCACAAAACAATGTAGTATCCACTTCCATCAAACTAGATTAAGGGTATTGCCCCCAATTTAGGCATGTCTTCGGAAAAGCGGGATGCAAGACGCATGAAGTACTATCCTTGATTGTAGATCAATAACAAGCCATGGTTTGGATGGATGGATGTGTGCATGTAAATGAATGTGATCGCAACAAGTCTGAAAGACAATGGGGCTATAGCCTTTATGAGTGACACCTGTTTGCCAGGTTTTCACCATCGCACTTACCCAAGGTGCCACCGGAGTGGTTGTTGACCGTTTGGATGAATGATTTTTCTTTACTATTTTGATGTTTTTGTATTTTCTTCAGGACATTTTTCAACGGAGAGGGAGAGGCGATTTGCCATTAAGGATATCACAAGGACCTTTGATGCAGGGAGGAGTTAGATTAGGTGGTAGAGGTATGGGGGAGATGGATAGAGGGGAGGGAGCCACTAGAGAGGGAGCTACAGGCGAGGTACCTATGGATATAGGGGGGGAGCCAATGGAAATCTTTGGGACCATATGATATTACATTTGCAGACTTGACTTACAGCAGCCAAGACACAGGTGGAGGATCTAGAGGCGGAGGTTGCAGCTAGAGATGTGCAACTGTCTACATGAGAGTCAAAGCTGACTCTAGTGTTGTGGGAGAGGGATGATGCAGTGGAGAGAATAGCAGAGCTGCAGGAGAGAGTCCGGGTTGGAGTAGGAGCATAGGGTCCTACTGGGGAGGTGATGAGGGAGATTCGGCGAGCACATACTGAGATAGAGTATTGGCGGGGGTTATATGAGCAGGTGGTGCCAGCTAGTCAGCGAGCACTGAGCTATTCACATATTCGGCAGGCCAGATTAGAGCAGTCGTAGAGGTTGTAGAGCAGTGGGGGTGTGATGGGTCCTCCACGGAGAGATAGATAAGGTGATGCAAGAGCTAGTGGGGGTTTGATGGGTCCTCCACGGAGAGATAGATCAGGGGATGTAGGGACTAGTGGGAGAGCATGTGGTGATGGTGGTGTAGTATCTGGTTGGAGTGACATCTGAGAGAGCATTTTGTATGTATTTTATATTTGTCATTTTGGACTGTGTCTTCGATGGCTCTTGGTAGCCGATTTTTTTTTGGACTTCATTGTACTTTGATACATGAGATGATATATATGAGGAGATCCCATATTTTGTGATGAGATGCATGTTGATATGGATGGATTTTATGCTTTGATGATGATTTTATGAGTTATGCTTAGATGGATACTTGTACTTTTCTATATGTATGTGTTTATGAGATGATTCCTATATGCATGTTTTATGATGATTTATTCTTACATGATGTTTGTATGCATGTTGTATGATGTTGGATGCTACCATGTGGATGCAGGTTGATATATGCGTGCATTGATGTTTTGGGATAGAATACCTGATGTATGTAATGCCATGATGGTTATGTATGCATAATAAAATGATGATTTATGATGGTATAGATAGTATTTTGTACTTTATATCAATATAATGATGAGATAATGATATGCAATGATGTTAATGTAATGCTTTAAATGAATGATTTACTTATGGATATGCATCTAGATGGTTTAAAAATGAATGTAACATGGATAAACAAATGTAAAGTACAAATGTTTAAATGATGATTTCTAAATGAATGTATATGTATAATGTATGAACCAATGTTTGACACAAATGGTTTTATGATTTTAAATGTCAAAATATGATGAAGTAAAATGATAATGTGATTATAATGCAACTCATGGTTAATGAATAACTGCACCTTAATGCAATTAAAAGGGATAATGAATGCAATCTAATGAATCCTAAGTGAGATAAAATGAGTATAAGAATATACTAAAATGGATGAATGAATGCACTTTAACTAATGGATAGATAAATGAATGTATGCAACCATGGAAACCTAAACAAATGTATGATACATAAGTGATGATAAATGATGATCACTAACTGATATTAATTGAATGTATAGTAATGGCTAATCATGGTAGTAAATGCAAATAAGGAAAAATTATCATATAAGTGAATCTAAATGTCATGAGTGTAATAATGAAATGATATAATGATACTAATGCAAGTAAATGAGAATGAACTATATGTGGTAAGTGCAACTAAATGATATTAAATGCACGCTAATGAATGGCTAAAGATCAATGCAAATGCAACTAAATGTAATGAAATGATGATGTGATTATGATAGATGAATGCATGGTTGTCTAAACCTTGCATGATGCACTGATGATGTATCAAAGAACTCTGTCATGATTGTATCCAAGACCAATTCAATTTTCCACAGCTGTTCAATTTTGTTCATACTTATATACAAAATCATGCTTATGAATAATTAGTGAGTAAATGGATGGGCGATATGCAACGGAATGCAATATAAGCATATGAGATGGAAGGACGATCCATAGTGCTTTATTTTTCATCATCGAGCTTTAAAATGTTGTAAGAAAATACAAGCAACTTGACATAATGATTCAAGATGACCTGAGTATTCCTTACATGGATTTTGATATAGCAATTTAATACAAACAACTTGATGTAATGGGTCAAGTTGACCTGAGTATTGCTTGCATAACAGACAAGGAGTATCTCCTTTCATGCATGACTTGGAACATTCTCGATCTTTTGCCAATCATATCCTGAGACAAGTTCATACCATAATCAGAGATAAACCATCATCGAGTTTGGATGAGGTAGTAGGACCCAAATATGGAGCATTGTACCTGTAAGAAAACAACATATATAATGAATAAAGAATATGGACCCTCGATAATGGTTCATGCTCATATGGTCGAGGTATACACTGTAGTCAGCAAGCCATAGTGATCTATGACTGTATTTTGCATAAGATTACGTAGCTTAGAGAACTTCCCACGTAGACACCATTAGTACATGCGCCAGTACTTCATCGGAAAAATTTGTAGAAGACATACAAACAATGCTCAGGAACCCGCTCGACCACTCTAATCACTTGTGGATATCCCAGAGTAGTGTGGGAACTTGATATATATATATATATATATATATATATATATATATATATATATGAATGAATAACCTACAAATCAACCAAGTATTTGATAGCTTAAACAAAATTTTCTTGTCAAAGAAAATGTCATCTTGTCTTTGTTTTGGTAAGGAAGGATGCATCCTTGTTGAAGACAATTTGAGTGTTGATGTTGATTGTTTGGTTGATTTGATAAGTGATCATCGTGTGAGTATTTTACAATGTTTCGTATCTGCTTAGATGAGTATGTACAATGCATTGCCATGTTTTTGTTTGATTTTCAATGTTTTCTGATGTTTTTGGATTTTGTGAGATAGTTTTCCAATTTTTTTGGATTTTGTGATACAATTTTCCAATGTTTTTGGATTTTGATGATTGTTTTGAATTTTGTGAGACAATTTAGAATGAAGAACTTAATGAAGCACAAAACAATGTAGTATCCACTTCCATCAAACTAGATTAAGGGTATTGCCCCCAATTTAGGCATGTCTTCGGAAAAGCGGGATGCAAGACGCATGAAGTACTATCCTTGATTGTAGATCAATAACAAGCCATGGTTTGGACGGATGGATGTGTGCATGTAAATGAATGTGATCGCAACAAGTCTGAAAGACAATTGGGCCATAGCCTTTACGAGTGGCGCCAGTTTGCCAGGTTTTCACCATCGCACTTACCCAAGGTGCCACCAGAGTGGTTGTTCGCTATTTGGATGCATGATTTTTCTTTACTATTTTGATGTTTTTGTATTTTCTTCGGGACATTTTTTAAATGTTTTTGGTGTTTTTCGGGTATGTATGGGAGCCTGATGCTCTGTGTAGCTTATGTAAAAAATCATTTGAGGTGCATGTTGTTGATCGGATCTGTTAGTGGTTCTCCTTTTGAAGTAGCCAATTGATATGCCTCGGACCCAAATACAACAGTGATAACATATGGAACCAGCCAATTTGATTCAAGCTTTCCTTGATGTTCTCTATTTAGTTGGTTATGAGGATTCTCTCATAGAACAAGATCACCTACGTCAAATGTACAAGGTCTAACTCGATGATTGTAGCTTCTGCTCATGCGTTACTGATAGGCTTTGAGGTGATTGTATGGAGCTTGTCATTTCTCATCAAGTAGCTCTAAGTCCTAAAGACGTGATACCCTGTAGGCTTCATCATCTATTAGATTATGCAAGGAAACCCGTAGTGATGGTATCTCGACCTCAATAGGTAAGATAGCTTCTGCAACATAGACCAGTGAGTAAGGAGTTGCACCTATAAGGGTTCGAATACTAGTTTGATATGCCCATAGTGCTGGATTCAATTGAACATGCCAATCACGACCGACATCATTGACTATCTTCTTGAGGATTCTCAATATGTTTTTATTTGATGCTTCAGCCTGACCATTGCCTTGTGGGTAATAGGGTGTGGAAAAATGATGTTGGATGTGAAACTTTTCACAGAGTTCATAGACATCCTGATTCTTGAAAGGAAGACCGTTATCTATGATGATGGACATGGGTACACCATACCGACAAATGATGTAATTGAGGATGAATGAGGTGATCTACTTGCCGGTGACTTGGGTAAGTGGAACAACTTCGATCCACTTTGTGAAGTATTCGGTGGCATTAATAATGAATTTGTGGTCGCTGGATGAAGAGGGATGGATTTTACCCACAAGGTCAAGTCCCCATTGACAAAAGGGCCATGGTGTTGTGATTGGTTGCAATTCCTGTGCTGGTGCATGTATCAAGTCGCCATGAACTTGGCATTTCTTGCACTTTATGACAAAGTAATAGGAGTCTTTTTCCATGGATGGCCAATAGTATCCAATGCGTATGAGTTTCTTGGCTAGTGACAAACCACTTGCATGAGTTCCACAAATTCCTTCATGTAACTCTTCCAAGGCCTTTATTATCTCATCTTGTTCCAGACATCGAAGGAGAGTACCATTAAGACTGCGTTGGTATAGGGTTTCAACAATAATGGTATATTGAGCGGTTTGGCGAATGAAGGTTTTACGTTGGTTATTCGATTGGTTAGGAGGAAGTGTGTGATCATGGAGATAGGTGTAGAACTCACCATACCATGGGGAATCAGAACCAACAAGGCAACATATCATCTCGAATTTGGGGATATCATAAGCAGGAATCCAAAGCTGTTCGACCAAGAACTCATAGCGTGTTGAATTTTTTGGAAGATCTAGGAGAGAGGCAATAGTATCCATAGCGTTAGCCACTTGATTATGATCTATAGGTATCTGTTCGAAGGTGATAATAGTAAATGATGCCTTTAGATAATCGATTGCTTGTCGAATGACCAGTTGGGAGTCTCCATATACTTGCAATTCTTTTAACTTCCATTGTATGGCTAGCCTAAGTCCTGTGATCAAGGCCTCATATTCAGCTATGTTGTTTGTGCATGGAAATGTGAGCCTGTAAGACTTTGGGATACTGTCACCTTGAGGTGTGATAAACAGAATGCCTGCCCCTGAGCCATGCCTATTGTATGAACCATCAAAGTATAGTTTCCATGGTTGTGCTTCTGTGATCATGAATATCTCTTCATCTAGAAAATTGGAAATGAGAGGATGATCGCCTATGAGTGGTGCATCGGCCAACTGATCTGCAATAACTTGTCCTTTGATAGCCTTACGGTCCACATACTCGATATCAAATTCACTGAGAATCATTACCCACTTGGCCAAGCGGCCTATCAATGCGGCTTTGCTGAGTAAGTACTTGAGTGGATCGGTCTTTGCAATGAGCTGTACTTTGTGTGTTAACAGATAGTGCCTTAGTTTAGCATCCACCAAGATTACTACTAGGTAAGCTCACTCAATAGGGATGTAATTGAGTTCATAGCCAACCAGTGTGCGAGAAATGTAGTAAAAAGCACACTCTTTCCCTTCTGCATTGTGTTGTGCCAATAGTACACCTAATGTTGTACTTGTTGCTAAATATAGAGAAATAGAGGCCTACTTGGATCTAGTGGGATCAACAATGGCGTATTCATGAGATAATCTTTAAGCATCTGACATCCCACTAAAAATGGATATTTTTGTGTAGCAGGTGTGCAAATGGGTGACATTTATCTGCCAGTTGTGCAATGAATCTTCAGATAGACTGAAGTCGCCTTTGTAGTGTCCTTAGTTGACTGATGTTCTTTGGAGGTGGCATGTCCATGATTGCTTTGACCTTTGCTGGATCAACCTCAATACCTTTGCTTGAGATAATGTATCCTAGAAGTTTCCCTGAGGTTACTCCAAAGACACATTTCTTTGGGTTGAGTCGAACATGATATTGTTCTAGCCTATCAAAGATTTTCTCTAATATGTCTAGATGACCTTCTTTTGTGAGTGATTTTGCCAGTAAGTCATCAACATAATCTTCCATTATGGTATGCATCATATCATGGAAGATAGTGGTTATTTCTCATTGATAGGTCACTCCTGCATTCTTGAGACCAAAAGACATGACATTCCAGCAGTATGTGCCCCATGGACATGTGAAGGTTGTCTTATGTTGATCCTTTGGTGTGATTTTTATCTAATTGTATCCTGAAAATCCATCCATGAGTGAAAGCATGGCATGTCCTACTGTTAGGTCTACTATGATGTCGATATTTGGTAGGGGGAAGTCATCCTTAGGACATGCCTTGTTCAGATCTCTGAAGTCAGTACAAATATGGATGCCCCCATTTGGTTTGCCGACAGGCACAATGTTGGATATCCAATCCACATAATCAATGGGTCTAATGAAACCAACATCCAGAAGTTTCTTAAGTTTTTCTTTGACTAGGACTGCAATCTGAGGATGCATTTTGTGAAGCTTCTGCTTGACATGCTTAACTCCTTCTGCTACTGTGAGGTGATGCATGACTAAATCCAGATCAAGACCAAGCATGTTTGCATATGACCATGCAAAGTTGATCTAGCGTTTCTCGAAGAATTTGACAAACTTGGGTTGTTCCTCTGGAGTCAAAAGAGATGCCAGATGTATGTGGTGAAGAGTTTCAGGAGTCCCCACGTTGTATTCTTTTATTTCCTCGATGAGAATTGTTGATCATTCCTGCCATGTACTAGAGGGAAGGATGTCAAATCTTTCATCCTCGGGCACCTCAGAGAGGTTTTCACCGTTGGATACGCTCTTTCTTTTTACTTTTGTGGGATCAAACAGTGCCACAATGTGGTTTTCATTGGAAGAGCCATGTTTTTTTGTTATATTTTTGTATCTGAAAGGTTTGACATCCACCCCAAAGTATGCTGCACTATTAAGTTCTATAGAGAATCCGGCTTTGTTATCCCCACCCGGGATGTTATCCCGTAATTCCAAGAAGTCAATGATCACCTCATCATTTTGGAAATGGTCAAGACATGGGGGATTAGGTTGGTTCCATTTGATGAGTTCAGGATGGATAATGGGCATTATCTCATTGATTAGGTTAAGTTTGTTAGACGTGTCAGTGAGGGTTACGACGTTATGGTGAAGGTCGTTGATGGTACTCTCCTTGTCAGAATTAGGCGTAGGATGGGACGTAGGGTCTATGGAAGAAGTTTCTAGTTCAGGAACCCAAGAGGTCTTTATCTGTGCTTCTCTGTAAACAGGGATGTCTTTGTAGGGTGGAGGTAGTGATGTGTCTTCCTCATCTGAAGTGTTAAGCTGCACTGAATCGAATTCACACTCATGTGAGTCAGTTTCTGAGTCACTTTCTAGTAGCAGATTACTATACCATACTGGGATATCTTTTGAGTTAAATACTGCAGGTGTGATCGATTGATGTACCTTTGTAGATGAAATGATCAGTGTTGCAGGAAGGATTATGGGAATCAATGAATCCGATACGGGGAGTATTGGTAGTGTTGACTCTACTACTTCTGCTGGAAATGTTGATGTCGTAGATACTGTTGTGGGTTCAGATACAGTTGTTGCTACTAATGGTGCTATTGATGTTATTGCTGCTGCTGATGGGATTGCTGGTTTGATTGGTAGGATGATGGGTGCTGTAGATGGTCTTGCTGGGATTTTTAGCCTTGATGGGGTAGGTGCTATGGTGTTTAATGTTGCTTTTATAATCAAAGGTGACCTCTTTGTATTTGGCTAATATAGAGGTTGGTTGGGTTTCCCTTTGAATTTGAGCTTAGGAAAGATCTCCTTTTGAAAGCCTAGGCCAGTGTTATCTTTGGGCTTTAATTTTGGCTGCAGTGGTTCATGTCTTCCTTGCTTGTAAGGTCCCAAAAAACTCTGACCATCATAACCCATTCTTTGCATAATGAGAAGGCCTTTGCCATATTGATCTATGGGAATCTTAGCTTGCGAAATATTGGTGGTGATGGGATCTTTATAGATCCATTCTGCTAAGTCTTCATCTCTGGTCTCTTCTTCTTGACTCTTTCCGAGGATGAACAACGTCAAAGTATATGCTAGCTTGATTAGTGGTTGTTGAAGTAACTGTTGAGGTTTACCATGTGTCCTAGCAGAAGTAGGCATTTGTCCAACACAAAAGAGTTGGCTGAGATTGTATTCCCCAGGACCTTCCTCTGCAATTTTCATCTTGAGCTTCTCTTGCGTGGGTATAGTGGTGTTTGAACTGGAAAGAGAGACTGGACTTACATATGATGTGGATGAGATGGTTTCTCTATTGTTGGGAATGGTAATCTCTGGCTGATGACTTATATTATGACAATATGCAAAGGGGTTTGCATCGCCCAGGATTGTGATTTCTAAACCATTATGCAGGAACTTGATACACTGATGGTAGGTGGATGGAACAGATTGCATGGCGTGTATCCAAGGTCTTCCTAACAAATAATTGTATGGCAGAGGAAGGTCCAGAACTTGACAGATGATGTGTTTCACCACAAGGCCCACTCGGATTGGTAGTACAACAGCTCCTTTGGATGAACACTCTGCATCATCATAAGCTTTGATTGTGATCTTCTTGCGGGGATCCAGTGGTTCAATTGCATATCCCAAAGTTGCGACTAATTATAGAGTACAGATATTCAGGCCTGCTCCATTATTGATCAAGACTCACTTGATCCTATGCTGATTGATAAATCCTTCAATGTGTAGTGAGGCGTTATGAGGTTGCTGGAAGGATGAGTTGTCACTTTCAAAGAAAGTGAGACAAGGTGATGACCTTAGATTTCCGATCATGGCTTGGAATTGATCTGTGTTCAAATTTGTAGGGACTGAGGCATCTTGGAGAGCTTGATCTAAGATTGTTTTATGAGATGGAGATAGACGCAATAACTCTAAGATAGATATCAGTGCGAGCATTTTATCTAATTGGTGCACAAGGTTATACTACTTTGGGATAGATGTGGTGCCTTGTGGAGCTGCTTTTATGGTAATATTTCCGCGACGTGTAACAATATTGCAAGTGGAGCTGGAATTTTTTATAGTAATAGTTGCAATTTGTTCATTGGCTGCGTATAGGTGATTCACAGTGTAATTATACGCTGCTTGCGTATAATCAGCAGTGTCTGTGTTTCTCCCTGAAGTAGAAGGACCCCTTTGATCTTGTGATGGAAGTGGATTTTTGAACATTAGATGATCATTGTTTGTTGTCTTTGGGTCATGTCCTTCGATTTCGATTTCACCTCGGTCAATAAGATCCTGAATAAGATCTTTCAATATGTGACAATTGCTTGTCTTATGCCCTTTCCCTTGATGGAAATCACAATGTTCAGTATCCATCCACCATGAAGGTTTGACTTGAGGTTCATAATTTGATGTTTTGGGTAAGGTTACCAGATTTTGAGAAACCAACTATCGTAACACTATTTCGATGGGTTCCCCTAAAGGAGTGTATGTTCTCTTTGGTTTAAAATTTTGCTGATGTTGTCTAGGTTCGTCTTAAGATGTGATGCAACCTTGATTTGGAGGAGCAATTGCGTTATTCTTGGGTGGGGGGTTCTGTTCTGCAAATCGAACTACAGGTTGTGCACTTTTGATAGTTCTTGCATCCACAACCCCATCGTTGACGACATTTTTGTTTATGTTCCAGAAGTTTGGTTTGTCACTACTGAACCGTGGATGAGGGCCATCCTTTGGTTCATTGTAGATTTTGATAAGTCCTTTCTTGATGAGAGCCCGCTCACATTTTAAGCCTTTGGTGATCATGTCATTGAAAGAGTATGTGTCTTTCACGTCTAGGTTAAATTCCATTTCTTCGTTTAAGTTGGAAATAAATATTGCCACTAGTTCTTGTTTGGGTAACTGAAGAGAACGTCTGCTAGACATTTGACACCATCATTGTAGAAAGACTGAGAATAGTTCACCTAGTTTTTATTTAGTGTTACATAGATCAGCCATGGTGATATCACGTTCAATGTTGTGTGAGTAGTGTGCCAGGAACTTTTGGATGAGTTATTCAAATGTCCTAATGCCACTTGGTAATTGGGAAAACCATGATGTGGTTGTTCCTCCCAAGCTTTGGGGAAAAAGATGCACGAGGTACATATCCTCATAGGCCACTCCGAGGCAAGCTGAATGGAATTCTCTGACATGATCGTGAGGATCTCCTTTTCCTCTATACTTTTCGAACTTGGGTGTTTCGAACCCTCATGGAAAAGGTGGCATATGAAGATTCCTATCAAAGGGATAGGGAAAAAAGTCATTGAGTGAAAATTGATTAGTTTTCACACCACTACGAAGTTGTTGGGCGAGATTTTCAACTTGTTGCCACAACATCTCTATGTCATTTGGAGGAGGAGGAGGTGGTGATTTGCCTTGATGATGTTTGTATCTGATGGGATCTCGACCTCTTTCTTCCTCATTGTGACTTTGTCATTCTGATGCTTGTCTTAGTTGTGCAAGATCAAAGTTAGAGGGGAGCTTGGCTCCTTCTTGAGCAAGTTTTAAAAAGTGAGCATCCACATTGCTCCTGAGTATTTTGTCAAAAATTCTGTTAAAGAGAGGGTTGTGTTGTGCCCTTTCTATTGTAGTAGGAGTAGGAGTACTTGGATTTTCATCATTTGCTTTTCCTCCAAGGGCTTCTTGGAACTCATTGATATTTTCCTCCTCTTCGTCTTCAATTTCTGGTTGTCTAGATCATGATCAAGTATGAGCCATTTTGTTTACAAGTTTTTGTTGAAGTTTGATGAAAATGATGACGAGTTGGTGATGGAATGAAAGATTGATGTTTGGTGAAGTGCTTTGCATACGGATCCCTAGCACTAAAGGTAGATGTGACCAAAGTTATTTCTTGAATTGCTTGTTGTGTTTGATAAGGTTTGATGTGATAAGGTTTAGAGAAATCTCAAATGTGTTACAGACTTAACTACCTAGTAATGAGAGGATTCAGTCATAGACTAGTTTTAACCTACGTAGAAATGCCTCTTAGGATGAGTTTATCCTAGATGTAGAGACAATCTAAAAGTGATTTGTTTGTGTTTGATTCAAACAATTTTGAAAATAGAACTTAGGACAAAAACCTATTGATGTTTTGAGTGTTGAAATGGATGAGATGATGTGTGAATGAGATAATAGATGAAATGTTTAACTTCAATAGAAACTTTGTGTTACAAAAGGAACAAACTCTTCCTCTTCTTGTTCAGGGGTTTGTGGTTCTCTTCGAGCTACGTTGTAGGTGATACAAATGTCTGGAAAGAAGTCAGGGTTGATTTTGCCTCCTTTGTTTTTGTGATAACTCAAAGCTCGATATTGCATAAAAGCTCTACGGTTCAATGATTCTTGATCAAATTTGTTTGATTTCCCTTGAAGATATAGATGCATGTGACATAGGAAGGTTCTATGAGAGACAAAGATTTGTCTATTAAGATAGAAGAATTTCCTCCTTTTGATAAGAGTCTTTGAGTTCAATGGTCTTCTCTTTAAGTTGATGTTTTGATGAAGATTCTTCTTTCTCAAGATGTGAAGAATGGTCATATATTTTGATACTCTTGCTCTTTGTTTTTGATCTTTTGTTGGTGTTTGAAAATATTTATGTTGGATGAATACTTGTTCTTGGAATTGATTTTTTATTTTTCTTTGACAAGAAAATAAAGTAAGCACACAAACACAAGAATGTTGCCTTAAAAGGCACAAATAAGTATGGGTCTAGATCAACCCAATCCTTGGACTTTTTATGACCCTTTTCCTTTAAGTGTATTTTTAGGTGTTTTTCAAAGCCTGAAGTCGACTCAATTTGCACTGGTCTTGACTCAAAAATGAAAACACTTCAAACACTTTTTATCCCTAAGGTCAAATGGCCAGTTGTGATAAATTCAGTCCATATCTTGATATTTCTTTGGCTTTGGTACTACATACCTTATGCATCCCGTCGTGGCAGGTAAGGATGTGATATACTAAGTCTTGCACGAGCATAACAAATAGATGATCCCTATGATGGGGGATTCATCACTTTCATCAAGTCACAAGTGACTTTTCAAAAAGCTATGTTTCTACTCAAGGAAATATGTATGGTGAGTATCTTGGGAGCAAAACCATCTATGCTCTTGCACTGAATTGTATCACAAATATCCTCAATCAATAGAACGGGTGGGCTACTACTTAAATGTGTTTAGTAATGTTTGATGTTTTTGGACATAAGTTCATTCTGTAGTGACTCACTTAAGAGCCTTGTAACTTGTGGTGGGGCCCATTTGTCCTTTCGGCAAGTTACACTATAGGAACAACTATACCCAAGGCTACAAATTTCGTTCTCACCTAATTTCTATAGTGGCTTGAAAGATTTACCGGGCGAGGTCGTTCCCAAGAGTGATGTGTCTCTTGGCAGACCTCTCTTACAAAGATAAAACTTGAGTGTTACTAACACTTTTCTCTTGCACCTAGGACCACGAAAGCCAAGGGAGAGGATAGTGTGTGTTAGAAGTAGGACCACTCGACAAACTCTTTTGCTCAAGTGTGCCAAACACAAAATACACTTTTTCTTTTTAACTTGTCATTGCAATGATGTTTTATCTATTTAGAGATGTTTCTCCAACAACCATGATGTTCTTTTTAACTTCAAAAGCAATGTGTTTGAGTAAACTAGAATTTGAAATCCTGGTCAACTGAAATAAGAGCACGTATGTATGAAGTAAATTGTTTTGCAAAATAAGACAAATTGATTGTTCTTTTTAGTTGCCCAAAAATGGAAGTGTGGATTGTGAATTCTTAGTTTGATGCAAGAATTAAATTTTGCTTTGTTGATTTTAAGCACCAAATGAAGTGAACCTAACTTGCAAGGAAATAAAATTTGCTTGTAAGTTTTAGAGCACCAAAAATGAAGTGATCCTAACTTGCAAAGAAATAAAGTTTGCTTGTAAGTTTTAGAGCACCAAAAAGAACTGTTTTTGATTTTTAAGCTAACAAAAAGTTATTTCAAAACCTGCACATGAAGCAAATAGTTAGAAAAATCCGACCATATGGTGGGCTTCTACAAGCCTAAGAAAAAATATTTTATCGGTTACATGGAATTTTTTACAATGTTTTGTTACAATAGCGCTACTCTATGTGCAAACAAAAGCGCTACTTAACACAAACGCACTAAAAGGAAGACAAAAGCGCTAAAGTAGGATATTTATGCAACAAGACAAAAGTGCTAATTAAAAGATAAAAGTGCTAGAGTATATGCAAAAACGCTAAACTTTGGACAATAATGCTATTGTAGAAACAAAAGCTCTAAACTACTAAATGACAATAGCGCTATAACGCGAACAAAAGCGCCAAAGTGCGACCTGTGTGTCAAGTTAAACAGTCAAAAAGTTAGTTTGTTTTAAAAAAAAGTTGTTGGATTCATGTCAGGTTCACCAAATGATGCTCTGCAAAATGGGCATGTTAGATTAAAAACCCTTGGTTGTATAACACACAAAACACAAGAAACCGTTAGTGTTAATCAACCAAAAACTAATCTAAGCAGGCATATCAAAAGAGACACTAAAAACATGAAGAAATATTTAACTATGAAAGTAAACATAACAAGACATCTCCAAATGCCTTCTAACATGCTCTTAGCTCCTTCTCCTTTGTTCCTCTCCTCTCCAAGTTCCAAATTAGTGTAGCTCTCAACAACTTTTTGCACTATGGATGCTTATGGAGGTTCAAGATTGAAATGTTTACTCTAAAATGCTATGCAAATGTGAATACAAGCTAATATTAGATGCTATGATGCTAAAATGATTTATTTTAGGCCAAAATAACAATATATTAGTGATTTATGGTAAATGCTCTCTAAAATTCACTATAGATTAAATGCATACAAGTTTTCAGGATCTGGATTATGAAAAAATGGGCTCTATTTATAGGAAAAATGGAGCAATGGATGGTTGAGATTGAGTAATCTCAACAAGGGTTAGGATTGAATGATATTCAATCCATGTGAGGGCTTTCAACATGAGAAGGGTTGAGAGGAGAGGGAATAAGCATTAAATGCTTGACATGACCTGAGAGTTAACTTGGGAGTTAAGGTCAAGGTTAGGTTGAATGAATAAATTCTTTATTCAAAGAATAAAGTTTTTATCCAATGGATAAATTATTGTGCAAAGGCAAAAGGGATAACCATGGTCAAAGAAATAAATGTTTGAGGAGACACATGAGTGCAAGTTGAATTAACCATAAATGGTTATGTAAGAGTCATTAATGGTCATGTAAGAGCCATTAGTGGTTTGGAAGACTTTAGAGGTTAGATTGTTAAACACACAAAGCATTAAATGCTTTTCAAAGTCTTTGAAGTTTTTGAGAAGTGACTCCAAGTTGTTTAGGAATGCGACAATAATTAGGGGATGGATTAGGTTAATTAAGAAGGGTTAGATAGGTTCTAGAAGAATTTAGAAAAGGGATTTATGAGGCAAGTGGATTTGGTGGGTGAGGGAAAATAGCATTTTAATTAAAATAAAATTAATTTATTTCAACTTGTGGTTGCAACTTGCATTTGTAGGAAAATGCAAGTGGGGGGATAAATGATTTAAATAAATGTTTTATTTAATTTATTTAAAAGAGGAAAAGGGGATTAAATGAAATAAATATGATTTATTCATTTAATTGATTTGTGAATTTGGTATAATAAATTAATTAAAATAAATTGAATAATTTATTTAATTAATAGGAGAAAATTTGAAGATGAATTAATTAAATATTAATTTAATTAACTGATGGCTAGTGGGTTTTTAATCAAATAAATACGAAATATTTATTTAAATAAAATGGACAGATTTATGTGACTACAAATCCATTTACAATAGTTTCTATGTGCTTGAGGGTATGGATTATCTTCCTTCCTTTCCATAAAAGGAATTTTAAATTCCCCTTTGCAATCCTAAGTACCTTAGAAGCATGGTGGTGACAAAATCCAACTTTATGAGGAACTTTACAAAGCACTTGCAAGAACCTTGGCATATCCTCTCCATCGATCATTCCCCATGTCCCATCTTGTCCAATGATCCTTCTTGAATCTTGGAATCCCCCCTCTCATTCAAACTTCTTGTGACACTTGTGACTCCATCCTTTCTTGAGGTGTCTCATGTAATATTGACCCTTGATTTTCCTATCTAATCCTAGCCCTCCATTTCCCAAACCAAAATCTATAATTTGATACCCATACTAACCATTTATACAAAAAAATTGAATGCAACAATATGCTATCAAATTATGAGCACACATACAATCAAGATTTGGGAAAAACCATTCTTGTGTATCTAGGGAATATTTGTATGATCTAACTTATGTTATTTTTTGTTTTATTTCCTAATATGAGTGTTTGGTTTGTTGTTGTGTTGATTAATTTTATGTTTGAAGTTGTACACATACGCATACACATACACATACACAGACACAGACACATACACATACACATACACATACACATACACATACACATACAAATATGCATATGCATACACATACGCATACGCATACCCTTATGGAACCACCATACATCCAATATTTTTATTCACATAAATACACAATGATAATATGGGAAGGTTGGTTGAGAGACGTTACACAATCACAATCTAATGTAACAACTATCTAACTACTATGATCAAGGCCTTTGCAGTGAATTCAAATTTTACTCATCTTTTTGGGCAACTCAAGACTTTTGTTTAAGTGCATCTTAAATTTGTGTTAACTTTTTTTTGTTTGAAAATATTTACAATCATTGGTAGCAAACCATACAATTTGTATAATGTCCCTATGGTAATATGGTTGTCATTTGAATCCTTTTATTTACTATGCTAACTCACACAAGGTCTAGCTATAAGATACTATGTTTTTGAATGTTTGACCCTTCATCTAACCTTTGCACAATCTTAACAAATGATAAACATATTGAAACACTAGAAACCCCAAGTTCATAAATATTTCAAAAGATAGTATAGGATTCTTTACAATGGTAGAGTAATTTTATAACAATATTATACATATAAAAAATCTAAATTGTTCAATAAATCAGGTCAACTTGAACAATGAATTCAATCCTCTTCATGCACATTGTCTTCTTTAATAGAAAAGAAAATATTTTATGCTAAGTATAAGTAAACGTCGACATCCTTGTCTTGGAAGGAAAATAGACATTAATTCTCTAAAAAATCAATAGAAGATTTGTAAAGCATGACGGTTACGCCTCTTGTGACCACTAACCACAAATACTTTTATTTCAACTCAACTACTATCTAACATCTTAAAATGAAAAAAAAATATAGAAGACACATATTCATTAGCTTATAACAACAAATAACATAAAGACAATATACACATGAAGAACACTCAAGACAACAAATTGCCTTAGAAGATTCACTAATTGGGATAAATCCCTCAACAAGAGTTTCATGAGCACCTCATTCACTATCTCAAGTGTCTTTTACAAGTGCTATGATACCTTAAAGACTAATCAGAACTTTGACAATTTTCACAAACCTGCTTATATTTGTTCTTTCAACTTTGCAACCAAGAAACCTTGCCCATTTCCACATGTTCATGACATCTAAATGTTCAAGAAATTTTTCCAATTGAACAAATTCCTGTTCATTTTTCGAATTTTATCTTGTTAATTTTTGTCGGCATGTTTCCATTGATGTCATTGATGTAGTCCGGTTGGACATACATTGTTTTGGTTTGGTTCGGTTGTTTGCTTTGGCATATGGTTTGGTTGTTTGCTCCGTTAAATGTGCAGAGTTTGTACACTTGTTTTAGTATTTATCTCACGTAGTTTTGTGATCCTGTAAGGCATCTTAGGTCCAGCTCCATCCATAGACGTTAAAGGCATGCTCTACAAGGCTTTTTTGGATCCAGTCCTATTTGGATATGAAGGAGGCATATTCTACAAGGTAATTTGATTCATGATTGTAGTTGACATCGTCTGAAAATTGTTTTTGCAGTTGCATGTGGGTATATAGGTCTCATCCCCTCTCTGGTTGAGATGACTTATCAAAGTTTTTGGTGCAGATATATATATATATATATATATATATATATATATATATATATATATATATATATATATATATATATAACCAACAATTTTGCAAGATATAGGTAGAGTTGTTTTTAAGAACAACTAATGTGTACATATTGTATATGCGAAAGTTTTGCGAATGTGAATGCTATTTAGGTGGTATGTGTATAGTGGATGTAAAAGCATTTTGTGTACTTCAACGAAACCATGTTTCATGCATATGACAGATGCAATTGTAGTAGTTCAATTTTTGTATTATGGCTATAAGCCTATTCTTCGGTAGTAAGCCCTTTTTGTATTTGGGCAATGAGCCCCACCGACAGTGAGCCACCTTTGTACTATGTAACCAATTACATATTAGTTGAGAGTTCATCCTCTCTGTGGTTTTTCCCATGTTGGGTTTTCCACGTATAAATCTGGTGTTATGTATTTTGTGTTGATTTCCCTTTATTGCATTTAAATTATGTTATGTGATTGGTTAGTTAGAAGTTTGAATACGTTCAAGGGAATACCGATTCACCCCTCCCCCTTTTTTTTTTTGGATATTCAACAATTGGTATCAGAGCGAAGTCCTTTGGAAGTGTTTAACCTCTTGAAGGAGATCAGGAAGGTTGAACTTATGGATTTAAGCAAAAATCTTAGAAATGCTCTTGAGGATCTTGAAGTAGTAGAAAGTGAAAACAAAGATTTGAAATAAAATGTCCAACTGGCCAATCAATGCATTAAGAAGCTAAAAGAACAAATTCAAAAGTTTAAAATAAGGCATAAAGAAGTTAGTGAAGAACTCAAGCAAGCAAATAGCACTGTCACAGATCTAAAAAAAAAAGTGAAGATAATGAGAAGACCAAGGAGTATTTAAACAAAATGGTGAAATGCAAATCAAAGGAGTGCGAAAAGCTAAAACAAGAAGTAACAACTCTAAAGACGGATCTAGAAAAAGCAAGGAAAGAAGAAAACAAACCTAGTTCTGATAAGTTTGATAAGATGAAAGCTATGAAAATGTCTTTGGAAAACAAAAAGATGCAAGATTAGAATCCAACGAATGCTCACAATCCAACATGAATCACAAAGAGGATCAATTTCTGGCAAAGACAGTAGAATCCAACAAATCCACCAAGGAGAATAAAGGTAAGTCACCAGTCAAGAAACAAGTAAGTAAAATGAATACTTTATTTAATGGCTCTTGCTATAAATGCAATAAAATAGGTCATAGAATAGTAAAATGTAAGAATAGTATGAATCAAAATTCCAATTTCTTTTTGGTAGGTGTTATACATTTAATAAATATGGTTACAAATCTAATCAATGTATTAAACCAGTCATAGATCAAAATAGATATAACCTCTTTGAAGGTCATTGTTATACATGCAAGATTTCTGGACATAAAGTAAACCAGTGCAGGTCAAGACAAGCTCCGATAAATGTTAGATGCTATAAGTGCAACAGATTCGAACACATGGCAAGACAATGCAAAAGGAGTGAGGTTAAAGCTCCAAATAAATCGATGAAGATAATCAATGTAGAAGACATGAAGACTGAGATGAAGAAGTTCTAGAAGAAGAAAGAAACCATGGATGCATCTAGCTTCAGTGCAGATACTTCATCTGGTAACTGAAGAATATGTGGCTTTGGCCCAGGGGGAGTATTCAAAGAAATATTTTTTCCCCTGCCAAGGAAAGTAAGGTTGCAGTGACAACGTAAAATAGTATGTGTAAATCCAAAAAATTCCACTAAGTTATAACTCATCACAGAAATCCGATATGTCATTGCGAAAATCAAGGTAGTGGATGATAGCACATAAACATTTAATGTGAGCTAGTGGATAGAAGGTTAAAAGGGGATTCTCAACAAATTTTTATCACACTAAAAACTGAAGAGCATTTTAAGTGTCAAAGGGGATCAAGGCAATTAGGGTTTCCTAGCAAATCTATCCGAGTTGCAATCCATTGAATTTGGTTCCATGGCTACTCCTGTAGTTGTTGACATCGTGACTGAGCCTCACCCAGTATTTCAGAAAACTCCTTACAAGATGATGGAGACTGATCCGACTGGTGCATTCTCCAGTATACCCGTTGGAGTTGTGTTGGTTGAATATTTTTGGGCATACATCCACGTGAAGCTTGATGAATTTAGTCACCATGTAAACTATTGAATTTTTGGACAAATGAAATGATGGGAAATAACCTTGAGGTAAAACCTGAATTCAAAACCCTAGTTGAAAAGAGATTGAATACTTGGCATGATTTTCTCAATTTCTGCTACGATGATAAATGGGTAAGAATGGAAATGAGTAGATTCCATGATAAGTTTTGATGGTTAGATCAGACCTATTATATAACTAAGGAAGTAATGAGGGTTATTACTGGTTTGAGTGATTTTGGGGTCGTACCTATTCTAAAATTGGCAAAGAACAAGGATGTAGTGAACATAATAGGGGCAACCTATGATGTGTGTTCCATGTCCATCACTTATATTAAGAACAAGGCTATACAGTATCTAGCAATGATGATAGGAAACAAACTTTACTCTACCAACCAAGACAATTCCATTTCTGCCATGATGGTAAACATGGCTTATGAGATAGCTGAGTTAAACAAAGACTTTGATCTCTTTGAAATTTTGATATAGTAATTCGTGGACAACCTTGCGCAGTGCAAAAAGAAGAAACACCCTTTCAAATATGGAACCTTGTCACTATGTATTTTGCTCTACTTTCTGCTAGAAATTCCTAGTCAAGGAAGAGTGCTTTGGTCACTAGACAAACCGGTAGCTCATCAGATTGTGGAATGGCTGAGGATATTTCCTAACGATGTGTCAACAAAAGATGCATTCACCTCCTATTTCTCTCTTTCAACTTAACATGTAAAGGAGAAAAAGGATTCTCATGAAAATGGTTGAAAAATACAAAGAAGATATCACCTTCATGTTCACAACTGACAAATGCTTCATGGAGATCGTTGTCCCAAGGAAAATTTGAATTCCACCATTCGGTTATGAGGTTCCTAAGGAGATAATAAAAGGTATAGCTCAGGTGCTGCAAAGAGTCCTATGGATGACACACAAGAAAGGTTTGGAATGATAGTTGAGAAGTCTTTGAGGATCCACATAGAATATACCAAGAAAACCCATGAAAAGAATGTGAAGAAAGTCATTCATGAATCAATCTAAAAAGAAAACGTAATTGAAGAGGAGATTACAGAGTATAGGCACTCTGGAAGATTAGCTATCTCATTCGAAACCTTTGCCAAAGAAAATATGAAAGTACTTCCTCCATCTGGTTCCCTTAAAGAAAGATGTAGAAATATGTTAAAAGGAAAATCATAGAAATTGAATTTGAGGAAGAAGAGCAAGATAAATACTGGATACACGTCCAAAACTCTAAATTCAGTAAATCCAAGAGAACATTTGATGCATCTAGCATGTTTGAGTCAATTGCACAAGGAGAAAGATTGAAAGAGGTAGGTGATCTATATGTAAATGAGGTTAGTAATGAAGATAAAGATAGTATGGTAAAAGATTTTATACTGTATTGTGTTAAGTTAAATTTAGTTGCAGAAGAATTTAGAAAGGATATACTAGATGAATTGTGGAAAGAATTAATTAGAATTAGACAAGCTACAAGAGAAAGAAGAAAACATCATTAAGGATTATGATTTTGATTTTGTTGGTTCCATTTTTTTGAAAGAAAACAAAGCTAGTCTTATAGAAGCCTGTAAGACAAAATTAAGGACAAATAAAAGTTTGGGTAGTCTCATGCTAGGAGAACCTACTACAAAATAAAAACTTAAGGATGAAACCATTGAAAAGATAATGACTATAGGAAAAGACCTTGGAATGTTACCAACTGATGATTTTGGTATCGTCATTGGTACGTTTGAGAATGTAAATATTGATCCTATAGATAATGTGCCCATTATGGATGATGTAAATAATGTACCTAAAACTTCTGTTGGTCCTCTGGTAAAGACTGATTCCAAAAAAAGATAAAGAAATAGAAAGCTCAAGTGATAGAGGTCAAGATGATCAACTGCTAGTAGATCAAGAGAAAAGTGAATCTGAACTAAAGGCAGTAACAAAGGAAAAGACATAGAATCGAGACAATGTATCAAGTGAAAAAGTGATTAAGTCTATGACCGAGATTGGTACCAGTTCTGGTACATCTGATGAATCCTAGAAGATTTTATTTGTTTTTCCTTTAAACTTCCAACCCATAACTTATTCTAAATTGATAGTTTACTTTTCTAAGGTTGATCTAGTACAGATTTAGATTGGAGAAGCTTTTCTACCTTTTGTCAGACAAGACTTCATAGGCGAGTCACAAAAGAAAGATAAAATTATTGAATAATTACTTACTGCACTTCATGTTGCTATGCCCAAATGTGAATTAGATCCAACTGTCCCTAGATTTGATAACTATGAAGTGTTGATAAATTCTCAAAAAAAACATTCAAAAAAATTGAAAGAAAAATATGAGAAACACAAAGAGAAAGACAAAGCGAAATTGTACTTGAACTCAAAAGTAAATGTGAGATTGTGCATCAACAACTCTCCAAACTCATCTCTCATGGTCAATCATGTCTATCAAACCAGAATGTACTCTTCTCATACAGTCTTTAGTGGCCAGATGCCACAAAAAGTATTAAAGATGAAATCAACATTAGTGAAGATAAAATCCAACAAGCGTATGATAATTACTAGTTAACTTAGGATCTATCCAACTTCGACAAATTGGCTATTGAAGAGCAATATAAGAAATATTTTGAACTATAGCAACAACGAGACAATATCATTCTTCCTTTGAGTCAATTGAGAGACATGTGTAGTGAAAGCATATCTACTATGAACCATACTCTTTCCAAGGCTCTACAGTTCAAGTATTCTGACCCCAGTTTAGTGGAAGAAGTAGAGCAGGTGCATGCGTCCTTGCAGGTGCAGATTGAGTTTATGATAGAAGTCATTTCACATTGGGACAAGCATAAATATTCATGGACAACACACGTTCAGACAATCAAGCAGTTCTCCAGTTAACCTTGTCTCTCTCCCTTAGGGGGAGTTAAGTTTATGAATTGTAGACACATAAATCTGACCACCAAATAAAATAAATATTTATTATTTATTTGATTCACTAATAATTTTTCTATTAATGAAATTAATATTTAATTAATTCACCCCCTTCCTCTAGTGATTAAATAAATTATTCAATTTATCTGATTTGACCAAATTCTAGCTTTCAATTAAATAAATCATATTTATTTAATTAAATCCCCTTTTCCCATTTAATTAAATTTATATTTAATAAAATTCCCCCACATTTAAATAAATCAGTATTTCTTTGAATCAACCCAATGTAAGTTGCAACCCACTTTTTGAAATAAATTAATTTTATTTCAAGTAAATCCTAAAAATCCTCCCACTTGCATTCTCCTACAAAACCCACTTCCATGCATAAACCCCCTTCTAGATTATTCTAATCAATTACAATTTAGCTTAATCCCCCTCATAATCATTTGCACATTCCTTAAGAAAATGGTCACTTCTCGAAAACCCCCAAAGTCTTCATGAACCATTAAAGGCTTTGTCCCTTCAACAAGTTAACCTCTAAAGTTTTCATTAATCATTAATGGTTAACTCTAAATCAACCCTAACCAAACCCTTCTCGGGTGACCCTCATGTCTCCTTAGGCATTTAATGCCTCTTCTTTCCCCTCTCAAACCTTCTCATATTGACACTTGTCAACATGGAATTGGTTTGAAAATATCACATGGATTGAGGATCACCAAATTCTCAAGCAATCCTAACCCTTGTTAAGATTACTCAATCTTAACCATCCATGTCCCCATTTCTTCTATAAATAGGTCTCATTTCTCTCATTATCATCATCCAAGTTTCATGCATCTAGATTATAGTCTATTTCATCAAGACTTAAGTTTTTCCTCTCTTTGTTTAAATCACACTCTTTTAGAAGCATTTCATATCATTAGCATAACATATTCATGTTAGTATAACTTAATATCCATATCATAGCATAGTTAGTTTCATTATTATAGCATAATATCTCATTTTAGCAAGTTTTGTTATAATCTTATAGATCTAGAATTCATTGCATATAGATCATTTTCATCATATATCACTTGTTCTTGGAGTTGTCATTCTAAAGGTCAGTTGCTCAATGATCTGAAAGCAACCATGACTTGAGGAATCCTTGAAGATAGAGGAAAATGGGATGTCTTGCAAGGATTGTTTATTTAACTTATGTTACCTATTAGATCCTTTTCATATAATGTTTCATTGGTATGCTTGTTATTTTTCTCTTTATTGACTAACATCACATTTCAAGTACACATTTTTTGCGCCCACCGTGGGGCCCATCCCTAAATTCTTAATCATTTTGTACGCAGGTTGAAGACAAATATCCAAAAGAATCTCAGAATAGCGCATTTGTATGACACTCTAGCACATCTACCTCATCTTTTAGTTCATCTTTCTTATACTATAATGCATCTAAAGGATAGAATAATACATAAGAAGCTTATTCCAACACATAATGATTTGATCTATCTTTTAGTGCATTAGACCATCAGTATAGCGCATATGAGTTACAGAGTCGCGCATTTGCTTCAAAAAATAGGGCGTAGGTTTCATATTTTAGCGCATTTGTTTTGAATTTTAGCGCATGAGTGACATACAAACATTTTGTAAGACAAAAAAAAGAAAAGTTTAGGCTTGTCAGCCCACAATCTTTACTAACTTTTTCAATGGATTTTTGTAGGAACTAATGTTTGTTGCAGGTCCAATGGAGATAGATTAATCTTTTTACTTGAAATTTTCATCTAAAGAAAAAAAGAACTTCATCTTTGATTTGGTGTTTTAAAAGGAATATCACGTTCTTTCTTGCAAAGGTTAAAAGAACCACAAAAGTAAACCTTTATTTTCTTGCAAGGTTAGTTCACACTTCATTTGGAGTAATTAAATTGAACAAGACAAGAATTTCTTTTTTGTTACAAATAGATAAAATAAGACAAGCCACACATCCTTTAAAAAGTAACAAAAACAAGGCATATTAGTCAAGTTGTGAGTTTTGTTGAAAAGATTTCAAAGTTTCTCAAATTTCATCATTACAATTTGTAATTCATGATTTTCTTTTGTTGACATGGTTTTATTTCCAAAAGCTTTCAAAAGTTCAAACATTGTGATTATAGGCTTTAAAAAAAGAACAATTCATCATTGTTATCTTCGATAAAGCAATCACTATGATTGTTGGAGCAACGTCTCCAAATATAACTTAGATCACATTGCGATATTGGCATAAAAACAAAGCTTGTTTACTGTATTTAAAAGTGATAGGTATATGGTCTCCCCTTAATTGGATGATCAAAAAGCCAAACTCACTCTTTTTTCTTTCTTTCATTTCTTGCAAATAAGATACAACCTTTAGCGGGCCTACCCTCCCGAGAAACCCATAAGGCTAGTGAGAGGGGAACAATCTTAGTGGGGAACAATTAACATCAAGTATTCCAACCCACTATAATCAAATGTGGATGTGATAGAAATCATGTCCAACGGTTTTGCTCATTGATTAGCCTTCACCCAGTATCCTTGAGATATGTAAAGCCTTTGTTCTAAAGGTTGGGAAGCCTCCCATGGGATTTTATCACTAAAGACTGAATGGAAGCCTTACTAAAAAGCTTTAAGAGTAGAAACATCACCGAGTCAGTTATCCAAACATTTCTAATATCATAGTGCAAGGGTGGGGAAGAATCCACCCACAAGACACTCACCATATATCTCCCAAAAAAATGACCCAATTGAGAAGCAATTCTCTTTGGTTCAACTTCTGGCAAAAGGCAAAAAAATAGGTGTGACAAGGTTGTTTGAGCTGAAGAAGTATCAAGATGTGAACTATTGATATTATTAATGACCCTTGAGATTAAAGAGTCTAATTGATATGTCTTCTTGTTAAACCAGTAAAATCAAAAAGG
This sequence comes from Cryptomeria japonica, assembly GCF_030272615.1. Classification (NCBI taxonomy): domain Eukaryota; kingdom Viridiplantae; phylum Streptophyta; class Pinopsida; order Cupressales; family Cupressaceae; genus Cryptomeria; species Cryptomeria japonica. The sequence goes on along the minus strand of NC_081409.1, from coordinate 706,376,823 downwards.
GATTTGAAAAAAATCCTAAAGAACATACACTTCATGTTTAAATTAGAAACAAATCTACCATTGTGTTCATGATTGTTTACTATGTTCTTGTCAGAAATCACAAAAACACCTTGCTAAAAATTCAAGAAATTGGAAAAATCATCAAAAACTTAGGAAAATTAGGAAATTTTGTAGAGTGGTGCATTTGACACTTTCTTTGGTGCATTCAACATATATTATAGCACATTCAATGATTACTCTAGTGCATATGACCTTTGTGCTAGCGTATTTGACACATATTATGGCACATATGATCTTTCAACTAGCACATTTTACATATTAAGTAGCGCTTTCAACATATCTTTTAGCGCATTTTACATATCAAGTAGCGCTTTCAACTAATCTTTTAGCACATTTACTTTGGCGCATTTAAGAAAATGGGAACTTCTGGACATTTTTGCAAAATCCAAAAATTGTTTTGGGTACCCTTTTCAACATTCTTCTAGGTCCAATTGTCACATACAACCTTTTCTAAACAAAAACAGACTAAAATTCAGCAAGTGATCCAATTACACCTTTCCAAAACACACAAATCAAATACCTAGCTTATTTACCCAAGTTAGTCAAATCAATTAAGTTTCCCTATCAGGATATATCATCCCCAATTAGGAAATTTCATTAATCGTTTGGCGCATTTAGTCATATCAATAGGAAAACATTGAACCTCATATTTCAACTTGATAAACTTGAGTTAATCAAACAAGTATTTGCAATCAAAACACCCTCTCAAAACAACAAAAAAATCGATCACTTATATGACCATTCCTCATCACTTGAAAAGGAAGAAGCTTAGTCAAAAGGCGATCTTCAAGAAAAGAATATTTCTCTACATCAACCACAAACTCTTGCTAAAACATCTCACATTCCTACACCGATTTCAAAATTATTTACGTGGTTGTGACACTGAGTTTGATGATGAACCTTTGTAAACACATGTCTTTAAACAAAGATCCACATTATCATGATATCTCAACAAAAGTGGGAAGAATTCTTTCTCCTATTTACCTCAACAACTAATCACTAATTGAGTAACAATTGGATCATTTGCATGCCATTTTTAACTAGAGCTAAAAAACTTAAAGGGAAGGAGGTAGAAACTTCACCAATCATGGGAGAAAGAGAATAAAATCCCTTTTACAACCAGTATCGATATACTAAGGAGATACCACATGAGCTAATTCAAGAGGCTAAAAAAATCCCAATTTCCAAGAATTCATGGAAAAGCTCATAGAAGCAAACCCAGAGAAACATTTTCTAATGCTACAAAGTCAGAGTACTAAACTACCTGCATATTTTGATGTGATCCAAGTGAGAGCAAATCACAAGAAAACAAAAGCGAAGGAAAGTAATAATTCATTAAATGTCTTAACTCAACAAATTCAAGCCCTACAAGAGCAAATGCAAGATATGCAAAGGGGAACAACAAAGAAATATTCCTTAGAGGATATTTGCCCTATCGATTTGATCGAAGATTAAACATGATACCATTTCCACTCAAATGTGAAATTCCAAAATACAACAAGTATAATGGAAAAACTGATCCACAAGATCATGTGAGGGAGTTTTGCACCATAAGTTTGGAATTTGGGCACGATGACACTTATTTGATGAGACTATTTCCACGAAGCTTAGGTGGCCAAACCATGGAATGGTTATCAAAACTTATGCCAAACATTAGATCATTTGAAGAGCTGGTGAATAAATTCATATCTCAATATTCTTACAACATCCAACATGAGATAACCATGCTTGATCTTTGCAGTACGAAGCAGAAAAATAGTGAGATGTTCCTTACATTTCTACAAAGGTGGAGACAATTGTTTGCTAGATATTCTCGTCTAGTACCTTAAAAGGAAAAGATGGATATCTTCACTGACAACCTAAATAACAAAATGAGTTATCAACTTCAATTGCAATGTCCACCAAGTTTCGACAAACTGATCGATAATGGTATCAAAATTGAGGATGCCTTGGTCAAAAGAGGGATATTGAAATTTTATAAGGAAGGCACCAACTTTTCTTACAACTACAACAATAACAACACCAACATTAATAGTGACAAATCAACATTCTAGACAAGAAATAAGAACATCGTTAATGACAGTGTAGTTGACGCCCATAACATGAAACCAAAACAATTGGTGTTGAACTTATCCGGAAATACAACCCCAAACCATCCAAATAGCATGCCATCTAAACCAGCCCCCACACCATATGGAAGAAAATTCACACCTTTGGGGAAATCACTCGAGTCAGCATTCAGAGAGCTCCTAGCAAAGAAACTCATACATTGCTTGATACATGAGATTTTGAACCACAAGTCAAACCATCATGGTGGAATGATGCACATTGTTGTTAGTATCATAGAAGCAAAGGTCATAGAACTAATGATTGCCAAATATTAAAAAATCTAGTTCAAGATCTACTCGCCAAAGGCGATATAATGGTAGAGCGACATAAAGCAAATGATGATCACGAAGCATTTAAAAATCCCCTTCCTAATCATGACAAGGGAGGACCCTCTACATCAAATGACAAAGGAAAGACAATGCTATGATAACGTTATCAATCACATTTCCACGTCAGATAATCAAATAAATGTTATCAAGATCAAAGACAAACAAGAACACAGACCGTCAATGTAACCACATGAGCTCAATCCAAGTTTGTATTGAAAGGAAGCACATCCAAAACAATTCCTCCTTCAAATCAGTACAACTTGGTAGATTAGTTACAAAAGACACCAGCCCAAATATCAATACTCAAGCTTCTAAAAATCTCACTAGTGCACAAGGACATTCTAGAAAGGGCTCTTGTGGACACTATGATACCAACCAATTTAGATATTTATCGATTCTAAGCCATGACTTGGGACATTAAACTCTGCCTCACATTTTGTCATTTTTTGAGAATGATGATGTCTCCTTAAGTCATCCACATAACACTCCCCTCCATATTGAAGTTCTAGTCTACAAACATCAGATCAAATGGGTACTAATAGATAGAGGAACCAACCTAGATATATGTGTGCGTGTGTGTGTGTGTGTGAAAAGTGGACCTTTATTTGTATATGAATACATAAAACTTCAATAAGTCATTAGATGCATGGTTAGTGAATCAATAATCAATGAATAATAAAATCATTACAAAGTGACCTATTGCCTTCTAGTAGATGTGAGTTTTAGTCTTGCTCTCAGATTTCTCTATGCAACACTAGTGACTAGACGACACCTAAATGAAGGATTTAATCTATATGAGCACAAAATTGACCAAAATGGATGCAAGGTGTGCAAGATTAAGCTAGATGAGTGAATATTGAGCTAGATGAATTAAAGCAATCATGATTAAACTAATATGCAATAAAATAAGATATAATATTCTCAATGCACAAAATCTCAATGAACCTAGAGCAAAAACAACATAATAACAATAAATCTCTAGGGTGATATGAATGAGAGATGAGAGCCCGAATTTATAGAAAATCTAGAGAGAGACCAACTGTCAAGATCAATTAATGATGAGTGGTCGAGATTCTCCAAGAGGAAGCACAATTTAGGCGAATTGATGTGATTGGATGCTTTTCTCAATGTTAAAGAAAATTGAACTAAATTTAAGATAAAATCAGAAAAACTTATTTATTCCATATTTTTATTCAATTTTGATATTTAATTGATTTAATTGCTTTTCTGAGATTTTTTCAATTTAATTCCTTTTTTGCAAATTTAATTTCTTTTTGCAAATTAATTCCTTTTTAATGATTTAATTCTTTTTAATGATTTAATGGCAAATTGATTTATTAATTAAATATGCTAGGATATTTAATTAAATAAATAGGATAATTGGTCAAAATGATTTACTTGGAATGATTAATTAATTAATTAAATATTTAATTAATATAGACTGATTTATTTGCCATGTGATATTGATGACTGAGAAATTAATTAATTAGGTGTTCATGATTGATTTAATTACCTTTGGTTAGGACATTGGTGATGTAGCCGAGATAAGGGGCCCATGGTTTAGGTGACCATTTTTAGGGTATTACATTTGCCCCTCTTTGAATTGATGTGGGAACAACACATTGATTCAAAGAACAGTTGATATTGAAGAGATATCAGTTCTGAACTTGATGGATCACCAACTGATGAAGAGCGAGATATTCAGCTTGATTTGAAGCGATGAAGTTGAACAAATTGATTAAAGCAATACGAATCCTGAACTTGATTGAACTAGGACCAATAAAGAGCGAGATACCAATCTTGAACTTGATGGATCAAGAAACGAGCACCGATCTAGAACTTGATTGAACTAGAATTGGTTGAGCGAAGAGATAAAACTGATTTCGATCTTGATTGAACAAGAACCGATTAGCAAAACAGAATATCTAGCTTGACTTGATGCGATGCAACTGAACATCGATTTGAAGATTGATTCAAATGAGGACAAACTTGATATGCCCCTAGAGATTGGCTGAAGTTCGATTAGTCTTTGATTGAAAAGATTTTCTGCTCGACTTTAGATGAAGATTTGAAAAATTTCTTGACTTTTGATGATGTAGTCACTGATAATGTTGACATAATGAGTATGCCCCCTCAGGAGCAAAATCGAAAGACAACGAGATCGCAGTGATTTTAGGCAATTTTGTTTAATAAAATGATATATCGATGATAATCAGAGCACGATGGTTGATTGGAGAATTAATGAGATCAGAATTGATTCAGAAAAGATTTGATCACAAAGTGATGTGAAGAATGACGCGAAGATGAAAGTACCAAGTGGTCAACATTGCGAAATTTTGAATAGAAAATTGACATTAGATTTCGATTTCAATCCTGAAAATGGACTCAGTGTGGTTGATTTAGCTAAGAGTACAAATTTTGTGTCAATCAGAGCAAGTTTGAACATTAGGGTTTCGCCTATATAAGGGGTTGAAAGGGTCATTTTCAATTCATTTTTACCTCTCAAAGTTTAAAATTTCAAAAACCTTCTTTGGGGCAAAATGACAATTCCCATTCTAGATCACCTATTTGAGTGCAAGAGACGACATAATCGACCTCAAAACTACCCAGCAGCAGTAAGTGATTGATCCTAAGCCTCTTATTCCAAATTTCTTGAATTTTTTCTTGAATTTTTCATTCTAAACTTTGTTCAAGTTCATCCCTAGTCGTTTCATCGTATGGCCAATTAGAGTTTGTCGTACAAGTAACTGGATAATTTTCTTTGCTTGTATTAAGTCATTAGTTTTGTCGTATGGTGTCTACCCTTGTATCATACAAGTAGGTTCTTCATAGACCATTTTGTCGTCTAATATGGGATAGTAGCTTGTAGGAGATATTTTACTCATACAGCTAGTAGAGTTTACTCGTACGAGTTGCTGCCCTACTATGAAAAATCATATGGGAAACACTGTATGTTTTTAATGATCAAAACATCAAATTTAGATTTTCATTCTTGTAAATTTGGATTCTTTGGCACTTTTGACACATTCTTAGCTCAAAGTTGATCGCGTAGTAATGATTTTATGTTAAAATTTTGCAAGTTCATATGCCTGATATCCAATTTAGATGTACATATCCACCCATTATGAGATTAGTGTGAGACTTATCATACGTACAGAGAGATCACATTGGGTTGTGTGGAATCAAATATTTGCTTTAGATGCCTGATATTCGTGTGAATCACGAATTGTTGACTGCGCTAGTTGAGCGATTTCATAGCTAGCATAACACATTCCACCTTCCAATTGGGGAGATGACTATCACTCTTGAGGATGTATATAGGATTTTGAGGATACCATTTACTGGAGATAAAGTTGATTATGATGCGACTCTGCGACAGGGCATTGAGGCACTGAGACACATATTTCATGATGGCACTATCTTGGATTGGTCTATCACTTGGGATGATCTATTGAGTAGGTATGGAGCACAGTTCCCTCTTGCTTGCATTTTGGATGGAATTATTGGTTTCTTTGTGATGCCTAATAGGGGACAACAACGATTCTTATTTTGATGGGGTAGGATGATGGAGATATTTCTTACTCATCCAGTCAGATTAGGTTGGGGTTCATGCTTACTCACGTATATGTACCATGGGATACATGAGATCACCTATAGAGGGGCAAATAGAATGGTGATAGGTGTTATAGTTTTTCATATTTGGGCCTAGGAGCACATCATAGTTTGTAGACTGGTTGTGAATGATGTGTGAGAGGAGGGTCAACCCATTGTGTATAGATATTATGGGTATATCACACAACCCCACTTGGGGAAGACTGACTACTGGAGGCAAAAACTAGATGATATGATACAGTAGTTTGGAGACCGTACAAGGGTCTAGAGTAGTGGGATAACTGGAGGAGGAAATGGAGAGATATATTTATGATGCAGCCACTATTGGGTAGATCTCCAGTTATTATTGAGCGTTTTGTAGTTAGTAGGGTTTTGAGGCAATATGGGAGGCCACAAAGTATCTTCCAAGAGTTTACAACTTATGCTAGATTTGCGGATGAGGAGAGACAAGGATGGGGTCCTAGACTATCATATGCCCTGGCCATGCAGGAGGTAGTGGGTTTACAATTGTAGAGATGAGAGTACCTTGAGGATGTTGCAGATGTGTGAGTATTGCCCCAATATAGAGATTGGTTTCATAGACATCCCTTTCCTTGATTCATAGATCCTGGAGAGCATGCTCCGCATATAGATGACGGTGACAATGTGCCAACCCAAGCTCAAAGAGAGGCGACACCTAGGAGGGGTGGAGGAGATCCGAGTGCGAGTAGCAACGGAGCACCTGTAGCAGGACGACAGTGGCGGAGGGGAGAGGGAGGATCATTGGGAGTAGTTGGTGGAGGTGTAGGTGGAGACAGGGGAGGAGAGACCGTAGTAGATGTTGAGATGGGTGAGGTAGCGGACCCTAGCAGTGAGGATGCTCCTAGACAGGTGCGACAAAGGAGAGAGGAGCAAGGTGGTGGAGGTGAGGACATTGGAGCAGGAGGTTAGACACATGTGGATATCATCCGTACTTTGAGGGGTAGAGTCTGAGGCTTGCAGACACAAATGATAGTGATGCAGGCACAGATCCCAAAGTGTGAGCAAAAGCTACAGAGCTTGAGGACAGAGCAGGACCAGGAGATATAGAGATTGAGAGAAAAGCAAGACCAAGAGATTCCTAGATTGAGAGCAGAGCTAGTTGCCTCTCAGCATGAGGTCCTTCACCTATCTAGCCGAGCATCATATTATGTAGAAACTTATAGTGTAGTAGTGCTGATAGGCAGACGTGGTGTCATATTCCCAGTACATAGCTTGATCAAAGGGAGCTAGGACACCCAGATAGGATGATGCTCATGTTCAGCAGCCACCAGCTTCTCCTCCAGATGATGAGGGAGAGGGCCATAGCTATATTTTGGTGTTCACTGCCATTTTGTTGTATACCCCATTTTTATAGTTTATATGATTCTTTCCCCAATTGACAGTATTTATGACTGTTGATATCATTTGTATTCTTTGACATTGATGATATATATATATATATATATATATGAGTATGTGATATGAGTATGTTATTGATATGAGATTATCTATGAGATGTCTTTCTTTATGTTGTTGTTCTATATGAATGCATTTCTTTTCAATATGTATGTATGTAATGCAGATGAATATCGATGTTGTTGTTTCTTTTTTATATGCAAATAAATGATTTGATGAAGGAAAATGATGAGCTAATAATGCAAATGTTTGTATTTTTGTTATTTATGTAATAGTATGAATGCGCAATGGACCTATGGATCTATATGATATGTACATGTATGCAAACTAGGACTAAGTCACTGGATTTTAATTTTCTTTTATCATCACTGGGCGGAAATGTAGGAATAAACATAAGCACCAAGGCACAAAGAGCCAGGATGACCTGAATGTCACATCCTTTTTAATATAGCAAGCGAACATAAGAATCAAGGCATAAAGAGATAGGATGACCTAAATGTGGCTTGCGTGCAAACACACCAGACAAAGAAGAGTTCCTTGTCATATGCAATATTGATTATCTTATCCGCAATGACCCTTGTATCCTTCATATCCTAAGACAGATTAAGCATGTATCCAAATTGCATGATAAAGAAATTTACTCAAAACAGACAAGGAAATGATTCCAACCTCCCTATAGCATACAAATAAACGGAGTTGAGCTATATGTGGCAATTTCACCTTGATATGAAGACACTTATCACAGACACCCAGCTTATGAGATGTTTTCAGATCAACAAAATTATTCCTACAAGTAGAAAACAAAGAAAAGTATTATGCCCTCAGTCCTTGCTCCTCTTACTCAAGATATAATTCCTCAAGTTACTCAGAGGGAATAATAATTGAAAACCAATTTAAAAGACAACACACAAAGAAAATTTCAATCAAATCTCAAACAATTTTAGTGATTGTTTCCATTGTTCTTGTTTTGCTTGTTTACTTAGTGGTAAAACTCTACAGTGGTTAGTAGACAGGTAACTAAATTGGATTGGATGACTTGATAATACTGACATAAAGATGACTTGGTTAATTTTCTTAGGACTTTTAGATGGATCAGTTGATTACCCTAAGACTAGGACATTGACCAGTTTCAAGCCATGAGGGTTCTAAGAAGAACCAAGGTGTCACAAACGCGACTGAAGGATATGTACAAACTAAAGCAAAGATGCAGGAAAGCAGGAAATAAAACAGGAAATGTCAAATTCACGTTGATAGATGGAGCACTTCAGTACAAGAGGCGCCTGTTTACCAGGTTTTCACCTTCTTGGCAAATATTCTCTCTTTTTTTTTTACTAACAAGGTGCCTGTTTACCAAGTTTTCACCAAGGCATTTGATTTTTTTGTTGTTTTCTCTTTTGTTGTTTTTTTTATTTTTTTTTATTTTTAGGATTTTTCTCAAAACTTTTTAGTTGTACAGATTGTTGGAGCAGAGAATGCCAAGTGTACAATTTCTTCAAGTGGATGGTTTTGATTGGTTTGCGGAGCTGTTCTCCTTCCGATGTTGAGAGTTGATAAGCTCCAGAGCCAAAGGTTATAGTAATGATGTAGGGACCCAGCCAGTTGGGTTCAAACTTCCCTTTTTGTTCTCGAAATTGTTTATTTTTAAGATTCTCTCTTAAAACAAGGTCACCAACCTAAAAATCTTTGTGTCAAACTTTCATGTTATAGCCTCTAGACATTCTCTTCTAGTAAGATCTTAGATGATCAAACGCCACTTGCCGACATTCGTCCAACAATTCTAGTTCTTGCAATCTAGATATTTTGTGATTTTCATCAGTAATAAGACATTGTAAAGAAACTCTCAAACAAGGAATTTCCACTTCAATAGGTAATACTGCTTCGGTCCCATACAGCAAAGCAAAAGGTGTAGCCCCGGTAGGTGTTCTGATGCTTGTTCGATAAGCCCATAGTGACAGATTGAGTTGTTGATGCCAATCCTTTCCAGATTTGTTGACTGTTCTGTGCAAGATAGTCAACAAATTTTTATGAGATGATTTAGCTTGTCCATTACCTTGAGGGTAGTATATAGAAGACCAATGCTATTTGATTTTGAACTTTTCGTAGAGCTCATCTAGATCCTTATTTTTGAACTGCCCTCCATTGTCAGTCACAATTGAAGAAGGAATTTGATACCTGCATATGATGTAGTTAAGAATGAACATAGCCACCTGTTTGTCAGTTGCTTTGATTAGCGGAACCTCTTTAACCCACTTGGTGAAGTATTCAGTGGCAATTATGATAAACTTGTGTCCATTAGATGATGCAGGATATATTTGGCCGATGCGATCAAATGCCAATTGCTGAAAAGGCCAATGTGTGATAAAAGGTATTAGCTCTCTTGCTAGAGCATGTATGAGACTACCATGCAGATGGAATTTCTCACAAGTTTTAGCAAACTTTATAGCATCTTTTTCTATATCTAGCCAATAGTAGCCAACCCTTAGCAGTTTCTGAGCTAAAGTTAGATCGTTTGAGTGAGATCCACAAATACCTTCATGGACTTCAGATAATGCATGTTGAGACTCTACAGGTTCTAGACACCTAAGCAAAGTACTATCTAAACCTTGCCTATACAGGTTGTTAGTGATGATGACATGCCATGAAGCATTTTGGATCAGGTTTCTTTTCTCATTACGAGTAAGGTTATCGGGGATAATTTGGTCACGTAAGTAAGAGTAGATATGACTATAGCGAGATGAGTCATGTCCAATGATAGAACAAACCATCTGGGACTCAGGGAAATCATAAGCAGGACAATGAAGCTCTTCCACAAGGAATTCATAGAGGAACTCAAATTCTTGTAGGTGTGGTATAGATGCCAATGTAGCCATAGCATCTGCTGCTCTGTTTGTTGATCTAGGAATTTGCTGAAATGATAAAAAGGTAAAGTATTTCTTAAATTCATCAACCATTCTTTTATAGGGAATTATTTTTTCATCCCGAGTTTGATACATATCATTGATCCGGTTGATTATGAGCTAAGAGTCACCATATATGTGTAACTCAACAACTTTCCATTCAATAGATAGCTTGATTCCATTTACCAAGGCTTCATATTCTACAATATTGTTTGTACAAGGAAAGAGGATCTTGTAGGCCTTTGGGATTGATTATCTTTGATGAGTGATAAAAAGAATTCTAGCACCAAAACCTTGTTGAGTAAAAGATCCATCAAAGAACATTTTACATGACTCTCGAGTAAGATGCATTATGGATTCATCTGGAAATTCTATAAGCAAAGGTTGATTGTCTTCAAGCGGAGCAACAACAAGTTTATCTGCAATGACTTGTTCTTTGATAGCTTTACATTCTACATACTCAATGTTAAATTTTGTGAGTATCATAACCCACTTAGCCTATCTCCCTGTAAGTGTTGCCTTGCTTAGAAGATATTTGAGCGGATCAATCTTAGACACCATTTTGATAGAATGTGCTAGCATGTAATGTATTAAATTTTGTGATGCAAAGACCAATTCTAGACAGGCTTTCTCAATGATAGTGTAGTTCATCTCATAGGAAACCAACATCCTGCTAATATAATATATAGCTCTTTCCTTTTTATTCTCATCATGTTGAGCCAAAAGTGCCCCCAGTGATGTATCAGTAGCTGATATGTAGAGAATCAAGGGTTTGTATTGAATTAAGATAGGTGGATTAGAAAGATATTCCTTGATCTGCTATAGGTTTTGTTCACAGTCTTCATCCCAATTGTATGTAACTCCTTTCCGTAAATATTTTGTGAATGGTTGAGCTTTATCTGCTAGCTGAGAAATGAAGCATCTTATTGATTGGATCCACCCTTGTAGAGTCCTCATTTGACTGACATTCTTTGGAGGTGGCATTTCCATAATAGCTTTAACTTTTTCTGGGTCCACTTCAATTCCTTTCATTGAAACAATGTATCCTAGGAGCTTGCCAAATGTAACTCCAAATTCACAATTCTTAGGATTTAATCTAAGTTTAAATTTTTCGATCATGTCTAAGATTGGACCTAGTTTTGAGAGATGTGTTGACCTTTTCATAGATTTGAGTAGGGTATCATTGACACAGTCCTCCATGTTTTTGTGCGTCATATCATGAAAGATTGTTGTTACAACTCTTTGAGAAGTGGCGTCTGCATTCTTTAAGCCGAAGGGCATCACATTCCAGCAGAATGTTTCCCATGCACATGTGAACGTTGTTTTCTCTTGATCCTCAAGTGCAAATTTGATATGATTGTATCCAGAAAAACCATCCATCAGAGAGTACATTTCATAGCCAGCAGTCATGTCCACTATCATGTCTATGTTAGGAAGTGGAAAATCATCTTTTGGACATGCTTTGTTTCAATCTATGAAATATGTGCAGACACGTATTGAGTTGTCAGGTTTGGAAACATGTACAATATTAGATATCCACTTAGCATAATCAATTTCTTTGATGAAGCCAACTTTTAGTAATTTTTCTAGCTTAGCCTTAACAAGTAATGCAACATGAGGATGCATTTTTTGAATTTTTTGCTTGACAGGTTTAACTCTGGGAGCAATAGAAAGATGATGCATTATGAGGTCAGGATCCAGACCCAACATATCAGCATATGTCCATGCAAAATTGATCTTTTTATCCGTGAAGAAATTAGAAAATTCTTTCAATTCTTCCGTTGATAGGGATTGAGCTACATGTATGATATGCTAAGTTTCTTATGTTTTGATGTTCACTGGCTGTGTAGGTTCAATTAACATTGATGATCTCTCTTGAAAGTGATCAGGCGAAATATCAAGTATCTCACCTTTGGGTGCCTCGGAGAGGTTTTCACCGTTAAGTACGTCTTTTATTTTTTTATTTTTGATTCTAACACTGCCATAGTGTGGTTTTTGCCATCAGAACACTTATTTTTCTTTTTTTGATTTTTGAGATTAAGATATTTGACATCTGCTTCTATCATGTTCTCACTTTGTTTACTGGTGGAAGAGTTCATTTGTTTGACTGCATTAAGATAACAAGCTAATGTATAGTTGTTGGCAAAGGTAGGGATATTCAAGGGTTGATCTTGGAGAGTACAGTCAATAAGCTCAGGATGTACCAGGGATACAGATTCAACGGGTTCAAGGGAATTCATGGTATTGTCATCACAACCTCGAAGCAATAAGTTGAGTTCTAGAAGACTACCTTGCGTAAGCATCTTGAGACCAGGAAGAGTTATAACATGATTATTGAATTTTACATTAGCATTTAGAGTATCTAACCCAACAGACCTACCACTAGCACCTTCTTTTACTTCAGACTAGACTACGTATTGTGGTTCAGCAACAATAGGTTTTTCAGACAATTTTGACATTCATGACAAAGTAGTCATAGTTAGGTGTCAAATAGGTAATGTCATAAATAGATCTTATTTCAGAGTGATCAGAGTTAGAAGATGAAGCATCTGACTCCTCTTCAAGTGGCTTAGTGAAAGCATGCATAGTATCAATATAAACATCTTTTATGCTGTAAGTTCCTTCATGATTTGGGTCAATGATCACTTGTAGTTGACATACTTGTTGACATAACCTTGATGACTCTATTAGTCTTTGTCTTCTTTCCCATTCAGCTTTCTCTGGACTAATGACCGGTCCTGCTTGTCTAGCCTCCAGTTCTTCATTTGTAGTCCCATATCTGATTTTCTCTATCTCATTAGAGGGAGATACAATAGGTGAGGAATTTTATTGTGCTTTTCCTTCTATCAGCTATTGTTCATAATCTTCTTGTCTTTTTAGTCTGATTTCCTCTATTTCCTGCTGCAGCTTCAAGCGTATTATCTCTTGTGCTTCATCTATGATATCATTAGGTTCTTCAAGATTTTCTTCGGTAGATGCATCTGATAGAGGCTTTGGACCCCATTCATACTCATTCGAGTTTGTTTCTAAATCCTCTTCTTGCATTCTTCTCATATATGTGACATGAATGTCTAGTGGTACAAACATGTCTTTAATTCCTTCCACCTCTTCTCTTATGTCTTCTGGAATATCTACTTCTTGTAGTGTTATTGCTGATACAATTGGAACTTGATTACAAGCTGCTCCTTCTCTCTTGTTTGCCAATTCTTCTTGTTATTTCTCATACTCGTCCTGAGTTTGTTGAGTATTTACTTCTTGTGATGCTTGATGTAGTATCTTTTTCCTCCATTTAGGTTGTTGATGAGAAGTGTGTTTTTGATTTGACGACTCTTCTAGATGGTATCCGCGTCCAGTTTTATCATTTGTAGACTTAGTTTGCAGCTTGAGAGGTTCGATGATTCCTTCTTGGCACTTTTCCAGAGGATCAGTCACTGAATATCCCATGTGTTGAATCATCTTATAGCATGAACCATATTGTTCAGGGGAATGTTGTCCTTCTCTATTTTCACTCTCTTCTTTGAAAAGCCATTTGAGAACAACTGCCTCTTCTATTTCATTTGCAAGGAAAGTAGAGGACTGTACAAAAATAACATCATAGATGGTTTGTAGTTGAAGTTTGTGGCTTCATAGCCTTAGATGGTTTTCCAGACTATCTTGGTGATGGTGGAAGAGACATTAGTGAGAGTAAAGGTTCTATCTTGTATCCATCCATGCCAATACCTGTGATTTTCAATTTCTTTTCTAAGTCTTTCATCAAAGTTTCTGAACTTTCATCTACAAAGGCTGCTCTGTTATGAGGAACAAGGGTATCAACACATTGTTTTTAAGCATTACGGGTGTAGGTTGTATCAACAGGAACACTGACTTCAACTCCATTGTAGGGAAATTTCAACCATTGATGGTATGTATATGGCACTGCTTGCATTTTGTGAATCCAAGGTCTGCCCAACAAGATGTTGTAGGATAGAGGAAGATAAAGCACTTGACAAATAACATCTCTTTCCATGGGTCTTACCCTAATCGGTAATAGTACCAGAACTTTAGAGGTTCTTTCTTCTTCATCATAAGCTTTGATTGTTATTTTCTTTGTTGGATCAATGACATTATCAAAAAATCCCAACTACATCAGTAAATTGTAGGTACAAATATTCAATCCAACACCTCCATCTATTAAAATACACTTCACTCGGTGTTTATGGATCATAGATTCAATGTGCAATGGTCGGTTATGTGGATGATTCAAGGAATTATCATCTTCTTCAGAGAAGGACATGTAGTGAGGTGAAGTCAGGTGACCCACCATAGATTGAAATCGATCCAAATCTAAGTCTTTAGGGGTGTTAGTAGCGAGCAAAGATTTGTCCAGAATATCTCTATGAGCAGAAGAGATTTTAAGCAGTTCAAGAATGGAGATTTGAGTGGTAGTTCGTTTTAATTGTTCAACAATGCTATAACCAGAAGAAAATGATGAAGCTAGCTATTTAGATTTAGTTGTGATCGTATCTGGTTATTTTTGTGAAGAAGTCGACAGGTTTGATGTTGTCAATGGATTTGATGATGTTTGATCAAGAGAGGAGGAACTAGCTCCTTTGAGAGTAACTTTTTTTTTAGCATGGGTCACGACATTTGCAGTTCACATTTTTTTTTTAATCTTTGACTATGATCGCATTACAATATTGAGATTGGGAAGGTTCAAGCATTTTGATCACATTATCATTGTTGGCATAGGTGTAATTAACTTTAGCACCTCCCTTGGATTTTGAGGAATCGCCTTGCTCATAACAGGTAAGGCATCTTTAAAAGCTTTGTGATCAACATTGGTTGCATTATTTCCAACAACAATTTTGCCAGCATCGATAAGGTCTTGAATCTCGTGTTTGAGTTTCATGCAGTTATTTGTTGTATGACCCTTGTTTTGATGATATTCACAGTACTTGTCTTCCCTCCACCATTTGGGTTTGACCTCAGGATCATATGGATTGGAGTTATTAGGCAATGTGATCAGTTCGTTTGCCAATAGAGTCTTAAGAGATGACTCATAGGATTCCCTCAGAGGAGTAAAATCACGCTAGGTTTTTAAACCCAAGGCTTCTCTTTAAACCACTCTTTTGATTTCTTAGGCAAGTTTTCTGTAGCGCTTTCGGCTGCTTTAAGGGCTTGTGTGCCGCTAGTCAGATTGAATACTATGGGTTTTGATTTTGGTTTGACAGTATCAACCACTCTACCATTAACAACATTGATGTTATTATCTTTTCCGTATTTCTAGTATTTTTTCTTTTCTTTGGAACTAGAGCCTTGATGTGTTTCTTTATAAAGTGATATATCTCCTTTCCTTACAAGCACATCTTCCATTTTGAGAGCACTATCCACCATCTTGTTGAATGAAGGATATACTTCCATTTGGATATTATATTTCAACTCAGGAATCAAATTATTGACAAAGATGTCCATCTTCTCAGAATCAGGAATGGATCGTGAATATCTAGAGAATATCTTTCTCCAACCCTGAAGGAAAGTGAGAAAAGGTTCTCCTATCTTCTGTTTGGTATTACAAAGCTCGATCATTGTGACTAGATGACGAATTTAATAGGAGTATTGTTGTAGAAACAATTCAACCAGTTCTTCAAAAGATTTAATTCCCACAAGCAGGCTTGAAAACCATTCCATAACTTGTCCTCCTAAACTTCTTGGAAAGAGGTGCATGAGATATGCTTGTTCATGCATGAACTCCATACATAAAGCACAAAATTATTGGACATGGTCTTGAGGATCTGAGTTACCATCATATTTGTCAAACTCAGGAATTTCCACTCTTGAAGGAAATGGAGGCATGTAAAGGTTCTTGTCAAATGGGAACGGCCAGATCGTGTCCAAAGAATACTTTATAGATGATTTATCCTTGTTTTTTAGTTCCTTGATTTCAGTTTGCAATGATTTCAATTATTTATTTATCATCATTAATGGAGGATCTTCTTCTTTAGTGATAAGGCTTGCAATGTTATAATCATTGGGAAGTTTAGTGCCTTGTTTTGCCAACTCTAGAAAATGCTCTTCTTTTTCTCTAGCCATGATAATTTTCATCATTTTTCAGAAATACTTATCATTTTGACAATTATTTATAACAACTTCTTTAGGTTCAGAAGTTTCAGACTCGCTAGATGAGGAGTCATTGTCAGTAGCATGGGTGCTAATATTATCATGAGTATTACGATTAGCAACTTCTCTTTCTTGTCTTTCTTCAGACATGGTGGGAGATAAGGGTTGATAAAAAAATGGTATACTTGATGACGAAGGTTTGTCAGAGACGAGATCTTTTATAAAGAATGGATTAGCCTGCGATGAAAAGGGTTGTCCCTTACCTTTGGTAGCTGTCTTACAAGAACTTCTGGTTTGAATAGGCATTTACAATCGATGTGACCGAGAGACAGGAGTGATACATAAGTCAAGATTAAATCAGAGCTAGTTGTTCATTAGAGGTAATGATTAAGGAGATGAAGGCCAAGTCTGGTTTTAGGAACGATCTATCCTGTATAAGACGTGATCTAAGTAGATCAGATTGATCTAATTGATGAGTGGTTGATTGAACTACCTAAGATATAATCAACAAAGTCATGTAACACAATGATAGGGATACACTATCAAGATTATTTATGCTCAAGATTAAAATGACCAGATATACGCTCACTGCAGATTGATTAGGCAAGTATGACAGATCTGGAAAAGTATGCAAAAAAAAGGCAGGCTTCTGGACTGACAGAATCAAAGGTTCATACGACAGAAGATTACTTATCAGACGACAATTTAAGGACTTCCGCATGACAAACTGGGAAATTCGTACGAGTTGCTGCCTATTTTCGTATGACAATTTAATGCTCATTGGATGAAAAACTGTTAAAGATGATGATGACTTCTATGACAGTTGACAGTTAACCAGATGATAATTCCCACTAGGTAGTACGAAAAACTAGGAAAGATAAACCCTACGTGTTAAGACCCTACATGTTAAGACTCATACGACAGCTTGATGTTAACCGGACGATAATTCCCACAGGTCAGGATGATAAAGTAGAAGACTCGTATGACATAGGACTGGACTAGACAGGGACGAGTTTTTAACAAGGACAAAGTTTTGACCACTGAGTTTTTTTATGTTTTTTATTGTTTTCTAGTTTCAGAGTTTCAATTTTTAGTTTCCAAGACAAAAACACAACAAACACGCAAGATCCAAAATGACTTCAAACACAACATGCTAATTCTAAGGAAGTTGGTTGAGAGAGAAAAACTTTGCTCGCAGACTCAGGTACACACCCAATATCTAATCAGAATACGAATGCAGAGTCTCATGTAATGGATTCTCAATGTCGTATTAGCCGACTCCAAACGCTAATGGGGGCACGAAATGACAAGTATCTTGGGAGAGTTACTATCTCTCTTGCACAAATATTATCCCCCTTTCGGAGGTGAACTAGGTAGCTACTATTTTAAAGTTTTTAGTAAGGATTTTTGTTCAAAATTACCCCTTGTAGTCGCGCAAGTAGGATTGAGGCCTATAGCCCAACAAGGTACCAAAACAAGATGTAGTCATGTAAGTGTGATTGAGACCACAAGGCCCTACAAATGCCCGATATGAGAGATCTCAAAGAGAATACTCAAATAATCTCATACCCTGAGACTTTAATCCCGAAAGGCTTATTTATTATAGTGAGTTGGAATGCTTGGGTTTAGCTATACTCACTTGGGTCATTCTCATAGGGTGATTAATTTTTCCCACTGTGATAGGCCCGCTAAAGGACAAAAATTCTCAAAACTAGAAAAGCTTCAAGGGTCTGGATTTCTAATTGTTTGTGTAGACAAGAGCATACTCTCCTACCTTTTAGACTCTTCCCAAACACAAAAAAGAAGACTTGTTCATTAACCATATTGTAATTTAAATGCCTAGAAATGAATTAAAGAATACACAATGTTTAGTTGATTCTCCTTAGGCAACCTGCAAAAAAATTCATCAGTGGTCATGTTTTTCATCAATGGATTCTTTGACATGCGTAAGTTTGATTAATGGTTTCTTTGACAAGCATTCTGCAAAAAACTAGTTAGGCTGTAAAAATATCTTAGACAGACAGAAGACAGATCAGGGTTAGCATTAGTAAATAAAATTCAATTCAGGAAAAACCCTAAAAAGTATAATGTTTCTGAAATGAGAAAATCATAAATTCGTACAACAATTCTCACAAAACCAGACGAGTATTCGCAACGAACCAGGTGAGAAAATACTAAATAAAAATGACAAAAGCATAATATCATATGAGCATTCCCATAGAACCATACAATAAAACTCAGAACTCATACTGTGTGATACCAAAGCTCGTACGACAATTTGTAGAAACTGTACGAACGAAATCTAGAAAATAAAAGGAAATGATTGAAAGGCTAAAAAATGTGAATTCTCGAGCCCCACGTGGGCACCAAAAATGTGTGTGAAAAGTGGACCTGTATCTGTATCTGTATCTGAATACACAACACTTCAATAAGTCATTAGATGCATGGTTAGTGAATCAATAATCAATGAATAATAAAACCATTACAAAGCGACCTATTGCCTTCTAGTAGATGTGAGTTTTAGTCTTACTCTCAGATTTCTCTATGCAACACTAGTGACTAGATGACACCTAAATGAAGGATTTAATCTATATGAGCACAAAATTAAGCTAAATGGATGCAAGATGTGCAAGATTAAGCTAGATGAGTGAATATTGAGCTAGATGAATTAAAGCAATCATGATTAAACTAAGATGTAATATTCTCAATGCACAAAATCTCAATGAACCTAGAGCAAAAACAACATAATAACAATAAATCTCCAGGGTAATCCGAATGAGAGATGAGAGCCTGAATTTATAGAAAATCCAGAGAGACCAACTGTCAAGATCAATTAATGATGAGCGATGAGATTCTCCAAGAGGAAGCACAATCTAGGTGAGTTGATGTGATTGGCTGCTTTTCTCAATTTTAAAGGAATTGAACTAAATTTAAGATAAAATTAGAAAAATGGATTTATTCCATATTCATTCAATTTTGATATTTAATTGATTTAATTGCTTTTCTAAGATTTTTCAATTTAATTCCTTTTTTGCAAATTTAATTTTTTCTCAAATTAATTTCTTTATGCAAATTGATTTCTTTTTAATGATTTAATTATTTTTTAATGATTTAATGACAAATTGATTTATTAATTAAATATGCTAGGATATTTAATTAAATAAATAGGATAATTGGTCAAAATGATTTACTTGGAATGATTAATTAATTAATTAAATATTTAATTAATATAGAATGATTTATTTTCCATGTGATATTGATGACTTGGAAATTAATTAATTAGGTTCTCATGATTGATTTAATTACCTTTGGTTAGGACCTTGGTCATGTAGCCGAGATTAGGAGCCCATGGTTTAGGTGACCATTTTAGGGTATTGCAATATGTACTTTAAAGCTTATTCGTTCATTGGGTTTCTCTGAAGATGCTATTGATCCCTAAAGAAAAATAACCATCAAAGGATATGATGATGAAGAGAGATCCTCATAAGGACTAGTGGTTTTACTCATCAGAGTGGGAACAATTAAAAAAGATAGCCTTTGCCAAGTCTTGGACATAGACTTGACCTAGAATATACTATTGTGTCGACCTTGGATCTATGAAATGTAGGCGATACCATCCACATACCACCAATGTGTAAAATTCCCCTACAATGGACAAGAAATTTCCATATCAACAGACACTAATGCTTTCTAGAACTGCAACAATCAAGACAACTTAGAATATCCTTGTACCAAACAATTGGGAAGCTCTTGCTTCTACGTCATCAGGCAGTGAAATCCAACTCCAAACTTTATCAATAGATTTTGAAAAAAAGAATCAGTTAAAAGATAAAGGTATGGGAGAATATTCTTTTGAATCATCTTTATGTCTATCAAAATTGACAGTTTCACCAAAATCTCATGGACAACCATCAACGTCCAAACAAAAATATTTGTAACCCATCAAACTCTTTGGTGGAACATTTGTTCAAGAAAGATCCTTAGCTAATGAAATGGAGGATAAAGATGTACACAATTGGCTCTACAATGATGAGGAGCAATCTAGAGTGACCGTTCTTAACATCAAAGTACCCACATAACAATATGGTAAAGGTTTCAAAATATGCAAAACATGGGATATGATGGTTATGGTCCTATTGGAAAAATAAAATAAGGTATTGTAGAACCCATACGCCTTCCTACTCAAAGTACTAAAGAAAATTAGGACTAGGTTTTGGTCAGGACATTCTAGTTCGCAGGCACGAAACAAAGATAGTGCACAAACAACGAGAACAAGAAGTTGTTTGATAACAAAAAAATAAGGAAACAATCCGCAAAAAAAAACAAGAAGAAATAGTCCATAAAAAAAGAGGAATATGAATAGAAACAAGAAGAACTTGCCATCAAGAAGGAAGAAGTTACTCAAAATTTCTATGTACAATTCCATAAACTACAAACCAGTCTTGAAACAGACTCAAATGAGTGGGAATGTGATTCTTATTTGGAGGAAACTTGCGACATTGATATAGATGTGGTTCATGCATATATCTTGGTACCTTATGAAGGACAAAGCTCAGGATCTAGACTATTTGAATTTGGATCACAACCTATCGATGGCTCCAGTGAGGATGATCAAACTACAGGCAAAATAGACAATACTAAGGACAGTATTATTATAGACCTTGAATTTTCTATCACAAACCTTGATAATATATCTATCATGATCCTCACTACTTTAGATCTTAACCCACCCGTAATACCCTTAAAAATGGTCATCTAAACCATGAGCCCCTAATCTCGACAACATCACCAAGGTCCTAACCAAAGGCAATTAAATCAATCTTGAGCACACAATTAATTCTTTAATCATCAATGCCACATGACAAAATTAATCAACCAATATTAATTAAATATTTATTTAATTAATTAAATCATTCCAAGTAAATCATTTTAAATAATTATCTTATTTATTTTAATTAAATATCTTTTGCATATTTAATTAAATAAATCAATTTGCCATTAAATCATCAAAAAGAGGAATTAATTTGAAAAATAAATCAATTTGCCATAAATCTTCAAAAAAGGAAACAAATCAAGAAAGAGGAATTGGAAATTATGAGCACAAATCTTCAAAAAAGGAAATAAATAAAAAAAGGAATTAATTGACCAAGAAAGAATTAAAATTTGAGAAAAGAAATCAATTGGAGATAATCTTGAAAAAACAAATTAAAAATTGATGAATAATCTCAAAGAAAGCAATTAAAACAATTAACTATTAAAATTGAATGAAATAGAGAATAAATCAGATTTTTCCTGATTTTATCTTAATTTTAGTTCAATCTCCTTTAAAACTGAGAAAAGCATCCAATCACATCAATTCACCTGGATTCTACTTCCTCTTGGAAAATCTTGATTGCTCATCATAATTTAATCTCAGCCTTTGGTTCTTTCTGAATTTTCTATAAATTCGGGCTCTCATCTCTCATTCAAAAGGATCCTGGAGAATGTATTGTTATTATGATGTTTTTGCTCTAGGTTCATTGAGAATTATTGCATACATATTTAGATCATTTATCTCATTTATTGCTTAAATCTTGTTAGATTAATCTTGCATCCATCTAGCATTAATATCATGCTCATTAAATTAAATCCTTCGTCTTGGTGTAGTCTAGTCACTGGTATTGCTTATAATCTAAGAGCAATCTTATACTCGCATCTTTTAGAAGGCAATGGGTCGGTTTGTTATGGTTTTTCATATTCATGCTTATATTTGTCTAACCGTGCATGTAATGACTTGATTGAAGTGTTGTGCTTACAGATACAGGTCCACTTTTCACACACACACCACCTAATGATCTCCTACCGTTGATACATCCTGAACTCATTGATTGGGAACAAGCAGAACCACTTAGTATCCCTACCTTTCAAGATGATGAAGCTATTATTCATTACCTTTGTTCAGAAAATCCCAAAACATGTTCCACCAACAAATCTCATGATGAAACTTACAACCAGGGGAGTGCCAAGTCTCTAAGTTGCAAAATGAATAAAACAAAAAATCAATCTAATGGTGAAAACCATTCATGGGTAGTATTAGATCATAAAATAGTAAAAGAAAGGGCATATCCAATGGTGAAAACCTCTATGAGCCACTGAAGGATGAGAGACTTGAAACTCTTCTGGAACATTATTAGGAGAGATCACTAATATTGATTGAACCAACTCAATCAATCAACATCAACACTAAAGAGGCAACAAATACCATACACCTAGCCGAATCATTGACATAACAAGAATGACCTCGTTTCACTCAGTTATTCAAAGAAAATAAAATCATTTTTTCTTGGTCCTATGCAGATAGGCCAGGGATAGATCTATATTTAATCATGCACCACTTATCCGTAGCTCCCAAAACTAAGCCAGTGAAGAAGAAACTTAGAAAGATGAACCCATATGTTGCGATTCTAGTCAAAGAAGAACTAAAGAAACTACTAGATGTGGGATTCATTAGACAATTGACTATGCAAAGTGGATTTAAAATATTGTACATGTATCCAAACCAAATAAAAGCATCAAAATATGCACAAATTGTAGAGATCTTAACAAGGCTTGTCCAAAGGATAATTTTCATTTACCTAGCATAGATACCATTATGGATTTAACAACATGACATGTTATGCTTTCACTCATGGATGGTTTTTTAGGCTACAATCAGATCAAGATAGAACCAAAAGATCAAGACAAAACAACTTTCACCTACCCATGGGGTATATATTGTTGGAGCATCATGCCTTTTGGATTAAAGAATGTAGGAGCAACCTATTAGCGTGAAATGACTACAATTTTTCATGACATGATTCGCACATTCATGGAAGATTATGTAGATGATCGACTAGCTAAATCATTCACTAGGGAAGGACATCTAGAGATCCTAGATAAAATATTTCAATGGTTATAACAATTTAATGTGTGACTGAATCTAGAGAAGTGTGTATTCGGAGTCACATCTATAAAGCTCCTAGGATACATAGTATCTGCTAAAGGCATCGAGGTCGATCTAGCAAAGGTCCAAGCAATCATGGAGATTCCACCTCCTAGAAATATCAGCCAACTAAGATCTCTACAAGGAAGGTTGCAATCCATCATAATATTAATTGCACAGTTGGGTGACAAATGCCTACCTTTCACCCATCTACTACACAAAAATGTTCCTTTTAGGTGGGAGGAAGAATGTGAAAATTCCTTCAACTAGTTAAAGCAGTATCTCATGAATCCACCCATATTGTTGCCACCAATAGCCAGAAAACCACTTATAATCTACATATTAGGTTCCAAGGTATCTTTAGGAGCTTTGCTAGCACAAGAGGATTCTATAGGCAAAGAAGGCCATCTACTACATTAGCAGAACATTGAACGGTTATGAACTTAACTACACATTCATTGAAAAGTCTTGCCTAGCTGTAGTGTTTGCATCCCAAAAGTTGTGACATTATATGCTAGCTCACACAATTAAGTTGATAGCAAAGATAGATCCCTTGAAATATCTACTCAAGCAAGGTCACTTTAATTGGTTGGCTTACAAAATGGGTAATTATTTTGAGTGAGTTTGACATTCATTACATGGACATAAGAGCTATCAAAGGGCAAGCAATAGTGGATCAATTAGCTGAAGCATGATTGTTAGTTGATCTTCTACTACATATTGAATTTCTAGATACAAATGTTCTAGCAGTTACAACACAATCATGGGTATTGTACTTTGCTGGATCTTACACCCAACATGGATCAGGTGTGGAATCCTATTTGTCAATCCTCAGGGACACACAATTCCAAGATCTTACAGGCTAACGTTCCCTTGTACAAACAATATAGTAGAGTATGAAGAATTGGTCATTGGCATCAAGGTGGCAATAGAATGAAACATCATAGAGTTATTATCCTACAGAGAATCTCAATCGGTCATCAATTAGGAAAATTATGACTATCAAACAAAGAATGACAAGCTGATGTCATACAAGAGAATGGTGGATAACTAAGAAATATTTAATTGAGATCAAGTTTGAGAAAGTTCCAAGACTTGACAACAAAGTTACAGATGCCACGGTGACCATCGCCTCTCTTCTACAAATTCCATAAAAGTAGATTCGTTATGAGTTCCTGGTGGTACAATTATTTTCTCCCACCTATGATAATCCCAATACCCAAGTCATATGCCACCTAGTCGGTTTTGAATCTCCAATATATGAGAAGATCTATACCTACTTGAAAGACAATACCCTTCCCCCTGATCTATCTTGGAATCAAAAACATAACTTTATCCGTCAAACAACCCATTACACCCTAGTAGCTGATACACTTTATCGCTGAGGTCTTGATGGTACTCTCCTTAGATGTCTTGAAAGTGATGAATCTGAAACCGTCTTACACAAGAAGTTAATGAGGGTATTTGTGGTACACATTCAAGCGGACCTACTCTATCAAAAAAAATGTTGAGACTAAGATAATATTGGCCAAACATGGAAAAAGAGTCCTATAGGTTTGCTAAGAAGTGTCAGAAATGCTAGATCCATGGGAATCTTATACATGCACCAACACAAGAGCTACAACCATTCACAACATCATGACCATTTTTTCAGTGGGGACTCGACCTTTTGGGTAAGATCCATCCCTCATCCCCAAATGGACACAATTTCATCATCTCAACCATTGAATATTTAACAAAGTGGATTGAAGTTGTTCCATTAACCACTGTCACCAACAAGAAAATATCTTCATTTTGAATTACATTATCTATCAGTATGGCATTCCTAGTTCCATTATCACTGATAATGGTAGACCCTTCAAGAACCAAGATGTGCAAGAAATTTGTGAAAGATTCCATATTTAGTATCACTTCTCCACACCTTATTATCCTCAAGGGAATAGCCAAGCGGAAGCTTCAAATAAAACCATTTTGAATATCCTAAAGAAAAGTGTGAACGATGTTGGTTGTGATTGGCATGTTCAATTAAATCCTACTTTATGGGCATACTGAACTAGTATCCACACTCCTACAAGAGCCACACCATACAAACTTATATATGAATGAGAAGCAATTATACCCATTGAGGCCAAGATACCTTCACTTAGAGTATCATTGAGAGGACTCATCCCAAATGAGGAATACTGGGTAGATAGACTACAAGAACTAGAACTATTAGATGAACACTGCCAATATGCTTTTGATCATCTAAAAGCATATCAACAATGAATTTCCAGAAGCTAGAATCATAGAGTGAACCAAAAATGTTTCAGGTTGGAGACTTGGTACTGAAAGAGAATCCCCGCAATCAACAGGATCGAGAAAAGAAGGGAAAATTTGAATCAATTTGGCTAGGTCCATTCATCATTATATCAACTTTTGGATTTGGGGCATATCAGTTATCTATATTAGAAGGGGACTTGTTTGATGAACCTATCAACAATATCCATCTCAAGAGGTTCTATATCTGAGTTACCCAATGCACAGGCAAAATATAAAAGCAAAAAAAAAAGCAGGAAAACACAAAAAAAAGGAAAAATTTAAAAGGTACAATAAAAGAAAGTAGTGGAAACCTGGCAAAAGGTGCTATTTGTGATTGGTCATCTCTTGTATCTATTAGTGTGTATATCATATATCCATTTTTCCTATCATTATCCATATCTGTAAATGGACCTTGTATATACCTCAAGAATTGCAGTAATCTCTCACCATGGCTTTGTAATCATTGTATATGTCTCTAATAAAAGGTTGTGTTGAAACTAAGGGCAAAATCATGACTTCATTGGGGGAAATCACTTTGAAGCTAACAACATTTAGACAACCAAACAAGGAAACATGTAAGGATCACGAAAAATCAATAGTGAACATTAAAACCAAGTTCCCAAACACTCACAAGTGGAATCCAAAATAAAACCAAACTAAAATCCATTATCGAGATGTTTTTATCTGACAAGTGGTAAGAATAAGCATGGATGTTCATCAGTGGTAGTTTAATTTTTGTTATCAAATCTCCTAAGAACTCAAGGATGTCTCAAAACTAGAGAAGCAAAGAAGGAGTTTGATGTTTTTTGTCTACTTTTTGTGAGTGAATCTTTAATATTATACAAATTTGTTATAAGACATGATTGATAAAGCATCATCACGAACATTTCGAATTTGTATAGGACAAAGGATAACTCTTGCTTGTTTTTACGAAGCAACACTCAGGTCATCTTGGTTCAATTATACCTCGATGCTTGTGTCATCTTGCAATATAAAAATCCATGTAAGTTGTACTCAAGTCATCATGGTTCAATTATACCATTGATGTTTGTATCAACTTCCAATATTTTAAAAGCTCAATGATGATAAAAAGAGCACAAACAATTGACTGATTGAACGACAACATAGCATAATTAGGCTTGCATGGTTATGATCATCATTCACATGATTGCATTTAATTACATTCATTACCAGTGCATTCATCCATATAATTTAAAATCTAGTAGAATTTGCATTTACATTTGCATTCATTCATATCATTTAAGTGCATTTTTCACATCATCATTGCATTCATTAACTAAATAATCATCTGGCATCATCATGAAATCATTATTCACTTTAATATCTTCATCATTCATCTGAATTTCATCTATATTTGTCTTATACAAGATGTATCTTTCCTAAAACCAGACGCGGTCATATATCTTTGTCTTATACATGATGTATCTTTCCTAAAACTAGACGTTTTGATCATCTTTTTCTTATTCAAGATTAATCCTTTTTGAAACCAGACTTGATCTCAATCCAATAAATCTAAACAATCCAATAAATCCAATCAATGCTATCACTCCTATCAATCCAATCTATCAAATCAATCAATCAATCAATCAATCAATCAATCAATGAGTTTATATCATTGGATCACATCAATTATAAGGTTAATCAAACTCACCATATCAGTGACTCTGATCAATCATGAGGTCACACAATTAATATCTTCCTATCAGTGACCCCCATCAATCATGAGGTCACACAATCAATCAAACCTATCCAATTATCAAATCTCAAGTTTAAATCATTGACACTCACCGATTATCCGGTCAATAAAAATCTATCAATCATTTGATCAAGCGAAAAACATCAGAGCAATAAAATACTAAAATAATTTTATAGGGAGATCGATCCCAAAAATTCACAAATCTATTTGATTCATCTCTCGAGGGAAAATCATCGCATCATCATTGCATCATTATCCGACAATCAACGTCTGGGACAAATAAAAAATGTTATTTAACAATCAGCGTACCATTATCCATCAATCAACATCTGGGATAAATCAAATTTTTTTATCATCATCAAGCGTTTTTTCTTTGAATCAATGTGTGGCCACACACATCACTTCAAAGAGGGGCAAAATGTAGACACATTAATTTGACCACCATATTAATTCACTAACAATTCTTCTATTAATTAAATTAATATTTAATTAATTCACTCTCTTCTTCTAGTGATTAAATAAATTATTTGATTTATTTGATTTGGCCAAATTCTAGCTTTCAATTAAATAAATCATATTTATTTAATTAAATCCCCTTTGCCCATTTAATTAAATTTATATTTAATTAAAATCCCCTCACATTTAAATAAATCAATATTTATTTAAATCAACCCAATGCAAGTTGCGACCCACTTTTTGAAATAAATTAATTTGATTTCAATTAAATCCTAAAAATCCTCCCACTTGCATTCTCCTACAAAATCCACTTGCATACCTAAACCCCCTTCTAGATTCTTCTAGTCAATTACAATTTCACCTAATCCCCCTCATAATCATTTGCACATTCCTTTAGAAAAGGGTCACTTCTCAAAAACCCCCAAAGTCTTCATAAACCATTAAAGGCTTTGTCCCTTCAACAAGTTAACCTCTAAAGTCTTCAATAACCATTAATGGTTAACTCTAACTCAACCCTAACCAAACCCTCCTCGGGTGACCCTCATGTCTCCTCAGACATTTAATGCCTCTTCTCTCCCCTCTCAAGCCTTCTCATATTGACACTTGTCAACATGGGATTGGTTTAAAAGTATCACATGGATTCAGCATCAATAAATTCTCAAGCAATCCTACCCCTTGTTAAGATTACTCAATCTTAACCATCCATTTCCCCATTTCTTCTATAAATAGGTCTCATTTCTCTCATTATCATCATCCAAGTTTCATGCATCCAAATTATAGTCTATTTCATCAAGACTTAAGCTTTGTCTCTCTTTGTTTAAATCATAATCTTTTAGAATCATTTCAAATCATTAGCATAACATATTCATGTTAGTATAGCTTAATATCCATATCATAACATAGTTAGTTTCATTATCATAGCATAATATCTCATCTTAGCAAGCTTTGTTAAAATATTATAGATCTAGAATGCATTGCATATAGATCATTTTCATTATATATCACTCATTCTTTCTAAAGGTCAGTTGCTCAATGATCTGAGAGCAACCATGACTTGAGGAATCCTTGAAGATAGAGGACAATGAGACGTCTTATAAGGATTGTTTATTTAACTTATGTTTTCTATTAGATCCTTTTCATTATAATGTTTCATTGGTATGCTTGGTACTTTGCTCTTTATTGACTAACACCACATTTCAGGTATACATGAACATTTATTTTCTTGGTTTTACCCTTTGTCACTATTGTCAAAGGGGGAGCAGTGCTATGTGATATTATGTGACTTTTCAGTTTTCATTTTTTATCTTAGGTTCTCATTTTGAGAAAACCTATACACTATTTATTTATGTTGCCATCAATGACAAAGGGGGAGATTTTTGGCCTATTGTCATTGATCTAGTCTGGTCTGGCATACATAGTTTTGGTTTGGTCTGGTTGTTTGCTTCGTTAAATGCGTAGAGTTTATTCACTTGTTTTGGTATTTATCTCACATAGTTTTGTGATCCCACAAAACATCTTAGGTCCAGTCCCATCCGGAAATGTTAAAGGCATGCTCTACAAGGCAGTTTTGGATATGGTCCTATTTGGATATGAAGGAGATTCTACAAGGCGTTTTGATTCAAGATTGTAGATGACATCATATGAAGATTTTTTTTGCAGTTGCATGTGGGTATATTGGTCTAATCCCCTCTCCGATTGAGTCAACTTATCAAATTTTTTGGTGTGGATATATATAACCAACAATTTTTCAATACATAAGTAGAGTTGTTTTTAAGAACAACTAATATGCACATATTGTATATGTGAAATATTTGCAAATGTGAATGCTATTTAGGCGGTATATGTGCAGTGGATGTAAAATAATTTTATGTACTTCAATGAATCCAGGGCTCATGCATATGACATATGCAATTCTAGTAGTTCAATTTTTGTATTCTGGCTATAAGTCTATTCTTTAGTAGTAAGCCTTTTTTGTATTTGGGTAGTGAGCCCTCCACGAACTAATCCCTCTAGGCAGTGAACTCCATGTTAGTTTAATGAGAGGGGGTGTGAATCAGATAAACTCACAATTCATACTCTTAATCAGATTCAACCTTGGTAGAACTTACTTGATATGACACTATGAGTGTAAATCATTCAAACTCATAAACTGATAAACTTGAAACATCAAAACAAATTTAACACCAGATTTAACATGGAAACCCAAATAGGGAAAAACCACTATGGGATTTTGGACCCATGAAGAAAATATACTCTTCTAGAGTATGCTCAGTTAAAAGCCAATCTTGTTAAAGATTACATAAACACATTGCTAGATGTGACCCGATCAATGGATTTCCCTCAGATCTATCAGAATCTTGCACTTGGTTAGAAGTGACCTTGTCAAAGGATTTCAAACACTCAATTAGAATGTTACCTTGCTAGAGGATTTACAAATAAGACTATTAGGTCCACTCGGTTAAGAGATTTCCTGTCACTTACAAAAATAAATAATAGTAATAAAATATATCTGCAACTTCACATCTAAAATGTTATAGCAGACTTTATGTGCTCAAAATCATCTTTTCATAAGACTTATCTTCCTCCTTGTTGGGCTTCTCACTCTATTCTTCAATCAGATCTTCAATCTTCTATACTTTGTAATCACTTCTACAACATCACTGTTCTTCTATTTGCCCACATCCTTTGTTCATCAACTTTTCCTTATTTATAAGCAATTCCTAACTGCTTAATCTCCTTAATCACATTTCCCATGATTAATATTAGCCATCAGATCTTCAAACTTGACTAGGTTCATTGAATCCTTCGAACTGAAAAATGTTTTATCTTGCCTTGGAACTTGTATTCCTTCCTTGGTACTTGTGCTCGGTCATACCGCTCAATCTGTGTTGTAGATCTAACTCTTGAATTTTCATTGCCATTGATCCTTAACAAACTTCTTGCATGACATTCCAATCTTCTATAAATCTCCAGCTCATTGGCATCCTTCATTTAATAATGTATTTATTCATCAAATGCGTTCTGTTACTACTCGGTTGACACTCGGTTAATTCTAAATTTTACTCGATAGACATTCTGTATTCATCTCGGTTACTGCCTCGGTAGCTTTGCTTGCTGACGATGCTCAGTGACATCTTTCTTCTTTAACCAACATCGAAACCGACACCGATAACCTTGGAATTTACCGACTGGCTCCTTGCTCGATAAAATAGAATAATATCAAACCTTTACTGTTTCTATTGCATGAAATCTTTTCTCCTACTTATTCAATCTTCGAATACACATATATAGGATAGAAAAACAATCAAAATAACATAATCTCATCACTGTCTAACTCGGTAATAGTTGCTCATTGAATAGCTTATTACTCCCCTTCATTTTCATATTCTTTCTGTGTCACTTACCGACATCTTTATACTCATCAAAACATACTCTTTAAGATATGGCAACATCATACTAAATCAAAAAATCAATTGCTTGACATCAATGACAAAATAATATTATTAAGACAGTAATCATCCTTTATCAATTATATCATCAATCTCCAACAACCTTCTCAATATCATCATACAAACAAACTTATTGTAATGCCAACAATCTCCCCCTTTGGCATTGATGGCAATACCAACTTTTGATTTATTCCAATTGATTTGAGTTGTTATTCTTCTCCTGTTATCCTTGAGCTGTAAACTTCTCTTGTAATCTTCTCCCCCTATCTTTAGTCTTCTCCCCCTTTGGCAACAATGCCAAAAGTAAAACTGATCCATGATTACTTCCCCTGTGAAGTAATTTCCTTGTTGTTAAAACATATACAAATGTATCATCTTAGTCTCGGTCAGAGCATCTTGTCTTCATTCATTGTTTCCTACAAAACTTTAGACAACCTCCTAAAGTGTGTAAATCAACATCAACTCATAAATAGTATTTTGTAGAGTCATAGAATTGATGCTTTCACTGAACTCTGTCAGTGAGTACTAGATAGGGGTAGGACCCCTAACTTACTTCTGAGATACTCAAAAGTGTCCCTTGGCAGTGGCTTTGTGAAGATGTCTGCTATTTGTTCCTTTGTGCTAACATATTCCAGCACAACTTTCTTTTCTTGAACTTATTCTCTTAGATAATGATACTTTATAGAAATATGCTTTGTCTTAGAGTGCATTACCAGATTCTTTGAAATGTTAATAGCACTTGTATTATCACAAAATATAGTTACTGGCTCGGTAATTATCTCATTCATACTTTCCAACAGTTGTTTGATCCATGCTATATTGGTACAATTCAATGCTACAGCGACATATTCAGCTTCAGCTGTTGACTATGAAATGCATCCTTGTTTCTTGCTAAGCCATCTCACTAGTCTTTCTCCCAAAAAGAAAGCTCCACTGCTTGTGCTTTTCCTGTCATCAATATTTCCTGCCCAATCAGCATCAGTATAGACTTTTAAGTCAAAATCATTCCTCTTTTTATATAGTAAACCATAATCTTCAATGCCTCTCAAGTATCTAAAAATTCTCTTGATTGTTGTCATATGGATTTCTTTGGGATCTACAGAAAATCTTACAGCTATACCTACTGCATGTGCTATATCAGGCATGTTGTGAACTGCATATTGCAACTTTCCAATCATAGATCGGTAAAGTGTCTCATCAACAGATACAGATTCATCATTCTTTGATTGTTTACAATTAGTAGTAATAGGAGTACTTACAAGTTTAGAATCCTCCATTCCAAACTTCTTCAAGTTTTCCTTAATATACTTGGATTGAGTAATGAAAATCCCATTTTTCATTTGCAGTATTTGTAAACCTATAAAATACTTTATCTCACCGATTAATGACATCTCAAATTCTTTGCACATTTCATTTCCAAAGTTCTTACATAAAGAATCATTTCCACAAAAAATAATATCATCAACAAATATGGCTGAAATCAGTATTCCATTATCCTTATCATTCTTCATATACATGTTGTTGTTTTCACTAGTCCTTATAAATCCAATCTTTATTAAGTAAGAGTGCAACCTTTCATACCATGTTCTAGGTGCTTGCTTTAGGCCATATAAAGGTTTGTTCAACTTACATACCTGATCTTTATTCTTCTCTTCAATAAATCCTTCAGGTTGTTCAATATAGACTTCTTCTAGTATACCATTCAAAAATGTAGATTTAACATCCATTTGATATACCTTGAAATTTTTGTAAGCAGCATATGCCAACAATGTTCTCACTCACTCAAGTCTTGCCACAGGTGCAAAAGTCTCGCCATAGTCTATTCCTTCTTCTTGATCATAACCTTTGCAAACTAGCCTTGCTTTATTCCGAATGACCTCACCTTTTTCATTTAGCTTATTTTCTAAAATCCACTTTGTACCGATTACATTTTTCTCTTTTGGTCTTGGGACCAGTGTCCATGTTTCATTTTTCTTGATTCGTTCAATCTCTTCTGTCATAGCATTCACCCAATCTTCATTGCTTAATGCCTCTTTTACTATCATCGGTTCAAACTCGGATATCAGACATGTGTTATGTCTCAGTTTGTTCCTTGTCATCACTGGAGCATCCTTATCTCCTATAATCTGACTTGATGCATGATTTCTCCTGACATATTTTGCTAATATAGGCTCGGTAGGCTCTGTATGATCTTCTTCATCACTCGGTAACTGAGTATTTTCTTCATCGGCTTTCTCGATAAGACTTCTCGGTTGTACATATACATACTCTCCATAATCTTTTGGTTCTTTGGAATTTCCTTCATCATTCCTTTTTGCAAATTCATCAATTTTCACATTTTCACTTTCCACTATTTTGTTAGATGATTTGATCAGACATTTAAATGCCTTACTCCTAGAGGAATAACCAAGAAATGTTCCTTCCTCGATTTTCTGATCAAATTTTCTATTTCCGCATCTTTGTGAACATAACATCTACTTCCAAATATTTTAAAATAACTTACATTTGGTTTCTTGTCATACCAAATTTCATACAATGTCTTCATAGTTCCTTTCTTCAGTTGTACTCGGTTCAGGGTGTAAACTACAATGCTTATTGCTTCTCTCCAAAATATTTGAGGTACTCTCTTTTCTATCATCAAAGTTCTAGCACAATCTACAATTGATCTATTTCTTCTTTCAACTATCCCATTTTGTTGTGGTGTTCTCAGTGCAAACACTTGTCTCTTTATACCATGATCATTGCAAAATAAGTTAAATTCATTTGAAATGAACTCTCCTCCTCTATCAGATCTTAGACATTTCAACTATTTTCCTATTTCTTTTTCAACTCTTGCCTTATACCATTTGAACATTTGAAAGGCTTCTGATTTCTCGTTTAAAAATATAACTGACATCATCCTCAAGTAATCATCCACAAATAATATGAAGTATTTATCACCATAATAACTTTGAACTTTGATAGGACCACAAAGATTAGTGTGCACAAGATCTAAAATTCCTTTAGAAGTGTAAGACTTACTTGTAAAGCTTGATTTTGTCATCTTACCCATCTGGCATCCTCGACATATTGCATTCTCAGGTTTTTCCAAGCTCGGTAGACCTCTTACTCGGTGCTTCTTACTTATTTTGATTAGGTTATCAAAATTTACATGACAAAACCTTTTATGCCATAACCAAGTATCTTCTATTTTTGCATACAGACAATTATTCCGAGTTGAGTCAATATGAAATGTATTACCTCTTGTTTGAGTCTCGGTAGTAGCCAACTTTCCATGTTTGTCATGAACTTTGACAATTCCTTTCTGAAATTATATTCAGTATCCTATATTGTTTAGCTGTGCTACACTCAACAAATTGTATTTCAGACCTTCAACCCAATATACATCATCACATTTAGCATTGTCAAGAAGTGTGATAGAACCTTTACCTTTCATAGGACATGGTGCATCATTACCAAATCTTACATAACCTCCATCATAATCTTCTAATTTAACAAACTTGTGTTTATCACCTATCATGTGATGTGAGCATCCACTATCTATGATCCAAGAATCATTATTATTTATGTGTGATATTAAGGCTTTTTCTTCATATCTTTCTTCATTTGATCCATCTTTGATAGCCACATATACAACTTCCTCTGTCTCAGTCCCATCAGATTTATCATCATTGGATTCCTCATCAACTACTAGGAATGTCTTTCTATCTCTCCTTTTGAAGTCTCAATGCCCTCTGTATTGGTTGTCTTTCTGTCTATCATCTCAATATTCTCTCTTTTCACTAGATTCTTTGTCAGGACAATCAGAACCATATGTCCAATTTTATCATAGTTAAAACATTTTAAAGGTAACTTTCCTTTATACTTACCTTTGCCTCTCGGTAACCTTCTGGCCAATAATGCTTCAAACTCTTCTTGCTTTCTGATTTCCTCATATAGTTTGTGTACTTCTTCCATGTTTTTGTGAAATCTCTCACTTGCTCCACTGTGATTTCCTTCAACATACATACATTCTATCATTGTAATCATTAGATTCACCAAGATGAAAAGAACTAAATGCAGATTCAACCTTGTTTACCAAAGATCCACTGTTATCAAAATTACTTAACTTAAAAGCATGTAGCTTACCGATAGTAGCATCCAAAGAGACTGGCATGTTTGGTACAGACCTTAATTCATTAATTGCAGAGACTCAAATGGCATAAGCAGGTAGAAGTGTTCTCAACAACTTACTTGTTACATCCTTTTCTTCAATAGTTCCTCCTGCTCCTTTGATTTGATTGACCGTTTCCTTTAACCTTGTATTGTATTGGATTATGTTCTCACCTTCATTCATTCTCATGGATTTAATTTTTCCTCTTAGACTGTCTGCTTTTTCTCTTTGAACATGTTCATCACCACCATACATAGATGTAAGCTTATCCCACATAGCTTTGGCATCATTACAACCTTCTAGATCATTAAACTCTGAGTCGGTCAATGCTGATGTTATTTCAATCATTGCTTCAATATGTTCTTTCTTTGCCTTTATTTCTTCCATTGTCATAAGGTAGGTGTTAGGTGCAGTATAATCATTCTCTAGATAATATGTTGCATATTGTCCAATTCCTGATAAGTGCAGCTTCATCCTTTTCTACCATGTGGAGAAACTTGACTTGTTCAACTTTG
Source organism: Cryptomeria japonica (assembly GCF_030272615.1). Classification (NCBI taxonomy): domain Eukaryota; kingdom Viridiplantae; phylum Streptophyta; class Pinopsida; order Cupressales; family Cupressaceae; genus Cryptomeria; species Cryptomeria japonica. The sequence goes on along the minus strand of NC_081409.1, from coordinate 706,340,752 downwards.
GTGCATCCCTTTTATACATCTTCGGATCTTGCCTCAATTTCCTTTAAACTTTTCTTTCGGAGTTCTAGCTCTGATACCAATTGTTAGTTTAATGAGAGGGAAGGTGAATCAGATAAACTCACAATTCATACTCTTAATCAGATTCAACCTCGGTAGAACTTACTTGATATGCAACTATGACTATAAATCATTCAAACTCATAAATTGATAAACTTGAAACATCAAAACACATTTAACACCAAATTTAACATGGAAACCCAAATAGGGAAAAACCATTGTGGGATTTCAAACCCACGAAGAAAATATACTCTTCTAGAGTATGCTCGGTTAAAAGCCAATCCTGTTAAAGATTACATAAACACATTGCTAGATGTGACCCGGTCAAGGGATTTCCCTCAGATCTATCAGAATCTTGCACTTGGTTAGAAGTGACCTTGTCAAAGGATTTCAAACACTCAATTAGACTGTTACCTTGCTAGAGGATTTACAAATAAGACTATTAGGTCCACTCAGTTAAGAGATTTCCTGTCACTTACAAAAATAAATAACAATAATAAAATATATCTGCAACTTCACACCTGAAATGTTATAGCAGACTCTATGTGCTCGAAATCATCTTTTCATAAGACTTAGCTTCCTCCTTGTTGGGCTTCTCACTTTGTTCTTCAATTTTCTGTACTCTGTAATCACTTCTGCAGCATCACTGTTCTTCTATTTGCCTGCATCCTTTGTTCATCAACTTTTCCTTATTTATAAGCAATTCCTAACTGCTTAATCTCCTTAATCACATTTCCCATGATTAATCTTAGCCATTAGATCTTCAAACTTGACTAGGTTCATTGAATCCTTCGAACTGAAAAACGTTTTATCTTGCCTTAGAACTTATATTCCTTCCTTGGTACTTGTGCTCTGTCATAACTGTTCAATCTGTGCTGTAGATCTAACTCTTGAATTTTCATTGTCGTTGATCCTTAACAAACTTCTTGCACGACATTCCAATCTTCTTTAAATCTCTAGCTCATTGGCATCCTTCATTTAATAATGTATTTATTCATCCAATGCATTCTGTTACTACTCGATTGACACTCGGTCAATTCTGAATTTTACTCGGTAGACATTTTGTATCCGTCTCAGTTATTGTCTCGGTAGCTTTGCTTGCTGACGATGCTCGGTGACTTCTTTCTTCTTTAACCGACACCGATAACCTTGGAATTTACCGACTGGCTCCTTGCTCAGTAAAATAGAATAGTATCAAACCTTTACTCATTCTATTGCATGAAATCTTTTCTCCTACTTATTTAGTCTTCGAATACACGTATATAGGATATCAAAACAATCAAAATCACATAATCTCATCACTATCTAACTCGGTAATAGTTTCCCATTGAATAACTTATTACTCCCTTTCATTTTCACATTCTTTATGTGTCACTTACCGACATCTTTATACTCATCAAAACATACTCTTTAAGATATGGCAACATCATACTGAATCAGAAAATCAATTGCTTGACATCAATGAAAAAATAACATTATTAAAATAGTAATCATCCTTTATCAATTATATCATCAATCTCCAACAACCTTCTCAATATCATCATACCAACAAACTTATTGTAATGCCAACACTTCACCGATAGTGAGCCACCTTTGTATTATGTAATCGATTACATATTACTTGAGAGTTCATCCTGTCCGTGGTTTTTCCCATGTTGGGTTTTCCATCTATAAATTTGGTGTTATGTGTTTTGTGTTGATTTCCTTTTATTGCATTTAAATTATGTTATGTGATTGGTTAGTTAGAAGTTTTAATAAGTTCAAGGGAATACTAATTCACCCCTCCCCTTTCAATATTCCAGATATTCAACAATCTTATCAACTATAACTCATACTCACCATGCTTCAAAGTAAAAGTATGATAGCTATAATGTAAACTAATCTAATTGACTTATGCTAACACCAATAATCTTTGTAGGTATCTAAAAATGGTCAACGCTTACAGTGCCATACTTTTACATGTCTCTGTGACCTTATTTTAAGGTTTTCACATCTTATTAACATTTCTTCTATCTTGTGCACTTGATCTTTATCATTTTTCAACATCTTGTCATTCTTCAACATTTCTTCCCTCTTTGATTGTGTTTCCTGCAATTTTCAATTAGGTCTTGTTGATATCATCTGCGACTTGCAAGCTTTGGTTGTGATCAATCTTATCATGTCAACTAGACATCGTCAATCCTAGCTGATGTTGAATTAGGGTTTTTGTCCTCAATCTTTATCATTATCAATCATATTTGATCAACTATGAATCATTTTGGATCCCTTGTCTATCATCATTTTGTCAATCACTTAGTAATTTGCGACCAATTCGTCATTGGTATTTTGTCATGCGTCCTTCATCAAGTTGACCTCTTATCAATCTTTGATCGATTTGTCATCGATCTCAATCAACCATCATTTCTCATCAATTTTGGATCAATTAGTCATTGATCCTTATCAATTATCATCTATCAATTTGATTCCCCTTGTCAATTATTGATCAATTTGTCATTGATCTTTGTCAATCAATATCGACTCTTTATCAATCATCAAGTCTTCATCATTTAATCATGATCGACCCTATATCAATTTCTTTAGTCTTGTCATGACCTAATTGACATTCTTGCATTTTTTATTTTTCTCCTAGGGTTTTATGATTTTATCATTTAATCCTAATTAACATTCCCCTCTAGGCTAAATAAATCAATTTATTTATCCTAGGTCCCCCTTGTAACAATTAAATATTTCATTTAATTGGCTAATTATGTCCCTTTTGTGAATTAATTAATGAATGAAAACTTATTAATTAATCTGACCTAATTTTCTAATTTCCTCATTTTCTAATTTCCACCTATTTTCTATTTTTCTAAATCTAATTTTCAACTAATCAAACCCTCTCTAGTCTCCCCTATTTTTGTGCTTCCTTTGTCATAAGATGGAAGCATTATTCTCTCATGCGTCATAAGTGTTGACATAGCAACATGTCATAATGCTTGCCTTGGCATTTAGTCCTCTCACTTTGCATTGGAAATGTGTCATAAATCATGACATAGAAGGAGTCATAGCCTTCTCTTTTCAATCCAATTTTCCCATTTTTGAATCAAATTGCCTCTTTCATGCCAATTTCATCCTCTCTCCAATTTCTCTATAAATTGGATGTAGTTCTCAATCATTTTTAAGCACATCTTGAATATCCTCACGTTGTCGATTTCGCTATCAATTATCTTTCTTTTTGCTCACCTTTTCACTTGTAGGTGCGATCCACAACATATTTGGAGGAAAAAGAGAAAGAATGAAGGTCAATGGAGGCAATATCTGCACTTTGGTTTGCATTATCTTTTGATGTTATGCTTTTATTCCTTTATTGAATATGATAGGATCTATTTTCATTGCAATTTAGGTTTATGGTTGCATAATATCATATTTCTTTGATGTTTTTCCAGTTTCCTACCTACAATCTTTAAATGCTAGCACAGAATAATAAATAGAGTAGGAAGGATGCAACAAAATAAAATAAGATCACTTAGTGTTTATGCTGAATTTGAAACTCGCTTGTAAACCCTAATAAAGACAACTAAACCCAAGATCTACAAACTGATGCAATACAACATCAATAAAGATTAACAAATGTATGTAAAACAAAAAAATCTACACCTTCATATGCAAGAGAGGCTTGTATCCATTGATCTCCTATCCTCCATGATCTTGTATTTGATAATGGGTGCTCTCAAATTTGTGTTGCACTTGCACAAGAGCTCAATGAAGAATAGATGTAGTTGTGATGATGTAAGGCTAAAAGTATGATGATGTATTGTTCAAGTGATTTTGGTAGTGTATGTATGCTCAAGACATGTGTGATGTGGGGAAAAGTGAATGATGGAGAGATCAAGAGGAAATCTTTTCTTCCCTCCGAGGAGAGATGAAAGTTTCACTGTGAATTTTCCTTCAAAAACTTTATCCACATTACATTTAAAAGAAGGGGGAAATTAACTAGATCTAATCTTAGGGAAGAGATTGAATACTAAATGAATTGATAATGGTGTGAAAATGGAAAGCTAACCCCTCTTTTAGAATGGAAAATGGTTGAATTATGTGCTTTGAGACTAAGTGTAAAAGTAGCAAAGAACTGATTATAAATTGAAATAGAAGCGTGGGATGAATTTCTACACCTAGATCTGGCTATAATATGTTGAGACGAAGCCGCACTATGAATTTGAGGAAAAGTTGTCAGGACCATGTTGAAAGTGCACACGATCGTCTGAAAAATTTGCAAAATGAAAAGGGTTTTTCTGCCTCTCCAAATGGAGTCCAAATTTGCAAACACAGATGTGCACCTGCAACCTACACACAGAAAAGAGAATAAAAGGGGTTGGGATTGGGGGTTTGCCTTCAGGTCAAACCACAGTTTTGGAATTAACCAAATGATGAAAGAGAGTACTTGCAAGTAAATGTAAATGAAAGGCTGAAATGTAATTCACCTCAAGAGAGGTTGTAGATAGAGATGTAGGTATATTTTCTTGTATGGAATTGAATGTTGAAAGGGATCTTCTCTTCAATCGTTTAATCCTTGAATTGAATGCAACACCTAGCCTTGAAGGGAGCCTTGAGAATGCTCAGTGCTCGAAAGGAATGCTTGAATACTTGAAATCATGCCCACTCTTTACTTCTTGAACTTATGCAAATGAGAGGACAAATGCAACTTATATATTCATCAGTTAGGGTTAATTGAATGATTTTTTGTCATAGACTGACACAAGGAAAGTTTTCCTGCTTTAAGTGAAAAGACCAATGCAAAGATAGGATAGAGGGGGCCCCAAAATAGGACAGGGACAGGGGCACCATGCCCCTATCCTGCCCTTTCTCAAGATGACAAGTAGGTTCAAGTAGTGTGGAGGGCAGAAAAAGTGCAGATTTTGGGGATGAGAAAGTCTCGGGTCTCCGATCAGGCTTGGGGATTCAAATCACCAATGTGAAGACCCTAATGTGGTCACAAATTGAAGGGGTCACAATTTTATGACACTACATTTAGCCCCCACTTTAGCGGGAGTATAAGTGTACGCCAATATAGTTAGTAAAGTACAAGGAAACAAGATTGAAAGACTTCTACCACATCAAGGAGGCAAGGTGCATCAATCCCCTAGTGGACTAAGGATCTTACGATATTGATTGACAAAGTAAAAGGGAAGATCAAGAAGGGAAAACCATGATTGCAAGTAGCAAGGTTCCCCTCACTGTGAGTCACGAAAAGATACCAAAATTATAAAGCAAAGCCAAGTTCACTAAATAACTCTACATATCAAGAAGGAAAATATGAGTGGAGTGTATGCCCCCACATTAAAGCGATCGCGCACACCTTATCGGGAGTGATTTCTTTAAGGTAGGATACACTCAAGAGAGAGAGAAGAAAGCGATCATGTTATTGCAAGGATTTAGGCCCCATTCAAGGAATAAACCCAAGGATAATGAACACAGAAAAAAAGGTAGTTTTGCTTTCCTCGGGGTCAATATGCTATATGATAACTCATGTATATCATATATGTATATGTGCATATAATAATCATCATTCCCCAAAGAAAGGACACTACCTTGGAAGAAAGGGAATAGAGGATGTCTTTCAAGTCAACATGAAAGAGACCAAAAGAGATCTCAATGCTTTACATCATCCTCAAGTAGACATTAAGGGAAAAATAGAAGAATAGGGATACTGATAGAAGAATAGTCACAAAAGAGAAAGAGAGGAGATAAGGAGAAGATCTGCAGTGCTAATAGATGCTAATCTAGCATGACATCCACCTCTTGATCTTGGTGATCACTATTTCAGGAAGGTAGGAAACATGCCAGAGGAGCAAGATTGAGCAAAATTAATGGAGCTAGCACAAGATCCAAACAAGGACTATGCTCATGGGATAAGTCACTTTATTCGATTCTAGGAGCTAGGATTAGGGTTTTTGAAAATTTAGCTAATAAATTCTTGTCCACATCAACATATTCATAATCACTATCAGAAGCATTAGGAGTTGTATTAGCATCTTGTATAACATTTTCACTCATTTCTTCATCTATATTTATAGACAAAGGATTTTGAAAATGAATAGGAGTAAAACCATCACATGTTTTTTTCAATTTATGATTTGGAGATGTAGGTTCAACATTTTGCTTAGGAGAAAAGGGAATCATGTCAACTGTTGGAGTCTTGGGAGATTGAATAGTTTGAGGAACATCTTCATGAGCTCGAGCACGATGCCTTCATCTGCAGTCTCTCACACAACAATTTCGTCGAGTCTTAGTGGAAGTCTAGGAAGGAGGAACATTTGTTGAAGGAGGAATAGTCTCCTCTTTGATAATTGAAGGTTTAGGTTGAGGTATTTTAGGTTGAATAAGAGGAGAGGCAGGTCTTTTCTCTCTTCAAGAAGGAAGGGAATATCAATTGTTGGGGATCTAGGTTGACTCAAGGATAATATCATATATTTCTTCCATTTTTTAGAAGATTGATAAAGAGCATCGCTCCTTTGTGGAAGAGATTGAAATTGCTTAGGCAAAAAGAAATCAATAGGAACATCTGGGCTTCTATTGGATGGTCGAAATAAGTTGTGGTTAATAGTTATGATTTCTCCATTGGGGGGAAATTTCAAACACTTATGAATAGGATAAGCAATATCCTTCATGGAAGATAGCCAAGTGTAGCCCAACTTCACATGGAATTGCTCGGAAGAGGGAATGATAACAAAGTTGACATCCATAGATTTAGTGTGAACTTTAACAGGGAGAGTGATAGAACCAATGGTAGGATAAGAGAATCCATCAAATATCTTCATAACCACATTAGAGTCATCATAAATTGGTTTATACAATCGTAAACTGAAAAGATATTCCTCAGTGATAACATTAACCATGCAAGAGGGATCAACAAGAGAAACATGACAAGGTATGTCCTTAACCTTCGCAACTATGTATAAAGGGCCATCGGGTGCCCTAATGGTCTCCCTAGGGTCAAATTTAATACAAGGGTCCTAAGTTATTGCTTGTTTCTCTACCATATTCACTAAATTCAGAGTTGTTGTAGTGAGATCAAAAGGAGAGAAAGAGGTATATTCAGTCTCAATCATTTGAGGTATGAGAAGGCAAAAGATCAGTGAAAATCTTAAGATTTTGATTAAGAGGAGCTACTAATTTGTTTCCCTTATCATTCACACCTTCTACGGATATAGTATTATTATCAATCAAATCTTGAATCTTACTTTTCAATGCAAAACATTTCTTAGTATCATGACTAGGTTGGCGATGAAATTGACAAAAGGAATTGCGATCAAAATAACGGGATGCAAGCTTAGATGAGTCAACTGGTTTTATAGGAGAAAGTTTGATAACATTTCTTTGTAACAACTGAGACATAATACTATATAAAGATTCATTCAAAGGAGTAAATTGTCTTTCTCTTTTAAAGAATTTAGAAATAGGAGGCATGGCCATTGTAGCATTCACATTGTTGTTTTCGATTGTATCATTGAACTTGATGAAGCTTTTTGTTGGTTTGAACTTCACAAACGGTTGTTGAACACTCTCCCCCTTATCACTCAGAGCCATAGGAGTAGATTGCTTCATTTGACTCACAACCAGTTGATAATTATGGAGTGTTGTGCACAACTGCAGAAAGGAAGTAAACTCAGACAAAAGAAGATTTTCCCTAATATCTTTTTGCAAATTAGAAATGAAAATTCTTTGAATATCATTATCAGGCACAAAAAAAGAAATTTGAGCACACAAATGCTTATATCAACCAATGAAATCAATCACTTTTTCTGTAACACCTTGTTTAGAATGCATTAAATCAGTCAAAGTGATTGTAGGACCAATGTTGTTTTGAAATGGTTGAACGAAAGCATTTGTTAATTGTTGAAAAGAAGTGATAGAATAAGAAGGCAAAGAGAAATTCCATTGTAAAGCCTTATCTCTTAGTGTTCTAGTAAACAATTTGGCAAGCAATCTTTGATCATAAGAAACATCAATACAAAAGGTTTAAAAAGTTTTAACATGCATTAGAGGATCACCTTTTCCATTATAGAGTTCCAATTTAGGGACCTCAACATGCTTAGGTGGGACGACTTTAACAATATCAAGGGAAGGTGGGCTCGCAACATCAAATGTGGGCACACTAAACTTGGATTGACCCATGGAAGCAATTTGTTGTTGTAAGGAAGACACAGTTTGAGCAAAATTGTTAATGGTTGCTTCGGTAGAAGAATTGCTATTAGACATGGTTGATTGAGAAGGTGGTGTGATATTATTGAAGGAAGGTATTGATTGAGAATAAGGTGGTGGGACATTATGATAAGTAGGCATAGGTGATGATTGAGTAGGAAATGGGACACTTAAAGGAGGAATAAAATTGTTAAATGAATTGCCCCCTTGCGTCACATTGATTGGCTGAGGGATAATAGGAATACTTATTGAAGTCATAGGTAAAGATGGAGGATTAAATGAAGAAGAGGGATTTCCCCCATGACTAATGGTTGTAGGAATGACATTTTGAGTTGAAGTAGCCATGATGTTTGAGGTAAAAGTAGGAACACTAGTCATAGGAATAGTCAAAGGAATAGAAGAATTGATTTATTTTGAAGGTTGTGAATAACCTAGGTTTTCAACACAACTCTTTATAGGCACGACATTGGAATCAACAATATGAGCAATGCCACACAATATATAAATTCCATCCTTATCACTTTGAATCATGAGTTTAAGGCCTTCAATTAATGGAAGAGCTTCACTATTAGCGTACTCTTGGGACATCCATTGTTGGAAGTTATCAAATTGATTATCCAATTTTGAAAGTTGATCTATAGAAATTCTAGTCAAAGCCTCTTCTTGTTCATCATGGGATTCATCAATTGGATAGATAGGGAAATGATTAGGATGGGAAGAATTAACATGATCCTCATTAAATAATTCACCCAAATTAGGCTTCATCTCCTCGGAAATTAAACCTTGGGAAGCCTTACTTCTAATGCTTTGTCTAATGGGGATAGTATAGGTAGGACTAATAGTGGTGAAACTCATGCACTAGAGGGAAAAATTGAAATTTTAGATTTGAGTTTTGAATTATAGGAACAAAGTGTACAAAAATTGAATAATGCAAAATTTGGAAAAACAATGATTAAATAATTTGATCTTTGTTGAAAGAAGAAAATGACACAATTTCCAACAATAATTTTATGATAAATGAAAGGAAATTGGAATATAAAATTAGGGCCAATGGGCCAATGGGAGAGATCAAGAGGAAAGTTTTTCTTCCCTCCAAGGAGAGATGAAAGTTTCACTGCAGATTTCCCTTCAAAAACTTTATCCACATTACATTTAAAAGAGGGCGGAAATTCACTAGATCCAATCTCTTAGGGAAGAGATTGAATACTAAATGAATTAATAATGGTATGAAAATGATAAGCTAACCCCTCTTTTAGAATGGAAAATGGTTGAATTGTGTGCTTTGAGACTAAGTGTAAAAGTAGCAAATAACTGATTATAACTTGAAATAGAAGTGTGGGATGAAGCTGTGCACTTGGATCTGGCTATAATATGTCGAGACAAATCCGTACTGTGAATTTGAGGAAATTTTGTTGGGACCGTGTTGAAAGTGCACATGGTCCTCCAAAAAATCTGTGAAATGAAAAGGGTTTTTCCGCCTCTGCAAATGGAGTCCAAATCTACAAACACAGCTGGGCGCTTGCCACCTACACATAGAAAAGAGAGGAAAAGGGGTTGGGATTGGGGGTTTGACTTTAGGTCAAACCCCAGTTTTGGAATTAACCAAATGATGAAAGAGAGTACTTGCAAGTAAGTGTAAATGAAAGGCTGAAATGTGATTGACCTCAAGAGAGGTTGTAGATAGAGATGTACGTAGATTTGCTTGTATGGTATTAAATGTTGAAAGGGATCTTCTCTTCAATGGTTGAATCCTTGACTTGAATGCAACACCTAGCCTTGAAGGGAGACTTGAGAATGCTTAATGCTGGAAATGAATGCTTGAATGCTTGAATGTTTGAACTCATGCCCACTCTTCACTTCTTGAATTTATGCAAATGAGAGGACAAATGCAACTTATATATTCATCAATTAGGGTTAATTGATTGATTTTTCATCATAGGCCGACACAAGGAAAGTTTTCCTGCTTTAAGTGCAAAGACCAATGTAAAGATAGGACAGAGGGGGCCCCAAAATAGGGCAGGGATAGGGGTGCCACACCCATGTCCTAGAAGGATAGGGGTGCCACACCCCTATCCTTCCCTTATCACAGAACAAGAAGTAGGTTTAGGTAGTGCAGAGGGCAGAAAAAGTGAAGTTTTCAGGGATGAGCAAGTCTCGGGTCTTCGATCAGGCTTGGGGATTCGAATTGCCAATGTGAAGACCCTAATATGGTCACAAATTGCAAGGGTTGGAATTTTATGACACTACAACATGTTATGAAAAGTGAGAGGAGGAAGCCTCTTTTATAGAGATCATCCTAAAAATGGAGGGTTTATATTAAGAGGTGATATTATAAATGGTAAAGATCACATAGATGAAAGAGAATCAATAGGATTAAAGGGTAGGTAAAGATGAAGGGTGGAGATTAAGAGGTGGGTTGACTTTGGAGAAAACTCAAAGTGATTAAATAGATGGTTGACACTTGTCACATGCCTACAAATTTAGATTAAAAGAGGAAAAAAGCTAAGTGAATTAATTAAATAAATAAAAGTATTTATTTAATTAATAAAGGAAGGGGCTAGATAAAATAAATAAATAAATAAAGTATTTATTTAGTTTAGGAGACGAGGTGGGATTAAAATAAATAATTAATATTTATTTAGATTAGGAAGAAGAGGTTTAGTGAATTAATTAAATAAATTAAAGTATTAATGGTATTAAGTTTCCACAATCTAAAGCAGTCACCGGTGAGGAGGGACCTCAAAGAGATCAATCCGGACCGGTCAACAAGAGGAAACACAATGGAAACACACATATATGATGGAGGCAATGCAGATTTATTGCATGAAATTTGATTACATCCAACTAGTAACAATCGGGTTACAACATACCTGCTCACAGGCCTAGTAGAATATGTCACAACCGGGATCTTGAATCAAAATATCTATCTTCTATACATAGTCTAGCTACTTCCTTCTCTATTCGTTACATGCTAATGCATAATTATATATATATCAATTCCTTCTCCAGTCAGCCCAAAAGGGATCAAAACTCGAAGACCAAGACCTAACATGAAAATATCAAGGTTAGCCTTAGCTGAGAGATTCCTCCAAAAAATCCAAAGGATGAAACACAGATCATGAGAAAAGGTCGGCCACATGCCAAGGAACATCAAAATCAATTCCCAAGACTCCGCAAGCTTTGGAATGGGTTTCGGTAGACCACCAAAATAGGTTCAGACAATCGGTAACAAAGGAAACCGGTAACATGAAACTATCATGGAAACCAATAGCGATATCTTGCCAGAAAATGATCAGAATGTGATGTGGTCAGGAAATAAGAAATATGATCAAGTCTTCAAGTAGAATCCAACTCCTTAGGATTTGGTGAGCCAAACTGGGACACACGGAAAGGAAAGTTGAAACTACAAACAAAAAGGAAAATGTTTTTGGTTGATGCAAGATTGCTATGAACTGGGGATGCTCCTGCATCAAACATTTGAGGTTATTGAAAAAGTGAGCCTCTCACTTTACAGGGGTCAGAGAAAAACCAAGGCGGTCTGCGTCTTCCTGAGAAATCCAAGATGAATCTTCAACTGGTATGTCCTTCCACTTCACAAGATATTTTTTATATTGATTGTTTCGGGTACTACACCCAATCCTACTGTCCAAAACCTCTTCAATCTGGTTTGGATCCTTCCGAGGCAACTACTTCTCCAAGTATGCAACACTGTCCTTATTGAATTCTGGTTCAAGGTATTCATGAAGATCTGCAATGTTGAATATAGGTGAAATACTTAGACTATCTGGTAGCTCCACTTCATATGCATATCCAGAACTGAACTTCCTCAAAATCTTACAAGGTCCAAACTTCTTCATCTGCAACTTATTATAAGTTCCAACTGGGAATCTCTCTTTTCTTAGATATACCATCACTTCATTGCCAACTTCAAATTTTTTATGTCTCCTCTTCTCATCTACCTTCTCCTTATATTTGTTGTTCATGTCTTCCAAATGTTGTTTAACCTGAATATGCAATGCCGCCATGTGATCTGCAAAATCTTCTGCTTCTGAACTCTTTCGGTCTTCACTACTAATGTCTCTCAATTCTGATATACTTCTTGGATGCACTCCGATAACTATCTAAAAAGGTGTTTTTTTGGTACTTCTATTTAGTGAATCGTTGTAGGCAAACTTTTCTTGTGCAAGAATCAAATCCCAACTTCTGGTTTTATCTCCCACTAAACATCTCAACAAGTTTCCCAAGCCCTGGTTAACAACTTATGTCTGTCCATCAGTCTATGGATGAAAAGTAGAACTAAACTTTAAATCTATCTTCATCTTCTTCCAAAGTGTTCTCAAAAAATAGCCAACAAACTTAGTGTCTCTATCTGAAACTATGCTCTTAGGTAATCCATGCAATCTCACTACTTCCTTGAAAAATAGGTCTGCTACATGCAATGCATCTGATGTCTTCTTAGAAGGTATGAAATGAGTCATCTTCAAAAATCTATCCACTACCACAAATATAGAATCATTCCCTCTCAGTGTCTTAAGCAATCCAAGTACAAAATCCATGCTAATATCCTCCCAAGGTCTTACTGGTATTGTCAAAGGTTTATACAATCCCACATTCTAACTACTACCTTTTGCAACTTGACAAACTCTAAAACTCTGCACATATCTCTTCACATCCTTATAAATTTGGGGCCAAAAGTACTGCTCACTCACCAATGCAACTGTTTTGTCAATGCCAAAATGTCCAGCTAGTCCTCCACTGTGTTTTTCCTTTATCGGGTTCTCTCTCATGGAACTCTTAGGTATGCACAACTGAACTCCTCTTAATAACATTCCATCCCTAGTGAAATAATCCAAACATTTTCTCCTATCAACCATAACCAGTTCTCTACATGCTTTCCAAGGTTCTGCAAAATCCAGGATTTCATCATACAAGATCTCGAGGTCTTGAAAACCTAATACAGTTACCCTCATTTCTGTCAGTGAATTCCTTCTCCCACTCAATGCATCAACAACTTTGATAGATTTCCCATTTCTATGCTTCAACACAAAGGTGTAACTCTACAAGAATTCTACCCATCTCATATGTCTCTAATTCAACTTGCTTTGACTGTTCAAATATTGCAAAGCTTGATGATCTATATACAACACAAACTCCTTAGGCAACAAGTAATGTCTCCATTTCTTCAAGGCTTGAACTATGGCATAAAATTGTTGATCATACACTAAATATCTCCTCCGGACATCCTTCAATTTCTCACTAGAGTAGGCTAATACTCTCCCTTCTTGACTCAAGACTGGTCCTATTGTTGTTCCACTTGCATCACAATCCACTTGAAATACTTTATTGAAATCCGATAAATCTAACACATGCTGCTCAGTCACTTTCTGCTTCAACAATTCAAAGCTTCTGTTTGCTCTGGTGGTCCACTTGAATTCCTTCTGATCTCCTCTCATGGTCTCAATTATAGGGTTACAAACTAAACTGAAATTTTTGATAAACTTCCAGTAAAAACTAGCCAATCCATGAAATGATCTTACCTCTCCAATTCTTCTCGGTGTAGGCCACTCAACAATTGCTTTCACTTTCTCAGGTTCCATCTTCAAACCATCCTCACTTATCACAAATCCTAAATAGACTAACTCATCCTTCATTAAAGTATACTTCTTGATATTGATCGTCAACTTTTATTCTCTCAATCTCTACAAAACTTATCTTAACTGCAACAAATGCTCCTCCTTTGTCTTACAAAAAATTGGAGTGTCATCCAAATACACAATAACAAACTTGCCCAAGAGTTTCTTCAATACCTCATTCATCAGCCTCTTGAAAGTACTCGGTGCATTAGTAAATCCAAATGGCATCACCAACCATTCATATAGTCCATCATTTGTCTTAAATGTTGTCTTCCACTCATCACCTTCTCTGATCCTGATCTTATGATATCTACTCTTCAAATCTATCTTTGTAAAGTATTTTTCTCTACTAAAATAGTCCATTATGTCATCCATCCTAGACAAAGGAAACCAATATTTCATTGTGATCTTGTTTATTGCTCTCGAATCAGTACACATTCTCCACTCTCCATTCTTCTTAGGTGCTAATATTGTTGGTATTGCACAAGGGCTCAGACTCTCCCTGATCAAACCTTTCCTCAATAGCTTCTGCACTTGTCTCTTCAGTTCTTCATTCTCTGTCGGTGTCAACTGGTGTGCAACTTTGTTAGGCAAACTAGCTCTGAGAACCAAGGCCATGCAATGACTAATACTTCTTACATGTGGCAATCCATCAGGTACATTATCTTAAATGATGTCCTCATATTCTGTCAGCAAATATCTTATCTCTTGTGGGTGCTCTCCTTCCGGTTCTAGTCTCTCTGTCTTCTTAGGAATTAAGGCAAAACACACATTCTCATATCTCAGTCCATCCATGAATTTCCTTCCATCTACTCAACAGATTCTAGCAATCGTACAAACTTCACTTGTCAAAGGTTCCTCCAAAGGTAACAAGGTTTTCTTCATCCCATTGGCCACAATAGTGTATGTATTCATCCTCCCATCATGTACTGCCTGTCTATCAAAGTGCCAAGGTCTACCCAACAAAAGATGACAAATATCCATAGGCATAATATCACATAAGACTTCATCATGATAATTCCCAATTTTCAATTTCACCAAACATTGTTCACTTACTAACAGCTTATGTTCATCTTGAATCCATGCTATCTGCTAAGGCTTAAGGTGTTTCAATCTCTCAGATTTCAACTTATTCACCATCTCCTGTGAAACAAGATTATTTGAACTGCCACTATCAATAACAACTTTACAACACTTACCAGATACCTTACATCTGGTCTTGAACAGATTCTTCCTCTACAAAAGCTCTTCATCTCCTCCAGTATGACACAAAGCTCTCCTCGTCATCATCAGTTCTCCATCTTCTAGTTTATTGTTTGATCCAGTGTGGTTTTCTTCCACCACTGCTTCTCTTTTGGTAGTCTTTGTCTTCTTACACTTGAATGCACGATGTCCTTCTCCTCCACACTTAAAGAAAGTTCCTCTAAATGTCCTCTTGTCCTGTCTTCCAAAATTCTCATTCTGGTAACCATTTGGTTCTCTCCTCTGATAAGGATTTCTGTCATCCTTCTGGTATGAATTACCTTCTTTTTTCACTTCCTTATCCTTGTTCTGATCTATACTAGTTCCTCTTCCTCCTTGAAATATTCCTCCGGTAAACCTTCCACCTCTACCTCTCTGTCTCTGCTCATGTCTTTTGTTCAACTTCTCTTCAGCCTTTAGGGCATACTAGTAAGCCTCTTCAACACTCTCCAATTTGATCATATTGAGATCATCTTGTATAGACATCTGCAATCAATTCAAATATCTTGCAACTTGTTCAACTTCATCATCAATATGTCCGGATTTGATGTTCAACTTGTAAAATGCTTCGGTGTACTCCTTCACAGTAGATTCCTCTTGTCTCAGATTCTGCAACTTCTAGAGAAAATCCACTTGATAATTTGTTGGCACAAAGTTTGATTTCAGCTAAGCAATCATCTGATCCCATGTCTCAATCTTTTCTTTACCTCTTCTCTGTCTATCATCTTGCAAATGCTCCCACCAAAGAGATGCATACCTTTCAACCGAGTAGACATATTTCACCTTCCTCTCTTTTGTAGTATCTTCAAAATCGAAATACTTCTCCATTTCTGAGATCCAATCCATCAATTCATCTAAACATAACTTCCCATCATATTCTAGTGGGGTAAAATGAGGTTTAGTATTCGCTGTACTCAAAACCCTCAAAAACCTTTCTTCATCTGGATCAACCGTTGGTAGGTTTACTTGTTTTGTCAAGGCTTCTTCTCCTCCATCTTCACTCACATCTTCAATATGTCGGCCTCTTCTTTGGGCTGTCTCCATGACTTCTAACCGAGCTGCTATTTCTTGCAACATCTCCATCACAGCAAGGTCTACATTCCCACGCGCTCCACCGTTCCTAGTTCCTCTTTGCACCATCATTCATGCTAGTCCTCTATAGCTGCAGGTTGGATCCACAATCCACCACCCTACAACAAGAAATTCAGGACACGCAACCTCCGGAATGAAACTTCACTCTGATACCAATTGAAGGAGTCATCGGTGAGGAAGGACCTCAAAGAGATCAATCCAGACCGGTCAACAAGAGTAAACACAACAAAAACACACGGATATGATGGAGGCAATGCAGAACAGGTAGTTGTATTGTATGAAATCTGATTACATCCAACCGGTGACAACCAGGTTACAACATATCGGCTCATGGGCCTAGTAGAATAGGTCACAATGGGGACCTTGAATTGAAATATATATCTTCTATGCATAGTCTAGCTACTTCCTTCTCTATTTATTACATACTAATGCGTAATTACAAATATATATTGATACAAAGGATCTAGTCGGCCCAAAAGGGATCAAAACCCAAAGAACAAGACCTAACATGAAAATAACAAGTTCGGCCTCCGCAAGGAGATTCCTCCAGAAAATCCAATGGGTGAAACATAGATCATAGGAAAAGGTTGGCCACACACCAAGGAACATCAAAATCAATTCCCAAGGCTCCACAAGCTTCGGAATGGGTTCGGGTAGATCACCAAAATAGGTCTAGGCAATCGATAACAAAGGAAACTGGTAACAAGAAACTGTCATGGAAACCGATAGCGATGTCTTGCCAGAAAATTATCCAAATGCAATGCGGTCAAGAAACAAAAAAGATGATCAAGTCTTCAAATAGAATCTGACTCCTCGGGATCCGATGAGCCAAAACCGGGACACGCAAAAAGGAAAGTTAAAACTGCAAACATAAAGCAAAACAAAAAGGAAAATGTTTTTGGTTGATGCAAGATTTCTATGAACCAGGGATGCTCCTGCATCATAATCCATAATGAATTAATACAAATGCTTCCGGATTAGATTGTGCACACATTTTTTTGCATCAATGTTTCAGATCACACTCCATGATCCATCATCATGATAAAAAGAGAGCATGAGGAGATAAAAATGAAAGGTGCAGACCTAGAGATAGTCTAAATAAGAGATTGGAAGGAGGTTGCACGAGATAGTCTAAATAATTAAAATATTAACTTAATTATTAGAAGATATTAGGATAAAATAAGTAAATAAATAGTAAATATTTATTTAATGAAGAGGACAATTTTAGGTTTCTACACTCAAAAGCTATAAAAAAACACCCAAAGGGAATGACTCCCTTCACAATCCTAATTTAAGAAAGTATTATAGAAAGGGTTAAAGAACTTGTGTATTCAAAAATAAGATATATTCTTCAAAATTTGTAGAGTCAAATGTGTGAGAGTGATAGAGAGCATTAAAAATCTTGACTTCCTTTTTTTGTTTCAAAATGGCAATTCAAATTGGTTTTGTTTTATGCCATTACATGTAGGACCATTACTTATATGAAATATGTGTGGGAAGGTAACACTCCAATGACCATTGAAATTGTGAATTTTTTCTAGCACAACACACAAATATTTACACAAAGTGCTCTTCTTTGTTAAATTTGGACTAAATACTTGTTAGGAACATCATAAAGTTTATAGAAAGACAAGGTTTTGGTATTAAAATTTTGTATTTGAAATTTTTTAATCCAAGGCTAAAGAGAGGACATTATGTAGTTTGAAATTTCAGGGGCATGCAATTTTTGACACTACAATTATACTACTCACTTTATTTGTGTTATTGTTTGATTTAACTTATGTTATTGTATGAATTGTAGACTACAAAACCATTTTGTTATCTCTTGGGGATATGAGGAATCACCACAGGGTATGTGACATACTCCATAAAGGCTATCTAGTTTATAATTTGTAGTGAGTGTTCATCCTTAATTTATTATCCTAATGCTTCTATTTTTTAATGATCAAAATAAAAGTATTTTGAGATCAATGTGTGTACCAGATATTGTTGAACAAATTTTATTTATGTTTTTAATGTTGATAAAAGTGAGATTGCCCAAACCCTTGTGAAATAGAGTAGTTAGAGTAAGTAGAATGACATATGAGACAAACCAAATCATCCAACAAAATAGTTTAGAGAGATACACAACTACAACCCAACTACCAAACATAATAACAATCAAAGAAGAAACAACATAAGAACTTAGGACCTGGATTAAACAAAGCCAAACCCAACCCTATTCAATCTCACATCATTGTAGTACGAGATTGATTTAGGAAAACCTTTCTTATGCATTTGTACAATAGGTCATGAAATATTATCATCCAAGTCCACAAAACAAGGAGAAGCAGGTGAGAAATCCTCCACAGAGGGCCCATCAATATGCACAAAAGAAACAATGTAATGAAAAGGCATAGAAAGTTGAATTGTCACTGCTTGAGTGGGATGAACTTGAATCGAAGCCAAATGCACAGTGGACTAAGTGGCCAAACAAGGAGGTGTATGTGACTCTCTAATGGGAGTCGATGGAGTAGTAGGGGTAGGATTTACCAAAGTCATGCTAGGTGCCTCAAATTCCATTTATATTTCTCTAACCTTACATCTTGATATATAATATTTTTTTTGTAGATTAGGATATTCAAAATTATCTTTCTATAGAATTTTGTTAAGCATTGAATTTATTTAAATTTTTTATATGCAACTAAATTTACTATTTTTGAAGAGGAATCCAAATCTATACATGAATATTACCTACATCTCATTATATATATATATATATATATATATATATATATATATATATAATATATATATATATATATATATATATATATATATATAGTAACTTGTGTAGATAATATTACTTTGTATAGTGTATCCTTAAATTATGAAATTATTTTTTAGATCATCACATTAGTATTCATGATAATATTTTTCATGTGCATGGGATGCTTATTATGCACCTTTATCTCATCATGAATTAGATCATCACCATCAACTTTTGGTGCAATCATGGTTAGTAGGGACCTTAAGGAGATCAACCCGGATAGTGTTGCTGGAGTAAAACACAAGGGAAACAAGACAAGATGATGGAGGAAATGCAAAACTGATTGAATTATATCATGAAAACCATTTACAATTTGTCGGCAACATGCGGGCTACAAGAATCAACTCTCTGGCCTGAATGCATACATGCTCAATTACAGTATCGGTCAACTCCAGAAGTCTTGATCTCAAGATAGATCTTCTATGTTCTAAAAATAGATTTCTACGAGCTTAATTATATTGATTTATATGATCAAGAGGGATCCACATCGGTCCAAGAAGAATCAAATGCCGATGAACAAAATGAAATGTGTAAAAGCATCAAGTTGGCCTTCACCAATGAAAATCCTCTAGAAAAACCAAAGGACGAAGTGCGGACCAAAGGGAAGGTTGGACACATGCCAAGGAATGTTGGAAACAACAAATTGAATCTTACAAACTATGGAAAGGATCCACAAGATTCACCAATAGAAAAATAGCTCCAAGCTGTTTTGGTGTTCTAAGCCAAAAAATTGTCTCAGATTCCAGAATCAATAACTTGTCGAATAAAGGTCCAAACGTCCCATAGACTTAGGATAAGGAAGATAATCATCTCCACAAGAAAAATCTAGCTTTGTAAGATCCAGTGAGCAAATGCAAGAAAATGCAGAAATAAATGTTGAAACTGCAAAATAGGAAACAAATTGAAAAGGAATATTTATGGTTGATACAAGATTGTCAAGAACTAGGGATGCTCTTGCATTAGACATCTGGGGTTGATTAAAAAAGGTGATTCCCTCACTTTGTTGGGGTCAGAGGAGAACCAAGGTGGTCTACCTCTACCTAAGAAATCCAAGATGAATCTTCAACTTGTCTGTCCATCCATTTCACAAGTTACTCTCTATATTGGTTTCTCTTGGTGCTACACCCAATCCGACTGTCCAAAATATCTTCAATCTGGTTTGGTTCCTTCTGGGCATCTACTTCTCCAAGTCTGCAATAATGTCTTTACTGAATTCTAATTCATGATACTGATGTAGATCTGTAATGTTGAATATAGGTGAAATACCCAAACTATCTAGTAACTCCACTTCATATGCATTTTCGGAACTGACTTTCCTCAAGATCTTATAAGATCCAAACTTTCTCATCTACAACTTGTTATAGGTTCCAACTAGAAATCTTTCTTTTCTCAGATATACTATCACTTCATCCCAAACTTCAAATTCCTTATGTCTTCTCTTCTCATCTAATTTGTCCTTATACTTGTTCATCTCCTCCAATTGTTGTTTAACCTAAATATGTAAGGCCTACATATGATCTACAAATTCATTTGCTTCTTCACTCCTCTTGTCTTCATTACTGATATATCTTAATTTTGATATACCTCTAGGGTGTACTCCGGTAACGATCTCAAAAGGTGTTCTTTTGGTACTCTTGTTCACTGAATTATTATAGGAAAACTATACTTGAGCAAGAATCAAATCCCAACTTCTGATCTTATCTCTAGCTAAGCATCTCAACAAATTTCCCAAACTCTTGTTTACTACCTCTGTCTATCCATTACTCTATGGGTGAAAGGTAGAACTAGATTTCAAATCCGCCTTCAACTTCTTCCAAAGTGTCCTCCAAAAATAACCAACAAACTTAGTGTCTCTGTCTGAAACTATGCTCTTAGGTAATCCATGCAATCTCACTATCTCCTTGAAAAATAAGTCAGCTACATGCACTATGTCTGATGTCTTCTTACAAGGTATGAAATGAGCCATCTTTGAGAATTTATCCACCACCACAAATATAGAATCATTCCCTCTTTGTGTCTTAGGCAATCCAAGTATGAAATCCATGCATATGTGAAAGGAAATAAAAGAGCAAGGAAAGGAAAATTAATCCAAGAAAGTTTATGATGAAGTAATTGTTACCAAGAGAAAAGCAATAAACTTGGAGCATCACCCAAATGAGAAGAAGGAGGCACAAGAACTTTTGAAAGGGGAAAAGCAAAGAAAAACCCCTTGTGATATTATGAATGAGACAATGCCTAAAAATGAGAGAGAGAGAGAGAGAGCAAGAAGCTCTTTACAATATTGTCATTAAGAAGAAATGAGAGAGGAGGCATCTCTTAAATAGAGATGAGGAGAGGAGTTACAAAGTAACTCCAAATCTATGAATGCCACCATTCATAAAATGTGTGTGCCATGTGTTCACATCCTCTTATGGAGGAAATCTAATATTCCTTAATAAAGGAAAATAAAATAAATGACTTGTCCTCACACATGTACTAGAGGACAAATTACATGTAGCAATTCCAAAGGAATATCCTAAATTAAATAAAAAATAAACCTAAGCTAAGTAAAGATTAAATATTCTAACATCCCCCCTTAAGCTTTACTTGGGGAGTTTACATCAAACCCTTCAATGGGTTGTAATCCAAGATTTTTACAATGAAATTGGAATTTTTCTTTACAAAGTGGCTTGGTCAAAATATCTGCAACTTGGTCTTCCCCCTTGCAATAGAGGAGTGAAACTTGCTTGTCTTCAATTTGTTCTCTAATAAAGTGGTGTTGGAGAGCAATGTGTTTTGTCCTTGCATGGAAAACTGGATTTTTAGCCAAGGCAATGGCACTTTGGTTGTCACAATACAATGGAGTTGGTTCGTGTTGAGGTAGACCCAAATCTTCAAGTAGTCTTCTAAGCCACAAGACTTCTTTGGAAGCATTAGTGCATCCTTTGTACTCAGCTTCAGTGGATCCAAGAGAGGTAGATTGTTGCTTTTTACTATTCCAAGAAATTGCTCCTGAACCAACAAAGAAACAATAACCACAAGTAGATTTCCCATCATTGGGATCTCCACTTAGATCGGAATCAGTAAAACCTTTTAAAGTAAAATCAGAATTTGCATCATAAAACAAACCTACATTAATTGTTCCTTTAATATATCTTAAAATTCTTTTAGCAACTTTAAAGTGTGTTTGTTGAGGTTTAGACATAAATCTTGAAACCAAACCAACACTATAAGCAATATCGGGCCTAGTAAGAGTTAAATAATTTAAACTTCCAACTAATTGTCTATACAAAGTAGCATCAACAAGAGGAGTTTGCATATCAAGCATTAACTTAGTGCCTAATTCAATAGGAATTGAAACATGATGAGCATCATTCATTTTAAACTTATCTATGAGATATTGAGTATATTTACTTTGAGATAGGAAAATTCCTTTAGAGGTTTGCCAAATTTGCATTCCTAAGAAATAATGTAAAAGACCTAAATCAGTCATTTGAAATTTTGGATTAAGTTGAAACTTAATATCAGAAATCAAAGTATTGGAACTTGAAGTAAGAATCAAATCATCTACATACAAGATAATAATTATAATATCATCTTCACTATGTTTAATATACAAGTTAGGATCATTTTTACTTCTAATAAAGCCTTGAGAAAGAAAGAATTCATTAATCTTTGCATACCACTCCCTAGGAGATTGCTTTAATCCATAAATTGATTTCTTTAATTTACAAACTAAGTGTGCATTACCTTCTTTAATAAAACTAGGAGGTTGAGACATATAAATTTCCTCATGTAAATCACCATTAAGAAAAGCACTTTTAACATCCATTTGGTGAATAGGCCAATTCATTCTAGAAGCTAATGCAAGCACAAGTTTAATTGTAGGCATTTTAGCAACAGGAGCAAAAGTTTCATTATAATCTAAGCCTTCAATTTGAGAGAAACCTCTAGCAACTAATCTAGCTTTAAATTTACTAACTTGATTATTAGCATTCAATTTAGTTTTATAAAGCCACTTGCAAGAAACAAGATTTTTACCATGAGGCAAGGGAACTAAATCCCAATTTTTGTTAGAAATTAGAGTATCGTATTCTTCCTTCATTGCTTTTTGCCAATGTGGTTGATTTTTAGCTTGATCAAATGTTTTAGGATCATTAGAATTCATAATAGTAGTCATTAAAGCATAATTACAATAATTAACTCTCCTAGCTTGAAGTTTATCCATTCTAGCTAAGTATTCATCACTATCTTGAATTAAAGATTTAAACCATTTAGGTATTCTTTTAGAAGTAATGGATTCATCACTAGAAGAAGAGTCATGAGGAGTAGAGTTATTATTATCATCATCACTATCACTAGAAGGAATAGAAAGAGATGCATTAGGAGTAGGGTTAAGAGAAGGAGGGTGGTCCTCCACAAGCACCACTTTGGTTTGACCAAGTTCATCATCCTTCACTTTAGAACAATCATGAATGCCCTTTTCTGCAATACAAACATCTCTTGCAACTTTTACCTTGTTAGTAATACGATTATAAACTCTATAACCTTTAGTATTTTCATCATAACCAACAAAAATAAAAGGAGAAGATTTAGCATCTAATTTTTTTCTTTTCTCCTTAGGTTTGTGAACATAAGCTATGGAACCAAAAATTCTTAAATTTTGCAAATTAGGCTTTCTACCAGACCAAGCTTCTTCAGGAGTTTTATCCTTTAAGGCTTTGGTAGGTGTTCGATTAATTAAATATGTTGCACAAGCCATAGCTTCAGCCCAAAACTTGTAATCCATATTTTTAGCATGCAATAAACATCTAGCCATTTCAACAATTGTCCTATGCTTCCGTTCTGCTACACCATTTTGTTGTGGTGTATAAGGAACGGTAAGCTCATGTTTAATTCCAAAAGATTTTAAATAAGCATTAAATGCATTATTGACATATTCTCTTCCATTGTCAGTACGAAGAATCTTAATTTTAGAACCAGATTGCCTTTCTACAAAAATATGAAATTCAGTAAAAACATCAAGCACTTGATCCTTACTATGAAGGAAATATATCCATGTTCTCCTTGAAAAATCATCAACAAAGGTAAGTGCATACCGTGAACCTTGGATGGAGGGATTCTCCATGGGACCCAAGAGATCACTATGAACGAGGTGCAATTTAGTGTATGCCCTCCAAGATTGACCATGAGGAAAGGGTTCCCTATGCATCTTACCACTCATGCAACCATTGCAAACAATTTGAGAAGGAACAATAGTAGGCAATCCATCAACCATATTTGCTTTTTGCATCAATGAAATATAATTAGAATTGAGATGGCCAAGTCTTTCATGCCATATAGTAAAATCAACAGTAGTAAGCAAAGAATACTTTGGAGGAGCAAATTCATAGAACTTGAATAAGTTATCACTATCCATTTTAGCAGTAGCAATAACATGATTAGTGTTTGGATCAATGATATAACATACGCCCCTATAAAAGTTAATCTTATAATCTTGACAAAGTTTAGGAACTGAAATCAAATTTGATTTTAATTCAGGAACATAAAGAACATCATGTAATTTCCCATTAGGAACATTCACATCACCAATAGCTTCAACTTTACAACTATGATTATTAGCTAATTGAACAGGAATATTAGAAGTATCGGGATGCAAAGATTCAAAACATTCTTTATGAGAAGTAACATGTTGAGATGCACCAGAATCAATAATCCACTCAAGTGGTTGAGAAACATTATAAGTACATGTAAATGCATGACGAGATGAATTACCATTATTATTATTACCCTTCTTATAATGAGGTTTATGTTGATTATTTTGATTCATGGGCTTTTTACCATTTTGTTTCTTAAAACAATTATTAGTAATATGTCCATCTTTCCCACAATATGTGCAATGGGGTCTTGTTTGAGAATTATTCCTTTGATTATTGTGATTATTATTATGATTATTATTATGAGAATTATTATGATAGGATTTAGAATGAGATTGATAATTAGAAGATTTGTGATTGTTAGGATGATTATTATTATGATTATGATTATGTTTATTATTGTTGGATCTAAAGTTATTATTATGATTTTGATTTTTAGACATAAAAGCATGTTCGCTATTTTTAAGAGTACCAAATTGAATTAATTTAGCTTCCTCTTGACGCAATAAATTACGAAAAATATCATATGTTAATTGAGTAGCTAAGCTAGGAATAGCAAGTTGAGCATGAATATTCGTAATAAATTGTTGAAATTGACGAGGAAGACATTTTTTAAGAATAAGATGAATTAAACGTAAATCAGCTAGAGTAACTCCTAAACCAGTTAATTGACTATTAACAGAATCAAACTTTAATAAGAATTCATCCATAGTTTTAAAATCCGTATACCTTAGATCTTCAAGTTGATCTTGAAGTTGAATTTTTCGGGATTCATTTGAGCTATCATAAGTAGTTTTTAAAATTTCCCAAGCTTCATGCACTTTTGTACAATGTCCAATTAAAACATACAAATCAGGAACCATTGAAATACACATTAAACCAAGTGCTTCCTCATTTTGAGCCTTCCATCTATCTAGGTCGGCTTGAGGAGCAGATGTAGCGGGTTCAAATGTCTTATCAGTCGCAACATCCAAAAGGTGTTTGAAACGAAAAATAAACGAAATATGTGTTTTCCAAGAATGATAATTGGAACTATTTAATTTAATTTCTGGAATTAATGTAGACATGATAGCAAAATAATGAACAAATTATGCTTAATAATAAAAAAAAATGCCCTCTGGGATTAAAAAAAATAAAAAAAACTTTAACCTCCTTGATTTAAAAAAACTAACTAAATTTGAATAATATATATATATTTTTAAATAACAATTTTTTTAGACCAAAAAAAATTGCAATTTTCAAAGTTTTAATAAAACTTTAATTTCAGTTAAAAAACTTTATATTAAAAAACTTTAAATCTTAATTAATAATAAAATAAAATTATTGAAAAAAAACTTTTTAAAGAGAGAAAGCTTTATTAAAAAGCTTATAAACTTTTTTTTTAAATAAATTAATATTTAACTAAACTAAATTGTAGTTTAGTTTATTTTAAATAGACTTTACTTAAAAGAAACTTAAACTTTTATTTAAAATAAAGTAAGGTAAAACTTATATGAATAGGAAACTTTAAAATTAAAGAAAATTTAAACTTAAATTATAAAACTTAGCTACTCAACGTGAAATGTTAAAGGCAAAAAAAAATAATAATGGCTCCTGCATGCAATGAATGACAAAAAATTGACAGAGGCGTTACTACACAGGTGACAGAAAGACAGATTATGATGATTTGCAGGGAATACACAGTGCAGCACAGAGAAGTAACAGATTATGATGATTTCTTAGTCTGAGTTTGTATCTACAAATTAGGGAGCTTCTGATCCTTTTATTGTGCTTGGTAATTCAGACCTTAACTTCTTATCTTTTTATTATGCTTGATCCTGCGGGTTTAGCAATGTCAATATCTTACGCTTAAACCTCTGGATTCTAAGTGAACAATTTGAAATGAGGCAACCAATGGAGGGCAACTCTGTCGAGCTCGCTTATACAGGCGACTGCTTCCAGGTATCAGGCAGCATAATGAATAAGACGAAACCAAAAGATTTCAGCTTGGAGCGCTTAACGGTGAATGCCAGGTATAGTTGAATGACTCAGCTTGGAGTAACGGTGAATGACTCAGCTTGGAGCGCTAATGTTACAGCTGAAGGAAGCGTGGAGGTGAATGCAGACTTGGGGTGAATGCAGCGCTGGAGGTGTGGATGCGAACTCGTGTTGTTAAATTAGGAGCCTTAGTTAATTACCAACATAGTATTTTTATAAAGGATGCGAAAGTTCTTGCAGTCACTTGAACTGTTTTCAGTGCACTCACTTTCTCTCAGAAACTGTCTGGGCTACCACCAGAAACTGTTTTTCAACGTCTCCTTAAAGACAATCTTGTGGCCAAAGGCGTATTCAAACAAGCAGAATAACAACACTATCCACGGCTTCTAGTCACTGTTTTTTTGTATTTCTATAAGATTTTTACAGTGAGATGACTGCAATTTTGGCTCAGTCCTCTGGCTTTACTGTCTTATGAGGGTTATGCAAAACTTGTTATGAGGGTTATGCAAAACTTGTTCTTTTAAAGATCTATGCTCAAGCCGCTTTTAACAGTTAAAAAAAATTTTGATTTTAGAGTTGATGGATGGAGATTTTAGATTTTACTTTGAAAATGATTTTAGATTTTAAATTTTCAAAATGCTTAAATACAGAGAAGGTTTGAAATAAACTGATAAAGAATAAATTATATCTGCCTTAAAGAGAAATTATAATAGCTTGCTACAATCAGTTATTTTTACAATATAAACCCTTTTATTTATCAATAACACCTGCAAATAAAGATGTTAGGACTGAATGGCAGATTCAAACAAATTGAATCAGAATAGTTGTAAGCAAAAAGAGTTAAAATCTGCAAGTGAATCAGAAATGAAATTTAATAATAAATTAGTTTTGGCGGCAAGCCGACCAAATAAATTTAGAAGACTAAGTTTGGCGGTAAACCTTCCAAACTAAATGAATATGAAATCTAAAATATGCAGGAAAAGAAGTTAGCACCGGAGTTTTGGCGGCAAGCCTTCCAAAACTTTAAAATAATTAAATTTGAACTAGAAAGAAGGAACTTTGGCGGCAAGCCTTCCAAAGCCCTTTTTAATAAAAAACTAACTAGAATAGGAGATTAAACGTGCAGGCAAACTTGTTAACAAGTTTGAAAAAAAGTTAAAATTTGAAACCAAAACCTGCACAATAGAAAATATTAGTAAAAAAAACTTCTTCTCCTCTCAAGAATGCCTCCAACAAGGTGAACTCCACTGAATGGTAACCTTCACCAATGTTAACTTAAAACAAGGATTAGAAACCTGCTCTGATACCATGAAAGGAAATAAAAGAGCAAGGAAAGGAAAATTAATCCAAGAAAGTTTATGATGAAGTAATTGTTACCAAGAGAAAAGCAATAAACTTGGAGCATCACCCAAATGAGAAGAAGGAGGCACAAGAACTTTTGAAAGGGGAAAAGCAAAGAAAAACCCCTTGTGATATTATGAATGAGGCAATGCCTAAAAATGAGAGAGAGAGAGAGAGAGAAAGAAGCTCTTTACAATATTGTCATTAAGAAGAAATGAGAGAGGAGGCATCTCTTAAATAGAGATGAGGAGAGGAGTTACAAAGTAACTCCAAATCTATGAATGCCACCATTCATAAAATGTGTGTGCCATGTGTTCACATCCTCTTATGGAGGAAATCTAATATTCCTTAATAAAGGAAAATAAAAGAAATGACTTGTCCTCACACATGTACTAGAGGACAAATTACATGTAGGAATTCCAAAGGAATATCCTAAATTAAATAAAAAATAAACCTAAGCTAAGTAAAGATTAAATATTCTAACAATATGTCCTCCCAAGGTCTCTCTGGAACTGTCAAAGGCTTATACAATCCCACATTCTGACTACTACCTTTTGCAATCTGACAAACTTTATAGCTTTTCACAAATTTCCTAACATCCTTATGAATCTGAGGTCAAAAGTAATGTTCACTCAGCAATGCTACTGTTTTGTCAACACCAAAGTATCCATCTAATCCTCCACTATGCTTCTCCCTCATATAACTCTTAGGTATACACAACTAAACTCCTCTGAATAATATTTCATCCTGAATGAAATAATCCAACCACTTACTTCTATCCACCTTAACCGGTTCTCTATAGGCTTTCCAAGGTTCTACAAACTCTGCGTCATCATCATACAAGGTCTTCAACTCCTGAAATCATAACATTGTCACTCTCATCTTTGTCAGCAAATTTCTCCTTCTACTCAATGCATCTGCAACTTTATTTGACTTCCCACTTCTATTCTTCAACACAAAGGTGTAACTTTGTAAGAACTCTACCCATCTCATATGTCTTTGATTCAACTTACTCTGATTGTTTAAATAATGCAAATCTTGATGATCAGTATACAACAAAAACTCCTTAGGCAACAAGTAATTTCTCCACTTCTTCAAGGCTTGAACTATAGCATAAAATTCCTAATCATACACTAAATATCTCCTTCTTGCATCATTCAATTTTTCACTAAAATAAACTATTGATCTTCCTTCCTGACTTAACATTGCTCCAATTGTATTTCCACTTGCATCGCAGTCCACTTGAAATACTTTTCTAAAATCTAAAACAAGTTGCTCAGTTACCTTATGCTTCAACAATTCAAAAATCTTATTTGCTCCAGTTGTCCATTTGAAATCCTTCCTATCTCCTCTCATTGTCTCAATCATAAGGCCACAAACTAAACCGAAATTTCTAATAAACTTCCAGTAGAAACTAGCCAATCCATATAATGATCTTACCTCTCCAATTCTTTCTGGTGTAAGTCATTCAACAATTTCTCTTACCTCATATTTGCTAAGGAATATGGAAAGAGAGAAATGAGAGAGTGTTCAAAGTGAAGGCTTCTAAGTTTCAAATAATTTTTGAAAAAATCAAATGAAATATATTGGAGAATATCAATATCATGGGTGGAACAGCCAACCCCAAAGATCGGGAGGATTATGTTATTTTCAAGAATTGGAGACTAAACGGAAGTGACATCTTTCAAGCTAATCCAAGGGAAGGTGTGAAATGGGAAATCCCTCCTCATGGCTGGATGAAAATCAACTTCGATGGCACCTCAAAGGGTAACCCTGGCAATGCGTGGTGTGGAGTGGTTTTAAGGGATGAATGGGGAAAATGCAAATCCATTAAATGTATCCCTATTGGCAATCAAACTAATCATGTTGTTGAGGTCATTGCACCTTATCATGGGATGGTTCTAGCAAAGGAAGCCAATTGTACCAGAGTATGGTGTGAAGGAGACTCTTTGAACATCATAAATTGTTTGAATAAGGTGTTCTCACCCTCTTGGTATATAAATAATGCTATTAAAGCTACAAAGGAATTAAGTGAAACCTTTGATATGTGTTTTTTCACGAATGTTTACAGGGAAGCTAACTCATGTGCTGACTGGGCAGCCAACCCGACCTGCTGATCTGAGAAAATCATTACCATTAATGGGGAAGGCACACTTGTGTGTGAGGCAAAATCCTTTCTCGAACTAGACTATATCTAGATGAGGCAATGTGGCATCATTAATCATATTTCCTAATGCTTTTCCACCTTTTTTCGATGAAGGTTTATAGTGATAGTTATGATACTTAATGTTAAGTACAAATGCCAAGCTAATAAGATGAGAGGGGGGTTGAATCATACAACCTTAATCTTCCATAAAAACAACAGATTCAACCTCCATAATGTATACTTCAGTAATATAACCAAAACTGCTAAACATGCAAACTCAAAAGCATATAAACATCATAAAACTCATAACACCAGATTTAACGTGGAAACCCAAATAGGGAAAAACCACTGTGGGATTTCGGACCCACTAAGAAATATACTCTTCTAGAGTATGCTTGGTTAAAAGCAAATCCTGTTAAAGATTACAAACACATTGCTAGATGTGACCCAGTTAAGGGATTTCCCTCAGATTTGTTAGGATCTTCACCTTGTTAGAAGTGATCTTGTTAAAGGATTTTAAGCACTCAATCAGAATGTCACCTTGCTAGAGGGTTTTACAAATAAGACTGTTATGTCCACTCGGTTAAGAGATTTTCTGTCACTTCACAAAATAACAGTAATAAAAATATATCTGCAAATTCACATCTAAAATGCTAAAGAAGATTCTTGTTTGTTAAATATAATATAGACATAGAACTTTATCTTGTCCATCTGTTGGGCTCTATACTCTATTATTCAAACAGGTCTTCAAGCTTCAGTGCTCAGTAATCACTATGTAGCATCCCTGTGTATACACTTGCCCGCATACATTGTTTATCAATAGTTCCTTATTTATAAACAATTGCTAACCGTTTAATCTCCTTGATCACATTTCCCATGATCAATCATAGCCATCAGATCTTCACACTTGACCAGGTTCAATGTATCCTTTGATCTGAAAATGTTTTACCCCACCTTGGAACTTGCATATATTTCTTGGAACTTGTGCTAGGGTATTGCGGTTCAATCTGTGTTGTAGATCTTCTCACCGTTCTTCCTTTGCCATAGATTCTTTAACAAATTTCATGCACGACATACCAATCATTTAATCAGTTCCAGCTCATCAGCTCCCTTCATTAAATAATGCTTTTATTCATTTAATGCATTTTGTTACTACTCAGTTGCAACTCGGTAAATACTAAGCTTCACTCGGTAGACATTTCGCCTTCATTAACTGATAAAGATAACCTTAGGGTTTACCAACTAGGTTCCTTAGGGTTTACCAACTAGGTTCTTTGCTCGGTAACATAGTATAGTATTAACCTTACAATCAACAACATATGTAGGATATCAAAACAATATAAACATCATGATCTCATCATTGTCTAACTCGGTAATAGTTTCCCATTGAATAACTTATTCCTCCCCTTATTCATCATATTCTTTCTATGTCTTTTACTGACATCGTTATACTCATCAAATCATACTTCTTAAGATATGGCAACATCATAATGAATTAGAAAATCAATTTCTTGACATCAATGACAAAATAATAATATTAAGACAGTAAACATCCTTAATCAGTTATATCCATAATCATCAACAACCTTCTCAATATCCTAATTGAAATGCCAACAATCTCTCCTTGTCTGTTATAATGCCAACAATCTCCCCCTTTGGCATTGATGGCAAAACCAATTGATTTGACCTAATTGATTCAGATTGTTGTAATGCTGAAATGCTCTCCCCCTATTATTAGTCGTCTCCCCCATACATTAGTCTTCTCCTCTTTTCTTCAGTCTTCTCCCCCTTTGACAACAATGCCAAAAAGTAAATAACTAAAACATAATTTCTTCCTGTATGAAGTGATTTCCTGCTGTTGTGTGTCAACTTAGTCTCGGTCGGAGCATTTATGTCTTCAATTCCTCTTCCCTTTATTGTTTCCTGCACACCTTTAGATAACCTCATAAAGTGTGTAAATCAACATCAACTTCTAAAAGATATTCTGTAGAGTCATCGAATTGATGCTTTCACCGAACTCGGTCAGTGAGTAGAAGATAGGGGTAGGACCCCTAACTTACTTCTGAGATACTCAAAAGTGTCCCTTGGCAGTGGCTTGGTGAAGATATCTACTATTTTCTCCTTTGTGCTAACATACTCCAACACCACTTTCTTCTCTTGAGCTTCTTCTCTAAGATAATGATATTTAATAGAGATGTGCTTAGTCTTAGAGTGCATAATAGGATTCTTTGAAATGTTAATGGCACTAGTATTGTCACAGAATATAGTTACTGGCTTGGTAACTTTCTCATTTATACCTTCCAATAGTTGTTTGATCCATGCTATGTTGGTACAATTCAATGTTGCAGCAATGTATTCAGCTTTTGCAGTTGACTATGAAACACATCCTTGTTTCTTGCTAAGCCAACTCACTAGTCTTTCTCCTAAAATGAAAGCTCCTCCACTTGTGCTTTTTCTGTCATCAATGTTGTCTGCGCAATCAGCATCAGTATAAACTTTTAAATTTAAATCATTTCCTTTCTGATATACTAAGCCATAATCCTTAGTGCCTTTCAAGTATCTGAAAATTCTCTTGATTGTTGTCATGTGTGTTTCCTTAGGATCTACAGAGAATCTTGCAAATATACCTACTGCATGTGCTATATCTGGCCTGCTGTGAACAACATATTGTAGCTTTCCAATCATGGATTGGTAAAGTGTCTCATCAATAGATGCAGATTCATCATTCTTTGATAATTTACAGTTGGTAGTCATAGGAGTACTTGCTGGTTTTGAATCCTCCATTCCAAATTTCTTCAAGATTTCCTTTATGTACTTGGATTGAGTAATGAAAATCTCATCTTTCATTTGCAGTATCTATAAACCTATAAAGTACTTTATCTCACCGATTAATGACATCTCAAATTCTTTGCTCATTTCATTTCCAAAGTTCTTGCATAAAGAGTCATTTTCACAAAATATAATATCATCAACAAATATGGCTGAGATCAGTATTCCATTTTCATCATTCTTCATGTACATATTGTTGTTTTCACTTGTTCTTATAAAACCAATCTTGATTAAATAAGAGTGCAATCTTTCATACCATGCTCTAGGTGCTTGTTTCAGACCATATAAAGCTTTGTTCAATTTACATACCTGATCTTTATTCTTGTTTTCAACAAATCCTTTAGGTTGTTCAATAAAAACTTCTTCTTCTAATATACCATTCAGAAATGCAAATTTGACATCCATTTGATATACCATGAAATTCTTGAAAGCAGCATATGCCAAGAATGTTCTTACTCCTTCAAGTCTAGCCACAGGTGCAAAATTTTCACCATAATCAATTCCTTCTTCTTGGGCATAACCTTTGTAAACTAGTCTTGCTTTATTTCGAATGACCTCACCTTTTTCATTCAGCTTGTTTCTGAAAATCCACTTTGTACCGATTACATTTTTGTCCTTCAATCTTGGGACCAATGTCCTTGTGTCATTCTTCTTGATTTGATCAATCTCTTCTGTCATAGCATTTATCTAATCTTCATTGTTAAATGCCTCTTTCACTATTCTCGGTTCAAATTCAGATATCAGACATGTGTTTTGTCTCAATGTGTTCCTTGTCATCACTAGATCATCCTTATCTCCTATAATATGACTTGATGCATGATGTCTTCTGACATACTTGGCTAATACAGGCTCAGTAGGCTCTATATGATCTTCTTCATCACTTGGTAACTGGACATTATCTTCATTTTCTTCAACAATTCTCTCGGTAAGACTTGTCGGTTGAACATAGACAAATTCATCATAATCTTTTGGTTCTTTGGAATTTCCTTCATCATTTCTTTCTGCAAATTCATCAATTTTCACATTTGCACTTTCTACTATTTTATTAGATGATTTGATCAGACATTTAAATGCTTTACTTCTAGAAGAATAACCAGAAAATGTTCCTTCTTCACTTTTCTGATCAAACTTTCCATTTCTATCATCTTTGTGTACATAGCATCTACTTCCAAAGATTTTGAAATAACTTACATTAGGTTTCTTGTCATACCAGATTTCATATGGTGTCATCAAAGTTCCTTTCTTCAGTTGTACTTGGTTTAGGGTGTAAACTGTTGTGCTTATTGCTTCTCTCCAAAATGTTTGTGGCACTTTCTTTTCAATCATCAAGGTTTTGGCACAATCCACAATAGATCTATTTCTTCTCTCAACTATTCCATTTTGTTGTGGAGTTCTCAGTGCAAAGACTTGTCTTTTAATACCATGATCATTGTAGAAAAAATTGAACTCATCAGATGTGAATTCTCCTCCTCTATCTGATCTAAGACATTTCAGTTGTCTTCCTATTTCATTTTCAACTCTTGCCTTGTACCATTTAAACATATGAAAAGCTTCTAATTTTTCTTTTAAAAACATAACTGACATCATCCTTGAATAATCATCCACAAATAATATGAAATATTTATCACCATAATAACTTTGAACTTTCATAGGACCACAAAGATCAGTGTGCACAAGATCTAAAATTCCCTTAGAAGTGTAGGACTTACTTGTAAAGCTTGATCTTGTCATCTTACCCATCTGGCATCCTCGGCACATAGCATTCTCAAGTTTTTCAAGACTCGGTAGACCTCTTACTTGGTGCTTCTTTGCTTATTTTGATCAAATTATCAAAATTTACATGACAAAACCTTTTATGCCATAACCAGGTATCATCTATCTTTGCATATAGACACTTATTTTGAGTTGAGTCAAGGTGAAATGTGTTACCTTTTGTTTGTGTCCCCATAGCAGCTAACTTTCCATGCTTGTCATGAACTTTGACAATTCCTTTCTGAAATTCTATTTGGTAACCTGTGTTGTTTAGCTGTGCTACACTCAACAAATTGTATTTCAAACCTTCAACCCAATAAACATCATTACATTTTGCATTGTCAAGAAGTGTTATGGATCCTTTACCTTTTACCGAACATGATGCATCATTACCAAATCTTACATAGCCTCCATCATAATCTTCTAACAGAACAAACTTGTGTTTATCACCTGTCATGTGATGTGAGCATCAACTATCTATGATCCAAGAATCATTAGTTTTTATGTGAGATATTAGGGCTTTTTCTTCATACCTTTCTTCATCTGATCCATCTTTGATAGCCACATAAACTACTTCCTCTGTATCAGCTTCATTTGATTTATCATCATTGGATTCCTCATCAGCTATTAGGCATGACTTTCTATCTCTTCTTCTAAAGTCTCGGTGTCCTCTGTAATGATTATTTTTCTATCTATAATCTTGGTAATCTCTCTTTTTAGTAGATTCTTTGTCAGGACAGTTAGAAGCCATATGTCATATCTTATCACAATTGAAACATTTCAAAGGTAGTTTTCCTTTATACTTACCTTTGCCTCTCGGTAAACTTCTGGCTAATAGTGCTTCAAACTCTTCTTGCTTTATGATTTCCTCATACAGTTTGTGTACTTCCTCCATGTTTTTGTGAAATCTTTCATTTGCTCCACTATGATCTCCTTTTGTGTACTTACTCATTCTATCATTGTAATCATCAAATTCACCAATATGAAAAGAACTAAATGCAGATTCCACTTTATTTACCGAAGACCCACTGTTATCAAAATTACTTAACTCAAATGCATGTAGCTTATCAATAGTAGCATCTAAAGAAACTGACATATTGGGTACAGACCTCAATTCATTGATTGCAGAGACTCGGATTGCATAAACTGGTAGAAGGGTTCTTAACAACTTACTTGTTATATCCTTTTCTTCAATAGTTCCACCTGCTCCTTTGATTTGATTGACAATCTCCTTTAGTCTTGTACTGTACTGGGTTATGTTCTCACCTTCATTCATCCTCATAGATTCAAGTTGCCCTCTTATACTATCCACTTTTGCTCTTTGAACATGTTCATCACTGCCATACAAAGATATGAGCTTGTCCCACATTGCGTTTGCATCATTGCAGCCTTCTAGATCATTAAACTTTGAGTCGATCAATGTAGATGTTATTTCAATCATTGCTTGGATATGTTCTTGCTTTGATTTTATCTCTTCCATTGTCAATGGATAGGTGCTCGGTGTAATGAAATCATTTTCCAGATAGTATACAACATATTATCCAACTCCTAATAGGTGTAGCTTCATCCTTTTCTGCCATGTAAAGAAACTTGACTTGTTCAGCTTCAGTGCATCCCTCTTATACATCTTTGGATCTTTTCCTCAAGTACCTTTAAACTTTTTCTTCCGGAGTCCAAGGCTCTGATACCAATTGATATTTCTGATACTTAATGTTAAGTACAGATGCCAAGCTAATAAGATGAGAGGGGGGGAGGTGAATAATACAACCTTAATCTTCCATAAAAACAATAGATTCAACCTCGGTAACGTATACTTCAGTAATATAACCAAAATTGCTAAACATGCAAACTCAAAAGCATATAAACATCATAAAACTCATAACACCAGATTTAACGTGGAAACCCAAATAGGGAAAAACCACTATGGGATTTGGGACCCACTCAGAAATATACTCTTCTAGAGTATGCTCGGTTAAAAGCAAATCCTATTAAAGATTACAAACACATTGCTAGGTGTGACCCGGTTAAGGGATTTCCCTCAGATCTGTTAGGATCTTCACCTTGTTAGAAGTGACCTTGTTAAAGGATTTTAAACACTCAATCAGAATGTCACCTTGCTAGAGGGTTTTACAAATAAGATTGTTAAGTCCACTCAGTTAAGAGATTTTCTGTCAATTCACAAAATAACAGTAATAAAAATATATCTGCAACTTCACATATAAAATGCTAAAGCAGATTCTTATTTGCTCAATACAATATAGACATAGAACTTTATCTTGTCCATCTGCTGGGCTCTATACTATGTTACTCAAACAGGTCTTCAAGCTTCAGTGCCCAGTAATCACTATGTAGCATCCTTGTGCATACACTTGCCCGCATACATTATTTATCAACAGTTCCTTATTTATAAACAATTGCTAACCGCTTAATCTCCTTGATCACATTTCCCATGATCAATCATAGCCATCAGATCTTCACGCTTGACCAGGTTCAATGTATCCTTTGATCTGAAAACATTTTACCTCGACTTGGAACTTGCATACATTTCTTGAAACTTGTGCTAGGGTATTGCAGTTCAATCTGCGTTGTAGATCTCCTTGCTGATCTTCCTTTTCCATAGATTCCTTAACAAACTTCATGCACGACATACCAATCATTTAATCAGTTCCAGCTCATCAGCTTCCTTCATTAAATAATGCTTTTATTCATTTAATTCATTTTGTTACTACTCAGTTGCAACTTGGTAAATACTAAGCTTCACTTGGTAGACATTTCGCCTTCATTAACCGATAGCGATAACCCTAGGGTTTACCGACTAGGTTCTTTGCTCAGTAACATAGTATAGTATTAACCTTACAATCAACAACATATGTAGGATATCAAAACAATATAAACATCATGATCTCATCATTGTCTAACTCGGTAATAGTTGCCCATTGAATAACTTATTCGTCCCCTTATTCATCATATTCTTTCTGTGTCTTTTACCGACATCTTTATACTCATCAAATCATACTTCTTAAGATATGGCAACATCATACTGAATTAGAAAATCAATTTCTTGACATCAATGACAAAATAATAATATTAAGATAGTAAACATCCTTAATCAGTTATATCCATAATCATCAACAACCTTCTCAATATCCTAATTGAAATGCCAACAATGTCCCCCTTGGCATTGATGGCAAAACCAATTGATTTGACCTAATTGATTTGGATTGTTGTAATGATGAAATGCTGAAATGCTCTCCCCCTGTTATCAGTCGTCTTCCCCATACATTAGTCTTCTCCTCTTTTCTTCAGTCTTCTCCCCCTTTGACAACAATGCCAAAAAGTAAAGAACTAAAACATAATTTCTTCCTGTATGAAGTGATTTCCCGCTGTTGTGTGTCAACTTAGTCTCGGTCAGAGCATTTATGTCTTCAATTCATGTTGCCTTTATTGTTTCCTGCACACCTTTAGATAACCTCCTAAAGTGTGTAAATCAACATTAGCTTCTAAAAGATATTTTGTAGAGTCATCGAATTAATGCTTTCACCGAACTCGGTCAGTGAGTAGAAGATAGGGGTAGGACCCCTAACTTACTTTTGAGATACTCAAAAGTGTCCCTTGGCAGTGGCTTGGTGAAGATATCTACTATTTTCTCCTTTGTGCTAACATACTCCAACACCACTTTCTTCTCTTGAGCTTCTTCTCTAAGATAATGATATTTAATAGAGATGTGCTTAGTCTTAGAGTGCATAACAAGATTCTTTGAAATGTTAATGGCACTAGTATTGTCACATAATATAGTTACTGGCTTGGTAACTTTCTCATTTATACCTTCCAATAGTTTTTTGATCCATGCTATGTTGGTACAATTCAATGCTGCAGCAATGTATTCAACTTCTGTTGTTGACTGTGAAACACATCCTGGTTTCTTGCTAAGCCAACTCACTAGTCTTTCTGCTAAAAAGAAAGCTCCTCCACTTGTGCTTTTTTTGTCATCAATTTTGCCTGCCCAATCAGCATCAGTATAAACTTTTAAATCAAAATCATTTCCTTTTTGATATACTAAGCCGTAATCCTCAGTGCCTTTCAGGTTTCTGAAAATTCTTTTGATTGTTGTCATGTGTGTTTCCTTAGGATCTGCAGAGAATCTTGCAACTATACCTACTGCATGTGCTATATCTGGCCTGCTGTGAACAACATATTGTAGCTTTCCAATCATGGATCGGTAAAGTGTCTTATCAATAGATGCAGATTCATCATTCTTTGATAATTTACAGTTGGTAGTCATAGGAGTACTTACTGGTTTTGAATCCTCCATTCCAAATTTCTTCAAGATTTCCTTTATGTACTTGGATTGAGTAATGAAAATCTCATCTTTCATTTGTAGTATCTGTAAACCTATAAAGTACTTTATCTCACCGATTAATGACATCTCAAATTCTTTGCTCATTTCATTTCCAAAGTTCTTGCATAAAGAGTCACTTTCACAAAATATAATATCATCAACAAATATGGCTAAGATCAGTATTCCATTTTCATCATTCTTCATGTACATATTGTTGTTTTCACTTGTTCTTATAAAACCAATCTTGATTAAATAAGAGTGCAATCTTTCATACCATGCTCTAGGTGCTTGTTTCAGACCATATAAAGCTTTGTTCAATTTACATACCTGATCTTTATTCTTGTTTTCAACAAATCCTTCAGCTTATTCAATAAAAACTTCTTCTTCTAATATACCATTCAGAAATGCAGATTTGACATCCATTTGATATACCTTGAAATTCTTGTAAGAAACATATGCCAAAAATGTTCTTACTCCTTCAAGTCTAGCCACAGGTACAAAAGTTTCACCACAATCAATTCCTTCCTCTTGGGCATAACCTTTGCAAACTAGTCTTTCTTTATTTCGAATGACCTCACCTTTTTCATTCAGCTTGTTTTTGAAAATCCACTTTGTACCGATTACATTTTTGTCTTTCAATCTTGGGACCAGTGTCCATGTGTCATTCTTCTTGATTTGATCAATCTGTAGGCCATGGAGGTTCATGTTTTTTGCTACCATAACCTACATTACTCTGGATGGTAGATTTACAAAGGTTTATGAGCACCATTTCATGCTACTCAACCACTTCTGCCATGGTGAAAAGGTAAGCTTTCCCTACTACTTAGCTTATTCAATGGATCACACCATTAAAGAAATGTAGAAAGACCCTCAGGGGGACCATGCTCTTCATCAGGGTCTTATGGTTTTAGTCTACAAATTATTGAAAGGGAAAACAATAGAGAAACCAATTAGAGGTAAAAATACCAGGGATGATGACACAAAAAGTGAGTATAGTGGTTTTAACTTTGACTCGGAAACTAAAGGTGAGTCGGAGGGTCTAAGCAAAAAGGGGAGGAATAAGGGGAAAAGAAAGAGGATTGTTGTTGATTCTGAGGATGAGTCCTTTGAGGAGAAATTCATCAATAGCAAGAAAGGAAAGGGAATGGGAAAATAAACCCAGAGGAATAAGAAAGCCAGTAGGGAAGCTAACAAGGTTAAAAATCAGATTTTGATAGCTTCTGATGAGGATGCAAAGGAGCAAAAAAATGACAATATGAAGGGTAAGGAGGAGGATGAGATTTCGGATGTGGTTCGTGGTGAGGACATTAGTACTCAAGGAATGCAGAACGAGGGCCAAGAGAATGAAAGGGGAAATCCTAGCGACTGTCATGGGGATAATGATAGTATTAAGGGATTTTGTGATACTATCAACAAAATTGTGAAAGACATCAGCAACCTAAAGAATGATATTAATACTATCAATAAATCCACAATAGGAGAGAAGCCTCTTTCTCAAAATGTTAAAGAATTAGTGGTTGTGATAAACAATGCTTAAGCTATTGAGAACATGGTCGGTAAAATCCTTGACACAGAAAATAAGGTTAAGGAAATGGAAGGGATTAGAGAGGCAAATGGGCTGAAAATGAACAACCTAGTCAATAGAGTTGACAAGATGGAATCTACTGTGAAGAGGATTGCTGAACATAATTTCTAGGTTCTTAAGGCCTCTGTGGATAATATGAATATTTTGATTAACAAATTTGATAACATTAAAGACAAGGAGGGTAATAAGGACCAGATGGAGAAAAAAGGTCATGAGAAGATAACTAGGGCCAACACCAGGAATCAGGGTGATATCAAGGGACGAGAGCTGGATGAATTGAAGACCTCTGCAGACAACATGAAGCAAATAGTGTTTCATCAGAAGACATTGTGAAAAATATGTAGTTGTCTCGGTCTCTGTCTTTGTCTTTGTGTTGTCCTTTTGCTATCCTTTTGTCGTCTTTATGTGGCTCTATGTGTTTTGAGTTCCCTTGTTGTTTTGGTGGGGAGTTGTTTTTGTTTGGGTGATTAGGCATGGTATTTATTTGTTGTAATGCTTTTTCTATTTCCTGATATGTAAAAGGTTCGGATTCCTTTCAAAAACTTGTTTTTACTTAATTAAAACAATTGCTCTTACCTTCTTAGGGTCCATCTTCAATCCATCCACATATATCACAAATCTCAAATAGACCAATTCTTCCTTCATGAAACTACACTTCTTAAGATTTATCAGCAACTCTGCTTCTCTCAATCTCTGCAAAACTTGTCTCAAACGCAACATATGTTCCTCCTTTGTCTTACTAAAAATCAAGATGTCATCCAAATATAAAATAACAAACTTACCCAAGAACTTCTTCAATACCTTGTTCATACTTCTCGTGAAAGTACTTGGTGCATTAGTCAAACCAAAAGGCATCACCAACCATTCATATAATCCTTCATTTATCTTGAATGTTGTCTTCCACTCATCTCCATCTCTGATCCTGATATGATGATATCCACTCTTCAAATCTATCTTTGTATAGTATTTGGCTCCACTTAAACAATCCATTATGTCATCTATCCTAGGAAAAGGAAACTAGTACTTCATTGTGATCTTGTTTATTTCCTTGGAATTGGTACACATCCTCCATTCTCCATTCTTCTTAGGTGCTAACACGACTGAAAATTCACAAGCACTCAAACTTTCTCTGTTCAAACCTTTCTTCAACAATTCCTGCACTTGTCTATTCAACTCTTCATTCTCTGCCAGTGTCATCTGATGCTACATTGTTAAGAAAAATAGCTCCAAGAATCAGTTCCATGCAATGACTGATACTCCTCACAGGTGGTAATCCATCAGGCACATTATCTGAAATGATGTCTTCATATTCTATCAGCAACTCCTTTATCTCCTTCGATTGTTCTTCATGCTTTGGGTTCTCAGTCTTCTTAGGAACTAAGGCAAAAAAGACACTCTCTTGTCTCATTCCATCCAAGAGTTTCCTTCCATCAACCAAATAGATTCTATCATTCATACAGACTTCACTTTTCAGCGGCTCCTCCAAGGGTAACAAGGTTTTCTTCATCCCTTTTGCAACAATAATGTATATGTTATTTTTCCCATCATGTATTTCTTGTCTATCAAACTGTCAAGGTCTTCCTAACAAGATGTGACAAATATCTATAGGCATAATATCACACAAAACTTCATCATGATAATTTCCAATTTTTAATTTCACCAAACATTGCTCACTTACTAACAACTTATGATCATCTTAAATCCATGCTATCTAGTAAGGCTTAGGGTGCTTCAATCTTTCCAACTTCAACTTATTCACCATCTCCTTTGAAACAAGATTATCTAAACTACGACTATCAATAATGACTTTACAACACTTACCAAATACCTTACATTTGGTCTTGAACAAATTTCTCCTCTGCAAGGGTTCTTCATCCTCTCTGGTATGACACAAAGCTCTCCATCTTTCGGTTTGTTAGCTGATCTGATAGGGTCTTCGTCTACCAATGTCGTTCTTCCAGTGTTCTATGCCTTATTATATTCAAAAGCATGATGTCCTTCCCCTCTGCACTTAAAAAAAGCTCCTCTAAAAACTCTCTTATCTTGTCTTTTGTCATCTTTTCCATAACCCTAATTCTGGTAACCATCAGATTCTCTTATCTGGTATAAATTTATATCATCCTTCTGGTATGACCTACCATCCTTTCTTACTTCCTTGTCCTTGTTCTGATCTACAAAAGTTCATCTTCCTCCTTGAAATATTCCTCCGAAAAACCTTCCACCTCTACCTCTGTCTCTACTCATGTCTTTTGTTCAACTTCTCTTATGCTTTTAGGGCATATTGGTAAGTTTCTTCAACACTCTGCAACTTGATCAAACTGGGTTCATCTTGTATAGACATCCGCAACCCATTCAAATTTCTCATAACTTGTTCAACCTCATCATTAGTATGTCTAGATCTGATATTCAATTTGTAGAACGTTTCGGTATACTCCACACTGGATTCCTTCTGCTTCAGGTTTTGTAGTTTTTGGAATAGATTCACTTGATAATTAGTTGGCATAAACTTCAATTTCAACTTGGTAACCATCCGCTCCCATGATTTGATCTTCTCTTTACCTCTTCTCTGTCTATCAACCTGTAAATATTCCCACCAAAGTAATGTGTGACCTTTCAACTTAGTACAAGTATACCTTACCTTCTTATCTTTTGTGGTGCCTTCAAAATCAAAATATTTTTCCATCTCTATGATCCAATCTAACAATTCATCTGAATCCAACCTACCATCATAATCTGAGGGACTAAAATGCAGTCAGGTATTCTCTCTTGACAATGCCCCAACCGGAGATCCAAGGAGTAAGGATGGCTTCAGTTTGGGTCCCTCGGATCCCTGACGTATATCCTCCAGACCAAGATTTAGTTGACCCAACATAAGCAGTAGCTAGCATGACAAAGGTTATAGCAACTACCATCATAATCCGATGGACTAAAATGGAGTCGGGTATTCTCTCTTGGCAATGCTCTTATAAACCTTTCTTCATTCGGATCATTCGTCGGTCGATTCACTACTTGTTCTTCTAGTGCTTCTTCTTCATCTTCAATCACATCTTCAATATGTCGACCTCTTCTTTGGGTCATTTCAATAGCTTCTAATTGGGCTGCAATTCCTCTCAACATTTCCATCATAGCGGGGTATGCATTCCCATGCGTTCCACCATTCCTATTTCCTCTTCGCACCATCTTCACACTAGTCCTCTCCAGCTACAAGTCAAATCCACAATCTACTATCCTACAACAAATCATTTAGGACAACTCAATCTCTGGAATGAAATCTTGCTCTGATACCACTTGATGCAATCACGGTTAAGAGGGACCTCAAGGAGATCAATCTAGACCATGCAGCAGGAGTAAAACACAACGAAAACAAGACAAGATGATGGAGGTAATGCAAAAATGATTGAATTATATCATGAAAACCATTTACAATCTGTCGGCAACATGCGGGCTACAAGATTTGACTCTCTAGCTTGAATGCATACATGCTCAATTATAGTATCGATCAACTCTAGACCTCTTAATCTCAAGATAGATCTTCTATGTTCAAAAAATTGATTTCTACAAACTTAATTACATTGATTAATATGATCAAGGGGTATCCATGTCAGCCCAAGAAGAATCAAATGCCGATGAACAAAATGAAACATGTAAAACCATCAGGCTGGCCTCCGCCAATGAAAATCCTTCGAAAAATCCAAAGGATGAAGTGCGGACCAAAGGAAAGGTCAGCCACATGCCAAGGAATGTTGGAAACAATGATCTGAAGCTCCACAAGCTATGAAAAGGATCCACAAGATTTGTCAATAGAAAAATAAGTCCAAGTGGTTCCGATGTTCTACTCTGGAAAACTGTCTTAGATTCCAAAATCGATAACTTGCCGGAAAAAGTTCTAGACATCCCTCGGACTTAGGATAAGGAAGATAATCATGTCCACAAGCAAAATCCAGCTCCGCAAGATCCGGTGAGCAAATGCAAGAAAATGCAGAAAGAAATGTTGAAACTGCAAAACAGGAAACAAATTGAAAAGGAATGTTTTTGGTTGATCAAGATTGCTAAGAACCAAGGATGCTCCTGCATCAATTTCCCTTGTGGAAAGACCTATTGTAATATGGCCTCACTATTTCTACCTTTTTTATTTGTATTAGAATTTTTTCATCCTTAGAATCACCACACTAATTGCCAAGTCCTTCAATCATAGGTCATCTTTTTCAACATCCTACATATGCATCTCTAGTATGAATTACGCCATGGCTAGTTTGAGATTCTTCTTGAGAAATTATATAGTCAATTTCTATTTGTTTCATGTAGTGTTTCGACAAACAATATTTGGATTCAATTTGGAATGATGATCA
This sequence comes from Cryptomeria japonica, assembly GCF_030272615.1. Lineage (NCBI taxonomy): Eukaryota > Viridiplantae > Streptophyta > Pinopsida > Cupressales > Cupressaceae > Cryptomeria > Cryptomeria japonica. The sequence goes on along the minus strand of NC_081409.1, from coordinate 706,295,784 downwards.
TCTAAGAGGAAATAAGACTTCCACCATCTTGCAATGTAATGGTGGATATCTATGCATATGAGAAATCTAAATTGTTTAATAAATTAGGTCAACTTGAACAATGAGTTTCATCCACTTCATACCTATTGTGTTCTTTAACAAAAACACAAACATTTTATGTTAATTATATAAGTAAATGTGGACATCCTTGTTTTGGAGGATAAATAGGCATTGATGCTCTAAATAATTAAACAGGAGATTTGTATAACATGCAGGATTATGCCTCTAATGACCACTAATAACAAATACTTTTATTTCAATTCAGTTGCTAGCAAAATGAATGAAAAATATTGCAGACACGTGTTTATTAGCTTATAACAACATACGACATAAATAAACACATAAAGAATACACAAGCCACCAAATTGACCTAGAGGAAACACTAATCAAGAGAAAACCTCCAACAAAAGTGTCATGAACACCTCATTCACCATCTCAAGAATCTTTTACAAGTGGTATAATACCTTAAGACTAATTGGAGATTTGTCAATATTTAGAAACCTCTTCATATGTTCTCTTTCAACCTTGCAAGAAATACACAATTCCCATTTTCACGTTTCATGTCGGCCAGCCCTAAACCACACACACTAAGCAACATATTAAGCCTAGAGAATGTTAGTTAGCTATGAGTGTTTAACACTTTTAAGCCTAGAAGTGTATTCTTAGTGTGACCACATGCCTTAAAAAACATATTAAGCCTAGAAAATGTTAGTTAACTCTGAGTGTGTAACACTTTTAAGCCTAGAAGTGCAAGTTTTGATTTAAGTTGTTCCGTTCATGTCATCTAAACATTCAAGAAGCCTTTCTAATTGAACCGATTTATGTTCATATTTATAAACTAGCCTCGTTAGTCTTATCAACTATACCTCATACTCACTATGATGCGACTAATTTGCACACAAAACAACCATCCGTATGTGAAAATGAATATATGCAAAACACAAAAGATTTTCACACGATTTTCACCATCGCAATCTTCACAATCCGCCTCCACAATGCTGTTGAAACCCCAAAAATCCAACAAAAAATCGTCATATAATTTATGATTTTGTAAATATACGTTTTTGTGTAGAAAATAGCCGTAGGTTACTCAGCATGTGTACTTTGCTCATATTCTCTCTAGTACAATAGCATGTTCCAGTTCCTTTTAGGTGCAAAATTATATTAGGATGGCGAGAAAACATCCTCCTCTTCATTCTAAAAGGATGGCTCAAACAAAGCATGGGAGGAAGCAGGAAATTCAAGCATTACAACGTCACTCTGCTTCATTATTAGAAATAATATTAATCTCTGTTGGGGAGCATGAATAAATTAAGTATTTGCTCTCCTTAAAATAATGAATACGTATGTTGCAAGAAATTCTGTGAATTTAACTTTGTTTAACGTGATGGATGCCTTTTGTTTCTTGCATTCGCTTTTATATTTGTATGGAATCCAAGTTTTGTGAACCAAAGCACACTATTGAGGATAATAGCAGGCTTTTATAAGGTAGTGTGGGCCATAATTGTAGATCCCTTTTACATCATAAAATTTCATTTAAAATAAGGTGTAATGTTTATGTTAATAATAATAAATTATATATTAATTAGAAAATAAATTGGTTGGTTAAATAATATGATAAGTTGTAAAAATAAAAAATATTAAAATTTTGATCATTTTTAAATAGAAGATATTTTTAGAGAGGCCAATGGGACTTTGAATATTTCAGTTGACAAAATTTATTGACAAGCATCAAGAGGCATATCATCACTATCCAACTCTTCAAGAATAAAATAATGATTCTTTAAAAATTTATCCTAAGAAAAACTATCTGATTAGATGTTGGGAGTTGACATCCTTTTTTTGCCAATAAATTCTACATCCTCTAGACACCTTGATGGATTACGAGATCAATGTGTGTTAATAGGAGAATGATGATGATGAGCAATATTCTTCAATCATAAAGATGGAACAAATGCCAATTGTGACATTATGAAAAAAAAAAAGGATCAAATGGAAGGCTCACCATTAGAGGGAGCTACCTCTTTCTTCTTCTTTGAAGGTTTTGAAACCACCCTAACTTGTATTTCAGTAGTTGGGTGACCAATATTAGCTAGGGGTTTTCTTTAAGTACTGCTCCAACTAGCATTTCTATTTTTGTGGTTCTTGAGTATAGTCCTCCCTTCATCATTTTCTAGAAGGGGGGGCCTTAACATGACGTGAATTGGACTTATTATGAGGAGAAAACAAAAGACAATACTTACTTTTTTAGTCAAAAGAATGACACTTGAAGTATGTATTTGATATTGATTAAGATAGTGAACATGTTGAATGTGATGTAGATGGCCAATCTATATATCCATGGATTCTCTTATGTCCTTCAAGAGATCAATCTCAACATAAATATGCTTTTTTGGGAGAGTTGAATAAAATTTATTAGTATCTGTATACACCTAAAAATGATCTAAAGATAATTAATTAAATAAGCAATTATTTAGTTAATCTCCCTCCCCAATTTAATTGAATTCATCAACAATTTGATTAAATCCTCCCTTTTCATCTACTTATTGATAAATCTAAGGATTTATATAATAGGCTCATTTCAATAATCCCCTTTGATTAATTAATTCAAATTAATTAATTCTTCCCCATCAAAATCATTTCTTCTAATCTTCTAATTTATTAAAACAAATCAATTATGAGTTGTTGAAATTAATTAGCCTTTTCTTATTATTTGAATTTTTAAATTCAAATTCTTCTAACTTTTAACCACCTAACCTAACCCATTCCATCTACCCACATGTCCCCTTTCCTTGAACACTTTACCCTCTCATGAGCAAAGCTTTGTGACACTTGTCACTAAATGTTCCCTTTCATCCAACCTCTTCTAGAAGCTTCTTGACACTTGTCACCATAGAGATGACAAATGTTCCCTTTAATCCAACCTCTTTGCCAAACTCCTCCAATTTCACCATTGATATCTTTAGACTTAATCTTGACCGTTGATTCCTGCCACCTCACCCCTAGCCTTGGAAATCCTATAAATAGACCCCATTTTGGAGCACAAAGGATCCCGATTCATCCCATCTCATTTGCATTTCAAGCATTGTTACTATAGGCATATGCAATCTTAGCTTATCATCTAAGCATTGTTATCATAGCTTAATTACATCATTTTAGCTTATTTTGTAGCATAATCATAGAATCATGTAGCTTAATCATTATCATTTCTAGCTTAAATGCATCATTTATCATTTAAATCCCCCATCTAGACGTAGTCAAGTCATTGGAATTTGCCTAACCAGATCTGAGAGCAAAATTCATACTCACATTTACGAGGAGGTGATAGATCGCTTAGCTATGGTTTTATCTTTCTTTTCTTTAAATTCATTAACCATGCTTGTAATGATCTATTGAGTGTTTTGTGTTGCAGCTACAGGTATCATAAGTACACACTTCACAAGCACGACAGTATCAAATAAGATGACCTTGTCAACTGAAGTGGCAGTAGTAGACAAAAAATTCCAACAAGGTAAAGTAGTCCTAGACACTCAAGCGAAAAAGGGACTTTAATTGTTTTTCATTTGAAAAAAAAAAAGCCATGTGTAAGAGGATTGAAAAACTTATCTCATGAAATACCTTTAACCAAGACTTTCATGGATGCTTGTTTGAGGGACCCATGACCTAGAGTTGCCAAATCATCAACACTAGCATAAACTACTAGGTGGACCCTGCTCAGTGTTATAGATGTTAATATTTTTGTTCTAGGATGGTATATTTCTTATTTTGATAAAAAGGGCCATAAGAGATGAAGTTGCTTCCATACATGTGTTCAAAGAGTTAATTGAAGAGAAAAGGCTATGCAAAATATAAAAGTATTTACTATTTCGAATAAATTTCTTGATATAGAGGCAATATCGAGATTATAATGAAACTACTAACCCTTCTATTTGAAATTTGAAATTGTTTAGATGTTATAGTAGAGAATTAAGGAAACAAGTTATATAAAATAAACAAAACTGAAGTGTGAAGACAATCAAATTGTAAGTGATGCTCTGCAAAAAAGGATTAGAAAATCTGTTTGATGGCAACACACACAAGAGCACAAGAAACAAACATTAGTGTTAGCAACAAAAGATTATCCTAAACAGGCATATCAAGAGAGATATTAAGCATGAAATAGAAAGCATATAAACATAGAATAAAATAGCTAATCAAGATGCTCATAGTTGCTCCTCCCTTGTTCCTCTCCTCTCCAAGTCCCAAATGAGTGTAGCTCTCAGCTTTTAGCACTAGCCATGGATGCCATATGGAGATTCAAGATAGTTGAATATGATAAGCAAATGCTATGCAAGTGTAGATAGTGATGCTATGAGAAAGCTCTATGCTAATGCCAGTATAACAACAATACTCTAATGCTTCTCTCTTTGCTTGAGGAGAAGGGTTCTATTTATAGAAGAAATGGGGAAATGAAGGGTTAAGATTGAATGGTTTAATCAAGGGCCAAGTTTGAAAGTTGGGGATCCATGTGCACAATTGGCACCAATAAAATGGTGACAAGTGTCAACATAGGATTGGGTTGAGAGAAGAGGTTGGAGGCATTAAAGGTCTGAGAAGACCTCATGGTTATCTAGAGGCTAAGGGTCAAGTCCAAATTAAGATTACCCACTGGATTAAGAGTTAATCCAAGGATAAACCTTTGTGCAAATGTTTAAGAGATAATCATGGTCAAAGCATTAATGGCCTGATGAGACCTTTGGGTTGGGTATAGGTTGAGTCAAAACAAATGTTTTAACCATGTGGGAGGGTTTGAGGTAACCATTAATGGTTATTGGAGACTTTGGGGATTAAGTGGTTGAAGGTTGAAAGCCTTCAATGGTTATCAAAGACTTTGAGCCATTTAGTGGTTGAAGGTTGAAAGCCTTTAATGGTTATCAAAGACTTTGAGGGTTTGAGAAGTGACTTCCCTTTTGCTTAGGAATGTGACAAAGTTTAGAGAAGGGGTTAGGTTATTTAGAAGTGATTAGAAAATTCTAGAAGGGGTTTAGGCATGCAAATGGATTTTGTAGGAAAATGCAAGTGGGAGAAATTTTGGTATTTTCAATTAAAATAAAATCATTTATTTCAATTAAATGGTGTAATTTGCATTTGGATAAATATTCAAATAAATATTAATTTATTTAAATGAGAAAAATGAAGATAAAGCATTAAAATGCTTGAAGACTTTGAGGGAAACCATTAAAGGCTTGAAGACTTTAAGGAAAACCATTAAAGTCTTAAGAAGACTATAGAAGGAAGCCATCAAGTTTGAAGACTTTAAAGCCATCAAGTTTGAATACTTTAAGGGAAACCATTAAAGGTTTCAAGTGGGTGAGGATAAATAGGATTTTAAATAAATAATTTATTTAAAATAGTTGGTGCAACTTGCTTTTGTAGGAAAATACAAGTGGGTGGAGGATAAAGGTGATTTAAATAAATTATTTATTTAAAATAATTGTGCAACTTGCATTTGTAGGAAACTACAAGTGGGTAGAGGATAAAGGTGATTTAAATAAATTATTTATTTAAAATAATTGTGCAACTTGCATTTGTAGGAAACTACAAGTGGGTAGAGGATAAAGGTGATTTAAATAAATGTTAATTTATTTAAATGTGAGGGGTGGGATTTTGGGGGATTTAAATAAATATTAATTTATTTAAATATGAGAGAATATTTAATTAAATAAATATGATTTATTTATTTAATTAATGGTCTGAATTTGGTTAAGTGAATTAAATCAAATAAATTGAATAATTTATTTAATTAATAGGAGAAGAGGGTTAAGATGAATTAATTAAATATATTAATTTAATTAATTATTAATTGATGGTTAAATAATCAAATAAATATTAAATATTCATTTAATTAAGTGGACAGATTTATGTGACTACATTTGCCCCTCTTTGAGACGGTGCGGTTTTATCGCGTTGTTTCAAAGAAAGAAAAATAGGTGTGAAGAAATGCCCTATAAAATGTAAATTTAATGGGTGGTATGCCCCCTCGAGAGATGGGTTGAATTTTTTTTTGAAAAATCGGGCGATCTCTCGAAAAAGAATGAAAAGTGGAAGGGAGGTAGAATAGAAGAAATTAGAACTAATGATGAAAGAATGGGAGAAAATGGAGTGAATATGAAGAAACAACAAGCTAACGAGTACCCGGAGGTCATGTAAGAGATACATAGCAGATGTAGTGTGGGGTTTGGATTGATGCTATACAATTGATCAAAATTGGTTGGACAGTCTGGTGCAATCGGTTTAATTGCCCCGGTCAAGTCAAAGCGTGACAGTTGATGTCAGTTGGTCGCTTGGATATGATAAAGTTTGAGTAAGTGAATCAAAGTGACCTGATGTGACTTAGACAATTGATGTAATTGCCCGATGAAGTCAAGGTATATGAAGCAAAATACTTGTTGAGATGTAGACAATTGATGTAATTGTTCGTTGGATTGTGTTTGATTGGTTGATCAATTGATAGTGTGTGCGTGTGATGGATGGTTGTGGGGAATCATGGCAGCCCCGTTGAGACTAGGTCATTATGATAAATGTCTGATGTAGTCTAGGATTACCATAATCGATTACCTGTTGAGACCCGAAGATACTTGATCAGAGTATCTGTTGATAGTCTAGGTGTGTGGGAGTCGATGTATCTGTGTAGACAGAGTAACTGGCTTAATTTTTTTGGATGAGTGAGGATAGGAAACACAATCCCTCCTATTTAGAGATGGATGGTGATGAACGTGGCTTGATTAGGTTGATTGGGACACGATGTAGGGTATGTGATGGTGATTATCGAGATGGGGAGGGTGGGGAGGGGTTCAATGTTAGATAGAAGAAATGGAGGACCTATTACATTCCTATGGCAGAAGAGGAAAATAGAGTATCCATTGTCATTACTATGTATGAATGATATGCAGCTATTTATGAATGTATGGATGGATGGAATGCAACAGAATGCAATATATACAAATGAGATGGAATGATGATCCATGGTGCTTTATTTTTCATCATTGAGCTTTAAAATGTTGTAAGAAAATACAAGCAACTTGACATAAAGATTCAAGATGACCACAGTATTTCTTACATGGATTTTGATATAGCAAGTTAATACAAGCAACTTGATATAATGGATCAAGTTGACCAGAGTATTGCTTGCGGAACAGACAAGGATTATCTCTGTTCATGCATGACTTGGATCGTCCTCCTTGATCTTAGGCTGATCATATCCTGAGACAAGTGCATACCATACTAAGAGATAAAAACCTTTATCCAGTTTGGATGAGGTAGGAGGAACCAAAGAAAGAGCATTGTACCAGCAAACAAACAGTATATACATAAAGAATAAAGAATAAGGATCCTTGGTAATGGTTCATGTTCATATGGTCGAGGTATATGTTGTAGTCAGCAAGCCATAGTGATCTATGACTGTATTTTTGCCTATGATCACGTAACTTAGTAAACTTCCCACGTAGACACCATTAGTACATGCCCCAGAACTTCATCAGAAATAATGCGCAAACAATACAAAACAATGTTGCAAGATCCTGATACAGATAAACGAATGATTGTACTCACAAATCAACCAAGTATTTGATAGCTTAACATAATTTTCTTGTCAAAGAAATGTCACTTTTGTCTTTGTTTTGGTAAGGAAGGATGCATCCTTGTTGAAGACAGTTTGATTGTTGATGTTGATTGTGTGGTTGATTGGTAAATGGTCATTGTGTGAGTAGTTTGTCAATGTTTATTTTGGTATCTGCATGGATGGTATGTACAAGGTGTTGCCATGTTTTTGTGTGATTTTTCAATGGTTTTGTCGATGTTTTTGGATTTTGAATTGTTTTGAATGTTTTTGGTATTTTTGCGAGATATTTTTAAATGTTTTTGGATTTTTGATGATTGTTTGAATGAAGAACTTAATGAATCATAAGACAATGTAGAATCCACTTCCATCAATAGGTTAAAGGCATTGCCCCCAGTTTTAGACATGACTATGAAAAAGTGGGATGCAAGATGTATGGAGTACTATCATAATTGCAGAGGAATAAAAAGCCATGGTTGATGGATGGATGGATGTATGTATGAAGTAGATGCGATCGCAACAAGTCTGAAAGACAATGGAGCCATAGCCTTTACGAGTGGCACCTGTTTGCCAGGTTTTCACCATCGTACTTACCCAAGGTGCCACCGGAGTGGTTGTTCACCGTTTGGATGCATGATTTTTCTTTACTTTTTTGAATGTTTTTGTATTTTCTTCAGGACATTTTTTTGAATGTTTTTGGTATTTTCTGGTATGTAGGGGAGCCTGATGCTCTGTACAGCTTAGGTATAAAACCGTTTGAGGTGCATGTTGTTGATTGGATCTGCAAGCGGTTCTCCTTCTGATGTAGCCAACTGATATGCCCCGGATCCGAATACAGCAGTGACAACATATGGGCCCAGCCAGTTTGATTCAAACTTGCCCTGATGTTCTCGGTTTGGTTGGTTGCGAGGATTCTCTCTTAGAACAAGATCACCTACCTCAAATGTACGAGGTCTAACTCAGTGATTGTAGCTTCTGCTCATGCGTTGCTGATAGGCTTTGAGATGGTTGTATGCAGCTTGTCGCTTCTCATCAAGTAACTCTAAGTCCTGAAGACGGGATACTCTGTAGGCTTCATCATCGATGAGATTGTGCAAGGAAACCCGTAATGATGGTATCTTGACCTCAATAGGCAAGATAGCTTCTGCACCATAGACCAATGAATAAGGAGTTGCACCTGTAGGGGTTTGAGTGCTAGTTCGATATGCCCATAGTGTTGGATTCAGTTGAACATGCCAATCACGGCCGGCATCATTGACTGTTTTCTTTAGGATCCTCAATATGTTTTTATTGGATGCTTCAGCCTGACCATTGCCTTGTGGGTAATAGGGGGTGGAAAAGCGGTGTTGGATATGAAATTTCTCACAAAGTTCACGGACATCCTGATTTTTGAAAGGGAAACCGTTATCTGTGATGATGGACATGGGCACACCATACCGGCAGATGATGTAGTTGAGGATGAATGAGGCGATCTGCTTGCCGGTGACTTGGGTAAGTGGAACAGCTTCGATCCACTTTGTGAAATATTCGGTGGTGGTAATAATGAATTTGTGGCCATTGGATGAAGATGGATGAATCTTACCCACAAGGTCAAGGCCCCATTGACAGAAAGGCCATGGTGTCGTGATTGGTTGCAGTTCCTGAGCTGGTGCATGTATCAGGTCGCCATGAACTTGACATTTCTTGCATTTTCTGACAAAGTAGTAGGAATCCTTTTCCATAGATGGCCAATAATATCCAGCTCGCAGGAGTTTCTTGGCTAGTGACGGACCACTTGAGTGAGTCCCACAAATTCCTTCATGTACCTCTTCCAAAGCCCTTGTTATCTCACCTTGTTCCAGACATCGAAGGAGAGTACCATCAAGACCGCGTCGGTATAGGGTTTCGGCAATAATGGTACATCGAGCAGTTTGGCGAATGAAGGTTTTTCGTTGGTTATTTGATTGGTTGGGAGGAAGGGTATGATCGCGAAGATAGGTGTAGAACTCATCGTACCATGGGGATTTAGGACCGACAAGGCGACATATCATCTCGGATTCAGGGATATCATAAGCGGGGATCCAAAGTTGTTCGACCAAGAACTCGTAGCGTGTTGAATTTTGTGGAAGATCTAGGAGAGATGCGATGGTAGCCATAGCGTCAGCAGCTTGATTCTGATCTCTTGGTATCTGCTCAAAAGTGATAGTAGTAAATGATGTCTTTAGAGTGTCCACCATTTGCTTATATGGCATGAGTTTATCATCTTTGGTCTGATATTCATCTGTTGCTTGTCGAATGACTAGTTGGGAGTCGCCATATACTTGTAGTTCTTGTAATTTCCATTGTACGGCTAGCTTGAGTCCTGTGATCAAGGCCTCATACTCTGCTATGTTGTTGGTGCATGGAAATGTGAGCCTGCAAGACTTCGGGATGCTGTCACCTTGAGGTGTGATCAACAGAATGCCTGCCCCCGAGCCGTGCCTAGTGTATGAACCATCAAAATATAGTTTCCATGGTTGTGCTGCTGTGATCATGAATATCTCCTCATCTAGAAAATTGGAAATAAGAGGATGATCGCCTGTGAGTGGTGCATCGGCCAACTGATCTGCAATAACCTGACCTTTGATAGCTTTACGGTCTATATACTCAATGTCAAATTCACTTAGAATCATCACCCATTTGGCTAAGCGACCTGTCAATGCTGCTTTGCTGAGTAAATACTTGAGTGGATCAATCTTTGCAATGAGTTGTACTTTGTGTGTTAACAGATAGTGCCTCAGTTTAGTGGCTGCTAAGATTACTGCTAGGCAAGCTCGCTCAATAGGGGTGTAATTGAGTTCATAGCCCACTAGTGTGCGAGAGATGTAGTATATAGCACACTCTTTGCCTTCTGCATTATGTTGTGTCAGTAATACACCTAATGTTGTACTTGTTGCCGAGATATAGAGTAACAATGGTCTACTTGGATGTGGTGGCATCAACAATGGTGGATTCATGAGATAGTCTTTAAGCGTCTGAAATGCTTGCTGGCATCGGGCATCCCACTGAAAGCGGATGTTCTTGTGTAGCAGATGTGTAAATGGGTGACACTTATCAGCCAATTGTGCAATGAATCTTCGGATGGATTGAAGCCATCCTTGTAGTGTCCTTAGCTAACTGATATTCTTTGGAGGTGGCATGTCCATGATTGCTTTTACCTTTGCTGGGTCGACCTCAATACCTTTGCTTGAGACAATGTATCCTAGAAGCTTCCCAGAGGTTACTCCAAAGACACATTTCTTTGGGTTGAGTCGAACATGATATTGTTCCAGTCTATCAAAGATTCTCTCTAATATGTCCAAATGACCTTCTCTAGTGAGTGATTTTGCTAGTAAGTCATCCACATAATCTTCCATCATAGTATGCATCATGTCATGGAAGATGGTGGTCATTGCTCTTTGATAGGTCGCTCCTGCATTCTTTAGACCGAAAGGCATTACATTCCAGCAATATGTGCCCCATGGACATGTGAAGGTTGTCTTATGTTGGTCCTCTGGTGCGATCTTTATTTGATTGTATCCTGAAAAGCCATCCATGAGTGAAAGCATGGCATGTCCTGCTGTCAGATCCACTATGATGTCGATATTTGGAAGGGGGAAGTCATCCTTAGGACAGGTCTTATTCAGATCTCTGAAGTCAGTACAAATGCGGATGCCCCCTTTTGGTTTGCCGACAGGCACAATATTGGAGATCCATTCTGCATAATCAATTGGTCTAATGAAACCAACATCTAGGAGTTTCTTGAGTTCTGTTTTGACTAGCACTGCAATCTGAGGATGCATCTTACGAAGCTTCTGCTTGACAGGTTTGGCTCCTTCTGCTATGGTGAGGTGATGCATGACTAAATCAGGATCAAGCCCAGGCATGTCTACATATGACCATGCAAAGTTGATCTGATGCTTCTGGAAGAACTCTATAAATTTAGGTTGTTCCTCTGGAGTGAGAAGAGATGTCAGATGTATGATATGAGGATTTTCAGGAGTCCCCACATTGTACTCTTTGGTTTCCTCGATGAGAATTGTTGATCGTTCCTGTTGTGTACTATCAGGGAGAATGTCAAACCCTTCATCCTCAGGCGCCTCAGAGAGGTTTTCACCGTTGGATACGCTCTTTCTTTTTACTTTTGTCGGATCAAACAGTGCCACAGTGTGGTTTTCACTGGAAGATCCATGTTTTATTGTTATATTTTTGCAGCTGAAAGGTTTGGCATCCGCCCCAAAGTATACTGCGCTATTTAGTTCTATGGCGAATCCAGCTTTGTGATCCCCGCTTGGTAGGTTATCCCTTAATTCCAAAAAGTCAATGATGGCCTCATCGTTTTGGAAGAAGTCAAGACATGGGGGATTTGGTTGGTTCCATTCGATGAGTTCAGGGTGGATAATGGGCATTACTTCATCGACCAGGTTAAGTTCGTGAGAGGTATCAGTGAGGGTTAAGATGTTATGGTGAAGGTCGTTGATGGTACTCTCCCTGTCAGAATCAGGCGTAGGATGAGACGTAGGGTCTGTGGAAGATGTTTCCAGTTCAGGAACCCAAGTGGTCTTTATCTGTGCTTCTCCGTAAATAGGGATGTCTTTGCGTGGTGGAGGTGGTGATGTGTCTTCCTCATCTGAAGTATTAAGCTGTACCGAATCAAATTCCTATTCATGTGAGTCGATCTCTGAATCACTTTCCAGCATCCGATTGCTATACCATACTAGGGTGTCTTTTGAGTTAAACACTGCAGGTGTGATTGGTTGATGTACCTTTGTAGTGATCGGTGCTACAGGAAGTTTGATGGGGATAAAAGAATCTGGCACAGGAAGTATCGGCAGTGTTGACTCAGTGGCTTCTGTGGGAACTGTTGGTACCATAGATGCTGCTGCGGGTTCTGATACAGTTGCTGCTGCTAATGGTACTATGGATGTAATGGCTGTTGCGAATGGGATTACTGGTTTGATTGGTGGGATGATTGGTATTGTAGATGGCTGTGTTGGGGTTTTGAGCCTCAGTGGGGCAGTTGGGATGGTGCTTGAGGGTGCTTTGATTATGAAAGGTGTCCACTTTACAGTAGGTGGACAAAATTGTTTGCTAGGTTTTCCTTTGAACTTGAGTTTAAGAAAGATCTCTTTCTCAAAGCCTAGGCCTGTGTTACCTTTGGGCTTGAATTCTGGTAGTAGAGGTTCATGTCATCCTTGTTTGCAATATCCCAAGGCACTCTGACCATCATACCCCATTTGTTGCATAATGAGGAGACCTTTGCCATACTATTCCGTAGGAAGTGTAACTCGTGGTATGTCAGTGGTGATGGGATCCTTATAGATCCATTCAGCCAGGTCCTCATCTTGTGTTTCTTCCTCTTGACTCTTTCCAAGAACGAAAGGTGCCAAAGCACATGCTGGTATGTTTAGTGGTTGCTGGAGTACCTGCTGTGGTTTACCATGAGTTCTAGGAGAAGTGGGCATTTGTCCCACACAAAAGAGTTGACTCAAGTTGTATTCCCCAGGACCTTCCTCTGCTATCTTCATCTTAAGCTTTTCTTGCTTGGGTATAATGGTGTTTGAACGAGCAAGAGAGGCGGGACTTATATATGATATGGAGGAAATGGCTTCTCTATTATTAGGAACGGTAATCTCTGGTTGATGGTTGATATTATGGCAATATGCAAAGGGATTTGCGTCACCCAGAATTGTGATCTCTACACCATTATGTGGGAACTTGATACATTGATGGTAGGTAGATGGAACGGCTTGCATGGCATGTATCCAAGGTCTTCCTAACAATAGATTGTATGGCAGAGGAAGGTCCAGAACCTGACAAATGATGTGCTTTACCATGGGGCCCACGCGGATTGGTAGTACCACAGCTCCTTTGGATGAACGCTCTGCATCGTCATAGGCTTTGATTGTGATCTTCTTACGAGGATCCACTGATTCTACCGCATAGCCCAATGCTGTGACCAACTGTAGTGTACAAATGTTCAGGCCTGCTCCATTATCTATCAAGACTCGCTTGATCCTATGCTGGTTAATAAATCCTTCGATGTGGAGTGAGGCATTATGAGGTTGCTGGAATGAAGAGTTGTCACTTTCGAAAAAAGTGAGACAAGGTGAGGACTTTAGATTTCCAACCATGGCTTGAAATTGGTATGTATTCAGATTTGCAGGGACTGACGCCTCTTGGAGTGCTTGATCCAAGATAGTTTTATGAGATGGCGATAGACGCAAAAGCTCTAAAATGGATATAAGCACAGGGATTTTGTCTAATTGTTCCACAAGATTGTACTGCTTTGGGATGGAGGTGGTGCCTTGTGGAGCTGCCTTTATGGTAACTTTGCCGCGACGCGTAACAACATTGCAATTTGAGTTGGGATTTTTGAAGGTTATAGTTGCAACTTGTTCATTGGCATCATACAGATGATTTACAGTGTAATTATACGCAGCCTGTGTATAATCAGTGGTATCAGTGCCTCGCCTAGAAGTGGAAGGACCCCTTTGATCTTGTGATGGAAGTGGATTTTTGAACATCAGATGATCATTATTTGTTGTTTTTGGGTCATGTCCTTCAATTTCAATTTCTCCTCGATCAATAAGATCCTGAATGAGATCTTTCAATCGGTGACAATTACTTGTCTTGTGTCCTCTCCCTTGATGGAATTCACAGTGTTCAGTATCTCTCCACCATGCTGGTTTGACCTGAGGCTCATAGTTTGATAGCTTAGGCAGAGTGACCAAATTTTGAGAAATGAGTTGTCGCAATACTGTTTCAATGGGTTCCCCTAAGGGAGTGTATGTTCGTTTCTATTTTTGTTGACGAGGTCTAGGTTCATCATGAGATGTGATGCGACCTTGATTAGAAGGAACATTTGTGTTGTTTTGAGGTGGAGGATTTTGTCCTGCAAACCGAACCACAGGTTGTGCGTTTTGGATAGTCCTGGCATCCACAACCCCATCGTTGACGATATTCTTCTTTTTATTCCAGAAGCTTGGTTTATCACTATTGAAGCGCGGGTGAGGACCATCTTTTGGTTCATTAAAGATTTTGATGAGTCCTTTCTTGATGAGTGCCCGTTCACATTTTAAACCCTTGGTGATCATATCATTAAAAGAGTCTGTGTCTTTGACATCCAGGTGAAATTCCATTTCTTTGTTTAAGTTGGAAATGAATATTTCCACTAGTTCTCGTTCAGGTAACTGAAGAGAACGGCTGCTAGACATTTGACGCCATCATTGCAGGAATACTGAGAATTGCTCACCTAGTTTTTGTTTGGTGTTGCATAGATCAGCCATGGTGACATCGCGTTCAATGTTATGAGAGTAATGAGCTAGGAACTTCTGGATGAGTTCCTCAAATGTTCTAATGCCACCTGGTAGTCGGGAAAACCATGATGTGGTTGTTCCTCCCAAGCTTTGGGGAAAAAGGCACATTAGGTAGGTGTCTTCATATGCCACTTCAAGACAAGCAGAATGAAATTCTCTGACATGATCACGAGGATCTCCCTTTCCTCTATATTTTTCGAATTTGGGTGTTTCGAATCCTCGAGGAAATGGTGGCATGTAAAGATTCCTATCAAAAGGATAGGGACAGATGTCATTGAGTGAGAATTGGTTAGTCTTGACACCACTATGAAGCTGTTGGGTGAGATTCTCGACTTGTTGCCACAACATCTCCATTTCATTTGGAGGAGGAGGTGGTGGGTTACCTCGAGGAATGTTATATCTGATGGGATCTCTACCTCTTTCCTCTTCATGGCGACTTTGTCTTTCTGATGCTTGTCTTAATTGGGCAAGATCAAAGTCAGAGGGGAGTTTTGCTCCTTCTTGAGCGAGTCTTAAGAAGTGAGCATCCGCATTGCTCTTGAGTATTTCGTCAAAAATCCTATTAAAGAGAGGGTTATGCTGAGCCCTTTCTATTGTTGCAGGAGTGGGAGTACTTGGGTTTTCGTCATTTGCATTTCCTCCAAGTGCTTCTTGAAATTCATTGAGATTTTCCTCTTTTTCTTCTTCCCTTTCTATTTCTCGTTGCCTTGACTGTGATCGGGTTTGAGCCATTTTGCTTGCAAGCTGTTGTTGAAGTTGTGTGAAAATAATGATGAGTTTTTGATGAAATGAAAGGTTGATGGTTGGTGAATTGTGTTGCACGTGGATCTCTAGCACTTTTAAGGTAGATGTAACCAAAATTCCTTCTTTGAATTGCTTGTTTGTTTGATAAGTTTTGATGTGATAAGGTGTAGAGAAATCTGAGATGTGTTACAGATTGAACTACCTAGTAATGAGAGGATTCACTCATGAACTAGTTTTAACCTGCGTAGATGTGTCTCTTAGGATGAGCTTATCCTAGATGTAGAAACAATCTAAAAAGTGATGTGATGTGTTTGATTTCAAGCAATATCTAAAAGAGAACTTGGGACAAGAACCTCTTAATGTTTTGAGAGTTGGGACGGATTGATGATGAAGTGATGATGTATGAGTGAGATGATGGATGAAAATGTTTTCAACTTCAATAAAAACTTTGTGTTATAAATGGGACAAACTCTATCTCTTCCCTTTCAGGTGTTGGTGGTATTTCTCAAGCTGTGTTGTATGTGATACAGACGTTTGGGAAGAAGTTGGGATTAATCTTTCCTCCTTGGTTTTTGTGATAACTTAGAGCTCTATATTGCATAAAAGCTCTGTGGTTCAATGATTCGGAATCAAATTCGTTTGTTTTTCCTTGAAGGTAGAGACGCATGTGATGCAGAAAGACTCTATGTGAGACAAAGATTTGTCTATTTATATAGAAGAATTTCCTCCTTTTGATCAAAGCCTTTGAGCTTAATGGTCTTCTTTTCAAGTTGATATTCTGATGACGCTTCTTCTTCCGCAAGATGTGAAGAATGGTCATAAAAATTTTGACTCTTTTGTTGTTTGCACTTTGTTTTTGATGTTTTTGGTTGTTTTTGAAAGATGTTTGGTTGGATGAATACTTTGTTTTTGGGATTGATTTTCTAATTTGATGTTTCTTTGACAAGAAAACAAAGCAAGCACACAAACACCAAAATGTTGCCTCAAAGGCACAAATGAGTATGGGTCTAGATCAACCCAATCTTTGGACTTGTATATGACCCTTCCTTTAGATGTATTTTAAGGTGTATTTCCAAAGCCTGAAGTCGGCTCAATTTGTACTTGGTCTTTAAAACGAACACACTTCAAACACTTTTTATCCCTAAGGTCAAATGGCCAGTTGTCATAAATTTAGCCCACATCTTGATATTTCTTCGACTTTGGTACTACATACCTTATGAATCCCGCCGTGGCAGGTAAGGATGTGATATACTAAGTCTTGCACGAGTATAACAAATAGATGATCCCTATGATGGGGGAGTCACCACTTTTATCAAGCCACAAGTGACTTTTCAAAAAACTATGTTTCTACGCAAGGAAATATGTATGGTGAGTATCTTGGGAGCAAAACCATCTATGCTCTTGCACTAAATTATATCGCAAATATTCTCAATCAATAGAACGGGTGGGCTATTACTTAAAGGCGTTTAGTCATGTTCGATGTTTTTGGACATAAGTTCATTTTGCAGTGACTCACTTAAGAGCCTTGTAACTGGTGGTGGGGCCCATTTGTCCTTTCGGCCAGTTACACTGTAGGAACAGCTATACCCAAGGCTACAGCTTTCGCTCTCACCTGATTTCTATAGCGGCTCGAAGGATTTACCGCTCGAGGTCGTTCCCAAGAGTATCGATCCCTTGGCAGGCCTCTCTTAAAAAGATAAAATTTTGAGTGTTACTAACACTTTTCTCTTGCACCTAGGACCACGAAAGCCAAGGGAGAGGATAGTGTGTGTTAGAAGTAGGACCACTCAACTGACTTTTTGCACAAGTGTGCCAAGTACGAAAGACACTTGTTCTTTTTAATCCACCATTACAAATGTGATCTAACTATTTGGAGATGGTTCTCCAATAGCCATGGTGTTCTTTTTAACTTCAAAGGCAATGTGTTTTGTAGCCTAGAATTCGGAAATCCCGGTCAACTTAAAGAAAAACACGTTTGCTTGAAGTAAAATTTGTTTTTGCAAAAATCAAAACAAGTGGATTGTTCTTTTTATTTGCCCAAAAATTGAAGTGTGGCTTGTGATTTTTAAGTTTGATGTAAGAAAGAAAATTTGTTTTGTTGATTTTAAGCACCAAAACAAAATGTATCCCTAACTTGCAATGAAAGCAAAATTTTGAAGTTTGTTGTTTTTTTTATTTTTTTTTTGCAATAAAGAAAGATGAATTTTCTTTTTAAGCACCAAAAACAAGTTTAAGGTTCATTTTATGCACTCTAAAATAAAATGTGAGGTTTATTTTAACTTGTGCAAGAAGGAAAAATGGATTCTTTTTAACCAACTTTTGTTGAAAGAAAGTAAAAAAGAAACTTTTAAAGTATTTAAACTAACTCCTTCCCCTACACAAAAAGATTAGAACCTGCATAAAAGACAATTAGTTAGAAAAATCCACATGTTTTGGTGGGCTTCTACAAGCCTAATTTTTTTTTTTTTGGTTACAAGGTGATTTGTACAACGTTCTGTTACAATAGCGCTAGTCTGCGTTTGAACAGAGGCGCTATTTAACACAAACGCACTAAAAGAAAGGGAAAGACAGAGAAGGGAAAAGCGCTGAAACAATGTCAAACGCGCCAAAACAGTGTCAAAAGCGCAACCTGTGTGACATTTTCAACATTCAAACATGTTATTGGTTAAAAAAAAAAAGTTGATCTTTTTGGTGTTTGGATTCACGTCGGGTTCACCAAATGATGCTCTGCAAAAAAGGATTAGAAAATTTGTTTGATGGCAACACACACAAGAGCACATGAAACAAACATTAGTGTTAGCAACAAAAGATTATCCTAAACAGGCATATCAAGAGAGATATTAAGCATGAAATAGAAAGCATATAAACATAGAATAAAATAGCTAATCAAGATGCTCATAGTTGCTCCTCCCTTGTTCCTCTCCTCTCCAAGTCCCAAATGAGTGTAGCTCTCAGCTTTTAGCACTAGCCATGGATGCCATATGGAGATTCAAGATAGTTGAATATGATAAGCAAATGCTATGCAAGTGTAGATAGTGATGCTATGAGAAAGCTCTATGCTAATGCCAGTATAACAACAATACTCTAATGCTTCTCTCTTTGTTTGAGGAGAAGGGTTCTATTTATAGAAGAAATGGGGAAATGAAGGGTTAAGATTGAATGGTTTAATCAAGGGCCAAGTTTGAAAGTTGGGGATCCATGTGCACAATTGGCACCAATAAAATGGTGACAAGTGTCAACATAGGATTGGGTTGAGAGAAGAGGTTGGAGGCATTAAAGGCCTGAGAAGACCTCATGGTTATCTAGAGGCTAAGGGTCAAGTCCAAATCAAGATTACCCACTGGATTAAGAGTTAATCCAAGGATAAACCTTTGTGCAAATGTTTAAGAGATAATCATGGTCAAAGCATTAATGGCCTGATGAGACCTTTGGGTTGGGTATAGGTTGAGTCAAAACAAATGTTTTAACCATGTGGGAGGGTTTGAGGTAACCATTAATGGTTATTGGAGACTTTGGGGATTAAGTGGTTGAAGGTTGAAAGCCTTCAATGGTTATCAAAGACTTTGAGCCATTTAGTGGTTGAAGGTTGAAAGCCTTTAATGGTTATCAAAGACTTTGAGGGTTTGAGAAGTGACTTCCTTTTTGCTTAGGAGTGTGACAAAGTTTAGAGAAGGGGTTAGGTTATTTAGAAGTGATTAGAAAATTCTAGAAGGGGTTTAGGCATGCAAGTGGATTTTGTAGGAAAATGCAAGTGGGAGAAATTTTGGTATTTTCAATTAAAATAAAATCATTTATTTCAATTAAATGGTGTAATTTGCATTTGGATAAATATTCAAATAAATATTAATTTATTTAAATGAGAAAAATGAAGATAAAGCATTAAAATGCTTGAAGACTTTGAGGGAAACCATTAAAGACTTGAAGACTTTAAGGAAAACCATTAAAGTCTTAAAAAGACTATAGAAGGAAGCCATCAAGTTTGAAGACTTTAAAGCCATCAAGTTTGAATACTTTAAGGGAAACCATTAAAGGTTTCAAGTGGGTGAGGATAAATAGGATTTTAAATAAATAATTTATTTAAAATAGTTGGTGCAACTTGCTTTTGTAGGAAAATACAAGTGGGTGGAGGATAAAGGTGATTTAAATAAATTATTTATTTAAAATAATTGTGCAACTTGCATTTGTAGGAAACTACAAGTGGGTAGAGGATAAAGGTGATTTAAATAAATTATTTATTTAAAATAATTGTGCAACTTGCATTTGTAGGAAACTACAAGTGGGTAGAGGATAAAGGTGATTTAAATAAATGTTAATTTATTTAAATGTGAGGGGTGGGATTTGGGGGGATTTAAATAAATATTAATTTATTTAAATATGAGAGAATATTTAATTAAATAAATATGATTTATTTATTTAATTAATGGTCTGAATTTGGTTAAGTGAATTAAATCAAATAAATTGAATAATTTATTTAATTAATAGGAGAAGAGGGTTAAGATGAATTAATTAAATATATTAATTTAATTAATTATTAATTGATGGTTAAATAATCAAATAAATATTAAATATTCATTTAATTAAGTGGACAGATTTATGTGACTAGAGTAAGACTATAATGTACTTGAAATAATGCTTTTAAAAAATTAATTCAAAAGTGTACTTTCCATTTGTCTATTGCACATTAAATGTGATTGCTAATAATAGAGTTTCAGGTCCCATTTAGAATTTATTGTTTACTTTATCTTTGAATTGTTGGATATTCCAAACTTTTAGAAAGGTTGTAGTTCAATTAATTGAGTACAATTGATGAAGGTGATAATATATTCTTTTCACACTATGCAATTGACCAAGATTCACCTTTTCTTTTGAATGCTTCAAATATTCAAAACTTATAGAAAGATTGTAATTCAATTAATTAAATAGAAGCGATGAAGGTGATAATATATTCTTTGATTATACCATGGACTAAAATTCAAACAAGAAGATGCAATTGTTGGGGCTCATCAGTGGTTACATTGCTAATGGTGCAACCAAGGTTGAAATCCTTTCTTGGCTCACATGGTGTTCGTGTCATTTATGGGCTATAGATGTGGATGAACAAACTTCACTGGCAGTAGAGGAGAGAAATAAGGAGAATAAACTTCATTGGTGGTGGAAAGAGGAGGAGAAATGGATGACCAGGCATAGTTAATGGTACTAGAACAAACTTCAATGCAAATTATTTATTTGCAGTACCTTACAATGTTAAGGGTGAATGTGTAGAAGGAGGACGTGCTGGTGGTGGAGGAGAGACAAGAGGAGAAATGGATGGCTAGGCGTTAATGGTACTAGAACAAACCTCAATGCAAACTAATTATTTTCAGTACCTTAAGCATTCAATAATGCACAGTATAAATTGACAAGCATGCAATAATGCACAGTATGTATTGACAGAGAATTCACCAGCGTGCGGAATGAGCAATGAAATGTTCTACAATCAAGAAGAAAGATTTTAGTTCAATTGATGAAGATAATAATATATTCTTTGATTATATCATGGATCAAGATTCAAACAATGAAGACACAATTTTCTATTATAATGGTACCATAACCAACTTCAATACAAAATATTTATCTGCAGTACCTTAAACATTCAATAATGCACAGTATGCATTGAGAGAGAATTCACAGCCGCTCAGAATGAGTTATGAAATGTTTCAAGGTCAGGAAGGAAGATTGTAGTTCAATTAATTGAGTACAATTGATGAGGATGATAATATTCTTTGATTACACCATCAACCAAAATTCAAACAATAAAAACACAATCAGAACACACTTCAATATAAATTATTTATTTGCAGTACCTGAAGCATTCAATAATGCAGAATATGTATTGACAGAGAATTAGTAATGAAATGTTCTACAATCATGAAAGAAGATTCTAGTTCAATTAATTGAATACAATTGACAAAGATGATAATTTATTCTTTGATTACACCATCAACCAAAATTCAAACAATAAAATCACAGTCCGATCACGCTTTAATACAAACAATTTATTTTTACCTGAAGCATTCAATAATGCACAGTATGTATTGAAAGAGATTTCACAGCCGCCCAGAATGAGCAATGAAATGTCCCATGACCACCAAGTAAGATTTTACTTTTCTGATACTACAGCTAATTTTTTACCAAACAACCAAACACCCATTGCAGCGGCCATTATAATGGCAAAAGATCCTTATTCATCACACAGAACTGGTTAATATTGATCGGGCAGAAAAAAACTGTTTGACAGATCTTTAGCAGTGGGTGCTACAGTTCAACTTCTATCCCGACACTTAAACAACATTCAATGCAAACGTAGATTCTTCATCTCGTACATAAATGCATTATTTTATGTCGTAGAAATTTAAGGCCATTATGAGAACAGTCGTTTTTCATCAAGATATCTGCAGGCAAATAAAGTGGAACAAATCTGCATCTTCCAGCCTCCACCATGAAACTTTACTGCACCAATCTGGACTTAACAGTCAGTGTACACATTAATAAATGCTAACGCTTCACAGCATAGAAAATCAATGAATAAACATCCCAAACTATTTAATTAAGGAGATCACAGCAAATAAGATCATGATTATCAATGATTTGATATTAGATTATAAAATAATTAATGATAATCATATCATATATCTTTAACATCACACTTGCAGATGCATAGTATTTGATAGAATAGTGATGCATGTATTCCATACTATTAAACCGTTGTTTGTAGAATACTTCACATTCCAAATCAATCACAAAATTAAAATCATACATTTCATACTACATGATCCTCTTCTTTCATGTATGATACACATAATAATGAAGGCCCTATAACATATAAATTATCTAAATATTTTAACATATTATTTTTAGAAAATTAGATTATATTATCATAGCACACCAAATTTAGAAAAAATTCAAGATCTGCTATAATGATTTGGGAAGATAAGAGTACATTCAATTCTACATGATCCTATTTAGACATGTATCACTTATAATTTGTTTTCTAGTAGGAGACTTAAGGCCAGGAATAATCCACAACTCTTAAAGATGGATGTGGTACTCCCAACACATCCATTCTAACCTTCTTAAAATTTTCAAACATTTTATTTGTGGTCATGTGGTTTGCTTATTCTTGGCAACTAGTCAATATAACATATGAATTCATAGTTTCATATTCACTTCACAATCTAGCATTATCATAATTTTAGATTGTATTGCTTTTGTGATTATATACTATATATATCAAGCAAGGTCTTTATGTATTAAGGTGTTATGTTTTGAATCTATAAGTTTTTTATGTCTTTCATTAAATGGGTTTACATATAAGTTTACATATACGTTTACACAAACAATCAAAAGTAATTTTATTGATAAAATAATAACATGTCAACCTTACGAATACAAAGTAACAATGGATTACCATCCATCCAAAAGAGTCTAATGGTTGCAAAAGTCTACTATGGGACATTTTCACATCATAGATAGGTATATTGGTAATTTACTGAGGGCAAGGTACAAATTGAAGAAAGTTTGATCGGTGAGTGTTTTTAGTGTCTGCTTCAAGTGATATTGCCTTTTGAAATAGCCATCATTGATTCCAAGACTCAATGCTAGAGTGAGGGCACAAATGATATTTCCTATTAAGACATACATCAATTTTTTATTGAGACTCCTTTTGGAAGGATATATGATATATAATTATTAAATTATAATAATATAAGTTTTAATCAATATTTCTTAATGAATGATTCAATATATCATATCTAATTCTATAGGTAATGCAAAAAATTAAAGTAAAATATATAATTTTTTCATAAATTATTATTATCAATTAATTGATAGTTTAAATTCATTTGTAGGGGAGAGGAGCCAATACATATTCACGCTTCTCAAAATCATATGTGGACATTTCAAAAAAAAAAAAATTTACACAACAACTTACTTGTCAAGTCCCCTACTCAAAAACAAAATTTCAAGTCCATATGGTCAAATATGATGCCACATCAGTGTGCATTTTTGTGAAGGTGTCCAAAATGGTCCCAAATTGTCATAAGACCCATAAACATGCACTAAGTCATGTTTACTTGTGCGTTGATGTGGCATCACATCATTGGCTTTTTTTAAAATTTTAGAGGTACTTTTTTGGGGATAAGCATTGACATGACATTTATAGGGCACCGCTATTGGTTTAAAAGTATCTATGTACTATAACATGTATTGGTACCCCTATCACCTACCGGCTCCTCTCCCCTAGTCACTTTACAAACCTAACCTTCATTAAATGGACAATTGGTGTCTTGCCTAGATAATTATTAAGCCTAGTTGAGTCTAAAAATTTAAGATGGGGAATGCAAGTTTTGGGCGAAGGAAGAAGAATAATGAGAAAAAAGAATTATGTAAACCCATTAAATGGCACAAATGCAATCGTTGACATTTAAATGAACAAGGTAAGAGTTTGATTTGGATAGGGATGGGCGAGATAAGTATGATGTGCATGGAAAAGAGAGAAGGCAATTTTTCTTGACTATTTTTGGAGGGTGTTTTGGTTGAGTTGAAAGGGCATTTTGGCTAATCTTGAAAAGGGTTTCAAAAGAGGGATTTTGATCTAGTTGCTAGGAATAGATTACAAAAACCTTGCTAGAATGTCAGGGAGAAAAATCCGTGACTATTTTTCATTCTATTCTAAAGGTTTTCTATTTTATTAAGGGTATAAATTTAGTTGGATTGATATTAAGAAAAGGAGTGATAATGTCTAGGTTAGGAATATGCTACTCTTAAAGCCAACTTTACTTTTTTTCAAGGTCACTTTCCTTAAATAGTATGAACTTTTAAATTATCCACTATATAGTTGAAAATAACTTTAATCTAGTCTAATTTATGCTTATGTGTATTTGATTACATTATAATAAATGATTATATTATTATTAATAGTTCATAATCTAGGCACACAAGTTATCCTATTCTAAATCCAAGTATGCTTAATTGTTTAGAAAGAGAAAAAAGAGGCTATCTTCCCTACACTTGTATGTATAGTAGACCCTTGTAAACCTTAAAATCTTATATCCTATGCTTGTGATATATTTATGTTGTTGTAATTAAGGTGTTGTACCTTGGTTATTCTTCACTTAGGCCCTAATTACACATCACTAAAGCTTACTTAGGGACAACATATGAGCTTTTAGGAGCATCTCCACTTTAGGTGATGTTATCATGTTATCGTTTCCACTTTATGTGGTGTCTCCACCTTTATTGCTTTTAGCACATTACCACGCCCACATTTTATCGTTAGGTAAAAGGACAATGTTGTGTCACACTTTTATAAAAGAATTGGCCAACACAACTAAAACTGTTTAACTTTAATCGCATAAAAGTGACATTTCTAAATTGAATTTCAAAATGATATAAACTGATCCAAATATAGAAATATTAATGAAATTTATGTTTGTTATTAGTACTTGACATTAGGCTAGTACTATTGCAATCGATTGCACTAATTTTCATTAACTCGTTATTATTCAATTGCCTTTCCACCAATTGCATTCACGAATTTTTTCTTTTGATATTTTTTTTTCAATTTTTTAAAAGTTAGATGCATGATTTTTAAGTTTCTAATTGAAAGAAATTATTTTTCTCCAATCCAATTGGCTAAAGAATTTACATCTTATTAGCGGATTTCCTGGATCCACTATCTAGATGAACTTTTTTATTTTTTTTAAGGCAAAGTTTTGCAAAGAGGCAAAACCTCTTCTTTCTTTAATATAAATAATAATAGTTATGTTACTAAAATATAGTTTGTAGTGGATAAAATACCTTTTACTGGATAAAACTTACTGTGAATAAGCTTTGCAATTTCTCGATGATCGGCGAGTGTTAATGTTTTATGAAAACAATTTACCATGTGTCTCACAGTTTTCTCCCCCTCCAAGTGTAAGCCAACCAAGAGCGAAGAGGAAGGGGTTTGGCAGGTGGTGGAAAGGAGAAAGACTAGACGTCGGAGGAATGCCCATCATAACCTTTCAGACCCTAATTTGATTCCCCTTGGGGTGACGACTTGCTCTGCATCTTCAAGCAGTTTGTTGCTCAGAGGCACTAAATACGCCTGCTTCCCCCCATCCTTCCCTCATCTTGCAGGCCACTTCAATAAATCGGTGGGTCAAGCCAGAGAATACAGGAAGGTTTTGAATCAAAGATGGCTTAAAGAAAACCCTGCAATATGGGGC
Organism: Cryptomeria japonica; assembly: GCF_030272615.1. NCBI lineage: Eukaryota > Viridiplantae > Streptophyta > Pinopsida > Cupressales > Cupressaceae > Cryptomeria > Cryptomeria japonica. The sequence continues at coordinate 706,269,841 of NC_081409.1, read as the reverse complement.
TTTTCTTGGTGTACCACGGCAGATTCCTCCAAGGTAGATAGATTTAGGAAAGTAACTCCTCCTCATTCTATGAAGCAAGAAGAACGACCATGGACAAACCCATCGAACCCTGAAGGGCGAAAACCAGTGATAAGGTTGGATTTAGAGATTCTCCAACAAAACATCATCTTTCACCAAAGTAATAGCTTCATTTCTAAGTGGCGAGGCTCTCATTATTCTTTCGAAGATGTTAAAGGTTGGTGGGTGACTAAATTTCACAACTTGGTAAGTACCTTTAATCTGGGCTCTCAGTGCATTCTAATTACATGTGTTGACTCTAGTATTAAGCAGGATATGCTCAGAAGTAAGTAGAAATTGCTTAATGGATGTATTTTTTACTTCATTTATTGGGTTTCCAACTTTAACCCTAAAACTTTTGTATTCAATAGCAACCTGCATTGGGTCAATATTGGCCCCCTTCCTGTCGAATTTCATGTATCATAAATAATAGAATCATTTGTGGTAGGGTTAGGAAAATGCCTGGCTATTGCAGGTATTTGGGATAAATATTTTGAAAAAGACATTAAGTTACTTATTGATCTCAAAATTATTGGTTCTAAATTGAGCCCTTTTGAATTAATTTCCTCAACAGGGAAATGGGAGATCACCCCTTCAATCTATAAAAGAATTATTGATGCTTCTGATATGGCTATATGTCATAAGAGAAACACAACTAAAGAGACAGTAATCAATCACAATTTCATTTACAACAACCAAACCACTCACAACAGGTAGCCAATCTCAGCCCCTGAGTCTCACCCCAACCGCGCCCTTAGTAGGTCCGTCTCCCTCTAACAAAACCAAGGTTGATTCACCTTCCTTTGCCCTACTCTCTCACTCCTCAGCACTGGCATCCAAGAAGGAAAAACCCTCGCATCTACTTCAATTAGAAAAGGAGATCATATTCTCCCTCTTAGGGATTCACATTTAGACTCATCTCATTCCCCCATGGTTAATAGGAAATCGAGCCATCCTCTTCCCGACAAGCAATTTCTTCCCAACACAATCCAGGTTAACAACAATTTGGACAAACAATCTATCTCCCTTCGCAAAGAAGCCCTTAACGACCTACTTGAATTCACCAATGCCTTGAAGGCAGATATAGCAGAACAAATAGAGATAGTGGAACACAACCTGGCTAATGAAGATGATCTCAGAGTTAAAGACCATATTTCAGATTTAGGAGGCTCAAAGGATTTCAACCTCAGGGAGGCCCAAATGGATCCAGTAATCGAAACTTCTCTGCCTCCACCATCACTACTGTCTTTGACAAATCTTGAGATTCTTGGAGAAGCCTCTCCTGATCTTTGCATCAAAACCCCTTTGGAGGAAGGCCCGTTGGGTCTAGCTCTTAATTTGGTAGGTAGGAATAAGTCAGACTGTGGATCTTCTCAAAAAAGAAGAGGGAGAAGATCAAATTCGGAGCTAAGACTCATGGATGGGAAGTCTCTAGACCAATCTAAGCTAACAAGTGTCTTTAATTTAGGGAGGAGGAAGCTCTCTCCCATGTCACCAAGAAGTTAATTACTTGGAATGTTAGGGGCATTAACAAGCAGCGCATCCTCAAGTGTTACATCTTCAAGGTTAAAGTTGAGATAACAATCATTCAGGAAACAAAGCTAGACAGTGATGGAGGAGAAAGTTTTGGCAACCATTTAAGAAGCTTCAATTGGTCAGGAATCCCTGCGATAGGGGCATCTGGAGGTCTAGGTATCATATGAGACCCCAGATGCATCTCATTAGTAATTTTAGAGAACAATAGATTCTGGATGGGTTCAAAATTTAAATGTGTTAGCAATAACTTAAAATTTATTCTAATCAATGTTTACAGCCCCACTCCAAATGATTTAAAGCGAACAGTCTGGGAGGAACTTTCCTCTTTCATGAATAAACATAAGAATAAAAATTGTATTATAGGCGGAGATTTTAACGCCATCTGTAATCTCATTGAGAAATTAGGTGGCTTTTCTCAAGAATCTCAATCCTTAGTAGATTTTAGAAACTGGACCTTCCAGAACAACCTCATGGATATTATTTCAGACAATAGAGTTTTTACGTGGACCAATAGAAGATATGGCTTCAGTATGATAGCAGAGGAGATAGGTTTCTTATTAAGGAAAACTTAGGCACCCTTAACAACAACCTAGTCAAGGCTTCCATACTACCTATTTCAGGTTCTGATCACTTTCCAATTCAACTAACCATAGCCAAATACCTTAAGTCGTTGAACTGCCCATTCAAATTTGAGCTCATGTGGCTGAAGGAAGAAAACTTCATCAGCATGGTAGAAAAATGGTGGTTATCATTTAAGGTTTCTGGATCCAAGCTATTTTGTTTTGTATCTAAGTTAAAAATGATCAAACAATCTCTCCTAATATGGAATCATGAAAAATTTGGCAATATCTTTGATACTAAAACCCAAATTGAACTCGAGTTAAAAAAAAGTAAATGAAATTGTGATTAAATTGGGAATGGATCAAGACCGATATAAGCAAGAAAAGTTACTTATGAAAAAATATGAAGATATTATGTCAAAAGAGGAAACCTTCTGGAAACAAAAATCGAGAGAAACTTAGCTTGTTGAGGGGGATATGAATACAAAAAAAAAATCATGCTAGCAGTAAAGCTAGAAGAAGAACAAATAAAATAACCAGTATCATTGTTGATAATGACATCCTAATAGAAGATCCTGAAGGAATAGCCAACTTAATTGTTAACTTCTTTCAGCTCCTACTTAACTCGAAATCCTCTAACCTTGCAGCCCAGGAAAGTCTTTTACAGAACATCCCTAATTTAATCACTCAAGAGCATAACCTGTCTTTAAATAGATGCTTCACAACAGATGAAACTGAGAAAGAAGTTAAAGAACTGCACCTAGAAAAAGCACCTGGGCCGGATGGCTTTCCAACTTCCTTCTTTCATTCATGTTGGCATTTCTTGGGAATGGAGCTAGTGGACGCCCTATAGGATGCTAGAAAATCAGGCAGGCTCATGCGAGAGATTAATATTACCTCCATTGCTCTCATTCCAAAAAAACATTCGGCAGCAAGCCTGGAAGAATTTAGACCTATCGCCCTCTGTAATACACTCTATAAAATCCTCACAAAAGCATTAGCTAGATAGACTTAAAATCCTCCTTCCAATTATCATCTCGGAAGAACAATCTGGTTTTGTTCCTGGCAGATCTATTCTGGATGGGGTTATCCTCGCTCACGAGGCAATTCGCTCCTCTCAAACCAACTCCAGTCCTTCAATGCTCATTAAGTTAGATATTAAAAAATCTTACGATAAAGTGGACTGGAGGTTCTTATGTAAGTGCTTGGCAGCCTTTGGTTTTAACAAAAGCTGGGTCAACCTGATATTCGAATGCATCTCAACTCCTCATTTCTTAATTTTGGTTAATGGTTGCCCCCATGGTTTCTTCACAAGTTCTCGAGGCTTGAGGCAAGGGGATCCTATATCCCCCTTCCTCTATATTATTATGGCAGAATCCCTAGGGAGGACAATCCAGAAGTCTCAAGAGCTTAGCAACATAGAAGGGATTAGAGTCACTAGTAATGTCGATCTAGTCACTCATCAGCAATTTGCGGATGACACGCTATTGTTGGGAAATAGTTCCCTTTGTGAAGCTAGAAGCTTCAAATTAATTCTAGATTGGTACGCGAAAGCCTCTAGTCAGGAGGTGAACAAAGACAAAAATAAGGTTTTTTTCCTCAACACTAATGAGAAACGAGAAAAGGAGATTCTTAATCTTCTAGGTTTCCATTAAGGAACCCTTCCATGTATATATTAAGGACTCCCATTGGACAAAGGGGTTAGAGAAAACAAACTTTGGGATGGAGTGTTGTCCAAACTGGACTCAAGATTGCAATCATGTAAAGGTAAATGGTTGTCGCTAGTAGGAAGAATTGTCTTGATTCGTTCTGTTCTCTCAGAAATCCCATAGTACTACATGTCATGCCTTCAACTCTCAAGAGGTATCAGGGATAGACTTACTAGGATCTTGAGGACTTTCCTATGGCATGGTTTGGAAGATAAGAAAAAATTTGCACTAATTGCAAGGGACAACCTATGTTTACCCAAAATTAATGGAGGATTAGGCTTTAGAAACCTAGAAAGTCAAAATAGGGCACTTGGAGCTAAATTAGTATGGAGAATCTATAAAGAGCCACAATTGAAATGGGTTAAAATGATTAGGAACAAGTATCTGGGCAATACAAACCCATCCAGCATCTTCAAAATTCCTTCCTTTCCCAAATTTTCTAGAATTTGGAACTTTATCTCCAATTGCATAGGAGTCCTCTTCGACAAACTATCTTGGAATATTGGGCTAGGGGACACAGCATTGTTTTGGGAGGATTACTAGGGTGGGTACCCCCCTATTAGCAGTATAATCCATGATGATTCCTTGAAATTGGAACTGGAAAACTCTATAGGAAAGATCGGCAGAGACTATGTTACCTTTCCCATCTCTGACCCTGCTCTAGGTTGGAGTTGGAAGCCTTTAACTGTATCTTCTTCTAATCAAAGAGGGTGTTCTCATCTTCTTTCTATTCTCCAATCCAGGAAGCTCTCTTTCAACTCGAGCTAGGATAACTTAATTTGGTTAGGTTCCTTTAATGGAGAACACATCGTTAAATGGGGCTATAGGATCACCCATAAGTTAGAAGCCAAAATGATCTCCAACCTTCCCTTGCCGCTCTGTTGGCATAAATCCTTCTCTCCAAAAGCTGGGACCTTCCTCTGGGCAGCTCTACAAAAGAGAATCCTCACAATGGATCAGTTCTTGAAATTGGGTTATGTCGGCCCCTCTAAATGTACATTATGTTGCAAAAGGGAGGAGGATGTAGACCACCTATTACTTAACTGTGAATTTACTACTTCTTGTTGGCATTGGATTTTTAATAAACTTAATTTGAGTTTGGCCTGTCAATAGGACCTTCCTTCCTTCCTGCAGAGCTGGCCTGTCTTCCAAAATTTTGGCCACTACAGGCATATCTGGATTATTTCCCCTTCGATCCTCCATTGGGAAGTCTGGAAATAAAGAAACAGAAGAATTTTTAAGGATAAATCCCTCAACTCCGCAGCTCTCCTTTTTAAAATCAAAGCATCCATTACAGAGATTGCCAACAACTATATTAGGAAATTCCCTTTGAGGGACTCCAAATTTACTCTCAGGGAGGAAGCCATAAGGAAACGATGGGAGGGCATCATTCTACCCCTGTATGTCGGTTTAGGGGAGAACCACAATTCGATGGCTAGGAAACAGTATGTTTGGGCTCCTCTGCCTCCCGGATGGTTCAAACTCAACTTTGATGGAGCTTCTCGAGGCAACCCAAGCACAACAGGTGTAGGCTGTGTTATCCACTCCAGGGACGGGAAAGAGGTTTTTGCTCTCGCAAAACCTTTAGGGATAGCCACTAATAATGTAGAAGAAACTAATGCAATAGTAAAAGGACTGTTGCTCTGCCACAAGCTAGGAATTCAAAATCTGGAAATTGAAGGAGACTCCGCGATCATCATAAACTCTCTTATATCAGGAAAGTCCTTCAATTGGAGAATAAATAATTTAATTAATAGGGCCAGGGATTTACTTTCATATTTCAATTCTGTCCTCATCAATCACATTTATAGGGAAGGTAATAAAAGAGCAAATGAACTAGCCAATGAAGGAGATGGCAAGGAATTTGTGAATCAAGGCATAGGTTAAATATCCGGCTTGATTAGATCTCCATTTACATACAAACTTCTTCTCCTTCATCCCTTAAGAAGTTATTCATACATACTCTCAGGTATAATCTAGAGCCTAAAACTATATCTTGAATATATATGTATATTTACGTGCATATATATGGATAGGAATATATATATCATATATTTATGTATAGATATCATATATATATATATATATATATATATGCATTCCTATATATATACACATATATACTTATAACATAATATCATAATTTAGATACACATATTCATCATTTCACCTTTCCACTAAATATATATACAATTAATGTATATATATATATATATATACACTTATACATATACAGATATATAAGCATACACACACACACACACACACACACACACACACACACATATATATCTGTGTGTGTGTGTGTGTATTAACACACATATATATAGAGTGTTGTACATATTTAAATATATACAATTTTAAGACATATATTCACAATAAATACACATACTCGTATCCAGTTATACAACAGCACTTATAACAATAATTTTTATACATTTATTCACAGACATAGATATAGATAGAATTGTTTATATATATATATATATATATATATATATATATATATATATATATATATATATATATATATATATATACACACAGAGTCTCAAAAATTCACAACCAGATGTAATATATATAATATTCATATCTACTACTTAGATCTCTATATATATTAATTTACTTTTCCACAAAGAAAATACAATCTATATTTTTTCATAGCCACTTATAAATATAAATTCATCCTTCTATTAATATAAAGATATAAATTTATAGAGTGTGTGTGTGTGTGTGTGTGCATATATATAATATATACATATATATTCATTTATATATGTGCACACACACACACACACACACATATACATTATATTAACCCTATTACATTCCCTTATTTTAATAAGTTAAGAATGTAGCCTTATTCACCACACGCATTCAATTTCTTATTAATTCCCGATCTTTCTCCATTATGAACAGGTGCATTTGTGTATTTGTTTAGCAACCTATACTCTTACCTTTCCCTCGACACCTCATTATCTGACTCTCCTTTCTCTCGTATTCTTCCCTTTCGCACCCACTACCTTGAATTCTCTCCCTTACACATTTAACTCTGATGATCTCATCTTGCCGCCATGTCTTGTAATTATCTCAAATTTTGGAAATCTGGTTTCATTTGCCCCAATATTATTACTATATCTAGCTCCAATGCTTCAAACATTCCTTCACACATGTCATTCATGCAAGGTCTTAATTATACACTAGGCATGAGCGCTGACTTATGGTAATCATGAGAAGGAAATGACAATTATTTCTCTGTGAGTTGGTACTTTGGCTCAGCTATCAAGTACCTCAATCCAACGCTTCATTATGAAGGAGAATCATTTCGGCTCAAATGACATATCCATTACTTGTATCATGATTTGCTACCTCCTCAACCAACCCTTTGGCTTCATAAAGGTTCCTCCCTCCATTTGCAGCTTGTATCTTTTGACAGATAGTGCAATACAGGGTGAAATGGACATGGTTCTAAAGCTCAAATACTCAAAGAGACAAATGGTTGTATCTGGTGAGGTTAAGGCAGCTCGTTTGAAAGGTATTGTCAATTCTCCTCATGACCTAGTTATTAATGTCATTCTACAAATCCTAGGGGAATATTTTATTCACAATAAGGATAGAACCAGAGCGAACTCTGATATCTCGTCCATGTTTTTCACAGTAGTGTTTCATTTTGAGCCCAACAGGGATTTCATCAAGAAGCTATGCTTAAAGGTTTTTAAGCACTGCATCTTGGGAGAACTAGGCCGAGTAATGGTAAACGTTACCAATGATCTTCTGGCCCCTAAGCCCTGACACTATGACATCCTAATGTGGAATAATCATCAAGTTCCCAATTCCGGCAATCGATAACCCTGCAAAATTCGCAAACAGACGCCCTATCATTAAGAGGAATATTAATTTCCACATGTGGTGGATTCATGTGAAACTACCTCCCTATAAGCACTGGTTGGTTGTTTACCTACGGGATGAGGGACTAAACATGGATCTGGCAAAAGGTTTTGCATTGGAAAAGCCTAATTTGGAGTTTTCAGCTTCGCCGAAGAATTCCCCATTGGATCATGCAGGGATCAAAGGGAAAGGGTCTACCACTTGTAGCTAGATTTGCGTAGATGTGTGGTATTTCCTTCAAGACATTTTGCTACCCAAACTCAGAATTACTTTAATTATCTAGTATGTTGCTGACTTTTGTTTTTTGAAGTTCATAACTCCCCATGTTTTTCTTCGTAACTATATGGTTGTCTCCTTTGTTAATATATCTATACTTAGACTCATAATAGATATACATATATATGTTTAATCCTTCCCTGTTTTGATGTTCTTTCTTTATCATATAATTTTAATTATGAATTGGGATACACACATAATTATATTATGTATATATATACATGGGTATACATATATGTATGTGTATATAGATATGTATTTCATTGGTATATATATATATATATATATATATATATATATATATATATATATACTAACACACGTATAAACACATAGATACAAGTGTGTGTATATACTACTCTGCAAAGATATATACACATCTGTGTATATGTGGATATACATATGAAGATATACTTATATATACTCATATGTAAATATACATCTATATTATATAAGCATATGTATAGATACATACAAGATTATACTTTCTGCCACTTCCAAACTATTTATGTTGGCTCAATCCTGGCTATATCTTCATTCAAGGCTTATTTGTTTATTTGGATCAGCTTTTGTTCATTATTCATCATTAATCTGATAGCTTACAAATTTATACTATTCTCAGTCTGTGCTATGATGGTTCTCTTTATAAAATAATCACCCCTTCGTGTATTCTAAGATGGCTTTAATTTTGTGTTGTTCTCTATCTACTCTTCGAAATTAACCTTCAGTGGCCCACGACTGCAATGGCCCTGGTCTGTTTGGTCACGTTTGCTCTTTGTTTTTAACAAGCTCTTTAACAAGATCTTGATGCAGGTATCAACCTTTATACTTGATACCAGTTTGACTTAATATTGACCAGTTTTAGGCAAACACGGAGCATTAGTGATACACAGTTCTAATCTAAGGTTTTCATTATGAAGTTGGGCAGCCTTATTATCCTCCCTTGCTTGACAATTATATTTATATTTTTAGTTTAATTCTTTTCAAGATTAACATGAATATCCAAGCTGCGGGAGGACCATTTTTTAGTGTATTGTAGGAGCCATAAACAATTAAGGAAACCACTTCCTGACTAGAGCAACTAGGTTTAAAAGCATTTTGCTTCTGGGGTTCTACAGAACGACTCTTCTTAGATGACAAAATTCTACTTTTGATATGGAAATCTCATCATAGAAGGTCAAGGTAAAAAATGATGTTAGGGGGGCTAACGAATTATGTAATCTCCCAAGTAGCCATCCATTGGCCATTTGGCTCTTTTGGATATGTATTGATGTTCTAGGACTTATCCTTGGGCAAGACCGAAGGTTTTCTTCATTCGCTTCTTTCCTACCGATGCCCACACTGAACCGAACTTGTATTAACTTGTAATCATTTCTTTTAATTAATAAAATATACGACTATGGCCCATTATCGATCAAATATATATATATATATAGTAGTGTTTAAAAAAACCACATCCAACACACTGAATATATATACTTTCTATATTTTCATTCTAATACTATTTTTTTTTCCTTAGTAACACTATATTAATTATTATTACTATCTTAAATATTATCATTTCATTAAGATTTATTCAAAATTAAAATCATTTATTAAGGTTAATAGCCTTAATGTTATTTAACAGTATATATATATATATATATATATATATATATATATATATATATATATATATATATATATATATATATATATATATATATATATATATATATATATATATATATATATATATATATATATATATATATATTGTTTTATTTTATATGATTACATCAATTCACTGAGAAAACAAAATCTATTCTCTCTTTAACCCTAAATACTTTAGAGATACCAACCTATAACTCACATTTTTTTTGCTAAATGGGTAGTTAATTTTTAACCTAAAAACAACTATATTATTGAAAATATAATATTACATCTATTCTAGCAAGATTATTGATTATACCATAATATGAATATCAGGACATTATTAATTTACCTAACCCTAATAACATGACTTATATTATTTTCCCAAATCAATAATATTAAAATTATTGTTATCTTTTCAAATTTAATTTAAATATTCAATAAATAAATATTTAACAAATTATTTAGAATCTATATCTACATATATATATAAATTAAAAATATTATTTTAGTTATTCTCATACAATTTAATAATATATAAGTTTGATAATAAAATAATGTTATTAATAATATAATATTAATATTTATAATAATAAATAAATAACAGCATAATAATATAATACTAATATTTATTAATTCTATTACAATATTAAATCGCTAAGTATTGGTCACTATGTGGCACTTGTTTTTTAAATTTTCTTAAAAAAAATGGACACTTTTTTAATATATTCAAAGACAAAAAATTTATTGCTGAAAAATGCTAAAAATCAAGGGTTCTAGTCAGCATCACCAAACAAAATGAAAATGAACTTATTTTTTTCTGATTTTAATTTTCCAAATAAAGGACATATATATGCAGCATTAAAAAAAATTAAAAAATGTTGTATATTTTTCTTTTAATAATATTTTAAAGTTCAGGAGCTCACAAAAATCGGGATAATATAACCAATAGTTCAGTCAAACTGAGTTCGACCAAACTCTTGGCGCCATTTAGGCACCACACCCGCGCCACTAGGTGCCATGTGGCAGGGGAATAGTCTAGCCGAACTCAGGTTGACCGAACTATGTTCAGCTGGAATGCGTCCAGTTAGCCCCAAGTGCAACACAGGTTTGTGTTTTTGCCCGGCTGCAGTTCTCCACCTTAGGTGAGTGATCTACCTTTAGTGGTGTTCAATCTAGTTAATCCATTGTAACTCAATCTAGTTGATCAATTCATTTGCATCATTGATAAGAGTACCATTTGTGCTTGTCACATTGTTTCTCTTGTTATTGTGCTTTCCAATAGGTCTCTAGGTTTTGGGTGGCTACCTTCATAGCCAAATCTTGCATGGTATTAGAGACATTAGGCTACCATTAGATAGTCATTTTGAGAGAATTTTGGTACAAATTGAGGTTTTGTATTTCGTGACTTTCTATTGTAGGTAAAAATCAAAGCTTGTTGGGTCAAATCCAAGGCCACCATTGGATTCATCTCTCCTCTTATTTATATCATCTCTTCCTCTATTTCTTTCTCCTTTATAAAGACATTTAACAACAAAATGACAGATCTTTCCACAATTGAAACATTTCAGAAACAACTTACCTTTATATTTACCAATACCCTTAAATAGTTTTCTCACAAAGTTAGCTTTTGCATTATCTATGTCAAACTTCTTGAATGTCAAACTTCTTGAATCTAAAGTTGGGCATCCCCGATTACTTCTTCGTTATAATAGATGAGGGCCAGCCTTAAACATCACACACTAAGCCTTTGACCGCTTAGGTGGCAGTTGTGGGGCCATTTCCTTTGCCAAGGTCTGCTTCCGTCTGTTCCCGTTTCCGTTAGCGTTCAAATTCAAAAATTTCTCCCACGCAAATTTCAGTGTATGTCCGTATATGTTCCATCGCAGCCCGTGGGCAGTTTTTGTTTTCCACCGCTCTCCTGGTCTATGCTAAAATGGGAGCTTTTTGAACAGGGTTTGGACATCCAAGACAGTGCAATAGAACGGCGATTATTGTTAGATATCAGTTGGAAATGCTCGGGTAAACATGCAAAACCAAGGCACGTGAGCTTTTTGATCGGATGCCTCAAAGAAATGCGGTCTCATTGAACGCTTTTGCAGAAGCCGAGATTGTTGCCATTGATTTGAACAGGGCGTCGTTTATTCCCCATTGAAGAGAATCGACACCATTGATCCCTGAGCAGCAATGACACAAAAAGAATACTCTCCGTTCCAGGACCTCCAATGTCTGTTTTTTTGGCCGTCATCCCGTGGAATGAATAAGGAGTGGAGCAAACTGACTTAGCAGCAACTGTGCTGTCATCTTTTACCCCATATGATTAGAGGATATGCACAAAAATGCATTTGTTGAAAAGGATTTAGAAGCTTCCAACGAAATGCGATTGGCAGGCGTAATGCCAAACTCCGCAACGTCTGCCAACATCCTCACAGCCTGCGCGAAAATGGGAGCTTTGGAACAGGGCATGGAGATCTATCACACCATAAACGGTAGAGGAATTTTGGAGATGTTGTAGCTGAAACTTCCCTGGCAGACATGTATGCAAAATGTGTAAGCATAGAAAAGGAGCGTGAACTGTTTGATAGAATGCCTCCAAATATTGTTTGGCAGAAATATATGTAAAATGTGGAAGCACAAACAAGGGACCTGAAATGTTTGACAGAACACCTCAAAGGAACATGCTTTTTTGGAAAACCCTGATGGCAGGATATTAAGAAAATGGGTTGGGGATCTCTTCTTTGCTACACCGTGCCAAAACATTCAATAGTGTTACAAGGGATTCCTGGGGATTTATGTAATAAATATATAATTGAGTTCTTTTAGAATCTTTTTGAATTTTTGGGTTTCAATACAAATAAAAGAGCTTCAAATTCTACTTCATTGTAAAATCAACTTCCTCAAATTATCATAGAAACAAATTTTTTTCAGAATTTTTATGAATAGCCTTTAATTACTCTATCATATGATTTGCTAATATTAAGCTTGATTATCGTGCTTTTTTATTTGCATTAGAAATTGAGTGATTTATTTTATGTCTAGTGTGATACCTTCAATGATGAATATTTCAAAGTTTCAGCCACTTTGTTCTTGGGAGATTAGAAAAAGGAGCGTGTATTTTTAGATGGTCCTTTGTTGACTTTTATAGGATTTTTTATAGTGATACAAAGGGAGATTTTAAAAAAATCTATAAAAGACTTAAGGGAAGAATTTTTGGGATTTATGTAATAAACATACAATTGAGTTCTTTTAGAACCTTTTGAATCTTTTGGCTTCAATACAAGCCACCACGATTTATTTTTCAATGATATAGCAACAAGGAAACATGAAATTCATTAGGGCTTTGGGCTTTGTTTAAGTTCACTTCAAATGAATCTCAATTCATCTCCTCCTTAATGAAAGGTGCCATTAATATTTGACTATCTTCACTTGTGTTAAAAAATAGAATGAAGTATAAGAATTCTATTTTCTCCTAAAATTTTAAATCCCCCTCACTTGTAATAATTTCACTAAAAAGGAAAATTCATTCAAGTTTGATAGGTTTAGGCTCAATAAGAGGTTCTCCTCCTAAATTTTATAAAAGTGATTTATGTAGGTCCTTCTTTCCCTACTTAAGTTGTTGAAAAGTTTTATGTTCTTTTCACGTTAAGCTAGCTAAATGTCTCAAGATTTTTATTTCTAGATTTTATTTTCCTTTGCTTTGACATCTATTAATTTTAAGATAAGAGATCTTTTTTCATGAATTGATCCTAGTCTATTCCTCTAAATATGATTAATCCATTGAGAGTGTTTAGTTTCATTTCTATCCATTCCTTTCCAATAGAATGTTCTTGAAAATTGGAATTACTATTCCAATCCTTATGAATTTTTTAGGAGTATGATCTTTTTAGTAGAGCATAGTATTGGTGATTCTTGTTTTTAGAAGCTTGCTTCATCAATGTTCAACAGGATATATGAAGGTTTGATCATAAAACTACATATTTTTTTTAAGTTGAAGGTGAATTTGAGCTTTAGATGATCTTCCATGACTTGTAAAGTCAAAGGAAGGTCTTCTAAAACCAAGCATATAATTATTTCAAATTTTATAAAATCATTATGCTCAATCAATTTGGGAAATATAAAAATAATATCCTATCTCTTTACTATTATAATTAAACAAGGCCTTTTTTTTTTGTTTATGTGAGTGTTCCATTCCTTGGTGTTAAATCTAAGAGTGTAGTCATCCAGATAATGGGGCTAAAATCAATATGTGACATAGTGACCCTTCATATGCTTCCCTACTTGTCATTTGAGGTTAATATAGTAGTAAAATATTCACATATCATGTATAATTAATTTATGAGTTTCATAATGTATTAGATAATCTACCATAGTTATCTCATAATGGTAGGGCAATTAGGTCAATTTATGATGAAACTAGAAAATTATAATTTAGAGATAATTTTAGTTGCAAGAGTTTCGAATTAATTATTTGGTTGACCAAACCTACTTCTATGAAAATTTGAAACCATGACCTTTTGGTTTGATAGAGGAGGTATCCATTCATGCTAAAGAGTTCCCACCAATCTAGGAGAGCAAGCCATCTTGAAGAAAATGAATTGACCAAATTTGGTAAGGTAGTTACGATCTCCTCATATCTTATAATACTTGATGTTGTGGAGAATTTTAATTTGAGGATTCCTTAGGATCAACTTATTCTTTTTTAACCCATTTCACAATAATTTATGGGATATTCTATCTATTTTTTAATAGATTTTTTATTTATAATTCTTATAGAAGATTGAATTCACCTCATTTTCTATTAGCAAGGAATCCTCTTAAGAGGAATTTTAATGTGTAAGAATCCCCTTGTCAATTTCACAAGATAGGAGCCATTAAAATTTCTTGAGAGATTAATTTCATTCTCTCGGTACGAATTGTTGGATTGGGATCTTGATTACTAGAATAGAATTAATTTTCCCTATCTTCACTTCATTCACTCAATGTTGATTCCTTTCTTGAATGGTTAGCTATTCCTTAGTCTAGATCAAGAACATTTTTTTTAGGATGTTACTAAAAATATTATGTGTGATTCTTCAAAGATGTGATTATTAGAAAAAATATAGACATTTATTTATTTCCTATTTTTTACTAATATTCATGAATTTTCTTATATAAGTCTTCTTCTTCCCTTGGAGTTATGCAATTAGAAAGGTTATTCCTACCTTTTTATATACCTTTTATTGGGCTTTCTCCCAATCATTACTAGTATATTTCTCAATCAAAATTTTGATTAGAATTATAGTGATTATTCTAATTATAGTTTACCAAACCATCAAAATTGGCTCATTATTTATTGCTCCAATTCGCTTGCATGTGGTTTCTCACCATTCCTTATGGAGTATTTAAATTATTTTATGTTTAAATGGGAAATCTTGCATACACATTAGAATGTATAATTGGTTATTGGGATTACTAGGAATTATTTCATAACAAATAGGCTCTCAATTATTTTAAAACCAATTATATCAAAGTAGCACATATTATGTTATAATTATCCCTAAAAAAATTTGCTTCACTAAACTAGTTTATTAAATGATTCAATGTAGTGCACAATTAAGGATAATTAAGCCCCACAAACCTAATTACATGAAATTAGCATGCCTTGGGGATTTATTATCATTGATTTGACAAATTTGACCAATTAAATTTATTTGTTCAATCAAGTGTTCAATTGCAACAAGCCCTTATTATAAAGGAGTTTGTTATATTTATTATTGATGATATATTCAAAGATTTTATCTAATCAAATACTATTTTAAATAAGTTAAAAAATATAATAACCTAGAGAAAAAAATATTTTTTAGATGATAACAAATTTTGAACTTTTTCAATAAATAAGGAAAAGTGTTAGATTTGTTTAAAAGAGCCTAATATTTTTATTTAAGATTTAAATAAAAAAATAGAAACCACATTAAAAAAATTATATTTAATTGTTTTACATGTCAATTCAAAAGTTAAAATACATATTCCACTTTCATGTCCTTCAAGTTAAAAAGCTAGAACATAAATGTTACTATTTTGTGTCATGGTACTCAAATTTCACGTGGTTGAATTTCCTTAATTACAAGGATCAAGATTTAGTTAATATATCTCTAGTCCCTTAAAAGATAATAATGGATTTCTTATACAGTTTTCTTTTAACTTATATGTTCATAAAAAAGAGAGGGGCGGGGGGGTTAGTCGAGGGGGGCCATCAATTTTTAAGTGGACATGGAGGAAGGAGAAGTAGTAGGAAGTCAAGGATTGACATGCCAAAATTGTAATTTGAGTTTCATGAAATCCTCTAAGATCCTAGTTGACAAAGACTCTCTAAGATAGCCACTATGAGAGTGTAGGGCATGCATGAAAATTACTACAAAATTCCTAGTCAAACTAATCTATATAGTAGAGAAAAGATAAGAAGTTAAATAGAAATTATTTAACATTTAATGAGGGAATATATCCCCTAGTTGAGGCTCACCCATTTTATCATCATAGGAAATGACAACTTGATTACAAATAGTTGATGGTAGAAAAAAGATTGAATGTACTCATAAGTGATTATATATGGGAAGTTTATATCCTAGACTAAGTCTAAATAGCTAGAGATGAAATTAGAGAGGATACCAAAGTAGCAAATTATCTTTGTGCCACCTTGAATATCATCACCAAAATACCTAACCATAAATTATCTTGGTGCCCTAGTTGAGACTCCCCATTTTATCATCATAGGAAATGACAACTTGCCTACAAATAGTTGATGGTAAAAAAAATCTTGAATGTACCCATAAGCGATTATATATGGGAAGTTTATATCCTAGACCAAGTCTTAATAGCTAGAGAGGAAAATAAAGATGATACCAAAGTAGCAAAGTATCTTGGTGTCACCTTGAAGATCCTCACCTAAAATAGAGATGAATGATGAATAATTTTTGTATGATTTTTTTTAAAACCTATCATAAAGTGTGATAAATCTTTGGAATTTGACCTAATCATAAACCCAAGTTATTGATTTCTTCCTATAGTGATGGGTTTGAAGATAATATCTCCTATTTAGAATGTATATTGAATGTCTCAATCTCAGTTTAGTCATTGTTTAAATTTAATAATGTGCTCATAAATTGCATGATAGAATATTATATTTTATTCTCCTGATTGGTTCTTTATTTTGAATTTTAGTGTTATGTTTCAATAGATTGATTAGTTGGGGATTTTATTAGGGCCTTTTTGTAAGAAATGAAAAATATAAAGATTGCATTCATAAAAAATAAATTACCATAATAGTCAAATATGAAGCATCTATACAAAAACATGAAAGAACATTAAATTACTATAACAAACATATAAAATAAAATAAAAAAGAAAAAATAAATATAAAATTATAAATGTCACTCCCTACAAACACCATAACCATAACCAAAAATATCGTAAATAGCAAAGGAATCAACAAACTCCATAATGCCAAAATCTTGAATTCTCTACCACGTTGCAATCCACTAACTTTTTAATCAATATTCTGTTAGGGTTTTGCTTTAGATCCCTTAAAACACTACCAGTTATGAAATCAAGTGATGGGAATATACTTCATGAAATAAATCCTTCTTATGATAAGCTTTATGAATCTTGCAATTAAGATTAGAATCTATTATCAAAGAATTCATTTCAGGTAATGCCAACATTGCCATCACTTTCATCTTTGTGTAATATCTACACCCTCATTAATCACAAGGAATTTAGGAAGGCCATTAGACAATATAATATTTGGAATAAGAGCATGACAAACTTTGAAACAATTGTTGACAAATGTGAATACTTTTTTTCTCAAAAATATCTGAATGCTTTGAATTTGCTTCGATTGATAATTACTCATGACATTAAAAGTAGATTCATAATATTGGATAAAGAAATTGTAAATGTAGACACCTAAAAATGGTCAACGCTTGCGGAGTCATACTTTAACATTTGCGCATTGCCTCATTTTAGGTTTTTGCATCGCATTAACATTTCTCCTATGTCACGCACTTGGTCTTTATCATTTGCGAGCATCGAGTCATTCTTCTACATTCTTCATTCATCTCGCTCTCAAATTTGGTCTTGTCGACAACATTCTCCAGTCATGATTTTGATCAATTTTATCCTATCGTTTCAATGTGCGTGCTTATTTGTCATCATTTTGGACATCGTCAATCCTAATTAGGGTTTTGTCCTCTTATCAATCTTATCATTTTGGACATCGTCAATCCTAACTAGGGTTTTGTCCTCTTTTCAATTTTATCATCTGGCGATCCGTTTATCAATCTTGTCGTTTTACGATCGATTTGTCATCGATCGTTGTCATGTTTGATCTTGTCATTTTGCGATCGATTTGTCATTGATTGTGGTCATTTTCAATCCTATCGTCTTGCAATCTATTTATCATCGATCCTCATCCTCTTGTCAATTTTGTCATTTTGCGATCATTTCGCTATCGATCATTGTCTGTCTCAATTATGTCAATTTGGATCAATTAGTCATTGTTCCTCATCAATTGACGCCTATCAATTTGGTCTCCTTATCAATCTCGGTTAGTTTGTCAATCAATCAAATCATTTATCACATTGGTCATTTATCAATTCAAAATCATGATCGACATTAATCAATCTTCAAATCAAGACCTAATTCGTCTTCTAGGGTTTCATGATTTAATCATTTAACCTTGTGTGTGTCATTTCTTCCTTTAGGATTAATAAATTGTTTATTTATCCTAAGTCTTCTCATTACAATTAAATGTTCATTTAATTGGCTAATTATTCCTCTTTGTGAATTAATTAATAAATGACACATTATTAATTAATTTACCTAATTCCTAATTTCCACCTATTTTCTAATTTCTTAATTTTAATTTCCACCTAATTAACTTGTCTTTAGTGCTCCCTATTTTTGTGCTTCATGCGTCATACTCTTGGCATAGCAAGATGTCATAAGGTTTTAGTTCTCTAGTCTTTGCATTGGCAATATGTCATAATTCATGACATAGAAGGTGTCATAACCTTCTTCTTTCCACTCAATTGTGCCATTTTTGAAATCAATTGCTTCTAATATCCATTTCATGCTAAATTTGATCCTATCTCCAATTTATCTATAAATTGGATGATCTTCATCAATCAAAGCTAATTGGTAATCAGACTATCGAATTTCTAGTACTCTTGATCAATAATCTTGTCTACTTGCTTTCAATTATGTGTGTGCACTTCTAGGTGAGATCCACAATAAAAACTATTTGAAGAGGAAAGAAGAACAATGGAGCTGCATGGAAGAAGCATTCAAATCATCATCTGGTTTGCATAATATTTAGTTTTGTATGCTTTTGTTTTCATGTCTCTATTGAATGTTGTTTAAGATAGTTCATTGCGATGTGCTTTCGTGATTGAGCTAATGATTAGTTTTTTTTATATACTTGTTTGTGATGATTTCCTATTTCCTATGCTACATTAAATATTTCAAGTTATGAGATTTTCAAGCCCACTATTGAATGTTTTGGCACTCTGTACCAAAGAAGAGATCCCATCCCATTTTTTTTAATGTCCTGCAATCAGGGCTTTCCAAAAAAGCATGTTCCTTTGAGGCGTTTTGTCAAACAGTTCAGGTCCCTTGTCTGCGCTTCCACATTTTACATATATTTCTGCCAAACAGCTTTTGGAGGCATTCTATCAAACAGTTCACGCTCCTTTTCTATGCTTACACATTTTGCATACATGTCTGCCAGGGAAGTTTCAGCTACAACATCTCCAAAATTCCTTTACCGTTTATGGTGTGATAGATCTCCATGCCCTGTTCCAAAGCTCCCATTTTCGTGCAGGCTGTGAGGATGTTGGCAGACGTTGCGGAGTTTAGCATTACGCCTGCCAATCGCATTTCGTTGGAAGCTTCTAAATCCTTTTCAACAAATGCATTTTTGTGCATATCCTCTAATCATACGGGGTAAAAGATGACAGCACAGTTGCTGCTAAGTCAGTTTACTCCACTCCTTATTCATTCCACGGGATGATAGCCAAAAACAGACATTGGAGGTCCTGGAACGGAGAGTATTCTTTCTGTGTCATTGCTGCTCAGGGATCGTTGGTGTCGATTCCCTTCAATGGGGAATAAACGACGCCCTGTGCAAATCAATGGCAACAATCTCGGCTTCTGCAAAAGCGTTCAATGAGACCGCATTTCTTTGAGGCATCCGTTCAAAAAGTTCACGTGCCTTGGTTTTGCACGTTTACCCGAGCATTTCCAACTGACATCTAACAATAGTCGCCATTCTATTGCACTGTCTTGGATGTCCAAACCCTGTTCAGAAAGCTCCCATTTTAGCATAGGCCAGGAGAGCGGTGGGAAACAGAAACTGCCCACGGGCTGCGATGGAACATATACGGACATCCACTGAAATTTGCGTGGGAGAAATTTTTGAATTTGAACGCTAACGGAAACGGGAACAGACGGAAGCAGACCTTGGCATTGGAAATGGCCCCACAACTGCCACCTAAGCGGTCAAAGGCTTAGTGTGTGATGTTTAAGCCAGGCCATAAAGGCCATGAGAGTTCATTTTATATTATCAACCAGCTCAAATGAATGCCCATGCTGGTACTCAGTGCAAACTTTTTCCCTTCAAGCATACAAGGCACATTTTTTGTTTTGCTTACGTCCATTGACAACATTGGTCTGCTCTCATCTCCATGGGGTGGAGGTTTGCTGCTTCATCTTCATAATCATGTAACTCGTACAAATTTTAGAAATCTGGTTGTCAATTCTGATCAGAAACATCATGAGGATTTTACTTTTGGTGATAGCTGTTTTTAATGCCCCAAAGTGATCAGTCATCTAACCTTCTTCCTTCTGATTTAATTCAATCATCAGATGCCACTAAAACGCATGAAGAGGAGAATATCCAGTTGGTTTCCACAGTTCAGAATAATCGTGTATAGATTCTGACAATTGGCCAAAGAGAGAAAGTTTTCCAAATCAATTTTCTAAAATTGTACGCCTTGTCTCCTCACTGTATGACTACCAATATTAACACTTTAGATCATAGTTCTATGATAAAGGGCTGAAGCTATTCTAGTTCCAAAACAGATCTTTCGTACAGTGTGTTAGTGACAGGTTAGTCAATCGCAACCGTTAATTATAAAATCGACGGTGTAAAACGTACAACTAACACGCGTGTTAGTCACTCCATACTGTCTTTTTGTAACCAGAATAGACGCGTCCATGATAAAGAAAAGGACTTTGATGAAGTTAGGCTTAACCAGCACACTCATAGAGGTGCTTTGTACACTAACAATAAAAATTTATGTTAAGATATGTAATGTCTATTGTGGATTTGAGATTGTATAATTGATACCAATATATATTGAGTCATTAGTTCAACATCTATAATTTTTTAACGTCTAATTTTCTTATACGATTATTTAAATTTTATAATAATTACATGATTCAAAGTGATCCTTAGTCAATACATAACGTCTAGCTTCTATGATTTTCTTTGTCTAATTTGATTAAATAGAAGTAATTTTAAAAACATTTTTTAGATAATGGCTAATACTTATCTTCTAATATTTTTATCATTAGAAGAATTGGGTTGTTATTAATGACCGAGTGATTCTTCAATAGAGCCTCATTGTAGATTGATCATTTTAAAAATTGTGATATATTTAAAAATCTATCTAAAATGATGTAAACTTCATGTAACATATTTTTGGATTTACACATTCAATTCTTGCTACTGTTTAATAGTTGAAATTGTGCACTTGAAGTAAAAGTTATAGGCTATTGGTTTGCATAAATAGCACACTATTATAGTAATTGTATTCCATTAATCATAGATAACTTGAATTATTTAGTCTTTTCTA
This sequence comes from Cryptomeria japonica, assembly GCF_030272615.1. Taxonomy (NCBI): domain Eukaryota; kingdom Viridiplantae; phylum Streptophyta; class Pinopsida; order Cupressales; family Cupressaceae; genus Cryptomeria; species Cryptomeria japonica. The sequence goes on along the minus strand of NC_081409.1, from coordinate 706,248,292 downwards.
CATAAAAGCATTGAAGGAAGACTTGATAATAATAGCACATTTTTATAACAAATATAAATGTAAAATATTTTTCTACTCTACTTGTATTATAGGTCAAACATAAAAAATTTATCTAATGAAGTTTATATAACTCAAAATTTACCAAGTAAAATATCAAAAGACAATCACTAAACATTTTGTAAAGGGGAGGAAAATTCTTCTAGCTCGTGAATTAATTCATGTATTGTATCATATTTATATTAGTTGGTGAGAATAATCAAGATATTGAACAACCAAACAAATATTTTAAATTTAACAATAAACATTACAAAAATGTGATCTATTACTTAAATGTATTAGATATTTTTATATGATATAATCATATATTGATTAAATTATATTTATTGACATAATAAAATTATTTTAAATATATATTAAAAAGGTATAAATTAATAATTAATTTGTAAATATTATATCATTAAAGAGTCATTGGAATTCATAAAGGTTACTAGTAGTGATTGAGGAGATAGAAGTATGAATTTTTTGTAAACGAGAAATAGCTAACAAATAACATTAATAGAGAATGAGATTGCCATTTTCTCTACTAGTTTTTCATTATTATAGACATGTAAGTATGGATTTTTTTTCAAAAAATTCTCATGATTTAATACATTAAAGTAAATCTAAAGGCTAGCATTAGTTTGTATTTTTCATATCACTTCAAATTTATATAAAAAGATATGGATCATAAATTAGAGATTGGTTTAAACATCAATAGGCTTATGATCATAATTTTTATAATTTAAGGTACAATAAGTTTGTGCATAAACTCACATGTATCTCATAATAAGAAGGTGAATTGAACATACGATCATATTTCTAAAAAATATTCTAAACTATATTTTTATTTAGAAGTCAACCAAAAGACTCCTTTTATTTCACTTAACCAAAATACACTCCAAACCCATATAAAAACTAGTTCATCTAATTACTAACCTTCATGATACAAAATTCAATTAGATGTCTTCTATGGACTAATAGAGAAAAATGTAAATTAGATAATGAGATCATATTGAGAATATTCATTATAACACTCAATTAGTTTTAGAAATGCACAAAGAAAAGAAAGGAGAGTTATAATTTGGAAGATGAATAGTAATCCTATATTGTTCTCCGCCTTTTTTTTTGTTATGATTTATTTTATTTATTATCTTAATACTTTGTATTTTTTAATCTTGATTTTATGTTAGGTTAGGGACAATTTTTTCTAATTATTATTCTTTAGAATTTTATATGTGGTGGGTCTTTTATATCTTTGTTTAGCATTTTTGTATTTTAGTGTACTAACTCATGTTCATTGACATGTACACTTATGTAAGTGGTGTAAGGGTAAGGTGCCATTAACTTTGCAAAGTCACAACAATGCTAATAGAAGAAATACGCTCCTTCGAAAGAGTCAAAAAAATGCTAATACTCCATCCAAATTTGAAAAAAAAAAAGGTTATTACTATTATCTACCAAATCATGTATAGATGCAATAAGTTGAAGTGTTTATCTTATAGCTTCCTTTGTATTATAAGCATTAGAATTATGTAGATTAGGGATATTTTCAATAATTGGACACAAACCTTAAGAATCACTTACATATATATGATTTATCTTAGCTCTTTGATTACGAATGATAAAAGGATTAAGTCTAGCAATGAAATTTTAAAAAAAAATGTAAAAATAGCATATGTCAATAGTTCCATTGTGAAGTACACTCATCGATCCCCATCCATGTACATTTACATGTAACTCTAGTCTTGGAGAGCATGGCAAAGGAATTATTGGGGACACTATCATGCATTAAATATGTTAGAATCTAGATTCAACTATAATAATGTTAATGTTTGAGTCTGTCATGGGCTTTACTAATGTCTAACTTGATTATCATACCTTTAATTTTCTCCACCATAATAGTCTGAGTGACTTCAGTGGTGAGAAATATGTTGTATGTAATTTCCTTGCCTAGAATGAAGCCATTTCACTCTTTGGCAATTAGTTTCCAGGTAAGTGCACCAAGTTGTGGTACCAAAAAGGTGCAACTTTTTATCTTTTCATAAAAATGCGTCATTAGCATGAAAAGGTCGTTCAAACCTACGGGTTGGATGCCCAAGGCAAATCCAACCCAAAGGGTTGGTATTCTCCCAAGCAAACCATTTGGCGAACACCAAATATGGCGCTCGCCAAATGCAAAATTTTGAATTTTCACATTTGACGCTCGCCAAATGAAAAATTTTGAATTTTCACATTTGGCGCTCACCAAATGAAAAATCTTGAATTTTCACATTTGGCGCGCGCCAAATGTGAAAAGTTAATTTTTTGCATTTGGTGAGTGCCAAATTTGGCCAAATGTTCTGCATTGTCCAATATGAAGGTTTTGTGAGTGTGTAGATTTTCCAATCTGGGCACAAGTTATATCCACCCCCGAAGGAGAATATATACATGAAATATAACATTTAAGTATATCTCTATAGGACTTATAATGTAGAATCTAGTTTTTAGAGGATCATATAAAATTTTAGATAGTCAAATTTCAGTAATTAGCATGCTCCTATTAGCATTCTTTAGCTATGTGTCTCACTTTCTTTATCTTCCCCAAACTCTAGACCTATCTCTCTCCCTCTCTTGTCTCTCTCACTTCTCTATCCTCAACTCTCTCCCTCTCTCTTCTCTCTCACTCTCTTATTGTTTCTCTCCCCTCCCACTCCTTTCTCTTGGTCACTACCTATCCCTTTTATCCTCTCTCTCCCCATATCTAGGTTTGCCCCTCCCTCCCTGTTCACCTCACTACCTCTCCCTTCCTATATTATTACCCACCTTTCTCTCCCTCTCTAGGTTTCTCACTTATCTAATTGTCCACCCTCTAGTTCTCTCCCTCCCTCTCCACCTTTCTCTCCCTTCTTACCTCTATCTATTTATGAACTTTCTCCCTCTCTTCTCTCTCTCTCTCTCCAAACCTATATATCTCCTCATTCACTAGGTCTCTCACTCCCTCCATGTCTACCTCTCTATCCATCTCCTCTTACTCATCTCTTTGTTCTTCTATCTCTTCTATTCTCCCTCCCTCCCCTCTCTAGGTCTCTCCCTTTGTTTCTTCCTCTCTCCCTCACTATATCCCTCTCCCACTCTCTCATATTCTCTCTTCCTCTCTTATTCTCTATCTTCATTGTCTAGGTCATTACTTCTCCATCCCACCCTCTCTCCCCTATCTAGATTTCTCCCTCCCGTCCTCTCCACCTATCTACCTCTGCATATAGATCTTGTTACCCACCTCTCTTTATCCCCCTCTATCTATCTAACTCCTCTCTATACATCTAGGTCTCTCACCTATCTATATGCCCCCTGGGTATGTGCAGGATCATGGTGTGCCAAAACAAGCCCTTAAATGGCAATTAAATTTCAGAAAATCAGATTTATGCAACTTGACATGAAAATTTGAATAAGTTGTGAACATTATTTTTAAAATATGTAAGAAGATAATCTATAGAAAATTCAATGCAGTTTCTAAGCTACTAGTTGTTTTTTGAAAAAAAAAATCCTATTTGATGAAAATTTCAAATTTCAATGCAATGGTACTAAAATTTTAGGAAAAAGATAAGAAGTAGACGTATGTCTGACCACCCTAATCATAATACTTTTTTATAATATTTATAATATAATTATTAGACTCATGTCCGGATGTGACACGTATTTTTTTTATAATTTTTAATAAAGTAAATAATTATTTATGAATTTTTTACTACATCTTTTCAAAAATTCAGAAACTCCTACGTTTGACCACCTTAACTTGGTCATAACCTTATGAAATTTTTTTTTAAAAAAATTTTCCCTATAGTAGACGAAGCATAGGATGTGATGCATGTTTCAGATTCAAAAAATGTTATACCGTTTGAAAGTTATGAGTGTTTTTCAACAGTCTATCAATCAGGACTATTGTCAGAATTCAATTAGAAAATAAATAATAATTATTCATTAAAGTCGAAATATGACAAGCCTTATATTGTTAGAAATCTGAGAATGTCCTTAAAAACCCTTTTCATTTTATCAATTTTGGCTACAAAAAAAATCATCAACCACCAGTGTAAAGTCTGGAAAATCAAGGAATGCTGAAAAACATGTTTTTTTCAGTTGACTTTTTAGGCTTGTCACTTCCAAGCCAAATCCCAAAGCATTCCTGAGCCAAAATTTAAAATTTAAAAATTGTACAACAAAAATCAAATATCCGATTTTAATAAATAAATTCACTAACTAAATTTGCACATAATTAATCTACTATTTATTAATATTTTAATATATTAATTTATAAATAGATTAGTATATGATATTGGGGAGAGGGAGATATATATATATATATATATATATATATATATATATATATATATATATATATATATATATATATATATATGATATTGGGGAGAGAGAGAGAGAGAGAGAGAGATGGGGAGGGTGAAGGGAGAGAGAGATGGGGAGAGGGAAGGGAGAGAGAGATAGAGAGATTAGGGGAGAGGGAGAGAGATATTATGGGTCCTATGGTGTCCAAAGGGGTCATATTGTGTCCTACAACCCCTTAAGACACCAAATAGTGTCGTTATGGGTCATATTGTATTCTAAGGGGTCATATTGTGTCATATGACCCCTTTAAGACATCATATGACCCCTTAGGACATAATATGACCCTTTACGACTCTATATGATGTTGTTATGGGTCATATGACCCCTTATGACACTATATGGTGTTGTTAGGAGTCATATGGTATCCTAAGGGGTCATATTGTGTCCTACGACCCCTTAGGACACCATATGACCCCTTAAGACACCATATTGGGTCATTATAGGTCATATGGTGTCCTAAGGGGTTATATTGTGTCCTACGACCCCTTAGGACACCATATGACCCCTTAAGACACCAAATTATGTCATTATGGTTCATATTGTGTCCAAAGGGGTCATGGGACACCATATGACCCCTAAGGACAACATACAACCCCCTTATGACACCATATTGGGTCGTTATGGGTCCTATGGTGTCCTAAGAGATCATATTATTTCCTATGACCCCTTAAGACACCAAATTGTGTCGTTAGGGGTCATATGGTGTCCTATTGGGTCATGGGACACCATATGACCCCTAAGGACAACATACGACCCCTTATGACACTATATTGGGTTGTTATGCGTCCTATGGTGTCCTAAGGGGTCATATTGTGTCCTACGACCCCTTAGCACACCATATGACCCCTTAAGACACCATATTGGCTTGTTATGGGTCCTATGGTGTCCTAAGGGGTCATATTGTGTCCTACAACCCCTTAGGCCACCATATGACCCCTTAAGACACCAAATTGTGTCGTTATGGGTCATATGGTGTCCTAAGGGGTCATGGGACACCATATGACCCCTAAGGAGAACATACGATCCCTTATGATACCATATTGGGTCGTTATGAATCATATGGTGTTCATAGGGATCATATTGTGTCCTATGACCCATTAGGGCACCATATGACCCCTTAAGACACCAAAGTATGTCATTATGGATCATATTGTGTCCTAAGGGGTCATATTGTGTTTTAAGGGGTCATGGGACACCGTATGACCCCTAAGGTCAACATACGACCCCTTATGACACCATATTGGGTTGTTATGAGTCCTATGGTGTCCTAAGGGGTCATATTATGTCCTACGACCGCTTAGGGCACCATATGACCCCTTAAGACACCATATTGGGTTTTTATGAGTTGTATGGTGTCCATAGGGGTCATATTGTGTCCTACGACCCCTTAGGACACCATATGACCCCTTAAGACACCAAATTCTGTTGTTATGGTTCATATTTTGTCCTAAGGGGTCATGGGACACCATATGACCCCTGGGGACAACATACGACCCCTTATGGCACCATATTGGGTCGTTATGAGTCATATTGTGTCCTATGACCCCTTAGGACACCATATTGGGTCTTTATGGGTCATATGGTGTCCTAAGGGGTCATATTGTGTCCTAAGGGGTCATGGGACACCATATGACCCCTAAGGTCAACATATGACCCCTTATAAAACCATATTTGGTCGTTATGAGTCATATGGTGTCCTAAGGGGTCATATTATGTCCTACGACCCCTTAGGATAGCATATGACCCCTTAAGACACCATATTGGGTCATTATGAGTCATATGGTGTCCATAGGGGTCATATTGTTTCCTACGACCCCTTAGGACACCATATGACCCCTTAAGACACCAAATTTTGTTGTTATGGTTCATATTGTGTCCTAAGGGGTCATGGGACACCATATGACCCCTAGGGACAACATACGACCCCTTATGACACCATATTGGGTTGTTATGAGTCATATGGTGTCCATAGGGGTCATATTGTGTCCTACAACCCCTTAGGACACCATATGACCCCTTAAGACACCATATTGGGTCATTATGGGTCATATGGTATCCTAAGGCATCATGTTGTGTCCTACGACCCCTTAGGACATCATATGACCCATTAAGACACTAAATTATGTCGTTATGGGTCGTATTGTGTCCTAAGGGGTCATGGGACACCATATCACCCCTAAGGACAACATATGACCCCTTATGACACCATATCGGGTTGTTATGAGTCATATGGTGTCCTACAACCCCTTAGGACTCCATTTTACCCCTTAAGACACCAAATTGTGTCGTTATGGTTCATATTGTGTCCTAAGGGGTCATGGGACACCATATGACCCCTGGGGACAACATACAACCCCTTATGACCCCATATTGGGTCGTTATGAGTCATATGGTGTCCATAGGGGTCATAGTGTATCCTACGACCCCTTAGGACATGATATGACCCCTTAAGACACCATATTGGGTCATTATGGGTCATATTGTGTCCTAAGGGGTCATATTGTGTCCTAAGACCCCTTAGGACACCATATGACCCCTTAAGACACCAAATTATGTCGTTATGGGTCATATTGTGTCCTAAAGGGTCATGGGACACCATATGACCCCTAAGATCAACATACGACCCCTTATGACACCATATTGGGTCGTTATGAGTCATATGTTGTCTTAAGGGGTCATATTGTATCCTACAACCCCTTAGGACACCATATGACCCCTTAATACACCATTTTGGGTCGTAAAGAGTCATATGGTGTCCATAGGGGTCATATTGTGTCTTATGACCCCTTAGGACACCATATGACCCCTTAAGACACCAAATTGTGTTTTTATGGTTCATATTGTGTCCTAAGGGGACATGGGACACCATATGACCCTCGAGGACAGCATACGACCCCTTATGACACCATATTGGGTCTTTATGAGTCATATGGTGTCCATAGGGGTCATATTATGTCTTACGACCCCTTAGGACACCATATGACCTCTTAAGACACCATGTTGGGTCGTTATGGGTCATATGGTGTCCTAAGGGGTCATATTGTATCCTTCGACCCCTTAGGACACCATATGACTCCTTAAGACACCAAATTATGTCGTTATGGGTCATATTGTGTCCTAAGGGGTCATGGGAGACCATATGACCCCTAAGGTCAACATACGACCCCTTATGAAACCATATTGGGTTGTTATGAGTCCTAAGGGGTCATATTGTGTCCTACGACCTCTTAAGACACCATATGACCCCTTAAGACACCATATTGGGTCGTTATGAGTCATATGGTGTCCATAGGGGTCATATTGTGTCCTATGACCTCTTAGGACACCATATGACCCCTTAAGACACCAAATTGTGTCGTTATGGTTCATATTATGTCCTAAGGGGTCGTGGGACACCATATGATCCCTAGGGATAACATACGACCCCTTATGACACCATATTGGGTCGTTATGAGTCATATGGTGTCCATCTCTCTCTCTCTCTCCACTAATCTCTCTCTCCCCCTCTCCCCTAATCTCTCTCTCTCTCTCTCTCTCTCTCTCTCTCTCTCTCTCTCTCTCTCTCAAAAATATGAGTAATAAAATCAGATATTGGATTTTATCAGATATCCAATTTTTGTCATTGCCATTAGTGTGGCAACAGTAAAAAAATGGCGACGACGGGAAAAAAATTTGGGACCACAAATTTATACATTAAAATCGGATATTCGATATAATCCGATATCCGATTTTATCGGATATTCGATTTTTGTAAATAAAAAAAAGCCTTGTGGGTCATTTTGTGGATTCCAATGGCCCATAGTCTTCACATTCTATTTTTTGTCGACGATCACGGGTTTTCAGACAGGTTGAGACATATTTGTTCTTTTGAGAGATTCTTAAAGTCAAATCTTACATTGTCAATCATTTAGGAGCATCTTTGTGGAGGTAAATGGGGAGTAGTAGTCATCAGAAGTCTAAAAGCAAAAGAAAACTTTCAAATGACCAAATTGAAGTGTATAGAGAAAGAGATAGAGAAGGTCATAGGAGGAGAAGACAAGGTATGTTAAATATTGCTAATGTTACTTCAAGTGAAGAGGAAATTGAATTTGAAAATGTTGAACAAGTTATTGAAAATGAAAATGTAGATTTTGAAAGTGAAATTTTTTAATATGTTGAAAATGTTTAAAGTGATAATGAAAATGCTCAACATGGCGTGACAATGGAAAGTGAAAATTTGGGAGTTGACAATGAAGGTGTCCATAATTTTGGTGTAAATATGAAATTTTTTGACATTGGAGGTGAAAACGTAAAAAAAATTGACATAGGAGGTGAACATGTGGAAAATTTTGACATTGGAGGTGAAAATGTGGAAAACTTTGACATTGAAGGTGGAATTGCTCAACCAAGTGAACAATATGTAACACCTAATTACCCTCTCATGGATGAAAGAAAAATTCCAAATCCAAGACCTTCAAGAACCCCAAAATGGTTCCTTGAAATTGATGAGAATATTATTGCGAATCTTGAAGGCAAGAGGTCAACAAGAACCATTCGGTTGTGAGCTACACAACTTTTCAACCAAAATTTTAGCAATAATACATTGACCAAGCAATTCCAACTCTTTGTTCAATTGCCAAAGATGATAAAGATGAGACCATTGCTAAACAAATTGAAGATGCGTATGAACAAGAAGATGGAGAGAAATTCTATTATTGTTAAAAATCTATTTGACGCTCTCAATTCTATTGGAAAGAATACCAAAGAAAGAGATAAGAGAGCCACTCGAAGAGTGATTACAACCTCCTAGTAAGCCATCAATTGAGGAAGGCTCATCAAATGAGACAAACTTGTGTTTATTTTAACATAAATCATAAAACTATGGATAGAGCACTTGCACGAAGACAAAGAATTGACGATCCACTTCAACAAGATGCATGGGCTTTTGGTGGGAGGCTTCCACGTGTTGATAGAAAGTTGACTGACAATGTGAAGGAGGAGATTCCACAATTTTGGCACTCTAATTCTAGAGTGTCACCCAATGTAAAGGATATTTTGAAATTAATAATTGACAACCGAGACCGCACAGCGCATCCCAAACATTTCTTGGAATCAAGCCAAACAATGTTGTACAAAAAACTTTGTGAAGTACATCCAACTTTGCAAATATCACAAAGGGCCTTTGAATCTTTGAAGCTATTTTATTGTGTTCCTCTTAAGATTCGTAATACTTGTTGTTGCAAGTACCATGTGGAGTTTTCAATGTACCATGAACTTTTATGCCATATTCATTATACGATGCACACTAATGAGATGTTGCAGGAGTGTGGTGCAATGTTATTTTTGAGATCATCAAGAGACTTGCAAGATCTATTTTTATGCCCTAGAGATGATGGTTTCTATTTCTATAGAAATGATTGTTTGAATGAGAAGTGCTCAGAATGTCTTGGGTTGTCAATTTTGTTTCATGTTTTCATGAAGGCAGTGAACACGAGTTTGGAAAGAATTATGTTGAGAAAAAAAGATATGAGATAGTGAAATATACTTTGAAGAGTGGAGGTGAAGGTTCTAGATGCGAATTAGTCTCAAGAGAAGTGAGTGTTGTTGATTTTATTTTGGATTTTAAGGAAAATCTTTTCTACAAGTATGCAAGGCATACCCATAGGTCTCAGTGATTGGATCAATAGCTCAAGATGTGTAAGAACTCTTTCCCATTTGGCATTATTGTATCGGTGGTTGATTTTGCAGAGAACTATACATTGCAACCACAAAATGCGGTACAGTCTCAATACTACAATTCAATCCATGTTGTTATTTTTGTTCACATTACATATAGACATGCTCCTGATAGTACAAAAGAGGACAGGAAGATAATCAAGGAGTATCATTTTTATATGAGTGATGATAGATCACACTCCTCCGAGTATGTGCAACATTCTTTCGAGAAATTTTTTTGAGTTCTTGCATGAGAAAGATATTACAATTGATCGACATATCATATGGTCAGATAACTATACAGGTCAATTCAAGAATGCTCGTATGTTTTATTGGTTGAGTAGAATGCATGTAGAGAGGTGTATACCTCATATTTGGTATTTTTTTGAGGCAGGGCATGGGAAGGGGGAGCATGATGGAGCATGTGCATGTTTGAAGAGAGCTCTAGTTAAGGAGCAATTGAGGATTTTAGGTGCAAATTTCTTTGATGTGCATTCTATTGTTGATTGGTGTAGTTAAACATTGTCACATAGAGGTACTATTGATTCAGTAGTGACCAGATTCTTTTGGTTGGTTGAGGAGGGCACAGTGGGAGATAGATTGGATTGTCAAACAATTAAAGATTCTTCAAAGATGCATTCATTTCTCAGCTCAGATGCAAGTACATGGACCATTTGGACACGAGTGTTGGCTTGTTTTTGTCAGAGTTATGTTCGGTGTGATTGGGATCAGTGCGAGTCAAGTGAGTGGGTTGATACATGGGTTCCCCAATATCTAACTCCTTTATCTCAAACAATATCCTTATCAAATGATGCCATGGAAAGTTCACTTGAGTATGACCGTCTATCAGATCTTGTACAGCCAGGACATGTTTTTGCAGTTGTTACATCGCAAGCGAATGAAGAGAGATCAGAATATTGGTTGGCACGATGTGTATAGGGAAAACAGAAGCTAACACAACCAGTGACAGATGATGACGGGTTCACATATACTACAAGTTCAGTTGTTGTTGTGGGAACTTGGTTGCGAACATACATGATTAGAAAGAATGGTGAAGTCACATAAATCTGTCCATTTTAATTAAATGAATATTTGCTATTTATTTGATTAAAAACCCACTAGCCATCAATTAATTAAATTAATATTTAATTAATTCATCTTCAAACATTCTCCTATTAATTAAATAAATTATTCAATTTATTTTAATTAATTCATTAAACCAAATTCATAATCAATTAAATGAATAAATCGTATTTATTTCATTTAATCCCCTTTCCTCTTTTAAATAAATTAAATAAAACATTTATTTAAATCATTAAGTCCCCCCCCACTTGCATTCTCTTAAAAATGCAACTTGCACCTATTTGTTGAAATAAATGAATTTTATTTTAATAAAAATCCTATTTTCCCTCACCCACCAAACCCACTGGCAATCCTGAACCCCTTCTAGATTCTTCTAACCCCTTCCTAATTAACCGAATCCATCCCCTAATTATTGTCACAATCCTAAGCAACTTGAAGTCACTTCTCAAAGACTCCAAAGTCTTTGAAAATCATTTAATGATTTATGTGTCCAACAAGCTAACCTCTAAAGTCTTCCAAACCACTAATGGCTCTTACATGACCATTAATGGCTCTTACATAACCATTTATGGTTAAATCCACTTGCACCGCTAACTCAACCCTCATGTGACTCATGTGTCTCCTCAAACATTTATTGCTTTGACCATGGTTATCCCTTTTACCTTTGCACAAGAGTTTATCCATTGGATAATAAATTTATTCACTCAACCCAACCTTGACCTTAACTCCCAAGTTAACCCTAAGGTCATGTCAAGCATTTAATGCTTCTTCCCTCTCCTCTCATCTCATCTCATGTTGACACTTGTCATCCTGGGATTGGGTTGAAAGCCCTCACATGGATTGAATATCATTCAATCTTGACCCTTGTTGAGATTACTCAATCTCAACCATCCATTGCTCCATTTTTCCTATAAATAGAGCCCATTTCTTCATAATCCATATCCTGAAAACTTGTATGTATTTACATTATAGTCATTTTTAGAGAGCACTTAGCATAAATCAGTCATATTCACTCTTTTGGTCTAAAATCAACACTAGCTAATTAGGTAATCTCTCATTTTTAGCTTTTGTTCACACTTGCATAGCATTTAGATTAATCATTTCAATCTTGAATCTTCATAAGGCATCCATAGTGCAAAAAGCTGCTGAGAGCTACACTAATTTGGAACTTGGAGAGGAGAGGAACAAGGGAGAAGGAGCTAAGAGCATGGTAGAAGGCATTTGGAGATGCCTTGTTATATTTGCTTCCATAGTTAAACATTTCATCATGTTTTTAGTGTCTCTTTTGGTATGCCTGCTTAGACTAGTTTTTGGTTGATTAACACTAACATTTGTCTTTGTTTCTTGTGTTTTTGTATGTTATAACAACCACAAGCTTTAGTCTAACATTGTTGATCATGAAGCAATATTGGATACTCTTAAGCAAAGAGATGACCCTTCAGGCATACTTGAGTAGTAGGTCTTTAATGGTGCCTTATTTTTTTTATCATGCATTTCATTTCAAACAATGATCATTAAACCTTAATTTTCAAGTTTTTTACATGTATATTAAGGATGTGTTTAAAATGCAGGTCTATTGATGAACATTTTTTTTTGGCAACATGGTTTTTGCATGCACATAGCAGGTACACTCAATATAATTGGAAGAGACGTATTTTTGCAACATGACTTATTATCATGCATTTGATGAGCTTTACAATTTTTGTTATTAGACAACACTATTTGACAATTTTTGATGATATAATTATCGCAAAACCTTTATGCTCATGTAGGTCTTTTTTGATGATGTACAACAGTATCACGTTATGATTTTTGCATCAACATAGTGGGTTCTCTTGATATAATTTGAAGGGACATTTTTTTATGGTATATAATCCCACATTTTCATTTATTATCATGCATTTCAGTTGAAGTGATTATCATAAAGCCTTTATGTTCATCCATGCATTTTATGTGTAGACTAACAATTCTTAAAAATACAGGTTCATGCTAGATCATTCACCATTGACAAGACCCTCTCTTGGTGATGGTACATATTCCTTTGTACATTAATGAGATTAAATTTTGTGCATAAACACTAAGTCAAGTGAATGTATTTCTATTTAGAAATGACCATATCTACCATCATCTTCAACCATACAGAGAAATGCAGTGAGAAGGGCTTTAATCAATATGCATCTTTCTTCAAAGTTATGCTTGTATACTTTGCAAAGAAACTGGTAAGTTTCGTAATTATGCAATCTTGTACGTCTTAAAAATGTTTCAAATGATCTATTTATAATTTGACAAAATAATTTGTATTAAGTGTTATAATTTGTTTCTTGTATCACATTCATTCCACATAAAAAGGTTGCTTATTTTGGTCTTCATTTATATGCAGGCATTGTTGTACGTAATCTTTTCTCTTAGGACATGAGGATGTCTGATGCAGATGAAGTGGGATGTTGTATTTGTATATGGATGTGAATTGATGTAAGTTTATTATGATGATATACAATGTCCATGAGAAAATTGGTTTAGTTATATTGATGATATCTATACACGAGTACATTGGTGTAGTTGTATTGATAATGAAAAAAAATCATGTTTGCATATCCCTTCATGGATGTCACATGCAAGTGTAATGGTATTTATGTGTATACAATACATGGAAATTTTGATGATCATTATGCGTCTATAGTGTAATGCTTGTTTATCTATATTTTTCATTGAATGAGACTGATGATTTTTTCGCCAACCGAAAAAATGTTACCCTAATAAAACCATAGGGAAACTTGAAAAAATGAGATAGGCTTTTGTAGGGACCCCTCTCATGGCCCCGTAGGTTGAAATGGGTCATTTGCAGGCACCACGGATTCTGAGTTAGGGCTCGTAAAAGTTTGACAATTTTTAGCACTTAGGGTGCTCAAGGGACGACGTCGATAGGGTATGACCCCGAACGTTCGACTGAGTGGGGGGCCAAAATAGGAGCATGCATAGGGTAATAATGCCTAACTGGACAATTTGGAGCCGATGATTCATTATCATGATGAGCAGAACGAGAAATTGGTCACGTGACAACATTCAATTGAATGAGACTAATGATTTTTTCGCCAACCGAAAAAATGATGCCCTAATAAAACTATAGGGAAACATGAAAAACCAAGATAGGATTTTGTAGGGACCCCTCTCATGGCCCCAAAGGTTCAAATGGATCATTCATAGGTGCCACGGATTCCAAGTTAGGGCTCGTCAAAGTTTGACATTTTTTAGCACTTAGGGTGCTCAAGGGACGACATCGGTAGGGTATGACCCTGAGCGTTCGATCGAGTGGGGGGCCAAAATAGGAGCATGCATAGGGTAATAATGCCAAACTGGACATGTTGGATCCGACGTTTCGTTATCACGACGAGTAGAACAAGAAATTGGCCACGCGACAAAATTTGATTGAATGAGACTGACGATTTTTTCACCATCCGAAAAAATGTTGCCCTAATAAAACTGTAGGGAAGCTTGAAAAAAAGAGATAGGATTTTTTAAGGACCCCTCTTGTGGACCCATAGGTTCAAACAGATCATTCATAGGTGCCACGGATTCCAAGTTAGAGCTCGTCAAAGTTTGACAATATTTAGCACTTAGGGTGCTCAAGGGACGACGTCGGTAGCGTATGACCCCGAGCGTTCGACCGAGTAAGGGGGGAAAATAGGAGAATGCATAGGTAAATAATACCTAACTATAAATTTTGGAGCTGACGATTTGTTATCACGACGAGCATAACAAGAAATTGGCCACGTGACAACATTCGATTAAATGAGACTAATGATTTTTTTGCCAACGAAAAAATGCTTCCCTAATAAAACCGTAGGGAAACTTGAAAAACTGAGATAGGATTTTGTAGGGACCCCTCTCATGGACCCGTAGGTTCAAATGGATTGTTTGCAGGTGCCACGGATTTTGAGTTAGGGCCCGTCAAAGTTTGAAAATTTTTAGCACTTAGGGTGCTCAAGGGACGACGTCGGTAGGGCATGACCCCGAGCATACGACCGAGTGGGGGGCCAAAATAGGAGCATGCATAGGGTAATAATCGCTAACTGGACATGTCAGAGTCGATGATTCATTATCACAACGAGCAGAACGAGAAATTGGCCACACGACAACATTCGATTGAATGAGACTGATGATTTTTTTGCCAACCCAAAAAAATGTTGCCCTAATAAACCGTAGGGAAACTTGAAAAACCAAGATAGGATTTTGTAGGGACCCCTCTCGTGGACCCATAGGTTCAAACATATTGTTAACAGGTGCCATGGATTTTGAATTAGGGCCCGTCAAAGTTTGACAATTTTTAGCACTTAGGGTGCTCAAGGGACGACACCGGTAGGGTATGACCCCGAGCGTTCAATCGAGTGGGGGGGGGAAATAGGAGCATGCATAGGGTAATAATTCCTAACTGGACATTTTGGAGCTAACGGTTCATTATCACAATGAGAAGAACAAGAAATTGGCCACGTGACAACATTCGATTGAATGAGACTGACGATTTTTTTGCCAACAGAAAAAATTCTGCCCTATATAAAATCATAGGGAAACTTGAAAAATCGAGATGGGATTTTGTAGGGACCCCTCTCATGGACCCATAGGTTCAAATGGATTATTCACAAGTGCCACGGATTCCGAGTTAAGGCCCGTCAAAGTTTGACAATTTTGAGCACTTCGGGTGCTCAAGGGACGACGCTAGTAGGGTATGACCACGAGCATTCGACCAAGTGGGGGGGAAAAAAAGGAGCATGCATAGGGTAATAATGCCTAACTGGACATGTTAGAGCTGATGGTTCCTTATCATGACGAGCAGAACGAGAAATTGGCCACGTGACAACATTCGATTGAATGAGACTGACAATTTTTTTGCCAACCAAAAAAATGCTGCCCTAATAAAATAATAGGGAAAATTTGAAAAATCGAGATAGGATTTTGTAGGGACCCCTCTCATGGACCCGTAGGTTTAAACAAATCGTTCATAGGTGCCACGGATTCCAAGTTAGGGCCCGTCAAAGTTTGACAATTTTTAGCACTTAGGGTGCTCAAGGGACAATGTCGGTAGGGTATGACCCCGAGCGTTCGATCGAGTGGGGGGGAAAATAGGAGCATGCATAGGGTAATAATTCCTAACTAGACATGTTGGAGCCAGCTATTCATTATCACGACAAGTAGAACAAGAAATTGGCCACGCGACAACATTTGATTGAATGAGACTGACAATTTTTTCACCAACCGAAAAAATGCTTCCCTAATAAAACCGTAGGGAAAATTGAAAAACCGAGATAGGATTTTGTAGGGACCCCTCTCATGGACTCGTAGATTTAAAGGGATCATTCGCAAGTGCCATGGATTCCAAGTTAGGGCTCGTCAAAGTTTGACAATTTTTAGCACTTAGGGTGCTCAAGGGACGACGTCAGTAGGGTATGACCTTGAGCGTTCGACTGAGTGGGAGGGAAAAATAGGAGCATGAATAGGGTAATAATTCTTAACTATACATGTCAAAGCCGACTATTCGTTATCACGATGAGAAGAATGAGAAATTGGCACGCGACAACATTCGATTGAATGAGAGTGACAATTTTTTTGCCAACCAAAAAAATGCTGCCCTAATAAAACCGTAGGGAAAACTTGAAAAACCAAGATAGGATTTTGTAGGGACCCCTCTCATGGACCTGTAGGTTCAAATGGATCTTTCATAAGTGAAACGGATTCTGAGTTAGGGCCCGTCAAATTTTGACAATTTTTAGCACTTAGGGTGCTCAAGGGATGATGCCGGTAGGGTATGACCCCGAGCGTTCGACCGAGTGGGGGGGGAGAAATAGGAGCAGGCATAGGGTAATAATGCCTAACTAGACATGTCGGAGTCAATGGTTCATTATCACGATGAGAAGAATGAGAAATTGACCATGCGACAACATTCGATAGAATGAGACTGACGATTTTTTCGCCAACCAAAAAAATGCTGCCCTAATAAAACCATAGGGAAACTTGAAAAACTGAGATAGGCTTTTGTAGGGACCCCTCTCATACACCCATAGGTTCAAATGGATCATTTTCAGGTGCCATAGATTTCGAGTTAGGGCTCATCAAAGTTGGACAATTTTTAGCACTTAGGGTGCTCAAGGGACGACGTCGATAGGGTATGACCCCGAGCGTTCGACCGAGTGGGGGGGAAAAATAGGAGCATGCATAGGGTAATTTTTCATGTATTGTATTGTTCATTAAATGAATTGTATTGTTCATGAATTGTATTGTTCATTAAATGAATTGTATTGTATTGTTCTTTAAATAACCATTATTAACCATTGTTAATAATTGGAATGAAGATTAAAGATTTCCATGATAACACCATGCACAGATGAGCAACAATTTATATGATCAAATATCAACTTTTGTATATGTGAAAATGTCAAATGATTACAAGTGTATGTCCATACACAAATATGGCATAAACGCCAACTCAAACAAAATGTATGTCTATATACGTAAATGTATATCCATATCCAAAATATACATGCCAACTAGACATTTAAGCATCCCAAAACTATCTATAACATCCTAAGTTGTTGATGGATTATCAAAATCGATCCTCTTCACTGCACTGCTCGGCGCTGAAGGATCTTGCACAAGAAAAAATAAACCACGATTAAGATTAGCTATATTATATAACTCACATTCGAAAAGTTAACATAAAAATGAACTATAATTAAACTATTCTTGTTTACCTCATCTCCACATTTTCTCTTCGGCTTTGTAGGACTCTTGATGTATGTCTTCGGTAGAGGAGGTGTGTTTTCAATATTTTCATACACAACCTATATATGTTCACAAACATGACATTGATACAAGCTAGCATATAATTGTCACTGATAATAACAAATTATATCTACTAAACTCAAAATAAAATAAACACACATGTACTCGAGTCATCTCTTATTTTTATTCATCTTCAATTATATTGGGTGTAGTCAACAAGGATGTGAAGCTAATAATTCTCTATACATATACACAACAGGTATATGAAACTATCAATCTATGTCTAGACATGTATAATCACTATAAGTTATTTAAACTATTCATTCAATCATATTTGAATTCAATTACCTTTCCCTTATCTCTAGCTACACTACTAGATCCTAAATCACACAACCCCGCACTCATGTTGCTTGTGCCCTACAAGAGTAAAATTAATACCAATGTAAATGATGAGCATGTATGTACAATAAAATAAAAAATGACTAGGTGCAATAATATATGTATTGTCAAGCTATCAAGGCCAAATGAAATGGTCGTCAATGTGCCCTCCTGAATCTGTGTCAACTCCTCCTTGGTCATCAATTGTTAAGTAGACCATGTAAATAAAAATTAGTACTTAATATTATCTAGATTATAAATATTCATTTAAAATATAGCATGAACTGTGAAAATGCAAATCTTACCACTACATCATCAATGTATGATGAAGGTGCCTCCTCGCCTCTAGCATGCGAGGACTCCCCAAGGTATCCTCCAGTCTGTGTCATAACATCTGGTGTATCGTTCATCACATGCACCTCATAATATGCATTGTCCGCAGGATGATCAATAGGTTGTCCAACTGGACCCAAACATACATGCCCACACATGACACAACTATGGGGCACGCATATATGTGGAGCTGAGGAGGGCATGTCAGCACCACCGAATGCACCGCTACCATCAAAAGTAGGTTGAGCTACTGACCCAGACTGAGAAACCAAAAGGCTACTCAAAGAGTAAATAGTCGACATGGTCTATGATGTCACCTCACAAATGATATTTGGATGTTGCACTGGAGGTGGGGGATCAACAGGAGGAGGGGGTACATGGCCCTAGACTACTCTGACTGCCCCAGGTCTATTTTGGGGCATACCTAAACCCACACCTTGGAAAGGTTGGATGTCAAAGTAGTTCACATGTTTTCCTAAAACAAACTCAGCATACAATTTTTTTATGAAGTAGAAGGGGACATCAAGATTGTTGTTGGGTGGTTTGCCGAAAACCATCTGTCGTGCATGTGAAGTGTATACCTGTAGCTACAACACAAAACACTCAATAAACCATTACATGCATGGTTAATGAATTTAAAGCAAAGAAAGAAAAAACCATAGCTAAGCGATCTATCGCCTCCTAGTAAATGCGAGTATGAATTTTGCTCTCAGATCTGGTTAGGCAAATTCCAGTGACTTGACTACACCTAGATGGAGGATTTAAATGATAAATAATGCATTTAAGCTAACAATGATAATGATTAAGCTACATGATTCCATGATTATGCTAGAAAATATGTTAAAATGATGCAATTAAGCTATGATAACAAATGCTCAAATGATAAACTAAACTTGCATATGAATATAGTAACAATGCCTGAAATGCAAATGTGATGGGATGATTATTGCTCCAAAATGGGATCTATTTATAGGATTTCCAAGGCCAAGGGTGAGGTCGCAGGAATCAACGGTCAAGATTAAGTCTAAAGATATCAAGGGTGAGATTGGAGGTGGTTGAAGAAGAGGTTGGATGAAAGGGGACAATTGGAGGTTGGAAGAAGGGGTTGGATGAAAGGGGACAATGTCATCTCCATGTTGACAAGTGTCAAGAATCTTTTCTCATGAGAGGGAAAAGTGTCCAAGGAAAGGGGACATGGTGGTTAGGATGTGCAAGCTAAGATGGGGTTAATTAAACCCTAGGTTAAATGGAATGGGTTAGGTTAGAGGGATGGTTAGGTGGTTAGAAGTTAGGAGAATTTGAATTTAAAAATTCAAATAATAGGAAAAGGCTAATTAATTCCAACAACTCATTATTGATTTGTTTTAATTAATTAGGAGATTTAGAAGAAATGAATTTGATGGGGGGGTTAATTAATCAAAGAGAATTATGAAAATGAACCTATTAAATAAATCCTTAGATTTATTAATAAGTAGATGCAAGGGGGAATTTAATCAATGAATTCAATTAAATTAGGAAGGGGGATTAATTAAATAATTGCTTATTTAATTAATTATTTTCAGACCATTTTTAGGTGTATACACCATCCACCAACGATCCCAAAAGTTTTTCACAATACCATCATTTATGCACCATTTAATAGGAAAAAAAAAATTTCGGGGGGGGGGGGGGGGGTCTACGGGTTGACCAGTGCGGGGATTCACAAACAATGCGGCGATAGCGGCTTTGGATATCTCGAAATCCTTGTTCTCCTTATAGGACAAGCCATCTGCATATTGTTCCCTGAAATAATCTCGCCACAAAAGAGCAGCATTGTGCTTCTCAGTCATGGTTTCCATACTCTATGATCGACGTGAGGGGATCAAACATTGGGTTTAGGCAAGGCATCCTACGATATACATCTGCAATCCCCCTCAATTGGTTCAAATTTTGTGCAATTAAATCCTGAATTGAGGGGGGGTTTGGCAAAGGAGGATTTGGTTGTTGCGGTTGTGGTTGATCAATGTTTTCATTGTTATCCCCCATTTTTAACCTAATTGAATGTAAACAATTGAATTTAGTTAACAAATTTAAACAATTTTGTATTTGATTTAAAAAGACTAGTTTTCATGAAAAAAAACCATATTTTCAATGAAAAATAAATAAACATTAAAAAAATACAAAAATTAAATGAAAATGATTGAAAACAATAAAAATCTTACCTTTTAATGTATTTTTTAACAAATTTTGATCGAAAAACGGATATCGGATTCCCAAAAATCGCACAACCCGTGGGTTAAAAATAACTCACGGGCTATTATAATCCAATTATATTGTCTCAGAAAATCTGATATCCGATTTTTATACTTAAATTATTTTAAAATAACATTATATTATATAATCCGTATTATATAATAATATAATAATATATTATATATTATATAATATATAATATATTATTATATTATTATATAATACGTATTATATTATATATTATATTATATTATATTATATTATATATTGTATAATATGTATTGTCTAATATAATAATATATTATAATATTATATTATATATTATATAATATATTGTATAATATGTATTGTATAATATAATAATATATTATAATATAATATAATATATAATATAATATATTATTATATTATATATTATATAATATATTATTTTGTAATTTAATATTATATTATATATGTAGTCACATAAATCTATCTAGTTTAATTAAATGAATATTTGCTATTTATTTGATTAAAACCCCACTAGCCATCAGTTAATTAAATTAATATTTAATTAATTCATCTTCAAACATTCTCTTATTAATTAAATAAATTATTCAATTTATTTTAATTAATTCATCATACCAAATTCACAAATCAATTAAATGAATAAAACCTATTTATTTCATTTAACCCCTTTTCCTCTTTTAAATAAATTAAATAAAACATTTATTTAAATCATTTATCCCCCCCACTTGCATTTTCCTTTAAATGCAACTTGCACACACAAATTGAAATAAATGAATTTTATTTTAATTAAAATCTCATTTTCCCTCACCCACCAAATCCACTTGCATTCCTAAAAACCCCTTCTAGATTCTTCTAAACGCTTCCTAATTAGCCTAATCCATCCCCTAATTATTGTCACATTCCTAAGCAACTTTAAGTCACTTCTCAAAGACTCCAAAGTCTTTGAAAAGCATTTAATGCTTTGTGTGTTCAACAATTTAACCTCTAAAGTCTTCCAAACCACTAATGGCTCTTGCATGATCATTAATGACTCTTACAAAACCATTTATGGTTAATTCAACTTGCACTCATGGGTCTCCTCAAGCATTTATTGTTTTGACCATGGTTATCCTTTTTGCCTTTGCACAAGAGTTTATCCATTGGATAAAAGCTTTATTCTTTGAATAAAGAATTTATTCATTCAACCCAACCTTGACCTTAACTCTCAAGATAACCCTCGGGTCATGTCAAACATTTAATGCTTATTCCCTCTCCTCTCAACCCCTCTCATGTTGACACTTGACATCGTGGGATTGGGTTGAAAGCCCTCACATGGATTGAATATCATTCAATCTTGGCCCTTGTTGAGATTACTTAATCTCAGCCATCCATTGCTCCATTTTTCTTATAAATAGAGCCCATTTCTTCATAATCCAGATCTTGAAAACTTGTATGCATTTAATCTATAGTGAATTTTAGAGAGAGCATTTAGCATAAATCACCTATATTGTTATTTTGGACTAAAATAAATCTTAGTTCATTTCATAATATGTCTAATTAGTTTGTTTTACACTTGCATAGCATAGTTAAGACATTTCAATCTTGAACCTCCATAAGCATCCATAGTGCAAAAAGTTGTTGAGAGCTACACTAATTTGGAACTTGGAGAGGAGAGGAACAAAGGAGAAGGAGCTAAGAGCATGGTAGAAGGCATTTGGAGATGTCTTCTTGCATTTACATTCGTAGTTAAATGCTTTACTTTGTTTTTGGTGTCTCTTTTGATATGTCTGCTTAGATTAGTCTTTGATTGAATAAACACTACCAATCTCTTGTATCTTTGTGTGTTATACGACCACAAGTTTCAGTCTAACACTTGTCCATTTTGCAGAGCATCATTTGGTGAACCCGACGTGAATCCAAACACCCAAAAACATTTTTTTTAACACAACTAGCTTGTTTGAATGTTGAGCTTGACACACAGGTCGCGTTTTAGCGCTTTTGATCGCATTGTAGCGCTATTGCAATTTGACATTATAGCGCTATTGTATTTATAATAGCACTATTGTATCAAATTTAGCGCTATTGACCATTTTTTAGCGCTTTTGTGGCTTAAATAACGCATTTGTACTTGTTTTGGCATTTTTGTCTTCACTGTCAAAATTTTACTTTTAGTGCTTTTGTCTTTTTATTAGTGTGTTTGTGTTAAATAGCACTTCTGTTTAAACACAGAGTGGCGCTATTGTAACAAAACGTTGTAAAAAATACCATATAACCAAAAAAGTGAAACTTCTTAGGCTTGTAGAAGCCCACCATAGGTTCGGATTTTCCTAACCGTTCATTTCTTGTGTAGGTTTTTAAAAAAAAACTAACTCCTTTTGTTGCTTAAAGTTAAAATTTTTCCTTTAGTGCTCTAAAAATTTAACAACACAAAATTTCATTTCTTGCAAGTTAGGATGAATTTTGTTTTGGTGCTCTAAAAATAAACAACACAAATTTGCTTCCATTGCAAGTTAGGGTACACTCTCTTTTTGGTGCTTAAAACAAGACAAGACAAATTTCATTTTATTGCATCAAACTTAAGTAAAACTCACAATCAACACTTCAAATTTTTGTGCAAATAAAATTCACAATCAATTTGTCTTATTTTGCAAACGGTTTACTTCATGCATACATGTTTCAAATTAAGTTAACCAGGATTTCAAAGTTCTAGTTTACTCAAACATTTTGCCTTTGAAGTTAAAAAGAACACCATGATTGTTGGAGCAACATCTCCAAATAGTTAAATCACATTGCGATGACAAGTTAAAAAGAACAAGTGCATAATGTGTTTGGCACACTTGTGCAAAAGAGTTGGTCGAGTGGTCCTACTTCTAACACACATTATCTTCTCCCTTGGCTCTTGTGGTCCTAGGTGCAAGAGAAAAGTGTTAGTAACACTCAAAATTTTATCTTTTTAAGAGAGGTCTGCCAAGAGACACATCACTCTTGGGAACGACCTTGCACGGTAAATCCTTCAAGCCGCTATAGAAATCAGGTGAGAGCAAAAGCTGTAGCCTTGGGTATAGTTGTTCCTACAGTGTAATTTGCCGAAAGGACAAATGGGCCCCACCACAAGTTACAAGGCTCTTAAGTGAGTCACTGTAGAATGAACTTATATCCAAAAACATCGAACATTACTAAACACCTTTAAGTAGAAGCCCACCCGTTCTATTGATTGAAGATATTTGTGATACAATTCAATGTAGGAGCATAGATGGTTTTGCTCCCAAGATACTCACCATACATATTTCCTTGAGTAGAAACATAGCTTTTTGAAAAGTCACTTGTGGCTTGATAAAAGTGGTGACTCCCCCATCATAGGGATCATCTATTTGTTATGCTCGTGCAAGACTTAGTATATCACATCCTTACCTGCCACAGCAGGATTCATAAGGTATGTAGTACCAAAGTCGAAGAAATATCAAGATGTGGGCTGAATTTATCCCAATTGGCCATTTGACCTTAGGGATAAAAAGTGTTTGAAGTGTTTTCATTTTTGAGTCAAGACCAGTGAAAATTGAGCCGACTTCAGGCTTTGGAATACACCTTAAAATACATCTAAAGGAAAGGGTCATAAAGAGTCCAAGAATTGGGTTGATCTAGATCCATACTTATTTGTGCCTTTTTGAGGCAACATTCTTGTGTTTGTGTGCTTGCTTTGTTTTCTTGTCAAAAAAAAAAGAAAAATCAAAAATCCATTTCAAAACAAGTATTCATCCAATACAAACATTTTCAGAAACCAACAAAGGATCAAAATCAAACAACAAAAGTATCAAACTATATGACCATTCTTCACATCTTGAGAAAGAAGAATCTTCATCAACACATCAACTTGAAGAAAAGACCATTGAGCTCAAAGGCTCTTATCAAAAGGAGGAAATTCTTCTATCTTAATAGACAAATCTATGTCTCTAATAGAACCTTCTTACGTCACATGCGTCTTTATCTTCAAGGGAAATCAAACGAATTTGATCAAGAGTCATTAAACCGCAGAGCTTTTATGCGATATAGAGCTTTGAGTTATCACAAAAACCAAGGAGGTAAGATCAATCCTGATTTCTTTCCAGACATTTGTATCACATACAACGTAGCTCGAGAAATGCCACCAACTCCCGAAAGAGAAGAGGTAGAATTTGTCCCATATGTAACATGAAGTTTCTATTGAAGTTAAACATTTCATTCATTTCCACCTTCACATCATCACTTCATTTCAACTCTCAAAACATTAAGAGGTTCTTGTCCTAAGTTCTCTTTAGCTATTGCTTGAATCAAACACAATACATCACTTTTTAGAGTGTCTCTACATCTAGGTTAAGCTCATCCTAAGAGGCATATCTACGCAGGTTAAAACTAGTCTATGAGTGAATCCTCTCATTACTAGGTAGTTAAGTCTGTAACACATCTTAGATTTCTCTACACCTTATCACATCAAACCTTATCAAACACAACAAGCAATTCAAGAAAGAACTTTGGTAACATCTACCTTTAAAGTGTTAGAGATCCGTATGCAAAACACCACACCAACTATAAATCTCTCATTTCATCAACAACTCATCATCATTTTCACCCAACTTCAACAAAGACTTGTGAACAAAATGGCTCATACTAGATTAAGAACTAGACAAATGGAGATTGAGGAAGATGAGGAGGAAAACATCAATGAATTCCAAGAAGCCCTTGGAGGAAATGCAAATGATGAAAACCCAAGTACTCCTACCCCGACAACAATAGAAAGGGCACAACACAACCCTCTCTTTAACAGACTTTTTGATGAAATACTCAAGAGCAATGTGGATGCTCACTTTTTGAGACTTGTTCAAGAGGGAGCCAAACTACCTTCTGACTTTGATGTTGCACAACTAAGACAAGCATCAGAACACCAAAGTCACAATGAGGACGAAAGAGGTCGAGATCCTATCAGATACAACCTTCATCAAGGTAATCCACCTCCTCCTCCTCCTCCAAATGACATAGAGATGTTGCGACAACAAGTTGAAAATCTCGCCCAACAACTTCGTAGTGGTGTGAAAACTAACCAATTTTCACTCAATGACATTTGTCCTTATCCCTTTGATAGGAATCTTCATATGCCACCTTTTCCATGAGGGTTCGAAACACCCAAATTTGAAAAATATAAAGGAAAAGGAGATCCTCGTGATCATGTTAGAGAGTTCCATTCAACATGCCTAGAAGTGGCATACGAGGATACATACCTAATGTGCCTTTTTCCCCAAAGCTTGGGAGGAACAACCACATCATGGTTTTCCCGATTACCAAGTGGCATTAAGACATTTGAAGAACTCATCTAGAAGTTCCTGGCACATTACTCACACAACATTGAACATGATATCACTATGGCTGATCTATGTAACACTAAACAAAAACTAGGTGAACTATTTTCAGTCTTTCTGCAATGATGGCGTCAAATGTCTAGTAAACGTTCTCTTCAGTTACCTGAATAAGAACTAGTGGAAATATTTATTTCTAACTTGAAGAAATGGAATTTCACCTAGATGTCAAATACACAAATTCTTTCAATGACATGATCACCAAAGGCTTAAAATGTGAGCGGTCTCTCATCAAGAAAGGACTTATCAAAATCTACAATGAGCCAAAGGATGCCCCTCGTCCATGCTTCAATAGTGATAAACCAAACTTCTGGAACAAAAACAAGAATGTTGTCAATGATGAGGTTGTGGATGCAAGAACTATCAAAAGTGTGCAACCTGTGGTTAGATTCGCAGGACAAAATCCCCCACGCAAGACTAACACGGTTGCTCCTCCAAATCAAGGACACATCACATCTCAAGATGAACCCAGACAACGTCAACAAAAACCAAAGCGAACATACACTCCCTTAGGGGAACCCATAGAAACAGTGTTACGTCAGTTAGTTTCTCAGAATCTGGTCACCTTACCCAGAACATCAAATTATTAACCTCAAGTCAAACCTTCATGGTGGAGAGATACTAAACATTGCGATTTCCATCAAGGGAAAGGGCATAAGACAAGCAATTTTCACAGATTGAAAGATCTTATTAAGGATCTTATTGACCGAGGTGAAATCGAAATCGAAGGACATGATCTAAAGACAACAAACAATGATCATCTGATGTTCAAAAATCCACTTCCATCACAAGATCAAAGAGGTCCTTCCACTTCAGGGAGAAACATAGACACCACTGATTATACGCAAGCAGTGTATAATTACACTATGAATCACCTATATGACACTAGTGAACAAATTGCAACTATTACCATAAAAAATCCCAGCTCCACTTGCAATGTTGTTACACGTCGCAGCAAGATTACCATAAAAGAAGCTCCACAAGGCACCACATCTATCCCAAAGCAGTATAACCTTGTGGACTAGTTAGACAAAACGCCTGCACTGATATCTATCTTAGAGCTATTGTGCCTATCTCCATCTCATAAAACAATCTTGGATCAAGCTCTCCAAGAGGTGTTAGTCCCTGCAAACCTAAATACAGATTAGTTCCAAGCCATGGTCGGGAATTTAAGGTCATCACCTTGTCTCACTTTCTCTGAGAGTGACAACTCTTCCTTCCAACAACCTCATAACGCCTCTCTACACATTGAAGGATTTATCAATCAGCATAGGATCAAGCGAGTCTTGATCGATAATGGAGCAGGCCTGAATATTTGTACTCTACAATTAGTCACAACTTTGGGATATGCAATTGAATTAGTGGATCCCCGCAAGAAGATAACAATCAAAGCTTATGATGATGCAGAGTGTTCATCTAAAGGAGTTGTGGTGCTACCAATCCGAGTGGGCCCTGTGGTGAAACACATCATCTATCAAGTCCTGGACCTTCCTCTGCCATAAAATTTGTTGTTGGGAAGACCTTGGATACACACCATGCAAGCCGTTCCATCCACCTACCATCAATGTATCAAGTTCCTGCATAATGGTGTAGAAATCACAATCCTGGGAGATGCAGATCCCTTTGCATATTGTCATAATATAAATCATCAACTAGAGATTACCATTCCCAACAATAGAGAAGCCATCTCCTCCACATCATACGTAAGTCCAACCTCTCTTTGCAGTTCAAACACCACTATACCCAAGCAAGAGAAGCTCAAGATGAAAATTGTAGAGGAAGGTCCTGGGGAGTACAATTTGAGCCAACTCTTTTGTGTTGGACAAATGCCCACTTCTCCTAGAACTCATGGTAAACCTCAACAAGTGCTTCAGACGTCACTGGTCAAACCAGCATGTACATTAACACCTTTCATCATTGGAAAAAGTCAAGAAGAGGAAACCAAAGATAAAGACGTAGCAGAATGGATCTATAAGGATCCTACCACCACGGACACTCCGTAAGCTAAGATTCCCACAGATCAATATGGCAAAGGTCTTCTCATTATGCAAAGAATGGGATATGATGATCAAAGTTCTTTGGGGTATTGTAAGCAAGGGCGACATGAGCCACTACTACCGAAATTACAATCCAAAGACAACGCAGGCTTAGGGTTTCAAAAGGAGATCTTTCCTAAGCTCAGATTCAAAGGGAAACCCAGCAAATAGCCATATCAGCATACTACAAAGAGGTCACCTTTGATTATAAAAGCAACACCCCAAAACATATCAACTACCCCATTGAGGCTAAAAATCCCAGCACAACCATCTGCAATGCCAGTCATCTCATCAATCAAACCCACGACACCATCAGTAGTAGCAATGACATCAGTACTCCCCTTCGTAGCACCAACTATATCAGAATTCCCAACAGTATCGACCACACTAGTAGTTCCACCAGAAGCAACAGATTTAACACTATGAACACCCCTTGTATCAGATTCATTAATCCCCATAATTCTTCCTGCAGCACTGATCATTTCATCTATAATGGTACATCAACCGATCACACCTGCAGTGTTTAACTCAAGAGGTATCCTAGTATGGTATAGCAATCGGATCCTAGAAAGTGACTCAAAAACTGACTCACATGAGTGGGAGTTTGATTCAATACATCTAAATACTTCAGATGAGGAAGACACATCACCCCCTCCACCTCACAAAGACATCCCTGTTTATGGAGAAGCACAGATAAAGACCTCTTGGGTTCCTGAACTGGAAACTTCTTCCGCAGACCCTACGTCACATCCTACCCCTGATTCTGACAAGGAGAGTACCATCAACGACCTTCACCATAACGTCTTAACCCTCACTGACACATCGAATGAACTTAACCCAATCAATGAGGTAATACCCATTATCCATCTTGAACTCATCGAATTAAACCAACCCAATCCCCCATCTCTTGACCATTTCCAAAATGATGAGGTGATCATTGACTTCTTAGAATTACAAGATAGCATACTAAGCGAGGATCACAAAGCCGGATTCGCCATAGAACTTAATAGCGCAGCATACTTTGGGGCGGATGCCAAACCTTTCAGCTGCCAAAATATAACAATAAAGCATGGATCTTCCAGTGAAAACCACACTGTGGCACTGTTTGATCTTGCAAAAGTAAAAAGAAAGAGCGTATCCAATGGTGAAAACCTCTTAGAGGTGCCCGAGGATAAAAGGTTTGACATCCTCCCTTTTAGTACACAATAGGAATTGTAGACACCTAAAAATGGTCAACGCTTGCGGGATCATACTTTAACATTTACGCATTGCCTCATTTTAGGTTTTTGCATCGCATTAACATTTCTCCTATGTCACGCACTTGGTTTTTATCATTTGCGAGCATCGAGTCATTCTTCTACATTCTTCATTTGTCTCGCTTTCGAATTTGGTCTTGTCAATAACAATCTTTAATCATGATTTTGGTCGATCTTGTCAATCTCTTATCAACTTGTCAATCTCATCGTTTTACGATCGATTTGACATCGATCGTCATCCTCTTCAATCATGTCAATTTGGATCAATTTGTCATTGTTCCTCGGCTCATTTATCAATCAAATCATTTATCAATCCAAAATCATGATCGAATTGATATCAAATCAATCTTACATCAAAACCTAATTGTCGTCCTTGCATTTCTAATTCATCTTCCAAGGTTTTATGATTTATTTATTTAATCTTGTTTGGCATTTTCCCTCTAGGTTAAATAATTTATTTATTTATCCTAAGTCTTCTTGTCACAATTAAATGTTTATTTAATTGGCTAATTAATTCCTCCTATTTTTGTAAATTAATTAATGAATGAAAAATTATTAATTAATTTACCTAATTTGCATCAATTTCCTAATTTCCACCTACTTTCTAATTTGTCAAATTTAATTTCCACCTAATTAACTTGTCTCTAGTTCTCCCTATTTTTGTGCTTCGGTGGAAGCATGAATTTCTCATGCGTCATACTCTTGACATAGCAAGATGTCATAAGGTTCTAGTTTTCTAACCTTTGTATTGGCAATATGTCATAATTCATGACATAGAAGGTGTCATAACCT
Organism: Cryptomeria japonica; assembly: GCF_030272615.1. Taxonomy (NCBI): domain Eukaryota; kingdom Viridiplantae; phylum Streptophyta; class Pinopsida; order Cupressales; family Cupressaceae; genus Cryptomeria; species Cryptomeria japonica. The sequence goes on along the minus strand of NC_081409.1, from coordinate 706,217,920 downwards.
TCTTCTTTTCACTCAATTTTGCCATTTTGAAATCAATTGCTTCTAATATCCATTTCATGCTAATTTGATCTTTTCTCCAATTTTTCTATAAATTGGATGATTTTTCTTCAATCAAGGGTAATTACTTTGTCGAAATAATCGCTTTGTCAAAACAATCACATTTCGAGTACTCTTGCACCATAATCTTGTCTATTTGCTTTCATCTCATGTGTATGCACTTGAAGGTGAGATCCACAAACAAAGGCTATTTGGAGAGGAAAGAAGAACAATGGAGCCGCATGAAGGAAGCATTCATATCTGCATTTGGTTTGCATAGTATTTAGTTTTGAATGTTTTGTCTTCATGTCTCTATTGAGTGTTGTTTAGGATAGATCATTGCAATGAGCTTTCATGATTGGGCTATGATTAATAATATTGATATTTGCTTGTGATGATTTCCTATTTCCTAACGTACATTAATGATCAAATATTCTCATCGAGGAAACAAAAGAATACAACATAGGGACTCCTAAAAGTCCTCACCACATACATCTGGCATCTCTTTTGACTCCAGAGGAACAACCCAAGTTTGTTGAATTCTTCCAGAAAAGTCAAATCAACTTCGCATGGTCATATGCAGACATGCCTAGTCTTGATCCGAATTTGGTCATCCATCACCTCACAGTAGCAGACGGAGCCAAGCCTATCAAACAGAAGCTTCGCAAGATGCATCCTCAGATTGCAGTCCTAGTCAAAGCAGAAATTAAGAAACTCCTGGATGTCGACTTCATTAGACCCATTGATTATGTGGATTGGATATCTAGCATTGTGCCTGTCAGAAAACCAAATGGGGGCATCCGTATTTGTACTAACTTTAAAGATCTGAACAAGGCATTTCCTAAGGATGACTTCCCCTTACCGAATATTGACATCATAGTAGACCTAACAGAAGGACATGCCATGCTTTCACTCATGGATGGCTTTTCAGGGTACAATCAGATAAAAATCGCACTAGAGGATCAACACAAGACAACTTTCGCATGTCCATGGGGCACATACTGCTGGAATGTAATGCCTTTTAGTCTAAAGAATGCAGGAGCGACCTATCAATGAGCAATGACTACTATCTTCCATGATATGATGCATACCATAATGGAAGATTATGTTGATGACTTACTGGCAAAATCACTCACAAGAGCAAGCCATCTGGACATATTAGAGAAGATCTTTGATAGGCTAGAACAATATCATGTTCGACTCAACCCAAAGAAATGTGTCTTTGGAGTAACCTCAGGGAAACTTCTAGGATACATTGTCTCAAGCAAAGGTATTGAGGTCGATCCAGCAAAAGTCAAAGCAATCATGGACATGCCACCACCAAAGAACATCAGTCAGCTAAGGACACTACAAGGGCGGCTTCAATCTATCCAAAGATTCATTGCACAACTGGCAGATAAGTTCCATCCCTTTACACACCTGTTACACAAGAATATTCGCTTTCAATGGGATACCAGATGCCAACAAGCATTCCAAATGCTTAAAGACTATCTCATGAATACACCATTGTTGATTCCACCAGATCCGAGCAGGCCTTTATTACTCTACATTTCAGCAACAAGTACAGCATTGGGTGTACCATTGGCACAACACAATGCAGAAGGGAAAGAGTGTGATGTTTACTACATCTCTCGCACACTGGTGGGCTATGAACTCAATTACACACCTATTGAGCGAGCTTGCCTAGCAATATCTATTGACACATAAAGTACAGTTAATTGCAAAGATCAATCCACTCAAATACTTACTCAGTAAAGCCGCATTGACTGGTCACTTGGCCAAATGGGTGATGATTCTCAGTGAATTTGACATCGAGTATGTAGACCGTAAGGCTATCAAGGGTCAAGTAATTGCAAATCAATTGGTTGATGCTCCCCTCATAGGTGATCATCCTCTCATCTCCAATTTTCCAGATGAAGAGATATTCATGATCACAGAAGCACAACCATGGAAACTATACTTTGATGGTTCATACACTAGGCATGGCTCGGGGGTAGGCATTCTGTTTATCACACCTCAAGGTGATAGCATCCCGAAGTCTTACAGGCTCATATTTCCATGCACAAACAACATAGTTGAATATGAGGCCTTGATCACAAGACTCAGGCTAGCCATACAATGGAAGTTACAAGAACTACAAGTATATGGCAACTCCCAACTGGTCATTCGATAAGCAACAGATGAATATCAGACCAAGGATGTCAAACTCATGTTGTACAAACAAATGGTGGACAAATTAAAGGCATCATTCACTACTATCACCTTTGAGCAGATACCTAGAGATCAGAATTGAGTTGTTGATGCTATGGCTACCATCACATCTCTCCTAGATCTTCCACAGAATTCCACACGCTACGAGTTCTTGGTAGAACAACTTTGGATTCCCGCTTATGATATCCCTGAATCCGAGATGATATGTCGCCTTGTTGGTTCTGAATCCTCCTGGTACGGTGAGTTCTACACCTACCTCCATGATCACACACTTCCTCCTAACCATTCAAATAACCAACATAAAACCTTCATTTGCCAAACTGCTCGATATACCATTATTGTTGAAACCCTATACCGACGCAGTCTTGATGGTACTCTCCTTTGATGTATGGAACAAGATGAGATAACAAAGGCCTTGGAAGAGGTACATGAAGGAATTTGTGGAGCTCATGCAAGTGGCCCTTTACTAACCAAGAAGATCATACGAGCTGGATACTATTGGCCATCAATGGAAAAAGACTCCTATTACTTTGTCAAAAAGTGCAAAAAATGTCAAGTTCATGGAGACTTGATACACGCACCAGCACAAGAATTACAACCAATCACAACACCATGGCCTTTTTGTCAATGGGGCCTTGCCCTTGTGGGTAAAATCCATCCATCTTCATCCAATGGCCACAAATTCATTATTACCGCTACCGAATACTTCACAAAGTGGATCGAAGCTGTTCCACTTACCCAAGTCACTGGCAAGTAGATCACCTCATTCATCCTTAATTACATCATCTACCGATATGGTGTCAATGGTCAGGCCGAAGCATCAAACAAGAACATATTAAGAATCCTAAAGAAGACAGTCAATGATGTTGGTGGTGATTGGCATGTTCAATTAAATCCAGCACTATGGGCATATCGAACTAGCATTCGCACCCCTACAGGTGCAACTCCTTACTCATTGGTCTATGGTGCAGAAGCTATCTTACCTATTGAGGTCGAGATACCATCACTACGAGTTCCCTTACATAATCTAATAGATGATGAAGCCTACAGGCTATCACGTCTTTAGGACTTATAGCTACTTGATGAGAAATGACAAGCTTCATACAATCACCTCAAAGCCTATCAGCAGCGCATGAGCAGAAGCTACAATCACTGAGTTAGACCTTGTACATTTGAGGTAGGTGATCTTGTTCTTCAAGAAAATCCTCGTAACCAACCCAACAAAGAACATTAGGGAAAATTTGAATCAAACTGGCTGGGTCCATATGTTATCACTATTGTCTTTGGGTTCGGGGCATATTAGTTGGCTACTTCAGAAGGAGAACCACTAGCAGATCCAATCAACAACATGCACCTTAAAAGGTTTTACACATAAGTTCTACAAAGCACCAAGCTCCCATACCTACCAGCAAAAATACCAAAAACATTTTGAAAAATGTCCTAAAGAAAATACAAAAACATCCAAATAGTAAAGAAACAATCATACATCCAAACGGTGCACAACCACTCCAGTGGCACCTTGGGTAAGTGCGATGGTGAAAACCTGGAAAACAGGCACCACTCGTAAAGGCTATGGCTCCATTGTCTTTCAGGCTTGTTGTGATCACATTCATTCCATACATACATCCATCCATCTAAACCATGGCTTGTTATTGATTTGTAATCAAGAAAGTACTTCATGCATCTTGCATCCCGCTTTTTCATAGTCATGTCTAAACTGGGGGCAATGCCCTTAACCTATTTTGATGGAAGTGGATTCTACATTTCTTGTGATTCGATGGGTTCTTCAAAACTATCTCACAAAATCCAAAAACATTCAAAACAATCATCAAAATACCAAAAACATTCAAAGCAAATCAAAATACCAAAAACATTCAAAACAAATCAAAATACCAAAAATATTGGAAAACTATCTTAGAAAATCCAAAAACATCAAAAGACATCAAAAATCAAATCAAAAACATGGCGCCACATTGTACATACTTGTCCGAGCAGATATCATGCAAACATTGTAGAATACTCACATGATGATCACTTATCAAAACAACCAAACAATCAACATCAACACTCAAAATTGTCTTCAACAAGGATGCATCCTTCCTTATCAAAACAAAGACAAGATGACATTTTCTTTGACAAGAAAATTATGTTTAAGCTAGAAAATACTTGGTTGTTTTGTAGGTTATTCATTCACATATATATATCAGGTTCCTACACTACTCTGGGATATCTGCAAGTGATTAGAGTAGCCAGGATGGTTCCTACGGTATTGTTTGAATGTATTCTGTGAATTGTTCCAATGAAATTTTGGGGCATGTACTAATGTTGTCTACATGGGAAGTTCACTAAGTTACATGATCTTATGCGAAATGCAGGCATAGATCATTACGACTTGCTGACTATAGTGTATACCTCGACCATATAAGCATGAACCATTATCAAGGATCCATATTCTTTATTCTTTATTCTTTATATATATTGTTGGCTTACAGGTACAATGCTCTTCCTTTGGTTTCTCCTACCTCGTCCAAACTGGATAAAGGTTTTATCTCTTATTACGGTATGAACTTGTCTCAGGATATGATCAACCCAAGATCAAGGAGGACGTTCCAAGTCATGCATGAACGGAGATGATCCTTGTCTGTTCCGCAAGCAATACTCAGGTCAACTTGACCCATTATATCAAGTTGTTTGTATCAACTTGCTATATCAAAATCCATGGAAGGAATACTTAGGTCATCTTGAATCATTATGTCAAGTTTCTTGTATTCTCTTCCAACATTTTAAAGCTCAATGATGAAAATAGAGCACTATGGATAATCATTCCATCTCATCTATTTATATTGCATTCCGTTGCATATCGCCCATCCCTTTACTCATTCATTATTTTTCATGGTTTTGTATGCAAGTGTGAACAAAAGTCAAAACTGAACAATTATGGAAAATGAGTGGATCTTGGATACAATCACAACAGAGTCCTCTGATACATCATCAGTACATCATGCAAAGTTTAAACAACCTTACATTCATCTATCATAATCACATCATCATTTCATAACATTTAGTTGCATTTGCATTAATCTTTAGCCATTCATTAGCGTACATTTAATATCATTTAGTTACATTTACTTGCATTGACATTTAAATTTATTTAAATTGTCCTTATTTACATTTACTACTATGATTATCCATTACTATACATTCATTTATCTATCAATTAGTTAAAGTGCATCCATTCGTCCATTTTAGTATATATATACTCATTTTATTTCACTTAGGATTCATTTAGATTGCATTCATTATCCCTTTTAATTGCATTAAGGTGCAGTTATTCATTTAACCATGCGTTGCATTATCATCACATTATCATTTTTACTCCATTATATTTAAGCATTTAGAATTATAAAACCATTTGTCTCAAACATTGGTTCATACATTTGTGTAGGGGAAAAAGCGAGACTAGGACAATGTACCCTAATCCTAACTTTTGACACACATTGCGGAATACGAAAGAGCCTAAAGATATCGCATGGTTGGCTACTTCTTTTGGTGAAAGAGAGAGCCACGGGATATCTGTTAGGATTTCTATTCCCTTGTTGAAATTGAAAGCTAAAATGATACAAGTTCAAACCCTAACCTCGAAATGTAAGTATGAACTAGTAACAAGTTTGCAGAATTGAGATTAAACAATAGACAACTGTAAATGTAAGGATAAAATAAGAATGCAGATATGTACCCGGAGTCGAAATTGGACTGAAAATGTTCGGGACGGGGGCACGGGCACCACTGTCCTGAAAACTGCACCGGAAACCACTGTTTTGCACCCTGAAACACTGTCTGGAAACTGTCGGAAAGCTATCTGTCTGGAGGACCAAGGCGCCCAGCGCCTCTGTCCCAGGGACCAAGGCGCCCAGCGCCCCTGTCCTGGCAGGACTAGGGCGCCCAGCGCCCCTGTCCTGGTCTTCTGAGCTGCAATTTTACACAGGGTTCTGTCTCAGTCTCCTCTTTCCGGATCTGTGTCCTGCGGCGTCGTCCGAATCCCGAAACCTGCAATAATATCTGAAAAGGGGGAAGGGTGGCTATATAGGGTTTTGCCTTAGTCAAACCCCCGCTTTGGTGATTTCCACCTCCATGAATAGCCAAGTTGTTTTGTAAAATGTATTGTGTGTGCAGACCTAGTGTGTGTGCAAGGTCCAAAATGCAAGAAAGCAAACTAGAGCAACCTAGAAAGTAAACCCTAATTGCTTGTAAATGATAATGCAAATGCTCTAAATCAAGATGCAATGTGATCTAAAGCATGAATAAATGATATATCAAAGCTTATGTAAGGACATGAAAACAATATGAAATCATACCCAACCCTCAAGGGAGGAGTACAAGCCAATCTTCAGTCGGTAATCTCCTATTGTTCTTCAATGTCTTCCAAGCCCTAATTGGATGAATGAATGAATTTGATAGATGCTTGATAGAATGATGTTGAGTGTTGTTGAAGTCTTCAAAGATCTGCTCTTTCGCTACATATGAAGTTCCTGGAAACAAAAATCCGATCCCTTCCAATGAGGAAAGAGAGCTTTTATGTATGAAACCCTAGGTCGTAAATTCGTATTTTGGCCGACCTAGAGATCGAATATCCCGCCAATTTCTTGGGGTTAAGATTTATTTTATGATTGGATCGTGCTCCCAAAATTTTGGGAAAAATGTCCGGGACCATGTTGCATGGGCGCCATGGTCCCGACAACTTTTCACCAAATTTTCAGGGTCGTCGGATATGATGATTTTAGAGAGAATCTTGAAGTTACAGGTGATTTCGAGATGTTTAGACCCCGAAACCAAGCCCCCAAGTTCAAAATAGGACTTAATTAGGGTTTTTGATTAAGTGATGTATTGGAGGAATAAAATGCGAAGGGCACGCTTTAGTGAAAGGGCCCAACTTTATGATGTAGAGAATGATGAAATAGGGACCTTAGACCTACTTAATTTGATTAATTAAGTCCTTAAGGAGAAATGCAATGCAGAATGCAAAATGCGCTAAGGCGGGTGCTAAACTAGGTGTGAAATTGTACCACCCTAGCGAGTGCGTACAATTTACGATGCTACATTTAGCCCCCACTTTAGCGGTCATATGAGTACTACGTGCATATGCAAGCTAAAGTACAGAAAAGTAAACATCATTTGAAAAAAGGATATATCCATAAGGCGTCGGACGAAGCCCCCAGCGGTATCTGCAGTACACAGTTAGGAACCGCACCCTACAAAACAAACGTTAGATCACAAAATCACCTAATGCTTACTAGGGAAAGTGATGAAATCTGTGAGTAGCTATATGCCCCCCCCTGTTTCGACTTGCTTATTTAGGGAGGTGAAACAGGGTAGCATGTTTACTTGCGACAAATTGTGTAATAGAGTGTTGATGAGGGGTGTTCACTAAATAGGCTTCATCAAAGCACTTTTTGGAACATCCCGAGAGTAGGAGAAGGAAAATACAATTCCAACGCAACAAACGGCTCAAAAATCGCATCTCCCAAACCCAAGTTATGATAAAATGAATGATAGGGGAAAAATTAGGGTTTCGAGAAGTAAGAATAGACAAACGAGAGTATATACTTCGAAAGTGACACTTGTATTCGTCACTTTGCCGATTTCAGGATACTATTCAGTGCAGTGGAGCCCACCTAATCATCATGCCTTCACGACGACCGGAGCGTCCCACGAGGATCGAGATCCTGCGCCAGGCCGTGATCGACGACGAGCCACTGGACGAGGTGAGTTGACTGAATGTTTGACTTTTGATTTCTCGCATGTTTGTCTTTTTCGTGATCGAATGCGGACCTTGAATGCCGACCGGGGCCCACCTAGGGTGCCATGGTCCCTGAGGGGCGCCCTGGTCCCCCCAGGGCGCCATGGTCCCTGACAGGGGCGCCATGGTCCCTGCAGGGCGCCATGGTCCCCTCAGGGCGCCATGGTCCCTGACAGGGCGCCATGGTCCCCTCAGGGCGCCATGGTCCCTGACAGGGCGCCATGGTCCCCAATCAGGGCCTGGCGAGGGGTTACAAGGCAAGCATTCAATGTTCAACAGTTTGCATTTGCGATTTCGATGATTGAGTACTGATTTTGGTCATGTTTTCATTTTTGCAGGGTCTCCCGTACATGAGAGAGCATACAGCAGGACACATCCTTCGCACTTTGCGAGACCAGATTCCACGGCTGACTCAGTCAGAGAGAGACACCCTATCGATAGTAGGGTTGTGGTACATGATTCTTATGCCGGCCATTCGATTTCATCCTGCGATGCTGATGGCACTGATGGAGAGATGGGATCCTGACACCTGTACCTTTCACCTTCCGGTAGGAGAGCTGACGGTCACACTCGAGGATGTGTACCGTATACTGCGTCTTCCTATCAGAGGAGCGACAGTCACATATGCGACTGATCGGGTAGCAGAGGATCATCAGAGGGAGCAGATGTACTGCATAGGGAGAGTCATGCCGAGCGAGACGAGAGGTCGTATCATGGTCAGCTGGCTCTTACATCCTACAGGAGAGATACCACTTCTGAGACGCCTCATGATAGCCATCATAGCACTAGCCGTCTGCCCTAACGGGTGAGGGACACACATGCATGGGGGCCTCACATGGTGTATCAGAGGGATGGAGAGACATAGGAGAGTTTATGCATGGGGTCGGAGTATGCTTGCACATCTCTATCACGACCTTGAGGAGTATGTATTCGGACAAGGTTGTAGCTTGATGACATGCACACTTCTACAGGTGTGGATCTTAGAGCACTTCTCATGCACCAAGCCCGTCGGCTATCCATTGAGTATAGCAAGCGAGCGACCTAGGGTGTTCGCTTATCCACTGACCAGCTAGTGGAGATTTGGGGATTTGCTGTATTGGAGAGTGACTATTGACAGACTGACATCTGAGGTGGTAGTGTGGAGACCTTACCTACTGATGCACAGATGGGATGGTATGGAGAGACAGTTAGCATGTTTACAGAGGAACCGCCTACTGCGAGGACGATATGCACACATCATAGTCCCCTTCTACTTCGACTGAGTATGAAGGCAGTTCGGACTAGAGCAGTGTGTTCCAGCCGATGTGCCCATCTATACTCGACACTCACGGGTCCTTCCCAGACCTAGAGCAGTAGCGAGACCGACGGTGGATGATATCGAGACGACAGACTTGGAGGGATCAGATCAGGATGTAGTCACTGACTATTCTGCAGAGCCTGGAGCACAGCGTAGATATGTTTCATGGTTCATGAGATCATATCCAGGTCCTATCTTTCCACCAGATCATCCGACAGGCTATCCAGGCCCATGGAGACATGGAGACTGAGACGAGGATGAGGGATCCAGGTCAGAGGAGTTAGATGAGGGAGAGGGTCATGAGGAGACGGGAGATCCTGATCCACCTACAGGCGATCAGTCCAGTGATGAGGAGGAGGAGGATGCAGATAGAGAGGAGGACGAGGAGGATGCGGATGAGGATGAGGATGATGAGGAGGACGACGAGGAGGATGATAGAGATGATGAGGAGGAGTCAGATACAGCTCCCCACCATTCAGGGGACGATACCATAGCTCTGGATCCACCTTTTATTCCCCAACAGGAGGCAATACGGAGACCTGTCACCAGTACCGTTCAGCCTACACCCATCGTAGATAGAGTATTAGAACGAGGGGAGCCTAGCGGTTCCCAGTCACAGATGCTACCATATCATGATCCCTACTGGCGCGAGGGAGATCCAGGTATAGTAGGTTTATATTGATTTGATTAATGCTTCGATGATATAGAATGGTACTAACAAAGATCTATTCTACTGCCACAGCTAATGTGCAGGACTGGCGTTCCTTGATTCAGCAGGCAATGACAGACATCTCCATGATAGCACAGATTCCTAGTTCCTCACAGATTACCTACAGGCCTCAGGGGAACGCGGGTCGGCATGAGGATTTGTTTTTCCCATTCCGATTACAGGTAGATATATGGAGGGAGAGAGAGAGAATCCTATCAGAGGATCTCCGTCAGGCGCGGCAGAGAGAGGGAGTCTTATCAGAGGACCTCCAGCAGGCGCGGCAGAGAGAGAGAATCCTATCAGAGGATCTCCATCAGGCGGGGCAGAGAGAGAGAGTCCTATCAGAGGACCTCCAGCAGGTGCGGCGAGATCTAGTAGTGGCCCAGACCGAGGCTACCACCTATCATGCGATCCTCATGGATAGAGATCGTAGGAGTTCCTCTCGGAGTCACTCACGATCTGTATCACGCTACACACCCATGGGTCCACCTCCACGGCCAGATCAGGAGGGAGCATCCAGTCGACACTCTCCAGCCACTAGCCCTAGGGATAGGAGATGATTGTATGATGTAAGAGAGAGGTCACATTTTGGATATACAGTGACCTATGTTTGTACACGATCCGCACATATATATGTATATATACATGCTTCTCATTTTTGTCTCAAATGTGTTATCTTTAATGCCTAAAACAATGTATATTTTGTTTTGATTAAATCTAATACATTTGGTAAATGTACAGAATTTAATTTCTATGTGATTGATTTCTCAATGCTCCATGATTAAATTGATACATGTGTGACTTAATTAAAAAATTCAATCAAGTACGACATTGATGATAAGGAAGAAATATGCATTAAGTCTAAGAATCATATAACTAATGTGATTTAATTGTGAACTTAAACACAACATGATACGATTCTACTTAACACATAAAAACACTGTATAATATGCTAGCATTATAAAATGTAAATCTTTTATAATTTACATAAATGAATTCAAGACAAACCTATAAAGTAAGAAGACATGCTTGTCAGGAACGAAGCAATATAGATCAAACATCATAACATTTAATTCTATTTTGCTTTTAATTAAGAAACACTAACATATTATCCAATGTTGAAGAAGATAGATAAGAAGTGAAGAATTTAAGCATAATATCTACGCAAGTGCATAGCATTGATAGGTTCTTTAAGAGGCGTACCATCTACATCCGCTATTTTGTAAGCACCTGATCCATAATCCCCAATAACGATATATGGTCCAAGCCAATTAGGACTAAATTTTCCCTTTTCGGCCGGCAAGGCATTCACATTGCGCTGATTCTCATAAAGGACTAAATCACCTACTGAGAAGGAACGTTGAATAACCTTATCATTATAGCTTCGCTGTAGCGTTTTGTGATACGCTTGAATATGCTCAAGAGCGTTTATATGTTGTTCATCAAGCATCTCAAGCTGTTGAAGTCGTTGTTCTCTATAGGAGTCATCATCTACTATACCTTTAAGAGAAACCCTAAGTGATGGAATTTCTAACTCTAAGGGCATAATAGCGTCAGCACCATAAACAAGATTATAAGGAGTAGTTCCCGTAGCAATTCGTACACTCGTTCGGTAGGCCCAAAGAGCGTAGATTAGCTGGTTACTCCAATCCTTACCATGTTTATTTACAGTTTTACGAAGAATTTGCTCAATTATCTTATTGGATGATTCGGCTTGACCATTTGACTGCGGGTAATACGGTGTAGAAAATCGATGTTTGATATGATACTTCTCAAGGAATTTCTTCACGTCCTTGTTCTTAAACGATGTTCCATTATCTGAGATAATAGTGGAAGGTATCCCAAATCGAGAAATAATGTTTTCTAGAAGAAATTGACAAATCACTTCAGCAGTAGTAGAGCGAAGAGGAATAGCTTCTACCCACTTCGTAAAGTAATCTGTTGCAGTTATAATGAAGGTGTGTCCTTGAGATGAAGGAGGAGAGATTTTTCCAATAAGATCCAAACCCCATGCGGAGAAAGGCCAAGAAGCTACTTGAGAACGAAGTTCTTGGGCAGGAGCATGAATCAGATTATTGTGTTGTTGACATTGGTGACATTTCTTAACAAATGAGAAGGAATCCTTCTGCATAGTTTGCCAATAGTATCCCATACGAAGCAACCTATGAACCAGGGATTTGCCCCCAAAATGCCCCCCACAGGCACCCGAATGTGCCTCTTCAAGAGCAACAGGGATTTCCGACTTGTTAAGACAACGAAGAAGGAGACCATCATAACCCCTTCGATAAAGGACATTAGAAAGGATGATATACCTAGCAGACAACTTGCGGATTCTAGCCCTAGTGTTCCTATTAGCAGAATCAGGGAAGGTACCATCGGTCAAATATCTTACAATATGCGAGAACCATTCATCTGAGTCTACAAAGTCACAACATGTTACCAAGCTAGAATCATCTTCAATAGCTGGAGAAGTAAGATTGTGAATAACGAAGTTAAGATCAACCATAGGGTCCTCTAAAGATACTAACGAAGCCACACATGCCATCGCATCCGCATGTCAGTTATCTTTTCGAGGGACCGGTTCCATGGTATAAGAATCGAAATTTTGTAATAAAGATATAGCAAGGTCTTTATATTGTGATAATTTGTCTTGTTTTGCTTGATATATTCCTGTTACTTGTCTTATAATTAATTGCGAATCTCCATAGATATGTATGTGTTTTATATTAAGAGCTAGGGCTGCTTTTATTCCTGCTATAAGAGCCTCATACTCAGCAATGTTATTGGTACACAGGAAATTTAGACGATATGATAAGGGAATAGGTTTCTTTGTAGGAGAAACCAAAACAACCCCTGCCCCCGATCCCGTACGACACTTAGAGCCATCAAAATATAACTCCCAAGTTTCATCTTTCTCTATAGAAAGAATGAAATCATCAGGAAAAGACTCAGGGTTAGGGAATGAAAAAGGTGAAGGAGCCTCAACTAAGTGATCAGTCAACGCTTGTCCTTTAATTGCTCTTTGTGAAACAAATTTAAGGTCAAATTCAGTTAACATCATAACCCACTTAGCGAGACGTCCTGATAAATCAGTTTTAGAGAAAAGATGCTTCAACGGATCAAACTTAACCATGACATGGACTTCTGAATTTAAAAGATAATGTCTCAATTTCTGAGTTGCAAACACCATGGCCAAGCATTGTCTTTCTATCACAGAATATCGGGTCTCATAATCAAGTAAGGTACGACTTATGTAATAAACCGGACACTCCTTACCATCTTTATCATGTTGTGCTAACAATGCTGCGAGAGCATGAGAAGAAGCAGTTGTATACAGGATAAAGGGTTTAGAAGGTTCAGCAAGTTGAAGAATAGGAGGACTAGCCAAATACACTTTTAAATCTTCAAATGCTTGCTGACAATCCTCATTCCACTGAAAAGTGATATCCTTTTTAAGGAGTTGAGTAAAAGGAAAGGTATGATCCGCAAGCTGAGACACAAACCTACGAATAGCCTGAATCTTTCCTTGTAAGCTTTTAAGTTGAGATACATTTTGAGGAGGTGGCATGTTAACAATAGCATCTATTTTCTTAGTGTCCACCTCAATCCCACGATGCGAAACTATGAACCCTAATAGTTTTCCACTATCCACACCAAAAACACATTTTCGGGGATTCAAGCGCATGTGATATTTATGAATTCTCTCGAAGATTTGACGAAGGACTTTAACATGATCCATGCGAAGAAAGGATTTAGCCAAAATATCATCAACGTAATCCTCTAAAATCTTATGCATATAATCATGAAAGATAAGGGTCATCGCTCGTTGATAAGTTGCACCGGCGTTTTTAAGTCCAAAAGGCATCATTATCCAACAAAACGTACCCCAAGGAGTGGTGAAAGCGGTTTTGTATTGATCTTGAGGGTTAATGAAAATTTGATTGTAGCCTGAAAAACCATCCATGAAGGATAAGAGGGCATGTCCTGCCGTAGAATCAACTATCATATCAATGTTTGGAAGAGGGAAATCATCTTTTAAAGAAGCCTTATTTAGATCCCGAAAGTCGGTACACATTCTTATTTTGTTATCTGGTTTAGCCACAGCGACAATGTTTGAAATCCATGGGGAATAGTCAATAGGGCGGATAAATCCAGCCTCCAATAATTTTTCAATCTCAGCTTTAACAAGCAGAGCTATCTTAGGATTCACTTTTTGAATCTTTTGTTTCACGGGCTTAGCATCAGGAACTAAGACAATATTATGAGTAACAATCTTAGGATCTATACCAGGCATGTCAGAATATGCCCAAGCAAAAATCTCAGGGAATTCATGCAATAGTTCTTCATATTGTTTTTGTTCCTCTTTATCCAAACATTTTCCAATTTTAATGATTTTTTCTTTGTTGCAAGGATCCATCTTAACATCAAGGGTATCACTTATAAGGAGATTACTTTGTTGAGGAGTATCCTTTAACTGAGGGAATTCTTTCATAGTCTTATCATTATCAATCTCTTTTCCAAAATAAGCTTCAGTATTCAAACAATAAGGGAGTCCCCTATTGTGATGATAACAAGGAAGAGTGTCATAGGCTCCCAAGAACTCAGCTAAAGCGTCGTCGGTAGGGAAGATATCTAGAGCACAATTACCCGAAGAATCCTCATCAATATACTCAGGGTGTTGTATTGATAAAGATGTAGAGATGGCATTGACACTAATGCATGGTCTTTTAGAGGCTTTAGTACGTCTGCAGGGATTATAGCCAAGTCCAAAGGCGTAATGTTGAAAATTAGTCTCTAGAGGAACTCTAATCCCTTATTCATTGGCACCACAACCTTTTCCATGATACACATGCTTAGCAAAAATGCGAAAACCACGACCATAGCGATCAGCCATTTCAGGAAAAGAAGGTGGTTTTTCATAAGATAAAGAATCAAACTCTTCATAGTTACAGATGTGAGAAGAGGAAGTTTGAGAAGCGGCCACAAAATTATTACTCATAGCTTCAGGCAGGGTTGATTGACTTTTAGCTTCTTCTTTCTTTTCAACTTTGTGATTTCCAGCTTCTTCCTTCTTTTCAACTTTAAGTTCTCTAGAAGGAATCTTATATTCACCCACAAAGGTAGGGTTAAAGTCAAGAGATCCCCAATCATCTTCTACAAGAACCTTCTCAGGATCAAAATCCTTTTTATGTGTAGTTTCAAGCCGAGAAGGATCTTCCTTAGGAATTCCAGATTCATCCCAAGGATTTTGATCATCGGAAAGCGAAGACTCATCGATTGGTTTCTTGTTTAAAGAGTCATCACTAGACAAGGATGGCGTAGAAGAATCTCCTTTGGAATTAGATGTTTGTAGACAAGCTTGAAAATTAGTATCACCCATCAAGGTATATGTCTTATTGTTATAGATGAATTTAACTTGTCTATGCAATGTAGAGGGGACAGCTTGCATGCTGTGGATCCAAGGCCTCCCTAATAACAAGTTGTATGTTAAATTTCCCAGCATAACATGGATAGGAGTAGGCAAAGTAACAGGTCCCACTGTGAGAGGTAAGGTGATGATACCCAATGAAGTCTTAGCCACATTGTCAAAACCACGAATGGAACGAGAGTCAAGCTCCATAAGAGAAGTATCCACATTCATCTTATGTAATAGATTGATGCTACACACATTAAGGCCAGAGCCATTATCTACTAATGTTCATCTTATAGCAGTGTCTTTCATGAAAACCATAATCATCAAGGGATCATATTGTTGTTGGACTTCACTAGTAGGCAACTCATCTTGCGTAAACACAATTTGAGGCTTAGGATTCATCACAGAGTTAACAAAAGATGCTATGTTACTAGATGTATTCGGTGGAGGAACATTCAAATCTTTCAAGGCATCTTGTAACATTCCATGATGAGCAGAAGAAGTTTGAATCAAATCCCAAAGGGATATCTTAGCAGGGGTAGTTTTAAGTTGTTCTATGAGATCATATTCCTTACCCATAACTTGCGAAATATGAGGAGCTTGAGGAAGGATTGGTTGAGGATTAGGAAGTGAAACTGGAATAACAGGAGGAGGATTGGGTTGCTTATTATTTCTGGTATGATAAGTATGGGCAACCGCATGATAACTCTCTCTAGTTATTTGCTTAGCATAATTGTAAGGACTTGTAGGTTGTCTTCCTTGTACGGTAATGATTGGTTTATTTGGAGTACCAAAGGAATCATGATCATACCTCCCTTGGACAGTAAGGAGAGGAGTCTTAGGAATTTGAAAGGTGCGAGAAGGACAAGCACCTTGGACTTCAAAGAGGGGTTTGTTATATTCATTCAAATTTATCATGTTAACCAACTTAGAGATCTTGTTTTTGTTTATAGGTTTCGACAAAGCCACAAAGTCATCAAAGGCATCACCCAACAAAGCATAATCATATCGGTTAAAAGGTTTATCTTTTGATTCAAAAGGAGACATCTCCTCATAGAGGGGATTATTGAAAACAACCATGTTACTAGATTCGGGGGAAGAGTGGATAGGAATGTATCCTTGAGAGGAATCATTCGACTTATCTTTCTCATCACACCTAAATGGCATAGTAACAAGGTTTATGAGTTTTTGGTAAAATGAAGGTTTAGCATCCTTAGGGTTTAAAAACTCATCTAAAGCTTCATCTAATTCATCTTGGCTATACTCATAATAATCATCAAATGCATGAACATTTTGCAAATAGAAATCTGACATTTTGAAAAAGATTGCATAAAATTTAAACACACAATGCAAAGAAACACAAGTTCTCTCTTTTTTTTTTTCTTTTTTCTCTTTTAATGAAATGAAATGAAAACACACTAAATCTAGATCTAGATCTAACAAATGCAATGCAAGAGGAAGCAATGATAGATTCACGTCGGGTTCACCAAAATGTGTAGGGGAAAAAGCGAGACTAGGACAATGTACCCTAATCCTAACTTTTGACACACATTGCGGAATACGAAAGAGCCTAAAGATATCGTACGGTTGGCTACTTCTTTTGGTGAAAGAGAGAGCCACGGGATATCTGTTAGGATTTCTATTCCCTTGTTGAAATTGAAAGCTAAAATGATACAAGTTCAAACCCTAACCTCGAAATGTAAGTATGAACTAGTAACAAGTTTGCAGAATTGAGATTAAACAATAGACAACTGTAAATGTAAGGATAAAATAAGAATGCAGATATGTACCCGGAGTCGAAATTGGACTGAAAATGTTCGGGACGGGGGCGCAGGCGCCACTGTCCTGAAAACTGCACCGGAAACCACTGTTTTGCACCCTGAAACACTGTCTGGAAACTGTCGGAAAGCTATCTGTTTGGAGGACCAGGGGGCCCAGCGCCTCTGTCCCAGGGACCAGGGCGCCCAGCGCCCCTGTCCTGGCAGGACCAGGGCGCCCAGCGCCCCTGTCTTGGCAGGACCAGGGCGCCCAGCACCCCTGTCCTGGTCTTCTGAGCTGCAATTTTACACAGGGTTCTGTCTCAGTCTCCTCTTTCCGGATCTGTGTCCTGCGGCGTCGTCCGAATCCCGAAACCTGCAATAATATCTGAAAAGGGGGAAGGGTGGCTATATAGGGTTTTGCCTTAGTCAAACCCCCGCTTTGGTGATTTCCACCTCCATGAATAGCCAAGTTGTTTTGTAAAATGTATTGTGTGTGCAGACCTAGTGTGTGTGCAAGGTCCAAAATGCAAGAAAGCAAACTAGAGCAACCTAGAAAGTAAACCCTAATTGCTTGTAAATGATAATGCAAATGCTCTAAATCAAGATGCAATGTGATCTAAAGCATGAATAAATGATATATCAAAGCTTATGTAAGGACATGAAAACAATATGAAATCATACCCAACCCTCAAGGGAGGAGTACAAGCCAATCTTCAGTCAGTAATCTCCTATTGTTCTTCAATGTCTTCCAAGCCCTAATTGGATGAATGAATGAATTTGATAGATGCTTGATAGAATGATGTTGAGTGTTGTTGAAGTCTTCAAAGATCTGCTCTTTCGCTGCATATGAAGTTCCTGGAAACAAAAATCCGATCCCTTCCAATGAGGAAAGAGAGCTTTTATGTATGAAACCCTAGGTCGTAAATTTGTATTTTGGCCGACCTAGAGATTGAATATCCCGCCAATTTCTTGGGGTTAAGCTTTATTTTATGATTGGATCGTGCTCCCAAAATTTCGGGAAAAATGTCCGGGACCATGTTGCATGGGCGCCATGGTCCCGACAACTTTTCACCAAATTTTCAGGGTCGTCGGATATGATGATTTTAGAGAGAATCCTGAAGTTACAGGTGATTTCGAGATGTTTAGACCCCGAAACCAAGCCCCCAAGTTCGAAATAGGACTTAATTAGGGTTTTTGATTAAGTGATGTATTGGAGGAATAAAATGCGAAGGGCACGCTTTAGTGAAAGGGCCCAACTTTATGATGTAGAGAATGATGAAATAGGGACCTTAGACCTACTTAATTTGATTAATTAAGTGCTTAAGGAGAAATGCAATGCAGAATGCAAAATGCGCTAAGGCGGGTGCTAAACTAGGTGTGAAATTGTACCACCCTAGCAAGTGCGTACAATTTACGACGCTACAACATTATAACATATGCATTCATTTAGAAATCATCATTTAAACATTTGTACTTTACATTTGTTTACCCATGTTACGTCTATTTTTCACCATGTAGATGCATATCCATAAATAAATCAATCATTCAAAGCATTACATTAACATCATTACATATCCCTATCTCATCATTGTATTGCTATAAAAGTACAAAATATTATCTATACCATCATAAATCATCATTATGCATACATCATCATCATGGCATTTCGTACATAAAGCAATACATCAAACAAATCATGCATATATAAACCTGCATTCACATGTTAGTATCCAACATCATAAATCATCCTAAAAACATGCACATAGACATCATATAGAAATCATCTCATAAACACATACATGTAGATACAAGTATCCATCTAAGCATAACTCATAAAACATCATCACGCATAAACTCCATACATATTAACATGCATATCATCACAAAATATGGGATCTCCTCATATATATCATCTCATGTATCAGAGTACAATGAAGTCCAACAAATCGGCTACTAAGAGCCATCCAAAATACAGTCCAAAAATGGTAATATCAAAATATACAAAATGCTCTCTCAGATGCCACTCTGACCAGATGTTGCACCACCATCACCACCTACTCCCCCACTAGTCCTTGCATCACCTGATCTGTCTCTCCATGGAGGACCCATCAAACCCTCACTAGCTCCTACGTCACCTGACCTATCTCTCTGTAGAGGACCCATCACACCCCCACTGCTCTGCATCCTCTGAGATCACACTGATCTGGCTTGCCGCATCTATGAATAGCTCAGTGCTCGCTAACTAGCTGGCACCACCTGCTCATATAACCCCTGCCAATACTCTATCTTAGCCTATGCTCGTAGGATCTCCCTCATCACCTCCCCAGTAGGACCCTGTGCTCCTACTCCAACCCGGACTCTCTCTTGCAGCTCTGCTAATCTCTCCACTGCATCATCCCTCTCCCGTAGCACTACAGTTAGCTCTGACTCTCGTGCAAATAGCTGCACATCTCTAGCTGCAACCTCTGCCTCCATATCCTCCACCCGTGTCTCAGCTACTGTGAGTCGAGTCTGCAAATGTAATATCATATGGTCCCAAAGATTTCTAGTGGCTCCCTCCCCTCTATCCATAGGTGCCTCACCTGTATCTCCCTCTCCAGTGGCTCCCTCCCCTCTATCCATCGGTACCTCCCTCTCCATACCTCTCCCACCCAATCTAACTCCTCCCTGCATCAACGGTCCCTATGATATCTGCAATGGAAAACCGCCTCTCCCTCTTCGCTGAACTCGCCCACCACTGCCACCTCCACCATCCCCCCCTCCTCCTCCATCCCCACCTCCTCCATCACCACCATCCCCTCTCCCTCGTCCAACAACTATAGGTCCTCGACCTCCTCTCCTCCTCCGTCTTCGTCCCCTATCCTCCTCAAAATTAGGAATTGGCTCTACCGGATCTAATATCCGAGGAATCAGATGAGCTACCATATACTGCATATACTCCTTCGACACCCCTACATCTACCACCCTCGATTGTATATCCCATGGTCTCACCTGTAGCATCTGAAACTCTGCCAATACCTGATCATACAGTAGTACTGGCCCCCATGCATACCTCTCTCGTACCACCCTGGCACACTCCTCTGATCCCCTAGGCAATCCCTGTCGTCGTCCAAACTGTCTCAAAACTCTTCCTGGCACCTATCTCTCTACATGGTAAGTTGTCCTCCCAATGAGGAATCAGGTCATGAATACATATGACAACGCCTCTGCATCATCCTCCCAGGGCTCACACTCAATATAGGGTCTCTAGATCACTGCATCCCAGTGCCCACCACCACCACTTTAACTTCGCTAGGTGGGGCTGACTCATCATACCACTATACATAAATACATAGGGCTGGTCGACTACCCGAAATCTCAGACTCACTGGTCGGGTAACTGGTAAGTGTTCTTATGTCCAAATATGGAGCAGCGTCACTCCCACTGCCAATGAACCCCTCCTGCGGTACACTATCTCATGCAGCTCCTGATATAAGTGCATCAGCACGCACGATCCCCAGGCAAATCGAGTCCCCTTTGTCATCATTAGCTCAATCACCTACCCCCAACCAACAGCCAGACCATGTGATCGTCTATCCGGGCACCCTGACAAAACTGCTGGTAATTGCTCGTACAATGTAGCGATATCCTCCCAGGCTATCGAACCATCATCAATGTACATGTCCTCATCAAAAAATCTTTGTACCACTAGGGTCCCCCACGCTTTATCGTATGTCACCAGCTCACCTCAAATCGGAATATGCAGGATGCACCATACATCCTCCAGTGTCACAGTCATCTCCCCCTGTGTCAAGTGAAATGTACATGTCTCATTGTGCCAGCGCTCTGCCAATGCTATCATCAATCTGTGATTCATCCAAATCACGGGCATATGCATCACATCGTACAGCTCAATCGTTGCAATGCAATCCACCTTGGCCTCTATCAGCCAATCATGCAACCCCTGTGTGGCGGGATATCTCTCACACAACTGTAAGACGCGTAGATCCTCTTACACAAGTGTATCAACCATCATCATCAGTTATTTTGTTTCAAACTTTCTTAAGTTTAAACCTAGACTATCAACAGATACTTTGATCAAGTATCTTCGGGTCTCAATAGGTAAGCAATCATGGCACACCTAGACTTCAACAGGCATTTATCCTAATGACCTAAGTCTCATCAGGGCTGCTATGGTTCAAAACAACTCCCACCTCACATCGCCATCCATCCATCATTGGCATCAGGAGTTTTTTTCTCACACAAACTAGAGCATCTATTTTCCTAGAACAAAAGCCCTATCTTGCAAACAAAAGCACTAATACCCTAACAATAGCACTAGTACTCTAACAAAAACGCTTAATCACCTATACAAAAGTGCTCAAACTACAAAAGCACTAGAATATCTATGTAATAGCGCTACTTAACATCAATCGCGCTCAAATCACTCCTCAATAGCACTACAACAACAATAGTGCTCAAACACCCATACAATAGCACTAATAATTGCAAAAGCGTTCAAACAAGTGCGCAATAGCACCATTGTGGCACTATAGCGCTAATTAAAGCGACAAAAGCACCAAAA
This sequence comes from Cryptomeria japonica, assembly GCF_030272615.1. NCBI lineage: Eukaryota > Viridiplantae > Streptophyta > Pinopsida > Cupressales > Cupressaceae > Cryptomeria > Cryptomeria japonica. Next base: position 706,196,133 of record NC_081409.1, on the reverse strand, counting down.
CACAGTTTCAGCGCTATTGTCTTGACTCAACTTGAACCCAGGAAAAAAACACAACAAAAATGCATAAAATTCAAATTTTCAAATTCACATACCACTGGTCCGTAGTCGTCTGGCTGCTGAAATCGACGGACTCGCTCTAATCGATGCTCTGCTACGGGTACCAACATCCTAACTGTTGCTTGCTCCTCCCAAAAGTCACTATTAAAGCAAGAATTTCACTCCGGTCGCGGATACAAATGACCCTGTTTTCACCCCTTTCTCCCCATATAAACCCTTTGCCATAACCCAAAATTTCTTTCGCTCACTGTCGTGGTCCCCGTGAACTTCCCAAGCCTCCCATTTCTTCATTTTATCTCCAATTTCTTCTATTTTTCACCAGCATTGCTAACTTCTTCTCTTCTACCACCCTACCAATTTTCATTCTTTTTCGAGAGATCGCCCGATTTTTCAAAAAAAATCGGCCCATCTCTCGAGGGGGCATACCACCCATTAAATCAACATTTTATGGGGCACTTCTTCACACCTATTTCTCTTTCTTTGAAACGACGCGATAAACTGCGTCTCAAAGAGGGGCAAATGTAGTCACATAAATCTGTCCAGTTTAATTAAATGAATTTTTGCTATTTATTTGATTAAAACCCCACTAGCCATCAGTTAATTAAATTAATATTTAATTAATACATCTTTAAACATTCTCCTATTAATTAAATAAATTATTCAATTTATTTTAATTAATTCATTATACCAAATTCACAAATCAATTAAATGAATAAAACCTATTTATTTCATTTAACCCCTTTTCCTCTTTTAAATAAATTAAATAAAATATTTATTTAAATCATTTATCCCCCCCACTTGCATTTTCCTACAAATGCAACTTGCACACACAAATTGAAATAAATGAATTTTATTTTAATTAAAATCCTATTTTCCATCACCCACCAAATCCACTTGCATTCCTAAAAACCCCTTCTAGATTCTTCTAAACGCTTCCTAATTAGCCTAATCCATCCCCTAATTATTGTCACATTCCTAAGCAACTTTAAGTCACTTCTCAAAGAATCCAAAGTCTTTGAAAAACATTTAATGCTTTGTGTATTCAACAATTTAACCTCTAAAGTCTTCTGAACCACTAGTGGCTCTTACATGATCATTAATGACTCTTACATAACCATTTATGGTTAATTCAACTTGCACTCATGGGTCTCCTCAAGCATTTATTGTTTTGACCATGGTTATCCCTTTTACCTTTGCACAAGAGTTTATCCATTGGATAAAAGATTTATTCTTTGAGTAAAGAATTTATTCATTCAACCCAACCTTGACCTTAACTCTCAAGATAACCCTCGGGTCATGTCAAGCATTTAATGCTTATTCCCTCTCCTCTCAACCCCTCTCATGTTGACACTTGTCATCCTGGGATTGGGTTGAAAGCCCTCACATGGATTGAATATCATTCAATCTTGACCCTTATTGAGATTACTCAATCTCAACCATCCATTGCTCCATTTTCCTATAAATAGAGCCCATTTCTTCATAATCCAGATCTTGAAAACTTGTATGCATTTAATCTATAGTGAATTTTAGAGAGAGCATTTAGCATAAATCACCTATATTGTTATTTTGGACTAAAATAAATCTTAGTTCATTTCATAATATGTCTAATTAGTTTGTTTTACACTTGCATAGCATAGTTAAAATATTTCAACCTTGAACCTCCATAAGCATCCATAGTGCAAAAAGTTGCTGAGAGCTACACTAATTTGGAACTTGGAGAGGAGAGTAACAAAGCAGAAGGAGCTAAGAGCATGGTAGAAGGCATTTGGAGATGTCTTCTTGCATTTACATTTGTAGTTAAATGCTTTACTTTGTTTTTGGTGTCTCTTTTGATATGCCTGCTTAGATTAGTCTTTGATTGAATAAACACTAACAATCTCTTGTATCTTTGTGTGTTATACAACCACAGGGTTCAGTCTAACACTTGTCCATTTTGCAAAGCATCAATATATTATGTATTATATAATATATAATATAATATAATAATATATATTATATAATATGTAATATATAATATATTATTATTATTTTGAATAAAGGGGTACAAACTTTATTGAAAATCAGAAACAAGAATTACAAAGAGACCCAGAGCCCCGAGGCCCCTGGAAAGAACCACCAAACCAGTCCCAAATCATCCAGCTTCATAACCATCCATGTCCTCGTTAAGAATCTTCTGCAAGTCCTGACAATCATCCCCGAAGAGATACTCCCAACCTTCAACTTTCCAATCACTACCATGTTCCGAGGCCCACTTGGCTAAACAATCAGCTGCTCTATTCCATTCACGAGGGATGTGGATGAAAGACACATGCTCCATTAAAAAACTTATTTAGAGAATTTGTTGTACAATCCCAACCAACTGCCACTGAATCCCACTCACCTTCTGCTCAGTCAACAAGTTAACAACAATTTGTGAATATAATATAATATAATATTTTATAATTTAATATTATATTATATATTATGTATTTTATAATATATAATATAATATAATAATATATCATATATTATTGTAGCGTCCTAAAATTGCGACACTTGCAATTTTGACTGCATTTCGGTCTTCACGATGGCGACGCAACACGCAACCTGAATGGAGACCCCAAAACTTGCTCGCGACACTGAAAACTGCATTTTTCAAGCACCCTGGCCTGAACCTCCTTGCACCCTGCTGTCCCGGGAGGTGGGACCAGAGCGCCCAGTGCCCAGGACCAGGGCGCCCAGCGCCCTGGTCCCTGGGTCCTATTTTGGGCCCGGTCTCCTAAGGGGCTCGGGTCTTTTTGTTTGCAATTTGGAAATTAACTTTCCTGGTCGGCCTAAGGTCGGGAAAATCAGTCTATCAGCCCTAAATGACAAGTATATAAACTACATTTTCCTCTCTCATTTGGATATATGATGGAAAAGGCGTGGAAATTATATTCAAGCATTCAAGCATTCAAGCATTCCTTCTAAGTCTCCATTCAAGGCTAAGTGTTGCATTCAAGACAAGGATTCAACCATTGAAGAGGAGATCATATATACTACATGCTACAACATACAACATACAACATCTAAACCTTCGCACATAAGGATACAAACATCCTTAGAACAAGGTATTAGTACTTGTTTTACAGTCATTTACATTTACAGCTCTTGCTCATTTCTTGGTTAATTCCAAAACCGGGGTTTGACCTAAAGGCAAACCCCAATCCCTAACCCCCCAATCGTCTTCGCTTTTCTGTGTGTAGGTTGTAGGTACGCGGCTGAAATTGAAGATCTGGAATCCTTGTGCAGAGACGAACAGATCCCCCTTCGTTTCGCGGATTTTTCGGAGGACCGTGGCGCCGGGCGCCATCGTCCCGACAACTTTTGCTCAAATTTGCAGGACGGCACCGTATCGACATTTTACTGCTAATTCCAGGTCCGCAGCTTCATCCTATAACCCGAACTCAGTTTATAAGCGAATCTTTATGACTTTCTATGCATGCTTAGCTTAATTTCCTTAACAACATTCTTTACAAAAGAGGGTAGCCTTGCTTTCCTAACCCTTGAAATTCATTTAGCATCCAATCTTACATTGTGTGGGATTGGATCTTATGAGTTTCAACCCCTCTTTTGAATGTAAAGTCTCTCCCCTAAGTGAAAACCATCGAATCCTAGCAAACCTCCCTTCTCTCTCTTCGGAGTCCGAAGAGGGGAGAACAACTAGGGTTCGATCGCGATTTTCCGCTTTACAATTATATAATATGTAATGTATAATATATTATTATTTTTTTGAATAAAGGGGTAAAAACTTTATTGAAAATCAAAAACAAGAATTACAAACAGACCCAGAGCCCCGAGGCCCCTGGAAAGAACCACCAAACCAGCCCCAGATCATCCAGATTCATAACCATCCATATCCTTGTTAAGAATCTTTTGCAAGTCCTGACAATAATCCCCAGAGAGATGCTCCCAACCTTCAACTTTTCAATCACTACCATGTTCTGAGGCCCACTTGGCCAAACAATTAGCTGCTCTATTCCATTCATGAGGGATGTGGATGAAAGACACCTGCTCCATTAAAGAACTAATTTGGAGAATCTGTTGTACAATCCCTGCCAACTACCATTGAACCCCACTCACCTTCTGCTCAGTCAACAAGTTAACAACAATTTGTGAGTCTGATTCACAAATCACCTTCCTTCATCCCAGCCCCCAAGCACGCTCTAGGGCATAGAGAATCGCAAATCCCTCCATAAAATTATTAGACTGCCACCCTTTATGCACCGAAAAGAGGAAAACTACCTCCCCCATGCTATTTCTGCCGACACCACCAACTCCAATAGGGCCTGGGTTACCCCTAGATGAGCCATCAGTGTTAATCTTGATAAACTCCTCCTGAGGGGGTATCCACCTTCCCACCCTTTGCACCTTCTTCATAGCCCGTCTACCCCTCCTGACACAAGCTGAGGGCAGAGACAACTCCTGCAGACCAAGCCTACTCACAATATCTACCTCATCTCTACCCAAAGGAAAATTCTGATAGTTCTAATACTTAATATAAGTACAGATCCAATAGCCAACAAGATGAGAGGGGGGGGTGAATCATACAAACTTAATCTTCCATAAAAACATCAGATTCAACCGCGGTAACATATATTTCATTAATATAAACAAAATTGTTAAACATGCAAACTCAAAAGCATATGAACATCATAAACCTCATAACACCAGATTTAACGTGGAAACCCAAATAGGGAAAAACCACTGTGGGATTTCAGACCCACTAAAAAATATACTTTTCTAGAGTATGCTCGGTTAAAAGCAAATCCTATTAAAGATTACAAACACATTGCTAGATGTGACCCGGTTAAGGGATTTCCCTCAGATCTGTTAGGATCTTCACCTTGTTAGAAGTGACCTGTTAAAGGATTTCAAACACTCAATCAGAATGTCAGCTTGCTAGAGGGTTTTACAAATAAGATTGTTAAGTCCACTCGGTTAAGAGATTTTCTATCACTTTCACAAAATAACAATAATAAAATCTATCTACAACTTCACATCTAAAATGCTAAAGCAGATTCTTATTTGTTCAATACAATCTAGACATAGAACTAATCTTGTCTATCTGTTGGGCTTCTATACTCTATTATTCAAATAGGTCTTCAAGCTTCTATGCTCGGTAATCACTATGTAGCATCCATGTGCATACACTTGCCCGCATACATTGTTTATCAACAGTTTCCTATTTATAAACAATTAGGTAACTGCTTAATCTCCTTGATCACATTTCCCATGATCAATCATAGCCATCAGATCTTCAATCTTGTCCAGGTTCAATGCATCTTTCGATCTGAAAAATGTTTTACCCGGCCTTGGAACTTGCATATTAGTCTTGGAACTTGTGCCAGGGTATTGCGGTTCAATCTGAGCTATGGATCTTCATGCCGACTTTTCATTGCCTTAGATTCGTTTAACAAACTTCATTCGCGGCTCACCAATCATTGATCAGTTCCAGCTCATCAGCTTCCTTCATTAAATAACGCATGTAAATATTTAATGCATTCTGTTAGAGCTCGATTACACCTCGGTGAATACTAAACTTCACTCGATAGACATTCCGCCTTCTTTAACCGATAGCGATAACCTTAGGGTTTACCGACTAGGTTCTTTGCTTGATAACATAGTATAGTATTAACCTTTACATTTTACAACATATATATGATGTTAAAACAATCTAAACATCATGATCCCATCATTGTCTGACTTGGTACTAGTTGCCCATTGAATATCTTATTCATCCCCTTATTCATCATATTCTTTCTTGTGTCTTTTACCAACATCTTTATAACCTTCATATCATACTTCTCAAGATATGGCAACATCATACTGAATTAGAAAATCAATTTCTTGACATCAATGACAAAATAATAATATCAAGATAGTAAACATCTTTAATCAATTGTATCCATAATCATCAACAACCTTCTCAATATCCTTATGAAATGCCAACAATCTTTCATTGTCTACTATAATGCAATATTGCCAACAAATTCACCTCACATTTCACTTCCACTGTCTCCCGGATCATTGCAATGATTCTATTCCAAACTTGCTGAACAAACAATCTGACCTCATGAAAGATCCTCCTATTCATCTCAAGCCACATCTACCATAGAATGAAGATGGGCCAAATATACCAAACATTCTATAGGAAGGAGGACAGGATAGGAGGTCTGCCCAAACTGCTCCAGAACTCCACCAGAGAATCCACATGGATACAAGGATACTTCCACACCCCCACCAATAAAGCCAAATAAGCATAGAGAAGGGGCATCTGAAGAACAGGTGTGAAGAATCTTCCTCCCCATTACCACACAAAACACAAATAGAGGGCCCCAAAAATCCCCGCTTGTGAATATTGTCCCAAGTTAGGCATCAATTCAAAGCCAAAGTGCAAGCAAAGAAGTTACACTTCGCCCAAGACACATTATTCCACCCCTATTTCCACTAGTTCACCTCTCTTCCCTCAAGTCTTTAGTTCAATAATTCTTGGTATCCACTAGCCACCATAAACACACCCTTAGGATTTGGAGACCAAGAAAGCCCATCCCTACCCTTGAGGGAGCTATAGTGTCTACTCACCAAAATGTCCTGCAACTCAGCACACTCTTCCTCCATCCCAATAACCGGCCACCCATTAGGAGTCTTCCACCTCTCCAAATCCAGCTGTCCACACCTATAAATAGCCTTGAAGTCACTCACCCTTGACCATCCAACCTCCAAAAACCTCTGGCACATATTCCCAAGGTTAGGGAATTGATCAAGAATGGGAGGATATCCATCCCAAGAGTCGTTCCAGAAAAGGACCTCTTCCCCCCTCCTGCAAATCCAAAAGAGTCCCGCCTTAATGAGAGAAGCCCCCCTCTTGAGATTATACCAGATTGAAGAGCCCTTTCCCTCAAGCGGATATCTAAGGATTTCCTCCATCGGGATCCTCTGCATATATTTGTTGGCCAAAATCTTGGCCTAGCCTCGATCCTGCTCTACACACCACCTCCAGTACAATTTAGCTGCTAGCGCTTCCCCAAAAAGAATAGACTGCCTTAAACCAAGCCCCCCCCAATTGCTTCAGGCTACACACCAAGTCCCAATTGACAAGACTCCATTTTGAAGAGGAAAGATTGCCTGCCCATAAGAATTGCCTAGCTAGAGAATCCAGGCCCTTCAAGAACCACTTAGGAGCCACATGAAGCATACAATGATAGATCAGAAGAGCTTGAACCACCGACTGAATCAGTTGAACCCTTCTAGCAAAGGATAGCCATCTATGAGTCCAGTGTGCAACCTTCATGCGAAATTTATCCAAGATACCCTGCCAAGACTCCCTAGAAGGGTTACCAGGAGAAATAGGAATACCCAAATAAATCAAGGGCAGGGAGCTAACTTGGAATCTCAAGATAAGAGCAATCCTCCTTTGAATAGTTTCAGGAGTGTTGAAAAAGAGGATAGAATATTTATCCTCATTGATCAATTGGCCTAAAGCCGCAAGATAAACATCCAAGACCATACACAGATTATTAGCTTCTCTGATCCGCGCTAGCCCCATAAGAGTCATGTCATCCACAAACTGCAAATGAGACTGCAACTGCAAGTCATTACCCCATCTCCAACCCTGAATAATACCCAAACCCACACTATGCTTAATCAACCTCACCAGACCCTCATCCAGAAGATTGAATAAATAAGGGGAGAGGGGGTCCCCCTGACGGAGACCCCTAGATGCACCAAACAACTCAGTATGATCTCCATTGATAAGCACAGAGAAAGAATTAGACGTAACACAACTCATAACCCACTGGATCCACTCATCAGCAAAACCAAAAGCCTTGAGGATCTTCTGAAGGAAGGACCACTGAACTCTGTCATACGCCTTAGCCATATCCAGCTATGATAAACATATATTTTTCCTTAGAGGTTGCCATAGAATGAATGGACTCCATAGCAATGACCACCCCATCCAAAATTTGGCGCTCTTCCACAAACCCACTCTGCTCCTCAGAGATAACATTCCCCAGGCACTTCTTCAATCTATCCGCTATCAGCTTAGAAATGATCTTATAAATCACATTGCAGAGAGAGATGGGGCGAAAATGGCCTAATCGGTCAGCCCCCTCACACTTGAGGATAAGAGAAATAAAAGTCACATTCAATGCCCAAAGCATCTGCTTATTCCTCTGGGACTCCTGTACAACTTCCAATAAATCCATCTTGATAATATCCCAGAATTCTTGAAAGAATTCTACCAGGAACACATCTGATCCAGGAGATTTTCCTTTCCTCATGTGAAAGACAATCCTCTCAAGATCTTCCAACAAAATAGGACACAAAAGTTTCTCATTCATCTCCCCCGTGACCAGAGAAGGAATACAAATGAGAACCTAGTTCTCCTCCCCCGTTTCCCCCTAAGAGTCCTCCCTGAAGAGGGACCAAAAAAACTATAATGCCTACCTAGATATCTCCTGCAAGGATAAGCACTACTCACCTCTATCATTAACCAGAAAAGGGATGGAATTTCCATGCCTTCTAGCTTTCACTGAGTTGAAGAAGAAAGCAATGTTCTTGTCCCCCTCCTTCAGCCAATCAATACGAGCTCTCTGCTTCCAGTAAATTTTTTCCCTAAGCTCCCATTCCTCTACCACCTTGACAGCCCTGTCTTCCTCCTTGAGCAAGTCCTCAAAAAAACCATGCTCTCTGATTTTGTTGGGGATCCCATTCAACACAATTTGAGCAGCTTTCTTAGCATGAAAAATGTTCCCGAAGCCCTGTCAGTTCCACTGTTTGAGCTGAAACTTAACAAATTGCAGCTGCTTGGCAAAAGAGTACATGGCAATGCCAAAGGCCGACCTCCCTTTCCTCCACCACTCTGCTACAAGAGCCTGCAAAGTAGGATCTTGAAGCCACATAAGTTGGAATTTAAATGAAGGTGAGCGAGCTATTGGAGCTGAAGACGAAACCAGCTTGATGGGCCAATGATCTGACCCTCTCCAGTCAAGAATCTCAGAACTGGTGGACCACCCCCCACCAATCCAAAAACTAGAAACCAAGAAATGATCCAACCTCTCTGCAATCCAATACCCTCCCACCCTCCTATTGTTCCAAGTGAACAAACCATTACCAAGCTTAATGTCAACAAGTTGCAACAAGGATATATTATCCTGAAAAAGGAATGAAGAAGGTTCCAACCGCATAACCCCCCCTTCTTTTCACTCAACTCAAGGATGGGATTGAAGTCTCCTGCCATAATCCAAGGATGAAAAGGGGCCAACCTTCGCATACAAGAAATATGAGACCATAAGTTTTGCTTACCCTAAAGATCAGTAGGGGCATAGATGTTAGAAAACAAGATAAATTCCTCAGTCTCAAGACTAGAGATAACCCCAAATAACAAAGATCAAGAGGCAACCCACCAGACAGGATGAAACCTTAAGGGGTTCCAAAGACAGGCCACCCCTCCAGAGGAACTAGCTGCCCCAACACACTGACACTCGCCTTGCCCCCATAGCATCGACACCAAGCCCATCATGCTCTCCACTGGAAGTTTAGTTTCTTGCAAAAATAAGACATCAGGTGAATGATTCCTAATCAAATCCTGAACAACTTTTTGTCTAGGGCCATTGTTCAAGCCCCTCACATTCCATGAAAGCACAATCATTTTGGAGGATTGGAAAAGTAAGAATCCAAAGTCTTTACTGACCCTGACTCAACCGAATTCTCCCCCATCAACTTGATCTTATCCAAATCCTTCTTTTTTCCAACCTTTGAGCTCTTCTCTGATGCACTTTTCTTAATATCTTTCTAATGCAGACCCAGGTGAATGGAGGACTTATTACTTTTGACCCCAGCCGGTTCCAATTTCAAAGCTATCGAAGAACCCTCCCCCTCAACCAAATTCACCTTAAACCCTGGAGTGAGGCCCAACTAAACCCCTACTGGCTAATCCATCTCCATCTGTTGGCTTCCCACCACTAGCAAGGCCTGGATAGGGTCCTCAATACTCTTTTTGGATCCCCCCTGATGCACCTTGATCTAAAGGGGTTAACCCCGGATTAACTTCCTGATGGCTAAGGTCATCCAAGGCCTCAAATCAGTTAAAGGTATCCTCCTCCTATCTCTCCTGTAAAGGCCTCTTTTGTCCTTGGTTCATGTGCGTTGTCTTAATTGGGACAAAACCATCAGCACCCCCAGCCTTGACAGACATAGCAACTTTCCCTATTTCAGCCCTATCTTGGCTTGGTTCTGACTACTGAAGTTGGGGCACCACCGGTTTATATCTAGGGAACTTACACTGTAAATGACCATACTCATGACACTGACAACAACGAAATGGTACAGTCTCATAATCTAACTGTTGAACCCAATAATAAGAGCCTGCACACATATCTATAGCATCTGGCAAAGCTTTACTAAGATCAATTTCAACACAAATACGCACAAAGGTCATTACCTTTCTCCCCAGGGTTTGCGTAGAAGATCCCACTGGCTTCCCAAGAAGAGTGGCAAGTATCCATAGCACATCTTCTTGGTAACATTCCACTAGAAAATATGGTAAATGAACCCACACTAGAACCCTATTTGGGAGCTCCTCTAAAGGGTTAAACCCCACATGCCAAGGTTTGATGAACAGCCCCACCTGGTTGTAAAAATACGGGCCACCTTCAAAGACCCTATTGCGATCCTCCATGCAGTTGAAAGTAACCATGAAGTAGTTTTTTGTCAACAACATAATCTCCATTTCCCCCTCCGGAGCCCACGTCCTTTGCACCCAGTTTTCCAAAAACTGCAAAGAAACCCTCATTCCCAAAAACTTGCAATATAGCGAGTGTTTTGAAAAGTGTTCGACATGTTCCACTATCATCTTAGGAGGAATAACCAACTTTGGCCTCTCACTGTATCTCTCCAAGCAACCATTAATCTTCTTAATGCAAGATCTACCAGCACTACCAGACCTCGAGTCTAAGGAGAAAAGGTTATTGTTAAAATCTTCATGCTCTGTGATGGGAATTTTGAGCCCATCGCAGCACGAAAATCCATGGCTGGCAGAGCCTTCGAGGCCTCCCCGCCAATACTCAACATAAATGTTGAGGTGATCAGAACCCTACCCCCCAAAGGGGCTCGTATGATTTAGTTGCCCCCAGATATCCACCCCTCCTCAACACACCCGGGATGGAGGTCCAAACGAGGCCCCCAGCCCCGTTGGAACCCTCGGCCTTCTTGAAATGGTGCCCGAGTCGCGCAGCCTGCACCCTCCTGCAGCCCACCACACATCTCCTCTGCTCCCTCTGCTGCTCCCCACGCTGCACAGACGCCCCCTGCGCACCCCCGACACCCTGCACACACTCACGATCACAAGAAAGGGCATCGATGCCCTAGCTCGGCCCTCTGTGACTCCCACCCACGCGACTACATTTTTTCTTGTAAACAATTCCATAATATATCATATAATATATTATGATATTACATTTATATTATATAATTTATTTTTTAATTTAAAATTACAAATAAAAATTGGATATCCGATTTATCCAATTTTCTTAGGTGTTTACCATGCCAAGGTGTACTAACACCTAGGCCAAGCAAAAATTCAACATAGATTTTTGCATTTTTAGGCGAGTGGAGAAGGCTATTTTTTTCACATCGCCACTTTTTGGCCCCCCATGATCCTGTATTGACCCCCCTCTACAGTTCTCTTTGTCCCTCTCTACCTCTCTCTCCCTCCTCCTTAACCTTATCCCTTTATGAACTCCCTCCTTTTCTCTTCCTCCCCTAACCTCTTTATCTCCTCCTTCCATAGGCCTCTCACTCCCTCCATGTCTACCTCTCCATCCATCCCCTCTTACTCCTCTCTTTTTTCTTCTATCTCTTCTCTTCTCCCTCCCTCCCATCTCTAGGACTCTCCCTTCATTTATTCCTCTCTCCCTCTCTACCTCCCCATCCATACATACCCCCATATATATCTCACTCCCCCACTTTTTTATTCTCTCTCTCTCTACATTCTATGTCATCAACTCTCTCTCACCTCTCTAGGTTTATCACTTCCTTCTTCTCCACCTATCTATCTCTACATCATGTCTCATTACTCACCTCTCTCTTGCCCCCTCTATCTGTCTCATTCATCTCTCTTGTCATCTAGGTCTCCCATCTCTCTTTCCCAATATAGTTCTCTCACTTATCTATTTGTCCCCTCTCTAGTTATCTCGCTCTCTCTTCCCCTCTATCTCCCTCCCCCTTTACCCCTATTTATTTATTAACTCGCTCCTCCTCTTCTCTCTTCCCCCCCACCTCTTTATCTTCTCCTTCCCTAGGTCTTGTAGTCCCTCCATGTCTACCTCTCCCTCAATCCCCTCATACTCTTCTCTCTCTTTATTCTTTCATCTCTCATCTTATCCCTCCCTCCCATTTATAGGCATCTCCATTCTTTTCTTCCCCTCTCCCTCTCTATCTCCCTCCACCTCCTTATCTCCATCTCTCTCTTCCTTCCCTACTAATTCTTATTCTCTCTTTACGATCTACATCATCAAATTTCCATCACACCCTCTCTACCCCTCTCTAGGTTTCTCCCTCTTTCTCTCTCCACCTCTCTACATCTCCATCCATATCTCATTACCAACCTATCTCTCTCTCTCTCTCTCACCCTATCTAGGTCTCTCATGCCTCTCACCCCCTCTAGGTATCTTATATCTCTATATAACCCATTTGGGTATGTGCAGGAGCATAGTGGGCCATATGACCCCTTAGGAAACCATTAGTATCTATCTTAGGACACCATATCACCTGTTAGGACAACATATGGCCTTGTTACAAGCCATATGGTGTCTTAAGGGGTCATATGGTGTCATTATGGGTCATATGGTGTCCTAAGGGGTCATATGGTGCTCTATGACCCCTTAGGATACCATATGCTCTCTTAGAACACCATATGAGCCCTAACGACACCATATGGTGTCCTAAAGGGTCATATGGTGTCCTAAGGGGTCATTTGGTGTTTTATGACCTCTAAGGACATCATATGACCCCTTAGGATACCATATGACACCTAATGACACCATATAACCCCTAATGACACCATATAGTGTCCTAAGGGGTCATATGGTGTTCTATGACCCCTTATGAAACCATATGACCCCTTATGACACCATATGACCCCTAACGACACCATATGGTGTCATTAGGGGTCATATGGTGTCCTAAGCGGTCATATGGTGTTGTTAGGGGTCATATGGTGTCCTAAGGGCTCATATGGTGCCCTGATGGGTCATAGATTACCATATGACCCCTTAGGACACCATATGATCCCTAACGACACCATGTGAACCCTTAGGACACAATATGACCCCTAACGACACCATATTGTGTCTTGAGGGATCATATGGTGTCACAAGTGGTCATGTCATATAGGATGTTAAAAGGAGTCATATGGTATCTTAGGGGGTCATATAACACCATATGAACCCTTAGAACACCATATGACCCCTTAGGACATCATGGGGGTCATATGGTGTCTTAAGGGGTCATATGGTGTTGTTAGGGGTCATATGGTATTATATGACCCATTAGGATGCCATATGACCCCTTAGGATGCTATATGACCCCTAACGATACTATATGGTGTCGTTAGGGATCATATGGTGTCATAAGAGGTCATATGGTGTTCTATGACCCCTTAAGACACCATATGACCCCTAAGACCACCATATGGTGTCCTGGGGGGTCATATGGTGTCGTTAGGGGTCATATTGTATCCTAAGGGGTCATATGGTGTCCCTAGATGACCCCTTAGGACACCATATGGTGTTTTTAGGGGTCATATGGTCTCCTGAGGGCTCGTATGGTGCCCCAAGGGGTCATAGAACACCATATGACCCCTTAGGACACCACATGTTGTCATCAGGGTTCGTATGGTGTCCTAAGGGGTCATAAAACACCATATGATCCCTTAGGACACCATATGGTGTCATTAGGGATTATATGATGTTGTATGGGGCCATATGGTGTCCTGAGGGGTCATATAACACCATATGACCACTTAGGACACCATATGACCCCTTACGAAATCATATGACCCCTTAGAACACCATATGGTGACATTAGGGGTCATGTGGTGTCCTAAGGGGTCATAGAATACCATATGACCCCTTAGGACACCATATGACCCCTTAGGACACCATATGACATGTCCTAAGGGTTCATATGGTGTCCCTAGGGGTCATATGGTGTCCTTAGTGGTCATATGGTGCTCTATGACCCATTAAGACACCATATGACCCCTTAGGACATGTCATATGGTGTCCTAAGTGATCATATGGTATTCTATGACCCCTTAGGACACCATATGACCCCTAACGTCACCATATGGTGTCCTAAGGGCTCATATGGTGTCCTAAGGGCTCATATGGTGTTTTATGACCCCTTAGGACACCATATGGCCCCATACAACATCATATAATCCCTAATGACACCATATGGTGTCCTAAGGGGTCATATGGTGTTTTATGACCCCTTAGGACACCATATGACCCCTAATGACAACATATGGTGTCCTAAGGGGTCATATGGTGTTTTATGACCCCTTGGGACACCATATGACCCCTAAAAAACACCATATGGTGTCTTAAGGGGTCATATTGTGTTCTATGTCCCCTTAGGACACCATATGACCCCATACGACACCATATGACCCTTCACAACACCATATGGTGTCCTAAGGGGTAATACAACACCATATTACTCCTTAGGACACCATATGACCCCTAACGATATCATATGGCCCCTTAGGACACCATATGGTGTTGTTAGGGGTCATATGGTGTCCTAAGTGGTTATAGAACACCATATGACCCCTTAGGACACCATATACTATACTTAGGGGTCATATGGTGTCCTAAGGGGTCATAAAACACTATATAACCCTTTAGGACACCATATCATCCCTTAGGACACCATATGACCCCTAACAACACCATATGGTGTCATTAGGGGTCATATGGTATCCTAATGGGTTATAGAATACCATATGACCCCTTAGGACACCATATGACCCCTAACGACACCATATGACATGTCCTAAGGGGTCATATGGTGTCTTAAGGGGTCATAGAACACCATATGACTCCTAAGGACACCATATGACCCCTTAGGACACCATATGGTGTTGGTATGGGTCATATGGTGTCCTAACGGGTCATAGAACACCATATGACCCCTTAAGACACTATATGACCCCTAATGACACCATATGACCCCTAACAACATCATATAATCCCTCAGGACACCATATGTGGTCTTTGGGGTCAAATAACATCATATAACCCCTTATGACACTATATGACCCCTTAAGACACCATATGACCTCTAACAACATCATATGGTTTCATTAGGGGTCATATGGTGATAGGGAGATTGAGTGAGAAGTTGCTCAATAAGTCTAAATTGGTTTAATAAAAAAAATGGACCCAAAAGGAATGATTTTTCTTTTGTGTTCAATTAGAGTTTGAAATATCAATATTCAACAGCCACACCACTTCTCAACCAATCACCCTATTATGTTGCTACACTTCCTTGCTCAAGCTTATCTCCTCAATGTTACTCAAATCCTCCACCATAGGTCTGCACCCCAAGTTGATTTCTTAACTATAAATTTTGATTGAATTAGGCCATTTTTCTTATTTCAACTTTCCTTCAAGAGTTTGCAAAGGTTCTAACATCATTCAGGCAATCAGGTTCACTTTTTGGTAAAACGAGGTTAAAAAGGCTACTAGCCCGTGGAAGCCTAATTGGGGTGAATTTTCTTTTCTAGTGTAACGATGGCCACAACCACCCTGTAACCTAACTTGGAAAGTGTCAAAAAGGTCCAAGCTCAAGGATTTTTATGGTTTTGGCTCCTAAGAAGGTGGTTTAATGACTATCAATATTTTTAGGCAAGAAAGGAGGGTTTTGAGAGGGTTTTGCTCAAGCAACATAGGAACTCATTCTTACACCAACAACCAAGCTTCCAAATTCTTGTAGAACCTATACCATATCATTTGTAACAATTCTCCAACTCTTCCCTACATGAAATTACATCAAACACTTGCTATACAAACTGGAAAAGGCAGTAAAATGATTGTTTAAGCACTGTCACTGCTAATTCACTATTTTTTCTACACTTTGAAAGGTTAGAACTTCAAGGAAAACTTTACCAAGGTTTGTAACAATCTCAAAACACTTTTTCAACACTCATCACAAGATTCCAAAGCATGAACATGTTCATTAATCAACCTTGGATTCAAAAGACATTAAATTCCCCAAAACAGGGTACTCGCTGCCAGCCATAACTTAACACTTTTTCAAGGTGAAATTAACATTGTTTGGAGCTCCAAATACATCTAAAACTCAAAGGAGACTAGTTCAAACCTCTACCTTAAGTTTTCTCACTCAAATTGATCTTTGAGGACAAACAAGTTTGGTCTTTGTTCACATTGCTAGCCAAATCCATCACCAACTTGCCTAGCATATGCTCAAAAGAACTTCTTTTTCACAACCCTGGCCAAAATATGAAATATTTACACTGTACATGTGCAATAAAACTTTTCTAAGTCCACCCATGGGAGCCCAAACCTATATTTAGACAAGTTGATGCATTTTGGAGTCCAAAACCCTTGACAGGGTAGTCAAGGAGCAAAATGAAAACAATTTTACAAAACCAAATTCCAAATGCACAACCTACAAACTAATTACATGTAGAGAATTGAATATAAAATAAATCCACTTTAAAAAAGGTACAGTACAGAAATGAGAAGTCCCAGTACGGACTGCTATACAAATGGAGTGCAAAACATGAGAAAAGTCATAAAAATGCTTGCTCTTTCAATTGATTATGATAGAAAGTACAAAAGCCAACCCTATAACAAGAAGAGGGAGGAATATAAATAGAATTTTAAGGTATTTATCAAGTCCTTTGTGGATATAAGGCATTTTTGTCTTCTTTTTACAAAAAGTGTCCAAAATGACAACTTTTACAAGCAAGAATGACAGCTTTTGTTGCTCCAAGTGGCAATTTGAGAAACCTAACTCAACCAACCCTCCAAAATCACCTAGAAATGATCAAAAACACTTTCTAAAAATGTTTCAATTCTTTCCAAAGCATGGCTAAGCCTATAAGGCAATTTTCCACTATTTAGCCTTATTTGGCCTAGGAGCACAAAACTGACAACTCAAACCTTAGGAAAACAAAACTTGATCTCTCAAGCACAAAATGAGATCAAACATCTATGAAATGACTCAAAACAACCTATTACAACATTTCAAAACTAAAAAGACACTTAAGCATGAAAAATACCAAAAATGGAGAGTATAAGCAAAACTATGTGCTCCTGCACCGTACTCCCCCAAAGACAAAGAAGTCATGTGACCCTGTGAGGCAGCAAAGAAGAAGGAATTCCAAACTTAGACAATTCAGACTCATGTACCCAAGTGGCTTCTGAAAGTGGTTTATCTTTCCACTTGATGAGATGCTCCATGTACACTTGATGGCGAGTCCTCTTGTAAACTCTTGAGTCCAACACTTGTTCAGCTTGAGGAATGGATGGATGAGGCAAAGATAGGTCTAAAAGTGACTTGTGAACATCTGAAACTCTATCATCCTCCTTAGGAAGATGACCTTTGAATGCCACCAACTATGAAACATTGAAAATAGGAGACAAAGAAAGATCAGTAGGCAAATCAATTTTATATGCATTAGAACCATACTTAGTCAATATCTTGCAAGGACCTATCCGCCTCATTTGGAGCTTGTTGGGAACTCCCTTTTTCAATCTAGAATTGTTCAAATGCACCATCACAAAGTCCCCAACTAAAAATTGAACATCCCTCTTTGATGCATCCACTCTAGTTTTTACTTTCTGTGAGGTATCTTGAAGAGTCTTTCTCACTTGCTCATTAACTTCCTTCATTGATTGAGCCATGTCATCTATTGTACCACTCTTTTTCTGGATGTTACCAAGATCCCTTAACTCCATGACACCCCTTGGGTGCATACCATAAACAATCTCAAAGGGACTCTTACCAGTTGACCTGTTAACACTATCATTATATGCAAATTATGCCTGATGGATGAGCTGGTCCCAACTTTGGTCATATTCCTTTGTCAAGCACCTTAAGAGGTTTCCAAGAGTCCTATTTACCACCTCAATTTGGCCATCAGTCTGTGGGTGATAAGCTAAACCAAAAGAAAGATTAGTACCCAATCTTTTCCACAATGTCTTCCAAAAATGGCCAAGAAACTTAACATCTCTATCAGAAATAATGCTAGAAGGTAAACCATGGATTCTAATCACTTCCTTGAAAAAAAAATAGGCTATATGACTAGCATCATGTGTAGTTTTGCAAGGAATAAAGTGTGCCATTTTACTAAATATATCCACAATCAAAAAAATGGTATCAAAACCAGCTTGAGTCTTAGGTAGGCCTACCACAAAATCCATGCTAACACATTCCCAAGGCCTTGTAGGAATTGGAAGAGGCTAATAAAGACCAACATTAGAAGTAGTACCTTTTGCCTTCTGACAAACCATACATTTCTCCACATACCTTATGACATCTTGCTGCATTTTAGGCCAATAATAGAAACGTTGCACCAACTCCAATGTTTTGTTGAGACCAAAATGCCCACTCAAACACCCATTGTGCTTTTCTTGAATCAGATTCTCCCTCATTGAGCTTTTAGGAACACATAGCTGCCCACCTTTAAACAACAAACCATTTTGCAAAGTACAATAAGCATATTCACTATGAAAAGAATTATCAAATGCTTGGCAAACCTTATAGATGGCTGCAAAATCTTCATCATCAGGATACATTCCTTTGAAGCACTCTATGTCAATACTCTGGACCTGTACTTCCTGCACTGTTAGAAGTCTTCTACTCAAAGCATCTGCTACTTTATTGCATTGTCATTTCTTGTGCTTAAGAGTAAAAGTGTATGATTGTAAGTACTCAACCCATTTGACATGCCTATGATTTAACTTATCTTGTGAATTCAAGAAACTCAAATCTTGATTATCTGTATAAACAACAAATTCCTTTGGAAGCAAATAATTTCTCCACTTTCTAAGTGCTTGAACTAAATCATAGAGTTCCAAATCATAGGAAGATTACTTCTTCTTAGTAGCATTCAATTTTTCACTAAAGAAAGCTACAGGTCTATTATCCTGACTCAACACTGCACCTACTGCAATATTACTGGCATCACATTCAATAGTAAATAACTTATCAAAACTAGGAAGTATAAGCACTGGTTGAGAAGCAACCTTGGTTTTCAAAAGTTCAAACCCCTTATTGGCTACATCCGTCCAGTGAAACTTTACCTTAACTCCACCTTTGATAGTATCAAGCATTGGTGCACAAATTTCACGAAACCCTTTGATGAGCTTCCTGTAGAACTATGCTAAGCCATGAAAACTTTAAACATCACTTTGTGATGGCTTCCACCTTGGTTTTATCCATTTTCAAATCTCCACCTAAGATCACAAAGACAAGATAAACCAATTCCTATTTCATAAAATCATACTTTTCCAAATTGATTACCAGATGTTCATCATATAATTTGTTCAAAACAATTTCAAGATGCTTCAAATGCTCTTCTTGAGTTTTATTGAATATTACAATGTCATCTAAGTACACCACTACAAATTTACCAATTAAATCATGCAACACTTCATTCATGAGTCTCATGAATGTACTCGGGGCATTAGAAAGACCAAATGGCATAACTAGCCACTCATAAAGACCCTCATTTGTTTTGAAGGCTATTTTCCATTCATCACCTTCTTTTATCCTGATCTAGTGATAACCACTTTTGAGGTCAATTTTTGTGAAATAATTTGCACCTCCCAAACAATCCATCAAATCCTCAATCCTTGGAATAGGAAATCTATACCTAATAATGATTCTATTTATGGCTCTTGAATCTGTGCATAATCTCCATGTACCTCCTTTCTTAGGTGCTAAAACAATAGGTACTGCATAAGGACTTATGCTTTTTCTTATCAAATTTTGATCTAGGAGTTCTTGCACTTATCTTGCCACTTCTTTGTTATGCTCAAGTGTCATCTTATAGGCTGCTTTGTTTGGTAAAGAGGCTCCTGGTATGAAGTCTATCTGATGCCTAATGGCTCTAGGGGGTGGTAAGGTTGCAGTTGTTCCATCCCTTATAATTTCTTTAAAGTTATCAAGTATTTGTTGCACTTCTTGTGGTATTACAACCTTCTTCTCCTTCTTTTCTTTCTTGGGTGTCACTATGAGTGCAAATCCCACTCCTTTACCCTCTTCAATTGTGTTAATAAACTCTTTCTCATTCACTATTAAAACATTTTGATTCTTTGACCTGCTACCCTCTTTCTCTTCATTTATAGACTGAATTTTGTATGTAACACCATCCTTCTGAAATGAGTAGGAGTTCTTTTCACCATTGTGTATGGCTTTCCTGTCAAACTGCCAAGGTCTACCAAGAAGTAGATGGCAAGCATCCATTGGAAGAATATCACATAAGAACTTATCTTGATACTCTCCTATAGTGAATTCTACCCATGTTTGTTCATTGACAAGAACATGATGCTCCCTATTCAACCATGTGACTCTATAGGGATGTGTGTGAGGGATTCTTTCTAGCTTGAGTTTCCTCACTGCTTCTTTTGAAACTATGTTATCTATGGATCTTGAATCAATGATCACCTTGCATACCTTTCCCATAATCTTGCACTTAATTCTAAACAATGACCTCCTTTGAATAGGTTACTCCTTGATTGGCTCCTTTATCAAGACTCTTCTCATCATCAAACTCTCCCCATCTTCTGATGTTAAGCTCACTTCATGAGCTTTGCTACTTGCTGTATTTTCTTGCACATAATGCACTTTTCTTTCACCTCCTTGTGATGAAGTGGGTTTCTCTGGACATTTGTAGGCAGGGTGCCCCAACTTCTAACTGTTGTAGCATTTCATGTTGGAGAAGTAGGATCCTCTTCCTAGTCCACTAGATCTACTTCTACCTAGGTTGCTAGATCCCCTTCCTCTATAGCTGTTCTTGCTATATGAATCCCCACTTTTCTCAATAAGTTTTGATTCTCCTTGGGACCTTTGTGTTGGTATTTTGGTATGGTTTTGTCATTGATGTCAACACCTACCAAATACACCTACTTTGGAGATCCAGCAACATTCACCGGCAATCAGTAAACTGTTCAAAACAGTCACCGGTATATGGTTAATCGGCAGGATATAATGTTCACCGGTACCTGCATTGACATGGAAGACACCTGGTAATGTCGAAGACATCATGTGGACACCTTTCTTTGAAGTAATAATCATTGGCATATTCTTATTTGCATATTTGCTTTTATCGGCAAATAGGTCCAGGTTATCTAGGGTTACAGCGGCAGGTTTATCTTTTCCAGATCAGCATGGCATGCTATGGAGATGATTTATTATTGTTGTAAATGCATTAAGCCGACATGTTCAATCGGTTATTGCATCGGATATTATATTATTTGTAAATGTTTTATTGTAATATCTTGTAGAGCCGACCTACTAAAATTGGTCTTAGGGTATGGTATAAATGTAAGATCTTATTTGTAAGATCAGGTGTGCAATGCGAAAAAAGGTTTAAAGAAGGGTATATATGAGATCAAGCAGAGATATACAGGAAGACATCATTTGAAGGTGAAGTTAGGTTTTTGTAGAAGCATATCAGCATTACACCGGTACTGAATCCAACATATGAAGATGCTATTTTGTGCAGTACATTCTCATTGGATTTAACCATCCAACTATTGTCAGTGTGACTCCCATTTGTGTTTGAGAAGTGAGCTCTAGGCTGTTGGCCTTTCTACATGTGCGGACCCCTTTTGTACACTTACTATCTGTAGTAGTAACATCTGATTGTGGGTAATGTTTCCCACCATGGTTTTTCCCCTTACAGGGTTTCCACGTATAAATATTTGTGTCATGTGTTGTGGATGACTTCATGTTTATGTTTCATGCATTAACAGTTACCGGTATAGCAATTTTTTGTTAACATTGTTTACTAGCATACTTAACTATCTTATCGATACTAAGCATTAAGTTGGTTAATAAGATTTTGGTGTGAATTTATTAGACAACTGATTCACCCCCCCCCCTCTCAGTTGGCATACTTAACTATCTTACCGATACTAAGCATTAAGTTGGTTAATAAGATTTTGGTGTGAATTTATTAGACAACTGATTCACCCCCCCCCCCCTCTCAGTTGTCCCTGGGACCTACACTTTGATCTCCTCTTCCACCAAAACTTCCTCTATGGCCTCTACCATCTCTTCCCCTACCTCTTCCTTTGTTGCTTTGTTCTTGCTTTCTCTTATTCTTCTCTTCCACTTTGAGTGCTAGTTGATAAAACTTGTGAGCTATTTGTGGACATAAAAAACTCATCTCTTCTTGTATGTTCCATCTCAATCCATTCAAATACCTTGCTACTCCTATACTCTCATCCTCTACTACCTTGGATCTCATGCATAGTTTTTGAAATTCCTTGGTGTAGCTACTAACATCTAAGTCTTTTTGTCTCAAGTTTTGTCTTTTCCTATGTAGTTGGATTTCATAGTCTTCAGGAAGATAGGTTTCTCTAATTTTGGTTACCATTGCTTTCCAAGTGGCTATTGGTTTCTTACCCTCTTTCACCCTTTCCTCTTGGATGAACTTCCACCAAGTTAAGGCTGCCCCTTTCAACCTTGATTTTTCTACTTTAACCTTTTGTGCTTTAGTTATTCCATCACATTCAAAATGGTTTTCTAGGCCTTCAATCCATTCTATAAGAGCATCAAGATCTATCTTTCCACTGAAAAGAGCTGCTTCCTCTAAGGTTCTACCACTCATGGTCTCAAAGCCTTGAAGAATGGTTCTTTCTCAAGAACAGGGTCAGGTATGGGAACCTCATCTTCTATTGCCACCATTTTTCCCTTATCTCCAACCTTATCATGGACTTCTTCAGTCTTAACTTCTACTTCAACTAGTTTTATTGCTAGCTGCTCCAACGTCTCCCTGAGTGCTCTATTTCTTCTTCTTGGTCTTTGACCTTCTTGGCTAACTCAACGTTAGTCACCATGTTTTCTTCTAAGGATTTTATTAATCCTAAGTCAATTTGTTTTCTCTGTTCACCTGAATCTTTTTCAGGCTCTGATACCACTATGATAGGGAGATTGAGTGAGAAGTTGCTCAATAAGTCTAAATTGGTTTAATCAATTAAATGGACCCAAAGGGAATGATTTTTCTTTTGTGTTCAATTAGAGTTTTCAATATCGATCTTCAACACCCACACCACTTCTCAACCAGCCACCCTATTATGTTGCTACAATTCCTTGCTCAAGCTTATCTCCTCAATGTTACTCAAATCCTCCACCATAGGTCCACACCCCAAGTTGATGTCTTAATTGTATATTTTGATTGAATTAGGCCATTTTATGTATTTCAACTTTCCTTCAAGATTTTTCAAAGGTTCTAACATCATTGAGGCAATCGGGTTCACTTTTTGCTAAAATAGGGCTAAAAAGGCTACTAGCCCGTGGAGGCCTAATTGGGGTGAATTTTCTTGTCTAGTGTAATGATGGCCACAACCACCCTATAACCTGACTTGGAAGGTGTCAACAAGGTCCAAGATCAAGGATTTTTATGGTTTTGGCTCCTGATAAGGTGGTTTAATGACTGTCCACATTTTTAGGCAAGAAAGGAGGGTTTTGAGAGGGTTTTGCTCAAGCAACATAGGAACTCATTCTTACACCACAAACCAAGCTTCCAAATTATTGTAGAACCTCTACCATATCATTTGGAACAATTCTCCAACTCTTCCCTACGTGAAATTACATCAAGCACTTGCTATACAAACTGAAAAAGGCAGTAAAATGATTGTTTAAGCACTGTCACTGCTAATTCACTGTTTTTTTCTACACTTTGAAAGGTTAGAACTTCAAGGAAAACTTCACCAAGGTTTGTAACAATATCCAAACACTTTGTCAACACTTGTCACAAGATTCCAAAGCATGAACATGTTCATTAATCAACTTTGGATTCAAAAGACATTAAATTCCCCAAAACAGGGTACTCGCTGCCAGCCACAACTTAACACTTTTTCAAGGTGAAATAAACACTGTTTGGAGCTCCAAATACATCTAAAACTCCAAGGAGACTAGTGCAGACCTCTACCTTAAGTTTTCTCACTCAAATTGATCTTTGAGCACAAACAAGTTTGGTCTTTCAATTGATTATGATAGAAAGTACAAAAGCCAACCCTATACCAAGAAGAGGGAGGCATATAAATAGAATTTGAAGGTAGTTATCAAGTCCTATATGGACATAAGGCATTTTTGTCTTCTTTTTACAAAAAGTGTCCAAAATGACAACTTTTACAAGCAAGAATGACAACTTTTGTTGCTCCAAGTGGCAATTTGAGCAAACTAACTGAACCAACCTTCCAAAATCACCTAGGAATTATCAAAAACACTTTCTAAACATGTTTCAATTCTTTCCAAAGCATGGCTAAGCCTATAAGGCAATTTTCCACTTTTTAGCCTTATTTGGCCTAGGAGCACAAAACTAACAACTCAAACCTTAGGAAAACAAAACTTGATCTCTTAAGCACAAAATGAGATCAAACGTCTATGAAATGACTCAAAACAACCTATGACAATATTGCAAAACTAACAAGACACTTAAGCATGAAAAATACCAAAAATGGAGAGTATAAGGAAAACTAGGTGCTCCTGCACCATATGGCATCCTAATGGGTCATAAAATACCATATGACCCCTTAGGACACCATATGACCCCTAACGATACCATATGAACCCTTAGGACACCATATGATCCCTAACGGAACCATATGGTGTCCTAAGGGGTCATATGGTGTCCTATGACCCCCTAGGACACCATATGACCCCTTTTAATATCCTAGTACATGACATGGCCACTTGTGACACCGTATGACCCCTCAAGACACTATATGGTGTCATTAGGGATCATATGGTGTCCTAAGGGGTCATATAGTGTCATTAGGGATCATATGGTGTCCTAAGGGGTCATATGATAATCTATGACCCATTAGGATACCATATGACCCCTAACGACGCCATATGGTGTCATTAGGAGTCAGATGGTGTCCTAAGGGGTCATATAACACCATATAACCCCTTAGGACACCGTAAGATCCCTTAGGACACCATATGACCCTTAACGACACCATATGGTGTCGTTAGGGATCATATGGTGTCCTAATGGGTTATAAAGTACCATATGACCCCTTAGGACACCATATGACCCCTAACGACACCATATGACATGTCCTAAGGGGTCATATGGTGTCTTTAGGGGTCATATTGTGTCCTAAAGGGTCATAGAACACCATATGATCCCTTAGGACACGATATGACCCCTAACGACACCATATGACCCCTAACAATACCATGTCACCCCTCGGGACACCATATGGTGGTCTTAGGGGTCATATGGTGCCCTAATGGGTCATAGAATACCATATGACCCCTTAGGACACCATATGGTGTCGTTAGGGATTATCTAGTATTGTATGGGGTCATATGGTGTCCTAAGGGGTCATATGGTGTTATATGACCCCTTAGGACACCATATGACCCCTTAGGAAATCATATGAGCCCTTAGGACACCATATGGTGACATTAGGAGTCATATTGTGTCTTAAGGGGTCATAGAACACCATATAACCCCTTAGGACACCATATGCCCCCTAACAACACCATATGGTGTCCTAAGGGGTCATATGGCATCCTAATGGGTCATAGAATACCATATGAGCCCTTAGGACACCATATGACCCTTAATGACACCATATGACCCCTTAGGACACCATATGACCCCTAATGACACCATACAGTATCCTAAGGGGTCGTATGGTGTCCTCAAGGGCCACATGGTGTTCTATGACCTCTTTTAATATCCTAGTACATGACATGACCACTTGTGACACCGTATGACCCCTCAAGATACAATATGGTGTCTTTAGGGGTCATATGGTGTCCTAAGGGGTCAAATGGTGTCCTAAGAGATCATATGGTGTCCTAAGGGGTCATATGGTATTCTATGACCCATTAGGGCACCATATGACCCCTAACGACACCATATGGTGTCGTTAGGGGTCATATGGTGCCCTAATGGGTCATAGAATACCATATGACCCCTTAGGACACCATATGATCTCTTAGGACACTATATGACCCCTAACAACACCATATGGTGTCATTAGGGGTCATATGGTGTCCTAATGTGTCATAGAATACCATACGACCCCTTAGGACACCATATGACCCCTAACGACACCATATGACATGTCCTAAGGGGTCATAGAACACCATATGACCCCTAAGGATACCATATGACCCCTACGAACACCATATGACTCCTTAGGACACCATATGTTGTTGTTAGGGGTCATATTGTGTCCTAAGGGGTCATAGAACACCATATGACCCCTAATGACACCATATGACCCCTAAAGACACCATATCACCCCTTAGGACACCATATGGTGGTCATAGGGGTCATATGGTTTCCTAAGGGGTCATAGAACACCATATGATCCCTTATGACACCATATGACCCCTAACGACACCATATAAGGGATCATATGGTGTTCTATGACCCCTTAGGAAACCATATGACCCCTATGACCACCATATGGTGTCCTAAGGGGTGATATGGTGTCTTTAGGGGTCATATGGTGTCGTTAGGGGTCATATGGTGTCCTAAGGGGTCATATGGCATCCTAATGGGTCATACAATACCATATGACCCCTTAGGACACCATATGACCCCTAACGACACCATATGGTGTCTTGAGGGGTCATGTGGTGTTCTATGACCCCCTAGGACACCATATGACTCCTTTTAACATCCTAGTACATGACATGACCACTTGTGGCACCATATGACCCTCAAGACACAATATGGTGTCCTAAGGGGTCATATGGTGTCGTTAGGGATCATATGGTGTCCTAAGGGGTCATAAGGCATTCTATGACCCATTAGGACACCATATAACCCCTAACAACACCATATGGTGTCATTAGGGGTCATATGGTGTCCTAAGGGGTCATATGGTGTCTTTAGGGATCATATGGTGTTTTATGACCCCTTAGGACACCATATGACCCCTAACAAATGTTGTCCTAAGGGGTCATCTAATGTTGTTAGGGGTCATATGGTGTCCTAAGGAGTCATATGGTGTTCTATGACCCCTTAGGATACCATATGACCTCTTAAGACACCATATGGTGTTATGAAGGGTCATATGGTGTTGTATGGGGTCATATGGTTTCCTAAAGGGACACAAAACACCATATGACCCCTTAGGACACCATATGGTGTTTTTTGGGATCATATGGTGTCTTGAGGGCTCATATGGTGTCCCAAGGGGTCATAGAACACCATATAACCCCTTAGGACACGATATGTTGTCATTAGGGATCATATAGTGTCATAAGAGGTCATAGAACACCATATGACCCTTTAGGATACCATATGGTGTTGTTAGGGATTATATGGTATTGTATGGGGTCATATGGTGTCCTAAGGGGTCATAGAGCGCCATATGACCCCTTAGGACACCATATGGTGACATTATAGGTCATATGGTGTCCTAAGGGGTCATAAAACACTAGATGGCCCCTTAGGACACCATCTGACCCCTTAGGATGCCATTTGGTGTTGTTAGGGGTCATATGGTGTCCTGAGGGGTTATATAACACCATATGACCCCATAGAACACCATATAACCTCTAACGACACCATATGACCCCTTAGGACACCATATTGTATCATTAGGGGTCATATGGTATCATTAGGGGTCATATAGTGTTGTGTGGGGTCATATGGTGTCCTAAGGGGTCATAGAAGACCATATTTCCCCTTAGGACACCATATGACCCCTTCCGACACAATATGGTGTTGTTAGGGGTCATATGGTGTCCTAAGGGGTCATAGAAGACCATATTTCCCCTTAGGACACCATATGACCCCTTAGGATACCATATGGTTTTGTTAGGGGTCATATGGTGTCCCAAGGGGTCATAGAATACCATATGACACCATATGACCCCTAATGACACCATATAACCCCTTAGGACACAATATGACCCTTAATGACACCATATGACCCCTTAGGACATGATATGGTGTTGTTAGGGGTCATATGGTGTCCTAAGGGGTCATATGGTATTGTAAGGGGCCATATGGTGTCTTAAGGGGTCATATGGTGTCCTAAGTATCAATACGACCACTACCCTCAACCCTGTCTACCCTAAAAAATGTTCCATCAATCTTGGACCCCATACCCTAAACCTTATATCCTACAACCTATTATATAAATCCTATATAGGGGAGGGAGAAAAAAGATGGTAGAGGGAAGAATAAAGAGAAAGAGAGATCTATGAAGAAAGGGAGAGGTGGTTAGGGAGTGGTTGAGAGACCTAGAGAGGGAAGAGTAGATAAGTGAGGGAGAGAGAGAATGAAATAAGAGAGATAAGTTCACAAAGAGAGAAAGAGGGATAAGGAGGTGGAAAGGAAAGAATTTGAGAGGAGAGATATCTAGAGCCTAGGAAGAGAGAGGTCAGAGACCTAGGGTGGAAAGATAGAGGTGAAGGAGATACATGGGGATTAAGAGACAAAGAGGGAGATGTAGATATGTAAAGATGGAGGGAAGGAGAAAAATAGGTATGGAAAGAGATGTTAGGAGGGAGAGGTATTCATTAAGAGAACATAGAGAGAGTGGAGAGAAAAAAAAAAAAAGAAGAGAAGAGAGATGGAGGGAGGGAAGGATAGATATGGAGTTAAGGAGGGAAGGTGAGAGAGAGAGGGAGAGAGTATAGGAGAGACCTATAGAGGGGAGAGAGAAGAAAGGGGGAGTAATAGGTCTAGATTTTTTGGTAGACAAAGAGATGATGAGAGAGATAAGAGAAGGAGAGAGTTCATAAATGGAGATGGGTAAGGGGTGATGGAGAGAGAGAGGTGGAGAGGAAGGGAAAGAACTAGAGAGGGGATAAATAGAGAGATGAGATATGTAGAGCATGAGAGAGAGGTTAAATACCTAGATGGGAGAGATAGAGGAGAGATAGATAGAGGGGCTTAAAGATATGTGCCTAATGAGACATTAATGGATAATTATAGAGGTGGAGATGGAATGAGGGAGAAACCTAGAAATTTGAGAGAGGGAGGTAGAGAGAGTAGGAGGGAGATGTGACAACCTAGACAATGGAGAGAGGGAATAGATAGAAGAGAAAAGAGATGACTAAAAGGGGATGGATGGAGAGGTAGACATAGAGGGATTCAGAGACCTAAGGAATGAGGAGATAGATAGGTTTGGAGAGAGAGAATAGAGGGAGAGAATTCATAAATGGATAGGGGTAAGGGAGAGGGAGAGAAATATGGAGATGGGGGGAGAGAACTAGAGGGTGGACAATTAATTAGGTGAGATACCTAGAGGGGGAGAGAAAGGTGGGTAATAATATAGGGAGGGAGAGGTAGTGAGATGAATAGGGAGGAAGAGACCTAGATATGGGGAGAGGGAAGATAGAAGGGATAGGTAGTGACCAAGAGAATGGAGAGGGAGGGGAGTGAAATAATAAGAGAATGAGAGAGAAGAAGAGAAAGGGAGGGAGTCAAGGATAGATATGGGGTTAAGGAAGGAATGAAAGGTAGAGAAGTTGGGTTCACCTAGAGAGGGGAGAGAGAAGTGAGAATGTCAAGAGAGGAATAGAGATAGGTCTAGAGTTTGGGGACGATAAAGAGAGTGAGATACATAGCTGAAGAATGCTAATAGGAGCATGTTGATTACTGAAATTTGACTAAGTTTGAAATTTTATATGATCCTCTTAAAACTAGAATCTACATTATCAGTCCTATAGAGTTGAAACCACTCTCAAACATCCTGCCAATATATACATGAAATATAACTTAAATTATAAGGAAAGAAAAAAGACATATTGAAATGTGACTTATACTTCAATGTTATATTTCATGTATATATTCTCCTTTGAGGGTGGATATAACTTGTGCCCAGATTGGAAAATCTACACACTCACAAAACCTTCACATTGGACAATGCTGAACATTTGGCACACACCAAATTTTGCGCTCGCCAAATGCAAACTATTGACTTTTCACATTTGGCGAGCGCCAAATTTGGTGCTCGCCAAATGTGAAAATTCAAAATTTTGCATTGAGCGAGCGCCATATTTGGTGCTCTCCAAATGGTTTGGATTGGAAACCACCAACCCTTTGGGTTGGATTGTACTTGGGCATCCAACCCAAAGGATTGGATGGCCATTACAGGCCCAAGACATGTTTTTATCAAAAGATTAAAAAATTTCACATATTTTTGGTCGTGCTCTCCATCAGGTTTGCACGTGTTTCAATGAAACTAAAAAAAACACCATAGCAACCTCAATCTCTCTCTTAGCTATCCAATCATGTAATTTTTTTTGCATTTTGATTTCATTAAGGCTTTCATCTATAATTTCTTTTGTTAGTGTGTCCATTTTTGGTCGAAAACCAACATGCACTATTTTGGGTATAGTTTTTTACATGTTCATCGGATTTTGAAGAAATTATATTTTTAGAAACTAGACTCCATTCTACACAATTTTAAAAAAAAGGTTTTGATTTTTTATTAGTTATCATTGATTTTGGGGGGGAGCACGCTCAATTTTTTGTTTTTCAGGATGTGTCCACTTTGAAAATTAGTAAAAAATCATATTGAAAATGGTAAATAGGCAACAACATATTTTATTCCTCATAACTTTGTTTTGGGAGAGGAAAATTAGCTGAAAAATATGGCATAAACTACAAGATGTTAGCTAATTTCTCACTGAAGCGATTGTAAAAATTCAAAAAAAAAAGTTAACATTTTAGGGGGGCCACAACAAACGCTATGTTATGTTTTTTGCATAAAAACATGACCACTTTTTGTGGCCCCCTTTTTGAAGCCCTTAATCTCCACCATTTTTAAAATAAATTAGTAGTTTATAAAGTATACTCAAAGCACTCTGACTCTTGTTCTTTTTTCATCTTCATATTTGGAGTGTAACTATCTTCAATTTGTCGTTGAAGTTCAAACTTTGCTGATTTCAGAAAAAAAAAAAAAAAGTGGCATCTTAAGACCCCCTTTTGGTACCACAAATTGGTGCACATACCCTTCCCAACACTTTCTTCTATCGATTGGCCAAGGATTTGGTAATGATCTTGTCAATAATATTACATAGCGAAATTGGTTGATAGTCAGCCATAGATGAGCATACTCTCTTCTTAGGATTGAATTCTATAGTAGTGTTATTTATGTCACTAAAAAGCTTTCCATTTTTCCTGAAATCTTCTACAAACTTCAATATATCAGGTCCAATAAAATTCCATCAAGTTTAAAATAATTTTTCTAGCATTCCATTCGAACTAGACGATTTCTTGAGGCTCGATTGGAATGCCACATAATTGATTTATTCCAAAGAAAATGGTTCCAAAAGTATCTTGTTGTCGGAATCATCAACATATCTTGGGACTAAAGATAAGATATCTTCTTGCATGGGATCGTTCATTTTATCTTTGTAGTTGAGTAGAGTTTGAAAAAAATTGGCAGCCTCCATAAGATCAAAGCAAATTTCCCCAATTGGGAATGTGATCTCTTTGATTTTGTTTCTTTCTCTTCTTGCTCTTACTGATGCATGAAAAAACTTAGTATTTTTATTGCCAGTAGCAAGCCAATTCTCCCATGGCTTCCCCCACCAAAATTCTTCTTCCATGGCAATTAATTCTAAATGTTTTGCTTTTAATTCTCTTTTTGTTGAAATAATCTAAAAACATTTCATATTTAATGAATTTTTCATTAAGCTCTTCCAATTATTTTTCCACCATTTATTTTTCCTAAAATATGTTTTTGAAATATTCCTTGTTCCATTGTTTCAATTTGTCCTTGAGAAAACTCAGTTGTTGCATAAAACATTAGCTAACCATTCCATGAAAAATGTTGCTCTCCTTCCACTAGACTTCAAGTTAGTCCTTTACAGTTGGAACCCAACACCACATTTGGACCTAAAATATCTTTTCTTTGGTCTCCCGCCTTCCCTAATTTTGAGTTGAACAGGGGAGTGATTGGAGATGGACAACGATAAAATGTTAGATGTCCATTTTGTATCCTTTCAAACCCAACCTTTCCCAATGAAAAATGATCTAACCTTTTCACTATATTGGTAAACCCTGACCTCCTATTGATCCATTAGTAGGTTCCATTCTTTGGGACACAATAAATCACTTCCATAATATCTATAAAGTTTGAAATCCAACATTGTTCAATTAACTTTATTTAACCGACCACTTTTTCAAATAAATCCATAATTGCATTGAAATCTCCTTTGAGGATGATAAATTCCTTGTCCTCTTTTTTTAATTATGGATTGTAAAGATTTCCAAAGTTCTACGTTGTCCTCTACGTTAGTGGGTTTGTAAACATTAATTAGTGGAAAGATTGTATTTGTTACCTTACACCTTACAATGCTTCCCATCCAATTACCTTCATTTAGCATCATAGATACATCCATGGTATTAAGATTCCAAATAATCTCGATCCTGCTTGAATTATCATGCAGATCTACAAATGTCCCATTTCATCTTTGACAATATTGTATGAATTTTTGTCCTTCTTCCTGATTGAATTTGGTCTCTTGGAGAATTGCAATATCTACCAACGTCTTCTCCAAATGGCGCTTTAAGGATCACCATTTGTTATGGGCCAAAAGACCCCTGACCTTCCATGTTCAAATTTTCATTGTTGTCCAAGGGAGGCACTTGCTCCCTTGAATTTTTTCAAAAATGTGATAAAATTATAAGGCACTAAGAGGGGGGGTGTGAATCAGTGCAAGTAAAAACAATATGAATCTAATCACCAACTTAAACAACTTAAAACTTAACAAGCATAAGAGAAATATCACCACATAAGCTAATGCCCAATAAAAAAAATTCCACATAACACGAGATTTATATGTGGAAACCCAAAAGGGAAAAACCACAGTGGGAGTTAATACCCACAAGATTCACTACCCGTAGAATAAAAATCTTGACCGGTTAATGTCTTACAAATATGCCTTGTTAGGAGCAGACCCGATTAGGAGTCACCCAGTTAAGGTATTTAATATGATGAGCCCTATTAGGAGTTTTGACTTGTTAGGATCAACCTCGCAAGAGGATTTAAGACTCTAATATAGAGCTACCCTGTTAGGGGATTTACAAATTAAGGCATGTTAGGAGGTTAGGGGATTTTACTGCTACAAACTGTTAGGAAAACAACAGTCAAATGATCTTCATGTAACACCTCTGTGTCTGATAAGATCCGCTTCAGATCCTCAAAACTTCAACAACACATCAATACAGAGCTTCACTAAACACTGCACAATCAAATTCGCATCCTTCGCTAATGATCTCACACTCTTACATACACACACCGACTTGATGCCTCATCATACTTTTTATAAACATCTCTTAGTCGGCTACAACCTTGGAACAATTTCCTCGGTTCAATGAATCTAGACATTCTTGCATTACACGCCTTACTTATGTTGGCCATCGACATAAGAAATAAAAAACAAGACAAAACCTATGTCGGTTTACTGATTTAAGTGACTTTATCACTACCAATTAAGTGTTCTTCTAGATAGCCTAAACTTTACATCAAATCTCACTTGTCCAGTTGAATCTACCAATGCGGTCATGAACGTAGCTCCAAATACCCGTCTCCATCATTTCTTTAAAACCACATCATCCAACTCTTCATGAATCACCTGTACTAGTTGTCGGAATGCAACTTTGTCTCTATTTACCGGTTGAAGTCCAAATTACCGGTTCTCTGTTAAACTGTCTTTTGTACTGTTATACCTTACCGGTTGGCTTCCAAGACTTAGATGACTGCAAAAACATTGTTGCCATCATTGACAACACAAGAATTAGTCATCAAACATGAATCTCAATCTCTTCATCACATTCACCAATCAATCCTTTACTAGTTGCATATCACCAATAGTCTTTACCGGTTCACTCAAATGCCAACGTTCTCCCCCTTTGGCATTGATGTCAACACTTAGGAAAAAAATTGTCAACTAAGTGTGCAATACAAAAATTGACTTCATGACATATACTCTCCCTTAGCAATTGTGTGCTATTACAGAAATTAAAAGACTTATACTACTAGTCTCCCTTTACTTTTACATACAAAATTTTGACTGACTCTTCAACTATTACTCCCCCTTTGACAACAATGTCAAACAAAGAAGTAAATACATGAAAGATAAATACATGTTACATCAAAATGTGTATCAAAATTGCATTAGCATATATGAATGTCTTTACAATGCAATCTTAGAAAAAGCATCACTAAAATGAGACTTTAATTATCTCAAATCATTATGCCATGTCTGCAAAATAGTTCCGGTTATCTCCACATGCGTATTGATTTGTCCAGCAAGCTCCTCCATGGCATCTATGGTACTCAACTCAGGTGTTGCAAGGATAACTTTAGATTCTTTATTATCTTTCTGCAAGATTTCCACCTTCGGTATCAGTTATGTCTGTAATTCCTACAGTGATCTAATACTCTTAACCTATTCGTTTTCATAAGCTTTCATCTTATGCTGAAGTTCTACAATTGATCTTCCAAAATTGATAGCAGAACCATTAAGGGGCTTGAATGACTCACTAATAACTTCAAGTTATTTCTTAGCTTCCTCCTCCTTCTTCTTCAAATCAGCACAAAACAATGAAAAATTGGAAACAGTTGAGAGGATTTTACCTCCGGTTTCAAGTGCTTCTTTCAAATAGTCCTTATTGACAGTAAGAGCAACTTTCCCTTTATCAATTTCAGTCATTAAGTGCTATGTTGTCTTCTTGTAATCTTTCTAAACACTGACATAAGATGCATCTTCAAATGATTCCATTTGCTTTCTGACATCAGAAACAAGTTGTCCAAGCTTGTCAATAGGAGTGGCAAAGTTATCAATATCAGTCTCTGGTAGGAGACTTGACAAAATCTCAACAACATTCTTTATTGTTTCTGTCTCTTTCTGCTTCTCTTTCATCCTCTTCTTCTTGGCCTGGGATTGCATGGCAGTTGCAATCTCCATCAACTTAGTTGAGCTCAAATTGTCCATGTCTAGTGGTCCTTTGATGCTTATAGCATCATGATCATCTTCATCAACAATTTTCTTTTTAGAATCAAGTGACAAAGGTGTCACTTTAGGCACAATATCCTTTGTTTTCTTTTCTTCAGTTTTCTCTTCTACCTTGTCCTCTTTCTTTTCTTCTATCTTCTTTATCTTTGTCTTCTTCTCTGCATCTTTAGGCTTATCTTCTGTCACTTCCTCTTTCTTTTCACTTTCTTTATCATTTTCAGTTTCCTGTACATGTGGGGGTTGTGTATCAACAGTTTGAGTTACTACCGGTGGATCCTCATCCTTCTTTTCTTCTTCATCTTTCTTTTCTTCCTGTCCTTGTTTCTACTCATGTTTCTCAGTCATTTGAACATCAACATCCACATCCTACACATCATGAGCTTGTATATCAACATTATTAGTTGCATTATCATCATCTTTCCCTACATACTCATTAGGAATCAGACCCAGTATTCTCTTCAAAATTTGTTCAGTCTCCTCATAGACTGATTGGGTCTCTTTGATTAACAATCTGGTCAACTTTTTATTTGACCTAAAGAATGAATTAGCCTTGGCTAAAATCTCATCTAGCTCTTCCTTAGTAGCTTCAGGTTGCATGTTTTTCAGAAAATATTCATTGTATTCTCTATCTTGTTTCATGGTTGCCTGCCATCTAGCATCAATTATATTATACAATGAATTTGGAATTTGCCCTTGTAATTCAATAAGGGCCTTGCTGTATTTATTCTTCATGTAAACAACTAAATTCTCTATCTGTCTTTGTCCATCTTCATTAAAAATTTCATAGATTTTCTTCACACCAGTCAATAAACCATACTCTTTAATGTTTATTATTAAATTTTCAAGAGGCGTGAGCTTGGTTATCAGTTTCTTTGAAGATTTCACAGCTGAAGTACCAACACCCTTTGACCTTTTTCCACCGGCCCTTAGGGATTTCTTTTCTCCTTCGGACTCGGTCTCTTCTTCATCAACATCTACCGATTTTTGTGCTTGTTGCTTTTTCCTTTTACCAGTCTTAACTGATGTAGCAGGTGGTTCAACAATCTTACCTTTTCTTTGGAATTGAATCTTTGATGGTTTCTCCTTCTTTGTTGCTATTGGTTTCTCCTTCTAACACCTGGTGGTTTTTCTTTCTCTGCAGCTCTCTCCTTTCCAACTCTTGTCTTCATACCAGTGGAGGTACCGGTGGGAGCACTTGATGTTTTGGCCTATTGAGTAGCATGCTTTGCTCTTGCTTCAGTAATGGCTTCCTTTGTGAATCCTTCTTGCTCTGTAAATGTTTCAACTTATTTTCTAGCTTTCTTTGCTATTACTGATTTGTTAAGTTTTGAATGCACTTGAAGGGATTTCTCCTTGTAAGTGCCAAAACGTTATGTTTTTGTATCTACCGGTTAGGCAAGAAAACCAAAATTTGCAATCAGAAGATCCTTGTCCACTTCATATCCCATGTGCATAACCCATGTGGTCTAGGTCTCAACTGCCTCCATCATGCAAGTATCTGTATCAACCATAAAGCAAATTGTGTTTACATACTGGTTGACAACCTTTGTCGGTATCCTTTCCTTTGCATGCATTTTCTTTTGAAAGTCCTTAAAATATCCCCATGCAATCTTATCAAAACCATTACCAAGCATTCTTATGCTATTCTTCATTTGTACCAATGTTGGAGTGTCATCTATCTATTGGATATCACCAATACCAGGGAAATAATTCTGAAAGTAAAAGAATAAACCAAGAATTAATTGTCCAAATTTAAACCTTAACCTCTTATCCTTCTTGATGGATTCTAGATTCAACATAAGTTGACTCCTCAACACCTCTGATAATTCATAGTCAACATCCTCTTTTATCATCTGGTGGGCAGTGTGAATAGCAGCAACAGGGATGCTATTCATCCTTCTAGAGTAATAGATCTGATAATTGATCACCATAGAAGCATACTTAACTATCAGATCATTAATATCATTCACTATCATTTCTCTTCCATCCCATCTTGAATTAGTCAGCCTTTCAACATAATTCTTAGGAACGGATCTGAGTACAGAAACCTCATTGGTGGCACAAAATCTGGTGACTACATGAATAGATTCCTTAGAAATCTTATGTGGTTGGTGGAGCCACATAAACTGATCATGAATTATGCTAAGAACATATCTCACAAGTACATCATCAAAATCATCAATGATGTTAAGGGAATGGTGAAACCCTTTCTCAGTAACCCTTTTGAATTGTTCCTTCAAAATACCATTCTTATCACACAATGCTCTATACTGATCAAAAATAGCAGTCATACCAAGATCCTCTAGTTTGCAATGATAGAAAGATCTAACATCTTCAACATTTAAGACACCATAAGGAACTCCAGATAGAGCTCTAGCGGGATCAGTTTCCTTAGACTTAAACGGGTGCCTCTTAAATTCAGGATGGGGTCTATCAGTAACATCAACTAGATGTGGGGTGTCCATCTTCAATGATTCAGAAAGATAAGCAGATAACAAGATTTATAGATAAATACCTTTTTCCACTTTTACACTAGGGTTCCAAATACCTACAAAGCTTTCTCATCGATTGTCAACCGCAAATCACACCAAATCACTTCAAATCTCTGTCAAATAGGTTAGATGTTGCAAACACAAGCTCTTCTCTTTTCTATTCGCTCTCCAAGTGCTCTCAAGAATGCAAAGTGACAAATGATATTCAAAAAGTTCTTTTTATTTCCCCATTATCTACCGCATTAAATGTCATTACCGGTAAAACCCTAAAATATCTTTTAACACACTATTGGTTATCATAACACATCAAACCTACTAGTTTGATCACAAAATCACTTCACAATATCATAATGCATCCCAGTATGCAGATTTAACATATCTTATGGTCCTTCAGGGGGTTTTGAAATAGATCTAACATTAAGCTCCCCCTAATCTTTTTAACAAATTAGTTTTTCAGTGAAGGGTTCTCCACACTGGGTGAAGAAATAGGTGTTGGCATTATAACAAACAAGAAGAAGGTTGGCATTCCAATTACAATGAGAGATTGTTGGCATTTCAATAAGGATATTGAGAAGGTTGTTGATGATTATGGATATAACTGATTAAAGATATTTTATTATCTTGATATTATTATTTTTGTCATTGATGTCAAGAAATTAGTTTTCTAATTTAGTATGATGTTGCCATATCTTAAGAAGTATGATTTGATGAGTATAAAGATGTCGGTAAAAGACACAAAAAGAATATGATGAATAAGGGGATAAGTTATTCAATGGGCAACTATTACCGAGTTAGACAATGATGAGATCATGATGTTTAGATTGTTTTGATATCCTACATATGCTATTGTTTGAAAGGTTAATACTATACTATGTTACCAAGCAAAGAACCTAGTTGGTAAACCCTAAGGAACCTAGTCGGTAAACCCTAAGGTTATCACTATCGGTTAATGAAGGCAGAATGTCTACCAAGTGAAGTTTAGTATTTACCGAGTTACAACCGAGCTATAACAGAATGCATTAAATGTTTACATGTGATATTTAATGAAGGAAGCTGATGAGCTGGAGCGAATTAAGTGATTGGTAAGCCGTGTATGAAGATTGATTAAAGAATCTATGGTAAAGAAAGATCGGCAGGAAGATCTATAGCTCAGATTGAACCGCAATACCCTAACACAAGTTCCAAGGTGAAAATGCAAGTTCCAAGGTGGGGTAAAATGTTTTCAGATCGAAGGATACATTGAACCTGGACAAGATTGAAGATCTGATGGCTATGATTGATCATGGGAAATGTGATCAAGGAGATTAAGTGGTTGGAAGATTGTTTATAAATAGGAAACTATTGATAAACAATATATGCGGGCAAGTGTATGCTCTATCTGGAGTTCCTTATGGTGTCTTAAATGTTGAAGATCTTGGTATAGACCTATTTTGATAATAGAGTATATAGCCCAGTAGAGGGACAAGATAAGTCCTATGAATTGATTGTATTGAGAAAATAAGAATCTGCTTCAACATTTTTAGATGTGAAGTTGCAGACATATTTTTATTACTGTTATTTTGAGAAGTAGCAGAAAATATCTTAACCGAGTGGACTTAACAATCTTATTTGTAAAATCCTCTAGCAAGGTGACATTCTTATTGAGTGTTTGAAATCCTTTAACAAGGTCACTTCTAACAAAGTGAAGATCCTAACAGATCTGAGGGAAATCCCTTAACTGGGCCACATCTAGCAATGTGTTTGTAATCTTTAACAGGATTTGCTTTTAATCGAGCATACTCTAGAAGAGTATATTTCTTAGTGGGTCCGAAATCCCACAGTGGTTTTTTCCTATTTGGGTTTCCACGTTAAATCTGGTGTTATGAGGTTTATATTGTTCATATGCTTTTGAGTTTGCATGTTTGATAGTTTTGGTTATATGACTGATATATATGTTACCAAGGTTGAATCTGATGTTTTTATGGATGATTAAGTTTGTATGATTCACCCCCCCCCCCCCCTCTCATCTTATTGGCTATTGGATCTGTACTTACATTAAGTATCAGAACTATCAATAGGATCTTCAGATGGTTTCTCTTCGGTTTTCTCATCATCCTTCTTTTTCCAGATTATGTTCATTTCAGCTCTAGTCTCCTCCACATCAATTTTTATCTTCCCTTTTCGGTCAATAGATTGATTCAAATTTGTTCTGCAAAAATTTGCAATATGTCCCGGTTTATGACAATAATAACAAGCCATACCAGAAGCTCTCCAAGGTCTAGTATTGTCTCTACCAGTCCCTCTTCTGCAATTCATAGCTACATAACTATAGTTATGATAGATTGTACAAACCACATTCATCCTCTTTTCCATCTCATAGGGACTAGATCGATTACCAAAGGGTCTCTGCCAGTTAGGACTTCTCTGGTCATTAAAGGTTCTTTGCCAACTACCACCATACCTCTGATTCATGTGAGGTGTCGGATTATTTGCTCCATACCTACACTCAACAACTTTATGTCCATGCATATTGCAAGTGTAACAATAACCATTAAAGGTTATAGGCTTATGTCCTTGATATGTATTAGATCTATAACCATTAGTAACATCAAATATGCTTCTACAAACATTAGCAGTATGTCCTGGTTTATGACAATTGAAACATGTAGGTTTGTAAGGTTTCTTACCGGTGGATTTCTGAACTTTAGGTGCAGATTTACCTTCTTCCATGTTATCCTTTGTACCGAAAGTCTCACCTTTCTCAAATGTATTGTAACCCAATCCAGTTGTGTCACCTTTTATCCTTTGTGATTGAATTTGTTCATCAAGCATGGTAGAACTTTTGTTAAACTTAGCAAGTTTTTCATTAGCATTAGTTCGTTTGTAAGGTCTTCATTCCTTTTCATAAGAGTCTCTCTAAAAGACATTTCCATATCCAAATATGCCTTTATCTCTTCTTTTTTTTCTTTTTCCTCATGCCAATGTGCATATAGAGTGCCATTTTCCTGATTTAACTTGAACATCTCATGTTCTTTCTCTTTGATCCTGTCTTATGCTGCCCTCCTTGCTTCAAGTTCTTGACTCATCTGAATGGTTAGGACTTCTAGCTCTCTACTGAAGTTAGCCTTCTCATCATTTAGTTTCTCCACTTCATCAACCAATGCACCTATGTTTGCATCATCAGAAGAACTACTTTCAAAAACCTCCAACATTTGTTCGGTTATCTCTCTTCTCTTAGCAAGTGAAGCTTTATACTTGCCTCTCAATGTTTCTAGGGCTTCCTCGGTTTTTGCAAGTTTATTAGACATCTCTCTATAACTCATATCCCCCATGTCTGCCTTAGGAATCCTTCCCAAGCGGTTAAGCCTCAAGGAAGTTTGGCTCTGATACCAATTGGTAAAGTTATAAGGCACTGAGAGGGGGGGGGGGGGTGAATCAGTGCAAGTAAAACAATATGAATCGGATCACCAACTTAAACAACTTAAAACTTCACAAGCATAAGAGAAATATCACCACATAAGCTAATGCCCAATAAAACAAATTCCACATAACACAAGATATTTATACGTGGAAACCCAAAAGGGAAAAAACACAGTGGGAGTTAATACCCACAAGATTCACTATCTGTAGAATAGAAATCTTGATCGGTTAAGGTCTTACAAATATGCCCTATTAGGAGCAGACCCGATTAGGAGTCACCTGGTTAAGGGATTTAATATGGTGAGCCTTGTTAGGAGCTTTGACCTGTTAGGATCAACCTCGCAAGAGGATTTAAGACTCTAATATAGAGCTACCCTATTAGGGAATTTACAAATTAAGGTTTGTTAGGACCTACCCGGTTAGGGTATTTTACTGTTGCAAACTATTAGGAAAACAACAGTCAAATGATTTTCATGTAACACCTCTATATTTGATAAGATTCACTTCAGATCCTCAAAACTTCAACAACACATCAATACAGAGCTTCACTAATCACCACACAATCAAATTTGCATCCTTTGTTAATGATCTCACACTCTTACATACACACATCGACTTGATACCTCATCACACTTTTTATAAACATCTCTTAGTCGGCTACAACCTTGGACAATTTCCTAGGTTCAATAAATCTATATATTCTTGCATTACACACCTTACTTATGTCGGCCATCGACATAAGAAAAAAAAAAAGAGGCAAAACCTTTGTCGGTTTACCGATTTAAGTGACTTTATCAGTACCGCTTAAGTGTTCTTCTAGATAGCCTGCTCTGTACATCAAATCTCACTTGTCCAGTTGAATCTGCCAATGCGGTCATGAACATAGCTCTAAATACCTGTCTCCATCATTTCTTTAAAACTGCATTATCCAACTCTTCATGAATCACCTGCACTAGTTGTCAGAATGCAACTCTGTCTCTGTTTACCGGTTGAAGTCTAAATTACTGGTTCTCTGTTAAATTGTCTTCCGTACCGATTATACCTTACCAGTTGGCTTCCAAGACTTAGATGACTACAAAAACATTGTTGCCATCAATGAAAACACAAGACTTAGTCATCAAACATGAATCTCAATCTCTTCATCACATTCACCAATAAATCCTTTACCGGTTCCATCAAATGCTAAAAAAATGTTGCCAAACCTGTCAAACCCTTCTCTCTAGCCTCCTCTTCTCTTTTTTGTTTGTTTGTTTTCTTGCCCTTGCATTTCTTAGTTTTTCCCAATATCTCAATGATAGTTTGACTAATGCATCTAGGATCTATAATATCTAGTTCATCACCTACAATCCC
Organism: Cryptomeria japonica; assembly: GCF_030272615.1. Classification (NCBI taxonomy): domain Eukaryota; kingdom Viridiplantae; phylum Streptophyta; class Pinopsida; order Cupressales; family Cupressaceae; genus Cryptomeria; species Cryptomeria japonica. The sequence continues at coordinate 706,153,588 of NC_081409.1, read as the reverse complement.
ATCCTCATTTGTTTCCCATTCTTCTTCGCTATCCTTCCCATTATCTATGAGTGGGACATCTTTAACAATTACTTGTGATTCATTGGTTTTTTCAACGCGCAAAGGAGATGAGGATAATTCACAATCCTCCAAACCTCGATTAACATTATTTTCTATAGGATCCATCTTTGGTTCTTTTTATTTTTGATTTTTTGTATTAATAGATTTGGTACTTTTCTTGGGGTTTGAATGTCTTGGAACCCATATTTTTGTAGTCTTCGTATTCATTTTGTAGTTCTCGATTTGGTGATTCCTTCAGCCGCATCTCATAAAATATAGTTTTTCCTCTTCAATTTCAATCTTTTGAATCCATATCCTGCCTTCAACCAATAAATGAACTTCCTTTAGAATTTGTTTGATGACCGCTATCTTAATTCTTGCATATAGGTATGAGTCATCATTGGTCAAGTCCATATCAATATCTATGATCATCCCCAAAGATTGTCCAATTTTTTCCAGACTTTCTCCTGCTTGGTATTCTAAGAGTAAATTGTACAATTAGATCCATAGTGGTGATTCATATGAATCTAGGTTTAATGGATTAAAATTTGGATGCTAATTCTGCATGTACAGGGGATGCCCATTCATTTCCCATAACCATCCCTACAATATCTTATCCCTTTCTTCCTTGGTGGCAAATATGACAATAAAAAATCCTTTTGACATAAATTTTGTGATGAATTCTATTTTCCAAGAATCCTTAATCCAATCCCTAATTTTGAGTCTTTCATTCTTTGGCCCGACAAATTTGAATATTATCGCTAAATCTTCCAGTAATTCCAAGTTTGGGGATGTTTTGTCTAATAGATCTATTATTTGGAAGTCTAAAAAGGAGGAAGTCGGACTACCCACCATAAATTCTACATTGTCATCCTTCTTAGGGTAATCTACAATATTGTTGTTCTAAATTCATGAATTCGTACCTTCGCCCTTCGCCTGCTCCTCTGCTCCCATTCACTCCATTTTAATTTTTTCCTATAACTAAAAGTTATGAATTGATATTAAGAATGTAACCCTTTATTCTAAGTAATGAGCAATAATATCCAGACCTAATGATCAAATCGATCTATTAAAGTGGCAAACCTATGGTTAGATTAAGGATTGGAAACATTCAATTCAATGAGAGTGTGATAACTCATCTAGGACCGCACAAATCAGTATGCACAAGATCCCATAAACCATTAGATGTATATAGCTTACTTTTGAATGAAATTCTTGTATGCTTTCCCAACCGACATTCTTTACATACTGGATTAGAAGGTTTCACAATTCTAAGCAAATGTCTAACAGCTTTAATAGAGCTTATCCTTATCATGCAATCAAAATTGACATGACACATCCTTCTATGCTACAACCAATTTTCATCTATCTGAGCAATCAAACAACTTTTCTCACCAGCATTCAAGTGAAAGATATTACCTTTAGTCTTAGTCCCTAATGCAATCTCTATACTGGAGGCATTTAGGATCTTGCATTTACCATTCTTGAATTGAAAATCATATCCCTTATCAACCATCTATCCAACACTCAAAACATTATGCTTTAAACCTTCAACATACAAGACATCATCAATATTATGCTTACCATCAAAAGAAATTGAACCTCTACCACAAATCACACAAGCTTTGTCATCTCCAAATCTCAATACACCACCATCATACCTCTCCACATTCACAAATTTGATTTTATCACGTGTCATATGATGTGAACAACCGATGTCAATCACCCATTCATCTTTCTCTTCAATCTTAGCATCCAAAGCTTTCTCCTCAACAATGCAGGTTGTAGAATTCACTGGTATTGGATCATCTTCCTTGATAGCAATAAAAACAAATTCATCTTCTGAATTCCCATTCTCAGACTCCTCATATGTGACACCTTCATCAACTTCATAATAACATCTCTTTTGATATCTATACTTTTGGTTAGGCTTATAGGGCTCATCATACTTATAATGCTTCTCATACCTATCATGCTTATTAGATCTGTCATATTTATCATGTTTATTATACCTAGACATTCTTTCAGGACACCTAGAAGGAAAGTGTCCTATCTTATTGCAAGAGAAACATTTCAAAGGTAACTCTCCATCATACTTACTAGCTCCCTTAGGAAATCTCTGAGCAATAAGTGCTTCAAGCTCATCAAACTCCCTTTCCTATTCTTCCATCTCTCTTTCATATCTAGAAACCCTACATGAACTCTCTTTCGGATCATACTTCTACTCCTGGATACAGAGGCTTTAAATGCAATCTTATATTTACCATGTGATTCTCCAAATTCACTCAACTCAAATGCAACAAGCTTACTAGAACCAAAACGTCTCTTGTCACAGTAGTCACACTTCAGATCTCATTAATAACAACTACTTAAGGCTTATAACTAGAAGACAAAGATCTCAGTACTTTAGCAACAATCTCATCTTCTTCAAGAGTTCCATCGACACATCTGATGTTCATAACAAGTTCATTCACTTTACCCATAAAGGATTTTATGTTCTCATCTTCTCCCATCTTCAATGTTTAGTAATTTTCTTTCAAACTCTGCAACTTAGCGACTTTGATTTGTGCATCTCCTTCATACAAGCTCTCTAACTTTTTCCATATCTCATGTGCAGTCTGCAGACCCATCATATTAGTCATCTCTAAATTGGTCAAGGCACTCAGCAATGCTTCCTTAGCTCTTATGTTATGTTCAAAATCCTTGATCTCACCAACAGTAACCAAACCATTATGAGGAACATTGTAGACATTCTTTGTAATCTTCCAATAATCATCTCCAAGACATTTCAAGTGAACTTCTATTCGGTCCTTCCATACAGTATAATTGCTTCCATCAAATCTTAGACTCTCTTTCTTGAAAACATAGGTTGCAATCCCGGATCTCCTCAAGTGATCAAGATTCTTCTGAAGGATCTATCTCTGATACCAATTATTGGCAACAACAATGAAAGAAAATTGAGAGGGGGGAGAATCAATTTTCACCGGATTAAACAATTTAAGCACAATCTCATAATCGATCAACTGCAACAAGAATTAAGATAAATACAATAACAACAACACACATAACACCAAGATTTTGATGTGGAAAACCCGGTTAAGGAAAAAACCACGGTGGGAACCTACCCACAATAAGATAATACTCTGCAATAGTTTGTGTAAATATTACAATGAGGAATGCACATGCATTCAGGAACATTGCCTAGAGCTCACTGCTCAAAATATAATGACCCAAAAGGCTACAACCACTACCTTACAATAACATTCAGACTATAATCTAGTTAAGATGAACTAAAAGAATAACATCTCATAATGCTTGATGATAGTTTTGGTTAAGCACATTTGTCTGCCCTGCAACACTCTCTAGTTAATGCACCACACCAAAAGATGAATTTGCTTATTCACACATACACCACTCTCTGATAATGTAGACACAACACCATACCCAAATTACATGAATATAACACCTATTTATACAAATCATCAACCTTGACTACAAAATTACATCATACGATACATAAGTAAATCATCAGACCAATACAATGGAACAAACAACATAACATAGACCCAAATTGAATCCTCGAACATGCAACACCACCATAAATCTCGCCAAGATCAATCGCAACACGTTACACTACCAAAAATACCACATAACATGAGGAATATCACTAGACCCATATGATCTTCAATAACGTGAACAAGGATCAATGTGGACCACCAAAATAAATAGGACGTGATTAGGAAACACCAACAAGAATGTTAGAACCATCTGCAATAGCTGCACCAACACCACTTATTCAAATCTTCATCGATCAACACACTAACACTTAACAACAACAATTCAGACTAGAAAGATAACTTGCGGAGCACCAAATCATGAACCATTTGAAATTAAGATACACATGAACATCCCAAACACTCTCCCAAATCCGCAATCAAGATCAGATCACACCGGAGCACAACAAATCAAATACCAAACTCTGCTAAACACTTAACAGAAAAACCAAACCTCAATCTGAATCAAATGATATGATCAAGTAAACTTCCAGATCACTGAAACCAATAAAGAATGAAGTATCTCTAGTTTATTCAGTATCCCAAACAGATAAACCAATCAGATTAACTCTTTGTAATCATCGAAGCACCAAGGCATGCGAATATGTTGACATCAATGACAACAACATATCCTAGCAGCAGCAATATCCAACACATGTATTGACCAAAGCCTATGCACAAAGATATTCCTTATTATGGTTATCACTTCAATTATTTATATTGGTTTACTAGACTTGTATCCATATATCTCTCAATAAGGTAGAACATAAATAAGTTAAATGATGTAATAGTAGATATAAAATGGATGTATTCTCCTAAGTGAAATGATTCATAATTATTTACTCCATCACTAACATAGTAACTTTAGTATATATTTCTCTCTAAGAATTATAAATACATTTGTAGGAACTCACAAAAGATATGCATGCTAGTAAGACATAATTAGCAAATAATTTTACTAGAATAAAGTAGATGAGTTATCATTTTATTTCAAGGATTAGAATAGTTATAACTATCACTAATTGATGTTTATTCCATTATAATGATGTAAAAATTTGAGTTAAACTAAACAAATGTCATGGTAATCCACATATAAGGAAAGACCTAATTGACCAAGACTTTATCTTACAAATCTTAGGGTCTCAACTACCTTACAAATTTAAGTGATTACATTCATACTTAGTAATATATCTTCAAATCAAACATTATATACATTAAGTCAAAAAAAAAATTGTATTACAATAAGTCAAAAAATAATTCTTATTAATATGTTCATAATAGAAAGATGTATAGCACTATTTTAGAGAAAATCAGCTGATCCTTTAATGTGAGTATAGCAAATGTGTACCCACAAATTTGTTAGGTTATGTGAGATTTGTAATAACCCACTTAACTTAATTCAAAAACTCAATTGATTTTTTTATATATATATTTAAAAATATTGATTTCTTATTCTTATGTATTTTTGATTCAATCACATACTCGGGTACATCTATCCAAACGAGATAGGCATCCATCCAACCGGGATGGGCATCTAACCATACGAGTTAGGCATCTATCCATACAAGACTAGGCATCTAACCATACTAGTTAGGCATCTAACCATACGGGTTAGGTATCTGTCCATACGGGACAGGAGGTTTCATCTATCCAATCCGGGATAGGCATCTACCCAAACAGGGTAGGCATCTATTCATAAGAATAGGGTATGCTTTGGCCAGGGACTTTAGACTCATCGGGACCATCTGGGTCCTGAGCCACTCTCTAAAGACTACGCTCCCCTACTAGGAGTGCACCGAGGTTGCCATCCTTAGGAGTATTAAAAAAATTACATAAACAAGCTTGAGTTCCGCCTTAGAATTCGGCCTAAAGCCTCGGGAAGTCAAGCAAATCCATACGGGATTCCTTCTAAGTATGCATTGAATTAATTTTAACCTTTCAATTATTATTGCACCATTTGATTAAAAGACCAAGGAGCTTCAAGAACCAACTACTCACCCATAACCAATCCTAATCCCCATCCCCGAACACCTAAGTACAAGGGACAACTCCATCCCTAGATTGCCTACATACCCATTTCGGCACAGGATCAAGGCGTAAAGTATGTTGTTCTATTTTCTAATCTATGGTTTAATGTAAACTGTTTTGGTGGGTACGCAACCCTTTCTAGGGTCAATGTCCCAGACAGTTCCTCTACAGTTGCTAACCATGATGGTAGCTCTATAGCAAAAAGGCTCAAGGTGGCCTTCCGCTTGTGGCCTAAAATAACTAAGTCCTAATTCCTATTAAAAACGTTACCCTTAAATTGTTATCATCCTCTGAAAATCATCAAGATAGATAAATTCCAAATCATCACACACCACCAAGCCCTAATGGGGTTTTCTAAGGTTTAACTGAGCGGATGTAAATTCATTTTAAAAGATTATCTTTTTAGATTCTCGATCCAAGGGGCATTACCCGCCCCTGGGATTTTTAACTTCCATATGACCCTTATTTCTCCCCGATGATTTATAGGGACGATGCCACATATGTCGTTAGTGCAGCTTTATTAGGTGTTAAGTGCAGTAGTTCAACACGATGGCATTACTCGTAAGCGTGACCCAAAGGCACCATAGATACCAAACACTGCTAAGGTTTTGGTTTCGTCTCCTCTTGTTTAGTTGTCTAACTAAGAATTCTAATTTTGAAATCATGAATCTTATGCAAAGCAATATACTAATACAATCATGAAAAAGAACTATAGTATACAAAGAATTTTTGCTTGAAAACTTGTAAAATTATAACTTATGAAAAACTTCTTGGAAGGTACTAAATTGCTTAAAGAAAATCCAATGCCTAGGTAGAAGGCCTTAGAAATGAATTTTAACACTTACTTGATTGAAGGAAAAACTTAATATTAATAAGCTTGAAGGTAACCGCATTATTGATAACCATCTAATTCTTCCACTTGAAGTAACATAAATTCTATCTTTAATTATTTCCCACAAATGATAACCTTACTTTAAATATGAATCTTAATGCTTGAAAGGCACTAATTTGCTTAAAGAAGATTAAATTATCTAATAATAATACTTTGACAATAAATTTAATATTCATTTGTTTGAAGGAAAAAGAAAAGAACTATTAACGATAAGCTTTAATAACCATAATATTTTAATCACTAATTGTTTGAAAATAAGATTAGAAGAGAGTCTAATACTTGCTAATCAACTAACATAAAATAGAGACCCTAAGAAAATTTGAATCAATCTTCTTCTAGTTGTTTTACAACCAGTGTCAATTCCTTTGCAATATTATAAGAGATAACTAACTAATTATTCCACTTGAAGTATCGTTTTACCCTTAGATATTTTCTACAAAATAATAACCTTATAATTTCCATTTTCTTTACTTCAATTTAATTCTCTAAGTGATCATATGATATGTTTCTTGAAAACTCATTTTCTCAATAAGGATAAGGATCCAATAATCTAGAACAATTAATTCTAACTTAATTAAAACTAAGTTCGTTAGACATATACAAAGAATATGATTACTTGATTTGAGATTCACAAGATAAGTCAAGTCTTATGTTAAAGGATTTCAGGTTTGATTCTCTTTTGTTTTCCAAGTAAAGTTTCTCCACTTCCCAATTAATATTAATGTTCTAACAAAATAGATTTTACTATGAAGCTCAACTATGAAAATCGCCTCTACCTTAAATGTAACTCTTCTTTTTACTAGTCTTATGTTCCCTTAAAGTTAGGAGATAAATTTAACTACTATTAGATTTAACTATTATAAATGCCTTGATTATTTAAAAATTCAACCTACTACTACTAGATGAGAGTACTATCCAAATTGAGAAAGGCCATATTATCTAGCTTCTTGTAACTTGTATAATAACATCAGTTATGTCACTTACATGATGCTTGAAGTAAACAATTGGTCAAGGACTATGAACATATTAAATTTAAACTGACGATCATAGCGATATATACTAATAATTCATATTAAATTGAAATGTCAGCTAACAATCCCAATAAATCTCATCTAACTAAATGTTTCCGAATTACAAGTGGGTTGTAACCAAATAAAAGTTTACCAACCCAAAATTTGCTTAGAAAGTAAAGTTTTCAAATTAATAATTAATAGGTAGTTCTAAAATAAATTGAAATATTATTTATTGATAACTCCAAACTATGAAATTTTAATTGAAAGCATTGATTGTCAAATATAAACCCTTATGATCATTCATTAGCAATATAATTAATTGTCAACTATAAAAATAATCAAATCAATGCATAAGTTCAGTTGGTATGCCATTTAAAAATTGATGTTGTTTGTGCAACCAAGGTCTCAATCAAGAAGTGATAGCTTAAAATGAACTGTGCATCTAGTTATAGGGATCCAAACATGAGTTAAAAAAGAAAGATAGAGATAATGAGATATGGATAGAGAGGGGGAGGAAGAGATGGGAAGATAGAGCTAAAGGGATCAAGAGAGAGATAAATGAGATAATAGAGAGAAGAAGAGAAAGGGAGGAGAGATAGAGATAGAGAGGGAGAAACAAGGAGTGTGTGAAAGTGTGAGAGATATTGAGATAGAGATACAGAGGAATAACAAGGAGTGTGTGAACAAGATTTAGAGAGATAGATAGATAGAGGATAGAGAAATAAAGAGATATAGAAAGAGGGAGTGACATAGAGAGGAGAGAGAGGGAGAGGTATAGATAGGGAGAGATAAGTATAGAAAGGAGTGAAGGAGTGATAGAGATAGGCATAGTGGGAAAGATCGATGAGAGAGAGAGAGATGCATGAAGAGGTAAGGAGATAGAGGTAGGGGAGAGAGATAGAGAGAAAAATGTGGAGATGGAAAGAAAGACACATAGAGGAAGAAAGATAAAGTAAATAGAGAGATAGAGAGAGAACAAGAGATAAATTAAAAGAATTATATTTAAATAAAAATAAAAAATTCAAAATATAACTGTTCTAAAATAAATTTTAATTTTAATAAGATAAATAATTATAAATTAAATTAAGGGGGATGATCCCACAATGCAGCAGTTAGTTGTGAGCGTCCTACATGGGAGGTCTTGGGTTCAAGTCTACTCAAGGCCCATGTGTCCCATACACAAGTAATGGCGAGATAAGGTGATGCCTAGGCATGTAAGACATGATGGCACAAGGAGATATAAGGGTGTTCTTGCCAAACAAACATGAGGATGAGGCCCCTCAAAAATGTGGTCTCACTAGTTCATAGCTCCAATCAAAAGCGAATACCACTTCGGCTGTGATTGATAAAAAAAAAATTATAAATTAAATTAACTCTAATAATTTTTAATTATTATTTATAATTTCGTAAAAAGACATAATAATTAAAAATGATTTTCAAACTTAAATTTGCTTGCTAATGGGCAATATAGGGTTAATCCTAGGAGGTATAGGGAAGATTTGGAGTGGATCAAATCGGAACAAGGTTGGGTGAAGGTTAATTTTGATGGTGCTTCGAAAGGGAATCCTGGACCTTCAGGGGTGGGGTGTGTTGCTAATGTTGGTAATATTGTATTATAACAGACAATGAAAGATTATTGGCATTTCATAAGGATATTGAGAAGGTTGTTGATGATTATGGATATAACTGATTAAAGATGTTTACTGTCTTGATATTATTATTTTGTCATTGATGTCAAGAAATTGATTTTCTAATTCAGTATGATGTTGCCATATCTTGAGAAGTATGATTTAAAAGAGTATAAAGATGTCGGTAAAAGACACAAGAAAGAATATGATGAATAAGGGGATGAATAAGGTATTCAATGGGTAACTACTACCGAGTCAAACAATGATGAGATCATGATGTTTAGATTGTTTTAACATCATACATTTGTTGTAAATTGTGAAGGTTAATACTATACTATGTTACCAAGCAAAGAACCTAGTTGGTAAACCCTAAGGTTATCGCTATCGGTTAATGAAGGCGGAATGTCTACCGAGTAAAGTTTAGTATTCACCGAGTTATAATCGAGTTGCTACCAAGTTGTAACCGAACTATAACAGAATGCATTAAATATTTGCATGCATTATTTAATGAAGGAAGCTGATGAGCTGGAACTGATTAAATGATTGGTGAGTCGTGGATGAAGTTTGTTAATCAATCTAAGGCAATGGAAGGTCGGCATGAAGATCTACAGCGCAGATTGAACTGCAATACCCTGGCACAAGTTCCAAGAAATGTATGCAAGTTCCAAGGCAGGGTAAAACATTTTTAGATCGAAAGATGCATTGAACCTGGACAAGATTGAAGATCTAATGGCTATGATTGATCATGGGAAATGTGATCAAGGAGATTAAGCGGTTACCTAATTGTTTATAAATAGGAAACTGTTGATAAACAATGTATGCGGGCAAGTGTATGCACAAGGATGCTACATAGTGATTACCAAGCACAGAAGCTTGAAGACCTGTTTGAATAACAGAGTATAGAAGCCCAACAGATAGACAAGATTAGTTCTATGTCTAGATTGTATTGAACAAATAGGAATTTGCTTTAGCATTTTAGATGTGAAGTTGGAGATATAGTTTTATTACTATTATTTTGTGAAAGTGACAGAAAATCTCTTAACCGAGTGGACTTAACAGTCTTATTTGTGAAACCCTCTAGCAAGGTGGCATTCTGATTGAGTGTTTGAAATCCTTTAACAAGGTCACTTCTAACAAGGTGAAGATCCTAACAGATCTAAGGGAAATCCCTTAACCGGGTCACATCTAGCAATGTGTTTGTAATCTTTAACATGATTTACTTTTAACCGAGCATACTCTAGAAGAGTATATTTCTTAGTGGGTCTGAAATCCCACAATGGTTTTTCCCTATTTGGGTTTCCACGTTAAATCTAGTGTTATGAGGTTTATGATGTTTATATGCTTTTGAGTTTGCATGTTTAACAGTTTTGGTTATATTACAGATATATATGTTACCAAGGTTGAATCTGATGTTTTTATGGAAGATTAAGTTTGTATTTCATGCCCCCCCCCCTTCTCATCTTATTGGCTATTGGATTTGTACTTATATTAAGTATCATAACTATCAACTAGGGACTCTGATGGAAACATCCTTGCCATAGATTCACAAAAAATGGAGAATGGGACAAACAACATGCAGCAGAGGTGCAAGCGGCAACATTGGAAATTGATTTGGTGAAAAGGATCAAAGTTGATCAATTGCATCTCAAAGGGGATTCTCAAATAGTAATAAACGCAATTGTAAATGGGAGTGCCCATGATTGGAAAATTGACAAGTGGGTCAAAATTATTCAAAGAAAATTAGAAGGTTTCAAATATTTCACTCTTTCGCATGTGTACAAAGAAGGTAATGTTTTGGTCGACTCGTTGTCCAAGTTGGCGGTTGAGTTGGCAAGGTGATCTCGATGCCATTGATTTGACGTTGGTCTTGGTGATGTGTGGGATCGGTACAGGCCTTGTTTCTTTTATTTTTGGTAGCCCAAATGTAGGGAATGACGATATTTTTTAAGGTGGTGGAGTGTGGGAGCTCAGGCATTTATTGTCTGCATTCTTTGAGGCTTCAGGTTTGATACTGTGTTTATTTCTACTTTGTGCATATTTGTGTTTTCTTGGATTTGGTCTAGAAACTTCCTAGAGAAGCGGCATGTGGTGGTTATTTCCATGGAGGCCAACTTCATCTTGAAAGCGAGTAAGCAACAAATGGCTTTCTGGCGAAAAATCACAAATGACCATTTGAAGAATGTATTCACTACATATGACCCCTTCTTTCTCATCTAGGTCAAGCAAGTTTCGAGGTATGATTTTTTGCTAGCAAACATGAAGTATAGGGTAAATACATGCATTTCGTCCATGTTTTGTGTGTGGGGCTTGGAGTGCAGTACTGTCCAAGAGGTGAAGAAAATAATGGAGCTTTGCGTGAAACCAAAATGGAGGGTGGGATTGGATTCCCTTCTTAATTACATTGGCGGAGCTGGGACGAGGGTTTGTCATGACTCTCGGTGATTGGGTGGTGGTTCCTAGTAACCCTCCCAATGTGCATCCTTTCTTTCTATGTAAATCGATGGAGGATAGAAATACTCACATATGCATTATCGTGGAGGGGTAGCGGACTATCAGAGATTATGTGATTGATTGGGAGAAAGTGTTGGTGTCTAGACTACCGAGGGAGATGATGGACCGGTCTCATCTCAAGAATAAGATGGCAGATTATTGGAGGGGTGGTCATCCATAGGGCAGAGGTAGGGGTCAAGGTGCCAGGGGCGGGTGTCGGACAAGGAGGTCTTGCAAATATTGTAATGCAGAGGTACTGTGTATTGATGGGGATGGTGAACAAGCATGAAGTTTTTTATGTTGTTTGTTTTGTAAAAAAATTGTTCCTTTTTTATTAGTTTTGTTGTGGGTTCGTGGTAGCCTAGAGGGTGATATTTTTTGTAATGCCCGCATGTTGGTAGGCAGGTGTGGTAAGGTTTGAACTAGTTTTTTATACTACCAGTGATGTCATCTTTTTTTTTATATTCACTATCGTGGAATCTGGAGGTGTCCTCGCCGAAGCGAGACTAATCCCCCAGTGTGTACGACCTGCTCACAAGGTAGCAACACACACAAAGTTAACACAGTCGGGGACTCGAACTTAAGACCATGGGGAGCATACCCATGCCTTAAGTTGTGATCCATGACCGGGCGAGCTAGGGCCAAAGCCCCTTGATGTCATCTTTTGGATTTTGGACTTTTTAATTATTATTAATAAAATAAATATTTTACTGACCCAAAAAATAAATTCAAACTTAAATCTAAAATAAAAAATAAAATAGAATAAACTAAATGCAATGTCAAAATATACAAAAATCAAAATATTAATAAAAATAATAATTTAAATTTTTAATAATAAATAATAGATATTTTAAATTGAAAAATAACTAAATAAAACTAAAACTACTTTTTAAAAATTTATTAGATCTAAAATATTAATAAAAATATGTACCTAAAAAATATAATTAATAGATTACAAACATCAGTAACATTAATTGAATCACAATGCAAATCCTAATCTTAAGATTTATCATATCTTATATTATAAGGGTTATGGTTAGGAATAGTATAAATTTGGCATTAATAATAAATATTTTAAGTACTTTTAACTACAATTTCATTTCTATGTGAGATTAAGTATTATTCGATCTAAAATTATTAATCAAATCACCACAATGTTTTTTAAGCTTACATTTAACTTTAAAGTTATAATAAATTATATTTTTTAAAATTCATAAACATTTATTATCTAATACACATAAATTAAATTTTTATTAAAAAATAAATCAACAATGACTAATTATAATTTTAGAATAAGTTAAAGACAAAAGTCTAGATTTAAAACTAACTTTCAATTCTTATTTATTCTTTTTTGTATGCAAATCATTTCATATTATTAATTTTAAATTATTAGTAAATTAAATATATCAAATACTAAATAGATATATATTCACTAAAAAATCATTCTATTTTATTTAAAAAATCACTTTTAACAAGAAAATCAATTTAAAATAAAAAAGAATTCATGTATCTAATTATAAAAAAGCATTGTATTTTATCAAATGAAATTATTTTTAAACAAAAAGCTAAGTTTTTTTTTTTTTTGTGGGATTTATGTTGCTTTAACATCTAATGGTTGTAAACGTTTCAATCGTCTTGCAAGCCTCTAAGATGATATCAATCGTGGATCATCCAATTGAGCTTGTAAAGCTCACATAAGGAATGCCTTCGGCATAATAAATAAATAAATAAAAGTTTTACTACTTGATCCATATTGAATTCACATATTACATTCTCTTTTCCTCATTGGTTGAGAAAGATTTTTCTTGTAAGAAAAGTAGAGTATCCATTCTTAAAATAATATTATGATTTTGTGAGAGTATTTTATGAAAAAAATAAATAAATAAATAAAAGTTTTTCTTGATTGGCCAGTTAGGATTGAGAAAGATTTTTGTTGTAAGCAAAGTAGAGTATCCATTCTTAAAATAATATTATAATTTTGTGAGAGTATTTTATGAAATAAATAAATAAAAGTTTTAGTAGTGGATACATATTGAATTCACAAATTTTAATTATTCTTATTTTCTTCGTCACTCAACATTCTTTTTTCCTCATTGTCCAGTTATTATTATAATTTTGTGAGAGTATTTTATCAAAAATAAATAAATAAATAAAATAAAGTTTTAGTAGTGGATAGAGATTTAAGTGAAAAATAGAAATAAGTCATAGTAAATTATAATAGTTCGATTTTGACTGCTTTCATTCCATGTTTTTTCCCTCACAATTTGTCATCTTATAAAACAAGATTAAACATGCCATGACCATAATTCACAAATTTTAATTATTCCTATTTTACTTGTCACTCAACATTCTTTTTTCTTCATTGGCCAGTTAGGATTGAGAAAGATTTGTTTTAAGAAAAGTAAAGTATCCATTTTTAAAATAATATTATAATTTTGTGAGAGAATTTTATAAAAAAATAAAAGTTTTACTAGTGGATAAATATTGAATTCACAAATTTTAATTAATCCTATTTTCCTCGTCACTCAACATTCTTTTTTCCTTATTGACAATCCTTCCCTTTCATTGTCAAAGAGCCACCTTTCCTCTCACAACATTAAAAATCCACAAGCTATTTCTTCTATAAAAAATATAAGCATTTCTAAGGAGGAGAATGTGTGTGTAAAGGTCACTATCTCAAAACTCTATGTGGATAACTTTTACTACCTTTCTTGTCCTCATATTGTGGACAATAAAAAATGCAAGAAAAAAGTAATCCAAATCGAATACATTTTGATGCCTGAAGTGTTCTATTGATCTCTCTGAATGTGATTTTAGCTATATGCTAAAAATCGACTTGCAAGATGAAACATGTGAACTCATTAAAGTTACTGCATTTGAAGGACCAACAAATGCTTTGTTGGGTGTTGGCGCAAAAGGTTTTCAACTTCTACTAGCAGAGCCTAATGGTGCTAAACAAATCTTAGACAATGTAATCAATTGTCAGTTTCTACTTGATCTCAAAATCAATTATCCCATTTGGTGGCCACGAAACACAAAGCATCATTATTGCAGTTGTTAAGTTGTTTTAGCTTGATTGCATTTAAATCTTAGTACATGTGGAACTACAGTCATATATTGATTTGTACCTCAAAACATTTCTTACTTTTGGTTATGTACAAAGTTCTATTTCCATAACTTGTTATGCCCTAAGCTTATATATAATAGTTGGGCACCCATGTCCTTTCAAATTATGTTTGCATATCTATGTAAATTGAATAAAGTTAGAATTCGATGTCTCATTTATATGATTATTAACTTTATTAAGAAAACGAGTTTTCAACAAACCTATCCTACGATCACTTTATTTGAAAATTTAAATACTAATTTTAATTGAAGTAAATTTTAGGAGAAAACAATAGCTCTCTTGTAAAATTTGAAATTGATAAGATTATGATTTGTAAGAACCATCTTAAGATAAACATAACATTACTTCAAGTGGAAGAAATAGTTAGTTTATCTCTTTATAATTTTGCAAAGGATTTGGCATTAGTTCAAGAGAAACTAGAAGTAGATTGATAAGAATTATTTATTAAGAGCTTTATTATTATTTACATTGGTTACATAGAAACTATTTAGACTCTTTTCTAATCTTATGTATCAAGATATTTTGTGTTACTTTAATTATATGCTGCATTGTATTATCTCAGAAGTTTGGTTATAATAGTTAACCAAATTATTTAAAATTATCCATGCAAATTTTTTTGTAAAATAACACAAAATAATTCTTACAAATACCTAGATGCTTTCAATTCACATTCTTTATATATATACCATTTACATGATCATCATTTACAGATAGATCACATTCTTCTAATTCAAAGGAACTTCAAATGGAAGAACACGATGAAAAGATGCAAGAAAAGTGTGCTCACCGAAATGAAATGCAACACATATGGTACCATGCAAGGAAATATATTATTAACAAAAGAAGATGAGAAAACCAACACATCCTTCCTGATGAAGCTTCCATGTCTGCATTCTCTCCATCTAATAATTCTTTCCGTCTACCATCACATCCACCTCAATTACAACAGATAATTGAGCCCAACCTTTTTACCCAAATGCAACCTCCATCATCTTTCTCTCAAAATTATTACATTGCTAGAAATAAATTTCGTTCAAATTTGGATAGCCTCTCAAACATGTCAACATGTTTGGTTTGTATGGAAAGATATCCAGGCATCAAAACTAAGAAATGTGATGGAATAACTGCTTGTTATAGATGCATGTTAGAAAATAATGGTCATCGATTCTTAAAATGGAACAATATGGATCCTGATCAACAACCTATCTATTTGCAAAGACTATCTCAAATTGAACTCAAATTGAGGAGATGTTGATTGTAAGGGTTATCCCAGGACTTCAAGTTACTTATGCTAGGGGAAGAAAACTCAAATATGGTGGCCACACTATTTGTTTTCCTTGAGATATTACTACAATTGCATCATACTTGCCAAGGTGTATACATGAATTGGATATAATAGTAGTAAACAGGGAAAGCATTGGACAAGAAAAATATCTTTTATGTCAGTAGAGATCGTGTTCGTGAAGCATTGAAATATAAGATAATCAATGACCCATACTATAAAGATGTCAAGTTAGATGAACTTGCATTAACATCTTTACCCATTGCCTCTACTGGCATATCAGACCTTCTATATGCAACAAATTCAACCACTAATCCAAGAGATACAGAGTTAACACAATTAGATATTATAGAGGACGATGCATTACAAGAGAACATGAAATCATAATCTCCATTTGTGGCAAATATTCCACTTGCACTTAGAGAGGTTGAAGAGGTGCGCTCTTTACTACAACTAGGGAAAGGGCGACCAACTCCTACTCTAAATTGGTCACCCATTTCTCCATCCCCCATAAATGAATACACCACTGAAGGATTGTTTGCAATGGCATTTCCCACTTTATTTCCAAAAGGAAGCACTATATTCAAACAACAACGCATCAAAGAAGTTAAGTTACATGAATATGCTCTGCATCTTCTACGATACCATGATAATAGATTTGGGCAACACCCACGTTTTAGACATTTCATACTAAACATACTGATGTGTCATCGAAGTCAAGCCACATCCTTTATTTTTGTGCAAAGACAACTAGATGATTCTCTACCAACAACAATTTTTGATTTATGCCAAAGACTAAAGGACTTGCCTGATGACAAGCTTGCTAACCAACTCATGCGGTTTACCTCATCAATTCGTGGCACATGCCTATTCTGGAACTAGTGTAGAGGAGAGCTCTCAGACATAGTTATTCAAATTGGTTGCCCAACACTATTCTTCACCCTCAGTGCAACAACTGAAAAATGGCCAAAGTTCCATAGTATCATGCCGTCCAATGCACCTACAAATCCATATGCAACTTCTAGATGGAGGATACAAAATATAGTTCAAAACCCACACCTTACTGTAGTATATAGGCACCACAGATTTACTACATTTTGTGAAGAGGTCTTGGAAAAACTCATTGGTGCAAAAGACTATTGGTATAGGTATAATTCTTAAACTATTGTAATCTTGTACTACAACACTTGTTACTTATATTACTCACTAAAAATTCCTTTTGCAGGTATGAGTAGCAACACAGAGGATCTGCACATATCCATGGTTTCATTTGGCTCCATGAAGCACCTGACTTTGAAAAATTACAATGGAATAACATTCGATCAATACAAAATTCACTTGACTACATTGATAGATATGTCTCTACATGGAACCCAAGAACCATTGAATTTTGAAACATAATGATTCGTAGATCTCCTATTGATGATCCTTTCTTGATGGACACAAGAATGATAATGACAACATACCCTTCCACTGACTACAGTGAATTGGAAAACCATGTACAACGCCACATAAAGTGCACCCTACAAACTCGTCTCAGGAAAAAAGGGACATCTCTTGTTTGTCATTATAAAGCCCCTTGGAACATGTAAGAGAAATCAATCCTCTCCAATGATGATAATGGCCAACCTAAACATACTCCTGCAAGAAATGATGACCGCTTGAATCTTCACAACCCATCTATACTCTCTATTTGGAGGGCCAATGTAGATTGCCAACCTGTTCTCTCAATAAATGCAGTTCTAAAATATATCGCAAAATATGCAGCAAAAGCCAAACAAAAATCTGAAACATACCATGCTATGTTATCTCGCATTTCAACCAATTTTGAGCCTGACAAACCTGCCCCAATTGCCTTTTGAAAAATTCTTACTGATACTCTTATAGATCGAGACATTGGTGCTCAAGAGACTTGCCACCTTCAGTTAAAATTACCACTCTCCATATGTAGCAGTACATTTGTTTCTTCAAATGTAAACCGAAAAAACTTTCAACGTGTTTCAATCTCACCCACATCCACAACCACATCCCCAAGTTATATAGATGCTTATATGGCACGACCTACACATCTAGAAACATTGTCACTTATTCAAGTCACTCAAAAGTGGACCTTCAAAATCAAATCCCATTTGGAGGATGATCAATCATGTTATTCAGTGACTTAGGGCAAATATCACCAGTCAAAGATATCCCTATGTATGCTTCAACTTCTTATGGGAGAATACTATGGCGTTCTTTCACAACAATTATAACTTTGAACAAAATATTTTGTCAAATTGGAGACGATCCAACACAAATTAGTTTTCTTTCCCTTCTCTCAAATTTGCGAAATGTAGAGCCTACAATTGTAGATTGGCAACTTCTAATGTCACAATCAAGCTCCTCACTCACAACTGAAGATAAATCTCATTTCTCATCCTCCATACATCTATTTGCAGTGAATGAAATGGTGTCTTCATATAATAAACGTATGTTGTTATATTCAGCAATGGCAGTAGTATTATCCATAGCAGAGCAACTTAGGGGATCAACATGCTCAAATCCAAAAGAAGAACAACTTGAATCTAACATCCTCCTATGTATTGGCCAAAAGGTTATGTTATGTTCAAACTTGTGGGTGGAAACAGGGCTTGTAAATGGTGCACTTGGAAAATTCAAAGCAATTGTATATAGACATGGACAAACACCACCTCAACTTCCATTATTTGTTGTTGCTCGCTTAAAAAATTATAGAGGACCAATGTGGGATCACAATAAACCAAAAAATGTTCCTATAACCCATGTGAGTCGTGTTGTTCATCGTCAAATACCACTAAAAAAGGCATGGACATTAACTATACACAAATCGCAGGGGCTCACACTCCAACGAGCAACAATCGACATCGACAACATTGATCGTCAAGGATTGACATTAACAACTATCTCAAGAGTTCGTGAACTGGAAAGTCTCCGCATACACCCCACCTTCACATTCAAAATATATTCACACATGCAAACTAACCCATATGTTGCTTGTTGAAAACAAGAGGAGGAGTGATTGCTAGCATTATCAAATACTAGTTCTACAAACACAAGTTAAAAGATGTCCAGGTTTGTTCACTCAAGCACTTGTTTCTGTAACTTTCAAATGTATACATTAAAACCATACTTTTTAAACTTGCAAACTATTCAACAAATACTTCCCTTAATTTTGTTTGAATTACTAAATCTACAAATATTTGATAATCAATGTTAAACAAACAAGCATGTAACAAAAGTTCTACAATATTCAAATTCTAATTATCTCTTTTCCATACTCTACAGGTACAAATTCTACAAAATGATAATTGAACACTTATTTGTAATACTATTCTATTATTACTACAAGTGAAAAGATCTCCATGTTTGTTCAATAAATCACTTGTTTTTGTATCTTTATAATGTATACATTAAATCTAGTCCTTTTCAACTTACAAACAATTCAACAAATAGTTCCTTTAAAAAATTATTAATTACTAAATCTACAAATATTCAATAATCAATGTTAAACAATCAAGCATGTAAAAAAAGTTGTACAATTTTTTACTTTCTAATTATATCTCATTTTCATACTCTACAGGTACAAATTTTACAATACTATAATTTCCCTTATTAGTAACACCATTGTATTATTAGTTACTTCCAATTCAAAAGAGTTTGCAAAAATAATTTGTACAAAAAAAGGAACATTATTGTGTTAATTGAATATATTGTTCAAGGTCCAAAACTAATTAAATACAATATCAAAGATATCCTCGGCGTACCTATTGCACACTAAGGTGTGATTGCGAGTTTATTTTCTTTGAATTAACTTATGGGTACCACTTATAACCATATACTTTATTGATTATTTTAAATTTGTAAACAAATTAATATAATCAAATTTTACTATATTATTAGAGTTATAGCATTATTTTCTTAATGACAAACAAATTTCAAAAAAAAGATAAAAGAGTTAATAAATGGCAACTCGTCTACAATTACATATATATAAGATTTGTGTTATGTTTTTTTTTATACAAGAGATAAGAAGAGAATTTGATCAAATATTTTGAGTTTTTTATTTAATATACAGAGAGATGAACAGGTACATTCGTAGAGGAAATCTTTTTGATCTCCTCAAGAAGATTTCACAGAAAGGTAGAAACATATTCTCAAAGAGTCCATTTTATTTCATAGAGGTTTATTTGAAAGATAATTTTTATATAAATAAGATCTAAAAGGAAGATAAGAATGATAATTCAAGATTCAAACTTGCAAATAAGCAAATGAGGTAGGAGAACCTGGATTGGACAAAGCACTTGCTGTCGAATTCATCCCAATCTTCCTGCTAACCTACTTCAATCCTTACTGGAGCTTCATGAGAATTCTTCATCTAAACTTAAAAATCCTTCTATCCAACATGACTAATAAAATTCTTCTACTGCTAACAAGAATAATCAAGAGCTTCAGAAAACTACTTTTCCCTCCAAGGCTATGAACTCCCTTTTTCAAAAATTTAGAACTCAATATATAGAAGAGAGAGTCATTTTTCCACTACAAAGGAATTAATTGATTTCCATATTCTTTTTCCCAAAATAATTTCATGTAAAATGATTAACTGTCATAGTGGGGGTTACATGCAAAAAAAATTGAATTTGAGATTCTCTTCTAGAACCCTCTTATTTCCTCCTACAACATGTGCTAAATAACATATTGTAGGGCTTCGGCCCTAGCTCACCCGGTCGTGGATCGCAACTTAAGGCGTGGGTATGCTCCCCATGGTCTTGAGTTCGAGTCCCCGGCTGTGTTAACTCTGTGTGTGTTGCTACCTTGTGAGTGGGTTGGACACACTGGGGGATTAGTCTTGCTTCGGCAAGGACACCTCCAGATTCCACGATAGTGAATATATAAA
The DNA here is from genome assembly GCF_030272615.1 of Cryptomeria japonica. Lineage (NCBI taxonomy): Eukaryota > Viridiplantae > Streptophyta > Pinopsida > Cupressales > Cupressaceae > Cryptomeria > Cryptomeria japonica. Next base: position 706,132,623 of record NC_081409.1, on the reverse strand, counting down.
TAACATATTGAGAAAATAAATAATTTCTAAATTAATTTATTGCAAAAATGATTGTTGTCATAGTGGGGGTTACATTTGACCATGCATTTAAAATTCAAATTTGAATTCTCCTCCATTTTATCAAAAATAAATTTTGTAACTCCTTTGTCATAAAAAGAACTATGAATAGAATTATTCTTGTCATAGAATAATTTATAACTCCCATGTCATATATTTGCTAAATATAATATTTATTCCTTGATATTTTGAATTTGAAAATTGTTTTTCTAGAATCTTCTTATTTCTCCTACACCATGTGCTCAATTAGAATATTGAGGAAATAAATAGTTTCCAAGTAAATTATGTCTTTTCTTTCTAACATTACTCATAAAATTAATAATAATAATAATAATAATAATAATAATAATAATAATAGCAAGCCATATCAAGTTCCAAAAAGAGGGTTATGACAAGATTCTTAATACAAAATTAGAGACAAATGAATTGTAAATACGAAAAATTAATCTTATCATCGATTCTCCAAAGAAGAAGTACTATGACAAATATAAAGAGTAAAACCAAAAAGAAAACTCTATTAAGAATCTTTCATAACCTTTACTATGAGATCCAACACTATTAGAAAAAATAATGCACAAATAAACTGTTTTCTAAACTTAATTAAAGAATATATTTGTTTATCAACAACAAAATACCTAGCTTTAGTGTTCTAAAGAGGTGAGCTCATAAATATTATATATCTTTAATCACCATATTTACTCTCTTTATCCAACATGTACCCACAACTAAGTATTTTCAAGTAAAAGAGTAAACATAAAAAGGTTTATGTGTAATTTTTTTTTATTAAAATTGGTGAGTTTGTAATGGTCTTTTTAATTTCTTAAAGAAAACCTTATATTCTATACTTCATTTAGTTTGAACATCTTTCTTGGACATAACATTCAATGGTCCAACTATTTTAGTGATTCTAGAAAATATTTTTTCCAAAATTATTTTGTTCAAAGAATGACTATAACTCATTTTTCTTTTCAAGAGAAATTTTGGAATTGATTTAATCCTCTTATGGTCAATAGATATACATTTCTCTAAAATGACATGACCTAAGATATTCCCTTTCTTAACTCCTAAAAAACACCTTTTGTAAGTTGATGGCATCCCATGTTCTTTGCACCTTTGTAGTACCTTCCTCAAAATTCTTCTATGTGATTGCCACAACTATTGGGAAATATAATAAGATCATAAATAAATTTATAATAATGTACTTATCAATGAGGTATTTGATATTAATGTGCATGTCTTGCATAAAGGTTGCACTAGCATTAATCAATCCAAAAGGCATCCTTTGGTAAGTAGAAATTCCCCACTTGATAATGAATGTAGTCTTGATTCTCTTTCGAATTCACCATGACTTGTCGTATCCAAAACATAATTAATGATATCATTTAAGACTCGTTCACAATTTACATCACTTTAGTCAACGAAATAACTAGATATTTATATTTATTTGATGTTATATTCAAATTTCTAAAATCAACACACAAACATATCTCACCATTTCACAAGTGCATTAGATTCCTAAAATCATTTTCATACAATGATTTCAAATTGAGTTGGGAAGCACGAAATTTGATGGTTCTTGAGATATATGATGTTAAGATCAACTAAGATTTGTGCGATTACTAACTTTTTTGAAAAAATGTATCACTTATACATTAGTCGTTGTATAAAGATTAACCCAATCAGATTGAATCCAAATAAAAGAAAAAACATAAGACATGCAATTTTCACCATTACATATTGAAATTAAAAACCAACTCATAAATATTTATATTATAAATTTAAATAAAAGTACACAACATTATATTTAAATAATAAAAAAGAAAAGTATGATGATTACATGATAGCTGATAATAAATGTGGAAGACCTTTACTAATATTTTAACTATAATTTCTCTCTTATTCTATATAAAAAAACTCTAATATACTAAAAATCAATGATATCTTGTAATTGAAATATCTAAAAGTAAAGGGCTTGATAGACCATCATGAACTCCATGCAACGACTTTAGATCTCCAATTTAAAATGATTTCAGTTGCAATATAATATGATATATTTTCAAAAATATATATTATTATAGAAATAATGTTTGGTGGAAACCATTCTCTAGATCTTTGGGATTCCATGCAACCAAAATAGGTAGGAAAAATAGTATCTTCTATCATCTCTTTTATAAATTAATATTTTGCTTAAATATCACATTAATGGTTTTTTTAATGGAGGGGAATTAACAAGACTAATGTATTGTCATCTAGAAGTTAAGAGGTCAAGTCAAGGCATATTATAATAAAACAAATAGTTGCATCTAAATTTGGTGCCTACATTTAGAAAGTGACATTTGGATTGCACGTACCCACTAACTTGCATGATGAGAAAAATTAAGATTACAAAATTTCTAAGGTCCTGGTTGTTTATCAAGTAACAATAACTTATGGAATATAGATTACCACATTAGATAAAACTCCTCAAAGGCAATGTGAATAGGACTTATACAACAGTTTAGACAATGGTTTCCTTTGATGGAGGAAAACAACTGTTGTTTCAATTCAAATTAGTATTTTTTCCTTGTTCACATAAGTGGTTATTGACAATGGTCAATTTTCAAAATTGAGATATTTTTAAAATTAGTTTTTAAAGAAAATTTTAGATTATAATAAGGTGTGTTTTATTTAAATAAAATTTATTTTTTGTTAAGTAAAAATAATATCATGAATATGACTCATTGGTGGTTAAGAAGGATAATAAAAAAAAAAAAAAAAAATTTGTTTTTTTAGAGGAGATGGATTTCAATTGTCTTAAAATCAAGAAAATGTATCTTGCATTCATGGGAGAGGTGATGGTTCATAGGTTAAAGAAGTCTTTAAGAACAATGATGCGTGGTATCAAATGCAATAAAAATGGTTATAGGTGAAACTCGTTTATCTTCAACTTATCAATATAGAGTTAATACAAAATGTATCGTCTATGTTCTTGGTGGTTCTCTTAGTTGTGAGGGAATCTAAGTAGGTGATAAAGAAGGTTGTTGTATCATTAATCAAGTCAAGTGACATTATGGAATGAAACAAACTTTGGATGCTATGATTTTAGGGTTGGAGTTTCTTTTTGGGTTTGGTGCTTAGTCATTGATCAATCTAACATACACAAGTGTATTGGTGCCCTTTATTATTAGAGCTATAGGGGAAGATGACAAGACCTACAAGCTTCTTGATAGCTAGGAAATTGAGTTCTTAAAAGCAATACCTAATGATGATCCTATGATGAATGTGGACTAATCCTTTGCACTAGAGGCGAGGAGCTTAAATATAGAAGAATAAGATAAGGGCATAATTAGCAACAAGTATGATCAGACATTCTAGAAATTAGAATAGTCTTTAATAGATACATTGTTTAGTGATAACATTTGGAAAAATACCGAGTATGTTATAATATTGGCCCTTACTTGATATTGCCTTTAAACTAAAAGTCATTTATACATGAATATGACTCCCTTAAAACCATTTTTATTGATAGAAAGATAGTATTGTTTTTTTCATCTATTTATTTACAAAACAACTCTTGTCATTTTGATTTCATTTTTATGATATATTCTTTTAATCTTTACACTTTTCATTAATAAAACTCTTATTTCAAAACTAGTTATATACTAACAATATAACATATCAAGGGAATATTTTCTTTCATTTTTAGTTTTTAAATTTTATAGAAAAATAACTTTTTAAGTATAAAGAAAATAATGAAAAAGCTAACATTTGTATATTTAAATAAATGAAACAACCTATAAAAACAATTTTTGAATGAAATTTTACTACATAGAGCCTAAATTTGATGGTTGTATGGTCATATTTATACATTTCCACCATAAAATATAACAAATTTTTTATTAATGATAGCTTGGAATGGATAATCATCGTATAAAAAATGTTTGAGAGGGGGGATCATAGCTAGGTCCTCTACAAAATTAATAATTTATTGAAATTGTAGATAAACTAGTATAAGTATCTTAAAATACTTGAGGATATATTAATCTAAGATGCTTATGTTACCTATTTTATACATTTTATTTAAATACTTTTACACTAACATGTAACCTATGTTGTACTTTTAATTTAAATATGATTATTCTAATATACATTTAATTTATAATAAGACGTGTGTTACTATTCAAAGACAACCTGGAATGGATAACTATCCTAAAAAAAAGTGTTTAAAAGGGCCCTCTATGAAATTAGTTATTTATTGAAATTGTAGATAAACTAGTATAAATATCTTAAAGGACTCTTAAAGATATTGATCCAAAGTGTTCACCCAATCCATATTGTCAATTTAATATAAATACTTTTAAACTAATATGATTTTTTAATAAGCCTATTTAAGATATTTATGTTAATTACCATTCTTTTATTATTATATATCTCACTTTTTCTTTCATTCAACTTTAAATATTTACCTAATATTTAATAATTCACTTACATCCTTTTCTCTTTTCTTTATAATTTTCTTTTTATTCATCCCACTTTTAACTTAAAAATAATACTAAATCAAATCCACAATCCATAAAATTATTTTCTTTATTCTAATAATAAATCTCAGAATATAATACACATCATAAATAAATAAATAAAAATCACTTAGTTAATGTTTTACACAGCTCCGCGCTCGCCTTCTCTCTGTTGAGGGAACGTTCCGCGGACATTGAGGAGGACAAGCAAGAGGCTAGGGACCTCTACAAGTTCCTGTTTGATGAATGGAACGGTGTCATGGATGTCACTGGGTGCACAAGGCACCCCTGTAGTTTGTTTTTTTGTTTTCTGTTGTTGTTTCTAATTTCTAAAGACTTGGTTCTTTTTCGCTGATAGTTGTTGTTAATTGTTGTTATAGTGTTGATTATGCACTATGATTTTTAATAGTTTTGCTATGTTCTCACTACTTTATTAATAAAAAACAAATCATAATGTTTCATACAATCAAATTATAATAAACTAATCAACACAAAGCATGCTCTCTCATATAAAACACTTATTTCCTAGGGCCATAGTTTTGTCTCAAGTCAAATCAAAGCATGCTCACTCATACAATTCTATTTTTTAATAATTTTCCTAGAGTCCTAGTTTCCCCTAAAGTCCAATTAAAGAATGCTTTGACATAATCAATTTTACTTTTTTTTTTAATTTTTAAAATTTTTACCAGGGCTATAGTTTTGGCTAAAGTCAAATTATCCTTTTCCCATGGGCTCATAGATTGTGACAAATTGATTGGTAATGTTTTCCATGGATTGCAATACTATTGATGAGACATTGAAAATGACCAAATTCCACTGGTATTTTTCCCTTACAAGGTAGTTTTGAAAGAATGGTAGTTATAAGTTGCAATGCAAAATCAGATATGGAAAACCCTAGAAAAATAGACACTTTATTCTTATTCTCCGCCCACAATATGAAAATTACACTTGTCCCTGACTCACACGGCACCAATTTACGTGTCTAACTCACATGAGTTATCCATCATATCGTGGTTATGTTTTCTTTTCTTTTGAAAAAAGTAACCCTAATAATGGGGGAAGCTTCTTTCTACAAAAGCTACTTTGTGTGACACGAGGCAGTGGAAAACTATTCATTGAATTTAACTCAAAGTTTGGAGTCTAGCCTATTGCCATGCATGAGGCGTTGGGTTAGGCTTTTTAAGCCATATGAGTTGTATTTTTTAACTATGGTTATTTGTGAATATTGTAATACTTCTTTAAGAAAAGGGTATTCATTATTGCATAGGAAAATATTTTGAGTTCAATTTAAGTCATTTCAATCAATGTTATGCAAATGAGAAAAGTATTGATGAGTGGAGAGATGATATTTAAGTCATTTCAATCAAATTTATGTACATATTGTGGGTATCTAGAGTTTGAAATAGTCATGTTAAAGTATGGAAAGAATGCGATAAAAATAAAGGTTTTAGTTGTATAGATAAAGGAGAATATAAATTTTGTTAATATATCAAATGTTGAGTATTTTATTATAGATAATGAAATAGAGTGCGACAATTTATAATTTGTCTTGAGATCTAGACATTTAATCATTATTATGTGGGGTCTAGTTGACAAATCAATAGGTCCACACTCGTGGAAATATCATATACCTATAGAAAGGAACTGTCTATGTAGCGAACAAGATAGTACCTAAAGAGCTATGTAGACAACAAGATAGCATCTTATATTTAACAATTAAAGGTTGATTGTATTATTTTTCATGTTATCGTGTTGGTTGCATAGACATTGCCTTTATAGAAATGATTTGGCAATTTGTATGCTTATACTTGTTGATTCACCTTTGTTGCTATCTAAAATCGTTGATATTTAAAAATACTTTCAAAGGATTCTAAATATTTTGCAAGGGGACATGTTTTTCTACTTCATTTGTTAGAAAAATTAGGGGAATGATTGAAGATGATCGACCTTTGTCTCGCAAATACTCTAGAATGGATTTGTATATCTAGATTGATTTTATTGCACTGATGGAAGTATTCATAGCATGCTCTTTTAATGAGTGATAAGATACAAGAGGATGCCTAGATGATAAATTTTAATGTAATTGAATGTTTTAAAACACAAGGGTGTGACAATAAATCATGCAAACTTGTGTTAAGTTGGCCTTAAGCAAGAAAGGAATGTGCAGGATTTGGCCAAATTTGGAATTTGAATTTTAAACATTTTTGTGTCAAGTTTGCATTCATTGGGTCAACTTTGTACAAGATTACATTACTCAAGTGGTTGTACTATCTATTATGACATTTTCCCTGAATTAATGTAAAATTACATGGACATGCAAATTTCATCATTACATTTTGGCCTCCCTTTGAGGTATATGTAAATTATGGAATGATCATGTATGTCAAAGTGTGTAGCACTCACAAATGTGCATGTAAAGTAAATATTTAGATGTAAAATGATATTATAGGGGCTAATATAAATTAATGGACTTTGTTGCATGTGATAATGTAGGTTCATTCTTTGACATATGCTCTCCATGGCGAACCAAAAGTCATAAGAGATAGAACTAAATCACACTAACAAAAGTCATAAGAGAGAGAACTAAGTGGGGTTCAAAAATTATGCACTTATGGAAAGTAGTAATTCTTTACCTTTCTTAGTAGTCATCAAGTGACAGGGAACATGAGGTATTAGCATGTTATATGTTGATGGTGAGCCTTTTTACAGACATGTAACTATATAAAAAAACTTAACATGATAATATTAGCAATAGAATATGACACCTGAAATTGGTTACATTTGTAGGATTCAAGGATTTGTAAGATCGAGAGGAAAAGATTAAATGAAATTTAATTGCAATCTTGGCATGTAAGCATGTAAATTATATAAAGTAATAACTAAAACCAAATGCATCTTGTATCAAGCAAAGTTTATATGTTGAATGATAGTCATGTTAATCATATGGGTTGGATATATCATCAAGGAATAAGGTTTGTCCCAATGTAGGGAAGTAAGAATGGTGATATGGCCCTTAATGGTCAATAAAACTCATGTAAGTGAATATGACATTGGGAAAGGCATATGCCCCCTATATAGTAGCATGTCAAAAAAAGGTGATAGATCTCTAGTAGTAATGAAAATATTGATACATGGAATGACATGTAGTTGGTAATGAAAGGAAGGAATGAAGTACATAAGAGTTTGATAGTGAACTGCATAGGAGCCAAGGATCACTTGAAACAAAGATAAACCTTCCACGCAAGTGAGAAACAATGAAAATCCTATCTTGTTAAAGAATGAATACAATACATACAATATAATACATCATGTCTAATGAGGTAAATTCCTATTTATATATACAAGGGTGAGACAAAGAAAAACATAAGATTGTGACATGTGCCTTAATATTATGACTACACAAAAATTAAATTCCCTAACTTAACTACTATGATAGGTAGAAAAAATCACTCATAACAATTACCTCCTAAAGAATAACCTAGGGAGAATGAGAAAACATGCAATGGTGTTTTAGATGCAAAGCCTAATGAGGTACCCATAAACAAAAGAACCTTTCATAAATGGGGAAACGATAAAAAAATACGGGACACCCTCCAAAAGGGAGAAGATGAAAAAAGTGAAATGAAGAAAGGGATGACTCAAGATGACCCCTCAAGGACTGCTTATTTTGTAAATGTATAAAATATGCTTTTTGAAGCATGTGAAGGGTAAAACTCTATGTAAGGACAAATTCCATTTCATAAAAGAAGAAGAGAGACCATACAACCTCCCATAAATGTAAAATATCCTATAGTGATGGTGGATGCTTGATAAAGGATGATGGTGTATTCATCCTCGCTTTTCATTGCATGTGATTGAAATTGACTGAGAGTGTGTGGAATTGATTGAGAGTGTATGTGAATAAGGATGATAAAGCATGCAATAAACATGGAATTGGAATATCAATTCCTTGTCTTTGATGTAGTGTGGGAGAAGGAATTGGTACTAGCTTAATGAACATGCTAGTCTAGGATCCCTTTTCCTACATTTCAGTATCCTCCATGTGTCCAAGCATAATGGGGAACCATGCAACCACACATCACATTTCATGCCTCATATATACATGCCACATGACATATCAATAAAAATCATAATTGCGAACCTCAAAGCTTATGATAGACAAATCCAACCATTAACCATAGGATTTCTTTTATATGTTCAACCTCACACAAATACAATTGTATTGTTGACAAAACTACGTGTCTCAAATTTATGAGTGCACAAAATTAATAAGTCAAAAATTCACTTTTGGTACTAAGTTTTCTCAATATTAAATATATTTCCAATGTGCAACCCACACATAAAATATCTTACCAATTTATGTCAATACAACTATATTTCTTGTACAAGGTGTACAACATCCTTTTTCCTAACATTCTCACACTTGTATAAATTACATAAGGGTCAATTTATGAAACACATCATCATATCCAACCATGAAACCACATTTATCTCTAGCATGTCCTTATGCTCCATCAAGATACCTATACTTAGATGTAAGGTGACTACGAATGCAAGACAAAATCCTCTCATCCTCCAACATGCCACCTATAGGATAAAAAAACAAGCCAAGGGGGAGATGCATTGATACAAATATCACAAGCATCAATTTCAAGATTAAAAAAGGTTCCAATATACTATTAAAAGGAAAAAAACCACGTGACTAGAAATAATAACCACGTGAAATGTCAATCCATCCAATCATTCATACCTCTAAAGGCATCCAAAACCATCAACACAACCCATAAATTACAACAAAAAGCTCCTTATATAAAACTAGTGAAGAACATACATATCTGGGAACTCCCATTGCAAGGGTGATGTCAAATTTGGCAAATAGATAAAGGCATAGCAATTCTAACAATCAATAGTCAAACCAAGGATTGAATAATAATAAAAACTATTAAATAATAAAGAACAATCACAATGATCCGTGCATGCAACAAATAATTGCTTCATAACCTCTTATAACTAGTTTCCATAACTCTCCTATGTCCACCACACCAAACAATGCGAGCTCAAACCTCTATAAAGTAGCTACAAAAAAAACTTTCAAATCATATCACATAGTTCATTTCCTTCTACCAACTCATCAAAGTGTTTAAGTTCTACCAAGTTAGACCTTCTTCACAAACTCAACTAAAAATGTTAACACCCAATTGTTCAATCTCATGGAAAAAAATAGAGAACTAACTAGATCAACATTAAAGCTCCAACTACACATCTATAGAATCTAGGAACAAATCAAGAAAAAATGATCTAGCATCTCCTCCAAGGATATCACATTCTCCAATGAAGATGTTATGGTCCCGAGTATCATGCAAAAACTTTGACACATGATCAAGAGTCCATTGCGATACACTACCAAGATATCCTCTTAATCAAGGATCAATTGTCAAAATTGATAAGTTATAAACTAACTCTTCAACAAAGAATTTAAGATTATTTTATGGTAAACCAATATCTCAACATCTCCGAACACAAGAAGATATTCATCTTTTATAAATGGAGCTCAATATGTTAAATTAACTTAATTATATAAAATAATCATGATCAAAGAGTTTTTCCATGACACCTGCAACTATTGCAAATGATCATCCATTAACATTTGATGAATCTAGATCACTACCAAATATCCCACTAAATTTGATACTGAGATATCTATGAAATCATGATAACCATCTCCTAAATAAAAATACTCCATGATCCATACACACTCAACTATAATACTAGTATATTTAAAGAATAATATAGAACCAAGATGTCCAAACCAATAAGATAAATCACCACCAAACCATTATCGAAAGATCCTTATAAATTATTTAGCTAAGAAATCAATGACATCATGATGTAAAATCATGCTACTAGTCCCAATAACCAACTATCAATAAACTATATCCATCCTCTCATTCCAATACACCATACCAATGCACAAATGACCAAATATAAGACCAACCAACCAAATCTATATCAACATTGAAAAGACCTGTGGATGTAGACAATTCACATCCAAGTCATCCCACTACAACAAATAGGTGGCCAACCTATAAACTACATAACTCATCAATCCCATTTTGAACAATTACAACATGAAAACTCACAATCACATTGATGACTTGCAAATTGGGATAACAAATGAGAAAACGTATAAATGTCAAGACTCAAATGTACCATGTCACCTATAGATCCGATTTATCAAAAATATCCATAATTGAGTTACCATAGTCAAGGAACCAATATAAGCATCTATGAGATATGAAAAAACTCCTAACACTAAAATACGTCATCACTTGTGATAATTAATCAATCAATACCATAACCTATCAACTCCATAATGATCATGTCTTGACAATGATCAAATGTACATGAATATCCATGGCACCATAATCATCACCATCAATGTTCGTGTACTCAACTCTCATGAAACTAAGACTCCTAGTCTCACACATGTATCAACCATGTCCTCAAACTATATTATAACTCATGTGCCTATCTCCATCAGAATCCATATTTTATAAATACTTGTAAACCTATATCAAGGATCACCAAATTTGATAAGTAAGTACTATTATCATCATATTGTTTTCATTAAAGGCATGCTATCCTTCAAGTTTTCTCCCACCAATTTATTTGGGTTCTTACACAATCACACCTTGAATATCAATATTTTATAAGTTCTCAAAAAAGTAGAATCATCCCTCTATTCATGCAAGAGAATGACCACCTGGTCCAATATATATTTTGCAATAAATTATCTCCACATCATATTCAAAATCTAAATTTTGATTTTATATGTGAAAGACATGACATTTTGACCTACTATTTTCAAAAGGCCTAGGAATGAAATCACTCTCTCCTCAATCACTTTCTTTTATAATATCTCAAAACTCTAGGTACATTAATAATCCACTCAAATCCTTTTTTTAGCATATAGTACATTGAGGATGTGCATATTCCACTAGAGTAACCAGTAAAATTTGTATAGAATCATGCCAACCAATGTAAACTTTGAATTGCCATTTTGCTCTTCAATTTTCGTCACTACAATCCATCTTAAGATATAAAAAATCCAAGTATGTCATATTTTATTTATGAAATTCCATTTCTATTTATGTAGAACTTACCATTGCTCAAGCACACAAAAACTTACAAGTGTGCAAGATTCTCATCCATCCATCTTGTCAAAGACCAAAATATCATCCAATTATATGACCATAATGTCTCTTAGAAACGGCTTCAAAATTGTATTCATCAAACTCATGAATGTACTTGGCACATTATTCAACTTGAACAATATTATCAACCATTTGTATAAGCCTTTATTTGTTGTGAATTTAATCTTCTTCTCATTTCCTCAAAATTTAATACGATGATATTCACTCTTTAGATCTCTAGATTAAAAATTATCTCTCTCCTCTATAATATATGAATTCATCCATGAGTGTCAATGGAAACTTGTATATGATGGTTATCTTATTGATTATCTATGAGTGTACACATTTTCCATTTTTCACCCTTCTTTGGTATACTTAGTATACAAACTATACAAATACTCATCTTGTAGGTAGATTTTTTCTTCCACTCACCTATTTAGTTATAGGCTCATGTTAGGGTTCATCTTTTTTATTACATTGTTTGGTAGATTGAAAAAAAAGAATCAAATCCTTGTAGTAATATACACATTGATCCAATATAATAAATATTTTATATTTAAGCTACTTACGTAGATTGGGAGATCAAACCTCAATTCATTCCTTGCCTTCATGAGTGCTACTAAAATATTTTCCTTAGTGGATAATTCTTCTAAAATTAATGCACCACCCTCACATACTCCTTGATCTACTTGCCCATCATAATTTACATCTACAAATCCCTAAATAATGGACTAGTGGATATATATAAAAAATTATTACACTTCAATTGTTTGAATCCTAAATAAAAAATGGGTCATCTAACTAGCCAATTATTAACCAAAAAATTAAGCAAATTATACATGTAATCGAGACTTGTGTACCTAAACCTATTTTTTGGTTATGGAAGATTGCACGACTCCTAAGATCCTCTCACATTAACTATCCCAATTCTAGTGAAAGTGCAACACCAAGGCCAACCTTAGGGGGTGTAAGATCAATTGGGTTCATAAAAAAGTAAAGGAAATAGTTTTTCATTAAGTTTAATCTAGGCCAATCCAATAAAATACATACCAATAAGCAACACTTGCCTGGATTGATAATTGAGTGTACTATGGGAATTGTTAGAGTATTCGGGTATTTACTTGATTAATTAAACACTATTTGTTTAATTATTTAAGTTCCCTTTATCTCTTTTACACTTAAGCTAACTTTAGGTGCATATAATTAATTATTATATTAATTAATTATTATGTGCAAACCTAGGTTTTCCCTTTTAGGGTTTCTTGACCTATTAAAGGTTGAGTTCTTTCTTTTCATTGTATGAAGAAGGATTATTATTGATTACACATTTTTGTGAATATCGAGCTCTCTCTTTTTGAGCATATTTTTTGTGTATTCTTTCCTTCTGTGATTTGCTTCACTGCTTCTCCTTGTAACAGGTTTTTCAGCTTGCAGAGATCATTTGGGCTCATGTGGTGTTGTATTTTCTCAACTCCTATATAGTTCTTTCTTTTCATTGTATGAAGAAGGATTATTATTGATTACACATTTTGTGAATATTGAGCTCTCTCTTTTTGAGCATATTTTCTGTGTATTCTTTCCTTTTGTGATTTGCTTCATTGCTTCTCCTTGTAATAGGTTTTTCAGCTTGCAGAGATCATTTGGGCTCCTATGGTGTTGTATTTTCTCAACTCCTATAGGAATGTGTCTTCTAAAATAATAAATTCTAGTATAACAAGTGAATTTGACAAAATAAAGGTACTTATCTTTATGCACAAAAGAGAGGAACAATTCTATTAATGCACTAAATGTTCGATGCCTCATGATCATAAATAGAATATGCTAGCTTATAGCTCACATTAGGATTTGCACAATTAGTTTACACTATGTGGGGCCAATTCATAGATCAAAGTTAGATTTACATGTGTGGAAATGCCTTGCACCCATAAAAATAATTTGGTAGCCTACATAATTATGCTTGTTGATTTTCTTGATTTGTCTTTGCTCCTTCTACCTTCTTTAATATATAAATTAATAGTACTTCAAAATACATTTCTGGGATTATCAATATGTCACGAGGGAACATGTTTTCCTAGGTTAATCCTTAGAAAACTTAGATGCACAATCAAAGACAACATACCTAACCATGAAAATGCTCCAAAATGAATATTTATATATGAATTCGTCTTAAGTTGCTAATGGAAGTATTCTTAGCACACTCATTTAATGTGTGATTAGAAATAAGAGGATATTTGAAGAATTAATTATCATAATCAAAGTCCTTAAACAAATATAAGGACATAAAAATGAATCATATTAATTTGTGTTTAGTTATCCATAAGTGGGAAAGGAATAATTAAGATTAGGCCAAATATTGAATTTAAATTTTAAAAATTTGAGGGTCGACATGGTTGAGACTAGGTAAACAATAATGTTACATACCCCCCTCCCCTTGTTCTAGCATTCTATTTTAGAACCCCACCCCTCAATGCTTCCCATCCCTCCATAAACATTTGCAGTAGTCCTCTACACTTGGAAAGAAAGGGCCCTATCTATTTTTGTCTAGAAAAATTGGAGAGCTCGTAGTCTAATTTCATCCCCAAGTTTGCAATCATAGAGTTGACCTTGTGTCCATAGAAATGATTAAGGAATTTAAACAATCTTATCAACATGAATAATATATAAATAGAAATAAGTACATGAATAAATGTAATTAATATTTAATCGTGAAAAATATATCATAATTCATATGCATAAATAAGACATGAATAAGTATATAAAATCATACTATCTATTAATATATCTATATAAACTTCTAAAATAAATTTAAAATTAAATAATAAATACTATAATATAAATAAACTTCACCATCAAAATTATTTTTATTTATAATTTCTAAACATTTATAATTTAAAATAATTCGATAACATTTTAATCATTTAATTTAATGATAAATTATATAATTCTAAAAGTAAGAGAAAAACATAAACATTGACATCATTCTTAAAATAAGGTACAATACCTCTTAGCCCAACTACATTCTATAGGTGTGAATTAAAAGATAGATATCATATCACAAAAGTTGACAATATAACAAATTTCAACTATGATATGTTGTAAAATTAATTAATAATAATAATTTAAGAATTTTTTTTTTTAATTGTATAGATAAAAGTGATTGTTGAAGTGATATAATAAGAAAATTTTAGAGATAATAAAAACAAATCAATTTTAATTCAATTATATAAATAATTAGATTTTCGTTATTATTTAATGTTTTTAAAGTAATTATATAACAATATAAATTATAATGATTATGAAAAATTTCTATTTGTAAATTGAGAGAAGTGGATTCTTTAAGTTTAAAATTTTAAAAATACATAAAATATTTGATAATTTTAATCATTTATTATGATTTGATGAATTTTATTTAAAAAAATAAGGGAGCACCTTACAAATTAAGATTTGAATGGTCTAATAGATGAAAACTAAAAATGGAATTACCTACATATATTAGTAAATTTAAATATAGCTATCAAAATCACATGGCGTGATTATTTTCATACAATCCAAAGTTTGAATTTGCATCTCAATTGCATCTTCTACACATCAAATAGAAAAATGCTTTCCAGATTTTGATCACAACATTAAAAAAAATTGGGGGTATCTGCTAGTTTCTGCATATGGAAAGTATATTTTGTAAAATAATTAAATCAAAAGCATCCCAAGTTATTATTGATAGAGAAATAAAAATATTTTAATATTTTTATTAGCAGCTTAGATTTGAGTTCTATTTTCTTTGAAAGTTCATATTTTTTCATTTATGGTCCATTGGATCTACTTGAATTATAAACAACTAAATTATATAAAAGTGCCAAAATCTAGGGGGTGGCTCTCAATATTGAACCAAAGGGGGGTTGTCTTGTGTTTTGTCTTTGTGCACTTTTGTATTTCCTCATGCACTTTATTTCTATGTTTGATTTTTTTGTTCAAGAGATCATGTCTCTCGCACTAGAAATCTAATCCCAATTGAGTATTGTTCATAGTACACATAATAAATGGAAAATGCATATAGTAGAATATTGTTTTAGTCATAAAATTGATGAAATGATGCTACTTCTTCTCGATCATGGTATTGTCTTATCTGATCATCCTATTCCTATACATGCAAAAAAAAAATATGGTCTCACTTAAACATCTTAAGAGACATAACCATTATTTAGGGATGCAAAATGTACTTCCGTGACATTTACTAAGATATCATTTCCCACATCACCTATTGCTACATCTTTGGATCTTTCTAGATTGTCTTGCCTACATGAACTTTTATAGTGATATATTATGTAGATATTCGCGAGTTGACATGTATCTAACTCAATCATCATCCATTTTGACATTAGTTAAAGTAGTATCATGTATTCTCTTTAGTATAGTTGTCACCATACATCCATGGTTTTTAAACTTGAGTTCTATATGATACTTGGCTCATGCTATGAGCATTTGTCACAATTCAACATTTTCTTGTAGATCATTGAGTATCATTCAAAGGCATCATCCAAGTATATTTGGGTCTTGTACAAAAGTCAGATACATTCATCCTACTCCCTACATATTCTTATCTGAAATGGGAAGTCATCTTGCATAGATTTGTGGTGATGTTGCTTCCCGAGGAGATAAATATAGTTAAGCATTCATGGATCATATTCAACACCTAGCATCAATCATCTAGTAGCAAACATAATTTTGAGGAGAGGTTACATTGTTTATCTTCTCATCTCAATTTTGGGAGGGAACATTTCTTTGTATGGGGTTCGTTCCTTCTCAACTTTTTGTGGGGTCACATAGACCTTCTCACTTTTCTCTCTCATTGAGGGAACATTTATTGTACAATATGTGAGTATTCCTTGGGGTTTCATCATCACGATTCCTCTTTTATCCTTTATCTTCTTTACTTTTACATTTCACTGTATCATTTCTCTTTTTGAGAGGGTTTTTTTAATTTCCAGTTAGGCTTTTAGCCTTTACTCTATTTATGATCAGTTTGTACATGAGCACCTAACATAGACTAGTAATCATGACTCATCATCTATACATTACTCCCTATGTTTCACTCAATGGGAGGTGTTGGTGTAAATAGTGACATTATCTATGTAGATAGCTTTAAGCCTACCTAGGAGAATTCCTATTCACACTAGTTTAAGTCTCTACTTTGAAATTTTTTATTTTTTGTCTCAATTCATGTGGTTGAGACACTTGTATTCATATCACATGACTCCTCACAAGAAGTAGTTTCCACATGTGAAGAATATGGTGGAGGTCAAGATCACCTTGTGGAAAATAATTCGTATCAAATTGTTGGATGTGAAAGACACAATTTTGGCCCGTTCATGGGTTCCCTAGGGTTAATCCTTTGTGTAGTGTTCTTCAAACTGATGAAGTGAGCTGGTCAAAACCTGAGAGGAGCTGAGTGAAGATTAAATTTGATGGGGCTTAAAGGGGGAATCCGGGCACCTCAGGTGCGGGGTGTGTGGCTTGTGATGACGAGGGGAAGATTCTCTTCATAGGTGCTAAAAGATTATAGGATGGAACTAATAATGAAGCTGAGGTTCAAGCGACGTTGTTAGCTACTGACTTGGCAGTGAATATGAAGGCTTCAAAAGTCCACTTGGAGGGGGATTCCCAAGTGGTGATTAATGCTCTTATGAAAGGTGACACCTCGTGCTGGAAATTGAATAAGTTAATAACTATTATTTGTGAAAAATTAAAATCTTTCCAAGACTTTTGTATTTCCCATGTAAAACAAAGTGGAAATGCTTGCCCTTGCTGATGGTTTGTCCAACATGGTGTGTGAGCTCTCCAAAGGTGAGGTGAGATGGTGGGATAGCAATGATAGCAATGTGCGATGGAGTTAAGATGGCCTGCCAAGTACAATACTTCTGCAAATTTGATATGTGCGACTTGCGGCCTGCTTTTTACCCAAGGAGCTGAGTCTGGATCGTGTTTTATGGGAAATTAATGCCGAATGTTTTTTGAAATGGTGGCGGTTGTGGTGCGTGCCTTCATAATCGCTAAAATTGGTATTTTCGCTCATTCAATGTGGTTGTTGAGCGTGTTTGGTGGGGAAGATTATGATTTTTTGCAGAGCTTGACGGTTTGGAGAGGCCCGCTTTCTGAGGTCTTGTTCCTACGAAGAGGCTCGAGAACATGTTTTTGACGAGAGAACCCCTATTTTTGAAAGTGGTTCGACTAGTTCTTGGCGAGGAGGTGGCAATAATTGGCCATAGATATCGTTTGAGGGTTGATATCTATTCTCTCATCATGGCTTGGGGACTAGACTTGGGTTACTCATGCGAGGAGGTTAGGAAGGTGATGAGGATGATTATTCCGAGTGCATATCTTCTAAACACGGAGTCTCTACTAAAGTGGGCTATTCTGGGTTGGGGTTTCAATGTCTCTGAAGGCATTCTAGAGGAAAATGCAAAGCTCTGGGCTAGACACTTGAAAATTGCTTTTCTGCAATGCTGTGAGGAAGCCAAAGCTAGGTTTCGAGATGACGTGAGGTGAGGGTGGGAAGGTCTGGTAATCTATGTTCAGATAATGGAGTTGGAAGAAATTATCAGACAAGCAGGAGAGGAGGCTAGGATGGTGGTTGAGGTGCAGAGAAGGCGACCGATTACCAGGCGTCTTTCAGCGAAGTTGGCAAGACAAATCGAGTAGGGCGGTGCAGTTGGTGGTTTGGACAGGTTGGGGAATGTTCCAAGTTCACAAAATGCTAATGAATGAAGACTAATGAAAAATGGCAAACAATGGTACCTCTCGGCACAAAATCTTTTGTTTTAAATTAAGTTATCCTGTGTTTTTTTCTGTTGAATAGTTTATGCCATTTTAGCACGATGTAATTGGACTTCTTTTTTAACAATAGGGGTGGAGGAGGATGTTTGTGTCTGATGAACACCATGGTTTTGATAGGGTGGTTTGGTGTACATAAGGTGGTATTTTGGGTGGATGATGGTTTATCATGTACTGTCTTAGTTATCTTAATAAAATCATAAAATTACCGATCAAAAAAAGAAGAGAAAGACACAATTTTGTTATTTGGTGACGGGGGGATTAAAATCATCCTTGATGTTTTACATATGCTTAGATTGGCTAGAAATCTAATTTATTTATCTAAGTTGAACAATTCAACAATGCATGTAATATTCGATAAGCGTGGTTTCAGATTGGGAAAATGAAGCTTGGTGGTAACAAGGCAAACAGACTGAGAAATTCGTTTAGGTTAAATGCCACTCTTCTATGTAAACCCACCTAAGTGACTAAAAAATATTAAAAGTACATGTATGTTGTGACATCATAGGTTGGGTCACATAAGTGAAAAAGGTTTAAATACCATTTTGGATAAAAATTTGTTTGCCGATTTCTCCTATTTTGAGCATTTTATTTTTTTGAGCATTGTGTGTTTGAGAAAAAAAACAAAGCATATTTTCCTTCGGGAAATAAATCAAAACATATTTTCCTTTAGGAAATAATAAAGTAAAAGAGTAAATTAGAATTTATTCGCATGGATGTATTTTGTCTTGTAGATATATTCTATTAGAAAACCTATTTTTTTTAATGATGCTTCAAGATTTACCTTAATTTATTTTATGAAATATATATATAAATTTTTATTAAGTTTAGAGAATTTAAAGTCTTAGTAAAGAAGCAACGATAACACAAGATAAATGTTTTGAGACTTAACAATGAAGGAGAATATTGTTTTAAGATTTTTTTTAAAGTTTTGCAAGCATGTAGGTGTCATAAGGCAAAATAATACTCCTTACACATGTATCAACATAATGTGGTTGTAGAAGAGGCGAATCAAAATATATTGAAAAGAGTCAAAAGTATGACAAGTGATACACAGTTTGATATTTGCTTTTAGATAAAAGTTGTGAATATTGCTAACTACTCAATTAATCGATCTTCTTGAAAGTTTCTTAATTCGATTCACCTTATGAAATGTGAATATGTAATAAACCTTCTATTTCACATTGAACGGTTTTTAGCTTTAGGACTTTTGTTCATGTGCCTAAAGCAAAGTATTCTAAGTTAGTTTTAAAAGCACAAATAATGTATTTGCGTTGGGCATATTGAAAAATTAAAATTTATAAGCTTTGGAATCCTCTAATGAAGAAAGTTGTTTAATTTAGAGATGTGAATTTCAAGGAATTTAGAGCTATTTTTATTCTAGAAACAATCAAAAGATAAAGGAGAAAAAATATAATACATTTTGAATTGAAACAAGAAGATGCACATAAGAAAAAAAATGATGGATTTGAGGATGAAGAGGAAGAAGAGGGTCCAAATGAGAGTTTTGAGCAAGATGATCCTAAAGCTATAGAAGAGGTTGATCATGCAAAAGAACCAGAGGAAGAGTCCCTTCCACTTCTCAAGAAGAACCACAAGACAACCAACTCTAGTTGATAGGTATGGTCCACCAAAATCTCTTATACTTGTTGATTTCTTTGTTGTTGATTTACATATCCTTAAATCTTCATAGGTATCACACATAATAAATTTCAAATTTGCAACATTAAAATTCAATTTTTATATTGTAGTTGTTTGCCTTCATTTCTAACATTTTCTTGTAGCGAAATAGATCTTGAATGTCGTTAACATATAGAGGCTTGATTGATACACTTAATGTATATGCAAAATAGATAAGATATTGTATTTTGTTTAGAGTATGCTCTTGATTAGTCCACAATGTATTCTCCTTAAGTACAAATGAACTAGGAAGTTGTATTTAAAACACAAGCTTATATGCATGAAATTTAGATTTTAGCATCCACAATAATGAGTAATTTTAAGATCTTGGGATTGATAGCCTTTTAAAGTAGAAAATTTTATTTATAAATCTAGGGACATAATCATTAGAGATTTTGTCTAGGGACATGATTTCAAATGTGCGATTCGATCTTGGGTTGAAACAATGCTAGGTACAAAGTGTATAGGGTTTTGAGTATGTTTGAGTGTTGATTAAGTCTTGGGTCATGATTGCACCAAGATGGCCAAATCATGTGCCTAAGGTTGGGGTCCCATGGAGGGGGGCTTTCCTAAAAAATAGAGCTAGAGTTGTTGAGGGTTTTTAGGAATATTTAAAAGCTACTAGTCCCATGAATTTTGTAGTGCAGTTAGGCTTAAAATTTTAAGCTCTAAAATTTAAGGAAGCTAGTGGTCTCATGAATGTAGTACCTTTCTCTTCTTTACTTTGTGAAGTGATAAAAACAAGTGATAAATAACATCCCTAAGATGGTGGGGCAATTTCCTATTTTCCAAGAAAATATTGCTAATAATATCGTAGCAATTTTTTTTCTTTATTGGACCTAAAATAGAAGCTTAAGCCTCCCCATGGTACCCCACCCTAAGACACTAATGCAAATCGACATAAAACTAGAGTAAAAAAGAGTAATGACATGCACATTTATATTTCTATGAGGGGGTGAAAGCTATTTATTGAAGTTTTTTTTCTTGGTTTATTTATGAAGTTTAATGACTCAATGCAAAGTCTCAATGTTCTAAAAGTGTGATACTCAAAATATACCTTGATGAATTTAGAGGTCAATTTTATTTAATGCAACAAATATATAACAAATAGACTCAAAAGTCACTAATTAATTGTTTGTACAATTATATAAAAACTTAAAACATTAATTCACCTATATTCTTTACTAGAATTAAAAAAAATATATTATAAATTTTTCTCTTTTCCAAAAGCCACTTTTTCATTCAATGCACCCACTATTAAAAGTAATATTTTACATGATTAAAAAATTCTAGAATCTCATCTATCCCCATATCTAGAACAAAAACTTTCTTACCAAGATAGAGATTTCAAAAGAAACTTCTTGGGAAACTCTAGAGTGTATATTCAACCTAAACCTAGAGCAAACTATGTACCATCTCCCTAAAATTTTCCAAAGACTTCATCCTCCATGAATGTAAACTTGTCAACTCCACGCCATAATTGTAAACTTATCAATGTCTTGAAAAACTCACCCAAAGTATATTTTCAACCTATACCTAGAGCAAAACATTATACCCACCATCTTCTTTAAATTTTCCAAAAGAAACTTCTACGAGGACTTTATCCTCCATGACTGTAAACAAACATGTCAATTGGGGGCACCAACCTCCAAAACCTCACAACAAAGTATAATTAAAACCTTACCAAACTCTAGGTACCAGCCTTATAGGCATAACTTAAAAAATACTAAGGTAGGTATGGGCCCACCAGGTTGGTTGTCCTCCTTTGTATTGTACCAGGAAAAGAAGATATAATGCTACCAATCTTGGCAGCTAAATATAGCTTTCACAGGTAATAATAGAGGAAAAATAAATTAAAAAAATAAATAAAGTGAGATCCGGACTCCAACGAACAGCAAAACGCGCTGTATAATCCACCTGGAGAATATGCCGGCATTATCCACTCTAATCCACGTCAGCAGGGTTTTCCCCCTCAACGACGGGAAGGGTGGGTCCCGCCATTAAGGCCCTAAGTAGAATAAATACACGTCTCCGAGCCCACACTAGGCTCTCTGCATCGAATGTCCTAGCGATTCATTCGTTGGTCAAGGATCGAAATCCACGAGTCTCTGTGCTGCTGGTTTTTTCCTTTGGGGATTGGTTTACTGTTTATGCTACAGAAGTAGTTTTCGGGGGTCTATTTAAGCTCTGGAGGGCTTTTTTGAGCCCTTGAGGTGAAAAGAAATTGAAAAAAAGCCAAATTGTTTTGTAGTTTTCAAGTTAAGATGGGGGAAGCTCTGCTTAGTTCAATGCTTACTGAGATTCTGATACCTATTTGTGCTGTTGTGGGGATAGTGTATGCTCTAATTCAATGGTTTGTTGTGTCAAGAGTTAAGGTGGTGCCTGGTTACTCCAATGGGTCCAACAATGGCACCAACAGCAAAAATGGTTTTACTGAGTATTTGATTGAAGAGGAGGACGGTGGTAATGACCACAGTGTTGTTACCAAGTGTGCTGATATCCAGAATGCTATTTCTGAAGGTACGTATCTGGATCTGGGTGCTGTTTTGGGGGGATTTTGGAAGTCGTTTAAGCAAGCATTTGTCTTTTAGTTTTAAAAGGTAAATACCAATGGCTAGTGCGTTTTATATATTTCCTTGCAATACCCAATATGTTGTTACTGAACTTTTTTCGACACCCATTTGTTTTTTAGTTACTCCTTTCAACATCCACTGTGGTTTTTTCTTTTTTTTTGAACATTTTCAGGGGCCTTTTCTTATAACCTATTGAATTTTGAGTTATTAAGTAGTTTAGCAAAAACACTTTGGATTCTGTTTTCAGATCTGAGTGATAGAATTTGAGTCAATGCTTAGAAATAACCGGAGATCTGTACGCAGCTAATGAATATTTAGTTGGGGATTGAGAATTTCGATAAGATAAGATAGGATAAGATGGGCTTTTACTTGTAATAGGCTAAAACGATTTGTAGAACTTGTGAAAATTTATTTTCTTGAATAGTGTTTCTATGCATGCTTAGTTGTGGGATTGTTGCTATTGACCTAAGTGTCGTGGACCTGTGAAGACGTCTATGGTTGTTTAAGTGAGTGTTTTTCTAGGGGCCAAGTTCTAGGACCTATGAAAATGTATTTACCTGTTTTTGAGATTGTTTCTTGTTTGAGATATTATTTTTAAAGACGCCGGATTACAGAATCTATAAGAAAATGTTTACTTGTTTTGAAGATAGGTTCTGTGGATGTTACTTTGCATGTGAAGTTCTAGAGTCTATCATGATGTGTTTGCTTCTTGAGAAGATTGTTTTGATTGACGGCAAGCAGTAGAACCGATGGAAATGTGTCAAGTTGTTTAGGAGACTCTGAATATATGTGCTATGGTTTGTACTCTGCATTTAAAATATCAGGGTCCATCAAAAGCTTGTACTTGTTTAGAATATTGTGTTTTAATGGACATTGGGCTGTAAGACCTATCAAAATGGGTCTACTTGTCTAGGAGGTTGTTTGTATGGGGATTGTAAGGAGTTTTTTTTCTTTAATTTTTAACTTTTTGTTAAATTTTAAAAGCCACTTTTGAAGCTTTGTTGGATTGACCATTTGAGTAACAATTTAATTGAATTTTTTTAAGGGCCTATTTCAGGTTGAGTCTTTAATAGAAAGGATTTGCCATGCCTATTTTTCTGGATACCAATTATAGTCTTCGATTCATGTGTATCATTTTTGATGTTTTATCTAGTTTCAGTGTCAGTGCATCTGCTTCAAGTAATCCAAGTGCTAGGTCATCACTCTGTTTGTTTATTCTTTGTTTGTATAACTTAGGTTGGAATCTGGCATCTGAATCAGAATGAATTTGTTTGTAGTGTTCTCTCTAAAAGTAAAATGTGGTGGTAGTTCCTTTCATCATTTTTAATTCAATGTTATAAATTCTTTAGAGATTCAAAAATGTTGTTTGTAGGGTCCTCAATGATCTCTTAAGATAAGCTGATTTTGGTTAAAATAGAACGTTAGATAAGTTTGTTTATTATCATCATGTAAAATCTTGATTAGGGTTGCTGCTATTTTGCCTTTTAGCAGTATCAGTTTCTTCGTTCATTTCTAAGTCAATTGTAAACTGTTTATAGAGAGCTATTTTTCGGTGCTAGTTATAGATCGAGTTGTAACATGCACTGATGTGATCTGTCAAGTGAAATATCAGCAATATGTTTCTCAGTTCTCACACACTTTTTAAATTTAGTTTATATTGACAACTGGTGCTTAGTTTATTACTTTAGGCTAGCAGTAGCAGGTAGGCTTGCATACTTTAACACCCAGATTCTTTAGGGTGCTTAATTTGAGGACTACACCAAAGGCAAATTTTGCTTTTAAGTGATGTGCTTGGTTTCAAGTCTTGGCTTGGCAATAGAGATCTCACAAAAGCAGGCATATTTTATGATTGCATTACTGAGAATTATTGTGTATCAGAAGATTCCTTTGGGAAACAGAAGATTTGGGGTTTAGGTTAAACATGAGAAGCATGCATCTTATATTATACCAACAATCCAAAAGTGGCATTAGCTGAACATTTCATGATATTAGTCAAATATGCTAAACATATGGAACATATCATGATATTAGTCAAATATGCTAAACATATGGAAAATATCGATATGTCCCGTGGCTTCATATTGATGAAAGTTTGTATTTTGATTTTCAGTATGATGGCATTTCTAGTCAGCTTGTCTGTAAATAAATTAACTACAAATCCCTTACTTGTAAAGTGCATTTGTTTAAGTAGCATTTCAAAACCTGCTGCAGTTTGCTTTCTGTTGTTTCATTGGCGTTCTTGTATTCTAAATGTTAAATGAGATTGCGTTCTTGTATTCTAAATGTTAAATGAGATTCTCTTGACAGCGATATTTTGCTATCCTTAAAGAATGTCGACATGTTAGAAACGTTAAGTTGTGTGTATGCACGGGGCACTTTTAAATGCCCATTTAGAATAAGGCAATTCTGTAAGATGGTATTTCTGGTCTATCTGTCTGTAAGTAAATTATACTTCAGATACCTTACTTGAAAAGGGCATTTGTTCTAGTAGCATTTCAAAACATAGTGCTGTTTACTTTCTGTTGCTTCATTGGTAGCATTCTTCTATTCCAAGTGTTTAGTCAAATTCTCTTGAGAGTTATAATTGGCTATACTTAAAATTTGAGTGTCAAAATGTGAGATTTTAAGTTTTGTGGATGTAAGGTGCATTTTTTAAGGCATATTTAGAATAAATCCTAGTTAGGTGATAGTTATACTTTGAATCAGATTATAATTGACTTAACCTCATTTTTTAATCTGTTTTTCAACAGGTGCAACCTCATTTTTGTTCACCGAGTATCAGTACATGGGTGTTTTCATGGTCGGCTTTGCAGTTATTATCTTTCTGTTCCTTGGTTCAGTGGAAAAATTCAGCTTAAAAGATCAGCCATGCACCTACAACAAGGAATTGATGTGCAAGCCTGCTCTTGCTAATGCTGCTTTCAGTACTGTAGCTTTCGTACTTGGTTCATTGACATCTGTTTTATCTGGATATCTCGGAATGAAGATTGCAACATACGCAAATGCGAGAACAACTTTAGAAGCTAGGAAGGGTGTTGGAAAAGCTTTCATCACTGCCTTTAGGTCTGGTGCCGTTATGGGATTTTTGCTTTCTGCAAATGGACTGTTGGTGCTTTATATTAGCATTAATCTTTTCAAGCTATACTACGGAGATGACTGGGAGGGCCTTTTCGAAGCTATTACTGGTTATGGTCTTGGAGGTTCCTCCATGGCTCTATTTGGCAGAGTTGGTGGTGGTATTTACACTAAAGCAGCAGATGTTGGTGCAGATCTTGTTGGAAAGGTTGAGAGGAACATTCCTGAAGATGATCCTCGAAACCCTGCGGTGAGATTGAATTTAACTTGAATCAGATATAAAATTGATTAGCATAAGTGACTGAAATTTGCCAACCTTTATGTCTATATTTAGATGAGATTGTGTTTTTAATAATTTTTTTATTTTTTATTTTTGTGAAAATGTATCCAGGTTATTGCTGACAATGTTGGTGACAATGTTGGAGATATTGCTGGCATGGGGTCAGATCTGTTTGGTTCCTATGCTGAATCCTCATGTGCAGCTCTGGTTGTAGCATCAATCTCATCATTTGGAACTTCACATGATTTTACTGCAATGTGCTTTCCCTTGCTCATAAGTTCAATGGGTATCATTGTTTGCTTAATCACAACTTCATTTGCCACGGACATATTTGAGATAAAGGCTGTGAAGGAAATTGAGCCTGCTTTGAAAAAGCAGCTTATTATTTCTACTGTATTGATGACCGTTGGCATTGCTGTTGTAAGTTTTGTTGCATTGCCATCATCCTTCACCATATTCAATTTTGGTGAACAAAAGGTTGTCAAAAACTGGTATGCAATTCTATTTAGTTGATACCAGTAACTTTCCTTTCTTATGGTGAAAAATGTTGAATTTTGCCCAGATATTTGGTTGACTGACTGGCTTACTACTACTGCAGGCACCTTTTCTTCTGTGTTGCTGTTGGTTTATGGGCTGGCCTTGTAATTGGTTTTGTCACCGAGTACTACACCAGCAATGCGTACAGGTGGGAAAAAAATTGCCATGATATTTTTAAATATTTTATATATCCTCTTCATTTTTGAAACAAGTTAATGATTTTTATTGAAAATCTGTGCTGCAGCCCTGTACAGGATGTTGCTGATTCGTGCAGGACAGGAGCAGCGACAAATGTTATCTTTGGGCTGGCTTTAGGATACAAATCTGTCATTATTCCCATTTTTGCCATTGCAATTAGCATATTTGTCAGTTTTAGTTTGGCTGCCATGTACGGTATTGCAGTAGCTGCATTGGGAATGCTCAGTACTATGGCAACTGGATTAGCTATTGATGCATATGGACCCATCAGTGACAATGCTGGAGGAATTGCTGAAATGGCTGGCATGAGTCACAGGATCCGTGAAAGGACTGATGCTCTTGATGCAGCTGGCAATACCACTGCTGCCATTGGCAAGGTAAAAATATGCTGTTTTTATTGGTTTGCTTAGGTGAGTGCATGGGTTTTTAATGTCATAATCCTATAATGATATGAAATCTGATTTCCTTTACAGGGCTTTGCAATTGGATCAGCTGCATTGGTGTCACTTGCATTGTTTGGAGCCTTTGTTAGCCGTGCAGCAATTGCCACTGTTGATGTCTTGACCCCAAAAGTTTTCATTGGTTTGATTGTGGGAGCAATGCTTCCGTACTGGTTCTCTGCAATGACAATGAAAAGTGTGGGCAGTGCAGCTTTAAAAATGGTTGAAGAAGTTCGCAGACAATTCAACACTATCCCAGGTCTCATGGAAGGAACTGCCAAACCAGACTATGCAACTTGTGTAAAGATATCAACCGATGCTTCTCTAAGGGAAATGATTCCCCCTGGTTGCCTTGTGATGCTTACACCTCTGATTGTTGGTACTTTTTTTGGTGTGGAGACACTATCAGGTGTCCTGGCTGGTGCCCTTGTCTCTGGCGTGCAGGTAGTCATTGGTTTAATTATTTCTCCTCTGTTTCTTTGTTGTGTGTTATTTATTACTTCTGCTAACCATCTGTCTTCAATTGGGTGTATCAGGTAGCTATATCTGCTTCAAACACCGGCGGTGCTTGGGACAATGCAAAGAAGTACATTGAGGTGAGTGCCTTTTGGATTGGCACTGATATGTGGTGTTGATAGTGTTGGGTTTCGAAATTTGTCAGTCATAGTTTTGTAATTGCATGTTTAATTCCCTGCTTGCTGCTGCTTGACTGCCTGACTTTCATTACAGGCTGGAGCATCGGAACATGCCAGGACACTTGGTCCAAAGGGTTCTGATTGCCATAAGGCTGCTGTCATTGGTGACACCATTGGAGACCCTCTCAAGGACACATCTGGACCATCCCTTAACATTCTGATCAAACTCATGGCTGTTGAGTCCTTGGTGTTTGCTCCATTCTTTGCAACCCACGGTGGTCTGTTGTTCAAGCTTTAGAAATGTTCCTCAAGCTGTATTTAGCGGAATCAATTTTCTCCTCGAGTATGATGTTGAAAACTCATCAAATGTTGTTATTGCTCTCTTGTGATCGGTAGTGGCAAGTTTATTTAGATATTGTTAGGTTCCTGGATAAATGCCCCTAGAGGGCGATGGTTCTAGTTAAATGTTATTTGGCTACTTGTCCGTTCAATTTTGTTACCATTTTTCATGAAAATATAAACTACTCTGAATTATTCCGCACCCAGTTGTCTGGCACAAGTTTTTACACCTTTATGAATCATGTTTTGGATTAGGTTATTGTGTATATCAGTATAATTACTTTCTATAACTGTGCAATTTCTTATAAAACGGATAGATGAAATTAAGGATACACATGAACTGTTTGATGATGGGCAGTGCAAGGATCATAGAATTTACAGTGCAGCTGTATTTGTATGTTTGTTTTTTCTACATTCACTTTTGAATTTTATTGGTGAGACAAAATATCGCATAAGATCACATGTCAGGAATTTGAAAGCTTTTAATATTTTTATGGTAAGATCAGAATTCCAGAGGTGCAAAACAAGGTCGTATATATACATAGGCCTGGTTACACTTTTAACTGCACATAAGATTAATCTAGATTTTTCAGAATTGTTTCATGACTTGTTAGATATGCTGATAGAAACTTTGTTATAAAATTATTGTTGTTCGGAAGATGGCTGGATATATAGTGGGATATGCTTGAGTTTTGTTTAAAATAATCTTTCATTTGTCAGAAGTAGATGATAATTCATGGGTAAATTACAGATGGGTAAGTATCCAAAATCCAATCTGGATGGGTATGCTTGAGTTTTGTTTGTGGTGGGCTATGCTTGACTTTTGTTTAAGGTAATCTCTCACTGGTCAAAGTAGACATTTCATAGGAAATTACAGATGGGTAAGCATCCAAAATCCAATCTGGATGGATATGCTTGAGTTTTTGTTTAAGGTAACCTATCATTGGTCAGAAGTAGATAATAATTCATAGGAAACTACAGATGGCTAACTATCCAAATCCAATCTGGATGGATAAGCTTGAGTTTTGTTTAAGGAAAACTTTCATTGGTCAGAAGTATCTCATGGGAAAACTACAGATGGTTAAGTATCCAAAATCCAATTGGTATGGATATGCTGGAGTTTTGTTTCAGGTAACCTTTCATTGATCAGAAGTATCTAATAGGAAATTTCAGATGGGCAAGTGTCCAAAATCCACTCTGGATGGATATGTTTGGAGAATCAGGGCGATCAATAGTTTTGAAATGGCAGGAAACCTTTCATTAATCAGAAGTATCTAATAGGAAATTTCAGATGGTTAAGCATCCAAAATCCACTCTGGATGGATATGTTTGGAGAATCAGGGCGATCAGTAATTCTGAAATGGCAGGAAGGACACATATCTAGCGTAAGGAATAATAAATGTTCTCTTGTAGTGGAAGTCCTTTTCAGTGCCTACACCTGACAAATGAATGGTTGTACTTGATTGGGGAGCATATTGTCTATCCAGTAAGCATATTGTATGCATGACAATTGACTGCATTTACAATTAATTGATATTTATGGTCAAATGTGCATCAAGTATGGTGCATAGACATTGCCACTTGTACTACAGTTAATATGAGTTTGCAGCTTTTTTGCATTGCACTACAAGTAATCAGAGTTTGCGGCCTTTTGTATTGCACAAATTGTACTAGGTATATATGGTTGTGTTTGACTGGGGAGCACTAAAAAGACGATAATTTTATCCTATTGCAATACTTTACTACAGTTATCTGACTTTTCAAGTCATCTTCGAGCTCTTCTCTGTACAAGCATGTAATTGACACGAGTCTATAAAATAAGCAATCTCAATGTAGAAATAAACATGATGTCAAGGGCATAGCAAAATTTGTTTAAGTTGGGGATTCCAATTATTTGTCCCTACTAGTGGAGAGGATCTAGTAGTTGAGCACATTAATTTTAATTTTGTGCTTTGCAAAAGCACACTAGTTTTGTGCCTCGCAAAGAATCATATGGTTAAATTTTAAATCATTCTCAATAGTTTACAGTGGTGCATTTGGTAATTTCCTTGCTTATAACTAAAGTTATGTGGCCGCATCATCACATATGATGCCACATCAATATGCTTTTTGTTGAGGCTTCCAAAAAGATCCCTTTAAAATTAGAGTGGTAGTTGTACATCAAATCATGTATTAATGTGATGATGTGACATCACATGATTTTTTGCTTTTAGATTCAAGCAATGCATTTTTCTCAATTATGGGTGTACTCCTGATCAATATTAACAACTATTAAGCCAAAACTATTAATGTTATATTATTAGAAGATGACAAATGCTATCACAACTCTTGAAACATGCTCAACTATATGATACTTTCCTCTAACAAAACATATTAGTCATCTATTGAAAATGAAAAAAGTTACATGATAATATTGAAATTTACAGTTGAGATGGCATCTCAAGCCTTAAGAGATAGATAACTACAGCTAAAGCCATTAAAGATAACCTATATTTTGGGACACCCTTCAACAAGAAAATGAAAATCTGTCTCCAGAAATCTGCAGAACCATGAAATCAGCTGAGCTTGATGGCATATTCCAATCTAGGAAACAGAAACTGCAATAAAATTGTCTCATAATGTTATCTACTTAATATCTGGAGCAACAGTTATACACAGAGATTTAGGCCACAAACGAACACCGATGAAGATATTATTGCATGATAGTTGATAATATATATCTTACCGGACACACTCATGACCTGACATTTCTGTCGGCACCATTAAAGGTAGGGTTTTTTATACCCAGATTCGTTCCAAATGATTCTGCACGGTTTATATTGCATCAATTAATCAGCTTTGGTTCCCCATGCCATATTTAGCTGTCTGTCCTTTTTCGTATGGACAAGCTCATCATAATTAGGAGACAAAACTTACACTACAATCAAGGGACACACTTCACTAGGAATGTACCCTGCCTCCATTTTAATGGTACACGCACTCCAACTTATTTCAAAGTCTCAAATAATTGACGTCTAGTACTGTGTGCATGCACTCCAAGCTCTCTGGAATGAATCCACACCTTTCATTTTCCTGTTCTTTGAGGCCATAGGATAATAGGGTTAAGATTATGTTGGTGATATATATGTCTATTTGGAAATTTTAGAGGGTAAAAGTGACTATTTTGTATTTTATATTAATTTTTAATTTTTTGAAATTAGTGTTTTAATATTTATTTCGATTTGATTCCTAAATTTATTAGGTCTTCTGTTTTTAGGATAATATTTGTTTTTAAGGTTTATTGGTTTTAGATTGGATTGTTTGTATATTTTTTAGTTAAGATAGCTTTTTCATGAAAATTTGATTGTTATTTATTGATTTTGTATATCAAAAATGTTTTGAATTGAACATATAACATTTATAGATTATTTCATTAGATCTCATTAATATAATATCATTTGAAAAACTCACAATAGATCACATCATTGGATATTATACATTGTATATATCATTGAATTTTAATGTGTCATATTTTATAATTTTATTAATTGATAATGAAGGTTAATTAATAATTAGGAAATGTTTCACATTAGAAGTCATTGATCTCGTGAAGATGTTTTTCAACTCTCCTTGTTCACACACATTCATATAAATAGATAAACATTATTGAGTAAAAAGAGGGACTATCATAAAAAGATTGGAAATAATGAATTTGTGAGATCACAAATGAAGACCAACAACCTTGATAACAAAAATACAACTAACACATTCAAAACATCACTGTTTCAATTTCATTTACATTTGCATTTCATTTAAACCAAAAAAAAATACCATTTATCAATTTATTTGACCTAAATAACTTTAAAATACAATTTGTTTTAAAAGACCCCTAAAATAACATCTGCAAGGTGCACGTTTTGTAATTATGTAAGTATTTTATTGAGCCAGTTGCATGTGATTGTTGTTTTCGTGAAAGCCAAGAAAGTATTGTTAAATTGTGAGTTTTGGTCCAACATTATCAATCAATTTGATTGTCTCAAAAAATAAAATAAAAATAAAAAGTATTGATTGTCTCAAAAAAATTTAAAATTAAAAAAGTATTGATTGTCTCTTGTTCCCTAACAACGTGGGCGGCCTAATCATGTGTTTAAAACGTTAACTTCAACCGACATAACTTCAAATAAATTAATTTCCATTTAAAACAGGAGGATTTGCGTGTATTAATGCCAAATAAACCAAATTGGGTTGCAGGAGCATTTTGGTTTTCTAAAACATTGTCTAGTTAATTGTTATTTATTAAAAAATTCAAATGCTAGGGTGCATTGGATTAGGTTTATTTCTAGATGATTTGGGTGGATTCAATATTTTTTTTCGTAATAGTTTAGTTAAAAAGAATTTTGATGTAGATATATTTTATTTTGGTGATATTGTAATCTTTGAAAGATTTCATATATATGTCATTTAATTATTTTTAATTTTTTATTTAATATTTTAAAATTACAAATATATTTATTATTTCATTTTTAATTTAAATATATTTTTCATAACTTTAAATTGTAGGTAGATGTATGCAAGTGATTCATATTTATATAGTTTTTAATTGTATTGTGTTAAGTTAGGTGGGATTGAGACTTGAATTATCAACGTGTAGTTTGCATTTCATGTTAATTTGATGTTATTTCAAATTTTTAAGATAATATAACTAATCTACTTGAAATTAATATTATATGACTGAATTTTGTCATGAGGACAATTTAGTAGAAGATGCAATTATAGTAAGTGTTTTTAGAGTCAGCAATGTTTGTTTAAACTTTATTATGTGACAATATAGTTTGAAGACACGTTTTATGAATTTGTCATATTAACCCATTGAAAACCCTATATTTAATGTAGATTGGGAAAACCAAATTTTATATTTTGTTTTGAGTAAACATTGAAAAGATCCATAAAAGATACATCTCTCACTATAATAATAATCCTTAACAACTTTTTTGTTTATCTTGTGCTTGTTTTGATATTTCCTTCTCAATACAATAAATAATGTTAAAATAGTGTATTTCTATGGATGAGTTAGCATCAAACATGTACTTCACTTGATTCTAAGAGCTTCTCAAGTAGTCTA
Source organism: Cryptomeria japonica (assembly GCF_030272615.1). NCBI lineage: Eukaryota > Viridiplantae > Streptophyta > Pinopsida > Cupressales > Cupressaceae > Cryptomeria > Cryptomeria japonica. The sequence continues at coordinate 706,099,191 of NC_081409.1, read as the reverse complement.
GACCCAAGCACCCTTAAATCTATTATTTTTAATCATGGGTCAAAATCACAAGTGAAGTCTTAAACATTTTGTTGGAGGATTTTCTCTTCATTGAATATACTTCGAAACTCACATCTCTAGATTTTTAAAATCCATTGCAAGATAAATATTTCAACCTTCAAACTAGTAGATTAAAAATCTGAGAAGAGGCTAACACAAGACACACAACACTAAATTGGGCATGCATTATGCAATTAGATTTTTCCTTTGACTCTCTTCATGGCTTGTCCCTTTGACTCTCTCAATGGAGTCGAGGATTGCATCTCTTTAGCTTCCTCAACGAAGCTTAAATATTCACATACATATAATTGTTCATGTTCACGATCACCTTAGTCGAAGGTTGAACCATAATTCTAAAAATTATGAGATTATGATAGATGCACTTAGCTCTAAATTCAAAAAATAATTTTGATTTATGCATTAAAATTTAGATGTCTTACGATTGACAATTAATATTTTTGTCTATATTTTTTCTTAATATTTATGTGGTTCTGTAGGCTTTTCTTGGCCACTTTTTAGTTGTGGGTCTATTCAAATGTTGTGGATCTTATCCTATTGAATGTGAATATTCATTTCTTGATTTACTTGATTTGTCTCTATCTACTTTTCTATTTAAATTGAAAAAAATTATGAATATCTATAGATGGATGCTAGGTTTCTATGGGACAAGTTCTCCTAGATCAACTCCCATAAAATGATTGGATTTATAGTCATACTAGTGATTGAAAACAATAAGCTTTAGACATGCAAATGTGTTGAGAGTAGTACGATGCATAACTAGTTTCTTTTTAGGTGCTCTAATTCAAGTGTCCCTTGCATATGCTCCTTTAATGTGAATGCTATTTTATATCATTTGACGTGTAATACAAATGGAATTAAATCGCTTTAAATACAAATACAAAGTAATAAATTTTACAAGCACAAGTTTAATTAGTTCTAGGCAATAAATGAATGGATGGGAGTTAGCAAAATATTGAATTTGAATTTTAAAGTTGTAGGCAAAAGATATGTGGGTGTGAGATTGATTACACATGCACGCGATTGATCCACCAAATTATTTTTGAGAGCAACCACTTTAGATTTTAGTGTTTTGCTTCCAACACACAAAAAGTTTTGATTTTGACTTATAGTTCAAAAGTTATGATAAAAACAATAGACACCTATCACTTCACAATTGAGATCAACAAAATGCATTAAAGTTTAACATAGAACAAACAATCACTTCTATTGACAATCATTATGACTAAAGAATAAAAATGACTAAACTATACGAAACTAGGAAGAACAACCATGATTTCTTTGTAAGTGATTGTAATCCCGTATTTACAAGATTTTTGGTAATACCTATTCTCATGTTTCAACACTCATCTCCAATAAGATTTTCAAAAGGCTGTCTCCATTATTTTATTTTGTATAAACAAGATATAAGGGTGCAATGGTTTCCATTTGTAGAATAGTTGAAAACCTTTATTTCTAGACTTCATCCAAAGTGTCTCCATTTTTTATAGTATATGGGTACCATCTATCATCAATAACCTCTTCATTATAGGTACACTCATATGTTAGATTAGTTAAAGAACACATTCAACACCAACAAGTGATATGCTCTAGTCTTAGGGAGAACTTGGCAATAACACATAACTAAATAAAGCAACAAGTTGATCAATTCTATGCTAAAAGGACTTTTGAAGTACAAGATTAAATTATCTTTGTGTGATTACACAACTATATAAATATATTTTATTCCAATAACATAAGGATAACAAGCTAGCACCTAAGTATTATGGCAATAGCAATTGGAGTTACCTAAGTAAAACAAATACATCCAATCTTCTATTTTTTCAACTTGAAGGTTATTGAACGAGTAATTTTAGAACTTGAGGGAATCCTAACAAACATTAAGAGGATACAAACAAGGGCAATCATAGAGTATTTGATCAAGTTGAAAAATTCTCTAGTTTAAGATGGTATGTGAGAAAATGAAGATTTTGTGCAAAAGCATCCATGGGCGATTTGTGTTGAGCACAATGCTTGTCTAAAGGGGCAATATGTTATGCCCTTAACCCATTGATTGTATTGGGACACACAAAGTTGACTTGTAACTAGCATAATCCTTAATTAAGTAATTCAATCATTTACATATCTTATATATGTAGTTTGATTGGTCTTGGTGGTATCCAAGGTATAAGTATGGTATATATATGAGGTAGTTAATAGTCATTCATTATTATATTATGAATTTTATTGTTGTTGAAGACTTTTGTGGTGTTTTCCCCTTGAATTTGCCTACCATTCTCAATTATTCACAAGTGTTTGCATCATATAAATCATTATATTCTTCTCTTGTGCAAGTTATTTCATTACATGGTGGAATTGCTATAAAGGTTTAGACTCTACAAGTTTACTATAACTATTTGATTATTGAATAATACATTTAGTTGTATTGGGGTGTGTGGTTTCTCTTGATAAAGTTTTTCCATGCAAATTTTTATTTATTACTTTTGCTTTTATTTCTTTGTAATCATATGATTAATTTAATCTCAACACATACCATCTTTGATAGATTAGTGTAGGAAGTGCATTTCGCACCACTAATTCCTTTTCTTAATTATGTTTTGGAGTAAAATGTAAAACAATTAAAAATTTTAGGCCCTCTTTGGAAGGGAAAAAAGGTAGCTAAATAATTTTGTAAGATTGGTGCAATAGTTAAAGAGGACTAGCAAATTGCACACTAAACTTAATAGTTTTTATTAGATATGGATCATTTTTATTCTTTCTTATATTTAATAATAATCTTGTGAAAAATACTTTCTTTTATATGTGAGCACACCATCTTGTTTAAGTGGAATTTAAACTAGCTTCTTGTTCTTCTAATAGAAAACCTAAATTTAAGGGTTGGTATAAATTGAATGCATATTGCATTTAAAGAATAATGATTGTCTAGCCATGTCATAAACTACTTGGAAGCTTTGGAAGATGACTAAGAGTATGTGTAATAATGATTATTACATCTCTTAGACTTTTTACATAATAGTTTATAACACTTCATGGGGACTTATGAAAAACTAAGGCTAGAGAGAATCAAGGATATCTCATTAGAGTTGAATATTAAAAACTTTAATGAGGACCCTTTTTACCTAGCACAAGTAATCAAATTGAAATTATAGTGTCAAGGTGTTATTCTTAGGTATAGGATGAATTGCATTAAGGTGATAAGAGTACAAGATATATTCTTTTGATATCCTTAAATTTAAGCATTCCAAAGAAAACATTGAAGTTATTGACATTGGATGGAAATTCTCTTTGTACCTAAAATGTATTAGCAAGATTTTTTTCCCTCCTTTTTTAAAGAACATGTTTTCATCTAAGAGTTTATTGATAGTTGTATACACCTAAAAATGGTCTGAAGATAATTAATTGACTAAGCAATTATTTAATTAATCTCCCTCCCCAATTTAATTGAATTCATCAACAATTTGATTAAATCCTCCATTTTCATCTACTTATTAAATAAATCTAAGGATTTATTAAATAGGTTCATTTCAATAATCCCCTTTGATTAATTAATTCAAATTAATTAATTCTCCCCCATCAAAATCATTTCTTCTAATCTCTGATTAATTAAAACAAATCAAATTTATGAGTTGTTGAAATTAATTACCCATTTTCCTATTAATTGAATTTCTAAATTCAAATTCTCCTAACTTTTAACCACCTAACCCAACCATTCCTAAACCTAACCCATTCTACCTACCCCCATGTTCCCTTTCATCCAACCTCTTCTAGAAGCTTTGTGACACTTGTCACTAAGTGTTCCCTTTCATCCAACCTCTTCTAAGAAGCCTCTTGACATTTGTCACCATAGAGATGACAGATGTTCCCTTTAATCCAACCGCTTTGCCAACCTCCTCCAATTTAACCATTGATATCTTCATATCAATCTTGACCGTTGATTCCTGCCACCTCACCCCTAGCCTTGAAAATCCTATAAATAGACCCCATTTTGGAGCACAAAGGGTCCCAATTCACCTCATTTGCATCTTATGCATTGTTACTATAGGCATCTAGCTTCTAGTTTATCATTTTAGCAATGTTATCATGTTCAATTTTAGCTTAATTGTACATTCATTGTAGCTTAATCATGCTAGATCAATCATGAATCATATAGCTTAATCATGCTATCCTTGCTAGCTTATGCATCTTCATCATTTAAATCCTCCATTTAAGTGTAGTCAAGTCACTGGAATTTACATAACCAGATCTGAGAGCAAAATTCATACTCCCATTTACTAGGAGGCGATAGATCGCTTAGTAATGGTTTTAGCTTTCTTTGATTTAAATTCATTAACCATGCTTGTAATGATCTATTGAGTGTTTTGCGTTTGCAGGTATAACAGGTACACACTTCACAATCCACGACATTTTGGCGCCCACCGTGGGGCAGAAATCATCATTTTCAGCCTCTCAAGCTTCAACAAACATCCATCTCTGCCGAGACAGAATCAGAATGTCATACGAGTTGATTTTCCAACTTGTGCGAACTACCTTTTAGTCTGGTACGAAACATCATCCTGTGTCATACAAATTTCTAACTAGTGAATTCTGTGTCATACGAACTGATTTTCATTGTCGTACGAGAGCTAAATGTATGTCGTACTAATATCTAGTTGCTAAATCCTTTGTCGTACGAGTTCATTTTGGTTCCTATGTGAAATCTAAAGTTGTGTCGTACTAACTGGAAAATTGTGTCGTACGAGTCTCTGTCTCTGTGATTTTTAACAGATTGCATGTTAGGGTTTTCTGATTTTAATCCGAGCTTCACTAATGCTAACCCTGATTTGTTTGTGAGCTTTTTGGCAACCTAACTCTTTTCTGTAGGATGATTTACGAAGATACGCTTGTCAAAGACATAATTCAAAACACAAATCATGACTACTAACGAATTTATTTTGCAGGTTGGCTAAGAAAAATTCGACTAAACTTTGTGTATTCAATTAAATTTTCTAGGCACACTTCAATTTTGCTAAGGGAAATGAACCATCATGTATTTTGTGTCTTTGATGATAGGCGAGTATGCTCTCACCTTTCTTAGGTGATCAGAAAGATAGACTCATCTTTTGTTTTCATTGGTGCATTTCTTTAGCAGGCCTGCCCTCCAGCTTAAAAACTCTTAAAACCATTACGGCCGGTGTGAGGGGAACGACCTAAGTGGGAACGACTAATGCCAAGTAATCCAACCCACTACAAAATAAACGTGATTTGATGAAAATCAAGTCAACGACAGTGCTCAGGAATAGTTCTCCTCCGTACCTTCGGGTATATCAAACCTTGGTTTTCAAGGCTGGGAGACCTCTTAATTGAGTATTATACCCCGATGCGCCGAACATATCCCTTACTAGTGCCGGTTAAATTAGAAGCTACCCGATTCACCTCCGAAAGGGTGATAATCTTTGTGCAAGAGAGATAGTAACTCTCCCAAGACACTTGCCATATCGTGCCCCCATTAGTGTTTGGAGTTGGATAATACGATGTTGAGAATCCATTGCGTGAGACTCAGCGGCCGTATTCTGATTAGCTATTGGGTGTGTACCTAAGTCAGCAAGCAAAGGTTTTCATTCTCAGCCAACTTCCTTAGGGTCTAGCATGCTTGGAGTCATTTATCACATCTTGTGTTTGCTGTGTATTCATCCCCAAATTGAAAAATCAGACATCTAAAAACTAGAAAACACAAGCAAAACACCAAAATTCACAAAATCCCAATTCGGCAAAACAAACACATTTTTCATTGCCCTGTTATATGTCGTACGAGTCAGGTTCTCTATCGTACGAGGAAACTGTTTTGTCGTATTGCTAAGGAAGTCTTGTTGTACAAGATTCTGTTATTTCAAAGAATTTTTTTGATTTGTCGTATGCTATTGTATCTTTTGTCGTATGATTTAGGAAGAAGTGTCGTACGAGTCTCTATTTTTATCAGTCTAGAGTTGTCTCTTTGCATGAATTTTTCAGGTCTGTCATTCTGCTTGATCAATTCATAAACACCTGTTATCTATCGTTTGGCGCTTAAATTGTCTTCTTGGTTTGCTTGGTCAAGTTATCATCTGTCAAAATCAGACTCTAGAAGATAAACACCTCAAGATTCTCAAGTGCTCACCCTCAACAAGTTCAAGATCTAAACATCTCAAAATACATTATCACCTTCTTTGATAAACTGATCACTCAAACATAGTTTCTCATCAGGATCAATCATCCTTTATCACGAAACTGAAACGTTTGGTCAGGATAATATTTTCCCACATCATAGGATATATTGTTTCTACTGGACTTGGTTTTATCAAATCATCATCATTGCACTCCTAAACCGAAGATCGAAAAACTTGCAAACTTTTAAACACTTGAATTATCTTTGCATGTCCTCTCATTCTAGCGTGTCTATGTAGTACCCTACTAGTTTGAACTCATTAGACTCATATTTTATTATTGGTTGTTTTTCAGTAGATACATTACCATGATATGTTATTCAGATTTTTATGACATTATGCTTTATCTGGAGATGAGATGTATATTTTATTTGCAGTATTTCAGTACTTGTGATTTATGGCATTTTATGGATTATTGCTATGTACTGACATTTTACTTTATTTATGCAATGTGGAATTATATGTTTGTGAGTGTATTGGATGCAAGGGGACGATTTTCCTTCACTCATTTCGGTGAGATAGGGAATGTCGCGATTCTCCTTCATCGATGTGTACGCCATGTTTTCTATATTGTATATATATGCATGTGTGGTTCGATGATGTAGGATATTGCAGGTACAAGTACCGGGTAGGTATAGGGTATCGTCTCCACCTGGTTTCACAGGTCTGAGTGTGCCTTATATTTTTCGATGGAAGTGGAGGAGATAGTAGTTGACCCTATTTTTACTCAGTTACACTCGTATAAGTGTCGTCAGTTGGTCGTCTTGTTAGTTTGTTTGGTCTTCATATTTTGTCATTTTATCTTTTATGGGTAATTGCTTGAGATTTGTTTAATTTGAGTGTTTTGGTGGATTTAATTAATTAATTAATTAAGTTTAGGAAATTATCTCATTATTGTATTGTTTATGCATTGAGATTATAAATTTAGTTAATTCAAGAAATTATTAAATTAAGCTGCATGGTATTAGAAATATATTTTTATTTTAAAAAATAAATAAGATTAATTGTATTTATTATTTTCTAAAGTTATAATTAAATAAATGAATAAAAGGATTAATTAGAATTAAAATATTTTTTTAATTCTTTATTTAGAAAATTAATTAATGTGCATGAGAAAAGAAAAGAAAAAATAATGTTTTTTAATTATTGCATGTGATAAATTTAGAAAATAAAATATAAAAAATTACTATTATTCTAAATTTAGGTTTTTTGTGAAAAAAGCTATTGAACATAGAATTTTAGTGTAAATAGGGGTTAGGTCTTTATTTTAGTTACACAGGAACATGCCAATAATTTTAGGTGAAGAAATTTATTGGAAGGATTAGGGCTCTTCTACAGATTTCTTCCATAAAAGCTATACCAGGTTGGATGATTTCTTAGTTGTGTGTTTTTTTTAAAAAACATTTCTATTTTTCTTTGCTTGATGTGTGTGTAAAATAATTGTCAAATCCAAAACCCTCTTCTGGTGAATTCGAGTTTTGTTTTGAAATCCATGCCTGATGTGTATTTCTAAATTATGGGAAGTATGTAATTTTGAGAAAATTAAGAGAAATTATTATAGAAAATTTGTCAGATTTTAGGATGCATGGAAATTTGCAAGATTTGTGAGAAAGGGTATTTACCTGAGAAATGGTTTTAATTACCTTAAGAAAATAAATTTAATTACACATTAAATTTATTTGGGTTAATTAAATTTAAAATATATATATATATATGAAGAAGGATTAAATTTTGTGAAAATGGAATTATTGGAAAAATATTTTTTTTTATATTATTACAGTTAAAATTTTATTAAAATGAAATTATTGAAAAAGTATTGTTTTTATTGTTCTGTTAAAAAAATATATATAAAAAATATAAAAAAAAAACAAAAAAAAAAAACACTACCTACGATAGCATCCGCTACCGGCGGTAGTACATAGTACTACCGGACAATAGTACTAGCTACCGGCGGTAGCTTAGGCTACCGTGATAAGGGCCTTTACAAATTTTTTAAGTGGTTTTAATTTTTTTTAAATTAATTTCTAAACCCTGTGCAGTCCGATAGTACTAGCTACTGGCGGTAGCTTAGGCTACCGTGATAAGGGCCTTTACAAATTTTTAAAGTGGTTTTAATTTTTTTAAAATTAATTTCTAAACCCTGTGCATACTACAATATGATTGTTTCGGGTTTCGTACCCAAGGGTTAGATAAATTAAATTTATTATGTGTTAAATTATATATGTATATAAATAAATATATGTATATTCTTATATGTGTTTATATATATATTTATATATTAGATATGTGTTCTTCTGGTAGTTATTATAATATTTTAAATATTGTTTAATTGCAGTTTGGAATGTTAATTTCTATGAATATGTTGAAAATACATTAGGAGAATTATTTGTATTTTAAATCTTTTTGGACAAATGACAAAGTGGATGTTTTTGGTATTAAATAGTTGTAAATTCTTGTTATCTGGAAATTTGTAAATTGCATGTTATTTATGCTTTTGGCTGTTTTTAAGGAAAGATTGCCTGTAATAGGATCTTGCGTATATTGTGTTTTCAGTCAAGCTTAAATTCCATTGGTATTTTGGTTAAATTGTCATTGTGTCCTATGTTATTATTTTCTCCTAGACCAGGTGTTGTTGTATAACCTATTTGATATGAGCCATTGTGTGTTTTTGTCCAAATGGTCAATCTTGGGTTGGTATTTGTGTATCCTTCACCTGTGCTTGTCAGGATTGTTTATGGTTGCCTGCTTCGCCATAGAGTTCTCACAGAGAGAAACATTTCCTGTTAGTGTCCTAGGAGAGAGAGTGGCTTTCGAGCAGGGGCTGTGCTCGAAGTGGATGACAGGATAACCCGTCGAAAGTTAGTTAAAAAGTGATAACCTAATAATTGATTAGGGGGTGGGTAGATTAAATATTAATTAAGATAAATGTACCTCGTGCATAGGTGAGTGCTTGTACAGGGCTCATAATGTTACGAGATGGCCTGGAATGGCAAACTTACCACCTTATCTTCACGAAAGGATTGGTAGGGTCCGCATGAGACTTAGTTGGAACTGGAGGCTTGGGAGAGGTTACCAGGAGAAACTCGAGTATGGGGGCCAAGACTTATGGAGGCTGTACCATGGTAACCATCAAGCTATGCGATGACACTCTCTTCTTAGAGTCACTAGTGTTTTGTGAGTTGTGTTACATGGATGGTTGCAGAGTCTTGTAGTCGTTTTGTACTTGTCTTACTTTGCTTGCTTGAGGATTTTCTACTATCTCCTAGCATGGTGGGGTGGTTCCATTTCGGGATCACATGGTCGGGTGGTAGTGCCTCTTCCTATCGGATGATCTGGATTGTATCTTCAGGTGAGGAAAGGCTTCACTGGTGTTTCTTGGATCATAGTTTATGTACCAGCTCTTGTTTGAGATCATTGTTCAGTTGAGACCTTGTAGTCATTGTATTAGACTTTTAACTAACCTCGATATTGTATCTTTGTAACCAGTGGTATTATTAGAAGCCATGTATTTATGGATATTGTAATATTATTATGTCAGTGAAATGAATGTTATTGTTTTGATCTTATGTTTAAATGGTTTATGGAAATTGGATACATTGGAGTACTTTTATTTCTTTATTATGAAATTTGGATGTATGTGTAGTTTTAAACTTAAGCATTCAATTTATCTAATTAAATGGATTAACTGTGGTGTTAAGATAATCTACGAAATTAATCTTCATTGATTACCCTTAGGAAAACATATGATAGACTTCCATTGTGTTATTCAACGTGCAATGGTTTTAGTTAGTGCACTTAGTCTTTAACAAAAAAAAAAAAGAGTTATTTCAGCCTTTAGTTGCCTAGTTGTGTTGTTTTCCTTTAGGGTTCCTGGCGGGGCATTACAGTCTACCTTGACAATTGATCACTTATCAAAACAAATTTTGGACAATCGAACCCCTAAAACAGAAACATAAACATTTGAAATAGCTGAAAATCATATCAACATGACATACCAAAGCAAAATACAAGTAACAAGCCAACATATCAGAGAAATCAAACAAGTTCAAAATCAAAATCCAAATATGTTAAAACCTCACAAGGATTCAAACACATCTCAAAAGAAAGGTGGATCTTTTATGCAACTCTTAAAAAGATCCCTAAAGGATTTGGCTAAAGAAGATCAAATCATGCACCTATGTCTAGCAAAGGCTCATCCCCCTATAAACAAATTGATTCTCCAAAGGCATCTATTCCTACACCTCTTGAAAGCTTGCCAGAATCTTCCATAGCATCATCACCAAAGAATACATCCAAAGATGAAGTTCCCCAAGGGATATCCATGATTGCCATCAAACCTATTTCAGAGGATCCTATTCAAAGCCCATCTTCTTCAAATCCAAGCATTGATTCCTTGCAACATCCCCATAGCGCTTCCTTGCAAATTGAAGTCCTCATTCATAGAACACTTGTTAAATGAGTCCTAATAGATGGGGGAACTGGCTTGAACATTTGCTCTTTAAGTCTGCAGTTGATCCCCGGAAAAGGATAAAAATCAAAGCATATGATGAAGAAGAACATTACTCTAAAGGAATTGTGATATTACCCCTCAGAGTGGGACCTTTGCAAAAATACATAGCATGCCAAGTTCTAGACGTGGACCTACCCTACAATATACTCTTGGGAAGACCATGTATACATGACATACAAGCTATTACATCAACATGTCATCAGTGCTTAAAATTTCCATACAATGGACAGGAAATCACAATATCAACAGACTCAAATCCATTGCAGTGTGGTAGTAATATGAAATCAGCTCAAGAGGTCATTATTTCACATAACAGAGAGGCAACATATTCAAGCACACAATCCAAGGAACAATCATTTGCATCAATTTTGTCAAACATGGAAAAACAAATGCAGCTAAAAGATCGAGGGACCGAAAAGTATTTGCTATCATGGAAAAAAAAACAAGAGAAACTTGAAATTGAAAGGGAAGAAGCAGATGTAGAAGTCAATGTAGTTCACACGTATGCATGACAAATGTTAGGAACTAGCCTACGTGAATCAAAGTCACATTCGGTTGACATGGACTTAACCGAGGACGATCAAGAGTTTCTTATGCGAGCTCATTCTGATGAGAGTACCGTTCTAGACATGGAAATACATACTGAAAGCTTTGACATCTCTATCATGACCCCTAATATCTTTGACATAATCCAACATGAGGATCCTTTATCCTTAATCCCTCCTGAACCTATGGAATGGGAAAATGAAGGACATACTTCTATTGATACCTTACCGAATGACTGGGCCATATCCTTATATCTTAATGAAATCAAACCCGCAACAACTTTCACCAAGGATTCCACTAACGTACCTTCCAATCAAGTGGGTGCCAAATCTCCTAGTCATAAAAGTGAAAATAAAGAAAACAATATCAGGTCTAATGCTGAAAACCATCTCTTGGCAACATTAGATCAGGAAAAAGTAAAAATAAAGGACACATCTAACGGTGAAAACCTGCTTGAGGTGCCGGAAGATGGGAGATTTGACACTTTACCTTAGCACTATCAAGAAAGATTATCCATTTTGATAGATCCAACAAAGGCAATTAACATTGGCACAACAGAACAACCAAAGATTCTTCATCCAACAACTTCTTTGTCTGAGAAAGAAAGGCAACAATATGTGGAATTCTTCAAACGACAACAAATCAATTTTGCCTGGTCATATGCAAACATGCTAGGCTTAGATCCAGAGCTTATTATGCATCACTTAAATGTTAATCCAAGAGCCAAACTAGTTAAATAGAAATTACGGAAGATGCATCCTCATATTTCTCTTCTAGTCAAGGCAAAACTAAAGAAATTATTGGATGTCGGATTCATCAGACTGGCAGCTTATCCTCAATGGGTATCCAACATTGTTCCTGTTTCAAAACCAAATAAAAGCATCAGAATATGCACAGACTTCAGAGATCTTAATAATACCTGTCCAAAGGATGACTTTCCTTTGCCTAACATCGACATCATTGTAGATTTAACTAATGGAGACTCCATGTTTTCTCTAATGGATGGTTTCTTCGGATACAATCAGATCATAATAGCACCCAAAGATCAAGAAAAGATAACTTTCACATGTCTATGGGGTACTTTCTGCTGGAATGTCACGCCTTTTGGACTAAAGAACGCCGGTGCTACATACCAAAGAGCTATGACAACTATATTTCATGACATGCTGCATACATTCATGGAAGACTATGTAGATAACATATTGGCTAAATCATACAATAGAGAAGAACATATAGAGATACTGGAAAAGATCTTTGACAGGTTAGAACAATATAAGCTACGACTAAACCCTAACAAATGTGCCTTTGGTATAACTTCAGGAAAGCTATTGGGATACATTGTTTCAGCAAGAGGCATTGAAGTAGATCCAACTAAGGTTAAAGCGATCATGGAAATGGCATCTCCCAAGAATATTAGTCAACTAAGATCACTCCAAGGAAGACTCCAGTCAATCAGAAGATTTCTGGCTCAATTAGCAAATAAATGTCAACCATTTACACATCTATTGCACAAACATGTTAATTTCAAATGGGACCATCAATGTGAAGAAGCATTCAACAAAATCAAGGCATATCTCATGCAACCACCTATTCTAATGTCACCAATTCCAGGAAAGACATTATTACTCTATGTATCAACTACTGAAACATCATTAGGAGTTTTGCTCGCACAACAAGACAATGAAGGAAAAGAACGAGCCATCTACTACATCGACAGAACACTAGTAGGATACGAGATCAACTATTCATCAACAAAAAAAGCATGCTTGGCAGTAGTTTTTGCTTCTCAAAAATTACAACACTATCTACTATCTCATTCCATCAAGTTAATAGCTAAACTCAATCCTCTGAAGTATTTGCTCAACAAAGCCACATTGACAGGACGACTAGCGAAATGGATCATGATTCTAAGCGAGTTTGATATTGATTATGTTGACATAAAAGCTATCAAGGGACAAGTCATTGTAGACCAACTAGCAGAGACACAACTTCAAGATGATCATCCTTTACACATTAAGTTTCCCGATGCTGATATCCTAACAGTCACCACAAAAACATGGCAATTATACTTTGATGGTTCATATACACAACACAGATCAGGAGTAGGTATTCTATTCATTACACCACAACGTCATACAATCCCAAAAGCATACTTTACCCTACTCATAATTGTCTTGATTCCCAAACTATCTATCACCTTTTTGGACATGATTCCTCCCATTATGGCCAAACTTACACATACCTGAAAGACAACACCTTACCTCCCGACTTATCAAATAACCAAAAGAGAAACTTTATTCGCCAATCCACCCATTTCACTCTCGTCGTGGATACCCTATTTAAACGAGGTCTAGACGGTACTCTCTTATGATATCTCAAACAAGAAGAATCTAAGAAGGCCTTACATGAAGTCCATAACAACATTTGTGACACTCATTCAAGTGGTCTTACCCTTTCAAAAAAACTCATACGATTGGGCTATTATTGGTTGACTATGGAATGAGATTTTTTTCAAATAGCTAGAACATGCAAACAATGTTAGATCCACGGGAATTTGATTCATGCACCATCACAAGAACTTCATGCTTTAGCAACATCTTGGCCTTTTTGTCAATGGGGTTTGGATCTGGTAGGAAAGATAAACCCTTCTTCATTTAATGGTCACAATTTCATCCTTGTAGTTATTGAATATTTTACAAAATGTATTGAGGCAGCACCTCTCACAAACATCATAGGAAAACAAATTGCTGCATTTATCTTGAACTACATCATCTATCACTATGGCATTCCCATGACCATTATCACTGATAATGGGCGACCATTCAAAAATTAGGATGTAAAAGAGCTATGTGAGAAGTTCAAAATCCAGCATAGATTCTCCACACCCTATTATCCATAGGGGAATGGGTAGGCAAAAGCATCTAACAAAACTATTTTGAAAATCCTTAAAAAGATAATGAATGATGCTGGAAGAGATTGGCATATTCAACTGAATCCTTCTCTATGGGCCTACCGTACCATTATTTGCACACCAACAGGTGCCACACCTTTCTCTCTTGTATATGGATCAGAAGCCATATTGCCAATCGAAGTAGAGATACCCTCTCTACGTGTATCACTAAAAGGACTCATCCCAGATGAAGAACAATGAGAATCTAGACTACAAGAGTTAGAACCGATCCATGAACGAAGACAAAATGCCTTTGATCATCTAAAGGTATATCAGCAAAGAATGTGCTGGAGCTATAATCACAAGGTTAAACCAAGAGTCTTTCAAGCTGGATAACTAGTGCTAAAGGAAAATCCATGCAACCAGGCAGATCGAGAAAAGAAAGGAAAGTTTGAACCAAATTGGTTAGGTCCATTTGTGGTCACAACAGTATTTGGATTAGGAGCATATCAACAATCAACATAGGATGAAGATCAACTTGATGAACCTATCAATAGCACGCATCTGAAAAAGTTTTATGTTTGAAAAATCAAAAAAAAAAAAAAAAAAAAAAAATTCAAATATGAGAAAAAGTGCAATAAAAACAGACGGTGAAAACCTGGCAAAAAGGCGCTATGTATCTGCTAGCTCTTCCATCTATTATTTCATGCATTCTTTTAGCTTGCATCCATTCATTTTCCATCAGCGCTGACCATCATAAAGCCTTTGCGCATACACAGGCATCCCAGGTGGCTTCTTGCCATGGTTTGGATCATTGGATATATCATAACGTCTTTGTTTCTAGGCTTGGGGCAAAATCCTACACCTAGCTGGGGGCAAACCTCTTGATCATTTGAGCTAAATCAAATAGGTAGAACAACAGTTAGACAACTCTTATCAAGCGAAAACTAAGACACATCCAACGTTGAACATGAGATCAAACTATCAATTATCAAGCTATCACAAAGTCAATCTAAGCACATCACACACTCTTCAGTGGATAATATCTTTTGGGATAATGATTTTAACATGATTGTTTCTACTTTTCTATATTTCTTTTCGCTATCATGATTTCTGAGTGACTCCAGGATGTCTTTGACTAGAGGAACAAGGAAGGAACATGATATTTTTCTTGTCTGCTGTCTGAAAATTAATCATTAATATGTGCAAATTTGTCTCAGAACATGATCATTGGAGTATCATTGAAGACATTTCCAATTTGCATATTGAAATGATTAATACTGCCTATTTTACGCAAGCAACACTCAGGTCATCTTGGTTCAATTATACCTCAATGCTTGTGCTAACTTGCTATATCAAAATCCAGGAAAATAGTGCTTAGGTCATCATGGTTCAATTATACCATCGATGTTTGCACTCACTTCCCACATTTCAAAAAGCTCAATGATGACAAAAACGCAAAATAATCCAATGACTGATCTGGTCGTAGCTTTGCATTCTATTGCATTTCATTTGCATTTTAGCTTGCATTTCATTCTTCCACAGGATCCCACATGCTCCTTTCATCCAAGGTTAAATCTATCGCAAGAATCATCAAAGTATCATCACAAGTGTATACGAGTGAACTCACAAAGCTGGTTCCCACTTTTTGGTACGTCCTAATTTTTGCTGAAATCATACATTTTTTTAAAAATATAATAATTTAAGCTTTAAGAGGTCCCATTTGAATTAATTAATTGAAGAGAGTTAAATCAAAGGCTCTTAGATCAAAATTTCTTGGATAGAACCTCTCTACTTCTAAATCATACTTGCAATGGAGTCTCCTTTGCATCTATCAAATGCTGATAGAAAACCAATTTTACATTAGCTTTTGGAGGGTCAAATTAATTCATTTAAAATTTTCTTTTAAAAAATATTTAGTCCTTATTATAAGCTTTCCAAATAGTATAACTTTTAATATATTTAATTTCATTAATATATTTTTATTTTATTTCTTATGAATGTAGGTTTTTCACCGAACATGAACTTCTTTGTTCAATGCATTGGGAAAAATAGTAAACTAATTCCAAAAAATTCTGAAAAATATCTATGCACTAGGTATTGGTGTTTTCTTTCTAAAAAAAAAAAGAAAATTGAATTTTGATATATATAGAACAAGTTATGTATTCAAACATACACCTATATCCAAATTATAATTAGTTGAACTTCAAAACTTAATAAAATAAAAAATATTCAACATATCACTATCAAACCAAGTGCATGCCCTAAGTATTGATGTTACAAACCAAAATTCTAAAGAATTAAGTTTTTATCATTTATAGAAAAAAATTTATGCGTTTCGGGATACACATCACTCTTAAAAAATGTTGTTTGTTGTAAACAACTACTTTTTGAGGGAGATGAAAAAATCAATAAAATTTTATTCAAACAAATTTGCAAAAAAAATATTTAAAATCTACAAACAAGATGTTAAAAATCACTAGTTTATATCATCTTCAAATTCTTAACGGTTTAAAAGTTATAGGCGTCAGAAAGTGAAGGTTTTTTTTAAAATATTAATCTAAGTGTCAAAGTTAGTCAAAAAGTGGGAACCAGTATTGTGAGTTCACCCATACGCAATCAGAATAATGACTCATATCGTCGACCTAGCGAAAATCTTATGCTATCTTTCTCAACAGAATCAACATCAGCATATCCGAATATTTTTGTAACATGATATCAACAAACTATCAGTTCTTTATCTAATCAACATTATCAAATCAAATCAATCAATCAAACCTAATCAATTCTATCATGTCTTATACAAGAGGTATCCTTCCTGAAACCAGACGTTCTGATCATGTCTTATACAGGATGAATCCTTCTTGAAACCAGACGCTTTGATCATCTTTTTCTTATACATGATGTATCCTTCCTAAAACCAGATGATTTGATTCTGATTCATGTCTTTGATAACTCAATGATGAACCACTAGTACCAAACCGGTACTAAGAGGGGGGGTGAATCAGTACCAACACAAATACAGTCCAAAACCGGTTTGACAACAAATATTCCAAATGATTGACAAACAGGGATACCGATAAAACAAAGTGCAACTGGTAACATTCAATACAACTCAATCAATCATGAACCGGTCACTCAATAAGCTTTCTTCTTAGCTCAATACTATAGTATCATTATATTCTCATGCATAAACAAGTAAACTTAACCATCAGATCTTCACAACAGTGAGTTCTATATGTTTTATAGACAGGCATAAAACATAGAACCTTCATGTGCTTAACAGGTAAAACAAAGCATCACAAGACAAAAGCATTTCACATGACACACATATTTTTTCATGTGGAAACCCAATTGGGAAAAACCATGGTGGGGATGAATACCCACAAGATGCTTTTTGAACTCTTTAGAAGTCTGCTCTGTTAGGAGCCTTGTCCGGTTAAGGACATTAAAATAGGTTCTAGTAGGAACCGATCCTGTTAGGGATCACCCGGTTAAGGGTTAAACTCGGTAGGGTCACCTTGTTAGAGGATTTCAAGAACTCAATAGCTGAAAGGATCTCCTAAGCTCTCTAGTTTCTCAAAACTCATTAGCCTCGAGTTACCCAGTTAAGGGATTTTAATCAAGCTGGTTAAGACCACCCGATTTAAGGGATTTTGAATCAAGCCAGTTAAGGCTACCTTGTTAGGGGATTTTACAACTGTTGAAGTGGTTAGAGATCAACAGGTATTACAATGATCTATGAACAACACTAAATGCTAATGCAGATTCGTTTAGGCTCCTCTTCACCTTCTGCACATTCACTTTGCAGATATCTCTTCTCTCCTCTGGTCTGGCAAGAATCACGTATCACTTCTCTTAGATACACACTCACAACTTTTGCCAACAACATCAAAAAGAAACACAACATCGACCTTATAGGAAACATACAGGTCGGTAGCAAAAACCCTAAACCCTAAACCTGTTAGGTTAATCAATTCAAACTATTTGATCCTAACCATTGAATCTTACTGCATTAAATGCAACAATCTTGAATCGATCTCAAGACATTCTCCATTGTCCATTATCCACCAATTTCATGGCGGTTGATAACCTCTTTACGCGTTATCACCGTTTGACAGACTTCGCTCATTCCTGAGGTAGATAGGAATAGTCTTCTTTATGCAAGATCCTTCACGCGCATAGAGCTTACATGGCAACACGATCTGTCCTCCATCATACTGCTAACTCATCACACAAAGATCACCGATTGAGTCACACAGACTTGAGGTACTCCAACCGGAAACCCTGAAGTGGAAGCTACCTACCAACCGGTAGTCATACAATACTCCCATAACTACATGTCGGTTCCCATAACTACATGCCGATTCCCATAACTACATACTGGTTCACCTTGAACAAATATGCCGCTTCACTTTGGCATATAAATCGGTTCATACATATGCCGGTTCCTCTCTCTTCACCTATCACATGTGCCAGTTCACACCATGTCTCATATTGACATCAATGACAACATACAATATCATTATGTCTTCATGTTGGTTCACGTAATGCCAACAATCTCCCCCTTTGGCATTGATGGCAATATACAAGAGATATCTTCTCTGCTTCACATCTTCTCCCTATTTGCTGCAGATATCTTTTCGCTTCACTCCTTCTCCCCCTTTGACAACAATGCCAAAGTGGAGGTACAGTCATCACTGTTTCATCATGCTGCTCCCCCTGAGGAGTAGCATCCTTCAACACACCAATCAACCAAAAATTTGTCTTTCCAATACCTAACTAATGTGGAACAATCACTTTTAGTTCACCTCCTGAAGGGGCAATACCCCTAATTCACCTCTCAAATGCACAAATGTTGTCTTTGGGAGAGGCTTGGTGAATATGTCTGCTAACTGCTCCTTATCGGACACATGCTCTAGTGCAATCTCTTTATTATGAACCTTTTCCCTCAAGAAATGATACTTAAGCTCAAAATGCTTGGTTCTAGAATGTAAAACCAGATTATTTGATATATTGATAGCACTTGTGTTATCACAGAATATACTTACCGGTTTAGATACAGGGATCTTGAAGCCTTCCATTACATGCTTCATCCAGATTGTTTGAGTGCAGTTCATGAAAGCTGCAACATACTCCACTTTCACTGTAGACTGAGAGATACAACTCTGCTTTTTACTCATCCATGAGACTAGTCTACCACCGAGAAAGAATGCACCACCGGTTGTGCTTTTCCGGTCATCCACATTGCCTGCCCAATCAGCATCTGTGAACACTTTCAGATTGAAATTATTGCTGTATGGGTACCACAATCCATAGTCAACTGTTCCCTTCAGATACCTAAGAATCTGCTTGATTGAAATCAAGTGAGATTCTCTTGGACTCTTTTGGAATCTTGCAGTAATGCCAACTGCATGTGCAATATCTGGTCTGCTATGCACTACATAATGCAACTTACCAATCATTGATCGGTATTCCTTCTCATCAACTAGTGTGGAATCATCCTCTTTTGTCAATTTGCAACCGGTCACCATCGGTGTACCAACCGGTTTGCTATCTTCCATGCCAAAAGTCTTCAACACCTCTTTGATATATTTGGACTGAGTGATGAAGATTCCATCTTCCATCTGCTGGATTTGCAGTCCAATGAAGAAATTAATCTCCCCTATGAGTGACATCTCAAACTCTTTCTTCATCTCATCAGCAAACTCATGACTCATCTTGTCATCTCCACCAAAGATGATGTCATCAACAAAAACTTCACAGATCAGAATCTGATCTCCTTCAGACTTCAAGTAGATATTGCTATCTTCACTTGTTCTCTCAAATCCAATCTTCACAAGATGGGAATGTAGGTGCTCATACCATGCCCTAGGTGCTTGCTTTAGACCATATAATGCTTTATGTAGCCTACATACCATGTCACTGTCTTCAGATAGGGCAAACCCATCTGGTTGCTCAATATACGCCTCCTCTTCAAGTACACCATTTAGAAATGCAGATTTTACATCCATTTGATATACCTTGAACCTCTTAAAAGCTGCATATGCAAGAAGCATACGAACTCCTTCCAATCTGGCTACAGGAGCAAAGGTTTCCCCATAGTCTTCACCTTCTTCTTGAGCATATCCTTTGCATACCAGTCTAGCTTTATTCCTAATCACCGTGCCATCCTCATTCAACTTATTTCTGAACACCCATTTGGTGCCAATGACATTTTTATGCTCTGGTCTGGGTACCAAGGACCATGTACCATTTTTCTCTATCTAGTCAAGTTCTTCTTCCATTGCCTTGATCCAGTCTTCATCTTTATGAGCCTCTTTGAATGACTTAGGCTCAAATTCAGAAATCATACATGAGTTTTCTCTGATCTTTCTTCTGGTAAGGATTCCTGCATTCTTATCACCTATGATTTGCTTGGGATCATGATTCAACTTGACATACTGAGGAATGGTCTTAACTGGTTCTTCTTGCTTTTCTTCTTCGTCCTCATCTTCATCATTATCAACATTCATCGGTTCAGGAACACTATTACTGGTACTCGATTGACTGACAACCGGTTCCCAGAAGGTTGCAACCGGTTCATTTACAGCTTGCTCACTATCGGTTTCCTCAGTCTTCTCAGAGGATTCATCAACTCTTACATTGATGCTTTCCATAATTCTCTGAGTCCTATTGTTGTAGCACTTGAAATCTTTACTCTTGGTGGAATATCCTAGAAATATTCCCTCATCACATTTAGCTTCAAATTTGCCCAGATGTTCACTTCTCTTGATGTAACATTTGCTACCAAATACCTTAAAGTAGTTAACCACAGGTGTCTTACCGGTCCAATACTCATAAGGAGTTTTGTCCTTACCCTTTTTGATGAGTACCCGGTTCATAGTGTAGACTGCAGTGCTCACCGCTCCTCTCCAAAAGGTGTGAGCTACCTTTCCTTGGATCAACATGATTCTAGTTGCTTCAACCATAGTTTGGTTATTCCTCTTTGCTAGGCCATTCTGCTGTGGAGTCCGGGGGGCAGACAACTGTCTCTTGATGCCAAATTCTTCACAATACTTGTTGAATTCACTGGAAGTGAATTCCCCTCCTTCATCAGTTCTGAGACATTTGATCCTTTTACCGCTTTCCTTCTCCACTAATGCTCTGAAAGCTTTGAATTTCCCAAAAGCTTCAGACTTGTCTTTCAAGAATGTGACCCACATCATTCTTGAGCAGTCATCAAAGAGAATCATGAAGTACCTATCACCCTGTACACTTCTAGTTTTCATAGGACCACATAAATCAGTATGCACAAGATCAAGCAAGTTGTCAGCAGTGAAAGGTTTACCTTTAAAGGTTGAGGAAGACATTTTCCCCAATTGACATTCTCTACACAAGGTATTATCAGGTTTGCTCAGCACTGGTAACCCTCTAACTGCCTTGATCTTACTAGCCTTTACAATGTTATCAAAGTTTACATGGCAGAGTCTCCTGTGCCATATCCAGCTATCATCAAGCTTAGCCATAAGACATGTACTTATATTTGCATTCAGATGAAATAAGTTGCCTTTAGTCTGCATGCCGGTGGCCACCAATTTACCATCTTTTCCCTTGATTCTGCAAGCTCCATTCTTGAATTTCAGAGTGAGGCCACTGTCATTTAGCTGGGCAACACTTAGAAGGTTGTGTCTGAGACCATCAACCCAGTACACATTGTCAACACTATTCTTTCCATTCAAAGAGATGGACCCTCTGCCTTTGACAATGCATGGTGCATCATTGCCAAAGCGAACCACACCACCATCATACTCCTCTAAGGATAGAAACTTGCTCCGGTCACCAGTCATATGGTGAGAACAACCACTGTCAATGATCTACTCATTAGAATCATCAAACCGAGAGACAAGAGCCTTCTTGTCTGCCACATCTTCGTTTACAACAACAAACACAATGTCTTCATTCTCTTCATCTTTTGATTCCTCATCTATGACACCTTCATCAACTGCCATAAAACAATTTCTCCGATTTCCTCCTTTGAATTTCTTGAACCTTCCCGGTTTATCCTTGTTGTCACTATTAGGACAATTCATAGCAATATGTCCTATCTGGTTACAAGAGAAACATTTCAAAGGTAGCTTACTTTTGTATTTACCAGTTCCTTTTGAGAATTTCCTGGCAAGAAGTGCTTCAAATTCTATCAAAAACTCTTCATCCTTCATTTCTCTACTCTGATTAGGTTCCCCACTAGTGCCAGCCTCTTTTCCTTTTCTGGAAGGTATAGCAGAGGCTCTAAAAGCTGATTTTGTCTTTTGAACACTACCATCAAAACTATTCAGCTCATAGGCTGTCAACTTGGCTATGATGGAGTCCAAGGATGCCTTAGACTTGTCTATTGATCTCCGCTCCTGAATAGCAGCAACCCTTATTGCATAGACCAGCAACAGGGATCTCAGGACTTTGCTTACCACAGTGGAATCTTCTATTTTGCCACCTGCACTCTTTATTTCTCCAACAACTGTTTTGATTCTTATTCCATACTGCTGAATGGTCTCTCCTTCAACCATCTGCATGTCTTCAAACTTCCCTCTCAGGCTCTCTTCCTTAGCCCGTTTTACATGCTCATCACCACCATAGATGTTTTCAAGAGCACCCCATACCTCTTTGGGATTTGCCTTGTCCTGAACATCAATAAACTCAATTTCAGATAGACTACTGATGAGGGCTTCCATGACTTGCCCATTTTCTTGTATCTCTCTCTTTTGGTCATCGGTGAGAGTACCAGTAGGAACAACATATACATTTTCAACATAACTCCAGTGTTGAACACCCATGCTTTTGATGAATATCTTCATCCTATCTTTCCATATACCAAAATTTTCCCTGTTAGACTTTGGACCTTCCCTCTTCATCATTTGACTAGGATCTTTTCCTCAAGCAGTTAAGCTTACAACACAGAGGACCTGGAGTGCTCTGATACCAATTGATAACTCAATGATGAACCACTAGTACCAAACCGGTACTGAGAGGGGGGGGTGAATCAATACCAACACAAATAGAGTCCAAAACCAGTTTGACAACAAATATTTCAAATGACTGACAAACAGGGATACCGGTAAAATAGAGTGCAACCGGTAACATTCAGTATAGCTCAATCAGTCATGAACCGGTCACTCAATAAGCTTTCCTCTTAGCTCAATACTACAGTATCATTATATTCTCATCCATAAACAAGTAAACTTAACCATCAGATCTTCACAACAATGAGTTCTATATGTTTTATAGACAGGCATAAAACATAGAACCTTCATGTGCTTAACAGGTAAAACAAAGCATCACAAGACAAAAGCATTTCACATGACACACATATTTTTTCATGTGGAAACCCAACTAGGAAAAACCACGGTGGGGATGAATACCCACAAGATGCTTTTTGAACTCTTTAGAAGTCCGCTCTATTAGGAGCCTTGTCCGGTTAAGGACATTACAATACGTTCTGGTAGGAACCGATCCTGTTAGGGATCACCCAGTTAAGGGATACCCGGTTAAGGGTTAAACTCGGTAGGGTCACCTTGTTAGAGGATTTCAAGAACTCAATAGCTGAAAGGATCTCCTAAGCTCTCTAGCTTCTCATAGCTCATTAGCCTCGAGTTACTCGGTTAAGGGATTTTAATCAAGCCAGTTAAGACCACCCAATTTAAGGGATTTTGAATCAAGCCAGTTAAGGCTACCCTATTAGGGGATTTTACAACTATTGAAGTGGTTAGAGATCAATAGGTATTACAATGTTCTGTGAACAACACTAAATGCTAATGCAGATCCGTTTAGGCTCCTCTTCACCTTCTGCACATTCACTTTGCAGATATCTCTTCTCTCCTCTGGTCTGGCAAGAATCACGTATCACTTCTCTTGGATACACACTCACAACTTTTGCCAACAACATAAAAAAGAAACACAACATCGACCTTATAGGAAACATACAGGTCGGTAGCAAAAACCCTAAACCCTAAACCTGTTAGGTTAAACAATTCAAATGGTTCGATCCTGACCGTTGAATCATACTGCATTAAATGCAACAATCTTGAATCGATCTCAAGACATTCTCCATTGTCCATTATTCACCGATTTCATGGCGGTTGATAACCTCTTTACGCGTTATCACCGTTTGATAGACTTCGCTCATTCCCGAGGTAGATAGGAATAGTCTTCTTTATGCAAGATCCTTCACGTGCATAGAGCTTATGTGGCAACACAATCTGTCCTCCATCATACTGCTAACTCATCACACAAAGATCACCGATTGAGTCACACAGACTTGAGGTACTCCAACCGAAAACCCTGAAGTGGAAGGTACCTACCAACCAATAGTCATACAATGCTTCCATGTGCCGGTTCCCATAACTACATGCCAGTTCCCATAACTACATGCCAGTTCACCTTGAACAAATATGCCCCTTCACTTTGGCACATAAACCGGTTCATACATATGTCGGTTCCTCTCTCTTCACCTATCACATGTGCCGGTTCACACCATGTCTCATATTGACATCAATGACAACATACAATATCATTATGTCTTCATGCCGGTTCACGTAATGCCAATAGTCTTAAACATGATGTATCCTTCCTGAAACCAGACGCTCTAATCATGTCTTATACATGATGAATCCTTCTTGAAACTAGACGCTATGATCATTCATGTCTTATACAGGATGAATCCTTCCTGAAACCAGACTGAATCTAATCAATCAAGAGTTTTCAATCTTATCAATCTAAGCAATCAAGCTAATCGAAGAACTCGCATTTTCATCAAACCACAGTTGCAAAAATCAAATCAAAATCTATCGGGATCAATCTCGCAAAAACTCCAAAGATCAATTGTCTCAATTGATCTCTCGAGGGGGCATCACCGTACCAAAATTTGGCAATTAAGAGCTGGGGCATCCTATCAAACCAATATCATCATAAAAAATGAGATTATTCTTTGAATCAACGTGTCATCACACCTCGCTTCAAAGGGGCAAAATGTATACACCTAAAAATGGTTTGAAGATAATTAATTGAATAAGAAATTATTTAATTAATCTCCCTCCCCAATTTAATTGAATTCATCAACAATTTGATTAAATCCTCCATTTTCATCTACTTATTAAATAAATCTAATGATTTATTAAAAAGGTTCATTTCAATAATCCCCTTTGATTAATTAATTCTCCCCCATCAAAATCATTTCTTCTAATCTTTGATTAATTAAAACAAATCAAATTTATGAGTTGTTGAAATTAATTACCCATTTTCCTATTAATTGAATTTCTAAATCCAAATTCTCCTAACTTTTAACCACCTAACCCAACCATTCCTAAACCTAACCCATTCTACCTACCCCCATGTTCCCTTTCATCCAACCTCCTCTAGAAGCTTTGTGACACTTGTCACTAAGTGTTCCCTTTCATCCAACCTCTTCTAAGAAGCCTCTTGACACTTGTCACCATAGAGATGACATATGTTCCCTTTAATCCAACCCCTTTGCCAACCTCCTCCAATTTAACCATTGATATCTTTAGATCAATCTTGACCGTTGATTCCTGCCACCTCACCCCTAGCCTTGAAAATCCTATAAATAGACCCCATTTTGGAGCACAAAGGGTCCCAATTCATCTCATTTGCATCTTATGCATTGTTACTATAGGCATCTAGCTTCTAGTTTATCATTTTAGCAATGTTATCATGTTCAATTTTAGCTTAATTGTACATTCATTGTAACTTAATCATGCTAGATCAATCATGAATCATATAGCTTAATCATGCTATCCTTGCTAGCTTATGCATCTTCATCATTTAAATCCTCCATTTAAGTGTAGTCAAGTCACTGGTATTTGCATAACCAGATCTAAGAGCAAAATTCGTACTCGCATTTACTAGGAGGCGATAGATCGCTTAGTAATGGTTTTAGCTTTCTTTGATTTAAATTCATTAACCATGCTTGTAATGATCTATTGAGTGTTTTGTGTTTGCAGGTATAACATGTACACACTTCACAATCCACGACAATAGTAATAATCTACGAGTAATATTTGTGCTAAGTGCATTTTAATAAAGACCTCTTCAATTGAATTTAGTGTCTTGGATGCATATATCTTTCTATATAATTTATTTATAATGCTATTAATAGGTTACATCTTAAAAAGCCTATAAATTTTGATGAATTATTGCAAAATTCTATAAAATTAATAAAAATTAAAAATATCAATTTGATAATTAATGTTATAACATAAAGACAAATCTTTGGAGCTTGACAAAGATGGTGATAAGGAAGAAAACATAAGGAACTATTCAAGTCTCACTCAAGGCTGGGGCGAACTGTTTGGCTAGCCCCCTGCTATTTGTTTTTTGATCTTTTTGTTTAAGGTTGATATGCAACTGGTTATTTACTCTTAAGGTTGTCTTGGATATTAAGACTATTATAAAGACTTTCTATGCACTACTTTTTTTTGGTCGGTAATCACTTTTTGACTAGAGCTTCGAACCGGTGGGGGTCACAATAATGGGGGACCCCTCCTCGAGATTACAACTGAGGTATTAACACCTCTGTGGATTTGTCTTTTGCTGCTATAGCTCAACCTCCTATTTACCACCTATCATTATCACTCCATGTGCACCACTCCTTATCTCTCCACTCACCTTATATCTCTTGCTCCTTATCACTCCATGCACCATCCCTTCGATCAGACTCCTTAGCTCTCCACATTGATCTCCTTATCATTCCACTCGGTCATCAAGTCTAACCTGACATCATTTTATCAGTTCATGAGTACCAATTCCACATGCCTCTGAAGCACCGACTTGCGTGGACGTCAGTGTCACTGCATCGAAAGTGAAACCACTAGATGAGCCGAGAAGAGAGAGGCAGGCCCAAGGCAAGGGCAGGACTTGAACACCATGAATGTTGACCAACGACCGTCAAGAAGACCTATAGGGACTCGAACACAAGTTGTCGTATCAACATGGCCTTGTAGTTACCGCTACATTGTGGGGTGAACCCCTAAAAGGGTTTGTGGTAATCCTAGCGAGAATCGAACTGGAGTTGATGCGTAGCACCAAGATCATTAGCCTTACACTACGCCTCACGACTCGCCTTCACACCAACTTGGCTACTCACTAACCCTTGGAAGGGTTTGTGGTAATCCTGGCGAGAATCGAATCAGAGTTGATGCGTAGCACCAGGATCATTAGCCTAACACTACGCCTCATGACTTGCCTTCACACCAACTCGGCTACTCATGCACCCTTGACTTTCTATGCACTGTTAATGTGTTGTTAATGGTTTGCTAATGGTACACTACCTCTGAATTGTTTTGTATGGGATTAGCACCTTGATTATGCTATTCTTAATATTAAAAACATAAAAGAAAACCCCTTATTGTATATGCTAGGTCTATTCCATTATTTGATATTTTACAAGTATTCAAGATCTTTTTTCACATTGGAAAATCTAATGAGTTCTACCCTACTCTTTGAAGAAGTATTATGGAGAGTTCTTATTGATTTTGATTCAAGTCTAAAATAAACTTAGATAGACACTCCCTCCTTTATTAGAGATATCTATTGAGCAACTCTTTGAAAAACTTGTTAATAAAATGATAAAAAAATTAAAAGTCAAAGTGGAAATCACATGATTCCTCCAAGATATAGTGACAAATTTACCATTATTCCAAATAAATCTTGCTTTAGATGGCTTCTATTCCATTAAATTTATTATTATAAAAGAGTTCAACTTGAATAATACAACATTTAAACAATAGTTTGAGAATCTTATACATAGATTAAAAAACTAAGTAGAATGTTCTATTAAGGTTTCAACAATGTACCTACTTTTTTTCAATTGAATATAGATTTAGATTAATTTTAAATATGTTCACATTACCCAATCCAAAATAGTTTGAATGTGTGTACCTTCTTAGAATCTTTTCTTTTTAAAAATTAAATTAAACCAAATAAACAATTATAAACAACAATTACAAAAGCACAAATAAACATAAACAATCACTCTTGTTTACAATTTAACATACAAGAACAAACAATCAATGCTATTGATAGCCATTATGAACAATGGATAAAAAGGGACTAAAAATAGGAAACTAGGAAGAACAACTATCTCTTTGTCTTGTACCCAACTTCATCTCTGGCAATTATTGTTTTGCATGCTCACATTTAGTGACTTGTTTCTTCATTATCAGTGTCATAAGATCCTCTGTTATTTTTTAACCATATATATATATGTATATGTATATCTATACATATACATATCTATATACATACATACATATATATCTATATACATACATATATATATATATATATATATATATATATATATATATATATATATATATATATATATATATATATATGTATATATATGTATATATATGTATATGTATGGATATGTATATATGTATGTCTATACATACATACATACATACATACATATATATATGTATGTATGTATGTATGTATGTATGTATGTATGTATAGACATACATATATACATATCCATACATATACATACATATATATATATACATATATATATATATATATATATATATATATGTATATATGTATGTATATGTATGGATATGTATATATGTATATGTATGTATGTATATAGATATGTATATGTATAGATATACATATACATATACATATACATATACATGCATACATACATATACACACATACACACATATATATATGTGTATATATATATGTGTGTGTGTGTGTGTGTATATATATATATATATATATATATATATATATATATATATCTCTTTCTTTTTTTATATATATCTATCTATGTGTGTGTATATATATATATATATTTGGAAATCTACTTGGGAACATGGCGACATGTTCAGATTTGGGGAATACAAATAAAGAAGTGAAAGCTGCAATGAAAACATACAAATTTTAAATCTGTCTTTCATCCCATAAAATATATGGAGAATCAATTCCACTAACTACAACCGATGAATATATTAATACCCACTTGAATGATCACCATTTATTTTATTGCAGAAAAGTTGTGTTAATGAGAAAAGGAAAAGTTACATTGTCAAACATAATGTAGTTAGGAAAAAAACAAGTAACAGAAAACAAGTTATAAAACTATTTTGAATGTACTAGTTGTCTTTATCTACATTATCCAGTTTTGTTTTGAATAGTTATTCTTAATTTTAAAAGCTGTATTACTGATTTGTCTTTCTGTTCAGTAGCAGCAAGATTCCTGGACCCTTCTTTAAATTCTGATTCTTCTGTGGTTGGTGCAGATTTATCATTTTTTTTTATTAAAAGGAATAACAGATTTCAATTATGTGAGAGGTGTAATTATAATGGTAATAAGGACTTAAGTTTAATAGTATGGGAGTGTTGAGGGAGTTCATATATATTATAAAAAAATAAAATTCTTCGTAAATTATTATATTATCTTTTAAATTTTTTACCTAAAATAAATTGAGATATATTCTTTTTAAGATCTTTAATTTATTTATATATTAAAATTTGATTAAAATTATATATCTCAAAAGAATATCTTTTTTTTTTAACATGTTTAAGTTGATTTGTTTTTAAAGATAAATATTGTATCATATTATCAAGATATTGTTGGTTTTCTCTCAAAATGAATGATCACCATTTTAAAGAAGATGTCCAAACTACAATTCAATACAAATACTTGATTGAATGCTACCTATTTTATTTTAATTTTGTGAGAAGAGTCACTTGCATGAATGATAGAAGCATCAAAACTATAGTCCTAAACTACAATTCAATACAAATATTTAATTGAATGTTAACTATTCAATTTTTATCTTGCTCGAAGAGTCACCTAGAATGAATACTAGAAGAATCAATAATACCATCTTAGGATCACAATAGCCCAATAGAGGTTTGAACCTTGGTGGCAACATCAACAAGGTTTCTGTGGAGAATTGAGCAAAGCGGAGAAAGCAACAGTTTCTGTACATTGTCTTGGGGTGCAATCTGTCAGTTGGATTCCTTTTGTTGGAATGTTGTTTGCTCACAGGTTATATCTTGCTGTTTTTCAATAAATACAACAAATGGGGGGCCTACATGCCCCCCGCCCCCCCTTGAATGGAGGGCATGGGGCCCCAAGCTCCTCAATTCTTGATCTAGGGTCTTTCTTCCAAGAGGAAGATCCAAAATCCTATGTTGACAAGTTGCTAGAGGGGAACACTCCAAAAAGAGTAGGAAAATAAATTCAAATGAAATCCTCATGCCCAGTGAGGGGTTACAAGATTGACATCCCGGATGACTTAGTTCAAGATTCTATTCAAGAATTAAGGCTCTCGCTTGTAGGTAAGTTCTTGTACTTTTGCCCTAATGTTGATCAATTTAGACGTTGGGTGGATGGGGTTTGAAAACTGAAGGGAAGTGTTAAGATCATTGCTATGACAAATGGTTTATTTCTGTTCAGTTTTGTCAATAATGAAGACCTTCTAAAAGTTCTCATAGGGAGTACCTAGACTTTTGGATCTAATATCACTGCTATTCTATCCCTATGTAAATGGAAGCTGGGTTTCGACCCTAAGGTGGATTTGGGATTTGTCATCTTGACTTGGATCAGGTTCCTAGGTTTTCCTTTAGAAATTTTGGAACACAAAGATCTTCTCAAGAATAGCTAGCATTTTTGAACAACTTGTGGCAGTGGACAAAGTCACCTTACAAAATTCTAGACTAGTCTTTGGTAGACTCTATGTCAATGTCTCTGTGAATATGGTACTGCCAACTTTGGTGGTTCTCAAATTCAAATATGACTCCTGGTCTCAAACCATTGAATATGAGAATGCTATCCTACGTTGCCAAATTTGTGGAGAAAATGGGCACTTAGGTCTTGATTGCAAGAACAAGCCTTGTCAAATCCCTATTCATTTTGTTCCTGAATGTCAAGCCTCAGATTTTTCTTACATGAATGTTTCCAAGTCAGTGAAAGACGACCCCATTGAATAATCCACTTTAGGGGGTTTAGACAATGAACCAAGTGAGAAGCCAGAGTCAAAACAAACAGTAGTAGATTGCCAGATAATAAGGATCCAAGCAGTGAAATTAGATTTCAAACTCATCCAGGTCCCCAGGAAGATATTAACAACCCTTCTCCTTTCAAGGAGAGGAACTTGAACATTTCAGCTCAACAGTCCAATGAGAAGTCGGATTCAAACACAAAGAAGGACATGAATCAAACAAAAACTTATAGGGAAGTAGAAGAGGAGAACCCTCCTCAAGGCAAAATAGCTTAGACTTGATGGATAAGAAAGGTATGTAGAATGAAGATCAGACAAATAAAGTTGTTGAGGATATAAATTCAGGTGATCATGAAAATATCCAATCCAATGGTAATGAAAGGTTGTCTCCCTCTCTTGGGAGTCAAAACCAAGAGCCAAATTAGAAAAAAAGAATAAAAGAAAGACCAAGGGCCCAAAAAACAAAAAGGTGGGTTCATAGATCTAAGGGAAACTTGGCTATGCTTGGGTTTGCTTCTACCCCCTCAAGGAAATTAAAAAAAATGGCTTATTAGAAGAAGAACCCAATATGGAATGGACTTAGGTCAATAGCAAGGCTAAGAAGAAAAATAAAGGTGATGTTGGTATTAAGATCAAGGTTGGGAGGCCAACTCAAAAGGAAACAAGAATTAAAGATGTTGCAAGTAAGATAGAAAATGGTAGCAAGAAGACCCTAGATGAGTTATCAAAATAAAAAAAGAAATGAAGGTAAAAGGAGCTACTCCAGTTCAGTGGAGAAATAGAAGTAACAATTTTGCTGGTTTTTTTGGACAGTTAATAATGAAGTTTATCTCATGGAATATTAGAGGGTTAAATAACCCTTCCAAACAACATATCCTAAAATGGTCCTTATTAGAACAAAAATGGATGTTGTTTTGTTGCAAGAAAAAAAAATGAAGAGTGAAGATTTTGAAAAAGTAGCTAATAAGGTTTGGTTGAATGCTGATTTCCTATCTAGTGACTCCGAAGGTGCTTCTGGAGGCTTGGATACTCTATGGGATTCTAGTAGTTTCTCAAGTTCTTTGATTGATAGATTTAAAAACAGTCTTACTATGAGGATGAAGGACAATCTCTCTAAGGAAGAGTGAAATTTGATACATGTATGCCCCAAACTCCAAATTAGCTAGAGCTTCCCTATGGGACAAACTGGTGTCCTTGATAATGAACCACAAAAATGATCATTCATTGATGGGAGGAGACTTCAATTCTCCTCTTTATCCTTTGGAAAAATCTGGAGGGGTGGAAAACTTCTTAGAAAACATGTTTGATCTAGCTAATTTCCTCACTATTGTGGGGCAATTCACTTGGTCAAATAGAAGGAAAGAGAATCATTTGATCTAGGTGAAACTTGACAGATTTCTTATTTCTAATAATTGGCACATTTTGGCTAACTTATCTCTTAAGGATCTCCTAAGATCGGCCTCAGATCACAATGCTTTGATTCTTACCTGGGATAATAATCCTATCAATGGTACGTTTCCCTTCAAATTTGAGATAATATGGATGTATCACTTGGAGTTCAAAGGATTATTAGAAGAATGGTGGAACCTCCCACTCCAAGGGACCCCAATGTTCAAATTCAAATGCAGAAACCCAAAACTATCAAAAATAAGGTAAAAGGCTGGAACAAAATCTCTTTTGGCAATATCTTCCATAGAAAAATGTTCCCAACTAATAGATTGAGTGAGATTTAGACAAAAATGAATAAAGGATAATTAGATGCAAACCTTTGTAAGGAGGAAAGAGAATTGAGAATAGAGTGGTGGAAATTTTCAAAATAGGAAGAGACTTTTTGGAAGCAAAAGTCACGTGTTCTATAGCTCATTAAAGGAGATAGGAATATGAAATTCCTTCACTGATTGGCTATGAAGCATAGGAGTCGGAATAGGATAAGAAGTCTACAAAGGGAGGATGGTTCTACTGTCTTCGTTGAAAATAAAATTGTACATATTGATGTCTCTTTCTTTGTTGATTTTCAAAATATGAATCTTTCTCAAATTGATTATGTTTGTCTATTTTAAAAAAATGGAGAAACAAGTGACACTTCAAGAAGTTAAAGAAGTAGTGTTTTCCTTTGGTGGTTTCAAATCCCCAGGGCTAGATGGGTTTCCCCTAACTTTTTTTCAAGAATTTTGGGACATGGTTGTCCTTGATTTGTTCAATGTGGTTAGAGATTTTTTTCAGATTAGGTAAGCTTCTCAAAAAAATTAATGCTATGTTTATTGCTCTTATTCCCAAATCTGAAAATGCAATCTCAATGAAAGATTACAGACCAATAAGCTTGTGCAATACTATCTACAAAATTCTCTCAAAAGTTATGGTCAATAGGCTTAAATTGGTTTTGAATAAAATGATATCTCCAAGTCAGAAGAGGTTTGTGAAGGGAAGACAAATATTAGATGCTATTCTGGCCACCCATGAACTGATCCATTCAATGAATATGAACAAGAAGCAAGGAAAGATCTTAAAATTAGACATATGTAAGGCACATGATACAGT
The DNA here is from genome assembly GCF_030272615.1 of Cryptomeria japonica. NCBI lineage: Eukaryota > Viridiplantae > Streptophyta > Pinopsida > Cupressales > Cupressaceae > Cryptomeria > Cryptomeria japonica. The sequence continues at coordinate 706,065,452 of NC_081409.1, read as the reverse complement.
GTTGTGGCCCTTCTTTATAGAAGTCCTAAAAAAATATGGTTTTAAAGTTCCTCAAAATTCTCATTGAGTGTTTCACCACCCCATCCTGTTATTTCTTGGTAAATGGATCCCCAAAGGTCATTTCTATTGGACTGAACTAGAGGAAAACTGAGAGGGGGGGGGGGGGGGGGCGAATTAGTTTTCCACAAGTTAAACAATTATTGCAGATTATAAACCTTCTACCGAAGAAAAATGAAAATAGTACTGTGAAAGATAAAGCATGAGAGTACACAACACACAACACCAATATTTTGATGTGGAAAACTCGATGAAGGGAAAAACCATGGTGGGAAACCCTACCCACAATCAGATAATACTTTTGCAACAATATGTGAAAATATTACAATGGGGATTTCACTTGCAATCAGGCCAACCTCCTAGAGGAAACTCCTCAACACAAATGGGAAGTCTCACTGACTGGCATAATCATCAAACTCCAATCAGGAGTAAATGAACTGTGGAAATAGCATCTCCTAATGCTTGGTTACAGTTCCAATTAAGCACACTGTCTGCAACACAACCAGAGGACTAAACCCTCATACAACTTGATCAACAACCTCTATCAATCACGTAGACCTTATTTCGCATCTACATATATTCATTAATCACTCATCTATGCGTCCAACCCATCCAATCATGATCTACAATGAGATCTTACAATCATATATATACATTGCATAGACCTAAACAAGTAGGTCGTCCACCCTAATATAAATTTATCATTACAATTCATAAAACAATAATTGGATAACAACCCATGTCAGCCAAGGTCCCAAATAACATCTTCAAATCATCAAACACTTCCGGAGAGGATCCTGGCTCAACCACAAGACGTTACACCAACCAAGAAAAACCCTTAGTGTCAATAACACAGGATATCCTACCCGATCCAAATAGGATCACCAAAGCCAATGCGAAGCCACCGAAAAATTGGGATATGATCAAGAACACCTTTAGCATGTTAAGAACTATTTTTAGAAGCCACATCAAAACCACTTAACCATTTCATCAAATATCACCAACCAGGACCAAGAACATCAACCGGTAGTCTAGAACATAATCAATAGCTTCCAGAGCACCAAATCATGAACCAACTGAATATGACATACATATAATCATCATGAATATCCTTCCAAAACCGAATCCAATAATCTGAACATACTGGAGTAGAATCCTTGATAACCTCTGCCAAAACCATGTCCAACCGGAGTAGGTTAGAAACCAACTAAAGCAGTGTTGACAACCAATCGGAGCAGTGTTGACATCATTGACAACACATAATCAATTCTTGCATATTGCCAACAATCTCCCCCTTTGGAATTGATGGCAACACTGAATGTGAAAAACATCCAAGGGCCAATGAATGACAACAATCTCTAAAAAATGCTCTCCCAAAAACCAAGAAATGCTAGCAGTCAAAATCAAACTCTCAAACAGTCTCCCGCAAGGAAGAACAACAAAAATATATCTCTCTCCCCCATACTGGAATATGTTTTTTTTTCTTTCTATTTTTCACATGAACATCTCTCCCCCTTTGACACTAATGACAAAGGGCTAATGCCAAGGTATTGAACTAATCAACTAACTACTCCCCCTAAGTAGCAACACCATCTCATCAACCCGGATCATAAGATATTTCTGATAAGCTCACCGGATTGATGCATCTTTGCATCTCTAAGTCTCTTCTAGAGGGGTGGTGACCCGCAATTGATTTATGAGATATTCAAAAGTATCTTTAGGCAATGGTTTTGTTAGAATATTTGCAATCTGTTCTTGAGTGGGTACATATACCATTCTTACTTCCTTTGCTTCAACCTTTTCTTTCAAGAAATTATATCTTATAGATATGTGTTTTGATTTGGAATGAAATACCAGATTCTTTGACATATCAATAGTAGTTGTATTATCACAATGAATAATAATAGGCTCATCATAAATTACCCTTTATATCCTTCAACATTTGCTTCATCCATAAAATCTAGGTATAATTTGTTGCAGCAGCTACATATTCACCTTCAACAGTAGATAATAAAGTGCATGATTGTGTTTTGCTAAGCCATGAGACTAATTTCTTCCCAAGAAAGAATGTGCCACCTATCTCTTCCAGTCATCAACATATCATGCCCAATCTAAGTCTGTATAGGCACATAATCTGAAATCATCATACTTTGGATACCATAACCCATAATCTGTTGTTCCTTTCAAATATCTTAATATCCTTTTAATAGGAATGTCATGATTTTCTCTTGGATCAGACTAAAATATAGAAGCAATGCAAACAACATTCATTATATCTGGTCTGGTCTGAGTTAAGTACAGTAGTCCACCAATCATTAATTTGTGTCTAGTTAAGTTCACTTTAGGAGATTCATCTTTCTTTGACAATTTTGCAATCAGTTATCATAGGGGTTCCAACTGGTTTTGAGTTTTCAAGTCCAAATTTCTTTAGTAATTCTTTCACATATTTAGTTTGACAAATGAAAATACCTTTATCAGTCTGAGTGATCTGCAGACCTAAGAAAAAGTTCATCTCACCAATCATAGACATTTTAAATTTATTCTTCATGTCATCAACAAATGTCATGCATAGATTTTCTTCTCCTGCAAAAATTATATCATCAACAAAGACTTCAATGATAAATATGTCATCATGCTCAATATTATAATATAATTTTCTATCAGCATTACCTTTGCTAAATCCGAGCTTCAAAAGATGTTTATCCAATCTAGCATACTAGGCTCTAGGGGCTTGTTTCAATCCATATAAGGCTTTCCTCAATTTAAAAACCTTGTCCTTGTCCTCTAATAGTGAAAATCCATCAGGTTGCTCAATGTAGACTTCTTCTTTAAGATCTTCATTTAGGAATGCACATTTGACATCCATTTGATATACCTCGTAGTTCTTGTGTGCAACATAGACAAGAAATAGTCTTACTACTTCAATCCTTGCAACTGGAGCATAAGTTTTATCATAATCAATTCGTTCTTGTTGTGAGTATCCTTTGCAAACCAATCTAGCTTTGTTTCTTACAACTTGTCCTTCATTTAATTTTTTTCTGAATACCCATTTAGTTCCAATAACATTTTTATCTTTAGGCCTAGGAACCAATTCCCATGTGTTATTCTTTTCTATCTGATTTAATTCCTCTTCCATTGCTTTCATCCAATTCTCATCTTTACATGCTTCAATAATTGATTATGGTTCAATTTGAGAGATTAAACATACCTCTTCAACAACTAACCTTCTTCTTGTCATCACACCTTTTCTCTTATCTCCAATGATCTGATCTTCATAATGATTCAACTTTACATACCTAGGAGTCTTTGGATTATCTTGACTTTTTGACTCTTTATACTCTTCAACAGTTACTATGGAATTTTCTGATGTTACTAGAGCAACTGGATCAATGCTTTGATCTGATTCTTGCATTACAGGTTTTGATATGACAATCTCATCTTTCAGTCCATAGTCATATGATATGATCTGATCGTTGCTTTGCTCATCCACTTTGACATTTATGCTTTCCACTATCCTGTGCAATCTTTTGTTAAAACATCTATATGCTTTGCTCTTAGTAGAATAACCCAAGAATATTGCTTTATCACATCTAGGATCAAATTTCCCTATTCCATCATCTCTTCTGATATAGCATTTACTTCCAAATTTTTTGAAATACTTGACAGTAGGAGTATGACCGAACCATAATTCATAAGGAGTCTTACCGGTATCACCTTTTATGTGTATTCTATTGAAAGTATAGACTGTAGTATTGATAACTTCTCTCCAATAGATATAAGGTAATTTTTTCCATCATCATTGTCCTTGCAACATCTAAGATAGTCTTGTTCTTTCTTTCCACTACTCCATTCTATTATGGAGATCTAGGTGCAGATAATTGTCTTATGATTCCATATTTCTCACAAAAATTATTGAATTCACTGGATGTAAATTCACCACGTTGATATGATCTTAATCATTTTATCTTTGATCATGTTTCTATCTCAACCATAGCTTTGAATATTCTGAATTTGTCAAGGGCTTCTGATTTTTCTTTCAAAAATGCAACCAACATCATTCTAGAGTAATCATCAATAAGCAACATAAAGTATCTATCTCCTTGAAACCTTTTAGTCTTTGCTTGACCACATAGATCAGTATGAATAAGATCAAGAATTTCATTAGATCTGTCATGTATGCTCTTGAAAGAAGTTCTAACTTGCTTACCCATTTGACATTCTCTACATACCAGATTATGAGGCTTGCTGATCTTGGGAAAATCTCTAACATCCTTGGTTGAACTGATCTTTACTATGCAATCAAAATTCACATGACACATCCTTTTATGCCATAGCCAACTTTCATCAATCTAAGCAATCAAGCAAGTCTTCTCACCAGAGTTCAAATGAAAGATATTTCCTTTGGTCTGAGTTCCAGATGCAATTTCCAATCCAGATCTATTGATAATCTTGCATTTTCCATCTTTGAATTGCAAATGAAATCCTCTATCCACCATATGTTCTACACCCAAGAGATTATGCTTCAAACCTTCAATGTAATATACACTATCAGTATTGTTCTTAGTACCCAAGGATATTGTTCATTTTCCTTTGATCTTGCATGCCTTGTTGTCTCCAAATTTGATTGGTCCACCATTAAATTCTTGCAGAGTTAGGAATTTCCTCTTATCATCGGTCACGTGGTGTGAGAAACAACTGTCTATAACCCATTCATCTTTCTCTTCAATTTTAGTAGCTAGGGCTTTCTCCTCAGTATGAGTTGTATCATTGACAGGTTCCAGAGATTCATCTTTGATAGAAATAAAGACCCAATCTTCTCCACTACCTGAGCTTCCATTACCAGATCCACATACAGGTTCATCATCATCAGAATCACCAGTAATACCAAAATCATCATCACCAGCATAGTAACATGACTTGTCGTTGTTCTTTCTATATTTAGGTTTGATCTGATATTCCGGATTAGGTTTATATTTCCTCAAAAATCTTTTAAGATTCCTTGCAGCTCTTTCAAGACATCTAGAAGAAAAGTGACCAATCTGTTGGTGTTGGAAATAAGCCACACCTAGACCGATGATGGACTAGTCCAAGAGGGGCCAATAGCTTAGTGGTAGAGCACTCCAACAACGTATGGAAGGTCCTAGGTTCGAGTACTAGTTGGTCCATGTCTTAACATGGTATCAGAGCCAGGTCCAGGCTAGGAGCCCCAGGCACATGAGAGGTGTGACTTAAGGGGGGGTGTTGGTGTTGGAAATAAGCCACACCCGGACCGATGATGAACTGGTCCAAGAGGGGCCACTAGCTCAGTGGTAGAGCACTCCAATAGCATATGGAAGGTCCTAGGTTCGAGTCCTAGCTGGTCCATGTCTCAACACAATCTTATTGCATAAAAAAAATTTAAATGGAACTTTTCCTTCATACTTACTTCCAACTAGTCCTTTAGGGATTCTTTTGGCAATTAGAGCTTCTAATTCTTCAAGTTATTTGTTCTCTCTTTCGATGTCTTCCATCTCTTTAGCATATAACTTTCCAATCTATCTTCTGCTTACCAGAGGCAGATGCTTTAAATGCAGATTCTATTTTAGTAGCATTCTGATCTCCAAGCTCTTCAAGTTCAAAAGCAGTCAATTTCCCAAGTAATGTATCTCTGGTAACAGGGGTATTTGACATTGTCTGAAGTTCATTTATTGCTGTAGCTTTTATTTTGTAAGCCAGAGGTAAAACTCTTAGAATTTTTGAAACAATCTCATCCTCATTAATTGTTCCACTGGAGCATTTGATTCCCATGACAATCTCATTCACTCTATCCATGAAAGAAATTCTCCTTTCATCTTCTTCCATCTTCAAATTTTCATATCTCACCTGGTAACCTTAAAGTTTTGCAATTTTTATTGCTTGGTCGCCTTCATATAGAGTTTCAAGCTTCAACTGGATCTGTTTTGCATTTTCCAGCTCTACGACATTCAACAATTTTTCATCTGATAGGGCACTTAACAATGCTTCTTTTTCTTTGACATCATTATCAACATTCTTCTATTCATTAGTAGGTGTCAGAGTTCCAAAACTAGGATCATGAGGTGTATAACCCTTTTCTGTTATCTCCCATATCTTAGCTCCAAGACATCTCAGATGAATCCTCATTCGCTCCTTCCATAATTTGTAATTTGTACCATCAAATCTGGGACTCTCCTTCTAGTAGAAATTAGATGAAGAACTTGACGCCATCAAATCTCCTCAAGTGGTTAGTCTTTTGCAAAGAGGACATTTCTATGATACCAATTGTTGGAATGAATTGGAGGAAAACTAAGAGGGGGGTGGGTGAATTGGTTTTCCACAAGTTAAACAATTATTGCAGATTATAAACCTTCTACCAGAGAAAAATGAAAATAGGACTATGAAAAATAAAGCATGAGAGTACACAACACACAACACCAATATTTTGATGTGGAAAACCTGGTGAAGGGAAAAACCACGGTGGGAAACCCTACCCACAATCAGATAATACTTTTGCAGTAGTATGTGAAAATACTACAATTGGGATTGCACTTGCAATTAAGCCAACTTCATGAAGGATACTCCTCAACACAAAAGGGAAGTCTCACTGGCTTACATAATCATCAGACTACAATCTAGAGGAAATGAACTGTGAAAATAGCATCTCCTAATGCTTGTTTACAGTTCCAGTTAAGCACACTATCTGCAACACAATCGGAGGACTAAATCCTCATACAACTTGATCAACAACCTCTATCAACCTTGTAGACCTTATTTCGCATCTACATATATTCGTTAATTGCTCATCTATGCGTCCAGCCCATCCAATCATGATCTACAATGAGATCTTACAATCATATTTATACGTTACATAGACCTAAACAAGTAGGTCGGCCACCCTAATATAAATTTATCATTACAATGCAAAAAACAATAATTGGATCACAACCCATGTTGGCCAAGGACCCAAATAACATCTTCAAATCATTAAACACTTCTGAAGAGGATTTTGGATCAACCGCAACACGTTACACCAATTGAGAAAAACCTTTAGTGTCAATAACACAGAATATCCTAACGGACCCAAATAGGATCACCAAATCTTCATGCTAGCCAATGCGAAGCCACCAAAAAATTGGGACACAATCAAGAACACCTTTAGCACGTTAAGAACCATTTCTAGAAGCCGCATCAAAATCACTTAACCATTTCATCAAATATTGCCAACCGAGACCAAGAACATCAACTGACAGTCTAGAACATAATCAATAGCTTCTGGAGCACCAAATCATGAACCAACTGAATATGAAATACATATAATCATCATGAATATCCTTCCAAAACTAAATCCAACAATCTAAACATACTAGAGCAGAATCTCTGATAACCTCTACCAAAACCATGTCCAACCGAAGTTGGTCAGCAACCAACCAGAGTAGTGTTGACATCAATGACAACACATAATCAATTCCTGTATATTGCCAACAATTTCTCATGTGGTAGAGGTTTAAGGCAAGGGGACCCCCTCTCTCCCTACCTGTTTATTATCCTGGTAGAAGTCTTGGGAAAATTATAAGGAATGGTTTTATAAAGGGGGTTAAAGCTACCATGTCTCTTCAACCGAATACACATCAACAATTTATAGATGACACAATTCTATTTGGTGAATCCTCTATAGAAGAAACAAAAGGTTGGAAGACTATCCTCAAGAAGTATGTTGAAGCATCATAACAATTCATTAATTATAATAAAAGCAAACTTTATTTTTTTAAATGTGAACCAGTCTGCCAAGACTAGTATTATTAATATACTAAACTGTTAGGAAGTTGCTTTGCCTAATTCCTACTTGGGGTTGCCTCTTGTTTGCAAAAAACCTATCAATACCTATTGGAATCAAATTTTGTAAAATTTCCAAAAAAAGTTATCAGGGTGGAAAGGTAAACTCTTGAGCCGAGCAACGAAATTACAACTACTCAAAGCTTCTCTTTAGAATATCCTAGTGTACTACCCTTCTCTTTATAGAATCTCAAAATTCTTAGCTAATAAAATTGAGCAAATTTAGACGAAGTTCCTTTGGACTAAAGCAGAAAAAAATCCAAGATAGCTCTTGTAGGATGGGACAAACTCTACACTTCTAAAAGACAAGGTGGTCTTGGGATAAGGAAGTTAAAGTTTTTTAACAAAGCTCTTTTAGCTAAGATAGGCTGGAAAATCATGCAAGACTCTAAAGATTGGATTGATACTATGAAAGAAAATTATCTTCATAATGAATCCACAAATCAATTTCTATGTGAATCAAATCTTCCCCAAGGATCAGTGATATGGAATAACTTGCTAAATATTAGATCGATTCTTAGGAAAGGGGGGAGAAAGCTAGTGGGAAATGATAAGAAAACCTTATTCTGGGATGATGTTTGGGCCAAAGAGGGTTCCTTATCTTTCATGCCTTTCTTAAGATCCATTAAAAATAACCTCATCAATAATAAATGTAGAATTTTGAATAACTATGTTGAGTGGCAGGGAGATAAGCCAAGATGGAGGAATTTTAAAGAATAGTTGGTGGATGGTTATACTCAGGTAAATAGGAACTCAAATAGATGGGAACATGAAATTAATTTCCTAATGGAGCAGTTGGAAGGGAGTGCCTTCCCTGATAGAAATTTAGAGGATGAGTGGATTTGGAAGTTATCTTCATTAGGGAAATTCCCAGTTAAGTCAACCTACTCTTTGATGGAGAATCACTATGACATGTCAATGGATTGGAGTTAGGTTTGGATCCCCAATCTAATTCCTAAAATTAACTATTTCTAGTGGTTGGTAGCCCACAACAAAATATTAATTATTGATAATCTCATCAAAAGAGGTTTCTATTTAGTTAATAGATGTTCCCTTTGTTGCAATGACTCTAAGGATGTTCAACATTTATTTCTCCATTGTCCATATGCCTCAAAGGTTTGGAACTTTTCCCTTTCTCAACTTAATGTTGAGTGGGCGATGCCTAACTACATTGGACACCTTATCTTGACTTTGTCTTCATCTCCATTTTCACATTTTGTTATTAAGGATTTATGGAGACAAGTTCTTCCCTTTGCGATATGGGGAATTCAAAAAGAAAAAAACAATAGGATATTCAAATATCAGAAAAGAGATGCTAGTGTCCTTTTCCCAAGTCATAAAGCAACAAGTTAAAGAAAACATTAATGTTGTTTTCTATGAGTTTTCTAAATCTAAGCCGAATTACACTAGGTTGAGGATTAAACAACTATGAGGATTACTCTGGGTTAAGGATAAATTCATAGGAGTAGAGCCAAAATGGGGGGAGCCATCAAGAGGACAAAGCCAAGGGATTGTTTGTTGCTACAAGAGAATGAACAACTCTAGGACCTACTAGACAAAATCGGGTTAGTTCCTTATATCATCTCCATGAAAGGTCACAATAAACCTTGTTTGCTAAGTTTTATAATTCTTGGTCAAAAGGAACCATTAAAGTTGGTAGTGTTAGCTTCACTATTACTCCATAGTTAATTGCAGAAGCCACTAACCTTAGCTAGAGTGGATTGAAGGTGGTAAAAAATAGTTCAGGCAATTATAAAGCCTTCATTAATAAGTTTTTAGAGAAGGGTGAGAAACTTAAGGTGTTTCAAAATGGCTATGAAAGAGAAGACCTCCCCACTCTGTATGCCTTCCTGAGTTTGTACATGATGATGTATTTTACCATAGAGGGTCACTAGACAATTGTGCATGGATACCATCTTCCACTCCTAAACCATATTCGCCATAAAGAATTTATAAATGTGCCCTACTTTCTTTTCACTTCAATGAGCAGTAATATTAATAAAGGTGCATCCCCTCCCCTTCATCAGGGGCTGTTGTATGCCCTCTATATGCATGAGCTCCAAAAAAGACCCCATGGTAACTGCCTGCTTTCCCTATATCCCAGCAATGCTACTAGCTAGGGAAAAATTGAATTGATAGAGAGTAGAGTCCACATGTTGGAGAAACCTTCGAGATCGAAAAAAACCAAAATGTAGTCCAAAAATGCCTGCTTGCATCTGGAGGATAAGGATGATTCACTTGGTAGCTCCTCGGTTAAAACTTCGGGTTGAGAATCCCCCATACCAAAACTCCCTATTGAGGATGCTAAACTCATCAAGCTAACCCCTGCGAAGAGAAAATGTTTTGAAGATAAAATAAAAAACCCTAAGAAATGAAAAGCTAAATACCGAAACATTAAGTCTAGTAGCGTGGTCATTGTTATTGAAGAAATCGATCAAGACCCTGATTTAAACGAGGACAATGAAGTGGATTAGGTGAGAGAAGGTCAAAAAGGTTGACACAAAATGATAAAGATAATAAAAAAGCCAAACAGGGGAAGGTTACTAAGTTGGAATCGGATGAAGAATACCTCCCAGATGAGGAAGATGACTCTTAAAAAATAGAGGAAGATGACATAGGGGAAATTAAAAAAGGTGAAGGAGTTGATGGAGGGGAAAATGTTATGGCAAAAGAAGATATCAAAGAAGAAGATTATTAGAAAAACAAGTACATAAGCATGGGGGATGAGGAAAATATTGAGGTGGAGTGTAATTAGGAAATGGACAATAGAAATGTGGAAAGAGATAACAGTCTAGAGAACCAGGTGAGAGAAGTGCAATGCCACATCATGGATTTGGAGGCTCGAGAAGATAAATTTAAAGACAACTACAATGAAATTGTGATTGCCATCAACTCTCTCATTAACATGATGAATGGTCTAATGTGGAATTCGGTTATGGGAGTGATTTCTAACAAGTCTAAGCTATTGGAGATGATCAAGAAAAATAAGTAGAAGTAAAAAAATAATGAAGAAGACTATGCCCTGCAGGGAGATGACTGGAAAGCTAACTTGATGAAGTTGGCCGACACATGGGACAAGATCTCAAGAACAAAGGATTAATTTTGTTTCCTTTATTGCTTATGTTTAGTGGTTATTTATATTTAGCTATTACTCTTTATAAGACTGATGGGCTTCATGGCTTATGTTATGTTTATTTGAAAAGTTACTCTCGATGCTTGGATAGTTTGATGTGTTTTTTTATGTGAATTATAGACAAGTTTTGATTGAGTATGTTGTAGGAAGTTTATATTATTGGGAGTTTGTTGTTTGTTGTCTTTTTTGGTCTATGTTCTATTGATGTAAGGGATCAAGGCCTTCTCCCTGCTTAATAAAAAACGTCAATAATACCACAATTTATCTATCACACCATAAGATGAACCCCTAAATTTATATTATTTTTTATTTTTTATGTAATACATGTTAATATATTATAATTTTTAATACATGAATGAAATGACTACCTTTTTTTAAAGTATTCTTATTTTTATTTTTAATCTATCAAAATTAGTTAATTAGTGTTTTTAATATTTATTTTTCTTTCTCAATTCTATTTTATTTTATGTTTCTTTTTTATTTAAATGATATACATATTTATTTTAAAACTTATTTTCAAAAATTATTGTGAAGGTTTATTTTCTAAATTTTAAAGATATTTTAGACATGCCATTTTAACATTTATAGACCTTGTAAGGGATATATTTGGTTATTGAATTTAATTGTAGATTTCTTCTATGGGCTCTTGGAATTGTATATTTCAAGTTATTTGGTTGGCTATCCTTGAAGCAAAACTTACCCATTTTGTAGACAACATGACACTCTCAAGCACCTCTCATGATTTTGTGCTAGAGCCTAGCCTACTTGGAATTGGATTCACAATTTTATTATGCCTTTTAGGTCTAAACCTTTCTCATGTGATATTATTCATTAGGATATTGTCCTCGAGTTCTTACTAAGTTCACCCAATTTTGGTATGTTTTCAAGATGAAAACCCTTTTTAGTATTTGGTAAAATAAATATTATGCCATTTTTTAATATTATGAAAACTCAAGTGCAAGTGAAAAAATATACACTCAAAATGTCTTATTTTAGTTGTTGAATCATTGGGATAATGCCTCATGTATGGTTGTTAGAGTGCCATTGAATTCAAGTTTTAGTAGAAGCTACTCTTTTTTTTATGGAAATTAATGTCCACATAGTCAAAATACCTATAGTGGACACAACTCAAGTATTCACATGCTTCCCAATCCCCTCCAAGAAGATCCAAGGACTAGATCACTCATGGTTGGTCTCAACCATCTCACTTGTCTCTGGCCTCATTTGAGCCTCATGATTATGAGGTCTCTAGATCGATAAATTCTAAAAGATTTCCTTATCTTGATCTGGTCATTTCTTCTATTTGTGACAATCAACCTCCTAATAAAGGAAAAAAATGAGGAGGGTATGATTATTGGTTGAGAGGCTTTTCTTGATGATCTAGACCCTATTGATGTTTGAAATAATCTCTAGATGATGTGATCTATGCTACTAGTGGCTTAACTCTTGTCACACATCAACTTTATCTTGTCTCATTACATTTGTTAGTTACTCAACTTTACAGTATTTGAAATTTTAGGAATTGAATTTTTCCAAGTACATTTTTAATGTATAATATATATATATTTAAAAATAATATAAAACACTTATTCATAAAAAAACTCCTAATATATTATTTGATAATTTTTTTATTTTAAACATTTATCACACTAAGTTTTCTCACAACACAACCTTCTAGCTTTGTCAAAATTGCTTGAAACTATAATAGTTTTTCCTACCAAAGTGACCAAGATAAAATTAGTAGAGCAAGTATCTTACACGTAAAATTCCTAAGATGCATTATTAAAAGAGAATATAAGATGGATGAAATTACTATTAGAAATATAGGTGGAAGAAGAACATATAAAGTTAGCAAACTTTTATAAATAGAATCTAATGTATATTAAAGATTACATTATATTATAAATTAAAAAAAAATTGTTATTATATTATAATAATTAGGCAGTTTAGGTATGTGAGGATGGGTGACTTGACATTATAGCATTGAGCTATAGGCAAGATTAATATTGTAGTGTGGAGGTAGTGGAGGTTATGTGAGACATGATCGGAGGATGATGAGTACCTATCATCAATCATGTATTTAGAAAATCTTTTTATCATTGGGTAGCAATATTTTGTGATAGTGATATAAGTCATATAGGGTCTTTAGGTAGTTTGTATTATTGTAGGATCATCCATAAAGGAATGTTCCATTTACATGGTTGACATCAAAGGTAGGAGTATGGGGTCTAATGATGGAGCCTCATAATTCCAACATAACATGGTTCTAGGTGGAGAGAGTGTCATGGGAACCTTGAATAGATGTTCAAGATGTAGTATTTGTTGAAACATACTCAAAATATTTGTAGCAACATAAGATTGTAAATGTTTTATAGTGGAAAGATAAGTGGGATGGAGATAGGTGGGTGAGGGGATTGGGAGGAGGGAGATATGGAGGAATTAAAAGGAGGAGAGAGAAGAGGTTATACTAACAATTATGGATATGGATGTGGGGGGAGATAAAAAAGGATTAGTGGAAAAATAAGAAGGATCATAGAGGTACAAAGAGGAAAACATACAATTAGAGTTGGCAACACCATGATTAGAGCGGAAAACAAATGATACACAAACTATGTGGGATCAAGCACTAGGTGTGGAGAGAGAGAGAGAGAGAGAGAGAGAGAGAGAGAGAGAGAGAGAGAGAGAGAGAGAGAGAGAGAGAGAGAGAGAGAGAGAGAGAGAGAGAGAGAGAGAGAGAGAGATTCCATAAGAGCAAGTAGGGATAGCCTCTAGATTGATAGGGATAGATTATAGTTGGAGATATTTTTGAGTTCAAATTGAACCCAAAGTGCACCAAAATACTTCTCAAGGTTGGATCCTTCAAAATTTGAATAGGAACTTAGTATATTTGGAGCTCTGATACCATGTTGGAGTTATTTTTTCATCTCCACAAACCCATTAATCACCTACAAGCAAAACATCTATCACAAATGGAGTTCAAGAAAAATATATTTGGTCAACAAACTAAGAATTTTATTGATGCACACAAGATTACTGATATAAATTAACACAATGAATCTTTATAGAAAGGATAAAAAACCTTGGATCTATTCCCTAAAGGAATATTAAAAGAGAGCTTAATAGGTGTCCACATCATAATGAATGAGACACGTGCTAAAAAAAGTTCAATCTAATAAAAGAGAAAAGAATTCATAAGTTTAACGTAAGTGAATAAAGTCATATAAGACCTAATTAGATAATCCATTAGGTGATAGTATGTAGTTATTTAATTTTCTCTCTTTTTTGGGGGAGGAGTTTTTTCTTATCTGGTTTTCTTCTTCTTTTTGGTTATGAGAGATTCCATTGGCCTATACATGGGTACCTATTTAGACCTTGTTGTTGGGACCCATCCATTTATGCTTTCATACATTCATCATTATGGTTTTAGCTTCTCCCTAAGTTAATTAGAAATTTTTTTTTTTTTTTGGGGGGGGGGGGGGGGGGCGGGGGAGATGTTAGAGTAATTAGGATAATCACCTAATTAATATTAAGTCTTATATCACTCTATTCACTTAAGTTAAACTTAAGAGTTCTTTTATCTTTTATTACATTTATTTTTTTAGCACATGTTGTCTCTTTCATTATGATGTGGAAACTTGTCAAGCTCTTTTTTAATATTTCTCTAGGGTTTCTTTATCCTTTCTATAAGGATTCATTGTATTCATTTGTGTCATTAATCTTTTGTGCATCAATACAATTCCTAGGTTTTTGAGCAAATCTACCTTTCTTGATCTCCATTTGTAATTGGTGTTTTACTTGTAGGTGATTCATCAACTTGTGGGGTTGAACAAATAACTCCAACATTTTTCAAGCATATTGTCAAATATTTTTTGTGCCTTTTAGAATGCCCCATAAAAATGTTGACTATATCGTGTTTCTGATCTAATGTGCATAAATATGTCAATATTTATTTTTTGTCAAAGTCACAATTGTTGGAAAAATAAAATGAGTTGCTATGTAAATTCACCCATATACTCATATTCTTTTTAATACAATTTTAAAAAACCATAATGTTTTAAGTTTGCATGGAGAAATTATGATGACCGTATTTTTTACCCAAATGTTATTCAATAATTTTTTTACAAGTGATATGTGTTGTTACTCATAATTTTTGTGTGTTGTGTGAATTCCACCCACATATTCATGTTCCTCTAAAAAGGTTATAAACTTTTAAGGGTTAGATCTTAATGATAAGAAAATTTAAAAAATTCAAAACCAGGTTGCCCTAATCTTGAATCTAATAAAATATTACTTTTAAGAACATTATAAAACAAGTTTTTACTATTTTACTATCATTTTCTTAATTCTAAATAATTTATTAAAAAAAATCAAAAAAGGAAAGAAAGAGAAATTTTACTTTGAAATTATGCTAGAATGTTAACATGTATGAATAAGTTAATCTAAAAGTAAAAGTAAACTTTTTTAATTATATTAAATCACATAGCCACAACATTAGCACTTCCTCCCTGCCTCCTTTCCTCTCTACCTCACCTTTCCTCCTTACCTCCATCTCTATCCTTGCATCCCTCCCTCTCTCTTATTCACTCTCTCCCTTTTAGTATTTCTCTCCTCCCTCTCTCTCCATTATCTTGATCACTACCTTTCCTTTTCACCCTCTCTCTCACCCCCTCTATAAGTCTCTCCCTCCCTCCCTTCCTCTTTACCTCTCTACCTCTCCATCCCTATCTACTTACCCACTCCTCTCTCTCTCTCTCTCTCCAAGATCTAGGTCTCTCACCTCTATATCTCTCCCCTCTGTAGTTATTTATGTCCCTCTCCACCTCTCTCCTTACCTCCTTACCACCTTACCCCCCCTCTCTTTGTGAACTTCTCTCCCCTTTTCTTCTCTTTCTCAATCACGTATCTACCTATCTCCTCTTTGAGTCTCTCGCTCCCTATCTACCTCTCCCTCCCTCCTTAGCCCTCTCTTTCTCTTTGTTCTCTCTCTCCCTCCTCTTCTCTCTCACTCTCCTCTCTAAGTCATCACCTCTCTCCTATTCTATCCCCCTCTATCCATCTCACCCCTCTCTCCCCATCTAGGTCTCTCACCTCTCTCTCCCCCTTGTAGATCTCTCACCTCTCTATATGTACCCTCTCTAGTTCTCTCCCTCCCCCCTTACCAATCTCCCTTTATGAACTATGTTATTATCTTCTCTCTTTTCCATCACCTCTATATCTCCTCCCTATGTCTCTCACCCCCTCCACCCTATTCCATAAAACCTATACCCTAAAGAATTTATATACCCTAAACCCTATACCATATATATATATATATATATATAGAGAGAGAGAGAGAGAGAGAGAGAGAGAGAGAGAGAGAGAGAGAGAGAGAGAGAGAGAGAGAGAGAGAGAGAGAGAGAGAGAGAGAGAGAGAAGGGATGAATGGAGAGGAAGGCATGGAGGGAGTGAGGGAACTATGGAAGGAGGAGATACAAAAGTGGAGAGAGAGAGAGAGAGAGAGAGAGAGAGAGAGAGAGAGAGAGAGAGAGAGAGAGAGAGAGAGAGAGAGAGAGAGAGAGAGAGGTGAGAGATCTAGATGGGGAGAGAGACTGGCGAGATAGATAGAGGGGGATATAGAGAGGTGGATAATGATACAAGGATGGAGAACTAGAGAGGTAGAGAGGGAGGAAGGGAGAAACATAAAGAGTAGAGAGGGAGGGGGGTTGGGAGGGAGAGGTGATGACTTGGAAAATGGAGAGAGAGATTAGGAGAGGGAGATATAATAAGAGAGAGTGGGTTAGGGAGATAGATATGAGGGTAAGGGTATCCAGTCAAAACAACCCAGCCAAAATAACCTACAACACAATAACCCAGTCATAATAACCTAATGACAAAACATCCTGGGGTAATAATATCTCATAGTTGAAATAACCCTACATTTAAATTATTCTAGACCCAAAACAATCGAATCGTAGTCATTTCTTGATGACTAAGTTATAATTATCGACAAAGTACAGATAAATTGAATAAAATAAAAGGAACTGTTTCCCATAATGGATTTTTCACTCTGCACAAGTGTACACAAGTACCTCGACAAATTCTATGTGCCTATATATATATGCTAGTAGGAAAATGTCATGTAAAACCCTACATAGTAGATATTTAGATGGCCAAACGTTGCCAGCATCTACCTGCCCTACTCTACTTCTGTTATGTTGCTTCTTTTTTATTTTTTCTTTACATGTAGAAATATGTAGCTTTATGTTCCCTCCTTCCAATGATATAGATGTCAAAATTAATTCCACCATCAATTAAGGACAAGGAGACGAACTGCAACTCACCACAAACTAGGCAGTAGGAGGGCTAAATAACAATTTTAGTTTGGTGGTTTATAATAAATCTTTTTTTCTATGGGATAACTCTTCTCGGGATTTGGCAAATTTATCTACCTATTTCCAGTTCGTTATCGAGTCGAGCAATATTAATCAAAACATTTATGGAGACATACTTACTTTCTTCTTGGCACTTTCGTGCCTTAGATAGATGTAATTGATGCATTTGAAACTCTTCTACAATCTCCTTATTATATAGAACATGAGGAGAATTTGTAGGGGTTGATTGATTATGTTGAAGACACTCTTATTGGAAGACTAACCAAAAGAGGCAACAAACGATCACCCAAGTTTCCAATTGCAATGTGGAATTGCTATTTGACTATTCAGGATAACCTTCGCAAAAACAATAATGCTATTGAGGGATGGTACAAAGGATTTAGTTAATTTCTTCAAGAATTGCACAACTTTGTTTGGAAATTCATCAAAGAAGTGAAAAAAGAATAGGGTCTCCAAGGGAATAAAATAGAGAAATATATGGCCAGATGCATTGGGGAACCGAGCAAGAAAAAATACTTTGATCTCAAAGAAAGACTAAAAAACTAGTTGATGGTTATTGGTTGATGATTTTGACAACTGTAACATTTTAGATTATTTAAGAGGTATCACTCATAATTTGGCACTGTAATTGAAATTTTGAATAATAAAGTTTTTTTGGCAACGTACATGTAATTTGTAAATTTTGTTTTCCTTCCTCTATAATCTTATGGGGATATCCTTCAATGGGTTATTTTTGCCTTGGGTCATTTTTTACATGGGTTATTTCAAACGGGTTATTGTGCCACAGGCTATTTTGACTAGGATATTATGTCATGTAACTGAGGGTTAGGAGAGAGGGGGGATGTAGAGGGAGAGCAGAAGAAGGGGAGGGTGAGACCTAGAGAGAGAGAGAGAGAGAGAGAGAGAGAGAGAGAGAGAGAGAGAGAGAGAGAGAGAGAGACCTACTATATATCCTTATATCCTACAACCTGCTATATAAACCCTATACAAGGGAGGGAGAGGTGTGCAAGGAGTGATTGAGAGACCTAGAGTGGGAAGAGGTAGAGAGGTGAGGGATATAAGAAAATAAAAGAGATAAGTTCACAAAGAAATAAAGCGGGGTAAGGAGGCAAATATAGAGGTGGAGAGGGTGGGAAAGAACTAGAGAGGACAAAGATATAGAGGTGAGAGATGCAAAGCCTAGGAAGAGAGGGGTGAGAGACCTATGGTGGAGAGATAGAGGTGAGGGAGATAGAGGGGGAGAGAGAGGTGGGTAATGAGACATAGAGGAAGAGGCTTGAGAGGCAAAGATGGAGGGATGGAGAGACATGGGGATGGGGAGAGAGAGGTTGGGATGGAGAGGTAGTCATTAAGAGAATGGAGAGAAAAAATAAGAGGAAAAGAGATATGGAGGGAGGCAAGGATAGATATGGAGATAAGGAGGGAAGGTGAAAGAAAGAGAGGGAGAGAGGATAGGAGAGACCTAAAGAGGGGAGAGTGAGAAGAGAGGGAGATAAGAGAGGGAGAGTAATAGGTATAGAATTTAGGGGAGATAAAGAGGTGAGTAGGGAGAGATAAGTGAATATGAGAGTTCATAAAGGGAGAGAGGTAAGGGGTGATGGAGAGAGAGAGAGGTGGAGAGGGAAGGAGAGAACTAGAGAGGGGGCAGGTAGAGAGGTGAGATACCTAAAGGGTGAGAGATATTTTAGATACCTATATGGGAGAGAGAGGGGAGAGATGGATAGAGAGGGATAGAGAGAGGTTCTTAATGAGACATGGATGGAGAGGTATAGAGGTGGAGATGGAGGGAGAGAGAAACCTAGAATGGGGAGAGGGGAAGAGAGGGAGGGTAAGAGGGAGAGGTGATGACCTAGACAATGGAGAGAGAGAATAAAGAGGGAGAGAGTATAAGAGAGAGAGGCAAGTATCAATGTGGGAAAAATCCTCAACCCTATGTACCCTAAACCTTGTACCATCAATCTTGTACACTAAACCCTATACCAATTCCTTCAACCCTAAAATGCATATCATACTATCTATTCCCTAAACCCTATATAAGGGAGGGAGAGGTGATGACTGGGAGAGGGGAGGGAGAGAGAAAATGAGAGAGATAATAACAAATAGAAAGTGAGGGATAAGGATGGGGGGAGGGAGAGGTAGATAAAGAGGGTAAGGAGGTAAGGAGTAAGGTGGAGAGGGAGATAAAGAACTATAGAGGGGAGAGATTAATTCCTACAACCTAGGGAGAGAGGGTGAGAGACTTAGGGGAGAGGTAGAGTGAGATTTAGGGGGGGAGAAGTTGGTAATGAGATAGGGAGGGAGAGGTAGATAGATAAAGATGGAGGGAAGGAGAGACCTAGGAATGGGTAAATAGAGGGTGTGAAGGAGAGGTAGTGATCAAGAGAATAGAGAAAGATGGGAGAGAAATAATAAGAGAGGAAGAGAGAAGAGAGAGGGAGGGATAGAGATGGGGTTAAGGAGGGAAGGTGAGGTACAAAGGGAGGGATGGTGGGAGATACCTAGAGAAATAGATGTAGGAAGAGAGTGAGGGGAAGGTGTGTTAAGAGAAAGGAGACATATAATAGCGAGTAAAGGGATAGATATAGAGGTAGAAAGGCAGTGCTAGATATTGGGGGATAGAGGAGAGAGTGAGATGGAGAGAGGTAGAATGGGGACATAGGAAGAGTGATAGAGAGATCTAAAAGTCTAGAGTTTGGGGGAGATAAAGAGAGTGAGATAGAGAGAGTGAGAGAATGTTGATAGGAGCATGTTGATTATTGAAATTTGACTGTCTAAAAATTATATGACCTTCTAAAACCTAGAATTTACATTACAACTCCTAGAGATTTGAAACCACTCTCAAACATCCTACCAATATATACATGAAATATAAGTTAAAGTATAATAAAGGAAAAAGACATATTCAAATGTGACTTATACTTTAAGTTATAATTCACATATTGAAATGCGAATTATACTTAAATGTTATATTTCATGTATATATTCTTCTTCAAGGATTGGGTATAAATTGTGTCCAAACTAGAACATTTTCTCATTTACAACATCTCCTAGAATTTGCTAGTGTAGAACATTTGGCAAGTGCCATATTTGGTACTCGCCAAATTGTTTGCATTGGAATACACCAACCCTTTGGGTTGTATTTTTGTTAGGAAACCAACCTAAAGGGCTAGACGACCATTTCAGGCCCGAGACCTATTTTTATTAGAAGATTAAAAAAATTCACATATTTTTGGCCATGCAAATAAGAAAAAAACCATAGTGATGTTAAGCTCTCTCTTAGCTATCCAAACATATAATGTGTTTCACATTTTGATTTTGAACTAAGGCTTTCATCTTTAATTTCTTTTGTTTGTCTATTTTTGGTCAAAAACCAACATGTGTTATTTTGGGTATATTTTTTTACACGTTCGTCAAATTTTGAAACAACTTACATTTTTAGAAACTAAAATTCATTCTACACACATGGATTTTTTTTCTTTTGGATTAATTTTTAATGATTTTAGGGAAAGCATGCTCAAATTTTTGTTTTCTGGTATTTGTCTACTTCAAAAATTAGTAAAAAAATTATTTACTCATTAAAAAGTTCTTCTTCATGGATTGGGTATAACTTGTGTCTAAACATGAACATTTGCCCATTCACAACATCTCCTACAATTTTCCAATGCTGAAAATTCGCCAAGTACCAAATTTGGCACTCACCAAATGCAAAAAGTGCATTTTTCATGTTTGGCGAGCACCAAATTTAACACTTGCCAAATTTGAAAAATGCGCCTTTTGTATGGTAAGCGCTATATTTGGCACTCGCCAATTTTTTTGAATTGGAAAATACCAACCCTTTGGGTTGGATTTGCCTTGGGCATCCAAGCCAAAGGTTTGGAAGACCATTTCATACCAATTATGCATTTTTTTGAAAAAATTAAAAGTGGCACCTTTTTGTTACCATATCTTGGTGCACTTACCCTATAGTCTATTTGATTGTTGCATAGGCGACATACATAGGATTAAGGAAGGTGGGATCTCTTATTGATTCTAATATAAAGGTATACTATCATTATCCACAAATGCAGCTAGAGAGAAGTAGAAGAGTCATACACAGTTAATGATTTCTTCGTGTTTGGAGTCATAAGATCTTTGGAAGGAGGTTTTAGTAAAATGTTGTAAACAAAAGATGCAAAAGAAATAACTATATTTGGGAGTTATTTCATTCAATTAAGAACCTTCCCTTACCTACGGGTTGTCAGAAGTACAGTTGCTCCTAATAAGTTGCCCCGATATCCTTGTGACAAATTGTTGGTCTTAGAACTATGTTGGCAGATTGCTGACACACATACACTGGTAGTGAGAAAGTACGAGCCATGCTTTTGATTTCTAGTAAGGGTAGGTGCCCATTCTTTCCTTGAGATGAAGGTTGCAAAGACTATAGAAGTTGAATTGCTTTAATTCCCCTTGAAACAATTGCAGACAAGGCATAGAAAGTTTGATCCAATTGGGACATTCAACAAATTAATGGGATCACATTTTAGAAATATCCAAATATTGAAGACCATTGGGCCAATTGTCTCGATGATCATGAGGTGAGAATCAAAGATTATTGAAAATTGGATCTTGACTTAGCAGTCCAAGCAAAGAACTTATGGGTGTTTGACTAAGTAAGGATGAAGGATAATGATATCAAATTGCACCCATTGTATAATGAGAAGAGAGTTTTTGATGTTTTTGTTCATAATGTAGACCCAAATTTTCTTGAATTAGAGGACATGAAGAAAAGGGAAAGGCATGTTAGATATTGGACCAATGAATAGATAAATTTCCCTTATGATATGTTACATATCCCACATGTTGAGACCAAGAAACAACAAGAGCAAGCAAGCACTTCAAGGAATAAGAAGGGTCCATCTTCATCAAGAAAGCCACCACCCCCTCCTCACAACCCCACAGAACATGCAAGACCTTATATAGAGAAAGTTCCATCAAAAGTGCGTAAGCAAATGAAGGAGAAGAAGGGAACTCAAGAGGCACCATCTTCTAACACTCCTCAATCTAGGAAGTGAAAAGAGGTTCCCTCTACTTCCATTGCACCAACTTCATCTTCTATTCACCAAAGGACTATGTTAGCCAAAGATATATATATATATATATATATATATATATATATATATATATATATATATATATATATATATATATATATATATTATCAAAAAAGTTCTTGAAGAAGATCCAATTATGTATCGAAGATCAAGAAGAGGCCCCAAGTGACCTCCCCTAATAAGCATAATCAAAGATTGGTCTGAAGAAGAAGATGATGAAGAGCTTGGACCTCAGTTACAAAAGAAGAAGAAAAAAAGAGTTGAGTCCCCAACACAAGAAAAAAGTGCTCAAGCCCTTTATAATCTCACATTGACTCCAATTGTGCAACAACTACTACTACTCAAGGAGAAGGTCCTCTACCATCTTCTTTTGTAGATACTTTGTTGGCCATATGATGGAATTGATTATGTGTTGCATTGATGTTTTGTCATTGATGCCAACACTTGCTGTTATGGTTGTTTACCGACTTCCGGTAGAAGGGTTGGATTGGGAAGATAATCATTTGATTGTCACCGATATGATCTAGTTGATGGAATAATTTTGTATAGATGGCTCATATGCTTCTAAAGTATGTTTCAGTTAGTTGGTATTGACTTGATGATCACGTGCTATCTCATGTTCTAGTAAGCTTTCTTTATTGGTCCAGTAAGGGTTTCACCAGTAGAGATTTATTGAAGATCTTTGATGTAATGCATAAGTGGTGATGGTGTAGCTTCTAGAAGGGTTTCAGAATGTTGATGGTGATTGTTTTCGTGCCTCAACTGATTGGTGTCAGTTCTTTGGCATGTGTGGATCTAATTTAGGTCAGGTGTTATCTAGGTTATGGACCGGTTTACATGAAACGTGTTGTTGGATCCTCCGATGTGCTTCTGGGATGTTTTATTGATTGGAGTATATTTGTTTGGCCTTGGGCCGACTTGTGTTATTATTTTATTTTAGGATTATGTAATGGATCTATTGAATTATCATTTGTGTGGCCGACCTAATTGGTTAGGTCCCGAGTTGGTATAAATATATATAAGATCTCATTGTAGATCATATGGGAATGGCAAGGAGCGAATAGTGTGATAATAATTTGTGTAGAGGATTTGGTCGATCATAGGTGATCGAGTTGGGTTTATGTAAGAGGTTTTAGACCTCTGGTATTGAGCTTAACCGGAACTGTAATCTAGTATGTTTGATGCTATCACAGACATATCTTCTCTCTGAATTTTAGTCCAAATATCTTGAGGTGGTTGACATCTTTGTAGTCAGTGAAACTCCATTGTGATGAGTAGTGTGCTCTAGGCAGTGTGCCTTCATGCATGTGCAGGCCCCTATTGTAATCATATACTTGCTACAAAATTATCATCTAATTGTGGGTAGGGTTTCCCACCGTGGTTTTTCTTCATTGAGGTTTTCCATGTACAAATTATGGTTTTATGTGTTATTGTTGCATGGTATTGATTCTTTGGTTTTCATTTATTCTTTAATGCTTAGTCTGTTATTCCGGTATAAGGTTTTAAGTTCTTTAATTTACATAATTTGTTAACAACTGATTCACCACCCCTCTCAATTGTTCACTAGTTATCCTAAAAATTGGTTGTTGGGTTTATAATGATTGTAATGGATGACTTCATGTGTTGTCATTGATGGCACATGTATACACACACATGTTCACATTGTCTTAGTCATCTTAGTTAAGACAAACTGGTATTACTCCTAAGTCTTTATATTGCAAAATCAGTATTATATGTATACTGAAGTTCAATCAATTATGAGGGTGTCTAACTAGTATATGTAGACAACCGGTATATGTAGGAATGGCATGACACCAGCTTGGAGATTCAACAAAGATCATCAAAGAAGCAAATGGAGGACAATCGATCTATGAGTTGGAAGAGCTTAACTCTTAACCGGTATCAATGTTCCAACCGATTTCATTGATTGTGTGATGAGTTATCATCGGTTGTGATGGGTTATCCCTAACCAACAAATTTGATGAAAATTTGTGATGAGTTATGTTAGATTGTTCAGATACACTGTACCTAGGAAATTGTGATGTGATTTCTAAGCTGACATGAAATCTAATGTCTATATAATGACATTATGATGAACTATTTTTATGATGCGAGATAGAAGTGTTAAGTTTTTGTGATTTACTAAAGGTGTTGCAGAGTATGTCAGTGATGTAGTTTTGAGTGAGCAAACAAGGATCAATTTAAGCAAGTTGTGCTACTTCTAGATCACACCACCTGTTGTTTTCTAATCACTACAACAGTCAAATTCCCTAACCAGGTAAGCTCTAACAAGATTCATTGTACAAATCCTCTAACAAGGTGATCCATTAGTTTGGATTTAAAATCCTCTACCAAGGTTACTCCTAACAGGGTACTACCTTTAACAGGGTATAGCTCCTAACAGAGCTTTGGGATCTTTAACAGGATTCGCTCCTAGCAGAGCACTTTGTAGACCCTAACCAGTCAGTTACCTATTATTGTAAATAGTTAACTTGTGAGTCCCATCTCACCGTGGTTTTTCCCCGTTGGGTTTTTGATATATAAACACTTGTGTTATGGTGGATGTTTTACTTGTTGTGGATGCTTTAATATCATTTTGGATTGCATGCATAGTGTTAAGAAAACTAGTTAAATGCCTTTATCGGTCTGTGTTTAAAGTGTTATTGTTTTTGCTGTCACTGATTCACCCCCCCTCTCAATGATTTATAAGTCTATCATTGGTATCAGAGCCTGGTCCTCTTTTGCAGAAGCTTAACCGCTTGAGGAAGATCCTATGGCAACTAATAGTTCAACTCCTATTTTTCGGAAGGACAACCCTAGGCTTGATGGAACAAACTATGGAGTATGTAAGATTCGAGGGGAGACTCATTTAAGATGCATTGGAAAGGAAATTTTGGAAATAACTCAGAATGGTTACACTCCTCATGATCCGACATCTGGCAATCTTGCCCTGACAAACTTGGATAAGAACATTGAGAATGACTGCAAAGCTAGAGAAGCCCTCTTAAGCATCTTATCAGATCAGAAAATCATGGGACTATCAACCAAATCATCGACAAAATCTATATGGGACAAGTTGGAGACTCTGAGTGAAGGTGATCCTACTGTTAAAATTGCAAAACTTGAATGTTACAGGGTAAGATATGAAAGCTTGAAGATGTAGGAAGATGAAAGAATTTCTGCAATCATGGAAAGGGTAAATGAAATTGTATTAGGAATTCAGTGTTGTAGTGGATCTCTAAGCAAGGAAGAGATTGTTTCAAAAGTGTTAAGGGTTTTGCCACCGACATAGAAGATGAAGGTGTAGACACCTAAAAAATGTCTAATTAATTCTACACTAATTATTCATCTATTTAATTAAGTAATTCTTTAAATATTTGATTAAATTAACTATTTCTTCTAATCATCACCCTTCAATGCTTCTAATTATTCTATTTCTATTCTACAATCATTTTAATCATCTAACCTTATCTCAATTATTAATTAAATATCAATTATTTAATTAATTTTAGTTTATTTCTTAGTTAAATAATCTTTATTATTTAATTAATTCTATTTCCTAAGTTTAAATGATTTCATTTAAATTATTTATATTAATTAACTTATTCATCCAATTCCCCAAATTATAATTCCAATTAATTCAATCCAATTTTAATTCACATTTCCCCAAATTCAAATTTCATATCATTTCATTTAATTTCATATTTCCAAATTCACATTTTCCCCAAATTTGAATTTCAGTTAATTTCATGTGCATTTCAGCATTCGAATGACCAAATTCAAATCCAAATTGAAAATGAAAATCAAATTCAATTTCAAATTCCTACAACACATGCTAAAATCAGAATTGAATGATCAAATCAGTTGACTAATCAGTTAACTCAGTTAACTCATCAATCATCCTTTTTAACTCAAAGTCAATCCACTTATCTCTCCAATCAATCCAGTCAACTAATCTATCTATTCAGTCTACTAATCAGTCAATGGAGTTCACTCTTCAATCAATCCAATTGACTAATCAATCAAATGAGTTAACAAATCAATTAACTCTGTTAACTGATCAATCAATTTCAGTTGTCTCCCAATCAACACTTGAGTTCAAATTCTCACTCCCCTTTGTGTTGAAAATCTATAAATTCAACCTCTTCTTTCAATTCAATCTAGCATTCAACATTCAACATTCAACATTTAGCATTCAACATTCAGCATTCAGCATTCAACATTCAACCATTCAACATCTAGCTTTTTGAGAATCACAATCTTCAAAACATTTGTATGCAGGAAATTGGTGCAATACCTGAGAGCCATTAACCATGCAAATTGGAGAAGAGAAATAGAATCCATGCTACATCAATTGAGGGAGTCTTAGATAGATCATTTCAATTCAATTGATAATTAACTTTATTCTATTGTTATTTAGGAGTAATAATTGGATTTAGAGTTGTGATTCGGTCTTTGATAATCTGATTTATACAATTTATGCCTATTTACTGCCTGAAAAAACTTGGTGAAACTAACGTGAAACACTCTGACCTTTAATTTTTGTTTTTGACATGTTTTGCAGATCCGTATGAACATAGGAAATTGGACGTCATAATTGCATACGCAGAAATTCGCAATTGCTCATATCATATCGCAATTGCTCTGACATCATGTCGCAATTGATCAGATAGGATGTCACAATTGCCCAAATAGATCACAATTTCCCTAAAAGATTGATAATTAAAAAGTTCTTGTGTCATTTTTGCATGATTTTGTATTGCACATCTAACCCTGAAATTTTATCAAATTCTAGAAAATTTGATTTCTGCATATAAAATATATCTAATTCAATGGCAGGAAAGGTGACATTCCGAATTTCAGGTGCAAGGAAGGCAAATCAAAATAGGAGACAACAAAAATCTTATCAGAGACTTCTAAAGGCTGAAAAGGAGCTCCGTGAGATCGAAGAAAGAGAGGAGATCACTCAGTATCACAGAACCATCCATCAGTTTTTAAACAAGTACAAGTTGTTTGGCAAAATTGATGTGTTGGCTCACGTAGTGTGGAACAACATCATTGTAGAATAACTCTTCTATCTTCTGTCTTTTCCTTCTATTTTTCTGTTAAAATTTTGAAAAAAAAAACAAAAAAAAACAAACAGAAGTCGCAATTGCTATCACAACATATCACAATTGATCAATCATCATGTCGCAATTTCTTACACAATAATTCACAATTGATGGTTCATCATGTGGCATTTTATATGATATCAATTCACATTCAATTAGTAGGTTAGTTACATTTGATAGATTTAGTTTTTTGTTTTTTGTTTTATTACACTTCTAGTTTTTACTAGAATACCTCTTTGTCTGTGAAAAGACAGAGATCTGTAACCTGCAAATTAGGCTGGATAGCCCATCGTGTGTTGACTAACATTATTATTTTTCTATAGGGGTAGCTTAGAAACACTTCTTTTTGGTGCTTTAATAAAGAACAAAACAACTTTCATCATTGCTATGGTGGTTAAAATGAACACCATGTCTATGTGGAGAAACTTCTCCACTTAGAATAGAAAATCATTGCAATGGAAGGTTAAAAAAGAACTTTGTTTTTTGTGTCTTTGAGGAGATAGGTATTATGCTCTCCTCTTCAAAGGGTAATCAGAAAACAAGACTCTCTTCTTTCACGCTTTCCTTTATTTTTTGCAATTAAATCCTTTAGAAGGCCTGCCCTTCTGAGTTGCCCTTAGGGAGCCATTAAGGACAGTGAGAGGGGAACAACCTAAGTGGCTAACGACTAAAGCCAAAAAATCCAAG
This sequence comes from Cryptomeria japonica, assembly GCF_030272615.1. Taxonomy (NCBI): domain Eukaryota; kingdom Viridiplantae; phylum Streptophyta; class Pinopsida; order Cupressales; family Cupressaceae; genus Cryptomeria; species Cryptomeria japonica. The sequence goes on along the minus strand of NC_081409.1, from coordinate 706,037,173 downwards.
CCACTATAATCAAATGAGTATGAGATGAAAATCATGTGCGATGAGTGTTACATGTTGTCACAATGATGTTATGCCTCCCTTAGTGCCTATATGGTGCATTAAAATCTGTAGAGTGTAACCTCTACAAACTAGGAGACCTCCCTCAATATAGTGTAAAACGTTGTTGATTGTGATCACTCAAATGGAACCCTGTCTAAACACCATAGAAATTAGAAGCCAAACTGATTCAGTAACCAGATAGTTTTTTTATCACAGTGCAAAGGGTGGGGAAGAATCTGTCCCCAAGACACTCACCATATATCTCCCAAGATAACGGGCCAATTGAGGAGCAATCTTCTTTGGTCTAATTTCCCAAAAAAGGCAAAAAAATGGGCGCACACTAGGGTGTGACACAGTTGTTTGAGCTGACGGAGTATCAAGATGTGGGTTGTGGTAATACTTGTGACCTTTTGACATTAGGAGAGTATATCTGATATCGAATTGCCCAAATACAACGAAAACAAAATGGGGTCTTGAAAAAGATTCCAACATCCATGGGAATTTAAAAAAAAATCTTAAACAAGTATTCTTTTCATGGTTTTATTCTTTTTGATGTGTCTGTTGTGTCCTTTGCTACATTTCACCAAGTTCAAACATCTTAGAAAATACCAAAAAGAAAGTGGAATCTCAACCAAAGTTTTGTCAAAAACATAAACAAGATCAAATCCCTCAACAAAGTCAAGTTTCAATATCAACAAGATCAAAACCCCTCAACAAGTCAAGTTTCAACATTAACATCTGTAGACACCTAAAATTGTCCAGTCTAATTAAATAAATATATTTATTTATTTAATTATGTTAGCCTAATTCTTCTATTAATTAAATAAATCTTTATTTATTTAATTAATTCATTTATCCTCTTCTAGCCTTATTTCTCATTTAAATAAATACATTTATTTATTTAAATTATCCTTTTCCTAAATTAAATAAATATCTTATTTATTTAATTGATCCCACTTCCTCTATTAATTAAATAAATCTTTATTTATTTAATTAATTCATTAGCCTTTTCTACCCATGACACATGTCATTCATCTCTTAATTCCTACACTACCTACCCTCTCATTATTTTCTTATTTCCTCTACCTACCTTCTAATCCTAGCCGACCATTTATCTTTTACACCTCTCAATCTTATCCCTCCATTTCTTATAGTGTCTTCTATATAAGGAGATGCTTCCTTCATTATCAACCCCCGACAACTCTACGCTTTGGAACTTTCATATGTGATCAAGTCTACTTGCAACCACATTTCCGTTCTTTGTTGAGCTCTTGTGTACACATAAAATATGAGAGAAAATATATCAAGCAAAATTAATGGAGATAGGAAGAATGGATATTCAAACCCTATTGGACATGTGATGGTATAATCTTTGTGATTTCATTTGATTTGCATTGTCTTAGGTAATCTTCATATGTTATGGTGGATCTTTGTTGTTGTTAGGCTAGGGTTTTTTGGTTGAATTCATTTAGTCTTTCAATATTGTTGTTTCCACTTTTCACCATAAACAACATCAAATCAAACTTTTGCAACATTCTAGAAATGAAGAAAACATCTTACATGTTGTGATCTTAGGTTCAAGCCAATCAAGAAAACATCATGGATTGGCATTATGCATTTCGCAAGGAAGGTGAAGAATTAATCTCTTCCATTCCTATTCCATCACAATCCATAGAAATATTAGCTCAACAAATCAATACTTTTCAACAACAACTAAGAGACATGACTAGTCCTAGCAACCATAGGGGCTGGTTAGAAAATATGATGAGAGAAGTGATAACCACAAGGGAATCATTATCAGGCCAACCTTCTTCTTCTTGTGAGACCATTCAAACATGTCAATATTCATTCTTCAACAAAATCATTCCTACCTCAGTTCAACAAACATTAGAGTCATGTCAACCTTCTTTCAACCCAACATATCTATCATACCAATCATATCAACCCAACATTCAAACACCTTTCAACCAAAACCAAATCCCTTTCAACCAAAGTCCAAATCAAAATTCACACAAATCCAACACTCAAAGTACCTCTTTCAACTAAAATAAAATCCCATTCAATCAAAGTCCAAATCAAAATTCACACCAACCCAACATTCAATCCTCTTTCAACCAAATCAAACCCCTTTCAACCAAAGTACAAGTCAAAACTCATTCAACCAAAATCAAACCTCTTTCAACCAAAATCATACTCCTTTCAACAAATCAAATCCCTTTCAACTAAAGTCCAAATCAACCACATCTATCCACCATTTCATCATCCCCTAAGGTTACACAAGACCAATCCATGCTATCTTCATCCAATAGCACAATCTCCCAAGGGCTATCCATAGCACAAATCCAATCTAACCCAAGTCATGATTTAGAGAGTCTCGTTCAAGATCCTTTCTCATCAAGTCAAAAGGTTGAAACCTTCCAATAATCTCCCATGAATATCCAAACTCCTTCCCTATGTCAGGAGGACAATCCAAAATCAGAAGAAATCTGTAATGAAATAAATCAAGATCAAGAACAAACCTTTTCATCATACCCAATTTTCGATCAAGATCCCGTCGACCAAGAGTCTTATGATGATCCCCTCATTCTTTTCTATTCCACACATAATAACACCCTTGTTTTGCAAGAGAAAGATGTTCTTTCAAGTACCATCCAACATCCACCTCCTAAACAAGATCCCATTATCATTTCTCCTAGTCTCCCTCATGATTTCAATACACAAGTTGTTCATGAACCCCTTATCAATGAAATCACCAATCCAGATCATACTACACATGACAACTTGTCAACAATTGTATGTGCACCATCATCAAATGCCAATGTCATGACAGAAACAAGAATAACACCAGCTAATAAAATCAACACCCATATTGTTACATCATCTTCTTCAAGCACAAGCATAACACCAGCTAATGAGATCAATGTCTAGTTGGCTTCATCATACTCTTCAAGTGCCTTAATAAAAATAAACATAGTATAGCGTCGTAAAATTGTGACACTTGCAATTTCGACTGCATTTGGGTCTTCACGATGGCGGTGCAATGTTGAACCTGAATGGAGACCCCAAAACCTGTTTACGACATCAAAAACTGCATCTTTCTGCACCTTGGCTTGATCCTCCTTACACCCTGCTGTCCCGGGAGGTGGGACCATGATGCCCAGCGCCCTGGTCCTTGGTCCCTGGCCCTATTTTGGGCCCGGTCTCTTGTTGGGCATCGGGTCTTCAAGTTTGCAATTTGGAAAATAATGCTCCTAGGTCGGCCTAAGGTCGGAAAAATCAGTTCCATAACCCTAATTGACAAGTATATAAACTACATTTCCCCTCCCAAAAAAGGAAAAAACATATGTGTGCAAAAGGCGGAAGCGATAGGCAAACATTCAAACATTCGAGCATTCAAGCATTCCTTCAAGCAATTGAGCATTCTAGGTCTCCATTCAAGGCTAAGTGTTGCATTCAAGACAAGGATTCAACCATTGAAGAGGAGATCACATACAACATACAACATCATTACACCTTCGCATGTAAGAATACAAACATTCTTACAACAAGGTATCAGTACTTGATTACATTACAAACATTTACATTTACAGCATTCTCATTTCTTGGTTAATTCCAAAACTGGGGTTTGACCTGAAGGCAAACCCCTAATCCCTAACCCCCCAATCGTCCTCTCTTTTCTGTGTGTAGGTTGCAGGTACGAGGCTGTAATTGAAGATCTGGAATCCTTATGCAGAGACGAACAGATCCCCCTTCGTTTCGCGGATTTTTCGGAGGACCATGTGCACTCCGGGCGCCATCGTCCTGTCAACTTTCGCTCAAACTTGCAGGACAGCATCGTCTCAACATTTTACTGCTAATTTTAGGTCCGTAGCTTCATCCCGTGTCTCTATCTCCGTCTACAAGTGAATCTTTCTTACTTTCACATACACTCCTAGTTCAATCCTTCCATCTACATTCTTTACAAAAGAGGGTATCCTTGCTGTCTCAACCCTTGAAACTCATTTAGAATTCAATCTTGCATTGTGTGGGATTGGATCTTGTGAGTTTCAACCCCTCTTTTGAATGTAAAGTCTCTCCTAAGTGAAAACCGTCAATCCTAGTGACCTCCTTTCTCTCTCCGTGGAGTGGGGGAACACCTAGGGTTCGATTTTCTGCTTTACACATAGCACCCACTCATGTCACAACTTTGAAACCAAAATCTATTTTCCTCATACACCCACACTTGAAAGACTGGGGGCAAGAATATTTACCACAATTGAATTGGCTTGAGAATAAGGAAGCTATAGCAGAAATTGTACATGAAAGACTCTTGACTGAATATCCAATTGAAAAAGACAGGTTCATCCAACTCTTCAAACAAAGACCAATGAATTATCTACACAAAGTTCATACCAACTCAATAACAACATTTACTTAAAAAAGATATTACATCTAAGGGTGGGTTCATTTCAATTTTCAGTACTACATTGCATATCTTCATACATCATAGTTGCTTGCATTTCAAATTGCACAACATATAGTTGCATATCATTATTGCTTTCTCATGTAGTAGCATCAATAAAACCTAATGATTGTTTGAGTTATTCATTTGTATGCACTGAAAAGAACGAAGGTTGTCTCATTTCCTAGATACCTATTCATGAAGTCTTTAGGAGGTCTTTAGTCATTCATCTTCAATGTCATATTGTGATTATGCTTTATCCTTGGTTGGGTAGAGGTTTCCCTATCAAGTCTTGTTACCCAAAATCTATCGATTCCTATATCTCACATATTAGTCAAAATCTCTAAGTCATTATAGATACCTAGTTGGTCATGTGGCTAGTGAAAAATCCAATATTCTACTTCAACGCTGCTATAATTGTCATACCCAAGTAGGTTTCCTTACTTACAAGTCAAGGAAAGAAAATAAAAGGAAAAAGTGTTATGACAATATCCATCTCAAAGCAAAAAGAGCAAAAAGATATAGTTGAAATATCATGCATACAAGTGCAACAAAAAGCTTGACTATGGGAAGATGCAAGTAATTGATCAGGGCTATGGACGCCTACTGGCAATGGAGCAATATTTGAGAGATTACGATGCATAACCTCGTCAGAGCCCTAAAAGCTTGCTGGCAGCGAGGCTCTATCCAGGTTGGTTTTGAACTCAGAATAACTCACGTAGCTAGCCACATAGGATTCCAAGGGTCTTTGATGGTTATAAGAGTCAGAATGAACTCAAACGCACACACATGGGCAAAAGAAGATCAAAGTTTCAAGAATTGATGGAGAATTTTTCCATGCCTCCATTCATAAATCTTGGTTATATGGTGTGTTAGGTTGGTTGGTCTAAGTCTTTTGATAATGGATTGAACTCCTATCTTTGAAACGTTTCACACCTTTAATCCAATTAGTGCATTTCAGAATGAGACACACACATTCATCCTTGTTTGAATAGGAACTACATTTTTGTCATGCATCCTGCATTAGCATAACTCATATAAAAAATTTATTGTCTTCACTGCATTATGCATCATCATGTTATCATCACAGGTTTGCATACTTGGGGACATAATTGAAAAAAATATTCCTAAAAAACATCAAAAAGTCCTGAAAAAAATCAATAAAAAACATTTAGATAAAGTCTTGAAAAAATCAATAAAAAACATTCAGATAAAGTCCTGAAAAAAATCAGTCAAAAACATTTAGATAAAGTCCTAAAAAAAATCAATCAAAAACATTCAGATAAAGTCCTGAAAAAAATCAATCAAAAACATTCAAATAAAGTCCTAAAAAAATCAATCAAAAACATTCCTTAAAAGTCCTAAAAAAAATCAATAAAAAACATTTAGATAAAGTCCTAAAAAAAATCAATCATAAACATTCAGATAAAGTCCTGAAAAAATCAATCAAAAACATTCACAAAATGTCATGAAAAAATCAATCAAAAAGATTCACAAAATGTCATGAAAAAAAAAAAAAATGAAAGCAAGAAAGCATGGGCTATCCATCAAATCAAATCAACAACAGACAAACTCTCAAAGTCTACAATCAAATTGATCACATGTCTTGTTAATCAATCAAACTCTATCAAACAACATGTCTTATACAAGGAAGGTTACACTCGAAACCAGACAGATCGGTCTTATACGGGGTACTCACTCTTTGAAACTAGACATTCCTATCAATGATCACACAAATCAAAACAATGACATCAATCAGTATGACTGTTGGATTTGGTCCAAGTTAGTCTTATTTGTTAGCATTTTCACAAAGGGAGATTGTTGGCATTTCAGTAAGTTTGTTGTTATGAGGATATTGAGAAGGTTGTTGGAGATTGTTGATATAACTGAGAAAGGATGATTACTGTCTTAATAATATTGTTTTGTCGTTAATGTCAAGCAATTGATTTTCTGATTCAGTATGATGTTGCCATATCTTAATGAGTATGTTTTGATAAGTATAAAGATGTCGGTAAGTGACACAGAATGAATGTGAAAATGAAGGGGAATAATAATGTATTCAATGGGCAACTATTACCGAGTTAGACAGTGATGAGATTATGTTGTTTCAATTGTTTTTGATATCCTATATATGAGCATTCAAAGACTGAACACGAAGGAGAAAAGATTTCAAGCCATAGAATTAGTTAAGGTTTGATATTGTTCTATGTTACTGAGAAAGATGCTAGTTGGTAAACCCTAAGGTTATCGCTATCGGTTAAAGAAGGCAGAATATCTACTGAGTGAAGTTCAGTATTTACCGAGTAACAACCGAGTAATAACAAATGCATTGGATGGATAAAAGCATTATTAAATGAAGGATGCCAATGAGATGGAGTTGAATAGATGATTGGTATGTCGTGCAAGAAGTTTGTTGAGGATCTATGACATCAAAAACATAGGAGATAGATCTACAATACAGATTGAATGGTCATAACCTAGCACAAGTTCCAAGGAAGGAATACAAGTTCCAAGGCGAGATAAAATGTTTTCAGATCGAAGGATACAATGAACCTATTCAAGTTTGAAGATCTGCTGGCTAAGATTGGTCATGGGAAATGTGATCAAGGAGATTAAGCGGTTAGGAATTGTTTATAAATAAGAAATTATTGATGAGCAATGTATGCGGGCAAATAGAAGAACAGTGATGCTACTGTAGTGATCACCGAGCACAGAAGATTGAAGAACAGATTGAGAAGCCCAGCAAGGAGCAAGATAAGTCTTATGACAAGATTATTTTGAGCACATAGAATCTGCTTTAGCATTTCAGATGTGAAGTTGCAGATATATTTTATACTGTTATTTATTTTGTAAGTGACAGGAAATCTCTTAACCGAGTGGACCTAACAGTCTTATTTGTAAATCCTCTAGCAAGGTAACATTTTGAATGAGTGTTTGAAATCCTTTGACAAGGTCACTTCTAACAAAGTGCAAGATTCTAACAAGTCTGAGGGAAATCCCTTAACTGGGTCACATCTAGCAATGTGTTTATGTAATCTGTAACTGGATTGGCTTTTAACTGAGCACACTCTAGAAGGGTATATTTCTTAGTGGGTTTGAAATCCCACAGTGGTTTTTCCCTATTTGGGTTTCCACGTTAAATCTGGTGTTAAATGTGTTATGATGTTTTAAGTGTATCTGTTTATGAGTCTGAATGATTTACAGTCATAGTTGCATATTAGTTAAGGCTACCAAGGTTGAATCTATTAAATATATTGCATTGTGAGTTTTATGATTCATCCCCCCTCTCATCTTAACTAACATCATCTTTATCAATTAATGGCAGGTCGTGCTTCATCAATACCAAAAACATCAAAAAAAAAACTAAAAAATCAAAATAACATCAAAAAACACCACAAATACAAAAACATCGAAAAATCAAGCCTAGAAAATATTACACCATAATTGATGTCAAAATCATACGCAATTGCTAATATTACACCGCAATTGATGTTAAAATCTAGTGCAATTGATATCAAAATCCGATGCAATTGCTATAATCCACCACAATTGCTATAATGGGGCAAAAACACAAAAAAAATCAAAATATCAATTCACAAAACACCAAAATATAAAAAAATCAATCAAAAACAAACTAAAAATCAGAAAACATCAAAAAATTGCAATAAACATGTCTTGCAAGAATCAAATATCCTAGCAGCTATCCAACAAACACTTCGCACGAAGTTAAACAAAGGATACAACTATCTTGTCAAAACAACTGCAATCAACTTGATCAATTGTCTAATCTATCGAATCACTATCAAACTATCAATGTGATCAATATCTTGTCTTAAACGGAATCAGTACACTCAAAACCAGACAAATCGGTCTTATACGAGGTCCAAAACTTTTGAAACCAGACATTATCAAAATCACATCAAGCAATCACACGAAGACAAAAATCAGTATGGTTGCTGCATTTTGTTCTAGTTGGTTTTATATTTTATCAAATTGGCAAATATCATGTTTCTAGCTACTCAAGGATGTCCAAAAAGTGACTAGAGGAGCCATGATGGGCATGATCCTTTTTCTTTGTTTGTTGTTTGTGGTTTGAACCAATGACTTCAATTCTAAGGCAACAGTTCTAGTGGGTGTCTGTGATAGGAGCATTCAGCCTGTGAATACCACACATACCTCGACCCCTGGCACTATTCCCAAAATGGAGGGTCCACTCCTTGTCTGCTACGTGTTTGTTTCTTTGCAATGAGACATATTTACATCTTGGTTCCTCATACCCTGGTGTACAAAGCTTCATTGTTACATAATAAGGCTCAATGATGAAAATGTATTGCACTATGAATAAAGACAAGAAGACTATTCATTATCAATCATATCATTTCATTTTTCTAATCTCATCATGTTGATTGTCTCTTCATATCATTCTCTCATAAAGCATTTTTCTACTTGACCATTCTTTCCAATCATTCTTTCATCTAACATGATCTCTCTCATCACTTGATTTCAATCTTTTCATCTATGATTCTATCATTTTCTCATATCAACTATTCTATCTATCAATCAATTATTTTGCATTGTCATCATATTTTGATCTATTATTTGTCTTATACAGGATGTATCCTTCCTGAAACCAAACGTGATCATCTATCTTTGTCTTATACAAGATGCACTCTTCCTAAAACCAGACATGATCATCTATCTTTGTCTTATATAGGATGTATCCTTCCTCAAACCAGACAAATCAGTCTTATACAGGATGTATCCTTCCTGAAACCAAACGTTTTGATCATTTTTTGTCTTATACACGATGTGTCCTTCCTAAAACCAGACTTTCTCTTTATCTTTATCTTATCAATCCTATCAATAAAACTACAAATCACTTCAACCATTTCTTTTCTATAATCAAACTCATTCATGTCATCAAGTTAACCATTCTTAATCTTTCATCTAACATTCTTTTTCTTTCGAGAGATCATCCATGCCTTCAATGCACAAACAATCTCTCGAGGGGGCATTATACCCTAGTGTCACCAGGGCATACTGGGGCAATTTTTTATATTTTATTTGAAAGAACGTCATTCTGACATTATCTCAAAGAGGGGAAAATGTAGACACCTAAAAATGTCTCATTAATTCTACACTAATTATTCATCTATTTAATTAAGTAATTCTTTAATTATTTGATTAAATTAACTATTTCTTCTAATCATCACCCTTCAACACTTCTAATTATTCTATTTATATTCTAAAATCATTTTAATCATCTAACCTTATCTCAATTATTAATTAAATATCAATTATTTAATTAATTTCAGTTTATTTCTTAGTTAAATAATCTTTATTATTTAATTAATTCTATTTCCTAAGTTTAAATAATTTCATTTAAATTATTTAAATTAATTAACTTATTCCTCCAATTCCCCAAATTATAATTCCAATTAATTCCATCTAATTTCATTTCATATCATTTCATTTAATTTCATATTTCCAAATTCACATTTTCCCCAAATTTGAATTTCAGTTAATTTCATGTGCATTTTAGCATTTGAATGACCAAATTCAAATCCAAATTGAAAATGAAAATCAAATTCAATTTCAAATTCCTACAACACATGCTAAAATTAGAATTGAATGATCAAATTAGTTGACTAATCATTTAACTCAGTTAACTCATCAATCATCCTTTTTAACTCAAAATCAATCCACTTATCTCTCCAATCAATCCAGTCAACTAATCCATCTATTTAGTCTACTGATCAATCAATGGAGTTCACTCTTCAATCAATCCAGTTGACTAATCAATCAAATGAGTTAACAAATCAATCAATTTTAGTTGTCTCCCAATCAACACTCGAGTTCAAATTCTCACCCCCCTTTGTGTTGAAAATCTATAAATTCAACCTCTTCTTTCAATTCAATCTAGCATTCAACATTCAACATTCAACATTCAGCAGTCAACATTCAACATTCAACATTCAACATTCAACATTCAACATTCAATATTCAACATTCAACATTCAACATTCAACATTCAACCATTCAACATCTAGCTTTTTGAGAATCACAGTCTTCAAAACATTTGTATGCAGGAAATTGGTGCAATACCTGAAAGCCATCGACCATGAAATTGGAGAAGAGCAATGGAAGCCATGCTACGTCAATTGAGGGAGTCTTAGATAGATCATTTCAATTCAATTGATAATTATTTTTATTCTATTGTTATTTAGGAGTAATAATTGGATTTAGAGTTGTGATTTGCTCTTTGATAATATGATTTATGCAATTTATGCCTATTATTGCCTGAAAATAGAAGGTAACTACAATTAATGAGCTAAGGACCATGCCTAATTATTTTGTCAATAGAGATACTCTTGTTGGGAAGATATATACTTTTGAGCTTCATGAATTTGGTCCTTCTGGAGCTACAAAGATTGATACTGCATTTAAGGCATCTACATCATCAACCGACAAACAAGATTGGAAAGTGTTGTATGCAAAGGAATTGGAAGAGATTAGGAAAGAAGATGAAGAGCTTGAGCAACTTGAAGCCCTATTCGCTAGAAGGATACCTAAAGGTCCGTCAAGAAGTAAGTATGAAGGAAAATCTCCTTTCAAATATTTTGCATGTAATAAGATAGGTCATTTTACATCTAGATGTTTTGAAAGGAATTCAAAATTGGGAGAAAGAGCAAGAAGATATTTTAAGCCTAATCATGAATATCAGATCAAGCATAAGTACAGGAGAAACAAAAACAAATCATGCTACTATGCTAATGAGGAAGGAGTAACTGATGACTCTGAAGAAGAACCGACATGAGATTCAGCTAGTGGATCTGACAATGGAAAAGACTGGGTATTTTATACTATGAAGGAAGATGATCCTGAACTAGTTATAAAAAATGAGGAAAAGGCCCTTGTAGAAAAAGTTGAAGACAAAGATGAATGGGTAATAGACAGTGGATGTTCTCATCATATGACAGGTGACAAAGGGAAGTTTCTAACCTTGCAAGAATTTGATGGTGGTCAAGTCAAATTTGGTAATAACAAGGCATGCATGATCAAAGGAAGAGGAACCATTTCATTGGATGGTAAGCATAACATTGATAATGTTTATTATGTTGAAGGTCTGAAGCATAATCTTTTGAGTGTAGGACAATTGGTACATAGAGGATTTCAATTACAATTCAAGGATGGAAAGTGCAAAATCATTAGCAAATAAGGATTGGAGATTGCAACTGGTACACAGACAAAAGTTAACATCTTTCATTTGAACTTCGGTGAAAAGACATGTTTGATTGCACATATTGATGATAGTTGGCTATGACATAAGAGGTTGTGTCATGTAAATTTTTATTGCATTATAAAGATCAATTCAACTAAGGCAGTTAGAAATTTACCTAAGATTGTGAAGCCTCATAATCTAGTATGTAAGGAATGTCAAATGGGTAAGCAAATCATAACTTCTTTTAAGAGCATATCTGATAAATCTAATGATGTTCTTGATTTGATTCATACTGACCTATGTGGTCCTGCTAATACAAGAAGCTTTCAAGGAGATAGATATTTCATGTTAATCATTGATGACTATTCTAGAATGATGTGGGTTGCTTTTCTAAGGGGGAAATCTGAAGCCTTTGAGAAATTCAAGATCTTTAAAGCTATGGTTGAGACAGAGCCAGGAAAGAAAATCAAGTGTTTGAGATCAGATCAAGGTGGTGAATTCACATCTGGTGAATTCAATAGTTATTGTGAGAAATGGCATTAGGAGATAGTTATCTACACCCCAGACACCTCAACAGAATGGCATTGTGGAAAGAAAGAACATAACCATTTTGGATGCAGCCAGAAGAATGATGATGCAAGCTAATTTTCCTCATATCTACTGGAGAGAAGCAATAAGTACACCGGTTTATACATTCAACAAAGTTCATATCAAAGGAGATACCAATAAGACACCTTATGAATTATGGTTTGGTCATTCCCCAACTCTTAAATATTTCAGAATCTTTGGAAGTAAGTGTTATATCAAAAGAGATGATTCCATTGGAAAGTTTGACCCTGGATGTGATGAAGGAATATTTCTTGGTTATTCAACTAAAAGCAAAGCATATAGATGTTATAACAAAAGATTGCAAATAGTTGTGGAGAGTGCTAATGTGAAAGTGGATGAGCAATACAAAGACTAAGCTAAATATTATGACAGTGAACCGACAATGGAAATAATCATAACTGATCTGGTAGTGCCTGTACCAAAACAAAATACTGAACCAGTTACCCCAACATCATTAGAAAACTCAACTATAACTGAAGAGAAACACAGAGAACCTGAAAATCAAAAAACACCAAGATATGTAAGGCTAAATCATTTTGAAAAATCAGATCATTGGAGACAAAAACATGAGAGTTATGACAAGGAGAAGATTGGAAAAATCAAGAGCTATGTTTCATTTCTCAGATTGACCTGACATCAATAATTGAAGCTTGTAAAGATGAATGTTGGATGAAAGCTATGGAAGATGAATTAGATCAGATAGAAAAGAACAATATTTGGACTTTGGTTCCCCGGCCTAAACATAAGAATGTTATTGGAACTAAATGAATTTTTAGAAACAAACTGAATGAGGATGGACAAATTGTAAGAATCAAGGCTAAATTGGTCAAAAAAGGATATTCTTAGAAGGAAGGAATTGATTATGGTGAAACTTCTACACCGATAGCTAGAATAGAAGTTGTTAGACTATTTCTTGCTTATGCAGCCTATAAGAACTACAAGGTCTATCAGATGGATGTTAAGTGTGCATTTCTGAATGGATAACTTGAAGAGGAAGTCTTTATTGAGAAACCTGATGGATTTTTCCTGACAGATGACAAAAATATGGTTTGCAAATTAAGGAAAGCCCTATATGGACTAAAACAGGCTCCTAGAGCTTGGTATACAAATTTGGATAAGTATCTTTTGAAGCTTGATTTTATAAAAGGTTATACTGACAATAAACTATATTATAAGATCACTAATGATGATATTCTGATTATTGAAGTATTTGTCAATGATATCATTTTTGGAGGTGAAGAAAAATTGTGCATGGAATTTTCTAATAATATGCAGAGTGAATTTGAAATGTCTATGATTGGAGAAATAAGATTTTTTCTATGTTTGCAGATTACTCAGACTGACAAAGGAATCTTTATCTATCAAACTAAGTATCTAAGGGAATTGTTGAAGAAATTTGGTATGGAAAATTCTAAACCGGTTAGTACTCCTATGGTTACAAGTGAAAAATTGTCAATTAAGGATGTATCCCCTTAAGTAAAGTCTACAAGATATAAATCCATGATTGGTGGTTTTCTATATTTAACTCAGACTAGACCGGATATAATGAATGCAGTCAGAAGGATATTCTGGTATTTTCAAGGTACAACTGAATATGGTTTATGGTACCCTAAAGATGATGACTTTACTTTATGTGCATATACAGATGCAGATTGGGCAGGTGATGTTGATGATTGGAAGAGCACATCTGGTGGAGCATTCTTCCTTGGGAAGAAGTTGGTTTCATGGATCAACAAGAAGCAGTCATGCATTTCTTTATCTACTGCTGAAGCTGAATATGTTGTAGCCACAACCAATTGTACTCGAGTTCTATGGATGAAGCAGATGTTGAAGAATATACAAGTGAGTTGTAATGATCAGGTTGTTATCCATTGTGATAACGCTGCAGCTATTGACATATCAAAGAATCTAGTATTTCACTCCAAGACTAAGCACATATCAATCAAGTATAAATTTTTGAAGGAAAAAGTGGAAGAAAAAGAAGTCAGATTGGTTTATGTGAACACTAAAGAGCAAATAGCAGACATCTTCACTAAACCTTTATCTTGGGAATCATTTCAGTATTTGAGAGACAGATTGGGGGTTTCTACCCCTCTAGTAGAGACTTTAATGATGCAGATGTGCATCAGTCTGGTATGTATTATCAGAGCTATCTTTTTCTCCGGATTGATGAAATAATGCTACTACTCAGGGGGAGTAGTCAGCCTTGAGATTTAGAGTTTTTATATTATGTTTGATTCTTTGGCATTGCTGTCAAACGGGGAGGAATATATGTGGAAAAACCATTGCTATTTATTTTTCAGATTGATTGCACTCCTGAGGGGGAGTTTGGTGTTATTTGGTCTTTTGATTCAAATTTGGTTCAAAGCTTCATTGCTATATCATTTCATGGGAGATTGTTGGGTATCTTCCATTGGGGGAGACTTGGTTTGAATTTTCTTGGCACTTGGATGTTTTTCACATCTAGTGTTGCCATCAATGCCAAAGGGGGATATTGTTGGCCATATGATGGAATTGATTATGTGTTGCATTGATTTTTTGTCATTGATATCAACACTTGATGTTATGGTTGTTTACTAGCTTCCGGTAGAAGGATTGGATTGGGAAGATAATCAGTTGATTGTCACCGGTATGATGTGGTTGATGGAATAAGTTTGTATGGATGGTTCATATGGTTCTGAAGTATGTTTTAGTTAGTTGGTATTGACTTAATGATCAGATGCTATCTCATGTTCTAGTAAGATTTCTTTATCGGTCTGGTAAGGGTTTCACCAGTAGAGCTTTATTGAAGATCTTTGATGTAATGCATAAGTGGTGTTGGTGCAACTTCTAGAAGGGTTTTAGGATGCTGATGGTGAATGTGTTTGTGCCTTGACTGATTGGTTTCATTGCTTTGGCATGTGTGGATCTAATTTAGGTTTGGTGTTATCTAGGTTATGGATCGGTTTGCATGAAACGTGTTGGTGGATCCTCCGATGCACTTCCGAGATGTTTAATTGATTGGATAATATTTGTTTGGCCTTAGGCTAACATGTGTTATGATTTTATTTCAAGATTGTAATGGATTTATTGAATTATCATTTGTGTGGCCGACCTAATTGGTTAGGTTCTGAGTTGGTATAAATATATGTAAGATCTCATTGTAGATCATATGGGAATGGCAAGGAGCAAATAATATGATAATCATTTGTGTAGAGGATTTGGTCAATCATAGGTGATCAAGTTGGGTTTATGTAAGAGGTTTTAGACCTCTGGTATTGAGCTTAACCAGAACTATAATCTGACATGTTTGATGCTATCACTAGCAGTTCTTCTCTCTGGATTGTAGTCCAAATAGCTTGAGGTGGTTGACATATCTGTAGTCAATGAGACTCCATTGTGATGAGCAGTGCGCTCTAGGCAGTGTGCCTTCATGCATGTGCAGGCCCCTATTGTAATCATATAATTGCTGCATAAGTATCATCTGATTGTGGGTAGGGTTTCCCACCATGGTTTTTCCTCATTGAGGTTTTCCACATACAAATTATGGTGTTATGTGTTATTGTTGCATGGTATTGATTCTCTGGTTTTCATTTATGCTTTAATGATTAATCAGTTATTCTAGTATAAGGTTTTAAGTTCTTTAACTCACATAATCCGTTAACAATTGATTCACCCCTCCCCCCTCTCAGTTGTTCACCGGTTATCCTAATATACTCTTCATGAGAATATAGCGGTACAACAGTTGCCCTGAGATATAGTTCATATAGAGACTGACACTAAAGGGGAAGTTGAGAAAGGGAATGAGCTAGGAAAATAAATACATGTTGAAAAGGATACTCCAAGAGTAGAAGAGGATTTCCCTCAAGAGAATGCACCTATTATAGAAGTGCCACAAGTTGACATTGGAGTTCCTACGATTCAAGTACAACAACAGCTTCCCAATGCAACTAATAAAACTGAATTATTTGATAAGATGACAAAAGATACATTGCTTTCTATGCTTTGAAGATACCTTGATGAAGATGAAGAACAACCAAGGGATGAACTTCCACCAAATACTGAAGAACAAAAAATTGAAGAGCCTCTACTAGAAAAGGATCAAGAAGTTCCTCATGAACAACATGATGAAGAATAAGTTCCAATTGACCGGGAGCAACAACAAGTGCATTCTATATCAACTGCAGATCATGAACATCATTAGGAATCAAAAGAAACTACATAAGATAAAAGGAAGGATGTAGGAGGACAATCACATGATGCAAAGGTCCATGATGTGGAAGATAAAAATGAAGAGTATGCTGATAATGAAAGAAGTCAAGAAGAGGATAGAGAGGAGCCAGGAGATGGTGTAGAACAACATCAAATTGAAATAAGAAGAATTGGCTCCACTCCTACTTGGTTGGAAAGAACCTTTGAACTTAGGGAAATGAAGTACAAGGAATTTAATGAAGCCAATTTCTCAATGTTGGATCAAGCCTTCTAAATCCTTGAACCAAAGAAACATGCTTGGAAGCTTTCAATTATCACTATTGACATATCTAGGCATCAAAAGGCTCACATTGTAGTTCCCCTTGTTGAAAAACTAGAAAATGAGATGAGGCCAAAAGATTATTAGATTCATGAAGCAAATTTAGGCCAACAAAATAAGGAATGAGAAATAAATTATTTACAACATGTTATTAATATAGTTGTTAGAAGAATAGAAAAGGAAGATAAGATAAAGAGGAGTTAAAGGCACACAATATAGAGATAAATAAGTACATCAACCATCTCCTCAGGCCTATTGATAAATGAGCTCCCTTGACAAGCATACATGTTACATTGACACTGATAAAAGAGGATTGATTCTGTGCAAACAACTAAGAGGCAGGGGCGGGGGTGAATTAGTTGTCACAAAACTTGCACAAATTAAACTTATTCTTTGATCTGATTATTAAGAATGAAAGATAAATCAACAACACAACACAAACACACATAACACCAATATTTTTGACTTGGAAAACCCGATCAAGGAAAAAACCACAGTGGGAACCTACCCACAATATGATGATACTCAATTAGAAGTATATGAAATATTACAATGGGAATGCACATGCATTGAGAAACACTACCTAGAGCTTACTACTTAAAAACAACAAAGGGATACAACCCAAAGAAGACTCACTATCTTACAAATAGATCCGAATCACATCCAGAAGATCACGAACTTATAAAATAACATCTCCTAAAACCTTGAAAAAGATCAACAAGGTCGGCTCAACACTCATCACCTAATTACAAAGTATAACCATACACACTACAAAAACATATGCAAACCAAGCAATTTTGGATAAGACATAGCACAAACCCATATCACATGCCTCGAATATGAAACAAATCTAAGAATTATGCATCGAACATCCACAACATTATACAAGCATCTAGTTGGCCAAAATAATCAAGAACACCAACACACCGGAGAAAATCATCAACTATGCACACAACGATCAATGAACACCACCAACACAAAAGGAACATGATCTAGAAGCATCCATAAGCATCATGAATTACCATCACAACATCCACAACAACTCAAATTACTAGAATTACATCATCATTATACCGAACTTCAAGAACACTATCTGCAACAACTGTCAATTTGGAAAAATCACTTGTGGAGAACTAAACCACAAACCATTTGAATTGAAGATACACATCAAAAACCTAAATGTTCCTCCAAATCCCCAGATCAAAATATTACAATGCGGAGCAATGCAAATCAAATTATTGACACTCTATCACCATTGAACAACTGAAAAACCAGCCACAACACAGATAACCTTAACTCACTCAAATCTTCATGCGTACCACTTAAAATTTCACTAAATCATCTAAACACAATCCTATACAAACCCTTTAATCCACAATCACTGATCATCAACATTCTGAACAAACCTACTCATTGACCTCCACTGCAACACTATCACATATAGAGAAATATGTTGACATCAATGACAACACATCTCTCAGATATCACCAAAGAAAATATTTGTAGAAATCTCCTCAAACATACAAAAATCTCTCCCTTTGGCATTCATGGAAACATATGATGTGAAAAACAATCAATGACCAAAAAATCAACTCTCTCAAGTTACTTTTTTCCTGTGCACAAATAATCTCTCCCCCTAAAATCACTATATAGTTTTTCACATGAATCTCTCCCCCTTTGACATCAATGAGAAAAACATATATATTTTCAATAAAAGCACACAAATTACTCACAAAAATGACTCACTGACTACTCCCCCTGAGTAGCAGCCCCCACTCATCAATCCAAATCACAATATATGACCATGAAATGCACCAGATTGATGCATACCAATCCACCTTAGTTCTAATTTGGAGCAGAAATCACCTCTAGCTTCCCTCTGAGATACTCAAAAGTATCTTTAGGCATGAAAATATCTGGAATCTATTCCTTTGTAGGCACATACTCCAATCTGACTTCCTTCTTATTTACCTTGTCTCTCAAAAAGTGAAACTTGATAGATATATGCTTAGTCTTGGAAAGTAGCACTAGATTCTTAGAAATGTTAATTGCACTTGAATTAGCAAAATAAATAGCAATAGGCTCATCATACACAACTCTGATATCCTTCAACATCTACTTCATCCAAACTACCTGAGTACAATTGTTAGCAACAACAATATATTTCGTCTCTGTAGTAGATAAAGAAATTGAATTCTGATTTTTACTCAACCATGAAACCAACCTTTTTCCTAAGAAAAATGTACCACCAATTGTACTCTTCCAGTCATCAACATCTCCTGCCCAATCAAAATTAGTAAAAGAACTCAAAGTAAAATCATCTTTAGGATACCATAAACCAAAATCAATAATTCCTTTCAGATATATAAAGATTCTTTTAATAGAAATAGCACGAGATTCCTTAGGATCGACTTAAAATCTAGCAACAAGACAAACAACATTCATGATATCTGGTCTAGTCTGAGTCAAATATAATAATACACCAATCATAGATCTATATATTGTCTGATTTGCTTTAGGGGAATCATCATCTTTAGTCAATTTACATCTAGTCACCATAGGAGTACCAACTAGCTTTCTATCATCCAAATCAAAATCCTTCAACAACTCTTTCACATACTTGGATTGTGATATAAAAATTCCTTTCAACCACTTAATCAAAAGAAAGATGCAAGAACATAAAACAAACAACCATAACACCATAACAAAAGGATTTTCTTGAATTTCTGACTCTTGAGTTCTCTCTTCTGCACTTGTAGTAGTTCCTTCACCTTGACTTTATGGATTCACTAGAATGATCTGAACTTGATTATGGGTATGCAGTTACTTTCCTTTATTTTCACTATCACTCTGATCATCTGAATCATATCTGCAAGATCTTATCTGCCTCTCATTTTCTTTCATCAACTCTAACATTAGCACTCTCAACTATCTTTCTCAGTCTCTTGTTATAACATCAGTAGGCCTTGCTTTTCTTAGAATAACCAAGAAATATTCCTTCATCACATCTAGCATCAAATTTCCCTAAATCTTCATCTCTTTTGATATAGCATTTACTTCCAAAAATTCTGAAATATTTAACAATAGGATCATATGACCAAACCATAATTCATAAGGAGTTTAACTGGTATCACCTTTGATATGCACTCAGTGAAGAGTGTACACTGCAATACTCACATCTTCTCTCCAATAAACATGCGAAAATTTCCTTGCAACATCATAGTCCTAACAACTTCCTGAATGGTTATGTTCTTCCTTTCTACAACACCAATTTTTTAAGGAGTTCTTGGAGCATACAACTGCCTTCTTATCTCATGCTCTTCATATAATGCATTAAAATAACCAGAAATGAATTCTCCACCTCTGTCAAATCTCAAACACTTTAGCTTCAAACCTATCTTAGTCTCAACCATAGCTTTGAAAATATTAAACTTCTCTAAAGCTTTAGATTTCTCCCTTAAGAAAGTAACCCACATCATCCTTGAATAATCATCAATCAACAAAATGAAATATCTATCTCCTTGCGTGCTTCTAACTCTATTAGTATGCACAAGATCTAACAATCCATTAGAAAAATGCTTCTTACTTTTAAAAGATACTCTGGTTTGTTTCCCCAACTGACATTCCTTGCACATAGGGTTAGTAGGTTTCATCAACTTAGGAAGATCTCTCACAACATGAGTAGAACTTATCTTAACAATGTTATCAAAATTTACATGACACATCCTCCTATGCCACAACTAACTTTCATCAACTTGAGCAATTAGAAAGCTTTTACTGGATCCATTCAAGTGAAAGATATTACCTTTAGTCTTTGTACCTGATGCAATCTCTATTCCGGAGCTACCCAAGATTTTGCACTTTCCATTCTTGAACTGAAAATCATAACCCTTGTCAACTATCTTCCCAACACTCAAAAGATTATTCTTTAGGCCTTCCACATACAAGACATCATCAATATTGTTCTTACCATCAAGAGAAATAGAACCTCTTCCACAGATTATACCAACTTTATCATCTCCAAATTTAACAAGTCCTCCTTCATACTTTCCCAAGCTCACAAACTTACTCTTATCATCTGTCATATGATGAGAGCATCCGTTGTCTATCACCCATTCATCTTTCTCTTCAACCTATGCAACCAAGGCTCTTTCCACATTCATGAAGTTAGTATAATCAAAAGGTATTGGACCATCTTCCTTGATAGCAATAAACACCCATTCATTATCACTTGTATTCCCCGTATCTAATTCATCATCTGAAACACCTTTATCAGCAACATAATAAAATTTCTTCTGAAATTTAGGCTTGTAAGTCCTTCTAGGAACTCTTTTCGGACATCTTGAGGCAAAGTGTCCTATCTTATTACATGAAAAATATTTAAGAGGCAACTTTCCTTCACTTACCGGCTCTTTTAGACAATCTCTTGGCAATTGACCCTTCAAGCTCCTCAACCTCTCGCTCTTCCTCTTCCATCTCCTTCATCTCTTTCTCATATCTTGACCTCATCCTAGAAGAACTTTCTCCCGAATCATATCTTTGCTTATCCTTTCCAGAAACAATGGCTTTGAATGCAAATTCTACTTTAGGAAGGGAGTCACCAAACTCAATTAGGAAAGGAGTCACCAAACTCAATCAATTCAAAGGTTGATAGCTTACTAATCAACATGTCTCTGGTCACATATTTCATGTTCTAGATCTCCTCAATATCAAAAACTGTATGTTTGTAGGATTTAGGTGAGGATCTAAGCACTTTAGCAATAATCTTTGTTTCTTCCAACTTTCCACCTGCACATCTGATATTGCACACAAGTTCATTCACTTTCTACATAAAACAAGTAATGTTCTCATCTTCACCCATTCTCAACATCCCATACTTTCCTTTCAAGCTCTACAACTTAGCAATCTTCACATAGAAGTCTCCTTCATATAGGGCCTCCAACTTCTTCCAAATCTCATGAGTAGTCTGCAATTTCATAACATTAGTCATTTCAGAATTTGTCAAGGTGCTCAATAGTGCTTCCTTAGCTCTTATATTACATTCAACTTCCTTAATCTCATCCAGAGTTGTAGGTCCATTTGAAAGAATAGTATACTTCTTTGTAATAGTCCAATAAGTTTCGCCAATGCATTTGAGATGACATTCCATGTGGCTCTTCCAAAGAGAATAGTTAGTTCCATCAAATCTAGAATTGTTCGTCTTATAAGATGCCATCCTAGATCACCTCAAGTGGTTAAGATTCTCCGAAGGAACCTTCTCTAATACCAATTGATGAAATAGGACTAATTTTGGGTAGACAACTAAGAGGGGGGTGAATTGGTTGTCACAAAACTTGCACAAATTAAACTTACTCTTATATCTGATTATTAAGCATTAAAGCATAAATCAACAACACAATATAAACGCACATAACACCAAGATTTTTGACATGGAAAACCCGGTCAAGGGAAAAACCATGGTGGGAACCTACCCACAATATGATGATACTATGTTAGAAGTATATGACATATTACAATGGAAATGCACATGCATTTTGACACACTACCTAGAGCTCACTGCTCAAAAACAACAAAGGGCTACAACCCAGGAAAGACTCAATGTCTTACAAATAGATCTAGATCACATCCGGAAGATCATGAACTGATAAAATAACATCTCCTAATGCCTAGTTGCAGTTTCGATTAAGCATAACTTCAATATTTTTTGCCTCTAAAAGATTAATACATTATTCAATCATGCATTTGATTCTCATCCATACACATCATCTCTCCACACTCAATTACAAAGATATTACATTTATTTATACATGACATCAACCTTGAAAAAGATCAACAAGGTGAGCTCAACACTCATCACCTAATTAAAAAATATAACCATATGCGCTACAAAAAACTATGCAAACCAAGCAATATTGGCTAAGACATAGCACAAACCCATATCTCACATGCCTCGAATAAGACACACCTCCAAGAATTATGCATTGAACATCCGCAACACGCTACAAGCATATGGTCAACCAATATAATGAAGAATACTAGCACATAGGAGAAAATTATTAATTACGCACACATCGATCAATGTGGACCACCAACACAAAAGGCACATAATCAAGAAATATCTATGAGCATCATGAATTACCACCGCAACATCCACAACAACTCAAATTACTAGAATCACATCATCATTATATTGAACTTCGAGAACACTAACTGCAACGATTGTCAACCTGGAAAAATAACTTGTGGAGTACTAAACCATGAAACACTTGAATTTAAGACACACATCAATGTCCCAAACATTCCTCTGAACCTGCATATCAAGATGTTACAATATAGAGAAATACAGATCAAATTAATGACACTTTGTCACCACTAAACAACTAAAGAACTAGCCACAACACAGATAACCATAACTCACTCAAATATTCATGTGGACCACTGAAAATTGCCCTATATCATCTAAACACAATCCTCTACAAACCCTTTACTCCGCAATCAATGATCATCAATATTCTAAACAAACTAACTCATTGACCATCATTGCAACATTGCCATAGACAGAGAAATATGTTGACATCAATTACAACACATCTCTTAGATACCATCAAAGCACATATTTCAATCTCCTCAAACATCCAACATATGTAAGGACTTATAGGTGCAAGTTTGAGTGGAGACTCTTTTATTGCAATAACACTTAGTTGGAGGCATAAAATTGAACAACTTGGAGAAGAAGTCATCCAACAGGTGTTGATCTCATATGATGTTCTTCAAAGCCAATTGACAACTCTTCATGGGATATTGTCTGGTGAAGGAATGGAAGGAATAAGTATAGAAGACAATATTCATGTGGTATGATTAATTTCTTGTGCTCTGTGTAGTTGAAAAATACAAATGAACAACTGGTGATGGCCATGAAGCAACATCTTTAGATTACGAAGGCAGAGCTTCCACAATTTGAGGATGGAAGAAAGAAGTCAAGAACTTTTGTTAAGAATTTGATTATCAAAATGAAGTACACAAAAACACCAGATTCTAAGGAATTGCACAGTATGATAATGAATTTTAATCAGAAATTCCCAGAAGTGGTAGTACATCTATGAAGTAAATACACTCCAAATTTTGACAAAGACACAAGTGTAAGCAAGTGAAAGGCAACCAGTCAAATTAAAAATAATGTTTTGAGTTGTAACTCTAATTCGCTCCATTTTTCACATGGGTTGAATGGAAAACATGTGGGGCATTTTTATCTTGTTTCTCACATCCAAATCACTCCAACAACATTTAGTTTAAGTTCAACAACCAAAAAGGAAGAAAACCCACCTTTTGAAATGCAAAACCTATAAGGAATAAAAACAACATTTAATTGGAGCTCAAAACAAAAGAAAAATTAGCGTTTTCCTTCATATTTGGGTTCCCAAATCCATTATCTACCTCTTGCATGATTCCTAGAGAGAATATATTTAGTTTTGGAGTATTTTTAGGGTGTTTATTTGTTGTTTTAAATAAATTTCGAGCCTAAATTTTGCCCAAAACCCCTAATTTTGGGTTTGCAATTTGGCAGTTGTAAACTTTATACAAATACTTGATTTGATTGTTAAAAAAGGTTGGATTATCAATGCACACGTTCTTATGAAATATTTATGCATCTTTGTTGTAAGTTTTATGCCAAATTTGTGAAGTGTGAATGAATTGGATTTATGTTTCAATATTTCAGTTTGTCTTGATTATTCAAACAACTTATTAGATGGTATCGTTGATCATTGGATGATTCATTTGCAAAAGATAATTTAGCTACATCAAATTTTAGAGAGCTCATTGGGAATTTCTTCTTGTATGTGCGCATGGGTAATGATTGTACAGTTTGACAAATTCTAAAAAATTGTTTCATTATTTCATTCCTTAGATGATTGCATCGTATTTTTCATGAATTTTGTTAATCTAGTTTGTGCAAATATGGTATTTATCGATGTGGTTTAATTCTCATGTGCTTTGAATGATTTTCTAGTTAACATTGTTGGATAGATTTTATTTTTGAGTTATTTCTCTAACCCTTATCTTTTGTTATTTATATCATGTGCATGATTAGTGTAGGAATTTCAAATAGATTTGATGTTATTGATTCTTTATTGCAGATTTTATTCCAAAAATCCCAAAACAATGATTATTCCAGTGCTCAAGAGATAGAATTTTTCAGTTTTAGCTTTAAAGTGTTAACACCACCAGACCCCCTTGCATATAATCAATTTGTTCCTATTGGTCTATCCTATATGGCTAATACCTAGCCTTTCGAAACCTTGGAGTGGAATTTATTTGCTTTTCAAGAGAGGATATTCGTTCTTGGATCCCCCGTCGTTGTCTGTGCTAACATCGTAGTCAACACTTACTCCACCAACTATGTTTGTTCTTTCTTATCCCATTCTTGTGTTATCTTGGTCTTGTAGCCATTTTTCATAATGATCCAGTATTTGTTTAGAGTTTGTTAAATTCTTTTAAACATTGAGTTCATGTTATATGTAAGGTTCACAACCCTTTAACTATATCACAAAAGCGAATAATAACTCAATTTCGCATAACTATGTAAATCAAATGAAACAACTTCAATATATATAAGAATGTCATATTGCATCTTATATGTTAAAGTGCCTAATCTAGGTATTAGCACATGAAATGAGAAATAAATAGTAAAACTTGGCTCTCATGCCTTGTAATCAACTCTATACATAAAATGTTGTACAACACGAGTAATATATAAGAGATGATATATGAAATATAATCAAATAGTCTTTGAGTGTCACCAACCCACACATGGTCATCTTGAAAATCCAAGAGACGAGAACATAAATTGGACACTTTTTCACCCAACCATGAAGCTTACAAGGATCTAAATGAATACAAAAGATTGAAGATAGCATAGAACTTAAAACTTAAATTGACCTTTTGGTTAAGATAATACAAGAAAAGAGAAAAGGTTGTTCTCAAAAAGTGAAAGATACTAGATTCAATACTACAAAATAAGAACTAAATCCATCCTAGGTTGGGCATATATGAAATTAGAACTAGTATGATTATAATGTATAGGTGAAAAAGGGAAAATTTTTACAATTGCATCATAGATCAATGCATATCTAAGTATAATATGCTAGTGAATTGACTTGCTACCATATGAGTAGTAATATACTTTCATAAATTTAAAGTAAAAATTCTAAGAGTGCACCTAAAAAAATGATATTTGTTGGTTAATACAATTGTGATTCCATACAAATCCTCATACTTTTCCACATTTCCCTTAGTTATAGATTGTTTTCCCTTCATGGATCTTCCCAATTCTCCTCTCTCTCTTTTGCTTGAATTTACTATTTGTAGTTGTGCCCCCCTTTTTCTTCATGCATTTCCCTTTTTTAAATGCCATCATTTCTCAATTAAAAGTTGAGTGAACCCTGATAAAAAAATATTTTAAAAAAAAGACTTGTTGCTTAAAACTCCCCTAACATGCATGCATGCATGAAAAATATGTAGTTGAGGCATACAAAAAGAATAGCCAAATCTCCACTACCTTAACTTCTACTTCCAAGGGCTATATTTAGCCTCATGGAGTCGGCTATGTGAATAAATTATAACTAAAGTTTTAATAAAAGCCTTTTGCATAAAAATAAGTAAAACATAACTACAAAACAAATAGAAAATAAATTTAATTTTTAAATTATTAAAGTTGTAAGAAATGGTTGTGACATTATCGAATAACACAAAAACATTCATCATGTCATTTAGATGTGATTTCTCTAGCCACATTTATGCTTTCACATATTTTAGGGTAAGTTGGTATCTTTGTAAATAATTTGGCACATGTTATCTATATTTATCATGTGATTTATATATATATATATATATATATATATATATATATATATATATATATATATATATATATATATATATATATATATATATATATATATTTTCCCAATTGGATAAATTTGATAGTTATATAAATCTCTCCTTGGTAGTTTAGAGGAATTCCTAGCTTGGTGCTAGAAGGGATGCTATTTTTGTTTGAAGGAATTATCATATGGTGTATTATATTTTATGAATACTTGGTGTTTGGGTTTGTAGAGGTTTTTTGAGGCCTTATTGAACATAGCTTCATGGTCTTTATGGGTTGCTTAACCTTTGGGTTGGTCATAGTTGAGCCTCATTGTGGTGTAGAATAGAGTTATGCTGCTATGTGTTGTATTTAGTTGCTTCCATGGATGTTTTCATCACATTTGGGTGGTTTCTAAGCCTTGTATAATTATTTTAAAAGGATTTTTCATAGATTCTCTCATTTTAAAACCCATAAGTTGTCTCTCGATTTGGTGTTAAGAAGCTAGATCATTAATAAAATCCTTACTTTTGGGGAGTGGAACCAAAAGGACCTTATGAAGAGAAACCAATATTACAAGTGAGGCAAGCCTTTTTTTATCATGAAGGTGTGGTGTCATTGTACACAGTCTTGAGAAATGGTTTTCCCTGGCTTCGGAGTTGTAACATTATGGATGAAGGCATCAATCTTAGGAGAGACCATAAGATGTACAACCTTGTGCTGAGAAATATTTTAAATAGAAGAGTTGTAGGGTCGTGTTCCTTTCCTTAGCTTAGTAGGTAGCCAAATGGAGTTCCCTATCAGTAATGGCAATCCTATGGTAGGATCTCATTTTCTTGTGGTTAGTCAAACCATGTGATTGGATCTTGTCCTTAGTTGTAGTGATAGTTGGAGGATAGCATGTTTTGAACTCTTGGTTGGTTGCATTGACTGCGGTTGGTATTCATTTTGCATATACATCCTTAGATATATATTTTTTGAGTTTGAGACCTAAACTTGGTTAGAATCTAGAGGGTTGATCTAGAGAACTTTATTATGGCAAACGATTTTATGGCAAGAGTATCTACCCTTGTCTTTTTGCAATATTTCAAGAGTAAGCCAAATACTAGTAGAGGAGATAATAATTCTCACACATTTGTGCCTTGAGTTGCCCATTATCAATATTGTGTTTCTAACCATGTACCATGGGACGCATAGGTTTTTCTTGTGTGTGTTACTTTAATTTTTTTATTATTGTTCTTCTTCACATTTTTATTAATGAATATAGCACTAATTTGTAGATGTGATGACTTGATTTCATGTTGTGATATTTTATGCATTGATTGAATTGATTTTCATATGAGATGTTTTGTATGGATTTTATGTCATGTGGTTGGACCACTCGCATGTTAGAGATGGTTCTCCTCTACACATCAATTCTTGATGTATTTCTTGCATTGTGATATGTGTTTGGTATTGAGACAAGTCTTTGTGAAGAATTAAATGTATTTCATCCATGTTGTCATTACATTAAAGATGCCAAGGCCTTATACACTAATATCACGTTAGCATATATATTATATTGTATACCTTCAGATGCATAGGTTATTTTTTCTATGCCTAAATTATCATAGTGTTTTTTCATTCTTGTATGTATGTGTATCAATATTTATTGATGTGTCTTCTATTTTTTACACCTAATTTTGGAGGGTGTCAATGTGTTTAGAATGTTTTTTATTACAAAGCATCGTTGACTAGGGCGCCGACCCTTTAACATAGTTAGAGACTATCCACATCCCAAAAACACAGACCCGGTTAGGCAAGCAAATAAAGGGGCCTGCAAAACCACAAAAAACACAAGCCAAAATCAAGGAAGAGTAGAAACATCCACACCTTGATTGGGGAGGGTTTGGGGAAGGGGGAAGGACCTCCCCTTCTATCTATGATGACTGATTGTCCATGCAATTCTATCCTTAGGATTAACAATGGGAGAATCATTCGGAGGGGGGTCCCTGTGAAAAAGGACCAGTAAGATCATCATCAAGCAACAAGGGAGCCGCAAAAGAATGAGTAGGTGCGGGGAACTATAGCAGGTAATCGAGGGTTCGTCAAACAAGGTTGCATGGTCTCAAAGTCTGAAGGAACACCAGAAGGGTCAGCAGGTGACTCTTCACACAATCTATTTGAAAGCTCCTTAAAAGCATAAATAGTTAAATGATCAAGTGTATAATCCTTCCACAAAGTCACAACCCCCTTGCATCATGGAGTAGAGCAGTCTAAAGCCAAATGTCCTATAAAGAAGCACTTTTGGAAATGAAAGGGAAGACTGTCAAAATCCAGTGGTTGCATCCAGGTCTATCCTCAACCATGATCACCACATCTCTAGGGAGAGGAGAAGCAACAACAATGTCATTCAAAATGCGAGCAAAGATGGAGTGGTCCATCGAGGAAGTGTTATCATCCACCATCAAGAAGTGACCAATGCCCTCATAGCAAGACTATTCCCAAAAGTGTAGGGGAATATTTGAGAGATGGACCCAAACTGGATGCACATTAACTGGTTTAATAAGAGGGTTGAAGGCAGTGGTCCAAAGCTTGATAGAGAGAGGGTGGGTACCCCACAACTTTCCTAGAATCAAATCCCAATCAGTCGAGGAAGTAAAGGAGGCAATGAAAAATGCCTTTAGCACACCAAAAGAGCTTAATATTGTAAGAAACCAAGGGTTTCCATGAGTCACTTACCCAAGGATGTAGGTCTGGTAGGGAGGGCTAGATCCCAAAGAATCTACACACCAGGTCACAATGTTGATAGAACCCTATGTTGTCCACAACATCCTATCCACAAACAACCACAATGGATGACTTGGCATAGGGGAGAGGATGAACACCCTTGGAGGAAGTCATAGATCTTGCCACACGATAAAATATATGCTTACCAGTAGGTGGGGGCATGGATGGGGTATCCTTGCCAGAGGAAGCCACCACACCATGGGTCATAGAAGAAGCCATAGAACCCATGGGAGGATGGTGTTAAATGAGATTTGTAGCTGCAATAGGGGAGGAAGTGAAGGGTGTATTATCGACTGGAAGAGCAGAGCCCACCATTGCCTCAGCAGCCAAGGGAGCCAAAGCGGGGTGAACCATAGAAGAGTTCAGCGGGTTGAGAGCCAAAACACCCAAGCGAGCAAAGGGAAGAGGAGATTGGCTAGGCGATGATGGAGAATTCAAACCAGAGGGAGTGGAAGAGTCATTGCACGTCACCATGTTGAGAATTTTACTATGTTTAGAATGTTGTTATCATGATAATTGACTATATTATCTTCACTCCATTCAGTATTTTAAATCATTTTTATAGATGTCTTAGAGTTTGATCATATTCCTATAAGGAAGTAAAGTACTGGAACAACTTCCTACACTAACCTTGAGAGGAGGGTAATGCAAAATTTTTATAGATTGTTATAGCAGTTATAGAAACTTAACATAAATAAACAAAATATCATGCATACCACAACACAACAACACAGTTATTTACGTGGGGAAAACCCTTTCTAGAGAAAAACCCCACACTCCAAAAGCAACTCAATATATTATTCAACAATCGGTAATAGATTACAATATACTTGTAGATCAATCTCTTCACATGAGTACCACTAATCAGAGACTCAGAGTTAACTCTATAGCCATAAGACTCTTACACACAACCTCTATCTCATGCACCTCATATGTAAGAGATACAATACAAGAAACCATCGAATGGTATTACAAAACCATGGGCTAAAACCACATAATAAAGTAGAGCCGACCTTATCTCCATTCTAGATGCCCTATGACGTGTCAAAACACACAACAACACGTGTTCCTCCCTTTTACAACTCATTTATGTGTCAGATGCAATTTATATTTCCTATTGAGAAGTCCAAACTTCTGAAGATCATAACTTGTGAACCATGTGTTTGATTGATGAATTGTTTGAAGCGTCGAAAAGCTTGCAGAGTGCTCTATCACCTCATAAAATGCTACATCATTTATGCCCACTTTTCAGAGTGTTTTGAAGCCTTTAAAGTCCTCAAAATTAATTTTAAACCTTTCATTGCACCTTCCAAAAACAAAAACTTTAATATCTTCAAAACTAGCTATAATCTTGTGATGAAAATTTATGGCATGCTCATCTAGCCAACTAAATGCAAAGTTGAGACACCATTTTCCCAACTATTTCCCCCATATAGATGGTGAGACTTCTAATATTGATTTTATCTCATGTTGATGTTGGTATTGAATGGACATACGATTTTGTAATTGTTTCACCATTATTGGTTGTGTGGTTGTTGTAAAATAAGCTTAGTGCTCAAGGTTATTTGAGATAGATGAGTTAGAATAATAGGAATAAGTTGCATAACTTGTTGGGATATTAGAATTCCAATAAGTTTAATACCTTATCAAGGTATTGAAGTTGCAAGAAGTTTGATGCCTAGTCAAACATATCAAAGTTGCTAAAATTTGATACCTTGTTGAATATATAAAAAAGGAAGAAGCCAATGTCGAAGTATCAATAGTCAAAGAAAAAGGATGACCTCTAAGAAAGGAACAAAGGCTACAGATATTAAATGGCTAAGGAATGTTTTAAAATGTTAACCAAACAATTGTATATGATAAATATGAGTTTATTAGAGTGTGTTAAGGTGTGGATTTTCAAAAGATTATCCTCTCATCCTAGCCTCATCTTATGTTTGTAGAGGATGTGATTGTGGGTTAGAACCCTATTGTCAGCATGGTATTGTACCACTCTCTTATTTCTTCATCATGGCAACCTGTCTCATGATTGGTAATCCTTTTGTTTGTGCTACCTATCTTGGAGCAATAGCAATGTTCCTTGGTGTTTGTGTCATTGTGCTTGAAATGACACTTGGTGTGTACGTGTTAGTGCGTAGTGTGATATGTCATTTCCATATTTTACTTGTTGGTTTATTTCTTTAAAAAAATGTTCAAGTTGGCTAATATCCTATGTGTGTAGCTTGGTTCATTACAATCAAATTCTCAGCTTCATGAAAACACACATCATAAACAAACACACTCTTGTGTCAAAACTAAACAATTAAAAAATGTATCTCAATTCATGTATGTTTTACCTTTAAATACAATAAGATCATTGTTTAAAACCATTGACTCATACTATCACTAGGATACATCATTTTATCAAGATACATCATTCCGAGTCATACATCACTATAACAATCAAGGTACTCCACAACTTGGACTTCACTCTAGAAAAAGATAAATCTTTGTGTTTTGTTTGTGCTTATTTATTTTCTACTTTATTATGAGTTCTTATTATACATATAATAGTATTAGTCCACAACATACCCTATCAATATTGTCATGATCCATTATATCATGATATTTCTTGACCATATGTTTACTATGACATTTCATTGAACATATTTTTTCTTTTATGTTGGTCCTTTACACACTTGTCACAGTATCATAAAGATTCCTTATGTCGGTGTTACTTTTTGTACTATCCCCTACCTCTTCTCACTCTCTTCACTTTGTGTAAACTATTTAACTCTATGAATGGATGAATGTATTTTTTATTTTCTAGTCGTACATTGTGTTAATATGTTCATAGGTGTTCATTTTGGATCTTCTTCTTCCTTTTGAGTTTTTATCAAACCTTAACTTGTATACAACTCTCGAGAGAAATCATAATACAAGTTTGTGTAAGTTATTTTGGTATTTGATTTGTTTCTTTGTCTTGTACTAAGAAAGAAGAAACACTATTAATCTAGGTGTATCATTACCCTTTCTCTTCCATGTATTTCTTCTTACCCTTTACCTTAGCAATCAGTGGAACAATAGTTGGAGGTTTATTCAGTGCTGGATTGGACGAACATTGTTACATCTAGTTTAAAGAGGAAGTCAACCTTCTCTAGAGGTTTGATATCATCTAAAAGGTCTCACACCTTGAGATCATTTTCATTGTGTCATTGGAATGTTGAAACCCAATTTCAGCATGGTGCAATTTCATGTGACAATGAGAATATAGACCTCTTCTACATTTTGAATCATACTAATCTCAAGAGGTTGATCCCAATTATCCTTTAAATATTAATTAGATAAAAAAAATTAGAACAAACCCACACACACAGATGACTCTATATTTATCTTTGACATGTTGATGTAGGAGCACCGGTCTAGTTCTTACTGGTTGAGCTATTTTCAGTGGAATTGCTTGAGATCGTGGCAGTTCTTCTTGTTTGATAATTTAGTATTGTGATTTTGGGTTTATTCCCTTATGTTCATGATCTTTATTGTGTTTGATTTTCATGGCATTTGGATTTGTTTATAGTGAGTTATCGATTTTGGTATTGGCCCGATTGATATGTTCTTACTGATTAGTCTGGCAGTGTGTTGAGTGAAGTTGGATCGGGTTGTGGTTGATCTTTGTGACTTGTGGATCATTTATTTATGTTTCTTGTTCCTTTTCCGATGTTCCCAGAGGACAGCATGATATCTTGTGCATTTTGGAGTTGTTCTTAGTGATTTAGTCGATTTGTTATCGTTGCACGTTTCATGAACCAGTTGGTCTTTGGGCCGACTTGATTGAGTTGTAATTATTTGCGGATGGTATAAAGGGTGGTATGTGAATCATTTGAGAAGACAAAAGTTGGAGGATAGAAGACAGGAGTTTGAGATCGACCAAGATGTAGTTGCCGGAGGGATTCTGATCCGGGGAGACGGAAGTCAGGATGGCTGAAGTCCGGATTAGTGCAGAACAGTGCAGACTGTTACTGAAGACCCATTTGTCGAGAAGAAGATCTGTGGATATTAGATTTATATATTGATTCTAGAGAGATTCCAGTCTAGGGAGACTGAAGTTGGGATGGTTGAGGTCCAGATTAGTGCAGAACAGTGGAAGTTGTTACCAGATGATGAATTGTTGAGAAGATGATTTGCGGATCATGAATCTAAGTTGTAAGAGTTGATTTGTAATCCTGGGTTGTGGTCCAGCATGTGGCATATGTAATTCTTCAGACTATAATAAGACTTGTTCATATTGTTTACCAACCTTATGTATTTTATCTTGTTATCGGTTGTTCTTTCTGTTGTTTCTGAGATCTTGTTACCAGTTATTGGTATGTTTTGCATGGTTTATGTGTTAGGCTTCAAGGTTGGGTTGTCCTTCATTGGATCTCCCTCCCTTGACTAAGTCAAATGGTATCAGAGTTGGTTTGTGAACTTGTTGTTGGAGAGAGTGTTGGTTATGTACCGTTTGGTTGGAGAGAAAGTTGAGGCAACTTGTGGACTTGTTCAGATTGCCAAACTAGATCAAGTGATGGGACTCACTTTTCAATTAACCTTGAGAATCTGATGCAGGAGCACTGGTCTAGTTCTTACCGGTTGAGCAATTTTTAGTGGAATTGATTGATATCGTGTCATTTCTTCTTGTTTGAGAGTTTAGCATTGTGATTTTGGGTTTATTCCCTTGTGTTCATGATCTTTATCATGTTTGAGTTTCATGGCATTTGGTTTTGTTTTCCATGAGTTATCGATTCTGGTATTGGCTCGGTTGATATGTTCTTACCAATTAGTCTAACAATGTGTTGAGTGAAGTTGGATCAAGTTGCGGTTGATCTATGTGACTTGTGGATCATTGATTTATGTTTCTTGTACCTTTTTCAAGGTTCCCAGAGGACCGCGCGATGCCTTGTGCATTTTGGAGTTGTTCTTAGTGATTTGAGTCGACATGTTACTGTTGGATGTTTCATGAACTACTTGGTCTTTGGGTCGACTTGATTAAGTTGTAATTATTTGCAGATGGTATAAAGGGTGGTTTGCGGATCATTTGAGAAGACAGAAGTTGGAGGATAGAAGATAGGAGTTTGAGAATGACCAAGATGTAGGTTGTGGAGAGATTCTGATCCAGGGAGATGAAAGTCAGGATGGCTGAAGTCTGGATTAGTGCAGAATAGTGCATACTATTACCGGAGACCCATTCGTCAAGCAGAAGATCTACGGATCTTAGATTTATATATTGATTCCAGAGAGATTATGGTCTAGGGAGACTGAAGCCAAGATGGCTAAGGTCCAGATTAGTGCAGAACAGTGGAAGTTGTTACCAGATGATGAATTGTTGAGAAGATGATATGAAAATCATGGATCTAAGTTGTAAGAGTTGATTTCTAATCCAGGGTTGCAGTCGAACACGTGGCATATGTAATTCTTCAGACTCTAATAAGACTTATCCATACTATTTACCAGTTATGTATTATGTGTTGTTATCGGTTGTTCTTTCTGGCATCTTGTTACCGGTTACCGATATGTTTTGCATGGTTTCTTTGTTAGGTTGCAAGGTTGGGTTGACCTTCATTGGATATTCCTGCCTTGACTGTGTCACATGTGTTCTTTGTCAAGGATTGCTTACATTTACAAATCACGGATCTCTTATTTTAAGATGCTATGTTAAATGGTTCAACTTACGATGAAAATTGGTCTCAAATCCATACATATGTTCTTACATCATTGACCTAGTAACATACATCATACAAAAATCGTTAATAATTTTATCAATCACTAGCTTACAGTAATTTTAACAAATATTTAAAGCAATGGCTTGTGCATAATGATATAGCATATAAATTGAGCACAACTTATTAAAAGGTTTTCAATGATTTTTTAAAATTTTTAAATAGTGTGAATGGTCAACCTTCATCTATAAAACTAGTGCATACTCATGCAACATAGTGTCAAATCTAGACAAAACCCTAATGATATAGCAAATCATAACTTTTAGATGAGTTTAATATACGTGTTTTTTCATGTAGAGCTTAAATCTTCAAAAGCCCTTCTATTGTATAAATACACCTCTACTTAATAATCCACTATTAATTTAAAATCTTCACATATTCATCATGAAAGGTCTTTTATCTTGGCATACTATTACATAAAGGAAAATAATTTAACAACACCTCTTACATGCAAACTAACACAAACTAATATAAAGAACAATGAATGTGAACTCGGGGATTCCTTTAGTCCCTTAAGACACTTAAAATAATAATGGAGACAAAATATAGCAATGGAATAAAAGTAATTTTTTATATTGATTTTCTAAACAGAGTATATAAAAATGCTATATATCACATAAAGACTCAAAATTTATTTATATTCATATATAGTAGTTGTAATGTGGTGAAAAGGGGTGATGGAAAAGTCAAGAGGAAAGCTTTTCTCTCCTCAAGGAAAGGAGTGAAAGTTTTGCAAAATATTCTCTTCAACCTCTCACACACATTACATTTAAAAGAGGGGGGAGAATTCAATAGTTTGAATTATGTGATTTAAGACTAAGTGTAAAAGCGAAAAAGAAATGATTATAAGTTGAGATAGAAGTGTGGGATGAAGTTGTGCACCTGGGATTAGCAGTTAAATGTCAAGATGAAGCTCCCCTACAAATTTGGGCGAAAGTTGTCAGGACCATGTTGAAAGTGCACATGGTCCTCCAAAAAATCAGCACGTTGAAAAGGGTTTTTCCGCCTCTAAGAATGGAGTCTGAATCTGCAAATACAGTTGTGCACCTGCAACCTACACACATAAAAGAAAGGAAATGTTCTTGGGATTAGAGGTTTGCCTTTAGGTCAAACCCTGGTTTTGGAATTAACCAAATGATGAAAAGTACTTGCAAGTAATGAAAGTAAATGACTGAAATGGAATTCACCTCAAGGGAGGATGCAATTGAAATGTTGATAGAGTTGTTTGAAAGGATATGTAGAATTTTATGTCACAAGAGATATCCTCTTCAATGGTTGAATCCTTGACTTGAATGCAACACCTAGCCTTGAAAGGAGACTTGAGAATAATCAATGCTTGAAAGGAATGCTTGAATGCTCAAATGTTGATTTCGCTTACGATTGCAATTTCCACTTAGTGAACTCATATGAACTTCTTGACTTTTTTCGACTTATGCAAATGAGAGAGAAAATGCATCTTATATACCTGTCAATTAGGGTTAATTGACTGATTTTTTCGTCATAGGCTGACATAGGGAAATTTTTCTCGCTTTCCAAATGCAAAGCCCAATGAAGGATAAATATAGAGGGGGCCCAAAATAGGGCAAGGACAGGGGTGCCACGCCCTTGTCCTGCCCTAATTCAGGATAGGAAGTGGCAAAGGAGAGTGCGGGGTGCAAGGAAATACAAACTTCGGGTAGTGTGAGCATGTCTTGGGTCTCCAATTAGGCTTAGGGATTTGTTTCGCTAATGTGAAGACCCAAATGTGGTTGAAAATTGCAAGGTCACAATTTTGTGACACTACAGTAGTATAAAAATAGTTTATAGTTCAACCTAGATGAGATTGCTCCAAAAATATGAACAAAGACTAACCATTTACATGGAAAATATAAACTCATATTTAGATCCATAACTAGGGCATACGATTGTGAAAGAGAATATGTGGTTGCTCTATATGGCCTCTAGATCTATATTTACAAGGTGGGAAAATGCTCACAAGATCTGCTAAAAATTAGCTCAAAAGTGGCATTAATTTCTAGCTTATGCATTGTCCAACTGGTGCAATATACGAGGGCATGGCCATTTGCACCATTGTCTCCTTTTAATATCTATGTCTTCCTACACAGATAATAAATTCTAAGCACATTCAGATCTAATATGGTAGTTGCAAGTCTATATCAAGTCATTAATGGTGTCATCTATGGTTTTGATGAAGGGTACGCCCCTTACAAACCCAAACACACAACAACAAAGAAATAAACAGAAAATGCAAGAAAGGAAACACTTGCTTTATATTATCTCAATTAAATGAAATTACCGTGGACACCTAAAATTGCACTTAGATTAAATAAATATTTATTATTTATTTAATTATTGTATCCTAATGTCCTCTATTAATTAAATAAATACATTAATTTATTTAATTAATAAATTATCCTATTTTTTCTATTTAAATAAATAGTTTTTATTTTTTTTATTTTACCTCTCTCCTAAATTGAATAAATATTCTTATTTATTTAATTTGTCTAGTCTTTCCTCTATTAATAAATAAATGCTTTTATTTACTCTTTTCTTTTTATCCACATGAAAACACATCTCCCTAAATTACCTATTCCTCAATCTTAGCCCTCCATTTTAAATTAACCTCTTATTAATCTTATTCACCCTTATCTTTTACCTTTCCACCTCTTTATCTCTTCCCTTCATCTTTACCTACCCTCAAATCCTATTGAATCCCTTTCATCTATTTGATCATCATCATTCATCATTTGACCTCTTAATCTAAACTCTTGATTCTCTTGGAGATTTGTATAAAAGAGTATTTTTCTTCCCATTTTGTCATCCATAATCAAAGCAATCATACTTACATTCTATCAAAATCATTCTAGCATACTTCATCACAAGCATACATCATCACAACCACATTCATTCCTCTTTGACCTCTTGTGCGACACAAACATGAGAGCAACAAAATAATATACAAGATTGTGGAGGATAGGAAAATAATGGAGACAATCCTATTGCACATGTAAAGATATATTGGTTTATTTCATTAGTATTTGTATGTTTGATATTCTATATTGAAGTTGTTTTGAATTAGCTTGTAGGTCCTGGGTTTAGTGGTTGGATTTATTAAGGTTTACAAATAGGTTCAAATTTGATGTAAACAATTACAACATTAAGAATTAAGAAAATAACATGCTACAAAGCCAACTAAGAAGTAATTGTCCACAATTAAGTTTGTGCTTCTCCCGCTTCAAAATAATGGCTCTAGCGCTTCTACCTAGCGGCTCTCCCGCCTTTCTCCATTTGAACCCTGATGTCGGTGCTTCTGGTTCAACGGTGGTTTTTTCTCCTATGGTGTTATTTGTTGCGGATGTTTGTCACATTCCCTCATCTTCTAACTTCCCCCCCCCCCTTCCTCCTCGCGGGGGGTCTTCTGCTTCTATGATTCACGGTATGTTTGATATTGTTGTTGTTGTTTGGTCTGATGCTCCTGAGGTGGTTGTTGTTGCGGCTCCCCATGTTCCCCATGGGGATTTGCCTGGTGCAAAACCCACGTCCCCTGGTTCTCCGACTATGGGTCCTATTGTTGTCGGCTCTCTGACTTCTGGGGATGCTTCTATGCCGGCTGTTGCTAATGTTGTGGGTTCTTTGCCCAAACCTGCTAGCAAGCATAGCTTTTCTCGTGTGGCCAGATCTTCCACCCAACCCTTGAAGGGGGTCCATCCTCTTCCCTGTGCTAAATCCTCCCTTGTGGTGGTTTGTGGATAGGATGTCGTGGACAACATTGGGTTCTACTAATGTTGTGCTCTTGTGTGCAAATTCTTCGGGCTCTAGCTTCCTCTACCGGACCTTCATCTCTAGGTAAGTGACTCTTGGCAATATTTGTTTGCTCACAATATTGAGCTTTTCCCCTGTGCTAAAGGCTTTTTTGTTGCTTCTTTCACATCTTCCGCTGATTGAGATTTGGGTTTGGGCATGTTGTGGGCTTGGGGAGTCCACTCCCTCTCAGTTAAGCCTTGGACAACTTCTTTTAACCCTCTCACTAAACCACTTAATGTGCATCCAGTTTGGGTCTAGCTCATCAATCTCCCTCTTCATTTTTGGGAGCACTCTTGTTATGAGGCTATCCGTAATTTTATTGGTCATTTCTTGAAGGTCAATGAAGCTACGTCCTCAATGGACCACACTACCTTTGCCTGCATTCTTGTGGACATTAACATCTCCTCTCCTCTCCTGGGAGATGTGGTTCTTATGGTGGGGGATAGGCCTTGGTCAAAATTGTTGGATTTTGAAGGTCTCCCCTTCCGCTGCAGGAGATACTTCTCTACGGGTCATCTTGCTTCGAACTACTCTATTTTACGCCACAAAGGTGTTTCTACCTAGTGGAAGAATGCTATTGTTGATCACTTAAGAGTCAATTATCTTGACTCTGCATCTGTTGGCTCCTCTCATGAGGATGATGTCGATGTCATGCCCCTCACGGCTACTGATGCTCATGTCACTCCTTTTGTGGCCTCATCTCCTAAGGTCCCCACTTCTTTGTCTCTTGTTATGTAGCCATGTTCTTCTATTGTTGGATCTGCTTCTGTTGTTGTTGATTCATCACAGCCTGTTGCTGCTCTACAATAGCCTCATGTTGTTCTTTTGCAACACTCTGTTGACACCATTGTTTGTAACCCTGCGGGGTCCCTTGTAGTTGATCCCTCTTTTGATGGACCTAATTACAACATCACCTGGACTATGGTTTCTCGCAGGCAGAAGGGGAAGTCTTCTCCCCTGCCCCAAATCCCTCCTTGTTGGGGTTTGGGTGGCTCTCCCCCCCTCTTGAGTGGGGTCTTTTTTGTTCTCTAGTTGGATAGGATTCCTTGTCTGTTTAACTGTGTCTATTTCTAACTGCCTTTGGGCTATTGTTCCTTTTGGCAACATCATCTCTCTTGATGTTGCTTGTTTTCTATTGATATTTTTTTACTATGTTAAGGGTAAGCACCCTAGTTAACATTGCTTTAATAATTAAAAACATGCTACAACCACATGGGCTTTCTCATTACAATAATATATAAGTTAGAGCCATAATTAGCACTATTTGAACTGTCTTTAAGTTCCCCCCATTCACCCTCTTTATTCGGAATGTATAACCATCATAGAATGATTTGGAAAGTGGAATCCCCTATTTTTGGGTGCCAAAACCCTTATTGACCAAATTTTGGCTTAATAAAATGTTTTATTAAATTTCTAGTACACAAAGCTCTAAGGGCCATATCTTTCAAACCACTTGTCAAATCTTCATTCATCATACATCATTGGAAAGCTTGTGAGGTGAACTATAGCAAGAGTCAACATTTGACCATCTTAAAGTTTTATTAGAGAAATTTCCCAAAAAAATTAAATATCTCTTGAATGCCACAAGATATTGGGATAATTCCTTCACCATGTGCTTCATATCACCATTTAAGAGGTATGTATAAGATTTTGTGCAAAATTAAAAACTTACTAAAAATAGTAATCATGTCATTATTATCCCTTATTGAAAAATAAAACAATATTTTTTGGGTGATGCAAGATTGGTCTTAAACCCTAGATGCTCCTACATCAGACACCCAAGGTAATTTTAGTAGTTAAAGCATTTCCTGAATCATGCTTCCTTAGATTCTAAAAATTTCTTCATCTTCAAATTATTATATGTTACAATAGAAAAACTCTATTTTCTCAAATTAATCATGACTTCATCTCCAATATGAAATTCCTTATATCTCCTTTTCTGATTTTCCTTATCCTTGTACTCAATATTCATCTTATTAACATGATTTCTCACTTCTTCATGCAAATTCTTTAGGTGCTTAGCAAAGTCTTCATCTTTGACACTTCTCTTGTCTCATTTATCCTTCTTCTTGAACTCTAAAGCATTTTTAGGACTACTTTCGCATACAATCTAGAATGGTGATTTATTAGTGCTCCTATTAACAAAATTGCTATATGCAAACTCTACCTATGGTAAAATCAAATCCCACCCTTGGGTTTATCTCTTACTAAGCATCTCAGCAAGTTACCCATATTCATATGCACCACTTATGTCTGCCCATTAATTTGTGGATGGTGTGCTAAATTGAACTTCAAATTTGCCTTCAACTTTCTCCACAATGTCCTCCAAAAGTACTCAACAAACTTGGTGTCTCAATTTGAAACTATACTCTTTGGTAAACCATGTAGTCTCACCATCTCTCTAAATAATAACTCTACAATACTAAAAAATAATTTTGCAATATGAATGACATCATTAGTCTTCTTACAAGGAATAAAATGTGTCATCTTCAAGAATCTATCTTCCACCACAAAATGGAATCATGTGCTCTTCGAGTCCTTGATAAGCTAAGAACAAAATCTATACTAATAT
This sequence comes from Cryptomeria japonica, assembly GCF_030272615.1. Taxonomy (NCBI): domain Eukaryota; kingdom Viridiplantae; phylum Streptophyta; class Pinopsida; order Cupressales; family Cupressaceae; genus Cryptomeria; species Cryptomeria japonica. The sequence goes on along the minus strand of NC_081409.1, from coordinate 705,995,610 downwards.
CCTCCCATGGCCTCTTTGTTACAAATAATGGCAAATATATGTTAGTCCCAACTGGTATTGAGAGGGGAGGGGTGAATCAGTACATTACCGGTTTTAACCAATTGAAACTTTTACTTTAAGTTTGAACTAATTTACCATTCACTAATGTAAACATTTACTGCAGAAGATCAAGCATACATGAAAAGATACACAAAGACATAGATTTATCTCGTGGAAACCCAATAGGGAGAAACCACGGTGTGAGTAGGAACTCACAAAATTTGTACTCTTTTGGAGTATGCCCAGTTAAGAGCCATCTATGTTAGGAGATTACAAATACATTGTTAGGTGCCACCCGGTTAAGGGATTTTGAACAAGGCCGATTAGTGCCTTTACCTTGTTAAAGGTAGCTTGGTTAAAGGACTTAGAACATTAATCAAGATGTCATCCGGTTAAGGTATTTTTACAATGGGACTTGTTAAAGTCCACCCAGTTAAGGGATTTAAGTTGCAGTTGTTAGAAAGCAACAAATGGATGATCTGCTAAAACTGCTACTCATTAGCTTGGTCAGATCACACTACAAAATTACACTAGATCTGCATCGATTGTGTCTGTTCTACACAACTCTGCCTTCTGTCGATTTGTTGATCCTTGAATATCACACTATCGGTCCTATGTCACTTGAGTTACCACTCTTTAAAACACCACTCTACCAGTCTTCTGTCATTCAGCTCTGCAGTCTCTTAAACTCCCCTTGTGTCCACTTTCACATTATCTTCATTCACCTTGACAACAACCATCTCAAGAATGAGATACGTGTATTTATAGACCTTTTAGTCTATCACCAACTTTCCCTCCAAAACATACCTTTCAAAATTTCATTGACAGACCTTAAATTATGCCTCTAAAGTCATGCAGGAATTTTTGTCAATATAGTCAAATATGTCGATAAGTTCGTCGGTTGACTGGAGAAGACTCCCGATTTAGCTAGTTGTAATTGAATGTTACTATTCTATCAGTTACCGACTCTTCTGGTGTACCGATCAAAATCTATCTAGCCGATTTCCTCTTGTATACTAGTATGTTCTTTTCTTAGCCGGTGAACCTCTTCTGTGTCAATCTACTCACCGCTACCCAATATTCTTACTGTTAACCGGTCTACTCACTACTTTCTGGTCTACTCATTGCTTGCTGGTCTACTCATTGTCGATGGACTGTGAAGACTAAGGAGATGACGTTGCAAACAATGACAACCATACCATTTACCAGTCATACAAAATAGTATCAGAATGCCAACAAACTCCCCCTTTGGCATTGGTGGCAAATACTACAAACCACTACAAAACTCCAAAGTTCCAAAACTCCCCTGTTCTTGACAAGATTCCAAAATTCCCCCTTTTGCTATCAATGGCAAAGACTATCCAAAAAAAAATTGTCAAAATAAAGCAAAAATCTCTTTAAAGTTTTCTTGAGCCACTTTCAATGAAGATTCCCATGAAGATTGAATTTGTTTCATGGTGGTGAAGTGGCCATGTAAGACTGCAATGAAGACCTCCATATCATCAACTGTCTTACAGTCAAGTGCATGTATTAGGTGGTCTGCTTCATTAATGTTTAGTTGCATGAAATCAATAATTAGTGCTAAATAGCACTAGAGCTCTAACAACCTAAGACTTCTTTTGTCTTCTCCATCTTTCAACCTTCTGATTTTATGATTGAGCATTTTGACTTTTCCAGTAAAGGTTGATGTTGAACTGGTAAGAAAATCAAAAGAGCTTACTATATTTTGAATCTCCATTTGAATCTGATTTCTTTTATCTTCCAAGTCTTTAATTAAAGAAGGCAAATTTGAAGATTTCATCAGTAGTTGACCAACTTGTTGTAGTATGGTTTCAACTTCTTCTGTTCTGGTGGAAAGAGCAACTTTTCCAGCTATTATCTGCTCCATTAGGTTATCTCCTCACTTTGTTTCATATTGCCTTACTGCAACCTTCTCCAAATCGGTTGCCTTTGAAGTGATTGCTTTAACCAAAGTATCCAACTGATCAATAATGGGTGCAGTATCATCAACTAAAATGTCCGGGATGAGATCAAAGAGAATTATTTTGGCAAAAGTGAGGATTCTTCCCTTCTTTTTCTTTTCTCTCAATTTTACCTTTTCAGCTTGGATTCTCAATTTTTTCTGAGACTTTCATCAACTGCTTGGGGGTCATTTTCTTTATATCAATGACCAAGTCACCTTCTTCTTCCTCCTCTATTCCTTCTTCCTTTTCTACAATCTCAACTTCTGAGCTAGTTGTTGTGAAGATTCTTACCGTTTTCTTTTCACTTTCAATGTCTAAGTCTAACTTCCTCTTTGCTGGAGGGGTATCCATCACTACTATGTTATCCTTTATTTTCTTCTCTTCCTCTTTTCCTTCATCTGCTTTCTTCTCTTCCTCTTTTCCTTCCTCTTCTTTCTTCTCTTCCTTTTTTCCTTCCTATGCTTTCTTATCTTCCTCTTTTCCTTCCTCTACTTTTTTTTCTTCCTCTTTTCCTTCCTTTGTTTTCTTCTCTTCCTCTTTTCCTTCCTTTGTTCTCTTCTCTTCCTCTATCTTCTTTTCTTCCTCTTTTCCTTCTTGAGAGAGATTAATATTTGGTGTCAATAAGGTTATGTGAGGTGTATCCTCATAAGGAATATCTTCAACTAACACTTCATCTTGATTGGAAAGCTTAGTTTTATCAGCTTCCTTCACCAATGAAGTATGAACCAGTTGCTCGATACCCTTTGTCAGATTGGGGATGTCTAACACAACATTTCCTATTATTTCCTCAACTGTGAAAGTATCAAATTCTTCAGTGGAGTCTTTTTCCTTATCTTTTCCTTTGACAAGGACAGTTGCACCTTTGTCCTATTTTGTTTCTTTTTCAATTTCTTCTTTAGTTTTCTTTTGCTGGTTCATAATTTCCTTCCACAAGACAACACCTTCAGCATGTACTCCTCCCACTTCTCCTACTGCCACTCTCCCAGTTCTATTCCTTATTTTGAAATGTTGAATGCATGCTTCAGCCACCAATGAAGCTTGTTCAAGGTCTAATTCATGATGCACTTCCATGAGTGATTTTATTTTGAGTTCCTTTTCAGTAGCTAGAGTTGTCTTCCATATCCCTTCAATGTGATCTAGCGGGTCTGATGGGATAATCCCATATAATTCACTAGGATTCCTACAAAAATTGTGCAAGTTCCAAATCAGGGCATCCTTAATTTTCCTTTTGTCTTCTTCGTTACTAATGGAATATCTCCTTCCAACACTTCCCAGACCTCCAAACTCTTTGTTCCCATGCACCAACTCATCAATTGTTGGAGCTTTGTTCCTCCCACTTCTTCTAACCTCCTTTATTTCCACATATGATAAGGTTTCAGTGATATCACCTTCTTTCTCATCCTTTTTAGGCTTTGGATCACTCTTTTTCTTTCTAGTGTAAGTCACTCCTACCGGTCTATCTTTACTTGGAGAAGATACCAGAGTGCTTAGATCCTTTTCCTTTGAGTATGTTGCAGGCTTGGTTGCTGCAATCCCCTTAGATTTTGTCTTTGTCACTTTCTTCTTTCCACATGTTGATTCTTCATCTTTATTAGGTGTGACCCCTATTTGCACACTCAAGTGGAGGTAGTGGCACTAGATGCTTCACCTCTATATTTCTTATCGAGGATATCAATCATTTTCCTTACTTTTCTTTTTATGATAGGCACCTGAAGCTCCTGTTTAATTTTAGAGCTTGCCTCCTCATATGTTCAAAACCTCTTTGCATTTGAGTCTACCAGTTTAGACAGAAGCATATTGATATGAATTTTAACAAGATCTGCTGCAACCTCATAGACCATAGGTGGAACCCAAAAAGTTCTGGGTTGAACTTCTTGAATAATACAACAGTCTGTGTCTACAAGAAAACAGATGTTGTCTTTGTATTTCTACACTATTCCGGTTGGAATTGTTTCTCTCTTGTGAATCCTAATTTGGAATTCCTTAAAATATCCCCAAATTTATTTCCCATATCCCTAATCATTTCACCTATCTGAACCATGATAGGCTTCTCATGTGACCATACTACACTACCCCTACCGGGAAAATAGTTTTGCACGTAGAAAAATATACATACCAGCAGTGAGCCATATTTGAAAGACAGCTTCTTGTCCTTCTTTATTCTTTCCATGTTCACCATGAATTGACTTTGAATCATCTCACATATATCATATGTTGCATCTTCTTTGATAATTCGATATCCAAAATGGATGGCATAGCTCGGTACACTATTCATCTGACTTGATTGATAAACCCTATATCCCAACAAAGTTGAGATAAATATTACTTTGGCATCCTCAATATAAGTGATTGCCATTTCTCTACTATCACACCGATATTTGGTTAACCAAGTAACTTCAATTGATGAAATCATTCTTAGGGTTAATGCTTCACCGGTTGCACTGAACCCTGTCAGTCTTCGAATCACCTCCTTTTTGATCTTGATCGGTGCATGACTTTCCAGCCACAAAAAATTATCATGAACCCTGCTCAATACATATCTAACCCAATCACCATGAAACTGATCAGGAAAGTCAACAACATTAGCCAAACCCTTTGTCTTCAGAGGTAGAAATTCTGCTTTCTGTAGCATCGTAAATTGTACGCACTTGTTAGGGTGGTACAATTTCACACCTAGTTTAGCACCCGCCTTGGCGCATTTTGCATTTTGCATTGCATTTCCCCTTTAGCACTTAATTAATTAAATTAATTAGGTCTAAGGTTCTATTTCATCATCTTCCACATCATAAAGTTGGGCCCTTTCATTAAAGTGTGCCCCTTTCATTTTATTCTTCCAATACATCATTTAATCTAAAACCCTAATTAGGTCCTATTTTGAACTTGGGGGCCTGATTTCAGGAGTCAAAACATCTCGAAATCACTTTTAACTTCGGGATTCTCTCTAAAATCATCATATCCGACGGCCCTAAAAATTTGGTGAAAAGTTGTCGGGACCATGGCGCCCGGAGTACACATGGTCCCGGACATTTTTCTCGAAATTTTAGGAGCACGATCCAATCATAAAATAAAGCTTAACCCCAAGAAATTGGTGGGAGACTCAATCTCTAGGTTGGCCAAAAGTTGAAATTAAGACCTAGGGTTTCATATATAAGAGCTCTCTTTCTTCATTTGAAAGCATAGGAGAATTTTTGGTTTCAAGGACTTTCTATGCAGCGAAAGAGAAGATCTTTGAAGACTTCAATAACATTCAACATCCATCCATCAAGCATTCATCAATTTCATTCATCCATTTAGGGCTTTGAAGGCATTTAAGAGCAATAAGGGATCACCGACTGAAGATTGGCTTGTACCCCTCCCTTGGGGTTGGGTATGATTTCATGTTGTTTTCATGACTTTGCATAAGCCTCATTATATCATTTGTATTCATGCTTTAGATCACTTTGCATCTTGATTTGGAGCATTTACATTATCATTTACAAGCAATTAGGGTTTACTTTCTAGGTTGATCTAGTTTGCTTACTTGCATTTTAGGATCTTGCACACACACTACTTTTACAATACAACTTGGCTATTTGTGGAGGTGGAAATCACCAAAGCGGGGGTTTGACTAAGGCAAAACCCTATATAGCCGCCCACCATACCTTTTCAGATATAAGTGCAGATTTCCGAATTCGAAGGACACCGCAAGTTGCAGATCCGACGGAAGCGGACCGAGACAGAACTTCACACCAAGTTTCAGAGCAAAAGACTAGGACAGGGGCGTGGGGTGCCCTGGTCCTTCCAAGACAGGGGCGCTGGGCGCCCTGGTCCCTAGGATAGTGGCGTTGGGCGCCCTGGTCCCTGGGACAGTGGCGCTGGGCGCCCTGGTCCCTCTGTTAGACAGCAAGTTTTTGACAGCTCTTCAGGTTGCAAAACAACAGTTTCCGGAGCAGTTTCAGGGGCAAAATCAGGACAGTGGTGCTCGCGCCCCCGTCCTGAACATTTTCACTCAAATTTTAACTCCGGGTACATATCTGCATTCTTGTCTTGTCCTTGTGTTTACAGCTTTCCATTGTTTAATCTCAATTCTGCAATCTTGTTATTAGTTCATACTTGCACTTTAGGGTTAATAGTTGAACTTGCATCATTCTATCTATCATTTGCAACAAAGGAATAGAAATCCTAATAGGTAGCCTGTGGCTCTCTCTTCCACAAAAAGAAGTAGCCAATTGTGTGATACCTCTAGGCTCTTTCGTATTCCACAAGTGTGTAAGTGAAAGTGAGATTAGGGCATGTTTGCTTAGTGTCACTTTTTCCCCCACACATTTTTGGTGAACCCGACGTGAATTCCAATCTTTTCTAATTCTGATTTATGTTTTCAAATTTGAGTGTTTATGCTATTTACAAGTTTTAATTTCTTGCAAGATTGAAAAAAAAATTTAGAGGAAATTTTTGCTAAAACCCTAATTTTTCAATTCAAAGTTGAACTTGTGGATAGCTTAATTGGGATCAATAATTTCAAATCTGATTTAGGAACTCATTTGAATCATAAATTTCATTTTCTAAATCTACATTCTAAGTGCTTGCATTGGTTAAAATTAAACATTTCCTTCTATTATGCATGTGTTATCATTTGAAAGAGGAAAATTGTTGTCATGATGCATTCATTTCATAGATGTGATAATGGGTTAGCTTCCCTTGTTTCAATTTTTCCTTCTCCTAAAGAACCTCCCCCCATCTATAACAACATTTTAGTGCCTAAAAGAGTTGCTACCAATCCCTTTGAGACTCTCCCATGCTCTAAGGATGAAGACTTTAAGAGTGATCTTGACAATTCTCCTAAAATGTTCCCTTCCTATTTAGCTATCCTAGAGGAAGAGAATGATATCATAAACACCTTTCTTAATGTTACTTCACCTTCCCTCCATGATGCCTCTCTAAGTGAAAAGGTATTGATGGACATTGACTTATTTTCTCCTAAAGTTGGTCCTTCCAATGGGGGCATGTTAGTGCAACAAGAGGTTATGAACACTTCTTTCAAAGATCTCCTTCCCAAGCATGAATCTTTGGAGAAATATGTTCATGTTCCTCCTAAAAAACACTCCCTTCATGAGGATCCTTTTGTGCAAGAAGATGACATTATCCCTACATTTTCTAGTGATGGCATTTCCTTTTCCAACAAAATAGCCACTAGAAATGATGAATTAATGATAAATGCTTACCCTGCTCCTAAAGTTTGTCTTACCCATAAGCATCCCTTAGAGAAAGAAGATGAAATAATAAGCAATTTCCTTAATTCTCTCTCCCCTAAAGATCATATTGAACATATTTTGAGGAAAGAGGATGAGTTTAACACATCTAGTGATGCCCTCCCTCCTAAGGATGAGGAATTAATAAACAATGTTATCTCCTCTCCTGAAATTGACAATACTTCAAACATTCCTTTCAACCACTTCACTATTTGGGATGAACCATTAGAAGAAGGTGTAGATTATTCTCTACCCCATGAGAGAACCCTAGCCAAAGGGAATGAAATCAAGATTGAAAACTCCCTTGATAGTTTCTCACCTTCCTTGAATCTCAATTATTCTCCCTCTAAAAAAAAAGCATCTCCCTCTCCTCAACTTGGTTCTACTCATAAGGAAACCCTAGTTCAAAGCAAGATGGTTAACATCTCTTTCAAAGATCTCCCTCTCAAAAGTGAGACTTTAGAGAGTAATGTTGATCCTTCTCCTAGAGAGTTTATTCCCCATGTAGATCCTTTGATGATAGAGGATGATATGACCTTTCCTAGTATTACTCTTCCTGCTAGAACATCAATGCCTACCCCTTGTATCTCTCCTAAAATTGATTTAATCCGTGATAAGATTTTAGTGCAAGAGAAGACTATCAATAATTCGTCCAACACTTTTGTTCATTCCTCTAAACCATCCTCAATCAATTTGATACATGTGAACGAAACACCTAACAAACCTCTCTTCACTGTCCAAGGTGCTTGTCCTTCTCAAAATTCTTAGCCTTTAAATAAGCCTATCTTAGTGGTTCAAGGTGGTTATGCTAATGATTCTTTTTGCACTCCTAAGAAACCTATTATTACTGTGCAAGGAGTTTATTCTACTAAGAGCCCTTATGAGTATGCTAAGCAACTGACTAGAGAGAGTTATAATGCGGTTGCTCATACCTATAACACAAGAAACAATAGGCAACCTAATCCTCCTTCACTTCCTCCTTCCCAACCAATTCTTCCGCAAGCTCCATGTATTTCACAAGTTATTGTTAAGGAATATGATCTCATAGAACAACTTAAAGCTACCCCTGCTAAGATATCCCTTTGGGATTTGATCCAAACTTCTTCCGCTCATCATCTAATGTTACAAGATGCCTTGAAAGATTTGAATGTTCCTCCACCTAATGCATCTAGTAATATAGTGTCTTTGGTTAACTCCATGATGAATCCTAAAGCTCAAATTGTGTTTACTCAAGAGGAATTGCCTACTAGTGAAATTCAACATCAATATGATCCCTTGATGATTGTGGTTATCATAAATGACACTACTATAAGATGAACACTGGTAGATAATGGCTCTGGCCTTAATGTGTGTAGCATTAATCTATTGCATAAGATGAATGTGGATACATCCCTTATTGAGCCTGACTCTCATCCCATTCGAGGCTTTGATAATGTGGCTAAGTCTTCATTAGGTATTATCACCTTACCCATCATAGTGGGACCTGTTACTTTGCCTACTCATATCCATGTTATGTCGGGAAATCTAACATACAACTTGTTATTAGGCAGACCTTGGATTCACAGTATGCAAGCTGTCCCCTCTACATTGCATAGACAAGTTAAATTTATTTATAACAATAAGACATATACCTTGATAGGTGATACTAATTTTCAAGCTTGTTTGCAAACATCTACTTCCAAAGGAAGTTCTTCTAAACCTTCCTCTTCTAGTGATGACTCTTTAAACAAGATACCTATGGATGAATCATCCCCCTCTGATAATCAAAATTCTTTGGATGAGTCTAAAGTGCTTGAAGAAGATTCTTCTCAACTTGAATCTACTCATGAAAAGGCTTTTGATCCTGAGAAGGTTCTTGCAGAAGATGATTGGGGATCTTTAGACTTTAACCCTACTTTTGTAGGAGAATATAGAGTGCCTAAGATTGAGAAGGGAAAGTCTAAGGAAGAAACTAAAGAGAAGCCCACTTTGTCTAAGCAATTCAGTAACAACTTTGTGGCTACCTCTGATTCAAATAACTCTTTAACGTCTTCCTCTAATACAAATAGCACTGAGACCTATGGGGCATCACCATCTCTCTCTAATTTAGCATCCCTTTATGGTCGTGGTTTTCACATCTTGGCTAAGAGTGGCTATAGTGGAAATGGTTGTGGCACAAATGAACAAGGAATTAAAGTTCCTTTAGAACATAACATGCATGAATATTCATTTGGACTTGGATATAACCTTTCTAAGCCCACCAAAGCATCTAAAAGACCATCTCTCAATGTGAATGCTATATTTAGTAGTGATGATGATCTCACTTCAACTAAATCATCTTCTACTTCTATCAACTCTCATTCCCCTCATAAGGAAATCTTGGCGATGAACAAATCTCTTTATGAATCCCCTCAAATTTCTAATTCCACTTATGAATCTTTATCTCCTATTCATCATAAATTCCTTTCCCCCAGGGATAAGGCTCTAATAAATTACACTCATCCCTCTTCTAAGATTTCTTGCGACTTTTCTTCTTCAATTTTATACATGTTTTTGATCTCACTTATAGTTGAGCATTTAGCATGTCATATGCAAATACCTCATTCAGTCTATCATGTCTTTAAATAACATTAATGGCTATTATGTTGCTCATCATTATGTGACATTGGTAGCTCATTTACTGGGGGTTCATTGTCGTTCATGATGGTACAATTCCAAGTGCAATCATATTTTTGAAGCAACATAATAGCCTAATTTTCTATGTTATCTCTTGTTCCTATGGGGACAAGAGTGATTTCATACATCTCTTCTTTTTATGGTTAAAATTTCCCTTCGGGGTAATAGTGTGGAAATATTGATCATCTTTTCTTTAGAATCCTCTTTTCCTAGATATGGGAGAAGATGTGTATTCTCTTTCTTGTGAGGAGCATTTTACATACACTAATGTCTTGCTTGCATGAACTCATGTGAGTATGTAGTACATTTTGCTTATGTCTAAATCTCTCCCTAGAAGATTGTGTAAGTCCTTCTCATTGTCCTTATCCTTGGGAGGCAATGATCTTTCCTTATTTTTATCTAAGGATCCACTTTTTCCTATTTTCGTGGATGGTGTGAACATTATTACTTGATGTTATTCCTTGTATGCATTTGTTGTTGTTTGTTCAAGGATTCTCTCTTACAAGAGGTGTAAGTCCTTGACTACAACCTCTTTTGCACTTGGTAAAATACATCCATAATGAATTCACTCTCCCAATTGGGTTAAAAAGAGCGTCATCCTTCATTAAGAATCACTTTCACCTCGCAAAAGAAGGAAGTATTGCATTCTTATTCTCTTCTTTGTCTTATTCTAGAAGATGTTATATTTGTCTAAGACAATTCCTCTCGGGGATAGGTGTCTTTTGTACAAAGATCTCTTCTCCTCTAAGGATCTCCTTTACACATACCACATGATATCCCTTTTCAACTATCTTATCCTTGCTTAAAGAGTGCAAAACTCTCTTGCTTGGATCTATGACATTGTTGCATTTTTGGGTGTATCTTCTTTTGTGATGAAGGTAGGTATCCTTGTTCTACTTTGCTTATGACATAAACATTACACTTTTTGAGCAATGGGTCATTCTCGGAACCAGAGCACAGACTCTTAGAGCGAGATGTCTCCATTTTTCTTTTATGCAAGGTAATTATTCTCGGAACCAGAGCACAGACTCTTAGAGAAAGATGTCACGCTTTTGTACTATACAGGTTGTAGCATACTCGGGCATAGACTCCTATGAGGTACTTCTAACCTCCCTTACACACACATGCACAAGGTTGAGTGGAACTAGCGGCATAAGGCTAGACTTTCTCACTCTCCTCCCTTACATGGATCACCTAGACAGACTCTAGGGGCTAGTTTTCCATGTCCTTTTTCCCATGGATCACCTAGACAAGATCTAGGGGCAAGAAGTCCATGTTTTCTCTCTCACTATTCTTCTCATGGATCACCAATGTGTGTATTCATGCTTTTTTCCTTTCTTTTCTTTGCATTTTGTTTCCATTTACATCCTTCATCTTGTGTTAGAGAACTCTCAAATCCTCACACTCTTCGTTGTGTTGGAATTGAGATTTAGTCCTCTTTCTTACCAAATGATTCTCCATTAGTTTTTGGATCCCATATCAAATCTTCTTGTGAGCATTTGTCATCAATATTCTTTAACAATTCGAAGTGGTAAACATGATACCATGTTTCAACTCACTAAAATTAGCAAGCCGAAACTGGGGGGGGCATATAGCTACCCTCAAATTTTCATCACCTTCCTTAGTAAGCATTAGGCGATTTTGTGATCTAACATGTGGTTTTGTAGGTTGTGGTTCCTAACTGAGTACTGCAGATACCGCTGGGGGCTTCGTTCGAAAAACTTATGGATATATCCTTTTTCAAATAATGTTTACTTTTCTGTACTTTAGCTTGCATATGCACGTAGTGTTCATATGACCGCTAAAGTGGGGGCTAAATGTAGCATCGTAAATTGTACGCACTTGCTAGGGTGGTACAATTTCACACCTAGTTTAGCACCCGCCTTGGCGCATTTTGCATTTTGCATTGCATTTCCCCTTTAGCACTTAATTAATTAAATTAATTAGGTCTAAGGTTCTATTTAATCATCTTCCACATCATAAAGTTGGGCCCTTTCATTAAAGTGTGCCCCTTTCATTTTATTCTTCCAATACATCATTTAATCTAAAACCCTAATTAGGTCCTATTTTGAACTTGGGGGCTTGATTTCAGGAGTCAAAACATCTCGAAATCACTTTTAACTTCGGGATTCTCTCTAAAATCATCATATCCGACGGCCCTAAAAATTTGGTGAAAATTTGTCGGGACGATGGCGCCCGGAGTGCACATGGTCCCAGACAAATTTCCCAAAATTTTAGGAGCACGATCCAATCATAAAATAAATCTTAACCCCAAGAAATTGGTGGGAGATTCAATCTCTAGGTCGGCCAAAAGTTGAAATTAAGACCTAGGGTTTCATATATAAGAGCTCTCTTTCTTCATTTGACAGCATAGGAGAATTTTTGGTTTCAAGGACTTTCTATGCAGCGAAAGAGCAAATCTTTGAAGACTTCAATAACATTCAACATCCATCCATCAAGCATTCATCAATTTCATTCATCCATTTAGGGCTTTGAAGGCATTGAAGAGCAATAAGGGATCACCGACTGAAGATTGGCTTGTACCCCTCCCTTGGGGTTGGGTATGATTTCATGTTGTTTTCATGACTTTGCATAAGCCTCATTATATCATTTGTATTCATGCTTTAGATCACTTTGCATCTTGATTTGGAGCATTTACATTATCATTTACAAGCAATTAGGGTTTACTTTCTAGGTTGCTCTAGTTTGCTTACTTGCATTTTAGGATCTTTCACACACACTACTTTTACAATACAACTTGGCTATTCGTGGAGGTGGAAATCACCAAAGCGGGGGTTTGACTAAGGCAAAACCCTATATAGCCGCCCACCATACCTTTTCAGATATAAGTGCAGATTTCTGAATTTGAAGGATGCCGCAAGTTGCAAATCCGACGAAAGCAGACCGAGACAGAACTTCACACCAAGTTTCAGAGCAAAAGACCAGGACAAGGGCGTGGGGTGCCCTGGTCCTACCAAGACAGGGGCACCGGGTGCCCTGGTCCCTGGGACAGTGGCGTTGGGCGCCCTGGTCCCTCTATCAGACAGCAAGTTTTTGACAACTCTTCAGGTTGCAAAACAGCAGTTTCCGGAGCAGTTTCAGGGGCAGAATCAGGACAGTGGCACCCGCGCCCCCGTCCCGAACATTTTCACTCAGATTTTAACTTGGGTACGCATCTGCATTCTTGTCTTGTCCTTGTGTTTATAGCTTTCCATTGTTTAATCTCAATTCTGCAATCTTGTTATTAGTTCATACTTGCACTTTAGGGTTAATAGTTGAACTTGCATCATTCTATCTATCATTTGCGGCAAAGGAATAGAATCCTAATAGGTAGCCCGTGGCTCTCTCTTCCACAAAAAGAAGTAGCCAATTGTGTGATACCTCTAGGCTCTTTCGTATTCCACAAGTGTGTAAGTGAAAGTGAGATTAGGGCATGTTTGCTTAGTGTCACTTTTTCTCCCACACACTTTCAATTTATCATTGTCAAAGAACCCATCAAACTCATTTCGAATGAACTTATCTCCAAGTTCTTCGAGCTTGCAATGAATTTAGGAGTGAATATATTCTACCAAAAATACACCAGAGGGCACAGATGATAAAGCACTGGTCTTGTTGATTTCACTGACTTTCATCGGGTGCAGCTTGAACTTGGGTTGGGGTTCCTTGATAGCTTCAACCAACACAGGAGTCGATATCGGTGCTGCCATGATGACCTTCAAACAATATTTTCTTAGACGTGGTTGAAAACCCTTTCCTAAGGAATACCAAACACCACTATCGCGCTGCTTGAATTTTCCGCACAAACAAAGCTTGGCAAATTTCAAATCGCCTTTGATCGCATAGGAGCTCAAGAAATTTCACAAGTAATTGGTGTAAATTAAAATGTGCTAACATTTCCTTATTTACCTATGGAGATTTACCGATGCTAGTATCCAACGGTTAGATTTGAAACTCACAACTTAATGTACACCGATTTGACTTTACCGGTTATTTGTTGTCGATACCGGTACACAAATAAATAACTCATAGGACAAACTTCAATTAAGAACTTTTAGACCAGCTTTTATGCATCAAATTATGCAGATAAACACATCCTTATATTTGTCGAGGACATTCAAGAATAATTTTTCCAGATTTGCTCCCCCCTAGGCATCGATATGCCTAGTTAGAAGAGGAACTATCATCACCAATGGATGATGATTTTGTTTCAGAATGTCCTTGTCCTTCTTTTCCTTCATCCTTCTTGATCCATGACTTTTTAATTTCATTTCTTATTTCTTCAGTTGTCTTCTTTCCTTTCAGGTCATTTTGCTCTTTCTTCTTGCTAAACTAGTTCTTGTCTATAAACCGATTGTAGGATCAGCTCCTGCATTCTCTGGCTAAGTGGTCAATCTTATGGTAGTTAAAGAATGTCATACCAGTTGTCCTCCATGGTCCTGAATTATTTCTCTGACCCATTCTCATTTTGCAGTTTCCTACAACATGACCAAGATTACCACACGTGAAACAAGTGGCATTCAATTGATTACACCTTTTGTTAGGACTAACCGGTTTGAATGATGATCTTGATACATTTGTCTTGAACCTGCATTCTTTAGATCTGTGTCCAAATTTATTGCATGTGAAGCAATGTCCAATAAATCTTCTTCCATTTGACATACTGTTAGATTGAGATCTACAATCATAAGCAGTGTGGCCATACTTATGACAATTGTGGCAATAACCATCAAAGGTGAAAGTCTTCTTTTGACTAACCGGTTTGTTTCTATAGTCATTGGTCTTATGACCCGACTTACCACAATGATTACAAGAGAATTTGGAAGACTTCATACCTTTTGCTTCTAGATGGTTTCTTTTATCATCCTTCATCTTTTTGGATTTAGATGATTCTCCAGTTCCATAGGACCTGAACCGGGATAACCAAGGCCAGTTGTATCCTTTGTTCTTCTTTAAGCTTTCAACTGTTTATCTACCTTTTCAGAGCTTTCATTGAACTTTCTTAGCTTCTCATTTCTCTTATTCTCAGTTTTCAACTCACTCTTGAGTTGTTCAATCTCTTTCATCAACTTCTCCTTTTCTTTTGCATTTCCATATAGATGTTTGTGTATACATTCATTCTCTTGAGTTAGAACTCAGATTTCTTCATCTTTCTCAATCATGATTGCATCATTTTCTCTCAGGACATCTTCAACAAACCTTCTGGCTCTTTCAGCTTTTGACAGTTATTCTTCTGCCTCCCTTTTTCTTTCATCAACACTTTTGTTGGCTTCCAGTATCTCAATCATTCTTAGGTCCTGACCTTCTTGTTCTCTTTTTAGATGAGTAATTTCTTCGGTCAACTTCTTGTTCTTTTCCATAAGTTTTGAGACTACTTCTTCAACTTCTTCAAATCCACTCTGTTAAGAGAGTTGATCTATGATATCCTGACTCTCATTTAGCTATTGAGCTAATTCCATCCTTTTTGCAAGAGATTTTCTCAGTCTCTCTTTCAGTTGAGCAATGATTTCATTGGCTTCATCAATCTGCTTCTAATACCGGTACTCTTCCACGATCTTTATCCTCAATTCGTCAAGCTTGAATTCAGAGGAATTGGGCTCTGATACCAATTGTTAGTCCCAACCGGTACTAAGAGGGGAGGGGTGAATCATTACATTACCATTTTTAACCAATTGAAACTTTTACTTTAAGTTTGAACTAATTTACCATTCACCAATGTAAACATTTACTACAGAAGATTAAGCATACATGAAAAGATATACAAAGACACAGATTTATCTCATGGAAACCTAATAGGGAGAAAACCACGGTGTGAGTAGGAACTCACAAAATTTGTACTCTTCTGGAGTACGCTCGATTAAGAGCCATCCCTATAAGGAGATTACAAAGACATCGTTAGGTTCCACCCAGTTAAGGGATTTTGAACAAGGTCGATTAGTGCCTTTACCTTGTTAAAGGTAGCCTGGTTAAAGACTTAGAACATCAAACAAGATGTCACCCGATTAAGGGATTTTTACAATGGGACCTGTTAAAGTAAACCCAGTTAAGGGATTTAAGTTGCAGTTGTTAAAAAGCAACAAATGGATGATCTGCTAAAATTGCTACTCATTAGCCTGGTCAGATCACACTAGATCTACATCAGTTGTGTCTATTCTACACAACTTTGATCTCCTGGATGCACTATCAACTCTGCCTTGTGCCGATTTGTTGATCCTTGAATATCACACTGTCGGTCCTATGTCACTTGAGTTACCACTCTTTAAAACACCACTCTACCAGTCTTCTGTCATTCAGCTCTGCAGTCTCTTAAACTCCCCCTATGTCCACTTTCACATTATCTTCATTCACCTTGACAACAACCATCTCAAGAATGAGATACGTGTATTTATAGACCTTTTAGTCTATCGCCAACTTTCCCTCCAAAACATACCTTTCAAAATTTCGTTGACAGACCTTAAATTACACCTCTAAAATCATGCAGGAATTTTTGTCAATATAGTTGAATATACCGACAAGTTCGTTGGTTGACTGGAGAAGACTCCTGATTTAGCTAGTTGTAACTGAACGTTACCAGTCTGTCGGTTACCGCCTCTTCCGGTGTATTGATCAAAACCTGTCTAGCCGATTTCCTCTTGTATACCGGTATGTTCTTTGCTTAGCCTGTGAACCTCTTCTGTGCCGATCTACTCACCGCTACCTGTTCTTCTTACTATTAACTGGTCTACTCACTGTCGATGAACTGTGAAGACTAAGGAGATGATGTTGCCAACAATGACAACCATACCATTTACCGGTCATAAAAAATAGTATCAGAATGCCAACAACATAGCCTTGTATTCTGCTTGGTTCCTTTTGTCATCTGAAATAATCTATAACTTTGCACAAACTTTTTAATATCTTGCAACAATTGTGACAAATAATAATGCTCACTGACAAGAACAATGGTCTTATCTATTAGGACTCGGAGGCAACTAAGAGGGGGGGGTGAATCAGTTGTCTATTAATTTCAACCCAAATATAACTTAATCAAACTTAATGCATAATACCGGTAAAGCAAATTTAATGTCGGTTGATAGTTTAATAGTTAACAACAGTACCAGTAAAGTTTAATGCATGAAACAAAAAGACAAATAACATCCACAACACATACACATATATTTGTATGTGGAAACCCTGTAAGGGGAAAAACCACGGTGGGAAACCTTACCCACAATCAGATGATACTGCTGCAAATAGTATGTGTGTACAAATGGGGTCTGCACATGCAGAAAGGCCAATTGCCTAGAGCTCACTGCTCAATCACAAAATGGGAGTCACACTGACTACACTTGGATGGTTAAATCCAATGATAATGTACTACTCAAAATAGCATCTTCATATGCTAGATTCAGTACCGGTTAAGCTCTGATTATCTTCTTCATACCTTCCTTGAACCTTCAAATGATGTATGCATGTATAGATCTGCTTATATTCGCATATACCGAATATCACAACCTTGTAATACCTATTGCATTCCCTATCTCATTCCTTAATCTCACAAATGAGATCTTACATATATACCAAAACCTACGACCAAATGTGTAGGTCGGCTCACTAAGAATATTACAATTAAATTAATCAATATGTGATGCATCATGTTGACTTAATGCATTTACAATAATAACCAATCAATAAATCATCTCCATAACTTGTCGTGTTGATTTGGAATAGATAACGCTTGTCGGTCTATAACCTAGACCAATTTGCCGGTAACAACAAATATGCAAACTCAATTAGACCAATAGCCAAATCACCAAAACCAAGTGTCCAAACCATGTCTTCGACATAACCAAGTAATCTCCAGATGATAACAAGTCATCCTCAGTGCCGGTGAACAATATAACTTATCGGTGAACCAAATACCGGTGAGTGTGCATAAGTCACTGAACATGCCAGTGCTGATAAGTGTTGACATCAATGACAAAACCAATGCAATGCATCCATAATACCAACAATCTCCCCCTTTGGCATTGATGTCAACACAATATGGAAAAACCATCTAAGTGCCAAAGCAGAAATGCCAAAAACCAAAAACCAATAATCTCCGAGAATAAAAATACATAATATCTCTCCTCCAATGAATAATCTCTCCCCAAAAGATAATGTATTTTTTCATAGATATCACTCCCCCTTTGACATCAAATTCCAAAGCAATACAAAAACTAGATACAACCAGTTCATAGAACTAATTACAAATACCAATTGTTATAACCAACTACTCCCCTTGAGAAGTAGCTCTCCTTCATCAAAGCCGGAAAAAGATTTCTCTGTTAATTCTTGTCTGTTTGATGCCATGCTCCAACTATCTAAGTCTCTACCAGTGAGGGTATAACCCCAAGCTACTCTTTGAGATATTCAAAAGTTTACTTAGGCAAAGGCTTAGTAAAGATATCTGCAATTTGCTCTTTAGTATTCACATAAACCAATTTCACTTCTTTTTCTTCAACATTCTCTTTCAGAAAATTGAATTTGATAGAAAAATGTTTAGTTTTAGAGTGAAATACTAGATTCTTGGATATATCTATTGCTTCCATATTATCATAGTAAATGATTATAGGTTCTTTGCATTTTACCTTTATGTCCTTCAACATTTGCCTAATCCATAATACTTGAGTACAATTAGTTGTTGCTGCAACATATTCTAATTTTGTTGTTGATAATGATGTACAACTTTGTTTCTTGCTCAACCATAAAATCAATCTGCTACCAAGAAAGAATGCTCCATCGGTGGTGCTCTTTCTGTCATCTACATCTCCTACCCAATTTGCATCTGTGTATGCACATAAATCAAAATTTTCATCTTTAGGATACCATAAACCAAGATTTTTTGTGCCTTATAGATACCGGAAAAACCTTTTCACTCCTGATTCATGATTTTCCTTAGGATTACTCTGAAATCGTGAAACAATACATACTGCATTCATATTATCAGGTCTTGTTTGTGTCAAATACAGTAAACCTCCAATCATAGATTTATATCTTGTCGAATTAACAGGTGTTGATTCATCCTTCAATGATAGTTTATCAATTGTAGTCATAGGAGTACTTATCGGTTTAGAGTTTTCCATACCAAATTTCTTTAGTAATTCCTTCAAGTACTTAGATTGACATATGAATATACCTTTATCAGTTTGTGAAATCTGCAATCCTAAAAAGAATTTTATCTCCCCAATCATAGCCATTTCAAATTCTTCCTGCATCTTATCAGAAAAGTCTTACACAATCCATCTTCTCCTCCAAAAATTATATCATCAACAAAAACTTCAATAACCAAGATGTCATCATTAGTCACTTTGAAATATAAGTTGTTGTCAACATTACCTTTAGTGTAACCAAGCTTCAAAAGATATTTGTCCAATCTAGCATACCAAGCTCTAGGAGCTTACTTTAATCCATATAAAGCTTTCCTTAACCTGCAAACCATATCTTTGTTATTTGTCAAAGAAAATCCATTAGGTTGTTCAATGTAAACTTCCTCTTCAAGATCACCATTCAGAAATGCACATTATCCATTTGATATACTTTATAGTTCTTGTGTGCTGCAAATGCTAGAAATAGTATGACTGCCTCAATTCTAGCTACCGGTGCAAAGGTTTCATTGTAATCAATTCCCTCTTTCTGTGAATATCCCTTACACACTAATCTTGCTTTGTTTCTGATTACCTTACCATCTTCATTAAGTTTATTTCTGAATACCCATTTAGTTCCAATTACATTTTTGTTTTTAGGTCGGGGAACCAGTGTCCATGTGTTAGTCTTTTCAATTTGTTTTAATTCATCTTCCATAGCTTTAATCCAATGTTTATCTTCACATGCCTCATTAACTTATGCTAGTTCAATTTGAGAAGTTAGACATACCTCTTCATTTGCCATTCTTCCTCTAGTCATTACACCTTGATACTTATTCCCAATTATCTGACTTTCAGAGTGATTCAATCTTACATAACTGGGTGTATTCACTTGTTGTTGTTCTTCAGTCACTGTGGAATTCTCAGATGATGCCGATGTGACTGGATCAACATTCTGTACTGGTGCATTCTATATAGGTTCATTTGTGATTATCTCAACTGTCGGTTCAGAGTCCATAGACCTTGAATTACCTCTAAACTGTTCATCAATCTTCACATTTGCACTCTCAATGATTTTCTGCAATCTTTTATTAAAACATCTATATGCCTTTATGTTAGATGAATAACCAAGAAATATTCCTTCATCACTTTTAGGATCAAATTTACCAATATAATCCTCTCTCCTAATATAACATTTGCTTCCAAATATTCTAAAATATTTAAGAGTAGGAGTATTACCAAATCATAGTTCATGAGGGGTCTTACCAGTTTCACCTTTGATGTGAACTTTGTTGAATGTGTAAACCATTGTATTTACTGCTTCTCTCCAATATACATGAGGTAGGTTTGCTTCTGATATCATGCTTCTAGCTACATCCAAAATAGTTTTGTTCTTCCTTTCCACAACCCCATTCTGCTAGGGTGTCTGAGGTGCCGATAACTGTCTTCTGATTACATTTACTTCACAGAATGTATTAAATTCCTTAGATGCGAATTTACCTCCTTGATCTGATCTTAAACATTTGATTTTCTTACCGGTTTCATTCTCTACCATTGCCTTGAATAGTTTGAATTTCCCAAAATCTTTTGATTTCTCCCTGAGAAAAGTAACCCGACACATTCTAGAATAATCATCAATGATTAGCATAAAATATCTCTCCTTGTAAACTTCTAGTTCTTGTCGGACCACATAAATCAGTATGAATTAAATCAAGAACATTATTGGATTTTTCTGGAATACTCTTAAAAGTTTCTCTAATTTGCTTTCCAAATTGACATTCCTTACATACTAGATTGTGAGGTTTTACAATCTTAGGTAAATCCCTTTCTGCCTTAGTTGTCCTGATCTTCACAATGCAATCAAAATTTACATGACAAAGTCTATTATGTCATAACCAACTTTCATCAATATGTGCAATTAAGCATGTCTTCTCATTGTTATTCAAGTGAAATATATTACCTCTAGTCTGATTACCGGTTGCTTTCCAAACCAGTTCTATTCATGACTTTGCATTTACCATTCTTGAATTGTAACTGAAATCCCTTTTCAACTAATTGACCAACACTTAAAAGATTATACTTCAAACCTTCAACATAATAAATGTTGTCAGTATTGTGCTTAGAATCAAAAGATATAGTGCCTTTTCCTCTGATCAAACAAGCTTTATCATCCCCAAATCTTACTAGACCTCCATTGTATTCCTGAAAGGTTAAGAATTTACTTCTATCACTAGTCATATGATGTGAACATCTGGAATCAATGATCCATTCATCTTTTTCTTCAATTTTAGCTGCCAAGGCTTGTTCTACCGATTGTATAGTAGGTGTCAGTTGATCTTCTGTTATTGCAACAAAATCCCATCCATTGTCTGTCAGTTCCTCATCAGAATCATCAGTAATTCCTTCATCAGCATAGTAACATGATTTGTCTCTATTCTTCATAAATCTTTATCTCTGATATTCAGGGTTAGGCTTGTATGTTCTTTTAACTTCTTTCAATCTTGCATGTCTATTAGGACACCTAGATGCCATATGACCAATTTTATTGCAATTAAAACATTTAAACGGTGCTTTACCTTCATACTTACTTCCAACTAGACCTTTAGGCATTTTCCTTGCAAATAGTGCTTCAAGCTCTTCCAATTCTTCATTCTCTCTCTTGATGCCTTCAAGTTCTCTTGCATAAAGTGCTTTCCAATCAGATTTCCCAGATGATGATGATGATGTTGCAGATGATGATGCTTTGAAGGCTAAATCTATTTTAATTGTAGCAACAGGACCAAATTCCTCAAGTTCAAAGGCTGGAAGTTTTCCAACCAAGGTATCTTTAGATATTGATGTATTAGGCATTGTTCTTAATTCATTAATAGCAGTTACTTTCATTTTGTATGTCAGTGGCAATTCTCTTAAAACTTTAGATACAATTTCATCTTCACTTAAGGATCCTCCACAACATTGTATACCCAAAACAATTTCTTTAACTCTTTCCATAAAAGCAAAAATCCTTTCATCTTCTTCCATTTTCAGATTTTCATACCCAACCCAGAAGCATTCCAATTTTGCAATTTTGATAGTGGTATCACCTTCATTCAATGTCTCCAATTTGTCCCAAATAGCTTTAGCAGTAGATCTGTCTGATAATCCCATGATTTGTTGATCTGACAATGCGCTCAAAAGTGCTTCTCTTGCTTTGCAATCATTCTCCTGATCTTTAGCCAAGTTTGGTGGATTAGGTTTACTTTGTGTAGGACCAATATAGCCATTCTTTGTAACAACCCATATGTCTCTTCTAATGCAATTCAGATGTGTCTCCATTTTGATCTTCCATATACCATAGTTAGTTGCATCAAGCTTCAGATTGTCCTTCCTGAAATAGTTAGTTGCCATGGAATCTCCTCAAGCTATTAAACTTCTGCAAAAAGAAGACCTGGCTTTGATACCAATTGTTAGGACCTGGAGGCAACTGAGGGGGGGTGTGAATAACTTAATCAAACTTAATACATAATACCGATAAAGCAAACTTAATGTCGGTTGACAGTTTAACAATTAACAACAGTATCGGTAAAGTTTAATGCATGAAACAAAAAGACAAATAACATCCACAACACATACACAGATATTTGTACGTGGAAACCTTGTAAGGGGAAAAACCACTGTGGGAAACCTTATCCACAATCAAATGATACTACTGCAGATAGTATGTGTGTACAAATGGGGTCTGCACATGTAGAAAGGCCAACTACCTAGAGCTCACCGCTCAATCACAAAATGGGTCACACTGACTACAATTGGATGGTTAAATCCAATGATAATGTACTGCTCAAAATAGAATCTTCATATGCTGGATTCAGTACCAGTTAAGCTCTGATTATCTTCTTCATACCTTCCTTGAACCTTCAAATGATGTCTATGTGTATAGTTATGCTTATATTCGCATATATCAAATATCACAACCTTGTAATACCTATTATATTCCCTATCTCATTCCTTGCTTAATCTCACAAATGAGATCTTACATATATACCAAAACCTAAGACCAAATGTGTAGGTCGGCTCACTAAGAATATTACAATTAAATCAATCAATATGTGATGCATCATGTCGGCTTAATGCATTTACAATAATAACCAATCAATAAATCATCTCCATAATGTGTCATGCTGATCTGGAATAGGTAACGCTTGCTGGTCCATAACCTACACCAATTTGTCGATAATAGCAAATATGCAAAATCGATTAGACCAATAACCAAGTCACCAAAACCAAGTGTCCAAACCATGTCTTCGACATAACCAAGTAATCTCCAGATGATAACGGGTCATCCTCAATGTCAGTGAATAATATAACCTATCGGTGAACCAAATATCGGTGAGTGTGCATAAGTCATTGAACAAGTCGGTGAACATAACCAAAGATATCCAGTGTTGACAAGTGTTGACATCAATGATAAAACCAATGCAACACATTCATAATACCAACATTATCTCAACCAATGTGTCTAGAAAACCCTCCAATATGCTTCTCCTTATTCAGGTTCTCCCCCATGGAACTCTTTGGAATCCAGAAATGGCTTCCTCTTAATAACATCTCACCTTGGATTAAAAAATCCAACCACTTGGTCCTATCTAAAGTAGCAAGCTCCATGCAATCTCTCCAAGCCTCTCCAAAATTAGGATCCTTTAGATACAAACTCTTGAGTTTATGGAACCAAACAACTTTGACTTGCATCTATATCAACAAATTTTCCCTTCTACTCAAGGCATCTGCAACTCTGTTAGAATTTCCTCTCCTATGCTTCAAAACAAAGGTGTAACTTTTCAAAAACTCAACCCATTTTAAATGCGTTTGATTCAAATTTCCTTGACTATTCAAACACTATAAAGCTTGATGATCAGTATACAAAACAAACTCTTTTGGCAATAGATAATGTCTTCACTTATTCAATGCCTAAAATATAGCATAAAACTCCTAATCATAAACAAAATATTTTCTCTTGGCATCATTCAAATTTTCACTAAATTAAGCAATCAGTTTACCTTCTTGACTCAAAATGGCTCCAATGGCATTGCCACTAGCTTCACAATCTACTTGAAATACTTTATTAAAATCAAGATGTGCCAAAATGGGTTGCTTTGTAACTATTAATTTCAAAAAATCAAAACTCTTTGATGCTCCTATAGTCTACTTAATCTCTTTTTCATCCCCTCTCTCATTGTTTCAATCATGGGTCCAAAAATACTATTGCAATTCTCAATAAAATTTCTGTAAAAAATAGCCAAATCATAAAATATCTCACCTCAGTAACACTCCTTGGAGTATGCCATTCAATGATAGCTTTTACTTTCTTTGGGTCCATTTTAAGACCATCTACTGAGGCAACAAATCTCAGGCACACTAACTCTTCTTCACAAAATTGCACTTCTACGGGTTAATCTATAACCTTTCTTCTGTTAACTTCTCAAAGACCTTGTGAATATGCATTATATGATCCTTCAATGTTTTACTAAATAATAGAATATCATCTAATTAAACAATAACAAACTTACCCAAATACTCTTTTAATACCTAATTCATGAGCTGCATAAATGTGCTCGGTGCATTTGTTATCCCAAAAGGCATGACTAATCACTCATACAAGCCCTGCTTTGTTTTGAATGTTATTTTCCATTCATCTCCTTCTCTAATTCAGATTTGGTAATATCCACTCTTGAAATCTATCTTTGTGAAGTACTTAGCGCAACTCAAACAATCCATAATGTCATCCATCCTCGACAAGGGAAATCTATACTTGATAGTAATCTTATTGATAGCTCTGGACTTTGTACACATCCTCCATTATCCATTTTTCTTCAGTGCTAGTAGTGTAGGTACCACACATGGACTTAAACACTCTTGAATCAACCCTTTCTGCAACAACTCTTTCACTTGTCTATCCAACTATTTACTCTATGTTGGACTCATTTTATGGACCACATTACTTGGCAAACTGGCTATAGGAATTAGGTCCATTTGATGACAAATCTTTCTCATTGGCGTAAGTTGTTGTAAAGCGGAAAATCGAACCCTAGTTGTTCTCCCCTCCCCAACTCCAAGGAGAGGGAAAGGAGGTCACTAGGGTTGACGGTTTTCACTTAGGGAAGACTTTACATTCAAAAGAGGGGTTGAAACCCACAAGATCCAATCCCACACAATGCAAGATTGGATTCTAAATGAGTTTCAAGGGTTAAGACAGCAAAGTTACCCTCTTTTGTAAAGAATGTAGATAGAAGGATTAAGCTAAGAATGCATGAAAAGTGAGAAAGATTCGCTTATAAACAGAGATAGGAATATAGGATGAAGCTGCGGACCTGGAATTAGCAGTAAAATGTCGAGACGGAGCTGTCCTGCAAATTTGAGCAAAAGTTGACGGGACGATGGCGCCTGGCGTGCACACGGTCCTCCGAAAAATCCGCGAAACGAAGGGGGATCTGTTCGTCTCTGCACAAGGATTCCAGATCTTCAATTACAGGCATGTACCTGCAACCTACACATAGAAAAGTGAAGACAATTGGGGGGTTAGGGATTAGGGGTTTGCCCTTAGGTCAAACCCCGGTTTTGGAATTAACCAAGAAATGAGAAATTGTTGTAAATGTGAATGATTGTAATGTAAAACAAGTACTAATACCTTGTTGTAAGAATGTTTGTATTCTTACATGCGAAGGTGTAGATGTTGTTGTATGTTGTATGTTGTATGTGATCTCCTCTTCAATGGTTAAATCCTTGTCTTGAATGCAACACTTAGCCTTGAATGGAGACTTAGAATGATCAATTGCTTGAAGGAATGCTTGAATGCTTGAATGCTTGAATTCTTGAGTATCGCTTCCGCGTCTTGTACACATATGTCCTTCCTTTTTCCATCTACCAAAATGGGAGAGGAAAAGTAGTTTATATACTTGCCAATTAGGGTTGATAGACTGATTTTCCCGACCTTAGGCCGACCAGGAAAGGTTATTTTCCAATTTACAAACATAAAGACCCGAGACCCAAAAGAGACCGGGCCCAAAAATAGGGCCAGGGACTAGGGCGCTGGGCGCCATGGTCCTGGGGGACCAGGGTGCTGGGTGAGCTAGTCCTGGAGGACCAGGGCGCTAGGCGCCATGGTCCCACCTCCAGGGACAGTGGGGTGCAAGGAGGATCAGGCCAAGGTGCTGAAAAAATGCAGTTTTTGGTGTCATGAACAAGTTTCGGGGTCTCCATTCAGGTTCCGTGTTGCATCGCCATCGTGAAGACCCAAATGCAGTCGAAATTGCAAGTGTCACAATTTTAGGACGCTACATTTAGCCCCCACTTTAGCGGGAGTATAAGCATACACTCATACTTCCGGTAAAGTACAAGGAAACAATATTGAAAGACTTTCACCACGTCAAGGAGGCAAGATACACCAAGCCCCCAGTGGACTAAGGATCTTACGACTTCGATTGACAAAGTAAAAGGGAAGATCACGAGGGAGAACCATGACTGTCAGTAGTAAGGTTCCCTCACTATGAGTCATGCAAGAGAAATACCAAAAAATTTCAAGGCAAAGCTAAGTTCGCCAAGAAATTTTCAAGTATCCTGAAGGGATAGACGGGGTGTATGCCCCCCTACGTTAAAGCAATCGCACATGCCTCAACGGGGGTGATTGCTTTAAGGTAGTGATACACATAAGAAATGAGAAGGGAAAGGAGCAGGTTATCACAAAGATTTAGCCCCCAAGTGTGAGATAAACCCAAGGATAATAGACACAAAACACAAAGCACAAGGTGACTTCGCTTTCCTCGGGGTCAGTATGCTGTATGATAATTCATGTATATCATATGTATGTATGCATAATTGTTCTTCATTCCCCAATCAAGGAAGGTCACCTAGAAGAAGGGAACACATGTGTCTTTTGAGTCAACATGAGAGAGACCAAAAGAGATCTCAATGCTTTGCATCGTCCTCAAGTAGACAACGCTAAGGACAACAAATAGAAGAATGAGAATAACACATGGAAGAAGCAACAAAAGAGAGGAGGAGAGAATCTTCTATGCTAATGAAACTAGTCTAGCACGTCATCTACCCCCCAATCTTGCTGATCAATGTTTCGGGAAGGTAGGGAGCACGCTAGAGGAGGAACATCCAACACAGCAGATGGAGCTATCACAAGATCCAAACAAGGGCTATGTTCATGTTCCAAGCCACGTTGTTCTTGTCTAGGAGCTAGGATAAGTGCTTTAGAAAATTCGTTACATAAATGGTTATCAACATCAACATATTCATATTCACTATTAGAAGCAAGAGAAGTAACATTTTCATCATGAATAACATTTTCATCTATATCATCATCAAGATTTATAAAAATAGGATCTTTAACTCGCATAGGATCAAGACCATCATGCATCTTATGTTTAGGAGATTTTGGAGAAAATGGAATAATGCTCGTTGAAGGTGTTTTTGGGGATTGCAAAGTTTGAGAAGCAGCTGCTTGAGCTCTAAGACGACGCTTTCGTCGACGTTCACGCGCAAAACGATTTCATCTAGTCTTAGTAGGAAGTGGAGAAGATTGAGGAGGAGGAATGTTCTCATCCTTATCACTTGGGTGTTTAGGTTGTGCTCTCTTAGGCTGGATAATAGGAGAAGAGGAAGGTCTCTTCTCTCCATAAGAGGAAGGAGGAGGAACTGCTCCATATAAAGGAGGAATATTTGGTTTAGGAAAGAGACCAAGTCCATCATGACGAGGAGGTATAGGTCTACTTTTAGGAAGTTTATTAGGCATAGACATAGTCACATCCATAGGAATGGGTTGGGAATCTTCTTGAGGAAAGACATTAGTTTTATCTTTCAAAGGAAGAACTTCCTTCTCAAGAATGATAGGAATATCAAGTTTGGGTGTTCTAGGTTCACTTAGAGATAGGATCATATCTGTTTTCCACTTTTGATAAGATTTGAAAAGATGATCACTTCGCGGTGGAAGAGATTGGAATTGTTTATGCCAAAAATAATCAATAGGAACACTAGAAGTTCTTTCAGCTGGTTTAAAGAGACTATGATTGACAGTAACAACTTCACCATTATGGGGAAATTTCAAACATTTGTGAATAGGAGAAGCAATAGCTTTCATGGAAGATAGCCAAGGATAGCCAAGCTTCACACGAAATTGTTCGAAAGATGGAATAATAGCAAAGTTCACATCAAGGGATTTGTTACGGACCTCAATAGGTAATGTAATAGAACCAATTGCAAGAGAAGAAAATGCATCAAATAATTTCACAACCACATCTATTTTGTCATAGATCACTTGATTCAATTGCAAAGTAAAAAGAAATTCTTCAGTAATAACATTAACCATGCACGAAGGATCAATAAGCACTCCACGGCAAGGTGTATTGTTGACTTTTGCAACTATGTATAAAGGACCATCAGGTGCCTTGATAGTTTCACTAGAATCAAATGTGACGGAAGGTTCTTTAGGGTTTTCTTGCTGCTCTAATAAGTTAATCACATTCGGAGTCATAGACACAAGACCATCAGATGAGAAAGAGGAATCATTAGTCTCAATCACATTAGAGGTGTGAGAAGGTAATGGATCGGTGAAAATCTGAAGATTTTGGTTAGGAGGAGATACAGATGTGTTGCCTTTATCATTCACTCCTGAAACAGAGATAGTATTAGTATCAATCAGATCTTGAATTTTACCCTTTAAAGAAAAACATTTTTCAGTATCATGCCCAGGTTGACGATGAAATTGACAAAAAGATTTGTTATCAAAATAGGGTGAATTAATCTTTGCAGGATCTATTTGCTTTACAGGAGGGAGAGTAAGCACATTTTGTTCCAATAACTTATTCATAATACTATGCAATGATTCATTCAAAGGAGTAAACTTTCTTTCTTTCTTGAAAAACTTAGAAATAGGAGGCACACCTGATGTTGCATTCACATTGTTGTTGATGATGTTTTCATTGAATTTAACGGGCTCTCTATTCGGTTTAAACTTTCCAAATGGTTGTTGACTACTATCACCCTTATCACTCGGAGCCATAGGACTTGCTTGTTCCATTTGACTCACAGTCAGTTGATAATTGTGAAGAGTTGCACACAACTGTTGGAAAGAAGTAAACTCAGAAAACAGAAGTTTATCTCGAATATCTTTTTGTAAATTAGAAATAAAGATTCTTTGAATATCATTGTTAGGCACTGGAAAAGAAATTTGAGCATACAAATGCTTATATCTACCAATGAAATCAGTCACTTTTTCTTTAACACCTTGTTTACAATGCATTAAATCAATCAAAGTAACTTTAGGACTTATATTGTTTTGAAATTGTTGAATGAAAGCATTTGCAAGTTGTTTGAAAGAAGTAATAGAATAAGAAGGCAACGAGCAATACCATTGTAGGGCTTTATCTCTTAATGTTCTAGTAAACAGTTTTGCAAGCAACCTTTGGTCATAAGAAAAATCAGTACATATTGTTTGAAAAGTCTTAACATGTGTTAGAGGATCACCTTTACCATTATAAAGCTCCAAATGTAGAATTTCAACGTGCTTAGGAGGGATAACTCGAACAATGTCAAGAGAAAGTGGGCTCGCAACATCAAATGTGGGCACACTAAACTTAGATTGATTCATAGAGGCAATTTGTTGCTGTAAAGAAGAGACAGTTTGTGCAAGATTATTAATGGTCGCTTCAGTCGAAGAATTCATATTAGATGTGTTAGATTGTGATGGAGGTATTATGTTATTGAAAGAAGGTATTGATTGAGAGTAAGGTGGCGGGACACTATGATAGGTAGTCATAGGAGAGGATTGGAAAAGAGGAGCACTACAAGGAGGAATGGAATGGTTAAATGAATTGCCCCCTTGCGTCATGTTCATTTGTGGAGATGTAATAGGGACACTCATTGAAGGAATGAATGAAGAAGTCGGATTGAATAAAGGAAGAGGGTTAATTGAAGAGGAAGGATTGCCCCCATGACTAGTGATCATAGGCGGAATATCTTGTATAGAAGTAGCCATTATGTTTGATGTAAAAGTAGGTATGCTAGCAATAGGAGTTGTCAAAGGAATAGAATGATTAACTTGAGTGGGAGGTTGTGTATAACCTAAAGTTTCAGCACAACTCTTCATAGGCATCACATTCGAATCCACAATGTGTGCAATACCACACAAAATATCAATTCCATTCTTATCGCTTTGAACCATACGTTTTAGACCCTCAATTAATGAAAGAGCTTGACTATTAGGATACTCTTGAGACATCCATTGCTGAAAATCATCAAATTGGTTATCCAATTTCGAAAGTTGTTCCACAGAAACCTCATGGAGAGCTTCTTCATCATTAGGAGGATTAGAGGAATTACCCGTGTCCTCGTTAAAAAGGCTATTCAAATTAGGTTCCATTTCCTCGGTAATTAAACCTCAGAAAGACTTAATTCTAAGGCTTCGTCTAACGGGAATAGTGTAAGTAGGGCTTATTGTTGTAAAACTCATGCACTAGAGAGAGAAAGAAGATTTTGAATTTAGAGGTAGCAAACTTCAGTAAAGTCAGCCAATCTCCTAGATTTAAGCTGTTAAATGCAGTCACGACAATCTCCCGAAATTTCAGAAAAAATGTCAGGGACCGTGGCACTCGGGGTGCACACGGTCCTCGCAACTTTTTTCGAAATTTTCAGAGATGAAAGTTATGATGATTTTAAAGCTAATCTGAAAAAAATTGAGTGATTTTATGATCTGTAGATAGGCCAAATTAAAGTTGCAATCTCAAAATTGAACCCTACCAAGATTGTTGAAAAATGCAAAATTTGAATTTTGAAAAAGAGAGGGAAACTAAAATTTTGAATTTTATGATTTTAGAGGGAATACTAAGAGCAATGCAAATTTTGAATTTTAAAAGTTGACTCAATTTCACGCAAAATTCAATTTTGAAAGCAGAAATCAAAGTTGTTGTAATTAAGCACTTAATTTCAAAAGTCACAAATTGCAAGAATTTGAATAAAGCACTGAAATTTCGAATGAATGCCGACACACTTTTTAGATTTAGGATAGTAAGAACACAATTTTGACACAAAATTTCAATTTCACCAATTTTTGAATGATTAGAAGCCTTAATCCAAGCAATCACTAGACCAACTTTGACCTTAATTTTGAAAGTGTTGTAATTGATAAAATCAGCCAAAATTCTGGATTTTAGCAGAAAAATACAATAAGATCTAGCTCCCGAAATTTTGGAAAAAATGTCGGGGACGATGGCGCTCGAAGTGCACACGGTCCTCACAACTTTTTTCCAAATTTTCAGGGATGAAAGATATTACGATTTTGTTGCGGAATCCAAAGTTACAGCTGATTTGGAGATGTTTTGATCAGTGAATTTATCAGTCAAAGGTTGAATCAAGAGGGCTTTAAAAATTAGGGTTTTGACAATTAACCACTTAATTTTCAGAATTAAAGCACAAATATGAATTGACAATTTGCAATAGAAGGGTAGATCTGAAACAAGCATTAACCATTAAACATTTCACAAGCTCAATTAAAAAAGAAAATTTTAGGGTTTTTATGCAATTAACCTCTAAAATTTGTAAAAGATCAAACATGGAAATGTAATTAAGGAAGCAAATTTTCAGATTTAACCATGAATAATCAAAAAGATGTTCATGTCGGGTTCACCAAAATGTAAAGCGGAAAATCAAACCCTAGTTGTTCTCCCCTCCCCAACTCCAAGGAGAGGGAAAGGAGGTCACTAGGGTTGACAGTTTTCACTTAGGGGAGACTTTACATTCAAAAGAGGGGTTGAAACCCACAAGATCCAATCCCACACAATGCAAGATTGGATTCTAAATGAGTTTCAAGGGTTAAGACAGCAAAGTTACCCTCTTTTGTAAAGAATGTAGATAGAAGGATTAAGCTAGGAATGCATGAAAAGTGAGAAAGATTCGCTTATAAACAGAGATAGGAATATAGGATGAAGCTACGGACCTGGAATTAGCAGTAAAATGTCGAGACGGAGCTGTCCTGCAAATTTGAGCAAAATTTGATGGGACGATGGCGCCCGGCGTGCACACGGTCCTCCGAAAAATCCGCGAAACAAAGGGGGATCTGTTCGTCTCTGCACAAGGATTCCAGATCTTCAATTACAGCCGCATACCTGCAACCTACACACAGAAAAGCGAAGACGATTGGGGGGTTAGGGATTAGGGGTTTTCCCTTAGGTCAAACCCCGGTTTGGAATTAACCAAGAAATGAGAAATTGTTGTAAATGTGAATGATTGTAATGTAAAACAAGTACTAGTACCTTGTTGTAAGAATGTTTGTATTCTTACATGCGAAGGTGTAGATGTTGTTGTATGTGATCTCCTCTTCAATGGTTGAATCCTTGTCTTGAATGCAACACTTAGCCTTGAATGGAGACTTAGAATGATCAATTGCTTGAAGGAATGCTTGAATGCTTGAATGCTTGAGTATCGCTTCCACGTCTTGTACACATATGTCCTTCCTTTTTCCATCTACCAAAATGGGAGAGGAAAAGTAGTTTATATACTTGCCAATTAGGGTTGATAGACTGATTTTCCCGACCTTAGGCCGACCAGGAAAGGTTATTTTCCAATTTAAAAACATAAAGACCCGAGACCCAAAAGAGATCGGGCCCAAAAATAGGGCCAGGGACCAGGGCGCTGGGTGCCATGGTCCCACCTCCAGGGACAGTGGGGTGCAAGGAGGATCAGGCCAGGGTGCTGAAAAAATGCAGTTTTTGGTGTCATGAACAAGTTTCGGGGTCTCCATTCAGGTTCCGTGTTGCATCACCATCGTGAAGACCCAAATGCAGTCGAAATTGCAAGTGTCGCAATTTTAGGATGCTACAGTTGTCAAGTACATTATCATATGTAATATCCTGAAACTCATCCAACAAATTTGTGAATTCCACATGTATATCTTCTACTTCTTCTTTGTTAGCTTTAGGAATTAAAGAAAAACACAAATTCTCATGCTTCATACCATATAGAAATCTTATTCCATCAACTAATCATATTCTTACATTACTCCATACCTTTTCTTTTGTCTCCTTCAATGGCTTCAACTTGTGTCGAACTCCACCCTTTGTCAAAGAATAGGTGTTTGCATATCCATCATGTACCACATGACAATCAAATTTCCATGGTCTCCCTAACAACATATGACAAACATCCATGGGCATAATATCACATAATACCCCATCATGATAGTTTCCAAGAATAAATCACCTAAATCCCTTTCAAATTTCTTGGTTGCAAAAGGACCATGTTCCTAACAATCAAATGGACAAAACAATTTGATAAGGATTTGGGTGCCTGGTTCTTTCTAACTTCAATTTACTAACCATTTTCTCTAAAACAAGGTTATTAGTACTACCACTGTCTATAATAACATTGCAAACTTTTCCATTACACTTACATCTTGTGTGAAACAAATTCTTCCTAAGAGTTGGTTCTTTCTCATCATTCCGCAAGGCTCTTCTAGTAACAAGAACCTCCCCTCTCTCTACATCTTCAAAATGTGAATACTCGGCATCTTCATCTATGAGAGAAACCCGTGCATTGCCCTCAAGCCTTCTATTTGTCCTCCCTTGATTTTGGAAACACTCATAGGCTATATGTCCTTCATATTGGAAACATGTTCCATGAAAGTCTCCTCTTCTTAGTCCTTGTCCTCTTCCTCTTCCTCTTTGATCTCCATTATTTTGATTACGGGGATGGTAGAAATTATTTCCTTTCTAATTCTAACTACTGGTATATTCTTCATTCTTCTTCTAGTCTTCGTTTCAATCTCCATAAGACCATCCACTAGTCTTCCCACCATGACCTCTTCCATTTTTCTCTCTCAAATCTTCTATTTAACTTCTCTTCTACCTTCAAAGCAAATTGATATGCATTTTCAATGGTATAAATTCAATAATTGGCTTAAACCCATTTATTTAATGGGAAACTTTCTCCTTTTTTGCCTCATAATGGCATGTTATAATCAGGACTCGATGGAACTCTTCTATATACTCTTTAACAGATTTTCTTACTTGCTTCAACCCTTGCATCTTTTTCAACAAATCAAGCTCATAGTCAACAAGCTTGAATTGTCTCTTCAATTTGTCCACCATGTGATCCCATCTTGTTATTTTCTCTTTTCATCTTCTATATCTCTTTAACTAAACTTCTTTCCACCAAATACTTCCATGTCCCTTTAGCTCAGTCTTCACAAACTTGACCCTTTTAGGATCACCCACTTCTTCATTTTGAAAATATTCTTCCATAACATTGATCCAATCAATCAACTCTTCTAGATAAAGATTTACAAAAAAATGTGAAAACTTCAATCTTTGATATTTTTTTCAATACTGGAAATGTCCCTTAAAAACCTAGCCTCATTGGGATCTTTGGCTACTTCATTTTCTTCTTCAAATTCTTCCTCACTTTCATCTCTTGCCCTAATATCAACTCCTTTATGCAGCTCATCTTTCAATGCTTGAACTTGTCTTTAGAGGGCTCTAAAATCATCTTTTGTCACACTAGCATTTCTTCCAACATGGTTTCTTCGCGGAGGCATTTTTCTCACTTTTTCCATAGACCCACGACCACAGACTTGGTGCAAACTACCTTGCGTTCGACGATCTATTTACACACTTAGGAACTTCTACTCTAATACCACTTGATGAAGGGTACTCTCCTTACAAGATCAAACACACAACAAAAACAAAGAAATGAATAGGAAATGCAAGAAAGGAAACACTTGCTTTCTAATAACTTAATAACCACATGGGCTTTGTCATTGCAATGATCTACAAGCCAAAGCGACAATCTGCAATTCTAGAACTATCTTTTTTTCCCCCCATTCACCTTCTTTATATGGAATGTATAACTGTCATAGAAATTTTTAGATGGGATCCCCTATTTTTGGATGTCAAAACCCTAATAGACCAACTTTCAACTTAAGTAAATATTTCATTAAATTTTTAGTACATGAAGCTCTAGAGGGCATAACTTCCAAATCGATTGTCAAATCTTCAATCATCATAAATCATTGGAAAGCTTGTGAGAAGACCTACAGTAGTGCAGTGTGCGTCAACACATTTTGGTCAACTTTTGAGCCTATCTGGAGCCTTTCAAACCCTCAAAACTGCATCTAAAATTTTATTGGAGAAATTTCCTAAAAAAGTTGAGTATCTCTAGAAGGCCACAAGATATTGGGATAATTCCTTCACCATTGGCTTCATATCACCATTAGGAAGTCTATGTAAGATTTAATGCAAAATTGACAACTTACTAAAAATAGTAACCCTGTCATTATTAGCCCTTATTGAAAAAATAAACAATATTTTTGGGTGATGTAAGATTGGTCTTACACCCTGGATACCCTTGCATCAAGTTTTCTTCACTATCATTGAAAACCATTTATAAATCTATGCCCAAATGGTCAACAACATTTTCTAGGAAGGAAAAACATTTTTAGGTGGTCATTACATCAAATTAGATCTTAAATGACATTTTGTATATGAAAGGGGGGTAGGTGGGACTATATAGAGAACAATGTGGGAGTTTCATACTATCAAAGGTTATAGATCGAGAATACCTTGTAACTCATATTAGTCAAAAAGTCAAAGTATTAGAGATTGAGGGTGATGAGAAAGTCATGCAAATGGAGGGAAGTCTAAACAAATAGTATTAGTAGGATGAGAGTGTCAGAACTTTGGGGATAAGGGTTCAAAGATGACTTATACCTAGTACCACTTTGAAAGAAAACCTACATCTCTAACTCTAATAGAAAAATAACAAAAGTTGTTGGGCAGTGAAGTTTCAAAGATGCGTGAGGAGGATTATCGAGGTAAAGGGACAGGTGAAAATCTAACTCTAACAATTTGTTGTGATGGGAAACAAGTACCTGGATAGAGATAATGCTACAACTTTGACCCCAATAGAGTACTAGGCATAAAAAATTAAGGATTTGTGGATTTAGAAAGGTTCATGTGAGGTACCTAGATTAGGGACAGTATGAAACTTTCAAAAAAAATCTAATGGAAAAAGACTAGGAGTTTGAGGTTGGGGATGACATGTGAAGTATAATTAATTAGAGAAATAAAAATTTAACAGTCTATTAGGAAAAGAGTGAAAGGCATGATAAGATATGAGACATAAAAGTCTAAAAGTTTAGAGCAAATGGAAGATTTTAGTGCAAAATTCTGGGGATCAAAGTTTGAGGATGCCAATAAAATGGTATATAGAGAAGCACAAGTCCAAAACTCTAGTGCTCAAAATTCTCTAAGGCATCAGGTTAGGATTTCAAAGCTTGGGGGTTTCAAGGAAATGATACTCTAGTATAGGGATGTCCAAAACTCTGACATTGAAAGGAACTCAATTTAAAGGATCAAGTTTACAAGGTTTAGGTTAAAAGTATGCAGATAAGGGGGAGGCCAATAGTCTGACAATTATAGAGAAATGCTACAAGTCTAGGGACCAAATTATCTAACCTAGGTGGAAAGTTATGCTAGGAGGAGTAATTCTAACCCAATAAGGACAAATGGAAGGTGAAGATTGATGGGATGGTATATCGAGATAGACAACCTCAAAATTTTAAAACTGACAACTTCCAAAAACTTGAGTAAATGACCCAAACAGAGCCAACACTTAAAACCTTTTTGATTTTTTGTAGACTTCAAACATAATGAGCACACAAGGTGCAACACAAGGAAAACTTTAAGCAACATTTTGACTATGGAAAATCCATTTATAGTATATTTAGATCAGTTATAAAAGGTGGGATAACACAAACCAATAACATATGGGAAAATATAGTCTAAACTACAAATTGAGTCCTACAAAGTTGGGCTCTAACCTCTTCATCAAGATGTGTAATGCACACTACAAGAAATTTTGGTTGCTCACCTTATTGAAATTTTCTCCAAGCAATTCCTAGCATGTACTTTCCATTAGCAATTCATATACTCACATCATACATCTATTTTATATTATATCATCTTAACAACATGATTAACTATTGATCCATCACCAATGTTTGTCATCAAAAAACCATGTGTCAAAATAATCAATGCATACACATAAGAATCTAATCATAACATAAACAACCATAAACATCCATAAGGAATCCATTACAAATAGTAGATAATGTGTTGCACTAACAAATGGGTCTCCATATATATAAACATCAAAATGTATGTGCGTTGTGTCTCAAAAATACATCAAAATACAAATGGCACATAGCCTAATCATAAATCCATTGTGATCAATCCACCAAAAAACCATCCACCTTTCCATCCCTGTCGCAACTATGGATCCATGTCCCCTACTAATCTTTATGGTGGTGATGGTGGCCTCCTCATAGGTGGTTCACTGCTACTAACTTGGAAGTTGAACCTAGCATCCAAGAGTTGGTCTGGTCTAAGTACACCTTTTCCCTATGCTCCACTAGTATGTCATACTCATAAAGAATCATTTACTATTACACCTCTCAAAATTCCCTCATGGCTCTCTACAAATTAGAAAAATCCTCCCTCATCCCCTATGGCCCCAATAGAGATCTAATTGTGTGAAGGATGAAAATGTGAATCAATATAAAATAAGAACAATGCAATGCAAATATCAAATTCACATCCACACTCACTCAATAAAGCCTAAAATCTATGGATAAAACAAGATAATAATCAATAATTATACCATAGAAAAGACCTTAGATTGCTCCATTGTTTCTTTGATATTTTCGTGAATGCTTGGAATGTGAGTTGCTCTTCAAAGTGGCATAACCATGATGGCACAATGATAGGATGATAGATTGATACTTGATAGATGTTCAAAGATAGTAGATAGATATGGAAGCTTGCTTACTTGTGTAGATGGGTAGCTAGACAATTATACTCTTACTTGTAGATAATTATTGATAATAATGCTAGCTCTAGGGGAAAAGAGTTGATGGGGGGTTTTATTTCTATGCTTCACTTTGACATTTGATCAATGATGGAAATAAATTAGAAATATCAATGAATGAGAAAAATTGAGATAGGGTAGGAGCTAAATTTAGATCATTGATTAATGAGGTGGCTTAACTTGAAGAATTAAATAAATGAAATAATTATTTAATTCACAAGCATAGTTTTTTTTTTTTTGAATAAAAGGGTAAAAAATTTATTGAAAATCAAACACAAGAATTACAAAGAGAACCTGAGCCCTGAGGCCCCAAAAAAGAACCACCAAACCAACCCTAGATCATCCGGCTTCATAACCATCCATGTCCTCAGCAAAAATATTCTGCAAGTCTTGACAGTAATCCGCGGAGAGATGCTCCCAACCTTCAACTTTCCAATCACTACCATGTTCCGAGGCCCAGTTGGCCAAACAATCAGCTGCTCTATTCCATTCACGAGGGTTGTGGATGAAAGACACCTGCTCCATTAAATAACTAATTTGGAGAATCTGTTGAACAATCCCTGCCAACTGCCACTGAATCCCACTTACCTTTTGCTTAGTCAACAAGTTAACAACAATTTGTGAATCCAATTCACAAATTACCTTCCTTCATCCCAACTCCCAAGCACGCTCTAGGGCATAGAGAATTGCAAATCCCTCCATAAAATTATTAGACTTCCACCCTTTATGCACCGAAAAGAGGAAAACTACCTCCCCCGTGCTATTCCTGCCAACACCACCAACTCCGATAGGGCCTAGGTTACCCCTAGATGAGCCATCGGTGTTAATCTTGATAAACTCATCCTAAGGGGGTATCCACCTTCCCACCCTTTGCACCTTCTTCATAGCATGTCTACCTCTCCTGACACAAGTTGAGGCATGAGACAACTCCTGCAGACCAAACCTACTCATAATATCTACCTCATCTCTACCCAGAGGAAAATTCACCTCACAATTAGCTTCCACTGTCTCCCGGATCATAGCAATGATCCTATTCCAAACTTGTTGAACAGACAATCTGACCTCATGAAAGATCCTCTTGTTCCTCTCAGGCCAGATCTGCCACAGAATGAAGATGGGCCTAGTATACCAAATAGTCTGGAGGAAGGAGGACAATATAGGAGGTCTGCCCAAACTGCTCCAGAACTCTACCAGAGAATCCACGTGGACGCAAGGATGCTTCCATGCCCCCCACCAATAATGCCAAATAAGCATAGAGAAGGGGCATCTAAAGAACAGGTGTGAGGAATCTTCCTCCCCATTACCACACAAAACACAGATAGAAGGCCCCAAGAATCCCCACTTGCGGATATTGTCCCAAGTTAGGCATCTATTCAAAGCCAAAGTCCAAGCAAAGCAATTACACTTCGGCCAAGAAACATTATTCCACACCTGTTTCCACCAGTTCACCTCTCTTCCCTCAAGTCTTCGGTTCAACAGTTCCTGGTATCCACTAGCCACAGTAAAAACGCCCTTAGGATTTGGAGACCGAGCAAGCCCATCCCTACCTTTGAGGAAATTTGAGGTAAATAATGGTTTGAACCAAGGATGTAAGCACTACAGGCAAGAAGCCCCACTATTTCTCCAAGGTTCTCCCTAAGGTAAGGGTACTCCATTTTTAACATGGTGGAGATGAACCCATGGGGGTTTGAACCTAGGTTGTAGGCACTACAGGCAAGAAGCCCCACCATTTCACCAAAGGGTTATCCCCTAACTTTATGGTTTGAACCAAGGATGTAAGCACTACAGGCAAGAAGCCCGACTATTTCTCCAAGGTTCTCCCCAAGGTAAACATGCTCCATTGTTAACACGGTAGAGATGAACCTGTGGGGTTTGAACCTAGGTTGTAGGCACTACAAGCAAGAAGCCCCACCATTTCACCAAAGGGTCATCCCCATTCACAAGCATAGTTGAAGAATAAATAAAATATTAATTTTATTTATTTTGGAGGGAAAGAGACAATTAACTAAATTATTTCAAATTGATTTAAATGTGAGAGGAGTGTTAGCTAATTAAATAATTTAAAAAATAATAATAATTATAATGGACCAAAAGATGAATTAATTAAATAATAAAATTATTTAATTACTAATGAAAAAATTAATTATTTAATTAATATAAATATAAAGAAAATTAGGATCATTAAATACTTTAATTTTTTTAATTATTATAGATGACCAAAGAAAAATATTAGCTTAATTAAATTTTTTAATGTGGATAGAAGAATTAATGAGATCATGATGAAACGAAAAGATGAAAATGCATTAGTCATTTTTAGGTGTCTACAAGTTGTATCCCTCTCTTGTCTCAACGTCCACACATCTACCTATGCTCTTTCCAACTACACCTATAACCCATTTCTCTCACCCTACAATATCACCAACTATGCCTACAGACATCACTCTATGTGGAACCCCTCTCTTGTTATATATTGTCCCAAGTTGGATGTGGAGATTGTCATGCTCTACCTAGAATCTATCCATATCCATGTGTACCTATGATATCGCAATATCTTTGGCAGTTATCTCCCACCCAAGGCTTTCAATGACTTCCCTTCTACCCAATGACCACACATGCAATGCTCGAGCCACTCATGTATTGTGTTGACCTCTTGAACATTCATCTCCCCTATCTCCGCTACTGCCACATTTCCCTCGATATTCACCAACTTTCTTCTCTTCCCAGTACTATCATTGTTGGCACTATTGTCACTGCTACAACTATCCTCACTCAAAGAATCCTCCTCATTGGCATTATTAGTTATGTTGGCCTCAACCAATCCTACCACACCTCATACACATCTACCACTTCTACCTCCACCATATCTTCTCAATACCAATAGGCTGCTAATAACAACCATGTCCAACTCACCATTGTTATCCTCTAATCCACATATGGCCCCACTATCTAATATCTCAATACACATGGGTAAACACATGAAGCCCCATTGGAATCATCTAATGGATCCTGAACTACCTTAGGGCACTATCAAACACATATAGCAACCAAAGATTTTTGGTTTTTCATCACCCCTATTTAAGAACTTGAATCTTCTCTTTGTCATGCCTTGCTTAGAATTTTTCTAAAGTACATAATTTTTCCCCTTCATCCTCTTGTTTGTATAATCCACAAAAATCTATAAGCTAAAACCAAATCATTATATTCAACTTTACACACCATTCATTTCAAGTCACCTATTTCATATGCTTCTACTACTTTTTAAGAATCAAAATGAACTTTGCCACTCTTTATATACCTTTGGCTTGTGATTTTTTGTGGGGTTTCCTGTAAAATTTATCTTTTGAACTAAAGGGTTGTAATTTAATTGATTGAGCACAACTGATAAGGTTGCACCAATGTTCAAGAGGTGTAATAATAAAAGATTAGGTTGGGATCATGCCTTGAGCAACTTTGATAGAATCGATATATCTCAATGCTTGGCTCTCAACTAAATCGATTCTCCAAATTTACTCAAATGTATGGCTTCGTACCATTTTCGTGCTTCCCCTTATATTGTACCTATGGGTGGATCATTAGATGTGGATTGTACATAGGTAGACTAACCAACAACCTCCAAGATATTTTTTGATCCTAGAAGGTTTTTTCACACCCTAATGGCAGTCTTTCTTCTAGTTGAAGGACTCCTAAGACAGTGGTCTCATAATGGATTGCTTCTCCTATCATGGATTATTATGATCTAGAGGTTTCCTTTACCTTTTCACCCCCTAAATTGTTGTGTGATGCTTTTATGGAAATTAACAAAATCTCCATTGAAAGAATGATAGATTGGTGATGGAAGTGTTGTAAATTCAAAGATCTAGAAAGGAGGCTTGATTGCAAAAAAAATTAAAAAAATAGAATGAGTTCTTATATTAATTTCTAATCAAGGTAAAGAAACAAATTTGTGGGGAAAAAGAACACTAAAGTAGCATACTTTAACAAGAAGATTCGAAAAAATTTGGCCTTTCCTAGGCAATTTACACAATTTGATTTCACAACTTAGTAAACCTTTGGTGAAGGAAAGTAATGATAACTTTGTTGGCATTTGCATGAAGATTGCATTAATGATATGTTATGTTGTCATTGATGTCAATTGAACCGGTAATGATGTTGTTGATATTGTTGCTATTGTTGATATTGTCTTGTAACCGGTAGGAAGAGCTTTGTGAAGGTTATTGTAAACCGGTGTGTAAGTTTGTGAGTTGAACCGGTAGTCGGAGTAAAAGGTTGAACCCTTTCTATGTTATGTAACAGGTAAACCCTACCAGTTGTTTTTGTTAAACCCTAACCGATTAAGGTTGTTGAATTGGTTATGTTGGTTGAGCGGTAATGATGGTGACACGTAAGGTCATTGTATGAAGACAAGTTCAAAATGTTTTGGTGTGTTTGTTTGTCTAGGGAATGAGAAAAATGTATTGCATCTAATGCAAAACATGTGATGAGTTACTGAGCTCGATGAAGCCGTAATCAAGGAAAGTTTGAGGTTTTCTTGATTGATGTGTAGAGATTGCTATGAAATCCAACGGTCATGCTTATACCGACTTGTTTGT
This sequence comes from Cryptomeria japonica, assembly GCF_030272615.1. Taxonomy (NCBI): domain Eukaryota; kingdom Viridiplantae; phylum Streptophyta; class Pinopsida; order Cupressales; family Cupressaceae; genus Cryptomeria; species Cryptomeria japonica. The sequence continues at coordinate 705,953,134 of NC_081409.1, read as the reverse complement.
AATCTCGATGAGAGGATTAGAATATTTTTGTGTTACCGACCTAATTGATTTGTATTTAAGGTCGATGAAGTTGTTTTGTTTAGTGTTGGCAAGAGTTGGCAGAAATCAGTTGAGTGTGTGATCACCAAACCGGAGAATGAGTCTACAGTTTGAGTAAAGGAAGATAGAAGCGTAAATGGATCTAATCAAGCAAATGTAGTGCTATTCAGACATATCAAGAAACTCTTGTTGTTTTCTAACAATTACAGCATAATTGAAATCCCCTAACCGGGTAAGCTCTAACAAGCTTGGTTACTTATTAAATCCTCTTACAAGGTGGTCCATTAGATTGGATTTTTAAATCCTCTACTAAGGTTACTTCTTACAGGGTATTTGCTTCTAACAAGGCATTCGTAGTCAATCCCTTAACCGGGTGATTCCTAACAGGATCAATTCTTAATATGACTTTTGTAAAAGCTTTAACAGGCTTGGCTCCTAACAAGGAAAACTTCAAAAGAGTTAAGATATTAATTTGTGAGTCTCATCTCACCATGGTTTTTACCTATTTGGGTTTTCCACGTATAAATACTTGTGTCATGTGGTGAATATTTTTGTGGTTATGATCTTATGATTGGTTTGATTAACTATTTCTGATAAGGCATGATAACCAGAAGCATTGAGAAGTGAAGTATTGACTTATGATAAAGCATTTTGATGATTACAAGTTAAATGATGTTTATTGTTAAGTTGTTGTAACAGTCAACCGGTATTCTTATGAGTATTGATCTTGACAGGGGTATTTCATTGATAAGATTACTTTGCATGTTTGAGTTTGGGAAGTTTGTATCAGTTTTTCTAGTTACTGATTCACCCCCCCCCTCTCGGTAATCTACCGGATACTTATTTTGTCATCATACCATCAAACTTTGCATGTACTCAAGAGTTCTTTATTGTGGAATTTATCTTCTAATGGCAAGAAGGCTATTCTTAATTATAGGCCATGCTTGTTGGAGGTATACATCAAAAGCCTTAAATCATAGTCCTCATGTCCGTCTCCTATCATTTCTATCATCTTCTAAATGATATGTTCTCCTTTGTACCTATTTGAGTGTGCTTGTCTTATTTGCCATTACAATATTGATTTCCTTAATTATAAAGCTATCCAAAACTCTTTTGCAAATATTTAAATGTTGCCCAATTGTACTTAAATAAAAGGTTGCCTAAAGAAATTAGTATAAAAAATGGTGATAAAAATTAGAATATGTTAATAATTGTTTCCATTCCCATTTCTAATATGAGCATGTTCATTTGGCTTCTCGTTGACCAAAGAAGATTTCTAATTCTCTTGAGACTTGAAGTTCTCCTCTTCCTACATCATGGAAGGGAGCTAAATCTTATCATCTCATTACATTTCCAAGGCAAGAGAATAAGCTATTTGGGTTGAAAAGCAAAATTTAGATTGGCAAGAGATTCTAGTAGCCTTTTCAAATAAGGAGATGCATAGTGAGACACCTGTGTTATCAATAAGTTTTAGTTCTAAGAGTTGTGTAACAAAATAATAGTATTGTATGCAGAATGAGGAGACCATTAACCACCTGCTCTTTCATTGTCCCTTCTCTGCTGATATCTGGGGAAGATGTCTAGATCACTTTAATATCAGTTGGAGTTTCCCAGAATCAGTTCAAGAGGTTTTTAATTCTTGGCAGCACCCCTCAAGGAATAAGTCTACAATTATGTTATGGAAATTGGCCTTACCCCATATATGTTGGGGAATATGGAAAGAGAGAAATGAAAGAGTGTTCAAAGAGAAGGTGTCTAAGGCTCAAATTGTGTTTGAGAAAATAAAATGAAACATATTGGAAAATATTAATATCATAGGTGGTATTGCTAACCCTCAAGACAAGGATGATCAAATTATCTTCAAGAATTGGAGATTAAAAGGACGAGATTACTTTCAGACTAATCCTAGAGAGGGTGTGAAATGGGAATGTCCTCCCAATGGTTGGATGAAAAACAAATTTGATGGCGCTTCTAAGGGTAACCCTAGTAATGCGGGATGTGGTGTGGTCCTAAGGGACGAATGGGGAAAATGCAAAATCATTAAATGCATACCTATAAGAAATCAAACTAATCATGTTGTTGAGGCTATGACAGCATATCATGGGATGGTCCTAGCAAAGGAAGCCAACTGCACCAAAGTCTGCTGTGAAGGAGACTCTTTGAATATAATAAACTGTTTGAACAAGGAGTTCCCACCATCTTGGTCAATAAACAATGCAATTAAAGCAGCAAAGAAAATAAGTGACACATTTGATATGTGTGTTTTCACACGTGTACAGGGAAGCTAATTCGTGTGCTAACTGGGCCGCCAGCTTGGCCTGTCGAACGGAGGAAATCATTACTATTAATGGTGAGAGTGAACTTGCATGTGAAGCGAAATCCTTGTTCGATTTGGACCGTATCCAAATGAGGCAACGTGGCATCATCAACAATAATTTCTAAATGCTTCTTCCACTTATTTCAATGAAGGCTTACAACGGCGGTGATGATCATTTATTTAAGTGTCTTATCATAATAACTTGGCACGGATTCAGGGCTGTATTTCAAGGCAACAATAGAAACCAGAGAAGAAGAATCAGAGCCGAGAGCAAGAAATTCAGTGATTGCGAAGGAAAAATGGGAGGGAACAAAAAAAGGTTTGAACCAACCTCTTGTTCAGAATGGAAGAAGAACAGAGAGGTTTGGGATATTCTACAGGAGGGAGGTTTAAGTGTGTTTATGAAGAGGCTTAATGGGAAAGATCCAATGGTCACTAAGCACTTTATCAAGAATTGGAAGAATGGCAGAGTTTTGGTGGGGACACAGATGATGACTGTGGATGAGGAGATTATTGCAGAAGCTACGGGGATGGTGACAAAGGGCATGAAATTCTATAGAGATCGTAGTATCTCTGATAAGGTAGCGGACAAATTTCCTGTCACAGATGGTGAGAAGAAGAAAATGGTGAAGGTCGACAACTCCTATCACTCCCCAAAACGTATATGCAGGCCATGGAGGTTTGTTTTGTTTGCTACAATTACCTATATAACGTTGGACGGTAGATTTACGAGAGCTTACAGGCACCATTTTGTGTTGCTAAACCATTTCTGCCATGGTGAGAAGGTAAGCCTGCCATATTATCTTGCATGTTCCATGGACCATACAATCAAAGAGATACAGGAAGACCCCAAGGACGACCATGCTCTTCATCAGGGTCTTATGGCTCTTGTGTATAAATTGCTGAAAGGGAAATGCATTGATAAACCAATTAGAGGTAAAAATGCAAGGGATGAGGACACAGAGTGAGGTTAGTGGTTTTAACTTTGACTCGAAAATTGAAGGCGAGTCGGAGGAGCTAAGCAAAAAGGGGAGGAACAAGGGAAAGAGGAAGAGGTAAGTGGTGGATTCTGATATCTCGGAGTCTAAGGATGAGTCCTTCAAAGGTAAATTCATCAAAAGCAAGAAAGGTAAAGGTACCGGAAAGCAAACCCAGAGGAAGAAGAACATTAGCAAGGGAGGTAACAAAGATATCAATCAAAATTTGATTGATTCTGATGAGGAGGCAGAGGAGGATAAAAATGATAATGGACAGGTAAGGAGGGGGATGATATCCCGGTTGTGGGAAGCAATGAGGATTTGAATACTCAAGGTCTATAGAAAGAGGACCAAGAGGACAAAAGGGGTAAAACTGGTGATTGTGTTGGAGGTAACGAGAGTATTAAGGGTTTATGTGATACCGTTAGCATAATGGTGAAAGACATAGGTAGCTTGAAAAAGGATATGAATGTTGTCAAAAAGAGTCACGATAGGCAACAAACCTCTGTCTGAAAATGTCAAAGAATTGGCGGTGGCAATTAATAATGTTGAAGCCATTGAAAACATGGTGGGTAAAATATTTGAAACTGAAAAGAACGTTAAGGAGATGGAAGGAAATAAAGATGTGAAAGGGATGGAAATTGCTATGAATAATCTGGGCAACAGAGTTGACAGGATGGAACTTACAGTGAAGAAGATAGCAGAACAGAACTTTTAGATTCTCAAAGCCTCGATGGACAATATGAACATTTTGATTAACAGATAACATCAAAGATAAAGGCGGCGACAAGGATCAGTTGGATAACAAAGGTCATGAGAAGAGGACTAGAGCCAACACTAGGAATAAAGGCAACATCAAGGGTCGAGAGCTGGATGATTTAAAGACCTCTGCGAACAACATGAAGCAGATGGTGGTCCATGCTGAGGATATTATGAAAAATATCTAACTCTTTGTCTCGGTCTTTGTCTCTATCTTAGTCTTTGTGCTGTCCTTTTGCTTTCCTTTAGTTGTCTTTTTATGGTTCTTTATGATATGTGTGTTGAGATCCCTTTTTGTTCAGATGGGATCAGTTTTTGTTGTTGGAGTGATCAGGCACGACTCTTTCAAGCTCTAATGCTCCCCTGATTTGTAAAAAGTTTGAGTTCCTTTCAAAAACCTGTTTTTACTTAATCAAAACAAAATAATAGTAGATACAAATGCATATTCAATAATAGAGGTTTTAAAGGGTACAATTATCCATACTACAAATTTTGATCTAGATGTTGAAATACAAGTTGCTCACTCCCCTCAGCATTAATAAACAATGTTTTACTAAACAATGAAGAAACACTAGCTAGGAAAGAACAACCATCAAATGATTCTTAAACCTTCCAAGAATTTTAGTAGGAATTCACTAAGGCTTGAAGGCCCTTAAGGCAATATGGTTTGTTTTTTTGGGAAGATAATATAGCTTTTCTAAGATTCAAATGAATCATATAGTCATTTGAATCTAAGACTACATATCATCTTTTGTAGGCTATGAGCCCCTTATCCAAGTTATTATTAGATAAAAAAATAAAAATAAAGGAGAGAGAAAGAAAGAAAGAGAGAGAGTATGTCACATGTATTAATTAAGGATTCTACCAAATTGTTGAATTATGTAACAAAATAATACTCAATTTTTGGTGTGTCGTATATGCATGCAAAACTAGTCAATTTGGCTGGCTATAAGCTATAAGGTTCCATATGTCATTTGTAATCAAAGCATGCACAACTTATGAGAATGACACTTTCATGTATGGTATTTGAGAATTTTGCCTATCTTGCAATTTTAAACTCCAACGTTATTTTCATCTTAAATAAGTTTGAAAGGTTCATATATCACTAATGATCCACATTGTCTCTTATGATTCCATCATCCATTTGTACAATTAGAGTTCATAAGCTAATAAATCAAATTTATCATACATTTGATCCATTAAAATTCAAAATGTTATATATGAATTTTTCGAAATTACATATTTTCCAGCATATTCCATTTATTGTGATTTGGTTTGGTTCATTGTTCTATATTATGGCTCCATGCTGTAAGCTTTTCGAGGGTGCTTAGATCAACTCTTCTTCAATATCGAAAAAACTTATAATAAAAAGAAGAAAGAAAAGAAACATATAAAGAAAAAAAAAATGACATCAAAAAATCGACTTCACAAAATGTGTGTTTTTGTTATCGTTCATTCCCCATCAACGACCGATAAACTTAATTCCATCCTGGAGAATTAGACTCTAGCACCTTAATTATAATTTTTGCCTGGAACTTGGAACGAACAAAAACCCATGACCATATTTATGCCCAATGACAATACAAAAGAAGGAAGTCACAATGTAAGTGAAACACATTAAAATCAAAATAAATTGTCATTACTTGCCCAATCATGTGAAAAGGTGGCGAATGCATTTAACCTAACGTTAAATGATGCAACTTTTATCAAGAAACCAAAGTTTTATTTTTTATAGCTCATACTCAAAAAGTTTCATATCTTTTACGAGTCAATGCAAGTATTACTTATATTTCAGTAAATAGAAAGGAACAAGATATATCAATTTTGTTGTGCTTTAGAAGCAGTGACACTGACAACTATTAAAGTCACTAAGACAAAAAAAAAACTACTCACGACACTTCTTAAAAATCAAACTCACAATGCTTTTGCTCTATTACCTCTTACAAAGAAAAAAGGAAAAAAATCCAAAATCCAAAATCCATTCTCAATACATTTCAGATCAATTTTTTTGTACCATTAAATTGAGAAAGATAATGTGAATGGGTACAGAGACACAAACCATCGACATCTTCTTCACAGTTTCATAAACCCTTTAACTCCTCCACTATCGAAGTATAATGTTAACAAATTTTGGAGAGCCTACCTTTGTATTTACTCGTGATTATGTTGTTTTTCAAATGTTTGAATATATAATTTCAATGTTCCATCACATTAAGGATTTGGTTCAGCTCAAATAGCTAATTATTAGTTTACATACAGAGGCACACTAGCTATCACGTCAAGCATACACACTAACTACAGAGCCTGCAATTTTGATACTGAAGAATACCTAGCAAAATCTGAACACATCTCGGAACACTGCCGAAATAAGGCTAGAGTTGAAGGATGTGAAACTCTAGTGTAAATGAATTTCATGACACTCCCCCAATAAGATTACAATTAACTAGATACTAACTCAACTCTCTTAGTCATATGGAACCTTATCTTTGTACATATTCAATTTACCACTTATTCCAGTCGTTGACTCTACTGCTATTCCAATCACTGACAGCAAGTTTCTTCAAGTGCTTCAAAAGCTGCTGTTTTATCCACTTTCGATCATTTGGCAGATAAGCATGTAGTGAGTGATCCAACCTATAAAGCCAATGGTTTTCCATGTATAAGAACCATATTAAATTCAGGAATATACTTGTAACATATAAAAGTTTCAACATGTAACTCTGATATATTATATAACATACACAAGTGCACTCAGATCTGCTAAACCATCGATGAAGCTGTAGATATCTTCGATATCATATGTAATGTTCTGTATAGCAGGGTTCAATTCCTTCAATTTCCGTTCATATAATCCACATATACCTACACAATTCAGAGATAATGAGACATTATATACTACCTAAAAAGTCATCATTGATCTGATGCACTGTGGTGCTTTTCTGCATGTTCAAACACTTCCATTATAAAATACAAAAGAACAAGCACCTCCGAAAATGATCTGACACATCAACTTTATTGTAACTTCAATTTGTGAAACTGTGGATGGAATGGAGCAGTACGAAATAAAAATGCTATTTCAATATTCAAACATATATTTTTCTCAATTTAAAGACTAAACAGGACGCACTGGGACCTGGACTAAGCAGAACTCTTATCTAATGATCAGACAAAAAAAGTTTTGTCTCCGTCCAATTTGTTTTTACTTATTTTGCATGAAACTGTATTTGATTTTACATCTACACAAGCCAGTTGCAATTTAACTCATGCAAAGAAAAGACAGATAGTTCCTTGCAAAGACAAACAAAGATTCGTTTACTTGTTAAGTTTGTCAATGTCATACATAGCACTCTGCTGTCAGAAATTTGTTTGCATAAATTCACAGAGCTCACAATCACGTGAAAAAAAGAGCTCATAAATTCACACAGCTCACAATCACATGAAAAAAAAGAGCTTTCAAACATTTGACGTTCATGCAATTGTTATCATTTGAAATTTTTTATAGCACAAATGCTTCTCTATCAAGTTTCCTTCTCTGTTACAATACAGGAATCGGAAATGGAATTTGCTCATCCTCAACGGATCAGCCAGAGATGCAAATAAATAATATCTATTCTATTATTGTGGCATCCACGACTTCTTCAAGATCCCAAACCATCCAGAGATCCTTGAGATCTACATTGTAAATTTTCTGGTTTACACTAAGAGAGAATCACTTGTATAGTTTTGCAAACAGGTTCTCCGGAATGTTGGCAATCCTTAAATAACAAAATATTTAGGCTTCAATGGCTACAATCACACTGCTGTTAATATTGGTCAACTGTATGAAATGATAATTTGATTTTGTTATTAATTAAGGAGAGGAATACTCCTTATAAAAGAAAATTACAAAACGATATTTCCATAATGGAAACAATCGAGAATAGAAAACGAAAGACAGAAAGGAAACTTCCTAAAACTAACTTAAAATGAAAGACATAAATGGAAGTATCTAAATACTAACTAAATGACTGAGATGACCATTATATCAATATTACAATATTATTTTAATACCCCCTCTTAATAGTCATTCTACTAACTACCCTGCAGAAGATGTGACACAATCTACAGGTCATTTGGCCATGAATGCAAAGAAGGCTGCCCCCTTCTCCTCAGAACGCTCTGTAATATTAACCATCTGCTAAGACCCTCCCTGGTTCTACATAACTTTTGGATATGACCAAGTTTACCATAATCCTTATACCACAATCCTTCCAACATGATGTTGGGTAACAAAGCCGTCCCTCCCTTTATCCAGAGACACCAAGATCAGCTTCTCAAAAAACCCATCATGATCTTTTTTGGGAAAAAATCAAAAAACCCAAAAAGCAACAACCTTTATGATTTTTTGTGGAAAAAATCTGAAAACCTTCCAACAGAGAAAGAACCCATGATTTTTGTGTGAAAAAATAGTGCAAAAAAACAAATAAAGAAATCACGATTTTTCAAGAGAAAATAGTACAAAACCCTCTGATTTTTTGTGGAGAAAAATCAAAAAACCCATCCACGATTTTTGAGGAGAAAATCGTACAAAACCCCTCAATCTATTCAAAATCTTCACTCGCGGCCATCATGAGTAGTAAACAAAAATAAAAAACTCCCTGATTTTTATGGAAAAATTCAAGCAAAATCCTTCGATGATTTTTTGTGGAAAAAAATCAGAAAACCCATGAATTTTTTACTAAAAGAATTCGCTAAAAAAGAACCTAAGCTTTGATACCATGAAATGATTCAATGTTGTTATTAATTAAGAAAAGGAATACTCCTTATATAGAAAATCACAGGACAATATTTCCATAACGGAAACAATCGAGAATAGAAACACGAAAGACAGAAAGGAAACTTCCTAAAACTAACTAAAGACGAAAGATATAAATGAAGTTTCTAAATACTATCAAAATGACTAAAATGACCATTATATCAATATTACAATATTATTTTAATACTGTAAAGTCATCTACTACCATGACACGCACAAATGATTACTTATTTCCAATAGTTTAGAGATCAGAATCTGCATCTCTGATTCTTACATGCAAACATTCCAAATAAGGCACTAGTTTTGTGTTCCGGAGGCACTGAACCATTCAAGCTGGCTGGTTAAATATTTTTGGCTTCCTAAAACACACTCTGCAAAATTCCATCCAAACCATTTTTCACTTCTACTGCCTTCTTACAACTCAATTCTTCATCCACTTGCCATTTCATTGGATGTGTCAAAATTTCAATAACCATATTCAACAATTAATTGTGGTGTTTTGATCAAAATCGTAATATTTGCCTAACCCATAGTATTTTACAATTAGTCAATTCTTTAAATGTGAAATTTCCTTTAAAAGATGCAAGTGTGGAGACACCTATGAAACTCATCTTTCTATCTAAAGGATTGTAATTGCTTTGTCTCTGATTCATATTGTTGGGGACATTTGCCAGCTTTCTTCCTCACAGTTTAAGTATCATTACAAACCAACTATGCGAAACAAAGATAAGAGTCTAAAAACATCCTTAACAAAAAGTAAAGAAAAAGTAACAACGTAAATATAAGAGATGTCTAATAAGAAAGGTAAGCCTAGAAACCCTAATAATCATGAAACTGCAACATAAAATTTAGGCAAGAACTACCTAGACGATTTGCTCACAATAATAGTCATGAGTGTAATAGGAATTGTATCTCAACAGAACGCACGAGAGTTGACATTTGTCCATTTTGTCCAAAGACCCTAATAACCAAGAAATTACAAAATAAAATCTAGGCAAGAAGAGCCTAGAGGATTCACACATAATACTAGTCATGACTGTTTGCAGCAGCATGAGAGTCTATTGTTATCATCAACCACTGAAATGTTTCCAGTACAGAGTACTAGAATATCATCAAGGGCAAACCCATAATTTGATATAAAACTCAATAGAACTCAATAGGATGAACAAGAGTAAGCAGTTGTCCATTCTGCTCAGCTGTTTCTCAATGTTGAGAATTCTGATTTGTTGAACCAGAAATTTGAGGAGATCTTCAACTCAAAGTGCAGCAAGAAAATCCTTGGTTTGTAGTAAAAATTTTCACTTGATGAGAGAACATTGTTTCTCTGTGACTGAAGATTGTCCATACACTTATTTAAATCCTTCAATTCCCAAAAATTCCTGTCCATTAAGATACGCCATATAAGTTGCCTGATGATGCAGACAAGTATCAACACTTCATTCATCTGTCATCGTGTCAAATCTCCGAGTGATACATATACCACAAAAGGTTCATGAGAACTGGAGGGCTTCATTGCTCCTCTTAACACTATGATTCAGAGAGAGAGAGAGTGCAGAGCAAAAATTGTATTTGGTTTGTTGTTGTTTCACATTAGCAAGAATATCCACTTGCTAAAACAAACCAGACAACTGCAAAAAACTGAAAAGGCGGCAAACTTGGCAAGAAATGGACACTATAAATGCAAAAATGCAACTCAGCAAAAATAGCTGAAAATTTGCAACTGAAGCCACTGAAACTGAATTTCTACTCACACGACTGTGAAGAGTGTGGAAATATATGAAATTTAAAAAAAAAATTGTAAATAAAGAAGTCCGCACAAATCATGACCTATGCAAGTTTGGTCTCCAAGTAGATCTTTGGAAAGCAAAATAAGCTGTTGGATCTATTCAGATGATTTGGAATCTCCAGCAGTTTTCAATCATATGACCACTAGCAAAATAAAGTGGGGTTCACTTTAAAAGGAATAAATAATGATTTAATAAAAAACAGGAAAGGGAAGATTTTGTCTGGGAAGGTAGTTTTAATAAAACATTTGTTGAAATATCATAATGCTACACTTTGGGATTTCTATTACTACATTTTATGGCTGGGCTTCTTTGCAACACCTTCCTCAGCCAACCAAAGCATCCTGAAAAAACTTAGGAATGGAATATGCAAAGATCTCTGCAAAATACTGCCACCCTCCATAGCCAAGTCCTCCTGTCCCTGACTCCCATGCAGCCCTGCACCTCAAACCTTGCTCGCTGCCTGCAAATCAGCAATATCACCACCTGAGCATTTGCAACTTCAAACACAACCCAAACACTTGACTTGCAAAACAAAATAAAAAAAATCCACTGCTTCCACAGGGCTTCAAACTCAAATGTGCAGTTCCAATAGCAAAAACTCTGCAAACAAAACTTCACGATGGCCCAAACCTCAAACAACCTGCACACTATTTGAAGAATATTTGAATTTTTTTAAAGTTGCACTGCTGGCCTTCCAAGCACACCTCTACACCAGGTGCCCTCAAGCTCCCATCACATGCCACGCAAACCTTTCATGGGCCCTCAAAAAATTGGATTTACATGATGTCTCCCTTAAAGACAAACATGTTGCTGGTTTCAAATCTTTTCCACATGTACCATATCACTATCACATGCATTCTGGAAGCAACAAATCCTCACAAGTCATACACCTCTGAAAATGCAAAAAATGCAAAAAAACATGCAGATCAGAGCCTAGGCAACTGTAGATCTGAAATAAAAGGTGTAGATCCACTCTATGCAAACAGCTGTAACAAATCTGAAAACTCACAATAAAGTGCAGATATTCCATCTTTTGCTTCCCTTTTGAGGAGTATTTTTTTAGAACTTTCAAACCAGAAACTCCATGCAGTGAAAAAGGGAATCACACTCCCCTGCCGTGATTCAATTTTCTTTACTTCTTGCATATTATTTTGCCACCGATGTTTGCCAAGATCTTGTAATAATATTACCTAACTCATTTATTTGAGATGACCAGGCAGTTGACTAACTTAAGATCATTCTCTCAAAAGAATGAAATATGTTAAAATAAATTACACGTGGAGGTCACAAAAACACTATGACTAATGCACCAGTCAAGTTGCTATCTGCTTATTGTCTAGTTCTGCTCTTAAATTCTAGCAGTCATGAGTAATAATTGCATTCAAGCATCTGCTTTATCATTTATGGCATAAAGGACTTGAGCTAAGCAAAGAATGCAACATACAGCTAGCAGTATTAGTGTGAAAGACACCGAACTAGAATAAACCTTTGGCAGCAATGGGAGCTCCTTCAGGCATTTCAACACAAGCAAGATGATGGAAAATACCGTAGATGAAAAACTCTGCAGGTTTTTCACAGACTCATGAGTAGTCGTGAGCCCTAGTTGGCTGCAAGTCACTCACAGGTAAACTCGGCAACGAGTTTTTAAAAAACACAGTGATTTAAAGCCTAAAAAATCACCAAAAAATCACTGCAAATTGCAGAAAAACTCAGCAGTAAAAAAAAAGTTTTAATTCGTCGGAAACCTTCATTTTTACGTATTTTGTCTTTTGCCGCCGCGACGAGGTGTATTTGCGACACCAGCGACGCGAATAGGGCGCGATAACAGGAAGAAAAAGCCTGACACACAAAGTTTTCAGGTTTTAATCGATTTTCAGTATATTTCAAACAAAAATTTATTAATACAGTTTACAATGATGACCGATTTTCAGTATATTTCAAACAAAATTTTATTAATACAGTTATAAAACAAGTTTAATGCCCAGAAACATTGCGATATCAAATATAGTTATACAACAATGAACAATATATATTCTTTTTAATAATAGTGAGCAATGTAAAAAAAATTAATATATTGGTGTATTTTACATTTATATATAAAGAACAATCTATTGAAAAGAATTGAGATTAAATGAAAAGAGCAATTTATATTAAAAAATATGTAAATTAAATTAAATATATATGTTGTAAAAATAATAAAAATTTATGATAATCCTGATTTCTAATAATGTGCGTTTTTGAAGAATTTTTTTTTTTAAATGTATTTTCAAATGTTCGATAAAGTTGCTGAGTTATTGCCAAGTTTTTCCCCGAGTTTTCGCGAGTCCCAAATTTTTTAAAAATTTTGGGCTTGCTGAGTCATTGCCGAGTCCGAGTTTTTCAACTATGGAAAATACAACTATGCTATGATCTGTCTTTGTGTTGACATCTCTAAACCCTTGCACCATTCTATGAGCATTTTTCCAGCAGAAAAGTACTAACATGATTTTCCTTTTTGAAGTTAAAATTAGATTTTGGAAGAGGATAATTCGCTGTTTCAGGACATTAGGGAGGAAGAGACGGACCAATTAATTTGCACATAATTTTAAAAAGTTCTCAGAGAGCCATAAATTCAAAGCAAATTATGGGCCCAAAGGAAAGCATGGGCATAAGTCTGGATTGGAGAGAATGGAAAGAAAAATTTTGCTGGAAGAGGTTGCAAACAATTTGTCAAGGGATGCCTGTATGAAGGTGGATACGAGGACAACAGCTCATACATTATGCAAATTGTGAAGGTAAAAGTCTCCTGCCTAAATGCTTCCTTCAACTTAGGATTTGTATGTTTGTGTAGGGAGTTCTCCTCTAGAGATTCAAGAGACCATCACCACCGTGTCAGTGGTAAAGAAGCAAAGAGCAATAAATTCTGAATCAGGAAGGCTGAGGTTGGAAGCTTGAGAGTCAAATGGTGATGGATTACAGTGGACTATGGAGGCTCTTTTGGGAAGAAGGTTGATTGCAACAAGAGGTTAATCCAGCTCCTTGATGCAGAGCAAAGCTAATCAACTTCTAACTAACCCAAACAAGCCTTCAAAGTAGGATTTGATGCAGAGCAAGGTGGTTGTCTTCTAACCAACTCAAACAACACTTTGCCAAAATCTTAACACTTATTTGAAGTGATTTTCTTCACAATTTGACACTAGGCCTTGTAAGATAGCAAACAATGTTTTTCAGGCATAATTTCCCAATCAAGTCTCAAATCCAGAATCTGATCACCATTTAGGATACCCTTTTTGGCATTTGACAACATATCTTGAAATAGATAGGGGTTACTTTGGAGAGAAGGGCTAAAACATTGACTGTCCTATTTCTCCACTAGGCCTAATTAGGACAGCAAAATGGGTTTTTCGGCCATAATTTTCAGTGCAGGCACGACATAAAAAATGTAAACATAGTTTCAGACACCCATTTGGACCTTATACAACTTATCTCAGAACCAAGGTAGGTTACTTTGTACGGAATGCTTCAAAACTTGACTGTTCCACTTCTTGATTAGACTTAATTAGACAAATATGCATGCAATAGAAAAGAACAGTTACCTATAGCTTTCACAAATCAAAGAATTAGGCGAATCACTCCGGTGAGACTGAAAGGGACCTTATTACAGACCTTTCCTCAAATTCTTATCAAAATCCAACGGTGGAAATAAGAGTTATGCCTTTTTTTCCCAAACTGGTAACCCTAGGTAGAATTCCAGGCAGTCTGCACTAAAATTGCCATAACTTTATCCAAACTTAATGAAATTCAACCAAACCAAAACCAAATGAAAGACAACTCATTTATCTTTCCAACCATACCACATTCAGGTCGTACAAATTCCATACATATCTGTACCCATCAAGCAAAGAAACATTCAGAAAGTGCAGGAAAATAGAATTTAATTGCTTCCAATCTTTACAAAACATCAAAAAAACCCTGTTTTCGACCATACAAGACCTTTTTAAACCTTTCTCAACAGATCCTCAACAGTCACTAACTACCTTTCAAATTACCACCATTCAATTTCCCACATTTACAACTTATGACTCTTCATATTCCATGTTTTGCAATTTTACAACATTTGCAACATTGACACTTTTAATAACAACTAGACACTTCCACTCACCTAATGACCTAACTTAGACTCCTACACAGATAACATGGTTTTAAATGACCTTATTACATGGAAGAACATCAAACAAAACCAACATGCTAATTTCGAACCTACTAAACCTAGGGTGCTCCTGCACCACTCCTCCCTCTCTTGGAGGGCTAGTGGAATTATTTTTGGGAAAGCTTTTGTCTCTCTTGTATGTTTTATTTGTTTTTAAAACAGTGTTGTCTCTTGGGCATTAAGTCTCCATATCTCTTTCATACAAGATTGGTTGAACTACAACATTATTTTGCTACTTTGTCTTCTTAGTTATATCAAAGTCTTTTTTGTCATATGGGTGAGGACCCCAATAGACTCTCACTCTTTACCTATCAAAAAATAAATATATGTAAACAAATATTAAAAATATTAATACTATAGTATTATTAACTATAATAAAAATTAAAATATTTATTATTATCATGTATATAATACATTGGTAATATTAAATATTATATATTAAAAATTTAAAACTTAAATATTATATTATAATTATGTTTACCCTATGCCTAGAGATTAGATGGGAATTGAACCCGAAATTCCTTCTATGAAGGAGGTAACCAGCTAATCTACCAATACCTAATCTTGCTTTTTCTGGAATCTGCTTGTTTGAGTTGGATGGGTGCACTTATGAAATTGAGGAAGCAACTATGCACAAAAAAATGAACCTATGCAGCAAGACCAAATAAACCCCTTCTAAAGGGAGTATTGAATAGACCGAGGTAATTATCTCTCCTCCCAACCAACTCCCTAATCCAATCCTACCTTCTACCTAACCCTGAAATCGAGATAGAATCATCCTTTCCCAACTCCCTGACTCAATCCTATGGCCAATTGAGAATAGTTAGATGCATACCTATCTTTAGACGAATATAGGTGAAGTACGCTAGCAATGTCATATTGTTCATTAATTCACTTTAAAAAATATTATATTAATATATTTCTATTAAATTATTGACCAAAGCAAAAAATCTATTAAGACTACATTATCATATTATCATATCATTATATTTTTATTTTATATTCATTCTTATCCTTATCGTTGAGAAAAAAGTAGACTTTATGTAGGGACACTTTCAATCCCTCATTAATTAATAATAGTATTTCTAATCTATTATTATACTACTATTTTATTGAATATCTGATGTCAATCAATGGTGAAGATTTGATGAGAAGATTCGATGAGATAAATTGATTGAGATAATTACGAAGTTAACTAAATTCATGATGGAGATAGACAAAATTGATTAATTAGTTAAACTCAAAGTGAGTGGGAGTTGAAAAGTAAAAGTGAAAATAAAATAATATAAAATTAAAATAACAATATTTTTTTATAAAAATTTTCATGCATTTAAGTGTCACAAACATGTTAAATTAAATGCTTCTAGTTTTTATTGCTAGACGTCTTTGCATCATGTTGACGTGTATTTTGTACACAATCATACACAGAATAAAATACCCAAGGGTACCTTATCCTCTCTTGAATAAAGCCTCTGATTGCTGAAGATGTCGCAAAAAAGGATCAATCAGGGTGACTCCAATGTTCTTTTATGTAGGGTCTCTACGTGTGGATAAGCACCAGTGGTCGTTGTGAATGCTGTTTCATCAAGGGGCCTTACGTCATCCGAACTGCAAGAACAAGATTTCTCTAAACTAACAAGTTCTCAAAAAAGATCAAAAGGTAGAGTTTGCAAGAGATAAATTCTAATCTAATCCTAAGAATGACTAAATGTAGGCTAGACTTGGTAAGATTCTACCAATTTCAATATTGCCATGAAATAACAACTCAACTGAAATTGATGCGCTCTTCTAAGGTAACAAATGATCTTTCAATTCATCAAGGATCATAGACACTACCACAAAGGCACATATCCAAAGTTCAATGACGATTGAAGGTTTAAGTAATTCAAGTCTCTCCAGTTGACCACACAAGGCGTTCCTACAATCAGTAAGAAGCTAGTGGTTTGGAACGTGAATCTCACCAAAGATCAAGCCCAACACTTAGTCCTTCAAACTTAAATACTACTTCGACTGAGAATGATTCAAGAAAGTAAACAACCATGAAGATAGCCACGAGAATTGCAATAAAACACCATAACTTCAATATTTTATTGATCTCAAAGCCAAAATAGACAACAATTGCTTGAAATTCTTTCTTCAAAGCTCAATCTTGCTACAAAATAACTTTCTTCTCTCCAAAAGCTCTAGACTTCTAACTATTTCTTATTGCTAACTGTTTCTAATGACAAAATGAAAATGAGTGAGGGTATTGTTGTAATGTTTTCACACATCGCCCCATTGCAAATGGGGACCCTTGCTTTTTTGCTTTTTAGGGTTTGTTTTTTAGGTTTTTTAGGGTTTTGTCAGTTAGCCTTTGCATTTTGAGTGTCGCCCGAGGGATCACATGGATAAGCAAGTCCGGCTTGAGTGAGGTCCTGATCCTGAAATTTGGCTAAGTCTGGAATGTCCTGAAATTTGGCTAAGTCTAGAATGTCCTGAAATTTGGCTAAGTCTGAAGTCCTGATCCTGAAATTTGGCTAAGTCTGGAATGTCCTGATCCTGAAATTTGACTAAGTCTGGAAACTGAAAAACCTCAAAAAACTAGATTTTGCAATATAACTCCTGGAGGTCTGAAACCACTCTCAAACATCCTGAAAGTATATATGGAATATAACTTAAAGTATAAGCACTTATACTTAAATGTTATATTCCATAAAAATTAACCTGATAGAGGGTTCAAAAAGTCAAATTTCGCTCCTGTCCTTCACTGAGGATCCAGAGTGAATTTCGCTCCTGTCCCTCTCCAAGGGACCAAGGCAAAGCGCTCCTGTCCCTCACCAAGGGACCAGGGCGAAAATACTTATTTGAGCCATTCCTGGCCTTGTTTGGTTAAATTGAGACATCAAAAGCATGGTGAAGGACGAAATGAGCATGATAGAGCATCCAGACTTGATCAAAAACAATGAAATGATGAAGTTTTTGCCTAGAAGGTCAAATTCGCTCCTGTCCCTCACTGAAGGACCAGAGCGCTTTTCTTTATATGCACAATTTTAAACCTTTTTTGGACATTAACTTTTATTCATAGCATGAAGTAAGATGATATCTTCCTTAGCCAAGACATTTTTTGATGAAAATTGTAACGATTTGGCCTAGAGAGCAAAATTCGCTCCTGTCCCTCACTGAAGGACCGAAGCTTGAATCTCAAATTTGCATTATCCTCACAAGACTTAAATAATTTTGCGATTGGAAGAGGCCAAGGGGAGTGTGCTCTGTCCGTTGAATATAATTTAAGTGGGCCACAAAGGAGAAAACCAACCTAAATGACAAGTTCGCTCCTGTCCCTCACCCAGGGACCAGGGCTATTTTCAAAGGGCGCTCTTGTCCCTCTCCAAGGGACCAGAGCGATTTTCCCTCAAGGCAAGTTTTTGGCAAAAGGAAAGCAAGTTTCGCGTTTGAGGTGGGTGGAGGAAGACACAATCGATCCGTTGAAGATAATTTTCGAAGCTAGCAAAGGACGAATTGGCTTGTAATTGCAAAAGTGCTCCCGTCCCTCACTGAAGGACCGGAGCTTGAATTTCAAATTTGCACTGTTCTTGCAGGATCAAGACAATTTTATGATTTGAAGAGACCAAGGAAAACATGATTTATCCATTGAATATAATTTGGAAGGCTAACAAAGGACGGATAAGCTTGGATTTGCAAAATAGCTCCTGTCCCTCTCCAAGGGACCAGGGCGAAAAACCTAATATCCAGTCCTTCTCGCCAAGTTTGGACGAATCTAGGCCAAAGCACAAGTTTGGAATGATACTTAAAGTGCTTCGGGGTGGAATGGAGTTGCAAGGACCACAAATTTCGATGACAATTGGCAAAAGCGCTCCTGTCCCTCTCCAAGGGACCAGAGCGAAGTTATCAACATTCGTTATTTTTTGCCTTATTTTAGCAAATCGCATTAGATGCCAAATTCGTTAAAAACTTCAAAATATTTTTAAAAATTTCAATTAAATTGGCATTTAATAAAGGCGCATGGCATTTAATAAATTAATGTTTGAACCTTAAAATCGAAATTTTTAATTATAAAGGCATTTAAAATTAATTTTTATTAAATTAAAATTAAAAGATGAAGCGCTTGAGGTATTATTTTTATTCATTTTATCAAGTCGGCCTCTTCCTTTTTTAATTTTATTTATTTTTTGCCTTTACTTGCAAGGTCGGCCTCATGGGTAAGTGGAAGGTGAGCGCTCTATATATTGGAGGTGTTTTTTTTTTCACAATTCAAATCATTCTTGCATTATCTCTCATGCGAACTTGAAGAGCAATTTAAGGAAGGCGAAATTCACCTTGAAGGCTATTGGAGAGGTGTATTTCTTGCTAGATTGGAGGATAAATTCTAGATGTTTTGAAGGTATTTGAAGGCGAATTTCCAGATTTTTGAAGAGGAAGGTGGAGTTCTTTTCCAAGCTAAAGGAGGTGCATTGTATCCAAGGGAGAGCTTTGATCTACACTTTGCCTAGCAAAATTCATCTATTTTTACATCATTTCTTAGAGTTAATTCTCAAGAAGAGGTATGGCAAAATCATTTTGACACCCTTATTCAAGGTTTGATTTTTTTAGACATTTTTTAGAAAAGTCTAAGTATTGCATGGTTAATTAGGAAATGATAACTCAAGATTTATCATGAAGTTTCCTAATTAAAATCTTGAATCTTCCTTTTAAAGTTTAATTTTTAGATTTCAAGATATATTACTAATTTTGAAATGTTGTGTAGGTATCAAGATGGCGACTCCCAAGCTCGAAGGATCTACAAGTCGGAAGGTTCTCCTCAAGGAAAATCAAGCCAGATCAAGGACGGTCTCCTCAAGGATGATCAAGAAAGGACAAGGGTGGCCTCCTCCAGTCTAGCATTCCAAGGCGAGGTACATCATCATCCTGCAAATCAAGGACACAAGAAGTCAGAGCAAGGGTTCGTTGAAGAAGCAGATAGTTCCAGAAGAATTAATTAAAGCTAGCTTCTCAACAACATCAAGTTGAATATTTACCAAGTTACAAGTGTCAAACGAGGTGGCATCCTAGTCATCACTTCTCCAGTTAGTGTGGTCCACCTCAACATGTCCAGATTCAATGTACCTAACTCATGCAAGGTGGCACAAACTCCGATGTACCTACCCCGGCTATCCATTGGTCGATTTTTCTAGAGAGGACATGTGTCCAAGCAATACAATTTTATCATTGGTCAAGCATTAAATGTTATGTAATGGTTGTAACAAACCCTAATTAGGGTTTTCATTGTTGAATCTTGGCCATTGATCTCGAATTGATCTAAGCCATCGAATTGTATTGAGGGCACTATATAAGCCCTGGCATTTCATTTTGTAAAGGCAGTTAGAAAGGAGTTGGAAAGCGGTTAGAAGACAAATAGAGAGTAGTTAGCTAGTTGATAGAATAGTAATTAGAGTAGAGTAGAGAGAGAAGGCAAAGATTGTTGCCAAGATGTTGTTGTAAAAGACTTGTAACTTCATTGAAGAAATGGTGAAATTTATGGGTCGATTCGACAATTTGCATGGTCTTTATACTTCTCATATTTGATTTCATGTTATTAGATGAGTGGAAGAAATATGCTTGATTGATGGTGAAATTCGCATATCCATACTACTAGCAGTTTGTTGATTGCAAACTTGCCTTGTGTAGTCAACTGGAATCGTTCAGCTTAAGCTTAACTTCAATTGTCGCTTCTTCATTGATATGCATCAACCTGATGGTGTCTATGCCTGCAGTGATGATTTGAACATCATAAAGCTTCCCTTCGAAGATCGCACTAGCCTTGTGGAGATGGTCCTGCGATGTCAAAACAAGACCTAGTTAGAGTTTCATCAAAGATCAATCATTGCTCCTACATTCTTAGTATTAGGATTAGATCCTCTCTTCGCCCTCATCTTTTTTCCATTTTTCAAATCTAAGGCAGTAAGATCCTATGTTCCAGCAATATTCAAAGGCAAATCAGAAGTTCAATCATCAAATGTAAGTCCCCTTGTGATTCCAGCAAATCACATCATACCACAGAGAGCTTATCCACACGTAGAGATCCTATATACAAGAACCTTGAAGTTTCTCCGATTGATCCTTTTCGCGATATCTTCAGCATTCGAAAACTTTATTCAAGAGAGGATAAGGTACCCTTGGGTATTTTATTCTGTGTTAGGCTGTGTACAAAATACACGTCAACAGGTATATATAGCATCCTCAATTACAATGAACGGCCCAAATCAAAAGAAGATCAACGGTTGAGATTCTGACACCTAAACCCTAATTAGGGTTTTATTACAAAAGTTCCCCTTTTTATTGAACAATATTAAATGCATAGCCAAATATTTAATTGGCACAAAAATCTAGGAAACATAGACCAATGATAATTAAGGTGCCATGTCATCTATAACAACCTCTCTTCTAGAACCTTATTCCCTTTCCAATGCTCTTTCTTAGCATATGCAATGAATCTAGACACGATTCCTTCAATCTCAACAATTGGAATCTCGAGAAGATTCCTCATTCGTTCCTCCAAGTGGATGACCTGATCGAAAGCCTTGAGAAGAGCCGCATCCCATCCAGGTTCAAGTTCTTTGATCTTCTCAATCAAGAGCATGGTAGCAAACATTTGATCCCGTTGCTCATCTG
This sequence comes from Cryptomeria japonica, assembly GCF_030272615.1. NCBI lineage: Eukaryota > Viridiplantae > Streptophyta > Pinopsida > Cupressales > Cupressaceae > Cryptomeria > Cryptomeria japonica. The sequence goes on along the minus strand of NC_081409.1, from coordinate 705,931,623 downwards.
TGATAACATTCTCATCTTTGCAAAAGATGACCTTGACTCTTTCTTCTAATTCTTGAAGATCCACATCTGTCTCAACCTCGATCCTCCTGCCGAGAATAGTACACAACACTTCAAACACCTTATCCTGGATAGGATGGACGATCTCCTCAACTTGATTGCATTTGTTACTGATGTCCTCAAAAAGAACTTCCTTCATCTGGAGTAAAGTTGACCATTGGAGTAAACTATGGGATCCTCCATCCATTATCTTCTCTTGTGCTAGGATCTTCCTTGATGTTTGTCTGATTACTTGCAGGACAGGAATGATAACATCTCTAGTATGAGCAAAAGCAGCTACAGTTATCATTAGGTTGTGGATGATCTCAAGAACCTGGATAGCTCGGTGGATGGTCTGCATCATTCTTGTTGCAAATTCAACAGCAGCTGTATGGGATTTGTCAATCCAAGAGCTCATAAGCTGGACCAAACTCTTGACTCTTTCTGCCTCACCAACTGATTCAATGGGAAGTGCCTGCACAGGAGATATTGCTGGATCCTGACGCCCCAAAGGCTGATTGAGATGGCTAAAGTAGCCTCTCCATGCACTGACCTCTCTCTCAAGCTTTCTATTTTTCTCCATTTCTTCCCTAAGCTTATCTTTTAGTGCTTCAAACAAATCGGTTGCCTCATCCAACGTTTGCTCAGCAGTGAGTGGACCAAGCTCAAATGTTTCTACATCATATTCTTCTGCGAGGATTTCACCTTCATACTTGTCCACCGCTGGTGTAGCTATCTACAACTTCCTGGATCCTGTCTCATCTCTAATCATTTTGGACATCTTAGTGGCCTTCCTCTTTTCTGTCACTTCCTGAGAATTTCCAACAAGGCTTTCTAAATCAATCACATTATCTTCGTCCTCAATCACAATCACCCTTGTTAGTCTCTCCTTCAACCAATCTGGAATGGCAGACCTCGTCTCCCTAACTTGTATTTCTTTAGGCAATGTCTCTTCTTCTCGGAGGGGAGATGTCACTTCGTCATCATTCTTGTCTTCATGTAGCTCATTGACTTGGAGAGATCGACTTGATGAACGTTGAGGTGCCTGTCCTTCTTCATGTTTGTCGTTCTGTACCATTGATTCCATAGATTCCTCGACTTCAAGTGTCCTCTTCTCTTGTCGAGAAGATGTGCCGGATGAACGATCTCGATTGGCTTCTTGCTTCTTCTTGGAGGATTCTCTTTTCTCAGGTCTCTCTTTCCTCTTTGAGTCTCTAGGATGGGGATTACCTTCACTTGTGCTTCGAAGGTTACCTTCACTTGTGTTTCTGGGATGAGGATTGCCTTCACTTACACTGGTTCCTCCTTCCCCTGGCCTTTCTTCCAAAGTAAAAGTCATAGATATGTTCTGTTCTCTCAACTTTTGATGTTGCACATCAACCCATCTACGAGTACAAGACAAAACTGGAGCCATCAAAGCATCTAGATCCAAAACCTCAGGTTCGTTCCAATCTATCCTCACTGCTTTGTTTTCTAGGTCATAAGATGATTGGAGATGTCTGCCACTGTCCTGAGCTTGATCGGCCACTCTGTAAATTTTGCATTTCCTGATGAAATCTAAAGGCAATCTGGAATGCATCTTTCTTTTTACTTCAAAATCATTTGAGAGATTCATCCAAAAATCTTCTACCTGAGATTCATGTTTGTATTTTCTACCGACTGTCTCCTCTATATACCCATAAGGATCAAAACTCTCTCTTAAGGCAAAGAATGAAAATGAATATAAGGCCAACTCCCTCTCTGCATCATCCATGGCTAGAACATTAGGACATACCTCAACTGAATTTCCTAGTATGATAGGCACAGGAATTCCATTTCCATGCCGGTGTCTGAATGCCTTCGCATAAGCTGCCAATTGTCTAGTCACCTCAAGTAACACTATTCTGTCTGTCGGATATCTCGGCAACATGTAGGGAGGTGAAGGACATCCATGAACTCTAATGTATGTAAATTTCTGAAATTGGATGAACCAAGCACCATACCTCTTTACAAACTCTTGTGCGTCTTGAGATAGCCGATTGTGAATCCCGCCTTGCAATGTCCTGGTGATGTTCATCATGAAGGTATCATTGACTAACTTGTAGTCACTTCCCGGTGGATGATGCAAATGAACATAGGAATCACAAACTCTGACTTCCTCGGGCCCTCTTCCAATCACTCCTCTGTGAGGTAGTCCTGCATATTCAAAACTCCTGATCAAGGCATATATGATGTATGAACTCATGTGGAAGGACTTGGTAGCCTTCAATCTTCTTAATTGCACGTCCAAGCAATGGCTAATCATTCTAGCCCAATGAATTGTTCCTTTTCCCTGAACTATTACTTGGATGAAGTAGAACATCCACTTCTCAAAATAGAAGGCTTGAGGAGCTCCTGTGACTCGGTTGAGCAAGGTTATCAAATCTCTATACTCCTCCTGGAAGTCGATCCTATGTGGTGTGTTTGGAATCTTGCTCAGGCGAGGACGACTCTTGAGTAACCAATTCTTGTTGATGATGCTCAAGCAAGTGTCTGGATCATCTTCGTACATGGACCTGGCTCCTTCTAAGCTTTTGTAAATCATATCTCTGTGCTCCGGAAGATGGAGAGCCTCACTTATAGCCTCCTCTGAAAGGTAAGCCAAAGTGTTTCCCTCCTTGGACACAATCGATCTTGACTGTGGGTCGTAATGGCGGGCACACTCGATCATCAGCTCATGGCACTGGATTGCTGGAGGGAAGCCGACCGCCTTGATAATGCCACTTTCAATTATTCTCCTTGCGACAGGTGATGGCTTTCCAATGTAAGGGACCTCTCGAAACTTCTTCACACTGAAGTTTCCCAAGTTGGTATCTCCAATGTTGCTCCACTTCGACACGATCTTGGTCTCCAATTCTTCATTCTTCTGATCTTCCTTCATAAGGGCTGGACGACTGGTGGATGCTCCTGTCTTTGGGGTAGCCATCGTGACACCTACACAACATTTCATAATGAGCAATAGATTTTGTAATTTAAATATTTAGGAAACTTCATGATAAATCTTTGAATTATCATTTCCTAAATGTAGCTATGCAATTTGGAATTCAAAATTCATAATTTGGACAAGGGAGATCTCGCCATACCTCTCTTTGAGAACTAGTTTTAAGAAATGATGCAAAAATTAAGAAATTTGCTAGGCAAAAATGAAGATCGAAGTCCTCTAGCAAATGCGCCTCCTTCATCAACTTCACCACCCTTTGGGGTCTTCAACGCCTTGAGGAAAACTCGCTCCACCTCTAACCTAGTTCGCACTCCTTCTTGGATCAAAATTCGCACTTCTCCTTGGATGAGATTTCGCTCCTTTATTACTTCTGCAAAATCGCATTTGAACAAATGATTGAATGATGGATTAACATGCTCAACACACCTCCACTATATAGGCGCTCATCTTGGCAATTGCCCATAGGCCAACTTGGAAAATAGGCCAAAAAATAGACAAAAATTAAATAAAAGGAGAGGCCGACTTTGCAAAAAACATTAAATAATACCCCAAGCGCACCTTTTTTAAATTTAATTTAATAATAATTAATTTAAATGCCTTTGTAATTAAAAACTTCGATTTTTTAAAGGCTTAAATTAATTATTAAATGCCCATGCGTTCTTATTAAATGCCAACTTAATTAAATATTTCAAATTTTTAGCGATTTTGGCATTTAATGTAATTTGAAGGATATTTGGCGCCCAATCATGAAAAAATAATGGCAATTAACAATATCGCTCTGGTCCCTGGGAGAGGGATGGGAGCGCCCCTTCATTTTGGCCTTATATTTCTCGCTTCTCACGTTCAAAGTCTCATCTTGGACATCCAAAATAGCATTCTTGCTTGGCATTTGGAGTTTAATTTATTTCATCTTTGGAAGGAACTTGTTTTAAAGCAATTTCGCCCTAGTCCTTGACTGAAGGACAGGAGCGATTTTATCATTTTGTCCTTGTTCTTCGTTTTCCAAATTGTCAATTTATGATGTGAGGCAATCAATGATCTCTATTGTTCGCTCAATGCATGTTCAATTCGCCCTCTCAAGACAAAACGAGCCCTTCTAAGGATTTTCGCCCTGGTCCTCCAGTGAAGGACAGGAGCGATTTTTGCATTTTAGCCAAAAATTGTTGAGTCTTGGGGTCAATTCCTTGTTTATCATCTTCGAAAGGCATTCCTCACTTTGCACAATTCTTGCCTAGACATGGTTTTAAAAGGAAATGACCGCTTTAGTGAATATCGCCTTGGTCCTTGACTGAAGGACAGGAGCGATTTTTAGTTTTTTGCACAATCCTCCAACCACATTGACACCTAATTTCTTTCAAGGCGTAAAACATTGTTCCTTATTCCATCTTGAGTCTTGCAAACGGGAGTAGCACTCCAAAATGTTAGGCAATCAGGCAAATTTGAAGATTTCGCTCTGGTCCCTTGGTGAGGGACAGGAGCGCCTTAGCCATTTACATCAAGTTTTTGTGGTTTTTGCAACCTCGTTCTTCTTAGAGGCATTCAAAATATCATTTTGACCTTGTGTCTTGACTTAGACTCGTCCAAATTTGGAAGGGAAGACTTGATAATGCATTTTTCGCCCTGGTCCCTGGGTGAGGGACAGGAGCGCCTTGGCCAATATAGGCTTCACTTGTGTTTCGCCAACTTTCAAAATTATCTTCAACGGGGTGATCAAGCCTTCCTTCCTTTATCTCAAACTTAAAACTCGCTTTTCCTTTGCCAAAAACTTGTCTCTTGAGAAAATCGCTCTGGTCCCTTGGAGAGGGACAGGAGCTTCATTTGAAAATCGCCCTAGTCCCTTGGTGAGGGACAAGAGCGAACTTGTATCTTGGGTCGATTTTCTCCTTCGTGGTCCATTCAAGTTATATTCAACGAGCAAAACATACTTTCCTTGTCTTCCTCAAATCGCGAAATCATTCAAATCTTGTGAGGACAATGCAAATTTGGAATTCAAGCTCTGGTCCTTCAATGAGGGACAGGAGCAATTTTGCAAACCCAAGCTTATCCGTCCTTTGTCAGCCTTCCAAATTATATTCAATGGATAAATCATGCTTTCCTTGGTCTCTTCAAATCATAAAATCGTCTTGATCTTGCAAGGACAGTGCAATTTTGAAGATCAAGCTCCGGTCCTTCAGTGAGGGACAGGAGCGATTTTTTTTTTTTCTCAAGGTCAAATCTCCACAATTTTCATCTCAAATTTCCTTTGCTAGGGAAGATACCATCATTTTGCAAGCTATGAACAAAAGTCAAAATCCAAAAAATGTCCAAGAAGGTGTGTTTGAAGGAAATCGCTTTGGTCCCTGGGTGAGGGACAGGAGCGAACTTGTCTTGCTAGGCCAAAAGTTCAACCTTTCATTGCCAACGACTAAGTCTGGATACTCCATTATGCTCGTTTCATCCTTCATTGCGTCCTTGATGCTTCAGTTTGATCAACTAAGGCCAAAAATGATCTAGGTAAGCTATTTCGCCCTGGTCCTTCAGTGAAGGACAGGAGCGATTTGGTCTTAATCCTTAAAAACTTGCCATTTTTGAGTCTTCAAAATCTTCAAAACCTTCAATTTACGTCTAATTGCATCCCTTGGCGACCCTGCACAAAACAATTAAAACAAGTCAATAACCAAAAATGCATCAAAAATCACTTTCGCCCTAGTCCCTGAGAGAGGGACAGGAGCGATTTTGCCCTTATAAGCCAAAATATCAAAAATTTAGGTCTCCAGATCACTTCATCATGCGGGGTTAGGTCGCCTTCAAGTCCAGGAATCAGTTACCTTTCTTCAAAATTTAAAGTTAAAGTTTGCCGAGACAAAACGTATAATTTAATCACTGAAATGCTAACACTTAGACCTAACTTGAATTTACCCTCGAAACCTTAACTGGACCCATCCTGAGACACACTTGACTTCCTGGCAGGCTCATCTTATTTCAAAATTGCAACCTTCGGGAGGAGGCTTAATATTCTTTCAAAATTTGACTGGACTTCAGCTTGAAAATATCAAAAGGAAAATCCTAAGGCTTAACCCTAGTCCAGACAACTCACTCACTTACTCAAAACCCTAAAAGCAGATAGAAGAACAGGCAAAACAAAAGCAAAAAAAAAGGGGGTCCCCATTCTAATGGGGCGATGTGTGAAATGGTCACAACACATCTATATGTGAATATAATATGCCTTTGGCGTAATTAAAGTTTAATTTCTTTTACTATTATTTATAATTAACTTTTTAGATATTATAATTATATGTTACATGTTTCGCTATCCCCCAAAACCTGTCCTTGTATCCCCTTATCCCACCGTTCCAAACTATGTGGAACATAGAAAAAAAGGAAGTTCAAACCCTCCTTATACATGATCTAGGAGTTTGATCCTAGTGCACCATCTAATTACCTCATCAAACTTCATGTACCATACATCATTGATTCATCATGTTTTCAACTACCAATAATTAAAACTAGATGACCTAGTCCTCAAGATGACACACCACCATAAAAATCAAAAAGGTAAAATTTGGAAGATAACTGACAATGATGAAAAGTTGCTCTTCTTGCAACCATTTAGCTTCATCCTCTTCTACTACTATTGTAAAAATGTGGCATAGATATTCATTAAGGAGGCTTCTAGTTTTGGAATCTGTTCCAATTTTGTTTGCAAAAAAACATGTAACCTTAGATTTGATACAAAGCTTGTCAATTTATTTTAGACAGCAAGAATTGGGTAGCCCCTCTATAAATTGCAATGTGTCGGGTAAACTTTTTTAACATGACCAATGACGCTAGTGGAACACGCCCCTTGATACCATGTGGGTTGGGGGGAGACTAGACTTCGTGACCTTGCATCTTCCACAGGAAGCTCTCGCCAATCAAGCTAGGCCCAAGCCCATAAAGCTTGTTGATTTATGAATTAATACAATCTGTCATTATAATTTTAATATCTTGTTTGGTGGTTTCCTTGTATGTTTGTTCTATTTGTCATGGTAAAATAATAACCATTTTAGAAGAAGTCAACGAAATTGTTTCTGCTTGTATGACCACTCATTTTGTGTGTTGTTCCTTGAGTACCCCATGAGCTCTCAATCACCTCCCATCCTGTACATAGATTTGAATGGAGTTTGATCTGAATATGGAGCATTTATATGACAATCTACTCAAATATATAAACAAGGTCTATAAAGACAATAACATAACCCAATAAACTTTCAGATGAAAAATGAGTAGAGAATATGGCCATGTAGACACCTCTTCCCCTAAAAACTTAAAGTCCCAAAAAGAAAATTGGAAGAATTTAAGACCCAACAAAACAAAAAGCAAGACGAAATTTGGATGAAAAATAATAGATCCTTTTAAATCAAAAATAGAAAAGAACGAATGCATTGGAACCAACAAGAGAAGATATTTCCCATGCTACCTATCTGAAAAGAAGCTTACACAAGATGATGTTAAACTAGAAACGATCTGAAAGTTGAATCAAATTGTAAAACTGTCATAATTGTTCAGAAGAAGTTAAAAATTGTTTCTATTTGCCATCAATTCTCATTTGGTGTGTTGTCCCTTGCATCCCCCTATGAGCTTCAAATCACCTCCCAGTCTCTGCATAGATTTAAATGGAGTTTGATTTGAATTTCGACTATTTATATGACAATCCACTCAAAATATACAAACAAGGCCTAGAAAGACACCAAATATGCAAATACAATTTTCTAAAGAAAAATGAATAGAGAATTAGGCCACACAAATATCTCTTCCCTAAAAATCGAAATCGCAAAGAGAAAAGAGGAAATATTTAAGACCCAACAAAACAAAAGCAAGACCAACCTTGCATAAAAATGATAGATCCTTTCAAGTCAAAAACAAGAAAAAGAACAAATGTGTTCAACCAACCCAAGAAGAGGTTGTCAATGCCACCTACATGAAAAGAAACTTATACTGATTTATTGAATATGGTTTTTACTAAGTTGCAGGGTTAAACTAGAAGCATACAGAAAGTTGAATGAAGTTGTTAAACGTGTATGTTCTAGTACAATTCTGCTTCAATGATTCCATAAAAGAGATTAAAGTTGGCAATAGAACCATCAATGAGGAACCTATTGGAGTTAAATGTTTATCTTGGATTAAGGATACAAGTACATCTCAAGACCAAGAATTCTTTTGACGTAAGCTACTCACCAAAAAATCTTAGTATAAGCATGAAGCCACATTTGTAAGAGAAGTAAAAACAAAATATGAGAGATGATGATGAGGTTAATGTAATACAGTGGTCAGAATAAAAGGATAATAGAGATAATATTCAAATGATTGAGAGAATTTTTTTTAGCTACTTGCATTGTTAAGAATGAGATTTAAGTTTATTTTAGGAAATTTGAGTAAACAAAGCCATGCAAAGGGTATAGATAGATTTGTTATGGGATTTTTTAGACTGTTTTGTGATCGAGCAAACATTATTTATTTGTACTCTCTTTTTGATAGAGCAAAACTTGGTTAGTTCAAAATTGATTCCTAAAGAAGCAAAGGCTATTTGTCTATCAATATGGCAAGAAATATTGTATAGGGATCGTTATTGGGAACAAAATTACGCAATTTCCAGCTTAATCAAAGAATGGTTATTTTCAATATTGGGAGTGACTCTCCTCTAAGCTTGAGCAGGTATGATTAATGGATGTAATCAGATCAGAGTTTTCTTGCTTAGTTCCATAAAAAGGTGCTTTTTAATTTTGGTTCTTTTCACATCTCAACTATTAAATATTTCAGAAATTTTATAGTCAGGTTTTTCTTCCAAAATTTTAGGCTTTCAGTTTAAATTTCCAAAACATCAAGTTTTAGAATGTATCTAGACTAAAGAGTTAAATTTGAAGCATATTGATAGTTGAAATAGAAATTTATACTAATTTCTTTAGTAGACTCTAATAATAAGGTCAAACTACGAGCTAACATGTTCAGTAATTCTGCCTAAATTATTCAGTAGAGGAAATTATAGTTAGACTATGTAACCACCCATGAGGTCCAATGGACTTGAATATTTAGCTTGGGTCAAAGATAAAAGTAGATCTCAAGACCATGAAATATTTCTAAGAAAAGCTAATCAACCAATAAAATATCTTTATATGCGTAGTAGCCATTTTTGTTAAAAAAGTAAAAGCAGACAAGAGGTGAAAAGAATCACTCTTGTAAATTAAAATGATAATAATTTTTGTAAATATCAATATCATTGTCAATATCTCACATGCATGCTTCTCCCCGGTCACTAGAGTTCCCTAACTGCATCTCAATTAGACTAAGAGAGGTGTCCATGCACATGAAAGGTGTTAGAGTTATCTTGTATTAGCTAATAATTATTTATTTAATTATTAGTCTATTAAACTCTACGCTTAAGCTAAACTTAGGCATTTAATAAATATTGTAGGTATTTAATAATTATTCTAATTATTAAATACACATTATCCCTTTAGGGTTTATTTAGGGTTGCACACCTTTAGGGTTGCTATTATCCTTTTATAAGGATTGTATTGTACTTTTTCATCAATTGATTCCCTTTCTGAATGATAATCTTCTTCTTCAGAGCATTTATGCTTTTTTGCTTTATGTGCCTCCATTCTTCTCTTGTGATAGGTATTTGCATGCAGGTGTTCTTGGGATCTCAGAAGTTGTATTTCCTCAACTTCTTCAAAAGGTTCACTAACTGCACATAGTTAGCAATGTGTGTTCAGTGTTGTCATTGATGCCAACCTAATATGTGTGGATTGTTGCCTAGTAGGTAAAGGTCTGGAAATGAGTATTCAAATGTTGTTATGCTGCTTGGTGGTGATATTGACTATGTGGTGTTTCCAAAAGGTTACAGTAGTGGAAGCTGAAACATGCAAGAAAGAGTATTTCAAGTCTTTATGGGAGAGTGCTCTACATTCCTCCACTTTTGCAGATGATGGCTTGATGTTCTAGATTTATTGTCTATGTTTTGTGGATGTTGCACTATTATGTTTTCCGGTCCTCAACAGTTCAGGTGTTAAACTCAGTTGTTGCAATTTGCTAACAGTGAGGTTGTCTGTTAGGACTGGTCCGAAGAATGCTCCACATTGTTGTTTCATGTGTTGCAGCTTGGAGGATACGTTCATGCAGTGTCCCTATTTAGAATTCAAGTATTGGTTTGCTCCACAAGTAAAGTTATGTTGCTTTATTGTTCGGCGTTATCATTTGTGTTGGTTTCTAGCCGACTCAGTTGATTCATCGTATTTGGATCATATTCTTTTGGTCCAGATATGCATTGGAGGTTGAGTTAAAGTGTTGTTATGGGTCTTACACAGCATGAGAAGATCTGCATTAAGTAATTTGCATTGGATAATGTTTTTGAGCCCTATAATTAATGTCCCCTTGTTTATCTACACTTTTCATTTGATGTCGACTTTGGAGGATGTGTTGTTGTGTGCAATTCGTTGGAATTGACTTAGAAAGACATCTTGTGACGTATTTGGGTCCTTATCTCCTGGAGTGGACCGTATTTAGTGCACTTGCTCATGGTGGCCGACTTGGTGTAATTTATGTTTATTTTGTTTGTGGCTGACCTAGTTGATAGTTTTGGTGAATAAGGTGATATAAATAGATGTGCGTATTCAAGGAGAGTGTTGTGGAGGCATATGTGGGAAGCAAAGTGCGAATATCAGTTTGTGACGAGCTTTTATTATCATATCTTTCAGCATGAGAGAATTTTGAGGCAGTGAATGTGTGGGTTGTATTTGCCATGATATTGGTCGCTTGAATTGGAGGTTTAAGGATAGTTTCATGATCAAGAGATCTTGTTCATTTCAAATCATCATTCCTCTGTACCCACTGGAAGACAGTGGATCCTTTTCGCAGTTTGGGCAGATTTGTATCTTGCCCCAAGATCGTGTGTCTCAACTTGCAAGTCTATTGTATCTTAACCTAAAGTTGTGTGCCTTAGCTTGCAATTCCAAATCAGGAGCAGTGAGCTTCCTTGGCCTTGTGCCTAAAATATTGTATTCAATTATTCATATAGACAGTTTAATTCTCATCGTGGTTTTCAATGTAAAATTTCGGTGTTCATGTGTTTGGTGTTTGTTGTTTCATTGTTCATTGGTGTTTAGTTGGTTAAAGATAATTGATAAGTGTTTGTGATTGGAAAAGCTTAAGGATTTGCTCAAGACTATTCGCACCCCCCCCCTCTCAGTCTTGTAGTGTGTTCAACAATGGACTATTTGAGGTTAAAAATAAATGCTCAATTCAAAGGCAATTTACATCCCTTAAAGTGTTTCTGAGTTTCAGGGGATGAGGCACACAAGCACAGCTACTTGTTTTCCACATTTTAAATACAGTAGGAGACGGCTACAGAATAATATATAAGAATTACCATTTGAATTTTTAAAATACAAATAAATTACAAATGTCCAATAGTAACATAGACAAACTAAAAGAGGCTGAAATTTTAGAGACATGAACATTCAAATATATCTACCAAAAATATAAACATAAGCCCACACAATGTCAGTCTGAAACAGATTCAATTAGAACATTGGTGAATTTAACTAACTCGGTGTCAGTTTGTCTAGTCTCGAAGGCACATAGAAGACACTTTTTAACAAACTATCAAGTTTGAATGGTTCAATGTACATTGCATTTTCTCTTGATAGCAGAAGATAAGCATCTCTTCTTGTGGGCAGCATCCCATGCTTTGATAGTTTAACAGTCACTCAACCTCCATTTAGAACAAGGCTGTTAGCTGGCAATCATATAAAACCTTTGGCCACCACCAATAAGGTGAGATCATTAGTATGCTTTCCACGGAACAGGTCCCCAACTTTTATTAATAGCTATGTGATTTATGATGCATTCCTTGCTTCCAACCAGCCATGCCTGAGTTGCTGTTAATCATATTGTTTGTGACTGCATTTTGGTTCAGCTTGAACTTGTCAAAGGAACATGTCTTTCTAGTTCCCATGAGAATGGACTGGACTAAAATGTGACAAATTCCAGCAGGTGAGTGCTACCACTTTAGCTTTGCTAAATCAGGAAGGCTACCTAGAATCCTCACTCTGCTCTCTACTTGATCTCAGTTACAACAAGCTCAAGGGAACCCTTCCACATTTTTTTTCTGTTAAAAAAGGTGCAGGCATCGGAAGAAGCCTTTACATCCCCAAGATGCCAAGTAATCCCCACATTTAAGAAAAAATATGGGGATGTCTCTCAGGCATCCCTATTTTTAGGGGACATCCCATTTTCATTTAAAGATTTTAGAAGGCAAATGTGAACACCCATCCCTGTCCATCTGTCCCCAACAGTTGTCTAGACCCCAGGGATGCTGAATTAAACTCATCATTGTAAATCTATCTAGTGAAGAGAGTAGATGAACAGTTCTATGCAGCTATCACTTCAATTCTCTGCTATCTTATGTACATCCTCATTAGTTTTTGCTGCCATTTATTTACAGCAATTTGTTATATGAATATTAATTGATATCAAGCCTAGTGTAAATTTACACTAGAAGGTAGATCTAAGCATGTAGATCATTCTGCTTGCCACTGCAAAACCAAATTCCACCTCTATACAATTTTTTTTACAACCTTGGGAGACATCAAAACCAAATTGTCTACTTTACAATTTTACCAATAGGAAGAACCCACTACAAATTTATCTTTCTCTTTAATAGGATGTTCAGACTATGCTTCCATATGAATCTTTTTTCTAGTCTCGTAATGTTGTGATGTATTCACACATCGCCCCATTGCAAATGGGGACCCCTGCCTTTTTTTTGCTTTCTAGGGTTTGCTTTCTAGGTCTTTTAGGGTTTTGTCTGTTAGCCTTTGCAGGATGAGTGTTGTCGAGGGGATCGTTGGATTGCAAGCTTTGCTTGAGCCAAGGTGAATCCACCATGCTCTAGAATTAGGGTTTCTTTGAGAGTCTTCCTTAGGGCCTAGTTTCGCTCTTGTTGCTAATTGTGTCTTGCTTGGTGAGTATCATTCTTGAAGGTCCAAGAAAGGTCAAGTTGGTGAGTGATGAAGTCTGGAATGTCCTGATCCTGAAATTTGGCTGAGTCTGGAATGTCCTGATCCTGAAATTTGACTAAGTCTGGAAAACTGATGAATCCTCCAAAAACTAGATTTTGCAATATAACTCCTGGAGGTCCGAAACCACTCTCACACATCCTAGAAGTATATATGGAATATAACTTAAAGTATAAGAAAGAAGAAAGATATAAGGAAATGGAAATGTGAATACTTAAATGTTATATTCCATAAAATGATCTTGACGGAGAGTTCAAAAAGTCAAATTTCGCTCCTGACCCTTCCAAAGGGTCCAGAGCGAAATTCTTGAAAGCTCTCATTTTTCCTTTAGCAAGAATCAGGACCAAGGTGGAGATGCATGAGGAAGGATCTTTGTTTGCTTCTCAAGGAGATTTGGAGTTCAAAAGGTCAAGAATTAAGCTCAAAACTTGATTTTCGCTCCTGAACCTTCCAAAGTGTCCAGAGCGAAAATCTTTGTAGACCACATTCCCTTCCCAATTTTGGCTAAGTTTTGGAATGTTTGAGGATGAATTGATATGTTCTTGCCTGGAGATGGAGAAATGTGAAAATGAAGTTAGGATTTTGGCCAAGATTAGGAATTTCGCTCCTGACCCTTCCAAAGGATCCAGAGCGAAATTCATCATAAACTTCATTTGCTACCTTGTTTGACCTTGAAATCTTGTTCCTAACCTGGAAAATGACCTAACTTTGCCTTGTGAGGTGGTTTGAAACTTGAAAGCTGAGCAATTTAGCCAGGAATGAGATTTTCGCTCCTGACCCTTCCAAAGGGTCCAAAGCAAAAATCTTCCCAAAGCACATTTCATCTTAAGTTTGGCTAATTTGTGATTTGCAGGGTACCTTGGAAGGAAGCTTGGACATTCTTATTGCCTTTGAAAGCTTGAAAAGCATTGAAAATGAAGGATTTTGGACCAAAAAGGGAAATTTCGCTCCTGACCCTTCCAAAGGGTCTAGAGCGAAATTCCTAAATGCTCTTAATTTTGCAGTAAAGGAAATCAAGTTTTGATTTGTTATGGCATGGATGGAAAGAAAATGACTTACTTTTGCCTCTTGAGGTTGTTTTGGAAAGTGGAAATGAAAGATTTAGCCCAAGAAGGGATTTTCGCTCCTGACCCTTCCAAAGGGTCCAGAGCGAAAATCTCTCTAAGACACGCTTCTTGCCTTATTTGGCCAAAATTTGATGTCCAAGGCATGATGAGATGAAGTATGAACATGTTGAAATCCTTGGAGATGATTAGAAGAATGTGGAAATGAAGAATTCTAGCCAGGAAAGGAAATTTTGCTCCTGACCCTTCCAAAGGGTCCAGGGCGAAATTCCTTATAAACCTACCTTTTGACCTTTCTTGGACATGAAATCTTATTCCGAGGGTGATGAAGGACGAAATCCTACCTTGCAAAGAAGTTTCAAGTTTAGAAAATGATGATTTTGGGTCAAAAATGAAAATTTCGCTCCTGACCCTTCCAAAGGGTCCAGAGCGAATTTTCTCAAAACCTCTTTTGCTATCAAGTTTTTTGCTAGGTCAAGTGTGGGATGAGGCAAAATCAAGAAGAGCATGCCCTTAAGAATGACTTTAAGTTGTTGAAGACCATGAATGATGAAGGAATTGAGCCTAGACAAGATTTTCGCTCCTAACCCTTCCAAAGGGTCCAGAGCGAAAATCCTTGAAAACATTGTTTTTTCAAAATTTTGGGCAAGGCCAAGCTAAGACAAGGGTGTGAGAAGGCATTGGGATTGCCTTAGAATGAATTTTGGTTGCTAAGAATACAAAATTGAAAGCCTAATGAAAATTTCGCTCCTGACCCTTCCAAAGGGTCCAAGGCGAAATTGTGCAAAACCTATCTTTTCCCTTAGTTTCATGCCAAATCTAGTGTAGATCATGATTAAAGAAGTCCTTAGGCATGTCCTTGAGTGGTCAATAATTATCAAGTTTGAAGGATTTGAGCCAAAATGAGAATTTCGCTCTTGACCCTTCCAAAGGGTCCAGAGCGAAAATCTTAAAGCCACCTATTTTCCTTGCAAGTCTAGTCAAGCATTAGATTTTCATGGCTTGGATGGGTGCGAGGAGACATGTTCTTGCCTTTTTGAAGTTAGTTGGTTTTGAAAAATGATGGAAATTGGCCCAAACCAAGGATTTCGCTCCTAACCGTTCCAAAGGGTCCAGAGCGAAAATCCTAGGATCACCTACTTTCTTTGCAAGACAAGTTAACATTTTGATTTTTATGGCCTAGATAAGAGTGAGGCAATGTCTCCCTAGTCTTGAAGGAGAGTTCAAGTTGAAATGATGAAGGAATGAGCCTAAAACAAGATTTTCGCTCCTGACCCTTCCAAACGGTCTAGAGCGAAAATCCTAAAACCCATCATTCTCTCCAAAATTTGTGCCAAGCCAAGCCTAGACCAAGGTAAAAGATGCCCTTGTGATTGCCCTTGAGTTGGTGGTTGTCTCCAAAAATGATGATTTTAGGCCAGAGGAGGAAAATCGCTCCTGACCCTTCCAAAGGGTCCAAGGCGAAAATCCTTCAATCACCTATTTTGCCTTGCAAAATCAAGATAAACTTGGGTTGGATGGGAGAAGAAAAGCGTTTCCTTGCCTTGTGAGGTGGATTGAAGTTGAAATGATGAAAAATGAGCTACAAGCAAAGAAATTCGCTCCTGACCCTTCCAAAGGATCCAGAGCGAAAAACACTAAAACCATCCTTTTCCCCAAATTTTGTGCTAAGTCAGGCCTAGACTAGGGTGAGAAAAACTATTTGGAATGCCTTGGAAAGATGTTTGACCTTCAAAAATGTGAATTTTGAGCTAAAGTTGAAATTTTGCTCCTGACACTTCCAAAGGGTCCAGGGCAAAATTCTTGTAGGATCTGTTCCTGGAGGAAATCTTGGGCAAGTTTCATGTTAATATCTCTTTGTTGATGATTTGAGTTGAAAATGCTATGTTGAAATGAACTTATCATATGTCCTTAATCATCTTTTGGTTTGTTTTGGCAGATGAAAGAAGACCAGGTCAAGACAAGGACGACCTTCTCCAGCCCAGCATCAACAAGGACGACCTTCCCCAGCCCAGCCTTATCAACAACGACCTCTTCCAGTCCAACATTTGAAAGAAAAACAAGGTGGCATCCCAGTCATCACTCCTCTAGTTGGATTGGTCCACCTCAACGTGTCCAAGTTCAATGTACCTGACTTATCAAGATGGCACAAACTTCAATGTACTTACCCCAGCTATCCATTGGTCGAATATTCCAGAGAAGACATGTGTCCAAATAATGCAATTATTTCATTGGTCAGAATTAAATTTGTGGTAACAAACCCTAATTAGGGTTTTCATTGTAAAATCTCGGCCATTGATCTCAAGTTGATCTAAGCCATTGAATTGTATTGTGGGTGCTATATAAGCCCTAGCTCCTCATTTGTAAAGGCTAATAGTTAGTCAGTAGTTAGAGGGAGAATAGTTAGAAATAGTGAATAGTCAGTTGATAGAATAGCAATTAAAGTAGAATAGAGAGAGAAGGCAAAGATTGTTGCCAAGATGTTGTTGTAAAAGACTTGTAAAACTTCATTGAAGAAATGGTGAAATTTATGGGTCGATTCAACAATTTGCATGGTCTCTATACTTCTCATATTTGATTTCATGCTATTAGACGAGTGGAAGAAATGTGTTTGATTGATGGTGAAATTCGTATATCCATACTACTAGCAGTTTGTTGATTGTAGACTTGCCTTGTATAGTCAACTGGAATCATTCAGCTTAAGCTTAACTTCAATTGTCGCTTCTTCATTGATATGCATCAGCCTGATGGTGTCTATGCCTGTAGCGATGATCTGAACATCATAAAGTTTTCCTCCGAAGATCGCACTAACCTTGTGGAGATGGTCCTGGGATGTCAAAACAAGACTTAGTTAGAATTTCATCAAAAATCATTCATTGCTCCTACATTCTTAGTGTCAGAATTAGATCCTTCCCTCGCCCTCATCCTTTTCCTTTTTTTTAAAAAATCTAGGCTAGTGAAATCCTGTGTTCCAGCAATGTTCAAAGCAAATCAGACGTTTAGTCATCAAGTGTAAGTCCCCTTGTGATTCCAACAAAATCACATCATACCACAAAGAGCTTATCCACGAATAGAGATCCTAAAAAACAGAACCTTGGAGCTTCTTCGATTGATCCTTCTACGATATCTTCAGCATTCGGAAGCTTTACTCAAGAGAGGATAAGGTACCTTTAGGTATTTTATTTTGTGTTCGCATGTGCATAAAAAGCACATCAACACGTAACTTGTAAAAGTACTACTTTTTTGGGTGATGCTGAGCAATTGCTCAACATAAATCTCTACAGATTTTCAGTATTTCTATCTTCTCGTTCTATAAATAAATGAAAATAAACTAGGGCAAAAAAAAAATTGGAAAAAAGGTCATCCACATCATGTAGTATTTTGCTTTTGGTAATTAAAAGAAAACAAAACCAAGAAAAAGAAAACTTAAGGACCTTTTTGGTTCAGCCTATCACACAAAAGCCACATGTCCATTGACAGAAACAAAACAAGTTTCAACTCAAGCTTATCAAAAATATCATAAGCACGTTCCAACAATCAACTAAATATTGGCACAACCAAATTGCATCTCCACTATGATTCCTCTCCCAATGATACAACTTAATTCAATTGACATGACTATTCTAGTGAAAATGTAGATCCACATAGCAATTTGGATTCATTTGCAAGCATATTGTCCTCATTTCCTATAATCATCAAGGAAATTGATGATTCTCCTTCCCAACAATCTCAACAAAATCCTTGCTGTCCCAGCCACAAGGCACCAAACTAGCCACACAGCCCACAGCAAACATATTGTTTCTAAGAATACATCTCATCTACAAGAGGTTACTTTTGTGAGTGAATCTTTTGACTAACACCTCTTCACCATGCATTATCCTCTTATGGTTATAAACTAATGCCCATAGGACAACACCTTTGCACCACATCAACCATGTTTCTACCTCTCCAACTTCAACCACTATTCTTCCTGAGGAGAATCAACAATCAAACAAACTAATGATGAAGTAAATGCATCTCTTATTGCCCATTCCCCTTCCCTGGTGAAGGCAAGAATTGATCTTGAACAAGCTTCCCTGTAACTCCATGATGGACATGTCACAACTTCAGCTTTGTAATCTTATGATCCTCCTTCACTTCCTTGTAATCTCATTGATTGTTCACTAATACCAAAAACTTTGTTGTATTTATGCAACTCCCAATCCACTCAATCCATTTGTTTCCAAACCCAAATTTTCTCAATACACTTAATAAAAGTTGCCTAAATGAAGTGAACAATGAATCGTAAATTTGGGTTTGGAAGCAAATGGATTGAGAGGATTGGGAGTTGCATAAATACAACAATTTTTTTGGTATTAGTGAACATATCAGCACCAGCTTCACATTCAATGAGTCCTTTGTATATGACAAAAATTTATGCTTTCAATCCAACCCTCACACAACTCTTCAACTATTTCCTCAGTATGGAGATCTTCTTCCATGCAAGTTATCAATTTATAGAGCTTAAATCTTCATTTGATGTTCTTTTTGGCATCAAGAATAAATTCAGTCACCAACATATTTCATTCCCAAGTTTTCCAAGTTCTCTCATTTGACCTTTGAATTCTATACATCTTGGGGCTAACCATCGTTTGTGGTCTACTTGCACTCCATAATCTGCCAACTTCTATTTCCTCTCAGTTCACTTTGGCAGGTACATCATTCATAATGATCTCCTCTAAGCTGGGAGGAAATGATGAAAATTGCTCTCATAGTGATACTTTCTTGTATGCATTTCACATGCACACTTGGTCCATTGGAGTCCCACTTACTGCATGTAAGTTAAGACTAACTCAAAACTATTCCAGTTCACTAGAGTTTATGAACTGCATGTCAGACTATATGAAATTCCATGCACATTTACAGTTTACCAACAGAAAACAAGTTGGACTGAGGATTCTATCATCTATGCATGTTCAGTTCAAAATAATTTTTCACCGCAGTCAATTGTAAATGTATTTTTTCTACATTGATGAAGTGTGTACACAATCAATTTTAGGTTGTTATTGTTGTTTGTAACTAGGGCTATATAGGGTTCGGATTGCCTTAAGGCAACATCCGAACCCTTTTAGGTCTGGGCCCTAAAGGGTAACATGACCCCAAGTCTACACCCAGCCCTATCTCTCACGCTATCCTAAATACTCACGCCAAAACCTAAAGGAGGCCGACTTGGAAATAAAGGTTAAAAGTGCATATAAATAAAGGACATTTTACAAGTCAAACACATCAATTCAATCTCAAGCAAAGGCGAATTAGCTCTGCTGCTAAGGTGCGAATTCTCAAGGAAGGGTGCGAACTTATCTAGACTTGTGCGAAATTGTCCAAGAGGACATAGGGTATTTTGATGCAGTCTTGAAGCATGCAAAGGGACAGATCTGATATGTGAAGATCAGATTCAAGCTAAGTATTGTACTTATGATTCAGAGAAGAATATATAATCTGACCTGTGGGTCTTTCATGCTGGGTTTTTCCTCCTTGGAGGTTTTCCCAGGGTATGTGTGTTTGTCTCCTATTTTTCATTTCTGATTTTACTGAATGTTGGCTTATTAAAATACTACAAATCTGATTACAATCTAGGGCATAATCAAACATATAAATCTGATTAACGAACCTAGGGTATAAAATTACATGGTATCAGAGCTAAGGTGTCAATAACTTCTGATTTTAGCAAATCAATTGTTGCATATAGCTGCTGTTTGTTTTCAGATTAAAAAATGTCAGGTTTGAAGGCTGAAGATAGACTTGAGGGAGCCATTGATTTTGCTGCTTGGAAAGTTCGTATTCTATTGATCCTTGAAGAGAATGATCTACTGAAATTTGTAGAAGAAGAAAGGCTGTCTCCTCCAGAAGATGCTGAAGAGCTGAAACTGTTGTCAAAAAAGATTCCCTCAAGGCTAGAAGGATCATAATTGAGTCTGTCAAGAATCATCTTGTCACTGTCATATCAAAGTTTGTATCTGCCAGAGAAATGATCAAACACTTGGAAGGGATGTATGAAGTCAACAATCTCAGCAGGGCCCTTGCTCTAAGACAGCAGCTTCTTCACATGAAAATGAAAGAAGAAGACTCAATCATAGCCTACTTCATGAAGATCAATGAACTAAAGGACAAGCTAAGCACTCTTGATTGCCAAATCTCAGATAAAGATCTTGTTATGATTGCATTAAATGGTCTACCTGATGAATGGGAACCATTCATTCATAGCATTGGTGGAAGAGCCGATCGTCCCAACTTTGAGCGTCTTCAATCTAATTGCATCGAAGAGGAATCTCGAATTGAGGTAAGAGGAAAACTCAAGAACTCTCTCAAAGATAATCATGTTCTCCTAACTAAATCTAGGAAAGGTGGTCATTGGAAGAAAGAGAAGAGAAGCAAAGATTTTAGATCCTCCTCCTATGATCCAAGGAAAAAGTCAAGAGATTCCTCTCACATTCGTTACTTCAGATGTGATAAGTATGGTCACTATGCCAGAGATTGTCAGAATGACCCAAAGGAAAGGGAAGCCAATTTAAATGAAGTTGCCGAACAAAGTGAAGATTACCTTCTTATCTCTGCTCTATCCAGCAATGTTCCTACGGACAGCAATACGTTTATACTTGACAGTGGTGCCTCCAGACACATCTCAGGATTTCGTGAGCATCTCTCAGATCTGATTGAAAAAGACACCAATCTTCATGTAGTAATCGGCGGTGATGCTCGATACTCGGTAAAAGGTTCTGGCACTACCTCTTTAAAACGAAGATTCTGGTATTTCCTTGCAACTCTGTGATATTCTCTTTGTACCTAGTATTAAAAGAAATCTTATTTCCATTCCTACCTTAGAAGATAAGGGTTTGCAAATAGCATTTTCTGAAGGTAAAGTACTCGCTTGGCCTAAGAAATCTAATTTCAAATTTGCTCATATTATTGGAAATAGATGTGATAGTTTATATAAGCTTGCAGCTAATCCAATTCAAGCTCTCATTCATGAGACCCCTGAATCATGCAAGCTATGGCATAGAAGATTGGGTCACCTTCACTTTCAAGCTCTTCCCACTCTCGGTAAAATGGTTAAAGGTATGCCAAAACTCAGTTTATCTCATGATGATGCTTGTAAAGGTTGTGCAATGGGTAAGAATGTAAAGAATCCTTTTCATAAAAGCGATAGTAGGGCTAAAGAAAGGTTAAAGCTTATTCATTCAGATTTATGTGGTCCCATGTCTGTAGCATCTCCTAACGGTTTCCTATATTATGTTATCTTCATAGATGATTTCTCTAGGAAAACATGGATCTATTTTCTTAAATCTAAAGAGTCTGAAGAAGTCCTAAACAGATTTAAAGAATTCAAAGCCTTAGTTGAAAATACTATAGGAAATCGAATTAAATGTTTGAGGTCTGACAATGGAGGTGAATACACCTCAGGTAGTTTCTATGACTTTTGTGTTAACGCAAGAATTAAGAGGGAGTTCAGTGTCCCCTACAATCCTCAGCAAAATGGAGTTGTTGAAAGAAAGAACAGGACCATTGTTGAAGCTGCAAGAGCCATGATACATGATCAAGACTTGCAACCTTTTCTATGGGCGGAAGCATCCAAAACCGCAGTTTATATTCAAAATAGATGTCCTCATCGCGCCCTAAAGGATGTGACGCCTGAAGAAGCCTTTTTAGGAATCAAACCTGACATCAGTCACCTAAGGATATTCAGAAGCCCTGTGTATGTTCATGTGCCTAAAGAAAAACGAACCAAGTTGGATCCATCTGAAAAGAAAGGCATCTTAGTAGGATACAGCGAATCTTCCAAAGCCTTCAAGATCTACATTCCAGGTCAAAGGTATGTTGAGGTAAGTAGAGATGTAACTTTTGAAGAAGATATTGCTTTCAAAGGATCTAAAGGTTCATTAACCAACAATAATGATATGGTGATTGAAAATCAAGATTCAATAGTTGATGCTAACCCTGAGATACAGGAGGAGTCTACTGACCTTCCAGATTAGGAAGTTCAGAATGACCCATCAGAACCTATGCACTCTACCGATATACCTCAGGATATTGTGGTCTGCAAGAAGAGACCACTTTGGGTTAGAAACACGATTCAAGATGCTGAAGGGTTTGCTGCTCCCAGAGGAACCTTTAGAGATAGCAAGAGATTCCAAAATCATGCCAACTACATTTCTATGATGTGCAATATCATTGAGTCTGAACCTCACAATATCGAAGAAGCTATGTCCCATCATGCTTGGAAATTAGCCATGGATGAAGAGTATGGGTCTATCATCAAGAATGATGTCTGGGACATTGTACCCAGACCCAAAGGTAAGTCTGTTGTTTCCTCTAAATGGTTGTTTAAAATTAAACATGATGCTGATGGTAGTATTGAAAAATATAAAGCTAGGTTTGTAGCACGTGGCTTTTCTCAAAAGGAATAGATTATGAAGAAACCTTTGCCCCTGTTGCTAGATATACTTCTATTAGGTCTATAATAGCTATTGCTGCAGCGAAAGGTTGGGAGCTGCATCAAATGGACGTTAAAACAGCCTTCCTCAATGGTGTCATTGAGGACGAAGTCTATATTGAGCAACCAGAAGGTTATGTAATCCATAAAAGAGATTCTCATGTTTGCAGGTTGAAGAAAGCCTTATATGGGCTCAAACAAGCTCCTTGTGCCTAGTATGAAAGAATTGATAAGTACTTACTAAGTTTAGGATTTTCCAAGAATGATGCTGATGCTAACATTTACTTGAAAGTTTATAATGATAAGATGCTTATTTTAGTTTTGTATGTGGATGATTTATTTCTCACTGGTGAAAGCAAATTAATCATAAGATGTAAAAAGGAATTAGCCTCAGAATTTGAAATGAAGGACTTAGGTCTAATGCATTACTTCCTAGGGTTAGAAGTATGGCAAAGATTTAGAATGATAGATTGTAAACCTATGCATACCCCTATGGAATCTAACTTAAAGAAGTTAACTATTTCTACAACTAACTCTAATTTTGCAGATCCCTCTGAGTACAGGCAGTTGATTGGCTCCCTGATGTACCTAGTCAATACTAGGCCAGATATCTGCTATGCTGTGAATGCTCTCAGTCAAGTCATGAGCTTACCTAAACTTGTTCACCTGGTTGCTGCCAAGCACATTCTAAGATACCTGCGTGGCACGATTGGTTATGGGCTGAAGTATTCACTTAATACCCCAATCCTCTTGGAAGGCTACTCAGATTCAGATTGGGCACGAAGTGTCAAGGACAGGAAAAGTACTTCACGTGTCTGCTTCAACTTGGGCTCTGCAATGATCTCTTGGGCATGTAGAAAGCAATCTTTGGTAGCATTAAGCACTGCAAAAGCTGAGTACATTGTCGCATTTGTTGCATCCAGAGAAGCACTATGGCTTCGTAAGCTCCTTGTTGGATTATTTGGTCAAGCTAGTGATCCTACCACCATTCATTGTGATAATCAAAGCTGTATAAAGATGTCAATAAATCCTGTATTCCATGATTGGTCAAACATGTGGAAACACACTATCATTTCATTCGGGACATGGTGCAAAGAGGTGCCATTCATTTAAAGTACATTAGCACAAATGAATAGATTGCGGACATCCTTACCAAACCTTTATCCAGAGTGAAGTTCGAATACTTCAGAGATAGACTTGGTGTTGTGGAAAACGGGACCCTGATTGAGAGGGAGTTGCAATCTCAGTGACTCTATCTGCAGCACTTTGAATCATCCTTTGCTTGTGTGCATGAATGAATTATGTCCAATCTATGCTTGTGTGCTAGATGGATGATTGTAATTATGTAAAGACCCACTTGTGCATTACACTTTCTATGCTTGTGTGCTAGAACCATCCTATGCTTGTGTGCTAGGTGGAAGATGTAATTCTATGCTTGTGTGCTAGATGGAACTCTAAAGGTTCAGATTATGTATTCTCCTCTTCCCTAGTTAAGAGGGAGTGTTGTTTGTAACTAGGGCTATATAGGATTCGGATTGCCTTAAGGCAACATCCGAACCCTTTTAGGTATGGGCCCTAAAGGGTAACGTGACCCCAAGTCTAGGCCCAGCCCTATCTCTCACGCTATCCTAAATACTCACGCCATAATAATATTGGCGCCAAAACCTAAAGGAGGCCGACTTGGAAATAAAGGTTAAAAGTGCATATAAATAAAGGGCATTTTACAAGTCAAACACATCAATTCAATCTCAAGCAAAAGCAAATTAGCTCTGCTGCTAAGGTGCGAATTCTCAAGGAAGGGTGCGAACTTATCTAGACTTGTGCGAAATTGTCCAAGAGGACATAGGGTATTTTGATGCAGTCTTGAAGCATGCAAAGGGACAGATCTGATATGTGAAGATCAGATTCGAGCTAAGTATTGTACTTATGATTTAGAGAAGAATATATAATCTGACCTGTGGGTCTTTCATGCTGGGTTTTTCCTCCTTGGAGGTTTTCCCAGGGTATGCGTGTTTGTCTCCTGTTTTTCATTTCTGATTTTACTGAATGTTGGCTTATTAAAATACTACAAATCTGATTACAATCTAGGGCATAATCAAACGTATAAATCTGATTAACGAACCTAGGGTATAAAATTACAGTTATCACCTGTAATCTCCACTGCCTTCTGTATGTCCATTTTAGTTTATGCTGTCATTTATCTTTTGCAATTTTGGGGGTTCAAAACATTTTGAAAAAAAAAAGGGAAAATGAGAATTGAAAAAAAAACATATTGAATTCTTTCTAATGTTAGAGAGAATAGCTCAAAGTTGATCAACTTACAAAAATCAGTGGTTTTCTATATTATTGCCCACAGCAATTGGTGCCAAATTGAGCAAAGCTCTTTCCTACTGCTGTAGGGATGAATGCTCTGGTCATCAAGAAAAACGAGGATGTGAGTAAGGGGCTCACATTGATGAGGAAGCACTTCAGTTGAGTGACAGCCTTGGTGATCATGAACATAAAGCAGCTGGAGGAGTGATTTCCCAGCCATGCTCAATCCAAGTTTCTTTCCAGTGCTAATCACATTGTGTGGCCAAAAGAATAGAAAACATGGCCTTTTTCTTTAATTTGGAAATTTTTCATTACTATACTAGGAAACATAGAAGAGAAAAAATTAAAGCTCAAATGAAAAAGACAAGAAGTTTGGGTTGATAAAAAATTTCAATATTTTCACATTTCAAATCTTAAGGAATCTTTAATTCTTTCAGAAACACAACATTTTGTCCACATTAATTTACTTCTTCTAGTTAACAATATACAGTTATGCCATTAGGATTTTCATATTTCACTTTATCGGTAAAAGCATCCTGTATCTATTTCAGCTCTCTTCTGGTCATGTTTTGCAAAATAAGTGCATTATTGTATACCCAAATGCAGCCGTTTGATAAAATCTATGTACACAACTCTTTTTAGCTTAAGCTCATATCTCATGTAAGGTGTTATAGTTCTAATAGAATAAACAGTATGCCATCATAATGAGGCGCTAACCCTCAAACATGCATCTTTCTAGAAGTCATGGGCAGATAAGTTCATTGTATTTATCCAATGTTCTTTCGTAGGCAGCTGGTGTGTGAAGCTACCCATTTTGTTATTAATAAGGGTTTACCTCATTCTATGTAATTAATCTATTCCTATAAAATACAACTATATGTGATTTTTTCACATCTTTTGAAGAAATATAATCTACTGTATATGAAATGTTTTCCTGAGAGTGTGAAATAGCATGAAAAAACCAACTGGTTTTCCATACCATCCATAGCTAGACTGACTGAATCAAAATCCATGAATGTCCGAGTTGCACGGTTTTGACCTGTTTGCATCAAAATAATGGTGTGCCTGTTAGCCTGCAAAAAAGCAAACATGAGACGCGCTGTAAGTGTCTTTAGAGTTCACAAAATAAGTAGATTATTTTATAGCATTATTTTAATTGTGAACAAATTCAGTGCATCCTTGTGGTATAGTAAGAAAAATAAAAGTGCAGTCTAGGTGCACATTTTGAGCTTGATAACTTAGCAAGATTTGATTTAGCTTGTAAATATTTTCATACAGAATGAAGGAACAAAGACTTAGTCATCACAGTTAACCTTAAGCATGATTCCAATAAATGTAAGGAATTTCTCACTACCACTTGAATCCCAATGAAAATAGGGATACACTGAAGCACATAACAACGAGAAACATGGATAATGAGCTTGAAGCAAATCGTAGCAGTTTAAGACACAATTATTGTCTCCCAAACACACATCTTTGGGATGTGCTGAAAAAGATTTGGCTTTGGGTGTGCTTTCTTTAATACAAACAATCAGACATGTCGATGCTGTAGTCCTTGGGATCAAAATTTGACCCTCTTCAGGACAATTAAAAAATTGATCCAAGCCGAGCATCCCTAGATCTATCTGCCATTAAAGAGTTGGTCTTCAATAATTCCTTGAAATCTAAGAACCAAAATACAATATTCATAATCGACCATTGCCTTACTTAAATACAAATTTTAATCTTTGTTGTAGCAAGGATAATTAAACAGTAGAGGTCAGAAAAAGAAATGAAACATGTATACCATAACCATTAAAGAGGGATCAGCCCACAATTCCAAAAAATGAACAAAATGAAAAGAAAGAATTTGCTAACAGTAATATAAATTGACAATTAACAAATTAAATGCCATATTTGTGCATGTATAACAACATGTAAATGCCTTGTGGGAATTCCCACATACACCCAGAGCAGAAATAAATCCAAGAGAAGATACTTCTGATTGTTTGAATGGGCAGAGGTGATGTACTTGATCTACATCCTACGCATTCTCATATACAGAATACAAGGAAACTGCTGTAATGTATATAATGATTGATGTGGTCCATTGCATAATACACATGCAATACAAGATCCTCTCCTGACAAAGTTAACCTGATTGCATATTCATTTGAGGCAGGGTTGTTCTAGAATTCTGACGGTTTACAACTTGACTCTCCAGATTTGACAAGTTACTAAAGAAATAATTAGAATTGCAACTAGATTTAGAGATCTGGAAAATAAGCCTCAAGGGATCTGCCACTTGGTTTTCATCCCAACGTGCAAAAGCTGGAACAGAGGGGTATGGAAGGTTAACAAATAAAATTGAAACACATATAGACAAGAGGATATACAAACAAAATGGACAATACTAAGCAATTACCAGTCAAAAGGATCTCGGAGAATGGCATCTCTTCACAATTTGTAGGCAGCTTCTCCATCATGTTTGTAAACCATTACACTCTTCCATGAGTACAATTGAATGCTAGGTTGGAAGTAACTTTAAACTTGACTGTGTCGAAAAGATTTTCCATATGTCCTGCTCAAATAGCAAAGGTTGTTCTATGCATTAACCATGTGTGCTGCAGCAAGGAACTCTAATTCATTTAATCCCAAGGAAAATATTATTTTCCTCATGCGCATGCCGAAAAATATTAATTAAATAAGGCATAGGCATGTAATTTTTATGTCTCATCCATTAAATATCCTCTTTTAATTGTTTTCTCTTTATATCTTCTTTGATCAATCACATTAAACGTGATTCCAAAGAAGACTGGCTGTTTCTCATCTTACATTAATTTTAATAACAGGTGGCTTATAAAGTAAAATCCCTATGAAAAGCAATAAAATATTTTCATAAAATTTCCTATATTTATTTTCTTCCTTCTCTTTCAAAAGTCTCCTCTTTTCAACCTTTGAAAATAAAGAATCTCTTACAACTGAGTTTAGGCATGTGCAAATAAGAACTGATTAAGTGATTGTAATATAAAATAATTGTGTCCACCAGAAGGCTCACAACTATCCCAAAATTGGCTCCTATCATGACCAACTCTACAATGATAACAATACAAAGTTTGGTACGATCTCTGATTCTCTGCTCATAGGCTATTGCGAACACCTTTGACAAACTTTTATCCTTACCACCATGGTAATGTTGAGCAGTTTAATGATGATATTGTTGTTTAGGATACAGAAAGGATATTTTAGTTTTGAGCCTTGGTGTTTGCAGTTTTTTTACAACCAAGTGCCCTGTACATTGGTCTCAAATCAATTTATGGAAAAAACCAGTCCTTGTTTGTCATGTCCCCTCCTTGATCATTATATATATAACCTAAATAAAGTAATTATTATTAATTCATATGATAATTATCAAACAAAAGATTATTTGAAATTATTAAATATTATTTTTTTAATTAATATATTTATTAATATTTATTATTAACGTGATGAACCTTATAGTGTATTTTTATGTTATAATATTACATCTTAATGTTCTAGATTTCTTCCATTATCAAAGAGACAAGTCGTAAGGAAAGAGACTGCAGTATGTTAAGGATTACAACCAGAAGGGAAGCACGAATATGAAAAGATAACTATGATATCGAAGGTAGTGATGCATATTTTGGCACTAATCTAGCAATGAGTGGCAAAAACAATATTGGTGTTATTTAGTATTAGTCATCCATTAAGTTTGAGAAGTACTAGGTGGATGGTATGAAAGATTTAGCAATCCTTTTTGTCCTACATCGATGCATAGTCTCCAAGGAAGTGCTAAGACAATCAACAAAACTCATCAAATAATTACGGACAGAGAATCAAACTATATGGTCACACTATTATTAACAACTCAGGTGTCATCAAAGGAGTGTTCAAAATCAGTGATCAGCACCAATATCATCCAGCAAGTATCAGGAAGACATCGACATTATATATATATATATATATATATATATATATATATATATATATATATATATATATATATATATATATATATATATATATATATCAGAAACGGAAAGCGCCTGGAATCGCCCAAACTCAGCAAGTCTGAGTCCAAGTAACCCCCCACGAGTTCAGTAAACTCGGACCCGGACTCGGCCGAGTCCAGGGGCAAACTCACCCAACTCGCCAACTCGGCGATTTTGGGGCAAAATCACCCAAACTTGCGAGTCCCATCGTGCAAACTCGGCCGGCGCTAGACATGAAAAAAGGCATTCAAAAAACACATTTTTAAAAGTTTTTTTAAGTTGTTTTTTTTGCTTTATTATCCTATACCCCTAAAAGTGAACTTCATTTCATTCATTTGGCAAAATAGGAGGAGAAAAGTGAGTTGTGAAGAGAAACCAGGGTTCATTGAAGAAAAACCAGCAAGGAGGAAGCTCAAGATTTCATCCATTCATCACATTGGGGCTGCATTATACTTTGATTTGGTGCATCAAGGGTTTGCAGCTCATTTCAAGCTTGTTGTAAGAGGTAAGATTGATTTTTTGAGCTTTTTTTGTTTCTTGTATGCAAAAATTTCATTTTCTATTCATTTCTTTTGAAAGTTTTAAATTTTTTTCCAAAATCTTTTGTATATTACTATGTAGGGTTTGTAAAAAAAAAAATTAAAAAGGTAGGGTTTGAAATTTTGATCAAACCCTGCACTTTTTTTTTTTTTAAATTACAAACCCTACCTTAGATTTTTTGAAAAAAATGTACAATGAGAATGAATGAACAACAACGAATGAATGTATTAATTTTTTGTATTTGTAATGTCTTATTGCAGCAACCTTCACTTTCTTATTTGCCTCAAGTTTCAAAAAACTATCATACAATGTCTTCTTCTAGACCCCCAATTAGAAAGGACCTGCTGTAACCTTTTTCACACATTGCCCCATTGCAAATGGGAACCCTCTCCTTTCCTGCTTTCTAGGGTTTTGTGACCTTCAGGCATCAGTATTGCCAAGATTGTTAGTTTTGAATGGCCTGAATTTTGAACGGTTTGAGTCTTGAGGATTGAAAGTTAGTTTTTGCAAGCCTAGACACCGTCAAAGTGCCCAGAAACGCCAAAGGACAAAGAACGCAATTGATTTGAGCGAATTCAGACAACTTTCTATTTTTTGGAAAGATTTTTTTTTTTGCGTTTTCCCATTTTTTAGGAAGTTTTGTTTTTGGCATTTTTAGCTCAATCCCTAGGATGGCTATTTTCAGAAAGTTTTCCCTATTTTTAGGGATGTCTGCTTTTTTCTTTTTCGGAGTGGGGATCTAGGGTTTGCACTGGTACCACTAGCTTGCATCAATTGCAATCAAAAAATTTCAAGTTTTGACCCAAAAAGCTAAGTTCCTACATTTTAGGGGTCATGGCGCTTCAGATGGGTTACCTAAGTATGGATTTCGAATATCATGTTAATCTGGCTAAAATTAAAGAAGTTATCAAATTTTGAAGTTTTTTGAGTATTTCTCCAAGTTTGGCTAATCATGTTTGGTGGTGAATGTTATGTCAGGAGCTTCACAAAGTCCGCCCTCATGGAAGGGAAGCGTGGTTATGACCTTCCAAAAGTCCACCCTACTACAAATGAAAGGTTCTCAAATATTAGAAAGTCCGCCGAAGCATTGGAACATGAGCCAAGAAGTCCACCCTCCAAAGTGCCCATGTTTGACTAAGTCCACCCTACTCTTGATAGCATTGGATCATGAATCAGAAAAAGTCCGCCCTACTTTGCAATCAGCAGCACCTAAGATGGAAAAAGTCCGCCCTCCTAAGATCATGGATCAAATAAGGTCCACCTTGCAATGAAAGATTAAGGTTTCTCAAGTTTCTCAAAGTCCGCCCTAGGGGTGAGTCCAAAGCAAAAGCATAATCATGTTCCTCTTGAAGTCCGCCTTGAGGCAAAGTGTCATCAACCCCTCCAAAGTCCGCCCTAAGGCAAGATAAGAAGCAAGTAAAAAGTGCATAAGTCTCACAAAGTCTGCCTAAGGAGATGCTAAGTGATGTGTGAACATGAGAAAGTCCGCCCTCCTACAAAGACCAAGTGCATAAGGCAAGGAAAGTCCGCCCCATGATGGAGAACAAGACTCACAAAGTCCGCCATGTGCAAGAAGGAGAGAAGCCATTCAAGTCCGCCCTTGGTCAACGAATATGGTGCATAAGAGGAACAAAGTCCGCCTTGAAGGTGATGGCAATGGGTCATGAAGAGATGAACAAAGTCCGCCCTCCTTGGTTCTTGGAGTTAAGAAAGTCCGCCTAACCTGCATAAAGTTCCTATACATCATAAAGTCTGCCTTCATAGAGCTCAAGATCAATAAAGTCCGTCATGAGTAAGGTACATGCAGTTAGTAAAGTCCACCTTGGAGGTATTGAGAAAAGAATCAAGTGAAGTTTACCTTGAGGATGAGGAAATATGGCTAAGTGTATGAAGTGGTGCCAAGAATCAAATCAAGTCTGCTCAAGAAGTAAAACATATGGTGCATGACATCAAGAAAGTCCGCCTAACCTGCAAGTCTATAGTGCTTAACTTCAGCAAAGTTCGCCCTGCTGTAGATGAAAGGTTCAAAGATGACAAACTCCGCCCTCAAGCAATGAGCCATAAAGATGGATGAAGTCCGCCCAAGGTGGTGAATATAAGATGGTGCCCAACTCTCAAAAAGTCCGCCCTACATCAGCATGAATGGTGCCTAAGATGAGTAAAGTCCGTCTAACCTGCAGGTTTATGGTTCCTAAGTTGGAGAAAGTCCGCCCTATGGTTAAGACCTCAAGCATGTGATGGTTCCCAACCTTCAAAAAGTCCGCCCGAGGTGATAAATGATGGTTCCCAACCTTCAAAAATTCTGCCCAAGGTGATAAATGATGGTTCCCAACACTCAAAAGTCTAGCTTATCTTTGATAGAGGTTGAAATAAGTCCAACAAAGTCCGCCTTGGGGTATGAAGCAATAACAAGAATGGTGCACGAGTCTCCTCAACCTCGCCCAAAGAGAAGGGTCATGAATGTGGCAAAGTCCACCTTGGAGCTGTTAGGAAAGGTTTTGAAGTCTGCCCTACCTCAAGTGCAAACAGAAACAAACTTCATGAAGTCCGCCCAAGTGAATGAGAATAACATGGTATCAAGGAAGTTTGCCCTTGATCAAGGTTTTGGATGATGGTTGAACGCGATGAATGTCTGAAAAGATGAACTTTAGATCGCATCAATTCATATTTGTGAGGAGTTATCTAGAGCTTTTCACCCTCCTCTCACGCAACATAAATTGGCAGCTAAAGGCGAGATCATCACAAGAAAACACAAATGGAGTTTCAGGCCAATTTCAAAATTGAAGACAAGTCCACGAGCAAGGTTCGTCCAAGCATAAAGATGGCCAAAATTTGGGTAAGTATGGGAAGAGCTATTATGACAAAGGCTTAGAGGAATTCTTCTCCGAATTCAAGGCATCAAGAAAGAAAAGTCCTCAGACTTGATGAGAAGGATTTCAGACTTCTTGGGGAATTTCATCCTATGGAAGCGATCAAGACAACTTCTTGAAGGATTTCATCTCCTGAAGAGTCAAAAACAAGCTCCCAACCAGAATCACATGGTGACAAGAAGAATCAAATTTCCATACTTAGAAAATCTCTTCACACAAATTGGAGAATTCGGAGAAGACATCCAACACGCTGAGGTGGCGCCTCATCATCTCCAACCAATCAGATTGTTCTGAGTCAACATGTACAGGTTCAATGAACCTAACTTATCTAGAAGCTTCTAGAAGGGCACACTTCACAATGCAACAACCTTCTATTTTTATTGTTGGTTCATATTTAGCAAGAAGGACAAGTGTCCCCAAATGTAATTTTCTTATTGGTTGAGGGGTAGTTAGTTTTGGGAAACCCTAATTAGGGTTTTTATCTTTCAATCTAGGCCCTTGATCACTGTTTGATCTCGGTCGTTCATTGTTTTCTGGAAAACTATATAAGGCTACCTCCTCTCATTTGGAGAGTGTGAGGTTTTTGATATATTGTTGTGTGAAGGTCATTTTTCAAATAATACATTGCATGTGCGCTTTCTCTTAAGGCTTTGTAATCTTTGTTATTTGAGTGATTAGCATGGTTTCAATTTCCTCAACACATTAATTAGAAGTTAATTTAGATTTGCTTTCAAAGTTGTTAGAGTTGAATGAAGGATTTGATAAGTATTAATTAATGGTGTATCTCTGCTCATACTTTTGGTGAAAGGATGATTTCCATTTCACTGTGCAAAGTTAGTCTGAACCTATCCCCTGTGTATGCCAAAACTTCGATCATAAGCACAACCCATTGAAGATTGCACCCACTTTGTGTAGTTGTCCTTAGCGTGGCGAAGCAAAGTGTGGTTTCTCAAGAACACCTAGTTAATACCGTCTCCAAAATTCCTAGGTTTAGATCAGCTTTCTTAACCCTATCCCCTTTTTCCCTTTTTAAAAGTCTAAATCTCGGAAAATCAAAAAAAAAAGAAGAGAGAGAGCTTGAAATTGACTAATTTATCTAAGTCCAGAAGCTTGAAAGACATTTGTAAAGGTAAGTCCCCCTTGAGATTTTCAGCATACACTACCCAAGTAGCTATCCCACTAAAATTGTTTGTTCGCACATATAGACCTTGGAATCAGCAGTGATTTTTCAGGAGAGGATAGAATACCTTTGGGTATCTTATTCTAATGTTTGGTAGATGATAAAACAGACACCAACAGGACCCCGCTTGGAAATTTCACAAAGATTTTCCTAGGTAAAAAAAGGGGCAAACAAAATGTATGTTTTGCAAAACAATATTCCATGGAGGCATTTATAGATTGAAATACCATATTGTTGGTGTGTGTGGCCATGATGCCGACCCATGCACTGAAGCAATGACTGAGGCCATACGCGAGTGCTATGTAATGGTTGAAGCAATTGAAAACAAAAAGAAGCAAAAGGATGATCTTGCGGCCATTGGAAGTGGGACAATTTTAGGTTGTGTTGGAGGGCCTTCTTCCATGCCTCCATATCGTCCCACTCACCATGCTACTGCTGGTGCTAGCGCTTCTGCTTCTACAAGTGCCGCTACTCATGTTCCTAGCACTACCAGTGGTAGTGGGAGTGTTAGCATTGGACCTAGAATTCGTAAATCTAGGTTGGATACCTTCTTTGCGCCTCGTACTACTCCTGGGTCCCAATAGTCGCTTGAGAGCATGGGTTGGAACAAGGAGGTCCATGATGCCGCTAAAATGGTAGTTGGCAAGTTTTGGGTCTATGGCAGTGTTCCATTCTTTACAGCCGGGTGAATGTTTTATGTTTGATTGTTTTAATTTTATTACTTTGATTCTTCGTTTTATTTTTTCCCATACATACTACATAGTACATACTTAACTTATCTCATTTATTTTATTTGCGACAGGTATCCTTATCGGCAAGAAATGGTTGATGCCCTTACCATATGCGGGGCGGGGTTCAAAGCCCCTTCTGAGCCTGATTTGAGGGGATCCATTTTGATTGAATTGGTGAATGATGTGAAGAGGGAATTAGGTGAACAGCGCCAAATATGGAGCACTAAAGGTTGCACCATCATGACTGATGGTTAAACGGATAGGAGAAATAGAACTCTCCTTAATTTTCTCGTTTCTTCCGTAGGTGATTGATTAATTTTAGTTTCATTTAGTCATTAATTTTTTATTTTTCATTTAACGATTTATAATTTATTGAATGATCATTGATCTTGCTTTATTTTTTTATTTCAGGGGGCACCGTTTTCATCAAGTCCGTTGATGCCTCCGCAAATTGCAAGAATGCCACATTCCGATGTGAGAAAATAGAGGAGGTGATCGATGAGGTGGGTGAGGAGAACGTGGTGCAAGTGGTGACCGACAATGCAGCAAATTATGTTGTTGCAAGTAAACTTTTGATTACAAACTAATTTTGTTTGCAAATTAATTACTATTTTGTAACTTCATTAATTACAATACAACAAATTATGTTGTTGCAGGTAAACTATTGATGGAGAGGCACCCATCTATAGTTTGGACTCCATGTGCCGCCCATTGCATTGACCTCATGTTGGAGGATATTGGAAAACTCCCATGGGCTAAGAGATGTGTAGAAAGGGCGAGAAATGTTTGCAAATTTATATATAATTATTCATGGGTGTTGGCTCTTATGAGACAATACACAGACCAGAGGGAGTTAGCTCGTCCTGGAATCACCAGATTTGGCACAAACTTCATTACATTGCAGTCCATGCTTCGCTGTAAGGTGGCCTTGAGATGTATGGTTGTTGGTGAGGAGTGGTCTTCCTCATCCTATGCTACTACCCCTGCAAGGATAGATATGGTAGACTGCATTTTTTATGAGGGAGGCTTTTGGAACCCTTGTGATGAGATAGTGAAGGTAAATTTTTTATAAATTCTACAATTTAAATTTTTGTTTTATAAATTATTCATCATTTTCTCTTATTTGCTCATTTTTCTAAATTACACAATATTTTCAATTTTGCAGTTTGTTAAACCCTTGGTGGTTCTCTTGCGAGTTGTGGATGGAGAAAAGTCCGCAATGGGCTACATATATGAGGGCATGGATAGGGCAAAGGAGGCCTTCAAATCCATCTATGGAGGAGATGAGAGCAGGTATTGTCCCATTTGGGAGATCATTGATAGGAAATGGCATAATCAGCTTCATAGGTCCATCCATGCAGCAGCCTATTATCTGAATCCGGCATTCCATTTTAGCCCTACTTTCAAGGTTGATGAGGAGGTCCTTGATGGGTTGTACTCAATCATGGAGAAGATGGCACCTACTGGTTGTACTCAGACCCAACTTATGCGAGAGTAAACAGTTCTCAAATGCAAAAGGGGAGACCTTCTCTCATCCTATCGCCAAAGAAAGTAGGACAACTATGATGCCAGGTAAAAATACATTCTAAGGCTTAATTTTAGTTTTATTGTATATTGTTAAACGAGATTATGAGAGTCGAGGACTCAAGAGTGAGACTGATTTTATTTATTTTTCTCATTTCAAACTCAAATAATTGGTGGAACTTTTTTGGCCCAAAGACACCAAATATTCAAAAGTTGGCCATTCGCATCTTGAGCCAACCATGCAATGCATCTAGTTGTGAGCGCAATTGGAGTATGTTTGAGCACATACACTACAAGAGGCGCAATAGATTATTTGTGGAGAAGATGTATGATCTTGTCTTTGTTCACTGCAACCTCTACCTGAGAATGAGAAAGAATGAATTAGCTGACATCTCCCCTATCATTCTAGATGAAGTTGATCCTGAAGCAAAGTGGGCCACTGAAATAGAACTTGTGGCTATCTTTAGTGATGATGACACTGATTGGGTCAACCAAGTAGATATAGAGGCTGAGGCTGTATCCATGGCAGAGGAGGAGCAGAGAGCACGAGCAGAGACAGAAGAGCCAGAGGCAGATAGTGACACAGATATTCCTGATGTTGGTGAGGTTGGCATGGTGTCACAGGGAGAGGCTATGGCTACCGAATCATCCAAGACCTACCTTAGACGCCTTCGCAGGGGGTCGGGGTCGGGGGATGCAGACTCCTCTGAGCCATAGACTTGTAGTTGTATTTACCTTTGGTATTTGTATGGAACATTTGATGATGATCATATGATGACATGGATTTTTTATTCCATGAGTTTTGTAATATTGTATACATTTGACAATATTTATATATCTATGTTTGTTATTTCCTTCAGCTACAATTTTCGTTTATGCTTATGTGATTGATGTATACTTGTGTATGTAATCAAATGAGCCGAGTTTGATGATGTTATTGTGTCTTTAAGGTGAATTTAATAAAGGGTGCATGAAACGAGTTTTAAATCTTTAAAAATCTCTAAATTTCTTGAGTTTTTCACTTTGCTGAGTCTAGCCGAGTCTGACTCCGAGTCCCGAGTCCGAGTCCGAGTCCGAGTTCCGTTTCTTTGATATATATATATATATATATATAAATCATTAAGCAAATTCCAATCAGATAAGTTTAAATAGGATGATGTTATCAAACAAATATCAATTAAAACATTTAAGACATAGTTAGCAATTAATAACTTATAGTTATGATTAGACAATAACAAACATTTATTAAGAAGTATGATTAAGGGAAAGGATATTAAGTAAATTAACTAATAATATTTAGTGGAAGACATGGCTGTTAGGGAATACCATTCGTAAAAGGCATTACTCTTGGCACTGGAACTATTCAATACGTATTTAGAGAGGGAAGCAGCACGGTTATAGAGGTATGTTTAATATATGAAGTACAATAATGTTCTTATGCAGAAATTTTGATAATTATATAAATATTAATAATAATATAATAATTATAATTATTATAATAATTTTTGGAGCCTGTTCTGCAGTATTATATAATAAACCATATTATAGGTAATCAATAAATAGGTAGTTAATAAATATATAAATAATTTATAATATAATATAATTCATTAATTTGTTTATTTAAATGTTCAAATCAGACTAAAGATAATATATTTGTATATATAATAATGATGTAATATCAATAAGAACATATACAGATACATACACACATACACACACACACACATATATATATACATAATGTCTTATAGTTATGATTAGACAATAACAAACATTTATTAAGAAGTATGATTAAGGGAAAGGATATTAAGTAAATTAACTAATAATATTTAGTGGAAGACATGGCTGTTAGGGAATACCATTCGTAAAAGGCATTACTCTTGGCACTGGAACTATTCAATACGTATTTAGAGAGGGAAGATAGAATATCTGGCAGCACGGTTATAGAGGTATGTTTAATATTTGAAGTACAATAATGTTCTTATGCAGAAATTTTGATAATTATATAAATATTAATAATAATATAATAATTATAATTATTATAATAATTTTTGGAGCCTGTTCTGCAGTATTATATAATAAACCATATTATAGGTAATCAATAAATAGGTAGTTAATAAATATATAAATAATTTATAATATAATATAATTCATTAATTTGTTTATTTAAATGTTCAAATCAGACTAAAGATAATATATTTGTATATATAATAATGATGTAATATCAATAAGAACATATACAGATACATACACATATACACACACACACACATATATATATACATAATGTCTTAATCAGACAAATAACAATATTTGAGGAAGAGTTCGTTAGATAATAATGTTCTTATGCAGAAATTTTGATAATAATAATTTTTGGAGCCTGTTCTGCAGTATTATATAATAAACCAAATTATAGGTAATCAATAAATAGGTAGTTAATAAATATATAAATAATTTATAGTATAATATAATTCATTAATTTGTTTATTTAAATGTTCAAATCAAAATAAGGATAATATATTTGTATATATAATAATGATGTAATATCAATAAGAACATAGACATATACATACACACACACACACACATATATATATACAAAATGTCTTAATCAGACAAATAACAATATTTGATTGTAAATCTGGAAGAGTTCATTAGATAATAAACAGACAGAAGAATTATGAATGACAAAATTAATTCCCTAGTATAGGGAATGAACAATTTAATAATTGATAATCCAATTGGACTATGGAATATCCCTGATTTGGTTCATGTTAAGATGGAAGTGTTTCCTAATCAATCTAGTTTAAGCCATAAGTATATGGAAATAGATTACTTATGATTAAATCAGGCCTAAACTTAGTAGGGGACATTACATTGTTTATGTTTTATCAATCTTAAACTATCCTAGGGAATGCTAGCTCAATCTTAAACTATCCTATGTACCACGATTGCAAGTTTCTCATTGTGATCTTCCACCATGGACTTGCATTTTTCTAAACTTGGCCGTCACTAGTTTTAAGCCTCTACTGTGACTTTTTGACTTCAACTTAAAATTCTGTTGTGGTGTCATCAATAGTTGCTAGCTATTGACTTACTTAATCTATCTCACAATCGTTCTCTGCATGTTCTATTATAAGAATTTGTATTTCTTTACCCTTCACAGCAATTTCTTTTCTCGATGTGCCATTATCTTCACTATCTCTTGTCAACAGTCAAACTTTTCCCATGTAATTTATTCATTTTCAATATATGCTAGCTAGCCTTTTTATTGTGGCTTAAGATTCAGTCTTGTCTCCAAGAAATTCCTATTTAAATAATTTTTCTATAGTTTCATTATTTATGATTTACAACACCATTATTCGACATTACAAGATCTTTTATTATTTTGAAAATGTCATCCACACAGAAAAATTCAAAAGAGGTTGTGAATAGTGCCCTCCATTCATCTAATAAAAAGAAAGATGAAACTGCTGAATAGTGTGATACTGACTCCTCCTTGATCGTGAACATTAATATCCAATGCATTGTTCAAACTTCAAAGAGAACAGCATTACCAAAAGTATGCAACGCTAAACCCGAGTTGCAGAATCATCTCTTCCACGTAAACTATCTGACCTCAACATCATGATAATCTAGTTCTCAAGTCAATTTCTATAAGGAAATGATGCCATCGGATATGTCAAAATCTCTTGATAAGAATACGATCTCTTGTTTGCTAAATGCCAAGTAATCCCCAAACAGCCTTCTCATTTCTAAAAAGTTGTGTTGGGGAGCTTTTCCTCAGACCTTAAGTCCTTCATTATCTCCTCGAAAATAACATAACTTTATCATTTTCCTTGGCAATGCTACATAAGATGAAACAAATCAATAATCTCATATTAACCTTTTTCATCCAACTCTCATCTTTCTTCCTTGTCAATACACTTAAACAGTTTGTAGTGGTACCAATTATTTATAAAAAAATTCCATGTATATTAGTTACTCTTAAACATTTTAGCTTTTGATAATGTCTTTTCAAAAAACTTGTTCGCTTCTTACATGCATTTCCTTGTCATTTGTTTTTGTGAAAATGTTATAGACTTTTTAAGAAAGCTTATAGCAATGGATATGTCAATACGAGTTTAACTACCAACTTATACTTAAAAAAAGGATTAATAAGGTATTGTTGCAAGTCCTATATAATATCTTTCAATATTTCATAAATTTAAAACGTTCTTTCTTCTTTTGTCACAAGCCTCCATGCAGTGAAATGTAATTTCAAAGGAACCCAAATAGCATTAAAATCAATTCTAAATCACAAAATACAACAACAATTAAGATAAGGTGAAAATGGGGTCAAACCGTCATGAAATCCATCGAAAACAATGTATGTTGGTCTCCTTGTCGTGTAGATTTGCCCAACGATGTTGATTTCGATGTGTGCTCACAAGAATTTCAGCAGCATAACGGTGCTCTTAGGTTCAAAATACCATGTGATGATATATTATGAAAAAAATGGCTAAGTATTAATAGTATGAATGAGGGAAGAATGCAATGGTGGGTTGAGATTGATTGATGGAGATCAATGGTGGAGGATCAATTGGTTCTCTCAAGGTATGTGATTATATATTATGAGAAAAATGGCTGAGAGTTGATAGTATGATTGAGGGGAGAATGCAATGGAGGGTTGAGATTGATTGATGGAAATCAATGGTGGAGGATCAATTGGTTATCTCAACGCATGAAAGGTTGCCAAGTGGCAACATGGGAGAGGATGTGAGGAAGGTGGTGGCTGAAGGAGTACACTTGGAGTATGGACAAGATCTTGCCATAAAGGCATTTCTTGTCCATACACTCCAAGAGTAGGGGAGAAAAAGAATAAAAATATTTAAAATACCTTGATGTGACAACTTGGCAGAGGACCCATGGGGATTGCCTTCCCAAAAGGAAAAAGCCTTTAAGGTTGATTGGGCAAGTTAGGAAGCCATTTACAGCAAAAGTGTCACCCCTTCTTGGATTAGGAATGTGCAAATCTTTAGGGATGAATTAAGTGAGATTAAATGTGGGATTAAGGTGCAAGCGTGAAATGTTGGAGGATTTGACATTTGGAGAGAGAATGAGTGGGGAATTGAAAATTCACTTTAATTCCATTTGGAGGAAAAAAGGATAAATGAAATAAATAAAATAAATAAGAGGATTTCTTTAATTCAATAGATGAAGTGGGCTATGGGGGTATAGTCAACTAAGTAAATTAATTAAATTAATTACCTAGGGGAATAGGCTAAAAAGTAGAAGAATATCAAAAATTAATCAAATAATAACGAATTATTTAATTCATGGGATAGTGGAAATAAATGAATTAAAGGATAAATCGACCAAATGTAAATAGACAATTTTAAGTGTCTACAAAGCCAAACAAGATATCTTATTATCTTTCCATCTCTTCTTCTTTCTCTTTGATTTCAATTTTAAACTTGTCAAGCTTAATCCATACTTCTTTTGCTGGATAAATTTTCATACCCCTTCTCGAGCTAAACTCTAATGTCCATCACTACTTTCCCTCAGCCTTAATGGATAAATTTATAACACATAAGTTTCATAAGCTTTATTTAAGGCTTCAAGGAACTTATTATGTACTGCTACTTCAATTTCCATGTATAATTTCAATGACCTTATATCCTACTAGTTCAACCTAATTTGTGCTTCATTGGCGTAGTTGAATCCAATTCAAATCAACAACTCTTTTTCTAAGTTGTCGGTTCCGGTTCAAGCTCAGGTTCCAGTTCAAGATTCGGGTTCGCGGGTTTGGCCAAAAAAAATTTGGGGCTTTTGGGTTCATTCGTACAAAAACATATAAAAACAAAAAATATATACATATATGCAGCAGTAGTTAAGTTCAAAATACACCATCATATATTAAAGTTTTAGTTCAAATAACATAGCAAAACAATAAATACACCACCATTCTTGTATGAGCAAACTTCTGGAATAGATTGTGTGCGAGTTTTTGGATCAACATTTCAGATCACACTCTGATCCATCAACTCGCATACAATCTTTTCCAGAAGTTTGCTCACAGAAGAATTTTGTGGGTTGTGAAAATCTCATATCAACAAATACATCACCATATTAATGTTTTAGTTCAAAAATAATAATGTCAAGCTACAACAATCAGCCATCACTGAACAAATATCATATGGGTCATCAAAAATATCATCATCATCCTCCATCAATCTTCAAAAATCAATCTTCAATCTTCAACTCTCCTTGAGCAATGGCAAGCAAAAAACGAAGTTCAGCAATGGAGCAAAGAAGTTATGTTTTTCATTCTATTGTGCAAAAATGAAGTAGGTTTTACCTTTTCAGTGTTTTAAGACATGAAATTAGGGTTGGGGGGTCAAATTTGCCTTTTCGGCATTTAAAAAAATCAACAAAAATGTCTTTTCCGCCAAATTCCTGACAGGTTCTGCGAAATTCATTAAAATTCCTCCCAGGTTCTTTTGGGTTCGGCAGGGACGAACCCACAGGGTTTGGGTCGGACCCTATCTAGACCCAAGGAGAACCGAACCTGGACTCTGACCGGGACCTGAGGGATCCTAGTGAAGAACCCAGCAACTTAGCTCTTTTTTAATCCTTTACACCATTGAATTTTTGTCAACAGCGATTGTTTAAGCTTTTCATTTTTTGCATTTTCCTCATTCATCTGTTCAGTTATTGCTTTGAGGCATCCTTCCTTCATCACTGGTCCTTGATTCTTCTTTTGAACTATCTTAACAGATGAATCGTTGTCTACCATTCTTAAATGTCAAACTTTTTTGTAAAATTCAAGAAAATCTCCTTAATGCTTTCAACTATGAGTAACATGGCAGAGAATTGTAACAATCATTTAGTGCTGCAATATAAAATTTGGAATTCAATATAATAATGATTTTCCAGTAAATGGAATGTTTCATTCACTAATTGTACTCCTTTGAGATTTTCAGTTGGAATATGCATATGGATTTCTGGATTAGTGTCGATACAGTCATGTGTCAAGGAGACCAATAGAGACAGTAGCATTTCTACTCTGAAAAGATACAAAGTTTAATGGGAGAGATTGCTTAGCAAGAAAGATGGGGAGCTCACAAGAACATCATTTTCAGTCATATGTGTCAGCTGTCAAGTAGATTGATAGAGACAGTACTTTGAAAAGATACCCAGATTTATGGGAGAGAGTGCTTAACAAGAAAGATGAGGGGCTCACAAAGAAACTCATTTTCTCCTTTTTGGAGAATTAGTATGCATCCATTTGTCAAACTAAACAATTTCTAAGTAGTGGGACTCTCTGTAGTGTAATAATACTTCGATATTTTGTAATGTCCCCACTTTGAAATTGAATTTAATAATAAATAATAATAATAATAATAATAAAATTAAAATATAAAAGAATATAATTAAAATTAAATTGAGTTAATGAAGGGTCAAAAGACATGAAATGGAAACTTGTGACTCCCTCAACATGAGATATAAAAGGGAGAAGAGAACCTAGCATTTGGGAGGGGGATAATTTGGGAATGAGAAGTGCAGATCTGATTTAAATAAGTGCAGATTTGATTGTGAAAGGTTGTGTCCCTTTCTAAGGGCAGAAATAATGAAGAGTTGCACTCTTTCAAAGGGTGCTAATGGTGAAAGGGTGTGTCTCTTGCCAAAGGGCATACATGATGAAGAGATCTGACCCCTACCTCACATTGAGAGATATAAAGGAAAGGAAACAAAAGCATCTAGTGACAACACCATGGATCGGATCAGATCAGAACTGTTATTAAGTTACAGGCAGTAACATCCATGTTCTTGGTGGTATGCATGGGGATGTGCTTAATATATGAAGCCTGATAATGTTCTTATGCAGAATTTAATAGTAATATTAATATAGACTGCAATATGTATGACAGTCATACCTAATTTCGTGCATATTCATAATTCATGAGAATTTAGTATTCTCATAGCCTAGTTCTTGATATTTCTGCTAATTCCTATGGAGGATGGGAATGATTTGTGCAAATGGAAAGGCGGTCTAAATCCTCACAAGTCAGGCAATCCTGAGATGGGGTAAGGACAGGTATGCCAAAAACCTTGAAGAAGTAGTCCCAAGATGGGGTAAGGGCCTGCATCCGGAAACCTTGAGGGAGCCTGCTTGTTGAATGGGGTAAGGACGGGTATACCAGAAACCTTGAGGGAATAGTCCCAAGATGGTGTAAGGGCCTGCATCCGGAAACCTTGAGGGAGCCTGCTTGTTGATTGGTTAATCCCGAGATGGGGTAAAGACGGGTATACCAGAAACCTTGAGGGAATAGTCCCAAGATGGGGTAAGGGCCTGCATCTGGAAACCTTGAGGGAGCCTGCTTGTTGATTGGTCTCTAAGAGCCCTAGCACAATAATTTTTCTCTCCTCAGTTTGGGTTAGAGAAGTAACAGGGAAAAGACCTAGATATATAGGGTTATGAAATTGTATTATTAAGAAGTAAATGCCTAGTTTATAATATACAGTGATACAGATGGTTCATATTTTGACATTACTCTTCATTCGTGGTATGAGACTTACCTATTATTCCTGACGTGTAACACCAAGTGAGAATCAACTGTAAAATAAAACCTTATTACATTATCCAACTAGCTACTAACTGTGTATGTGATGGCTGAAGAAGCACAAAAAATCAGTCATTATATCTGGAAAAACTAAAAAATCTGAAAACCACCAAATCAAAAGACAAAACCACAGCTTTTGTTTTTTTGGTCATAAGCATAAAACATCTTCCCTTTTTGTCAACGTCTCTGAC
The DNA here is from genome assembly GCF_030272615.1 of Cryptomeria japonica. Taxonomy (NCBI): domain Eukaryota; kingdom Viridiplantae; phylum Streptophyta; class Pinopsida; order Cupressales; family Cupressaceae; genus Cryptomeria; species Cryptomeria japonica. Next base: position 705,887,110 of record NC_081409.1, on the reverse strand, counting down.
CTTAGTTGACTTCAAGTGTGAACTTCTATTGCCCTAAAATAAACATTCTTTATGAAGTTATTTACCACCCAATATTTAAGGATGCTAAGTAGGAAAAGAAATCTGTCATTTCTTCTCTTTTTCTCCCCAAATATCTTCACTTAAAAATATTTTTAAGTTTCTATTTTTTTATTAAACTCTCATTCTTATGCCTTTACAAACATGTCTACTATGGTTAAAATTAGGAATAGTAGAGTCATTGGTAGAATATATTGCATGCTGCTATCACAGATGAGACATAATTAGATCAATTTAAAGGTCCAATATGCCATGGTAAAGGGCGAGAAGAGCATTAATCTAGAGCAAAATCCCATCATATTATAGTATTATGCCACTGTCGTAAATGGCTTATACATTTTTAACATCAGATAAAACCCAACAGAAGCTAGAAAGGGCCCACAAGCATGAGACTGAGACCACCAAATATATTAGAACAAAAGAGCGAGGGAAAGCTAACACATCAACAGAAATTTGCACTCGACAGCCTACTTCCACATTGGCACAATGGTTGGTGGAGGTAATACCTCAGAAACCACCTATTTTAAGAGCTGTTGCCATAATGATGACCCGGGATTAAACTCAGCTAAGCTTCCTTCCCTGATAATTATCTGGCCGCTAATTAATTGAATGGACAACAGATGAAACCAGGTTGTTCTAGTAGTATTTAACTATTTTCTTAACATAAAGCAATCAATCGAAGCACAGCAAGCTACATAATGTCCGCCAATCTGAAAACAAGCTTTGAGGTGCAAGTCCTCGACATGCTATGTTACCATCCTTTGTCTATCTCAACAATACTTTCGATGTCGTTCCTTGCGGTACCCTTTAGCTTGCTGTTGTTATCTAGGTAATGTCTGTTAATTTATAAGCTATCTATAAAGAGGGCATCTTGCAAGGACAGATAATAGTCAAATTACTACTCCTTGTCCTCCCTCTGTAAGTTGGCACTGTATTACAGTTAAAACCCTTTAAACACCCAAAATTCGAACCATAGTTCAACAAAAAGCAGTTTAATTATAACCTCGACATTTAAAGTTATCTGTACAAGTGAGTGCGGTGTAGCCTTAAGTTGCCGCAGTTCGGTCACCTGAGGTGCTATATTCAAATCCCTTCGGCGATGAATCAATGCAAAAAAGCCAGTTATTTATTTTACATATGTTATTTCATAAGCATTGCAGAACATTAACAGCATTTATAAATGGCATACAATTTCTTTCTAAATTGCAGCGAAACCCAAACAGGGCTTCTGATTATCATATGCAAAATGAGAATGCTATGAGTAAAAACTGAAGTTTAAAAAAATTAAAAGTTAAAAAACGATCAAAAAGAAGTATTGAACACACAAAAACGAAAAACAAAAAAGGGTTATTTCATTGCGCAATTGAAGAGAAAAAGACGGAAAACACTTACCATATAGACAGCGGATTTGTGGCGGCTGAGAAATCGCGGTGAATCGTATCGTATAGAAAAAAATTATTCGGCTTTGATTCGTCTTGTTCAGCTTTGAAAACCCCAACGAAAAAATATGGGTGTACAATTGCAGTACAGGCGATGAATAATTAAAGCTCTTTTTAACAGACCGTTTATTAGCACCCGGTCATATGGAAGGGAGGAAAGCTGGTTGGAAAAGAAAGGAAACTACGCTGTGAAAAAGAATCTATCTGATCGTTGTTTGTGGCTGCGTGCTCCTTTGTTTGGAATAATTTGTTTTGCAACAATAAAAGTTCTTATATAAAAAATTTAATCTATGGATTCTCAAATTTCGTAGTTGCAATAATATTTTTAAATGACTTTTGGTATTGATTTATATAGTTTAATGTTATATGCTAATTTTTATTAAGAAATAAAAATTATTTTTCTTTCGAAACATAATTTAGTGAGTATTAGATATAATTTAATTTAATTAATTTAATTGAGAATTAAGGAAACAATTTCTGGATTTGATTGAGTGGTAATCCGAAATGTTGATGGTAAAAATCTTACACAATCAAATCCAAAAGTTGTTTCCTTAATTCTCAATTAAATTAATTAAATTAAATTATATCTAATACTCTCTAAATTATGTTTCCAAAGAAAAATAGATTTTATTTCTTAATAAAAATTAACATATAACACAACTATATAAATCAATACCAAAATTATTTTGATCATATTTTTAACTAGAGTTTAGAATCACTTAAATCTAGGTGTGTTAGAAGAAGATGATGAAATCTAAATTAGATCATTCTCGTAATTTATGTATGTTCAATTTCATACTCTTTTGGTGTGTTTTAGACCCATGTGGTATGGCTCTAAATTAGTGTATGTAGAGCTTTGATACTTGTAAAAAATACTCTCATAAACCCACACCTACAAATAAAAAACTTGGTGGTCTTGAAAAACATCATTGGAACATACTGTGCTAGGAGAGGAAGGTAACTAGATTCCCTTGCCTTAGTCAAGCCTTGTTGATTGATTTAATGATTTCTATAAAGTTGGAAAATGTACCAAGCAATCAGTGTAATTGACGACGGTGGAATTTAAGCTAGTGATGGGTTTGGGACTTGATTAGAAATGTAATGAATGATAGGGTGACCTAATGTGAGAACTAGGCTTTGATATTTATTGATTAATATAAAAAATAATTGATGTAGAACAAAGTTATGATAGAGACAAGAGTGATTTTAAATATTTTGGATATTGGTAGTGTAGACACCCTAAAGTTGACTGCTTGAATTTATTAAATAAACATTTTATTTAATTAATTTGAGTTCCTTCAACTCATTCTTCATACCTCAATAATTAATTAAATTATATTTAATTATCTATAAACCTTTCGTAATTAATTACATTTTAACCATTCCTCCTGAGAAGTTAATTAATTGAATTAAGTTAAATCCAACCTCAGTCTCATCCACATAAATTCTTCTATTCTCAATTAGTTAATTAATACAATGACTAGGTAACTAATGCATATTTTAATCCTCATTAACATTTTCTTCAATTTTAAATTCTTTCAAATCCCCAAACTTGTAGTCATGTGGCATGTGTCCTCCAAGCCCTCATAAATGCTTGCATGCACATGTCACTTCCACTCTGCCAACTCATCATTTGACCAATTATTTTATTGGTTTCTTGCACAAGTGTGAGAATGCTCTTCCCAATAGAGCCACCCTACACTTTCCTCTTTTCTCCATTTTTCACCTTTCCAATCCTACACCTCTTACATTTTTCCTCTTTTGTTTCAATTTGTCGTCTCCTTTACAGTGCTTCCCAAGATGTGCTCACACATGTGTGAGCACACCTTGCTCTCTTCCCCATGACAAATGCCATTCTCACATTCTTCCACCTTATGATATTTGTCACAAGGCTAAGCCTTCAACCCTCTTGCCACCTTTTCGCATTCAATCTCAACCCTTCATGTCATTTTGCATCTTAGCCCTCCATTCTTCCATTGAAAAATCTGTAAATTAAAGTTTCCTCCTTCATCCACCATCACTTGAATTCATTTCATCCTTATGCCAATATTTTAGTTATAGAATCATTAAGGTTATGTTGCTTGGAGAGCAATGCACATCTAGCTAAGTCAAGAGAAAATCAAGTGAGTTGAGTGCATCACTTTAGCTCAATCACGGAGAGTGAAGTTACAAGCATTTGAATTTGTTTTATGTTGTTTTTATTACCTTTTCATGTTTTTATCTTCATCATTTTCTCTCCTACATTTTGGCATGTCTAGTGGGACCTATGTCCCTAAATATCAATCAAAATTTTAAGTTGGTGTGTGATTTATCAAGTTTCAAGTTGTCATTTAGCATTTGCACAATATGATTGAGCACCTCCACCTATGGGGTTGGCACAATAGTGTTTGTGCTATTTAGCACTTGCACCCTACACTTTAGTGCCTCTACCTCACTCTAATCATTTATATTTTGCTTGTGTCTGTTCTATTTTTTATTGGTTTTTTGGCTAAAATAATTATTACAATTGCCTACCTTGTTTTCTTGTTGATAAAAAAATTAAGTAAATTGTAGGAAATTGATAAATGGCTTTACAGGAACCATTTTTTAGCACTTGAGACTTGTGTTGTAGAACCTCTGCTAATCTAGTGTTCTATTTTCTTTTGCTTTTGTCTTTCTATTAGTTTAGTTCCTGCACAAGATAGATTAGCACCAGTGTAGGATAGTTTAGTTCTTATGCCAATCTATTTAGTGCTTAGACCCTTTAGCATTTTCACTTTGTGATTTGGTACCTGCACTATTTTCAGCTGTCTTTCTTGATTTTCTAACCACTAATGAGTTGTGTAGTTGTATAACACCTATCAAAGAGCTTATTTGGCAACTATTAACTAATTTTGTGCAAGTTTCACTTGTCAATGTCTTTTTATTTTACTAGTTTAATTGCACTAAAATTAGAGTAGTTGGTTAATGAACTTGTTTGTCATGTTTGGAAGGTTTGCAATTGGTGTATGCTCTCCCCTTGCGCTCTATGCAAACTTGGGTGATAAAAAACCTTGCAAACTTTTATTTTATGATTAGATTAGATCTCAAGGGTCACTTATTTTGTGTGTATACCATCCCTTTGTGATAGTGTGAACTTAGGTGATAGAAAACCCCTAGTGTTGTCTCACCCATTAGGAGGCGTGCTTGGGGTTTCATCACCCCTAGGGATGACCTTAAGCACGTGTTATCGACATGCTATAAAAAGGGGTGAGAACAAAATTTGTAGCCCAATATAGTCACATCATGTCTAGAAAATTCCCAATCTTGGGTGATCACAAGATACAGATGCAAGTTTAGTCCAAGCAACTTAAGTATCATTCCTGACCCATGCTTGTGATGGACTAATATTCACGGTCGTGCCTTGTGTACATTGCATATTTAGATAACTCCCCTAGATATCTTGTAAAGCCTATCTTAAGAAATTTTGGTCATTTTTCCTTGAGGTGCACTAATACTAAGGAGATAAAGTGCTCACATTATGTCTCTACGTGATGAGATAGAGCTAAATTTGGGCAAGGTTAGTCCTCTAAGGTAACGAGTGTAAGATGGTACATGACCTTGTATTCCTTAGTTATCCATCTATGTGGTAATATTATACTAAGGGGATGGATGTTGTCATTCTACTAGAGTGAAAATGGATGTTAGCCTTGTGATTCCACAAGGATTAACAAACCCACTTGATTAATTTTAGGATTGTACAAAGTGTTTAGCATTTTTTGTGTGATAAACTAGGATGAGTCATTTATCCTTATTACCCTGAAAGATTAGAGTTAGCCATTTTGTCTTTGTGTTTGATATCTCTTGCTAAAAAACCTCAAAAAAATCACATCCACTCGGTGTCTCAAATTAGCACTTTCCCTAGTTTTTTTTAGCACTTGCACTTATCATTGGAGTCCTCTTAGTGCCTACACTATTTCAATGCCTCCAATTATTTCATAGCATCTATGCTAGTCTTTTCAACATTTGTATTGGTCCTTTTAGTGCCTACATTATTTTAGCACCTCTAGCTTGCATCTCATCACTTGCGCTAGTTTGCACCAAAAAAACCTACAAACCATACTCCAAAAAATTTGAATAGAGGTTGTTAAAATAGACCACTAGTAACCTTAGGAAAATCCATTGAAATTATCACCCCATCCCCATTTTATCCTCAATAAAATTAGACCAAACTTCCATCTATCATAGTCCTCATTTCCTAAACCTCATTAGCATCTATTAACATTTCACTATCAACAAAGATCATCCGATAACCTACATTTTGGACATAGGAAAATATGCAATCCTAAAACAATTAACTTTCATCCATCAATCAAAGTCTCAAAAATCCAAACCCAAAAAGATCAAAAAATAGCAAAAGCTTGTCTAGATCCTCAATATTTTCCATCCCTAACTTTGTGTAATAGTGCTTAATAACTTGTCTATCTTAATTACTATATTTATTTATCCCACATTAAGTTTGGATAAATTAACTTGGGACTTTGACAAATCCTAAGTTAGTGACATCCAAATATCCTAATCCAATTTTTATTGGGAACTTGACTATCCCAAGTTAGAAAGGATTAAATCCCAAAAATAAAAACTCCTTAGGGATCTAGATACCCTCAAATTTATTGTGGCCTTAGTCCATCAAAAATCCAAAAATTAAAAAAATCAAAAATCAAAATCAAGTTCATCCTCCAATCACTTTCACAAAAGTTAAAGTCCAAACATCTAGATTACAAACATCCACTTTCCAAAACCACACCAACTTCACAACACAAAATATTCCAAAACACCAACCAAAATTTCAACATCATTTATACACCAACCCTTTTAAACCTCCAACCTCCCCATGTCAACTTATAATATCAACCAACCACCAACATCAACATTATACCAATTTCAACATCCATATCAAATTCCCACATAAACCTTTCAATATTTAACATTAGGATCAACCTTGCACCAATTACCAACATCAATCTTATACCAATTCCAACATCCATATAAAATTCCCACATAAATCTTTCAATCTCCAACATTAGCATCAACCTTATACCGACCTTATCAAACATCAACTTCACATCAAACTTTATAAACCTCCAAACATAAACCCTCCACAGCCACACTAGCTTACCACATACACCTTCAATATCATTACATCAACCTCCAACCAAACACAATAGGGTTACCTTTGAATGGTATACACAAGATCTCAATACAAAAAGATCATGGAATCCAATCTCAACTAAACTACATTGGAGATTTCCTAATTGGGATGACAAAAAAATCAACCACAATCACCACATGGATAAAAACCTTTTGTAGATCAAGCCAAAGCCTCCCCTAGATTGAACACATTCATACAAGACCCCTAAAACAAAAAATTCTAGGCAAACTCATAAAGGTTAACCAAGATATCCTTTTGTTGGAACTTATCCAAAATGGGGCTAAACTTCGACAATTTTTTCACATAACACAACTCAATAATGCATCCAACATAGGAGATCCATCAAACAACCCCAACCAAACATTACAAACCTCACAAAACATAGTCAAACACATCCTTGCACAATAGCATACCCTCAAAAACCACACATATAAGTACTCATCCAACTATACCATCCACACCCTCAAATAATACAACCAATTTAATAACACAAACTTCTCTCCCACCCATAAGTACCATTCGTACTTCAAACCCATCCCGCATAGGAACATCACAACCAACATCCTACCAATACATAAACCCATCATCTTCACAAAAAACTACCACTCACCTCCAAAATATTTCAAACTAAAACATGCAACATACATCTTCATAGCAAAACATCTAACATTTACAATACATACCCCTCCATAACCAACATTATCAACACAACCAACAATCCAAAAACACATACAACATCTCAACACCAAATCAATTCCAAGATATGAGAAATATACTCCAAAACTTACAAGAATGACATCAAAAAAGAGATATTCCTTCAAGGACATATTTCCCTATCCCTTTGACAAACATATCACCATGATCCATTTTCCTCAAAATTTTGAAATACCTAAATTCGACAAGCACAAATAAAAAGGTGATCCCAAGAAAAATAAATATCAAATAATTCTACATAACATGCCAAAAAGTCTCTTATAGTGACATATGCTTAAACAAATTATTTCCTAGAAGCTTAGGAGTCCACATTTATAGACAGTTAAAAATTTGTTACATGCTTCTCATATAACATTGAACATGAAGTCTTCATGATAGATTTATGCAACACTAAAAAAAAAAATGGGGAAAGCTTCACTAATTTCCTACAAATATGGAGACAACTTGTTAGTAGATTCCCTTGGGCAATCCCCAAAAATAATTGGTAATAGTATTTATCTAAAATTTGAACTCCGGAATGGCCATCCACTTACAAATGCAATGCACTAATTATACATTTTATGAAATCTTAAAAAAGGAATAACCATAAAAAAGTGCTCATTGCTAAAGGCTTAACAACAACTCCCAATCCAATGACAAACCTCATTTTTGGGCCAAGAATAAAGACATTGTCAATGATGGTCTAAGTGATTCCAAACACATCCAAGCTATTCAAACACCATTCATACCCCAAAATAATCCAAATAAACAAACAAAATCAAAACAACATTATTATAGCACATGGACAATCTCAACAAAACAACAAACCTAAATGTGAATACACTCCCTTAGGAGAACCAATTGAGGTAATATTTTGAAAACTAGTCCAAGAAAACATGTTCAAGTATCCAATCACAAAACTATTTGATGAGAACAAACCAAAACCTACATGATATAAGAAAAACGAATATTGTGAGTACCATCACATCAAAGGACACGACATAACCAAACATGTGAAACTTGAGAACTATATTTAATACATTGTTGATAAAGGAGACATTGAATTATATGGGCATACATCAAACACATCCAATCCACAACTTAAGATATATAATGATCCTTTCCTTAAGCACGGTAAAGAAAAATCCCCATCATCTCATGCAATCATACTATATGATTATGCCAACAATATTAACCATCACGACTCATCAAGGAAAAATAATTGTTCAAAGAGAATCGTCTTCATCCACTAAACCATCGATCCAATACAATCTCCTATATCAGCTTGATAAAACTCCTATACAAATTTCCATCCTTGATTTACTTAAATCTTCACTTATTCACAAAAAAATCTTCAAAAAAGCCTTGCAAGAATCCTAAATTCCTTACATTATCAGTGCCACTCAATTTCAAGTCATGATGGGAAATATCACCACTCAACACCACTTTGTTTTTATTGATAAAGACCTAAAATCAACTAACACTTCCCATAACAAATGACCTTCATATTGAAGCCTTCATTCATATAAAATCAGACGAGTCCTTAGAGATGGTGGATTTAGATTAATCTTATGTACATTGAAGTTAATAAAGAGACTGGGATATTCTAATGAGGTTATAGATCCCTAAAATAAGATTACAATTAAAGTGTATGATGATATTGAACGAGATTCAAAAGGAACCATAAAGTTACCAGACCAAGTTGGACCGGTTGTTACGGAGACTACTTGTCAAGTTTTAGACCTTGATCTTCCTCATAACGGTACCTATTTTTGCCTTAATAAAAATCATGCTTCTCAATAGACCATGGATTCACACCATTCAAGTTATCCCTTCCACTTACCACCAATGCATTAGATTCCCCCATAATGTTAGGGAAATCACTAACCATGTTGATCCATAACCATTTCAATATTGTAAACTTCTCAAAGAAATATATAACCATCATTGTCCAAATAGTAGTTCGACATGCATTGATCTTGACAAACTTGCTTCATCCTCCAATTCCACTCAACTATAGATCAAGGCTAAAGTTGTAGACAAAGGATGTGGAGAGTATGAACTACAAAATTCACTATATATAGGACAACTCCCACCTTCTCCAAAATCTTATTAACAGCCTCAACCATTAGACACAAAAGAAAAAGTCATCATCTAGTGTAAAGACACATAATTCTAGCGTTGGGGTTCTTTAGATAAATAAAATATCGAAGATGTTACATTTTGGCTCTATAGAGAAGAAGGGGAAGAAAAAAACATAGATATACCAAAAGAAAAGCATCCTAGAGAATACCCCATTTGTGAAAATATATGAGATACCAAGGAAAAGGTCTCAAAGCTAATGAACATGAAATCAGAGAACCAATCCTCAATCAAATCCTAACTATCAAGAGCCTTGGTATGGTTCACTTGTGATTCCAACCTCAAAATTTGAATTAATTCTTGTGAAATTTGCAAAAAAAATTCTCAATATCAATAGCACCAACAAGATACACATGAATATTATTTCACACACATCACTGGACTTTTCCATTCCTCAAACATTTGCACCGTTACATCATCCAACCCTACTAAATTACCACTTGTATACCCAAAATTAATTGATTGGAATTAACAAGGACCTCCTACACTAGACATTTGTGAAAATAATGAAGCAATAATGGAAATTCTAGAAAATAGAGAACACGTACCATGGAGATCACAAAGCAGGATTTGAGATACACTTGAATGAGGCAACATACTTTGGATCACAAGTCAACTCCCTTAGTCCAAAAATTTAAAAACTCATATAAAAATAAAAAAGACCCCTAGTGAAAACTTCAATAAGGTGTTATCAAACAAAGAAAAAGTAAAAACAAAAGGCGTATCTTCTAGCAAAAACCTAGATAAGGCACTAAAATATGAGGAAATCAACTTACCTGTAATAGTACTAGGTGAACATGAAAAATATACAATCTTAGTTGAAGAAACACAAGACATCAACTTGTGCACTACATGCGAGCCTAAGATAACATCTATTGTAGCATCTCTTATTGACTAGGAAAAAAAAATATGACCACATTTCTACAAAGAACACAAAAGAACTTTGCATGGTCATATGTTGATATGTAAGAACTTGATCCAAAATTGATGGTCCATCATCTTGTAGTGCATCCTAATGCAAAACTGGTTTAATAAAATTTAAGAAAAATGCATCCACAAACAACTATACTTTTCAAAGCAAAACTACAAAAACTACTTGTTGTGGGTATCGCACACCCCATTGACTATCCAAAATGGATCTATAGAATAGTTCTGGTTGGAAAACCTAGTGGGGCCATTAGAGTTCGTATAGGCTTCACTTAGACCTAAATAAAATATGTCCAAAAAATAATTTTCCATTACCAAGTATTGATATAATAATTGATCTCACAATAGGACATGAGATGATTTCATTAATGGATGGATTTTCCAACTGTAACCAAATCAAAATCACACATGAGGACCAATATAAAATTACTTTTTTCATGCCATGGGGTATCTTCTACCATCAAACTTAATGCCTTTTTTATTGAAAAATATTGGAGAAACATATCAAAGAGCAATGTATGCAACATGATCTCCTTCGGAACATGATGGAAGACTATGTAGATGACCTATTGAGAAAAAAGAAAAGAAAAAAGAGGACACATTCAAGTACTTGAGAAAATCTTTGACAAACTTGCACAATATCAAGTACACCATAATCCAAAGAAATGTGTCTTCAAGGTCACTTTAGGAAAAAAATTGGGCTTCATCATGTCAAGAAGTGGTGGGTTCATCATGTCAAGAAGAGGTATAGAGGTGGATCTCACAAAAGTAAAAGCTATAATTGACATGTCACCTCTAAATACACTATGGTAATTACACACTGTACAAGGCAAGCTTCAGGCTATCTATTAGTTTATTTTACAATTGGGCGATAAATGTCAACCATTCTCACACCTGCTATGCAAAGATACAATATATCATTGGGACAATCTACGTCATAAAGATTTTGACAAACTCAAGGAATATCTAGCATCACCACTAGTGCTCATGCCACCTATTTAAGGATAAACACTTATTTTGTACATGTCTACAATAATAATTGTCTTGGGGGCAATCCTAGCATAATTCAATGAACATGGAAAGGAAAGACCTATTTACTACATTAGTCATACTTATGGAAGCCATGAAATAAATTACACACCCATAGAATGAGCATGCTTGGCAGTTGTCTTTAACACTCAAAAGCTTAAACATTACATGCTCAATCATAAGACAAATATCATATTTAAAATAAACCCTCTTAAGTAATCACTATCTGTAGCATCATAAACTACAATGATACAATTCACACCTCATGTTTGTGCTCCCACTTTAGTGTGTCATATCCCCATCCCCTCTCTAGGTTCGATTTGACCCTATTATCTAGCTTTGATGTCATGTACACCCTTTGGTGGGCCAATCATGGGGATCCCCTCCCTCATTTATCTTTGTGTTTGGTCCTACTTGTTGGATGAAAAGGGCGTGTAATTCTCTAGTCTAGATAAGGGTGCCCCAAAGCACCATGTTCCCCCTCAAACAAGCCCTAATTTGAAATGGGGCAGGTCGTATATCTCCTCGATGACTTTTGGTCCCTATGGCTACACATGACCATTGGAGGTTGGCCTAATCAGTAATTTATGTAGGGAACCCTATATAAAGACATCCTATCAATTCATTTTGACATCTATTATCTATCCATAATATTTGTGCATTTGTGAAGTGTTCATCATTAGGCATTTTCAAAGATTCAAGGCTGCATTTCATCCTTCAAGCATTATGAAGCAAATATACATCAATCTTCATGCAAGCATGTGTATGTCATTAGTGTTTCATGTTCATGTGTTTGTCATGCCATTGCATTCAACATTTGTGATTACATTCAAAAAACATTGCATCACCAATATCAATCATTGCAGATCTAAGGTATATCTCCTTAACATTTATTTCAATATTTGCATTATTTCATTCAAGGTTAATTCCTAAACTGTAGTTTGACTTAGGAAAACCCCTATCCACAACATATTTCCCTCTCTTTTTGTGTGTAGGAAACAAGTGCAGAGCTATACTCGGGAATTTTGGCAAAGTCGACAATGACAACTAGGTTTATCTTTTGACAAAGGAAAATTCGGAGGACCAAGGGAAATTTGTGCTACCTAGCCCCTAAAAATCATGTTGAACTTCTTAGATCGGGTTTTGAATCTATTCTTTTGCCCAAATCCTAGTTTGTGGCTCAATGGGATATCTGTAGCACTGTGTATTCGTCAATTCACTTCAATAATCACCTATTTTACCATAATTTCACAACTTACAATCCCTTTCAACTTAGAAAGAGGGAACCAAACCTTAACTCATGAATCTACTCAGAATTTCAGCCCTTTCCTTATTTGGATTGAGGCTAGATCAATTAGGTTCACCGCTCTTTCAATGTATGGTTAAAATTTAGGATTGTTTGTGGTTTTATTATCTTAATTGAAATCCTAATTCCAAATTACACCATTACACTATCAATAGAATCTCTTTTAGGAGGAATGACAAAATGTGTTATGATCTTGAGAAAATTTGACATAGATTGTGTACACAAAAAATCAATCAAGGTACAAATAATAGTAGATTAGCTAGTTGAAGCACCCATACAAGAAGATCATCCAATCATTGTAGAGTTTCCAAATGATGCAATATTATCTATTGCATAAACATGTCAATGGAAATTATACTTTAATGGATCTTACACTCAACATGGATCAAAGGTAGGTATTCTATCCATCACACCACAAGGTGATTACATTCTAAAAAAATACAAGCTTTCATTCTAATGTACAAATAACATATTAAAATATGAAGCTATCATTACATGACTGCACATAGATATTCAATAGAATAGTGTTAATCTATAAGTTTATGGAGATTCCTAGTTAGTCATCAAGTAAGTGAATAATGAATATAAAAAAAAAGATGACAAACTTCTTCCATACAAAAGAATGGTTGACAACTTAAAATAGTACTTCAACACAACATAGTTTGAGCAAGTACCTTGTATTAATAATGAAGTGGTAGATGCCATGGAAATAATCAAGTCCTTTTTAGAGATGTCATAAATTAGTCATAAATGTGAATTCTTAGCTAAAAATATTTTGATTCCAACATATGATGTTTCTAAATTAGAAATGGTATGCAAAATTGTTGGTCCTGATTCAACATGGTATCAAGACATATATGCTTACCTCCATAATAACACAATTCCACCTAACCTACCCAATAACCAACACAAAACCTTCATTTTTTGCTCATCTCACTTTATCATCCTAGGTGACACACTTCATCAAAATAATATTGATGGAAATCTTTTATGGTTCTTAGACATAGAAGATTCTAAAGTTGCTTTATGTGAGGTACATGAAGGTATCTATGGGGCACACTCTAGTGGCCTTATCCTTGCCAAGAAGCTTCTCATAATGGGTTATTATTGGACAACAAAGGAAAAAGATGTATATCATTTTGGGAAGAAATATTTACCATGTTGATAGCATGGTGATCTCAAACATGCATCATCTCAAGCACTACAACCGGTTACTACCCCATGGACCTTTTCACAATGGGGGCTCAATCTTATTAGAAAAATCCGTCTTTCATCCTCTAATGGTCATAAATTTATAATAATTGCAATTGAATATTTCACAAAATGGGTTGAATTTATTCCCCTCACATATATCATTGACAAACAAATCACAAAAATTATTTTAAATTACCTCATATGTCACTATGACATCTCACTTTCCTTTGTCACATGGTATACCTTTCAAGAACCAAGATTTCCACACACTTTGCTATCAATTCCACATCTAAGACCGATTCTCTACTTCATATTATCCCCAAATTAATGGTCAAGCATAGGCTTCCAATAAAATTATCCTAAAAATACTAAAGAAGACAACCAATGAAGCTAGTTGTGATTGACACCTACAACTCAATCCCACCTTATGGGCTTTCTACACCAAACACCTATAGGAGCTTCATAGGCTATTTATTATTCTTTGTCTTTGAATTCATTTTACCAATTGAGATCAAAATCCCATCATTGAGGGTATCATTACAACATATCCTCCACAAGGAAAAGTATCATGTTGCATAATTAATGTTCAAGAGTTCTTTACCTCCCATCCTTGCCATATGCCCTTGCACCCTTTTATATTTATTTACAATGGTTATTATCAAGCATTTAATCTCATCCCCACCATATCTACACCCCTCAACCACATGATCATTCACTATCTCCTCTCCCTCTCTTACATCGACCCATTTTATAAGCTCTACATAAGAGTTGTTTACTTCTCTCCCTACCATACTCCCCCTTATTCATTACATTGAACACTTTCAAGCATCAATTTAAAATCCTATCCATGTACCTAAATCTATTTATCACTATGCATTCACTGCATTACCACTCCACCTCCTTTGAGATGGTGATCATTTTCTAAACCATGGAAATGATAAGGTCTACACATCCACATATGAGTTCCACATAGCCAAAAACAATAGCTTACATCTAATGACACCAATCTTACATCTAATGACACCGATCTTACATATCAAGACACTAAGCTTACACCCATCACATTGAGCTTACTAGAATAGAAGTTATATTAAACAACACACAAAAAGACTACTTTTCATAAAATTACACTCAAGACCTTATCACAAATAATTCCCATCTACCACATTTAATGCTTATCACCCTTCCCATGATAGGAACAAAATCCAGTCTACTATCCTACTTTTGGGAACATATATGTTTGTTGCATGACTTATTTGTTATTTGGTCTAAGTTTGCATTGATTTTTATATTTTGACCCAATACCATACCTACTCAGGATCGCCTAGATCTATCTATATCTCAGTGTGTTTTGGTAGGTGTATAATGTCAGGACATAGTCTTTGTTGTTGTATGATGTGTTTGTTGGTGTAAATATTGTCATTACATAATTAGTTAGTATTAAATCACTTCCTAGGGTGACCTATTCACATTAGCTTAAGTTTAAAAATATTTGTCTCACCTCATGTGGTTGAGATATGTGTACTCATTTTGTGAGACACCTCTTTCATGCACACTTTCCACTCACTATAACACTTGTCAAGTGAGATAATTAATGTTCCTTGATTGGATGGATTGTCAGTTGGTGTTTACTACTTTCCTACCTCCACTAGCTTGCCTATATATGCAAGCCTACATTGTACATTTTACACACACTACTATTCAATCAATTGAGCTATTGTTTTTCATCTATTTGCATACTCTCTTGTTTTGTCAACTATTGTAGAGCATGCAATTGCTTGACTCCTGGAGCTCAACCAAGTGTCATCACTTGTTCGGTCGATCTTGGTTCCAACATGGATCAGAGCCTTGCTAGTTCATTCTTGGTTTGGTATTATTGCATTAGTTAATTTATTAGTGTGTCATGTAAGAAAAAAATTATTTATGAGTCAAATTTGGCAAAAGAACAAAATTTTAAGTTGTTTGAAAAAAAAATCATGAGCTTCCATTGGTGTTAAAATTTGCAAATCATTATTCCACCTCTATGTTGGAAAAGGAGACATTCTATTAGCAAAGTATTGTGTATTTGTAGGAACTAAAAGGGATCCTCTATCAACAAATCAACCTGCAAATCAAAACGCACATTGTAGAGACATTGGGGAGTTTTTCACAAGCACCATTTTCATTGTAACATTCATTCACTACCATGCATTTGGACATCTAGTCATACATATGTTCTTTTGGGATGAATATATCTACAGTTTGAACAACATTTTCACTCACAAGCCAACATAGAAAAAAATTCGGTTAATGCCAAAAATTTCCTTGTTGCTCCAGTAAACATCCTTTGCACCTATCCAACTTCATAATTTAGAGGTTTTTCTTATATTGAAGTGCGCGGAGTATTTTTTGTTGTAGCTTAGATTGGTTTTACTTCATCGACACAAATTTGGCAATGTAGAAAGAAGCTTCCAACTGTGGAAAGAAGATGTCTATGCCCTCCTTTTGGCCTCTATAGCTTTCAAAGACTCTTGCATGTATTTATTTCTTTATCGTGCAAGCTCATAACAACTAGAGCATTTAAAAGACTTGGTAAACAATTATCTCAATCTCTATTGCAAATTTAAGGGTAAAGCGATTGTAAGTGCTTACAATCTCCCCACTTGTTTTTCCAGTGCATTCAACCTCCCAACGAGCATATTTTATTTGGAATTTATTGTCAATGTTGTTTACTATAAATTGCAATAATTAATGTTGTTGGAATTAATTGTTTAGTCATTTAAAGTGCTTGTAAAGGGGGGTAATTTTTTTCCTTTTGTCATAATTTTCACTCGAAGGGGCAAAATTAGACTAACTTATAGTCATTGGAAATAATTTTTCATGTTGATTCCAAAGAGTAGTTGGAAACCTATGTCCAACCTTATATTAGGTATTTTTCAAAATTTAGTGTAGCTAAATTTAAAAATAGGCCATTTTATGAGAATTTATTTATGTAATGACTTTTGATCAGTAACTCGAAATTGAGTGTCATTTTTTGCAAAATTTAATACTTTTCAATTTCCCATGCAGTGGACTTATTCAAATTGTAAAATATAAAGAGCCAAAATATGTGGAGTCACCAAATATTGCATTAAGAGGGTGGGTGTCTTGAGTTGTGCCATTGTGCACTTCCATGAGTTGTGTCATTGAGCACTTCCATATTTTCCATTTAACAGTTTGGAAGGTGTTATTCTATGGATTCTAAGCAAATCCCTTTGATAGGTCAAATAAAAGATGCACAAGTGCATTAGTCGCTCACCCAGGGAAAAGGCTCAAGCTAAGTATTCCAGTGACATATATCCCTGCTAGTTATGACATTCTCCTAAGCATAAGTTTCTACAAAGACCTGGGAGGTGAAAAACAAATGGATTGGTCACATTCCCTTATTCCATTAGGAAGTAAGAAGGTCAAATTAGAACATGAATCCAAAGCCAAGTTTATAGTGCTTAAATTTGATGATCCTAGATCTCACATACTTTACAAGGAGATAAAGTTAGGGGATTATATGCTCTTCTCTAATAATATACTAGCCAAAGAGTCATTGGGACTTAATATTTTTTCCTAGAGCCATGGGTCCTTGAATTTGATGGTAGTTGCTTATCTTTGGGTTGTAGCACAAGAGTGGTATTGGTCTCGCTTAATGGAGAATTTTTTCCTTTATCTTACAAGCTAGAGTTTAAAAACACAAACAACACTATG
Source organism: Cryptomeria japonica (assembly GCF_030272615.1). NCBI lineage: Eukaryota > Viridiplantae > Streptophyta > Pinopsida > Cupressales > Cupressaceae > Cryptomeria > Cryptomeria japonica. The sequence continues at coordinate 705,869,436 of NC_081409.1, read as the reverse complement.
GAGTATGAAGCATTGCTTCTAGGAATTGTCATAGCCAGGGAGAAAGGCATTAAGATGTTGGTAGAAAGAGGAGACATGAAGTTGATTGTGAAGCAAATAAGGAGACTTTTTTTGTTAAGAATGAAAGGCTAAAACATTAACACAATAGAGTTTGGGATGAAATTGAGGATTTTGATGCCTTTTCCATTGAAGTAGTTCATACAAAACAAATTCTAGAACCTACTCACTAGCCATATCAACATCTCGATTGCTCTCTCACCTAGATTTTTAGATAGATTCTTATAGGATTGAGATGATATATTAGCCAAATATGCTCAATATGGTATAGTCTTGGTAGGTTTTTTAAAACAACAGACATATCATATCTTTTTTGGAAAATGTTGAGGCATTTATGGAATCCTAGTTTGAGGGTAATGAATCTGATTGCAAAGAATTATGTCCAAACAAGAAGAAGGGGCTCGAAGAAGGCATAGTACAACTCCAAGGTAACAAGATCCCTAAAGGAATGGTTTTGCTGGAGCAATTATTCAATAGGGTTATGATTATATCAAAAAGAAGTTGTTTGAATCACCCAGTGCCTCCGAAGAGTATGAAACTATGAATATTGGGAACCCAAACAACCCAAAGTTGGTATGTATTGGTAAGTGTTGTATTCTTGTAGGAAAGGAAAGATTAATTAAGTTTTTAGTCAAGTATAAAGATGCATTCACCTCATGCTATGATGATATAAAGAATTTCGTAAATGGGCAATTTCAACATCATACTCCTCTTGAACTAGAAACTTCTCCCAAATGTAGAGGAATTATAATCCAAAGAACATTGATGCCATTTTTTAGAGAAATAGATAAGATGTTGAAAGCTAGAATTATCTACCCCATTCATCATTCTATATGGGTAGCCAACATCATTCTTGTATGCAAGAAGATTGGAGAAATAAGGATCTATGTAGATTTCATAAACCTAAACCAATCATCTCTAAAAGATAATTATCCTCCGCCCAACATGGATCATGTGTTATAGACTGTTGTTGGTTCAAAGATGATGTCAATGCTAGATGGATTCTTAGGGTATAACCAAATTTATGTGAATAAGACTGACCAACATTAGACAACTTTCATCACACCTTGGGGTACATTTGCATACAATTGTATGCCATTTGGCCTTATCAATGTTGGACCTACATTTCAATGAGCCATGGACCTATCCTTTGATGATCCCAAAAACAAAATCATTGTGATATATTTAAATGATTTAATTGTGTTCTTTAAGGAGAGATAAAATCACCTTTGTGACCTAGAAGTGATTTCGTAGAGGTGCAGAGAACATGGTATTTCCTTAAATCTCAAGAAATCTTTTTTTTTTGCATCACAAAGAGAAAGCTTTGCAGTTACATTGTTTCCAAGGAGGGGATTAAGATTGATCTTGGGAAAGTAAGGGCCTTCCAACAATTAAGCCTACCCTCTAGTAGAATTGGTGTCAAATCTTTCTTTGGCCAAGTAAATTCCTTGAGAAGACTGATCACTAAAAATATAATAGATATGATGAAAGAAGGACAAGGATTTAATGATAATGGTAAGCGAGCCTTTGAAGACATCAAGGAAACCATTTCACATGCTCCTATGTTAGTTGACCTAGATTTTAGTAAAGATTTCATCCTCTACTGTTATATCATCTAATCATACTTTGTCTACTATTTTATTACAAAAGAATGATCAAGATATAGAAGCCCTAATTTCTTTTATGAGTGTTCCTTTAAAGAAACATGAGTTGGACTATTCTCTATTGGATAAGTGAACATTTGTTGTGGCGAAAGTTGTTAAGCAGTTCAATTTTTACACCCTTCACTCTCATTCTATAATATATGTCCTTGATTCATCTATAAAGACTAGTCTTACTCAATAGGAGGTGGGAGGAAACAAAAGAGGGGTGTCAGTTGCTAAGGTTCAAGAGTACGATTTAGATGTTAAGTCCACGAAGTTAGTGAGGGGTCAAGGCCTATCTAAGTTGATTGTAGATAATAAAAGAGTAGAAAGATAAGAATTACCCAAAATGTTATTTGAGAGTTTGAATGATTCTTGGTTCTCTAATATTGCCCACTACCTTACTTATGGTGAATGTCTTGAACATCTATCTCCTAAAGAAAAAAGGAACTTAAAGTTGAAGGCAACAAAGTATGCAATTTGGAATGATGTTTTGTATAAAAGAGGCCTTAATGACACCTTTATGTGGTGTGTAGATAAAAAGCAACAACAAAAGCTCTTGAAAGCATTCAATGATGAAGCATGTGGAGGAAAATTATCTTCATCATTGACAACTTTTAAGATCTTAAGAGAATGCTATTATTGGCTTGGAATGTTTATACATGCATACTAATGGGTAGAAAAGTGTGACAAGTATAGGTAATTTGTTGGAAGACCTCAGTTGGTGGCTTTACCCCTCAAACCAATAATTGTTGAAGAAAATTTTCAACTGTGGAGTTTGGATTTTATAGGGCTAGTCAATCCGACCTCAAGTGTTGGACATACCCCGTGACTTTATTAAAGAGAACATAGTAGTACATTTTGGAGTACCCTTAAAAATTGTGACCGACAATGCAACTGACTTCTCTTCATCTAAATTTACTTTGTTCTCCTATGAATATGATATTTCACTCTCACACTCATTAGACTATTATCCTTGAGGTAATGGGCAAGCAAAATCAAATAATAAAAAATAAGTGCGATTATGAAGAAGTTGGTGAGCTAGAACCAAAAGGATTTGAATAAAAAAATCTATGAAGCATTTTTGGCTGATAGAACAACTGCAAAATGGGCTATAGGTATGTCACCATTTGAACTAGTTAATGGAATTGGAGATACCTTACCCTTGCCTTTGGAATTAGCCACATCAAAACTATAGATGGTAGTTGTAGATCAAGAGTTCCAAAGTTCTTTAAAGAAGAAAATTACGTATCTTTCCATAATTGAAGAACAAAGGGAAGATATGGCATATAGGATTACCCTACATCAAGCAAGGGTGATGGAATTTTTTGACCGAAAGGCTAGACCTAGAAATTTCATGGAGGGAGACATGGTCCTATTGTGGGATAAGAGAAGAGATATAAGGGGAGCACATGGAAGCTTTGATTTGTTATGGAGAGGCCCATTCAAAATACAACATACTTGTGGGAGAAACTCATTCAAATTGACATATATAGATGGCATAGTTCTACCTCTCCCTTATAATGGGTATGACCTAAAGTTGTACCAGATGTAAAGCAGGTGACCCCTGCCTTGTATTATAGTAATTTAGGTGTTGTCTATTTTTCATCTTTGGTGTGTCTTTATCTATCATCATTCCTTTTTAAATGTTTTGTCTTGTCTTGATTTTTGTGAAACTAGAGATTCTAAGTTCATGGCTTCATCCTTTCAATCTTTGTCCCCAGTCAGAGCCAGTTGTTGCCTAAATTTTACTGACTCCATCTAATTTGGGTCTTACTTTGTAACTTGATAAGTTAAGTGAAATTAATTTAAGTCATCCTTCTAAGCTTGTTAGATTTTTGAGTCAGTTCTTGAACCCCTGTTGGAGTTCAACAGGTCATTTTGGACTAGTCCAAGTCCCTTTTCCTGAAGTATCTTTTGAATCTTATTGGTCTTGGTCAAGTTTCACCTCGAATGTATCTCCTCAACATCTACTTCATCCATTTATGTCTTCTTCTTTGTTATATCATTTTTTGTCTTAGTTCCAAATGTTGTGTTGTTTGTTCCCTGACACCCTATTTTGCACTTAGTTCTAAGTTCCATCTCCTTTGTTGGACTCCAACACATTAATTTTGAACTTAACTTTGTTATATTTGTGAAGCTTTAATTTGAAGTATTAAAATCTTGTAGTTCAACATAGAGCGTTGTACTCCAATGATGGTTCTTGAACTATTGTCAGAACCCAACTGAACAAGTGGTGCCATAACACAAAATAAAGTAAAGTTTTGACACATTGAAGGCGAAGTTCAAAAAGCAAGGTTGAAACTCGATGGCATTTTAAAAGATGGTTTATGAGATGTTTTGGGCCCAAAGGTGAGTGCAAGCACCAAGTTCGCTACCTGACATAACATTAGGAACTACTCCTTTCCAAATAATGAAGAAACCAAAGAAAGAATACATGTGTGAAGTGTTGCTAAAAGTAAGTTCCTGAACTCATAACAAAGTCCAACAATATATTTGAAAACCTCATTAAGTAACATGATGGCGCCAAACTTCAAATTTTAAATTCAAAGCATTGATTGCAAGAGATGAAGTAGGCGTGGATTGATTATGCTTACAAAATATGTTATTTATCCTTGTCTTGGCCCTAAAAGAAATCATTCAAAAGCTCAATTGTGATCAAAATAAAATTTTGAAAATAAGATTAAGAATTATGCATAAATTCAACAACTTCAACGACTTTTTCTAAAAAAAAGGCAAGTAATCCAGAACTAGCAAGGTGCTTGTATTTCATTCAGGATTTGATATCAGGATTAAAGTGATATGAGGTAGTTGCAATGGGAAGTTTTTTAGTTGAATTATGTGAAACTTGTAAATTCAAGAAAAATCAAGTCCAAATACATAGGCTATGGACATTTGGATGGGTTGACTAGCTCGTTACTAGCAATAGGAGATATAAAGCTCATGCACACCAATTTAGATGAATTTTGGTAGAGAATGAGAAACTATAATGGACATGTAATCACACAAAGGTTAATGGAAACTGAATTACTTGAAGCAGATGCTTTCCCAGTTGCTACAAAATGCACCTAGCTAGTATTGGAATGTATAAATAGGTTAACCCTAGTACTAAGGAGGTGAGGACAAAAGATAACAGGGTTCTCATAACCCTCGACTATGTCACCATACATAATTATTTTCGGCTCCCAGATAGAGTAGAATACTCTCATTTGGACTTCATGTTATCACAATGCAAGTTCAATCAAAAGAATACTCATTAGAGAAATGTGATTTCAAATGAATGGTTTGTCATACCTAGAAGAGAGCAATCAAAGCTACCCAAAACCATTTGAAAGTCTTACCTAAAAGGGGAAATCGTGGACAGTATTGTCCTTCTACACAGGTTAAGAGGAGATGAAGATGATTTAAACCTAGATGAATGGATGTTCTTCTTCGTTCAAATTATCTATGCTAGAAAAATGTACCTTGATTGGGCAAGATTAATTAGTGATAGATTACAGACCATGATCACCCAATTCAAGTGGAATAAGTCTTTCTATATATTATCATATTTGTTGTATGCCCTAGCATGCACTAGATTTTGGCTGAAACTGATTTATGTGGAGGAATATGATGATAACATTCAAATCTATGATTTTTACCAAAACTTGCAAGTGGAGAAGAGCTATGTTAACTTCAGGAGGGCCAATGATGTTTTCATGATGGGTTTTGTAAGGGAGCTTCAAGGGAGTCCAAAGTAGAGGTTCTCACCAAAAGTTGCAACTTTAATCAATACATATGAGAGCTTCTTCATACAATTCTCTACCTTCCCTTACATATGGGTAGGAGGCTATACCTAAGTATGTGGGAGACAAATGGGTTCTTATTAAACTTTGTAGACTATTTTTTTAAGTGGATAAAAGGTGCACTGAGAAGAAGAAGATAGGTATTTGGTTTCCTATCACTTTAGGCCTATATTCTTGCAAGACATAATCAGATACACTTAACTGTATAAAAGGCCTAGATAAGTATACCCTAGATACTCATGATGTTTTGAGGTTGCATTGTGACAACAAGAATTTTGTTAGGGACAATTTGTATCTAGGTCCTACATTTAATCATGTACCTCAACTCAAGGATTATTGGGAAGATTATGTTGATGATATTGAAGTCAAAATAAGAGATTGGTCAAGAATGACTTTGAAGCAAATAACACCTTACCAATTCAGCTAGGATACAAAAGGTATCACAGATAAAATATATATATATATATACATACATATATACATAAATACATACATACATACATACATATATATATATACACACACAGATACATACATATACATATACATACATACATACATATACATACATACATACATACATACATACATACATACATACATACATACATACATACACACATATATACATACATATATATACATACACACACACACATACATACATACATACATACATACATACTTACATATGTATGTATGTATGTATGTGTAGCGTCCTAAAATTGCGACACTTGCAATTTCGACTGCATTTCGGTCTTCACGATGGCGACGCAACACGCAACCTGAATGGAGACCCCGAAACCTATTTTCGACATCAAAAACTGCATTTTTCAAGCACCCTGGCCTGAACCTCCTTGCACCCTGCTGTCCCGGCAGGTGGGACCAGAGCGCCCAGCGCCCTGGTCCCTGGGCCTATTTTGGGCCCGGTCTCCTATGGGGCCTCGGGTCTTTTTGTTTGCAAATTGGAAATTAACTTTCCTGGTCGGCCTAAGGTCGGGAAAATCAGTCTTTTAACCCTAATTGGCAAGTATATAAACTACATTTTCCTCTCTCATTTGGACATATACATACATGACGGAAAAAGCGTGGAAACTATACTCAAGCATTCAAGCATTCATTCCAAGTCTCCATTCAAGGCTAAGTGTTGCATTCAAGTCAAGGATTCAACCATTGAAGAGGAGATCACTTACTACATGCTACATACAACAATACAACAAACAACAACATCTATACCTTCGCACATAAGGATACAAACATCCTTACAACAAGGTATTAGTACTTGTTTTACATTACAGACATTTACATTTACAGCATTTCGCATTTCTTGGTTAATTCCAAAACCGGGGTTTGACCTAAAGGCAAACCCATAATCCCTAACCCCCCAATCGTCTTCGCTTTTCTGTGTGTAGGTTGCAGGTACGCGGCTGAAATTGAAGATCTGGAATCCTTGTGCAGAGACGAACAGATTCCCCTTCATTTTGCGGATTTTTCGGAGGACCGTGGCGCCGAGCGCCATCGTCCCGTCAACTTTTGCTCAAATTTGCAGGACAGCGCCGTATCGACATTTTATTGCTAATTCCAGGTCCGCAGCTTCATACTATATCCCTATCTCAGTTTATAAGCGAATCTTTGTCACTTTCTATGCATTCCTAGCTTAATTCTCCTATGCACATTCTTTACAAAAGAGGGTAGCCTTGCTGTCTTAACCCTTGAAACACATTTAGCATCCAATCTTGCACTGTGTGGGATTGGATCTTGTGGGTTTCAACCCCTCTTTTGAATGTAAAGTCTCCCAAGTGAAAACCATCAACCCTAGCGACCTCCCTTCTCTCTCCTTGGAGTTGGAAGAGGGGAGTGCAACTAGGGTTCGATTGTGATTTTCCGCTTTACATTTTGGTGAACCCGACGTGAACATCCTTTCTGATTATTCATGGTTAGATCTGAAAATTGATTCCTTGATTACATTTCCATGTTTGATCTTTTGCAAAATTTTAGAGGTTAATTGCATAAAAACCCTAAATTTTCTTTTTGAAAATTGAACTTGTGAAATGTTTAATTATTAATGCTTGTTTCAGATCTGCCCTTTTATTACAAATTATCAATTCATATCTGTGCTTTAATTTTGAAAATTAAGTGGTTAAGTGTCAAAACCCTAATTTTTGAAACCCTCTTGATTCAACCTTTGTCCGACAATTTCATTGATCAAAACATCTCCAAATCAGCTGTAACTTTGGATTCCGCAATAAAATCACAATATCTTTCATCCCTGAAAATTTGGAAAAAAGTTGCGAGGACCATGTGCACTCTGAGCACCATCGTCCCCGACATTTTTTCCGAAATTTTGGGAGCTAGATCTTATTGTATTTTCTTGCTAAAATCCAGAATTTTGGCTGATTTTATCAATTATAACACTTTCAAAATTACAGTCAAAGTTGGTCTTGTGATTGCTTGGTTTAGGGCTTCTAATCATTCAAAAATTGTCGAAATTGAAATTTTGTGTCAAAATTATGTTCTTACTGTCCTAAATCTGAAAAGTGTGTTTGCATTCATTCGAAATTTCAGTGCTTTATTCAAATTCTTGCAATTTGTGACTTTTGAAATTAAGTGCTTAATTACAACAACTTTGATTTCCACTTTCAAAATTGAACTTTGCGTGAAATTGAGTCAATTTTTAAATTTCAAAACTTGCATTGCTTTTGACATTCCCTCTAAAATCATAAAATTCAAAATTTCAGTTTCCCTCTCTTTTCCAAAATTCAAATTTTGCATTTTTTCGACAATCTTGATAGGGTTCAATTTTGAGATTGCAACTTTAATTTGGCCTATCTACAGATCGCAAAATCACTCAATTTTTTCAGATTAGCTTTAAAATCATCATAACTTTTATCCCTGCAAATTTCGAAAAAAGTTGCAAGGACTGTGTGCACTCCGAGCGCCATGGTCCCGGACATTTTTTCCGAAATTTTGGGAGACTGTCGTGATTGCACTTAACAGCTTAAATCTAGAAGATTGGCTGATTTTACCGAAAATTGTTACCTCTAAATTCAAAATTTTCTCTCTCTCTCTAGTGCATGAGTTTTACAACAATAAGCCCTACTTACACTATTCTCGTTAGACGAAGCTGTAGAATTAAGTCTTTCCGAGGTTTAACTACCGAGGAGATGGAACCTAATTTGAATAGCCTTTTTAACGAGGACATGGGTAATTCCTCTAATCCTCCTAATGATGAAGAAGCTCTCCATGAGGTTTCTGTAGAACAACTTTCGAAATTGGATAACCAATTTGATGATTTTCACCAATGGATGTCTCATGAGTATCCCGATAGTCAAGCTCTTCCTTTAATTAAGGGTCTAAAACGCATGCTTCAAAGTGATAAGAATGGAATTGATATCTTGCATGGTATTGCACACATTGTGGATTTGAATGTGATGCCTATGAAGAGTTGTGCCGAAACTTTAGGTTATACACAACCTCCTACACAAGTCAATCATTCTATTCCTTTGACAACTCCTATTGCTAGCATACCTACCTTTACATCAAACATAATGACTACTTCTATACAAGACATTCCTCCTATGATCACCAATCATGGGGGCAATCCTTCTTCTTCAATTAACCCTATTCCTTCATTCAATCTGACTTCTTCATTCATTCCTTCAATGAGTGTTCCTATTATATCTCCACAAATGAACATGACGCAAGGGGGCAATTCGTTCAATCATTCCATTCCTTCTTGTAGTGTTCCTCCTGTCCAATCATCTCCTATGACTAATTATCATAGAGTCCCACCACCTTACTCTTTACCTTCTTTCAATAACATAACACCTCCATCTCAATCTAACACATCTAATATGAATTCTTCGACTGAAGCGACCATTAACAATCTTGCACAAACTGTCTCTTCTTTACAGCAACAAATTGCCTCTATGAATCAATCTAAGTTTAGTGTGCCTACATTTGATGTTGCGAGCCCACTTTCTCTTGACATTGTTCGAGCTATTCCCCCTAAACATGTTGAAATCCCACATTTGGAGCTTTATAATGGTAAAAGTGATCCTCTAACACATGTTAAGACTTTTCAAACAATATGTACTGATTTTGCTTATGACCAAAGGTTGCTTGCAAAACTGTTTACTAGAACATTAAGAGATAAAGCCCTACAATGGTATTGCTCGTTGCCTTCTTATTCTATTACTTCTTTCGAACAACTTGCAAATGCTTTCATTCAACAATTTCAAAACAATATAAGTCCTAAAGTTACTTTGATTGATTTAATGCATTGTAAACAAGGTGTTAAAGAAAAAGTGACTGATTTCATTGGTAGATATAAACATTTGTATGCTCAAATTTCTTTTCCAGTGCCTGATAATGATATTCAAAGAATCTTTATTTCTAATTTGCAAAAAGATATTCGAGACAAACTTCTGTTTTCTGAGTTTACTTCTTTCCAACAGTTGTGTGCAACTCTTCACAATTATCAACTGTCTATGAGTCAAATGGAACAATCACATCCTATGGCTCCGAGTGATAAGGGTGATAGCAGTCAACAACCATTTGGGAAGTTTAAACCGAATAGAGATTCCATCAAATTTAATGAAAACATCATCAACAACAATGTGAATGCAGCATCAGGTGTGCCTCCTATTTCTAAATTTTTCAAGAAAGAAAGAAAGTATACTCCTTTGAATGAATCATTGCATAGTATTATGAATAAGTTATTGGAACAAAATGTGCTTACTCTTCCTCCTATAAGGCAAATTGATCCTGCAAAGATTACTTCACCTTATTTTGATAACAAAGCTTTTTGTCACTTTCATCGTCAGCCTGGGCATGATACTGAAAAATGTTTTTCTTTAAAGGGTAAAATTCAAGATTTGATTGATAATAATACTATCTCTGTTTCTGGAGTGAATGATAAAGGCAATACATCTGTAGCTCCTCCTAACCAAAATCTTCAGATTTTTACTAATCCATTACCTTCTCATACCTCTAATGCGATTGAGACTAATGATTCCTCTCTCTCATCTGATGGTCTTGTGTCTATGACTCCGAATGTGATTAACTTTGTAGAGCAGCAAGAAAACCCTAAAGAACCTTCCATCACATTTGATTCTAGTGAAACCATTAGAGCACCTGATGGTCCTTTATACATAGTTGCAAAAGTTAAGGATACACCTTGCCGTGGAGTGCTTATTGACCCTTCGTGCATGGTTAATGTTATTACTGAAGAATTTCTTTTTACTTTGCAATTGAATCAAGTGATCTATGACAAAACAGATGTGATTGTGAAATTATTTGATGCATTTTCTTCTCCTGCAATTGGTTCTATTACATTGCCTATTGAGGTCCATAACAAATCCCTTGATGTGAACTTTGCTATTATTCCTTCATCCGAACAATTTTGTGTGAAGCTTGGCTATCCTTGGCTATCTTCCATGAAAGCTATTGCTTCTCCTATTCATAAATGTTTGAAATTTCCCCATAATGGTGAAGTTGTTACTATCAATCATAGTCTCTTTAAACCAGCTGAAAGAACTTCTAGCGTTCCTATTGATTACTTTTGGCCTAAAGAATTCCAATCTCTTCCTCCGCGAAGTGATCATCTTTTCAAATCTTATCAAAAGTGGAAAACAGATATGATCCTATCTTTAAGTGAACCTAGAACACCTAAACTTGACATTCCTATCGTTCTTGAGAAGGAAGTTCTTCCTTTGAAAGATAAAACTAATGTCTTTCCTCAAGAAGATTCTCAACCCATCCCCATGGATGTGACTATGTCTATGCCTAATAAACCTTCTAAAAGTAGACCTATACCTCCTCGTCATGATGGACTTGGTGTTCTTCCTAAACCAAAAATTCCTCCTTTATATGGAGCAGTTCCTCCTCCTTCCTCCTATAGAGAGAAGAGACCTTCTTCTTCTCCTATTATCTAGCCTAAGAGACCACAACCTAAACACCCAAGTGATAAGGATGAGAACATTCCTCCTCCTCAATCTTCTCCACTTCCTACTAAGACTAGATGAAATCGTTCTGCACGTGAACGCCGACGAAAGCGTCATCTTAGGGCTCAAGCAGCTGCTTCTCAAACTTTACAATCTCCAAAAACACCTTCAACAAGCATTATTCCATTTTCTCCAAAATCTCCTAAACATAAGATGCATGATGGTCTTGATCCTGTGCGGGTTAAAGACCCTATTTTTATAAATCTTGATGATGCTATGGATGAAAATGTTATTCATGATGAACATGTTACTCCTCTTGCTTCTGATAGTGAATATGAACTTGTTGATGTTGATAACCATTTATCTAATGAATTTTCTAAAGCACTTATCCTAGCTCCTAGACAAGAACAACGTGGCTTGGAACATGAACATAGCCCTTGTTTGGATCTTGTGATAGCTCCATCTGCTGTGTTGGATGTTCCTCCTCTAGCGTGTTCCCTGCCTTCCCGAAACATTGATCAGCAAGATCGGGGGGTAGATGACGTGCTAGACTAGTTACATTAGCATAGCAGATTCTCTCCTCCTCTCTTTTGTTACTTCTTCTATATGTTATTCTCATTCTTCTATTTGTTGTCCTTAGTGCTGTCTACTTGAGGACGATGCAAAGCATTGAGATCTCTTTTGGTCTCTCTCATGTTGACTCAAAAGACACATGTGTTCCCTTTTACTTTGTCAATCGAAGTCGTAAGATCCTTAGTCCACTGGGGGCTTGGTGTATCTTGCCTCCTTGACGTGGTGAAAGTCTTTCAATGTTGTTTCCTTGTACTTTACCGGAAGTATGAGCATACATACTCCCGCTAAAGTGGGGGCTAAATGTAGCGTCCTAAAATTGCGACACTTGCAATTTCGACTGCATTTCGGTCTTCACGATGGCGACGCAACACGCAACCTGAATGGAGACCCCGAAACCTGTTTTCGACATCAAAAACTGCATTTTTCAAGCACCCTGGCCTGAACCTCCTTGCACCTTGCTGTCCCAAGAGGTGGGACCAGAGCGCCCAGTGCCCTGGTCCCCCAGGACCATGGCGCCCAGCGCCCTGGTCCCTGGGCCTATTTTGGGCCCGGTCTCCTATGGGGTCTCGGGTCTTTTTGTTTGCAAATTGGAAATTAACTTTCCTGGTCGGCCTAAGGTCGGGAAAATCAATCTTTTAACCCTAATTGGCAAGTATATAAACTACATTTTCCTCTCTCATTTGGACATATACATACATGACGGAAAAAGCGTGGAAACTATACTCAAGCATTCAAGCATTCAAGCATTCATTCCAAGTCTCCATTCAAGGCTAAGTGTTGCATTCAAGTCAAGGATTCAACCATTGAAGAGGAGATCACTTACTACATGCTACATACAACAATACAACAAACAACAACATCTATACCTTCACACATAAGGATACAAACATCCTTACAACAAGGTATTAGTACTTGTTTTACATTATAGACATTTACATTTACAACATTTCTCATTTCTTGGTTAATTCCAAAACCGGGGTTTGACCTAAAGGCAAACCCCTAATCCCTAACCCCCCAATCGTCTTCGCTTTTCTGTGTGTAGGTTGCAGGTACGCGGCTGAAATTGAAGATCTGGAATCCTTGTGCAGAGACGAACAGATTCCCCTTCGTTTTGCGGATTTTTCAGAGGACCGTGGCGCCGGGCGCCATCGTCCCGTCAACTTTTGCTCAAATTTGCAGGACAGCGCCATATCGACATTTTACTGCTAATTCCAGGTCCGCAGCTTCATACTATATCCCTATCTCAGTTTATAAGCGAATCTTTGTCACTTTCTATGCATTCCTAGCTTAATTCTCCTATGCACATTCTTTACAAAAGAGGGTAGCCTTGCTGTCTTAACCCTTGAAACACATTTAGCATCCAATCTTGCACTGTGTGGGATTGGATCTTGTGGGTTTCAACCCCTCTTTTGAATGTAAAGTCTCCCAAGTGAAAACCATCAACCCTAGCGACCTCCCTTCTCTCTCCTTGGAGTTGGAAGAGGGGAGTGCAACCAGGGTTCGATTGCGATTTTCCGCTTTACAGTATGTATATACAACATGTCCCATTTAGGCTATGAAAATGGGGACCCACCAAGAATTTTGCTTAGCGGGCCTTATAATTCGAGAGATAAGGAATATAGTCATCTGGAAAAGGTGATTGCGGGAATAAATGTACACTTTGGAAACAGGCTAAATGAAGAGAAAGCTCAAAGTTCCCAACAACCACTTTCCACCACAAATGAGTAATCGTGGAGAAAATCTAATTTTTCAAAAGCATTGTGGGGTGAAAAGATAAGAGTAAAAAAAGTTAAAATGTCCCTTGGCCCAATGTTCCACAACATTGAATTAGTTAACGAGAATAACTGAAAGTGCAGGTACTTTGTAAAGGTTAATCATGGCAAGTGTGAGTCCGAAGTTTAAGTGCTAGCCAAACCCTGAAGGAGAAAAGGTAAAATCACTTCACAAGAGTATAGTTAGACTAAAAGTAATAAAAGTGGGTAGAAAGCGTCATCGGAGACAAATGGTAAAAGGCCATTGGTAGGGTTGAGAAGTATTGTGGAAAGATTGCAGTGTTGGATTGTAGCGTAATAAAGGGTTCGCATAAGAACTTTCAATGGCAAGACACGTGTCAGCATCCTCAGAAGGAGGTACTCTAACCCAAGAGTGCAGAAATGCCATAATGACTGTTAGATATAGGTTTTTTTGAATTTCCCTCCAAATAGTTTTTTTCGTGTCATCAACTCACCATATGCCGAATTAAGTGTAAGAAGTGACTAATTCCTAAATAGGAAGTGAGAGTAGTGGCATAAATTATGCAACGGTACAATTTGCAATGTTATAACTTGCAGGTAATACATGAGTGGATACATGAGCAAGCACAAAGCATCCCAATGGGTAGTATACTCATATTCTTCTAGCGAGTCTATCAACGAAACAAGTAAGTACCCTAACTTAGCTCAGTGAATTTGTACTAATGTCTATCAATCAAGAATAGAGTAAGACTAAAAGGAAATCAAGTTTGAATCATTTAAATATTCAGAATATAAGATTCATAGAACTAACATAGGGAATGTAAGCAAGGAGAATGAAAAATGAGGTAATAGGTATCGGGAAGCCAAGTTAAAGAGGGAATTTCAATGGAAATTTCTGCAAATAATACCCAATACCAGGTTTTATTTGGATACCCATTTGGGAGATTGCAACCTCACTGATATCATTGATAGGATGAGGGAACCAATTGCCACAGATGAAATGAGGAATATGGGGCAAAATGGTTTAATACAGGATGCAAGGTTTCCAATCGTCGTAGATACACATGATCTAGTCAAGAAATGTATCCAACATTATGATGTGGCCAAAAGATAGGTAATTTATAATCACAAAGTATATGCAGACTTAACACCTAGAGGTTTAAAAGAACTTCTTTAGATTCCCACCCCTAAAGGATGGATAAAGAGAAGCAGAGCCCAGGCAAAAATGTAATTTCAGGAGTCAAGGTCAACACGTGAGAAAACTATACGTGAAGAGTGGTACATTAGGAAAAAAGGAAAAATACTAGAAAAGTTTCCCACTCTGGTTTTAAGGAAGGAAATGCACCCAGATGTGTATATTGAGATTACCTATCTGAGTAGGATAGTTGGATTGGATTTCAACAACGTATTTCATGAGTGGATGTTCATTTACATACAAAGTTTTAGATAAAATATTGGAACTTATGACTGGGCTCAATTCATTAATGACTCCATATACCATGCCATAAAAGAAAACCTTGGGAAACTTTTACATGTCCTCATACATGGTATATGCATGTGCAGTAAAAGAAAACATTCAAGGGTTGAACACAGTAGGTCTTCTAGGAACAGAGGTAGGCAAGAACCCAATGCATGCATATTTCCCACAGTTGGAGATGAAAGAAACAGTGTTGTATTATAAAGAGGTTAATGACTACTTTATCATGAAGCTTGCCCGATAATTAGAGGGAACACCTGGTGAAAGAGTGCTAGAGGAAGTAAGGAAAGTGATCCAGTGTTATGGAGGTTGGTATATACAATTCCCCACATGGTCATAATTGCGGGCACAGGGATTTTCAGGAAGGCCCTTCAAGTTGCCAAGGTATCCTTCAGTTTGGGCATGGTTAACTGAATTTTGCAAACTAATGGTATAATTTCACGACAATTACTTGAGTTGTCACTGTAAACTAGGTTTCAAATTCCTTGTAAAGATTGTAGAATTTGGATGTGAATCATTGCAAAATGCGAAGAAATCAGAGGAAGACCTATTGGATAGGCATCTGCAATACTTCCAATACATAAGGAAGGACTATGACCCTTTGCACAAGATAGAAAGGTATATTGCTAGAAGAGTCAAACACATCCCAGATTAGAATATTACGGGATAGATTGCAAGGATGAAATAGAAGTAAGAAAGAGAAAATATTACCAAAGGTTAACACTGACACAAATAAGGTAGTTGGGGCTTGCCAAAATAGGTATCAAAGTACCCATAGAGATAACTGAAGATGACACAAAAATCTTGTCGTCGAATTACATGACACATAATGTGGAGAAAAGACCAGTGGTAGAACCTGCACCAAATGAGCCAGAAATGGTCTCAATGGACCAAGTGAAGCAGCCTCTCCTAGAAGCAACTAAGAAATGGCTAGAGGCATATAAAGCAGAGTTGGTCCAGAAAGGAACAAAGCTCACCATAAAGAGGAAGAGGAAAAGAAAGGATATTGAGAAAATTGTTGATTTTCTGGTTCACAAAAGAAGTATAGATATGGCTAAAATCATAGAACTAGGTACGATGGAAGCAGAAGAGCTAGAACAAGAAGGGGTCGAAGTAGTCACCACTGACGCAAACTTGAATATGTTGGCTAGAAGAAAAAGGAAAGAGCTACAAGATCAGGGCAGTAAAAAAATGCAAACCCTCATGCAAGGAGAAAGAGATGAGATGCAGGAAGAAACATACCAAGAGCAGCCATTGTGGCCCATTCCCATAAATATTTCTCAATCCACTGCACATCTATTTGCATCCCCTCCGTCAATTAACAACACCTTGGTGACATAGTAAGGCTAGTTGGGGTTGAACTCGAGGAAGATCCAAGATTGTATGGTGACCTAAATCGGGTGCTGGAGAAACACCACAAGAGAAACTTAGATGAATGGCAAAAGAAGATGGAAAAAGGAAAATCACCACAAAATCCAGTGCATGGAGTGGAGGCATCGACAAGCAAAAGTATGATGGACCAAGTGATAAACTTGGAAGGCGAAGGAGAATCCGAAGAAGGCAAGATGAGGGAAAAGGATACACAATATAGAGTGGATGAGACTCCCGCTACAGAGCAAATAAGGCTAGAAGAAAATTTGGCACTTCGCAAGAAAGATCAACAAAAGACAGTGGAAGAGAATGCGGAGATGCAAGAAGTGGAGGAAAAGGAAAAACATGTAAGGTATGGTAATGAAGAAATGCAAGAAGTCCCACACCTCAAAGAAATGACACCCTCGCATCATGAAAAACCAAAAGATTTTGAAGTCCTGCTTCGAGAAGACTTGCCATCTCCGCATAAGGAAAACCCCGCTAAGGAAGGCAAAGATAGGATCTGAGGGTTAATCAAAACATTAAACATAACTGATAGCGGGGACACACAGAAAAAGGGAAAGGAACAAGATGAAGGAGAATCCCCGCAAGTGGAAACAGGGGATAACCACGATAAAAGAGAAGGTAGAGATCAGGGTTGAAAATAGTCAGAAATGAGCAAGAAAGAAGAAAAGGAGGAAACCATAAAAAAAGGGATAACATAGTAAATGTAGAAGCCGAGAATATGCTGGAATGGTTAAAACAACAGAAAGAGAATAGCAGGCCGATAGAGGCAATTCCACTGGATTTCAACATTACTATCAGGCGCACCTTGCACGAAGAAGAGAAAAGTGGTTAGAGCCCGATACACTACCCATGTCAATCCTGAAGGAGAAAAAGAATTGCATATCACATAATGTGTAATCAAAGAGGGTGAGGAAGAACCAACTAATCGAGAATACCAAATAACTACAATTCAGTTGGGAAAACCGTCAAGAGCGGAAACGACAAGAGTCACCAAAGAGGGAGTCGCCCTGATGGAATAGAGAATGCAGATCGATGAAAGAAAGATAAAAGAGGAAAAAATGCGGATAGATCAATTGGTAAGTTTATAAAAGAGATTACCAAAATGGGAGAAACTCCACAAAAAATCCCAGATCATCCGGTACTGGTGTCTCAAGAAGAAGCTGAAGCAACAGATCTGCTAAGAAGAAAGGCATAACTAATGAATGACTGGACTAAGGAGGTATTGAAACATGCCAAATCTTTACTGAAAGTAGTGATAGATAGATACAGCACTTGAGGGAAATTGATAAAGAGGATTGGTAGGGTCCAAAAGGCACATGAAGAGCTATTGGGACATGTTAAAGTAGAAACGTCATATTTCCAGATGGTGGAGGAAATGATTGCGGAAGAAATCATTAATCAAAAGATATTGACTGTGGAGCGATTTCCTCGAGTGAAGATTGGAATAGCAGTCAATACTTGGCAAATAAATAGTTTGTGAAAAGGAATAGAAAATTTGCAAGAAGCAAAAAGGGACACGGTGGATGCCCAACACCAAAATGCTAAACTCATTGAAATGCTAATGGGAAGATTAGTAGAAGAAGTAATCAAGACAGTTGAAGATGTGATATTAGAGGAGTTCGAAGATGGATGGAACAGGATAGCATCAAAGTTAGGCAGAGATATGGATTCGCGAGTCTTAGGAGACATAGGAAAAATCCAAAGCTGGGCAAGGCAATATGAAGACAATGTTTCTGAGGAAGATCAAAACATAGAGCCTGTACGGGTAAAATGTTGAGTGCAAGAATACAATTTGTCTGCTATAAAGCAATCTAAAAGCAATGAGATGGCCCAAATTTTGACAAGTCTTCAACAGTACTGGGAGCAACAACTGGAGACTTCTGAGCCGAAAGAAAAGTCAAATGTTGACCACGAGCAAGAATGACATTGAGCTGTAACTTTTTTTGTCCTTTTGCTAGAAATCTACTATAAAAGCATAATGATGTTCATTTTGAAAACAATTTGAGGTTTGTAGACTTATGAGAGGAATAACAATTTTGAGCCTCTTTTCTTGTTTATATTACAAAATAGTTATTTCAGTAGTGTCTGTTCTTTGCAAATAATAGTGATGATAAAGTCTAAGAACTTATAGTTGATAATATGTGATTGTACTTCACCATTTTTTTATGAAGTAAAATATAACTCTATGGATTTTTGGTGTGTTATATCCCTTGCTTTATTTAATTCAATGTTTCATTTATGGATCACATAGTTTTATAACATATTGAGATGATATTTCTGGTTATTTGTAAGATTGTTCTTTATCATTACTGATTATTTCATAAAGACATGTATTGAGATACTAACTTAGGATATCCGAATTCATTTCAACATTTAAATTCATTTGTTTATCTTAATTTCAAAACATTCAAAAAATTGTGAACTATAACATAAATAATCCTCGAGATAATTCTAAAGTAGGTTATCTTAAAGGAACTAATTGGAATACCCTCGTATAAAAATAGTTGATGCATGTTACTGAGAAAAACCATAGGGTCTTATAAGACGTCTCCAGCCTTGAGGTCTAGGTCTCCTATACCTTTCAAGAACATAAACTCATGGTTGAGAGCAAGAGTTTATGAATGTTGAGTGAAATCAAAACTCACATCAACATAGAAGGAGGGCCTGAAGTAATAGATCTTAAGAAACCTAGGTAGTTTAAGCTGGAGTACAAAAGAGTCACTAGGTTTAGGTCATGCGATCCTGGTGTTCAGTTTCAATAATTACCTTATAGGAGGAATAAAAGGCATAGGGCTAGTTCAGTTGGACCAAATTTAGTAGGTAATAATAGAGGACAATTACAGAATCAATTGCAATGTCCATTGCATCCACCACCACCACCTCCTCCAATGACATATTTTAATGCAAATTCACCTATCAGGTTCAACATTTACCATGATTTACCCAAAAATCCTGACAAATTGTGTCCAAAGTTTCAAATTCATGGTGATGCGGAAGTGCATCTTAAGGTTTTCAAAGATATGTATGGAAGAGCTCAAATTCAACATGAAGATGTAGTGTGTAGGTTGTTTCCATATACTCTAAGTGAAGATGCTCACGTTTGGTATATTAACTTACCTACCAGTTCAATAACAACATGGGATTTGTTAGAAACTACATTCCTATCAAGATTCAAGGCACCTATAGATTCTGCCACATTATATCACTAGTACACCTTAATTTTCCGAGAGCCAAATGAACCAATTAGTAGTTTTAATGATAGATTTCACAGAGCTTACTCAAAGCTCGAAGCTACATACACATTAGTTGATCTTGTCTCTTTGTCGATATATTATGCAGTTGTAGATCCCTTAACCTCAATGTTTGTAATGAGGAAACTCCCACAAATTGCAACCTTGTCCGGGGCATACACCAAAGCCATAAATGTTAATAAGGAAATGAGACAGGTTGGATATGGTCTAGCCACCAGACCTGCTTGTAATAACATGATAGTACCAGTAGGAAATACTGTAGCACCATCCATGCATGGGGCAAGGCCAGTCGGGTTTCCCCAACAAACCAAGTAGTTCCAGATAATAACAAAGCTATAGTAATACATCTTGGACCAGCTATCACTGAAGTGACCCTAAACAATTGAGGTTCTTTCTTCTCACAAACTCTCGAGGTAAACAACCAGGAAGATCACAATAATAAACAAGAAATTAAGGAAATATCTAACATGTTAAGGATATTAACAATGAAAGTGTCCTACTTGAGAATTCAAAATTATAATAATAGAGGTTATGAATAAGGGAATTTCAATTCACAACAAAGGTACAATTAGAGTCCACATCCGAGACCTTGGAATTATCGAACAAATAATAGAGGGATAGTCTCACCTTTAGATAATCCTCCAACCAGGGAAAAAAATTCCCCTGCTAGAATTAATTTGATAGAATGCACCTTGACTGATTGGTGCAGAATTCATAATACTGCAGGACATGCAGAGAAAGATTGCTTATAGTTCAATATAGCAACCAATATCTTCCAATCTAAAGTCATGAGCTTACAACATTCAGAAGATCCTAGTGAGGAAAATGCATGTAGGGAAATGGTCTCGACCAACTACAACATTGTTGTAGACACCTAAAATTAATTAAATCAATATTTAATTAATTTAAGCATGTCAACATAATTAATTGATTTAATTGTGTTATCCTTACTCCTCTTGGCGTTAATTAAATCTAATTTAATTAATCCTGTCACTATTGTCCAAAAATTAATTTATCAAATAAATAACTTATTTCCCTATTCTTCTAAAGAGCCTCAATAATTATTTCCTCTAAACCCACTCAGTTAATTAATTTTAATTAATTAACCTAGTCATGTGATTCCTACAAATCACTTTTCCTAATCCCCCTCAACCTAATTAATTCTTCTAGATTCTCTCATAATCTCACTTATCATTATTCTCCAAATTTAAATTCCTCCACTCATGTCACATCAATGTTGAACCTCTCAAAGAAATTCAAATTTCTTTGAATCCCCCTATGTATCCTCATTTTAAAATTTCAAATTTCTTTCCTCCCTTTTCTCAAGGAATTTTATATTCCTTTTTATTTCCCCAATGCATCCTTGATCCATGTCCACTATCTTGAATTAATCTTAACCCTTTATGATCAAATCAATCTTGACCCTTTGTTGGCCTCCTTAAATCTATAAATTGGAGCCTCTTTTCCTCACAAAGAGGTATTCCATTCTTCTATCCTTATGTTGCTA
This sequence comes from Cryptomeria japonica, assembly GCF_030272615.1. Classification (NCBI taxonomy): domain Eukaryota; kingdom Viridiplantae; phylum Streptophyta; class Pinopsida; order Cupressales; family Cupressaceae; genus Cryptomeria; species Cryptomeria japonica. Next base: position 705,848,088 of record NC_081409.1, on the reverse strand, counting down.
ATTTCTCCTCTCATCTCCCTCTATCACATCTTTATCATTTTCACATAGTCCTCTATTAAATCCTCAATCCTCATCCATTAATAATCCATCAATCCAAATCCTATCAAATCCTAATCTTGTTGAGCAAAGGAGAGCAATCCACATCCACATCAAGCAAGGAGAAAATCAAGTGGAGCATCAAAAGGGGCGCCTTCACTTCATCAAGCTCAATTTGAAGGAGAGGTGAAAGACAAGGTATAAATTTGGTTATTTGCATTTGTATTGTGTGTAGTTTGATTTATTTGCATTCTAACCTCCTTTGTCCCTTCTCTGTCTTTTTCCCCTCTTCATTTTGGCATGCCCGGTGGGATCCACATCCCTAATTTAATGTTTTTGCAAGTCTTTTTGTCTTATGAAGTTGCAGGTTATGCTTCTAGACCGAAAGCCCGTATGAGTTGCTTTTGGGTGTGATACGATTTTTTGTTGTTCACCGAATGGATATGTGAGAATTGTCATAGAAGTTTCTGCTGCATATCATATGGTGAAGTAGGGTTTGTCGTATGGTGAAGTAAGGTTTGTCATACGAGTTGCTGCTCTTTGTTTTGTTGTATCAGGAACAACGAATGTTTTTTAGGAGTCTTCTGATATATAAGTGGCATTCCTCTTCTCTTTTCTCTTTCTTATACTTTAAGTTATATTCCATATATATTGTCAAGATGTTTGAGAGGGGTTTTGGACCTCCAAGAGTTATAATGCAAAATCTAGTTTTTTGAAGATCTTCCAAATTTCAGATAGTCAAATTTTAGGGCATTTCAGGTTCAGGAGTTTTTGGATGTTTTTGACAGCCTAACAAGTGTTTTTGCAGAATGTTAGTCCAAGTTCTCGCTTTCCAAAGACTATCTTGCTCAAACAACATGACTACTAATCCATTATTTTTACAGGTTGCCTAAAGGTAGGAGAGTATGCTCTTGTCTACATAGACAATCAAAAATCCAGACCCTTGAATCTTTTCTAGTTTGTTGCGTGCATACCCTTAGCAGGTCCACCCTCTCGATTTACCTGGCACACTGGCATAGGTATTGGTGAGAGGGGAATGACCCAAGTGAGTACAGTTAAAACCCAAGCATTCCAACTCACTATAATAAATAGGCCTTTTGAGATGAAAAACTTGGAGGACAAAGCTATTTGAGTTTATACTCATATCAAACACTTTTTAGGGCCCCTTGAGGCCTAAATCACACTTGCGTGACTACCATTATGCTTGGTACTTTATAGGGCTATAGGCCTCAATTGCGCTTGCATGACTGCAAAGGGTAGTCTTTGAACGGAAATCCTTACTAAAAACCCTAAGAATAGAAACCACCCGGTTCACCTCTGAAAGGTGGATAATCTTTATGCAAGGGAGATAGTAACTCCCCCAAGAGACTTACCATTTTGTGCCCCCATTAGTGTTTGGAGTCAGAAAATACGATGCTAAGAATCCATTGCCTGAGACTCAACGACCATATTTTGATTAGATATTGGGTGTATACTTGAGTTAGCAAACAAAGATTTTCTTCCTTAGCCAACTTCCTAGGGTAGCATGCTATGTTTGGATTCTCTATTTACATCAGTGGCCAACGTGTATTCATTGCTTGATATCTCTTGCCAAGTCCACCCTTCCTCAAACCAATCGATCTTTCCTCTTTCAATCATCAAAACAATCCCCAATCAATCTATCCAAGCAATTCTCTAATTCCCAATCCACTTTCATCCATTTGAATAATCATCCTTCCTCAACCAATATTTTTGTCCAAATCATTCATTTGACTTTGGGCAGCCTTCCCCTTTCTCCTTCATATTATCTATCCTTTCTTCTAGAATCATTCTTCTTTTAATCCAATCAAATCTCCAAAATTTCAATCCATCTTTCTAATCCAGTTATCTAATCCCCCATCATTCAATCATCTAATCATTTAATCCAATCAAATCCAATCCATCATCAGTTCCCATCTAAGTCCTAATCTAAAGGCTAAGGTGTCATACTAATCCAAATCAATCTTGTCCTCAATCAAATATAATCCAATCCAATCCAATCTAGTCAAATCAAGCCCTAATCCAAGGACCAATCCATTTAAATCAAGTCCAATCCATTCCAAATCCATTCCAAATCTAATCAAATCCAATCCATCATCATTCAAATCCAATTCCTAATCCTCATCTTCATTTAACATCATCTTCATCATCTTTCTCCTCCAAAACATATTCATCCAATTCCAATCTAATCCCTCATTCTCAACATGGCTACCCATAATTTCAAAGCTTGGTATGAGAATATTCTCATGGAAGTTCATGAACCACCTTCTGACCAAGTCAATCCCATAACATCCCATCCATCTATCATATCACCATCCATTTCATCTCAACACACTATATCCAATCCCAATCTATATCATATCTCTTACCCTTCCTCTACCTTTGACAAGGGAAATCCATCTTATTCTCCATCTATATCTCCATATTATCCCTCATCCATATATATACATACCTCCATCTCCCCTCCCATCCATATCACAATCCCCATCCTTTAACAACACATTCATTACCTCTAATACCCATCCAAATCCTTTACTCCATAATCCTCCAAGCATTAATCCTAATTCCCCAATCCATTATACCAACCCTCCATCTAATCCCAATCCTCCATCAAATCCTAATCCTCCAAAGTCCATATTATCCACATCCTCCAAGTCCATCATCCATAATCTTATCTAGGACATGCTAGCAAAGGAGACAAAATCCCCACCTCAAAAAAAATTTGCCAAATATTCTCAAGTCCTCCATCCACCTCCATCACCTCCACCTCAAAACAAATCCCAATCCCTTGCACTTCAAGATAACCCCATTCCTCCATCCACTCACATCTAAGCTTACGTATCCTCCTCCATCACACAATCCCCACAACTCCAAACATGCCAAAAGCTTTTTTCCAAAGCTTGCTAGCATAGAATCCTCTCCATATCATGATGAATCTCCCTCCACTCCATCTAATGATATCATTCCCTCCACTTCCTCTAATGATCATATGAAACCTCTATCCAACCCTCTCCCTCCATCGCATGATCCTCTCCCATCTCATGATCCAATCACCCCTTCCACTCCATCTCATGACACCCTCCCTAGTCAAGATCAAAGTATCCCTTCATCTCCATGTCATGATCCCAATCCATCTAAAGATCCTAATCCTCCTTCCACATCCCATCCCCCTCAAAATGGACTCGCATCTTGTTTCTAAAATAAAAAGGGTCCTCAAGCTGATTCTCAAGATGTTGGTACATCCTCTATTCCTCCTAAATGCAAAAATCCTTCATGCAAATCAAAATCCCATCATCCCCCATCATCCACATCCATTTTGGGACCCTCTATTCCAAAGATAAATCCTTCATTCCTTCCATCCATTTTTGGTCCTTACATCCCTCCATCCACTACCCCATCACCTCAAATAATCCCTAAGCAAGATCAAAAAAGGCACACATCATGGGATTCCTCCTAACACTCTCCTTCCATCATCCCACCATCCATAAAATCCTTAAGTCATTCATCATCATGCACCCATCCCATTGCCATTGGAAGCAATTTGGATGCCCAATCTAAATAGAATAAAGCTCAAAATCCACAAAAATCAAAGGATCAACATGTCCCCTCAAAACAACATGCTCAAAAGAAAAATATGATCTGAAATAAAGGACAATCCAAAAGGCCGCAAAGGCCCCAAAAGAAAAAATCAAAAACTATGTGGATTCCTAAAATACTTCTAGAAGCAGAACAATCAAAACTGGCATCCAAAATTGTTAATCCAGAAGCTCCATCCATTCATAAGTACTCCAATCCTCCATCTAACACTCCTCCATCTTCAAAATCCATTTTGGGTCCTTATGTCCCAAAATCCACCATCCCAACTCCATCATCCCCTTCTTCTATTTTGGGTCTTCATGTCCCAAAATCCACACTTTATCCTCCATCTAATTCAAAACCCTCTCCTCCACTACTCCACAACCCTTCAAGGTGTGTGCGAATGTTGATCTTACACAAATTTTTCAAAACCCCATCCATTATCCACCATCCAGTTTTCACAATCCCATTTCGTTAGTCCAATCCTTTGCAAATCCTTATCTTCCATCCCCTATCCATTTCATCCCCTATCCATTTCATCTCCCCAATTATTTTTACCAATATCTATGAGCATACCTCCAGTTCAAAGAAATACTAAGGGATACCATCCATGAAACTATATGCTTGAGTCCTCCCTTCCTCCTTCACGCATCCACTATCTTCCATATCCACTCATCCTCATCCTTATCCATCCAAACTATTCCAAAAAATTCAAAAAATTCAAAAAATTCAAAAAATTCAAAAAATTCAAAAAAATAAATCAGAAAAAGCAAAGAAAAATCATTTCATCGAATGGTGAAAACCACTTCTTGTGGTACTTTGGGTAAGTACCATGATGAAAACTTGGCAAATGAGTGTCATGTGTAATCCCCCCTCTTTCACTCTACACTTGGGGGCATGCTTCATCCATTTTATCCTACCATCTTCATTATCCACATCTCTTATCCTTTATCCACCTCCTGTCTGCATCCATCCTCCTTTCCTATCTTTGATCTTGACTATCCTATCCATATCCTCCATCTCATATCCCTCATCCTATCCAAATGCAATCCTCCATTCTTATCTTTGGTCTTGATCATGTTAAAGGCAAAATAATATGCATGCATGCTTTGGGAAACACAAGCCTTAAATCCTCTACCATCCATATCCATTACATATTATCCTTCAAACTCATACATCTTTATCCACCATCCTTACATCCTTAATTCCACTACCTCTACTCTAGGGCATTGCACTCCTTTGTAGCATAGTCTTTGGGTCTCCATCATCCTACCCTCCATCCTTTATTCCTCCATTTCCTATCCATATCCATCCACTTGCTCCATCTATCTAAACAATATCTTCGTCCATTCATCCATCCCTTTACAAATCCTTGGTTCTCCCTTGTCATTGGTTCCAGTCCATCTATCCTATACCCACAATCCCATTCAATCCAATCCAATCATATTCCTTATCTCATCCAACTCAATCCACTCCAATCTGATCATATCCCCATCTATCTACTTGATCCAATCCCATCATATCATATCACCCAATCCAATCCTACTCAATCGTCCATCCCCCATTTCATCCTATCTAATCATTTATCCTTTTTCCATCCTATCTCAATCCATCAAACTGTGATTTTCCCATCTACTTGAGCTTACACTGACTTATGCCTAATCCAAGCACCCATCCATACTTTGTTAATCAAAGCCAAGCAACAATCCTTTCATTTGCAAACCTAACACATCCAACTTGCCTTTTGCCAATCATCAACCTGCATCCAAATCCATCACCTGCCCATTGGGATGCATCCTTCCCTAGCCTGATAGTTTATCCAAATCCATGTCCTACTCTTGGCAAGAGATGTTAGTTGGTCATGTGCATTGTTTTTGCATGTTTGAGCTTTTCGCTTTAATGTTCATCTCGTGTCCCAGGACTATACTTGCTCATGACTACCTTGATCATCCTATATCTTGGTATGTCTTGGATGGTGTATAATGGGGCATAGTTTTCCTGGCATGGTGTGTTTGAAGGTTTTCCCTTGTACGAACTAACAACCCTATATTAATGTTTATCAACACTTGCATGATTCTGTGCAAGGCATACCTGTTTGTCTGAGCGCCAGTCCATGCCTCAAATCTTCATATCATCCTGGTTCTTATAATCAGTGGTGTAGAAAATCCATGGCAATATCAAACCTAGGTTTGCTCTCTATATTTTCTCAACAAGAAATCCCATCCATTTATCATTTCTTTATCTTATTTCATTCACAAGACTCGAATCCATTCATTTATTCCCTATTTCATCATCTTCATCCTTTCATTACCAAGTCTTCTAATCCATTTTGAGAGCACACCTGTGTTCTTCAAACCTGCATGTCCTCTCGAGGGGGCATACAACTACTTCCTCGTCATCCTTCCTCCTCGTCATTCTTCCTCATCTTACGACTGGGGAATCATGCTACTAGTCCTTATCCTTTTCTTCCACTATGTTTTATTCTTCTTTGATATAACATCACTTCATGATGCTATATCAAAGAGGGGCAAAATGTAGACACCTAAAATTAATTAAATCAATATTTAATTAATTTAAGCCTGCCAACATAATTAATTGATTTAATTGTGTTATCCTTATTCCTCTTGGCATTCATTAAATCTAATTTAATTAATCCTGTCACTATTGTCCAAAAATTAATTTATCAGATAAATAAATTATTTCCCTATTCTTCTAAAGTCCCTCAATAATTATTTCCTCTAAACCCACTCAGTTAATTAATTTTAATTAATTAACCTAGTCATGTGATTCCTACAAATCAATTTTCCTAATCCCCCTCAACCTAATTAATTCTTTTAGAATCTTTCATAACCCTCTTATAATTATTATCCAATTTTAAATTCCCCCACTCATGTCACATCAATCTTGAACCTCTCAAAAAAATTCAAATTTCTTTGAATCCCCCTATGCATCCTGATTTTGAAATTTGAAATTTCTTTCCCTCCTTTTCTCAAGGAATTTTACATTCCTTTATATTTCCCCAAAGTATCCTTGATCCTATTGGCATTATGTGAACCGATATGAGGACATAATAAAATTGTATGTTGTCATTGATGTCAATATGATGAAGAGAAGAAGAACCAGTATAACACTGTGAACCGACATTTGTGCCAAAGTGAAGCGGTGTGTTTGTTCAAGGAGAACCGACATACGGTTATGGGAACCGGCACATGGAAGGTGAATCAGCATAAGGTTATGGGAACTGGCACATGGAAGCAGTTTATGACTATCGGTTGGTGGTTTCAACTTCAGGGTTTCCAGTTGGAGTGCTTCAAGCCTGTGTGGCTCAATCGATGACTTTGTGTGATGAGTTAGCATGGTAACAATAAATAGATTGTGTTGCCACGTAATCTTTGTGCGCGTGAAGGATCTTGCATGAAGGAGATTGTTCCTATCTACCTCGGGAAGGTGCAAAGTTTGTAAACAGTGATAACGTGTGATGGGTTATCAGCCGCCATGAAATCGGTGGAAAATGAATGATGGAGAATGTTTGAGATTGGATCAAGATTGTTGCATTTAATGCAGTATGCTCAACGGTCAGGATTGAACCGTTTGAATTCCTTAACCTAACAGGTTTAGAGTTTAGGGTTTATGCTACCGACCTATCTGTTGTCCTATAAGGTCGATGTTGTGATTCTTCTAGAGGTTGTTGGCAAAAAGTTGTGTGTGTGTATCTAAGAGAAGAGATACACGATTCTTGCCAAACCAAATGAGAGAAGTCATATCTGGAGAGTGTAAGTGCAGAAGGTGAAAAAGAGCTTAAGCGGATCTGCATTGGCATTGAGTGCTATTATCAGGTCATTGATATACCTGTTGATCTTTAACCACTTCAACAGTTGTGAAATCCCTTAATAGGGTAGCCTTAACCGACTTGTTGAAAATCCTTTAACAGGGTAACTCGAAGAAAAGGAGCTTAAGCGGATCTGCATTGGCATTGAGTGCTATTATCAGGTCATTGATATACCTGTTGATCTTTAACCACTTCAACAGTTGTGAAATCCCTTAATAGGGTAGCCTTAATCGGCTTGTTGAAAATCCTTTAACAAGGTAACTCGAAGCTACTGAGTCATTGATATCCTTTAGCTATTGAGTTCTTGACATTCTCTAACAAGGTAACCTCTAACAAGGTTTAACCCTTAACTGGGTATTGTAGCCATCCCTTAACCGGGTGATCCCTAACAGGATCGGTTCCTAACAGAACCTATTGTATCTGTCTTTAACCGGACAAGGCTCCTAATAGAGAAGACTTCCAAAGAGTTCAAAAAGCAGCTTGTGGGTATTCATCCCCACCATGGGAAATCTTGTGATGCTTTGTTATTGCCTGTTAAGCATATGACAGTTTTGTGTTTTATGCCTGTCAATAAAACATGTTGAACTAGCTATTGTGAAGATCTGATGATAGATTACCTGTTCATGCATGAGGGTGAAATGGTAGTATAGTATTGAGCTAAGAGGAAAGCTAAGTGAGTAACCAGTTTATGATTGTTTTAGTTGTTCTGGGTTTTACCGGTTGCACTCTGTTTCAAACTGGTGTCACTGTTTGCCAGTCATTTGAAGTATCTGCTGTCAAATCAGTTTAGGACTGTATTTTAGTCTGTATTGATTCACCCCCCCCCTCTCAGTACTGGTTTGGTACTATTCGTTCATCATTGAGTTATCAATTGGTATCAGAGCATCCTCCAGGTCCTCTGTGTTATAAGCTTAACCGCTTGAGGTAAAGATCCCAGTCTAATGATGAAGAGAGAAGGTCCAAAGTTTAATAGAGAAAACTTCAGTATATGGAAAGATAGAATGAAGATATTCATCAGAAGCATGGGTGCTCAACACTGGAGCTATGTTGAGAATGCCTATGTTGCCCCTACCGGTACTCTCACTGATGATCAAAAGAGAGAAATACAGGAGAATGGGCAAGTCATGGAAGCCCTAATTTGTAGTTTATCCGACATTGAGTTTATTGATGTCCAAGATAAGGTAAATCCCAAAGAGGTATGGGATACTCTTGAAAATATCTATGGTGGTGATGAGCATGTAAAACAAGCTAAGGAAGAAAGCCTTAGAGGGAAGTTTGAAGACATGTGGATGGTTGAAGGTGAGACCATTCAACAATATGGTATAAGAATCAAAACTGTTGTTGGAGATATCAAGAGTGCAGGTGGTAAAATGGAAGATTCCAATATGGTAAGAAAAGTCCTGAGATCCCTATTGCCGGTCTATGCAATAAGGGTTGCTACTATTTAGGAGCTGAGAACAATAGACAAGACTAAGGTATCCCTAGACTCCATCATTGCAAAGTTGACATCTTATGAGCTAAATAGTTTTGATGGTAGTGTTCAAAAGACTAAATCAGCCTTTAAAGCCTCTGCTATACCATCCAAAAAAGGAAAAGAAGCAAGCACTAGTGTTGAAACAAGACAAGGCAGAGTAATGGATGATGAGGAATTTCTAATGGAGTTTGACGCTCTTCTTGCAAGGAAACTTCCTAAAAGAACCGGTAAATATAGAGGTAAGCTTCCTTTGAAATGTTTTTCTTGCAACCGGATAGGACGCATTGCTGTGAACTGTCCTAATGGTGATAACAAGGACAAACCGAAAGGGTTCAAGAAATTCAAAGGAGGAAACCAGAGAAACTATTTTGTGGTAGTTGATGAAGCTGTCACAAATGAGGAATTAGAGGATGAAGAAAATGAAGACATTGTGTTTGTTGCTGTCAAGGAAGATGTGTCAGACAAGAAGGCTCTTGTCTCCCAGTTTGATAATTCCAATGAGTGGATTATTGACAGTGGCTGTTCTCACCATATGACTGGTGACCGGAGCAAGTTTCTATCTTTGGAAGAATATGATGGTGGTGTGGTTCGTTTTGGTAATGATGCACCATGCATGGTTAAAGGAAGAGGGTCCATCTCTCTGAATGGAAAGAGTAGTGCTGAAAATGTGTATTGGGTTGATGGTCTCAGACACAACCTTTTGAGTGTTGCCTAGCTAAATGATAGTGGACTCACTCTGGAATTCAGGAATGGATTGTGCAGAATCAAAGGAAAGAATGGTGAACTGGTGGCCACTGACATGCAGACCAAAGGTAACTTATTTTAGCTAAATGCAAATATAAGTACATGTCTTATGGCTAAATTTGATGATAGCTGGATATCGCATAGGAGACTCTGTCATGTAAACTTTGACAACATTGTGAAGGCTAGTAAGATCAAGGCAGTTAGAGGGTTTCCGGTCCTAAGCAAACCAGATAATACCTTGTGTAGAGAGTGTCAATTGGGGAAAATGTCTTCCTCAACCTTTAAAGGTAAACCTTTCATTACTGACAATTTGCTTGATCTTGTGCATACTGACTTGTGTGGTCCAATGAAAACTAGAAGTGTGCAGGGTGAAAGGTACTTCATGATTCTCACTGATGACTGCTCAAGAATGATGTGGGTCACATTCTTGAAAGATAAGTCTGAAGCTTTTGGGAAGTTCAAAGCCTTCAGAGCATTAGTGGAGAAGGAAAGTGGAAAAAGGATCAAGTGCCTGAGAATTGATCAAGGAGGCGAATTCACTTCTGGTGAATTCAACATGTACTCTGAAGAACATGGCATCAAGAGGCAACTATTTGCTCCCCGGACTCCACAACAGAATGGCCTAGTAAAGAGGAATAACTGAACTATGGTTGAAGCAGCTAGAACCATGTTGATTCAAGGAAAGGTAGCTCACACCTTTTGGAGAGAAGTGGTGAGCACTGCAGTCTACACAATGAACCAGGTACTCATCAAGAAAGGTAAGGATAAAATGCCTTTTGTGTATTGGACCGGTAAGACACCTGTTGTTAGCTACTTTAGAGTGTTCGGTAGCAAATGTTACATCAAGAGGAGTGAACACTAGAGCAAATTTGATGCAAAATGTGATGAGGGAATATTCCTAAGATATTCTACCAAGAGAAAAGCTCTCAAGTGTTTTAATAACAGGACTCAAAGAATTATGAAAAGTATCAATGTAAGAGTTGATGAAACCTCTGAGAAAACTGAGGAAACCAGCAGTGAGCAAGTAGTAAATGAACTGATTGTAACCTTCTGGGAACTGGTTGTCAGTCAACCAAGTACCAACAACAGTGTTCCGACACCGGCAGATGCAGATGCTGATACTGATGGAGATGAGGATGAAGAAGAAAAGCAAGAGGAATCTGTTAAGACCATTCCTCGGTATGTCAAGCTGAATCATGATCCTAAGAAGATCATAGGAGATAAGGATGCTGGAATCCTTACAAGAAGAAGAGTCAGAGAGAGCTCATGTTTGATCTCTGAATTTGAGCCTAAGTCATTCAAAGAGGCACATAAAGATGAAGATTGGATCAAGGCAATGGAAGAGGAACTTGACCAGATAGAGAAAAATGGTACATGGTCCTTGGTACCTAGACCAGAGCATAAAAATGTCATTGGTACCAAATGGGTTTTCAAAAATAAGCTGAATGAGGATGGCATGGTGATTAGGAACAAAGCCAGACTGGTGTGTAAAGGATATGCCCAAGAAGAAGGAGAAGACTATGGAGAAACTTTTGCACCTGTAGCCAGATTAAAAGGACTTCGTATGCTTCTTGCATATGCAGCTTTTAAAGGATTTAAAGTATATCAAATGGATGTAAAATTTGCATTCCTAAATGGTGTACTTGAAGAGGAGGTGTATATAGAGCAACCAGATGGGTTTGCCCTATCAGAATATAGTGACATGGTGTGTAGGCTACATAAAGCCTTATATGGTCTAAAGCAGGCACCTAGAGCATGGTATGAACGTCTGCACTCCCATCTTGTGAAAATTGAATTTGAGAGAACAAGTGAAGATAGTAATATCTACTTGAAAACTGAAGGAGATCAGATTTTGATCTGTGAGGTATTTGTTGATGACATTATCTTTGGTGGAGATGACAAGATGAGTCATGAGTTTGTAGATGAGATGAAGAAGGAGTTTGAGATGTCACTCATAGGGGATATTAAGTTCTTCATTGGACTGCAGATTCAGTAGATGAAAGATGGAATCTTTATCACTCAATCCAAGTATGTCAAAGAGGTGTTGAAGACCTTTGGCATGGAGGATAGCAAACCGGTTGGTACATTGATGGTGACCGGTTGTAAATTATCCAAAGAGGATGACTCAACATTGGTTGATGAGAAGGAATACCGATCAATGATTGGTAAGTTGCATTATGTAGTGCATAGTAGATCGAATATTGCACATGCAGTTGGCATTATTGCAAGGTTCCAGAAGAGTCCAAGAGAATCCCACTTGGTTGTAGTCAAGAGGATTCTTAGGTATCTAAAGGGAACAGTTGACTATGGATTGTGGTACCCATATAGCAATCATTTCAACCTGAAAGTATTTACAGATGCTGATTGGGTAGGTAATGTGGATGACCGAAAGAGCACAACCGGTGGTGCATTCTTTCTCAGTGGTAGACTGGTCTCATGGATGAGTAAGAAGCAGAGCTGTATCTCTCAGTCTACAGTGGAAGCAGAGTATGTTGCAGCTTTCATGAACTGCACTCAGACAATCTGGATGAAGCATGTATTAAATGGCTTCAAAGTTCCTGTATCTGAACCGGTAAGCATATTCTGTGACAACACAAGTGCTATCAATATTTCAAAGAATCTGATTTTACATTCTAGGACCAAGAACTTTGAGCATAAATATCATTTCTTGAGGGAAAAGGTTCAGAACAAAGAGATTGCACTGGAACATGTTTCCAGTAAGGAGTAGTTAGCAGACATATTCACCAAGCCTCTCCCAAAGACTACATTTATGTACTTAAGAGGTGAATTAGGGGTTCTGCCCCTTCAAGAGGTGAACTAAAAGTATTTTCTCCACATCAGTTAGGTATTACAATAGTCATTTCCTTTTGGACTGATGTGTTGAAGGATGATACTCCTTAGGGGGAGCAACATAATGACACAGGAAAGCTTGTACCTCCACTTCGACATTGTTGTCAAAGGGGGAGAAGATGTGAAGCGGAGAAGATATCTGTAGACATTGGGGGAGAAGATGTGAAGCAAAGAGATATCTTTGTATATTGCCATCAATGCAAAAGGGGGAGATTGTTGGCATTATGTGAACCGGTATGAGGACATAATGACATTGTATGTTTTCATTGATGTCAATATGATGAAGAGAAGAAGAACCAATATAACACTGTGAACCGACATTTGTGTCAAAGTGAAGCAGTGTGTTTGTTCAAGGAGAACCGACATACGGTTATGGGAATGGGCACATGGAAGGTGAGCCGGCATAAGGTTATGGGAACCGACACATGGAAGCAGTGTATGACTACCGTTTAGTGGTCTCAACTTCAGGGTTTCCAGTTGGAGTGCTACAAGCCTGTGTGGCTCAACTGGTGACTTTGTGTAATGAGCTAGCATGGTAACAATGAATAGATTATGTTTCCACATAAGCTTTGTGCGCGTGAAGGATCTTGCATGAAGGAGATTGTTCCTATCTACCTTGGGAATGTGCGAAGTTTGTAAATGATGATAACATGTGATGGGTTATCAGCCGCCATGAAATCGGTGGAAAATGAATGATGGAGAATGTCTTGAGATTGGATCAAGACTGTTGCATTTAATGCAGTATGCTCAATGGTCAGGATTGAACCGTTTGAATTCCTTAACCTAACAGGTTTAGGGTTTAGGGTTTATGCTACCGACCTGTCTGTTGTCCTATAAGGTCGATGTTGTGATTCTTCTAGAGGTTGTTGGCAAAAAGTTATGTGTGTGTATCTAAGAGAAGAGATACGTGATTCTTGCCAGACCAAAGGAGAGAAGTCATATCTGCAGAGTGTAAGTGCAGAAGGTGAAAAAGAGCTTAAGCAGATCTGCATTGGCATTGCGTGCTATTATCAGGTCATTGATATACCTGTTGATCTTTAACCACTTCAACAATTGTGAAATCCCTTAACAGGGTAGCCTTAACCGGCTTATTGAAAATCCTTTAACAGGGTAACTCGAAGCTACTGAGTCATTGATATCCTTTAGCTATTGAGTTCTTGAAATCCTCTAACAAGGTAACCTCTAACAGGGTTTAACCCTTAACTGGGTATTGTAGCCATCCCTTAACCGGGTGATCCCTAACAGGATCGGTTCCTAACAGAACCTATTGTATCTGTCTTTAACCAGACAAAGCTCCTAACAGAGCTGACTTCCAAAGAGTTCAAAAAGTAGCTTGTGGGTATTCATCCCCACCATGGTTTTTCCTAGTTGGGTTTCCACGTGAAAATTAAGTGTGTCATGTGTGATGCTTTTATCTTGTGATGCTTTGTTATTGCCTTTTAAGCATATGATGGTTCTGTGTTTTATGCCTATCAATAAAACATGTTGAACTAGCTATTGTGAAGATCTGATGATAGATTACCTGCTCATGCATGAGGGTGAAATGGTAGTATAGTATTAAGCTAAGAGGAAAGCTAAGTGAGTAACCAGTTTATGATTGTTTTAGTTGTTCTGGGTTTTACAGGTGTAGCCTCCTAAAATTGTGACACTTGCAATTTCACTGCATTTGGGTCTTCACGATGGCGACGCAACACAAAACCTGAATGGAGACCCTGAAACTTGTTCATGACATCAAAAACTACATTTTTCAGCACCCTGGCCTGATCCTCCTTGCACCCTGCTGTCCCTGGAGGTGGGACCATGGCGCCCAGTGCCTTGGTCCTTCAGGACCATGGCACCCAGTGCCCTGGTCACCCAGGACCATGGCGCCCAGCGCCCTGGTCCCTGGCCCTATTTTGGGTCCGGTCTCTTATGGGGCTTTGGGTCTTTATGTTTGCAAATTGGAAAATAATCTTTCCTGGTCGGCCCAAGGTCGGAAAAATCAGTCTATCAACCCTAATTGGCAAGTATATAAACTACATTTCCCCTCTCAAAAAGGGTAGATGGAAAAAAGGCAGAGGCGACATTCAAACATTCAAACATTCAAGCATTCAAGCATTCGTTCAAGCAATTGAGCATTCTAAGTCTCCATTCAAGGCTAAGTGTTGCATTGAAGACAAGGATTCAACCATTGAAGAGGAGATCACATACAACATACAACATACAACATACAACAACATTTACACCTTCGCATGTAAGAATACAAACATTCTTACAACAAGGTATTGGTACTTTATTACATTACAATCATTTACATTTACAACATTTCTCATTTCTTGGTTAATTCCAAAACCGGGGTTTGACCTAAGGGAAAACCCCTAATCCCTAACCCCCCAATCATCCTCACTTTTCTATGTGTAGGTTGTAGGTACGCGGCTGTAATTGAAGATCTGGAATCCTTGTGTAGAGACGAACAGATCCCCCTTCGTTTCGCGGATTTTTCGGAGGACCCTGTGCACGCCGGGCGCCATCGTCCCGTCAACTTTCACTCAAATTTGCAGGACAGCACCATCTCGACATTTTTACTGCTAATTCCAGGTCTGCAGCTTCATCCTATATTCCTATCTCTGTTTATAAGTGAATCTTTCTCACTTTTCATGAATTCCTAGCTTAATCCTTCTATCTACATTCTTTACAAAAGAGGGTAGCCTTGCTCTCTTAACCCTTGAAACTCATTTAGAATCCAATCTTGCATTGTGTGGGATTGGATCTTGTGGGTTTCAACCCCTCTTTTGAATGTAAAGTCTCCCCTAAGTGAAAACCGTCAACCCTAGTGACCTCCTTTCTCTCTCCTTGGAGTGGAGTGGGGGAGTGCTCCTAGGGTTCGATCGCGATTTTCCGCTTTACATTTTGGTGAACCTGATGTGAACATTATTTCTGATTATTCATGGTTAGATATGAAAATTGGATGCCTTGATTACATTTTCATGTTTGATCCTTTGCAAATTTTAGAGGTTAATTGCATAAAAACCCTAAATTTTCTTTTTAGTAATTGAGCTTGCGAAGTGTTTAATTATTAATGCTTGTTTCAGATCTACCCTTCTATTGCAAATTATCAATTCATATTTGTGCTTTAATTTTGGAAATTAAGTGGTTAAGTGTCAAAACCCTAATTTTTGAAACCCTCTTGATTCAACCTTTGACTGATAATTTCACTGATCAAAACATCTCCAAATCAACTGTAACTTTGGATTCCGCAACAAAATCATAATATCTTTCATCCCTAAAAATTTGGAAAAATTTGCGAGGACCGTGTGCACCCCGAGCGCCATTGTCCTCGACATTTTTTCCAAAATTTCAGGAGCTAGATCTTACTGTATTTTTCTGCTAAAATCTAGAATCTTGGCTGATTTCATCAATTCTAACACTTTCAAAATTAAAGTCAAAGTTGGTCTAGTGATTGCTTGGATTAAGGCTCCTAATCATTCAAAAATTGTTGAAATTGAAATTTTGTGGCAAAATTGTGTTCTTATTGTCCTAAATCTGAAAAGTGTGTTGGTATTCATTCGAAATTTCAGTGCTTTATTCAAATTCTTGCAATTTGTGACTTTTGAAATTAAGTGTTTAATTGCACCAACTTTGATTTCCGCTTTCAAAATTGAATTTTGCGTGAAATTGAGTCAACTTTTAAATTTCAAAGCCTGCATTGCTCTTAGTATCCCCTCTAAAATCATAAAATTCAAAATTTCAGTTTCCATCTCTTTTTCAAAATTCAAATTTTGCATTTTTCAACAATCTTGGTAGGGTTCAATTTTGAGATTGCAACTTTAATTTGGCCTATCTACAGATCATAAAATCACTCAATTTTTTCAGACTAGCTCTAAAATCATCATAACTTTCATCCCTGAAAATTTCGAAAAAAGTTGTGAGGACCGTGTGCACTCCGTTCGCCACGGTCCCAGACATTTTTTTCTGAAATTTCGGGAGATTGTCCTGATTGTATTTAACAACTTAGATCTAGGAGATTGGTTGATTTTACTGAAATTTGCTACCTCTAAAATTCAAAATCTTATCTCCCTCTCTAGTGCATGAGTTTTACAACAATAAGCCCTACTTACACTATTCCCGTTAGACGAAGCCTTAGAATTAAGTCTTTCCAAGGTTTAATTACTGAGGAGATGGAACCTAATTTGAATAGCCTTTTTAACGAGGACACGGGTAATTCCTCTAATCCTCCTAATGATGAAGAAGCTCTCCATGAGGTCTCTGTAGAACAAATTTCAAAATTGGATAACCAATTTGATGATTTTCAGCAATGGATGTCTCAAGAGTATCCCGATAGTCAAGCTCTTCCTTTAATTGAGGGTCTAAAACGTATGGTTCAAAGTGATAAGAATGGAATTGATATCTTGCGTGATATTGCACACATTGTGGATTCGAATGTGATGCCTATGAAGAGTTGTGCCGAAACTTTAGGTTATACACAACCTCCTACTCAAGTCAATCATTCCATTCCTTTAACAACCTCTATTGCTAGCATACCTACCTTTACATCAAACATAATGGCTACTTCTATACAAGACATTCCACCTATGATCACCAGTCATGGGGGTAATCCTTCCTCTTCAATTAACCCTCTTCCTTCATTCAATCCAACTTCTTCATTTATTCCTTCAATAAGTGTTCCTATTACATCTCCACAAATGAACATGACGCAAGGGGGCAATTCATTTAACCATTCCATTCCTCCTTGTAGTGCTCCTCTTTTCAGATCATCTCCTATGACTAACTATCATAGTGTTCCACCACCTTACTCTCAATCAATACCTTCTTTCAATAACATAATACCTCCAACACAATCTAACATGTCTAATATGAACTCCTCGACTGAAGTGACCATTAACAATCTTGCACAAACTGTCTCTTCTTTACAGCAACAAATTGCTTCTATGAATCAATCTAAGTTTAGTGTGCCCACATTTGATGTTGCGAGCCCACTTTCTCTTGACATTGTTCGAGCTATCCCCCCTAAACATGTTGAAATCCCACATTTGGAGCTTTATAATGGTAAGGGTGATCCTCTAACACATGTTAAGACTTTTCAAACAATATGTACCGATTTTGCTTATGACCAAAGGTTGCTTGCAAAACTGTTTACTAGGACATTAAGAGATAAAGCCCTACAATGGTATTGCTCGTTTCCTTCTTATTCTATTACTTCTTTCGAACAACTTGCAAATACTTTTATTCAACAATTTCAAAACAATATAAGTCCTAAAGTTACTTTGATTGATTTAATGCATTGTAAACAAGGTGTTAAAGAAAAAGTGACTGATTTCATTGGTAGATATAAGCATTTGTATGCTCAAATCTCTTTTCCAGTGCCTGACAATGATATTCAAAGAATCTTTATTTCTAATTTACAAAAAGATATTAGAGAAAAACTTTTGTTTTCTGAGTTTACTTCTTTCCAACAGTTGTGTGCAACTCTTCACAATTATCAACTGACTGTGAGTCAAATGGAACAAGCAAATCCTATGGCTCCGAGTGATAAGGGTGATAGTAGTCAACAACCATTTGGGAAGTTTAAACCGAACAGAGAGTCCATTAAATTCAATGAAAACATCATCAACAACAATGTGAATGCAGCATCAGGTGTGCCTCCTATTTCTAGTTTTTTCAAGAAAGAAAGAAAGTTTACTCCTTTGAATGAATCATTGCATAGTATTATGAATAAGTTATTGGAACAAAATGTGATTACTCTCCCTCCTATAAAGCAAATAGATCCTGCAAAGATTAATTCACCCTATTTTGATAACAAATGTTTTTGTCAATTTCATCATCAACCTGGGCATGATACTGAAAAATGTTTTTCTTTAAAGGGTAAAATTCAAGATTTGATTGATAATAATACTATCTCTGTTTCAGGAGTGAATGATAAAGGCAACACATCTGTAGCTCCTTCTAACCAAAATCTTAAGATTTTTACTGATCCATTACCTTCTCATACCTCTAATGTGATTGAGACTAATGATTCCTCTTTCTCATCTGATGGTCTTGTGTCTATGACTCCGAATGTGATTAACTTTGTAGAGCAGCAAGAACTCCCTAAAGAACCTTCCATCACATTTTATTCTAGTGAAACTATCAGGGCACCTGATGGTCCTTTATATATAGTTGCAAAAGTCAAGAATACACCTTGCCGTGGAGTGCTTATTGATCCTTCTTGCATGGTTAATGTTATTACTGAAGAATTTCTTTTTACTTTGCAATTGAATCAAGTGATCTATGACAAAACAAATGTGGTTGTGAAATTATTTGATGCATTTTCTTCTCCTGCAATTGGTTCTATTACTTTACCTATTGAAGTTCATAACGAATCCCTTGATGTGAATTTTGCTATTATTCCATCGTCCGAACAATTTCGTGTGAAGCTAGGCTATCCTTGGCTATCTTCCATGAAAGCTATTGCTTCTCCTATTCACAAATGTTTGAAATTTCCCCATAATGGTGAAGTTGTTACTGTCAATCATAGTCTCTTTAAACTAGCTGAAAAAACTTCTAGTGTTTCTATTGATTATTTTTGGCCTAAACAATTCCAATCTCTTCCACCGCGAAGTGATCATCTTTTCAAATCTTATCAAAAGTGGAAAAAAGATATGATCCTATCTCTAAGTGAACCTAGAACACCCAAACTTGATATTCCTATCGTTCTTGAGAAGGAAGTTCTTCCTTTGAAAGATAAAACTAATGTCTTTCCTCAAGAAGATTCCCAACCCATGCCTATGGATGTGACTATGTCTATGTCTAATAAACTTTCTAAAAGTAGACCTATACCTCCTCGTCATGTTGGACTTGGTCTCCTTCCTAAACCAAATATTCTTCCTTTATATGGAGTAGTTCCTCCTCCTTCCTTTTATAGAGAGAAGAGACCTTCCTCTTCTCCTATTATCCAACCTAAGAGACCACAACCTAAACACCCAAGTGATAAGGATGAGAACATTCCTCCTCCTCAATCTTCTCAACTTCCTACTAAGACTAGATGAAATCATTTGGCACGTGAACGCCGACGAAAGCATCGTCTTAGAGCTCAGGCAGCTGCTTCTCAAACTTTGCAATCCCCAAAAACACCTTCAGCTAATATTCTTCCATTTTCTCCTCAGCCGAAAATTGAGCCAAAATCTCCTAAACATAAGATGCATGATGGTTTTGATCTGGTGCGAGTTAAAGATCCTATTTTTATAAATCTTGATGATGATATAGATGAAAATGTTATTCACGATGAAAATGTTACTTCTCTTGCTTCTGATAGTGAATATGAATTTGTTGATATTGATAACCATTTATCTAACGAATTTTCTAAAGCACTTATCCTAGCTCCTAGACAAGAACAACGTGGCTTGGAACATGAACATAGCCCTTGTTTGGATCTTGTGATAGCTCCATCTGCTGTGTTAGATGTTCCTCCTCTAGCGTGTTCCCTGCCTTCCCAAAATATTGATCAGCAAGATCGGGGCGTAGATGACGTGCTAGACTAGTTTCATTAGCATAGCAGATTCTCTTCTCCTCTCTTTTGTTACTTCTTCTATGTGTTATTCTCATTCTTCTATTTGTTGTCCTTAGTGTTGTCTACTTGAGGATGATGCAAAGCATTGAGATCTCTTTTGGTCTCTCTCATGTTGACTCAAAAGACACATGTGTTCCCTTCTTCTAGGTGACCTTCCTTGATTGGGGAATGAAGAACAATTATGCATACATACATATGATATACATGAATTATCATACAACATACTGACCCCAAGGAAAGCGAAGTCACCTCGTGCTTTGTGTTTTGTGTCTATTATCCTTGGGTTTATCTCACACTTGGGGGCTAAATCTTTGTGATAACGTGCTCCTTTCCCTTCTCATTTCTTATGTGTATCACTACCTTAAAGCAATCACCCCCGTTGAGGCATGTGCGATCGCTTTAACATAGGGGGGCATACACCCCATCTATCCCTTTAGGATACTTGAAAATTTCTTGGCGAACTTAGCTTTTCCTTGAAAATTTTTGGTATTTTTCTTGCATGACTCATAGTGAGGGAACCTTACTACTGACAGTCATGGTTCTCCCTTGTGATCTTCCCTTTTACTTTGTCAATCGAAGTTGTAAGATCCTTAGTCCACAGGGGGCTTGCCTCCTTGACGTGGTGAAAGTCTTTCAATGTTGTTTCCTTGTACTTTACCGGAAGTATGGGCGTACGCTTATACTCCCGCTAAAGTGGGGGCTAAATGTAGCGTCCTAAAATTGCGACACTTGCAATTTTGACTGCATTTGGGTCTTCACGATGGCGACGCAACACGGAACCTGAATGGAGACCCCGAAACTTGTTCATGACATCAAAAACTGCATTTTTCAGCACCCTGGCCTGATCCTCCTTGCACCCTGCTATCCCTGGAGGTGGGACCATGGCGCCCAGTGCCCTGGTCCCCCAGGACCATGGCGCCCAGCGCCTTGGTCCCTGGCCCTATTTTGGGCCCGGTCTCTTATGGGGCTTCGGGTCTTTATGTTTGCAAATTGGAAAATAATCTTTCCTGGTCGGCCCAAGGTCGAAAAAATCAGTCTATCAACCCTAATTGGCAAGTATATAAACTACATTTCCCCTCTCAAAAAGGGTAGATGGAAAAAAGGCAAAGGCGACATTCAAACATTCAAACATTCAAGCATTCAAGCATTCCTTCAAGCGATTGAGCATTCTAAGTCTCCATTCAAGGCTAAGTGTTGCATTCAAGACAAGGATTCAACCATTGAAGAGGAGATCACATACAACATACAACATACAACAACATTTACACCTTCGCATGTAAGAATACAAACATTCTTACAACAAGGTATTGGTACTTTATTACATTACAATCATTTACATTTACAACATTTCTCATTTCTTGGTTAATTCCAAAATCGGGGTTTGACCTAAGGGCAAACCCCTAATCCCTAACCCCCCAATCGTCCTCGCTTTTCTATGTGTAGGTTGCAGGTACACGGCTGTAATTGAAGATCTGGAATCCTTGTGCAGAGATGAACAGATCCCCCTTCATTTCGTGGATTTTTTGGAGGACCGTGTGCACGCCGGGCGCCATCGTCCCGTCAACTTTCGCTCAAATTTGCAGGACAACACCGTCTCAACATTTTTACTGCTAATTCCAGGTCCGCAGCTTCATCCTATATTCCTATCTCTGTTTATAAGTGAATCTTTCTCACTTTTCATGCATTCCTAGCTTAATCCTTCTATCTACATTCTTTACAAAAGAGGGTAGCCTTGCTGTCTTAACCCTTGAAACTCATTTAGAATCCAATCTTGCATTGTGTGGGATTGGATCTTGTGGGTTTCAACCCCTCTTTTGAATGTAAAGTCTCCCCTAAGTGAAAACTATCAACCCTAGTGACCTCCTTCTCTCTCCTTGGAGTGGGGGAGTGCTCCTAGGGTTCGATCACGATTTTCCGCTTTACAACCGGTTGCACTCTATTTCAAACCGGTGTCATTGTTTGCCCGTCATTTGAAGTATCTGCTGTCAAACCAGTTTAGGACTATATTTTAGTCTGTATTGATTCACCCCCCCTCTCAGTACTAGTTTGGTACTATTCGTTCATCATTGAGTTATCAGATCCATGTCCACTATCTTGAATCAATCTTAGCCCTTCATGATCAAATCAATCTAGGACCTTTGTTGGGATCCTCCAATCTATATATTGGAGCCTCTTTTCCTCACAAAGAGGTCTTCCATTCTTCGATCCTTATGCTGCTAATTTATCCTCTCATCTCTCTCTATCACATCTTTATCATTTTCACATAGTCCTCTATCAAATCCTCAATCCTCATCCATCAATAATCCATCAATCCAAATCCTATCAAATCCTACTCTTGTTGAGCAAAGGAGAGCAATCCACATCCACATCAAGCAAGGAGCAAATCAAGTGGACCATCAAAAGAGGCACCTTCATTTCATCAAGCTCAATCCGATGGAGAGGTGAAAGATAAGGTATAAATTTGGTTATTTGCATTTGTATTGTGTCTTGTTTGATTTCTTTGCATTCTAACCTCCTTTGTCCCTTCTCCATCTTTTTCCCCTCTTCAACTGCTTTACTTTTAGAAATCCCTAGACAGTGAACAAGTTCGATATAGAAAAATCCAATCGTGGAGCAGATTGGAAATATCAGGGAATTCCCTACTTTGGTAGTGGAATCTTATATATTCCCTTTTCAGCGGGAAGATTTCTCTGAGTCAGAAACTGAGGAAGTTTATGCTACACAATAGTATCCTAAAGGGAAAACCTATAATTTGAGAAGCAAAACTTATAACAAGCCTAGGGAGCCTTTGACAACTTCGGTACCACCGAATAATTATCAGACACCTCCCGATCCTCAAGAAAATAACTTACCGATCACCCCCGAAGAAAATAAAGTTTACAAAACCCCAGGATTGATTAAAATGGGCAAGTTCAAAGTTAAAGGAAATGATACAAGTGTCAAACAATTGATGAATTACTTAGTAGAGGAAATTAAGAAAGTGAAAGTAAATATGTCCTTGACATAATTGTTGAAAATTCCTATTGTAGTCACATAAATTTGTCCATTTAATTAAATGAATATTTTCTATTTATTTGATTAAAAATCCACTAGCCACCAGTTAATTAAATTAATATTTAATTAATTCATCTTCAAAATATTCTTCTATTAATTAAATAAATTATTCAATTTATTTTAATTAATTCATTAAACCAAATTCACAATCAATTAAATGAATAAATCCTATTTATTCAATTTAATCTCCCTTTCCTCTTTTAAATAAATTAAATAAAACATTTATTTAAATCATTAAAATCCCCCCCCACTTGCATTCTCCTAAAAATGCAATTTGCACCTATTTATTGAAATAAATGAATTTTATTTTAATAAAAATCCTATTTTCTCTCACCCACCAAACCCACTTGCAATCCTAACCCCCTTCTAGATTCTTCTAACCCCTTCCTAATTAGCCTAATCCATCCCCTAAATATTGTCACATTCCTAAGAAACTTGGAGTCACTTCTCAAAGACTCCAAAGTCTTTGAAAAACATTAATTGCTTTGTGTGTTCAACAATTTAACCTCTAAAGTCTTCCAAACCACTAATGGCTCTTACATGACCATTTATGGTTAAATCCACTTGCACCCATGGTTAGGGACTTTGACCCCTAACTCAACCTTCATGTAACCCATGTGTTTCCTCAAGCATTTAACATTCTTAGCCATGATCCTGAAAACTTGTATGCATTTACATTATATTGAATTTTAGAGAAGAGCATTTAGCATAAATCACTAAATACATTGCCATTTTGGTCTAAAATTAATCATTCTCATTTCATAGCATCTAAATTAGTTTGATTACATTTGCATAGCATTTAGATTAATCATTTTTCAATCTTGAACCTCCATAAGGCATCCATAGTACAAAAAGCTGCTGAGAGCTACACTAATTTGGAACTTGGAGAGGAGAGGATCAAGGAAGGAAAGGCTACTAGCATGATAGAGAGCATATCGAAATGTTTAGTTACTTATTGATATGCTTGCTTAGGATAGTATTCAATCTTTGATTTGCTAACACTAGTGACTAACTCTTGTCTATTATGTTTCCTTGTGTGTGTTTAGCTATCAAAATAAGTTTTTACTAATCCTTCCATTTTGCAGAGCATCATTTGGTGAACCCAACGTGAAACAAGGAGCAACTTTTTGAAAAAAATTAACTTGTTTGACTGTTTTAATTGACACATGGGTCGCTCTTTGGTGCTTTTGTTCGTGCTTTAGCGCTATTGAAATTTGGTCTTTTAACGCTATTGTTTCCACAATAGCGCTATTGTCTCAAATTTAGCGCTATTGTCCCTAGTATAGTGCTTTTGACTATTAAGTAGCGCTTTTGTCCCTGTTTTAGCACTGTTGACTTTCTTTATGAATAAAATCTTTTAGCACGTTTGTCCTTACTGTTGCGCTTTTGTGTTAAGTAGTGCTTTTGTTCTCACACAAAGTAGTGCTATTGTAATAGAGCGTTGTAAAAAAATACCTTGTAACTGAAAACCCAAATTTTTTAGGCTTGTAGAAGCCCCCCAGACATGCGCATTTCTCTAACTTATTCTCTTTTGTGCAAGTTTTGACTAACCCCTACAATAGAAATTTTAGTGATTTTTAGCTTAGGAAGTAAATTTGTTTTTATTGCTAACTTTGTCTTTCAAGTTGGGATAAAATAAACTCACTTTCTTTTTGGTTAAAAATAAACTACACTTAGATTTGGGTTTTAAAATTCATCACATCTTTCATTTAGAGCTCTAAAAAGAACATCATTGTTACAAGCTAAAAAGAACCACAAAAACTCAAACAAAAACAATTTTATTTCTTGCAAGTTAGGAAACAAACTTCGTTTTGGTGCTTAAAATCAACAAAACAACTTTATTTCTTGCAAGTTATGATTCATTTTCTTTTGGTGCTTAAAATCAACAACACAAATTTTGATTTCCTTGCATCAATTCAAGTTAAAAATCACAATCCACACTTGGTTTTTGGGCAAATAAAAAGAACAATCAACTTGTCTCATTTTTCAAAGTGATTTACTTCAAGCAAACGTGCTTTTCATTAAGTTGACCAGGATTTCATTTTTCCTAGTTTACTCAACATATTGCCTTTGAAGGATAAAAAGAACACCATGGCTATTGGAGTAACATCTCCAAATAGTTAGATCACCATTGCAATGACAAGTTAAAAAGAACAAGTGTATTTTGTGTTTGACACACTTGTGCAAAAGAGTTTGTCGAGTGGTCCTACTTCTAACACACACTATCCTCTCCCTTGACTTTCGTGGTCCTAGGTGCAAGAGAAAAGTGTTAGTAACACTCAAATTTTATCTTTTTAAGAGAGGCCTGCCAAGAGACACATCACTCTTGGGAATGACCTCGCGCGGTAAATCCTTTGAGCTACTATAGAAATCAAGTGTGAGCGAAAGCTGTAGCCTTGGGTATAGTTGTTCCTATAATGTAACTTGCCAAAAGGACAAATGGGCCCCACCATGAGTTACAAGGCTCTTAAGTGAGTCACTGCAGAATGAACTTATGTCCAAAAACATAAAAAATTACTAAACACCTTTAAGTAGTAGCCCACCTGTTCTATTGATTGAGGATATTTGTGAGAAGTTCAGTGCAAGAGCATAGAAGGTTTTGCTCCCAAGATACTCACCATACATATTTCCTTGAGTAGAAACATAGCTTTTTGAAGGTTACTTGTAGCCTGATAAAAGTGGTGACTCCCCCATCATAGGGATCATCTATTTTTTATGCTTGTGTAAGACTTAGTATATCACATCCTTACCTGCCACAATGGGATTCATAAGGTATGTAGTACCAAAGTTGAAGAAATATCAAGATGTGGGTTGAAATTATCGCAACTGGCCATTTGACCTTAGGGATAAAGTGTGTTTGAAGTGTCTTCATTTTGTGTCAGACCAGTACAAATTGAGCCGACTTCAGGCTTTGGAAAACACCTAAAATACATTTGAAGGAAAGGATCATAAAAGTCCAAAGATTGGGTTGATCTAGACCCACACTTATTTGTGCCTTTTGAGGCAACATTCTTGTGTTTGTGTGCTTGCTTTGTTTTCTTGTCAAAGAAAAATCAAAAACCAATTCCACAAGTATTCATCCAACACATTTCCAAAATACCAAACAAAGATCAAAAACAAGTGCAAATAACAAAAGTATCAAACTATATGACCATTCTTCACATCTGGAGAAAGAAGAATCTTCATCAATAGATCAACTTGAAGAAAAGACCATTAAACTCAAAGGATTTCATCAAAAGAAGGAAATTCTTCTATCTTAATAGACAAATCTTTGTCTCTCATAGAACCTTCTTACGTCACATGCATCTCTATCTTCAAGGGAAATCAAATGAGTTTGATCAAGAGTCATTAAACCGCAGAGCTTTTACTCAATATCGAGCTTTGAGTTATCATCAAAACAAGGGAGGCAAGATCAATCCTGCCTTCTTTCCAAACATTTGTATCACATACAACTCAGCTAGGGAAGAACCACCAACTCCTGAATAAGAAGAGGAAGAGTTTGTTCCTTTTGTAACTCAAAGTTTCTATTGAAGTTAACATTTCATCCATTATCACATTCACACATCATCAACCCATTTCAACTCTCAAAACATCAAGAGGTTTTTATCTTAAGTTCTCTTTCGATATTGCTTGAATCAAACACAATACATCACTTTTAGAGTGTCTCGACATCTAGGATAAACTCATCCTAAGAGGCATTTTCTACGCAGGTTAAAACTAGTCTATGAGTGAATCCTCTCATTACTAGGTAGTTGAGTCTGTAACACATCTCAAATCTCTCTAAACCTTATCACATCAAACATTGTCAATCAAACACAACAAGTAATTCAAGAAAGGAATTTAGTCACATCTAACTTTAGTGCTAGAGATTCATATGAAAAACACCCCACCAAACATAAATCTCTCATCAAACAACTCATCATCATTTTCACCCAACTTCAACAAAAACTTGTAAACAAAATGGCTCAAACCAGATCTAGAACTAGACAAATGGAAATTGAGGAAGAAGAGGAGGAAAATATCAATGAATTCTAAGAAGCTCTTGGAGGAAATCCAAATGATGAAAATCCAAGTACTCCTACTCCTGCGGCAATAGAAAGGGCACAACACAACCCTCTCTTTAATAGACTTTTTGATGAAATACTCAGGAGAAATGTTGATGCTCACTTTTTAAGACTTGCTCAAGAGGGAGCCAAATTACCCTCTGATTTTGATGTTGCACAACTAAGGCAAGCATCATAACACCAAAGTCATAATGAGGATGAAAGAGGTTGAGATCACATCAGATACAACCTTCATTAAGGAAATCTCCCACCTCCTCCTCCTCCAAATGACATTGACATGTTGCGGCAACAAGTTGAGAATCTCGCCCATCAACTTCATAGTGGTGTGAAAACTAATTAGTTTTCACTTAATGACATTTGTCCCTATCCCTTTGATAGGAATCTTCATATGCCACCTTTTCCACAAGGGTTTGAAACACCCAAGTTTGAAAAGTACCAAGGAAAAGGAGATCCTCCCAACCACGTTAGAGAATTCCATTCAGCTTGCCTCGAAGTGGCATATGAGGACACATACCTAATGCGACTTTTTCCCCAAAGTTTGGGAGGAACAACCACATCATGGTTTTCCCGACTACCAGGTGGCATTAGGACCTTTGAAGAACTAGTCTAGAAGTTCCTGGCATATTACTCATACAACATTGAACATGATATCACCATGGCTGATTGATGTAACACTAAGCAAAAGCCAGGAGAGCTATTTTTAGTCTTTCTGCAACGATGGTGTCAAATGTCTAGCAGACGTTCCCTTCAATTACCTGAACAAGAATTAGTGGAAATATTTATTTCCAACTTAAAAGATGAAATGGTATTTCACCTAAACGTAAAAGACGCAGACTCCTTCAATGACATGATCACCAAAGGTTTAAAATGTGAGTGGGCTCTCATCAAAAAAGGGCTTATCAAGATATACAATGAGCAAAAGGATGACCCTCGCCTGCGCTTCAATAGTGACAAGCCTAACTTCTAGAACAAAAATAAAAACGTTGTCAATGACGGGGTTATGGATGCAGGAACTATCAAAAGTGCACAACCCGTGGTCCGATTTGTGGGATAGAACCCCCCACCCAAGAATAACATAGTTGCTCCTCCAAATCAAGGACACAATGTACCTCAAGAGGAACCCAGACAATGCCAGCAAAATTTTAAACCAAAACGAAAATACACTCCCTTAGGGTAACCCATTGAAATAGTGTTACGTCAGTTAGTTTCTCAAAATATGGTGACCTTACCCAAAACATCAAATTACGAACCTCAGGTCAAACCTTCATGGTGGAGGGATACTGAACATTGCGATTTCCATCAAGGGAAAGGGCATAAGACAAGCAATTGTCACAGATTGAAAGATCTTATTCAGGATCTTATTGACCGAGGCAAGATTGAAATAGAAGGACATGACCCAAAGACAACAAACAATGATCATCTCATGTTTAAAAATCCACTTCCATCACAAGATCAAAGGGGTCCTTCCACTTCAGGGCAAAACATAGATACCACTGATTATACGCGCACTGCCTATAATTATATTGTGAATCACCTATATGATGCCAATAAACAAATTGCAACTATTACCATAAAAAATCCCAGCTCCACTTGAAATATTATTACACGTCGTGGCAAGATCACCATAAAAGCAGCTCCATAAGGCACCCCATCTATCCCAAAGTAGTATAACCTTGTGGAACAATTAGACAAAACGCCCGCACTGATATCTATCTTAGAGCTATTGCGCCTATCCCCATCTCATTTAACAATCTTGGATCAAGCTCTCCAAGAGGTGTCAGTCCCTGCAAATCTGAATACAGATCAATTCCAAGCTATGGTTGGTAGTCTAAGATCATCACCTTGTCTCACTTTTTCTGAAAGTGACAATACATCCTTCCAACAACCTCATAGCGCTTCACTCCACATTGAAGGGTTTATCAACCAACATAGGATCAAGTGAGTCTTGATCGATAATGGAGCAGGTGTGAATATCTGTACACTACAATTGGTCACAACATTGGGATATGCAATTGAATAAGTGGATCCCCGTAAAAAGATAACAACCAAAGCCTATGATGATGCAGAGCGTTCATCCAAAGGAGCAGTTGTGCTACCGATCCGAGTGGGCCCAGTGGTGAAGCACATCATATGTCAAGTTCTGGACCTTCCTCTACTATATAATTTATTGTTAGGAAGACCTTAGATACATGCCATGCAAGCCGTTCCATCCACCTAACATCAGTGTATCAAGTTTCCTCATAACAGTGTAGAAATTACAATCCTGGGCGATGCAAATCCCTTTGCTTATTGTCACAATATAAATCATCAACCAGAGATTACCATTCCTAACAACAAAGAAGCCATCTCATCCACATCATATGTAAGTCTAGACTCTCTTTCCAGTTCAAACACCACTATACCTAAGCAAGAGAAGCTCAAGATGAAAATAGCAGAGGAAGGTCTTGGGGATTACAATCTCAACCAACTTTTTTGTGTTGGACAAATGCCTACTTCTCCTAGAACTCACGGTAAACCTCAATGGTTACTTCAAGCACCACTAGTCAAGCCAACATGTACTTTGACGCCTTTCATCCTTGGAAAGAGTCAAGAAGAAGAGACTAGAGATGAGGACTTAGCAGAATGGATCTATAAAGATCCTATCACCACAAACATCCCACAAGTTAAGCTTCCCACAGATCAATATGGAAAGGGCCTTCTCATTATGCAAAGAATGGGTTATGATGGTCAAAGTACTTTGGGACCTTGCAAGCAAGGATGAGATGAGCCGCTATAGCCAGAATTAATGCCCAAAGATAACACAAGACAAGGATTTCAAAAGGAGATCTTGCCTAAGCTCAGATTCAAAGGGAAACCCAACAAACCTCTATATCAGCCTACTACAAACATAAAGAGGTCACCTTTGATTATATCAGCAACACCACACACCATCATAACTGCCCACTGAGGCTAAAAATCCCAGCAAGATCATCCACAAAACTAATCATCCCACCAATCAAACCAGCAACCCCATCAACAACAACAATAACATCAATAACACCATTAGTAGCAACAACTATATCATAATTCCTAGTAGTGTCAACAACACTGACAATTCCAGCAAAAGCAACAGAATCAATAACGTCGATACTCCCTGTATCGAATTCACTAATCCCCATAATCCTTCCTGCAACACCAATCATTTCCTCTACAATGGTACATCAGTTGATCACACCTGCAGTGTTTAACTCAAAGGATATCCCAATATGGTATAGCAACTGGATACTAGAAAGTGACTCAGAGACTGAATCACATGAGTGGGAATTTGATTTAGTACATCTAAATACTTCAGATGAGGAAGACGCATCACCCCCTCCACCTCACAAAGAAATCCCTATTTACGGAGAAGCGCAGATTAAAACCTCTTAGGTTCCTAAACTGGAAACATCTTCCACAGACCCTACGTCACATCCTATGCCTGATTCTGACAGGGAGAGTACCATCAACAAATTTCACTACAACGTCTTGACCCTCATTGACACATCTAACGAACTTAACCTAATCGATGAGGTAATTCCCATTATCCATCCTGAACTCATTGAATGGAACCAATCTAATCCCCCATGCCTTGACCATTTCCAAAACGATGAGGCAATCATTGAATTTTTGGAACTATGGGATAACATACCAAGCGGGGATCATAAAGTTGGATTTGCCATAGAACTTAATAGCGTAGCATACTTTGGGGCAGATATCAAACCTTTCAGCTGCAAAAATATAACAATAAAACATGGATCTTCTAGTGAAAATCACACTGTGGCACTGTTTGATCCCACAAAAGTAAAAAGAAAGAGCGTATCCAATGGTGAAAACCTCTCTGAGGCACCTGAGGATGACAGGTTTGACATTCTCCCCTTTAGTACACAACAGGAACGATCAACGATTCTAATCAAGGAAACCAAGGAATACAATGTGGGGACTCTTGAAACTCCTTACCACATACATCTGGCATCTCTTTTGACTTCAGAGGAATAACCCAAGTTTGTCGAATTCTTCAAAAAATGACAAATCAACTTCACATGGTCATATGCAGACATGCCTGGTCTTGATCCTGATTTAGTCATGCATCACCTTATAGTAGCAGAAGGAGATAAACCTATCAAACAGAAGCTTCACAAGATGCATCCCCAGATTGCAGTACTAGTCAAAGCAGAACTTAAGAAGCTCCTGGATGTTGGTTTCATTAGACCAATTGATTATGCAGATTGGATCTCCAACATTGTACCTAGTGGCAAACCAAATGGGGGCATTCATATCTGTACTGACTTCAGATATCTGAACAAGGCATGTCTTAAAGATGACTTCCCTCTACCAAACATTGACATAATAGTGGACCTAATAGCAGGACATGCCATGCTTTCTCTCATGGATGGCTTTTCAGGGTACAACTAGATAAAGATCGCACCAGAAGATCAACATAAGACAACCTTCACATGTCCATGGGGAACATACTGCTGGAATGTAATGCCTTTTGCTCTAAAGAATGCAGGAGCGACCTATCAATGAGAAATGACCACTATCTTCCATGATATGATGCATACCATAATGGAAGATTATCTTGATGATTTACTGGCAAAATCGCTAACAAGAGAAGGTCATCTAGAAATATTAGAGAAATTTTTTGACAGACTGGAACAATATCATGTTCGACTCAACCCAAAGAAATGTGTCTTTGGAGTGACCTCAGGGAAGCTTCTAGGATACATTGTCTCAAGTAAAGGCATTGAGGTCGATCCATCAAAGGTCAAGGCAATCATGGACATGCCACCTCCAAAGAACATCAGTTAGCTAAGGACATTACAAGGGCGGCTACAATCCATCTGAAGATTCATTGCACAACTGGTAGATAAGTGTCACCCCTTTACACACCTACTACACAAGAACATCCACTTTCAATGGGATGTCAGATGCCAGCACGCATTTCAGATGCTTAAAGATTATCTCATTAATACACTATTGCTAATCCCACCAGATCCGAGTAAACCTCTATTACTCTATATTTTAGCAACTACTATAGTATTGGGAGTGATATTGGCTCAACACAATGTAGAAGGGAAAGAGTGTGCTATTTACTACATCTCTCGCACACTAGTTGGCTATGAACTCAATTACATGCCTATTGAGCGAGCTTGCCTAGTGGTAATCTTGGCAGCCACTAAATTGAGGCACTACCTATTAACACATAAAGTACAATTCATTGCCAAGATTGATCCACTAAAGTACTTACTCAACAAAGCATCATTGACTGGTCGCTTGGCTAAATGGGTGATGATTTTGAGTGAATTTGACATCAAGTATGTGGATCGTAAGGCTATCAAGGGCCAAGTTATTGTAGATTAGTTGGCTGATGCACCCCTCATAGGTGATCATCCTCTCATTTCCAATTTTCTAGACGAAGAGATATTCATGATCACAGAAGCACAACCATGGAAACTATACTTTGATGGTTCATACACTAGGCATGGCTCGAGGGTAGGCATTCTGTTTATCACACCTCAAGGTGACAACATCCCAAAGTTTTATAGGCTAACTTTTCCATGTACAAACAACTTAGCAGACTATGAGGCCCTGATCACAGGACTCAGATTAGCCATACAATGGAAATTAAAAGAGTTACAGATATATGGCAACTCTCAACTGGTCATATGATAGGTCACAAATGAATATCAAACCAAGGATGACAAACTCATGCCATACAAGCAACTGGTGGACAATTTAAAGGCATCATTTCTTACTATCACCTTTGAGCAGATACCCAGAGATCAAAATCACGTTGCTGATGCTATGGCTACTATAGCATCTCTCCTAGATCTACCACATAATTCAACATGCTACGAGTTCTTGGTCGAACAGCTTTGGATTCCTACTTATGATATCCCTGAATCCAAGATGATATGTCACCTTGTTGGTTTCGAATCCCCATGGTACAGTGAATTCTCCACCTACCTACATGATCACACACTTCCTCCTAACCAATCAAATAACCAACGTAAAACCTTCATTCGCCAAACCACTCGATATACCATTATTGCTGAAACCCTATACCGACGTAGTCTTGATGGTACTCTAGCTCAATGTTTGGAACAAGATGAGATAACAAAGGCCTTGGAAGAGGTACATAAAGGAATTTGTGGAACTCACCCCAGTGGTCCTTCACTAGCCAAGAAACTCATGCGCACTGGATACTATTGGCCATCCATGGAAAAAGAATCCTAGTATTTTGTCAGAAAATGCAAGAAATGCCAAGTTCATGGAGATCTGATACATGCACCAGCACAGGAATTGCAACCAATCACAACACCATGGCCTTTTTGTCAATGGGGACTTGACCTTGTCGGTAAAATCCATCCATCTTCATCAAATGACCACAAATTCATTATTACCACCACCCAATACTTCATAAAGTGGATTGAAGTTGTTCCACTTACCCAAGTCACCAGTAAGCAGATCGCCTCATTCATCCTTAATTACATCATCTTTTGGTATGGTGCACCCATGTCTATCATCACAGATAACGAGCTTCCTTTCAAGAATCAAGATGTTCGTGAGCTCTGTGAGAAATTTCACATCCAACACCGCTTTTCCACTCCATATTACCCACAAGGCAATGGTCAGGCCGAAGCATCAAACAAGAACATATTAAGAATCCTCAAGAAGATAGTCAATGATGCTGACCGTGTTTGGCATGTTCAATTAAATCTAGCACCATGGGCGTATCGAACTAGCATTCGAACCCCTACAGGCGCAACTCCCTACTCACTGGTCTATGGAGCAGAAGCCATCCTACCTATTGAAGTCAAGATACCATCTTTATGGGTTTTCTTGCATAATCTCATAGATGATGAAGCATATAGAGTATCACATCTCCAAGATTTAGAGCTCCTTGATGAGAAACGACAAGCTGCATACAATCACCTAAAAGCCTATCAACAACACATGACCAGAAGCTATAATCATTGGGTTAGACCTCATACATTTGAGGTAGGTGATCTTGTTCTTCGAGAGAATCCTTGTAACCAACCCAACCAAGAATATCAAGGAAAGTTTGAATCAAACTAGTTGGGTCCATATGTTATCACTGCTGTATTTGGGTCCGGGGCATATCAGTTGGCTACTTCAGAAGGAGAACCACTAGCAGATCTGATCAACAACATGCACCTCAAATGGTTTTATACCTAAAAGCTGTACAGAGCATCAGGCTCCCATACATACTAGAAAAACACCAAAAACATCCAGATATATGTCCTGAAGAAAATACAAAAACATCAAAATAGTAAAGAAAAATATGCATCCAAACGGTGAACAACAACTCCAGTGGCACCTTGGGTAAGTGCGATGGTGAAAACCTGGAAAACAAGCACCACTCGTAAAGGCTATGGCTCCATTGTCTTTCAAAATTGTTGCGATCACATTCATTACACACACACATCCATCAGTCCAAAACCACAACTTCTTATTGATCTACAATCAAAG
This sequence comes from Cryptomeria japonica, assembly GCF_030272615.1. Lineage (NCBI taxonomy): Eukaryota > Viridiplantae > Streptophyta > Pinopsida > Cupressales > Cupressaceae > Cryptomeria > Cryptomeria japonica. The sequence continues at coordinate 705,813,385 of NC_081409.1, read as the reverse complement.
ATAGTACTTCATGTGTCTTGCATCCCGGTTTTTCATAGTCATGTCTAAACTGGGGGGGCAATGCCCTTAACCTATTGATGGAAGTGGATTCTACATTACTTGTGATTCATTGAGTTCTTCATTCAAATCTGTCTCACAAAATCCAAAAACATTCAAAACAATCATCAAAATACCAAAAACATTGGAAAACTATCTCACAAAATCCAAAAAAATCAGAAAATATCAAAAATCAATAAAAGACATGGCCACACCTTGTACATACTCATCTGAGCAGATACCAAACAAACATTGTAAAATACTCAAACAATGATCACTTATCACATTAACCAAAAACATCGATACTCAAACTGTCTTCAACAAGGATGCATCCTTCCTTACCAAAACAAAGACAAGATGACATTTTCTTTGACAAGAAAATTTTGTTTAAGCTATCAAATACTTGGTTGATTTGTAGGTTATTCATTCATTTATATATATTAGGTTCCTACGCTACTCTCGGATATCCACAAGTGATTAGAGTGCCCGGGATAGTTCCTAAGCATTGTTTGTATGTCTTCTGCCAATTATTTCGATGAAGTTCTGGGGCATGTACTAATGGTGTCTACGTGGGAAGTTCACTAAGTTACATGATCATATGCAAAATATAGTCATAGATCACTATGACTTGCTGACTACAACTTATACCTCGACCATATGAGCATGAACCATTATCGAGAGTCCATATTCTTTATTCTTTATTTATGCTGTTTGCTTGCAGGTACAATGCTCCATCCTTGGTTCCTACTACCTCATCCAAGCTCGATATTATCATGCTCAATGATGAAAAAAAATCACTATGGATCATCATTCCATCTCATCTATTTATATTGCATTCCATTGCATGTCACCCATCCATTTAATCATTCATTATTCATATGCATGGTTTTGTATGCAAGTGTGAACAAGATTAATATGCAAATTGAGTTGGTCTTGGATACAATCACGATAGAGTCCTCTGATACATCATCAGTGCATCATGCAAAAGTTTAAAACAAACTTGCACTCCTTATCATAATCACATCATCATTTCATTACATTTAGTTACATTTGCATAAGCCTAATTTATTATCATTTACTTGCATATAGGTTTATTAAAATCTTAAATGTTCATTAGAGTGCATTTAATATCATTTAGTTGCATTTAAATACATATAGTTCATTATCATTTACTTGCATTAATATCATTATATCATTTCATCATTACACAATCATGACATTTAGATTCATTTCTATGATAAATTTGTCATCATTATATTTACTACCATTATTAGCCATTACTATGCCTTCATTTAGTGTCAGTTATCCTCCTCATTCACCATCATTTAAAGCTTGTTTACCATGCATTTTTTTAGATTCCCGTAGTTGCATACATCTATGTATCTATCCATTAGTTAAGTGCATTCGTTTATCCATCTAGTATAAGAATATAATCATTCATTTCATCTTACAAACGTTTTTATTTAGGATTCATTATAATGCATTCGTTATCCTTTTAATTGCATTAAGGTGTAGTTATTCATTACCCATGAATTGCATTATCATTACATTATCATTTCACTTCGTCATATTTTTCACCATTTAGATCATAACACAAAAACCATTTGTATTGACATTGGTTTATACATTATACATATGCATTCATTTAGAAATCATCATATAAACATTTGTACTTTACATTTGTTTATCCATATAAGCATTCATTTTTAACCATCTAGATGTATTTACATAAATCATTCATTCATTACATTTTAAATATAATCAAACATTATTGCATATCATTATCTCATCATCGATTCGCCATAAAGTACAAGATACTGTCTATATCATCATAAGCATCATGTTCATTATGAATACATCATCATCATGGCATTACATACATAAGGCATTACATCAACAAATCATGCACATCAACTTGCATCCATATGTTAGCATCACATCATAAAACATGCATATAGACATCATGTAGGAATAAATCATCATAAAACATGCATATAGGAATCATCTCATCAACACATACATATAGCAAGTACAACTCTCCATCTAAACATAAATCATAAGATCATCATCCTGCATACAATCCATACATATCATCAAACATGCATATCATCACAAAATATGGGATCTCCTCATATATCATATCATATCACCAAAAAACATACATGTATCAGAGTACAATGAAGTCCAAAATATCAACTACCAAGAGCCATCCAAGACATAGTCTAATATGACAATGTAAAAGCATACAAAATGCTCTCTGAGATGCCACTCTGACCAGATGCTGCACCACCATCACCACCTGCACCATGATCACCACCTGCTCCTGCACTACCCCCTGCACCACCTGCACTATCTCTCCATGGAGGACCCATCACACCACCACTGCTCTGCATCCTCTGAGACCGCTCTGATCTCACCCGACGCATCTGAGAATAGCTAAGTGCTAGCTGACTAGCTAGCACAACCTGCTCATATAACCCCCACCAATAATCTATCTCTGCTTTTGCTTGTCGCATCTCCCTCATCACCTCCCTCGTAGGACCTTGTGCTCCTAATCCAACCCGGACTCTCTCCTGTAGCTCTGCTAATCTTTGCATGACCTGATCTCTCTCCTGCAGCACTACAGTCAGCTCCGACTCATGCAAACAACTACACATCTCTAGTGGCCACCTCTGCCTCCATATCCTCTAGTTGAGTCTGCAAAACTAGTATCATATGATCCCACAGATCTCCACCACTTGTTGGTCCCTCCCCCATATCCATAGGTGCCTCTCCAATGGCTCCCTCTCTAGTGGCTCCCTCTCTAGTGGCTCCCTCCCTTGTCTCCATAGGTACCTGTCCCTCACTTGCATCCCTGCCACCTAATCTCATGCCTCCCAGCATCAAAGGTCCCTGAGAAAGCCGCAATGGCTGCCCACTTCTCCCTCTCCACTATAATCGTCCACCACCCCCACCTCCACCTTCGAATCCACCACCCCCTCCAAATCCCCCACCCCCTCCTCCTCCTCCATCACCACCTCCTCCATCCCCACCACCACCATCCCCTCTCCCTCATCCACCTACTGCTCTGCGACCTCCTCTCCTCCATCTCTGTCTCCCCTCCTCCTTGAAGGATGAAATAGGCTCTGCTGGATCGAATATCCAAGGAATCAGATGTGCAGTGATATAGTGTGTATACTCCTCCATCACTCCTGCATCTACCACCCCCGACCTCATCTGCCATGGTCTCACCTGTAACGTGCAAAACTCTGCCAGAGCCTGATCATATGGTAACACTGGTCCCCATAGGAACCTCTCTCAAACCACCCTAGCATACTCTCCCAATCCACTAGGCAATCCCTGCCTCCGCCCAAACTGTCTCAATACTCTACCAGGCAACTGCCTCTCCACATTGTAGGCTATCCTACCAATGAGGTATCATGTCATCAACACATATGACAAGGCCTCCGCATCATCCTCCCCGGGCTCACACTCAATATACAGCCTCCAGGTCACTGTATCCAAATCGTCCAGTGCCCGCCGCCACCACTCTAACTTCCCCAGGTGGGGCTGACTCATCATACCTCCATACATGTATACATATGGCTGGTCCACTGCTCAGAATCTCAGACTAACTAGTCGGGTAACCGGTAAGTGCTCCCATGTCCAAATATGAAGCAGAGTGATCCCCACTCCCAATGAGCCCACCTCTCGATATACTACCTCATGTAGCTCCTGATATACCATACAAACCGGGTCCCCTTTGTCATCATCTGCTCGATCACCTGACCCCAACCAACGGCAAGTCCATGCGATCGTTGATCTGGACATAGTAGTCCCCCAACAATCCCTACTAGTACAAATGATAATGGCTCATACAATGCTGCTATATCCTCCCAAACTACTGACCCATCATCAATGAAGACATCCTCATCAAAGAATCTCTGCACTACTGTTGTCCCCCATGCTTGGTCATACGTCACCAGCTCTCCTCGAATGGGAATGTGCAGGATGCGCCATACATCCTCTAGTGTAACTGTCATCTCCCCTTGCGCTAAGTGAAACGTGCATGTCTCACTATGCCATCGCTCTGCCAATGCTGTGATCAACCCGTGATTCGTCCGAATCACGGGCATATACATAACATCGTACAGGCCAGTCACTACAATGCAATCCACCTCGGCCTCTGTCAAACGATCATGCAACACCTGTGTGGTGGGATGCCTCTCGCAAATCTGTAAGACACGAAGATCCTCCTACACACATGGATCAACCATCATCATCAGTTGTTTTGTTTCAAACTTTCTTAAGTTTAAACCTAGACTATCAACAAATACTTTGATCAAGTATCTTCAAGTGTCAACAGGTAAGCAATCATGGCACACCTCGACTACAAACATACATTTATCCTAATGACCTAAGTCTCATCAGGGCTGCTATGGTTCAAAACAACTCTCACCTCACATCTCCATCCATCCACCATTGGCATTAGGAGATTTTTGTTCAAAAACACTCGGGCATCTACATTCCTAACAAAAGCACTATTCTGCACACAATAGCGCTAATATGCTGACAACTGCACTCAATCAACTATCCAATAGTGCTACATCAACTATACAAAAGCACAACATCACAACAATCACGCTACAAGAGATGCACAACAATGCTAAACATACAAAAGCGCTAAATCAGTTATGCAATAGCGCTAGACTTGACAAACGCGCTAAAACGGCTATACAAAAGTGCCATAGCAGAACAAAAGTACTAATTTAGTTGACAATAGCGCCAAAACACAGTTTTAGCGCTATTGTGTTGACTCAACTTGGACCAAGCAAAAAACCTATAAAAAATGCATAAAAATAAAAAATTCAAATTCACATACCGCTGGTCTGTAGTCGTCTGGCTGCTGGAATCGATGGACTCGCTCTAACCGATGATCTGCTATAGGCACCAACATCCTGACTGTTTCTTGCTCTTTCAAAAGGTCACTATCAGAGCTCAAAACTTACTATGGAGATGAATGCAAATGAGCCTGTTTTCACCCCTTCCTCCTCATATATACCCTTTGTCGTAACCCTAATTTTCCCCCGCTCACCGCCGTGGTCTCTGTGAACTTCCCGAGCCTCCCATTTCTTCATTTTATCTCTGATTTCTTCTATTTTTTCACCAGTATTACTAAAATCTTCTCTTCTATCACCCCACCAATTTTCACTCTTTTTTTCGAGAGATTGCCCGATTTTTCGAAATTTTTTGGTCCATCTCTCGAGGGGGCATACCACCCATTAAATTAAAATTTTATGGGGCATATTTCTTCACACCTATTTTTCTTTTTTTGAAACGACACGATAAACCGCACTGTCTCAAAGAGGGGCAAATGTAGTCACATAAATCTGTCCATTTTAATTAAATGAATATTTGCTATTTATTTGATTAAAAATCCACTAGCCACCAGTTAATTAAATTAATATTTAATTAATTCATCTTCAAAATATTCTTCTATTAATTAAATAAATTATTCAATTTATTTTAATTAATTCATTAAACCAAATTCACAATCAATTAAACGAATAAATCCTATTTATTCAATTTAATCTCCCTTTCCTCTTTTAAATAAATTAAATAATATATTTATTTAAATAATTAAAATCCCCCCCACTTGCATTCTCCTAAAAATGCAACTTGCACCTATTTATTGAAATAAATGAATTTTATTTTAATAAAAATCCTATTTTCTCTCACCCACCAAACCCACTTGCAATCCTAACCCCCTTCTAGATTCTTCTAACCCCTTCCTAATTAGCCCAATCCATCCCTTAAATATTGTCACATTCCTAAGCAACTTGGAGTCACTTCTCAAAGACTCCAAAGTCTTTGAAAAGCATTAATTGCTTTGTGTGTTCAACAATTTAACCTCTAAAGTCTTCCAAACCACTAATGGCTCTTACATGACCATTTATGGTTAAATCCACTTGCACCCATGGTTAGGGACTTTGACCCCTAGCTCAACCCTCATGTAACCCATGTGTCTCCTCAAGAATTTAGCATTCTTAGTCATGATCCTGAAAACTTGTATGCATTTACATTATACTAAATTTTAGAGAAGAGCATTTAGCATAAATCACTAAATACATTGTCATTTTGGTCTAAAATTAATCATTCTCATTTCATAGCATCTAAATTAGTTTGATTACATTTGCATAGCATTTAGATTAATCATTTGTCAATCTTGAACCTCCATAAGGCATCCATAGTGCAAAAAGCTGCTGAGAGCTACACTAATTTGGAACTTGGAGAGGAGAGGAACAAGGAAGGAGAAGCTACCAGCATGGTAGAGATCATATCGAAATGTTTAGTTACTTTTTATAGATTCCTTAAGCTTTCTATTTGTTTAGTAGTGTCTTTCTTGATATGCTTGCTTATGATAGTATTCAATCTTTGATTTGCTAACACTAATGACTAACTCTCATCTCTTGTGTTTCCTTGTGTGTGTTTAGCTATCAAAACATGTTTTTACTAATCCTTCCATTTTGCAGAGCATCACCTATTATCAAGAATGCTTTCCTTAAAGGATTAGAAGAGCATGTAGGGAAACAAAAGAGTGATCATAGGGAGAAGGAACCCAAGGTCAAAGAAAAAGAAATTATGCCTACTGATGAAGCACATGTGGCAATATATAAAGGCAAGTTAGAAGTTTTTCCATTCTTGTTAACCCTGAGGATATTTGGGAAGAACTTACATTATTGTTTAATTGACTCTGGGGTGTCCACGAATGTCATGCCACTGGCTATTTGTCAAGATTTAGGTCTGACTCCAGCAAGGTCAAACCGTAAAGTAATTCAGCTAGATTGGACAGAAGTGAACATGATTGGAGAATCAACAAATATACACATGCAATTGGCATCAGACCCGAGGATACAAGGTTTCATGGATATTCAAGTAGTGGATATACATGATTAGTATAGGATTCTAATAAGCAGTGACTGGCTAAGAATGCTAAATGGATATGTACATACAAATTTCTCTTATATGTGCTTACCATGGAAGGGAATTCCAATTCATATTAGAATAGGGTCTGAAACTCGGGTGAAGCTAATGGTCACTGATTACAATTAGGAAAATGAGGTACTTCATCTTGAAGTAGAACCTAGAGTTTACGCTATAAAGACACAAATGGATGAAATATATGTCTTTGAAATATGAACCATTATAGAAGGTTTACCGCACACAGACATGTTGATTAAATCAGGTAGTGAATGTTTTGATGAAGAAAAGGATGTATTAGACATGTTCGAAGAGATGGTTGCTTAGAAAGTTCATACCTGCATACAACACAAGGAACCGTTAGAATCCATACTGTTGACCGACTGGTGTAGGATCCATAATACTGCATATCCTGAAACTCAGTGCATACTATGTTTGACTATGCTAGACAATAAACAGATTGCAAGTAAAGTGACACCAAAAGGAATGAGTCCACTAAAGATTGATAAGTCTAAAATTACCTGAAAAATTAAGAAATTAGAAGAAAAGGAAACTTCTCTGAATTGTGGAGAATATCCTGAAGTGGGAAGATGTAAAGTAGATTGCAAAGTTGGAAAATCTCCTACATTGAGAGAAGTCGAGGTCTGGTTATTGAAATTTGATGGATCGAAATCTAAGCAAGGCATAGGCATAGGAGTAGAATTGACTAACCCAAAAGGAAAATCATTCTTGGTCGCCTACAAACATCGGTTTCAATGTTCTCACAACATTATAGAATATGAATTATTGATACATGGTTTATTATTACCCATAAATAAAGGATTGTGGATGCTAAAAGTAATGGGAGATTTATTGTTGGTGGTTAGACAGATAAGAAAATAGTACGTTTGTGGATACAAAAGCTTGCTAACTATCGACATCGAGTATGGGATTTAATAGAAAGTTTCGAATATTTTAACATTGAACATATCTTGAGAAAGTTTAACAAAAGAGCAGATGCTTTGGCAGTGGCGACAAGTTCACTGGAACCATTAGAGTCTTCTAGATTGAAGACATTTACACTAGAGTTGGTTCCAACTCCGTCAATACTTGATAATATGCGAGACCTACAAGTTTTTGAAGATTATCACCACATCAGGGAATTCATTAAAAACTCTGGTATTTTTGAGGCACAAGTGATTGATGAAGTTGATCTACTGGGTGATGAAGCAGAAGAATCACTCAAAATTTTGAAGTGTAATAATATCCCTAAAGGCATAGTGGAGTTAGAAACGTTGTTTGATATAGATCAGGTTCTAAAACAAAAAAGATTGCCTAAAACAACAGGAGACAAATGACAATGATATAATCTGGATACAATAAAGGAACATAATGTTTTAATAGGAAAGGTTTGTATTGAGAAAGAAAGGGATGACATAATACAAGCACTGAAATATTATATACATGTCATCACCTGGACATACAAAGATTTGGAGACATATGACACATCTATTATCACTCATACGATTCCTTTGAAACATGATGCAAAGTCGTTTCGACAGAAACAAAGACCAGTAAATTCCTTAATAGAGCCCCTGATTCAAAAGGAAGTACAAAAATTGTTGTCGACAAGAATCATATTTCTTGTTAGGCATTCAAATTGGGTTGCGAACCTGGTTCCAATTTGTAAGAAAAATGGAGATATAAGATTATGTGTAGATTTCAGAAACCTAAACTGGGCTTCAGAGAAAGACAATTATCCACTACCACCTTTGGACGAAGTGCTACAAATAGTTAATGGGTCCCAAATGATGTCTTTTCTAGATGGATTTTTGGTATATAACCAAGTTATGGTTGATAAAAAAGATAGGTTAAAGACTGCATTTACCACAAAGTGGGGAACCTTTGCCTACCGAAGGATGCCATTTGGGTTGACAAACACTGGAGCGACATTCCAAAGGGCGATGGATATGGATATTTCATTCATAGATTTGGTCGGCAAGTGCATAATAATTTACATGGATGATTTGACCGTGTTTTCAAAGGATAGGTCCATGCATGTACAAGATCTACAAAAAGTGCTAAAGAAATGTGAACAATACGAGATATCTTTAAATTTGAAGAAATGTATGTTTGGGGTGACGGAAGCAAAGTTGTTAGGACATATAATCTGTGAGGTTGGGATCTCGATATATCCAAATAGAGTTAGTGCATCGATGAATTTGCAAACCCCAAATAATAAAAAAGGAGTTAAATGCATATTTCAAAAAAATTAATTTTGTCCACAAATTCATTACAGGTTTTGCGGAGATGGTACATCCATTGAACACAATGTTAAAAAAGGAGGCTAAAACAGAATGGACAAAAGAGGTACATGATTCTTTTGAAAATGTAAAGAAAGCAAAAATAGATGCCCCAGTATTGTCTAACCTTGATTATAACAAACCCTTCTATATCTACTAATTCGCTTTTGAGCATACTTGCGTTGTAGTACTAACATAGAAAACTGAGATGAAAGAGGAAAAGCCTATATCATTTATGAGCTATCCATTCAAAGATGTGGAGCTGAGATACATAAATATGAAAAAACATGCTTTTGTGTTAGTGAAAGCAATCCAAAAATTCAAGCATTACATTCTAAGCAGCAAAGTTATCGCAATTGTGCCTGATGCATTAGTGAAAACCCTTATAATACAAAATGAGATAGGAGAGAGACAAGCTAAATGGATTACTTTCATACAAGAGTTTGATATAGACATTGTCCCAATGAAGTTGGTAAAGGGACAAGATTTAGTTCAAGCAATTGCGGAAGCAAACCTGCAACTGATAAGCCAACAATATGTGCTTAATGAAAAAAACTGGGATGACTAGTATGAATATTTGATGCATCTTCTTATCATAGGTCGTTGCCTAGACCATTTAAACAAATCACAATGCAAAGCGTTGAAAGTCAAAACGTAGAATGACAATTTATTCTATAGAGATCATGCAGGTGTTTACTTGAGATGTGTAAGTAAAGAAGAATTAGAGAAGATCCTTCATGAATTTCATGATAAATTCAATAAAGGACACAGGCGACATTTAGCTACAATCCACACAGTATTAAGGGCAGGGTATTACTTGCCTACTATCTTCAAGGATGTTTACCAACACATACAACATTGTCATGTTTGTCAAATCCATGTGGATAAAGGAAAATATTTAGCACAACCATTGCATCTATATCAGAAGCATGACCATTCATGCAATGGGTTCATTAGAATGATAAACCCCCCATCATCGACATGACATAGGTATATCTTAATGTTAATAGATTATTGTAGTAGGTGGTCTGAAGTGATAGCATTAAGGAATTGAACTACGGACGTTGTTATTCAATTTCTAGAGCACAATATCATCACACGTTTTGGAGTCCCAAATTTCCTTGTATGTGACAATGGACCTACTTTCACATCTTTAAAATTCATTGATTGGGCATTTTAACTAGGCACTATTTTAAATTTTTCTTTGGATTATTATCCTCAAGGTAATGATCTAGCAAAATCCACTAATAAAATTTTGATAGATGTCATTAAAAAACTATTAAGAAAGAACCCAAGAGGGTGGCATGCTATTTTGAGATATGCATTATGGGTTGATAGGACCAGAATTAAAAATAGCCTAGGAAATTCCTCGTACCATCTTGTCTATGACTTAGATCTGGTAGTACCCACAAACCTAAAAACACCCACGTTAAAATTTATCCAAGAATACTTAGGGTTTGAAAACAAGGAAGAATCAAGACAAACTCAATTGTTAAACTTAGATGAAAAGAGGGATAAATCCACTGAATGTATGAACAAACATCAGGCAACTGTAAAAAGATGGTTTGACAAGCATGTGGAGGTAAAACATTTTATCTAGTGGACCTGGTGCTTTATCATGAAAAATCGCAAGACGAAAAAGGAGTGTTCAGAAAATTATCACCTATATTGTTAGGCTCGTACCAAATATAAAAAATTATACGGGATAACATGTTTAGGTTATCAACTTTGCAAGGAGAACCCCTCACATTGCCTGTTAACAAGCAATTCTTAAAGCATTACTTTTAAGTGCAGAGTCAGAAGATTAGCGGTGTGTATAGTGTAAATAGAATAGTTTAGTTTAAGTTCAAGTGTAGTTGCGTTAATAAGTTGCAAAGTGAGCAAAATAATTTGGTAAGTAGGTGTAAATTCAATTTAAGATAGAGTTAGTGTTAGATTAGTCGAAGTGAAGCTGTTAGAGGATTGAGCAACCAAGCATATTCAACAATGGAAGAAATCATTTAAATTCAAAGCCAAAATATATAGATTTCATTTACCATTGTGGAAATATGTACATGTATCAAAATTATCACCCAAAATATACAGAGTTAATATCATAGGGCAAAAAGTGAAAATAGACTTTCAATGGTCAAGAATCATCAGCCGCATTAAAAAATCAAATTTCCCGACGCATCTGGGATCAGCCTGAAGTATAGCTTTAAGTATTGGTAGGCACATCAAGATCTTTTCCTATGGTCTTCAATAGTATTGGTTTGAAAACTACTCAGAAATTTGAAAACTGGCACTGAAATTGGTGAAACCCAAAAATCCACCACATCCTAGGGCATAGGTATGCCATATCCAAAGAGGGCTACTTCCAAAATCACATCTATCTCACCAAGAAATTCGGGATGTAACATATAGTCGCACAAGTCCAAAACTATATTATCATCTTCCCCCAAGTCCAACAGAGAATCTATGAAGCAAGATGCAGTGTCAGAATTCATGCCCTAAGATCCATTTCACTGCTCTTTCAACTAAATCAGCATCTTGAGTGTCATGAAGCATAAACACGCGATGCAGATGACAATTGGTAATGGACCCTAATAAAGCTAATTGACGAGCACTTCTAGTTAAGCATATAACATAGTCAACCAACATAGAAAGTTCATTAGCCATGGCTGAAGGAAAGCCTGCATAAGAAGCATAAACCTGATTATGATAAAGTATGAAAAGAAGAGTTGCAGGAACTAAATAAATAGAGGTTTCAAGCGAGATGATATAAATGCTTGTCTTTTCATACATGCTTGAAAGAGTGCCGAATTGGGAAAGTTTGAATTCTGAGAGTGCCATCATAGAGATGAGAAGTATGGAAGTAATATGATAGAGGCCAAAGTGCCAAGTGATTTAGAGATTTAGAAATAGTTGTAAGAAGTTGACCCAAGCTACAATTAATGATTTAAAAAGAGATTATAAAAAAGAATGTTGCATCAGCTCGCACGTATGACTTGTCTTCAAAATTAAAATTCCTTAATATGCAATAATCAAGGTCCGGTCACCAATAAAATATAATTAAATGAGGTAGCTTACCCAATCCAAAAGTAGGAAAAGACTAATGATTTCTTCTTTGGGATGAAATCTCATCCAAGTGCTTGAGTGATCAAAAGATAGTTAAGTTATAAACACCATGGCATCAAATGTTGGAGACTGAATGGAGTAAGTCAATAATCTCTACAAACAATTAACATTAAAGAGTCCTTTGAAACTTTCTCGATAAAGCTAATGATTTGTGAAGTGAAAATCAAGAATCATCCTCAAGACTGAAGCCATCCAAGAATTTGAAAAGAAAAGAAAAATTCAAAACAAAATTCTTTAAAAATAAAAGCTATGCAATGCATGAGGCAAAAGCTCCTAAAATCTTGCTTCAAATGAGCTCAAAAGTTATATCAAAGCAATTGAAGTAAGCGGAGAAAAATAAAATAAAAAATGGCAAAGATAACCTTACTAGGGCTATAGACGCTTGACTGGAAGTAAGGTAATATCAATTAAAAAAAAGAAAATTGAGGAATGATAAAATAATAGCTTGACAAAGTTATTACTTTATCGATAGAATTTCAGAGGAAGGAATGAATCATGAGCACAGACTTGAGGAAATTGACAAAACTTCATGGCATGGAGAGAGTTTGATGTCGGTGGGGTGAAAAACAAAACTATTCTCAAGAAAACCTTAAAGTACATTGGATACAAATTCATTTTAAAGACTAAACCAAAGAGTTTTTGGTTAAGAGTGGAGGGTGGCAAGTTGTTGTGTGAAAATACAACACACCCCATTAAGGATACGAAAATGGGGACCCACCAAGAATTTTGCTTAGTGGGCCTTATAATTTGACAGATGAGGAATACAATTGTGCGGAAAAGGTGATTGCGGGAATAACGTACACTTTGGAAATAGGATAAATGAAGAGAAAGCTCAAAGTTCTCGACAACCACTTTCCATCGCAAATGAGTAATCACAGAGAAAATTTGATTTTTCAAAAGCATTACAAGATGAAAAGATAAGAGTAAAAAAAGTTAAAATGTCCCCATGACCTGATGTCCGCAACATTGAATTAGTTAATGAGAACAAGCGGAAGTGCAGGTACTTTGTAAAGGTTAATCATGGAAAGTGTGAATCCAAAGTTTAAGTGCTAAACAAACCCCGAAGGAGAAAAGGTAAAATCACCCCGTAAGTAAGAGTATAGTCAGACTAAAAGTAATAAAAGCGGGTAGAAAGTGCCATTAGAGACGAATGGTATAAAGGTCATTGGTAGTGTTAAGAAGTATTGCAGAAATATTGCAGTGTTGGATTGTAGCATAATAAAGGGTTCACGTAAGCACTTTCGATGGCAAGAAATGTGTCAACATCCTCAGAAGGAGGTACTCTGACCCAAGAGTGCAAAAATGCCATAATAAGCGTTAGATATAGGTTTTGAATTTCCCTCCAAATAGGTTTTTTCATGTCATTAGCTCACCATGCGCCTAATTAAGTGTAAGACGTGACTAATTCCTAAATAGGATGTGAGAGTAGTGGCATACATTATGCAACGATACAATTTGCAATGCTATAAGCTGTAAGTAATACAGGAGTGGATACATGAGAAAGCACGGAGCATCCCAATGGGTAGTATACTCAGATTCTTCTAGCGATTCTATCAGCAAAACAAGTAACCTAACTTAGCTCAGTGAACTTGTACGAATGGATGTCAATTGAGAATAGAGTAAGACTAAAAGGAAATCAAGTTTGAATCATTTAAATATTCAGGATATAAGATTCATAGAAATAACATAGGGAATGTAAGCAAGGAGAACGAAAACCGAGGTAATGGGTACCAGGAAAGCCGAGTTAAAGATAGAATTTGAATGGAAATTTCCACAAATAATACCCAATACTAGGTTTTATTTGGATACCCATATGGGAGATTGCAACCTTATTGATATCATCGACAAGATGAGGGAACCAATTGCCATAGACGAAATGAGGAATATGGGGCAAAATGGTTTGATACAGGCAAGAGGGTTTCCAGTCGTCGCAGATGCAAACGATCTAGTCAACAAATGTATCCAACATTATGATGTGGGCAAAAGATAGGCCATTTATAATCACATAGTATACACAGAATTAACACCTGAAGGTTTAAAAGAACTTCTCAGGATTCCCACCCCTGGAGGATGGATAAAGAGAAGCAAAGCCTAGGCAAGAAAACTATACGTGAAGAGTGGTACATTAGGAAACAAGGAAAAATACTGGCAAAGTTTCCCACTCTGGTTTAAGAAGGAAATGCACCCAATTGTGTATATTGGGATTACCTATCTCAGCAGGATAGCCGGATTGGAGATCAACGACGTATTTCATGAGCGGATGTTCACTTACATCCAAAGTTTGAGACAAAAGAAGGGAACTTATGACTGGGCTCAACTCATTAGTGACTCCATATACCATGCCATAGAGGACACCTTGGGAAAATTTTACATGTCCTCATACATGGTATATGCATGTGCAGTAAAAGAAAATATTCAAGGGTTGAACACTGTAGGTCTTCTAGGAACAAAGATATGCAAGAACTGAGTGCATGCATATTTCCCGCAATTGGAGAAGAAAGAATCAGTGTTGTATTATAAAGAAGTTAATGACTACTTTATCATGAAGTTTGCTTAGGAATTAGAGGGAAGACTTGGTGAAAGAGTGCTAGAGGAAGTAACAAAAGTGATCTAGTGTTATGGAGGTTGGTATATACTATTCCTCACATGGTCATACTTGCGAGCACAAGGATTTTTAGGAAGGTCCTTCAAGTTGCCAAGGTATCCTTCAATTTGGGCACGGTTAACTGAATTTTGAAGACAAATGGTGGAATTTCATGACAATTACCTGAGTTCTCAATGTAATCTAGGGTTCAAATTACTTGTAAAGATTGGAAAATTTGGATGTGAATCATTTCAAAATGTGAAAAAAGAAGAGGAAGACCTATTGGCCAGGCATCTGAAATACTTGTAGTACATAAGGAAGGACTACAACCCTTTGCACAGGATAGAAAGGTATATTGTTAGAAGAGTCAAACACATTCCAGATATAGAAGATTACTGGATGGATTGCAAGGATGAAATATAAGTAAGAAAGAGAAAATATTACCAAAGGTTAACACTAGCACAAATAAGGCAGTTGGGGCCAGCCAAAATAGGGATTGAAGTACCCACAGAGATAATTGAAGATGACGAAGAAATCTTGAGGCTGGATTACATGGCACATAATATGGAGAAAAGACCAATGGTAGAACCTACACCAAATGAGCCAGAAATGGTCTTAATGGACCAAGTGAACCAACCTCTCTTGGAAGCAACTAAGAACTGGCTAGAGGCATTTAAAGTAGAGCTAGTGCAAAAAGGAAAAAATCTCACCATAAGGAGGAAGAGGAAAAGAAAGGACATCGAGGAAAATGCAGATTTTCTAGTTCACAAAAGAAGTATATATATGGCTAAAATCAGAGAGCCAGGTGTAGACACTTAAAAATAATTATTTTAATTATTTTTAATTCCTCACATAATTAATTAATTAATTATGTTAATTAAAATTCTTCTCAATATTAATTAAATATAATTAATATTGCCACTATAGCATATGATTGATTTATTTAATAAATCAATCCCTTTCTTTATTCTTCTAAAAAATCAAATCCTCACAAATCTTCCTCCTAGCTAATTAATTTCAATTAATTAGTTAACCTACATGATTCCTACAAATCATCTTCTTAATTCATCATTAACCTAATAAATTCTTCTAGAAACTCCCTAAACTCACTTAACATTATTCTTCTAATTTTTTATTCCCTCCACTCATTCTCTCTCCTAGTCAAATTCTCCTACAAATATAAATCCCACCTAACATTTCCTCTAATCCCCCTCCTAATGAGTCGTTAATGGCTAATCATCATGATTAGCCACAAAGTCAACTCTTTGTCCTTTCATCCAGCCATTAGCTTTAAATGCTCTTTTTCTAGATGAATGTAAGATTTTCAAAATCTCACATTCCTCTAGGCATTTCCCTCTCCCAAGGAATTTTTAATTCTTTTTTATTCTTCTAATCTCCATAATATCCGTTTTTGGAGAATTTTTAATTCCTCCAATGCATCTTGTAGAGTGTGGAGATACGAAATGCCTTTAAGGCATATTTCTTGGTCTCCACACCCTCTCTTGGACCTTGTGTGAGCTCACAAGTAAATCTTAGCCCTTCATCTCGAATTCATCCTAGCCATCCATTTTCCTCTCCTCTTCCTAGAAAATTAGGGCTCCATCCCTTCATTCTTAACATCTTGAAATCCAGTAAGTTTATGCTGCTCTTTTGAGCCCAGGAAATCATCTTGACAACTTGATCATCTCATCCTTATCATTTTTCAAATCCATTCCATTTGTGCACAACATTGGAGAGCCATCCACATCCAACAATCAAAGGAGCACATCAAGTGGAGCATTATCAAGGGGCGCCTTCACTTCATCAAGCTCAATTCGAAGGAGAAGGTAAAATAGCAAGGTGAAATGGTCTTTTAATGATATTTTAGCATTCTGCATGTTTATTTCATTATGTTTTGATCAGTTTACCTTTCAAATCTGTTTTCCCCTCTTCATTTTGGCACGTCCGGTGGGACCCACATCCCTAAGAACTAATGTTGTTGTGTTTTTAGGTTTTTGTGAGTTGTGAGACACAGGTTCCAGAATAGTTGGACTGCAGAAAAAAATTAAAAAATAAAATAAAATAAATATATAAATATATATATATATATATATATATATATCTTTTTTGCAGGTTCCAGAATCGTGGCTCTGCATTTCTGCGTGATAGCTCCTCCTTATTCTGTCCTGTTTCTGTTTTTTTTTATGTTTATGTTTTTGTTGCAGCACGACAACTCTGTTATCTAATTTGTTATTTGATTTGTTGTCTACTCTATTTTAGTATAATCTGTGTGAAAGTAGGAGAGTATGCTCTTGTCTATATAGACAATTAGAAATCCAGACCTTTCACTTTTCTATTCTGTTTAGCATGACTGTATGCTCTGATCATAGGAAAGTGTGAAAATAGGAGAGTATGCTCTTTTCTATCTAGACAATCAGAAATCTGGACCTTTAACACTTTTCTATCTGTGTAGTGCTACTGTCTGCTCTATTAATCTGTCTGAAAATTTTTAGGCGCTAACTGTAGTCTGCATTTAATTTATTTATTTCCTGTTATTTGCTCTGTTTAAATATAATCTGTCCGCTCGTAGGAAAGTGTGAAAGTAGGAGAGTATGCTCTTGTCTATCTAGACAATCAGAAATCCTGACCTTTGACATTTTTATTTTATTCTGTTTAGTGCGACTGTTTGCTTTGTTAAATCTAGGGTTTCTGTCTGCTCTATTAAATCTAGGGTTTCTGTTTTGTTAAATTTAGGGTTTCTGTTCTGTTAAATTTAGGGTTTCTGTTATGTTATATCTAAGGTAAAAAAATTAAAAAAAAAATATCTTCTTTATCTTGACTCCATTTTCCTCCAAACTTCACTAGATTCTCCACATTGCCATTTTCCACATTTTTTTCCTTGGGGGCCTTATCTCAAAAATCCACTTTTTGAAGCCCAAAATCCCATATTCCTCTATTTTTAGGGTTTGCCACAACTTTTTCCCCTTTTATCCAATCACCTCCAATTTTTTTCCATATTATCCATCTCCAACTTTTGCTTCTTTGTCCCTCTTGGACAAATTTTCCCATTCCTTTATCTTTCCTCCAAAATCCTCATTTTACGCTTGCCTATCCCTTGGAAAGTGACAAAAACCTAGTCAAACCCCATTTACCCATCAAAACTTCCTTCAAATCCACATTTGTCATTAGTAAAAAAGTTTTTATTCATTTTTTTCTATTCATTCCCAAAAAATTAAAAAAATTAATATTTTTGTCATTTTGTTGCCTTTTGCAGGACGCTTGTTGAAGACTATTTTTCAAACTACTAATCAAGTTGTTTTGTAGGACACTTTTTGAAGACTCTATTTTTCAAACTACTAATCAAGTTGTTTTGTAGGACGTTTTTTGAAGACTCTATTTTTCAAACTACTAATCAAGTGGTTTTGCAGGTTGCCTAGCTGATTCAACCAAATATTGTGCATTTATTTAAATTAGGCACCTAGATACTAATTAAAATGGAATAAATCATTGTCTTATGTGTCTTTAAGAAAAGCATAAAGATAGAAAAGTATGCTCTCATCTTACTAGATGATCAGAAATCTAGACCCTCCAACCTTTTCTTGTTTGATTGTGTGTTTACCTCTAGCAGGCCTGCCCTCCCAACTTGTTCTTTTAGAAGGTAAGAGGGGAACGACCCAAGTGAGTACACCCGGACCTGGGGTTCCCAACTCACTATAATAAATAGGCCATTGACTATGAAAGGGTTAATGGTTGGGGCTATATGAGAGTTCACTCTCACACTGGGTGCTTAGTAGGATCCTAGAGATCTCAATCATGCTTGCGTGACTACTAAGTTCTTGGTGCTTCGTTGGGCTATAGGCCTCAATTGCGCTTGTGCAACTTCGAAGGGTAGCTCCTAATGGGAATACTTACTAAACACCTTGTTCATAGTGGCCAAAAACCTTCTAGTCATTGGTGTAGGAGGTCGGATCTCCGAAGCGACCCATATTCTTATGGCCCTTAGTAGAGACATAAAGTTCACCATGAGGAGTTTTCATGGGAATTGATGCTTGGTTGCCCCGAGAAGTGAGTGCCGTGGAGGGGAGCTAGTGGGGTCAAGCATCTAAGTGTCTACTCTGGGTAAGCTTAGATGGGAAGCCAATTGGGATCCAATGACTATTGTCCTTGCCAGCCTTAAGAATGTTGTATATGAGCATGAGTGTCTTTGAGATAATATGCATTTAATCATTGTGTTTGCTTTGTTTGATACATACTTGCCAAGAGTAGACTAAAAACACATCACTATCCCCAAACATTTTGCAAAAATATTTGTCAAGACACAAACAAATTGTCCAAGTCATTACCCACACCAAGTCCAAAATTTCATCAAAACTCCATCCGTCCCATTTTTCATAAGCCTAAGAGAGAAGCTAAGAGTTTATCCTCTACATCAACATTCAAGTTTGTCCTTTGAAACACCTACTATCATCCAAATCAGGGTGGTCATATCCCTTCATACAACTTGCCATTTAAATAGATCCTTCATGTTCATGCCAAAGACAACCTAGTCATCAAGTTTTCTTCTAAACCATCACTACCATACCTTCTTCATCAATCATCCTCAAATTTCTTAAATCCTTTCATCCTCAAATTTCTTAAGTCCTTTCATCACAAATTTCTTAAGTCCTTTCATCCTCAAATTTCTTAAATCCTTTCGTCACACAAATTTCTTAAATCCTTTCATCCTCAAATTTCTTAAGTCCTTTCATCACAAATTTCTTAAGTCCTTTCATCCTCAAATTTCTTAAATCCTTTCATCCTCAAATTTCTTAAATCCTTTCTTTCATCACAAATTTTTCAAGTCCTTTTATCCTCAAATTTCTTAAATCCTTTCATCACACACATTTTTTAAATCCCTTCATCCTCGAATTTCTTAAGTCCTTTCATCACAAATTTCTTAAGTCTTTTCATCCTCAAATTTCTTAAATCCTTTCATCACAAATTTCTTAAATACTTTCATCTCAAATTTCTTAAGTCCTTTCATCCTCAAATTTCTTAAGTCCTTTCATCAGAAATTTCTAAAATCCTTCCATCACAAATTTTCTAAGTCATTTCATCACAATTTTCCTAAGTCTTTTCATCACAAATATCGTGTATGGTCGCAACTCGATCCCAAAAGAAAAAGATGGCTGATCAACAATATGGCATGCCAGACATTGGTGTCCTATATGAAGATCCCACACAAGATCATACACAAAGTGGGCAACCAAGCAATCAAGATCAAAGCCAAAATCTTGACATGGTTAACCAAGATGAACTTTGTCCGGAAGTGCAAACTTTCCTAGCGGATTCTTATAACCAAGAGATGATGGAAAAGTTTATTAAACACAATCCTACTGCACTTCTGAAAACTCTTCTTGAACATGGAGCTCAACTTCCACCTAAATTTAATAGATCCACTCTCATCCAACAACCACAAGGAGACCTCGCTCCCACACAAAGTGCTGCACCTACTATTCAAACTCAATCAATTGCAGCCCCATCAATCATCCAAGCCCAATCAATGCCACCCACGACACCTCCCACCATAGTCTCCATCCCGCCTTCTTCCTCCTTACCATCCATACCACTATTAAATCCAATCTCATCCATTCTCCAACAAACTTCTATACCACCTCCTTCTATTCAACCACATATTTTTATTCCACAAACTTTCCTTTCTCCCAACAATGTCACAAATTTTATCCAGACCGCATTCAATCCCGTCACATCAGTTGGCGGACCACAACCAACTATCACACAAACCTCAGCAACATCGGTCATCACATCCCACATTCCCACCTCCTCATCATATCAATATATTGGTGGTGGTGCACCTTCTTTGGTTCATCCAATTCTTGGGGCAAATACAATCCATCAATATCAAAGTCCACAACAAGACCTCATCAAGGAAATTCAAGACATGAAGAATATCATCAAAAACATGAAAGAAAAGACTAATAAAAGGAAAGCTTACTCATTTGAAGAGTTTTGCCCTTGTCCTTACGACCCATCTATATCAGTTGCACCATATCCTTTGGGATTTGAGATCCCTAAATTCACCAGGTATGAAGGCAAAGGAGACCCCCGCGACCATGTTCGAGAATTCCACATCTTATGCCAAGAAGTCTCCTATAGTGACCTTTATCTTTGTAGAATCTTTCCCAAGAGTCTCATGGGAGATGCCCTGGCATGGTTCTCATCTTTACCACGAGGTTCCATTGTCTCTTTTCCAGACTTGGCAGAAAAATTTGTGGCCCACTATGCATACAACATGGGTAATGATGTTTCTATGATGGACCTATGTAATACAAAACAAAGGCCTAGAGAAACCTTCACCAATTTCCTACAAAGATGGTGACATCTTATCAAAAAATTCTAGTGGGACATGCCAGAACAACATCAAATTGAACTATTTCAAAAAAAATTGGTGCCTGAACTTTCAAGACCTTTAATATCTCAATGTATCAAATCCTTCCAAAAATTGACCGATAAGGGCCTCGCCCTCGAACGTGTCTTGTTGGAGGAAGGAACCTTGAAACACTACTAGAAGTCATCACAAAGTTCTTCCTCTTATCATAACGACAAGCCAAAATTTTGGGCTAAAAATAAAAACATGGTGAATGATGGTATAACTGATGCAAAGTGGGTTCAAACCGTGGCCGCTCCCCCAAAATCCACCACCAATATTCATCAATTCAATAATCAAAACAATTCAAATCAATCTCAAAAACTTCACAACAGTGTCTCAATCCAGGGATGACCACCCCGATCGAATAACAAGACTCCAAGAGATTTCACTCCTCTTGCTGAGCCTATTGAAGTGGTGTTTCAAAAACTTGTCCAAGAAGGTATAGTGGTTTTTCCAATCACTTGCCTGTTTGATCCCAATCAACCTAAACCAAGATGGTATAATGAAAATGAGTATTGTGAATACCATCGTATCAAGGGACATGATACACGAAAGTGTATGAAACTGAAGATCTACATACAAGATCTCATTGATAGAGGTGAGATTGAAGTAGCAAATGCAAAACTTGGTAATAACAATGACAAACTCAAAATGTACCAAGAACCCTTCCCAAATCATGATAAAGGAAAAGGCTCATCACCTAACGCAATGGGTTATGACTACACTAATCACATAACCGGTTTTGATTTTTTAGTAGGTCGCATTGAACCTGCAGACAATCATGTCAATGTCATAACCATCCAAGGAGTTAATCCTCCTTCTTCCCAAAGCAGACCAAATCCTGCTAGGATAGTCATTCAAGGCGCCACACCTTCCACTTCCCATTTCCAGAATGAATACAATGCAACTACATGTTGAGGAAGGGTCACCATCCAAGGAGTCCCTCCCCCACCAAACCCCCCACCCATGTCTTCCACCCACCGATAAGACCTCCTCGATCAGCTTGGGAAGACACCTGTGCAGATCTCCATTTTGGAACTTCTCAAGACTTGCTCGGTCCATAAAGAAATTTTGGAACAAGCCCTTCTCCAATCACGCGTTCCTGATAACATCAATGCCACCCAATTCCAAGTCCTCATTGGAAACCTTGCTGCCCAGCAACACATTGTATTTAACTCCAAAAGATGTTAGATGCAGAATTTATCAAACCAATAGATTATGTTGAATGGGTCTCCAACATTGTTCTTGTCAGAAAACCTACCGGGGGCATCCGCATCTGCACAGATTTCTGAGATCTAAATATAGCTAATCCGTATCTGCACAGATTAAATCGCTTGCCTAATCCAAAAGCCCACTTTTCCCTAAGGATGACTCCTTCCCTCGCCTGACAACCTAATCCTCCATCCTAGTTCTACTCTTGGCAAGAGGTATCATTTGGTCACAAGGAAGAGACTTGTTAGATTTTGTTAGATCTTTTCATATAGACTTGCATCTTTTGCCCTATGACTGCCACTATTTACGACTGCCTGGATTCTTTCATATCTAGGTATGTTATGATAGGCGCATACTGGGGCATATTTCATAGTATGGCATGTTTTGGATCCTTCTTGTATAAACCAGTGACTTGGTACTAGTGTTTATCAACACTTACCTTCTCGTGTACAAGAGGTATCAGTGTGTTTGAGGGTTTCCTTGCACGAACCCACAATTTTGTATTAGTGTTTCTTAACACTTGCATTATTGTGTGTAAGAAATTCCTGTTTGTTTGTAGAGTTAGTCCACGCCTTGCGTTTCTCATGGCATCCTGATATCTATAATCAGTGGTGCAAGTCACTCAGGGCAACATCAAACTAGGTTGGCTCTCCACATTTGTTTTGCACAAAATCTCACCATCATTCCATCAAATCCTAAACTCAATAATCCCATGGAGTTCTCAATTGCCCCCTTTTTCCTTCGCAGTCTCGCATCTCTTATTCTTCTTTCCAAATACCTCATGACTACTTCATATATTTGTTCCTCATCTATCCCTTCCACCTTAATTTTTCTTCCTCTATTTTTTTTCCTCACATAATCAATTTTGATTCCGATTCATGTCTTATATAGGATGTATCCTTCCTAAAACCAGACACTTCAATCATGTCTTATACAGGATGAATCCTTCCTGAAACTAGATGTTGTGATTTGATCATGTCTTATACAGGATGAATCCTTCCTGAAACCAAACATTGTGATCAGTCATGTCTTATACAGGATGTATCCTTCCTGAAACCAGACACTCTGATCATGTCTTATACAGGATGAATCCTTCCTGAAACCAGGTGTTGTGATCAATCATGTTTTATACAGGATGAATCCTTCCTGAAACCAGACGTCGTGATCAGTCATGTCTTATACAGGATGTATCCTTCCTGAAACCAGACACTTCGATCATGTCTTATACAGGATGAATCCTTCCTAAAACCAGATGTTGTGATCAGTCATGTCTTATACAGGATGTATCCTTCTTGAAACCAGACACTCTGATCATGTCTTATACAAGATGAATCCTTCCTGAAACTAGATATTGTGATCAATCATGTCTTATATAGGATGAATCCTTCCTGAAACCAGACACTTTGATCATCTTTGTCTTATATAGGATGAATTCTTCTTGAAACCAAACTGAATCTAGATCTTATCAATCGAATCAAATCAAATCTATCAGGATATCAATTTCGCAAAACTCCAAAGATCAAATACCTCAATTGATCTCCCAAGGGGGCATCACCATACTGTAATCTAAAAATCAAGAGCTAGGGCATCCTATCAAACCAATATCAACATCAAAACAAGATTATTCTTTGAATCAATGTGTCATCACACCTCGCTTCAAAGAGGGGCAAAATGTAGACACTTAAAAATAATTATTTTAATTATTTTTAATTCTTCACATAATTAATTAATTAATTATGTTAATTAAAATTCTTCTCAATATTAATTAAATATAATTAATATTGTCACTATAGCATATGATTGATTTATTTAATAAATCAATCCCTTTCTTTATTCTTCTAAAAAATCAAATCCTCACAAATCTTCCTCTTAGCTAATTAATTTCAATTAATTAGTTAACCTACATGATTCCTACAAATCATCTTCTTAATTCATCATTAACCTAATAAATTCTTCTAGAAACTCTCTAAATTCACTTAACATTATTCTTCTAATTTTTTATTCCCTCCACTCATTCTCTCTCCTAGTCAAATTCTCCTACAAATATAAATCCCACCTAACATTTCCTCTAATCCCCCTCCTAATGAGTCGTTAATGGCTAATCATCATGATTAGCCACAAAGTCAACTCTTTGTCCTTTCATCCAGCCACTAGCTTTAAATGCTCTTTTTCTAGATGAATGTAAGATTTTTGAAATCTCACATTCCTCTGGGCATTTCCCTCTCCCAAGGAATTTTTAATTCCTTTTTATTCTTCTAATCCCCATAATATCGGTTTTTGGAGAATTTTTAATTCCTCCAATGCATCTTGTAGAGTGTGGAGATACAAAATGCCTTTAAGGCATATTTCTTGGTCTCCACACCCTCTCTTGGACCTTGTGTGAGCTCACAAGTAAATCTTAGCCCTTCATCTCGAATTCATCCTAGCCATCCATTTTCCTCTCCTCTTCTTAGAAAATTAGGGCTCCATCCCTTCATTCTTAACATCTTGAAATCCAATAAGTTTATGCTGCTCTTTTGAGCCCAGGAAATCATCTTGGCAACTTGATCATCTCATCCTTATCATTTTTCAAATCCATTTCATTTGTGCACAACATTGGAGAGCCATACACATCCAACAATCAAAGGAGCACATCAAGTGGAGCATTATCAAGGGGTGCCTTCACTTCATCAAGCTCAATCCAAAGGAGAAGGTAAAATAGTAAGGTGAAATGGTCTTTTAATGATATTTTAGCATTCTACATGTTTATTTCATTATGTTTTGATCAGTTTACCTTTGAAATCTATTTTCTCCTCTTCACTTGGTACCATGGAAGTAGAGGAGCTAGAACAAGGAGGGGTTGAAGTAGTCACCACTGATGCAGACCTGAACATGTTGGCTAGAAGCAAATGGAAAGAGCTGCAAGATCAGGGTGGTAAAACAATGCAAACCCTCACGCAAGGAGAAAGTGCTGAGATGCCGGAAGAAACATAAGAAGATCAACCATTGTGGGCCATTCCCATAAATATGTCTCAATCCACCATGCAACTATTTTAATTCCCTTCATCAATCAATGACACCTTGGGCAACATAGTTAGGTTAGTTGGGGTCGGACCTAAGGAAGATCCAAGATTGTATGATGACCTGAATTGGGTCCTGGAAAAGCACCACAAGGGAACTTAGAAGAATGGCGAAAGAAGATAGAACAAGGAAAATCACCATAAAAGCCAGTCAATGGAGTGGAGGCATCGACACGAAAAAGTATGATGGACCAAGTGATAAACTTGGAAGGCGAAGGAGAATCCAAAGAAGGCACGATGAGGGAAAAGGATACACAACATGGAGTGGATGAGACTCTCACTGTCGAGAAAATAAGGATAGAAGAAAATCCAGCACTTTGCAAGAAAGATCAACCAAAGCTAGTGGAAGAGAATACGAAGATGCAGGTAGCAGAGGAAAAGGAAAAACAAGTAAGAGATGGTAATGAAGAAATGAAAGAAGTATCACACCTTGAAGCAACGACACCCTCACATCATGAAAAACTAAAGGATTTGAAAGTCTTGCTTCATGAGTGTTGGTGTAAATAATTATTCATCTTGGATATTATTACACCTTACTTAAGTTTACTTAGGAAATGAATTTCATACTAGTTTGGGTATGAGATACTTGAGTGTTTGTGCCACATTGAGATAGTGTGTGTAGGAGAATTTCCACCTTTTGTGGACTTATCTTGTTGTTACACTCCACATTTAGTGGGTGATCCACCTCATGTGAAATATTATATTGTTTCTTCTACCTACCCACACCTATTTCCTACCTTTCCTTAGTTCTTATTGAGCCACATGTCATGTTTGTGTGCTCACATATCCATATTGCCTTGCATATATATAAGCAGGCTCATCTACATTTTAAAAACAACAATTGAACAACAACGATTGATGATCCAGTTGATCAGTATTTGTATCTTGATAGAATACAATTTATTTCTATCATCTATTTTGTTCTCTCTTATTTATGCTTTCCATTGCCTCTTGATCTTGAAAAAATATCACATGGTATCAGAGCTAGTCCATGTCTCACATGGTATCAGAGCCATTAGAGTGTCATTGGTTTGCTTATTGAGAGAAATTTGATGCTATTTGGGGTTTGCATTTTGGACCTTTCTATTGCAAGTTATTATTGAAGCTTGATGGGTCAAATATGAGGTCACCATTGGATTGAGAAGGTCCAAGAAAGTCAGTTTTTCCTTTTATTTCATCCAAATCAGACTTCAGAGGCCAAATCTAGAGACATTTGAAGTTTGAAGCTATGGCGGAAATTTTCCAGATATTATAATTTTGCAAACAATTTTCAAATAGCGATATCTCACTCATTCGGACTCGTTTTTTAGAGCATTTTTTTTTTGTTTTGGGGTGGAATTTCGTGATCAGTACAATGGTGTAGGAGTTTTCTAATTTTTGGATACATGTGTTTTGGAAATCTTGAAATCCTGATTTTTACAACTTTGGAGGCTTCATTTGGGCTCATACGAACTCCTTCTCAGGTGCCATTTTTTTAAAGTGCATAATTTTTTGTCTACTTTCATAATCTACCATTAGTTTGCAGCGATTTTAAGTAGAAATTGTACTTTCAATATTTAGCCATTTTTGGCATATTTGGTACTTGCATTTTGCTTGGATCTCAGTTTAGATCACTAGCAGTATTTGTTGAAGTCTCTTAGATATCATTTTGAGAAGTTGTAAATTGAAATCAAAAGTCCACTTTGCCTTGTTTTGCAAGTGGCCCATTGTATACACACTAAGTATAAAGTGCCAAAATCACCATTTTGGGAGAGGGGGGGGGGGTTTCTTAATTGAGTATTTTGGGGGGTATCTTGTGTGATTGTGCCTCTCTCTATCTTGTGTTTTTTCATTTTGGTGCTATGGGTTCTCCCAAATTTCTACTTTTAACTCCTCATAATTATGCATCCTAGAAAATTAAGGCATGGAGTAAACTAATGGAAAAAGGACTCATTCATTATGTAAATGAAACTATAACAACACCACCTGATCCTAAGGCTGATCCTAATGCTCAAATTGAATGGATTACTAAGAATGCTATGGCACTTGGAACTCTTAGAAAATATGTATCATATGACCTCATTTTTCACATTGATAAGTGTACAACAATTAAAGAGGCTTGGGATATTTTTAAGAAATTGTATGGTCAAGTTGATGAGATTAAGGGATACAAGCTTGATAGTGAACTCACAAATTTGGATCCCAAGGATTTTGATACAATCCAAGATTATGTCACAAAAGCAACTAAGTTAAGAGCAAAGTTAAAGGATTGTGGAATTGACAAAAAGGATGCTCAATTGGTTTATAACTTGTTGGACAAACTTCCTTCAAAGTATGCAGCCTTTATATCTAGCTTTCACACCCATAGGTTAGCTCAAGGTTCCTCATACACTTCTCCTTCATTTGATTCATTCACGGAGATGTTGATACTTGAGCAATCTAAGTTGACCACAATGGGGATTCTCAAATCTTCAAAGTCACAAGCTTTGGTGGCTAACAAAGGGAATCAAAGTA
Organism: Cryptomeria japonica; assembly: GCF_030272615.1. Classification (NCBI taxonomy): domain Eukaryota; kingdom Viridiplantae; phylum Streptophyta; class Pinopsida; order Cupressales; family Cupressaceae; genus Cryptomeria; species Cryptomeria japonica. The sequence goes on along the minus strand of NC_081409.1, from coordinate 705,785,233 downwards.
ATCAAGGAAAATGCAAGAATCAAAAGCACCCTAAGTCAAAACCACAACAAGATGGAGCACAATCTTCCTCTCCACAACAAGGTGATTCACCATTCTCACCTAAGAGGAAATTATATAAGGATAATATTTTTTGTGGATATTGCAAGAAGTCAGGACATGATGAACATCATTGTTATAAGAAGGATATTGATGAGTTGAAGAATCTTCTTGAGAAGAATAGAATCAACCTACCTTCTAGAATGTCTACATCGACTTCTTCTTCCAAGGATAAAGGAAAGGATCACTCTTTTGGGATAGATAAAGGGAAGGGACAAGCTCTTTGTGCTTCTACAAGTCATGATTCAGGGAGATGGCTTCTAGATTCAGGCGCTTCTCATCATATGGCATCTTCACAGTCTATGCTTTCTACATTCAAGCCTTGCCACATGCCACAAATTTTAATGGGCAATCATACATACATAGATGTAATTGGGAAATGATCTATTGCCATTGGGGATAACTCCTTCAATGATGTGTTGTGTGTACCCCACTTGACAAATAATCTTCTTTCCATCTATCAAATCACACGTGGGGCAACTAGGAAAACTATGGAGTTTACACCTAATTCAGTTATCATTAGAGACTTGGAGAGTGGAGCTATCATTGCGACTGGGTTGGTTGATCATGCATCTTGGTTGTACTCTTTTTCAGATTTTGGTCCTATTGATGAGGTTGATTCTTCCTATGTTGATGATTTAGATTTTGAGGAGAATTTTGGGCATTTGAACTTGGGGATTCTCACTTGTGACCCCGTTCTTGAGCCTTGCATTTCATCTCCTCCTATTGATATCACACCACCTATTACACTTGATGATGTAGCTAGTGCGATAGTTTTGCCTTCTTGTGATTCAGTGCAGTAGGATATTTCATGTCTTCCAACTTCAGTTCATTGGGATGCCTACTTGATAGACATTGCAAGTTTGTTTGTGGACTCCTACATTGCAGATTTGGGAGACATCATTGTTACATTCATCTTCTCTTTGATGAAGATGATCCTTCTTTGATTGTTGCAAGGGATCACTCTGACCTTCTTGTGCATTCTCTACATGATCAATCTTTAGAGGTTGACATGATTGTGGATACTTTTGTACAACACTTGGAGGAGGTCTCTTTATCTTTTGAGGAGACATATGAGTCTTTGGATATTGTTCTACATTCTTCTCCACTAGATCTTGGAATGCCTTTTTCAGTAGTTCGGCGTAGTTTACCACCTTTGGAGGGGGTAACCTTCAGCATCGACATGGAGACACTTGAGCAGTTTTTAGAGATTCCTTTCATCATGAGTATTTTTGCTTCATCTTCCCTTCATGGTTGTGGAGACTTTTTGGATACATCGTTGGTTTTGTTTCTTCCTAAGGGGAGGAACATGGTTCGACATTCGTGGAGCAGTTTCTTCATTCATCTTCAAGCTTCTATCATTAGTGCAGATTCCACATTGAGGGGGGGCTTCCTAGTCTCTCTTCTTTTTCTCTCATATGGGGGGGACTTTTTCCTCATATGGGGTTTTGTCCTTCACATACTTCTATGAGAGATCTTTGTATCTAGTTTTCATCTCTCTTTTGGGGGAGGGTTTTTTCCCTTTGGGTTTTTCTCTCTTTCCCCACTTTGTGAGAGATTTCATTGCATTGGTTTGCATGCATTTGCATTTGTACATGGTACCTAACATGGCCTAGTAGTCGGGACCCATCTTGCATTGCTTAGTTGCATTGTATACTTTAGTGCATTCCCCTAAGTTGCACTTAAGGGGGGGTGTTGTTGTAAATAATTATTTATCTTGGATATTATTACACCTTACTTAAGTTTACATAGGAAATGCATTTCATAGTAGTTTGGGTATGAGACACTTGAGTGTTTGTGCCACATTGGGATAGTGTGTGTAGGAGAATTTCCACCTTTTGTGGACTTATTTTGTTGTTATACTCCACATTCAGTGGGTGATCCACCTTATGTGGAATATTATATTGTTTCTCCTACCTACCCACACCTATTTCCTACCTACCCTTGTTTCTTATTGAGCCACATGTTATGTTTGTGTGCTCACATATCCATATTGCCTTGTCTATATATAAGCAGGCTCATCTACATTATAAAAACAACAATTGAACAACAATGATTGATGATCCAGTTGATCAATATTTGCATCTTGATAGAATACAGTTTATTTCTATCATCTATTTTGTTCTCTCTTATTTGTGCTTTCCATTGCCTCTTGATCTTAGCAAAATCTCACAAAGAGGACCCGCCATCTCCATAAAAGGAAAACTCCACCAGGGAAGGCGAAGACAGAAGCCAAGGGTTAAATGAAACATTAAATATAACTGATAGTGGGGACACACAGAAAAAGGAAAAGGAACAAGATGAAGGAGAATCCCTGTGGGTGGAAATGGGGGATAACCGCAATAAAAGAGAAGGGAGAGATCGGGGTTCAAAAGAGTCAGAAATGAGCAAGAAAGAGGAAAAGGAGAGAACCATAACCAAAAGGGCCAACATAGTAAATGTAGAAGTCAGGAATATGCCCAAATGGTTAAAGCAACAAAAAGAGCATAATGGGTAGATAAAGGTAATTCCACTAGATTTCAACAACTTACTATTAGGCACATCCCGCACAAAGAAGAGAAAAGTGGTTAAAGGCCGATACACTACCTAGGTGAATCCTGAAGGAGAACGAGAATTGCATATCGCAGAACCTGTAATCAAAGAGGTTGAGGAAGAACCAACTGATCAAGAAAACTGAATAACTACAATTCAATTGGGAAAACCATCAAGAGCAGAAACAATGAGAGTTACCAAAGAGGGAGTCCCCCTAATGGAAGAGAGAATGTGGATGGACTAAAGAAAGATAAAAAAGCAAAAAATGTAGATAGATCAATTGGTAAAGTTTATAAAAGGGATTACCAAAAGGGGAGAAACTCCACAGAAAATCGCAAATCATCCAGTATTGGTGTCTCAAGAAGAAGCTAAAGCAGTAGATCTACTAAGAAGAAAGACAAAACTAATGGATGACTAGATTAAGGAGGTACTAGAACATGCCAAATCTTCACTGAAAGTAGCGATAGATAGATACACCACTTGGGGAAATTGATCAAGATGATTGGTAGGGTCCAAAAAGCACATGAAGAGCTATTGGGACATGTTAAAGTAGAAATGTCATATTTCTAGATGGCAGAGAAAATGATTGCAAAAGAAATCATTGATTAGAAGATATTGACTACAAAGAAATTGCCTTAAGTGAAGATTGGAACAACAGTCAATAATTGGCAAATAAATAGTTTGTGGAAAGGAATAGAAAAGTTGCAAGAAGAAAAAAGGGATGCGGTAGATGCCCAACACCAAAATGCTAAACTCATTTAAATGCTAATGGGAGGATTATTAGAAGAAGTAATCAAGATGGGTGAAGATGCGATATTGGAAGAGTTAGAAGATGGATGGAATAGGATAGCATCAAAGTTAGGCAGATATGCGAATTTGCGGGTCTTAGGAGACATAGGACAAATCCAAAGCTTGGCAAGGCAATATGAAGATAATGTTTCTGAGGTAGATCATAACATAGAGCTTGTGCGAGTAAAAGGCCAAGTGCAAGAATACAATTTTTCTACCATAAATCAATCTAAAAGCAAAGGGATGCCTCAAATTTTGACAAGCCTTCAACAGTACTGGGAGTAAGAACTAGGACTTCTGAGTTGAAAGAAAAGTCAAACATTGACTAGGAGCAGGAATGACGTTGAGCTATCAATATTTTTGTTCTTTTGCTAGAAATCTGCTATAAAAGCAGAATGATGTTAATTTTGAAAACAGTTTGAGATTTGTAGACTTATGAGAGCTCTGACAAGTTTGAGCCTCTTTTCTTGTTTCTCTTACCAAATAATTATTTCGGTAGTGTCTGTTCTTTGCAAATAATAGTGATGATAAAGTCTGAAGGACTTATAGTTGATGATATGTGATTGTACTTCATTGTTTTTGTATGAAGTAAAATATAACTCTTCACAGATTTTCGCTGTGTTATATCCCTTGCTTTGTTTAATTCAGTGTTTCATTTGTGGATCGCAAAATTTTATAAATAATTGAGAGAGTTTTTTTGGTTATTTGTAAGATTGTTCTTTGTCATTACTGATTATTTCAGAAAGGCATTTATTGAGATACGAGCTTAGGATATCAGAATTCATTTCAACATTTAAATTCATTTGTTTGTCTTTATTTCAAAACATTTAAAAAATTGTAAACTATAACATAAATAATCCTCCACAGAATGCAAAACTAGGTCAGCTTAAAGGAACTAATCAAAATCCCCTTGTATAAAAACAATTGATGTACGCTACTAAGCAAAACCACAGGGTCTTATAAGACGTCACTAGCCTTGAGGTCTAGGTCTTCTATACCTTTCAAGAACATAAACTCATGGTTGAGAGAAAGAGTTTATGAATAATGAGCGAACTCAAAACTATATATATATCTATATATATATATATATATCTGTGTGTGTGTGTGTGTGTGTGAGAGAGAGAGAGAGAGAGAGAGAGAGAGAGAGAGAGAGAGAGAGAGAGAGAGAGAGAGAGAGAGAGAGAGAGAGAGAGAGAGAGAGAGAGAGAGAGAGAGAGAGAGAGAGAGAGAGAGAGAGACTAAGATATATAGGTATAGGGTGATATGAAGAGATAGGGAGTGATAGAGAAAGAGATAGAGGAATAGGGAGAGATAGATGAATATGAAGATATAGATCAATATACAAAAAGGGAGAGGGAAGGTGAGATATACAAATATAGGATGATATGGAGAGGAAGAGAGGGATAGGGAAAGAGATAGATTTATAAGGAGAGAGACATAGGAATATGAAGATAGTTGTAGAAGAATATACAGATAGAAAGAGATAGAGGAGTGAGAGGGAGATTGAAAGAGAAATAGAATCTTAGAGATAAAGAGTAGGATATTTGGAGGGAATGAGAGAGAGAGAGATGCAAAGATAGAAATATAAAGACACTAGAAGTGATAGATGGATGCAAAGGGTGATATGTAGAGGGGGCAAGAGTGAGAGATAAAGGAAGTGATAGATATAAGCAACAAATTGAGATAGAGAGAAGGGGAGAGATAAAAAGATAGACAAAAATAGGAAGAGAGATATATAAATAGTTTGAGGAAAAAATAGGGAAAGAGGGGGAAATAAATAGAGAGGATAGAGACAAAGTAGAGAGATACAGAAAGAGGGATTGATAAGGAGAGATGAAGATATAAGGATAGAAAGAGGGGGAGAGAGGGAGATGTATAGGGGAAAGAGTGGGATAAAGGAGGTGATAGATATACATAACATAGATATATAGAGAGGAGGAGAGATACAAATAGGGAGAGAGAGAGATATATATAAATAGATAGAGGCAAAATTAAGGAGATATAGGGAATGAGTTAAATGGAGAGGATATATGCAAAGTAGAGAGATATAGAAAGAGGGATTGATAATGAGAGAGGGATATATTAGGATAGAAAGAGGGAGATATAGTGGGAAAGATAGAGGGGGAGAGAGATATAAATTTAGTAGAATTAAAATATTAATAAAATATGCACCTAAAAAAATTAATTAATATATTATATAAACAATTTTAACATTAATTGAAAGATAAATGCAATGCTAATAAATAAAAAGTTGTTATACAATTGACCATAATTATACTTAAATTCTTAAATAAATTAAATTTTTAAAATTAAGATTGTACTTCTCATAAAATATTAAAATGACAATAAACTATATTAAAATTGTTAAGGCTAGAATTTAACTTCTATATTAAAAGTTATAAGTAAATTCAAAGTTTAAAAGTTAAAAATAAAATGAAACCTAGAAAAAAGATGAAAAGTAAATTCATATTTTCTATTTAACTCAAATGATATATGAACAAGTGCCACATAGTGGTGAGTAATTGCCTTTATAGTATTGTAATAAAAATATTAGTTTAATTCTTAATTATCATAACTTTGAAATATTGTTATTATATAATTATATTATTTTAATTATATTTTTCGTAATATTAACTATAACTCTCACTTCAATAAATAATATTAATAATTATAATATAATATAAACATTGGCCTCATGTTAATGGGCCTCTCGAGGTTGATTTGGATTCCAAGGGGAAGGAAGTTGTTGATTGGATGAAACTGGATCTAGGATGAATGAAAGTTAACTTTTACGGGGCATCAAGAGGGAATTAAGGCCCTTTAGGTGTAGGATTTGTGGCAAGAGATTGGAACATAAATATTTTGGCAACTGGAACTAAAAGATTGAAAGAAGGTACAAATAATGAAGTCAAAATGCAAGCAACTTTATTAGCAGTCAAGATGGCCAAGAAATTATTAGTATCATAATTGCATTTGGAGTTATTTTGTACTTGTTATCAATGCCATTATCTATTGTGAAATTCTAACGTGAAAATTAAATAAATATGTTAAAATTATAAGAGAACTTTTAATAACTTTTAAGGATTTAAAAATTACTCATGTGTTGAGAAATGGAAATATGGTGGTAGATAGGTTGTGGAAGTTGACATTGTCATTAATGGAGGAGCAAACAAAATTTTATTGGGAGGATTTATGAGAGATCCAACTTGATTAATAGTGATGGGTTACATGCTGTCAACTGCAACAACCATAATGGAAAGGTGTGTAGTTCAAAATGTTATGGGACAAGCATGTTGTTTTAAAGGCATTTTGGCCATTTTTATCGCACAACTATTTGAAATTGGTGTAAGGTGGAACACAGAGGGTTGGTGGTGAAGAGTTGCAAGATGAAGGCGAATTTTGAACTAGTTACTACTAAGCAACAATTGGTGTTTTTGGGTCAAATCTCAAAGAAGAGACTACAAAGCATTTCCAAGCATGATGATCCCCGGTTTGTGTAGATTTCAGACATCCTGTTTGGGGAAAAAATTATGACAATAGAGCACAAATATCAAACTAATATCGATATCATTTCACTGCTTGTGGTGTGGGGTTTGGAGCAAGGAAGCAAGGAGGATGTCCAATGGATCCTAAAAGAATGTGTGGATGATGAGAAAACTTTTGGTTTGAGGTTGATTCTAGAGTGTGTGCGTCTTGGTGAAGGTCTCATGGCACCGAAGGGCGACTGGTTAAAAATTAGAGATCAAAATTCATCGCTTCAAAATTTATTCAGTGGAGTGACTCAACTTATATGGATGAAAGGAAATTTGAAGCCCATATTGGTTGGGGCTTTGAAAGATTATCTCTGTGAATGGAAACTGGGATGAGATGGTGCTGGTGCAACAAAGAAGCGGAAAGGGAAAATCCATGTGAAGTTCAAAATTGAAGATTATTGGGTTAATGGACCCCTCAGGGTAGCCAAAAAATAGTTTGTGAGGGAAATGGAAATTTTTTTGTGGATACCCTGTAGTTTTTTTATAGTTCATATATACATGTGTCTCCAATTTTGTTGTGTATAAGTGACCAACTGTTGTAATGACCTTGAGGTATATTTCCTGTATTTATGAATAGGGAAGCTAATTGATATGGAGAATGTTGCAATGTGTTAGATACTGATGTGGTTGTTTAGTGTATGCAGGGGTATTCAGGGCTTTTAGTCCTTTGAAGTTTATAGTTACAGGCTTATGAATACTTTATAAAATCTAAAATTTAAATATTAATAAAAATACTGTATTACCCATTAAAAAAATATATATAATATAAACATTAGTGAAAATATACTTTTTTCTTAAGAATATAATCCTAATTTAGTTATAAAATTTATATAATTATAATTATAATAGTAAAAATAATCTTAAACTTAATTATTAATTGTTAGTTTAAGATTATATATTATTTTAATTATATTTATGTAATTAATTATAATTGCTCTTAATAACATAATTATTAATTTTTAATATAATTATATAATAAAAATAATTAATTTTTTTTTTTTAAATGACTAAATGAAAAATATTTAAATTTAAGATTAAATGTTATAAACTTATATTTTATATATTAAAATGATTAAAAAAATTATGATTTTCAAAAAGTATTAATAAAAAGTAGAACCATTTCCAAAAAAATTATACAAAAATTATAATTATAAAAGGTACATGGGTTTATTTTTTTTAAAAGAAATATTTGTTGTGTAATGCTTCTAATGAAATAGTTTAAGTATTTATTTAAATTTTTATTTTATTTAATTTAAATGGTGTGAATCAAATTTCTATACAATAGTTCATTTATTTGATTAGTTATATTTTAAAAGTAATAATTTTTTTTATTAAAAATAATATATTTATAGAGAAAATTCACTTTATTAACAAGATTATCAATAAAAAAATGAAAAAAATTAGTTAAAATAGACAGTTATTTTTTAAATATATAGAAATCTAAAAAAGCCTATAAAATCTATCATTCCTATAAATTTTCTCCTCTAACACTAAGTTTTATCATCCAATCATATTGTAGATAAATGAATTGAACACAAGTTTAAAACTGAGAAGATGGTAGAAATGAATGGGAAAGGAACATTCAAGATGTCCTGCAAATAGCCTGCAAATAAGAAAGGAATGAATAAAATTAAAATCCAAGATAAGTTCAATCTAATTTTGAAAATGATATAAAAATAAACATTGTAATGGCAATATAAAAATTTGATTTATAATTGTAGCTAATGGGTGCAAAACAACCAAATGAAATTGTTTGGCTAGAGCGACCTATGAAATAAGTATCAAGGGACCAAAACATATGCATTACCTGTTCCTATATCTTATCATATGCCATATTTCAATCTGATCAGTGATGTCCTCTATGTAGTCCTCTGTGTGCCCAATTCCTATTTAACCCAAATTATAATATATTAGTTCGATTCTGGTCATATACAAATTATTTCAGTTATACTCCTTTCATATTTTTTCTTCAAGAGTTCAATACATGTGAATTTGGCTATACCCAACTCATGTTTTATAACAACTACAATGTAGTTCAACCCAAAATATACAACTGCTTTTAATCATAATATTTATCTACATACAAATGAGGTTAGAAACTTCATATTCAGAAGTTTTCCTCCAACGATAGCCAATTCTTTTATAGTAAATAATAGGCTTGATTTCACTAGATGAAATGTATAATTTATTGTTGTATCACTTTCTGAGTTCAACTCTTCATTGTTTATGCTTTAACATTGTGTTTCTTCCTGGCAATTGTTAGTCATTTCAAAAGAAATAAGAGAGAAAAGCAAGTTGATCCTCCTTTATGACATCATAGATTCAGTCTCTTATGTATTTAAACTTATATTGATGTTTGTCTAACATTCTCTTTCGATTTTCTACCATAATAGATTTGAGTTTTCAATGTTTAATATTTTTTGGTTTCACATTGTGATAGTGGTGCTACCTTTCTAAACATTGCACATATAAGAGGTAAAAAACACTATAATATAATCAACAATTCCTTGCACAAACAACTCATGGAATAAGCCTATCTATTATATCCCAGAGGTCAAACTGGAACATAACCAGTTAGCTTTTTAGTTTTTTTACTTAAAAATTCCTCCTTGTTAATAAGTATGATATCAAAATAGAAGACTTGATAATTATAGATAAATCTGAGGGTTTCAAACTCTTTTAGAGAATACTAGTGGTAATTCAGTGCTACTATTGTTAAAGCCCTACTTATCATAAATTTTACTATGGGGGCATGGCCTTTGCACTTTTGATTGGTAGAGGATTAAACACATATGTTTCTTGATTTTTTTCAAATATGATATGGGCATTCATAAATTAAACATACATTGAAAGGTTGCAAGTTTTTTTTAATAAAAAAAAACTAAAATGTGTTTGGGCCCTAGCTGTCCCTGACATATTGTAACAACCACCACAATTTTCAATTAACACAATTCACAAATTACACATCAACAATTATACATTAATGCCACATGTACAAATATATACAAGATAGAGACATAAAATTATATTTTGACATAAAGATACAATACATGAGCCAAATACAAGATAAACATAAGGAAACATATACCTTTATTATCGACCACAAGATCAATTATAAGAATACATAGGAAAAAATCATGAAGACCACTAAGATAGGAACTTTGACATCTATCTCCCACAATCACATCAGGGGTGAGAACATTTCCAGAGTGCGTATCCGCCCTACCATGAAGTAGTTACACTTCCCCGAAATCTTTCATGATACGAAAGATACCCGACCAAGCACGAGGTAGGCTAACAATGTAAATTTGACAAGAGTAATGGAATCGTGCAATAAAGTATACTAGTGTCATGATAGCATAGACACACAAATTGCATATAACCACATTAGAAGACAAAAGCAACTATTTTACTTATCCCTCTAAAATCATTTTGAGATTCAATTCCATCTTGACCACATTTATCTCAATAGATAAACATAACATGAATTATCTCAACATGGAGAAAACACATGGTGCATCCATGCATCTATTCTTGAAGCCGAACTTTATTCTATAGATAAGAGTTATATACATGACATTAATAAAGAGAGCACATCATATCTATTAATTCCAAAAAGACTTCTTCAACGTAGAATCTCTCTAAATTACACCTATGCATATGACAACTTCATCCTTGATACAACCTAAAATAAAGTATGGAAAAACATATAAGTGCATACAAATGCATCAATCCATGCTTATTCACAAGTCTAGTTATAAAACTTTGATTACACCTTTCAAGAAATTCATTCCAATAAGATATGTGAATTAATTGAACTCAAGGAACAATAATACTTAACATGCATTGATAATGAGTGGTCAACATCCTACCAAGACCTATGAAAGCTCAAGCTTTGATAATCATTGATGCACTGCAAAAGGATGTGAGAAACACAAGATTCAAACATTAGTGTTGTTAGTATCAATCAGAAATGAAAAAATAATGAAACTACAATCCCAAACATGCATATCAAGAGAGATATTAAATAGATTATAGAAAGCACACAAAAATGGAGGAAAGACACTAAACCCTCTCAAATACTCTCCAACATGCTCATAGTTTCTCCTCCCTTGTTCCTCTCCTCTCCAAGTTCCACATGAGTGTAGCCCTTAGCTTTTTGCACTATTATGGATTTCTTGTGGAGATTCAAGATTATGAAAATGACTTAATTATGCAAATGCAACAAGCTAAATATGAGAAAGCCTAATTAATCTATGTTAATTTTATCCAAAATAACAAAGAAAGTGCTCCTAGATGCTTTCTCAAATTTGGTATAAGTTTGATGCATACAAGATTTCTGGATCTAGATTTAGAACGAATGGGCTCTATTTAATAGGAAAAACAGGGCAATGGATGGTTGAGATTGAGTAATCTCAACAAGGGCCAGGATTGATGGGTTTATGTTCCATGTGAGGGCTTTCAACTCAATCTCAGGATGACAAATATCAACATGAGATGGCTTGAGATGAGAGGGAAGAAGCATTAAATGCTTGAGATGACATGAAGGTTACCTTGGGAGGTAAGGTTAGGCTTGAGTTGAATGAATAAAGCCTTTATCCAATGAATAATTCCTTTATCCAATGGATAAACTCTTGTGCAAGAGTTACCATGGTCAAAGCAATAAATGCTTGAAGAGACCCATGAGTTAAATGAGGGTTGAGTTAGAGGTAAAGTCTCTAACCATGTGGGTGAGTTGAGTTTAACCATTAATGGTTATGTAAGAGCCATAAATGGTTATGTAAGAGCCATTAATGGTTTGGAAGACTTTAGGGGTTAACTTGTTGAAGACATAAAGCTTTTAATGCTTTTCAAAGACTTTGAGGCTTTGAGAAGTGACTCCAAGTTGTTTAGGAATGTGACAATAATTAGGGAGGGTGATTAGGCTAATTTAGAATGGATTAGAAGAATCTAAAATGGGTTAGAAGAGTCTAGAATGGGTTAGAAGAGTCTAGAATGGGTTAGAAGAGCAAGTGGGTGAGAGAAAATAAGATTTTAATTAAAATAAAATTCATTATTTCAACTAAAAAGGTACAACTTGCATTTGTAGGAGAATGCAAGTTGGGGGGGGAGGATAGTTTAGGAATTTAAATAAATATTTATTTATTTATTTAAATGAGGAAAGGGGTTAAATTAAACAAATATGCTTTATTCATTTAATTGAGAGTATGGTTTAATGAATTAATTTAAATAAATTGAGTAATTTATTTAGTTAATAGAAGAAGAGGTTGAGGATGAATTAATTAAATATCAATTTAATTAACTGCTGACTGATGTTTAACTAATCAAATAAATACTAAATATTCATTTAATTAAGTGGACATATTTATGTGACTACAATCATATTCATGTTGCATGTTACTAATCTTGAAATAACCAAAAAAGCAATAAATAGCTATAATTTGCCAAATTTTTTATTAATATGTTATATATTGAATTTTTTGTTAAAAGTACCTTTGAACATTATATGAGAAACTTAACCAACTAATTACTTATTATTTAATCGAGTTTAACATAAAATTATAGTTCATATCCCTATATATTTAATAGATCTAAGGAATCTAACTATTAAGAAGAATCTTTTCTTAATTTGACCCTAAGAATACCATTTCATATTTGATTCAAGCCATGGGACTTATGGTCTTTATTGAAACAAGGATTTAACTATTCTCAATTACAAAGAAATACAAGTTTTTGAATATAATAATTTCTTATTCATTCAAGCTACTTAACCCTTAGATGTAAATGTAATATCACATAATATCATGCCAACCTACTAACAAAAAGGAAAAATGGTCCAAAATAATTTAATCCGAAAGCATATAAAAGATTATCTCTTAACCCCCATGCATGATAATTTTCATTATTAGAGGTAACCTTATATCCTCTCACATAATTCATTAAGTTAATATATATATATATATATATATATATATATATATATATATATTGGTCAGTAATAAGTTTTTGATTGTATTGATAATCAAAATAAGATAATACATTGTTCATAATACCAGCAAACAACAAAACCATATACATCACAAATCCCACCAAGTCCACTGATTATTACTACAAAAATTAGGACACATAAAATAACAGTCCATTGGGTAGCCTTTAACCAACGCATCTAAAAAACAAAAAATCTATCACCAGACAACTCCTTACCTCAAATAGCATAACAAAAATTTTCGCTAAAAACTATCAGTCGGGTTCTCCTCATTGAACTTGTCAAGTATTCACTGCGCTTCCTCTATATGGGCCCACGGTTGCAGCTCCAATCCCAACTCCACCCTCGCTAGCTCGTGCACCGCTTGGAGAGCTTCCTTGACCCACATCAACCCAACAAATTTCTTGAATGCTTCCCATCCTTGCCAAGTTGCTGCTCTGCAGCTGTCCTTAACTTCATCTTTTGGCCAACACACAAAGGGAATGGGATTTACCTGCTCAGTTTCACCTTCAGAAACATCAATCCCAACACCCAAGATGACCCAATCAAGGATAGACTCCAAGCCATCAAAATATTCTTCTACAATGAGCTCTTTCAGAATATGCCAGACCTTTTCCACTGTGTCTTCAAATTCCAACCCCCACGCCACAATCAACAAGTAGATATCTATATTGGTTTGATAATATGGCTAATGTGTACAATGTTCTCACTCAACATTAACTTCACCACCTCCAACAGATGCTCATATTTGTAGAGAAAGAGCCCCTATAAATATTAGTTGGATACCTTTCCCACAAAAGGCACAAGCTTCTTCTGCATTTTGAAAGTAAAATTTGCCTCCATAATCTCAAAGCTATAGTGCCGCCACCCCCGCTACTTAGAAAACAACTCTTTTGCAACTAATAGCTATTATGCCACTGAAGTAAAATAAAATCTCACCCACTTATTTATTAACTCAAATTAATTATCATTCATTCCTTCCTATGCAAGCCAACCTTCATTGCCGCCGAAATCCCATTTCATCACTACAATTTGTAAATGCATTGTCAGAGTATATCATATCAACCTTCCACATGAATTGAAAGTAACTACATTTCACAGTCATATTAATTAGTAAGTCCTACATCTAACACTCTGATCCCCTAAATTTTTTGGGGTTGCCAACAACTACCATGTCATCAATGAAAAGATTTCGAATATCTCCAACTGGAAATCATGTTCATCCTTAAATTTGCTAGCCCATTTAGAGAGTACATTTGGTTCTTTATTTTCTTATCTTTGCACATGTGATATCTTGAAGTTTGTGAAATATTTCATGTCATGAATTATTTTTCGAACAAACTTGTTAAGCTTCCAAGCCTATATTTCCCCTTTAATGATTGCATTGATAATAATCAATGAATCGCCTTCCAGGTGTAGTTTCTGGAAACCGAGTTTCAAACCCCACTCAATTGCTAAAGATGTTGCTTGCACCTCAGCTACATTATTTGTGCCCTCTTCCAGTCGTTTAGCACTTCATGCAATGATGTTGCTCTTCCAGTCCTTAAACACCACCCCTACACTAGACTCACCCGAATTACCTTTAGATGCAACATCAAAGTTTTCCATGATTCACCCTTCCTCCAGTGGGATCCATTCTTCTCTTAACTTCTCCCGAGAGTCGCATTTAAATATTATTTGTTAATATGTATAAATAATTTATCTTTTATCCAAGTAGAGATAGACTTTATACTATGCATAATTATTCCTACTAAGGTGAAAGTTTTAGTTCATTTAACTCTATCTCTACATAAATATTTGGTTCTAGTAAAAATAAATAAATAATTTGTAATACCTAGATTTTGCCATAGTTTGTCTATGGAATGGAGTAAAAAAGAAGATATTTGCTTATGCTCTTGCAGAACACTATTATTATATTCTTTGTATCTCTGTATTCACATTTGTAGAGAAGCTTGACCTAAAAAACATACTTGAATGAACCGTGAATACATGATTTGGAAAAGACAACTCGATGATTCAAGCAACACAACATAGATAAGATCAACTGCCAGTTAATTTACATACCTCACTTTCATATAGGAAATAATCTGTGTTGTTCTTAAAAGACAAAACTGTTATTTTCTCTTTTCCAAAACAAATTACTGATGTTCAATATCTTTTTCAAAATATAATTATTGTTGTACAAAAGAATAAACGACAACCCCCAAATGAAAACCAATTCCTTGCTTATATAGACAAATTGGGTGAAGATTAGTTTTTGTTGTTTAATTGCTTTATTGCATCTCCTCTTAACTTATAGGAGACGACATCTTTTATCTTCCAAGAAAAAACATGTTTCCTTATCTAAACATATCCTTCCAATCAGGCCTGAAATTTGACGGTCACCCCTACTTGTCATATGAATTTTTTATACACGGTTTAGTCATTTCAATGCCTTTCATTTGACATTTTAAGAAAAATATTAACTGTCAAAAAATATAAATGTAGAAGATTGAAGCCACACCAAAATGCAATGCACATCTTTCTTGGGAAGAAATGAACAATATATGCAAAAATCTTAAATTTACTAAATAAGTTTCTAAATTAATACACTAATATATATTATATATTAACATTAAATGATAACCAATTAATAATTACTAATTTAGTAATAATAAATATTAAAATATTAAAATGATATATATTATGACAAGTTTCTATAACAATCTTATTAAATATATTTAAAAAATTAAATTGACTAAGTTTCTAAATTCATATTTTAAAAAAATAGAATATATTATAAAAATTCATATAAAAATATTTTATCAATTATATTCTATCATTTCAATTATGACAAGTTTCTAAATTCATATGAAAAAATAGAACTATTCTAAAAAATGATATTAAAATATTATAAAATTAGAAACAACTACATCCTTCCATTTCAAAATATTCTAAATAAATTATATTTTTATAATAAACATTCTAAATTAATATATATCAATATTATAAATTATAATATTCTATGATATATATTACCTACTATATTTTTTTACTGTTTATTTATAATTTGAAATGTCATCTATATGGTTTTAGAAAAAAATAGCATGTCAATGCATACGTTCAACTAATTTTTTAAGTTGTCAAATACGGTTCAAAAGTGAAAAAATGACCATTTAACCTGTCAAATTCGAGGACCGCTTCCAATAATAATTATCTTAATATCTTAAAACATAATAGAAACTAAAGAAATACAAATTCCATAATAACTCATATTTATTTTGTTTTATTTTAATTGTTTTGTTTTATCTTACCTTTTCTTATCCTTTTATGTAGGAAACTCATATTTATTTTTTAAATTTTAATTTAAAATCTTTTTCCTTCAAAATGATTTCATTTTGTATGAGAAATGAATCACCTCATGATTCTATTACTTTTTATATGATCATTTCTCTCTCAAAATCTTCCATTCATGAAAAGCAAAGTTTCCTATTTTAATTTGCTCCATCCTTAATGTGAAAATGGAGGAGTTTTAGTTTTTTAGAAACTTCTAAAATTCAGACAAGTAAAACTTTCTCATATTAAAGTTCTTACTTTTCTTTGTAATGGTTACCTTTCCACATAAAAGCAATTACAATATGCATTTTATATTTTAAGTTTCTAAAAGAATTTTAAAAGAAACTTCTTTTTTCTTTTTTTTTTAAAAAATTTACTTTTCCTTATTAAAAATAAATGGATAGTTTTAGGAATTAGAAATAGTTTCATATGAAATAGAACTTATATAGTATCCAGTATAATTCTTTTTAATAAACATTTTTATTTAAGTTTTAAAAAGAATATATATACTTATTATTTGATTTTTTAGACATATTAGTAAAAGTATTTATAATATTAAAAATAATAATAATAATAATATATTTAATTATTAATATAAATTCTATTTTATTATACTTAGAAGAATTTAAAACAAAATCATTAAATAAATAAGTAATTAATTATTTTATAAAAATATTTATGAAATAAGGTCGTCATATACTTCCCCCCTAAAAAAATGCATTGCCTCGATGCATCAATCAAAAGCTTATCATTACATCCAAAACAAGTCAACTAAATTCATATTAGACATGGTTAGTATTTATATCCACTAAATGTAATTGATCTTTCATTTTTGTAAACACTCAAGGTAATTCAAACACACATATCTATCAAGTTAATCACCATTTGCAAACATTATAGATAAAACAATCATGCATATTCATCAAACAATCAATTTCAAAGACAAGTCCTAAGTGAGGTGTGTGGATTCCATTACTACCTTCAGTTTTGTAAGGTTAGACTACCTCTCTCCAACAATGTTCTCTTTTTTTTTTCACATTGGTGGTAACCTGTCAGTAGCACTCATACAAACAAAACTAAAATATCAATCCATGTTAGTGCCCTAAATTAAAATCAAAATCAAATATTCTTAGAAACATTATACTTGTCTAAATAAGATTCACTTATCTTAAATATTTTCTATAACCTCAAAATTGCATAAATGCACATTCATACCTGTGCTTACCATACGCTTGCAATTTGATATTTATTGTCGACATTCTTGACCTAGCCTTATATACACTTGGACAATTTTTTTTTGCTCATTCATAAATCAATACCATATAGAGAGATCATCTCACATTTAACAACGATCATTTCTTATTAATCATCTTTAAGCAAAAAATCTTCAAATTGTTCAGCAATGAATCACTTTAAAGCTAAATCACATCTTGGTCATATATAAAGATTAATAAATAAATCATTCATATGTACCTTTTCACATGGTACTTAGGTATGTTGATGAATTATCCATGCATATTTGTGCATCACTTGAAAAGTTAGTCGACCCACCTTTCTTTTGATGTGACATAGGCCCTCATGCCCACTTCATCACAATAATACAATTACAATGCAATCACTTGTAGGGTTAATATACCCATCTTGCTAATTTATGTGACCTGGGCATAATGCCTCACTCGTCACATCATGCTTATAGTACAAAATCCTCAATATTGATATCATACTCATGAAGAAATTCAAATGCGACTCAACATTAATATACTAAGTTCAAGACATGAACATACTTCATTCAATGCCAACCTCATAAGATATCTATATCAACTCATGATCATGCACACCATCAAGAGTTTCACTTTTTTCCCTAATTATTTCCATAATAAATTTTACACAATTGACAAAATGAAATGATATCTATCTACATATAAATTATAAAACTACATTTCTCATGTAATTTGTGCTAGATCCAGGTACAAACACATACGTATAAAAATAATGATTTATCTTGGCTCTCATGCCATGTATTCTCATCCAAACAATTATGAAATACAAGTTCATAAAAAAATTCATCAATGGTACAAAGACAAGAACATGGTTGAGGTTCTTTTCCACCCAACCATGAATCCTTACGCTTCCTCGAGATTCTTCCTACTCGAAGAATACCCGACCCTGCAATGCCTAGCAACTTGGAAGTAAAAAGTAGGAGGGTATCTCGGCGCAAGCCTAATTTACTCGCATGCAATTCTTACCATGGATATACAATGCCTGATAATTAGGATATGGTAGAGAATTATTATCAATAAGTTTTTCTAGGCTATGTTCATCTTTTTCAATGAACTCTCAACTTTGGCCAAAGCACTTTAAAATATAAACGTGATCCCGAAAAGATGATCACATTCTTTGTTATCCATATTCGGCACCCTTCCCGAAAGGTAAGCTTTACCAACACACATGCAAAACAAGTAAAGACACACTAACACATGCATGTCACATGTCACGCAATTCTAGTTTCCTTTCCATGCAATAATGCATTCTTTTCCTTCTCTAATTTTCATGCAATGCCTCATGCATATTAGCTCATTCATTGATAATATCATAATTCTTTAATGCATAATTTGCTATATATGCCTTGTTCTTTCCTTTCAATAATGAGATCTATGCGATTGTTTTCATAATATAATATCCATCATGTTTTGTAATGTTAACCATACTAGTTTTTAAGCAACAAGTATATCAAGTATTTGAATCAAGGAAATCACAAGTATGTTCTTTTTAGTCTACTCCATTGTACTTTCTATCAATATTCATCCCCAACATGATAGAGGACAACACTTAACATAAGACCAATAATATCAAACAATTGGAATAGCCACCATGAATTTTCAAATAAAAATCCCAGAGGGAGGATTATCAATCACTAAATCATAAAAAAAATGCATGCAATTTCAACATTAACTCAAGTGTGACAAGGGTCACAAAGAAAGATAGATGGAAGAGTTTGGTGACTTTACTAGTCATAATAAAATTCAAATTTCAATTCTATTCCTTACAACATGAGGAATATTTCATTAATAATCAAAATAAATCATCAAACTAATACACTTCCACATCACTGAATGAATAACTCTTAATCACATCAAGGGAGTAAAAAGATGCACGCCACTTGAGAATACAACCTCCTGAATGCATTAGAGATCAGTCCCTAATCCACCCTATAGATGAGTCATCTATCACTTACATAAAACACAATAGTTCAAACACTGTTACATGCAACTATATACTCACTCAACTTGCAAACATTTTTAATATCTATGCAATATAGTTAGTTATTATGCAAAAAGAAAACTCTTTCATACACACATGACATGTGTTTAATGCAAGGGTCAAACTCACTTAGAGTGTTACAATAACTAGGATGTTATGAATACAAGGTCACTTCATACATTTTTTAATTCAAGAAACAGATACATTCAACTATGTGTAGAGACTGTCCACTCAAAGATCATGCATTTGTCTACACCATGATTCAATATCACAATCTATAAACAATAATATCTACTTACTAAACAAAAATAACACAACAAACACACTAAGTCATCTCGATCATGATACCATCATCATACAAGATTATATCATGAACTCAGTTACACCTATTATGTTAGGTAGGGTCAACTCCAAACCATGAACAACAACTACAATATACATATGATACTGTAAAGCGGAAAATCGATCGAACCCTAGTTGCTCTCCCCTCTTCCAACTCCAAGGAGAGAGAAGGGAGGTGACTAGGGTTGATGGTTTTCACTTGGGAGACTTTACATTCAAAAGAGGGGTAGAAATCCACAAGATCCAATCCCACACAATGCAAGATTGGATTCTAAATGAGTTTCAAGGGTTAAGATAGCAAGGCTACCCTCTTTTGTAAAGAATGTGGATAGAATGATTAAGCTAGGAATGCATAGAAAGTGAGAAAGATTCGCTTATAAACTGAGATAGGGATATAGTATGAAGCTGTGGACCTGGAATTAGCAGTAAAATGTCGATACGGCACTGTCCTGCAAATTTGAGCAAAAGTTGATGGGACGATGGCGCCCGGCGTGCACACGGTCCTTCGAAAAATCCACGAAACGAAGGGGGATTTGTTCGTCTCTGCACAAGGATTCCAGATCTTCAATTTTAGCCGCGTACCTGCAACCTACACACAGAAAAGCGAAGATGATTGGGGGGTTAGGGATTAGGGGTTTGCCTTTAGGTCAAACCCCCGTTTTGGAATTAACCAAGAAATGAGAAATGCTGTAAATGTAAATGACTGTAATGTAAAACAAGTACTAATACCTTGTTGTAAGGATGTTTGTATCCTTATGTGCGAAGGTATAGATGTTGTTGCATGTTGTATTGTTGTATGTAGCATGTAGTAAGTGATCTCCTCTTCAATGGTTGAATCCTTGTCTTGAATGCAACACTTAGCCTTGAATGGAGACTTAGAAGGAATGCTTGAATGCTTGAATGCTTGAATGCTTGAATGCTTGAATGCTTGAATGTTTGAGTATAGTTTCCACGCCTTTTTTCCATCATGTCAAATGAGAGAGGAAAATGTAGTTTATATACTTGCCAATTAGGGTTAATAGACTGATTTTTTCGACCTTAGGCCGACCAGGAAAGTTTATTTTCCAAATTGCAAACAAAAAGACCCGAAGTCCCATAGGAGACCGGGCCCAAAATAGGGCCAGGGACCAGGGCACTAGGCGCCCTGGTCCTGAAGGACCAGGGCACTGGGCGCTCTGGTCCCACCTCCTGGGACAGCAGGGTGCAAAGGAGGTTCAGGCCAGGGTGCTTGAAAAATGCAGTTTTTAGTGTCATAAACAGGTTTCGGGGTCTCCATTCAGGTTGCGTGTTGCGTCACCATCGTGAAGACCGAAATGCAGTCGAAATTGCAAGTGTCGCAATTTTAGGACGCTACATTTAGCCCCCACTTTAGCGGGAGTATGTATGCTCATACTTCCGGTAAAGTACAAGGAAACAACATTGAAAGACTTTCACCACGTCAAGGAGGCAAGACACACCAAGCCCCCAGTGGACTAAGGATCTTACGACTTCGATTGACAAAGTAAAAGGGAAGATCATGAGGGAGAATCATGACTGTCAGTAGTAAGGTTCCCTCACTATGAGTCATGCAAGAGAAATACCAAAAATTTTCAAGGCAAAGCTACGTTCGCCAAGAAATTTTCAAGTATCCTGAAGGGATAGACGGGGTGTATGCCCCCCTACATTAAAGCGATCACACACGCCTCAATGGGGGTGATTGTTTTAACGTAGTGATACACATAAGACATGAGAAGGGAAAGGAGCACGTTACCACCAAGATTTAGCCCCCAAGTGTGAGATAAACCCAAGGATAATAGATACAAAACACAAAGCACGAGGTGACTTCGCTTTCCTCAGGGTCAGTATGCTGTATGATAAGTCATGTATATATATCATATGTATGTATGCATAATTGTTCTTCATTCCCCAATCAAGGAAGGTCACCTAGAAGAAGGGAACACATGTGTCTTTTGAGTCAACATGAGAGAGACCAAAAGAGGTCGCAATGCTTTGCATCGTCCTCAAGTAGACAACACTAAGGACAACAAATAGAAGAATGAGAATAACACATAGAAGAAGTAACAAAAGAGAGGAGGAGAGAATCTGCTATGCTAATGAAACTAGTCTAGCACGTCATCTACCCCCCGATCTTGCTGATCAATGTTTCGGGAAGGCAGGGAACACGCTAGAGGAGGAACATCCAACACAGTAGATGGAGCTATCACAAGATCCAAACAAGGGCTATGTTCATGTTCCGAGCCACGTTGTTCTTGTCTAGGAGCTAGGATAAGTGCTTTAGAAAATTCGTTAGATAGATGGTTATCAACATCAACAAGTTCATATTCACTATCAGAAGCAAGAGAAGTAACATTTTCATCTATATCATCATCAAGATTTATAAAAATAGGATCTTTAACCCATACAGGATCAAGACCATCATGCATGTTATGTTTAGAAGATTTTGAAGAAAATGGAATAATGCTTGTTGAAGGTGTTTTTGGAGATTGCAAAGTTTGAGAAGTAGCTACTTGAGCTCTAAGACGACGCTTTCGTCGGCGTTCATGTGCAGAACGATTTCGTCTAGTCTTAGTAGGAAGTGGAGAAGATTGAGGAGGAGGAATGTTCTCATCCTTATCACTTGGGTGTTTAGGTTGTGGTCTCTTAGGCTGGATAATAGGAGAAGAAGAAGGTCTCTTCTCTCTATAGAAGGAAGGAGGAGGAACTGCTCCATATAAAGGAGGAATTTTTGGTTTAGGAAGAAGACCAAGTCCATCATGACGAGGAGGTATAGGTCTACTTTTAGAAAGTTTATTAGGCATAGCCATAGTTACATCCATAGGGATGGGTTGGGAATCTTCTTGAGGAAAGACATTAGTTTTATCTTTCAAAGGAAGAACTTCCTTCTCAAGAATGATAGGAATGTCAAGTTTAGGTGTTCTAGGTTCGCTTAGAGATAAGATCATATCTGTTTTCCACTTTTGATAAGATTTGAAAAGATGATCACTTCGCGGTGGAAGAGATTGGAATTGTTTAGGCCAAAAGTAATCAATAGGAACGCTAGAGGTTCTTTCAGCTGGTTTAAAGAGACTATGATTGACAGTAACAACTTCACCATTATGGGGAAATTTCAAACACTTATGAATAGGAGAAGCAATAGCTTTCATGGAGGATAGCCAAGGATAGCCAAGCTTCACACGAAATTGTTCGGATGAAGGAATAATAGCAAATCTCACATCAAGGGATTTGTTATGGACCTCAATAGATAATGTAATAGAACCAATTGCAGGAGAAGAAAATGCATCAAATAATTTCACAATCACATCTGTTTTGTCATAGATCACTTGATTCAATTGAAAAGTAAAAAGAAATTCTTTAGTAATAACATTAACCATGCACGAAGGATCAATAAGCACTCCACGACAAGGTGTATTCTTGACTTTTGCAACTATGTATAAAGGACCATCAGGTGCTCTAATGGTTTCACTAGAATCAAATGTGATGGAAGCTTCTTTAGGGTTTTCTTGCTGCTCTACAAAGTTAATCACATTCGGAGTCATAGACACAAGACCATCAGATGAGAGAGAGGAATCATTAGCCTCAACCGCATTAGAGGTATGAGAAGGTAATGGATCAGTAAAAATCTGAAGATTTTGGTTAGGAGGAGCTACAGATGTATTGCCTTTATCATTCACTCCAGAAATAGAAATAGTATTATTATCAATCAAATCTTGAATTTTACCCTTTAAAGAAAAACATTTTTCAGTATCATGCCTAGGCTAACGATGAAAGTGACAAAAAGATTTGTTATCAAAATAAGGTGAAGTAATCTTTGCAGGATCAATTTGCCTTATAGGAGGAAGAGTAAGCACATTTTGTTCCAATAACTTATTCATAAGACTATGCAATGATTCATTCAAAGGAGTATACTTTCTTTCTTTCTTGAAAAATTTAGAAATAGGAGGCACACCTGATGCTGCATTCACATTGTTGTTGATGATGTTTTCATTGAATTTGATGGAATCTCTGTTCGGTTTAAACTTCCCAAATGGTTGTTGACTACTATCACCCTTATCACTCGGAGCCATAGGATGTGATTGTTCCATTTGACACACAGTCAGTTGATAATTGTGAAGAGTTGCACACAACTGTTGGAAAGAAGTAAACTCAGAAAACAGAAGTTTGTCTCGAATATCTTTTTGTAAATTAGAAATAAAGATTCTTTGAATATCATTGTCAGGCACTGGAAAAGAAATTTGAGCATACAAATGCTTATATCTACCAATGAAATCAGTCACTTTTTCTTTAACACCTTGTTTACAATGCATTAAATCAATCAAAGTAACTTTAGGACTTATATTGTTTTGAAATTGTTGAATGAAAGCATTTGCAAGTTGTTCGAAAGAAGTAATAGAATAAGAAGGCAACGAGCAATACCATTGTAGGGCTTTGTCTCTTAATGTTCTAGTAAACAGTTTTCCAAGCAACCTTTGGTCATAAGCAAAATCAGTACATATTGTTTGAAAAGTCTTAACATGTGTTAGAGGATCACCTTTACCATTATAAAGTTCCAAATGCGGGATTTCAACATGTTTAGGAGGGATAGCTCGAACAATGTCAAGAGAAAGTGGGCTCGCAACATCAAATGTGGGCACACTAAACTTAGATTGATTCATAGAGGCAATTTGTTGCTATAAAGAAGAGACAGTTTGTGCAAGATTGTTAATGGTCGCTTCAGTCGAAGAGTTCATATTAGATGTGTTAGATTGAGATGGAGGTGTTATGTTATTGAAAGAAGGTAAAGAGTAAGGTGGTGGGACACTATGATAGTTAGTCATAGGAGATGATTGGACAGGAGGAACACTACAAGGAGGAATGGAATGGTTGAATGAATTGCCCCCTTGCGTCATGTTCATTTGCGGAGATGTAATAGGAACACTCATTGAAGGAATGAATGAAGAAGTCAGATTAAATGAAGGAAGAGGATTAATTGAAAAAGAAGGATTGCCCCCATGACTGGTAATCATAGGCGGAATGTCTTGTATAGAAGTAGTCATTATGTTTGATGTAAAGGTAGGTATGCTAGCAATAGAAGTTGTTAAAGGAATAGAATGGTTGACTTGTGTAGGAGGTTGTGTATAACTTAAAGTTTCGGCACAACTCTTCATAGGCATCACATTCGAATCCACAATGTGTGCAATACCACGCAAAATATCAATTCCATTCTTATCACTTTGAAGCATGCGTTTTAGACCCTCAATTAAAGGAAGAGCTTGACTATCGGGGTATTCTTGAGACATCCATTGTCGAAAATCGTCAAATTGATTATCCAATTTCGAAAGTTGTTCTACAGAAACCTCATGGAGAGCTTCTTCATCATTAAGAGGATTAGAGGAATTACCCATGTCCTCGTTAAAAAGGCTATTCAAATTAGGTTCCATCTCCTCGGTAATTAAACCTCGGATAGACTTAATTCTACGGCTTCGTCTAACGGGAATAGTGTAAGTAGGGCTTATTGTTGTAAAACTCATGCATTAGAGAGGGAAGATTTTGAATTTTAGAGGTAGCAATTTTCAGTAAAACCAGCCAATCTCTTAGATTTAAGCTGTTAAATGCAATCACGACAATCTCCCGAAATTTCAGAAAAAATGTCAGGAACCGTGGCGCTCGGAGTGCACACGGTCCTCGCAACTTTTTTCAAAATTTGCAAGGATGAAAGGTATGATGATTTTAAAGATAATCTGAAAAAATTGAGTGATTTTACGATCTGTAGATAGGCCAAATTAAAGTTGCAATCTCAAAATTGAACCCTACCAAGATTGTCGAAAAATGCAAAAATTTGAATTTTGAAAAAGAGAGGGAAACTGAAATTTTGAATTTTATGATTTTAGAGGGAATACCAAAAGCAATGCAAGTTTTGAATTTTAAAATTTGACTCAATTTCACGCAAAATTCAATTTTGAAAGCGGAAATCAAAGTTGTTGTAATTAAACACTTAATTTCAAAAGTCACAAATTGCAAGAATTTGAATAAAACACTGAAATTTCGAATGAATGCAAACACACTTTTCAGATTTATGATAGTAAGAACACAATTTTGACACAAAATTTCAATTTCAACAATTTTTGAATGATTAGGAGCCCTAGACCAAGCAATCACAAGACCAACTTTGACTATAATTTTGAAAGTGTTATAATTGATAAAATCAGCCAAAATTCTGGATTTTAGCAGGAAAATACAGTAAGATCTAGCTCCCGAAATTTTGGAAAAAATGTCGGGGACGATGGTGCTCGGAGTGCACACGGTCCTCGCAACTTTTTTCCAAATTTTCAGGGATGAAAGATATTGTGATTTTATTGCGGAATCCAAAGTTACAACTGATTTGGAGATGTTTTGATCAGTGAAATTGTCGGACAAAGGTTGAATCAAGAGGGTTTCAAAAATTAGGGTTTTGACACTTAACCACTTAATTTTTGAGAATTAAAGCACAAATATGAATTGATAATTTGTAATAGAAGGGTAGATCTGAAACAAACATTAACAATTAAACATTTCGCAAGCTCAATTACCAAAAAGAAAATTTTAGGGTTTTTATGCAATCAACCTCTAAAATTTGCAAAAGATCAAACATGGAATTGTAATCAAGGAATCCAATTTTCAGATCTAACCATGAATAATCAGAAAGGATGTTCACGTCGGGTTCACCAAAATGTAAAGTGGAAAATCGATCGAACCCTAGTTGCTCTCCCCTCTTCCAACTCCAAGGAGAGAGAAGGGAGGTGACTAGGGTTGACGGTTTTCACTTGGGAGACTTTACATTCAAAAGAGGGGTAGAAACCCACAAGATCCAATCCCACACAATGCAAGATTGGATTCTAAATGAGTTTCAAGGGTTAAGATAGCAAGGCTACCCTCTTTTGTAAAGAATGTGGATAGAATGATTAAGCTAGGAATGCATAGAAAGTGAGAAAGATTTGCTTATAAACTGAGATAGGGATATAGTATGAAGCTGCAGACCTGGAATTAGTAGTAAAATGTTGATATGGTGCTGTCCTGCAAATTTGAGCAAAAGTTGATGGGACGATGGCGCCCGGCGTGCACACGGTCCTTCGAAAAATCCGCGAAACGAAGGGGGATCTGTTCGTCTCTGCACAAAGATTCCAGATCTTCAATTTCAGCCGTGTACCTGCAACCTACACATAGAAAAGCGAAGACGATTGGGGGGTTAGGGATTAGGGGTTTGCCTTTAGGTCAAACCCCCGTTTTGGAATTAACCAAGAAATGAGAAATGCTGTAAATGTAAATGACTGTAATGTAAACCAAGTACTAATACCTTGTTGTAAGGATGTTTGTATGCTTATGTGCGAAGGTATAGATGTTGTTGCATGTTGTATTGTTGTATGTAGCATGTAGTAAGTGATCTCCTCTTCAATGGTTGAATCCTTGTCTTGAATGCAACACTTAGCCTTGAATGGAGACTTAGAAGGAATGCTTGAATGCTTGAATGCTTGAATGCTTGAATGTTTGAGTATAGTTTCCACGCCTTTTTTCCATCATGTCAAATGAGAGAGGAAAATGTAGTTTATATACTTGCCAATTAGGGTTAATAGACTGATTTTTTCGACCTTAGGCCGACCAGGAAAGTTTAGTTTCCAAATTGCAAACAAAAAGACCCGAAGTCCCATAGGAGACCGGGCCCAAAATAGGGCCAGGGACCAGGGCGCTGGGCGCCCTGGTCCTGAAGGACCAGGGCGCTGGGCGCTCTGGTCCCACCTCCCGGGACAGTAGGGTGCAAAGGAGGTTCAGGCCAGGGTGCTTGAAAAATGCAGTTTTTAGTGTCATAAACAGGTTTCGGGGTCTCCATTCAGGTTGCGTGTTGCGTCGCCATCGTGAAGACCGAAATGCAGTCGAAATTGCAAGTGTTGCAATTTTAGGATGCTACAGATACAAAATTTTCATTAACACTCCAATTACACATTAGATAAAATAAGGTCAACACCAAACTATAGTCATAGATGCTATACATATCAAATACAATTTAACCACATAAATTATCTTGGAAAACTACAAGGCAGTAGCCACACAAGTTATCACATATATACAATGAACAATGCATTATGAGGATGATAGTCATTTCCGAATTATCAATTTTGATAATTCACATGTCATCCTCTTTTGAGCACGTTCAGACACACAAGCAATATAGCAATACAATTCTCACCTAGGTGATTCAATAATCACTTAAGTCAAATCAAGTCAAACACATGTAGGGGGCTCTCTCCCTCACTACTCAAGTTGATTTGCACTATTCAACTTTTGGTTCAATACATATATAAGTTCTTATGCACAAATACACTAAGTATAAATCAGCTAGAGGATTCAACGATCAAATGTCTCAAATAAGCATAGCAAACTCAAGGCCCTAGTGCTAAACCTAGAGCTTTGATACCAAATGTAACTACCACCATAATTTCCAATTAACATAATTCACAAATTATACATCAACAAGCACACATTAATGCCACATGTACAAATATATACAAGATAAAGACATAAAATTATATTTTGACATAAAGATACAATACATGAGTCAAATACAAGGCAAATATAAGGAAACATATACCTTTATTATAGACCACAAGATCAATTATAAGAATACATAGGAACAAATCATGAAGACCACCAAGATAGGAACTCTGACATCTATCTCCCACAATCACATCAGAGGCCAGAACATTGCCAGAGTGCTTATTTGCCCTACCACAAAGTGGTTACTATTAGGCCCAATATGGAAAGCTAATGTACTGAGAGGGGAGGGGTGAATCAGTACTTCAAAACATTTCTTCAATAATAACTTAACTGTTATGCATAAACCGAATAGTGCAGTAACATAACATAAAGCTAAAACAAATAGATAACAATCATACATGATTTACTCCATAACACATATATTTTGGTTACGTAGAAACTCTTGGTTAGAGAGAAAAACTATGGTGGGGATGGCACCCACAACTTCACTACTACAATAATAAAGATGCTCGGTTAGAGCTACATGTTTAACTATTTCTGATAGCTTACTCTGTTAGGAGTATCAAGATCTATTAGATCTACCTTGTTAAAGGATTTCACAACACTTAATCTAAATGCTGCACCTGGTTAGAGGCTTTACAATTTATAGACTTGATTAGAGTCTTTTACCCTGTTAAAGGTTTCTCTTGCAACTTCAAAATATTACAATAAAATCATTACAAATATCTGCAACTTTACATCTGAAATGTTATAGCAGATTCTATGTGCTCAGAATAAGTTACCTTGCTTATAGCATATCTTGGTAACCCATATAGTAACTCGGTAAACCCTTCTATTTACTCTGTTCTTTAATTGTTCTCTAAAAACCTTCTCAGGGACCTCTGAGTCTCTGTAACAGTCTTCTTACATTCATGCACACACCCATACATACACTTAACTTGTGCTGTATAAATAGATCTCTTATGACGGTGATCCAATTCCTTGCTTCGATCTTACAAACATGATTTATTGAATGAATAATCATGCAAATAATTTCATTCTTTAGATGACCTCAAAATCATACATAATCTTCTAGTGCAATTTCCAATGTGATAACGGTTAGATGTGCCTCGATCTTGTAACACATTTTCCTATGCATGTCCAGGTTCAATGAATCTGGTAACATGTTTCACTCGGTGTATATCAACTCGATGTGTCATATTTGCTACTCGGTAAACATGAAATGATGCTCGGTAGACAACTCAGTGTATACTGTGTTCTGTGACTACTTTCTTCTGTAACAGACTAGACTGTGCATACCGACTGAATATTTCGGTAATATTAACTGACTAGAGTATATAGTATAACTTTGACATAAAACTAATGGCAATCTAATAAGTAGTAATAATCTCCCCTTTTGACATTAGTTGAGATGTTTGACAAAAACTACTTTCAAAGTTATAACTCAAAAATCTATATACTTTACAAAATTTGACCAAACATACAACATATTCATTAGTCAATGAAATAGTATATTAAATATATACTCCCCTTATTATTATACTGTACAAAACTCTGATTAAGTATGCTCGGTGCTCAATATTCTGTAATCACTGTTCTTTGCTCTGTTCACTGTTCTTGGATACTCTGTTCATTCTGCTCATTCTGTTCACTACATGGTACACTCCCCCTGTGTACTTACACTCTTGTTGGTTGATACTTTGAATACTATACACTCCCCCTTTTTGACAAACATCAAAATTTAGTTACCATTTGGAGGTGGCAACTAATCAAAAATGGATTTATACTTTGTCTTGGCTTCGGTAAGAGTGATAGAGAGTGCACCCTTTACACTGTCCATTAAAGAATTGTGTGCATTAATATCAGCCAATAATGAAATTAAGCCATCTAAAGTGCTTCCCTCTTGTGTGGTGGAGAGGTATGTGGCTCTGTTGATCCGTTCTTGAATGGATGAAAGATGAGGAAGGAATAGTGTCTGAAATGTCATTATGTCCATCCCGATCTTGTGTTTTTCATTCCTCAGTTCTAATTGTTGAGCCATGAGCTGTTGTAGCCTTGTATAAAAATTCTGAATTGAATTTGGCTCTGTGGTCAACTTGCTTGAGAGATCAGTGATCTCTTTCTCAATTGTCTCTATTTTATTCTTAATGTCTTTAATGAATAAAGAAAATGTACAGAGTTTCTGAAATAATGAAAGAATGTGCTTGAGTTGAGGGGACAACTCAACAATAAATTGGACAAGTTTTACCTTGCCAACAACAATGGATTTCTGTACTTCTTCTATCATTTTAGCAGTGAGCTCTTTGTCTTTCAGCTTGCTCAAATACTCAGATGCATCAACTCCAGATGTTTTTATTTGATTAAGGAGTTCATCCAGTTGAATATGGATGGCTGCATCAGTTGACACGGTAGTGGTAGGTAGCATATTTGATAGCAGTGTCTTCACCTTCTGAAGTACTTTATTCTTCTTTTGTATGGCCATCTATTTTTCTTGTTCAACCTTAGCTTTGCATAGTTCACTGAAATCAATGAGTGCTTGCCCCTTTAATTTTGATATATCCACATTGGGCAACACTATTGGTTTAGACAAATCAACTTTGAAACTATGCTTTTTCACTTTCTTTTCTTTACCTTTGGCCGAGTGAACTACTACAATAGCTTGAGAGGCTTGCTGACCCTTGGTAGGTTGCTCGATAGAGGCAACACTTTGGTCGGTTCCTTTAGCCTTGGTAGAGTCCTTCGGTGTCTCGGTACTGGGTGTCTCAGCTGCAACATTTTCCATGCTAGAAGGTGCTTGAGAGGTTTGTTCTTGAGTAGTACCTTCTCCTGTTGTAGCCTTGTGATTTTCGGTGCCTTGTGCTGTATCCTGAGGAGTGTCGGTAGAGACAGGTTGATTAACCGATGGATAAGGCTGAACTTGTTCTAAAACAGATTCACTAGATACAAGTTTTGCATATGTAGTGCCTTCTATCATTTCCTGCTCCGGTGCTTCTATATCCATGACATCTTCATCTATTTGAATAGTGTCAGTAGGGAATAGTGTCAGCAGGGTCTTGTTTGGTAGCATTAGGACCTTGCTCGGTGACATCAGGATCGTGCTCGGTGACATCAACAATTTCAATTTCTGCTTGTTCACCGACATCCTTGATTTTGAAGATTTCCTGCCACTTTGCTTTTGTCTCATTTTCTACGTCAATGTATAGCCCATTCATCAGTTTTAAGGCTCTCTATTTGACAAGAAACTTTGAATTGTAGGTTGTCAGATGTTCCTTTATTTCAGCTACTGACATATCAGGAAAGAGATGGACTAGACTTCTTTCTCTGATTTGTTTCTCTGAGTCCATTGCATACTTCCACCTATTATCAATATGCAAGTAAAGTTCATTTGGAAGTGACTTTGCTAGTTCCAATGGAGCTAACCGAAACTTTAGAAGTGTGCAGATGACAACTTCTTCAATTTGTCTCTTCTCATCATTGTTCCTAGTTTCATACTTAACAAATCTAAATGAACTAAATCCTCCATATTCTTTCAGATTAGCATAGAAGTTTTCAACACTATGAATATTTACCTTCTGGCTCTTGACAATCTGGAATTTGTTTGCATCCTCAGATTTTGTATCACTAGACTCTTTTGCCAGAATGAGTCTCTGAGTAGATTTCTTTTATGTCTTTGTTACCTTGGGAGCAGTAACACTCTTTTGTTTCTTACTCGGTGATGCTACAGATGCTCTTGTGTTAGGTCTCTTTGTTGGAGGAGTCGGTAGGGCCTTTGACAAGTGTAGAGGAGGAATCTTCTCTGAATTTATCAGACAATGCCTTTATCATTTTTGTTGCCTTTCTTGTAGCTTTGGGTACTACAATGCTCATTTTCACCTTTTCCTTCAATTCCTCATAAGTTCCATACCTCAGCTCGGTAGCATGCCTTGGTAATGTCAGAAATGCATCGATTTTCTATTGAGTGATATCAAAGTCAATCTCGTAACCCATAGGAGGCAAAGATTGAGTCCTCGGTTCCACAACATTCACATAACAGTAATCAGTGTCAACTTCAAAACATATTTCATCTTTGTATTTCTCTACTAGCTAGGGTGGGATCCAGTATCTATTATGCATTTTCTCTTGAAACTTGCTGAAGTAATCATCCATTATATCATTAAAGTTATCACCTAGCTTCTTGATGAAGTCATTAATCTGATGGGTGATTGGTCAGTGTAGCTCCCAAACTACTTTACCGACTGTTGGAAATAATTTTTCAAAGTAGAAAAACATGCATACCAATAACGATCCAAACTTTAGAGTATTTGTCGAGTTGTTCTTCTTTGGCTTCCTGATTGTGTTCAAATTTTCAAATAGGTTCTTCAACAATACCTCACATAAGTCAATTTTCATTCCCTTTTTCACAATTTTATAAGCTAAGTCAACTACTACATAGGGTACACCATTTTACCTTGCCGATTGGAAGAAATAGTAACCAATTACTCTAATGGAAAACTTAAGTTCTGCATTAGTGACATTGTTCAGTTTCAATCCTCTGCAATTTGATTCCACTCCGGTTAAACTGATCAATTCTTTCTGTGATATCATCTTTTGGGCTCGAGCATGATCATAGATAGGGTAACCGGTAATTAGATGAATGTTTTCCTTAGTGATTTTAAATGGTTGCTCTTGTAGCCACATGAAGTCATCATGCACTCTGCTTAGTACAAACTTGACCCACTGGGGTTTGAACACACGGGGATAGGTTAGGGCTTCAGTTAATCCCTTGATCTTGATGTGCTCATGCTTGCTATCCATTTTACCATCCGTGCACAATTTATCATATGCATCTTTGATTTCAACATGGCTGAGTTCTTCCACACGATATTTGGTGAAGAATCTCACATCCTCGACTAACAAAACTCTATTTGGGATGAGTGCAAAAGAAGTTTTATCATCCGGTTCAGAAGCGACTTTGGGAGACAAAGAGTATTTTAGTGAGGGATTTTCAATATTCTTGACAACAATGGGGTCTTGGATCTTGGGTGCCATTCTTGAATTTAGATAAAAACTAGTAAAGAGTCCTTAGGGTTTCAGGATTTCAAACGACATACGCTTTAAACTTAGTAGATAATGGCAACTAGACAAGATCGGTAAACCAGCTAACAATGTGTTGAGATTTGTTGAAAATACCTTGAATTTTCTCTGAAGGAGGTTTGATCACCTTGGAATTGCCCTGCTATGCTCTTCTTGAAAACTTGCTAAGTGTAAATGACCACGAAAAATGCTTTTAAGTACACAAAATACCTTACCGGGCTCTGTGCAGGTTAGGTCAAAAACATTAAATGCACTTAGTTCCTCTTTAACCAATTTACTCTCCTTTTTGCTTTAACCGAATAACCAAGCTTCCTTCATTTATCGACTTGACAGGCTTCCTGTATTCACCGACTTGACAGGTTTCCTGTAAAGTGCTTCAAAAGACTTTGATAGAATTTCAAACTTACTAATACATCTTAACTATGCAGATTTTGAATTTAGTACATAATAGAATAGGAACTGTTAAGATTTACCATTGAGAGAATGCAGTCCCTTCATACCTTTACCGATTAATTTGGAATAGGTGCACCTAACTCGGTAGGTAAGGTGCTTTCTTCATTTGACACAACTTCCTTCTTTATCCAAATCATCTTCAATTTTTCTTTTATTTCTTCAGTGTCTTTTCTAGGTTGATCTCTGCAATCTCCAGCTAAGTGTCCAGCCTTGTGACAATGAAAACATGCCATACCAGGATTTCTCCATGATCTTCGGTTGTACATCCCAAACCTTATAAAATAGTTGGCACTTATGTGTCCATATCTTCCACAATATTCACACCATATCCTTGTATTGTAATCCCATGGTACTACAGAATACTGTCGGTAAGGATTTGTGTGTGTTCGGTAACCTCTAGCGTTTGCTCGATGTGCAGACCACATGTATTTCTTTTGCTTAAACCAACACTTTTCGGTACTATGACCATATCTATTGCAGTTTTTACAAAACCCTTTGAATTTTGCCTTCTGATAATTGTTAACAGACTTTGTCCTACATTGATTAGATGTGTGACCATATTTATTGCAATTGTAACAATAACCATTGGACTTAGTGACATTCAGTTGCTTACCTTTTCTGATTTGGCACATGTTGGCAGTATGACCTTGATTTCCATAGTAGTTGCAAATAGGCTTCTTTCCTTTGATGTTCTTCTTGATTCCAGCTTGCTTTGATGATTCTCCTCTCTCGGTAGTACATATCCCCTTCTTGGTAGAGTCTTTTCCTTTGTAATCAAGTCCTGCATCTTTGTAGGGTCATCTTGTATTCAGTTGCTCATCCAACATCTTTGATGCTTCATAACTCTTCTTCAGTGTTTCCTTAGATTTCCTTTCTATTTCAAGTTCATTGGTCAACCTTGATACTTCAAGTTTCAATGCTTGATTCTCATCATCTTTCAAATTTGCTTCATGATGTGCATAACCTAGTTGATCTGATAGGTTTTGTTGAATCCCAGTCAACCTTGTGATCTCATCATTCTTATCAGATACTAAAGCTTCAAGTTGTTGTTTCTCTCTTTCTAGATCTCTTACTTTATCCTTGGTTGTCCTTAATGCATCAAGATTTTTAGTCATCTGTGTGCTGAAATGTTCATGTTCTCTCTTCATTGCTTTCAGTTGATCAGCCAGTGCTTTGTTCTTTTCTTTCAATATTCCAATCATTTCTTTAGTTTCTTTAGATATACTATTCTCAGATGATGTCGCAATTTGTTCCACTAACTCTTGAGAGTCCTGCAAATCATCAGATAATCTTCTTCTCACTTTTAGAGATTTTTGCATTTGCCTTTGCATGTCTACAATCAATTGATTAGCATGATCTAGCTCTTCTTGCAGATACACAATCCTCTGAGATTGTTTATAGCCTTCCATTGGTAAGATCTTTCTCTTTAGGTAGTTAAACCCTTTTCCAAGATTCAAGCTCTAATACCAATTGTTAGGTCCAATATGGAAAGCTAATGTACTGAGAGGGGAGGGGTGAATCAGTACTTCAAAACATTTCTTCAATAATAACTTAACTGTTATGCATAAACCAAATAGTGCAGTAACATAACATAAAGCTAAAACAAATAGATAACAATCATACATGATTTACTCCATAACACATATATTTTGGATATGCAAAAACTCTTGGTTAGAGAGAAAAACTGTAGTGGGGATGGCACCCACAACTTCACTACTGCAATAATAAAGATGCTCGGTTAGAGCTACATGTTTAGCTATTTCTGATAGCTTACCCTGTTAGGAGTATCAAGATCTATTAGATCTACCTTGTTAAAGGATTTCACAACACTTAATCTAAATGCTGCACCTGGTTAGAGGCTTTACAATTTATAGACTTGATTAGAGTCTTTTACCTTGTTAAAGGTTTCTCTTGCAACTTCAAAATATTACAATAAAATCATTACATATATCTGCAACTTTACATCTGAAATATCATAGCAGATTCTATGTGCTCAGAATAAGTTACCTTGCTTATAGCATATCTCGGTAACCCATATAGTAACTTGGTAAACCCTTCTGTTTACTCTATTCTTTAACTATTCTCTGAAAACCTTCTCGATGACCTCTGAGTCTCTGTAACAGTCTTCTTACATTCATGCACACACCCATACATACACTTAACTTGTGCTGTATAAATAGATCTCTTATGACGGTGATCCAATTCCTTGCTTCGATCTTACAAACATGATTTATTGAATGAATAATCATGCAAATAATTTCATTGGTTAGATGACCTCAAAATCATACACAATCTTCTAGTGCAATTTCCAATGTGATAACAGTTAGATGTGCCTC
This sequence comes from Cryptomeria japonica, assembly GCF_030272615.1. Classification (NCBI taxonomy): domain Eukaryota; kingdom Viridiplantae; phylum Streptophyta; class Pinopsida; order Cupressales; family Cupressaceae; genus Cryptomeria; species Cryptomeria japonica. The sequence continues at coordinate 705,749,012 of NC_081409.1, read as the reverse complement.
GATCTTGTAACACGTTTTCCTATGCATGTCCAGGTTCAATGAATCTGGTAACACGTTTCACTCGGTGTATATCAATTCGGTGTGTCATATTTGCTGCTCGGTAAACATGAAATGATACTCGGTAGACAACTCAGTGTATATTATGTTCTATGACTGCTTTCTTCTGTAACCGACTAGACTGTGCATACCGACTAAATATTTCGGTAATATTAACCGACTAGAGTATATAGTATAACTTTGACATAAAACTAATGGCAATCTGATAAGTAGTAACAGTTACACTTTCCTAGAATCTTTCATGATATGAAAGATACCCAACCCAACATGAGGTAGACTAACAATGCAAATCTGGCAAGAGTAATGGATTCATGCAATAAAGTATACTAGTGTCATGATAGCATATATACACAAATTGCATATAACCACATGAGTGAATACAAAAGCAACTATTTTACTTATCCCTCTAAAATTATTTTGAGATTCAAATTCCATCTCAATCACATTTATCTCAATAGATAAACATAACATGAAATATCTCAACATGGAGAAAACACATGATGCATCCATGCATCTATTCTTGAACCCGAAATTTATGAACTATAGATAAAAATTATATACATGACATTCATAAAGAGAGCACAACATATCTATTAATTCCAAAAAGGCTTCTTCAACATAGAATCTCACTAAACTACACCTATGCATATGACACCTTCATCCTTGATACAACCTAAAATAAAGTAAGCAAAAGCACATAAGTGCATACAAATGCATCAATCCATGCTTATTCACAAGTCTAGTTATAAAACTTTGATTACACCTTTCAAGAAATTCATTCCAATAAGATATGTGAATTAATTGAACTCGAGGAACAATAATACTTAACATGCATTGATAATGAGCGGTCAATATCCTACCAAGGCCTATGACATCTCAAGCTTTGATAATCATATTCATGTTGCATGTTACTAATCTTGAAATAACCGAAAAATCAGTAAATAGCTATAATTTTCCAACATTTGTTATTAATATGCTATATGAATTATTGGTTAAAAGTACCTTTGAACATTATATGAGAAATTGGACCAATTAATTAGTTATTATTTAATTGAAATTAATATAAAAATTATAGTTCATATCCCTAGATATTTAATATCTAAGGAATCTAACTATTAACAAGAATCTTTTCTTAATTTGACCCTAAGTATGCCATTTCATATTTGATTCAAGCCATGGGACTTATGGTCTTTATTGACACAAGGATTTAACTACTCTCAATTACAAAGAAATACAAGTTTTTGAATATAATAATTTCTTATTGATTCAAGCTACTTAACCCTTAGTTGTAAATTCAATATCACATACTATGATGCCAACCTACTAATAAAAAGGAAAAATGATCAAAAATTATTTAATCCAAAAGCATATAAAAGATTATCTCTTAACCCCTATTCATGATAATTTTCATTATTAGAGGTAACCTTATATCCTCTCACATAATTCATTAAGTTAATATAATTATTTAAATATTATCTGTAAATGTATATAGCAATTTATCTTTCAGCCAAGTAGGAATAGACTTTATACTATGCATAATTATTCATGCTAAGGTGAGAATTTTAGTTCATTTAATTCTATCTCTACATAAATATTTGGTTCTAGTAAAAATAAATAAATTATTTGTAATACCTAGATTTTGCCATAGTTTGTCTGTGGAATGGAGTTAAAAAGAAGATATTTGTTTATGCTCTTGCATAACACTATTATTATATTCTTTGCATCTCTGCATTCACATTTGCATAGAAGCTCTCATAAACATACTTGAATGAAATATGATACATGATTTGGAAAAGGCAACTTGAGGATTCAAGCAAGACAACATAGATAAGATCAATTGACAATTAATTTACATACCTCACTTTCATATAGGCAATAATCTGTGTTTTTCTTAAATGACAAAACTATTATTTTCTCTTTTCCAAAACAAATTACTAATGTTCAAAATGTTTTTCAAAATATAATTATTATTGTACAAAAGAATAAATGACAACCCCCAAATGAAAACCAATTCCCTGCTTATATAGACAAATTAGGTGAGGATTAAGTTTTTTATTTTAAATTGCATTATTACATCTCCTCTTAACTTATATAGGAGAAGACATATTTTATCCTCAAGAGAAAAACATGTTTCTTTATCTAAACTTATCCTTCCAATAATAATTATCTTAATATCTTAAAACATAATAGAAACTAAAGAAATATAAATTTCATAATAATTATTTGTTTTATTTTATCTTACCTTTTCTTATCCTTTTATGTAGGAAACTCATATTTATTTCCTAAATTTTAATTTAAAAATCTTTTTCCTTAAAACTGATTTCATTTTGCATGAGAAATGAATCACTGGTCATTCTATGACTTCTTATATTATCATTTCTCTCTCAAAATCTTCCATGCATGAAAAGCTAAGTTTCCTATTTTAATTTTCTTTATCCTTAACGTGAAAATGGAGGTGTTTTAGTTTTTTTAGAAACTTCTAAAATTTAGATAAGTAAAACTTTCTCATATTAAAGTTCTTACTTTTCTTTATAATGGTTACATTTCCACATAAAATGTTCAATTATAATTTATGAATTTAATATTTTAAATTTCTAAGAAAATTGTAAAAGAAACTTCATTTCTCTCTCTTTTAAAATTTTTTTTTTACTTTTCCTTCTTAAAAATAAATAAATAGTTTTAAGAATTAGATATAATTTCATACAAAATAGAATTAAATAGTATACAATATAATTCTTTTTAATAAACATTTCTATTTAAATTTTAAAAGGAATATATATACTTACTATTTGATTTTCTAGACATATTAGTAAAAGTATTTATAATAATAATATATTTAATTATTAATATAAATTCTATTTTATTACATTTAGAAGAAGTTAAAATAAAATAATTAAATAAATAAGTAATTAATTATTTTATAAAAATATTTATGAAATAAGGTCGTGACACATACGTAGGTGTCCTAAAAAAAATTGTGTGTATTGGGGACATTCCTAAGTTTTTGCAAATAGGGAATGAGTCTGGGATGTTTCCTACCTGTCTCCATGTCCCTCAAACATTCCCCATGGAGGAACATGGTCATATTTGGTAACGGATGCGTCCCTAGGAAAATAAATGCTTTAACAAACTAAAGAAGCCAAGCATTTTGAGTGAGCATAGGTAATCCAGAGTGTGATGATTGGCATATTGGATGCAATGATTGGAAATTACCTCTATATTTTCCCAATTTGATATTATAGATTGCTTTTGAGGTTGACATTATGATTTCTTTAGCTTTAGTCCCCTGGTAGTTAGTTGAGAGAAAATGGTACTTAAGGAAATAATATGCATCTTTGGTTCTCAGTTGTATTAATTTATTCTCCAATTTTTTCATCTCATAATATTTTTCTATTTGAATTATAGATACTGCATATAGAGAAAACTATATGAAGTGATATACTTAGTTTTTACTGTGATGTCTACTGAAATGGATATCTAGCCGCACTAACTGGACTACAACAAAGCAAAGTTGATGGGTAGAGTGACCTATCCTCACACACGATTACTATATGAAAGGGAAAAGAGAAAATAGAAATTGTGAAAAATGGGAGAAGCCTTCCTAGCAATTAAATTTAGCATACCCAAAACTTGGACTAAATTAATACCCCAGCTATAGCATCTAATGCCAAAAGAATATCTTGCAAAAGATTGCAAGAAAATTTTTAAAACCCTACAATCATATTCAGATTCCCATGACACATTTTAATTAAACTTGTACCAAATTAACTTAAAAAATACAAATTTTAAGTAGTAAATAGCTTGTTCCTATATAAGGTAAAGGGAATATTTTGAGGTTGCCTTCAAACAAGATGTCAATTTGATGTATGAGAGCACTTTGTGGACAATTATTATTCTAAAATAAAATCTCACAATTGTAAATAACTTCTTGTTATTTCATTAAAAAAGTTTCTTCAAGTAGAATTGAAGAGTCAAAACTGGAAAACTCTACATAATCGTATTCAACCTCATATATTATGTTAAACCGTGAATCTAAAAATATTTAATTGTTTTTTATTTACAATTTATTCTCCAATTTTTTCATCATATAGCATTTTTCTATTTGAATAATAGATATTGCATATAGAGAAAACTATCTGAAGTGATATAATCAGTTTTTACTATGATTTCTACTGCAATGGACATATCTAGCCAGACTAATTGGACTCTAATAGAGCAAAGTTGATGGGTAGAGTGATCCGTCCTCACACATGATTACTACATGAAAGGGAAAAGATAAGATTGAAATTGTGAAAAATGGGAGAAGCCTTCATAGCAATTAAATTTAGCATACCCAAAACATGGACTAAATTAATACCCCAGTTGTAGCATCTAATGCCAAAAGAATACCTTGCAAAGGATTGCAAGCAAAATTTTAAAACCTTGCAATCATATTCAGATTCCCATGACACATTTTAATTAAATTTACCAAATTAACTTAAAATAATTGTAGGGTTTGGAAACAAACATATTCAGGTCTACTATTGACCATAGTTATCCACTACTAAAATAATTGTAGGGTTTGGAAACAAATAAAAATGGCAGATGCAAAGTGAGATGCCACAACAAAAGTCATAAAATTTCAAACCCTAAAAAAATGCATTGTGGGGATGTGACCAATTTCATTGTATTTTCTTTCTTTCAAAATCGAACTCTTGCAAGTGGGCTTCAAATTGATTGCATAACAAACATATGACGGTGGTAAATAACTGGCCATTGCTTGTAAGTTAAGGAAACTTTATTGCCAGCTGGCCATCCCTTGAAAAATAAAAACTTGTGGGAAACACACCTTGTTGGAACGTTGACACTTTGGTGGGCAAAAGCCCGCATAGAGAGCCTATTGGCTAATTATATTATTATTTAAAAAATAATAATATTTATTATTACTAAAAGTGAAATAATATATATATATATATATATATATATGTTAAAATTAATTATTTATATATTATAAATATTATAATATAATAATTATTAAAAAAAATTAAAAAAGGATATTTAATTAAAAATTATTGTTATTTACCTATATATTTAAAAGTTAAATAATAATAATATTAAAGTTTTCATATAATACATATTAAAATGAATTATATATATTAGATATATTATAATATGATAATTATTAAAATTAATAAAAATAGAAAAAATTTCAAAGTTTTAAACATAAAATTTATTATATATACTATATTTATTATTTTGAAACTAAATTAAATTTATATATTATAATATAATAATTATTAAATATTAGAAACTGAGATACTATTTAATTAAAACTACATTATTGTTTATCTATATAAAATTTAAAATTTAAAAGTTTTAAACTATATATATTTTTGGTTTGTTTTAAACTATATTTTATTATTTATATATTATATTTATTATTCTAAAACTAGATTAAATTTATATATTACAAATATGTTAATTATTAATATCTTTAAAATTTAAATAATATTTTAATTAAAAATTTATTATTATTTTCTCCCTTCTTTCTATATATGCTAAATAAAAATATTATTGAAATTTTCTTATTATATATGAAAATTAATTATTGGTATATATATAATAATGATATAATAATTATTAAAATAAAAAATAAAAAATTACAAAATTTAAAACATTTAATTTATTATTTATACATTATATTTATTATTTTAAAATTAAATTAAATTTATATATTGAAATATAGTAATTATTAAAACTTAAAAATAAAAATAGCATTTATTTAAAAATATATATAATCTAAGTAAATTTTATTGTATTTCATATGTAATGCCTGCCAAAATACCCTAGAGAAATAATCCATAATCTACTAACAAATGGCGATAATTTTTTTTAAAAAAAATATCCATTACTTTTATGTTATCACTAACATACATTAATGCAACATCAACTATTTACAAGATCACATAAATTAACATGAGCATAACCATAGTATCATATAACACAAGTGAATTAAATCATTTACTCAGTTACATATCACTAAATAAACTCATACAATATATCCATTCCCTAGGGTATCTCAACGTCACTACTGGACATAATTCTAACACATCACATATCCATCTAGAACACCATATACTACCATTCAACTAATCATTTACTTCTCACACAATTATGATAAATCATTAACACATATGCATAACTCTATCACCTTCCATACTCTTTAGGTTCATTTTAAAATACCTACCAAATGCTCCTAATACCCATCTTTATTCCTTGATCACTTAACACCATGAATTTAAATGCATTTATCCTTCTCTTACACATGGAACTAGATTATTCCCTTAAGCAAATCAAGAATAATATCCATATTCATATGCAAGATTATAGCAACAAGAACTTATCTACTTCCAAATAGGATTCCATGCTACTAAACAAATTCAAGAGTCATATGATACTACAAGAATTAACATAATCTAATATTTCAATCCCCTAATTCGACATATGATCTCATTCCCAACATGATGAACATTTCTACAACATGGACCATATAGTAATACATCATTCAATTACAAGAGGATAGTTCTACATCATCAAGTCCAAACACATAAGAGCTCATGGAGCAAGCACATAGTCTCTTTTGCTACATCACATCCTAATGCTTAATAATACAAGTTACGTAAGTACATATTTTTATTCTACATTTACAAGTCATAGTGATACAATTTTATCTCTAATACATAAAAATAAGATCCATAGGACAACCATATATTCAAGAGTTATAGAATCCATACAAACTCATAGCAACCCATTTATTTCCATATCCCAAGATAACCAACATTGAAGATTAACATCTTTCAAATCAAGGCATACATGATTGTTAACATATTCACTACCATCCACAAGATATACACAAGGCATTGCATTCATATCTCTCAATATTTTAATTCCTTTCTAATCAAGAATGACATATACAATTGAATATCCATTTACAACAATCTCATTCAATATATCTCATCCTCAAATTAACCTGCTACAAGCCTATTATACATGTTCTCAAAATACTGATTACATTGTCTTCTTTATCCTTCTTGAGTTACATACTGCATGATATCAATTCTAATTACATAGATTATGCTCCAAGATCCATCCACATGAGGAGATAATATAAAACCATGTCCAAGCACATAAGCATCCAATGGAAGAAGGCATCAAACTACCCGACCATGTGGAACCAAATAGGAACCACCCCTTGCGCTAGGAGATGACATAAGGTTCCAACTCATACTCGAGACCTAGGCTGATACCTAACAACCAAAGGATACAACATGACATCACTAGGCTCCAATATATATAGAACATCCAATCACATCACAAGGCTAAATCAAAGTAACCAAACCTCTAGATGCATAATCAACAAATCAAGGCATATTGATTATGGACACATGTAGGGAAGAGTGTCATCACACGCTACCCTCACAATAGAAGGGGACAAGCCTCACCTTGATAAACATGTGGAACCTTCTCCACCTTGGAGCCATTCAAGGGAGATAGGTTTACCGCTCCAATGATCTTCCCAAGCTCATCTCGAGCAACACTCTAGGGTTATGAGGTGGGACACAAAAACCAATTATTATCTTGTTTAGTGAATTCCTAGATACCCAAACCCATTAATTAATTATTAGGATCATCACTTGCAATTACAAGAAAAATCTTCATGTCATTCCAACATGTCTAGACCCCCTCCAAGAGGCCTAATACTCAAGACCCTGGTCCACACATGCAAAAGTCCACTCTCCCAACCATGGACCATAACTTGTTAGGATAACCGGTGAACAAATGAGAGGGGGGGTGAATCAGTTATTAACAAATTATAACATTTAATCCACTTAATAACCTTTAAACAGATCAAGTATCGGTAAAGCAGAAACATATGTCGGTAGGAACATATATCGGTAAACAATGCAACTTAACAATTAAATAGATAATCAATGCAAAGCAACCATACCATATAACACCATGATTTGTACATGGAAAACTCGGAAAGGGAAAAACCATGGTGGGAAGACTACCCATAATCAGATGATACTTCTGCAAAAAGTATGTGTTACAATGAGGGGCCCGCACATGCAAGAAAGCACACTGCCTAGAGCGTAATGCTCAATACAAAAGAGTCTCACTGACTACAGAGGTTAAAACCACCTAAAGATAAATGGACAACAATCAAGAATAATGAACTGTTAGAGATAACATCTACCATGCCTGATTACAATCCTAGTTAAGCTCAATACTAGAGGCCTTTGACCTCTTCCTTAATCCCAATTCGATCCTTAATGATCAACCTAATCCTCTGCCTGAATGATATTAAAATATTGGCACATTACATTCCACTCCCATGATCTTCAATGAGATCTTACATCATTTTATACAAACCCCAAGGCCTAAACCAATTAGGTCGGCCACCTAAAAGATATTACAATAAGATCATTACATAAATCCATATTACAATGATATGCCATGTCGGCTTAAGACCAAAACAACAATAACCAATCCATAAAACATCCTGAAATATCCTAATAACGTGTAGAGTACACGTTAACATGATACCAGTCCATAACCTAGATAGGCACCGAACCTATTCTGGGTCCACCACATCAAAGCAATGTCTTCAAGTAGTTGAAGCACGATCAAAGAACATCTTCAACATCTTGAAGTCCATGTAGAAGCTGCACCAACACCAATTATGCATCCTGTCAAGATTCCTTAGTGAGACCTCTGTCGGTAAGGGTTTACTAGAGCATTTGATTACCAAGTCAATACCAACTGACCAAGACATGCTCCAAAAGCATGTAACACATAAAGCCAAACATACTCCATTGATCCAAACATGCCGAAAGTGTCCAACAGATAGTCTCTTCTGCCAGTAACCAAAACCTGTCTTTCGGTAACCAAAACCTATCTGTTGGTAACCAAAACCTATCTATCGGTAACTAAAACATGTGTTAGGGGTCCCATGGATACTGAGAGGGGGGGGTGAATCAGTATCTGATCGGTGATTAGAATTTCTTAACTTAAAACATGCAAGACATAATATAACAGTGTACCGGTATGCAAGAAATAATGCAATAAACAAAATAAGGTACATCCACATGAAAAGTACACCATAACACAAGATGTTAATGAGGAAACCTAGTGTGGGAAAAACCTTGGTGGGATTTGTGACCCACAATATTCACTCACTGGCCAATAAGAGAATATTACTTACAATAGGGGCCTGCACATGCAGGAAGGCCAACTGCCTAGAGCTCACTGCTCAATGGGAAGTCTCACTGACTTACAATAAGGATTATACAAATCCAATATCTTGTACTACTTTACAATAGCATCTTCAATGCTTGATTTAGTACCGGTTCCTGCTCTATTCTTTACATATACCCTTTGACCTATATTTTGCACATTAGGTCTGCCTAATATTTTCCTTAATGCTTCTACTTCCCCTTCTTCTCTCTACAAAATGTCTACAATGATCTCTTATATATATAAGAGTCATTTTACAATTTGCCAAGTCATCTTACAATAATAAACAAAATATTATATAACAAAAATCCTGTCGGCCTCTGTGTTGGTATACTTCCTTTCTTCTGTGCTGGTGCCGGTGTAGAGTGTGATCTATTGATGCCGGTATAATGTCTTTGCCGGTGCCATAGGATTGCAAGGTTGCCATCAATGACAAAACATTCAATCACATACAATGTCTCATTGGAGTGTGCATATGCCAACAATCTCCCCCTTTGGCATTGATGGCAACACTCATGAGAAATTTCAAAAAGTATCCAAAAATGTGTAGTCCAAAAATGTTACCAAAAATGTGTGTGCTCCCCCTGAGCATATGATTCCTGTGATTTGAATTTTCTCATCCCACTACTCCCCCTTTGGCATCAATGACAAAGGTTGTCAAGATGTCAGTAGAGTTTGTGGTTTCAACCTTGTAACTGGGTAGTTACAATTTGAAAAAGATCTCCCAAAATCAAGTTTATACTATCCATAAACTTCTTGCTATCTTTTATTGTTGTCTCTGTTCTCTTTACTGTACCGGTGAGATGCTGCAAATTCTCTGCCGGTGTTTTGCTTCCCTGTATTAATGCCTTAGAAATTTCCTTCCATAGAGATGCTAGATAGTCCAATCTTGGACTTAGTTTAGATCTCAAATGTTTTGCCTTATTTATTATTCTTTCTTTCTCTCTTTCCAATTTGAGTAGTTCTTCCTCAAAATTTGTTATCTTCTCCTCAAAAATTGATAGTGTATCAGGTGAGTTGACAAAGCTGTCTGCAAGTTTATTTATCTCATCCTGTACCTTGCTCATTTTCTTGTCACTATCTATAGTCAAAAAGTTTGTTTTACAGGTATCTTTATACAAATTTTTGTATTCTTTCAACAAATTACATAGTTTCGGTAGAAGTGTGTCAAAATCTTTATTACACTTCTTTATTTGCTCATCAAAGAATTTCTGTTTTTCAATTTCTACCTTATCCTTTACTGAATCTTGCTTTATTTTCTCAATGTTTTCTGAGATATATTTACACAATGTATCCAATTGTCCTAAGGAATCTTTGTTATCTATATTATAGTTGGGAGCAATTACCTTCAAAATTGGTATGGAATCATCAATTACTTTGTAAGCTTGTGAGTTGCAGTCGGTTATTTTCTTGATAGAATCTAATAACACCTCAGTCACATTTGTTGATTTATATCCTGATGATGATCTAACAATCTAAGTACTGGTGGAAGTAACCAAGCTTGTATTTACCTCTGGTAGGTCTGTTTGTGTCTGCATTTCTTTAAGCACTGGTTTTCCTACTTCACTAGTTGCCGGTGGCACCATTTCCTTATGTACTTGTTCCGATTATTGTTGTTCTGGAGCCTTTTGTTTGTTTCTTTGGATGTTTCATTGACTCAGTCTATGTCTCAGTCTCTACCTTTTGCTCTTTATCTTCTGCCAGTTTATCTGTTTCCTTTGTTACCGGAGGCTCACTAGCCATATTTGATTTAACAATTGTATCTTTGTCTACTACTATGTTGATCTTCTGAGTATCAACATTCATAGTATATAGGACTTCAGGATTAGGATTATTATCCTCTATATCCATATTCTCAGCTGTTGGTTGATCTTCAGTAGTTGTTGATTTTACCAGTGGAGTATTTAAAGAAGGTGGGGGTAAGTTGTCTCTAAACTTGATACTTGGTGGTCCACCAACTTTACCTTTCCCCTTGTCTCTATCTTTTTGATATACCTTTATAGGTTTGGGGTTCCTGTACTCTTCTTGTTTTTGTTTCTCAACTAGAAATATATCCCATCCATCTTCTGTTTCCTCTGTCACTTCATTAACTCTTCCAGCCATTAGTGAAATATGCTGGTGTGCAGTAGAGAATACTGACCGGTTGGCCTTTGCAATCAGATCATCAATTTCTTGTGGAGAGTTTACCGGATATACAGCAAGTAACTTCTCAATTTTTATTTTCTTATCCAATTCTATCACTGCCTGTCTTCTTGCCTCTAGTTTTTTGAATAATTCATCAGGAATTTCATTGACTACTTCCATCAAAAATTTCTTGTATATATCCATGTGCAATATAACACCATTTTCAACTTGTTCTTTTTCATCAGCTGTTAGAGTGTCATATATTTTCTCTATATTTTTCAATTTACCTTCCTCTGTGATTTCATTCAGTAGTATATCAAGAGGAGCCAAGTCTTTGTTTGCCCTTTTCTTCTTCTTGGGTGTCAGTTTCTTCTTTGGTGTGGTCTTTCTAACCGGAGATCTCACTGCTTGTTGCTTTTGCTTTGTCCTCCTAGGTGAAGGTGTGGTTGCCGGTGAGGGATCTCTTTTCCTTACAACTCTTTTAAAAGTTGCAGGCATGTCACTTCCTGAAGATAGGTGAGTTTCAGGTTGTGGAGCTGCTCTCATCCTCTGTTATGCCGGTTTTCTTCAATACATCTTCCTTGATGGCTTTTTCTTGTCTGGACCCTTTCCTTACAACTACCTCAACCTTTTTCACCCTTTTCTTTGATTGAATTTGGCTTTCTATGGTTTCAGCACTACCAAATACTTCTTCTTTTAGTTCTCTCGGGACTTCCAGAAGTGCTTTGGCATATGTTTCAATTATGTGATCATCTGTTTCATAGCCCATCTCGGTTACCCAAATTGTCCTTGGGATGACCGCTTCCATCCAGATTTCATCTTTCTTGATGACAAAGCATATATCATCTTTGTATTTGTCTACAATCTTCTGTGATAACCTTACTCTTTTCTTCATTTTAGCTTTTAATGCTTGAAAGAAGTCATTAATATTGTTTTCCTTGTTCTCACCCATGTTATTGAATAGTTCAGTCAATTGTTTGCCTACCGGTATGTCATATCCAAGTTCTTTGTAACCTATACTGGGAACCTATTTGGTTATGTGTAGCATTAGGCATACCAACAAATTTCCAAATTTGAAAGTTCCTTTCTTGTCCTTCTTGATCTTTCCAAGATTGTCAATTAATTCATCCTTTAACCATTCACATATGTCAATTTTTGCATTATCTGTTATCATATCATAAGCACTCTTAATGCATAAACTTGAAACTGAATTTAGTCTATTAGCATGAGTTGCTTTATACCCTAATATCATATTGATGAATCTCACATTGATATCTTTTACATCATTAACCCTTAGAGACCTCCTGTCAAATGTTGCACCAGTTAGGTCTATAACTAGGTCATTGGAAACCTTCTTGGTTTTATCTGGTCTTTTACCGGTGGTCGGTAACCCTGTGACAACTTTCACAACTTCCTTGGTGATCTTATGGATCACATCTAACCAGAAAAATTCTCCATGTACCCTGCTTAAAAATATCCTAATCACATCCTTTGGAAATTTAGGAATGCTAAGGATCTCTATAAATCCTAGGGTCTCAATGATTTTGTGTTCATCTTTAACATTGCCGGTATTATCACATATCACAGTTTTATAAATGGTTTTAATTTCCTCATTTCCTAACTCTTCAATGTTGTAGTGGATGTACATTCTGGGGTCTTCAACATATACAACTCCCTTAGGAATTTGAGAAAAAGCACCTAAGGTATCATCCTTCTTTTCTATCTCGGGAACTAACTGAAATATAGGCCTAGGTCTTTTTATTACTTCAACAATAGTAGGGTTTTATATGTATTCAATTGCAAAGGTGGATGCCATGATTAAATACCTTTTAATGCCTTGGATGGATGATTGCTTGTAGTGTGCTTGCTTCTTGCTCGAAATGCCTTAGCTCGGAGTCTTCATGCTCTTTGAAAATTTGAAATCATGGTGAAATGAAATGGAGCCAAAACCTTAATTTTATAATGTCTTTTCACCATCTATCACATTAATTGCATGCCGATTAAGTATTTACTTAACATTGTTTGCCAATAATAGGTAATTTTCAACTTCTTATCTTAAACAAGGGAATAATAGCACGTGTCATTAGATTGCCAAACCCTCAAAGAAATTTTCTTCAATTAGATGAAGAACTTCCTGTCGGTGGAGCACTACTCTGTCCTTTCGGTGAAGCATCACTCTGTCCTACCAGTGAAGCATTGGTTGGTTCTATCGGTGGAGGAGTATTCCCAATATTTAGATCAGCTTTCCTAATCCATTGTTTTGAGAATTCTTGCTTAACCTCTTCAACTTTTTCTTTACCTTTCAAGCTAGAACTTTTGTTGTCTACCAGTGTTCCTTTACTTCTACAAAATTTAGCAATATTGTAATGCCCCGCCAGGAACCCTAAAGGATAGCAACACAACAAGGCAACTAAAAGGCACAATAATTTTTCTTTTCTTAAAGATTAAATGAATTAATCAAACTTTGCACAATAATTAACATAAGCGGAAGACTATCATTACATCCTAAAGGGTTACCAACGAAGATTACTTCTAATTAAAACTACATCACAATATTAATCCAATCATCCATCTAAAAATTAGAGAAAGCCAATAACAATTGAATAACTCATATTCATAATTTGATCTCCAAAAGATAGGCTTAAAGAATTACAACATATATACTTCCAATGATTCATTTATACATAATAGGAAAGATAATTGAAACAATATATATCCCGTGAACTTAAATTACAATATTCCATAAATTACATGGCTTCCATAGACCAATAAAATACAAAGGTTACAAGTTGATGATACAATGACCACACGGGCCTCAAAGGTACAAAATCAAGAACATAAGTGCTACACGAAGCAAGAACCAAGCTGCACCGGCGAAGCCAATCCTCGCATGAAGGTAGGAACAAGATATCCGATGGGAAGTGGCACTACCACCCGACCATGTGATCCCATAATGGAACCACCCCACCGTGCTAGGAGATAGCAGAAGACCCTCAAGCAAGCAAGAAAAGTACAACAGTACACATGACTCCACAGTACACAAGTGACTTGACACACAAAACACTAGCGACCCTAGAGAGAGAGTGTCATCACATGGCTTAAGATGGTTACCCTAGGTAGGTCTCCATAGGTCCCGGCCCCCATCATGGGTTATCCTGGTAACCTCTCCTGAATCCCCGGCTCCATCTAAGCATCATGCGGACCCTACCATCCTTTCATGAGGACAAGGTGGTAGGTTTGCCATTCCAGGCCTTCCCAAACACCTTGAGCCTATACAAGCACTCAACCGTGTACGGGGTACATTATCTTAATTAAATTAATAACTACCCACCCCCTAATCAAATTATTAGGTTATCACTTAATAGTTGACTTTCGAGGGGTTATCCTGCCATCCACTTTGGGTGCGGCCCCCGCCCGAAAGCCACTTTCTCTACTAGGTCACTAACTGGATAAGACTCTCTATGAGAATTCTATGGAGGGGCTGACAACCATAAATTATCCAGACATAACACAGGTGGAGGACTCACAGTCACAAACCCAGGGTTGACCATTAGGGACATAACACATAATAGCCCACTTCCTCAAGGTTTGAACATCGACACCTGACCAAGGGTAAACATCGACAACATAATGACAATTTCAAACATAATGCGACGACATTAAAACAACTAGACTGCATTTATTAAAAGCACAAGATCCTACACAAGCAATCTTTCTTTAAGCAGTCAACATTTAAATCAAATTAAACAAATACATACAAGCTAATATAAACTAATTCCAAAATAACAACTATTCGTCGAATACAATCATCATACGATTATTTTTCAATACTTGGATAACAAACACTAATATTAAATTTAACCCAATCTTTCCTTTATTCCAAACATTAATACTAACCTCTATATCATTTTATTTATTTTCACAATACCAGGCAATAATCCTCATCACTAAATCAAAAAATTATTCATTAATCTTAACATCATTATAAACTACAATTAACATATTATTATTATTTAATATTAAATAATAACATATTGTTATTATTGTTTAAATAACAATATATTATCACATAATATTAAACACAAAATAACACTTATTGATTTTATTTAAACCACTAACAAAATTATAATATTATTTTCTTTTTTTTTTAAAACTAAAAAAAAATATAAAAAAAACAATTTTTTTAAACACCCAACGTGGGGCCCCCAAGCACCCACGGCAACATGCTGCTGTTCCCAAACTGGGGAATGCAGCGCTTGCTGCATCCTCAGACTTGGGGAAAGCAGCGCTTGCTGCTAACCCCAAGCTGGGGAATGCAGTGAGGCTGCAGGGAGAGGGGAGTTGCGTGGGTTGGGTTGAGCCCAGCTCCCCGCCACCGCCCCCAATCCCAAACACCAATAAATTTACTTCTTGTTCTCAAATTTTTTTGTTTTAATAACAATTTAAATTTTGTTTTTAAACAAAAACGTCTGAGACAAAAATAAAAGAAACTATTAACAGAGACAGAGGTGGAAATCTTTGTTAGAACAAAATTAACAAATAATTCCCTAGCCACACCATATTTTTAACAAACATACAACCAAAAAAACAAATTATAAAAGTCACTGGTAATGCCAATTTTACCAGCAAATACAAATCTTCTGAGACAAAACAGGGGCAATAAAATTTCATTCAAATCAGCCCAGTTCACTCTAAATTTTTTTTAATTAAATGGGAATAAACTTAATCCCCAAACCCCAATTGAATTTATTTGCTCCCAACAAGCATGAACAAGAAAAATTAACTCATAATCATCATTTTTAAACTGGAATTTACCAGGGAGAGGTATTTTATGAATGCTTGGCAAAATTTTGCCAGCATAACACTACTAAAACCCAACAATATTTCCAAATTACAAACAACAAAACAAACCAAGAAATTTCTTGCACAAGCAAAGATGAAACAACATAAGTTAAGTTAAGAAACTACATGGAGAGAGCTTAAGTTTGAATTTGATAACAAATTGATAGAATCCTTGATAACCCATGACAAGCAAACACTCAACACCCAAAATTCATAAATCAAGCTTTTAAACAAATAACAGAGAATTGGAAGAAAGCAAGGATTTTTTTGTTGAAATAAACAAGGATTCAACCAACCTCTAAGATTTCCAAGAAGGAGTGGTATGCTACAGCTGAATTCCCAGCTAGTTCAAAATCCAAATCTACCTCTCAAGCAATTTTTTTCCAGAATCTCTTTTTCCTCCTCCAAAATAAGCATAACCCCCAAAATCTCCTCCAAGGTAAATTAGTAAGACAATCTTTTAACCTAATTTTCTAGGTTGCAATATTTTCTATTTAAAAAACATTAAAATCCCACAATTGACTTTCTTTTCTTTTCTTTTTCTTTTTCATATTCCTCAAAACAAATAAATGAAAATTCCCTTTTTTTGAAAATTACATTTTTCATATATAGCAATTAAATCAACTTTTCTACTAAATAGGAAAACAATGAGTTAGCTTTATTTGCATATATTAAAAGCAATTAACTAATTTATTCTACTTCTTCCGTTGGATCTAAACACGATTACTTTGCCAAAATAAGCAACTAAAAGTTAAAATCTAATAAACTAATCCATTAAGCTTGATTCAAGACATAAGGCATAATAAGGGATAAATCGCTCAAGCCAACAAATAATGACAACTTATACTTTAAATAAATAACCGAACCACTATGGCATGCAAATCGAGGAAAGCAAAAAGACTCGAATTTCGAACAAAAGGGATGAACGATCGACTGACGGCACTCACAATAATAGACTGAGGTAAAGACTAGGGTCAAAAGCTATCTCCTCCACTCCCATCGGACATATAAGGCACGCTCAGACCTGTGAAGCCAGGTGGAGACGATACCCCGTACCTACCCGGTACTTGTACCTGCAATATCTTGCATCATCGAAGCACACATACATGCATATAAATATAGAATACATGGCACGCACACCGATGAAGGAGAATCGCGACGTTCCCTGTCTCATCAAAACGAGTGAAGGAAAATCGTCCCCTTGCATCCAATACAATAGCAAACACGCAACATATATATGACACATCGCCTAGATAAGGTAAGATGTCAGTACAAGCAATAATCCATGAAATACTAGAAATCACCAATACTGAAATACTGAAAATAACTCATGCATCTAATATCCAGATAAACATGAAATAATATCAAATACGTCTGCAAAAATGTCGAGCAATAAAGTGTCACTGAATAGTAAACTGCAACACAAAATCAGTCTAATAAGTCCGATCGAGAAGGGGTACTACAAATATGCCCAATCTTGTTACATGCATAACAAGTTACATTATTTTTCTGAATAGCTTTCCCATAACCTATGCCGGTTTGTGTTCTGCATTGATTAGATAAATGTCCAAATCTTCCACAAACATAACATCTCACATTCATTCTGCAGTTTTCAGAGTTGTGACCTACTTTGTTGCATTTAGAACATTGACCGATGGGTGTGTTGATATTCTAATAATTTCTAGATCTACATTCATTTGCTCTATGACCATACTTATTATAGTTAAAGCATTTTCCATTGAATTTATAAGCATTAGGTTGTCTTACCGGTTTGCTGTGATCCTGAGTATTTGCAGTACCGGAGCTTTCACCAACTTCAAAGCCAATTCCAGAAGTGTCACCTTTAGGTTTTTGATTCTTCAGCAAGGTGCCAAGTTCCTCTGAGCTTTTCTTGAATTTTTCTTTGTGTTGATTTGCAGTTTCCAGTTCTCTTTCCAAGATTTCTTTTAGTCTCATCAGTTCATTTGAGTCATTCTGAGTATACATCAGATTTGTCTTCAACATGTCATTTTCATAGCTAAGTCTTGTATTCTCATTTGCTGCATCACTTAGTCTTCTGGTCAATTCTTCTTCATTCTTCTTCCTATCCTCAATCTCTTTGCAAAATCTCATAGTCATATCCTGCATTTCATTTTTTGTTGTCATGATCTCTTGTTTCAACTTGCTTATTATAGCATTAAGTGATTCCTTTTCATCATTCTCATTTTGCATTTTTTCACAAAGTTCTCTTCTCTTATTTCTTGCAACAGTAAAATTTTCTTGAAGTGCCTGAATGATATCCTAAGCTACCCTTAAATCATCTTCTACTTTGATATTTTTCAATTTCTCTGCATCATAGTCTGTAAGAGCTCCTTCAAGTTGCTTCATCAAATTTTCCATCTTTACCGGTGTCAAGATCTTCCTCAAGCTGTTAGGCTTCTGAAAATAGAGGACCACGCTCTGATACCAATTGTTAGGGGTCCCATAGATACTGAGAGGGGGGGGGGGTGAATTAGTATCTGACCAGTGATTAGAATTTCTTAACTTAAAACATGCAGAACATAATGAAACAGTGTACCGGTATGCAAGAAATAATGCAATAAACAGAATCAAGTACATCCACATGAAAAGTACACCATAACACAAGATGTTAATGAGGAAACCCGATGTGGGAAAAACCTCGGTGGGATTTGTGACCCACAATATTCACTCACTGGCCAATAAGAGAATATTACTTACAATAGGGGCCTGCACATGCAGGAAGGTCAACTGCCTAGAGCTCACTACTCAATGGGAAGTCTCACTGACTTACAATAAGGATTATACAAATCCAATATCTTGTACTGCTTTACAATAGCATCTTCAATGCCTGATTAGTACCGGTTCCTGCTCTGTTCTTTACATATACCCTTTGACCTATACTTCGCACATTAGGTCTGCCTAATATTTTCCTTAATGCTTCTACTTCCCCTTCTTCTCTCTACAAAATGTCTACAATGATCTCTTTTATATATGAGTCATTTTACAATTTGCCAAGTTGGCTTACAATAATAAACAAAATATTATATAACAAAAATCCTGTCGGCCTCTGTGCCGGTATACTTCCTTTCTTCTGTGTCGGTACCGGTGTCCTGAGTGTTGATGTAGAGTGTGATCTGCTGATGTCAGTATAATGTCTTTGCTGGTGCCATAGGATTGCAAGGTTGCCATCAATGACAAAACCTTCAATCACATACAATGTCTCATTGGAGTGTGCATATGCCAACAACCTATCTGTTGGTAACCAAAACCTGTCTATCGGTAACCAACCATAATAGCTAGTGTTGACATCAATGACAAAACATCAATGCAACACATAATCAATTCATCCATAATGCAAACATAACCATAGGGTAAAACATCCATCCAAGGAAGCATAATAAAACATCATGAAGGCTCACAAATGATATAAAAATAGTCAAAAGAAACTAAGAGAAAAAGATCATAACGGTGTACATATAACCATACACATGGTATAAGCCTTCATCAAAACAATGCAAAATAAGAGCCAAGCATAAATATAATACAAGGATGAAACCAAATCCATGCCAAATTCTCTACAGTGAGGCAAACAACATCCCACTAGAGCCATATAATCAATCCTCAACAATGAGGAATTCTCCCTCTCACTAGAGCAATACAATGCATATGAAACACCTGAATGGTAAGGCATAAACCCTCTTACCGGAGCACAAAAGACATCATGAAAGATCAAAATACATCAAGGACAAATTAGAGAATGTCAACACAACCCACACATGTAGATCAGTGCCCCTAGAATGTAGAGTGGCATTTTTGGTATGCGCATTAGCATTTTTGTTCTAAGGAATGGTGTTTTTGGTTCATAAGATAGCATTTTGGGTAGTTTCAGTAGTGTTTTTGGTGAAATGGCCAAAAATCAAGCAAAAAGAACACCTGAGGTTAAGACACTTTCCCATATCTACTTAGGGGTCAAAGACATCACACAAACTCAACCCAGAAGGTCTAGAAGATCCAAAAATCAGAGAGGAAATTTAAAAATACAAAGTTACAAACTCATAGACATAAAACTGTATAGAAAACTCTCTCCTACAATGCTCATAATGACACCTAGAAAGCATAACATCAAAAGGAGATATAATAACTCTGCAAATTCCTCAAAGAGACATCACAAAAGCTTCAAAAATATTAAATACAATCTCAAAATCTCCTAAAAGGGTATGTATCCCAAAAAGTGCAATCATAGAGAAATAAAGAGTCTCTCGACAAGCTACAGGGAGCCCAAAAACTCAAAATCTTAACTCTGTAGCAAGGGAATACAACAAACACAATACAAGGTGATGTATAATCCTAGAACAATATCAATACTCCTTCCAAACATATGGAAGATTAATCATAAGTATTCATAGAGAAAAACAAAGAATGACACTATCGGCAAGAGATTTCCAGAAGCTTTAAAAAACAATGAATTACATTTCCCTTATTCCAATTTTTTTTCCAATTCAAATTAATTCTTTAATTTCAAATCCACTCTTCCCAAAACAAATCAAACAACATCCAACAAGCAATCTTTGTACAGTCACAGAGAAGACATTGCATTTCTGGAAATCAAATTTTGAAGGAGAAGAAGAACCAACCTGCAAACGCAAATTCAATAATAGTTGAAATCTGTAGTGTCGTAAATTGTACGCACTTGCTAGGGTGATACAATTTCACACCTAGTTTAGCACCTGCCTTGGCGCATTTTGCATTTTGCATTGCATTTCCCCTTTAGCACTTAATTAATCAAATTAATTAGGTCTAAGGTTCTATTTTATCATCTTCCACATCATAAAGTTGGGCCCTTGCATTAAAGTGTGCCCTTTTCATTTTATTCCTCCAATACATCATTTAATCAAAAACCCTAATTAGGTCCTATTTTGAACTTGGGGGCTTGATTTCGGGGGTCAAAACATCTTGAAATCAGCTGTAACTTCGGGATTTTCTCTAAAATAATCATATCCGACGACCCTAAAAATTTGGTGAAAAGTTGTCGGGACCATGGCGCCCGGAGAGGACCATGGCACCCGGAGTGCACATGGTCCCGGACATTTTTCCCGAAATTTTAGGAGTGCGATCCAATCATAAAATAAAGCTTAACCCCAAGAAATTGGCGGGAGATTCAATCTCTAGGTCGGCCAAAAGTTGAAATTAAGACCTAGGGTTTCATATATAAGAGCTCTCTTTCTGCATTTGAAAGGATCCAAATTTTGGGCTTTCGAGGAACCTCACATGCAGCGAAAGAGCAGATCTTTGAAGACTTCAATAATATTCAACATCCATTCATCAAGCATTCATCAATTTCATTCATCCATTTAGGGGTTTGAAGACATTGAAGAGCAATAGGGGATTACCGACTGAAGATTGGCTTGTACCCCTCCCTTGGGGTTGGGTATGATTTCATGTTGTTTTCATGTCTTTGCATAAACTTCAATATATCATTTATTCATGATTTAGATCACTTTGCATCTTGATTTGGAGCATTTACATTACCATTTACAAGCAATTAGGGTTTACTTTCTAGGTTGCTCTAGTTTGCTTACTTGCATTTTAGGATCTTGCACACACACAAGGTCTGCACACACATTACTTTTACAATACAACTTGGCTATTTGTGGAGGTGGAAATCATTGAAGTGGGGGTTTGAATAAGGCAAAACCCTATATAGCCGCCCAAAACACCTTTTCAGATATAAGTACAGATTTCAGGATTCGGACGACGCCACAAGTTGCAGATCTATAAGAGGCAGACGAAAACTGAACAACACACCAAATTTCAGAGCAAAAGACCAGGACAGGGGCATGGGGCACCCTGGTCCTGCTAGGACAGGGGTGCTGGGTGCCTTGGTCCCTGAGACAGGGGCGCTGGGCACCCTGGTCCCTCTATCAGACAACAGTTTTCAGCATTTTTGACAGCTTTATAGGTTGCAAAACAATAGTTTCAGGGGCAGAATTAGGACAGTGGCGCCCGCGCCCCCGTCCCGAACATTTTCACTTAGATTTTAACTCCGGGTACGCATTTGCATTTTTGTCTTGTCCTTGTGTTTACATCTTTCCATAGTTTAAGTTCAATTCTGCAATCTTGTTATTAGTTCATACTTGCACTTTGGGGTTGGGAATTGAACTTGCATCATTTTATCTATCATTTGCAACAAAGGGATAGAAATCCTAATAGGTAGCCCGTGGCTCTCTCTTCCACAAAAAGAAGTAGCCAATTGTGTGATACCTCTAGGCTCTTTCGTATTCCACAAGTGTGTGGTTGAAAGTGAGATTAGGGCATGTTTGCTTAGTGTCACTTTTTCTCCTACACATTTTGGTGAACCCGACGTGAACTCCAATCTTCTCTAATTCTGATTTATGTTTTCAAATTTGAGTGTTTATGCTATTTCAAATTCAAATTTGTATTTACAAGTCTTAATTTCTTGCAAGATTCAAAAAAATTAAGAGGAAATTTTTGCTAAAACCCTAAAGTTGGACTTGTGGATAGCTTAATTGGGATCAATAATTTCAAATCTGATTTAGGAACTCATTTGAATCATAAATTTCATTTTCTAAATCTACATTCTAAGTGCTTGCATTGGTTAAAATTAAACATTTTCTTCTATTTTTCATGTGTTATCATTTGAAAGAGGAAAATTGTTGTCATGATGCATTCATTTCATAGATGTGATAATGGGTTAGCTTCCCTTGTTTCAATTTTTCCTTCTCCTAAAGAATCTCCCCCCATCTATAACAACATTTTAGTGCCTAAAAGAGTTGCTACCAATCCCTTTGAGACTCTCCCATGCTCTAAGGATGAAGACTTTAAGAGTGATCTTGACAATTCTCCTAAAATGTGCCCTTCCTATTTAGTTTACCTAGAGGAAGAGAATGATATCATAAACACCTTTCTTAATGTTACTTCACCTTCCCTACATGATGCATCTCTAAGTGAAAAGGTATTGATGGACATTGACTTATTTTCTCCTAAAGTTGGTCCTTCCAATGGGGGCATGTTAGTGCAACAAGAGGTTATGAACACTTCTTTCAAAGATCTCCTTCCTAAGCATGAATCTTTGGAGAAATATGTTCATGTTCCTCCTAAAAAAAAATCCCTTCATGAGGATCCTTTTGTGCAAGAAGATGACATTATCCCTACATTTCCTAGTGATGGCATTTTCTTTTCCAACAAAATTCCCACTAGAAATGATGAATTAATGACAAATGATTACACTTCTCCTAAAGTTTGTCTTACCCATAAGCATCCCTTAGAGAAAGAAGATGAAATAATAAGCAATTTCCTTAATTCTCTCTCCCCTAAAGATCATATTGAACATATTTTGAGGAAAGAGGATGAGTTTAACACATCTATTGATGCTCTCCCTCCTAAGAATGAGGAATTAATAAACAATTTCATCTCCTCTCCCGAAATTGACAATACTTCAAACATTCCTTTCAACAACTTCACTATTTGGGATGAACCATTAGAAGAAGGTGTAGATTATTCTCTATCCCATGAGAGAACCCTAGCCAAAGGGGATGAAATCGAGATTGAAAACTCCCTTGATAGTTTCTCACCTTCCTTGAATCTCAATTATTCTCCCTCTAAAAATAAAGCATCTCCCTCTCCTCAACTTGGTTCTACTCATAAGGATACCCTAGTTCAAAGCAAGATGGTTAACAACTCTCTCAAAGATCTCCCTCTCAAAAGTGAGACTTTAGAGAATAATGTTGATCCTTCTCCTAGAGAGTTTATTCCCCATATAGATCCTTTGATGATAGAGGATGATATGACCTTTCCTAGTATTACTCTTCCTACTAAAACATCAATGCCTATCCCTTGTCTCTCTCCTAAAATTGATTTGATCCGTGATAAGATTTTAGTGCAAGAGAAGACTATCAATAATTCTTCCAACACTTTGGTTCTTTCCTCTAAACCATCCTCAATCAATTTGATACATGTGAATGAAACACCTAACAAACCTCTCTTCACTATCCAAGGTGCTTGTCCTTCTCAAAATTATCAACCTTTAAATAAGCCTATCTTTGTGGTACAAGGTGGTTATGCTAATGATTCTTTTTGCACTCCTAAGAAACCTGTTATTACTGTGCAAGGAGGTTATTCTACTAAGAGCCCTTATGAGTATGCTAAGCAACTGACTAGCGAGAGTTATCATGCGGTTTCTCATACCTATAACACGAGAAACAATAGGGAACCTAATCCTCCTCCAGTTAGCCCAACTTCACTTCCTCCTTCTCAACCAATTCTTCCTCAAGCTCCTCGTATTTCACAAATGCTTAGTAAGGACTATGATCTCATAGAACAACTTAAAGCTACCCCTGCTAAGATATCCCTTTGGGATTTGATCCAAACTTCTTCAGCTCATCATGGAATGTTACAAGATGCCTTGAAAGATTTGAATGTTCCTCCACCTAATACATCTAGTAATATAGTGTCTTTGGTTAACTCTGTGATGAATCCTAAAGCTCAAATTGTGGTTACTCAAGATGAATTGCCTACTAGTGAAATTCAACATCAATATGATCCCTTGATGATTGTGGTTATCATAAATGACACAACTATAAGATGAACACTGGTAGATAATGGCTCTGGCCTTAATGTGTGTAGCATTAATCTATTGCATAAGATGAATGTGGATACATCCCTTATTGAGCCTGACTCTCATCCCATTCGAGGCTTTGATAATGTGGCTAAGTCTTCATTAGGTATTATCACCTTACCCATCACAGTGGGACCTATTACTTTGCCTACTCCTATCCATGTTATGTGGGGAAATCTAACATACAACTTGTTATTAGGGAGGCCTTGGATTCATAGTATGCAAGCTGTCCCCTCTACATTGCATAGACAAGTTAAATTTATTTATAACAATAAGACATATACCTTGATAGGTGATACTAATTTTCAAGCTTGTTTGCAAACATCTACTTCCAAAGGGAGTTCTTCTAAACCTTCCTCTTCTAGTGATGAATCTTTAAACAAGATACCTATGGATGAATCATCACCCTCTGATAATCAAAATTCTTTGGATGAGTCTGAAGTTCTTGAAGAAGATTCTTCTCAACTTGAATCTACACATGAAAAGGCTTTTGATCCTGAGAAGGTTCTCGCAGAAGATGATTGGGGATCTCTTGATTTCAATCCCACCTTTGCAGGTGAGTATAAGGTTCCTCCTAGAGAGCTTAAAGTTAAAAAGAAGGAAGAAACTAGATATCAATCAGTCTTACTTGAACCTATGAGCAATAATTTTGTGGCTACTTCTCAAACTTCTTCTCCTCACATCTCTAATTCTGAAGAATTTGATTCTTTGTCTTATGAAAAACCACCTTCTCTTTCTGAAATGGCTAATCGTTATGGTCGTGGTTTTCACATTTTGGCTAAGAGTGGCTATAGTGGAAATGGTTGTGGCACAAATGAACAAGGAATTAAAGTTCCTTTAGAACATAACATGCATGAATATTCATTTGGACTTGGATATAATCTTTCTAAGCCCACCAAAGCATCTAAAAGACCATCTCTCAATGTGAATGCTATATTTAGTAGTGATGATGATCTCACTTCAACTAAATCATCTTCTACTTCTATCAACTCTCATTCCCCTCATAAGGAAATCTTGGCGATGAACAAATCTCTTTATGAATCCCCTCAAATTTCTAAATCCACTTATGAATCTTTATCTCCTATTCATCATAAAGTCCTTTCCCCCACGGATAAGGCTCTAATAAATTACACTCATCCCTCTTCTAAGATTTCTTGTGACTTTTCCTCTTCAATTTTTATCATTTTATACATGTTTTTGATCTCACTTATAGTTGAGCATTTAGCATGTCATATTCAAATACCTCATTTAGTCTATCATGTCTTTAAATAACATTAATGGCTATTATGTTGCTCATCATTATGTGACATTGGTAGCTCATTTACTGGGGGCTCATTGTCATTCATGATGGTACAATTTCAAGTGCAATCATATTTTTGAAGCAACATAATAGCCTAATTTTCTATGTTATCTCTTGTTCCTATGGGGACAAGAGTGGTTTCATACATCTCTTCTTTTGCTTATGTCCAAATCTCTCCCTAGAAGATTGTGTAAGTCCTTCTCATTGAGGCAATGATCTTTCCTTATTTTTATCTAAGGATCCACTTTTTCCTATTTTGTGGCTGGTGTGAACTTTATTACTTGATGTTATTCCTTGTATGCATTTGTTGTTGTTTGTTCAAGAGGTGTAAATCCTTGACTACAACCTCTTTTGCACTTGGTAAAATACATCCATAATGAATTCACTCTCCCAATTGGGTTAAAAAGAGTGTCATCCTTCATTAAGAATCACTTTCACCTCGCAAAAGAAGGAAGTATTGCATTCTTATTCTCTTCTATGTCTTATTCTAGAAGATGTTATATTTGTCTAAGACAATTCCTCTCGGGGATAGGTGTCTTTTGTACAAAGATCTCTTCTCCTCTAATGATCTCCTTTACATATACTACAAGATATCCCTTTTCAACTATCTTATCCTTGCTTAAAGAGTGCAAAACTCTCTTGCTTGGATCTATGAAATTGTTGCATTTTTGGGGTATCTTCTTTTGTGATGAAGGTAGGTATCCTTGTTCTACTTTGCGTATGAAATAAACATTACACTTTTTGAACAATGGGTGATTATTCTCGGAACCAGAGCACAGACTCTTAGAGCGAGATGTCATGCTTTTGTACTATACATATACAGGTTGTAGCATACTCGGGCATAGACTCCTATGAGGTGCTTCTAACCTCCCTTACACACACATGCACAAGGTTGAGTGGAACTAGCGGCATAAGGCTAGACTTTCTCACTCTCCTCCCTTACATGGATCACCTAGACAGACTCTAGGGGCTAGTTTTCCATGTCCTCTTTCCCATGGATCACCTAGACAAGATCTAGGGGCGAGAAGTCCATGTTTTCTCTCTCACTATTCTTCTCATGGATCACCAATGTGTGTATTCATGCTTTTTTTCCTTTCCTTTCTTCTCTTTGCATTTTTTTTCCATTTACATCCTTCATCTTGTGTTAGAGAACTCTCAAATCCTCACACTCTTTGTTGTGTTGGAATTGAGATTTAGTCCTCTTTCTTACCAAATGATTCTCCATTAGTTTTTGATCTCATATCAAACCTTCTTGTGAGCATTTGTCATCAATATTCTTTAACAATTCGAAGTGGTAAACATGATACCCTATTTCAACTCACTAAAATTAGCAAGCCGAAATAGGGGGGGGCATATAGCTACCCTCGAATTTTCATCACCTTCCTTAGTAAGCATTAGGTGATTTTGTGATCTAACATGTGTTTTGTAGGGTGCGGTTCCTAACTGTGTACTACAGATACCGCTGGGGGCTTCGTTCGACAGACTTATGGATATATCCTTTTTCAAATAATGTTTACTTTTCTGTACTTTAGCTTGCATATGCACGTAGTGTTCATATGACCGCTAAAGTGGGGGCTAAATGTAGTGTTGTAAATTGTACGCACTTGCTAGGGTGATACAATTTCACACCTAGTTTAGCACCCGCCTTGGTGCATTTTGCATTTTGCATTGCATTTCCCCTTTAGCACTTAATTAATCAAATTAATTAGGTCTAAGGTTCTATTTCATCATCTTCCACATCATAAAGTTGGGCCCTTGCATTAAAGTGTGCCCTTTTCATTTTATTCCTCCAATACATCATTTAATCAAAAACCCTAATTAGGTCCTATTTTGAACTTGGGGGCTTGATTTCGGGGGTCAAAACATCTTGAAATCAGCTGTAACTTCGGGATTCTCTCTAAAATCATCATATCCGACGGCCCTAAAAATTTGGTGAAAAGTTGTCGGGACCATGGCGCCTGGAGAGGACCATGGCACCCGGAGTGCACATGGTCCCGGACATTTTTCCCAAAATTTTAGGAGTGCGATCCAATCATAAAATAAAGCTTAACCCCAAGAAATTGGCAGGAGATTCAATCTCTAGGTCGGCCAAAAGTTGAAATTAAGACCTAGGGTTTCATATATAAGAGCTCTCTTTCTTCATTTGAAAGGATCCGAATTTTGGGCTTTCGAGGAACCTCACATGCAGCAAAAGAGCAGATCTTTGAAGACTTCAATAATATTCAACATCCATTCATCAAGCATTCATCAATTTCATTCATCCATTTAGGGATTTGAAGGCATTGAAGAGCAATAGGGGATCACTAACTGAAGATTGGCTTGTACCCCTCCCTTGGGGTTGGGTATGATTTCATGTTGTTTTCATGTCTTTGCATAGGCCTCATTATATCATTTGTATTCATGCTTTAGATCACTTTGCATCTTGATTTGGAGCATTTACATTATCATTTGCAAGCAATTAGGGTTTACTTTCTAGGTTGCTATAGTTTGCTTACTTGCATTTTAGGATCTTGCACACACACAAGGTCTGCACACACAATACTATTACAATACAACTTGGGTATTTGTGGAGGTGGAAATCACCGAAGCGGGGGTTTGACTAAGGCAAAACCCTATATAGCCACCCACCACACCTTTTCAGATATAAGTGCAGGTTTTAGAATTCGGACGACGCCGCAAGTTGCAGATTCAACGGAAGCAGACCGAGACAGAACTTCACACCAAATTTCTGGGCAAAAGACCAGGACAGGGGCGTGGGGCGCCCTGGTCCTGCCAGGACAGGGGCGCTGGGTGCCCTGGTCCCTCTGTCAGACAACAGTTTTAGCATTTTCGACAGCTTTTCAGGTTGCAAAATAGCAGTTTCCGGAGCAGTTTCAGGGGCAAAATCAGGACAGTGGCGCCCGCGCCCCCGTCCCGAACAGTTTCACTCAGATTTTAATTTTGGGTACACATTTGCATTCTTGTCTTGTCCTTGTGTTTACAGCTTTCCATTGTTTAAGTTCAATTCTGCAATCTCGTTATTAGTTCATACTTGCACTTTGGGGTTAGGGATTGAACTTGCATCATTTTATCTTTCAATTACAACAAAGGAATAGAAATCCTAATAGGTAGCCCGTGGCTCTCCCTTCCACAAAAAGAAGTAGCCAATTGTGTGATACCTCTAGGCTCTTTCGTATTCCATAATGTGTGTCAAAAGGCAGGATTAGGACATGTTAACCTAGTCTCTCTTTTTCCCCTACACAAAATCGAAGAAGAGAAAAAGCCACAAGCAATCCAAAACTTCAACAATCTTCAATCCAAGTTTGAAATCCAACTTTAGAAATTTTTCGAAGAATCCAACCTCGTGAATGCACACGAAATCCAAAATATACAAAAAAGAAACTCAAAACTATATTAAAAGCCAACCAATCAAAATAATCCCAAAAATCATATATTATACCTACCCACACATAGTTGGAGGGAAATAATAAGAATATATATTATTTACCTACCTCCCACCATTCGATCAATTAAATAAGAGGGTAGGTAGTTTTTATTAAAATCAAATTAACCAAGGAGGGGTAAAAAGACAATTAATAAAATAATAGCTTGCACCCCCAAGATATCATATATTTATAAATATTATTATTATTATTATTTATTCATCCAATAAATTAATAAACCTTAACAACAACATAAATTAAGTAACAATAAATAAATAAATAATAATAATAGGGAATCCAAAAAGACATCATTAAAATAATTTAAATATAAAATCCAATAATTAATACTCAATAAAACATAATTAAAATATAAATAAATAAAAGCTAATTGACAATAAATAATAATAATAATAAACAACAAATAACAATAATTAAGCTCTTGCTAAATAATAAATCAAATATTAAATAAATTAAATCAATTAAACAATACGAAATAATTAAATAATTAATAAACAATAAATCAAATAAATAAATAAATAAATGAAAGATCAAACTATGATAATACTTTACAAACCAATATCACTAAATAATACCATATATACTTACATCACCAAGCAACCCATCAAAAGGGGTCAAATAACGATACGAGACCTTGACCACCAACTTGCATCATGACGAAATTGACAAGGTATACATCCTACGCCTAGAGTGTGTGAGGGAAACTATGTCATCTCCAACAACTTGCCATTTGGATAGGACACGCTCAAACCTATGAGACTAGGTGGAGTCGATGTTTGGTACTTGCAATCCTATCACCATACGATATAATATATATACAACATATATATACATCATGATAAAAAGGCAAATGAAAAGAGAATCATAACACCATATCATGCTCACAACAAGTGATAAGGCATTGTCCCTTTCATGAATACAGTCACACAATATAACATCAAAGCGTCGCATAAACCTTGATCATGAAATAGGGTTAGTACCATCGTAACATCATATGCCATATATTCCACATATGAATAATGAACACATATGAATCCAAAAATCATATAAATCCATCCATCATTGTGATCCTACATGCCAACATGCATAGGATTCATCAAATGCCACATGTCATATAATATGTCTAGCATCATCAATCATATAAATCACCAAACATCATGAGTCATATTGATGTCGATTGATTATCAAGTGAACCTGTTCCAAAAGTTGCAAAATTTGAGATAGAAGGAATCTAGTGTGAAGGAGTACACCGAAGCATTTTATTAGTTGAATATCAGATTCAGACACGTTGATGATGAAGTTGAACAAGTTGCAAGATATTTGAATGGATTGCAGGTGTCTATACAAGATGAAATCAGTTTGATTGAATTATAGAGTGTTGAAGAGGCTTACTAGTATGCCCTAAAGGCGGAAGAGAAACTAAACAAAAGACATGAGCAGAGGCAGAGATGTAGAGGTGGAATGTTTTTCATAGGAAGATTTCAAGGAGGAAGAGGATATACCAGAGGTAGAGGAACCTGTACAGATCAGAACAAGGATAAGGAAGTGAACAAAGAAGGTAATTCATAACTAGAAAGATGATAGAAATTTCTACCAGAAGAGAGAACTGGATGGCTACTAGAATGATAATTTTGGAAGACAAGACATGAGAGTGTTTAGAGGAACTTGATTTAAGTGTGGCAGAGAAGGACATCATGCTTTTGAGTGTAAGAAGACAAAGAATATCGGAAGAGAAGCAGTGGTGGAAGAAAACCTCATCGGATCAAACAATAAACTAGAATATGGAGAACTGTTGATGAGGAGGAGAGCTTTGTGTCGTACTGGGAGAGATAAAGAGCCCTTGCAGAGGAAGAATTTATCAAGACCAAATGTAAGGTATTTGGTAAGTGTTGTAAAGTTGTTATTGATAGTGGTAGTTCATATAATCTTGTTTCAGAAGAGATGGTGAATAAGTTGAATTTGGAAAGATTGAAACACCCTAAACCTTAATAGATAGCATGGATTTGGCATGAACATAAGTTGTTAGTAAGTGAGCAATGTTTGGTGAAATTGAAAATCAAGAATTATCATGATGAAGTTTTGTGTGATATTATGCCCATGAATATTTGTCATCTTTTGTTGGGTAGACCTTGGCAGTTTGATAAAGAGGCAATACATGATGGGAGGAAGAATACATACATAATTGTGGCCAATGGGATGAATCAAACCTTGTTGCCCTTGGAGAAACCTTTGATGAGTGAAGTCTGTACGAATGCTAGAATCTGTTTGGTAGATGGAAGGAAATTCTTGGATGGATTGAGACATGAGAATGTGTGTTTTGCCTTAATTCCTAGGAAGATTGAGAATCCAGAGCATGAAGAGGAACATCCAAAAGAGATAAAAGATTTGCTGACATAATATGAAGATATCATTTCAGATAATGTGCCTGATGGATTGCCACTTGTGAGAAGTATCAGTCATTGCATGGACTTGGTTCCTAGAGCTAGTTTGGCTAACAAAGCTACACACCAGATGACATCGACAAAGAATGAAGAACTGAATAGACAAGTGAAGGAGTTGTTGAAGAAAGGTTTGATCAGAGAAAGTATGAGCCTTTGTGCAGTACCAACAATATTAGCACCTAAGAAGGATGGAGAGTGGACAAATTCCAGAGCAATAAACAAAATCACAGTGAAATACCGATTTTCTTTGCCTAGGATGGATGACATAATGGACTATTTGAGCGGAGCCAAATACCTTTAAAAGATAGATTTAAAGAGTGGATATCATCAGATCATGATCAGAAAAGGAGATGAGTGGAAGACAACATTCAAGCCAAATGAAGAACTATATTAATGGTTGGTGATAACTAATGCACTGAGTACTTTCATGAGGTTGATGAATGAGGTATTGAAGAAATTCTTGGGTAAGTTTGTTATTGTATATTTGGATGACATTTTGATTTTTAGTAATACAAAAGAGGAGCATTTTTTGCATTTGAGACAAGTTTTGCAGAGGTTGAGAGAAGAAAAGTTGTTGATAAATATTAAGAAGTGTACCTTCATGAAAGATGAGTTAGTCTATTTGGGATTTGTGATATCTAAGGATGGTTTGAAGATGGATCATGAGAAAGTAAAATCAATTGTTTGGCCTACACTAGAAAGCATTAGAGAGGTAAGATCATTTCATGGATTGGCTAGTTTCTACCGGAAGTTCATCAAAAATTTTAGTTCAGTTTGTAACCCTATGACTGAGACCATGAGGGGAGATCAGGAGGAGTTCAAGTGGACCAACAAAGAAAACAAAAGCTTTGAGCTATTGAAGAAGAAAGTGACTAAGTAGCTCGTGTTAGCTTTACTAGATTTCAATAAAGCATTTCAAGTGGATTGTGATGCAAGTGGAAAAACAATAGGAGCAATTTTGAGTTAGGAAGGGAGAGCAATAGCTTATTTCAGTGAGAAATTGAATGATGCCTGAAGGAGATATTCAATGTATGATCAGGAGTTTTATGCCATAGTTCAAGCCTCGAAGAAGTGGAGACATTACCTATTTCTTAAGGAGTTTGTATTGTATACAGATCATCAAGCCTTGTAGTATTTGAACAGTCAAAGTAAGTTGAATCAGAGATGGGTAGAATTTTTGCAGAGTTACACCTTTGTGTTGAAGCATAGAAGTGGGAAATCTAAAAAAGTTACTGATGCATTGAACAGGAGAAGGAATTTTCTGACAGAGAAAGGTTTGAGGAATTGAAGACCTTGTATGATGATGACCCAGATTTTGCAAAACCTTGGAGAGCATGTAAAGAACCGGTTATGGTAGATAGAAGCAACTAGTTGGATTACTTTATTTAGGACAGTATGTTATTCAGAGGAGTTCAGTTGTGCATACCTAAGAGTTCTATGAGGGAGAATCTGATAAAGGAGAAACACAGTGGAAGATTAGCGGGACATTTTGGTATTGACAAAACAGTAGTATTTGTGAGTGAGCATTAATTTTTGCCCTAGATTCATAAGGATGTTAGGAAATATGTACAAAGTTGTAGAGTTTTTCAAGTTGCAAAGGGTAGTAGTCAGAATGTGGGATTGTATAAACCTTTGACAGTACCAGTAAGACCTTGGGAGGATATAAGCATGGATTTCATACTTGGATTTCCTAAAGCATTGAGAGGGAATGATTCTATATTTGTGGTAGTGGATAGATTCTTGAAGATCGCTCATTTAATACCTTGTGAGAAGACATCAGATGCATTACATGTAGCAAACCTATTTTTCAAGGAAGTAGTGAGATTGCATGGGTTTCCTAAGAGCATAGTTTCAGACAGAGACACTAAGTTTGCTGGCTATTTTTGGAGAACACTTTGGAAGAAGATGAAGACAAATTTGAAGTTCAGTTCTACTTTTCATCCACAGACTGATGGATAGACATAAGTAGATAACCGGAGCTTGAGAAATTTGTTGAAATGTTTAGTTGGAGATAAAACTGAAAGTTGGGATTTGATTCTTGCACAAGCAAAGTTTGCCTATAATAATTTAGGAAACAAGAGTACCAGAAGAACACCTTTTGAGACTGTTACCAGAGTGCATCCTAGAGGTATATTATAATTAAGAGATATTAGCAGTGAAGATCAAAGAAGTTCAAAAGCAGAAGAATTTGTAGATCACATGAAGGACTTACATATTCAAGTTAAGCAACATTTGGAAGACATGAAGAACAAGTATAAGGAAAAGGAAGATGAGAAGATGAGACATAAGAAATTAAAAGTTGGTGATGAAGTGATGATATATATGAGAAAAGAAAGATTCCCAATTGGAACTTATAACAATTTGCAGATGAAAAAGTTTGGACCTTGCAGGATTTTGAGAAAGTTCACTTCTGGGAATGCATATGAAGTGAAGTTACTGAATAGTCTGAGTATTTCACCATGTTTAACATTGTAGATCTTCATAAGTATCATGAAATAGAATTGAGTGAGGATAGTATTGTAGACTTGGAGAAATAGTTAACCTAGAAGGAACTAGATCAGATTGAAGACATTTTGGACAGTAGGATTGGGCGTAGTACCTGGAGCAGTCAGTATAAGAGGTATCTTGTGAAATGGAAGGACAAACTAGTTGAAGATTCATCTTGGATTTCTTAGGAAAAGGTAGATCACCTTGGTTTTCCTCTGGCCTCAATAAAGTGAGAGACTCACTTTTTCAACAACCCTGGATGTTGATGTAGGAGCATCCCCGGTTCATAGAAATCTTGCATCAACCAGAAATATTTCCATTCTATTTTGCTTTCAATTTCAACATTTCTTTATGTGTGTCCCAGATTTGTCTCATAGGATCCTATGGAGTTGGATTTTGGCTTGAAGACCTGATCATCTTCCTTATTCCCAAACTGTGGAGCATTTGGATCATTTTCTGACAAGTTATCGCTATCGGTTTCGGAGATAATTTCCTTTTACTGATTGGTAGTTTCCTGTTACCCGTTGCCTAGACCTGTTTGCATTTGTGATATACCAGATCCCTTCCATAGCTTGTCAATCCCTGAGCATTGATTTCGATGTTCCTTGGCATATGGCCTAACTTTTCCCATGATCTACTCTTCATCCTTTGGATTTTCTAGAGGAATTTCTTTGGCAGAGGCCGACCTTGTTGATTTTGCACATTAGGTCTTGTTCTTTGGGTTTTGATCCCTTTTTCGGCTAATTGAATCCTCTTGGATTATATAAATCATTTTAATAGAGCATTAGAATGTAATAAAGAAGTTATACTGAGCATAGAAGATAGATCTTAAGATTTGAGGTTTCAGTTGTGACCTGTTCTATATTTTGAGGATGTTTAGCAGGCATGTGAGTTAGTTTCTATGACTCAGTTGTTACTAGTTGGTTGTAATCAATTTTAATATTATAATTCAATCTATTTGCATTTCCTCCATCACGTCTTTGTGTTTGCGTTGTGTTTATTCTTTCTGATCGGTCTAGGCTGATCTCTTTAAGGTCTCTCCTAATCGGTGAATGCATCGCATATCAAATAACATAAATCCACATAAAGTAACTAGCATCAACAATGGGTACATGTTGGTGTATCAAAGATGGGAACCAAGTAAGATTTTGGGAAGATAGATGGCTTATGAAGGATCCCTTAAAGTCTTATGAGAGATTCTCTACATGGAGTGATACTCGCAAAAATTTATTTGGAAGTCAGGTCAAGGATTATTGGAGGAATGGACAATGGGTAGATCTCTGCCAAGTCAGCCCAGATCTAGCTACTATTCAAAATACTTTGTTAGTAGTTAAAATCAGGATGAGTCAGCAAGGTGATTATCTTGTCTAGAGGCCTAACCCCTCAGGCTGATTTTCGGTCTTGTCGACTGTCTCTATGTTATCCCTTTCTTCTGCCCCTCCCCCTATTTGGGCCAAAGCTTGGTTTAAACACCTAACTCCTAAGATACATTTCTTCTTTTGGATTTTGCTTCAGAATAAGGTGCTCACAGTGGACAATCTTTATAAACGTGGCTTTGAAATTCCTAACAGATGTTACTTCTGCAAGGAGGTAGCAAAAATGACCAATCACCTTTTTATCCATTATCTATTTGTGGATGCAATTTGGGGAAGATTCTTCTCTTGGGAATTTTTCTTGGGTTCTCCTTGGTTCGTTAGAGGAACTATTTGCTTAATGGAATGTGCCCTCTCTTAACCCTACAATTCACATATTGTGGTCTCTTTCTCTCCCTCATATTGTATGGGGAATGTGAAAAGAATGAAATAACAAAGTATTCAAGAACAAGGAGGATCTGGAGAATGTGATGTTTGAAAGAATTTTTAGATTAATTATGAAGAATATGAACAACATACCTGCTAATGAGAGAAAAACAAAGATAGTTGTTTGTTCTTGGTATGATTTTAAGATGGCGAGAGATTGGAATATCAAAGGGGATATTACAAAGGAAGCTAGACAAGGGAAAATGGATCATGAAGTTGTTACTTGGGCCCATCCCCCCAAGGGATGGATAAAAGCTAATTTTGATGGGACGACCAAGGGTAACTCGGGGCTAGCTGGGAGTGGGGGAGTGTTAAGAGATCATTATGGCAACATTATTTCAGTGGTGGCATACCCCTTGGGCTCTCAGTCCAATCACTTATCTGAAGCCATAGGAGCATTCCAAGTCATTGACCTTGCTAGTAAATTGAATTTTAAAAATATATGGATTGAGAGGGATTCAAAAAATATTATTTAATGCCTTCCAGGTAAGTCCTCCCCCTCATGGACCATCAAAAATTGGATCGACGAAGCTAAATCTCTCATTAGAAACTTTGAGAATGTAAGAATCTCACATGTGTTTAGGGAAGAAAACATGGTCGTTGACTATTTTTCCAATGAAGGAGCAAAGCTCTCTAGACGATGGGCATGGAATGATGAATCAATGATGAACAGTTAGTACCAAACTGGTACTAAGAGGGGGGGGGGTGAATCAGTATTGACAAAAACACTTTTCCTTGAACCATTTTGACTGAGAACATTGCACTTAACTGGCAAGCAATAACACCAGTCTAAACTAGATTACTATTGGTTAAACACAGTAAGAATGTGAAAGACATAAATTGGTAACTCTTAGCTTTCCACAAAATCTAGCATCTTATTTCCACTTTACCCATATGCATACACTAGTAATACATCAACATAAATTTATTGACTTACTGGTTCAACATGCTTTACCGCTTGATAGAGAATAACAAATCATCACATGAAAAGCATCACACATAACACACATATTTTTCATGTGGAAACCCAACTAGGAAAAACCACAGTGGGAATGAATACCCACAAGTTGTTCTTTGAACCCTTTTGAAGTCCGCTCTGTTAGGAGCCTAGTCTGGTTAAAGACTTTACAATAGGTTCTGTTAGGAATTGATCCTACTAGGGATCATCTGGTTAAGGGTTAAACCCTGTTAAAGGTTACCTTGTTAGAGGATGTTAAGAACTCAATGATTTTGAGTCACCCTGTTAAAGGATTTACAGCAAGCCGGTTAAAGCTACCCTGTTAAGGGATTTTCCAACTATTGAAGTGGTTAGAGGTCAACAGGTATTACAATGATCTGGTAACAACACTTCAATGCCAATGCAGATCCGCTTTCATTCCTTTTGCTATCACACTCTGCAGGTATCTATTCTCTTATCTGGTTTGGCAAGAATCATGTATCACTGCACTAGGATACACACACAACATTTTCCAACAACCTCAACATGAAAAACAACATCGACCTTATAAAAAATAGATAGGTCAGTAGCATAAACCCTAGACCCTAAACTTTTTAGTTTAATAAATTCAGTCGGTTCAATCCTAACCATTGAACATATTGCATTGATTACAACGGTCTTGAATAGATCTCAAGATGTTCTCCAATGTTTGTTCTTCATCACTTCTTGGAGGCTGATAACCCATCACACGTTCTCCATCATTTATAGACTTCGCACATTCTCGAGGTAGATAGGATCAATCTCCTTCATGCAAGATCCTTCATGCGCACAAGGTTGACATGGCAACACAATCTGTTCTTCATTACAATGCCAACTCATTACACGATGTCATTAGTTGAATCACATAGGCTTGGAATACTTCAACTGGAAACCCTAAAGCTAAGACTACCAACCGGTAGTCATACATTCCATATACCAGTTCACATTCCAACATACTGGTTCACTTGGACAGACATACCGCTTCACTTTTTCACATATACCGGTTCACAACATCATACCCATTCTCTTGCAAGTTGCTTACTTCAATATATCGGTTCACTCTTTAGCATATTGGCATCAATGATGACATACAATATCATCATGTCATCATACTCTACAGATATGCCAACAATCTCCCCCTTTGGCATTGATGGAAATATACAAAGATATCTCTCCGCTTCACATCTTCTCCCCCAACACTGCATATATCTTCTCCCCCTTTGACAACAATGCCAAAGTGGAGGCATATACATCCATGTTCTACTATGCTGCTCACCCGAAGGAGTAGTATCCTTCAACACACCAATCCTGGAAAAGATATATCAATGTAAGTCCTGACTGATGTGGAGCACACACCTTTAGTTCACCTCTTGAAGGGGCAGCACCCCTAATTTACTTTTTAAATAGGTAAAGGTAGCCTTCAGTAGAGGCTTGGTGAATATGTCTGTTAACTGCTCCTTATTGGAAACATGTTCGAGTAGAACTTCTTTGTTCTGAACCTTCTCCCTCAAGAAATGATACTTGAGCTTGAATTGCTTGGTTCTAGCATGTAAAACCAGATTCTTGGAGATGTTAATTGCACTTGTGTTGTCACAAAATATACTTACCAGTTCTGATACAGGAACTTTGAAGCCATTTAATACATGCTTCATCCAAATTGTCTAGGTGCAGTTCATAAATGCTGCAACATACTCCACTTCTACTGTAGACTAAGAGATACAGCTCTGCTTCTTACTCATCCATGAGACTAGTCTACCACCAAGAAAGAATGCACCCCCGGTTGTGCTCTTCCGGTCATCCACATTACTAGCCTAGTCAGCATCTGTAAACACTTTCAAGTTGAAATCATTACTGTATGGGTACCATAATCCATAGTCAATAGTTCCCTTCAGATATCTCAGAATCCACTTGACTGCTACCAAGTGAGATTCTCTTGGGCTTTTTTAGATCTGTGCAGTAATGCCCACTGCATGTGCAATGTCCGGTCTGCTATGTACTACATAGTGCAATTTACCAATCATTGATCGGTATTCCTTCTCATTTACCAACCCTTAGTCATCCTCTTTTGATAATTTACAACCGGTCACCATCGGTGTACCAATCAGTCTACTGTCTTCCATGCCAAAGGTCTTCAAAACCTCTTTGACATATTTGGACTAAGTGATAAAGGTTCCATCTTTCATTTGTTGAATTTGTAGTCCAATGAAGAACTTAATCTCCCCTATAAGTGACATCTCAAATTCCTTTTTCATCTCATCTGCAAAATCATGACTCATCTTGTCATCTCCTCCAAAAATTATGTCATCTACAAATACTTCACAGATTAGAATCTAATCTCCTTCTGACTTTAGGTAGATATTACTATCCTCACTTGTTCTCTCAAATCCAATCTTCACAAGATGGGAGTGCAAGCATTCATACCATGCTCTAGGTGCCTTCTTTAGTCCATACAAGGCTTTATGTAGCCTACACACCATGTCACTATCTTCTGATAGGGAAAACCCATATGGTTGCTCTATATACACCTCCTCTTCTAGTATTCCATTCAAGAATGCAGATTTTACATCCATTTGATATACTTTGAATCCCTTGAATGCTACATATGCAAGAAGCATACGAACTCCTTCCAATTTGGCTACTGGAGCAAAGGTTTCTCCATAGTCTTCTCCTTCTTCTTGAGCATATCCTTTGCACACCAGTCTGGCTTTGTTTCTTACCACTATGCCATCTTCATTCAACTTATTTCTGAAAACCCATTTGGTGTCTATGACATTTTTATGCTCAGGTCTGGGTACTAGAGACTATGTACCATTCTTTTCTATCTGGTCAAGTTCCTCTTCCATTGCCTTGATCGAGTCTTCATCTTTATGTGCCTCTCTGAATGTTTTAGACTCAAATTCAGAGATCATGCAAGAATTTTCTCTGACCTTTCTTCTTGTCAGAATTCCTACATCCTTGTCTCCTATGATCTACTTTGGATCATGATTTAGCTTTACATACCTAGGAATGATCTTAGTTGTTTCCTCTTTCTTTTCTTCTTCATCCTCATCTTCATTAGCATCAACATCTACCGGTGTAGGAATAGTGTTACTCGTGCTAGGTTGTTTTGCAACCGATTCTCAGAAGGTTACTACCAGTTCATCTCCTACTTGCTCACTGTTGGTTTCCTTAGATTTGTCAGAGGTTTCATCAACTCTAACATTGATGCTTTCAACAATTCTCTGAGTCCTATTGTTGAAACATTTGAGAGTTTTTCTCTTTGTGGAATACCCTAGGAATATTCCCTCATCACATTTAGCATCAAACTTGCTCTGATGTTCACTCCTCTTGATATAACATTTGCTACCAAACACTCTAAAGTAGCTTACCACTGGTGTCTTACCTATCCAATACTCATAAGGTGTTTTATCCTTACCCTTTTTTATGAGTACCCGGTTCATTGTGTAGACTGCAGTTCTCACTACTTCTCTCCAAAAAGTGTGAGCAACTTTTCCTTGGATCAACATTGTTCTAGCTGCTTCAACTACAGTGTGATTGTTTCTCTCTACTAGGCCATTCTACTATGGAGTCTGGGGGGCAGATAGTTTCCTCTTGATGCCGTTCTCTTCAGAGTACTTATTGAATTCACCAGAAGTGAATTCTCCTCCTTGATCAGTTCTCAGGCACTTAATCCTCTTACCACTTTCTCTTTCTACCAGTGCTCTGAAGGCTTTGAAATTTCCAAAGGCTTCAGACTTGTCCTTCAAGAATGTGACCCACATCATTCTTGAGAAATCATTAGTAAGAATCATAAAATACCTATCTCCCTACACACTCCTAGTTTTCATAGGACCACACAAATCAGTATGCACAAGATCAAGTAAATTGTCTACAGTGAAAGGTTTACCTTTGAATGTTGAGGAAGACATTTTCCCTAGTTGACACCCTCTACACAAAGGATTCTCCGGTTTTCTCAGCATAGGCAATCCTCTAACTGCCTTGATCTTACTGGCCTTCATAATATTATCAAAGTTTACATGGTAGAGTCTCCTATGCCATATCAAGCTATCCTCAAACTTAGCCATTAGACATGTACTGACATCAACATTCAGCTGAAATAGGTTACCTTTGGTCTGCATACTGGTAGCCATCAGTTCACCATTCTTTCCTTTGATTTTGTACACTCTATTTTTGAATTCCAGAGTGAGTCCATTATCATTTAGTTGAGCAGCACTCAAAAGGTTGTGTCTAAGACCTTCTACCCAATACACATTGTTAGTACTGCTTCTTCCATTCAGAGAGATGGACCCTCTGCCTTTTACCATACATGGTGCATCATTACCGAAATGAACCACACCACCATCATACTCTTCCAGAGATAGAAACTTACTCTAGTCACTAGTCATATGGTGAGAACAACCACTATCAATAATCCACTCATTGGAATTATCAAAGCAGGAGACAAGAGCCTTCTTGTCTGACACATCTTCCTTGACTACTACAAACACAATATCTTCACTTTCTTCATCTTCTGATTCCTCATTAGTGACACCTTCATCAACTACTACAAAATAGTTTCTCCAGTTTCCTTCTTTGAACTTCTTGAACCTCTTCGGTTTGTCCTTGTTATCACCATTAGGGTAGTTTACAACAATGTGTCATATCTGGTTACAAGAAAAACATTTCAAAGGAAGCTTACCTCTGTATTTACTGGTTCCCTTGGGAAGTCTCTTGGCAAGAAGATATTCAAATTCCATCAGGATCTCCTCATCATCCATTTCTCTACTTTGTCTTGGTTCACCACTGGTACTAGCTTCTTTGCCTTTTCTAGATGGTGTAGCAGATGCTCTGAAGGTTGATTCAATCTTCTGAATACTGCCATCATAATTATTTAGCTCATTAGCTGTTAACTTTGCAATGACGGAGTCCAGGGATACCTTTGTCTTATCTATAGACTTGAACTCCTGAATAGCAACAACCCTTATTGCATAGACCAGTAATAAGGATTTCAAAACTTTGCTAACAATAGTGGAATCTTCCATTTTACCACCTGCACTCTTGATATCTCCAACAACAATTTTGATTCTTATTCCATATTATTGAATGGTCTCTCCTTCAACCATCTGCATGTCTTCAAACTTTCCTCTAAGGCTTTCTTCCTTAGCTTGTTTCACATACTCATCACCGCCATAGATATTCTCAAGGGCATCCCATACTTCTTTGGGATTCTCTTTATCCTAAACATCAATAAACTGAATGTCAGATAAACTGTTGATTAGGGCTTCCATGACTTGCCCATTCTCCTAAATCTCTCTCTTTTGATCATCGGTGAGAGTACCGGTAGGGATAACATAAGCATTCTCAACATAGCTCCAGTGTTGAGCACCCATGCTTCTGATGTATATCTTCATTCTGTCCTTCCATATTTTAAAGTTGTCTCTGTTGAACTTTGGACCTTCCCTCTTCATCGTTAGAGTAGGATCTTTACCTCAAGCGGTTAAGCTTACAACACAGAGGACCTGGAAGATGCTCTGATACCAATTGATGAATCAATGATGAACAGTTAGTACCAAACCGGTACTGAGAGGAGGGGGGTGAATCAGTACTAAAAAAAACACTTTTCCTTGAACTGGTTTGATTGAGAACATTGCACTTAACTAGCAAGCAATAACATCGGTCCAAACCAGATTACTACCAGTTAAACATAGTAAGAATGTGAAAGACATAAACCGGTAACTCTTAGCTTTCCACACAATCTAGCATCTTATTTCCACTTCACCCATATGCATACACTAGTAATACATAAAC
Organism: Cryptomeria japonica; assembly: GCF_030272615.1. Classification (NCBI taxonomy): domain Eukaryota; kingdom Viridiplantae; phylum Streptophyta; class Pinopsida; order Cupressales; family Cupressaceae; genus Cryptomeria; species Cryptomeria japonica. The sequence goes on along the minus strand of NC_081409.1, from coordinate 705,705,848 downwards.
AAAAATGTAAAGAATTACTGGTTCAACATGCTTTACCGCTTGTCAGAGAATAACAAAATCATCACATGAAAAGCATCACACATAACACACATATTTTTCACGTGGAAACCCAACTGGGAAAAGCCACGGTGGGAATGAATACCCACAAGATGTTCCTTGAACCCTTTTGAAGTTCACTCTATTAGGAGCCTAGTCTGGTTAAAGACTTTACAATAGGTTCTATAAGGAATCGATCCTGCTAGGGATCACCTGGTTAAGGGATGGCTAAAATACTCGGTTAAAGGTTAAACTCTGTTAAAGGTTACCTTGTTAGAGGATTTTAAGAACTCAATGATTTTGAGTCACCTTGTTAAAGGATTTACAGCAAGCCGGTTAAAGCTACCCTGTTAAGGGATTTTCCAACTATTGAAGTGGTTAGAGGTCAACAGTTATTACAATGATCTGGTAACAACACTTCAATGCCAATGCAGATCTGCTTTAGTTCCTTCCTTCCGCAATCACACTCTGCAGGTATCTATTCTCTTATTTGGTTTGGCAAGAATCACGTATCACTACACTAGGATACACACACAACATTTACCAACAACCTCGACATGAAAAACAACATCGACCTTATAGGAAATAGATAGGTCAGTAGCATAAACCCTAGACCCCAAACTTTTTAGGTTAAGCAATTTAGTCAGTTCAATCCTAACCATTGAACATATTGCATTGATTACAATAGTCTTGAACAGATCTCAAGATGTTCTCCAACATTTGTTCTTCACTGCTTCTTGGAGGCTGATAACCCATCACACATTCTCCACCACTTACAGAGACTTCACACATTCCCGAGGTAGATAAGATCAATCTCCTTCATGCAAGATCCTTCACGTGCACAAGGCTGACATGGCAACACAATCTGTTCTTCATTACAATGCTAACTCATTACATGATGTCATCAGTTGAATCACACAGGCTTGGAATACTTCAACCAGAAACCCTGAAGCTAAGACTACCAACCGGTAGTCATACATTCCATATACCAGTTCACATTCCAACATACCAGTTCACTTGGACAGACATACCGCTTCACTTTTTCACATATATCGGTTCACAATGTCATACCAGTTCTCTTGCAAGTTGCTTACTTCAATATATCGGTTCACTCTTCAGCATATTGGCATCAATGACAACATACACTATCATCATGTCATCATACTCTGCACATATGCCAACATGGAAATGCTACAAGGATCTAGAAGTGGGAGTGAAATCCTTAATAAGATATGATGTTATTCATGGAAAATTTTCCATTTCAAAAAATTATTAAGAGGATTAGTGAAAGGTACTGTTTCATTCATTACATTGTCGATGCCATTATTACCCCTTCTATCCACGTGAAATGGCATGTTTTGTGGGTGCCAAGGATTTGTTGTAAATGAGTTGCCAAGATAATATACTCTACAAGTGAGAAGAAAGAAACCTCCAAAAAAATGGGGGGGGGGGGGGAATAGGAAAAGGGTGGAGCCAAAAAGTTGTGAAAAGCACTAGAAAAACCAAAAGGTTTGGAATTAGATTGTCAAAGGGGGGCTTAAACCTTTCCTGGAAAAGCTTCATGGCACTAACCCTGACATTGTGAGGTATTTCATCAAAAAATGGAAGGAGGAAGGCATCATTCTATTTGGAAGAAAAGTGATTATCAATGAGGGTCACATTGGAGAAGTTACGTGCCACTCTACTGAAGGTAAAAAATTATTCCATGATAGGAAGAGATCTGACGAAGCGGTTATGAAATTCCCTAAATCAGAGGAGGAGAGGGAAGCACTGGTAAAGGTTTCAAACAACTACTTTGAGGCCAACACCATAAAAAATCTCTGGAGGGAGGTTCTTAAAGTGGTGATGGAATATATAACCATGGACGAGAGATTCACAAGGGTGTATGGCTACCACTTCGTCCTTCTCAACCACTTTAGGTACAAGGTCAGGTTTTTTTTTCCCCATTATATGTTGTTTTCTCTTAAATACTATATTATGGAACAACATAAGAGTCCTAGGAGTGCCCTTGTGTTGCATGTTGGTCTTATCCAGCTCATTCATGAGTACTTTGCTAGTCTTCTTGCATCGTCTAATCCCATTATGCCCCCAGACTTAGATAGGCATGACACTAAAATAAGTATGTCTGAGGGAAATTCTGATGGGGATTTGGATTGGGAAGAGGAAATTTCTCCTCCCCTTAAAAAGATGCCTAAAAAATCCCCTTTAGGCAAGCCTTCATGTAAACTAGAAACCTCTGCGAAAACCTTCTCCATAGCTAAAAAGAAAATGAAAGCTTCCTCAAAGAAAAAGTTGGTGTCTTACTCTAAGGATTCTTTGGGTGACCCTTTTGATATTTCTTATTCCCCTGAAGATTTGCTTTCTTCCCACCCTGCCATTGATAGAGAGAACAAGCCAAGATTTCTAAAAGACCTCAAAGCGGATGAACATTACTTTAAATTCAACAAGGAATATCTTGATGATGTGTTGGTTGTTGCAAGGAATAGTGCAGTGGACCTTTTTAGGGTTTTTAAATGGGCCTTTCATGAAATCAAATACCTTGGCCTAAAGAACAAGGCAACTGCTAGTAAATTGGAGGAGTTGGTTGATAAAGTGCAGCCCCAAAAAACTGAAGGGACAATCTGGACTATGGAGGAAAAGCTATCCATGGTAGAGTATCTACAAAGAACAGTGGAGCTTATTGATAAAATGAATAATGAAAATGAGAAGAAAACCTTGTAGCTTGAGGGGGAAGTTAGCAAAATCAAGGAAACCTTGAATGCAATAATGAAACAAAGTCATGAGATCATCAAAAATTTTGCGGCCATGATGAACATGATGGTGGATAAACTAGAAAAATTCTAGTAAGGCACCCTGATTGTGGACCTTGATGCTGATAGAGAAAATGGCCAGAAAGAGGAGTCTTGCCTGTCCAAGAGAACCAGAGCCAATCTGAAGAGAAAGGCAGAGTCCTCTAATTAGAAGCTTCAGAAACTAAAAAAATTGGCCCAAGAGATGAATACTCTGGAGAATGAGATAGCTGAGACTATTAAGCGTTTAGATTAATGCTTTTTTGGTTTTAGTTCTTGTTGTCTTTTTGTCTAGTCTGTTGTCTTTTTGTCAGTTTGACAACTTTTTTGCATTGGTGAACTTAGGTAGTTTATTTTAATTTTTGTCTGTATCTTGGTGGTTTTGGGTCCCTATAAAACTTGCTTTTTCCCTAATAAAAAACTATCATCAACAATACCATCTAAGATGGAAATATAGTCATAAGTAACCATTTAAGCATCAACCATATGTCTTCCGAATTTGGTGGGAAGGGTATCATGTTTATCCTTCTATCAAAAGGATAAGGACAAATGTCCTCCAAAGAATACCTCATCGTAGACCCTTGTTGCATATCCTACATTTATCATTGGAGTGCTTGGAGTTGTTGGGTGATGTGGGCCAAGGGAGTATTTTCTTCATTGGACCTTCAATGATAGGCATCCCCTTGTTCACTAACATTGTCATAATTACTTGTATTATCTTGGTTGTAGGTGTTGATTTGATCATGTGTGTCCTCTCCTCTCAAATGCTCTTGATTCTGAGTATTATAAGTGTAGATCCCGATCCTTGTCCTTGGGAACCTTTCATTGGTATTCCTCAAACATTCCATATCATAGTCCTCAAGAATCCTGACTCCTTTACTATTTAGCATGAGGAGGTATTTTTGTTTATGTTCTTCTATAAGCCTTTCCATGAGCTTTTGGAAGGTGATGCTTTGTTGGCATTGTTGGACGAGTTCCTCGGTGATCTCCTCTTCCTCCATATTTGTGTATCAGTCAAAAGGGTTGGACTCCCTGTGAATCATGCTTGATTTCAGTTGTGGATCCAATTCCTTGCCTTTTTGAGATCAAGTGCCAACAGACATCAATATATTTCTATAGTAATGAATCCCTCCTCTTCTATTGGGGTTCTTGGTGGTTTGGGTCATAGTTGATGCAAAATTTTGGAAAGAAGGCAGGATTAATTTTTCCCCCTTTGTTAAGATGTTGGTTAAATGATTCCTTTTGAGTATAGGCCCTACTTCTCAAAGGCTCTTCATCAAATTCGTTAGATTTTCCTTGAAGGTATAATCACATATGACACAAGAAGATATAGTGTGACACAAAGAGTTGACGATTGATGTAGAGAAACTTTCTCCTCTTGATAAGCTCCTTAGGACTATGTTGTCTCTTCTTCAACTTAGTCTTTTGATGAAGACTTCTTCTCAAAATATGTGGAGTGGTCATACAAATGATCAAAAAGTTGATATGGTTGGTTGATGTGGATACTTCATTTTGATACTCAAGCTTACTAAGTCGAATAGAGGGTTTGTTCGATAGGCCCCTATGACAAAGCACATCAAATGATATGGATAAAGTCTCCTGATATGGAAACTTGATTTGATTAACTTGAATACCTAGCTAAGTATTATTGTTGAGATAGTTGGATGATAACTCTTGATCACTTGGTTTGATACTCCCATAATTCTGTTGGATGAAAGTCTTGCCTAAGATAGTTGAAAAGTTGATAGCCACCTCCAAGGTGCTTTGTTGGATTTGAAAATCTCTTCCACTTATGATCTCTCTTTGTTTTGAACTGATTTTTGGGTTTGATTGTTGGATATTTTTGCAATATATTTTAGCATTTATGATAAGAATACATAGCACACATGAAGACAATGGTCATTCTAATGCTAAACATTGAGTGTATGTTCTTTTGAGGATGTGTTCAAATCCTCGATGTTTTCACATGTTTGGATACAAATAAGACACACCAAGTAGACTCTTTATTCAAGGGTCATTGACAATATCATAGCCCACACTTGATACTCCTTCATCTCAAATAGCCTTGTCACCCCCTAGAGGGTGCCTATTTTTTTGTCTTTGTCCAGAAATTAACCCAAAGATAATTGCTCCTCAATTGAGTAGTTATCTTGGGAGATGTATGGTAAGTAATCTTGGGGGCAGATTCTTCCCCACCCTTGCACTATGATATTGCCAATGTATGGCAACTGAAGACCATCTTAAAGTTTCTACTTCTATGGTTCGTAGTAAGGATTCCATTTAGCATGGAAAATGATAAACTCAATTAAGAGGCTTCCCAACCTTTAGAATAAATGCTTTTCACATCACAAGGATACTAGGGGAAGGCTATCAAATACACACTTCCATTGGAGAGGATTTTCATCAACCTCCACATTTGATTGTAGTGGGTTGGTAAACTTGGCAATAAAGTTGTTGCCCACTTGGGTTGTACCCTTCTCACTAGCCCCCTAAAGGCTTCGAGAAGACAGGCCTTCTAAAGGTTCTAAATGCCTGAGAGTAAATAAAGCATGAAAAGAATGGGTTTGGCTTTTTGGTCAACCAATAAAGGGGAGAGCATATACCTACCACTCAAGATAAAGCATACAATGTTCTTTTTAGCCTTCAAAGCAATGATTTTCTAAGTCCTAATTGGAGATGTTGCTCCAATCAAATATGGTGTTTATTTTAGTCCCACATAGCAATGATTTTCTAAACTAGGAATTGGAAATCCTGATCAACAAAATGAAAATCGTTGCAATAAAGTAAATTGCTTTGCTAAAAGGACAATTTGATTGTTCTTTTTAACTTGCAAATAAAGATGTTGATTGTGAATTTTACCTTTGCAAGAAATAAAAGATTTCTTTTTAAGCCCAAATGAAAGATTGTGTTTTTGTTTCTAACTTGCAAGAAAATGAAGGTTTGATTTTGTGATTCTTTTTAGCCCTTGCAAGTGATGTTCTTTTTAAGCCCAAAAATTGAAGTGTGATTTATTTTAAGAGCACCAAATGAAGTGTGTGTTGGCATGATGATGATTGTAATATGTTGTCATTGATGAAACACTCTCACACACATATGATTACATTGTCTACTAGTGTAACTTCAACTGTTTACACTGTCAACCGGTATTCTTAGTGGTTATCTCTAATCGGTACTTTGTGTCAACTGGTATGTGCATGCAAAACAACCTATGGTTATGATAATTCGACATCAAGATGAAAATCAAGATGAGGATCAAGATGGAGATCAAGTGGAGATCATGAGAGAAGATTCAAGGATAATGGTTTAATATTTAACTCAAACTAGTATTGATTGTTCCAACCGGTATTTGGTGATTTTATGATGAGTTACCATAGATTGTGATGAGTTATTCCATTGCCAAAATTTTGGTGGTAATTTTTGTGATTAGTTACGATCACTTGACTAGATACACTGCACCTAGGAAATTGTGCTATGATTTCCTTAGGCTGACATGAAATTTGAATGTCTATATAATGACATCTTAGTAAATCATTTGAGAATGGAATATGATGTTGGTATGCATGTAGAGCGAAATATTTTCATGTTGAAGAGAAATAAGTGTTAAGATGAAGAGTGTGTTGTATAGCAGTGTTGAGATTGTTTAGAATGATCTAATCAAGCAAGTATTGTGCTACTTAGAATAGATCAAACCAATCTTGTTGTTTTCTAACAATTATAGTAGAATAAAATCCCCTAATTGGGTAAGCTCTAACAAGCTTCAATATATAAATCCTCTAATAGGGTGATCCATTAACTTGGGTTCTTAAATCCTCTAGAGGGGTTACTCCTAACAGGGTACTACCTTTAAAAGGGTATGAGCTTCTAATCAAGCTTTGAGATCTTTAACTAGATTCCCTCTTAGCAGAGCACTTTGTAGACCTTAATCGGCCAATTATCTATTACTGCAGATAGTTAACTTGTGAGTTCCATCTCACTGTGGTTTTTACCTATTTGGGTTTTCCATGTATAAACATTTGTGTTATATGGTGGATGTGTTACTTATTGTGAATGCTATTATATCATTGTGGATTATATGCATTTTAGTTCAAAGCTTTGTTAAGTTCATCTACCGGTTACTAGCTGAAGTAGTTTCATTTTTGGTGTCATTGATTCCCCCCCCCTCCCCCCCCTCTCAATGCTTTTCAAGTCCATCAATGTGAAGTTCTTTTTACCAAAATGGAAATGTTAGTTCTTTTTATCCAAGTTTGGAAAAAAGATGGAAAGAAAACAAAATCCTATTTTAAACTCCTCTAACCTGCAAGAATTTGTTAGAAACCTGCAAAAAGAGAGTTAGTGAAAATCTTAATCACTAGGTGGGCTAGACAAGCGTAATTTTCAATGCGGATTACAATTTTATGCCTCTTTTACAAATGTGCTAAAATAGAAGACTAATGCGCTAAGTTGTACTACATATGCGCTAGAAGAATAGACAAACACACTAAGAGACTATGTGAATGTGCTACATTGTCAAAGACCAAAAAAAACATAGACAGACAAACGCGCTAAAACATGCATTGTATGCACTACTTTGTACTACAAATGCACTAGAAGAATGGATAGATGAGCTAAAACAGTCGATAGCACTAGAACAGAGAGAAAACACACTAAAGTGTACAACATATGTGCTAAAAGAGTTCAAACTTTTGGGTCAGACTTGCGCAAAAATGCTAAAATTTTAATAAAATTGGGGGTCTAGCTCCATGGTGGGTGCCAAAAATGTATGCTCAGATATTTGCACCTGCACAAGAGACACAAACAAGACAATCATACCAATGGGAAATTGCATTAGAGATCAAAATCGACAAACCATGTTAGTCAATCTAAACCTCTCAAAATCATCTCATTGTCCTCTATCTCCAAGGATCTTCAAGATTCAAGGTGGCCCTCACTTGGAAGAGCACTTGATTTTTAAGATGACAACCTAAAGAATGAGATTTGAAGGATGAACTGGAATCTAAATGGATACAAATAAGATCCTAGTTGATTAGATGATCAAAACTATTGATATGAAGATGATATGCAAAATGGAGGTGTGTTTCTAAATTGAAAGATTAAGTGATCTAATTAAGCTATGATGAAGATGAAAATTCTGTAAAAATGATATGAAACTTAGCTAATGAGTAATCTAGCACATGATATCATCTAAACATGATGCAATTAGGATGGCCTAAATGCTTGGGAGAGGCACAATGAGAGCTCCTTGATAACCTGCAAAAATAACTATAATAAGGATGCATAAAGTGGATTGGATGGATCCTAAGATTGAAGAAATGGTCTCTATTTATAGATAAAATAGAGAAATGGATGGTTGAGATTGAGAAATATCAACAAGGGCTAGGATTGAAAGTTATCAATTCATGGGAGGAATTCAATCCAATCCCAAGTTGACAAATGTCATCTTGAGATGGCTTGAGAGGATGCTAAGCAAGCATTAGGGATACCATCAAGGGCTGACATCATTGGATAATTCCATTATCCAAGGGAGCATGCTATTGTTCAAGAGGTAAACTCTTGTGCAAAGTTGAGGGATGTCCAAAGGGAAAACCATCATGGGCTAGGACGATGTCTTGTAAGAGGCATGAAATGCTCTTTGAAAACTTTGGAGGTTAACTTGTTGAAAGTTATATAACCTTACAAGTTTGGAAGACTCAGCAAGTTAACTTGTTGGAGAAGATAAAGTCTTCAACACATTTAGAAGACTTTCTTTGAAATTTGGAGAAGTGACCCCCCCAAATTTAGGGATGTGGCATGATTAGAAGAATTAGGCTAATTAATGAGGGGTTAGGGAGGTACTAGAATAATGTTAGCATGCTAACAAAAAATGTAGGAGAATGCAAGTGGAGGAAAATAGGCATTTTAGATAAAATAAAAAGATTTTTTTAACCAAAAGGGATGCAACTTGCATTCGTAGGATTTTGCAAGTGGGGAGGACTATTCACAAATAAATAATGATTTATTTAAATGCAAACGGATTTTTAATCAAATGTAAATTCAATTAAAAGGGGAAAGGGGTTTTAATTAAATAAATTAGATTTATTCAATTAAATGGCTAAAGGGGATTTAATAAAACCTTAGTTTAATTAGTGCAAGTTTTAGGTGTCTACAATTTTTATAAGGGTTGATGTACTAACCTATGTTGCAGCTGTCAAAGTTGGAGGGTAAGTAGATGTAGTGGCCTTTCGCGACACACTTCTTAGGATGGTTATATTATTTGCTTGTTAATTTTATATTATTGATTTTCTGTGGTGATGTTAGGTTTATGCTAGCTATTCATTAATTAGATGATTATGGTTCATGTTTACTAACTATGATGTTTATCATGAGCTAGCCCTAGTATGATGAGCATATTTTATACTGATGTGTGAGTAGACTAGTTAACCGATGCGTATTTGATTGTTGATTAGGGTGAAGGGAACAATATCATATTTCTCACTTGTGAGAGCCATATGATGTTGCGATTTCCTTTCACTACATCTGAGTGTTATGTATATATGCATATAGACGGTTGGTTTCATGCAGGATGCAGGTACTAGACATCGACTCCACATGGCTATACAGGTGTAAGTGTGTCTTTACTCCCAGTGGTAGTTGTTCGGAGGTGGCATCAAGGCCCTTATCACATCCAAAACCTATCCTATAGCCTAATTCAGTTTGTGTGGTTTAGGTCTTGAGTTGTCCTTAGGCCTTGTGTGATCTTGTGTTGAATATTATTTTGGTTAAGTTATGTTATTCATTGTTTTATATGTGGCATTTAATGTTTGGTTTATGTCGATCATAAGGCAATTAATTTGTGTGTACATCTATACAAATATCCTACATGTATAGGCAATATGAATATGCATATAATTGAATATGTAAACTAGAAGTTTAGGAGATTTAATTATTTCACATTTCTTTATTATGGATTGTGTTTGACAATTATTTATTATTCCTAACCTAAGGAATTGTATGATTTGTTATTATTTTGTATTTAATAATTGAGTTTAATATTATATATATATATATATTTATATCATAGTTTGTCAGATAAAATCATTTATATATGATTGTTATATTAGTTATATTATTAAAATATTATTGTTAATGTTGACATTAGTATTACATGATTATACCATTATGATATTATGTCTTTGTATTATAGTATGGTTATTAATATTATTAATTATATAAAAATATTATATGATTATTATTATTATTATATTTATAAATTAATTGTGTGAGAGAGATATTGATTTTATTTATATATATATATATATATATATATATATATATTCATTTTGGAAATGAATTTAGTGTTGGAGTTCTGTGCGATGAAAAATGTGTGTGCTAAACTAAGGGCTAAAAAGAAAGCCAATTAATCAAACAAACACAAGAGATCATACACCTCAAGATTATAATGATAAAATGAAAACATAATTCAAATGAAATAGAAAATGCAAACCAAAATCTAGCTTAGATTTGATAGTTCCTTGATTTTTATGTATGCTCGATGGCATCTTCGAGTGTTTGATATTGATGCAATGATAAATGGATTGATGGATGAAAAATGATAATGGATAGGTTGAGTGATAATTCTAGCAGAGTAATAGTATGATGTATGAAAAGTGGATTAGAGAGGGTTTGGTCTAAAAATGGAGGTATTAAATAGGCAAGATGAAGAAGGGAAGGGGAGGTGAAGAGGAGACACTTGTCCTTCAAAAAAGGACAAGTGGCTCAACTAGATGGAAAAGGAACGACATTTGTCCATGAGTCCACATGTCTATTTTGGTAAAATCAACCCAAAAATAGGAAGGGTGACATGTGTCCCTAAGGGCACATGTCCGTTTTGGGAAAATCCACCAAAAATAGGATAGAGTGACATGTGTCCCTAATGAGGCATGTCTATTTTGGGAAAGGCCACCCAAAATAGGATATTTTCCCCAAAATAAGGAATTGGTTACGATATGCACACATGTATGGGAGGTTAGAAGGGATAGGATAAGGTTGGTTAGGATAGGATAGGGTTGGTTAGGATAGGATTGGAAAGAGGTTAGGGAGAAAAGTGGTTAAAATGTAGGAGCCATGTGCTCAAATAAGATTTGAGTCTAATTAATTAATTTAATTAATTAATTCATGGGGGTTTTGAGAAAAGGGACATTTAATTAATTAAAGGTAATTAGTCAAATGAGATGGCAAAAAGGGGATTAATTAACTAGGTTAATTAATTAGGAGGAAACGGGTTGGGGAATTAATTAATTAGATAAAATGGGTTGTGGAATTAATTAATTAGGAAATAATTAATTAGAAGAAAAGGATTTAAATTTGATTAAATTAATTAACCAAATTTAGGTGTCTACAAGTTCAAATGCTAATTTATATTTTCTTTTCGAGTGGAGTGGGGTTTCTTATGGCAGGATGCCTTTCTCATTCATGAATGTGGGAGGAAATAGTTTTGAGAGTGTTTAGTTGTTTTAGGATTTTTTTTGGGGGGGGAGGGGATTTTGGGGAGGAAGTTTTGTGGGTGGTTTAAAAAAAAAATTAGAGAGTGGTATTCAAGGTTGGAGAGTGGGTTTGATAATTGAAAGGTGGTTTTGATAATTTGAGAGTGGTATTTGAATATTTGTGAGTGGTTTTGTGTGGGCTTTGTTGGTTTGGATCTTGTTCTCAAATTTGTATATTTTGGACTTATTTTGAGCGATTGTTGGTGATTGCCTAGCATGCAAAGTCTTGGCATCTTGTTGGAGATTCTTTCTTCACAGGTTTTGCATCGAAGTGGTTTTGTTTCAACTCTTGTTTTCATACTTCGTTAACCAGGTTGGATTCTTAAAACCTTTGTTTTCAATTGAAAATATGAATTTTTTTATTGAAAAGAGTGTATTGTTGTGTGAATCTCTAGTTATTATTATTTTGTGATAAATCTGGAAGTGTATGCTATAATTGTTGCATTTGTTGTTTTGAAAAAAAAAATGGATTCTAAAATTTCTCTTGATTTTCTACAGAATTGAGTGCATAAACTTAATTGGTGGTTTCTTTTGATTTTTGGAGTGTATTTATGTGTTTTTTGAATGTATTTTTCCTTAAGTTCATGAGTTTTTTTATTGTGTCAATATCTAGTTTCATTCTTCAAAATTGGAGTTTTAGGTTGCACATATGAGGGGTTTTTTTCTATGGCAGATTTATATTTTTGTTTCATGTAACTTTATGGAAATACTTGGGTATGATCTAGTTTCTTTTTTGGAGTGTCTACCCTCAAATCTCAAATGGGTCTTTGTCTATTTTTGGTTTTGAGTCTCGGATTTTGTGAATTTGGCCTTTCCGGGAGCCTCTGATAGACTTGCGCTGAAAAAGAATCCAACCTTATAGCTGCCAATTAATATCATTACTTTGAGTATTATACTCAATTTAACTTTGTATTTTATCTTTGCTTATGTTGATGTAAAACTATAAGGATTACCAATACCACCTACAATACTTGCTTTATAGGTAATTATTAAACCAAATTAAACAACATATTCTACAATACAGTAATCACGTCCTCCTAGAAAGTAAATGATTAAATCTTACCAAATTAATAAAATTTCTAAAAAGTAAGAAGGAAACTTATTAATATTTAGAAAGCCACGTAAGTTCAAGTTTATTAATGTCTTTAAAAAGAATGAGCCTATTTATAAAAAAATAGTAAAAAAAGGGTTATTATCTTTACCTTTTTTATTGATATATATTTATATGCTAAGAAAAGTATAATTATATATATATACAACCATTGGTATGAAAATATGCTTTAAAAAAATAATAATAACAATTTAAATTTTAACCTATTGTGAGGTTTAGGTGGGAACCATCCAGAACTTCAATAAGAAAGGATTCTCATTTAATTAAATTTAGTTTTTTTATTTTAAGTTAAAAGTCAGGTAAGGTAAAATATTTGAAATAAACAAATTAAATAAGAATTAAGTTTAAATACTTAATAGTAAAAATTTAGTATATGTAGTAAATTATAGTTGTGTTTCAAATTATAAAGAGGTTTTATGTGGAATTAATTTCAATTTTAGTTTTTAATTGTGTCATGTAACCTTTGATATCATATGAGTTATATGTCATGTTTTATGTCTTTAGTGTTTTTGAGGGTCTAATCCTTATGTTGTGCAGAAGCCTCTAATGAGTCATGTCTTTGGGTTAAGCCAATGAAATATGATGTTTTAGGTTTGTGTATGTTTATTCCCATATGTTCTTATGAGTCACAGTAGATGTTGATTGTCAACCTAGGTCTAGTGGTGTGTGTGGGGCCTTATGTCATCTCCTAGCATGAGGGGTGGGCCTTATGTCATCTCCTAGCATGAGGGGTGGGCCTTATGTCATCTCCTAGCATGTGCTTAGTTCTAGCATGCAATACTGGATTCTTGGAAATATTTATTGCACTTGTGTTGTCACAAAATATACTCACTGGTTCAGATATAGGTACTTTGAAACCATCCAATACATGCTTCATCCAAATTGCTTGAGTGCAGTTCATAAATGCTGCCACATACGCTGCTTCAGCTATAGACTCAAAAGTATAGCTCTACATCTTACTCGTCCATGAGACTAGTCTTCCACCAAGAAAGAACGCTCCACCGGTTGTGCTCTTCCGGTCATCCACATTACCTACCCAATCTGCATCGACAAATACTTTGAGATTAAAATAACCATTGTATGGATACCACAATCCATAATCAACTGTCCCTTTCAGGTATCTAAGAATCCTCTTGACTACTACCAAGTGGGATTCTCTCAGACTTTTCTAAAAATGGGCCACAATGCCCACTGCATGAGCAATATCCAATTTGTTGTGTACCACAGAGTGCAGCTTACTAATCATTGACCGGTATTCCTTCTCATTTACCAATGCTGAATCATCTTCCTTAGTTAATTTGCAGTCGATCACCATCGATGTACCAACTAGTTTATTCTCCTCCATGCCAAAGGTCTTCAATACCTCTTTGACATACTTGGACTGGGTAATAAAGATACCCTCTTTCATCTACTGAATCTGTAGACCAATGAAGAAATTTATCTCTCCAATTAGAGACATCTCAAACTCTTTCTTCATTTCATCTGCAAATGCATGGCTCATTGCATCATCTCCTCCAAAGATTGTGTCATCTACATTTACACTTCACATATTAGAATCTAATCACCTTCAGATTTCAGATAGATGTTGTTATCCTCACTTATTCTCTGAAATCCTATCTTCACAAGATGAGAGTGTAACCCTTCATACCATGCCCTTGGTGCTTGTTTCAATCCATACAAGGCCTTGTGTAATCTATACACCATGTCACTATCTTCTGATAAGCAAACCCATCTGGTTACTCAATATACATTTCCTCTTCTAGGATTCCATTCAAGAATGCAAAATTCACATCCATCTGGTATACCTTGAATCTTTTAAATGCTGCAAATGCAAGTAGCATTCGAACACCTTCTAGTCTAGCCATTGGGGCAAAGGTTTCTCCATAGTCTTCTCCCTCTTCCTGAGCATATCCCTTGCATACAAGTCTTGCCTTGTTCCTTACAACTATGCCTTCTTCATTCAGCTTCTTCCTGAAGACCCATTAGGTACCTATGACATTCTTGTGTTCCGGTCTGGGTACCAAAGACCATGTTGCATTCTTTTCTATCTGGTCTAGCTCCTCTTCCATTGCCTTAATTTAGTCTTCATTTGTAAGTGCCTCTCTAGTAGTCTTAGGCTCGAATTCAAAAATCATGCAAGAGATTTCTTTCACCTTTCTTGTTCTGAGTATCCTTGCATATTTATCACCTATGATCTACTTAGGATCATGATTTAGTTTCACATATCTAGGAATGACTCTAGCTAGTTCTGCTTGCTTTTCCTCTTCTTCTTCTTCTCCATCTTCTTCTTCACCTACTATAGCTTCTACTGGTACAGGAACACTGAGATCTTTGCTTGTTTCTTTCTTAACCGGTTCCCAAAAGGCTACACACCCGGTTCATCTTCCACTTTCTTGTTGTTGGTTTCCTCAGGTTTCTCAGGGGATTCATCAACCCTAACATTGATGCTCTCAAAAATTCTCTGATTTCTATTGTTGTAGCATTTGAGAGCTTTGCTCTTAGTGGAATATCCCAAAAATATTCCTTCATCACATTTAGCATCAAAATTGCTCAGATGCTCACCTCTCTTGATGTAACACTCACTACCAAAGAATTTAAAATAACTCATAGTGGGAGTCTTCTCGGTCTAGTACTCATAAGAGGTTTTATCTTTACCTTTCTTGATGAGTACTCAGTTCATAGTATAGACTATAGTGCTCATTGCTTCTCTCCAAAAAGTGTGAGTAACCTTTCCTTGGATTAGCATTGTTCTGGTCATTTCAACTACAATTTTGTTATTCCTTTATGCTATGCCATTCTGTTGTGGTGTCCTAGGGGTAGATAGTTGCCTCTTGATATCGTTCTCTTCACAGTACTTGTTGAATTAATCAGAAGTGAATTCACCTCCTTGATCAGTTCTTAGGAATTTTATCCTTTGACCACTTTCCTTTTCTACCAATGCTCTAAAGACTTTGAACTTTCCAAATGCCTCAGACTTGTCTTTCAAGAATGTGACCCAAATCATTCTTGAGTTGTCATTAGTAAGAATCATGAAATACCTATCTCCTTGAATACTTCTAGTTTTCATTGGACCACATAGATCGGTGTGCACAAGATCAAGTAAGTTCTCTGCTGAAAAAGACTTACCTTTGAAAGTTGAGGAAGACATCCTCCCAAGTTGGCATTCTCTGCACAAAGAATTCTCTAGTTTGTTCAGTAAAGGCAATCCTCTTACTACCTTGATCTTACTCACCCTTACAATATTATCAAAATTCATATGACAAAGTCTCCTATGCTATTAGACTAATCTTGGCATTCAACTGAAACAAGTTACCTGTGGTCTACTTACCCGTGGCAATGAGTTCACCACTCTTTCCAATTATACTGCAGACTCCACTTTTGAACTCTAGAATGAGTCCTTTGTCATTTAGCTGAGCAAAACTCAAAAGGTTATTCTTAAGACCTTCTACCCAGTATACATCATCCACACTGCTCTTTCCATTCAGTGACATGGATTCTTTACCTTTCACCAAACATGGTACATCGTTGCCAAATCAGACAACACCTCCATCATATTCTTCTAGAGATAGAAATTTTCTTTGGTCACCAGTCATGTGGTGAGAACACCCACTATCAATAATCCACTCATTTGAGTTGTCAATGTGAGAGACAAGGTATTTCTTGTTAGACACTTCTTCCTTTATAGCTACAAACACTATATCCTCATTCTCTTCATCCTCATATTCTTTATCAGTAACACCTTCATCCATTGCAACAAGACAATTTCTCCTACCTCCTCCTTTATACTTTGTAAACCTCTTTGGTTTATCCTTATTGTCATTGTTAGGATAGTTAATAGCTATATGTCCTATCTTATTGTAGGAAAAACATTTTAAAGGAAGCTTACCCTTGTATTTTCTGGTGCCTTTTGGAAGTCTCTTGGCAAGAAGAGCTTCAAACTCCATCAGAATCTCTTCATCATCCATATCTCTACATTTCCTAGATTCATAACTGGTACTTACTTCTTTGCCTTTTCTAGTTGGTGCAATAGATGCTCTAAAGGTTGACTCAGTCTTTTGAACACTAGCATCATAGCTATTCAACTCATATGCAGTCAACTTTGCAATGATAGAGTCTAAGGATGCCTTGGTTTTGTCGATAGACCTTAGCTCCTGAATAGCAACAACTCTGATTGCATAGACCGGTAACAATGATCTCAAAACTTTACTAATAATGGTGACATCATTAATTGTTCCACCAGTGCTCTTGATATCTCCAACCACAGTCTTGATCCTTATGCCATATTGCTGAATAGTCTCTCCTTCAACCGTCCTCATATCTTCAAATTTTCCTCTAAGGCTCTCTTCCTTAGCTTGCTTGACATGCTCATCACCACCATAAATGGTTTCTAGAGTGTCCCATACATCCTTAGGATTGTCCTTATCTTGTACATCAATGAACTCAATATCAGATAGGTTGCTATTAAGGGCTTCCATGACTTATCCATTTTCTTGAATTTCTCTTTTCTGATCATCGGTTAGAGTGCTAGTGGGGATAACATAGACATTCTCAACATAGCTCCAATGTTGAGCACCCAAAATCTTAATATAAATCTTCATTATTTCCTTCCATATTTTGAAGTTATCTCTATTGAACTTAGGACCTTCCCTCTTCATCATTAAAGCAAGATCTTTTACCTCAAGCGGTTAAGATTATATCACTGAGGACTTGGAGTTTCTCTGATACCAATTGATGAATAATGATCAACAACAAATACCCTAATCGGTACTGAGAGGTGGGGGGGTGAATCAGTACATACAAAAACTTCTCAACAACTTATCAAGTTAAAACAATGCTAATCGGTTGTCTTCATCACTGAACTTAACCATGGCAATACCAGTGAAATATAGTAAGACTTCAGACAGCTAAACCAGTAAAACTGAATACTTCAAATAACAATTAACATTTGATAACAACTTCACCAATATACTCATGCATGTGTTGTATCAGTAATACCATAACCATTAACTTTGCATGCATATTCACCTAAATAAAGACTGCAAAATGATCACATAAAAAATGCACAACTTGTGACACACAGATTTTCATGTGGAAACCCAAATGGGAAAAACCACAGTGGGGATAAATACCCATAAGCTTGTTTTTGAACTCTTTTGAAGCTCGCTTTGTTAGGAGCCTAGTCCGGTTAAAGACTTTACAATAAGGTTCTATTAGGAACCGATCCTGTTAAAGATCACCTGGTTAAGGGATGGCTATATACCCTTTTAAAGGTTGAAACCCTGTTAAAGGTTACCTTGCTAGAGGATTTGAAGAACTCAATGATCTTGAGTCACCTGGTTAGAGGATTTGCAATAAGCCTGTTAAAGCTACCTAGTAAAGGGATTTTCCAATTGTTGAAATGGTTAGGAGACAACAGGTAAAGCTCTGATCTGATAACAACACTACATGCTAAGGCAGATCCTTTTTAGTTCCTCTACTCTATAATCACACTGCAATTTTCCATTCACTGGTCTGGCAAGTATCTCATCACTCAAATACAAACACAACATTTGCCAACACAAACAATAACAAACATCATCAACCTTATAGACAACAATTAGGTCAGTAGCATAAACCCTAAACCCTAAACCCTAAACATTTTAGGTTTACAATTACAGGCGGTCCAATCCTGACCGTTCAAAACACTTTGCATAGAATGAAACAATCTCAAACAAATCACAAGTCATTCTGCATCGTCCATTCTCCATCACATATGGAAATTAGTAACCCATCACACTCTCTTCACATACTGCTAAGGAGAATGTTCATTGTCAAGGTAGACATTTAATGCAATCGATCTTCACATCTAAGATCCTCAAGGAAATCCTTCACGTGCACAAAAGTGACGTGGCATCTCGGTCTTGTCCTTATCTCTTAGCTAACTCATCACAAAATCTCACCGGTTGCATCGCACAAGCTAGATTGCCAAACCAAAAACCTTAGAGCTGAGAATACCAACCGGTAGTCACACTTAGTGAAACCCTGACACCGGTCCACTACATCTCTTCATACCGGTTCTCCAACTTGAACATCAATAACAACTTCTTCCAATCTTCATACCGGTTCACCTACACATATTGACATCAATGACAACATACATTATCATAATACTGGTTGATCATATGCCAACATTATCATTATCATTTCCATATCATGTTAAGTTACATTAGATTACATTATCATTTTAATCTGCATTTAGATGCATTATCATTATCATTACACATATCATTTTTAAGATACATCTCATATCATTATCATTATCAATCACACATCTCATTTTCAAGATACATCTCATATCATTATCATTATCATTACACATCTCATTTTCAAGATACATCTCATATTGTTATTATTTTCAATCACACATCTCATTTTCAAGATACATCTCATATCATATCATATCATATCATAATCAAATTGCATTCAGAATACATCATCATTACATCTCATATCAAAGTACATGCAAATACATGAGCATTCCATATCATATCAAAAGAACATTTTGCGTGATAAATGAGATCATCAAAAACATACAAAAAGTCCAAAAACATGTTAAACTCATTTACATCCGTGTACATACATGCATTTCATTTAGTAGTAAAATTAAAGAAATGCATTCATCGCATATCGCCTGCAAAAGCATATAGTTAGGCATGATCATCAAAACATCTTGAGCTTATCACCTTCAAAACATATAGATCATGGTGTCACATCATCACACATACCACATAGACAATCATTTGCATCATCAAAGCAAAATTCATATAGATCATGCATATCAAAAGCATCCATAACATATAGAGGCATATCTAGTATCATATCATCATGCACATATGTGACCCATGCTAATCTAAAGGAAAATCAAAGATATAAGCCAAAACAAATCATCAATGAAGCAATAAATGTCCAAAGTCCTTGGATATCACATCAATAACAAAGTCTATGAATCAAGCAACATAAACATCTATCAATAGATCAATGTGTATCATATCAAAGAGATCAATAAAAATACAACAATATCCATCTTGAGAGAATCATCAAAGATACAATGCTCTATGTATAATCAACAAAATGGTACATTATCATCATGCAAAAGGATAGGAGTGGCTACCTCCTAACTCTTAATGCTTGGCCCCAGAGCCACCTGCACCTACACCTCCAGTAGGAGGATCTCTCCTAGGAACCATCATGTCCTCACTACCTCCACGTCTTTGAGAGCCCTTGCATTGAGAACTCATGACATAACTAGGGGCATGATGATCTGGTGGCACAACCTAAAGATACAAAGTTTGGTAATACTCAACTCACACCATCTGATCTATGAGACCTCTGATAGTCTCCCCAGTAACACCCTGTGTGGTGGCTTGTTGTAAAGATCACACTATCTCCTCTGCACGACCTCACTGCTCTATCTCCATGTCTCTCTCAATAGTCACCTATGCTACTTGTGCCTGCAGTTGAGCAATCTATCCTTGTGCCTATGCTAAATATGCATGTAGTCTCTATACAAGGGACTGTAATCCTACTATCTGTGCTTGCTGATGTGATGACATTGTGATCTAAACTGAAGAAGGTCACGGTGCCTCTAGAACCTATACTGCTAGCACCTATGGTGTGCTCACCTATCCTGTGGCTGGTGGGGGCATATCCAACCTCCTCTGATGTACCAAGGGATGCACATCCTCCTCATCAAAGCACATGCCACCCAATCCTAACCTCCCACCACCCAACTCCTTTGACTCTATCACCTTATCAAATCTATCATCATAACTCTTCCCCTCATCTCCACTTCCCACCATTTCTATATCCTCTACTTGTACATAGCCTCCGCAACCTAGCATCTATATCCATCCACCACCTCTACCCCTCAGCCTGCTAGATCCTGCTCCACCTCTCCTATCTCTACCCCCATTCCCACCACCATCCCTACCCCAACCCACCCATCCTTGACCCCGACCCACTCCTTGATCTCCTCCTTGACCTCTCATCACCCTCTCCATACCTTGGCCTCGTCAGCCCCCTCATCGTCCCCCATCGTCATCATCATTATCACCATCAAACACCTCTAGTAGTGGTATCGACTCTCTTGACCCTATCAATCGAGGAAAAGGATGGTTCATGAAATAAAGGGCATAATCTTGGTGCATGCCCGCATCTATTACTGTAGGCCTCATATCCCACACAACAATAGGAAGAGAGTGGAACTCTACATAAGTAGCATAATCTAAAGGTGGTCCCCACTCTTCTCTCTCCTTGTACACTCTCACATACAAGGTTGTCCCCTATAACATCGACTATCACCGACCAAACTATTGGTATACCCATGACAAAAGGAACCTCTCCACAACATATGGCATCCACCCAATCAAGTATCGACTCTATAGTAAAACTGGTACCTCTGTCTCATCCTCAGGCCAAGGCTCACAATCTCAATATGGGCACCAAACCACTGCATCAATGTCATCTAATGTGTGCCTCCAATACTCTAGCTTTCCTATCATAGGCTGGGAAGCTCTAGGTCTATACATATACAGATAAGGATATCTAGCAGGTCATGATCTCTATACAATAGGGTACCTAATGGCTACATGCTCCCAAATCCAAATCTGAAGCAACGTACATCTTGCTGCCAAACTAGACCCCTAATCTCTTCCATACACTATCTGATTAAGCTCATGATAAAGGTGGGCCAAAACACATATACCCCATGCATAGAAGGTCCTTTTTTGAACCATCCATCACAACACATGCCCCATCCAACTGATAACCCATGTGATCTCCTGTCAGGAAGGAGGAAACCAACAACTAATACCACTAATATTGATGGAAGTGGGGAGTATCTATCTACCATCTCCTTCCAACCCACTGAGTACCTATCAATATGAGGATCACTAAAAGTGTCTTGAAGTGCATCTTTCTCCCCAACCTCCTCCACATCATAGACAACTAGCTCACCTATGATCAGAATCCGCATTATTTGATAGACATCCTCAAGAGTAACCATGATCTCTCCTATCAGCAAGTGAAAGGTGTTGTGGTCATTGTGCTACTGCTATGCTAAAGCTATCAGAAGTGCTTTGTTCTTCTGATAGGAAGGCATGCACAATAGGTGAATCAAACCACAAGCCTTGAGCACCGCTAGATCATTATCTGTCAATCAACTGTGTAAGGAGAGCATCTTTGGGTATCTCTCCCGAAGGTGTATGACACCTAATTCCACCTATATCAATACATGAGTACCATATTAGTTTCACCTATTCTAAGAAATCAAGCATCAAATTTCAATAAAAAAGGGGCACCTATCAAAGTGACAATAGTCATGCTACCACACAAAGAGTTCCAAATCAGACACCCTTGACAATCAAGAGGTTTCAACTTGACCTATCTATCTATCAATTAGTCCCATATTGCAATCCAGGTCTCATATCAAAATCAAGAATCATATCTCAATCAATGTCTTATATCAAAATCATGAATCATATCAAAATCAGGAATCATATCGCAATCAAAGTCTCATATCGAAATCAGGAATCATATCAAAATCAAGCATCGTATTGAAATCCAGTATCATATCACCATCACTCAATCAAGGATGCATATCAAGTATCCTATCGATGATAATTTGACCCATATCAACAATCAAACCATATCGACCTATTGACTCATATCAACAATCAAGACCCATGTCGACAATCGACCCATATCGACAACTGACTCATATGGACAATTGACCTATATCGACTAGTGACCCATATCAACAACCAAGACTCATACCAAGTGACCCATATCCAAATTTGATCCATATAGACTTGACTCATATCAAACGACAACTCATATTGACTCTAGACAAACTTTTTGATATCACGCATCTCAACAGATGCAATGGACACCTACCAACACATCGAAAAGGTGCCAAACATCATAACGATCCTAAAAATCAAATTTGCACATGTGATAGTTTTCAAAAATTTCAAAACAGTTGACAAATGCCCTAAAAATTTAATTAGAACCCCTTTCCCCTTTTAATTGAATTTACATTTGATTAAAAATCCCCTTGCATTTAAATAAATCATTATTTATTTTGTGAATAGTCCTCCCCACTTGGAAAATCCTACAAATACAAGTTGCATCCTTTTTGGCTAAATTTTTTTATTTTATTTTATCTAAAATGCCTATTTTCCTCCACTTGCATTCTCCTACATTTTTCATTACCATGCTAACATTCTTCTAGAACCTCCCTAACCCCTCATTAATTAGCTTAATTCTTCTAATCACGTCACATCCCTAAATTTTGGAGAGTCACTTCTCCAAATTTGGAAGAAATTCTTCTAAATGTGTTGAAGACTTTACCTTGTCCAACAAGTTAACTTGTTGAGTCTTCCAAACTTGTAAGGTTATATAACTTTCAACAAGTTAACCTCCAAATTCTTCAAAGAGCATTTCATGCCTCTTACAAGACATCATCCTAGCCCATGATGGTTGCCCCTTTGGCCATCCCTCAACTTTGCACAAGAGTTTACCTCTTGTAAAATAGCATGCTCCCTTGGATAATGGCATTATCCAATGATGTAATCCCTTGATGGTATCCCTAATGCTTACTTATCATCTACTTCTTGCTTAGCACCCTCTCAAGCCATTTCAAGATGACATTTGTCAACTTGAGATTGGGCTGAATTCCTCCCATGGATTGATAACTTTCAATCCTAACCCTTATTGACATTTCTCAATCTCAACCATCCATTTCTCTATTTTATCTCTATATAAAGTCTATTTATTCAATCTTAGGATCCATCTAATCCACTTTATGCATCCTTATTATAGTTGTTTTTCCAGGTTATCAAGGAGCTCTCATTGTACCTCTCTCAAGCATTTAGACCATCCTAATTGCATCATGTTTAGATGATATCATGTGCTAGATTAATCATTTAGCTTAATTGCATATCATTTCTAGAGCATTTTCATCTTCATCATAGCTTAATTACATCACTTAATCTTTCAATTTGGAAACACATCTCCATTTTCCATATCATCTTCATATCAATAGTTTTGATCATCTAATCAACTAAGATCTTAGTTGTATCAATTTAGATTCTAGTTCATCCTTCAAATCTCATTCTTTAGGTTGTCACTTAAAGATCAAGTGCTCTTCCAAGTGAGGGCCACCTTGAATCTTAAATATCCTTGGAGATAGAGGACAATGAGATGATTTTGAGAGGTTTAGATTGACTAACATGGTTTGTCAATTTTGATCTCTAATGCAATGTCCCATTGGTGTGCTTGTCTTGTTTGTGTCTCTTGTGCAGGTGCAAAGATCTGAGCATACAAAAATAATCATTCTTCATCCTATGAAAACATTACAAAATCATAATCATTATAAGAATCAAGTCCTAATCCAACAACACATTCTCAATCTTCCATATTCCTAACTATATTGATTTTCATTTAATATCGAATATATCTATTGATAATATTTTTACAAAAGTATGATATCACAATACATCCTTATTTGTAGCCGACCTAGAGGGGTATTACATCCTCCCCCCTAGAAATCGACTTACTCTTGTAAGTTATAAAAGTTAAATGATAACAAGCACACATTAGTCCTCAAACTTTATTAAAAAAATATCAAAATGTATATATATATATATATATATATATATATATATATCTTTCTCAGATGAATGAAACATCATTGATAAATCTTTTATGAATGCAATTATCCATTAGTTAGAAACATCCAAGTATTTTTCCTATCATTCTTGGACCTAACTATAATCAAGGTAGTGAAACAAGAATTTTGTTCCTTTAATCATACCAAATTTATGCATTAATTAAGGTAAGCAACAAATTATATCATTCATCTACTAATTCATACAAGAAAAACATGCCATCTTGTCAAATTTCATTTACTATTCTATCACCTTCCTAATATATTATTGCATAAAAATAGCTTCAAATTTCAAATTGCATCTCTATGTTAGTATCCATGAAAAACACAACACAATAATTTTATACTTTTCAGGCATAGTAATTTTTTTTAATGTCCATTAATAATAATATAGTGACAAAACACACATTTTACTCAATAATTTACACATACATACTCATCCACATCACTGGGAAGTGCACATCACAAGGCTACATGAACATGTCCAATGCTTAGTCATATAATACTCTACCATATCTGCATCCATCCTCCATACTCCAACATCAAAAATCCTCACTTCACACATAGTGTCTTGATGGTGTTCGGACCATGCACTCATACTGTGAGATCCTCCATACAAGACCATTGTGCCCTATCTCTTATTTGTGTAAGGTGTTTAGCCTCCAAGAGATAGGAACCACCCATAGGAAGGTAGTGGATCCTAGCTACATTACAACTTCACATACCCCCATCTTGAATGGTTCCTTGCATCTTCTTCCTTGTATACTCTCAACTAAGACCAGCTCATATGACCTTGGAGAGGAATCACATTACAACACAAGACCAATGTTTGAAAACAATCAAGGTAAACTAGCTTAGCCATGAAAATATGAATTAATAAAGAAAAATTAAGCATCAATTTCAACAGTAAAACAAGAAAATTCCAAGAAATTCGTGACACTAAATCAAATGTGCCAAAAGATCTCATGATTGTGGCTAAACCTTCATAGTCAAAAATAAAATAAATTTCTGGTCCACACAAGTAAATAAATAAAAATATCATAAATTGCACATAACATCACTATGTGGCTAAAATCTACCCACCAAATGAGGAAGGATGGAACAATAATCCAACTATTGCAATAAATCATCATGTGGTGTGACATAGTCACACTACCCACATGGCATGGTGATGTGCACCTCGACATCACCCTACATCGGGTCGTCACATAACATGGCCCTACCCCAAGCAAAACTGGTAGGCCATATAACAATATCATCTGCATCCCGCATCCTATCTCAACACAGCATGGAAATACTCCAAGTAGAGAAGGCACACAATGGATGTATCCCATGTGGCAGTGTACCTCACAAGGAAGGCACACATAGATCACACCCCACATAGCGACGTACCCCTTAGGATACTCATTGTACGCCAGAGGTATACATGGCTAAGGCCCACCCATATTCCTATCGATGAAATAATAATCGAGTAGCCATGGGCAGTCCTCTACAAGTGCAAGCATCTCCCTATTGCTCTACATCATGTAGGAATACATAACATACATATGTGCCTTCACGTACCATGTATGTGGCATTGTGCTCTTGAGCTCAACTTGCCACCATTAGCAACATGACATCATCACCTCACTATGACAGAACATCAGTGGGGTATGGGATCATACCTATTGCATCATGTTGGAACATGTGCTAATACAAAATTTGTCTCAGCATGGATAATAAATCTCCCTCCACATGCTGGACCTCAAAATATACATATACAATGAGCACATGGTCCCACTTGGGTTATCCTAGCAGTCGCTCTCACCCTATATGTTGGCCCCCAAGTGGTGACAAATGTCATCACATAGTCCCAGTGGGTTATCCTGGTGGTCCCTCTCACCCTAGACCCCAGCCCCCAATTGGCAACTCATGTGGAAATAACATACCTTTCATGAATACAAGGTAAATGATCCTCCAAGAGATACCATCAATATGCTCAAGAATTTTGGGGATTAAGTTGGCACATATGAACCATACAAGTTGGTCCATCATAAGGGGAAGCATTGAGTACACTTTTTATATATATTTTTTATCTAATTAGAGAAGATAAGGTCTCTTTGTGCTGCCCTTATTCGTACGTTGATCCATACTATTCAAGGAACGTGTGACTACTACTACCCCTTCACATACTGACTTATCAACAACCTGTGGGTTGGCACTCAGTATGGTAACAAACATGTAAACAACACATAGATAGTACGATATTCCCATACCCATAAGAAAACATAATCTCCATGGTTGATCACTTCACCATCCCATGGGCACACAAAGAAAGCATTGGTTTCTCACAACACACAACATAAACAATGGTACTAGTTTATTCACATTTACGAGGAGTAATTTTCAATAACACCATCATCTACTCAAAGAAAAAACTTTATTATTTTTCCCACATGAATAAACTATATAAAAATTATTCCCAGATACAAGTATCCCAATTTCATTAAAATTCCTTTTAGAATACATAGCACTAACCAACCATCCTCATAAATTTTTCAGCAACATCCAAGGAATTTGCATTAAAAAAATAATGTTATACATTGATTCATTGTACTAGATCTCTTAAACAAACACATTCTTTCTGAATTCTATTCACAAGGAAATGGTAACACCATTGCCTTTCATATTTAATTGATCAACCACAACATTCATGTTCATCAAAAGCATATAGGTCCTTTCAAGGTTTAAGCCAACCATTACCCAAGTCCATAAGAACATGAAAAAAAAGATTCAAGTTTCACATACAAACATTTAAAATATCATCAAGAAAAAGACATTCCATCCGATAATTTATATTAAAAGGATCATGAATACAATACAAGAACTGGTTTTCCCAACACAAAATTTATTCTAATCAAACAATTATTATTACATATACTATTCTACTTATATTCCTAAGTAGCATATTCATTAATAAAACATCTCGACAGAGAGAAGACGAAAAGAGAGAGCTATCATTCTAACAAATAATATGTACATACTAAATCAAGTAAGGCCATTCAAGGATAATTAAATTCTCTAAATACACAATCTTTATCAAACAATGCAACCACCGCCACATGTTATATAGTTAAATTTTGTTAGGATAACTGGTGGACAACTGAGAGGGTGGGGTGAATCAATTGTCAACAGATAATAAAAAATTAAGCTCACAAAACCTTCTATCAGAATGCATAAACCAAATACCAGAATAGAAGAAGTAACAATTAAGCATAAACATAAATCACAGAACAATTAACCAACCATCCATAACACATAACACCAAGATTTGTATGTGGAAAACTCGGTAAAGGGAAAAACCATAGTGGGAAGCCTACCCACAATCAGATAATACTTTTGCAACAAGTATGTGATTACAATAAGAGGGGACTGCACATGTAGGAAGGCACACTTCCTAGAGAACACTGCTCATCACAAAAGGAGCCTCACTAACTACAAAGAAATCCAGACTAAAATCCAAAAAGATGAGTGAACTGCAAGAATAACATCTCCTATGCTTGAGTAAAGTTCTGGTTAAGCTCAATACCGGAGGTCTTAAACCTCTTTCATTAATTCAATCGAATCACCTATGATCGACCAAAACCTCTGCATATGATTGCAACATTATTCACACACAGGTAATCCTATATCCCACATGCCATGTTATGATCTATAAAGAGATCTTACATCCTATTTATACCAACCCGAGATCTAAAAAGTTAGGTTGGCCACCTAAAAGATAATACAATAGATTCGTTACATAGTCCCGCAAACCAATGATAAACCAAGTCAGCCTAAGATCGAAACACCATAAACTAAACCATAAATCCAACCACTGATGCATCGGGAGCATCAACCAACATGTTACACAAACTAGTCCATAACCTAGCATAATAAGCCCAGACCTATAATAGGTCGCTATAAGCCAAATGAAAAACCACTGATCAATTGGAACATGAACATGATAACCATCAGCATCCTGATAACCTTCTAGAAGCTGCACCAACACCACTTATCAAATTCATCAAAAATATCTTCATCAAAGCACTACTAGTAAAAACCTTACTGGTGACCAAAAGGCTTACTAGAACAAATGATAGCATCTAGATCATCAAATCTTGAACCAACTGAATGTGATACACATCAGGAACACATGAATAACTAATCCAAGCCAATACCATGAGCCAGACCAAATTGAAGAATACAAAAGATGGTCTCCAGATCAATATCATAGTCCAACCACTCTATCGGAAGCTAGTAGACATCAAAACAACTAGTGTTGACATCAATGACAAAACCTGAATACAACACATAATCAATTCCTCCAAATTGTCAACAATCTCCCCCTTTGGCATTGATGGCAACACTAGATGTGAAAAATATCCAAGTGCCAAGAAAATGCCAAACAAGTCTCCACCAATGGAAGACATCCAACAAAATCTCCAATATAACATGACAATGAAGTTCTGAACCAAAAACCAAACTCCCCTAAGAATGATATCACTGTAAAGCTCTATTTTTCATATATATCTCTCCCCCTTTAACATCAATGCCAGAAATTTTACATAAACATCAAAGAAAAATCATAAAACCTCTAAACCACACAACTGACTACTCCCCCTGAGTAGTAGCATCAACACATCAATCCAGAATGAATGATAGCACTAATAAATGCATACTAGACTAATGCCAATCAACATCACTCAAGTCTCTACCAAAGGGGCAGAAACTCTCAATCTATCTCTGAAGTACTCAAATGATTCCTTAGGCAAAGGTTTAGTGAAGATATCTGCAATCTGTTTTTTAGTACTCACATAAATCAGTCTGAATTCATTTGCTTCCACCTTCTCCTTCAGAAAAATATACTTGATGGAAATATGCTTAGTCTTAGAATGAAATACCAGATTCTTTGATATATCAATAGAAACACAGTTATCATAGTGAATAACTACCGGTTCATTGCAATCAACCCTTATATCCTTTAACAGTTGCTTCATCCATAAAACTTGTTTATAGTTAGTAGCAACAACAACATACTTAGCTTCAACAGTAGATAAAGAAGTACATGACTTCTTCTTGTTGATCCATGAAACAAGTTTCTTTCCAAGAAAGAAAGCTCCACCATATGTGCTCTTCCGATCATCATCACCAGCCAAGTCAGCATCTATATATGTACATAGTGTAAAGTCGCCATTTTTAGTATACGACAAACCATACTCAGTTGTTCCTTGCAAATACCTGAAAAATCATTTTCATTGCACACTCATGATTCTCTCTAGGATCACTCTAATATCTTGATACAATACAAGCAACATTCATTATATCTGGTCTAGTTTGAGTCAGATATAACAAACCTCCAATCATAGATTTATACCTTGTAGGATTTACCATAGTTGATACATCTTTCTTTGTCAATTTCTCACTTGTAACCATATGGGTACCAATTGGTTTAGAATTTTCCATACCAAATTTCTTAAGAAACTCTCTAGAATACTTAGTTTGACAGATAAAAATACCTTTATCATTCTGAGTTATCTGCAAACCTAAGAAAAATTTCATCTCCCCAATCATAGACATCTCAAATTCATTCTTCATATTTTCAGAGAATTCCATACATAACTTATCCTCAACTCCAAAAATGATATCATCAAAAAATACTTCAACAATCAATATGTCACCATAAATGATCTTATAATATAAGTTACTATCAGCATTACCTTTAGTGAAACCAAGCTTGAAAAGATATTTGTCCAATCTAGCATACCAATCTCCAAGGGCTTGTTTCAAACCATATAACGCTTTCCTTAACCTGCAAACCAAGTTTTTATCATCTCGAAGTGAAAAACCATCAGGTTGCTCAATATAAACTTCCTCTTCAAGATCTCCATTAAAAAATGCACATTTAACATCCATATGATAAACCTTGTATTTCTCATGGGTAGCATAAGCAAGAAATAATCTCACAACTTCAATCCTAGCTACAGGAGCAAAAGTCTCATCATTATCAATTCCTTCCTTCTAAGAATATCCTTGACATACCAATCTAGCCTTATTCCTCACAACTTGTCTATCCTCATTCAATTTATTCCTAAAAACCCATTTAGTTCCAATAACATTCTTATTTTTAGGTCGAGGAACTAAAGTCCATGTGTTGTTGTTTTCAATTTGATCTAATTCCTCTTCCATAGCTTTCATCCAACATTCATCTTTACAAGCTTCAATAACTAATATCAGTTAAACTTGAGAAATTAAACATACCTCATCAGTTACCAACCTTCTTCTTATCATCACACCTTTTTTCTTGTCTCCAATGACATGATCTTTTGAATGATTTAACCTTACATACTGAGGAGTGTTCTGATGTTCTGTTTCCCTGCTCTGATCTTCAGTTATTGTTGAATTTTCTGATACTGCCAGAGTAACTAGTTCAACATTTTGTTCCAATAGAGGTGTTATTGGTTCAATTATGATCATCTCCACTTCCAGTTCTCTCTCATAAGTTTTGATTTGATCTTTGTATAGCTCATCCACCTTGACATTAGCACTTTCCACAATTCTTTGCAATCTTTTGTTATAACATCTATATGCTTTTCTTTCATTAGAATAACCAAGAAATATCCCTTCATCACATCTAGGATCAAACTTTCCAATGGAATCGTCTCTTTTGATATAGCATTTACTACCAAAGATTCTGAAATACTTAACTGAAGGTGTTTGACCAAACCATAACTCATAAGGTGTCTTACCGGTGTCTCCTTTGATATGAACTCTGTTGAATGTGTATACCGTCATGCTCACAACTTCTCTCCAATAGATATGAGGTAGATTAGCTTCCATCATCATATTTCTAGCTACATCCAAGATAGTTTTGTTCTTTCTTTCCACAATACCATTCTGTTGAGGTGTCTAGGTGGAAAACAATTGTCTCCTCATCCCATGCTTCTCATAATAATTGTTAAATTCACTAGATGTGAATTCACCACCTTGATTTGACCTAAGCATTTAATCTTGAACCTTGTCTATGTCTCAATTTTATCTTTAAAGATCTTAAACTTTTCAAAAGCTTCAAATTTCTCCCTTAGAAAAGTAACCCACATCATTCTAGAATAGTCATCAATGATTAGCATAAAATATCTATCACCCTGAAAACTCTTAATTCTAGTAGGACCACATAAAACAGTATGAATACGATCAAGAAAATCATTAGATTTATCTTGTATACTCTTAAAATAAGTTCTAACTTGCTTTCCCAATTGACATTCCTTACATATCGGATTACAGGGCTTCACAATCCTAGGTATATCTCTAACAACCTTAGTTGAGCTGATCTTTACAATGCAATCAAAATTCACATGACACAATCTCTTATACCATATCCAACTCATCAATTTGTGCAATCAAACATGTCTTCTCACCGGAGTTCAAATGAAAGATGTTACCTTTAGTCTGTGTATCGGTTGCAATCTCCAATCCAGATCTAGTAATGATTTTGTATTTTCCATCATTAAACTGTAATTGAAATCCCTTATCCACTAATTGTCCTACACTCAAAATATTATGCCTTAAACCTTCAACATAATACACATTATCAGTATTATGCTTACCATCCAAAGATATAGTTCCTCTTCTTTTGATCATACATGCTTTGTCATGTCCAAATCTAACCAGTCCACCATCAAATTCTTGCAAAGATAAAAACTTCCTTTTATCTCCAGTCATATGATGTGAACAACCATTGTCTATCACCCATTCACCTGTGTCTTCAATTTTAGCATTAAGGACCTTTTCCTCATTCTAAATAACATGTACCAGAGCATCTTCCTTAATAACCAAACAAAACCATTCCTTACCACTACCGGATCCACTAGCCGAATCTTGTGTTAGTTCATCATCAGAGTTAGTTACACTTTCCTCATCCGCATAGTAACATGATTTGTCTTTGTTTCTCTTGTACTTATGCTTGTTCTGATAATCATGGTTAGGCCTAAAAGATCTTCTAGCTCTCTCTTCAAATCTTGAATTCCTCTCAGGACATCTAGATGCAAAATGATCTATCTTATTACATGCAAAACATTTAAAAGGTGATTTTCCTTCATACTTACTTATAGTAGGACCTTTAGATACTCTTCTAGCAAATAGGGCTTCAAGTTTCTCAAACTCATCATCTTCTTTCTTCATTTCATCTAGTTCCTTCACATATAAAGCTTTCCAATCACTCTTGCTGGTTGATGATGTAGGTGCATGAAAAGCAAATTTAGTCATTGCAGCTCCTTGAGGACCAAATTATTCAAGTTCAAAAGAAGACAATTTTCCAACCAAAGTATCTCAGTTAACAGAAGTGTTAGCCATTGTTCTCAACTTATTAATTGCAGTAGCCTTCATCTTGTAAGCCGTTAGCAAAGCTCTCAAAACTTTAGAAACAATCTCATTTTCTCTCAAAGATCCACCACGACACTACATTCCCATAACAATTTTATTAACGCTTTCCGTGAAAGCACTAATCCTTTCATCTTCTTCCATCTTTAGGTTCTCATACCTTACCTAGTAACCATCAAGTTTAGCAATTTTAACAATAGGGTCAGCTTCATTCAAAGCTTCCAACTTATCCCATATAGCCTTTGCATTAGATTGGTAAGTTAATCCCATAATCTGCTGATTAGATAATGCACTCAAGAGTGCTTCTCTATCTCTACAATCATTTTCAATATCCTTATCCAGGCTTGCCAGAGGAGGATTGCCAAATGTCAGATTATGAGGAGTAAAGCTTTTCTCCATGATCTCCCAAATTTATTTCCCAATACATCTCAAATGAGTCTCCATCTGAATCTTCCATCCTCTGTAATTTATCGAATCAAGCTTAGGGGTTTCTCTCCAGAAAATAGATATAGTTGAATTATTAGCTACCATAGTATCTGATAGGGAGTATGATAAGAAAGTGCTCAAAAGGCCAATTGCTCAAGAGGTTCAATTTGTTACCCAAAAAATTGTTTGAGTCTATTGTATGTGTTTATAAAATTCTTCTTGTGGTTATAGTACCAAGCATCTCATGTATCACTTCCCTAACACACTCCCCTTTTGGTGAAGGCTCACTCCCATGCTCAAATCTACTCACATTACTCACTCCACCCATCTACACACCCTCAATCTACATTCAACCCTCTATTTTAGAGTGCTCTAGTATTCTTTTGCATGGACAAGTAAGAGCAGTAATGTTTTGTTCAATTTTTGATGCTCAAATTTTAGTTTAAGGCACATAGCCTTGGCTTACTCAACTAGGCAACCAGGGATCCAAAACCTCCAAAGGGGCTATACACTGTCTGAGGTTCCATTTGGAATTTCTCTCACTATTTAGGATTGTTCTCCTAAGGTTTCACAAGCCCCCAACTCCTCCTTACAATCGGGTTTGAGCATTTTGACCAAAATTGTCATTTGTGTGTTATGCAACCAAAAAGGGCTACTAGCCCGTGGAGGCCTAATTGGCACTTTTTTGCTTATTCTGCCAAATGATGGATAAAAACTTCCACAAAGTTGACTTGGTTGATGGTTTAGAGGTATATGCTAACTGATTTTCATGGTTTAGGTCACTGTTATGGCAATATGAGGGTTGTCCACCATTTTAGGCACTTTTGGAGGGTTTGGTAGGGTTTAGACCAAAGAACATTGAGAAGTCTTTCCAACTCCTCTCATCAAGTCTCCAAACTGACTTAGAACTTCTGCCACACCAAATAAAGCCTTCCCCTATTGCTTCCCTACAAACATAATTCCAAACACTTGGCAAACAGTTGAGAAAATAGTAAAATTGCTTTTGTTACTGTCAATTTGCTGCCCTTTTACTAGTCAACTGCTGCTACACTTTTTGACCTGCATAATGAAGAGTTTGAATTGGAAATACACCTCAATGAGGTCTGCAAAACACTAAAGATTCTTCCTATTAGTTTGCCTTCTCAGTTACAAGGCTTGGATTATGCTTTGAAGCATTCCAATGAGCATTTTGGTGACATGATTCATAAAAACAGTGAACTCACTATTTTGCTTACAAAATGAGAATGTTTGATAAGAACAATCTATTCCAATAGGCTAAGATGATTCTCAACACACTTGGACACATTTACAGACCTCTGCATCATGCATTTGTTCACTCCAACTTCCTCTTGGGTGCAAATCTTGAGTTTTGATCATGTTACCAGCCAAATAATCAATATTTGCCTAGTATTCACTCAAGTTCTTCTTCCAACCACACTTTTGGCAAAAGATAGAGCATATGTACAGTATATAAATGTTTTCCAACTCAACTAAATCCATTATGTGGGATCCTAGACCCGGATTAGTCAAGTGCTGACATTTTAGAGCTTCAAAACCCTTGACAAAAATAATTTTGTACAATCCAAGAGAAAACAATACCACAATCAATTAGAGATAATTATACAACTATTATGTACACCCCCCAAAGGTACAGTACGAACTGTTTTACAAAGGAAGGAAAAACCAGCCATAAAAGCCAAAAAATGTCATGATTTTATTAAAAAGATCTTGCTTATACAATCACCAACCCTTTCCAAGACAAAGGGAGGCCTTATATAGTTTCTCCAATTGGTTTTCAAGCCCTAGTACAAACATGAGGCTTCCATAACTTCATTTTGCAAGAAAATGACAATTTTGACAACTTTTCAAGCCAAATGACAACTTTTCTTGCTCAAAAAGGCATTTTTGACAATCTAGCCTTATCAACTTGTCTAAAAAACTTAGACATGCCTAAAAACACTTATCAAACATGTTTCAATGCTTTGGAAAGCATTAGAAGACCTTTTTGGCAATTTTGCACTTTTTTGCCAAAAATTGTCAACTCAAAGCCTGAAAGGCAAAATTTGATCTCTTGAGTCCAAAATGATATCAAAACCACTAAACATGACCCAAAACAACCTAAAACAACATTATCAACCTAAAAAAAGACATTACAAACATAAAAGCATTTAAATACTCAAAAATGGGAATTTTACTCAACTAGGTGCTCCTGCACCATACTCCCCCAAAAACAAAGAAGTCATGTGACTCCTTGAGGCAGAAAAGAGGAAGGTATGCCAACTTTATAAAAGTCATCTTCAGGTATCCATGTGGCCTCTGAGATATGTTGGTCCTTCCATTTGAGTAGATGCTCCATGTAGGTGTGATTCCTTATCTTTTTGAGAATCTTGGAGTCTAGAACCTGTTCTTCTTGGGGAAAAGAAAGAGAAGGGAGAGATAGATCAGAAAGGGATTTGGAAACATCTAAAACTCTTTGAATCTCCTCAGGTGGCTTCCCTTTGAAAGCAATCAGATCTGTAACATTAAAAATGGGGGACAAAGAAACATTAGTAGGCAAATCAACTTTGTAAGCATTAGACCCATTCTTAGCCAAGATCTTGCAAGGGCCTATCCTCCTCATCTGAAGTTTGCTTGGAACTCCCTTTTGTAGCCTTGCCTTGTTCAAATGAACCATCACATAATCACCTATGGAGAACTAAACATCTCTCTTTGTAGCATCCACTCTTGCCTTGACTTTTTGAGAGGTATCTTGGAGAGCTTGTCTCACTTGCTCATGAACCTCCTTCATGGAGTGAGCCATGTCATCCGCTATTCCACTCTTATGCTACAAGTTAGTGATATCCCTCAACTCCATTATACCATACCATAAACAACTTCAAATGGACTTTTACCTGTAGACTGGTTAACACTGTCATTGTAGACATATTCTGCTTGATGAATGAGTTGATCCCAACTCTGCCCATATTCCTTTGTCAAGCACCTAAGCATGTTTTCAAGAGACCTATTCACAACTTTGGTTTGGCCATCAGTTTGTGGATGATAAGCTGAACCAAAGGAGAGATTAGTACCCAATCTCTTCCACAATGTTTTCCAAAAATGACCAAGAAACTTAACATCCCTATCTGAAACAATGCTAGTAGGCAAACCATGAATCCTAACAACTTCTTTGAAAAACAAATAAGCAATGTGACTTGCATCATGTGTTGTTTTACAAGGAATAAAATGAGCCATTTTGCTAAATCTGTCAACTACTACAAAGATGCTATCAAATCTTTCTTGAGTTCTAGGTA
Source organism: Cryptomeria japonica (assembly GCF_030272615.1). Classification (NCBI taxonomy): domain Eukaryota; kingdom Viridiplantae; phylum Streptophyta; class Pinopsida; order Cupressales; family Cupressaceae; genus Cryptomeria; species Cryptomeria japonica. The sequence goes on along the minus strand of NC_081409.1, from coordinate 705,669,573 downwards.
ATCCTACCACAAAATCCATACTAATGCAATCCCAAGGCCTATGTGGAATGGGAAGAGGCTGATATAAACTAGCATTAGAGGAATTACCTTTTGCTTTCTGACATACCAAGCACTACTCAACATACCTCCTGATGTGTCTCTGCATCTTAGGCCAATAATAGAACCTTTGAACCAGCTCTAAGGTCTTGTTTAGACTGAAATGTCCACTTAAGCACCCATTGTGCTTCTCTTGAATGAGGTTCTCTCTCATAGAACCCTTTGGAACACACAACTGTCCACCCCTGAATAAAAAACCATCTTGCAAAGTGAAATCAGCGTATGCACCATATAAATTATTCTCAAAATCTTGACAAACTTTATAAGCTTCAACAAAATCATCATCAGTAGGATACATGTCTTTGAAACTATCAATACCAATGCTCTGAACTTGAATCTCATGAATAGTTAACAACCTTCTACTCAAAGCATCTACTACTTTATTCAACTGACCCTTCTTATGCTTAAGAGTAAAAGTGTAAGCTTGTAAGTATTCTACCCATTTAACATGCCTATGATTCAGTTTATCCTGTGAGTTCAAGAAACTGAGTGCCTGATTATCTATGTAAACAATAAATTCCTTAGGAAGAAGATAGTGTCTCCATTTCCTAAGTGCTTGTACTAATGCATAAAGTTCTAAATCATAGGAAGAGTACTTTTTCTTTTCATCATTCAACTTCTCACTAAAGAATGCAACTGGTCTATTTTCTTGACTTAAAATAGCTCCTACAACAATATTACTAGCATCATATTCAATAGTAAAAAGCTTATCAAAACTAGGTAAAATGAGCACTGGTTGAGTAGCTACTTTAGTTTTCAATAATTCAAACCCCTTATTGGTTGCACTTGTCCATTGAAATTTTACCTTTACACCCCCTTTGATGGTGTCTAACATTGGAGCACAAATCTCACTGAATCCCCTAATGAACTTTCTGTAAAACTGTGCCAAACCATGGAGGCTTCTTACATCACTGGCTGTCCTAGGAGTTGGCCAACTGGTTATTGCTGCAAATTTAGATTGATCCATTTTCAGATTGCCTCCTGATACAGCAAAACCAAGATATACCAATTCTTGCTTCATAAAATCACATTTTTCAAGATTAATGGTTAGCTATTCATCAGATAACTGTTTCAAAACATTAGCTAAATGTTGTAAGTGTTCTTCCTTAGTCTTGCTGAAAATAAGAATATCATCTAAATACACTACAACAAATTTGCCAATGAAATCATGTAAAAATTCATTCATGGGTCTCATGAATGTGCTGGGAGCATTAGAGAGTCCAAAAGGCATGACAAGCCACTCATAGAGACCCTCATTTGTTTTGAAAGTTGTCTTCCATTCATCCTCCTCTTTGATTCTTATCTGATGGTAACCACTCTTCAAATCAATCTTACTAAAATACTGTGCACCCCCCAAACAATCCATCGAGTCCTCTATCCTATATGGGGAATCTATATTTGATGGTGATCTTGTTTATGGCTCTGGAATCTGTACAAAGCCTCCATGTTCCACCCTTCTTAAGTGCCAACATTGTAGGTACTGCACAAGGACTAATGCTTTTCCTAATTAGCCCTTGGTCTAAGAGTTCTTGTATTTGTCTTTCTACCTCTTTGTTTTGTTCAGGGGTCATCTTGTAGGCTGCCTTATTGGGCAAAGAGGCTTCAGGTATGAATTCAATCTGATGGCTAATGGCTCTAGGAGGTGGTAAGGCTGCAGGTGTACCACCACTAATTATTTGTTTGAAGTTATCAAGGATTTGCTGCACCTCATATGGTATCTCAACTTTCTTTTCTACCTTTTCTTATTTGGGTTTCACTATGAGTGCAAATCCCACTCCTTCACCCTCTTCTAATGTTTTTATGAACTCTTTCTCATTCACTAACAAGATGTTAGGTACTTTATTGTTGCTCTCTCCTTCTTCAATGAGGGATTGAATCTGATAGGTTACTCCTGTAGACACCTAAAAATGGTCAAACGCTTGCGGAGTCATACTTTAACATTTGTGCATTGCCTCATTTTAGGTTTTGCATCGCATTAACATTTCTCCTATGTCATGCACTTGGTCTTTATCATTTGCGAACATCGAGTCATTCTTCTACATTCTCCGATCATCTCACTCTTGAATTTGGTCTTGTCGACAACATTATCCAGTCATGCTTTTGATCAATCTTATCCTGTCGCATCAATGAGCGTATTCATTTGTCATCATTTTGGACATCATCAATCCTAATTAGGGTTTTGTCCTCTTTTCAATCTTATCATCTGGCGGTCGATTTGTCATCGATCGTTGTCATGTTTGATTTTGTCATTTCACGATCGATTTGTCATCGATCGTTGTCATGTTCGATCTTGTCATTTTGCGATCGATTTGTCATCGATCGTGGTCATTTCCAATCTTGTCGTCTTGCAATCTATTTTATCATCGATCCTCATCCTCTTGTCAATTTTGTCATTTTGCGATTATTTTTCTATCGATCATTGTCTGTCTTAATTATGTCAATTTGGATCAATTTGCCATTGTTCCTCGTCAATTGGCGCATTTCTCAATCAAATCATTTTGTCGCACTGGTCATTTATCAATTCAAAATCATGACATTAATTATCTTCAAATCAAGACCTAATTGTCATTTTTGCATTTCTAATTCGTCTTCTAGGGTTTCATGATTCAATCATTTAACCTAATGTGTCATTTCTTCCTCTAGGATTACTAAATTATTTATTAATCCTAAGTCTTCTCATTACAATTAAATCTTTATTTAATTGGCTAATTATTCTTCCTCTTGTAAATTAATTAATAAATGACAAATTATTAATTAATTTGCCTAATTTCTTCTAGTTCCTAATTTCCTATTTTTCCATCAATTTCTAATTCCTAATTGTCATCAATTTCTAATTTCCTAATTTCTTAATTCTTAAATTCAATTTCCTCCTATTTCTCTCCTAAATTTATGGCAATGACATAGAAATTTGTCATAGAATTTGTCATAAATTGTCATAAATTCTTGACATAGAATTTGTCATAAAATGTCATAAAATGTCATAAATTCTTGACATAGAAATTTGTCATGAATTGTCATAATCCTTGCATAGCAATTTGTCATAGATATGTCATAATTTTGCTATTATTGATTTGAATTTCTATTCGAATCACTTTCATGCTAATCTTGTCATTTCTCCAATTTCTCTATAAATTGGATGAATTTCTTCAATCAAAATCCCGAATCCTTAATCAAACTATCGAACTTACGCTTCTAGTACTCTTGAGCTTTTCATCAATCTTGCTTTCAATTGTATGTGCACTTGTAGGTGAGATCCACAAATCCATTGAAGAGGAAAGAACAACAATGGAGCCACATGGAAGGAGCATTCAATTCTGCATTTGGTTTGCATAATCTTTCATTTTTGAATGCTTTGTTTTCATATCTCTATTGAGTGTGCTTAGGATTAGATCATTGCAATGTGTGATTGAGCTAATAATGAATAATATGTCTTTTTATACTTGCTTTGATGATTCCTAATTCTGATGCTACACTAATTGGTGAACCTGACGTGAATACTAACCTTCTAACCCCTTTACTATGGTTTGGAGAGCTTTCAAGTTGATTTGTAGGTCAAAAAAACCCAAAAACAGGGCTGTGCAGTGCATTTTGGACACTTCTGTGCTTGTGTGAAGCATTCTGCGCCTGTGTTGAGCATCTTGCGCTTGTGTATGCAACATTTTGCGCTTGTGTCAGACATCTTGCACCTGTGTCATGAGTTCTGCGCTTGTGTAAAGTCCAGAACAGAGGTGAAAAATGCAGTGTTTACTTGAAATTTTTGATGTTTTTGCATTCTGTTTTCTGTGTTTTGGATTTTGGTACTAATTATTTGTGCAGAATCTTGGCATACGCATGACAAAGACTAAAAATCAAACTACTAACATGTTTTGTGCAGATTCTTTGTTCAAAGACAACAAATCAAACCTCTAACTTGGGTTTTGCAGGTTGCCTTGGAGGAACAACCAAACTTTTGTGTTTGTGTTTTTTTAATTAGGCACTTAGTGATTTATAAATAGGTGGGAATGAAAACTTGTTTGCTTTGATTGGTAAGTATGACATTGGAGTAGGAGAGTATGCTCTCATCCTTCTTAGGGTGATTCGAAATCCAGATCTTCGATACCATGCTTGTGTTGTTGATTGAGTGTCTCCATTAGAGGGCCTGCCTTCCCGACCACTTTGCTTTTGCAAGCAAGTGATAATTGTGAGAAGGGAACGACCCAAAGTGAGTACGGCTAGAATTCCTTGGCATTCTAACTCACTATAAAAAATACCTGATGGGCGAAAGCTTTGAAGGAAGTGTTACGTGGGAATTGCAGTTACTTGGGAAGTGATGACTCGTGAACTCTTTCTCATATCAACATCTAAGTAGGGCCTCTTGGTCTAAATCACGCTTGCGCGACTACATTTTTTTGGTATCTTGATGGGCTTAATGTCTCAATCATTCTTGCATGACATCAAGGAGTAATGCTTAACAGAAATCCTTACTACATACCTTGTTTTTAGAGGCCAAAAACCCTTCTAGTTGCTTGAGAAGGACAAGTTCAGATACTTGGAAGAGATACTAAGTTCGCCATGGGGAGATTTCCATGGGAACTGATGCTTGGCTTCCCTGAGAAGTGAGTGCCGTGGAGGGGAGCCTGTGGGGTCAAGCATCTATGTATTCTCCTTGAATCTCATAATGAGTCTACCTCTCAAGTACCTAATGTCTTTGCCTACCCTAAGGAATGTGGAAATGAGCTTGATTGTCTTGAGTCTAAGTAGTAACATCTTGTATTCTTTGATTGTCAAAAGTTGAATGTTATCCCATTTCAAAAGCAAAACAAATTGATCTAACATAAGATTAAGCACAAAAGATATTCATCCAACAAAAATTCAACAAGATTCAAAGATCATATTCCTAAGGCATGGTTATCCAACATTGTTCAAAAATTTGTCTCAACATTCATGTCACTTGGATTTAGGTTCATCCTAGGTTGCATGTTGCAAAGTCATTATCAAGTATCAAGGTTAGGTTTCACCTAAGTCATACTTCTTTTGCATAAAAGTCATCCATTTGCATATGTCCTCTTGCATAAGAGTAATATCATTTCATAATTAAACCTTAGGTTTCATCTTAGGTTGACATTGTCATACATTTGCATTTGCATATCCCAAGTCTCTTCATTAAGCCTAAGTCATTGTCATATCATATTAAGATCATTTGCATATTAATTGTCCTTTTGCATATAGTGTCAAACCTAGGTCTTGTCATACTTGAGCAATCCAAATCTTTGATAAACCCTAAGTCATTGTTAGGAAGTCTAGACCTTATCAAAGTCTTTTGTCCTTTTGTCATCAATATCATTTCGTCAAACCTAGCTTAGTATCCAAGCATATAGGGGAGACATTGTCATCTTGTCCTTTGTCAATTAAGTCCTTTTGTCCTTTGAGGTCTAGATATCATTCCAATTTCCTAAGGGTCCATCTCTTAGATTGGCATTCATAAGTTTGTCAAAATCTTCAAAAACAACCAAAAACATAGATTGCATTTTCATCTATTTAGTTTGCATTTAGTTACATATCATATATTGTCTTTGAAAAATTCCAAAAAAATATTGCAATTGCATAGTGACATGTCTATTGAAACAAGGTTCGAAGCACCAATGATGCAACAAAGTTTGACATATCAACCGACAATGCAATCACAATTATATCCAACCCAACAACAAAGCAACATTGATCAAACTTTTCATGATGATGTAAATGTCCAAATACAAAAACTAGAGGAGAAACTAGCTCAAGAAAATGAGATGTTGGAACAAAGAGTGAAAAACATTGTGAAGAATAGATCACAAATGTCCAAAATGTTTCAAAAATTTCCAGGTCAAAATCCAAATATCGAGCCAATTGATGTAAGATCTCTTCTTGAACGATCAGACATACCAGCTCTCCTCTCCCAAATAGAGATGATGAAACAATTTCAAGAAAAGAGACAACATCAATTTCAACATTATGTTCCTTCACAACAAGAACAAGAAGGTATTTACTATCAATCAGATTTTCAACCAATAAAACCAATGGTTCAATTTCAACAATATGTCTAACCAACTATACAATGTCAACAAATAGTTCAACCAATGGTGGAATATCAACAAGTTCAAGTTCAATCAACATATCAATGTCAACAAATGCAACCAAACATTCAAAAACAAAACTTGCAATATGCACCAAGCAAAGTTTCAAACATGTCAGAACAATTGAACCAAGTCCAATATCAAAACATGACATCAAACCAAAAACAAGTTCAAATTCCAAATACAACCATGTCAAAACCTCGAAAGAAAGGTGGCTTTATTGCAATGCTCTTAAGGAACCTACCAAGTGAGTTTATTGAGGAAGATCAAGATAATACAATTATGTCTAGCAATGCCTCATCTCCCCACAAACACATTGACTCTCCAGTGGCATCTATCCCTACACCTTTAGAAGTTTCACAAGAACCTTCCATATTGTCCTCATCAAACAATACACCCAAGGATGCAATTATCCAAGAGCTATCCATAATTGATTGCCATGATAATCCAATTCATGATGCACATCCTTGTCATGTTTTAGAAATACAAGACCCAATGCCATCATGCACTTTATTGCCATTACCTATTTTAGAGGACCCCCTTCAAAGTCCCTCTTCCTCATGTTCAAGCATTGATTCCTTGCCAGAATCCATCACAAATGTTCAAAGTGCATTTCCTTCATGCCAAAGCATTGATTCCTTGTCAGAATCCCCCAGGCATATCTGAAGTCCAACCCCATGTCAAGAGGATAATTTAGAGCATGAAGAAATGAGTCCTAAGGCAAATCAAGATCAAGATCCTGAAACCTTATCATCCCATCCAATTGTTGACCAGGACCCCATGTTCCCCGAAACTCATGATGATTCCCCTATTCTTGTCCATCATATCCAAAGTCCTATTGACACTCCATTCCCTGAGCAAGATGAAGATATCCCAGTCCATCCAATCCCAAACGATCCCCTTCCATTTCATGAACAAAATGTCCTTTCAAATCCCATTGACATTCGAGATATCCCTTCCATTCTTTCCGATGATCCCATTGAAAGTCCAGAGCAAAGAACCTTTAAAGAGGATTCCAATGATCTTCTTCCTTGTCAAGATCAAATCATTCCTTCAGATCCTCCACAAGATCCACTTGTTCCTCCATCTCCTTGTCCTAATGCTCCATATACACTCCAAGATCGCATTTCTTTTGATGATCCCATTATTCCTCCCATTCCATCTCTTGAAGAGCCTGTCATTGAACCATGTCCACTACAAAATCCTAGTCCCCCTCATGATCCTAATCCCCCTCATGATTCTAACGTGTCAGTGCAAGATGTTCATGAACCCTCGACATGCATAATGGGTCCTTCCACTTTGGTGCAATCCGATCCACTTCAAGATCTCATTATTTCTCTCATATCATATCCACCTCATAATGGACTCGCGTCTTCTTCCAAAAGAAAAGAGTATCCTACAAGTCAAGATATTCATAAAGGCAAAGGAGTAGACCTTCATAAGCAAGAACCCCTTCATATTAAAGAGTATACTAATGGTCATGGCTATAGAGCTCACACTCAAGGCGTTGGTATCCCTTCAAAGTCAAAATCCAAATGTCCACCTTCCCCATCATCGCTTCCATCCATTCTAGGTCCCTATATCCCTCCATCTCCTATGCAACATCAGCAAAGGCACACATCTTGGAGAACCTTCCATCCATCCCACATGTCTCCATATCATTCCCATCCAAACCGACATTCATTCCCTCCTCCAAGCAATTTGGATGCCAAGTATAAAAGTCATAAGTCTAGCAATCCACATGTATTCAAGGATCAACATGTCCAATCTAATCGACATGTCAAAACAAAGAACAATATGATCTATAAAGAAAAAGAAATATCCAAAAGGCCACAAAGGCCCACTGAGCAAAATAAAGCAAAGTTAAAATCTATATGGGTTCCTAAATCCCTTGTGTTAGCAATGCACTCCAAGAAACCACAAAAGCATGAAAAGTCAAAAACCATGTGGATCCCTAAGAAGCTTCTTGAAGCACAAAAAGAAAAATCCAACTTGGCATCCAAAATTTCTATTCCTCCATCTAAACTTTCCAAGTCTATTCCTCCATCACATTCTTCATCCATTTTGGGCCCTTATGTCCCAAAATCCCAAGCTATTCCTCCATCCAAATCTCACAATCTGAGATACATTTTTCCTCCATCAGTCCATCACCCCTCAAGGTGTGTGCCAATGTCGATCTTGCCTTCATTTCCATCCACTCAAGCCCAATTCTTCCAATACCCTATCCATTATCCAATGCATATTTTCCATCCTTCCATCCCTTTGATCCCATCCTTTGCATAAATCCTCGCCTTAGTTTCATCTTATTTTCCATGTCCTTATCCTACCAACGTCTTTGAGCATACTTTTAAAGGTCATGGTGCATTTTTTTTCAAGGCTACTATCCAAACAAAAAAGACGCTTGAGTCCTTCTTCCATCCCATATCGTGTGTCCATCTTCTCTTGAAAAAGTCAAAATACAAAAAAAGAAAAAAGTGAAAAAAAGACAAAAGAAAAAAAAAGTAAAGCAAAAATAATTCGTCCACTGGTGAAAACCTGGCAAACAGGCGCCTTGGGCAAGTACCATGATGAAAACCTGGCAAACAGGCGTCATGCGTAATTTATGAACTTCTTGCACACCACACTTGGGGGCAGGTTTCCTCCTTCATATTATATTTCCCTTCATTATCCTATCAAACCCCTGTCATTACCCTTCATATCCTATTGTCCCTCATGTCCAGTTTCCCTTTCCACCTTTGATCTTGACAAGGTTGACGATCTTCATGAGCATTATGCATCTTGTTTGCAGGTTTCAGTCTATCATAGCTTTTTGGTCTTTATCCATTTGCTTATTATAACCTTTCATCTGTATTCCCTGGCTTATTGCAACTTTCTACCATTATCCCATAGCCAATCCTGACCTTCAATCCATGTCCCTTATCCATTCTTGATCTTGCTTATCCTATCCATATCTTATCACTATCCATACACCCTTTTTTCCTTGATCTTGATCTGACATAAGGACACAAAATTTAAACATGTTTTTCAAAAACCTCTTGACATGTCCCTCATGCCATGTTCCTACTTTACATTGTCATATCCAATCTTTTGTCCCATCATGCAATAGCCCTTGGAAATTGCATCCGTATTGTCTCCATAATACAAGGCCTTTATCTTCCCTCTATCCACCATCATTTCAGAAAGCCTATCTATTCACCTGTGATATTCCTTGCCTTGCTAGACATTGGGGGCAAAATCATGAAAAAATTCAAAAAAATCAAATAACATCCTAAAAAAATTCATAAAAATTGAAAAATGTCCTGAAAAAATCTCTAAAAATTTAAAAACGTCCTGAAATAATCCAAAAAAAAAAAAAAATTGAATAATGTCCTGAAAAAAGTCTTAAAAAATTGAAAAATGTCCTGAAAAAAGTCTTAAAAATTGAAAAAAAGTCCTGAAGAAAGTCATAAAAATTGAATAAAGTCCTGAAAAAAATCTCATAAAAATTGAAAAATGTCATGAAAAAATCTCATAAAAATTGAAAAATGTCATGAAAAAATTCATCAAAATCGAATAATGTCCTGAAATAATCCAAAAAAATCGAATAACTATCCTGAAAAAAATTCAAAAAAAAGTCATATAAAGTCCTGAAAAAATGAACACAAAAAAATTGTAAAACTTCAAAAACAAAAACACACATTTTTGCAATAAAGTATTCCCTTTATGCATCGACAGATCACTGAGCATTCCTCCAACGACTCGTAATCTAACACTGCGCTTTAATGGAATCATGCATTAACAGGTGAACTTTTTCAATCAAAATCAAACACTCAAACTGATCAAAAATTGTCATATCAATTGAATATCAGCATCAAAATCATTTGTCCTTGTTTCTACTATCATGGGTCTTATACAGGGCGTGGTATACTCGAAACCAGACTGTGTCCTGTCTTAGAGGGGGTACCGCATTTCTTGAAACCAGACAGCATGATCGTCCTATCAGCACTTTCAACTTTTGACAATGAAGATCAAGATGTTTGTCTGATTTGCTTGAATTTGTGCATCTTATCTTTTTAATTGATTTATCTTTGGCTTCGATCATGTTCCTATGTTTCTCGATGATGTCACTGAGTGATTTAGAGTGACTGGGATGGTTCATGATCCTTTTTTTTTTTATTGTGATTGTCGTTTTCTGTGATGTGTCTGTCTTTTGCAAAAAGGGTTGCATTTCAGCTCTAGCCTTCAATGCCATGATGCTACGCATCCATTTTGCTACATAAAAATAAAGGTTCTCACCTACAAAGTGCATTACTGAAAGCAAGTTTTTCATCATCTCTAACTGTCCTCTATCTCATTTCTTACTAACATTTCTTCCGTCCATCCGGATAGTCAGTTCGGTCTAGTGCTCCAATATCCAAACACATACCGCTGCTCCTGCATCCTCCAGTCATCTGAATGTGCGTACACATTCTCCGAGGTGATCTACCCTTGGAATGTTCGCCATCTGTCTGCACGTGTCCTTGTCCAGAGCAACAAATCCTCCTCTTTAGCTAGTGCAAATGAGCAATTTTCACTCTCTTGGTCTCATTTATAGCTCTTTGTCAGTGCATAGATGGATGTGCGTCCTCTCCATCTTATGTTGGTCGCGGTCTTATGCACCTTACATTGCTTGTCCTTCATGCATCTGATATCCGATTGTCAGTTTGTTCGATCCTATCATTTTTATCGATCAATTGGCCTCTTTTCCGCATGTTTTCGACCAATTCCTCGAGGGGGCATGCATATATCATTATTTTTGTCTGGGGCATTTTCATTATTGTTCTTTGAAACAACGCTTAAAATCGCATTGTCTCAAAGAGGGGCAAAATGTAGACACCTAAAAATGGTCAAACGCTTGCGAAGTCATACTTTAACATTTGCGCATTGCCTCATTTTAGGTTTTGCATCGCATTAACATTTCTCCTATGTCACGCACTTGGTCTTTATCATTTGCGAACATCGAGTCATTCTTCTACATTCTCCAATCATCTCACTCTCGAATTTGGTCTTGTCGACAACATTATCCAGTCATGATTTTGATCAATCTTATCCTGTCGCATCAATGAGCGTATTCATTTGTCATCATTTTGGACATCGTCAATCCTAATTAGGGTTTTGTCCTCTTTTCAATCTTATCATCTGGCGGTCGATTTGTCATCGATCGTTGTCATGTTTGATTTTGTCATTTCGCGATCGATTTGTCATCGATCGTTGTCATGTTCGATCTTGCCATTTTGCGATCGATTTGTCATCGATCGTGGTCATTTCCAATCTTGTCGTCTTGCAATCTATTTTATCATCGATCCTCGTCCTCTTGTCAATTTTGTCATTTTGCGATTATTTCGCTATCGATCATTGTCTGTCTTAATTATGTCAATTTGGATCAATTTGCCATTGTTCCTCGTCAATTGGCGCATTTCTCAATCAAATCATTTTGTCACACTGGTCATTTATCAATTCAAAATCATGACATTAATTATCTTCAAATCAAGACCTAATTGTCATTTTTGCATTTCTAATTTGTCTTCTAGGGTTTCATGATTCAATCATTTAACCTAATGTGTCATTTCTTCCTCTAGGACTACTAAATTATTTATTAATCCTAAGTCTTCTCATTACAATTAAATCTTTATTTAATTGGCTAATTATTCTTCCTCTTGTAAATTAATTAATAAATGACAAATTATTAATTAATTTGCCTAATTTCTTCTAGTTCCTAATTTCCTATTTTTCCATCAATTTCTAATTCCTAATTGTCATCAATTTCTAATTTCCTAATTTCTTAATTCTTAAATTCAATTTCCTCCTATTTCTCTCCTAAATTTATGGCAATGACATAGAAATTTGTCATAGAATTTGTCATAAATTGTCATAAATTCTTGACATAGAATTTGTCATAAAATGTCATAAAATGTCATAAATTCTTGACATAGAAATTTGTCATGAATTGTCATAATCCTTGCATAGCAATTTGTCATAGATATGTCATAATTTTGCTATTATTGATTTGAATTTCTATTCGAATCACTTTCATGCTAATCTTGTCATTTCTCCAATTTCTCTATAAATTGGATGAATTTCTTCAATCAAAATCCCGAATCCTTAATCAAACTATCGAACTTACGCTTCTAGTACTCTTGAGCTTTTCATCAATCTTGCTTTCAATTGTATGTGCACTTGTAGGTGAGATCCACAAATCCATTGAAGAGGAAAGAACAACAATGGAGCCGCATGGAAGGAGCATTCAATTCTGCATTTGGTTTGCATAATCTTTCATTTTTGAATGCTTTGTTTTCATATCTCTATTGAGTGTGCTTAGGATTAGATCATTGCAATGTGTGATTGAGCTAATAATGAATAATATGTCTTTTTATACTTGCTTTGATGATTCCTAATTCTGATGCTACAACTCCATCTTTCTGAAATGAATAGGAGTTTCTTTCCCCATCATGGTGTGCTTTTCTATCAAACTACCATGGTCTACCCAATAGTAGGTGGCAAGCATCCATAGGAAGGATGTCTCATAGGATCCTATCTATATATCCACCTATGTGGAAATCTACCTAGGCTTGCTCATTTACTAGCACATGTTGTCCCTTATTTAACCATGTGACCTTGTATGGCTCCTTGTGTTGTATCCTAGGTAGTTTCAATTTGCTTACTACTTCTTTTGATATGATGTTATTTGTGGATCCTGAATCTATGATCACCTTACACACCTTTCCCATGATTTTACACTTAATCCTGAACAATTCTCTTCTCTGTGAGACCTTTGTACTGTGTGGCTTCTTCATTAACACTCTCTTAATCATTAAACTCTCACCATCTTCTGAAGCTAGGTTGTTCAATGCTGAAGTTTTGGTCCTCCATCTTCCTGAACATAGTTTACCCTCTTTTCACCACTATAGGATGAACTAGGCTTCTCTGGACATCTATAGGAAGGGTGGCCCAAATTTTGGCAGTTATAGCACTTCATGGTTGAGAAGTAGGACCCTCTCCTTGGTCCATTAGATCTACCTCTACTCGGGTTGCTTGATCCCCTACCCCTATAGTTGGGTTTGCTCTAAGAATCCCCACTTTGCTCAATAAGTTTAGACTCTCCCTGGGATCGTTGATCTATACTCCTTCCCCCAAAACTACCTGTATGGCCTCTATGGCCTCTACCATTTCTTCCCCTACCTCTTCCTTTGTTGTTTTGTTCTTGCTTTCTCCTACCTTTCTCTTCCACCTTAAGTGCCAATTGATAGCACTTGTGTACTGTTTGTGGTCATAACAAGCTCATTTCTTCCTAGATGTTCCATCTTAACCCATTCAAGTACCTTGCCACTTTTATGCTCTCATCCTCTACTACTCTGGATCCCATGCACAATTTTTTAAACTCCTCAATGTAGCTACTGACATCTAGGTCTTTTTGTCTTTTCTTGTGAAGTTGTATTTCATAGTCTTCAAGAAGGTAGGTATCTTTGATTTTGGCTACCATTGCTTTCTAGGTGGCTATTGGTTGCTTACCTTCTTTCACCCTTTCCTCTTGGATGAACTTCCACCAAGTTAAGGCTGCCCCTCTCAGCATTGATTTTTCTACTTAACCTTCTGTGCTTAAGTTATTCCATCACACTCAAAATGGTTTTCTAGACCTTCAATCCACTCTATTAGAGCATCTGGATCCATCTTTCCATTGAAAAGGGCCACTCCTTCTAAGGTTTTACTACTCATAGATCTCAAGGCTTTCAAGAATGGTTCTTGCTCAATGATAGGGTTAGGTATGGGAACCTCATCTTCTATGGCCACCATTTTACCCTTATCTCCAACCTTATCATGGACCTCTTCAGTTTTGACTTCTACTTTAGCTAGGTTCATTTGCCAGTTGACCTAATCTTTCTCTGAGTTCCCTATTTTCCTCTTCTTGGTCTTCAACCTTCTTAGCTAGTTCTACATTAGTCACCATGTTTTCCTAATGTTCCTTCCCTCCTGAATCTTTTGTTGGCTCTGATACCACTATGATAGGAAAGTGCTCAAAAGGCCAATTGCTCAAGAGGTTCAATTTGTTACCCAAAAACTTGTTTAAGTCTATTGTATGTGTTTATAAAATCCTTCTTGTGGTTATAGTACCAAGCATCTCATGTATCACTTCCCTAACACACTGCCCTTTTGGTGAAGGCTCACTCCCATGCTCAAATCTACTCACATTACTCACTCCACCCATCTACACACCCTCAATCTATGATCTTTGGCATTCAACCCTCTATTTCAAAATTCTATAGTAGTATTTTGCATGGACAAGTAAGGGTAGTAAGGTTTTGTTCCAGTTTTGATGCTCAAATTTTAGTTTAAGGCACATAGCCTTGGCTTACTCAGCTAGGCAACCAGGGATCCAAAACCTCCAAAGGGGCTATACACTATCCAAGGTTCCATTTGGAATTTGTCTCACTGCTTAGGATTGTTCTCCTAAGGTTTCACAAGCCCCCAACTCCTCCTTACAATCGGGTTTGAGCATTTTGACCAAAATTGTCATTTGTGTGTTATGCAACCAAAAAGGGCTACTAGCCTGTGGAGGCCTAATTGGCACTTTTTTGCTTATTCTGCTAAATGATGGATAAAACCTTCCACAAAGTTGACTTGGTTGATGGTTTAGAGGTATATGCTAACTGATTTTCATGGTTTAGGCCATTGTTATGGCAATATGAGGGCTGTCCACCATTTTAGGCACTTTTGGAGGGTTTGGTAGGGTTTAGACCAAAGAACATTGAGAAGTCTTTCCAACTCCTCTCATCAAGTCTCCAAACTGACTTAGAACTTCTACAACACCAAATAAAGCCTTCCCCTATTGCTGCCCTACAAACATAATTCCAAACACTTGGCAAACAAGTGAGAAAATAATAAAATTGCCTTTGTCACTGTCAATTTGCTGCCCTTTTACCAGTCAACTACTGCTACACTTTTTAACCTGCATAATGAAGAGTTTTAATTGGAAATACACCTCAATGAGGTCTGAAAAACACTAAAGATTCTTCCTATTACATTTCCTTCTCAGTTACAAGGCTTGGATTATGCTTTGAAGCATTCCAATGAGCATTTTGGTGACACAATTCATAAAAATAGTGAACTCATTGTTTTGCTTACAAAATGAGAATGTTTGATAAGAACAAGCTATTCCAATAGACTAAGATGATTCTCAACACACTTGGCCACATTTCTAGACCTCTGCATCATTCATTTGTTCACTCCAACTTCCTCTTGGGTGCAACTCTTGAGTTTTGATCATGTTACCAGCCAAATAATCAATATTTGCCTAGTATTCACTCAAGTTCTTCTTCCAACCACACTTTTGGAAAAATATAGAGCATATGTATAGTATATACATGTTTTCCAACTTTACTAAATCCATTATGTGGGATCCCAGACCTGGATTAGTCAAATGGTGTCATTTTAGAGCTTCAAACCCTTGACAGGGCAAAAAGCACACAATTTGCAAATAATTTTGTACAATCCAATTTAAAAGAGAAACCAATACCACAATCAATTAGAGAGCATTATAAAACTATTATGCACACCTCCTAAAGGTACAGTATGGACTATGGAGCTACAGTACAAACAGTTTTACAAAGGAAGGAAAAACTAGTCGTAAAAGCCAAAAAATGTCATGATTTTATTAAAAAGCTCTTGCTTATACAATCACCAACCCTTTACAAGACAAAGGGAGGCCTTATATAGTTTCTCTAGTTGGTTTTCAAGCCCTAGTATGGACATGAGGCTTCCATAACTTCATTTTGGAAGAAAATGACAATTTTGACAACTTTTCAAGCCAAATGACAACTTTTCTTGCTAAAAAAGGTATTTTTGACAATCGAGCCTTATCAACTTGTCTAAACAACTTAGACATGCCTAAAAACACTTATCAAACATGTTTCAATGCTTTGGAAAGCATTAGAAGACCTTTTTGGCAATTTTGCACTTTTTTGCCAAAAATTGTCAACTCAAAGCCTGAAAGGCAAAATTTGATCTCTTGAGTCCAAAATGATATCAAAACCACTAAACATGACCCAAAACAACCTAAAACAACATTATCAACCTAAAACAAGACATTACAAACATGAAATCATTTAAATACTTAAAAATGGGAGTTTTACTCAACTAGGTGCTCCTGCACCAGTATCTTCCTCAAGCAGTTAAGCTTCTGCAAAAGAGGACCAAGCTCTGATACCAATTGTTAGGATAACCAGTGGACAACTAAGAGGGGGGGGTGAATAAATTTTCAATAAATCATAAAAAATTAAGCTCACAAAAACTTCTACCAGAATGCATAAACCAAATACTGAAATAGCAGATGTAATATTTAAGCATAAACATAAATCATAGAATAGCTAACCAACCATCCATAACACATAATACCAAGATTTGTATGTGGAAAACCTAGTAAAGGGAAAAAACACAGTGGCAAGCCTACCCACAATTAGATAATACTTATGCAACAAGTATGTGATTACAATAAGAGGGGCCTGCACATGAAGGAAGGCACACTGCTCATCACAAAAGGAGCCTCATTGACTACAAATAAATCTAGACTACAATCTAGAAAGATGAGTGAACTGCAAGAATAACATCTCCTATGCCTGAGTATAGTTCTGGTTAAGCTCAATACTGGAGGTCCTAAACCTCTTTAACAAACCCAACCCAATCACCTATGATCGACCAAAACCTCTACATATGATTACAATATTATTCGCACATAGATAATCCTATATCCGACATACCATGTTATGATCTATAAAGAGATCTTACATTATATTTATACCAACCTGAGACCTAAACAATTAGGTTGGCCACCTAAAAGATAATACAATAGATCCATTACATAATTCCACAAACCAATGATAAACCAATTCGGCCTAAGACCGAAACAACATAAACCAAACCATAAATCCAACCAATGACACATCGGGAGCATCAACCAACAAATTACACAAACTGGTCCATAACCTAACAAAATAAGACCAGACCTATAATAGGTCGCCATAAGACAAATAAAAAATCACTTTCAACTAGAACACGAACATGATAACCATCAGCATGGTGATAACCTTCTAGAAGTCGCACCAACACCACTTATCGGATTCATCAAAAAGATCTTCATTAAAGCATTGCCTGTAAAACCCTTATCGGTGACCAAAAGGCTTACTAGAACAAATGATAGCATCCTGATCATCAAATCCCGAACCAACTGAATGTGATACACATCAAGAACACGTGAATAACCAATCCAAGCCAATACCACGAGCCAGACCAAATTTGAGAATACCAAAGATGGTCTCCAAATCAATATCATAGTCCAACCACTCTACCGGAAGCCGGTAGATAACAAAACAACTAGTGTTGACATCAATGACAAAACATCAATGCAACACATAATCAATTCCTCCAAATTGTCAACAAATTTTGATAAGGAACACAAATATAATATTCCATGAGATTTCCAAGATTTAATAAACATAACTTGAAAAATTAGGACCATACAACAAGATGAGTTCTATACAAACCATATTTTATACATACAAGATCCCATTCATTAAATAAGCAATTATTGTTGATTGGTACAAAATACATCATAAAACACCATCCTTTTATTGCATATAAAGGTAGGGAAAGGAGGCAAAGAAAGATAATACTCATATATGTCATTTAATTTCTTCACATACGTATCAAGATTAATCCAAAATAGATACATACAAATTCTCATGCACACCCACCCTTCTTCTAACTAGTCACAAGGAAAACAATACATTATCCCAATATAGCAAGACTAATTACATGAATGGAATTTTCAATAAAGAAGTTCATACAATGTCATTCTAATCTATAAACATGTTCATTCACCATATCAATACTATCTTTTTCATCCAAGTATATGCTAGAAACCTTTATGTAGTTCAAATCAAATCATCAATGACTAATATTAAAGAAGTATACACAAGGAATGAATACACACAAAATTAGACACGCCTTTTTAATTTAGGGAAAAGAAAGAGAGTACCAAGTAAATTATTCTCTCACTATCATGCATCAAGGAAAACAAGAAACACTATTAATGACTTGCTATGACAGCACACCATGCAAGACTAAGGGTAAGATACTTGGCCAAAGATCATAGTGTTGTAACCTGGATTTGATACCAGATGTAATGCCTGCCAAGAAACCCTAAAGAATTATACTTCTAAAAAACTAATGAAACAATTTAGAGATAATTTAAAAAAAAAAATACAATATCTCAACCATATAGAATAACATATTAAAGACAGCTATTTAAGCACAAGCGAAAATAATTCATATCATCCTGATTTATAATCTCCAGGATATCCAAATGTTAATACATAGATTGCCACAATTGTACATGGTATATCAAATTACACATAAGTTAACGAGAATTAACCTTTACTAGTCTAATGACTTACATTAAACATAGCATAAGAGATTTCATATTTAAACTATAGAAAATAACCATGAAGTATGATACATTAACATTCCTAAGTACTATGTTCATTTCAAACCCAAAGCCAAATGTTCTTATGATATTAAGTCATGATGAAAATGGGAGACACTAACTCATTACACTACGAATTCTGATAAAACATTTTGATGAAAGTCCAATCATTATTTGTATCGTCAGGTACATGTGCAAAATTTTCATTTTTTTTTCATTTATTCCCAACATTCGTCGATCTTGTGATGCTCGGTGATTTTTGTTGCTATTTCGACATTCCCTTTAACTTTTGCGCTGACAGGTATATGGTTAGCATTCGTCACAATTCTGACCAATGTTTTTTGAATAAAATTAATTTTGGCAATTTATCTATAATTAGCGACCCATTGCAGCTAATGCTTGTCAAAAAGCATTTATAACTAACGTCCGTGCAGGGGATTCTTGACCCTTAGTAGGGGATTTTGACTAAGGAATAATTAATGGAAAAGAAGATCTTGAGGATGTGGCAAATAAAGAAGAAATGAAATTCTTAATTTTTGTCTAAGAAAGAGATTTATTGGTGATAAAGAATCGTTGCATGAATATACTAGAATTAATGGTAGTTGGTAGCCTGGTCGTATTTGAACATAGAAACTTTAACCAAAAGAAGGAAGTGTGTCAATTAATGTTGATGGTTATCTGTCTATAGGGTAGATGGAATATCTCGAATCCTTTTACATCCAGAGAAGTAAAAATTAACTCAAGAATTAGTGGAAGTTTTATGATACATAGGAAGACTCTCTCAAAAAGTAAATTTGGTAATACAATTAATGATGAGAGTAGAATTGGTAGAGAAGAAAGAAGAAGTGTTTTAGAGGGTAGAGAAAAGAGAGAAGAAGATAATAGAGATTCAGGAAAGAGAAGAAGAACACTGAAGGAGTGCATAGCATGGTGTAGAGAGTAGTAAATAGAAAATAGAGGAAAGTGAAGAGTTCAGAGAAAAGAGTTGATAACAAAGAATGTAGAAGAGGGAGAGGTGCATAGTACAATCGAGAGTTACAAAATATTATTTGTAACAAGGTATCTTCATTGTAACCAAAAATTGATCTTCATTTTAATTCATTTGAGTTGTTGCTCAAAATAGGGGTTGGTGATCCTTTGGGATTCTGGACCCTTTTTAGGGGATTTTGACCTTTGAGGGTATTTTACCTTCTATCAAATTAAATGTATACACTTTTGTGGCCGACTCTTCAACTTGATCCATTGTAATCAAATTTGCATATACTTGGGAGCTTGGTAAAGAAAAATAATGTTAGATAATATTATTTCAGAACAAAATGTAGAGACAATTGCTAGATTGTGGGCTATATTGAAAAGGAAGGGTGATGGGAAATGTTATTGTACTTGCAATAATTGCAAGGGCTTAAAGACAAGAAGACTTTTAATGACAACAACTGAGAAACATTGTAGGCAATATTGTCACGTTGAAGGGGGGCATGATTATCGTCCATTAGTAAGATGTTAATTATATGTCTTTATATTGATTGAATTTGTAAATGTTTATATCGTTTTAACAATTTTTATATATACAAAAAATCACTTGATCATTATCATGGTTTATTTGTGTCTATCATTATTATAAAGGTGGGGTTCCCTAGGAAACATGATATGGATTATCACGGCCTGAAGAATTTGGTTTTGCAAGTGGAGGAAAATGGTGTTGTGAATATCGAAGATGAAGTTAATGATCCTAGGGAAGAAGATGATCATGTGCCAAAAAACATAGTTGAAGATGATGGTACAAATACATTGATCCATGAAACATTTAGTGGTGTAGCTGATCATGATGATTGAGAGGAATTTGATGATGTTTATGATTTACCTATACTTGAGAAGGCATACGAGCCCCTTTATGAAGGTTCCAAAATAACTCTTCTCTCTGTTGTGTTGTTGGTGTTGAACTTGAAAGTTATGAATGGTTTATCCAACATAGCAATCTCATAGATGTTAAGGTATGTCATATATGTCATCTTTTTTCATGTATTTTTGTTGTTAGTTCATCACTAGTAAGTAAAGGATGAAATATGTACCATTAATATTCTTTATATTAACAAATTATTTATTTGTTGTAATCTTTGATAGGTGATTTTTTGTTACCATCATCAAATATTTTACCTCATTCATACCGAGATTTATCTAATATTATGAAAGATATTGGAATGGAGTATCGAGCAATATATGCATGCATGTCCCAATGATCATATTATATATCATAAACAACATGAATTTGCAACAGAATGCTCAGAATATCATATCAGTAGATATCGATCAAATCAAATAACAAAAAAGGTACCTTGCAAGGTTCTTCGTTATATTCCCATTATTCCACATATAAAATGATTATTTAGGTGCAAAACCTTGGTGCAATTTATGGATTACCATGCATGAAATAGAAGTGGAGATGACATTCTTTGAATGCTTGTGGATGGTTATACTTTTAGGGACATGGAGGAAAAATGACCACACTTTAAAGAAGAACCTCGTAATCTCAAGCTTTCATTGGCAGCGGATGGTGTCAATCCATTTGAAGAGTTGAGATCTATTTACTTGGTGTGACCTATTTTTGTTATCAACAATAGCATTCCTCCATGGATGCTAATAAAGAGGGAGCACATAATATTGGCAATGATTGTTCCAGGTATTTGTTTATCAATTTTCTTTAACGTAGTAGCATTTCATTTGTCTTATTTGTTGCATAATGAATTATAATTTTTTGATTTAATAGTCATGTACATTAATTTATATATATTGTAGTAAAATGGTTATAATAATTATGCAATTTTTATGTTCATTCAACTAGGTAAGTACCAAGTTAAAGATATGAATGTATATATCGAGCCTCTTATCGACGAGTTACTAAAGTTATGGAATGACATCACTATGTATGATGTCTCAAGACCAATAGGACAAAGACAATTTCAATTCCATGCAATGCTTGTATGGACAATTCATGATGCCCCAAGGCTAACACATTTTTGTGGTATGTTATAACGTTCGACTGCACTTTAATGATATTTAATTTTATGAAGTAGATATTATATATAATTATAAAAATTGACATATTTAATCCAATTATATATGATCTTGCAGGTCTTCAAACAAAGGGAAAATTTGCATGTCCATTTTGTGGTCCAAAGATGAAATTTCATCATTCAACAAATTTAGGAAAGCAGGTGTTTGATGAGTATAGGCACTTCCTCCACAGAAATAATAAATATTGAACTACTGAAAAACATCTTTTCAATGGGAAAAAAGAGATTACGTCAAAACCACAAAGAATGACACCTCGCCTATGGAATTTGGAATATAATAAAATTAATCATCAAGGTTATACATCAGATCAAATTGTTTATCTATCATATATGATATGTTTGGAAATTATTTTTTATATTGTGTTTTGTTTACTCATGTTGTAATTGACAATGATTGTCATTGTTAATTTGTTTAACTTATATGATTCATGAAGGTCGTCAAGGCATTAGTGGTCGACTTCCACATGGATTGAAAAGTTATCCCAGACAATTTAGTAGGTTTCCCTACTATGAGCAGCTACAAAATTGTGCATTTGTTTGATACAATGCATATCAAAAATAATATAACACAAACGTTATGGAAAATATTGGATGGAAGACATGACAAAGAAAAAATTGTCAAAATTTGTAGTGACATTCGGGAAGCCAATCATGCAATGAAAAATCTCATTCAATTAAATAACGATGGAGACCAAATTAATATAAGTGCCCTTCCTTGGTGGAGCAGCAAAGCAATTCTATAAAAGAAGTCATACAAAAAATTCGATTTCCCACAGGATTTGTAGCGAGCATGAACAATATCATAACAAAGAAAGGTGAATTTGGGTCAGGGATGAAAAACGCATGATTGACATACCTTCATTAAGGTAATTATTTTGGTATATTATATATATATTTGTATATTGCATGTACTTTTCAATGTATTATGTTTACTAGTTTTGGAAAAATAATGAAAAATTTATTTTATAATTGTTGCAAGGCGTTCTACCTCTTCTCTCCTAGACAACTTCGACAACATTGTCAAGCAAGTCATATATGATCTTGAAAAATACATGAGGTAAGTAGTGATATTTGTTCAATTCATTGTATACATCTTATATTTGCCATTTCTTTTACTTTTTATGTAATATATTGAATATTTTTGTTAAATCTTGTTAATATATTTGTGCCTTGAATCACTTGTAGATGGTTGTCATCTAAAGAAATCCATAAAGAAGATAGATTTTTGGAAGAGAAAAATTCCTCATCTAATGTGTGAAATACAAAAGTGTCTACCTTTGACATTTTTCAATGCACAAGAACAATACCTCATACACCAAGTGGAGGAGATTGAATGGTGTGGACCTATACACACAAGGTCAATGTGGATGGTTGAGAGGCACTTGAATTTTTTTAAGGATTTGGTTAGACAAAGAGCACATCCTGAGGGTTGTATGGTGGAGGGATATGTGGTATACCAGACCATGGTGTACATTATTGAATATTTGCTAAGTTTGCAACAAAGTTCTATGTAGAACGCATTTGGGATCCCAACTCCATTAATAGATTCAAAGGGGAGTACCTTATGGGGAAAGGTAGATTGAGGAAAGTGAGAGGTAATTATAAGATGGTCATGGAGATTAATTAGAATACAATTTACATTAGGTTTTATGTATATTATACTTATTTAATTATTAATCTTCAATATACATCAATTATAAATTAAGGTCATATACTGTGGTAATTAACTAATTATACGTCATTTGTGAATTTTTTTTTTTTTTTGATAGAGTTGGTCGAGAGTGGGATGCACTACATTTGGACATCACAAACAATCTTGATTGGATGACGGTATGGATTGAACAATGTCAACAATCTAGAAGCACATTAACATGGGAAGGTGTGGCTTCATTGGTTAAATAAGCTCATCGTAATGGAGATTCCAATGTTACACCAAGGGAAATTGATTTAGCATATGGTTTAAGAGATAAACAAGTACGTATAAATATATTAATCACCCATATTATTTAATTATTTTCAATTATATTATTAATGTATATATATGTTGAGTTTTTTTCTTTGCATACATTCGACCAAGAATAAATATGTTTATCATCTAACGATGCAATAATTTTTACATGTTTGACATATTGCAAGTGAAACACCACAAGGCTACGTGGTGCAATGGTTGTAAATTTTGAATCAATAAGTTGGTTGACATGAAGAAAACTTGTGATTCTGGGATAATTGAACTCTTTTAGGTGACTAATGTTTCATCCAGAAAGCAACATACATTAAAAAG
This sequence comes from Cryptomeria japonica, assembly GCF_030272615.1. NCBI lineage: Eukaryota > Viridiplantae > Streptophyta > Pinopsida > Cupressales > Cupressaceae > Cryptomeria > Cryptomeria japonica. Next base: position 705,645,540 of record NC_081409.1, on the reverse strand, counting down.
TCTCAAAAAAATGATACTATGGGATTTTGGATCATATACTTGAGTGTGACTTTAAGTCCTTCAAATTAGTTATGTTCATCGTCCAATGGTACAAGCTACGATTGAATGAAAATGATCTTGAGAGAACTGTTATTGAACATTATAATGGATTTACCATGGTTAATACAAGGTTGTTCGAGCGAGCTAAAAATAAGCCCTATGCTCTTCTAAGCCAATGTGAGCAGGTATTTTACTTAGAGGTTCCAGGTAAACCGGGTTGGTCATTTTTTGTTAGACATTATCCTAGAGGAAGGCCGATAAAGTATAATATGGTGGAAGAAGAAGATACCAAAGAACTAGAATATGATCTAGATGACAATTTGGATCAACAATTAGTTGATGATGTGCCCAAGGAAGATGTTGAAGAAGAGGCACTAGATCATGATGATGTAGGAGTTAATGTTCATGAAGATGTTCATGTGCATGATGACATTATCAAAACTGATATCAATGACAACAATGATGATATGACCAATCCTTGCAATGTCAAATTTGGATCAGATGATACAGACAAAGAGTTAGATGAAGAAGAAGATCATTGACATTGAAATGTATGAGTTATGCGATTATATTATCTATTTGATATTGAGAGAAATATATTCAACTTATATGGCTACATAATTAATTCATGATGTTTTTAATTTTTATGCCATATGTATCCTGATAATCCAACCATGTAACAACATATATAATTTCTTCACATAGATATTTAAAGCAACAATTATCTATTGTAGATAATAAAAATAAAGAACTGATTTTAAAATGAAAACATCCACAATACCATAAGCAAATAAGGAAACCGATTTCTATATATTATTTCTGAAAATAAGAGTCTTGTTCTTGGAACATGAGAACTGTTTGAAACATGAACTTCTAAAAACTTGTAAAAGCTTAAAAACATATATCAAATTGTCCTTTGTAAATGGTTACATCAAGTCCTTATAACACATCACAGGGTTACACCCTTTGAAAAAGTCTTTTGGAAACAAATTAAAACATTAATCTTTAAATGAAAGTAGTTATCATCTAGTAAGGCACAAATGCACTTTGGTTAAGTGTGGCCAAGTATTTATCGCTGAAATGATTATCACACTCATGAACACAATCTCATGGCTCCACCTCCCTCAACACCATGCTCTCCATGTAGTTTTCCACTTTGTCGGTGTCCTCAACTTTGGCATCTTTCATTGCATCCTTGAGCACTTGTTGGCATTCCCCAATCCATTCCACTTTCCTTCTGATCTCCATCTTCATCAAGCAAATGAGGGATGTCATTTGATCCATCACCAATGAAATAAACACCTTCAAATCTTAGAGCCTTCATATATTTTTTATGAATTTTTGTCAGTTGTTCACAATTCTGCACAACCTTAGGGTTTGCTTCATCTTTTCCCTAAATCTCTTTAGGTCGTTCATGCAATCACTCATCCAATCTCTTGTGCTACTTAATGATAGTCTCATTCTTAAAGTACATATCCCAGTATTTATCCATCCATACCACTAAATTTGTGAACCTCTTTTGTATGAGTACAGATAGAGTTTCATTCTTGATATTTGTCAATTGGGCTTGGAGCTAAAGATACTCTTCAATCAATTTGCTAGATTTGGTTTGAGGCTACGAGCTTTCTCCTTGTGTCAATAGTTTTTGTGGCTCTTTTTATTTCAACATTTCTCTCAAATGATCAATCTCTTTATTTAGTCTAATGTTATCAAGTTTGGTAGACTCATTTTCTCTTAGCAACAATTGAATCTGTACTGCCTTATTCAATTTGGCAATATTCACTCCCAGATTAGCTGTAACTACAAGATCTGTTTCTCCAACCTTTAGAGTCATTATGTGCCCAAAGGCCTTTTGTTTATCAATCACCATGGGTCTTTTGTGTGGAGGATATAAAGACAAAATCAAAATAGAGTGCTCATCTGGGTTGTACACAAACCCCATGTACACTTGGGTCACAACTTCTGGAGACAACTTATATTTTGCATCAATATCATGGAGAAAACTGTCAAATATCAGATCTGAATTTAGATCCCATCTAGGAAAGATTAAGAGGCATGCATCTTCAAGTAATTTCCTCCCTCTCTCAGGATTAATTTGATTCATTTCATGTTCTACTTCACTTCTCAAAGCAATCAATAATTGGTTTTCATTAGAGGCATTCACCTCTCCATCACTCTCCCTAATCAATTTACCTTTTATTTTATACAAGAAAGACTTAAATTCAGAAGACTTTACAAAACTATCATCAGACACAGAATCCTTACAAGTCAATTGCCTTGGATCCTCTTTTATGGGTACTTCTTCATCTCGATCCCTAACCAAGGACACTTGCTCTTTAATTAGCATCTTGGAGAGCTACTCAAATGAAATCTCATCTCCTTCCGATGATCCCTCATCGCTAGAAGATGATACATCAATTATTTGCATCTCTCTTGCCCTTAGCTCCATTTCTCTGTTATGGTTATCAATGGCCAATTCGGCCTCCTCCTTATCCATGTTTCTTATAAAGCCATCCCGTATATATGGGATGTCCACATATTCACCAAGTTTTAATTTATTTTAATGATAAATGAATATATCCTTAAGGGTCAAAGCCTCTCCTTGGTTCTCCCAACTTTAAGTTGAAATGGGCTAGTTTATGCGGTGTGAGCTCTTGACCTTCTTTCCAAGTAATAGTTAATTCTCCAACACATAAAGTTCTAGACATAAAGGCTTGATTGTCATATGAACTCAAATGCATGTGATTAGAAACTCCCATCTACCTAATGATTTCCAAATAGGCAACTCTACAAGGCACTGTCTTGGGCAGTAGTAGTGGAGATTCCTCAAAGCCATATACTCTAATCATTGTTACATCAGAAAAATAGTACTAGTCACCCTAATTATGTCGAGCTGTCTCAAGCCCCCCAAAGTCTGTAGGCTTAATAAATTTCTTAACTTCTTCTAAAAGTGCAAAATTGCACGAGTGATCATAGAACCTATATAAATTTTTTACAAAGAACTCTTGAAAATGAATATAACTAGATCTCACAAATCTGCAATCCCATATCAAAGTCCATAATTGGACTGGCAAAGGTTGATTGTCATCATCAAATTGCTTTATTCTCAAAGCTATTGACCACATAATAACACCATATGCATTAGCAAAGAATAATAGGGGGAGTAGATTTTGGAAGAATCCTTCTTGATGGTAGTGAGCCCTATATTAGGTTGTCTTGCTACAAACATAGCATAGTCAAATTCTTTGGCATTCAGGCTCTGAACATCTATTGCAATGACCATGGATTCAATCTTCATGAAATCTAGGGTGTTCAACCCTAGGCCCTGGCCAGCTAAGTAATAGGTATACTTCAAGTAATTTTTGAACAAATTCACATGAAAGGCAAGTCCTTCCTTTGCCTCCAATGGTGCATCAGGACCGAGCATATGAAGAGGCAACCTCCATCCTGTATAGGTGGTGTCTAACTTGCAATATTCCTTCAAAAAATCCTCAAGAATAATGGGATGTTCATAAATCCCAAGCAAATAAAAAAATTTAGAAATTGCATCTCTTAACACATAAAAATAGGGCTTCCCATCTCCACTGCAAATTTCCCTCTTCTTGGGGTCATAGTTTTGTGCCAACAATTTCAGTATATCCACATTAACATAAACATTGGGAACAACTAGTTTTCGCAAGCGTAATCTCCACGGGTTGCAAATCAGCTCAGGAGTGTCACACCTACGATAATGGAACAAAAAAACTCATAATCCCTGATAGTTGTATACACATCTCCCACATTGTTATAATTGTCTTCTAGTTTTCATTGCACAGACCTCTTAGGTTTAGGGGTAGAACCAGGAAATTGGTCTAACAAGTCCTGGCTCAGTTTTCTCTCCTCTACCCAAGTTTCTATGTTCACCTCATCATTTTTTTACTTCTTCCATTTACCCTTACTTATTTCCCCTCTCTGCCTGTTCTTGACACTACTAGAACTTTCCATTTTATAGGCAATTTGACTAATTTCTTGAGGAAATCACAAAGAATTGCTTGAGATACTTGTTTGTTTGATGTTATTGTTCTTCTTAACCCACTCCAATTTCATCCCTAAATGTTTGTAGCTCTGATGCGAAAACTTTCCTTAATGTATTCTTAGAGAATGTCGTTCATGCAACAATAAATTTTTCAACCTGCTAATCAATGGGGTAGTGTTTTCAAAATTTGAATTGTGTTGTATACATGTAACATAGGCTTAACTCTTTTCTGTTGATGCCTCTAAGTTTGGTGCCATTTGGACAAATTTGTCACTATAGATAAATTTCCTCTTATTTTCTTTTATTGGGATAACTCGCATCATTTGGATAGCCTTCTAGTCCTATCCCGATCTTGTATATGATTTTGATAAAACTTGTATCAGCATAACATATTCCTAAATACACATGTCAGAATAGTTTACTCTACTAGCATTACAAAATTATGCTTCTTCACCTTTGGTAGTCATTCCGATAGACATCTCAAGTGTTGTGTTTGGTATGACTAAATTAATGTAACATTATAGGAATAGCTTGTGCTATTGAAATCACAAAGAATTGTCATTTTGATTTTATTGGTTATTTCGATAGGTGTTAAGACCTCATGTTCAGTAATGCTATCCCAATGTTGATGTTTATCATTGACTTGTTAGATCAGGTAAGCTATCTTGATATATACATAAAGTGTTTCTCAATGAAGGTTATTTTATTGATCCTCCTTGGGTCTTATCAAGCATGCTTAACATGGGATCTGGGGCATAATGGAGATGAGATGTGGGGCTCTATGCTAGATGAAAGAAAAATTCTATAGCTTCAACCTTTCACCCTTTTAAATACAAAAGCTTGGTGATGACTAACATACTAGGGGTACTAAGCATCATTATGAAATTTGAAGGTTACAAAAATTTCATGATCCCTTTTTGAATGATAGACAAGGTTATGTTAGGGTTTAGATTAAAATTAGAATTGTATTGATTAGGTACATTTGATGGATCAAAAAATAGCATATTTGATAAACTAAACATAGGTTGATAAGATGATGATAGCTGACCCATTATGGCTTGAAATTAATCTATATTAATATCACTAGGGAATTATGATTCTATTAAGGTGTGATCCAATATGTCCCTATGGATAGATGAATATAAAAGAAGCTCTAAGATAGATAACTATGCTAGAGTCTTATCAGGCATGCTTTACATAGGATTTGGGGCATAATGGAGATGAGATGTGGGGCTCTATGCTAGATGAAAGAAAACTTATGTAGCTTCAACCTTTCACCCTTGTAAATACAAAAGATTGGTGACGACTAACATGCCAGGGATACTAAGCATCATTATGAAATTTCAGGGTTACAAAAATTTCATGATCCCTTTTTTAATGACAAACATGGTTACATTAGGGTTTAGGTTAAAATTAGAATTGTATTGATTAGGTACATTTGATGGATCAAAAAGTGACATATTTTCTAAACTAATATTGATTCATATATGATAGACAACTTAGTAGTGTTGACCTTAGTTTCCTCAATGTGACCCACTAAGATAGACAACTCTCATTGTATTTGATTAGATATGGCTATAATTATATTGTTTCATGCATTTGGACAAAGAATGACCCTCTACATGATAGTGCTAAAAGTACTAAATTTCTTTGTATCATGCAAGTTTGGGTGCATTGTCATATGGGAATTTAATAAGGTTGGCTTCAACTGATTTTTGAAATACTACTTTGATATTCCTAAAACCTAACCCTAACCATAATCATAAACCTAAGCCAAATCCTATCCTAATGTTAATCTTAACCTTAATCCTAACCTTGACCCTAACCCTAGCCCTAACCAAATCTAAATCTTCACCCTACTCCTAATCATAATTTTGATCGCAACCCTAATTGTAATTCCAACCCTACCCTTAATCCTTACAATGTCGAATCTAGATTGGATGATACAGACAAAGAGTTAGATGAAGAAGAAGATCAATGACATTGAAATGTATGAGTTATACGATTATATTTTCTATTTGTTATTATTTTCTTGAGAGAATTATATTTGACTTATATGGATACATATTTAATTCATTATGTTTTTAATATTTATGTCATTACATAATTAATTCATGATCTATATTTTCTTTATGGAATGTACCTAATGTTGGAGCTTAAAATCACTGGTTTATAGTAGGAAGCTAAAAAAAATGAGTATATTTTATTTATGGAATGTACCTAATGTTGGAAGCCTAGTATATATTTATATTGATATTTAGTAAAAGTTTTACAATGTATAAAAAAAGGGGGGCTCTTATTATCTAGATTTTCTCTAACGTTTTCAACAGAAAATAACAAGTATTCTAGGCCTAAACAACTTCCAGGATTACCTATAGGTCTAAACAACTTCTAGGGTTACCTATACATATTAGATTAGGCTTGCTTCCATAAGAAAAAAAAAAGGAAGTTGTTATCACAAAAGTGTACACCCTTGATGAACCTCTGAGCTCATCAACCTTGTGACACATAGAAAGAACCTCCCAAGTGTGGGACTTGTAAAAGTGAGGCTATCTCCGGAGAAGGTCGACTTCCTCTTCAATCTGAGAACAAGTGTTGAATCAACCCAACACTGATAAAATTAATCTATGAATGACAGGGGAAAATGGAGAGAGAGAGAGAGAAGGGTAACTAAAAGAGGGGGAAGGGGCTTGCACCCAGACTGAAATAATGATCTCTCTTGCTTGTAACTGCATAGAAAATGAACAAGACTACCCAAGTATGCACAATTTCCTATCTTAACCGGCCCCTCAAATGCAGAGTGAAGGTTGGAATTTGTAAGATAGCATGAGGAACTGATCTAGTTCATGGATGATATCCACAAGGAATCAACACAGTCATCTATACTCAGGAAACAAATTAAAATGCACTCAGACAAAGAGGTAAAAGAAATACACAAATTGTCAGAACTGAAAGAAGGAAAAATAGGTGAACTTTATTGATGTAAGGGGAAGGAAAAAATTTACAAGTGCAGAGAAACATAAGAATTATGCATGAGAAAAGAAGGGAGAAGATCCTAAGAAAAATGTACAAAATTGCCTTAATAGTTCAGGCATAACTCAGATGGTTACATGGAGAAAACCCTAACCCTACCCAGGTTAGGTTACAAAAAATCACAGAGGAGGGGAAGAAATCAGATCGATAGATCTGATGGCATACTGTAACAACTCTACAAGCTAGTCCTATGTCTCTAGAAGCACACAAAATGGCCTGTAGGGTCACGTCTAAAGTAATGATGAGAAAATCTGGTGGTTGGAAGGTGATCGGATCAGATATGAGGTGCTGACTGAGTAGGAAGAATGTCTCGACCATTAGGTTGACAACAACCCACCTGCAAAAGTTTAAATGCCAATGGCCTCCATGAATTCAAATGCTGATCGTTATTCTGAGAGATTCAAACGAAGATGGACATGCAAGATCTCTCCATCTAGGCCTCCAACAGGCCCAATCACTGATTAAAACATGGTCATTGGATTGGGTCTTTATGAAGATCCGACGATCATAATTGGTTGACGTGGCACCCCAGGTCCACGTATCCTTACTATGTTTGACCACTAAATAACCCCTGAATTCTTATCCTGTAGGGTCCCTGCGAGCCTGAACTTACCTCATGGGATAAGCATTTTCTTTAATTCTTCCTTATTTCTTATCCCACCCGGTCCTTTGCACTCTCCTGTCTACCTCATGTGATAAGGCCTTAATGTATTTTCTTGCTTTGTTCTTATCCTATGGGCCATTTGTGTCCTCAAACTTACCCCACAAGATAAGAAAAATGCTTTGTAGTTTTGTTTGCTCCTTATCATGCGGGATCTTTGTGGGTCTCTCCTCCACATCGCGGGATAAGAATCCCTCAAGTTTTCCTTATTACCTTATCCTACGAGAATGCGCGGGATAAGGAAGCCATATGTTCCCTTGTTTCCACTCTATTCCCTCACGGGATAAAAGAAAATTCAATGTTTCTTTAATAAATCTTATCCCACGAGCCTTTTTTGTCCTTCCTATTTACCTCTCGGGATAAGAGTCGCTTTGATTTACTCTGATTTCCTTATCTTGCATGGCCTCGTGAACCTTTGTTTCACTCCGCGGGATAAGGTTTCTTTGATTTACTTTTGGCTTTTCATATCTCACGACACTTATGCACTCATCTTTTTAGCTCGTGGGATAAGGAAAAAAAAACTTTATGCTTTGTGTTCCTTATCCTGTGCAGTCCAACTGAAGTCCTTGAAACTTTGCAGGATAAGAATTAATGCTTCCTTTTTTGTTACTTTCTTATCTTGCGAGCTTCCATTGTTGCTGAGAAAAGACCACCATCAGCTGGTGAGAGCGCAAGGAGGAAAACCGACCCACCAATGACCATCAAACCCTCCAGCCGGTAGACAAGTGAGTTGATCGGCGAACCCGATCAACTCAAAAATAGAATTGGAGCCCGCTATGTTCTTTGAAACCTTTATTTTCTTATCTCGCAGGAATGTGAGGGATAAGATAGTCCCTTTTTCTTATGTTTTCCTTGTTCTACAAGACCTTATCCTATGAGACCTGAGTTTTTTTTGGCTAAGGTTTGCACAAAAATAGCCAACATTTATGGCAACTCTGAGGGGATGGCAAGCCTTCTTTGCACACTAATCAATAGCCTTTAGGTATCCATTGGGCACATAGTCAAAACCTGGAACAAAATAAATCTCTATCCTTATAAAATGTCAAAATTTTCTACCACATTTAAAGAGCAGATTGTGCTCGAGCACTTCTTGGAAAGTAGAAGAACATAAATTACAGATATACAAAATTGAATTCACCTCAAGCACATGCTTTAAGGTGAATCCCATTTATTGCAATGGGAAGGTCTTCACCACTCAGTCTAGCCAAATTGAAAACATTAGCCTCCTTACGACCTATGATCACATAGGGACCACACTATATTGTATCAAATTTTGAATGTCTCCCAGGCTTTTCTCTATGAACATCCCACTTTAGGACAAGGTCTCCAACCTTGAAAGTCTTGAAAGTGGCCTTTTTATCAAAACATCTCTTTACCTACCCCTGATTGACATTTAAAACTTGCTTGGATTTATCCCTAACCTCTTCAAGCTCTATAAGTTCAACATACCTCATTGATAAGGCATCATTTTCTAGGAGCTCCAACTGATATGCCAGGTTCAAGGATGGCAACTCAAGTGATAAGGGAAGCCTTGCTTCCCTTCCATAAACTAGCACAAAAGGTGAGTTTCTCAAGGCTCTCTTGGGAGTAATCCTATCATACCACAAGGTTATTCCTAATTTGAGGTTCCACGACCTCTGATTGTCTTCAAGAGTCCTCTTGATGATTCTAATGAGATTTTGTTGGAGGACTCAGCTAAGCCATTGCCTTGGGGATAGTGATTTGATGATGTTTTGAGAAACACATCATGCTAGACTGCCCATAGACTGATATGAGATCCCACAAAGGCCTTGGAATTTTTTGATATGATGGTGGAAAGGGCTCCAAATTTGGTTGCAATCCCCTCAAGGGATTGAACCACTGAATTCTCAATTGCATCCTTCAAAGAAACAACCTTTGTCCACCTTGTGAAATAGTCTGTGCAGACTGGAATCCACTTGTGGCCTGCAGTTGATATTGGATTGATAGGGGCAATTAAATCAAGCTCCCATTGTGCAAAGGGCTAATCAATTGAAATGGGATGAAGGGGCAGGGCTGCTAATCTTTGTTTTCCTACAAAAAATGCACACTCCTTGCACCTCCTGACCCACTTGTGAGCATCATTAAATAGGGAAGGCCAATAATATCCTTCTCTCATAATCTTCATGGCTGTAGTTCTTGCTAATAAATGGCCACCAGAGGGCCCATTATGAAATTCCTCTAACAACCTATTGGTTCGATCTCCATGGATGCACCTCAACAAGACACCATCCAGGTTTCTTTTGAATAATTCATCCTCCACTAAGGCATAAGGGATGGACTATAGTCTGAGATGCCTTCTCTTGGTTCTATTAAAGTGAGAAGGATAGCTACCATCCCTTAAGAAGACATACAACTTCCAACCAACTGGTTTGTGCATCTCTCTGGTTATCAACCTATTCTTCTTCCTACAGCAAGAGGGAGGTCTTTGACTCTTTCCCAAAAGATGAATTGAATTTCTCACAAACTCCTCTTCCTCTCACTAACTTGGTAATTTTTATGTCAAGGTCATACTCCATGACCTTAGTGATCCACCCAACTCTCTTCTCACCTATATCCTTGCTGAGAAGGAAATCCTTAATGTTGGCATGTGGGACTAAGAGCTAGATCCTATTGTTCAAGAGCATGTGTCTAAACTTTTTTAGTGCTCTCACAACTGTGATGACTTTTTTTTCCACATAGTTGTACCTGAGTTCATAGTGCTTTAGGCCTTCACTAAAAAAGGCTATGGGCTGCTCCAAATCATCCTGATTTAACTATGTTAGGACACAAGATATACTTGCATCTCCTCCCAATGTATAAAGGATGAAATCCTTCTCATAGTTATGATTTACTAAGGTAGGATCCTGAGAAATGGCCTACTTCATTTGGTCAAAGCCCTCCTTCCCTTCATTGGTCCATTTGAAGGGTAAATCCTTCTTTAGCATTGTTGTGAGAGGCTTAACCAAAGCTGCAAGGTTTGGGATAAACCTTTTGACAAATTTGATTCTTCCAAGGAATCTTTGAATTTCATTCTTATGACGTGGAAGTGGAAGAGACATAATGGCTTCTACTCTCTCTGGGTCTATGGCCAAACCATCTTTGGATACAATATGTCCAAGTAATTTTCCCTGATCAGTGGAAAATACACAATTGTTGGGATTCAAGGACACACCATATTCCCTGCACCTTTTGAATACTTTCTCAAGATGAGAAAAGTGATCTATTGCATGCTCGGAGTATATAGTAATATCATCAAGATATACTAGTATAAATTCTGCTAATACTCCCTTAAAAGCCATATATGTAGCCCTTTGAAAAGTTGCACTTGCATTTGTTAGTCCAAAAGGCATCTTACAATAGGCATAAATGCTCCATTTAGTAGTGAATACAATCTTGTATTGGTCATATTCTTGGACTAAAATTTGGTTATACCCTGAGTATCCATCCAAGAATGAAAATATTTCAAAGCCACTAACTTTCGCTAAAATTTGTTCCATGGAAGGGAGGGGGTAATGATTCTTAAGGGAGGCTCTGTTGAGGTCCCTAAAGTCCATAAAGTCCACACACAATCTAATTTCCTCATTTTTCTTCCTAACTGGAACAAGATTGGCTACCCAAGAGGAATGCTTAATTGGAAAAATAATGTTAGATTTTATAAGCTTGGATAGCTCTCTCCTCATCAAAGGATCAATTTTGGGATTTATAGGCTTTTTCTTTTGTCTAACTGTTTTAGCATTAGGATCTAACTCTATGGTATGCTGAGCTAAAATAGGGTCAAACCCTTTTAGATCCTCATATGTAAAATAAAAAATATCACTATACTCTTGACAGAGATTTACAAAAGTATTTTGATCTGATTGGGAACATACCTTCACCAAATTGAGAGATTTTCCTTCCAACATGGCTATTGATTTGTAGTCTCATTTCTTGGTGACCAGGTTCATTGCTTTCCCTTTCATTTGATCATCATGGTTGAAGATCCCCTCTAAGGTGATCAACCCCTTGGGCAAGTTGTTAGAGTTGAGCTTCATGATTTGATCTCCATACTAGTCCTGTAGCATGCCCTACTTCCTATGGGAGAACTTTGCTTCATCTTGGAGGAAGTTCACAATCTACTAATCAGAATCAAAGACCTACCAATTTACTTGATTATTAGGCACTACAGGTATCATCACAAGTCTAATATGTTGTTCTTTCTCAGTTGCAACATGAGATGGAATGTCATGTTGGGCACCAATTGCTGCTAATCGGTCAACATGTTTATTTTGATTTCTAGGGATGCTAGTGTTGGCCATTTGGTGGAATTGATTATGTGTTGCATTGATGTTTTGTCATTGATTCCAACACTAGTTGTTTGGATGCTTTACCGACACCCTTTTGGTCCCGATAGGTTGAGTGGTTTCTAGTTGATTTGGATATGGCATGATCCGGTAGGCTCCAGTATAGTTTGGTGATGGAATTGGATTATTCATGATACTCGTGCTCATATTTGGTCAGTTGGTTTTGGTCTGGTGATCGGATGCTATCCTGCTTGCTTAGAAGCTTAGTTTCTGGTTCCAGCGAGAGTTTCACCGGTAGAGCTTTTGATGAAGATCTTTGATGAATTACATAAATGGTGTTGGTGCAGCTTCTGGTGGAGTTTCAAGATGTTGTTGGTGATCATGTTTGAGACTTGGCGAATGGAGATCATTTCTATAGCGTATGGACCTATACTGGGTCTCGGTTGATCTAGGTTATGGATCGACTTTAATGTAACGTGTGGATTGGACCTCTCGATGTGTTTCCAGGATGTCTTATGTGTTGGATATTATTTTTTTGGTCTTAGGTTGACATGGTTTTTAATTATGTAATTGGTTTATTGTCTGGTGGCCGACCTAATTGTTTATGGTCGAGGGTTTGTATATATAGATGTAAGATCTCATTGTAGATCATCATGGTTATGTTAGAGGTTATGGTCAAGGAATGTAATGTGCGAACAATGTAATATCATTCAGGCAGAGGAGTTGATCGATCATTAGAGATCAAATTGGGTTTATGTAAGAGGATTTAGTCCTCTGGTATTGAGATTAATCGAAACTGTACTCAGGCATAGGAGATGCTATCTTTTGTAGTTCAACACTTCTCCGGATTGTAGTCTGGATTTCTATGTAGTCAGTGAGGCTCCATTTGTGATGAGAAGTGTGCTCTAGGTTGTTGGCCTTCTTGCAAGTGCAGGCCCTTCAGTTGTAATTCACATACTGCAAAAGTATTATTTGACTATGGGTAGGCTTCTCGCCGTGGTTTTTCCCTTTACTGGGTTCTCCATGTATAAATCTTGGTGTCATGTGGATGGCTCTTATTCTGTGATTATTGTTTATGCTTAATTGGTTTAATTGCTATTCTGGTATTAATGTTTTGGGTTTCGATATTAAAGTTTAAATTGCTAATAGTTCTGGTAATCTATGACAACTGATTCACCCCCCCCTCTCAGTTGTCTTCTGGTTATTTGAACTGTCTAATAGCTAGAAATATTGAAGGCTTCAACTCTGTCAATTAGGTCCCATGTTTTATGCTTGTAGGACTTGAGAAGGTTGTTCTTGGTGGTGCTCTGAGCTCTAATCTAGTTTACAACCAACTCACTATCTCCATGCACCTTTAAGGATTTGATCCCTCTCTTTTGTGTCATTTGGAGAGCCAAAATCAGGGCTTCATACTCAGCTACATTGTTAGTGCAACTAAACTAAAGTCTGAAAGAAAAGTAATATTTCTCCCCCTTGGGGGAGGTCAGCAATACACTAGCCCCTACACCATTCTTGCTCCTTGAACCATCAAAGAACATGCCCCATATCCCTTGCATATCATTGTCTTCCTTTCAAATATTGGGAATGGGTGTGTCTTGCTCATGTATACAATATGTGCCCACGGCGGTATTATTGACCTCATCAATGGGTTCAAATTGAAATGCATTTTCCCACTCATCAAGTAGTCAATTAGGAACCTCATCCAATTGAGTTCCAGGCTCTCTTACTAAATTTCTTCTTTCTCCTCATGGAGAGTACAATTCATGTTGATAGGACTTGGGGTATAGGGTTCTATATGATCATTGACAATAGGTTCAACCCTAACAGTTACTTTGGTACCATATCTTGTCCTAAACAACATGTGAGACTAGTCAGAAGATAGGCAGCCACCTATCTTGGCAGTGAATTCCCTAGACAGACAAATAGAAAAATGAGTAGGGAGGTCATTCACTGAGATGTCTTGCAACACACTATAATCCGGGTAGGCATGCAAGTACAACCCAGGAAGGTGTGCAAGGATAGATTTAAATCTTTAATGACTTACACAGTCTGAACTGATGTGCCATCAAGATGCACCACCCCTCTTGTTATAGGTTCATACTTGATACCTAGGCGGTCAACTATCCCCTTTGGCATAACTGAACTACTAGCCCCACTATCTATCATGCAATTATGAACAGGCTTATCTCCTATGATTAATGACAGATATAAAGGGGGGGGCTTAATTATTTTATTTGAACTCTTTACCTCCAAAGGTTGCACCAAGCTTGTGGAAATTGAAGAATTGCAATGTTGACCGGTACCTTCTGCAACATGCATCCCCTTCAGGGCCTCCTAAAGTAGGTCTCTTTGAAATGAGATAGCAAGAGCATCCCACATAGATACACCAAGGCTGGCTCTCTTCATCTATTCAACAATATTAAAGGGGATGACAGCCTTAGCAGGGAATTTTGCAACAACAAGGTCTAGTTTTGATATTACAGGAGCCTTAGGTGGCTCTCTCTCCTTGACACTTTGTGTCAAGTCTTTCTCTTTGTTTAGAGCAATCGCCTTATCAAATGAATTTGGCATTGAAGATTGCAGGATGGGTAGTGAAGCTTGAGCTATAGATGGAGTTTGAGGTGATGTTGCAAAATTATCACTAGGATCTATGGCCCTCCTTTTTGATCTTGTGTTGCCATCCACACTACCCCCACTTGTCCAATTCATTCCACAAAATTCAGCCTTCTCCCAATTCATAAAATTTGTATCTTCCTATGTATGACTGAGACAGTTGGCAAATTGTTGTTGCCCTGATGTTGTTCGCTCCTCTTGTGCTACTAGGGCCTGGGAAAACTCACCATTCTGACATGAGGCCTGATTATGAGGTTGATTCCATGGAACAAACCAATCTTGCTCTTGAGAATGATTATTCTGAACTGGCACTATAGCCTTTGAGGTGCTTGAAATTGTGGGATTCAAACTGTTCAAGGGCCTAACATTGCTCCATTGGTTCTGCCCTTGAAAATTTGATCTTTACTGTTGATAATTTTGGTTTTAGGGCTAATAAGGCCTACTATTAGCCTATGGTAACTATCTCTTGATTGAGACCAATTCATTTCCATGTCCCTGCAGTAGTTGTTGTAATGGACTAATCATCTTCTACATCGATATCTCAAGATATGCCTGCAGTTCCTTAATTTCAGAAGATAAGGAAGAGGGTGCAGGTGTAAGCAAATGGCTTGTGGAAGCCACTAGAATATGAGCTAAAACAAGCTATTGGGTAGGAGCCTCTAGAAATAAGGGTATTAGAGGCCTAGGAGACAACTTTTCTGCCTGTACTAAGCAATTTTATGCCCTTATAGTAGTTTCATAAGCTAATGGGAGATTATCTCCTCCCACAAATTGAATCATTGCAACTATGCTATTGTTCAAAGCCTTGAGAAAATATAAGAAAACATGGTTTGATGAAGGCTTTACTAATGATGAGATTCTATCCCATGTCTTTTGCAATCTATAGTTAAAATCACCCATAAGTGATAGATGGTTACTCTTGTCCTGAAAATGCTTGCACAATTTCTCCCCTAACTCATCCCAATTGTGAATAGAGTTAAGAGCTAGTAATTTGTACAACTAAAGGGCCTTTCCCTCGAATGAGGCAGCAAGAAGCTTCATTGCAACATTGTCTTGAGTGACATAAAATACTGTGCAAATGCTTGCCATATCTTGTATATGCTCCTCCGGGGAGGTAGATGTCTCTCTAGTGAAAAGGGGTATAGCCTTCAAGGTTGCTACTGGCATGTCATTCTTTTGAGATAAGACTAAGGGACTGCCACTATTGAAGGTGACAAAGGTATGTGGTCTTGGGACCGCCATATGAAATAAGGGCCTATTGATGTGGATAGAAGGCCCTCTAGGCCATGTTAATCTTGTAATAGGAGGGGTGGACTGAGACCTAGGGGGTGTAGATGTATTTGCTTGAGTTCCCCTAATCAGTGACAAAAAAAATCCTACCTCTTCTACTCTTGTAATTTGAATAAGGAAGCTAGATAAATTAAAAAACACTTCTAGTTGATGATCTAGTGTGTCTCCTTGGCATAAAGTTGCAACTGGTATCACTGAGAGTCTGAATTGCTCCTTAAGAGAGTCACCAAGTGCTTGATGTTTGCCTCCAAAGGCTTATTTGCTAAGAGTAGCACTGAATCCTTAGCAAAAATGTTGAAAAGTCCCACCAAACATGCCAAAAACTGTGGTATGGCTGGTGGCTTGGAATGGAACTGGGTTTTTTCTTGAATGCTTTAAAAATCTGTCCCACCTGGCATGCCAAAAACTGTTATCACAAAAGTGTACACCCTTGATGAACCTTTGAGCTCATCAACCTCGTGACACATAGAAATAACCTCCCAAGTGTGGGACTTGTAGAAGTAAGGCCGAGTCTCTGGAGAAGGCCAACTTCCTCTTTAATCTAAGAACAAGTGTTGGATCAACTGAGCATTGATAAAACTAATCTATGAATGATAGGAGAAAAGGGAGAGAGAGAAGGGTAACTATAAGAGGGGAAAGGGGTTTGCACCTAGACTGAAATGATGATCTCTCATGCCTATAACTGCATAGAAAATGAATGACTACCCAAGTATGCACAATTTTCTATCTTAACCAACCCCTAAAATGTAGAGTGAAGGTTGGAATTTGTAAGATAGTAGGAGGAACTGATCCAGTTCATAGATGATATCCACAAGGAATCAACACAGTCATCTATACTCAACAAACAAATTAAAATGCACTCAAACAAAGAGGTAAAAGAAATACACAGATTGTCAAAACTGAAAGAAGGCAAAACAAGTGAATTCTAGTCATATAAGGGCAAGGAAAAACTTTACAAGTGCAGAGAAACATAAGAATTTTGCATGAAAAAAGAAGGGAGAAGATCCTTAGAAAAATGTACAAAATTGCCTTTATAGTTCAGGCATAACTTAGATGGTTACATTGAGAAAACCCTAACCCTACCTCGGTTAAGTTACAAAAAATTAGAGAGGAGGGGAAGAAATCAGATTGACAGATCTCATGGTGTACTGTAACAACTCTACAAGCTAGTCTTCTATCTCTAGAAGCATAAAAAATGCCCCCTTGGCGAAGTAATCCCTACCAACAAGCATGGTTGAGCACACTTGTAGGGACAAAAATTCTTTATTCTGCATTAAAGAGGGCATGGTTGCGTCTGAAATAATGATGAGAAAATCTGGTGGTTGGAAGATGATCAGATTAGATATGAGGCACCGACTGAGCAGGAAGAATGTCTCAACCATTGGGTTGACAACAAACCGCCTACCAAAGTTTAAATGCCAATGCCCTCCACGAATTCAAATGCTGACTGTTTTTCTAAGAGATTCACACAAAGATGGACGTGTGAGATCTCCATCTAGGCCTCCAACATGCCCAATCGATGATTAAAACATGGTCGTTGGATCGGGCCTTTATGAAGATCCAATGACCACAATTGGCTGACGTGGCACCCTGGGTCCATGTATCCTTACTGTGTTTGGCTACTAAATGGCCCCTGAATTCTTATCCCATAGGGCCCCTGCGGACCTGACCTTACCTCACGAGATAAGCATTTGCTTTAATTCTTCCTTGTTTCTTATCCTACACGATCCTTTGCACTCTTCTGTCTAACTTGTTAGATAAGGCCTTAATGTCTTTTCTTTCTTTGTTCTTATCCCGTGGGCCATTTGTGTCCTCAAATTTACCCCATGGGATAAGCAAAATGCTTTGTACTTTATGTTTGCTCCTTATCTCGTAGGATCTCTGTGGGTCTCTCCTCCACATCGCAGGATAAGAGTCCCTCGAGTTTTCCTTATTACCTTATCTCACAGGAACACGCAGGATGAGGAAGTCATATGTTCCCTTGTTTCCACTATGTTCCCTTGCAGGATAAAAGAGCATTCAATGTTTCTTTGATAAACCTTATCCTGTGAGCCTTTTTGTCCTTCCTGTTTACCTCGCGGCATAAGAGTTGCCTTGATTTACTCTTATTTCCTTATCTCACGTGGCCTCGCAAACCTTTGTTTCACTCCACGGGATAAGGTTTCTTTGGTTTTCTTCTGCCTTTTCATATCCTGTGACACTTATGCACTTCTCTTTTCCACTCGCAGGATAAGAAAAAAAAACCTTTATGCTTTGTGTTCCTTATCTCACGCGATCCAACTAAAGTCCTTGAAACTTCGTAGGATAAGACTAAATGCTTCCTTTTTAGTTACTTTCTTATCCTGTGGGTTGTTGTTGTTGCTGCGAGAAGACTGCCATTGACCGATGAGTGGGCAAGGAGGAAAACCGGTCTGCCAATGACCATCAAACCATCCAGCCGATAGACTTAAGTGAGCTGACCGGCCGACCTGGTCAACTCAAAAATAGAATTAAAGCCCATTGTGTTCTTTGAAACCTTTATTTTCTTATCTCATAGGAAAACGTGGGATAAGACAGTTCTTTGTTCTTCTATTTGCCTTGTCTCGCAGGACCTTATCCTGCGAGACCTAAGTTTTTTTTTTTGCTAAGGTTGGCACAAAAATAGCCAACAAAATCCATAACACATGCTAAAGAAGGATTACATATGGGGATTTTACATTACATACATGAGAAAAAATTGGAAGTAGTATTACAAAAATCATATTGTCTATTGTTCATTCTTCCATGGCTACAGGAGCACTAATATTCTGAGGAAACTCATTATACTGGCTGATAATGAAACTCTCCCCCTGACTATGTGTCATAGGTACTATCATGTACACCCATTCTTGAATATCCTAAAAATTGTACACTTAACCCATTGCAACCCGCTCACAAAATTTAATACTTTCCTTAAAAATAACCCGAGAGAAAAATCACACAATGATATGCAAATATCACGGTAAACAAATCAATCCTTAACACATTTGTTCACATGAATTCATAAAATGAAAATTTAGGAGACAAAGCATACGACAATGGAATAATTTCTTTCATTTTAAATTGAATTCTTAAAATGATTCAGTCATATGCCTCTCTTTTGAAACAAACTCTACAACCACTGATAAAACTAGCTTATACTACCCAACTTGCTAAGGTGAAACTAATTTTTTGTTTTGTCCCTTTTTATTACAACCTTGGTATTCCATTTATATAATAAGGAATACATAATCTACAGGGTGTTTACATCTAGCAAATTCATTATGACTCATCATTTAGCCCATAACAAGAAAATAAACTTCTACAAAACCAACAAGAAAAGAGAATATGTCCAAAAACTGCTTTATTGGAGTCTTAACTACTTTTGAGTTGTGCCATCATCACACTACAGATGCTTCCAAATGGAGGCATGAATTCCACCACTTCATTATGTGAAAAAG
The DNA here is from genome assembly GCF_030272615.1 of Cryptomeria japonica. Classification (NCBI taxonomy): domain Eukaryota; kingdom Viridiplantae; phylum Streptophyta; class Pinopsida; order Cupressales; family Cupressaceae; genus Cryptomeria; species Cryptomeria japonica. The sequence goes on along the minus strand of NC_081409.1, from coordinate 705,626,151 downwards.
CCCATCTGCTTTGAAACCGTGCCCTGTGGGATGAAAAATTGTGCACCCTCAGACTTGGAGGATCCCTTTTCCCCGAACTAGTAGCAATGAGGGTGGAAAGAAGAGCTTATTCAAAAAGCCTGTGAACTGAGAAGGAGTAGCAACTTCCATGCGTTGATAGGATCCAAATTTTTGCAAACCTGATCCATCCATCCTCCTCAACTGCTCCTCTTATTTTCTCTTCCACCCCCTTTGAGTGATTCGATGTTGTAGGAGAAAAAATAAACAATCCTTGAAAGGATCCCCACAACTGAGAAGAACTTCAAAGATCCCTACGATTATCCATATCCTTTCTGAGATCCCCTGATTATCTAGCAACCTAATGACACTCTCTCCAACCAGTGTCGTAAAATAAGAACAACACAAAAGTGCAACTCTACTGCTTCATCTCAGGCAAGGCTAGTAGACTTCTTCGGGAAAATAAGACTCATTGTGTTTTCCTCTTAGTGAACAACTTTGCTGATTTTATAGAAAAAAGAGGATTCCAAAAATAGTCCTACAACTACTCTATCATGCAATTTGTGACTCGTGCTTTTTTGCTTTCAAATCCCTCCTTATCTACCATATGTAAACTTCAGAAGGCTCGTACATGATTTTACTCATTATGTTCAAGCTTATTCTAAATAAATCAATTATACCATGATCTTATCTATCCTTTCTTTCCAAATCGCAATATTCACCAATTATGATATGTACCTGACAAGACATTCACTTACCACATATACTTTACTAATTGTAGCTGCATGCAAGTCGAGAAGTCACACAATCAACTCTGGGTTACTTAAGATCTCAATTCCATATTCTGGACACCAAGCTTAAAACTTCAAATATAAACCATCGATATTGTTGAGTTAGCGTAAAACAAAGTAGGGTTGAAGAGACTTCAAGTACTTTGCCAAAAAACATTCAATGGGAAGAAAAAAAACCTTATATCATCGATATAACTTGCATGACTTACCCCGATATATCTTCTTTTCATTGTAGGATGTGCTTTCGACAAAGTACCTTTATATTTGGTAGGATAGATACAATACATTGAAATTTGTATTTTTGGTAATATTAGATGTGATTATATGCCGATATGAAATCCCTTTTTGGTACAAGTATCCCTTTCAGAGAAAGTAATACTTATTGTGTTGTTGTTATTAGCTACTCTGAAATATTCCTTTTTGTTGTAGCATTTCATGAGTCTTGTCGATACCGAGTATTTCGTATAAGGAGTATAATGTATTTCTTCCTTGACTTTCTAAAATGAATTCATAGATTTTGTTTTGTTTCGTTACTACATGTTGGGCTCGATCCTCATGGGAGACACATTTGTCCCCACATATAGAAAACTCATGTTCATGTATTAAGAAAACTCTGTAATTGATGCATATTTAATTGTTTTATCCTTCATGTCTTTCATTAATGAACTTCAACAACAATGATCAAATAAACCATTCTTCTCAATCCAATGTTTGTAGACAACTTAGAAAATTCTGAGCAGAGTCTTAGAGAAGAATTTCTCTTTCTGGTTGAATACAAAAGCTTGGTGATGACAAGACCAAGGGAGTTAACTTATTATTTGAGAAAGACTAAATTTTTTTTAGAAAAATAGGGTTCCAACACCTAAACCATGAGGTTTGTCACTCTAATGCTAAAACCAAGTCAAATTAACCCCTAACACCTATTGGAAAAGTCAAGACATGCATTTCTTTCAAAATCACAAGAAGGTATAAACGTCCTTTTTGAAACCACACATGCATGTTATGAGAGTGTATGGTAATCCTACTTATAGTAGAAATTTACATGATAAGCTAACCAATGGCACTATATTGGAGGATAAACCCACATATGGAATTAATTTAAGAGGTAAGGGATGCCTCTTAGTGGAATTCATAGATTTTATTTCCTTTTGTTACTACATGTTGGGCTCGACCCTCATGGAAGCCACATTTGTCCCCACATATAGAAAACTCATGTTCATGTATTAAGCAAACTCTGTAATTGATGCATATTTAACTGTTGTATCCTTCATGTCTTGCATTAATAAACTTCAACAATAATGATCAAATAAACCATTCTTCTCAAGTTGAATGGAACCATTTTTACCGATGCATCTATGTTTTCCTACCCTCATGGATCAAGACTTGACATCACCTAAACAATCTTCTTTATGTCATATTATTTATCTGAAGTGCCTTTGGAATGCTTTAGATGTGCCAATATTAACTAGATTGAATATACTTTTAAAGTCTCAACATGTTCCATGACAAGAAAATGACTCATTTGGATTAAGGAGTACTTTCCTAAACCATTCCTTCATATTCAACAATCCATTCTCACACCCACATCATAATTCATATCCATGTTAGTTGTAATGAGTGTTTTAAACCAACAATGTGAATCATAGGATAGAAGAAAACTCTTTATGCACAAGGATAAGTATTTCAATAACTGATTCTTAAACATTCATCATGATAAAACATCACATATCATAATCCTTTTTAACAATCACTAGGATTGTACATAATATTCAATCATATTGTAGGATATAAATCATCAATAATTATAAGAAAAGAGAGAGCCAATTATATAAGCTTAGCAAGCCATCATACAAAAATTATATTCTGTAGAAAATAAAATAAACTATATGTTGGCATGACATATATATTTTGTATATAAACTATATGTTGACATAGCATATATATAAACTATTTATTTCAATTTTGACTGTGCGCGTGTAGGAGCACGACATCACATACTACACTGAGACCCTAATTGGATAGTTGCACCAAGAACCACTACATCCAACCCTTGATTGGAGAGTTACGAGACTTCACTAGATGAGTGTTGAAAGGCCATTAAGATGAGGAGGAAGACTAGGAACCATTTGGCAGGAGGAAAGCCAGAGCGAGAGTTGAGGGAACTCAGAAAGGGAAAATCAACCAAGGGACAATGATTGTAAGTGATTTTTCCTGACATTTAGAAATTACATTCAAACTTACCATCTTGTCAAAGTTTTAAATCTTTGAGCTCATATTTGTTACAATATTGTTATTAAGATTTCTATTGTAGGAGAAGTAATTTTTCTGGTATAATATATGCCTTTTTTGGATCGATAATTGGTATTTATATAATTTAATAAGAAAATGAGTACATTTGAACTAGAGAAAAGTGGTTTCATAAAACCACCAGTCAACCCTACCACCCAAAAACACTTCTACAAAACCATCTTTTCAGACTAGATGCAAAAACCCCCATGGCATACAAAAAAAGACCCATATCCACACACCTAGATATACAAATTAGTGTCTATGACACCATCTCAAATTTATAGAGTTAGGGACTGAGTCCCAAATACCAAAGACATGAAACAAAATTTTATCAAAGTAGGAGCTAGACTAAAAAAACTACAATCCAAACCATACAAAACAATTAACCCATAAGTGGCTTGTACGTTGGATCATTGTTGAAGTTGGAGAGGGACTTCATTGTCATCCTCTGCCTTGCTAACAACTATTGACCCACCTCTTCTCTTGCCACCTTGTGAAAATCCCATAGAATTTCCTCTGTCCTCATTAAATTAGCAAAGGTTTTGAATGCTTCCCACCCACGACGAGCCAGGTCCCTATCACAAGCCTTCAAGCCATCCTCCTTCTATTGGATAAAAGGTAATGGTGCACCCGGTACATCCTGGCCTATAGAGGTCCTAATTCCCACACCTGTAATTGCTCATTCACAGATATCGTCCAAATTCAACAGGTAGTTTGAATCAATCAAAGTTCTTAGAGCCCTCTTCACCTTCTCCACCTCTTCCTCACATTGCAACCCCCAAGCAACAATCAGAGAGTAAACTTCCATGTTAGTAAGATATCGGTGACTCATATGGATAAAATCTTCCCCAAGCAGCATTTTAACTGCTTGATATAGATGTTGGTCTTTGAGAAGGAAAAGACCTTTCATCCTCCTATCTATTATCTTGCCCAAAAATGACACCAATTTCTTGTTTGTCATGAACATGAAATTCACTTCCATTCTGCACTGACCAAAACCACCCTGCATTTGCATCTTTGAGAAAGAAAATAAAAGTGACATCCCCAAACAATCCCAAGGCTTTAAATGCATTAACATCAGCTATCAGAATTAAAGGCTTTAAAAGCATTAACACACGAAACATCATTCCTCGCATCTACCAGACTATGTGCACTATCCTTTTACATGGGATGGCATTGAATACACATTCATATATTAAAACTAATAATAATAGTATATTAGAAATAATAATAGTATACTAGAAATAATAATAGTATATTAGAAATAATGGATTAACATTTTGTGGATTAGATTGAGCAATAGTTTGGGGCAACAATTAGAGACAAACCAACTTACACCTTTGACCCAAAGATGATTTATATAGTCATTACAGACCCTCACCAATTGTTTTAACATGCTAAATATGACATAAAACCATGAATTACATCAATTTCATCACTTTTGGCCACCTCTGGAGGCGTTGACCAGTGTTGACCTATTCAAGACGTAGTTGGCCTAGACATGACAAAAAATGGCACAATGGCCTTACAACTTTGATCCAATACATGGAATGACCTTATTTACTCATGGAATGGTGTCAAAGGGATCTTGGTGCTCCTGCACCATACACCCCCCTAAGAAGATTCTCTTATCACAAGAGAACGTGCTAAGTATTTGTTTGCCTTGACTCATTAGATGAAGTGCAAGTACCACCAAATAGGTATTTGTCAGATCTGTCTTCCTCGAGTGAGTGAAATTCAGGAAGAGAAGAGGAAAGAAAGACATGTAGTAGGTCTAAAAGAGGGAGATCAACTAGAGGTCAAAACATTAGAAGAAAATTTTGTAAACGCATGGAATTTTTTCTTGCTCAAGGGGGGCCATGTTCTTATGATGATGAGAGCATAGGCAACATCGAGGCGCCCTTGAGGTATAAATATCTACAGAAATAATGGGTACCCAAGGAACTTCCTCCAAGAAACACTGATTTTTGTGTCAATGAGAGGATATATCGCATAGAAACATCATCATTACATGGTTTGGGCTTATTTTGCATGGATAACATAAATGTTTGTTATGACAAAGTTACTGAATTGATGGAGTATGTCAGACCCTGTTACAGTTACAAAGATTGGATGCAGCTGGTTCGATATACACCAAGTATGCCTAGGTATGCACTGTGAGAAAATTATATACAACTAAAAGATAAGGATTAAAATAAAGGAGTGGTTATATACATTGATGGAAGGTCAAAAGCATCAGGGAATATTGTATGGTTTATAAACAGTACACAACCTGGGTCAACAAATAATAACCCAATTGCATATTCGAGGCACGTGAGGGAAATTGTGTATTCATATGTATGATAAAATCAATAACTGTAGGGGAAGAGTTGCCAATCGATTACAATTTGAATTGCATAGATACAAACACAATTACTATGGGGGCGGTACGTACTATATACCATTTTACCCAACCTCTAATTAATGACTCCAATATACCATTTTATTATTATGTTTTTTTTGTAAGTCTATTGTTTCGTTTTGGTAATATTTTTTTATATTTAATTTTTGTCATAGCGAGACATTGATCATAGTGGGAAGGCTTTGACCCAGAGCATAGATCACGATGCATCTTCAAGCACTTCTACCCAGCATGTTTACCTCGTTGTAACTGTACAAATTAGATATGAGAAAAATGTTTTATTATTATATTTTTTTTGTAAGTTCATTGGGTTAATTTCAATAATGTTTTTAATATTCTTGTCACAATTGGATGATTGGGGAAAGGCACCATCAGTAGAGGAGAGCATCCATAGGGAGGTGCAGTCACTATTATGCGATGATGACCACATATTATGCAAACCCTCTGGATATGATAAGGAAGACCCAAAAAAATGCAATGAAGAAATCCTTCAGTTGTTATTCATAGTGCCTCAAGCAGATGAGATAAGAGAAAGGGTTAAAATATTGACTGAGAGAGCATGGAACTTTCAAGTAAGTTGTCATGAGATCTTTAATTATAACACAAATTCACTAATGGTTTTATATTTTGTACTCTTTTATTCCATGGACTAAAATATGAGTTGTTTTTATAGGATTTTTTGCATCCTCATGATGTTGCTGGCCATGATCAAGGTACTGGAGGTGCTGCCTAGGGAGCAAGGTTGGTTCAAGTGTCCATCCTGATCTTCTTGTGCATACATCACATCATCTGACCCCATCATCCATGCCTATATTGTCACCTAAAATGTCAGCAACACGTAGCATGCATGCATCATGTACTGCACCCTTTGGTAGTGAACAAATGCCAGAACATGCATTAGGAAATGTACCTAGGGATGCAAAGGAAACTAGTACTAGTGATGTTTTAGCAGCATTTCTTGGATCTTCATGTATTACTAGTACGAGAACATTTTTGGTCACATTTGTGGTGACCGAGGATTTCATTCCCATAAATATAGAGAAGGGCCTAGGTACTTTAAAATGTTTTAATTATTATTATATATAATCCAATTGAAATTTACTTATTGATCACTTTTTTTAGACTAATGATTCCAAGATCTTTTTGCAAGAAATGATGTTTTTTATAAACATCTAAATGATATTACATTGGAGATATTCAGGCCCACCATATGTACATGATGGAATGCCCAAAATCAAGATTTAAAAGATGAGCTCATTAACCGTTTAGTTGTGTTGTTCGGTAATAAAGCATTCAATAGAACCAAGGTCCTTAAGAAAGTTGGTACCTATCTAAAGTATGTGAGGGACCAATATAGGTCACTTTAAAGAAAAAAAGTATGAGCGTCCCCTTATGATTCTAGAGAGGGAGTGGAAGGACCTAGTGTCGGATGGAAAGGAGAAGACTGAAAAGAAAAAAGGAAAGACACCACCAGGCCAAGGAAGGTATGTGATACTATCAACAATGTAATTATATACTGATTACTCTTTCTTTTTACATAATCTAATGTATTTCAAACTTTTCATAGGCTTCCCGACACATTGAAGGCAACGAAGGCAAGACTACAAAAACACGAGCAACCCAAATTTGGCTCCAGTGGCTATATGAAATTTGTTGCATGAATTGTAAGTATTAATAAACAAAATATTGCATCCAAATAATAAATTACAAAAAAAATTGGTTTTATCACACCATACAAGCAAAATTCATGATCTTATGCAAAAATGTAGGGCTCTGAATTCAATAGATTGCCCACATAAGAGGACCTAAAGATTGCTTTTCAGCAAGGCTATGGAGTTGTGGCTAAACACCTAAGAGTCTTGACTGGGCAAACAAAATATTCCAGCACACAAGTAAATAAAATCAATGAAGTTTATTAAAATTGAATAGTTGTGTAATCTATTCAATATAATTTTCAGCATAAAGTACTTATGTGCCTATTTGTTTTAAACAGGCAGGCAATGAAAATAATGCACATGACATTGGAATGCAGCTTGGTGAGGGTGGAGCACAACCTACAGATGAAGGTCATGGTGTGTATCTTGGTACTGTCATGTATGCATGTGCTATACAAAATATAGTATGGATTAATGCAATTAAATATCTTTGATTGCAATTGGTGTATTGATTAATGTAATCTTTCATGTTTCAACTTTAGAGCTTGTAGAGTGTGATCAACATGTTGAGCATGAACAGGCTAGATAAGATCAAGAACATGATGTGGCCCCATTAGGTAAAGAGGACCACGCTAATGTTTTGGATTAAGGTAAAAAATAGGTTTTAAAGGGGCCTTGAAACCCTTTACATAGAAGATTCTAAAAGGCTTAGAATCAAAGCATTAGAAGATCCAAAACAAAACAAGTTGCAAAAGATAGGACAATATGTATAGAGCAACCAAGAAACTAGCAAATGCCCAAATGGGTAGACAAAAGACCAACAAAGAACCAGAACACAAAACACAAAACCATAGAAACATAGAAAAGATAACACAATTGCATGAGGCCCTTAAGGGTCTCAACAACGTCAGCCTCCAACAGGCTCATCTTGTTAGCAACCATCCTCATCTCTTTGTAATCCACGCTTTGAGTCGCAAATTTTTTCTTCATGTTACCCCGGGTCCGCTTATAAGGGCCTTGATTAGCCCGACTCTTCTCATTATCATCACCAATATTGATCAGAACTTTCTCCTGTTGCACTTTGTCAAAATTATTCACCATGGCATTTATGTCTTCCGTAGTCTGTTTGACAATCTTGTGACTGTTGGCCATAATTGTCATTAGAGTGGCTTGAATTTTCTTATAGTTTTCTTCCACATGGGTGGGCCTATCCTCAAATATTTTTTGCATCTGAACAATGTCCTCAACAACTCTATTGATGCCTTCCACCACTGATTTATTTTCCTCTTCCATCCATTGCCCATTATCATTTTTATTTTCCTGAGCAGTGCCCATAGGAATAGCTTCCATCTTGCTACCCAAATTCCTTTGGTTGAGTCTTACCTATTTAAGCTCATGATAGAGACACTTAAACATGTTGAAAGTATCAATGGAATGGTCCCTGACCATTCCCAAAAATTTTCCATAGTCATCCCTCTTATCACTCAGCTCCACACTCTTCACATGGAGGTCCTGGGTGGTATTCTGCGGAAGCGGCAAAGGGGGGTTCTCAAGGTTCTGGCTATCAGGCTTCATGCAAGCCCTATTATCTTGTGCAGAGCCCTCATAATTAGTCTTATTACCACAAGACATAGGGGAATCCTTGCCAGCCAAAGTGGACAAGGAAGAAACAACCAATTGCTTTCGCACATTCTTACCCTTACCCAAAGAGGATTTAGCCTTTGAGGAAATCTCAGATTTGGCTTTTTTATTAGGGGGAGGAGAATCTTCTTCAGAGTCTGAGTTGGATTCCTCACATCCCAACTCCCCACCGCTAGTGTCATCCTTAGAAGAAGTAGGGATGTAATCAGACGGGGCAAGGAGGGCACGAAAATGGGAGTCAATAAGCACCAAAATCCCTTCATGGAGGATAGGGAACTTGACAAGGTTCTTTTTATGGTCCCTAAAATTATCCCTCAAAGCAGACATTAGATAAAAAGGAAGGTACACCTTGATTCCATGACGAAAGTGATTCAGAAGCACAAAATGATGACCATAAACCATAGTGAACCTACCATCAAGAGTGAAATATTCCATAATTACCTTGAGGAGTTTCGCCTAGAATTCCTTGATGACGGAGATGTCATAGTAGCTTGCCATTTTCTTCACCATCTTGGCCCTCTCTTCTTCATTTTTAGGGAAGTTTTGCATCGCCATATCTATATAGTTTCTATCCCTGTAATATTTCATCCCATCAGTCGAGAGGCCAGTGACCTATGTAATCAAACTCTCATCTATCAACACCTTGCGCCCATGCAGAGTGATAGTGCCATCTTTCCAATGCTTCTCAACTTAGGCCATCACATCCTCATTTCTCCCATGTAACCTCTCAATATATGGATTGACACCCCCTTTCTCCAGGAGCCTCCATATTTTCTTGTCCTTCTTGATCTGCACACAACTTGGAGGTTCAATTCTCTTCCTAGCCCCAACCATTCTTCTTTTCACTATGTGACTGAAGAAACTCATGACTTTCAGACCAAGAAAGAAAGCCCAAATGAAGCCAATATTGACCCACATAACATGAGAATTAATTATACAATAATGACACTAACCACTATAAACACATGCAATATGCGGGAAGGGGCCGATCTTTCTAGATACATATCTAGTTATGATGGCAAAAGTACTCATAAAATTAGTTGCCTCGACTTCTGTCATGAAGAGAAAGCATATAGAGTTCAGTGTCTGATTTATCCTTATTGGTCTAGCTAATTTGGCAAGTACTTCTCACTCCCTTATTAGCTAAGTAGTTGGCCACATAGTTGGACTCCCTAAAAACATGGGATATGAAGCATTGATCAAAAGAGTTAATAATTGACCTATCCTTATTAATCCTTACTTTGACATTTCAAGAGGGCTTAGATATACCTTTAAGATAGTTAATAATATTTTTGGAATCACCCTCCACCCACACAAGCTTCTAGTTATGCTTTCTAGCTAAATTGAGTCCTTGGTATGCTCCTATGGCTTCAACAAGGTGGTTAGTCTAAATTCCCAAGGGGAGTGCCACTGCTATAACAAGATTGCCATTATGATCTCGCAACACTCCCCCACAAGGACCACTCTAATGTTCTTTTTAACATAAATATTAAATTGCAATTGGTGTTTTAATTAATGTAACCTTTCATGTTTCAACTCCAAAGGATTTAGAGGGTGTTCAACATGTTGAGCATGAGGCTATAAGACAAAATCAGGAACATGATGTGGGCCCAACAGGTAAAGATCACCACTCTAATTTTCTTTTAAACATATATTTAATTGTAATTGGTGTATTAATTAATGTAACTCTTCATGTTTCAACTCCAGAGGATTTAGAGGGTCTTCAACATGTTGAGCATGAGGCTATAAGACAAGATCAGGAACATGATGTGGGCCCAACAGGTAAAGAGCACCACTCTATTGTTCTTTTAAACATATATATTTTATTGCAATTGGTGTATTAATTAATGTAACCTTTCGTGTTTCAACTCCAAAGGATTTAGAGGGTGTTCAACATGTTGAGCATGAGGCTATAAGACAAGATCAGGAACATGATGTGGCCCCATCAGGTAAAGAGCACCACTCTATTGCTCTTTTAATTAATGAAATACTTGTAACAATAATAAAACATATCAATTTAACATTTCTTTGTTATTGCAGCAGAACCCCCTTGTAGCAACATCCACATCATAAGTACACGACTAGGCATACAGTAAGATTATGAGCATAGGGTAGAACAACTGAAGGAGGGACATATGATTTAAAAAATGATACTCCACTTCTTCTTTATTTAGCTGCAAAAAAGAAACTAAATAAAAAGAGATTGTAATCATATTATGACAACCATGTTTTTGATAATATGGTAATGAATGTTAAAAACTGATATTTTTGACAACCATATTTTTGATAGTATGAAAAAATTGAAAGAATGAATGTTATATATTAATGAATGAATGTGAATATGTTAATTAATGAGTGTTATATGCTATTAATGGATGAATGAATGAATGTTATATGTTATTAATGGATGAATGAATGAATGTTATATGTTAATAATGGATGAATGAATGATTAATGTTATATGATCGGGTATGGAGATAGTCTATGAAGGTATATTTAACAAAATTCCATTGAGAGATGGCAGGTATGGAAGTTTCTAAGGAGATTTAATAATGAAAAATAATAAAATTTGTCATTTTCCTTCATGTTCAGATCTTTGTGACAACAATACTCCAAGGATATAATGTTATTTGTTTTCAAATAGTCTTATGTATAACAAGGAATGTTGATAAATGTCTTTCCATTCATTAGAGTCCAATTCCAAAAGGAGGAAGTATAAGGGAATTAAGTTTTTGTAACAGGATGACCAACAGTCATACGGTTCTGCAACTTTATGTATTTGTGATATCAATGTTCATTATTCATGTTATCTTGATGTGCATATAAATGCTCCGATACTTTTGACTCTCTACTTTTGATTCTTAATTGTTGAGCACTAATTTGTTGTTGCTTTCATTACATTGTCCTATTACTACAAATTAATGATGTTTCCCATAGCTTCCATCATGTGGCAATGTACTATTACACTATCGACATAACAAAAACCTACCAAAATGACAATATAAGTCATTTCGATGACATACTGTCAATTCTCCTCTATCGAAATTGGTATCCCGAACCACAATCCCATCGGAATCCCCAACACTATTGGAATTGCACAAAAAGGATAATCCGACAGTATAGACTTATTCCAAAAATGCACCTCGGAACACTATCGACATAGCTATACCGATCAAGACTCATCGATCATATTTATAGTATCAGAATAGTATGAAAACTTTAAATCAATAATAGAAACTATTCCAATCACTTGGCCATCAGCTTAGCTATCTCGATAAATCTTGTCAAGCCAAAAACTAACCATCGATAAATTATCCCGATATGCTTCCACTAGAATAATTTTTGATCGAATTATTTAAAAAAAAAAACTATTTTGTTTTGTTGCAATTTTGACAAAAATAGGTATCGACATATCTTAAACTGATAAAGAAACTTCCTCAAAGATGATCTTTTTCAAAAAAGCTATATCGATCATCAAAAGAATAGTTCTATCATAATACTTATCCCGACAACACAAGTCAGTTCCGAAAACACAAAATCGTAATAGCTATCCCGAACAACAATTTATCAACCATGCTAATACTGTTGGGATAACTTGAAAGGGTAAAACGATTCTAAAAGTTATTCCGATCATTTATTATCCTCGAACCTTCGACATACAGAGCCCGAGGAACCACAAACATTTTTGATGAGGTTGTTGTACACATGACGTTCATTTCATTGAAATGAGAACGAAAGTTTGCTCCCCCTCGTTAGAAAATAGATGATAGTTTGGTGTATTTTCGATGATTTTAAATAGGCGTTTTGCAACGTTCTGTGGTTTTTTTTGTCGATAGATGGATGAAAATTTGCGACGAACACTACAAAAATTTCCCTTGCTGTCAACCAACGATTTTTGGTTGTTGTTCCAACGAAAAAAGAAAGCGTTGTTACAATGACAAAATTCCAGTGACAAAATTCAAACCAAGGTTTTGTCGGTAATTCAACAATATTTCATCGCAATGTCACCAAACATTCATCATAAATTAGAGTCAAATATAGTAGTGAGATAAATCCACTCTTGTTTAATAGCCGATACCAACACCTCATAAGTAAACATACGATTAAATCCTATAATTGCATCTTTACAACATGAATAGTATACATAACATTATTACATTATCTTGATACCATATATTACATCATTACTACATCAATCCCTTCATTGAGAATGTCATAATACAGATTACATATACATAGATGATCTTGACTTAATGAGAGTTTACATAAGCATCATGAATTCCAACCATTGAATCTGAACAGAATTGAAAACATCCACCACAGTCACGGATAGGACTCCAAGGTATCCCAATGGAAGAAGGCATCAAGCACCCGACCATGTGGAACCAAAAGGCCCACTCCCCGTGCTAGGAGATGACATAAGGCCCCACACACACCACTAGACCTAGACTGACAATCAACATCCAATGTGACTCATAAGAATATATGGGAATAAACATACACAAAGTTGAAGCATCATGTTTCATTGGCTTACCCCAAAGACATGACTCATCAGAGGCTTCTACACAACATAGGGATTAGACCCTCATAAATACTAAAGACACAAAACAGGACATATAACTCATAAGATATCAAAGGTTACATGACACAATTAAAAACTAAAACTAAAATTAATTCCACATAAAACCTCTTTATAATTTGGAAAACAAATATAATTTACTACATATACTAAATTTATACTATTAAGTATTTGACCTTAATTCTTATTTAATTTGTTTATTTCAAATATTTTACCTTACCTAACTTTTAACTTAAAATAAAAACACTAAATTTAAATAAATGAGAATCCTTTCTTATTGAAGTCCTTGATGGGTCCCATCTAACCTCACAATAGATTCAAATTTAAATTGTTATTATTATTTTTGTAAGAATATTTTCATACCAATGTTTGTATATATATATATAATTAGACATTTCTTAACATAAAAATATATATAAATAAAAAAAGGTAAAGATAACAACCTTTTTCTTATTATTTTTAAATAAATAGGCTCTTTCTTTTTAAAGATTTTAATAAACTGGAACTTACATGGCTTTCTAAATCTTAATAAGTTTCCTTCTTACTTTTTAGAAAGTTTATTAATTTGGTAAGATTTAATCATTTACTTTCTAGAAGGACGTGATTACTATATTGTAGAATATGTCATTTAATTTGGTCCAATAATTACCTATAAAGCAAGTATTGCAGGTGGTATTGGTAATCCTTATAGTTTTGCATCAACATAAGAAAAGATAAAATACAAAGTCAAATTGAGTATAATACTCAAAGTAATGATATTAATTGGCAGCTGTAAGGTTGAATTCTTTGTCAGCACAGGTCTGTCAAAGGCTCCCGAGAAGGCCAAATTCACAAAATCCAAGACTCGAAACCAAAAATAGACAAAGACCCATTTGAGATTTGAGGATCAAAACTCCATAAAAGCAACTAGATCATACCCAATTGTTTCCATAAAGTTACATGACTCAAAAATACAAATCTTCTCTATAAAAAAACCCCTCATATGTGCAACCTAAAACTCCAATTTTGAAGAATCAAACCAGATATTGACGCAATCAAAAAATCATGAAATTAAGAAAAAATACATTCACAAAACACATAAATACGCTCCAAAAATCAAAAGGAAGAACCAATTAAGTTTATGTACTCAATCTCATAGAAAATCAAAATAAATTCTAGAATCCATTTTTTTTCAAAACAAAAAATGCAACAATTATAGCATACACTTCCAGATTTCTCACAAAATAATAATAACTATAGATTCAGACAACAATACACTCTTTTCAATAAAATAAATTCATATTTTCAACTGAAAACAAAGGTTTTAAGAATCCAACCTGGGTAACGAAGTATGAAAATAAGAGTTGAAACAGAACCACTTTGATGCAAAACCTATGAAGAAAGAATCTCCAGCAAGATGCCAAGACTTTGCATGTGAGGAAATCACCAACAATCGCTCAAAATAACCTCCAAAATCCACAAATTTGAGCACAAGATCCAAACCAACAAATCCCACACAAAACCACTCACAAATAATTTAAAACCACTCACAAATATTCAAATACCACTCTCAAATTATCAAAACCACCCTTCAATTATAAAACCCACTCTCCAACCTTGAATACCACTTGTTAGAGTATTCGGGTATTTACTTGATTAATTAAACAATATTTGTTTAATTATTTAAGTTCCCTTTATCTCTTTTACACTTAAGCTAACTTTAGGTGCATAATAATTAATTCTTTTATTAATTATTATGTGCAAATCTAGGTTTTCCTTTTTAGGGTTTCTTGACCTATTAAAGGTTGAGTTCTTTCTTTTGGATTGTAAGGATTATCACATTACACATTTTGTGAATATTGAGCACACATTTTGTGAATATTGAGCTCTCATTTTTTTGAGCATATTTTCTGTGTATTTGTTTTATCTGTTATTTATTTCCTCAACTTCTTCGTGGTATCAAAGCTTCAGATCTGCAGCTATCTGTTCTTGTTTTGAGAATTTTAGCATTGGAAGTAGATCTGGGGTTTTAGGAAGTTTTTTTTATCTACTTAGGGATAGGCCTTTTTTCTGGGCACTTTGGGCCTAAACGGAGCTCACCATTGTGCTTAGAAGGCCCAAAAACCCCTATAGTCATATAAAACTTGACCATTTTTGGCTCCTGAGCCTCTGGGAGTATTTTTTCTCCAATCCCAGGCCATATGACTTTGGCACGTAGTTCGAGAATTTTTTTAAAAAAAAATAATTTTTGCCTTTTTACAATGCAGGCTGATTTTTTGAAAAAAAAATTAAAAATCAAAACACTTTATAAGGCGAAATATTTCTTTGAAAAATCTCAATTTTTTTTTTTTTTTTTTGGGGCTCCCACGGTATGCAGGGTACCATGGGGCCCTTGCCTTGTCGCAGGCCCTATAGGTGTCAGTACGACCCCCGTCGTCGCTTCCCTGGCCATCGCCGTCGCTTCCTCGGCTCCTCGCATATTGTAGCTCCCCGTCGGTCGCATCTTCCCGACCGCAGCTCCTTGGCCTCTGCTGCCCGCAGCCCCTGCTGGCACCGCCTCTGCGCTACGCCGCCCGCGCCGACCTCCTTGCTAGCCCCGTAGCCCTTGCTGCCGGTGCCTATGCTTTGCGCCACCCGCATCGACCTCCCTGTTGGCCCCGCCGGCCCCTGCCGCCGCCGCCTCTGTGCTGCACCACCTACGTCAGCCTCCCTGCGACCTCGTCGGCCCCTGCCGTCAACCTTCCTGCCTGCAACCCCTTCCTGACCCCCGCTGCCCGCAGCTCCTTGCCGATCCCTAGTCGCCCTAGCTTCGCTTGCCGGAAACCACAGCCCCAGATGAAAACAACCGCCCGCCCACCATTGCGCCACCCGCCCGTCACCACTGTGCCGCTCACGGGCCACCTCCGCCCGCCCCCACCACCAGACTACCCCTCCCTCTTGTTTTGAAGGGGGTTTGGTTTTTTTGCCATAACTTGGGCATACGGAGTCATTTTTTTGAAAACGAATAGGCGTCGGAAAGCTGGTTCTGAAATGAACCTCGTGATGTTGGAATTTTTTTCCAATTTTTTTGTTTGACTATGTTTTTTTTAGTCAAAGTGGGGTCTTTATTTTGCACTCAGGGAGCCATAGAATGAGCATCCGGACTCCATTTTTTGAAAATTTTATATCATTGGAAAGTTTGTTTTGTTTACTTTCCAGCCATATGAGTTTTCTTTCCAGATTCTTTTCCAGTAATATTTTCTTCAGTTTTTTTCTTTTTCAGCACCTTGTGGATATCTTGGTTGTTTCAGGTCCTGGGATCTCTTCTCTAAGTAGGATGTCTCTATTTTGGTTCTCCTTTATATTTCCAGTCTTCTTATCATTGTAGCTTCATTTATGCAAACACACTGAGATAAAGTGCCATCATGCATTGTTTACTTGGGATCTTGCACATCTTGTGCCTTATTGTACATGCACTACTTATAAAGTGCCATGAGGGGGTTGATGTTTGCCTTGTTTTCCATCCACCTTTGTCCAGTGAGTGTTCCTTCCACGACATTCACCTCATGTTGTGTGTCAAGTGACTGTTCCTTCCACGACACTATGTACTTTCTCAGAACCTTCGATGTTCCTGGTTCCTTGTCATGCAGCTCTTGTTGGGCGTTCTTTTCAGTGTTCCTGTCCCTCTCCCTCTTCAACATTATGGGGAGGTTTGTCCTGTTGGTTCTAATACTTCTGTGGTTTGATTGATCAGCTCTTCAGGCTTTAGTTTCACATGCCATCTGTATCTTTGAGTTCAGTTGTTTGCCTTGTTTGCCATCTGATTCGAGTAGTGTCATTTGAGGGCACTCATACAGATTACAATCTTCTCTACCTAGTCATGTTCTATTTCAGTGGAGGTTCTTCAGATCAGCAATTTCTCTTCGACAGTGTTTACATCTATTTCATGCTTCAGTGGTGTTCTTTTCCATCTCTTTTTGGAGTAGAGTTTTTTCCCACGTGGTTTTCTCTATTTCTCCAGTTTATAGAGATTTGGTTGTATTTGGGTCCCTGATCAGGCCTTGTTGCCGGGACCCATCTTTCATGCTTTCAGTAGCTGTTCTAGGTTTTAGCTTCTCCCTAAGTCTAGCTTAAGGGGGTGTTAGAGTATTCGGGTATTTACTTGATTAATTAAACAATATTTGTTTAATTATTTAAGTTCCCTTTATCTCTTTTACACTTAAGCTAACTTTAGGTGCATAATAATTAATTCTTTTATTAATTATTATGTGCAAATCTAGGTTTTCCTTTTTAGGGTTTCTTGACTTATTAAAGGTTGAGTTCTTTCTTTTGTATTGTAAGGATTATCACATTACACATTTTGTGAATATTGAGCTCTCATCTTTTTTAGCATATTTTCTGTGTATTTGTTTTATTTGTTATTTGCTTCCTTGCTTCTCCTTGTAACAGGGTTTTCAGCTTGCAGAGATCATTTGGGCCCCTGTGGTGTTGTGTTTCTCAACTCCAACACTACCCTCTAATTTTTTTTTTAAATCACCCACAAAATCTCCTCCCCAAAATCGCCCCCCCAAAAATTTCTAAAACAACTTCACACTTTCAAAACCATTTCCTCCCACATTCACGAATGAGAAAGGCAACCTGCCATAAGAAACCCCTCTCCACTCAAAATGAAAATAGAAATTAGCATTTGAACTCCAACACTAAATTCATTTCCAAAATGAATATATATATTTTATTTAATAATCAATATCTTTCTCACACAATTAATTATAAATATAATAATAATAATCATATAATATTTTCATGTAATTAATAATAGTAATAATATTAATAACCATACTATAATACAAAGACGTAATATCATAATGATATAATCATGTAATACTAATGTCAATATTAATACTAATATTTAAATAATATAACTAATATAACAATCATATATAAATGATTCTATCCAACAAACTATGATATATATATATATATATATATTAACCTCAATTATTAAATACAAAATAATAGCAAATCATATAATTCCTTGGGTTAGGAATAATAAATAATTAAATAATTGCCAAACACAATCCATAATTTAAAGAAATGTGAAATAATAAAATCTCCTAAACTTCTAGTTTACATATTCAATTATACGCATATTCATATTGCCTATACATGTAGGATATTTGTATAGATGTACACACGTAAATTAATTGCCTTATGATCAACATAAACCAAACATTAAATGCCACATATAAAACAATGAATAACATAACTTAACCAAAATAATATTCAACACAAAAACACACAATGCCTAAGGACAACTCAAGACCTAGACCACACAAACTAAATTAGGCTATAGGATAGGTTTTGGATGTGATAAGGGCCTTGATGTCACCTCCAAACAACTACCATTGGGATTAAAGACACGCTCAGACCTGTATAGCCAAGTGGAGTCGGTGTCTAGTACCTGCATCCTGCATGAAACCAACCGTCTATATGCATACATACATAACACTCAGATCTAGTGAAAGGAAATCACAACATCATATGGCTCTCACAAGTGAGAAATATGATATCATTCCCTTCACCCTAATCAACAATCAAATACACATCGGTTAACTAGTCTACTCACACATCAGTATAAAATATGTTCATCATACCAGGGCTAGCTCATGATAAACATCATAGTTAGTAAACATGAACCATATCAACTGATTAATGAATAGTTAGCATAAACCTAACATCACCACATAAAATCAATAATATAAAATTCACAAGCAAATATTATAGCCATCCTAAGAAGTGTGTCATGAAAGGCCACTACATCTACTTACCTTCCAACTTTGGTTGCTACAACATAGGTTAGTACATCAAAATTCCTTATAAAACTAATCATTCATCATCTTATAAAAACATTACAAAATCATAATCATTATAAGCATCAAGTCCTAGGCCAACAACACATTCTCAATCATCCATATTCCTAACTATATTGATTACCATTTAATATCGAATATATCTATTGATAACATTTTTGCAAAAGTATGATATCACAATACCTCCTTATTTGTAGCCGACCTAGAGGTGTATTACATGCACAAATGTGTGTTAATAAAAACTAAAAATATTAAATTTGACGTGATTGTGACACTTAAATACATGAAAAATTTAAAAAATATTTTATTTATTTAATTATTAAATAATTTTTTGCTTTGTTTAAGAGTTTAATAGAAATATAAAAAATATACAAAATAGTAATATATTAATAATAATTTAATATTAATTGTAATATTATAATATAATAATAATAATTTAATATTAATTATAATATAATAAATACTAATTATTTTTAAATAAAATAATGAGTAAATAATATATCTTTTGACATATCTTACTTATATTTAAAAAAAATATATATATATATATATATACTGTAGCGTCCTAAAATTGTGACACTTGCAATTTCGATCGTATTTGGGTCTTCACGATGGTGACGCAACACGGAACCTGAATGGAGACCTCGAAACTTGCTCATGGCATCAAAAACTGCATTTTTCCAGCACCCTGCCTGATCCCTCCTTGCACCCTGCTGTCCCGGGAGGTGGGACCAGAGCGCCCAGCGCCCTGGTCCCCCAGGACCATGGCGCCCAGCACCCTGGTCCCCCAGGACCATGGCGCCCAGCGCCCTGGTCCCTGGCCCTATTTTGGGCCCGGTCTCCTATGGGGCTTCGGGTCTTTTTGTTTGCAAATTGGAAAATATCATTTCCTGGTCGACCTAAGGTCGGGAAAATCAGTCTATCAGCCCTAATTGACAAGTATATAAACGACATTTTCCTCTCTCATTTGGATGGATGGAAAAAGGCGAAAATGATACTCAAACATTCAAGCATTCAAGCATTCTTTCAAGCAATTGATCATTCTAAGTCTCCATTCAAGGCTAAGTGTTGCATTCAAGACAAGGATTCAACCATTGAAGAGGAGATCACATACTACAACATACAACAATACAACATACGACAACATCTATACCTTCGCACATAAGGATACAAACATCCTTACAACAAGGTACTAGTACTTGTTTTACATTACAATCATTTACAACATTTCTCATTTCTTGGTTAATTCCAAAATCGGGGTTTGACCTAAGGGCAAACCCCTAATCCCTAACCCCCCAATCGTCTTCTCTTTTCTGTGTGTAGGTTGCAGGTACGCGGCTGAAATTGAAGATCCGGAATCCTTGTGCAGAGACGAACAGATCCCCCTTCGTTTCGTGGATTTTTCGGAGGACCGTGTGCACGCCGGGCGCCATCGTCCCGTCAACTTTTGCTCAAATTTGCAGGACAACGCCGTATCGACATCTTACTACTAATTCCAGGTCCGCAGCTTCATCCTATATCCCTATCTTAGTTTATAAGCGAATCTTTCTCACTTTCTATGTATTCCTAGCTTAATCATTCTATCCACATTCTTTACAAAAGAGGGTAGCCTTGCTATCTTAACCCTTGAAACTCATTTAGAATCCAATCTTGCATTGTGTGGGATTGGATCTTGTGGGTTTCAACCCCTCTTTTGAATGTAAAGTCTCCCCTAAGTGAAAACCGTCAACCCTAGTAACCTCCCTTCTCTCTCCTTGGAGTTGGAAGAGGGGAGAGCAACTAGGGTTCGATCGATTTTCCGCTTTACATTTTGGTGAACCCGACGTGAACATCCTTTCTGATTATTCATGGTTAGATTTGAAAATTTGATTCCTTGATTACATTTCCATGTTTGATCTTTTGCAAATTTTAGAGGTTGATTGCATAAAAACCCTAAAATTTTCTTTTTGGTAATTGAGCTTGCGAAATGTTTAATTGTTAATGTTTGTTTCAGATCTACCCTTCTATTACAAATTATCAATTCATATTTGTGCTTTAATTCTGAAAATTAAGTGGTTAAGTGTCAAAACCCTAAATTTTGAAACCCTCTTGATTCAACCTTTGTCCGACAATTTCACTGATCAAAACACCTCCAAATCGGCTGTAACTTTGGATTCCGCAATAAAATCACAATATCTTTCATCCCTGAAAATTTGGAAAAAAGTTACGAGGACTGTGTGCACTCCGAGCGCCATCGTCCCTGACATTTTTTCCGAAATTTCAGGAGCAAGATCTTACTGTATTTTCCTGCTAAAATCCAGAATTTTGGCTGATTTTATCAAATCTAACACTTTCAAAATTACAGTCAAAGTTGGTCTTGTGATTGCTTGGTTTAGGGCTTGTAATCATTCAAAAATTGTTGAAATTGAAATTTTGTGTCAAAATTGTGTTCCTACTGTCCTAAATCTGAAAAGTGTGTTTGCATTCATTCGAAATTTCAGTACTTTATTCAAAATTCTTGCAATTTGTGACTTTTGAAATTAAGTGCTTAATTACAACAACTTTGATTTCCGCTTTCAAAATTGAATTTTGCGTGAAATTGAGTCAACTTTTAAATTTCAAAACTTGCATTGCCTTTGGCATTCCCTCTAAAATCATAAAATTCAAAATTTCAGTTTCCCTCTCTTTTTCAAAATTCAAATTTTGCATTTTTTGACAGTCTTGGTAGGGTTCAATTTTGAGATTGCAACTTTAATTTGACCTATCTTCAGATCGTAAAATCACTCAATTTTTTCAGATTAGCTCTAAAATCATCATACCTTTCATCCATGCAAATTTCGAAAAAAATTGCGAGGATCGTGTGTACTCCGAGCGCCACGGTCCCTGACATTTTTTCTGAAATTTTGGGAGATTGCCGTGATTGCATTTAACAGCCTAAATCTAGAAGATTGGCTGATTTTACTGAAATTTGCTACCTCTAAAATTCAAAATTTTCTCTCTCTCTCTAGTGCATGAGTTTTACAACAATAAGCCCTACTTACACCATTCCCGTTAGACGAAGCCGTAGAATTAAGTCATTCCAAGGTTTAATTACTGAGGAGATGGAACCTAATTTGAATAGCCTTTTTAATGAGGACATGGGTAATTCCTCTAATCCTCCTAATGATGAAGAAGCTCTCCATGAGGTTTCTGTAGAACAACTTGCGAAATTGGATAACCAATTTGACGATTTTCGACAATGGATGTCTCAAGAATACCCCAATAGTCAAGCTCTTCCTTTAATTGAGGGTCTAAAACATATGCTTCAAAGTGATAAGAATGGAATTGATATTTTGCGTGGTATTGCACACATTGTGGATTCGAATGTGATGCCTATGAAGAGTTGTGCTGAAACTTTAGGTTATACACAACCTCCTACTCAAGTCAATCATTCCATTCCTTTGACAACTTCTATTGCTAGCATACCTACCTTTACATCAAACATAATGACTACTTCTATACAAGACATTCCTCCTACGATCACCAGTCATGGGGGCAATCCTTCTTCTTCAATTAACCCTCTTCCTTCATTTAATCCGACTTCTTCATTCATTCCTTCAATGAGTGTTCCTATTACATCTCCACAAATGAACATGACGCAAGGGGGCAATTCATTCAACCATTCCATTCCTCCTTGTAGTGTTCCTCCTTTCCAATCCTCTCCTATGATTAACTATCATAGTGTCCCGCCACCTTACTCTTTACCTTCTTTCAATAACATAACACCTCCATCTCAATCTAACACATCTAATATGAATTGTTCGACTGAAGCGACCATTAACAATCTTGCACAAACTGTCTCTTCTTTACAGCAACAAATTGCCTCTATGAATCAATCTAAGTTTAGTGTGCCCACATTTGATGTTGCGAGCCCACTTTCTCTTGACATTGTTCGAGCTATCCCTCCTAAACATGTTGAAATCCCACATTTGGAGCTTTATAATGGTAAAGGTGATCCTCTAACACATGTTAAGACTTTTCAAACAATATGTACTGATTTTGCTTATGACCAAAGGTTGCTTGCAAAACTGTTTACTAGAACATTAAGAGACAAAGCCCTACAATGGTATTGCTCGTTGCCTTCTTATTCTATTACTTCTTTCGAACAACTTGCAAATGCTTTCATTCAACAATTTCAAAACAATATAAGTCCTAAAGTTACTTTGATTGATTTAATGCATTGTAAACAAGGTGTTAAAGAAAAAGTGACTGATTTCATTGGTAGATATAAGCATTTGTATGCTCAAATTTCTTTTCCAGTGCCTAACAATGATATTCAAAGAATCTTTATTTCTAATTTACAAAAAGATATTCGAGACAAACTTCTGTTTTCTGAGTTTACTTCTTTCCAACAGTTGTGTGCAACTCTTCACAATTATCAACTGACTATGAGTCAAATGGAACAATCACATCCTATGGCTCCGAGTGATAAGGGTGATAGCAGTCAACAACCATTTGGAAAGTTTAAACCGAACAGAGATTCCATCAAATTCAATGAAAACATCATCAACAACAATGTGAATGCAGCATCAGGTGTGCCTCCTATTTCTAAGTTTTTCAAGAAAGAAAGAAAGTATACTCCTTTGAATGAATCATTGCATAATATTATGAATAAGTTATTGGAACAAAATGTGCTTACTCTTCCTCCTATAAGGCAAATTGATCCTGCAAAGATAAATTCACCTTATTTTGATAACAAATCTTTTTGTCAATTTCATCGTCAACCTGGGCATGATACTGAAAAATGTTTTTCTTTAAAGGGTAAAATTCAAGATTTGATTGATAATAATACTATTTCTGTTTCTGGAGTGAATGATAAAGGCAATACATCTGTAGCTCCTCCTAACCAAAATCTTCAGATTTTTACTGATCCATTACCTTCCCATACCTCTAATGTGATTGAGACTAATGATTCCTCTCTCTCATCTGATGGTCTTGTGTCTATGACTCCGAATGTGATTAACTTTGTAGAGCAGCAAGAAAACCCTAAAGAACCTTCCATCACATTTGATTCTAGTGAAACTATTAGGGCACCCAATGGTCCTTTATACATAGTTGCAAAAGTCAAGAATACACCTTGCCGTGGAGTGCTTATTGATCCTTCGTGCATGGTTAATGTTATTACCGAAGAATTTCTTTTCACTTTGCAATTGAATCAAGTGATCTATGACAAAACAGATGTGATTGTGAAATTATTTGATGCATTTTCTTCTCCTGCAATTGGTTCTATTACATTACCTATTGAGGTCCATAACAAATCCCTTGATGTGAACTTTGCTATTATTCCTTCATCCGAACAATTTCGTGTGAAGCTTGGCTATCCTTGGCTATCTTCCATGAAAGCTATCGCTTCTCCTATTCATAAATGTTTGAAATTTCCCCATAATGGTGAAGTTGTTACTGTCAATCATGGTCTCTTTAAACCAGCTGAAAGAACTTCTAGCGTTCCTATTGATTATTTTTGGCCTAAACAATTCCAATCTCTTCCTCTGCGAAGTGATCATCTTTTCAAATCTTATCAAAAGTGGAAAACAGATATGATCCTATCTCTAAGTGAACCTAGAACACCCAAACTTGATATTCCTATCGTTCTTGAGAAGGAAGTTCTTCCTTTGAAAGATAAAACTAATGTCTTTCCTCAAGAAGATTCCCAACCCATCCTTATGGATGTGACTATGTCTATGCCTAATAAACCTTCTAAAAGTAGACCTATACCTCCTCGTCATGATGGACTTGGTCTTCTTCCTAAACCAAAAATTCCTCCTTTATATGGAGCAGTTCCTCCTCCTTCCTTCTATAGAGAGAAGAGACCTTCTTCTTCTCCTATTATCCAGCCTAAGAGACCACAGCCTAAACACCCAAGTGATAAGGATGAGAACATTCCTCCTCCTCAATCTTCTCCACTTCCTACTAAGACTAGACGAAATCGTTCTGCACGTGAACGCCGACGAAAGCGTCATCTTAGAGCTCAAGCAGCTGCTTCTCAAACTTTGCAATCTCCAAAAACACCTTCAACAAGCATTATTCCATTTTCTCCAAAATCTCCTAAACATAAGATGCATGATGATCTTGATCCTGTGCGAGTTAAAGACCCTATTTTTATAAATCTTGATGATGATATAGATGAAAATGTTATTCATGATGAACATGTTACTCCTCTTGCTTCTGATAGTGAATATGAACTTGTTGATATTGATAACCATTTATCTAACGAATTTTCTAAAGCACTTATCCTAGCTCCTAGACAAGAACAATGTGGCTTGGAACATGAACATAGCCCTTGTTTGGATCTTGTGATAGCTCCATCTGCTGTGTTGGATGTTCCTCCTCTAGCGTGTTCCCTGCCTTCCCAAAACATTGATCAGCAAGATCGGGGGATAGATGACGTGCTAGACTAGTTACATTAGCATAGCAGACTCTCTCCTCCTCTCTTTTGTTACTTCTTCTATGTGTTATTCTCATTCTTCTATTTGTTGTCCTTAGTGTTGTCTACTTGAGGATGATGCAAAGCATTGAGATCTCTTTTGGTCTCTCTCATGTTGACTCAAAAGACACATGTGTTCCCTTCTTCTAGGTGACCTTCCTTGATTGGGGAATGAAGAACAATTATGCATACATACATATGATATACATGACTTATCATACAGCATATTGACCCTGAGGAAAGCGAAGTCACCTCGTGCTTTGTGTTTTGTGTCTATTATCCTTGGGTTTATCTCACACTTGGGGGCTAAATCTTTGTGATAACGTGCTCCTTTCCCTTTTCATTTCTTATGTGTATCACTACCTTAAAGCAATCACCCCCGTTGAGGCGTGTGCGATCGCTTTAACGTAGGGGGGCATACACCCCGTCTATCCCTTCAGGATACTTGAAAATTTCTTGGTGAACTTAGCTTTGCCTTGAAAATTTTTGGTATTTTTCTTACATAACTCATAGTGAGGGAACCTTACTACTGACAGTCATGGTTCTCCCTCGTGATCTTCCCTTTTACTTTGTCAATTGAAGTCGTAAGATCCTTAGTCCACTGGGGGCTTGGTGTGTCTTGCCTCCTTGACGTGGTGAAAGTCTTTCAATGTTGTTTCCTTGTACTTTACCGGAAGTATGAGCGTACGCCTATACTCCCGCTAAAGTGGGGGCTAAATGTAGCGTCCTAAAATTGCGACACTTGCAATTTCGACCGCATTTGGGTCTTCACGATGGTGACGCAACACGGAACCTGAATGGAGACCCCGAAACTTGCTCATTGCATCAAAAACTGTATTTTTCCAGCACCCTGCCTGATCCCTCCTTGCACCTTGCTGTCTCGGGAGGTGGGTCCCCCAGGACCATGGCGCCCAGCGCCCTGGTCCCTGGCCCTATTTTGGGCCCGGTCTCCTATGGGGCTTCGGGTCTTTTTGTTTGCAAATTGGAAAATATCATTTCTTGGTCGACCTAAGGTCAGGAAAATCAGTTTATCAGCCCTAATTGACAAGTATATAAACGACATTTTCCTCTCTCATTTGGATGGATGGAAAAAGGCGAAAACGATACTCAAACATTCAAGCATTCAAGCATTCTTTCAAGCAATTGATCATTCTAAGTCTCCATTCAAGGCTAAGTGTTGCATTCAAGACAAGGATTCAACCATTGAAGAGGAGATCACATACTACAACATACAACAATACAACATACGACAACATCTATACCTTTGCACATAAGGATACAAACATCCTTACAACAAGGTACTAGTACTTGTTTTACATTACAATCATTTACAGCATTTCTCATTTCTTGGTTAATTCCAAAACCGGGGTTTGACCTAAGGGCAAACCCCTAATCCCTAACCCCCCAATCGTCTTCGCTTTTCTGTGTGTAGGTTGCAGGTACGCGACTGAAATTGAAGATCTGGAATCCTTGTGCAGAGACGAACAGATCCCCCTTCGTTTCGCGGATTTTTCAGAGGACCGTGTGCACGCCGGGCGCCATCGTCCCGTCAACTTTTGCTCAAATTTGCAGGACAGCACTGTATCGACATCTTACTGCTAATTCCAGGTCCGCAGCTTCATCCTATATCCCTATCTTAGTTTATAAGCGAATCTTTCTCACTTTCTATGTATTCCTAGCTTAATCATTCTATCCACATTCTTTACAAAAGAGGGTAGCCTTGCTGTCTTAACCCTTGAAACTCATTTAGAATCCAATCTTGCATTGTGTGGGATTGGATCTTGTGGGTTTCAACCCCTCTTTTGAATGTAAAGTCTCCCCTAAGTGAAAACCGTCAACCCTAGTAACCTCCCTTCTCTCTCCTTGGAGTTGGAAGAGGGGAGAGCAACTAGGGTTCGATCAATTTTCCGCTTTACATATACTAATAATGAATTATGATCTATACTTTCAATGTCTTGTATGTTGCCATAGTCTTCATCTCTTCATTGATCGCAAGAGGACTAAATGTGCGACCAGCTGGAATCCTCTTGCTTTCCACGTGTAGAAATTGACAAAGGTATAGGGTTAAGTGTAGTGCCTTCCGAGTCAGCAATAATGTTTAAATAAGCATTTATGATTTGTTTCTCGACTACTTTCAGGGAATTGTCAATGTCAATGTCAACGTCAAGATTAATTTTAAAAAACAACTCTTCCGCGTAATTGTTTTCTTTCCGCGTCAATCTCGCGAACTCTGAGCAGTTGAAACTTGGTTGGTCCTCTCCATTTGGTTTCCTAGAAATTCTTTGAAACTGCACTGGAAAATTCCATTCACCCTTTTCTACTCCATTCTATTTTATCTCACGCGCTTTTAACTCTTGAAACTCGTTTAGTCCCCTTCATATGCTTTCCAAGAAATTCTCTAACACTTCACAAGAAACTTCCCTCTCTCTGTCCTTCTACTTTGTTTATCGAATGCACTTGACCTGTTGAAACTCCACTGAAAAATTCCATTCACCCTTTTCTATGCTGTGTCTATACAGCACCGAGACTGTACCATTGACCATGTTTTTTAATTAATTAATAATTAAAATATAATGAGTGATTATTTTTCAATTAATTATTAAACATAGTCAATGGTACAATATGGGTGCTGGATAGACGTTGCCCTTTTCTACTCCATTCTACTTTGTTTATCGCACGCAGTTGACCTGTTGAAACTCGTTTAGTCCTTTCATATGCTTTCCAAGAAATTCTGTAACACTTGACAAGAAACTTTCCTCTCTCTGTCGTTCACCGCACTCAGCTTGGTTTATATAACCCCGATCGCGTTTGGGACTGCATATCCTTACTCTCTCTTCAAACTTGTGCAGAACAAGTCATGGAGATTTCTGTTCAGCACCAGTCTCAGCCTCCCGCCATCAAAATCCTCTGCGATCTCAACGAGGAGTTTCATCAGTATCAGCCGCCCACCAACAGAATCCCCTTCGATGTCAACAACAAATTTAATGTGTTTCTGAGCTTTCGCGGAAAAGATGTGAGAAAAACTTTTGTCGACCATCTTTACGAATCTCTCTCTGGAGCGGGACTTAGGGTTTTCCTCGACAGCGAAGAACTGGAGAAGGGCAAAGACATCGATTCCAGCTTGCAAACGGCCATTGAAACAAGTGATGTTTTCATTCCGATATTTTCCCAACACTATGCAGAATCACCTTGGTGTCTGAAGGAGGCGGCCCAAATGTTGAGATCTAATGGCTTCATCATTCCTCTGTTTTATGATGTGGAGCCCTGTGATGTTCGCTACCCTCAAAGAGAGGGAGGTCCATTCGCCGAGGCATTCAGAAAACATTACAGCCATTTAGATCGGCAGGATGAGACTACAATCGAGGAATGGAAGAATGCTCTTTATCAAATCTCTTCTCTTTCTGGTTGGACAAGGGCGGAAGAATTCGGGTTAGTAATTTGCATCCTTTTTTTTTTTCAATTAACCTATGGCAAAAACCAAAGGAGAACTGTTTTTTAGAGTTTCAGTTATACTATTAGCATTTGTTTGGGGAACAAACTGTTTGTTTACAAAATCCTTCAAAGTTAGCTTGATTTTCATACTTCATACGAGCACACCACTTTGAAAAATTGTTTTTCTTTTTCATTTATAGTTCTATAGATGTTCAACTGTTTGCTAGAGTTGATTATAGCTCACTGAATAGAATCAAAGTAGATCGACGAATGTGATACCAGAAAATAAGGTCATTTTTTAGCCATCATTGATTCATTATCCATATAGTCTGCACTCTGCAATAAAGGAATGTGGTGTTATAACATCAATAATTTTCCTTGGTGAGCCAACCCTGTATTTGAGTTAAGGAGCTCAGCGATCATAGTCACGTTTCTAAGACGATACTTATACTAGATTATGGGCTCCTCCTTGTATTCTATTGCCTGGTTTAGTCGATTTATTAATTTCTTCGAGATTTACTTCAGGTCTCTTTCCACTTCCCGGCCCCGAAATCACACTTCCATCCCTCGAATTATCTAGCCATCCCTGGAATAAAAAAATCTGCTGTGTAGCAAACCATTTCAGTAATAAAAAACAGAGGATTCTACCATTGTTGAAATCCATGAATGGTCAATTTATTTTTCATGTCTGATAAGAGGGATCAGTAAGTGATTTGATTTTATCATTGTTTTTGGCTGTTATCTTTTTTTCTCTGCTGTCATGTACATTCAATCAGCTAGTTTAAGGGTAAGGGTTCCTTCAATTCGACGAATTATTCTTGGTACTCTCATATCATTTACTCCAGGATATGTGATCATGTCATTCTAGGATATGGAATTTGAGTCTTGTGAATCTCATATTTCTTTGATTTGCTAGTTTCCAATGGTGAGATCGTCTGGGTTTTTCTTGCTCTTTTTCAGAAACAAATTTTCCCAAATTTGGGAGTAGTTAGTCCTCCTGTTAATTCTCTACTGTACTACTTATGCGCTGTCACCAATCATCAATTAAATCTGGTGAAAAAAGCATCTCCTCTTCACTCGGTTTATCCCTGTACGCATCATCGATCACTTATACATTTAGCTATTTGCCATGAAAAAAGTGTAGATAAAGCAAATCATTTTAGTATGTAAATTATCCAGAAGAGGCTAACTTTCGATTTTTGCTTTGCTTTCTGTTACTTTTCTTTACAGAGTAGGATATGTAGATTCTTGAAACACAAGACACAAATAAATCTTTTATTCAGAATGGATTACATTTTACACAAATAAATCTTTTATTCAGAATGGATTACATTTTACACCTCAATATAGAGGTCTTACATCAATTGTTGCTTCTCCTCAATATAATAGACTTACACACTTAAAGGGGATCGCTATATCCCTAAAAATAGACTATTAAGTGAACTTGTTTGTTCCATACATTTAGCATGGACAGCATAGAACTCAAATTAACTTTAAGACTCATGGATATTCTCTTTACTCCCTCATTACCGGTTACATCAGTTTTATTAAAATAAAATCCACTCTTCAGGTAGCTTGACTGGCTGTCTTTAATCTATATATCAAACCCCTAATTGTCCTTGCAACATTTTGTAATTTAATGGCAAAATTGATAATTGTGAATGGTCAATATTATGTTGTAATCATCTCAGAATATATGATTTTTTTTTTTTCCTTTATAAATTCATGAGATACTTCGTAATTTTTCAACCCTATAAACTGGTCGTATAAGTGTTCCTTATATTTAGTTACAGCTTAAATTTGAATCGTAATATATGTAAGGTGATTTGCAGATACGAAGGAAGACTGGTAAAACGGGTTGTGAAAGACGTGTTGAATACCTTAAAGATTACTCCGCTGGATGTCCCTGTTCATCTTGTGGGAATTGAAACGCATATGTGTGACCTGTTCAATAGATTAGATCTCAGTTCGTCGCATAACACAGTAAGAGTGGGAGTCAGCGGTATAGGCGGCGTTGGTAAAACTACCTTGGCCAAGGCTGTTTACAATAGAATTTATGCTAGGTTTGATGCTTATTTCTTTGCACAGAAAAATAATACTCTTGTAGACTTGCAACGGGCAATTCTAAGAAGATTGGTAAATTACCATGGAGAAGTTTCAAGTGTTGCTGAGGGAAAAGCTCTGATGGAAAACCTATTGCGAGGAGTTTGTGCCCTTGTCATATTGGATGATGTGAATGATCGGAGCCACTTGGATGCAGTGAATGGGAATTGGTTTGGCCCTGGTAGCAGAATCATCATTACATCCCGAAACCGACACATACTCAATCTTGCCAAGGTTGATTCAGTTCTTGAAATGAGTGGGCTAGGGGAGGGTGAAGCTCTTCAATTGTTTTGTTGGCATGCTTTCTCGAGGGCATTCGCGGAGAACCCCTACAAACAACTTTCTACAAGAATTGCAAAAGCCTGCCGGGGACATCCTCTTGCATTGCAAGTTACTGGAGCACATTTGTTTGATAAGAAGGAGCGGGATGGCATTCAATGTTGGAAAGAAGCTCTCCATAACATTGGGGAAAATCAAGAAATATCTGGAGTCCTTCGAATCAGTTATGATGGACTTAGCCATGTTGAGAAGGAAATATTTCTGGATATAGCTTGTTGCTTTGCTGGTGAAAGGAAAAATGACGCTGTTATCTTCTGGGAAGTTCTACACCCAAACAGAGTTCAAACAGCCCTCAAGAACCTTTCGCTGAAAATGCTTATAGGTATTAATGGCAGTGGCTATCAAACACACCTCAGTATGCATGACCTTTTGAGGGAAATGGGAAGAGGAATTCAAGAGCAGGTTGATAATAATAGGAGACTGTGGCTGCCAATGGGTGCACAAAGAAATTTGTGCAGAGACAGAGCAGAGGGAGTGAATATGCTCATTTACACAGGAGAGAATGGAAGAGAGCCCGTTAGTGTGCATAGAATGCCTTCCCTACGCTACCTAGATGTGAAAAATACAAAAGTAGTGGGGAACATTGGAAACTTGGCGCCGAATTTGTTATGGATGAAAATAAGAAATTGTGAATTTGTAAGTGATACGTATTCATGGTTAACATTAAGAAACAGATTCCAGCTGGATAGCAATTGGTCCCAAGTCAGGATTTTAAGTGTAGAGCAGTGTGCAAGTCTTGCGAGAATTCCAAATACACTTGACAGCTTGGTGAACCTCCGACGCCTGTATCTGCGGGATTGCGTAGCTCTCACAACACTTCCAACCACTCTTGGTAACTTGTCACAATTGGAAAAGTTATATTTGGGCGGCTGTACGAGTTTAACAAGCCTTCCTCATACTGTGGGCAACTTGAGGCAGCTAAAATATTTGGAATTGCAAGGTTGTACAGGTCTAAGAAGCCTTCCTGATACTGTGGGCAACTTGAGGCGGCTAAAATATTTGGATTTGTCAGACTGTAGAGGTCTAAGGAATCTCCCCAGCACTGTAGGTGATTTAGCTCATCTGAAAAGGTTGTACTTGTTAAGATGTACAGGGCTAAGGAATCTCCCCAACACAATAGGCGACCTGGCACAACTCTGGCATTTGTGCATCTGTGGTTGTTCAGCTTTACAGAGCCTTCGTTACCCGTTGGTCAAGTTACAAAATCTAAGGTCATTCCATTTATCAGATTGTAGAGACATAGAAAGCTTTCATGATGGGGTGGTGAAGTCAGCCCAGGTTAGGGAGTTAAACAGGTAAAAGATCATTACAGTTGCATTTAATTTGGTGTACACGAACACTATTTAACTTTGAAAGAAGATATATTTCTATTGAATTGTTTGGAATTTTTTCTCGTGATAAAGTAGTGAGTAAAATGATTTTAAATTTTGCAGAAGGGTCGGCCTAGGAAGCTTGGTTGAGAAGGGTCGGCCTAGGAAGCTTGGTTGAGAAGAAGTTTAATGTCTACTTTATTTACCACGCAGCAGATGAAAAGGAAATATTGATGGATTATTATAAGTACAAATCCAACTTGCGCACCGGATCACTTCGAATATGCCCAGGCAGTGTGGATAGCGATAGTAGTGACATTAGGGAGGCAATTGATAACTCTGATATTCTTGTTCCTGTATTTTCCAAAAGCTTTGTGGAGTCGATTATGTGCGTGAGAATATACGCAGCCATGCGGCGCTCGAATGCCCTTTTAATGCCTCTGCTCCTTCGCACCTATACATGTGACCATCAGAACAAACTTAATAAAACGTGGAGAGAGTTAGAAGTCGAAGGTTTGAAGATATAAAAAGTTTTTATGTTTTCACTGACATATTTTCATTGTGAATATTGAAACTTATAATGTCTATTTTCCTCCACCTAGTAACGTGTTTGGATTTTTTTGCTTTTAAAGTTTTGTGACGGGATTTTTGGGTAGAGTATTTAAATAAAATTTGAAATTTAATTGGATTTAAAATTTTCAATCTTAAGTGTTTTACATTATATTTAAATTTTAGTAGTTAATTTTTCAATTTTAAATTTTACAAGTTATGTTTAAATTTTTATTATGTAGAGAGAAATGTACATGTTCTAATCTTAAAGATTTATAACTAAAGTTAAGATAGAGTTTTAAGTATAATTAAGTGTATTAAATGTTTGGATTTCAAAATGTTTTTTTCAGTAAATCTATAAAATATTTATATGTTAGTGAGATTTAACTATTTTTATTATATTGTTTAAGTTGTTTAGTATAACTGTAGTAAAAAATATTTGACAAAATAAATTTAATATTGATTTTATTTTCTTCTCACAATTATTATTATGAACACTAAGAGGAATTCCCAGTATGTAGATTAAACAAAATCAATGCCTAAATTTAATAAATAATTATTCCAAGTAAGAATTTCTCTCATAATCATTTTGAAGGCTCTAATCCACCATTGCTTCCAATCGAATTCTTCCTCTATTTTATCCTTGCCAAAAGTTTAGGTTTCTCTTTCATTCTTCTTAAGTATGTTTTATAAATCATCATTGGCCTCTTACTTGACACGAGATTGTTAGGTAGTGTGCTAGCGGGCCTCTTCAAGGATGAAGGCTTGTGGTGTATTAGGAAACTGCGTGGAACTGACACACAAGTTGCATTTATATTAGGCCTGTGGCTTGAAAGGTAGGAATTCCACAGATCTTAAAAGAAAAGGTCACCTGGGAAGGAAATAGCCATTGCTAAAATGAAATTTCCTCAAAGAATGAGATTACAACATTGTTTCTATCAATGCTTTGAGATTTGATTCTCGAAGCTTGTAGATTTATCTATAGATTTGGTGACTCAATAAAGAATCTTTGCCTACAAAGGTAGGATTCATTTTCTAGATTCATTTTAAATACTCTTGGGTCGCTTCTCAATGATGAGTCAAGGGTGACTACAATGCCAACGCTTTTGATTTAATTTCTTGCCCAATGATCTTGCAACCATCCATATTTGATCCATGCCAGTCTGCAATCAATTCATATGGTTGCTTTTCCTTGTGGCCCTTATGTTTCCTATAGTTAAAAAAAATTTCAATCAGTATCCCTATCCATTCATGGATAACCACGCAAATCTAGCAACTATTACTGCATATTACAAACAAATGGTACCATTGCCAAATGAGGAATTTAGAGCATTGGAGCTTGAGATTTATTTGAATGGGACACATGGCATGAATGCAAGATTCCTCAATGTTGCAAATTGTGGACTTCCTTAAGATATACACAAGGATGACAAGTGGAGGGTGCAGAGGTACCACTGAAGTTTTCCTAAGCATGTAAAGGGTATAATGTCAGCAGATTTAATTAGCTCTAAGCGGATAATGCAACACTGTCTCAATTCTAGCATGATTGATATGAAACTTTCTACAAAAGATCACAATGAGTCGTTACCCAAGAAGAAAACAAGAATTTCGTGAATTTGTTATTAGAATTTTTGATAGAAATTTTTAGAGACCTACCCAAATTAAGATTTTTTTTTATTGAGAATACACAAGGGGAAGATAGTAATATCATAGTCCATGAAATTTTTGTTATTTTGGTGTGTGCGTTGTATTTAATTGTTCATTTTTTTTTTTATCATGGATGAAATAAGATAAAAAATATATTTTGATAAGCTACATTATTGGTTCGTCCCTCATAGCCAACCAACATAGCTTGCCTTGTTGCTAGACATGTGTCTATAGCCCCAACAAGGATATCACTCTAATTTTCGTCAATTATAACTCTATTCCCAGTTAGGTGTCCATAGCCCTAATAAAGTTTTTCAGATAACTTTTGCATAGATAATTTGAATTATATTTTGCTTTGAAGCTTTTTCTTTTCTTAGATTTTAATTTTCATTTTAAAACTTGCCAACAATGAAGTCAAGGTGGTAGGTTGGAAACCGAAGTGGTAGCAAGGGTAACCTTAAGGATTTTCACTAAATAAAAAATGAATGTTTCTGTTGTACTTCCTCTTGAAAAAATATTAGATTTTGATATTATCGTTGAATTTCATGTAGGCCACAGATAACTTATAATATGACATTCTTCCATGTGATAATTCTAAAAAAGAAAGCCAAAATATTGCTAATCTCATACTAAACCTTGTGACATAAATAGGAACACTAAATACATTAATTCCTTCTTAACTTGAAAGGAAAACCCTATTTTCGTATGATCCTCATTGTCATCAAAGAGACAATTGAATTAATGCGAGTATAAAAATATTATGCACACCAACTAACACCTCAAACATGGTTCTAGAGGCATGAAATTATTCTTGTAAATCATAGGAAAATTTACGAATCTAAATATAGGTGTTTTGGATTATTCAAAAGGAGTCCAATATTTATTAACAAAATTTAATTTATAAAAAAAATATTAAAGATAATTTTTAATTCTAAATTTTAACTTTAAAAAAATTTGATATCATAAATAAATTTTAATTTCAATTTAAATATTGGAAGGTTAAAGATGAACAAATCGAAGTAATCCAAGCTTGGTGATTATGCTCACTTGTAGAATACATTCCTTTTCTATGATTGTCATAAGTTGTGATTCTTGTACTACTTCCATCCACTACTACAAGACTAGCTAGTATTTGTGCACCCTAACTTTGTGCTTCTCAAAATCTTATGTGGATATTTCAAAATACTCTCAATTTTTTATAACAATTTACTTGTCAAGTCCCCTACTAAAAAAAATATTGTTTTCAAGTCCACATGGTTAAATATGATACCATATCAGTATGCATTTTTGTAAAGGTGTCCAAAATGGTCCCAAATTGTGATAAGACCAATAGATGTATACTAAGTCATGTGTTAATGATGTGCTGATGTGGCATCACATGATTTATACTTTTGGTAGCAAAGAAGATTGACAAAGTTATAGTGTATACTAGTTTGTTTTTCTGGATTCGATTGTGTGTATTATTTTTCCATCAACGTTTCGAATCACACTCTGTGATTCATCATCAGGATGAAAAGAATTCCAAAGTTATAGTGTCTTCGGAAGTAAAGAATAATGTTTAAAGCGAGTGTTTAAAGCAAGCGTCCTCGTCGATTTCGCCGACTTCCAAGTATTCAAGTTCGGTCTAATCAATATTCGACTTGTTTTATATCACCGACATTGAGCTGTTCGAACTCGGTTGGTCCTCTCCATATGGTTTCTAAGAAAGTCTCTAGAAGTTCAAAAGAAAATTCCATTCTCCGTGTTTGACTCCATTCTACTCTGTTTATCTCACCAACTTTGAACGGTTGATTTGAAAGGTCCAGTTATAATATTAGCCATTTGTTTGGGGGAACAAACTCTTTGCTTACCAAATCCTTCACAAGTAGCCTGACATTCCTACTTCATAACAGCACATCTCTTTGACAAATTGTTTTCTTTGCCTGTTTAACTGTTTGTTAAAGTTGATTATAGCTCACTGAAAATATAATCGAAGTAGATCAACGAAAGTGGCATCCCAT
This sequence comes from Cryptomeria japonica, assembly GCF_030272615.1. Taxonomy (NCBI): domain Eukaryota; kingdom Viridiplantae; phylum Streptophyta; class Pinopsida; order Cupressales; family Cupressaceae; genus Cryptomeria; species Cryptomeria japonica. The sequence goes on along the minus strand of NC_081409.1, from coordinate 705,589,148 downwards.
CAAGGCTACCAGAAAATAAACCCCTTTTTTCGCCATCCTTAATTTATGACTGTAGTCTTTCTATAACTTGACTTAAGAAGCTCAACGATCATGGTCATGGTTGCCTATGTTTCAAATACGTCAGGATCAATCATTAAGCATCAATTTCTTTATGCCGCATACGAATTACTTTAATGGTTTAATGGTGTAGGAGTGATCAAGATCGTAAATTTCTCGACATATTCTGATTTAATAACTTTTTACTCTGTTTCTTCATAATACTTGTACACTATATTGCTTGGTCTGGGCTTCTTTTTTTTCGATTTTCATCCCTTGAATTATCTAGGCATGCCATTTCTCTAATTTTTCTCTACTGTCACACCTGATCATGCAATTGGTCTAGCAATTCCACGTCACTCTGTACTGTTTTTAGTTTTTCTCGTATTTTTCTCCAATCGCAGGTTCGATTTCTGTTGCTAATGATAGTTTCTGGGTTCCTCCAATTCCAAAAATTATTCTGGGTAGTCTCATTTAAATTACTCGAGGGTCTACTACAAAATTATTAAACATGTTGTATTCTTTTAGAGGTATTTATTTTTAACAATTTATCACATTAAAGTGCAATAGGTACTTCTGGAAATATACCTCTTGATTTATTCTATATATATTATTAAATATATATAAGCTAATCTTAGAATAAATTAAAAACAAAAATCTAGCTATAAATGGAACCTTTCCTCGTATAATCATATTACGATTGGAGATCATATTTTGTCAAATGTTAATGAAAACATAAAATAGTCCCGGATCTCCAACCCTCAAATTTGTTATTTGAGATTTAGATATAATAAAACATAAAACATAATTACAAATAAACTACAAATCATAAGAAATCAAAACCTAAAATATTTACATTGAATCTTCTTTATAGAATATTACAAACATAGATATACGTTAGAACTTTAAAAACCTTCAACCATAAAAAAAATAAATTAAAAATATTATATTTTGGAAGGTTAGTTAAAAGGAATTAGATGTCAAAATAAACTTTTGAAGTTCTAATAAAAGAAAGAGAAAGGAAAAATCTTTAAAAAAAGAAACTTTCCACGTATTAACTTTAAAAATCTAAAACATTTATTTTTATTTCACTCATTGCAAGTATAGTGTCAACTTGATTTATAAACTCAGAGCTGCAATTTTTTTTTTTTTATATTAAAGATCGAGAGACCAAAATATGGAGAGTTTATACAAAAATGAGCATGGGAGGCAGAGCCTCAACCATCAATTAGTGGAATAGGGGGATTATCCGATTGGACATAGACATCCACCTACCAAGAAAGAGTTACGAAAGAGAGTATATACAATCATCCATAAACATCAACTAAAACAACTACTAAACACCTATTGCAGAATCTCATCCCAGTTTTCTAACCATGTTGTCCATCCTTGTGGGCCTTCCATCCACACCACCTTCTTCCGCTCCAGGATCTGGGTAAACATCTCGAGCTTATCAAAGTAGGGACCTCCATTGTCCCTGAGTTCCTTGACCAACTTCTTTAGTGCATCATCAAATGCAGTCTGGTTTTCCGCAATTCTAGCCCATTCAAAGCCATCCTTCATCTCATATATGAACATGGTTGCTCGACCATCTCTGAGGAAACGCAACAACTTCTCCCTCTCGACATTCATCAAAAAGTATACCTGCACAACAATTTTATAACGTGTGAGTTTCTCAAAAAACCCAATAAGAGACCTATCAATACCTTGGAACTTTTCCTCATTTCTAAGTTTCCAAATAAACTAAAGTATGAAAGAAGAAAGAATTTGCTAGAATAGGTTAGCATCCTTCTTGAGCCCATGAATGAATCCAGTAATAATGTCAAGCATACCAACATGTTCAGTAATGGAGATTCCAAACGTTAGCCAGATCTCTCTGACAAAAATGCTATCAAAAAAGATGTGTCGCACAGTCTCAGGCTTCCTCCATACAGAGCACAGGTTGAATTCAACAAAGTTATTCCTAATAGGCAATCTATCCAACATTAGTTTCCACCTAAAGCATTTGATCTTAGGGGGGATGGGAGACTTCCATAGTTTCTCAAATGCTTTCTACCAGTGTAGCGTCCTAAAATTGCGACACTTGCAATTTCGACTGCATTTGGGTCTTCATGATGGCGACACAACACTAAACCTGAATGGAGACCCCGAAACTTGTCCATGACATCAAAAACTGCATTTTCTTGCACCCTGGCCTGATCCTCCTTGCACCCTGTTGTCCCGGGAGGTGGGACTAGAGCGCCCAGCGCCTTGGTCCTTCAGGAACAGGGCGCCCAGTGCCCTGGTCCCCCAGGACCATGGCGCCCAGCGCCCTGGTCCCTGGCCCTATTTTGGGCCCAGTTTCTTATGGGGCTTCGGGTCTTTTAGTTTGCAAATTGGAAAAAATTGTTTCCTGGTCGGCCTAAGGTCGGAAAAATCAGTCTATCAACCCTAATTGGCAAGTATATAAACTACATTTCCTCTCCCATTTTGGGATGGATGAAAAAAAAGGCGGAAGCGATATTCAAACATTCAAGCATTCAAGCATTCAAGCATTCCTTCAAGCAATTGATCATTCTAAGTCTCCATTCAAGGCTAAGTGTTGCATTCAAGACAAGGATTCAACCATTGAAGAGGAGATCACATACTACAACATACAACATACAACATACAACATACAACATACAACAACATCTACACCTTCGCATGTAAGAATACAAACATTCTTACAACAAGGTACTAGTACTTGTTTTACATTACAATCATTTACATTTACAGCATTTCTCATTTCTTGGTTAATTCCAAAACCGGGGTTTGACCTAAGGGCAAACCCCTAATCCCTAACCCCCTAATCGTCTTCGCTTTTCTGTGTGTAGGTTGCAGGTACGCGGCTGAAATTGAAGATCTGGAATCCTTGTGCAGAGACGAACAGATCCCCCTTCGTTTCGCGAATTTTTCGGAGGACCGTGTGCACGCCGGGCGCCATCGTCCCATCAACTTTTGCTCAAATTTGCAGGACAGTGCCATCTTGACATTTTACTGCTAATTCCAGGTCCGCAGCTTCATCCTATATCCCTATCTCTGTTTATAAGCGAATCTTTCTCACTTTCTATGCATTCCTAGCTTGATCCTTCTATCTACATTCTTTACAAAAGAGGGTAGCCTTGCTGTCTTAACCCTTGAAACTCATTTAGAATCCAATCTTGCATTGTGTGGGGTTGGATCTTGTGGGTTTCAACCCCTCTTTTGAATGTAAAGTCTCCCCTAAGTGAAAACCATCAATCCTAAGTGACCCCCTTTCCCCTTGGAGTGGTGGGGGGAACACTTAGGGTTCGCTCGCGATTTTCTGCTTTACAGCCAGGAAGAGGTATTAAGGTCAACATACCAAAGGGAGATAACATGATCTATCACCGTGGTGTCATAAGTGAGCAGTTTGTAAATAGACTTGGCTTTGATCTTGGAGAGGAGGGAGCCATCCTTCCATTGAAACAAGAGGTATTTGTGAGTGTCTACATCAGTGTTCCTAGGAAGATCTAGACAAACACATGCGTTTTTAATCATATTGTAGGTTCTCTTATGTGAGGCAGGGAGGCCATACTCATTGCTAAGATCCTCCCAGCTGATGAGATTATCGTGTTCCAAGATGTCCATAAGATATTTAATACCCTTATTATACCAACACCTAGCAGAGCATCCTTGGGTTAAGGCAAGGGGTTTAGAGTTATGGTAGAGATTCCACCATATTGACCTTTACCCATGCAAAGTGCTATTACAGTAAACATTAGAGTTGGCAATAAGTTTACGTGCATGCTCCTAGGCTTTCCAGATGGACTTAAACACCCAAGTGCCTTGAACAAACACAAAGAATCTGCCTGCTACCAGATCACTAAAGGGGAGGGCTTTCCAAGATTTGGCAAACTTGGGGATGCCATTTTGTATGTTATTTCTGACAAGGATCTTCCAGGGTTCTTATCCTTCCAAAGCATGAAATATCCATTTGGCAGCAAGGGAAATTCCTTGCATTCTGAGATTCTTAAGATCCAACCCACCAAGTTTCTTCTCTACGTGGCACCAGATCCACATGACCGCGTGGGCCTTTCTTTTACCCTTACCATCAGACCAAAGGAAGTGCCTGATAGATTTTTGGATTTCAAAGATTCGATAGTTACTGGACATCTAGACAGAGGAGTAGTATATACTATAGGAGGAGAGGATTTTCTGGCAGACTTGGATCCTACCAGCCAGGGATAGAACCCTATTATCCCATTTGTTAAGTTTTTTGTTAATGTTTTCTTTGACCCAAATCCACATGTCTTTGAGAGAGGGAGAGATAGAAAAAGGGATACCAAGGTATCTGACTATTTTATTGGGTCCTCCCCATGAGTATCCAAACTACTGAAGTCAGTCTGGGGGTTCCTCTTCCCACCCAAGCAGAATAGATTTGGAGTTGGACATACGAGCACCAGAGGCTCTACCAAAGGTTGCAAGTTTTTGATTGAGGGAGTCAATGCTAAGCCTAGAGAGCTCCAGGAAGAGCGCGGTATCATTAACAAATTGTATGTTGAGAAATTCAGAGTCATCCAGAATCTTAATGCCATAAACTTTAGGGGATATGGTATCATCTCTTAGGAGGTAAAATAGGGCATCCGAGGCAATAACAAATAGAGCAGGGGCAAAGGGGCAGCCCTACCTAATGGATCTAGAAAGAGGAATAGGATGGGAGAGTGTCCCATTAATTTCAATCAGGGCGGAGGCATCTTTGAGGAGGATTTGAACATATTTACAGAACTCTCTAGGGAAGCCAAAGGCTTTGAGCATCATGAGGATGAAGTCCCATTCCACCTTGTCATAGGCTTTCTCAAAGTCCACAAGGAACATGGTAGTATCTTGATTTGAGGTCTTGGCCCATTCCATAGCTTCCTAGCTAGTGACAAGGTTCTCCAAGATATAACTACCTTTAATGAATCCTGTTTGGGTAGAGGAGATGAACTTGGGAAGAATGCTCTCAAGGCGAGAGGCTAGGGCTTTGGCCAGGATTTTATAGGAGACGTTAAGGAGGGTAATTGGCCTCTAGTTTTTTATGAGGGCTTTGTCCCCATCTTTTGGGATAAGTTTAACAATGCCCTTATTGATGGACTCCCTAAGGGTGCCTTTATCAAATGCTTCGGTGTATATTTTGTATAGGTCTTTGGTGACCCACTCAATATTGGTTTTGTAGAACTCAGCAGGAATTCCATCAGGGCCTAGGGCCTTATCATCCTTGAGGGCCTTAATGGCATTAGAAATTTCTATTCCAGAGACCTGAGATCCTTGGCTTTCTTCTGGCCAATAGTTTGGAATATTTTCTGCCAAGAGGAGACGTTTCTATTCCATCTGAGGGTGAGGGATTGGGGATGTTGAGTGTGCATGTTAAAGAGGATAACCATTTTAATGGCAATTAGGGCATCCTTGTCATTTAGTAGGGACGTATTTAGGATAAACTTCTTATTGTAAGGATTGTTGTTGGAGATGGAGTTCCTTGTATTGATGATAGCTATGATAGGGAAATGGTCAGATAGGGTCACTCGCAAAACAACCATCGAGTTCCCCAAGTGGTTAGGGGAGAAGGAGAAGTAATCTTTATTAACATATAACTTGTCTAATCTGGAGTAGATTCAGTTGGGGCCTTGCTGAAAGTTGCACCAAGTGTACCATAGGGCAGAGGATTCAGATTTGCTGCCCTCGAGGGGTTCAAATAACTGTATGCGTTGTTTAAACCTATCCCAGTGAGGTTTCTCTTGGCATTTCCATTCTAAAGGGATACCCCCGGCTAGAGATGCAAATATTAGATAATCAAATATCATAAATTAATTCCTTTGACACAGTTAACGGTTAGAGATCAAAATAAAAATATCAATTTTTATTACTTAAATAGACAAAGCATATAAAACTTGCATTCTTTCTACAAATATGATCTCTAATCTTAATCCCAACACATGCAAACTTTTGCAAAGTTAAAATCTTAACTTTTTTTAAAATTGCAACTTTAATAAATAATACTTCTCAATATAAACTTGTTTGAAAATCACTTATACATAAAGAAACAATAATTGAGACTATCCACCAAATGTTGAAGATGCCTATATGGAACATGCATGACAACATTGTATTTAGTATATGAGGTCTTCTTACAATATATAATTTCACATATTTATATCCCACAATAGCAAAGACGTATGTAGACTACATTTTGTGATGAGACTACTTGTCCTGTTTGATTATGAAAATCCTTGTGAGAGAAATTATTCAAAGGCTATATTGTATCACATTTGTGAGAAATCTAAGAAGATGTAATGGTGTATTAAGGAGCTAGCATCCCAATGCCCAATGATATTCGCGCATACACTCTATAAATCCAGAATAGATGCTTGTGTTTGTTTTTGTAAAACTGTTTTGCACAAATATAATAGACAATGGAATAGTAAATCTTTAATATATATGGTATGGAAATATTCAAATTTTAATGTAGAGAACCAAAGAAAATGAATGTAATTCCTCGCATGTCTGAAAATACAAAAAGAGGGGGAGAGAATCGATTTTGCATATACCATTGTAGTCTATACAAAAGAATTAAGAGGATATTCAGAATGTAATGGAAATCATAATCCATTGCATGCAACAACATGCAAAGCTAGTATTCAGAGCTGAGATCAAGTCAAATCCCTTCTTATTTTTTTCCCAATAATTCATTAATTAAAAAATAAAAAATCCAAATCTCAAAATTACCTCAGCACTTTGACTCTACCATTGAAATTATAGCCTAGGAAGATAAACATCCCTCCAGAAAGGTGGTAAGGAAGAATCTTCCTATCTCTTCTTTCTTCTCGCCAAAATTCCATTGATATTTATCTAAGAGATCTTTGCAAGGGAAAATAGGTTGCAGACTGAAGTGGCTTGCACTCCCTGAAAAACATCACTTTGTCGAAGTTGGTAGACTATGAAGAAAAAAAAAAATAGATGAAGAAGAGAGATCCTTGTAGGATTTTTATAGAAGTCATTGATCCCATAGACTTGGTTATAGAAGCCATTGGTTTCATAGATCATCTGCACAAAAGAAATAATAGCTTGAGAAACCACTCGTCTTCTTTTTGTAGGTCATTTGATTGGTAGAAATAACACTTAGATAAATTATCCATTCTCATTTAGTAACGGTTCTACCATAATGCATTCCTCAGTAGACATGCAAAGCGTAACCGCTCATTCATAATGGAATCTTGATGGCACCATATCCTTCTCTTGAGTGCCTACTAAAAATGGGTTATGATTGTAGAACCCTTCTGCCAGTTATGAACACACCAATATTTTTGAAAAGGTATTTTTTGTTTACGGACAACATTGATTCCATTGTAGGAAGCCTCTCGGCTTAATAATGTGTCCATATTTTGCTATTTGGAGCCCGAAAATGAAAACGAGTAAAGGGGTAGTTAAAGGAATTTTCTTTTATCAAAATAGTTGATTTGTTAAACATTATATTTGGGAAATTAAAGTGTATGAAAAGGGGTTTATGGACTATTTGTAAATTCATTCATGGAGATAGAGAATTTAGAGTAGTCTCCTAGAACAATAGGGAGAGATAAAAACTCAGTGTTTTTTTCTAAGAGGATATTGTATGACTCGTAAGTCATTTTGAAAGGGCTTGTTGGCTATGTACTCTTGTTGAGAGTGAGAGTTGTAGTTTCATTGATTAGCATTGTGAATGTGACAAAAGGACTAGGCAAGATTTTAGAAAGTTTTTGTCAGGACAGTGTGGAAGTGGGAAGAGCCTGATGGTAACAATCTTCCTTGGAAAGAGATTAAAGTTTAGTGGAAGAACATGGTGATGTAAGAAAATTTGCATCATAATAATAGCATCGATCATGCATGTTTGTAGATACGGAGACGTAGCCAAAGTTTGGTGAACTCTATTATCAAATCTTTTCTCTTTATTTTCTTGATGCATGATTTTGTTAGCTTCTTTACTTTCTTGCATTTTATGTGTTTATTTGCTCAATTCACAAGCAACGTCAGTTGTGATCTTAAATTAAATATGTATCCTAGTGAATCTAACAATTGTTAAGTGATTCATAATAAGGAGTTTACAAATCACTGTTACTCTTTCATCCCTTAATCTAAGATCTTGATCCATCCATTTCCCATTCTAAAAGTACATGGAACATAGACTAACATTTGGAAAATAAAATTTATCACGAACAAAAAATTATCCGTGTCATTTAGTTATCAACTAGTAATTTTTTCCTACCCATTCTGAATTTTGGAAACAACGAGATATTATAATGAAAGCCAAAATTTAGTTATCGTATTGGTTAGAAATTAAACCAACTGTAAGACTTAATGATCAACAGGATTTGATTAGTGACTGGTTGGTAACACCCACCTACATATGGGATTCAGATATTTTATTACTCCCTTCTTACCAGTTACATCAGTTTTGTTACTCCTTCCTTACCAATCACATCAACTTTATTATTGGTTCAACAACTTTAATGTTTAAAGTAAAATCCACCCTTTAGATAGGTTGACTGTCCATAATTTATATAACAAATCTTTACTTATCCCGTCAACGTTTTTTAATTTAATGGTGAGATTGATAATTGCAAATGTTCAATATTATGTTGTAATCATCTTGAAATATGTAAGTTTAAGTGTTTCTATTCCTTCAATAATTGTTGGAATGCATGTAATTTCTCCTTGCCACAAACTTCAACCACCATCAGCTTTCGGTTCATGCAACTGTCGTGTAACTCCTAGTTCCATCGCTTAACCCCATTTGCCACCATTAAAGTCTAGGCATGCAGTTACCACCAGTTCCACCCCTTTAAAGTGGTATCAGAACCAAGTTTGAACCATATCAAAGCAGAAGAAGATCCAAGGATTGGTGTAAGAAAATTTTGAGCACGTCGAGAGGAAATTATTGATTTAAAAAAAAAGAATTTTGCTAGAAGAAATTGTCAAATTACAGCTGTACATCTGTTGGAGATCAAGTTTGTGATTTTTGGACATTAAATATTTGAAGTTTTTTTTTGGAAATGAGATTTTCTGAAGTGTGAAGAAAACATGTATGAAAATTTGTCTCAGATATATTATAAAGTTTATGGTTACAATCATTATTAAGGAAGTTTGCAGGTATTGAAAAGTTGAAAAATTTGAGGGTCTAGTTGTAGCTGATGAAGGAGATTGTTGAATGAGAGATTGTTGGAAGAAGAATATTTTTTGTGCTGTCTGTGGATTCAAGTGAATAAGGTGATTTATATTATTTATTTCAATGGAAAAATTTGGTAAAAGAATGAAGAAAGAGAATGAAAATTTGGTATGTGAAAAAGATTGTTTGAATGAAGAATTGCTTAAAGTTAAAAAGTTTAATTCAGAATTGATGGAAACTATAAAGTAGTTGAGAAAAGAAATTTATGAGAAATTATGTGAAAATGATATTTTTGTAAAGGAAAATAGGGAATTGAAGGTAAATTAGTTGTTTGATGAAGTCAGAAAGAAGAATGAAGATTTGGAAGAACAGTTAAAGTTGTTAGCAAAAGAAAATGATAGCCTAAGGCTGAAGCCTTTTGTACATGATGCCACATGTGATACAAGTGATTTGTATCCTTTGGTTGATATAGATGATGTACCAAAAGTTTTTGTAGGTGAAGATAGTGAAGTTGAAAGTAAGGATGTGTTTGCATGTACAACAAGTTGTGATGTTAAAAACAAAGCGTACTTTGAAAATAATGTTGGTTGGAAGATGATGCAAAAAATGGGATATGAAGGAAAAGGATTAGAAAAATATGGGCAAGGAATTCAAGAGCCCATTCAGTCTATTATGAGACCAAATTATGAAGGTCTTGGATATGCTAAGAAAGATAGCTCAAAAGTGGCAGGTATTTAATGTTCAAGCAAATTAGTAGAAAGAATGCAAAGCGTGCAGTGTTCACATTGTAATAGGAAAGGACATACAGACAGTGTTCAAAGTCACTTGAGCACCAAAACTCAATTGGACTATGGGCTTTAAAGTTACTCTTAGGAGATGCAGTTGTTCAAAAAACACAAGCCTTAGTGGCAGAGAATCCATATGGTTTTCTAGTTGTATCTTCTAATTCATGGTCACTTCTACTTTCATTGACCTTGCCAATGATACTATTATCACAAGACTCTAGATGAGAAAAGTGAAGGGGAATATGTCCAATACAATTAGTCATGTTCTCATCTAGATCACTTTGCATTGAATTTTTTTGTAGCTACAAGGCATACTCTAAATTCCATAGCACATCTCCCATTGCAAGCCTATCAATAGCATGCTTTGCCAAACACTTTTTTGCTCTTTCTCCAAACTTCAGTAATGTTAACCTACTCTCTTGGAAGAGAAGGGGTAATTGCACACAATAGCTCCAAAAAAGGAAATTTTTTCTAGAGAGACAATAGTTGGAATTAAAGACATATAGGCTTTAGAGAGACATTATGTCTTCAAGCTCAACTATTACCTCTAGACAGACAATAATTCTTGTGTTATATATATATATATATATATATATATATATATATATATATATATATATATATATATATATATATATATATATATATATATATATTTGATCGGTAAAAGGCCAAACCCAAAATATTTTAATAAATTATAAACATATTACATTCTCCACTCAATGTGGGCGCGGGTAGGAAAGAGCAGAGAAGAGAAAACCTTCGGCCTTGCCCAAGACTTTAAGTCCAGTTCAATGATTCTGAAATAATTTAAATTACATTATTTCCTTCTTAAGCCTTTCATCCTCTATTGAGAAAACTCGTCCAAGTGCTCTTCACTTATAACTATTGAAATTAAAGTGTCCCATCACAGGGATGCACTTTGCGACATATTGCCTCCAATCTCTAGAAGGACTTTCCTCCTTTATCTTTATACACAGGCTTCTAGCAAACCACTTCATAATTTGTTAGTCTAAAAAGACATCTTTCATATAAAATAGCATTATCTTCACTTTCCACTATTTCTATTACAACCTAGACATCTTTTATATTGAGATAGCAAGGAATTCCTTTTAATGTTGATTGCAAGATGAAAGATTACCCAGGTTACAATAATCTTGTGAGAGGTGAACTTGCCCCATCCCCATTTCAGGAAGACATATTTTACGTCATAAATCAAATGGATCAATTATACCATAGATGGACTAAAAAGAAAGGATACGCTACTCTCCTAAAGAGAAAAATAATAATAATTTTCCAGAGAAGTTCCAATCCCATGAAGTTTCTGCATACAAAAGATTTCCATTCATTTCTTCCAATAACTTCATATGATTTCTAGAACCTTTCTTAGAATATGATTGTGAAGCTTTATATATACAAATATATTTAGCTTAATATATTTGTTTATATGCATGAGTATATTTTATTGTATGAAGAATCTAAGTCCCAGAATACCTGCAAGTGTGGAACATAAGAGTGTTAAAAAACAAGCAATCATCCTCATTTAAGGATTACAGTGGCTCTTTAAGAAGACCATGCCACAAACCATAAGTGAAACTAAAGGATATATTATATGTCTATCAAAATTAGCCTGAATGCACCATAAAAAGGTAATGCTAAAGGACAAGTAGAGATATCTGAGTATAAACCTGGGGCTTCTCCCATAAGGCTCATCAACAAACATCTTATATCTGATAGGCCTTAAGATAAATCCCAACCCCAAGTCTCTAATCCTACCTTAGACTTAGCCAAAAGAAACAATCATAAGGGAGATTCTTCTACCTTCCTATTGTCATGGAACACATGTCCAAGCAATAGGTGACCAAGTGAAGACCAATCTGGAACCTATTCTACAATACGCCAAAGTCATCAAATAATAGACTAAGAAAATAAAACAACATGTCAAATGCACTAGTGCAAGCCAATAGAATTGCTTTAACCTATTAATTAGCCCTATATATAAAGGGACATGATCCATACCAATCTGCTAATATGCACAAAAATCATTAGTGTTTAATAGAAATTACTACATATAACCTCCTATGTTAAACCAAAATATAACAAAATTTACTGAGTTACCGTCCCAAAAATTGCCCCAGCAAGCACATATTTGAGTATATTGTTTAACCAATAAACGAGCTAAAATTTAGGTACATACTAATATGTTGGCCTAATAGTTTAAAATGTCCATATGCCAAACTTAAGCTTATATATAAAAGTTATATATTGTCTATTCCTTATTCTTCCATATATGTGGGGTCAACAGGAGGATTCGCCTTGTCCAAGGTCATTTCCTCAGCCAGATTGTCGGAGATATCACCAACTTTTGCTTTCCCTTTGACACGCGCAACCTTAATAATTATTGGAGGTATTACTTGGATCCTGTCCATTGGAATGGTTGGCATATCCTTTGGGACCGCATACCCTTCTTGATTTAGGTACTTCACCCACCAGTTTGTATGAGGAGGATCCTTGATATGATTCCAAATTAGCAGAAAAACTACATTCCTATGGATAATGGGAGTTCTTCCCTCAAATAGTGTTTCATATTTAACAACCAAAATTGGTCTTTTATGTATGTTTGTCCTATTATCTCCATAATCCTCCGGATATGGAATCATAAGGGTTTTATCCACACTACCTACTGCAATCTCAAAGAGTCTCAAAAATTCTTGCTTAAATAAAGACAAACCCAACAGGATTACCTCACTCTTATGAATTCCTACCCTTAATAATATTGCCGAGAAAATGGCCAGGATATCGCAGTTAACATGGTACATGAATTCATAGTTAAATAATTCTTCCCCCATAATCTCCCTCACAACTCTAATCGTGGAATCATCTACCTCATTCAGGATTCTAAACTAGTGTTCCAGTTTAATTTCGCATCTAAATGCCATAAGAGGGTTATCGTTTGTAGAAAAAACCTTAATGTTTGATTCCATGGCTCTGAGCTTACTCAAGCTTTCTGATTTTCACTAAGTATTAACTACTCGGGCCTTTCTTATAATATCATTCAATCTTTTGTGACTCATGTAAACCCGGCCTCCATCTAGCTTAGAGCTTCATCAATTAATAATTAAATCATATTATGAAAATCTGAGCAATGTGCCTCGAAAAATATCAGACCTTGAAATGAATAGAAATGCTAACTAAGTCTTTCCTAGGAATGATAACCGTCATCAATTACCTTATAATCATAACCTTTGAAATGGATTTGAAATGAATGCATCATGCTATGATGCAAGAGGTGACATTTTTAGGTTGAACTCACACCTGGCCGCAATAAATGACTCCCTCATGATCGGGAGGAGAGCAAAAACCCAGAAAGTGGGGAAATTAAGGCATCACTATATAAGCATTTCTATATAACTATATATTATCTATAAATTCAAAAAATTCTATATAAAAGAAAGAGACAAATTAGAGTATAAGCAGAGATTTTAAAATCTTTGTATATACAAACATATATATATATATATATATATATATATATATACACACATGTATATATATGTATACATATACACATATATGTGTGTGTGTGTGTGTTTATATATATATATATTGACACACACACACACACACACACACACATATATATAAGAAAATGGTAGATGAGAGAGAGAAAGAATATATAAAATTCTTATATTTATCTACATAATGAATATTTTTTCTTCACAAAAAAAATGGCAGGAGTGTAAATATGACATTAACGTAAGGTGATGAGAGATAAAATCACTATTTGACTTGCAAGCCACCTATCTACTTTCCCCTTATAGATCAAAAGGCAGAGGAGAAGCTAGGGATGAGAAGCTATGAATTTTCTGATCTATGAGGCTACAAACATGAGGTTACTATTATTCTATGTAGATACCATCTACTCCCATATTAGCTAGTTCATTAGCCCTAGAATTACCCTCCTGAAAGATGTGATTAAATATGATCTTCTTGAAAGCCTTGCCCAAGTTTAGAGCTTTGCTGAACAGTGCATCTAACCTCCAATTTAGAATGCATCCTTTTCTCATAGCATTGATTACAATGGCCGAGTCCCCTTCAACAACCAACTTCTCCACTCCTGATGTCAGGCCAATTTCAAGCCATTCCACTAGTGCCATAAATTCTTCCCTATTGTTAGTTTCAATGCCTATTGGTTTTTCTCTCCATGCCACCTCGGTCCCATTAGAGATGTGAAGACAACATCCAATGCCAGCCCGTCCTGGGTTACCTCTAGAAGCCCCATCAAAGTTTAGCTTAAACCATCCATACTTAGGTGGTTGCCAAACACAAGTTTCCCTAGTTCCTTTTCCTAGCTTAGGCCCTAGTCCAAGGGTATGTGCAAGCTAATGAGTCACAAATTCACGGAAGTCTGCGCGTTGGAAAATGCGCTCCACAAAACGGGCCCCCGTTTTTAAAAAACGGGGGCCCGTTAATGGTTCGGGCTCCCGAGCCGAAAGGTCACGGGGTGCCGAAGCCAGATAAAACGGGCCCCCGTTTTTTAATAAACGGGCCCCCGTTTTTAAACAAAACGGGGGCCCGTTTTTAAAAAACGGGGGCCCGTTTTGAAAAGCTATTTTTACCCTTTTTTTGGGATAATTTTTCATTTTACTGTTGCACAAGAAGATATCGAAAACGGGCCCCCGTGTTGTGGTTTCCACTTCAAACCTCCACCACTATCCCAGGTGCACATTCTGTCACCTATTTTCACAGTTCATAATTTTCTTGTATATTTTTCTCTTTTTTTGGTGTATTATTTAGTTTTTTTTTTATTATTTTAGTTTTTTTTAATAGTAGCATATAAATAAATTATTTTTTATATTTGTAAATTCTTTATTTTGATGTAAAATATTTTTGAACAGTTAACCCTAAACCGTAATCAACAAATTTAGAAACCAAAACCAAACCTAGATAATTAACAAAATGAAATCGACACAAACAAAAAACCAAAAATGAAATGGGAACAAAAACAAAAACGTTCGAAAATGAAATCAACACAAACAAAAAACTGAAAATGAAATGGAAACAAAAACAAAAACATTCGAAAATGAAATCAACACAAACAAAAAACCAAAAATGAAATGGAAACAAAAACAAAAATGTTCGAAAATGAAATTGACATAAAACCGAACATATGTACCTAAATTGTTCTTAATCCTCATTAGGCAATACAAAAGTTACCACTAAATTAGTATAACCTTAAAAGTAATTAACATTAAGTTTTTCAAATTTTAGATATGAAAGTTTAGGCTTAGGTTTATGCCATGTCATGGCATAAAGGTCCTATTATGTCATGTGATGGTATAAAAGGATCAATTATGGACACAATTTTAGAGCAAAACTAGATAAGTTACTAAAATTGGAGTTTGGTTTACATAGGTTCATAAAGGAAGCTAATATGCCAAATATATAATTCATTAATACAAAATAAAAAATATTCTTGATTTATAATGTTGATTGATAATGAGTTTTCTAAATGGGGTGCTCATTATATATACATCTGAAAGATTTGAAAAATATAATTCCCAAGAAGTATTTTGAATATACAATTGAGGATATATATAATCTCATGGTTAAAGATGCTTAATTTCGATGAAAGTTATTTTTTGTATTACTATGTAAGAAATCCATAAATGGAATGAAAGTAAGACATGGCCATCTAGCATAGATCATCTTATATGTTGAAGGAGTATTTTGAGTTATATTAGAATTATTTGATGTGATTAAGTCCTAATTTTAGGATATGTAGAGTTCTTTTACTTTTAAGGTTGAAATAAAACATGGTGATTATGTTTTATTATCACTTTTATGCTTAACCTAGGTAAAAGTTTTAATGGAATTATTTTCATATTTAGATATATAGATCACAACTTATTATTATTTGTATGTTTCTTGTTTCTTTGAAAGAAATGCATATTGATTTATTTATAAGTAATAATTTATCTAATTATGCATTTATGAAATATATAGAAATTGAGATTTTTTTATTGAGGCTAATTAATTTTAAAACTCAATGGTTATATCCACTATCTAATGATGTAATATATCCAATGTTCTCCCCTTCTTACATATATTTGAACAAGAGATGGAATATTTCAAGACTTGAATGCAACCCTTATGTAAACTTTAATGATGTACATCTACTGATCCTCCTCACTAACCAAGAAACACTAGACTAACTCCATTAATGAATATTTCGAATTTAAAACCTATCAAATGTCTATAAAACATGAGAGAACCTAAAGGGTCTATATCCTCCTTGCCTAATGAGAGAGCAACATTTCTTTGAAAGTCCCAATGAGCCTCAAATGATCCTAATGAATGTAGGGCAATCTTAATGAACCTAAGAAAGTCCTAATGAGCCTAAGAAAGCAATAATGAACTTGGGACAATCCTAATGAACCTAGGATAGTCCTAATGAACCTACGATAGTGTAAACAAGCCTAGTATAGTGTAAGAAAAAAACACTACAAAAAAGACCTCAAATGCGTTAAATGAATTTCCCAATAACGCACTCATGTTTATCTTTTTTTGGTCATTTGGCTACCTTTTTTTACAACATCTTGGTGTATACGCCCCTAAGAAGACCTTTTCCTCAAAACTTTCTTGGATCATGAACTCCTCATGTGCACCAAACATTTAAGTTGCCACTTGGAAGCTTCTAATGCACACAATCCTTTCAATCAATCTACTCCATTGATCTCTCAAAACAATCTTAGTATTTAATCCTCTATCCTTCATTTCTTATTGAACTTTGTAAGAGAATTTGTGTATGGATTGATATCTTAAATTTTATAGAAAGATTATATATGAAAACAAATGATTGCGGAGTTTTATAATAAATGATTTATAGGAAATAATATTTTTTGAAGACCTTTTGTAAATTATAATCTTGTGTAGATTTGATTATGGGAGAAATTTAATGGTGAAATATGCTTAACTCTTCAAAAGTTTTGATGTTTTGTCTTTACATGACAACCACTTAGAATATAATATGTTTTAAGTATGTCATTTATAGTCATGGGAGATTAGTTTTTTTTTAAGATTGTTTGAAGACTAATCAATGTAATATGAATTGATGACAATTATCTCAAAACTACGTAATTGAATTCTAATAGATTTATGATGTTTCATTGAAAGTTTTTATTAAGTTTTATGCGCAAATTTTATATTTCAAGATTCAATAGTATGTACATGTATATTTTTTTAAGTTCAATATTATATTATATATTTCATGTGTATCTCATTCAACAACATAGAAATGTTACTATTTATAAATGTTTTTTTTTAATTTAGTAAAATAGATTCTTCTTTGACATAGAGTTGTATATAATTCATGTATATCTTTATATATGCAGGAGTTCTTTGCCATCATGGATGTTTTTGACATAGATGAACTATTAGGTGAAAATCCCCCACCACAACCCCCTCCTCCTCCTCCTCCTCCTCCTCCTCCACCACCACCACCACCACCACCACCACCACCACCACCACCACCACCACCACAACCCCCTAGATTGGATGAAATTCGTTTAAGAGAATGAATTAATGAAAACCTACAAGTGATTGAACAAAACATTGCTGCTATCCAAAATGAGCAAGTCACGCCACCCCATCTTGTAGAGTTTGCAAAATCAATGCAAACTGTTGTCGAGTCAGTTAGATCTGTTGATTCTCAATTAGATCAATTTCATAGACGACGACAAGAGTTGCATGATTTTTATGCCGATGGTTTAACTTATAGACAAATCACAGATTTGAAAATAACCAAAGCTCATTTATGTCCATATTTTACCAACCCAAAAACAAGAGAACCAATGCAACCTAACCAGAAAAGAATTTCAATTAGGTGGTGTGTGCATCCAGAAATGGCTAGATACTTTTGGGATAGATGGTGGATGGTTTTTGATTATCCACCACATCGTAATTATGAGGTCCCTTTTTATTTTTTGAAGAAATTATACTATGAGTTTGTAATGAACCAAAAACCAAATTATTTTGATATTAAGTCATTCCAGGGTGTTGGTCGTGGAATGCCATAGCATAGATTAGGGGCACGGAGTAATAATCCCCTACCGGATCCACCCATAGTTCCACTTGTTGCTCCATCGATTCCTGCAGATGTCCAAAATACATCATTCATTTCGACATTAGATGCTTTGACTTCCCTCACAGGGAACCTGAGTGAGCAAGCTGCTCACATGGCATCTGCTCCTCGATGGATGCCACATATGTGTTCGAGTTGTCATGAGACGTGTGTAGGTCCTACTACTGCTGCAGGATCTACTTCAGTTCCAGATGAGCATGATGCAGCAGATGATAGTATGATGACATCTTATATGGATTTTCTTTGCTCGGATGTTCATCTTGACCAGGTATAGATATATATAATATACATGTACATGTCAATGTTTTTATGTACTTTATTAAATATAGGTATAAACTAAGTGCATCTCTTATTTTATACAATCTAATACTTCATTAAATAAATTTTGTTTATGTAGATAAGGACTATGCCTAATATTAGAGTTAATATTGCATCTACTGGAAGACAACTCGGCACACCTTATGGGGTATAGTATAAATTTCTATCTAGACATTGTACTAGATCTTTTTAAGTTAATATGCTATCGTCGTATATTATATAAATTTTCATGTTGATACATTGAATGCTTCTTTCTCCAGGATTCAGGTCAAGAGGGACCCTCTACATCACATCAAGAAGAGGGTCTGACTATTGTGACACCATCTATGGTATGTATCTTATAATTCTTAACTTAAATATGAACTCTTACAATATTGTAACTTTACTTGAAATTATTTAGTACACATATATATGTTCACTAAATATGATTTCATTAAATGCATGTATGCAGGTGGACACTACCATTAGGATAGGTTATCCTCATAATTTTGATCAGAGCCAATTTGAACGCACATCGACATCCTTTGAGGTATTAATATGTAATACTTAATTTGATCTTATTTTTACTCTTAATTTAAGATTTAATTGGACACTTTGAATTTGACCTTGTACAGGAGTTAGCTAGCACTGCATTTGGTGTTGATACTGCACAAGATACTGCTAGAGGAGATACTGCTACAGGATCTGATGAGCATATGGTAAGTTTGTAACTTAATTTATGAATTCTACTATATTTGATAAATGATTCTTTTAATAGTTAATTTCAAGTAATATTTTAATATTATTTTTTTATTGTACAGCATGAGACAGGTGGATCTGGACCACGTCCCGAGGACAAGAGAGATACTGCTATAGGATCTGATGAGCATATGGTAAGTTTGTAACTTAATTTACGAATTCTACTATATTTGATAAATGATTCTTTTAATAGTTAATTTCAAGTAATATTTTAATATTATTTTTTTATTGTACAGCATGAGACAGGTGGATCTGGACCACGTCCTGGGGACAAGAGAGATACTGCTACAGGATCTGATGAGCATATGGTAAGTTTGTAACTTAATTTACGAATTCTACTATATTTGATAAATGATTCTTTTAATAGTTAATTTCAAGTAATATTTTAATATTATTTTTTTATTGTACAGCATGAGACAGGTGGATCTGGACCACGTCCTAGGGACAAGAGACCACGAGATGTTATTGATGATAGCACTTAGATTTTACTATTTATTTGGCTTTGATATGTACTTTTTTATGGACTTTACACATTTGTTTACACGTGCACATACTTTATATATATGGATAGTTGCATAATAGGATTAGATCATATATATTTTGTGCATACTTTATATATTTTGTGCACATTAGATATTATGTGGAGTGAACATCATGTTACCATCTAGACATATATATGGATTAGATATTATATGGATTATGTGGACTTGAAATTTTACTATTTATTTGGCTCTGATATGTACTATTTTACGGGCTTTACATATTTGTTTACACGTGCACACCCATACTTTATATATATGGATAGTTTCATAATAGGATTAGATCATATATATTATGTGCATACTTTATGTGTATTGTGCGCATTAGATATTATGTGGACTTGAAATTATGTGCACATTAGATCATATATATTGACTTGAAATTATGTGGACTTGAAATTTTGCGCATACTTTATATATTATGTGGACTTGAAATTTTATTTATGGAAGTTGTGCTTAAACAACTTTATAGGCATTATGTGGACTTGTAATTTTATTTTTGGAATTTTATTTAAATAGTTCTTGTGATTAGATAAACTACATGTGCATACATCTTGAACTAAGTATCGAAACATATCTTATAATTATAACATATTCTAAATCAAAAAGTATCATTTAACAAATATAATGAATAGAACTTGATTAAAACATAATTATCTCATTCATAAATTTGACCAGTAGTCTCTCATTTATGTATATTGTACACAAAATGTAATCAAGAAGACATATCTAAAATAAAATAAATAGTCTATTTAAATTATAATAATAAGGATTTATATCTCTCAAAATACAACATAAAGTATGCACAAACAATAGTAGTCATTGAGGGCAAGTCTACTCTGAGAGACCTAGAAAAAAAAATACATATGATTATTTTTTATAATCAAGATGCATTGAATTTAAAATACAACATAAAGTATGCACAAACAATATAGTAGTCATTGAGGCCAAGTCTACTCTGAGAGACCTAGAAAAAGTAAATACATATGATTAGTTTTTATAATCAGAATACATTGAATTTAAAATACAAATGGATTTGCCTTAAGGGTACAAAAATTTAACTTACTTGTAATTATTCAAAATGAAACATAAAGTATGCACAAATAACTTTGTTTTCATTGATGCCTTCTACTTGTGGTAGACCTGAAACAAAATTTTAGTAGATTAGATTTTGTAATTATGATTCATGATTTAAAATACTATATATAATATGCATCGCGACTTTTAAAAGGGAGGTGGATTAAGGGTTCAAATTATAACTTACTTGATATTCATTCTATTATACCATCTGCATCCTCTCTCTTTTGCAAAGCATCTATAATTGTCTCATGCTCTTCCATAGAGAGAGTCCATAATTGTTTATTAGCAGGCCTGCCACGATATCTATCCAATTTTATATTAGTTGCCACTACCAAATGTGAGTAATGTATAATCTTTTTCTCTAATTCATAATCTTCAAATGCGGGCAATCCATTCTTTCTTGTTAGATATTTGCGTAGCCAAGTGCCAACAACAACCACAGATCCTGTTGGATAGTCATAACCATCATCATCTACTCGAGGAGTAGTTAGCTTATGTTTTGGCTCTACACATCGAGCCAACCAATACTCTGTCCCCTCTTCATTGTCCTCTGGTGCAACAACAGCATAGACATGTCCTGTGCACAAAACAATTTTATTTTAATATTTAATGAGAAATAAAAACAAAAATATACACTGTAAGATTTCATAAATTTATGTACTATTTAATAAATCAAAACAAATTTCAAAAATAATTTTACCTTGTTGTATAAGATCTGAAATGCGATCATAGTCATTTGATGCAAACATTTGATCCATATCTTCATCAGTTCTTTCATGCGGATCATTTGCATCTATGGGTGTCAATGATCTTTGTTGCCATTCTTCAACCCATTCTTTATTCTCACAAAATTCCCAATCTCCGGAAACACAAAACTGACAAAAGCAAGCAAGTTGCCTTGTTAATATAGTCCATGTGTTTGAATTAGAACTCTTAAACGAATGCCATTTAGTTGATCCAATGATGGTATTACAATCATGCCGAATAGGAATACTATCTTCCTCTATCAACCAGAAGAAACGTCGAATTGCAGAGTTTTCAGTTGATCCTTTTGACAACTTTGAATTGCACCAATCTACAACTGCACGAGCATCTCTGAATTTCACTGCATCCTCGAATTTCAATTGTTCTCTAGCAAGAGCTCTTTTTATACAGGCACCGGCTCCATCGTGTTCCCCCTTACCATGTCCCGCTTCAAAAAAACTCCATAAATGTTGGACATTGGTTATCTTGTGAACTTTGCATAGCCAATAAAACATTCTTGCATTTTTTAATTGTCCAGTGTAGTTATCTGACCATATCATATGTTGTTTCATGTCAATTTCTCTTTCCTTAAGATTATCATAAAATACCTCGAAACAATGTTGGACAAACTCTGAAGAGTGTAATCGATTATCACTAACATAGAAATGATACTCCCTCAAAATTTTTCTGTTATCTTCTGTACTGTCATGGTCATGTCTATATATAATGTGCACAAATATGGCCACTTGCACTGAGTTGTAGTATTGTGATTGAGTTTCCTCTTGTGGTTTTAGAGTATAATTTTCTGCAAAATCCACAACTGATACTATTGTTCCAATTGGAAATGTGTTCTTGCATATGCGAAACTGTCCATCAAGCCATCGGGCATGTTGGGAATGTTTCACATATTTTGGAACAATATGAATTTTAAACTCACTAATAAATGCATTCACACTATTCTGTTCTGTAATCAATTCTAAACGTTTCCCCATCTTTCCATCCTTTAGAGGGTATTCTATATTTTTAAATCTCCTAACATCAACCATTTTTTGTCCAAACTCAGATGAAACATGTTCATGCAAACATTCACCTATCGAAGAATAGTTCCCACATAAATTGCAAAGACCATAAATGCATGAACTGGAAAGAAATAATTGTTCATTAGGTGGTTTACAAAATAAACTTCCAATAAAATCTTTTATAGTTTCAGGTGGAACATAAACACCACAATCCTGCACAAGATCATTACCATGCAACATACAACGAATATATCGAAAAACATCATAATAGTAACGAAACTGGACATGAGTTTTACAACAACAAGATATTCTTTGTTTATTGATTTTAACATACCAGGGTTTGCATTTTTCAAATGATCTTTGACTAATTCGTAAATTCATTAACACAGATTCATCACTAAATTTTTTAAAGAATTCAGTTTGAGTCATGTCAAGAAGATGTTTTGGATGAGGATCACGAATTTTTGATCCCACCCTTAACTTTAAAACATCTCTAACATTTGATGAAACTCTAGTGTTATCATGCCAAAATTTTGTAATTAATTGTTTAGTTTCATCATTTAATTTCATGTCTGACCTTTGAAGTCTACCACTAAAACTCCAACAATGGTTTAGTGGATCAATTTCAATTGTGTCTCTTCTTTTGGCCGCTCTTGACAAGGTTCTACGATGTAAGTTCAAATAGCCACTTATATCACTTAACATTCTTTTATTAACAATCATTTTGTCAACTATAGCAGTCGTTATAACTCTACGTGCTGCATTCTTATCTTTAGATCGACTTGTTTTTCCTATAGAATCGATGGCACTGGCAACAGTAGATACAACTTGCTTATATGATTCATCTTTTCTTTTTGGTTTTGCATAAATACCTATTTTTTTCATGACTTTACGCATTTTTAACATTTTTATTAATTGTAGCATTAATTGACATTGGAATCCTAACTTTTTATTATAGAAAAATTGTTTATATAATCTGTTTGCATGTGTTCTGATTTGTCTCCAAGAAACTAACCCATTAAGATTATCTAGCACATTGCTATCAATAGTAAACAAATTACATTCATTTTCTTTTAGAGATGGTGGTGTAATATTTTCAATTTTTATTTCTTTTCGTATTGGTGTATGAAATTTATATCCAGCTTCATTTAAATCAGCAATTTGATTGGCATCATAGTCATCAGGATTTAAAAACATACCAGGATTCGCATCCACATCAACATTTGCATCAACAGTCATACCCGTGTGTGGTTCTATATTTTTTGCATCCATCATGATGTCTTCAATGGTCTCATCTACAACGGGCACTGAACTAGATGCTTCAAAAGTGTTATTCAATTGCCGTTGTTGTGATCTTCGATCTCTTTGGCGTTTTGCCTCCTTCTCTCTTTGTGCTTGAATTTCGTCCACTGTCATTGTCTTCTTTTTTTTCTTTTGACGTTGCTTAGAACCCATTTTTACAAACTTGTCTTCAAAAAATCGCGTAAAAAATATTAAAAAGTACTGCCAAATGATGTAAAAAATCTTTGTCAGTACGGATTTCAATGATATTGTAGTAAATCGATGCAATCTTTTTTTTTTTTACAGCAACGGTTATTTTAATAACGGGCCCCCGTTATTTTAACAACGGGCCCCCGTTTATAAAACGGGGGCCCGTTATTTAAATAACGGGGGCCCGTTATTAAAACGGGGGCCCGTTGTTAAATCCAACGGGCAGAAAATGAAACGGGCCCCCGTTTTATAAACGGGCCCCCGTTTATAAAACGGGGGCCCGTTATGTAAAATTTGAATTCACAACCCGCCACTTGCCTCGGGATTAGGCCCGGGATAGGCCTGGGATGGCCACACCTGAGACATGAACCTGCAAATTCAAAGGTCCATGAATGAAAGCACAAATATGATGAAATGAAATAGTTTACGTGCCTTTAATCAAAGAATTTTTATACGAAATTGAAACCCATTTCAGATTATACTGTCTAGATTCTAAATATGTAAATTAATTTAAAAATTGATTATTTTAAATATTTTTCATTTAATTTATACTAAATCAGGGTCATAAATTTGAAATATTAACTAATTTTCTTAATTTAATAACTTATTTATTTTAATGAATTTTGGAAAAAAAATTATATGTCATCAATCTACACAAAATTCTTTTCAATTTAAAAAAAAAAAATTTCAAAAAATACTAAATTTACGTCAAATTATGTGGGTCGTACACGTCAAATTTTTAAAAAGATAATTACGGTCATTAAAAAATTAATTAAAAAAAAAATATTTGAAAAAAAAATACAGAAAAATATGCTCATCAATCTTCAGTGTGTTACAAACCATTTCCCAAAATGGTTTGAGAAAATAATTTTAATTGTGTCAAAAAGTGTGGGTCGTACACATGCATGGTATGGTCCTGAAACAGGCATTTTTAAAACATAGTTTTTAGAACTTCATTCAAAAAGTTATTTTTTATTATGTGGGTATTAAAATAAATTACATATTTGAAAAGTACACTCAGAGAGCTATCTTTTATATTACTGACTTTTTTCAAGATTCAATCTCTAAGTGTTTCAAAATTTAAGCTCAAGTGAGACAAAATCTGAAAAACAGGGAAAACACTTCCACTTTTTGGCCAAAAAGTGGACTCATCTTCTTGCACTGACCCCCAATGTAAGGGGGGATCTTCAAGACAATGAGGTTCAATCTGAACATGAACTAGAAGATAGAACTAGTAAGTCCCCTAGCCGATATGTACAGAAGAATCACCCGGAAGAACAGATCACAGACAATAAATATTATGGTGTGCAAACAAGAAGAAGACTAGCCAGGAACAATGAGCAGGTAAACTTCTACCTCATGACAAAAATGGAACCTAAAACCTTCAATGAGGCTAGCAAGGATGAGAAGTGGATGGTTGCCATGGAAGAAGAGTTGTAGTAGATTGAAAAGAATAAGACTTGGGAATTAGTTCCTAGATCGACAGACAAGAACATCATTGGCATCAAATGGGTCTACAGGAACGAAATGAATGAAGAAGGTAAGATTGTTAGGCATAAAGCTAGACTTGTGTGCAAGGGTTACTCACAGGTAGAGGGCATTGATTTTGAAGAGACATTTGCACTGGTAGCTAGACTAGAAGCCATTAGGATGTTTTTAGTGTTTTTAACCTATAAAACATATAAAGTGTATCAAATGGATCTAAAATCTGCCTTCCTAAATGCAAATTTGGAAGAAGAGGTCTACATGGAACAACCAGAAGGATTTTTGCTACATGATGATGAGACCTTTGTGTGCCGATTAAAGAAGGCCTTGTATGGTTTGAAGCAGGATCCAAGAGCATGGTACTCAAGGTTAGATAAGTATCTAAAGGAGCAAGGGTTCAATAGAGGAAGTGTTGAGAACACTTTGTATGTTAAAGTAGAAGGAAACCACATGATTGTTATGGTTGTATATGTGGATGGCATCATTTTTGGAGGCAACAAGGACACTCTGTGCAAGGATTTTGTTGATCAGATGCAGTCAAAGTTTGAGATGTCAATACTTGGAGAGCTGACATACTTTCTTGGTTTGCAGATATCATAGCTAGATAAGGGAATCTTCATCTCACAAACCAAGTATGCAAAGGACATGCTAAAGAAGTTTCAAATGGAGGACTACAAATCGGTAAGTACCCCCATGGTGACTGGATGAAAAATGAGTAAGAATGATGAGTCACCGATAGTGGATCAGACTCTGTATAGATCCATGATTGGCAACTTGTTGTATCTAACTACCTCTAGATCAGATATAGTACAGGAATTATGTATAGTGGCTAGATTTCAAGAAACACCTAAGCAGTCACATATGAATGCAGTCAATAGGATTTTCAGGTACTTGTAGGGGACACTCAATTATGGATTATGCTACCCTAAATAAGGGGAATTTACCTTGGAAGCATATACTGATGCTAATTGGGCATGTTACATTGATGACAGGAAGAACACAAGTGGTGGTGCATTCTTCCTAGGTGACCAGTTGGTCTCTTGGCATAGAAAGAAGCAAGATTCAATCTCCCTATCAATTATTGAAGCAAACTACATTCATACTGCCACATGCTTCTCTTGGGTGCTTTGGATGAAGCAAACTCTCAAGGACATATAGTTGGACATCTCTAATCCTATTCCCATCTAGTTTGATAACTCCAATGCCATCAACATATCAAAGAACTCGATGATGCATTAAAGGACAAAGCATATAGCCATAAAGTATCATTTCCTTAGGGAGAAGGTTGAAAGACAAGAAGTAAAGATGGAATATGTTCCCACCAATGACCAAGTGGTAGATATCTTCACCAAACCATTACCAGTAAGCACTTTTGAGTACTTGAGACACAAGTTTTGAGTTGTGTCACCTGCCTCATGCACTTAAGTTTGTAATCAGATATATGGATCATGGGGAGTTTATAGTAGTATCTATATCTCTTGAACCACATGCTAGCCATAGGGGGAGTTTAGCAATTTATGTCTCTGTACCCGTTGTAATTACACAGAGGAGATTTGACAAAGGGGGAGTCTACATAGTCTAACCAGTGGAGTATGAACCAAAAGGGAAGAATGGACCATTTATGACATAATGCAGATTATGTCAATGAGGGAGAATAAACCAGATAATGCAATACCCTAACCCTTTGTCATTGTTGTCAAAGGGGGAGATATCTACCAATGTAGAGACTTGCAGGTGTATTGACATCAGTTCCAAAGGGGGAGATTGTTGGTATTATATTATCATTAATATCAATCGGTATGGAATGATCACCGGTGAGGAGTAATGGTGACCAGTGAGTAATGATGGTCAATGTATGTAGGTAGACTAACATGGTTGTTATTGATGTCAATCGGTATGAAGGAAGAAGGAAGCAAGCAACCAAGTAAGGTATATTACTGATACACATGAAGTGCAACATCTACCGGTAAATAGGTACACTGGTAAGCTAGTAAAGGATAACAGGGATGTGATCACTGATATACAAAGAGAAGTACAACATCAGCAGTAATTAGTCTTAGTTGATGGACCGGTGTATTTGACTGTGTTTGATGGCGAGCCAAGTGGTTTCACTGACATAGAAGAAATTAGCAGGCTTGAAGAAGAACCGGTTAGGTTATACCAGTAAGGTGAGTTGAACCGATAGTGTGTCCTGGTCCATGAATGATGCCAAACTGACATAGTAGTTTGAAGAGGTTGCAAAATTGACTTAGCAGTTTGAGAATAGGTGGATGTCGACAAAGATGACATGTGGCAAGCATGTAGAGGTCAGTGAAGTGCCCATCAATGTGGTAGTTGGTAAGTAGGTTGACATTAATGAAGAAATCGCATATCACAGATCAATGAGAGGATGTTGTAGCTTGAGGAAGAAAGAGAGGCAAAGTGACTGATCCAATATTGTAGGATGATCTGATCCTTGTGTTTGTTGGTTGGAGCAAACAACTAAGCCATTAATAGCGATGTACAGAGAAAGGCCGCAAAACTAGTTGTAGATGTCTAAAAATAGAAAAGTGCATTGGAAGGTGAGGATATGGTAGTGCTTGTTGATGTGATGCAGATCATCATTCCAGAAATGTAGATCTGATCAGATTTGATGCAGATTGAGTTGGTGGAAGAAAACCCTAGCGTGCCACTATTTAAATATTGGTTTTGGCGGGAACCCTCAAATACAAATATGTGGACTTAAAATTGAAGGGATTGATGTTGGATGTGAGTTGTGAGAGAAGAGAGAGCTTGAGCAAGAAAAGAGAATATTTTTTGAGAGCTATTTTAGAAAGACTAAGTGTGGAGTTAGCAGACAGAACTGGTAAGAGGTCTTTACTGACAGTGATAGTGTAATCGGTGAGCTGCTATAGTTTTAACAGTCAAGTGTATCGATCGAGTTTACACCAGTAGGAAGGCATCCATGTGTGAGATAGTGCATGGTGAGGATCAAAAGAAGAGAAGAAAGGTAGCAAGTGACCAGTAGGAGATCAGAGAGAGAAATTTGCTAACCGATAGTGAAGGAATTGGTGAAATAGAGCAGAGAGTAACCAACAAACAGAAGCTGAGTGGGAGTTACAAAATCCCTTTGTAACTAGGCAATAGCTATTATATTGAACTGATTTTCTATATTACACCGAGTTGGTGCTCCTTGGGTTGGTGCCCTAAATCAATAGGGGTTGGTGCTCCTTGGGTAGGTGTCCTAGATCATTGTAATTCATTATTTCATTATGAGTCTGGATTGGAGTAGTAGACTCCAGCAACATTTCTCACCAAGGTTTTTCCCATATTGGGTTTTCCTTGTACATCTAGTGTTGTGAGTTGTGCATATGTGTGTTTTCCTTTTTTGATATACTCTCATATCTTATCGGTTTGATTGCTTAGTGCTTAGGTTGTTAATCAGGACTCAAAGCTTGGTTTAAAAAGGTAAATATTTCTTAGGAACAACTAATTCACCCCCCTCTCGTTGGTACATTGTGTTCAACAATGGCCATCTCAGAACTAATTGTAGATAAGGAGTGGGTTTGATTTGTTGAATAGTCTATAGGAATGCCAGTGGTAGATTATATGGATCCTAGAGTCAAGCATAATCAACAATACCTTTGGAAGAAGGTCAGGTCATGGAATAAGGATAACCAAGCTTTGTTGGAAGAAATTCTTAGTAGAAAAAAATAATCTTGTTTGATGATAATGACATGGATATGGAGTGCGGCCAAGTCAGGTGAATACAAGGAAAATTTGGGATATGCTTCTTAGAGAAAAAGATTGGTTGATGTGAATTGGCCATCATTGTACTCTGTTGGAACAAAAGGATTCTTTTGAAAGCAGGTGCATTTCTTTGGATCGCTCTCCATGGGAGAATTTTAATGAGGGATAGATTGAGGACCATTGGTATCTCGGATCCAAGCATATGGATTTTATATAAAAAAGAAGAGGAAACGACATAACATCTGCTCTATTGGTGTCCAATTGATTCAACATGTTGGGTGTGACTGATGGACATGCTTCAATGGCAACTAGTCAAGAATCAAAATTTGAAAGATTTTCTTCTTTCGTGGCTGATTCAGGGTAGAAATTCGAAATGGGGTGACCTATGGATTATAGGGCCATCTATGGTAGTGTGGCACTTATGGAAATAAGGAAAAAAAAGGATTTTTAATGAGTAGGATCTTAGTTTGGGGGACATCATTTACAGACTAAAAATGGGTATTGTGGAGGTGGTTTTGGTTAAGTTCAAAGTGTAGCATCATAAAATTGTGACCCTTGCAATCTTCAACTGCATTTGGGTCTTCGCATTAGCAGACAAATCCCTAAGCTTGATCGAAGACCCAAAACATGCTCAAGACATTACAAACTTGCATTTTCCATCATTTTGCACCGCCTCCTTGTGGCTTCCTGTCCTAAATTAGGGCAGGACAAGGGTGTGGCACCCTTTTCCTAGCCCTATTTTGGGCCTCCTTTTGTCCTATCTTGCATTGGGCTTGTCAATAGTTCAGCAAAAAAAGTTTTCCTATGTCAGCCTAAGATGGGAAAATACCTAAACACCCCTAATTGGCAAGTATATAAGGATAACTTACCCTCCTATTTGAATAAGTGACAATAGGGTGAACAAGTGAGAGGTCTCCATTATTGTTATTAAGCATTCAAGCATTCATTCAAGCATTGAGTATTTCAAGTCTCCTTTCAAAGCTAGGTGTCGCATTCAAGTCAAATATTCAACCATTGAAGAGGAGATTTCTATAAACATTCAAGATAGCCTATTTCACATATCTATTCAAACAAATTCATCTACAAAGGTATCAAAATTTCAATTGCATCCCCTTCTTGAGGTGGATTCTACTTCAGATATTTCCTTTCATTTACTTGCAACATTTTACTACCACTTTGTTAATTCCAAAATGGGGTTTGACCCAAAGGCAAACCCCTAATCCCAATAACATTTTCCTCTCTTTTCTGTGTGTAGGTTGTAGGTGGGAGACTGTAATTGTAGGTTTAGGCTTTGTTTTTAGAGACAGAAAAACCCTTTTTGACGCACAAATTTTTTGGAGGACCGTGTGCAACTTACACATGATCTCTGCAATGTTTGCTTAGATTTAGAGGGAAGCTTCATCTCGACATTCTACTACTAATTCCAAGTGCACAACTTCATCTCGCATTTTGATCTCAAGATATAATTGTTTCTTTGTCATTTCTACACTTAGTCTCAATTTGCTTAATTCAACTACTCTATTTTAAAAGAGGGTTAATTTACTTTCCTAATACTTCCCAAAATTTACCACAATTCACTTAATATTGAATCTCTTGCCATTAGGGATTGGATCTAGTGAATTCAACCCCTCTTTTAAATGTAATGTGTGTGAAAAATTGAAGGGAATCCTTTGTGAAACTTTCATTCCTCTTTTTAGGGGAGTAAAGCTTTCCACTTCATCTCCCCTCATCATTTTTCACCATATTACATTTTGGTGAACCCGATGTCTTACATGGTTTACATTGAAAATAATTGCATATTTTTCATTTACAAGTTTAATTTTCTTATAATTTATAAAAAATTAATGGTTAATTCATTCAAAACCCTAGTTGTTAAAATTGAAATTGAACTTGTGTTTTGCAAAAATTGCTATCTATTGTCTTAGATCTGAAAATTACATTGCTTGTTAAAATCCATTATTTCATTGTCTTGTTCAATTTGCAAATCAAATTTACAAAATTAAGTGGTTAATTGTTAAAACCCTAATTTTCAAAAATCAACTTGAACTTGTGCAAAAAATGGATTTACATTTAATTTCAGATTTGTGACTGTTTTTCAGACTTGTGTTCTTGCCTAAATTTCAAATTTTCAATTTCCCTCATTTTCCCAAAACTCAAAATTTCAAAGTTCAGTGGTTTGGTCCTTAAACCCTAATTTTCAAATTTAATTGGATTTTGTGCAAATTTCAATCAATTTCAACCACTTTCAGTTTTCTAAATATTATTTAAGGTGACCCTATCCATTAGGTTTGACCTTTTTCAAAATTTCAATTCAAATTCTTATCTTTTCCAAAACCCTAATAGGGTCCTATTTCGACATTCAAGCCTTAATTTCACCTATTTAGAGATCATAAAATCAATCAATTTTGGGGGGTTAGCTATCAAATCATCAAACTCTCATCCCTAAAATTTTACGAAAGAGTTGGGATGACCATGTACAACATACACATGGTCCCTGACTTTTTTTCTAAAATTTTGGGAGACTGTTATGACAGTATTTAATTTCTTAAATCCAGAAAATTGGCCAATTTTGTCGAATTTTGATCTCTCTAAAATCGAAAACATTTCCCAATTTTAATATTGCAACTTTCAAGGAAACATTTAAATTTAAGTGATTAATTATAATCTGCCCTAATCTTAAGATCTTAATTTTGTCAATTTTAAGTTTGAAATTAAGTGGTATCCCATTGGTCCTAATTTTAAATTTTAATCTCTTTTTATTAATTATAAATCTTTCTTGGAGATTGTGTCATTTCTTCTTTCCACAAATTTCAAATTGTATAATCACCATTTTCTTAAACTTTGCATTGTTCAATTTTACAAACTTTGTTCCAAAAATTCAAAATCCAGCTTAAAATTTCAAATTTTCCCTCTAGTGCATGAGTTTTACAACTATTAGTCTTACCTATACCATCCCCATTAGACAAAGCATTAGAATTAAGGCTTCCCAAGGTGTAATTCCCAAAGAGATGGAGCCTAATTTGGGTGACTTCCACAATGAGGATATTGCTATTTCTTCCCATCCTAATAATATCTCTACCTACCCAATTGATGATTCCCATGATGAAGAAGAAGCTTTGACTAGATTTCCATATATCAACTTTCAAAATTAGACAATCAATTTGACAATTTCCAACAATGGGTGTCCCAAGAATATCCTAATAGTGAAGCTCTTCGATTAATTGAAGGCCTAAAGCGCATGATTGAAAGTGATAAGAATGGAATCAATATATTGCGTGGTATTGCTCACATTGTTGATTCAAATTTTATGCCTCTGAAGATTTGTGCTGAGAACTTAGGCTATTCACAACCACCTACACAAATCAATCATTCTATTCCTTTGACCACTTCTCTGATTAGCATTCCTACTTTCACTTCAAACATCATCGCTACTTCAACTCAAAATGTCATACCTACAACCATTAGTCATGGGGGAAATCCATCTTCTTCATTCAATCCTCCATCTTTATCTATGCCTTCAATGAGTATTCCTATTGTCTCTCAACCAAACAATGTGACACAAGGGGGAAATTCATTCAATCATTTTACTCCTTTTAGTGTCCCATTTCCTACTCAATCATCACCTATGCCTAATTACCATGGTGTCCCATGACCAAGTATTTTCAATCAATGCCTTCTTTCAATAACATCACACCACCTTCTTAATCAAATATGTCTAACATAAATTCTTCAACCAAAGCAACCATTAATAACATTGCTCAAACTGTGTCTTCATTGCAACAACATATTGCTTTAATGAGTCAATCCAAGTTTAGTGTGCCCACATTTGATGTTGCGAGCCCACTTTCTCTTGATATTGCTAGAGTTGTCCCTCCTAAACATTTTGAAGTCCCTCAATTGGAACTCTATAATGGAAAAGGTTATCCTTTAACACATGTCAAAATATTCCAAACTTTGTGTACTGACTTTGCTTATGATCAAAGATTGCTTACCAAATTATTTACTAGAACATTAAGAGATAAGGCTTTACAATGGTATTTCTCTTTGCCTTCTTATTCTATTACTTATTTTTAACAATTAGCAAATTCTTTTATTTAACAATTTCAAAACACCATAGGTCATAAAATCACTTTGATTGATTTAATGCATTGTAAACAAGGTGTTAAAAAAAAAGTGTCCAATTTCATTGGTAGATACAAGCATTTGTGTTCTCAAATATCTTTTCCAGTGCCTGATAATGATATTCAAAGAATTTTTATTTCTAATTTGCAAAAAGATATTAGGGAAAAACTTCTCTTTTTTAAGTTTACTTCCTTTCCACAGTTGTGCGCAACACTTCACAATTATCAACTGGCTATGAGTCAAATGGAGAAATCTACTCCTATGGCTACGAGTGATAATGGTGAGAGTGCTCAAAAACCATTTGCAAAGTTCAGACCAAACAAAGGTTTCATCAAATTCAATGACACCATCAACAACAACAATGTGAATGCTACAACACGTGTGCCTCCTATTTCTAAATTTTTTAAAAGAGAAAGAGAATTTACTCCTTTGAATGAATCTTTGTATAGCATCATGTCTTAGTTGTTATAAAGAAAAGTTATCAAACTTCGTCCAATAAAACTAGTTGATCCTTCTAAAGAAACTTCACCTAACTCTGATAATAATTCTTTTTATCAATTTTATCGTCAACTTGGTCATGATACTGGAAAATGTTTTGCATAAAAATATAAGATTCAAGACTTGATTGATAATTATACTATATTTTTGGCATGTGTGAATGATAAGGGAAACAAATTCATATCTCCTCCTAATCAAAATCTAAAGTTTTTCACTGATCCTTTACCATATCATACCTCTAACGTGATTGAGACTGAACACACTTCTTTCTCTCCCTCTGATTTCACTTTTGGAGCTCCAAATGTGGTTAATATGGTAGAGAAACAAAAAACACCTAAGAACCCATGTATCACATTTGACCCTAATGAAATCATTAGG
This sequence comes from Cryptomeria japonica, assembly GCF_030272615.1. Lineage (NCBI taxonomy): Eukaryota > Viridiplantae > Streptophyta > Pinopsida > Cupressales > Cupressaceae > Cryptomeria > Cryptomeria japonica. Next base: position 705,554,886 of record NC_081409.1, on the reverse strand, counting down.
GCACCTGATGGCCCTTTATACATAGTTGTGAAGATCCAAGGCAAACCTTGTCGTGGTGTGCTTATTGATCCCTCTTGCATGGTTAATGTCATCAGTGAAGAATATCTTTATACTTTATATTTGCATCAACCAATCTATGATGATACTAATGTGGTCATTAAATTATTTTATGGATTTTCTTGTCCTACTATTGGTTCTATCACACTTCCTATTGAAGTTCATACTAAAACTATAGATGTCAACTTTGTTATCATTCCTTCATCTGAACAATTCCATGTGAAGTTAGGCTACCCTTGGCTATCTTCCATGAAGGCTATTGCTTCTCCAATCCAGAAGTGTTTGAAATTTCCCCACAATAGAGAAATCATAACTGTGAACCACAGCTTATTTCGACCAACCAAAAGAAACCAAGGTGTTCCTATCGATTACTTTTGGCCTCGACAATTTAGATCTCTTCCACCAAGAAGTGATGCTCTCTTTCAATCTTATCAAAAGTGGAAGAAAGATATGATCTTATCCTTAAGCCAACCTAGAACTCCAAACCTTGATATTCCCATCATTCTTGAAGATGAAGTTCTTCCCCTAATAGATAGAACTAATCTTCCTCCTAAGGAATATTCCCAACCTATTCCTATGGATGATACTAGGCTTTCTCCTAAGAAGAACACTAATATTCCTCCTAAGGTTAGGCCTATACCTCCTCATGATGGACCTGGTCTCCTTCCTACACCAAACATTCCTCCTTTATATGGTGTACTTCCACCTCCTTCCTCTTATATAGAGAAGATACCTACCTCTCCTCTTGTCCAACCTAAAATACCTCAACCTAATCATCCAACTACCAAAGATGAGAACATTCCTCCTTCAACAAATATACCTCATTTTTCTCAGCCTTCCGCTAAGACTAGACGAAATCGTTGTGGGAGAGAATGTCGACGAAAATGTCATGCTAGAGCTTGTGAAGTTGTTTCTCAAACTATTAAATCTCCCAAAACACCAACAATTGACATGATTCCATTTTCTCCTGAGCAAGATGTTGAACCTAAATCTCCAAATCATAATCTGCAAAAAACATGTGATGTTTTTACTTCTATTCATGTTAGAGCTCCTCTTTTTTTATAAATATTGATAAAGAAATGATTGAAAATGTTATTCATGATGGCAATACAACTCCTAATTATTCTAATAGTGAATTTTAATATGTTGATGTTGAAAAACATTTATCTACAGAATTTTCAAAAGCCTTAATCCTAGCTCCTAGAAACGAACAAAGTGACTTAACACATGAGCATAGTCCTTGTTAGGATCTTGTGATAGCTCCATCTACTGTGCTCGATGCCGCTCCTCTGGAATTTTTCCTGCCTTCCCAAAATAGTGATCAGCAAGATCGGGAGATGGATGTCATGCTAGACTAACTACATTAGTACCGTAGATCCTCTTTCTGGCTCTCCTTTCTTTCTCTTTTGTGACTATTGTTCTATGTGTATCCCTATTATTCTATTTGTTTTCCCTAGTGATATCTACTTGAGGACGATGCAAGGCATTCAGATATCTTTTAGTCTCTTTCATGTTGACTCAAAAAATACATGTTCCCTTTCTTCTATGGTGGTTTCCTTTCTTTGGGGAATGAGGACTATTCTATAAATATATACACGATATACATGAGTTATCATACAACATACTAACCCCGAGGAAAGTGAATCTACCTCATGATTTGTGTTTTATGTTCATTATCCTTAGGTTTATTCCTCGATTGGGGGCTAAATCCTTACGACGAAGTTCTCCCTCTCTTTCTCTCTCTTTGGTGCATCCCACCTTAAAGCAATCGCTCCCGATAAGGCGTGCATGATTTCTTTAACGTGCGGGCATACACTTCGCTCATATTTTCCTTCTTGATACTTAAAGGTACTCAGTGAACTTGGCTTTGCTTTGTAATTTTTGGTATCCTTTCTTTTTGTGACTTTGAGTGAGGAGAACTTTACTATTTTTAGTCATGGTTCTCCTTCTTGATCTTCCCTTTTACTTTGTCAATCAAAGTCGTAAGATCCCTAGTCCACTGGGGGCTTGGTGTATCTTTCCTCCTTGATGTGGTGAAAGTATTTCAATCTTGTTTAATTGTACTTTACCCATAGTATTAGCATACGCTTATACTCCCGCTAAAGTAGGGGCTAAATGTAGTGTCATATAATTGCGACCCTTGCAAGTTTCGATTGCATTTGGGTCTTTGCATTAGCGGACGAATCCCTAAGCCTAATCAGAGACTCGAAACATGCTCAAGACATCAGAAAGCATTTTCGATCATTCCGCACTGCCTCCTTGTGGTTGCTTGTCCTAAATCAGGGCAGGATAGAGGCGTGGTGCCCTTGTCCTAGCCCTATTTTGGGCCCCCTTTTGTCCTATCTTGCATTGGGCTTGTCAATAGTTGAGCGGGAAAATTTTTCCTATGTCGGCCTAAGACAGGAAAATACCTAAACATCCCTAATTGGCAAGTACATAAGGATCACTTCCCCTCCTATTTGAATAAGAAACAGTAGGGTGAACAAGTGAGAGGTCTCCATTATTGTTATTAAGCATTCAAGCATTCATTCAAGCATTGAGCATTTCAAGTCTCCTTTCAAAGCTAGGTCTTGCATTCAAGTCAAGGATTCAACTATTGAAGAGGAGATTTCTATCAGCATTCAAGACATCCTATTTCACATATCCATTCAAGCAAATTCATCTACAAAGGTTTCAACATTTCAATTACATCCCCTTCTTGAGGTGGATTTTACTTCAGACATTTCCATTCATTTACTTGCAACATTTTACAACCACTTGGTTAATTCCAAAATGGGGTTTGACTTGAATGCAAACCCCCAATCCCAAAAACATTTTCCTCTCTTTTCTATGTGTAGGTTGCAGGTGCGTGACTGTAATTGCAGGTTTAGGCTTTGTTTTCAAAGACAGAAAAATCCTTTTCGACGCACGAGGTTTTCAGAGGACTGTGTGAAACTTACACATGGTCCCTACAAATATTGCTCAGATTTACAAGGAAGCTTGGTCTCGACATTCTACTACTAATTCCAAGTGCATGGGTTCATCCCGCATTTCGATCTCAAGATATAATTGTTTCTTTGTCATTTCTGCACGTAGTCTCAATTTTCTTAATTCAACTACTCTATTTTAAAAGAGGGTTGATTTACTTTCCTAATACTTCCCAAAATTTACCACAATTCACTTAGTATTCAATCTCTTGTCATTAGGGATTAGATCTAGTGAGTTCAATGCCTCTTTAAATGTAATGTGTGTGAAAAATTGAAGGGAATCCTTTGTGAAACTTTCATTCCTCTTTTGAGGGGAGTAAAGTTTTCCACTTGATCTCCCCTAATCATTTTTCACCATATTACACAAAGCAAATAAGGTTAAGATGTTTTCATCTTGGGATAGAGACATGGAGATGATATGGGAGTTGAAGAATGAATTAGGCTGCACTATTGCTGATCAAAGCAATAGATGGAAGTAGGTTATTTGGGAACCACCCCTGTAGGGTTGGTCCAAGCTGAAATTTGACGAAGCTAGTAGAGGGAACCGAAGGAAAGCTAGGTGTGGGGAAATTATAAGAAACAAAGCAGGTGTTATGAAATATTGCATCTCAAGACCCTTTGGTATGAGCTCTAATAATGAGGCAAAATTGAAAGCTCTAGAAGCAAGTTTGAAATTGTGTGTGGATAAGGGGATTTCAAAAGTGATCATTGAAGGGGATTCACAAGTGATTATAAACAGGATAAGTCAGTTGAGGTTTATCAATTGAAGACTAGCCTCCTAGATACCATGAATTACAGAATTGTTGAATAATTTGACAATATTCAAAATTTAGCATATACTTCGAGAAGGGAATAAGTCAACATACTGGTTGAAGAATGTAGACATTGATAATAGAGAAATAAAAATAATTATCGAGGGATATTATATCCATAACACATTCAAATAAATTCTTGAGATAGATAAGTAAAGAAACAATTGTACATGAATATGATAGTGGATCCTTGTAACATAGGACATATGGAGGCATGGTCAATATTGGTTGCCCAGGTTTAGCACTTCACGAAGAAACCTCACAAGTGGGTCAAGATCAGATTTGAAGTTTATTGAGATTTCTATAGAAAAGGACGAGAGGAAAGATATTTTAGATGAACTTGCTCAGAACATATGACCATGGATGAATATGGCTACCGATGATTTGAAAGATCATGTCAGGGGTCTGTTCATGTGCAGAGTAGTACAGAGCAACCGAGATGGTAGAAGAATTCCCTAGAATAATCTAGAATACTATCATGCCTTTTATCCAAGCCAATCCCCCCTATTGTTCATAGAAAAAAATCATACAAGGTGCAGAAGGTCCCAGGTAGGCTTTCGAGTTGTTTCTTCAATCAATAGAATGGTTTACCATTTTGGAGTGGCCTGCAAGTGTCGGGATGAGACTACTTGGGTTCAATACAGAAGACTCTTTAATTTTGATGAAATAACTTTTATTTTCATTCAGAGTGTGGTCGAAACAACTCTGAGAATAGGAGTTCATCTCTACGATGGTCAAGTGTATGAGACCATTGTATACCTATTGGTCGATATCTTAGACTCAAAGGAGGTTTGTATTCAGAGGATAGTTAGCTTCATATGTGCAGGTGATGGACAAGATGTGGCAAATGCTATTTTGGATCTAGAGGTTGACTAATGGGCTAGTTTCTTGAAGTTTTACTTTAATCTAAATAATTTTTTATCGTCTAACTCTGAAGAGGACATAGAGTTCGAGGAGCTCGTTAGAGGATGAGGAGTCTGAGCGGGAAAAGACATAAAAATAGAGGAAAAGGAATGTCATAGAGGAAGTCTAGGAGATTTATAGGGTGGGAGTTCTTAACGACAACTTGGATCCTTTCCAAAGATTGTTGGAGTCTGAAGACAACTAGCTTTCAAATTTTTTAGCGGAGATGGAGTTGGTTTTTGGAAATAACCTGGCTATTATTCTAAAATATATGTAGGGTGGATTGTTCTTTTGTAAATGTGTGTTAATCATATGGGTTTGTGTTTTTGCAATGGGCTTGTGTGTTTGCATTGGTAGTTTTTAAGGGTGATGAGAGGAGTACAGTGAGTGTATTGGATGTGAATAGGTAGTGTTAATGTGGCTTAGATAGTGGGTAGGGAGGATTGAGGGGTTAGATTTTTCTTTGTAATCCACAGTCTTGAAGTATTTGATGATCATGTAATAAGCCTTTTTATCAATATAGGGAGCTATCCCCATAAAGATAGTGCTTGCAAAAAAAAACAAAAAAACTTAACATGCATTGATAATGAGCAGTCAACATCCAACCAAGACCTATGAGAGCTCAAGATTTGATAATCATATTCATGTTGCATGTTACTAATCTTGAAATAACTGGAAAAGTAGTAAATACCTATAATTTGCCAACCTTTGTTATTAATTTTCTATACAAATAGTTGGTTAAATGTATCTTTGAACATTATATGAGAAACTGAACCAATCAACTATTTATTATTTTATCGACTTTAATATAAAAATTATAGTCCCTATCCCCAGATATTTAATATCTAAGGAATCTAACTATTAACAAGAATGTTTTCTTAATTTGACCCTAAGCATACCATTTCATATTTGATTCAAGCCATGAGACTTATTGTCTTTATTGACACAAGGATTTATCTATTCTCAATTACAAAGAAAAATAAGTTTTTGAATATAATAATTTGTTATTCATTCAAGCTACTTAACCCTTAGCTATAAATTTAATATCACATACTATCATGCCAACCTACTAACAAAAAGGACAAATGGTCCAAAATTATTAAATTTGAAAGCATATAAAAGATTATCTCTTAACCCCTATTCATGACAATTTTCATTATTAGAGGTAACCTTATATCCTCTCACATAATTCATTAAGTTAATCCAATCATTTAAATATTATTTGTAAATATATATAAATAATTTATCTTTCAACCAAGTAAAGATAGGCTTTATATTATACATAATTATTCATGCTAAGGTGAAAGATTTAGTTCATTTAACTCTATCTCTACATAAATATTTGGTTCTAATAAAAATAAATAAATTATTTGTAACACCTAGATTTTGCCATAGTTTGTTTGTGGAATGGAGTAAAAAAGAATATATTTGTTTAGGTTCTTGTAGAACACTATTATTGTATTATTTGCATCTCTGTATTCACATATGTAGAGAAGCTTGATCTCAAAAACGTACTCGAATGAACTGTGAATACATGATTTGGAAAAGACAACTCGAGGATTCAAGAAACACAACATAGATAAGATCAACTGACAATTAATTTACATACCTCACTTTCATATAGGCAATAATCCATGTTTTTCTTAAATGACAAAACTATTATTTTCTCTTTTCCAAAACAAATTACTGATGTTCAATATCTTTTTCAAAATATAATTATTACTGTACAAAAGAATAATTGACAACCCCTAAATGAAAACCAATTATGTGCTTATATAGACAAATTGGGTGACGATTAGTTTTATTTTTTTAAATTGTTTTATTGGATCCCCTCTTAAATTATAGGAGAATACATCTTTTATGCTCCAAGAAAAACATGTTTCTTTATCTAAACTTATCCTTCCAATAATAATTATCTTAATATCTCAAAACATAATAGAAACTAAAGAAATATAAATTTCATAATAATTATTTGTTTTATTTTATCTCACCTTTTCTTATCCTTTTATGTAGGAAACTCACATTTATTTCCTAAATTTTAATTTAAAAATCTTTTTCCTTAAAACTGATTTTAGGTTGCATGAGAAATGAATCACCTCATGATTCTATTACTTCTTATATTATCACTTCTTTCTCAAAATCTTCCCTGCATGAAAAGCTAAGTTTCCTATTTTAATTTTCTCTATCCTTAATGTCAAAATGGAAGAGTATTAGTTTTTTAGAAACTTCTAAAATCTAGATAAGTAAAACTTTCTCATAGTAATGTTCTTAATTTTCTTTATAATGGTTACCTTTCCACATAAAAGCAATTATAATATGAATTTTATATTCTAAAATTCTAAAAGAATTTTAAAAGAAACTTCTTTTCTCTGTTTTTTTAAAAAAAAAATTACTTTTCCTTCTTAAAAATAAATGGATAGTTTTAAGAATTAGAAATAATTTCATATGAAATAGAATTTATGTAATATACAATATAATTCTTTTTAATAAACATTTCTATTTAATTTTTAAAAAGAATATATATATATATACTTACTATTTGATTTTCTAGACATATTAGTAAAAGTATTTATAATAATAATATATCTAATGTTAATATAAATTGTATTTTATTATATTTAGAAGAAGTTAAAACAAAATCATTAAATAAATAAGTAATTAATTATTTTATAGAAATATTTATGTAATAAGGTCGTGACACATACATAGGTGTCCTCCTAAAAAAAATTGTGTATTGGGGATATTTCTAAGTTTTTTCAAATAGGGAATGGGTTTGGGACGTTTCCTACCTGTCTCCGTGTCCCTGAAATATTCCCCATGGAGGACAAGGTCCTATTTGGCAAGGGACATGTCTGTGGGAAGATAAATGCTTTAACAAACTAAAGAAACCAATCATTTTGATTGCACATAGGTAATCCAAAATTTGATGATTGGCATATTGGATGCAATGATTAGAAATGACCTCTATAATGTCCCTATCTAATATTACAAATTTCTCTTGAGGTTGACATTATGACTGCTTTAGCTTTAATCCCCTGCTAGCTAGCTTAGAGAAAATGGTAATTAAGGAAATAATATGCATCTTTGGTTCTCAATTGTGTTAATTTATTCTCTAAGTTTTTCATCATATAGTATTTTTCTGTTTGAATTATAGATACTGCATATAGAGAAAACTCTTCAAAGTGATATACTTAGTTTTTACTGTGATGTCTACTGCAATGGATAGATCTAGCCAGACTAATTGGACTACAACAGACAAAAGTTGATGGGTAGAGCGACCTATCCTCACACACGATTACTACATGAAAGGGAAAAGAGAAAATAAAAATTATGAAAAATGGAAGAAGCCTTCATAGAAATTAAATTTAGCATACCCAAAACTTGGACTAAATTAATACCCAAGCAGTAACATATAATGCCAATAGAATACCCTGCAAAGGACTGCACAGAAAATTTTAAAACCCTACGATCATATTCAAATTCCCATGACACATTTTAATTAAACTTGTACCAAATTAACTTAAAAAATACAAATTGTAAGTAATAAACAGCTTGTTCCTATAAAAGGTAAAGGAAATATTTTAAGCTCACCTTCAAGCAAGATGCCAATTTGATGAATGAGAGCACTTTGTGGAAAAATATTATTCCAAAATAAAAGCTGACAATTGTAAATAACTTCTTGTTATTTCATTAATGATACTCAGTTTTTACTGTGATGTCTACTACAATGGACAGATCTAGCCAGACTAATTGGACTCCAATAGAGAAAAGTTGATGGGTAGAGTGACCTATCCTCACACACGATTACTACATGAAAGGAAAAGATAAAATATAAATTGTGAAAAATGGGAGAAGCCTTCATAGCAATTAAATTTAGCATACCCAAAACTTGGACTAAATTAATACCCCAGTTGTAGCATCTAATGCCAAAATAATACCCTGCAAAGGAATGCAAGCAAAATTTTAAAACCTTGCAATCATATTCAAATTCCCATGACAAATTTTAATTAAATTTACCAAATTAACTTAAAAAGTATAAATTATTATTAAATATCTTGCTCTATGCAAGGTAAAGGTAATATTTTGAGCTCACCTTCAAGAAAGATGCTAATTTGATGTATGAGAGCACTTTGTGAACAAATATTATTCCAAAATAAAAGCTCACAATTGTTCATAACTTCTTGTTATTTCATTAAAAATGTTTCTGCAAGTAGAATTGAAGATTTAGAACTAAAAACACTACACAATCTTATTAAGCCTCATATATTATGGTAAACCGTGAATCTAAAAATATTTAATTATTTTTTAATTACCATATATGTTGTTAAATAGTTTGTGAAAACCCTATCCCACTCCTAATTTAAATCCATACCTTTTATTTGAATTACAAAAAATAAGCCAAGAATCATGTAACAAGTATATCTAGAACCATCATTTGTAAAATAAAACAATAGCTATTTAAAATTCTTAACATTACACATAACTAATATCTTCATGAGTGTCTCATAGAATGAGAAAACAACCCTCTAATCTTGAATATGCAGAAAAAGGCACATACTTGTGTTGAATTCAGTGATTTTATTAAACTCAGAGTGGATAGCTTAACAATGCTTGACAAAGTAATTTTAGGAAAACCTAGCAGAAAAAAGAGAGAAAAATGAATATGTCCATCAATAGGGGTGAAGGGATCGCATGTGTGGAACTCCCCTTATGCCAGCAACATGCCTTTTAAACTTTCTTATTCCTTGAATCTGATTCCCCAAACATGACAACATATTCAGGTCCACATTTGATCACAATTGTCCACTACCAAAATAATTGTAGGGTTTGGAGACAAATAAAAATGGCAGATGCAAAGTGAGATGCCACAAAAAAAGTCACATAATTTCAAACCCTAAAAAAATGCATTGTGGATAATGTGACCAATTCCATCGCATTTTTTCCTTTCAAAATCGAACTCCTGCAGGTGGGCTTCAAATTGATTGCATAACTAACATACGATGGTGGGAAACAACTGGCCATCACCTGTAAGTTAGGGAAACTGTATTGCCAGTTGGCCATCCCCTAAATAATAAAAACTTGTCAAAAGTTGCCGAGAAATGCACCTCGTTGGAACGCTAACACTTTGGCGGGAAAAAGCCTGCATAGAGAGCCTATCGGCTACTTATATTATTATTTAGAAAATAATTATAATAATAATTATTAAAAGTGAAATAATAATATTATTAAATTTTTCATATTATATATATGTGTGTTAAAATTACTTATTTATATATTATAAATATTATAATATAATAATTATTTTTGATTAAGCAAAAACAAGTTTTGAAGGGACCCGAAACCCCTTACATCATAATCCAAAGATAGATCATTAAAGCAACTTGACCACGATTAATAACAAAAAAACATAACAGGATGCAAGAGGGAAGGACAACAAAGACACAACAACTAGAGGAAAGAACAACAAAAAACCAACGAGGTGTTGGCGAACACAGCAACAAAAAACCACAACCAGTTACATGAAAATATTGAGACCATCAGTAGCCTCTTTCTCCAATATCATCATGGTCTTTGCATATACCTTGAGATCGAGAATATCCTGAGGCATAGGTACCTCCACAACCTTGGTGCTTTGTTTGGCCCTCGTTGTAGTGTGAGGGATATCCTTGGAGCTAGAGATCCCAACATCCATCTCTAGATCCACAAAGTTCCTATCATTGTGCATATTCTCCAATCTAGCCACCATTCCCGACATGTTGGTAACAACCACTCTCAGCATAGCCACACTATTTTCCATGATCTTCTTGAGAGTAGTCTCAATTTTCTGCATTTTTAGGCTACTCTCCCCAAACTTTTCATCATATCTATTCTTAAAAAGCTCAATATCCTCACCATTTTTCTAAAGGCACTCCAACATCATTCTTTTTGCATCTTATTTCCATAGGGTACACTCATTTCTCTCTGAAGCACATCCTTTCCCCTTGTCCTTAATTCTTGCATGACCCTCTTTCTCCATAACCCCTTCAACCCTTTCTAATTAGCTAAGGTAGTTATTTGCTTGAGATGCAGAGTCTTAATTTCATGGAACACCCAACATTGGAAGCGATACATATCAATTGAGGCACTTCTAGCAGTTCCTAAAGTATCAAGCATCATTTCAAGCTTGTCTTGTAAGTCTCAAGAGTCCAAGTCCATCGGTTCCGAATCTTGATTTTCAGAAAATTTAGGAGGCTGCTCACCCCCCATATCAGAATCAGATAAAATTAACCTCTTACCCTTCCCCTTAGGCTTCACCTTGTAACTAGAGGTTTCCTTCGCCAAGGAGACATCATTGTTCTTCTTGGTAATTCTGACCCTCTTCTTAGGGGGGATAGAGGCGACGACCTTAACCTGAAACTGAGAGTCATCAAAACCATCACTAGGGGTGTAATCCTCAACTTTATCTTCAAAACTAGCCTTCACCCTATTAACCCTAGCTTCAAAGTGCTCATAGATTAAAATGATTAATCCCTGATGAGCCAAACTGCTTGAATAAGGGTTCTTAATGTGGTCAGCCAGACAATCATTAAGGGAAGAAACTAGATAATAAGGAAAGGAAACCTTATTCCCATATCTAAAATGATTGAGAAACACAAAATGGTAGCTATAAACTTTAGTAAACCTCCCATCAACCGCAACAAATTCCATTATCACTTTCAAGATTTTACTCCAGAAGCTTTTTACCTGGCTAGGAGCGAAGTAAATTATGTCGTGCTTGACAAGCCTCTCCTTTTCATCTTCATTCTTGGGAAATGTTTTCACCACATTGTAAGAGAATTTTCTATCCTTGAAGAATTTGGCCCCTTCCATTGACAACCATGTAACCTCTGCAACCAATTTCTCATCCAATTTCATCATCTGCCCAAATAGAATGACTTTCTTTTTGTTCCATCCCTTAACAAAGAGTTTTGAAACATGGTCCTTTTTACCATGTCGTTTCTCCATATACCTTGTTATCCCTCCTTTTTGTAATCTTCTCCACACTTTTTGTTCCTTCTTCCAACCTTCATAGCTTGTCGGCTCATTCCTGTTAATATTGCCCCACATTGTTTCAGTAGTTCCAACAATGCCTCCTTCACCTGAGAAAAAAGAGACTCTGCAATACCAACAGAGAAATGCAGATCCAAGGAAGAGCATACAATTAATTGCCCACAAAGCGTGTGGGGTAGTCCACCTTGTTGGGTCTCAAATCAACAAATTGGATAGGTTCTAAGGAAATGCCAACTCCTCTGATCAAACCCTCCAATTGACTTGGCCAACTTATAGAGTGAACCTATTTGGTTACTAACTCTCTCACTTTAGGCTCTGCAGGACCTAGGCGGGTATACCTACTCACTAGTTATTCCTTCAACTAATGCTTTTTATAGCAGATTTAGTGTCATGATCTAATTTTCTCCTATCTCAGAATGGCATAATTTCCTAGAATGGAGATATAGCAGATGAGTTCAAGATTGTTGTTGTAGAAGCTATTCGATCTATATTTTTCTACTTAGTTACTCCTGTTGCTTTAAAATAACAAATGATGAGTATAGTGATAAGTGTAATCTGAAATTAACCAGTGCCTTCTTTGCTGTTTGGGCTACAGAGTCATTATACTTTCTTTAGGACTTATTGTGCGAGCCTGTGAGACAGATTTTCAATCCATCCCTTTATGGACCTGTCAGTTATTATTTCTTTTGAAATCAATCAAATGCTTATATCATGTATCGATTGAATGAATTTAACCCTACCTTTAAGGGACCAGTCAATTAAGTTCTGCAAGGAACAATTACAATTCGCAAGAAAAAATTTTGTTTCAACTTCATAACGTAAAGCATAAATTTGATTTCAAGAATATGAATAACCTTATCTCTTTTAGATAATATCACAGGCGATTGCCAAAACAAAGTGAAATAATCCACAACACATACGCAAAGAAAAACAATTAACTATAGCATGTATTCCATTAAGGTTTGTATAACAGAAAACTTACAGGCCGTCATACATGGCTTTGTTTTTTCCTTTTTATCTATTTTTTCTCGCCCCATATTACAAAAACCATTCTCATATATATATGAGAACGGAAGCTATTCATGAAAAGACATGTCTTTTCGAAATGCTAATCGTTAGTTTGAATGTTTCTAACAAACTTAAGCAAAAAGAGATTAAGAACTCCTAAATGATGAATATAATCATCATCTTTGAAGGTTTTGATTTTAGCACTCTGTCTCTTCAATTCTTCTCCTTGCGACACGTATTCGAATATCATCTGGTTGATGGTAGGGGCCATGTCTTTGCTTCGATCCATTTTTGATAAAGCCCAATCCTTGACGCTGACAAGCTCATTCCGCAAATCCTCCAGAGATATTACTTCTCCTTCTTTATAGACCGAGGGCATTCCAATAGGTCTCCCATCATCCAATTCCTTAAGATCTCTTCTCAGCATATCTTCGAGTTTAACATGATTCTCCATGTACGTAGTCCCTTCAGTCTTCTCCTCTGGCGTCATTGTATCAGCACTAATTAGGACTTCGTGCGATCGTGCTTTTAATCTCTCATGCTCTCTTAATGCCTTTATAGTTCCATTGTACACCTTCCAATATGGTTCAACATGAGAAAGCATGGTGTTGAATCGGTGTCTGATGATATCATTGACCATTTTATCCATCTTTTGCTGGATATTATTTGCTTGTTTGGTAGCCTTATCTGCTTGATACTTCCAGTACAGAGCATCAGAAACGTCATAGCTACATCCTGTGGGATATGAGGTATATTCGCTTATGGGAGTCCCTATCTCAAGCTGCAATATTTTTGCTTGTAACTTTTGATTCTCCTCTTTAGATTTCTCATACAACCCCTTATAAGTGACGTTTTCCCTGACCAAAAATTTTGTCTGGTCCAAATTTAATCTGGCAACATCCAAGTTTAATTTAGCAGTGACCCTAGGGTCAGTCTTTCCAACCTGATGAACCATGAGGTGTCCAAAGGTTTCTTCAATATCCACAATAATAGGCCTCTTTCCCTTTGGATATAACGCCCATTGTAGGAGAGCCTTCTTATCAGGATCACATCCGGAGCCTAGGAATAATTTGTCTATCTCCTGAGGCAACACCTGTTGATTCAAGTCTTGCTTCTTCAAGAACCCGTCAAACAGAAGTGCTGAATTTATATCCCAACCAGAAAAGATGATTACACTGGCCTCTTTTAGTAATCTTCTCCCTTTCTCAGGGGTCATATCTTTCATGAGGATATCGATTTCATCCTGCAATTTCTTCATCTGTTCTTCTTCTGGTCTTCCAGCCATGCTTCGTTTCACATGTGCCCCTTTGTACTGGTACAAAAATGAAAGGAATTCCCTTGAAGAGGCAAATCCGTCATCAGCAACAAAATCTTCATGTTCTGTCATCCTTATATCAACAACATCTTTAATGTTAATTTCACCAGTGTCCATATTCACCTCTGCTTCAAAACCAGGAGGATAATCTTCTCTAGGAGAATCAGCAGGGATACTACTAGCAGTTGATTTTGGTGACATGTGAGCTAAGGGTTGACTATTCTTCTTAGTGTTGATAAAATGAAGGAATTGTGGATGCACTCTATGCATGATTTCTACTTCATGTTGAAGTAGCCTTTTAGCTATTTCCAGAGGATCTTGGAGGTTTCCAAGTAAATCTCCATCCACCATCCCCCTTTCCCTTTTCCATTTGAAGGCCTCCCAAGTCATTTCACTCCTTTCTCTCAAAACCCTGGCCTCCTCTCTTTCAAGATTCTTAATCAAGTCATCTGGCATTTTGGCCACATGTATTCCAGCTTTGAGTTTTTGTGATGCCCTGGGAGCTCTTATATACACTTCAGGATCAAAGTTCTCTCTAGGTTCACCTAGAGTCATGCCATAGTAGTCTAATTTATTCTGAAGTAAATGATAGCTTTTTGAACTTTTAACAATAAAATCAGAAAAAACCAATAAACCTGGAACGATGGATTGTTTACTGAAATCTGTAAGGTGTTTGGCACTGACAGTAGATAGTTGTCTTACAATCTCCAGGCTAGCCACCCTATTTGGTACTGTAATTGGAAGCATGTGTGGCTTTCCTTCATACCCAAATACCTTGATTTCTGTGTGATTATCGTGGCAATACCAATCACCCCAATTGTGATCAATCTGTGACTCCGGAGAGAAGTCCTTTGGCCTGAGGAATCTCTTAATTTCAGGGGACAGAGTATAATCTCTATGTTGCCCAAAGGCCGCACTAAGGGGTTTCACAAAATATTCCTGAAAGTGCCAGTACTGGTTGTTCATGAATCTCTGATCCCATGCAGAAACCCACAACTGAACTGGTTTCTTCAAACCATTCTTATCATAAGCTCTGATGCTGAAATCATCTGACCAGAAATTGATTTCTTGTCCACAATAAAGAATAATATGCATCAATAAGGAGTAAATTGAAAAATGGATATTCACGAGATCCCCTTTTAACTTCTCCAACCCATGATTTAAGGCATCTGCAACATAAGTGGCATAATCAAATGACCTAGGGTCTTTTGATTGTAAGTCAGCACACAGAACCATAACCCCAATATCCATGAGTGGATGAGCCTCTAGGCCTAATACTTGGGCTGCAGCATAATATGTATACTTAAAATATAGATGGAAGTGGTTGACATCAAACGGCACTTTGTCATCTTTGCTGAACGGAACAAAGGACCCACCCACTTTCGGCCGGTGAATAGGTAATCTCCATGTCCTGTAAATGTTTTCCAAACTAAAGAATTCTTGTGACAGTTTCTGCATGTCGATTCTCTCCTCTACTTCCTAGTCTAAATCAAATACCATATCAATAGTTTGTTTGTTAATCACCACCAAGGGATTCCCTCGGTAGTCGCATATGGTTTTGGTTCTCGGATTATAACAATCTACCAGAGCTTTCATTAGTTGAACATCCACAAACACGTTTGGGACTACCAATTTCCCTAAGTTTTTCTTCCATAGATTACTTATGGGCTCAGGGGCATCCCTTCTTTTGTAAATAAATAGGAACAATTCATGTCCCCTGATTTCAGTCCAGATGTCTCCCAGGTTTTCAAATCTATCATCCAATCCTTCTTCTTCACTCTTGATCTTTTTAGACCTCACGCTGGATGTCGGGCACTGGTCTAGCAAATCCTGAGTTAAAGCTCTTCCTGAGTTCTTCTATCTTTTGGGCTTCTCTTCAGGGTTTAGTTCTTTCCCTTTCCTACTCTTTTTAGAAGAAGAAGAAGACGGTTCCATAATTTCAGCAAATACGAGAGACCACACTTACTTGGAGAAATGTCTAGTTCTTCTTATTGTCGTTCACGAATTTTCGCAAGTTCTTCGCAATTTTCAGTCTCTTGGCATCAATCTGGCTCCTATGAAAATTTGATCAGTTCAGCTGTAATCGTATGGACAACTTGTGCACAGTTAATGTCTCTACATCTACAATGGCTATTCAAGTGTTCAAACTTAATTGCAGATGTGACATTCTTCACTTGGGCCTTTAACTCTTTCACGGGAAGTACAGTTCGATCAAAATGATCGTAAGTCAAGTTTTCGATGAAACCCTTGTCTTCGGCCGAGTGTTTTGATCGTTCATCGAAATCTCATTTTCCTCGATATTACTTTTTCGGTGAGTAGCCCATGTCGAGAAGCCATTTTCAAGACTCATCGAAATCATCTTTTCATCGATAAACTTTCTTTCGATAAGTTATTCGCAAGTTTCATCGAAATCATATTTCAATGAGTTTCTTACTTCGGTGAAAGTTCATGCAAGCTCTTCGAAAGTCTCTTTCCTTCGATATCCCCTTTATCAATGAAACACTTCAGTTTTTGTTCGATGTAATGTTATCAATGAGATTTGCATTTCGATGAATGCTTTATGAGTTTCTTCGGCAGTTGTATTTCTTCGAAATCACTTTTTACCTTTTGTTTTTCATTTTCACTTTTTGATGAAACTTGAGCATCGATGAGAGGCTTCCTTTATTTACCGAAAGTGATATTCTGCCGAAAATGTCTTTGCGTAGTGCTTTACACGTCATGCTCTATTTCGATGAAAGCATTCTTTCGATGAAACTCCTTTTGAAATGCTCGATACATTATCTTGGCCAAAAATCTTTTAGTCTTCATGCCTATGAAAAAGTTTTTTTTTATTTCAAGTATAGTGTTCAACACACCTCATGCAATCTAGAAACTTCCTGCCAGCTTGACCATTAAGGTCCCTAATGTTCCACAAAATAATCTTCATTTTCTGCTTGGGGAACATGTTTCCCAGATAGTCCACTGGCTCCCATCAGCAATATTTTGTTTTCTTTCAAATTCTCTATGCCATCTAGTAGATTTCCTACCTAGTGGAGATTTAGAATGTCCAACATCTGCTTTAGCCCTAGATCTGGTTCGCACCCCACTATTAGGACCCATTTTCTTATTTTTTCTTTCTTCCAACCGATGTAAAAGATTTTTCATCTTCTTCTCCCTTGCCTGCAAATCTTTTATCATCTTGATCTTGGCAGATTCCCCCACCATAACCTGAAGTATGGGGATTCTCCTTAAGGGCATTAGGGTTCTTCAATTTGATTGAGTCTTGAGATCCCAAACCATCCAACCCATTAAGAGAAAAATTAGTTTCAGGGACCATAGACGTCCCACTATCCAATATTGGATCTTCTCCACTATCTAGAACAACCTCAATTTCTCCTTCTTCAAGATTATTCACCTCTTTATTACCCTCAAGATCAAAATTTGGAATAGGATTCAAACCTTGAGGAAGGGCAGAGTAGTCTTCACCAGTAGGTTTAACTCCCTCAACCCTCTAATCTTTTGATAGGTACATTTGAGAAATAGTGCGTACTTTTTTTTCTATAGAAGGGGCCTACTCATGCACCATAGTGTTTTCCATTTTACCCTCAATAGAGCTAATAGAGATCAGGGTCAGATTCTCCTTTTTCTGCTACATCTCCCCTTGAGAGATACTATCACCTTTATTTCGTTTCTCCCTCCAGATATGTTTATGAGACCCTTTTCTATTAGGTGGGTTCCTTTGAATGCTAGGACAACCCCTGGCCCAGTGTCTCACTTTTTTGAAATGGAAGCAAAAAAAGAGTAAGGATTCACACTCTATAGCTTGCACCCATTTCCCCAGCTTAGAGAAAATATCAATCGATGATGGTAGACCAGTGTTCTAGTAGACATTTACATAGATCCTAGAATACACCAGCCTTTTTCTAGCTATGGTTATTGAGTCTATGGCAAGAAGATCACCAAAGGATCTAACAATGCCCTTGAAGACATCTTCAAACCACAACTCCATCGGCAAACCAGGTAGCCTAACCTAGATAGGAGCCGAGTCAGAAAAGGAATCATTTAACTCTTGATTAGGGGACCATTTTCTTAAGGAAAGAAAAGATCTCCCAACCATCCAAGGACCTTTATACAAAACACCTTCCAAATATTTCAAACATGAAAAGTTGAAGGCAAAAAACCCTTCAAGCATCGCAGAGATTTCAACTTGGCCTTTCAATCGCCATTTCTTTTTGGTGAAATATCTCACCACATCAATGTTAGGTCTTGGACCAACAAATTTTCAAACTAAGGTGAAGGCCATTAATGATATATTATGATAAATGACAACGTTGGGAATGGAGATATGAAACTTACCCTCTACCTTGTCTGATAAGTCTGAAACAATAGGAAAGGAAGATTTTCCAGTGAGTTTCGACCCAAGTATTCCGGCCCTCGATCCAACTATTTCGACCCAAGATCTTGAGGGATCCTTTTGTACAACATTCTTTTCCTTCTTAGGTCCCGCTTTTGAGATTCCCTTTTAGTTCAAGACTCCTTCATGTGATTCCCCCTTATCTCCAGGGTCAAAAGGAGGGTCCCTAGATGGGTCCGCTTCCTTTTTGTTGTCTCCATCTGCATGCACTTCAACATGTGTGTTTGAATCCTTCTACCCATGTGATGGAAGTGCAGAGAATCCAACACAGTTACCAGAATCGGCTTTCCTGCCTAGCTCCATTCAAAAGCTAATAACATCTATAATATAATAATTATTAAAAAAATTAAAAACAATATTTAATTAAAAAATTATTGTTGTTTATCTATATATTTAAAAGTTAAATAATAATAATATTAAACTTTTCATATAATAAATATTAAAATGAATTTTTATATATTAGATATTATAATATGATAATTATTAAAATTAATAAAAATAAAAAAAAATTCAAAATTTTAAACATACAATTTACTATATCTATTATATTTATTATTTTGAAATTAAATTACATTTATATATTATAATATAATAATTATTAAATATTAGAAACTAAGATACTATTTAATTAAAACTACATTATTGTTTTATCTATATAAAATTTAAAATTTAAAAGTTTTAAATTATAATTTTTTTGTTTTATTTGTTTTAAACTATATTTTATTATAATTTATATATTATATTTATTATTCTAATACTAAATTAAATTTATATATTACAAATATAATAATTATTAAAATCTTAAAAATTTAAATAATATTTAATTAAATTTTTTTTATTATTTTCACTTCTTTCTATATATGCTAGATAGAAATATTATTGAAATTTTCATATTATATATTACAATTAATTATTTGTATATATATATATAATAATTGTTAAAATTAAAAATTATAAAATTTTAAACATTTAATTTATTATTTATACATTATATATGTTATTTTAAAATTAAATTAAATTTATATATTAAAATATAGTAATTATTAAAACTTAAAAGAAATTTATATTTATTTAAAAATATATATAATCTAAATACATTTTAAAACAAAATATATAATCTAAGTACATTTTATTGTATTTCATATTAAGATAGGAGAATTTGACAAAATGTTAGTAAATTTAAAATAGCTATTAAAAAAGGTTTAACAATTAATGATGAAAGGAAAAAATATATAATTTTTAAATTATTCATTTATGGAAGTTGTAGATTCAAGTCATAGAGCTCAAAGAGCATTTACTAGAAACTTTAGTTTTTTTAATTTTTTATTAATAACACGTCACTCTTAATAAAATAACAACTACAAAGCAAAGGAAAATGGAATGTGACTGTTGAAGTAATCTATAAAGCATGTATTACATTCAAAAGTATTAAATTTGATGTGTTTGTGACACTTAATGCATGAAAAAAAAATAAAAATTATTTATTTAATTATTTAATAAATTTTTTTGGTTTGGTTAAGAGTTTAATAGAAATATAAAAAATATACAAAATGGTAATATCTTAATAATAATTTAATATTGAATGCAATATTATAATATAATAATAATAATTAATATTAATTATAATATAATAATATAATTATATTTTAAGTGAAATAATGAACAAATATGATATCTTTCTTACTTATATTTTTCTAAAAATAAATATACTAGTAATAAACTATGTTCTATACTTTTGATGTCTTGTATGTTAATTGCATAATGTTTATGGATTCAATTGTGTCAAAGTTTTTGCATCAATGTTTACATGAGAGCAAATGAGAAAAATGGATAAGTTGCAAACCAAGAAACTACTAAAAGGCTTGAGGAAAGGAGAGAGAAGGGGAGGGGCTACACGAGGAACGAGGCACCTAACTGGACCTAGAAAGAGATAGAAATAAATAAAGAGGAAGAGAGAAAAATAAAAACTCAAAGGGAAAACCAACAAATAAAACTGCAAAATAAAGAAAACAAAAATAAAAGACAGACCCACACTTGGCTAGAAAGAAATCAAGAAAAGTAGATGAAAACATACAACAAAAGAATATGTATATCTATTTATATATACACCTCACATATACATATGCATATGTGTGTATGTAAACACACACACACACACACACACACACACACACACACATATATATAATAAAATATAAAAAACATACATGTATATGTGTGTGTGAATATGTAAATATATATATATGTGTGTGTGTGTGTGTGTGTGTGTGTGTGTGTGTGTGTGTGTGTGTGTGTGAGTGAGAATATACATATATGTTTCTAATTTTATATTATATAATTATTTACATATTCACACACATATACATGTATGTTTTTTATTTTTTATTATGTATATATATATGTATGTATGTATGTGTATTTTTTATGCCTTGTTTTTTCTTATATATACATGTATGTATATTTACATACACACATATACATATTTATGTATATGTGAGGTGTATATGTAAATATATATACATATTTTTGAAAAAAAAATAAAAAATTATTTATTTAATTATTTAATAGATTTTTTTGCTTTGGTTAAGAGTTTAATAGAAATATAAAAATATACAAAATAGTCATATCTTAAATAATAATTTAATATTTATTGCAATATTATAATATAATAATAATAATTTAATATTAATTATAATATTATAATATAATTATCTTTTAAGTGAAATAATGAACAAATATGATATCTTTCTTACCTATATTTTTTTAAAAATAAATATACTAGTAATAAACTATGTTCTATACTTTTGATGTCTTGTATGTTAATTGCATTTGCATCAATATTTTGGACCACATTTTGTGATCCATCATAGGATGATACATGATAGCAAATGAGAAAAATGATTAAGTTGCAGACCAAAAAACTACTAAAAAAGCTTGGGGAAAGGAGAAAGAAGGGGAGGAGCTACATGAGGAACGAGGCACCTAATTAGACCTAGAAAGAGAAAGAAATAAATAAAGAGGAAGAGAGAAAAATAAAAACTTTAGAGAAAACCAATAGATAAAACTGCAAAATAAAGAAAACAAAAATAAAAGAGAGACCCACAATATTTTTTGATAAAGGTCCAGACCTATGAGCTGCCAGCCCAACGCATTTCTTTGATTGCAATATTATAATGTAATAATAATAATTTAATATTAATTATAATATAATAATTTTCTAAGTGAAATAATGAGTGGGCTAGCGGAGGGTGAAGCTCTTCAATTGTTTTGTTGGCATGCTTTCTCGAGGGTATTCGCGGAGATCCCCTACAAAAAGCTTTCTACAAGAATTGCAAGAGCCTGCCGGGGACATCCTCTTGCATTGCAAGTTATTGGAGCACATTTGTTTGATAAGAAGGAGCGGGACGACATTCAATGTTGGAAAGAAGCTCTCCATAACATTGGGGAAAATCAAGAAATATCTGGAGTCCTTCGAATCAGTTATGATGGACTTAGCCATGTTGAGAAGGAAATATTTCTGGATATAGCTTGTTTCTTTTCTGGTGAAAAGGAAAATGACGCTGTTATCTTCTGGGAAGTTTTACACCCAAACAGAGTTCAAACAGCCCTCAAGAACCTTTCGCTGAAAATGCTTATAGGTATAAACGGCAGTGGCTATCAAGCACACCTCAGTATGCATGACCTTTTGCGGGGAATGGGAAGAGGAATTCAAGAGCAGGTTGATAATAATAGGAGACTGTGGCTGCCAATGGGTGCACATAGAAATTTGAGCAGAGACAGAGCAGAGGGAGTGAATATGCTCGTTTACACAGGAGAGAATGGAAGAGAGCCCGTTAGTGTGCATAGAATGCCTTCCCTACGCTACCTAGTTCTGCAAAATACTAAAGTAGTGGGGAACATTGGAAACTTGGCACCGAATTTGTTATGGATAAAAATAAGAAATTCTGGATTTGTAAGTGATACGTATTCATGGTTAACATTAAGAAACAGATTCCAGCTGGATAGCAATCGGTCCCAAGTCAGGATTTTAAGTGTAGAGCAGTGTGCAAGTCTTGCGAGAATTCCAAATACACTTGACAGCTTGGTGAACCTCCGACGCTTGTATCTGCGGGATTGCGTAGCTCTCACAACACTTCCAAACACTCTCGGTAACTTGTCACAATTGGAGGAGTTATGTTTGCGCGGCTGTACAAGTTTAACAAGCCTTCCTCATACTGTGGGCAACTTGAAGCACCTAAAATGTTTGGATTTGAAAGGTTGCACTGTAGTTGATTTAGCTCATCTACGAAGTTTGTACTTGTTCACATGTAGCCGACTTGGCCAACACAATAGCCGACTTGGCACAACTCTGTTTTTTGTCCATGGGTGGTTGTTCAGCTTTACAGAGCCTTTGTTAGCCGTTGGCCAAGTTAAAAAATCTAAGGAGATTCAATTTATCAAATTGGACAGACCTAGAAAGCTTTCATGATGGGGTGGTCAAGTCAGCCCAGGTTAGGGAGTTAAACAGGTAAAAGATCATTTATAGGTGCATTTAATTTGGTGTACATGAACACTGTTTAACTTTGAAAGAAGATATATTTCTATTGAATTGTTTGAAATTTTTTCTCGTGATAAAGTAGCGAGTAAAATGATTTTAAATTTTGCAGAAGGATCAGCATAGGAAGCTTGGTTCAGAAGAAGTTCAATGTCTACTTTATTTACCACGCACCAGTGAGGACAGCGAAAGTAGTGACATTAGGGAGGCAATTGATAACATTGATATTCTTGTCTATATTTCCCTCCACCTAGTAACGTGTTTGGATTTTTTTGGTTTTAAAGTTTTGTAATGGGATTTTTGGGTAGAGTATTTAAATAAAATTTGAAATTTAATTGGATTTAAAATTTTCAATCTAAAGTGTTTTACATTATATTTAAATTTTAGTAGTTAATTTTTCGATTTTAAATTTTACAAGTTATGTTTAAATTTTGATGAAGTTTTTATTTTTATTATGCGGAGGGAAATGCACATGTTCTAATCTTAAAGGTTTATAACTAAAGTTAAGATAGAGTTTTAAGTATAATTAAGTGTATTAAGTGTTTGGATTTCAAAAAGTTTTTTTTAGTAAATCTATAAAATATTTATATCTTAGTGAGATTTAACTATTTTTATTATATTGTTCAAGTTGTTAATTATAACTGTAAAATATATCTTGTTTTATTCATTTGGTAAAATAAATTTGATATTGATTTTATTTTCTTCTCACAATTATTATCATGAACACTAAGAGGAATTCCCAGTATGTAGATTAAACAAAATCAATGCCTAAATTTTATAAATAATTATTCCAAGTAAGAATTTCTCTCTCATAATCATTTTGAAGGCTCTAATCCACCATTGCTTCCAATTGAATTCTTCCTCTATTTTATCCTTGCCAAAAGTTTAGGTTTCTCTTTCGATCTTCTTAAGTATGTTTTATAAATCATCATTGGCCTCTTACTTGACACATTATCAATTGATATTGTCCATACATACTTACATTACTTCATCTCCATTACTTTCCTTATCTCTATTTCCCTCCTAATGTTCGCAAAATCACCCATCATTTTCTTGTTAAAAATATTTGGTACAAAATTTTACTTCCCCATTCTTATTGGTTGAAGATATACCCTTTGAACATTTCCATTGGTCTTCACTTTTACATATCAAGTGAAATTTTCCTCACCATAGAATATTTTTTCTCTTAGGGTTTCCCAACATGAAGAAATCTTCAGACAAACCACTAAAACACCATCATTACGGATACACATGCTCCCTATTTTACAAGCTATTATGGAGGTTGGAACTATACACTCCAATATGACTCAACACTATTGTGATAAAATAATTATGCACATATATTTATTAGATAGATAGTTGGTGGATCACTCCTACTCATGTACCAAAAATAAATTCAAGGTTAAGACATGGGAAGCAACTTCTCCTACAAGGTTTAGAGTGATATTTTTTTAGTGATAGAAAATTGTGAAGAATTTATGAGAACTTTCTGGTTCAAATTGTTGAATTTTTGTAAGGCTTAGGCCAATGCTTGTGTCAAGGCATACATATAGGTGAAATCTATAACATGTTGTAATGTGTACGTACACTTTCTATAGGAGTTCATTTGAAAGTTAATAAACTTATTTTTAGTGTTGTTTGAAGTTGTGAATCATTGCTTGGTTTACTTCTCTTCTAACTCTATAGAGCTAACACGTGTCACTTTCCACATGTGAGTGCTAAAATAAGAAAGGTTCTTTGCTTGAACTCACATAGGACTGCTAGGTAGCATGCTAGTGGGTCTCTTCAAGGATGAAGGCTTGTGGTGTATTAGGAAACTGCATGGAACAGACACACGAGTTGCATTTATATTAGGCACGTGGCTTGAAAGGTAGGAGTTCCATGGATCTTAAAAGAAAAGGTCGCCTAAGAAGGAAATAGCCATTGCTAAAATGAAATTTCCTCAAAGAATGAGATTACAACGTTGTTTCTATCAATGCTTTGAGATTTGATTCTCGAAGCTTGCAGATTTATCTATAGATTTGGTGACTCAATAAGGAATATTTGCCTACAAAGGTAGGATCAATGATCTCTGGTTCTGGAGACCAGTGCCTTACCCATTGTGTTCTTCATTTTCTTGATTCATTTTAAATACTCGTGGATTGCTTCTTAATGATGAGTCAAGGGTGACCACAATGCCAACGCTTTTAATTTAATTTCTTGCCCAATGATCTTGCAACCATCCATTTTGATCCATGGCAGTCTGCAATCAATCCATATGCCTTCTTTGCCTTGTGGCCCTTATGTTTCCTATAGTTAAAAAACATTCAATCAGTATCCCTATCCATTCATGGATAACCATGCAAATCTAGCAACTATTATTGCATATTACAAACAAATGGTAGCATTGCCAAATGAGGAATTTAGAGCATTGGAGCTTGAGACTTATTTGAATGGGACACATGACACGAATGCAAGATTCTTCAAAGGTGCAAATTGTGGACTTCCTTAAGATATACACGAGGATGACAAGTGGAGGGTGCAAAGGTACCACTGAAGTTTTCCTAAGCACGGAAAGGGTATAATGTCAGCAAATCTAATTACCTCTAAGCGGATAATGCAACACTGTCTCAATTCTAGCATGATTGATATGGAACTTTCTACAAAAGATCACAATGAGTCATTACCCAAGAAGAAAACAAGAATTTTGTGCATTCATTATTAGAATCTATGATAGAAATTTTTAGAGACCTACCCAAATTAAGATTTTCTTTATTGAGAATACACAAGGGGAAGATAGTAATATCATAGTGCATGAAATTTTGGTTATTTTGGTGTCTGCGCCATGTTTAATTGTCCATTTTTATCATGTATGAAATAAGATAAAAATATATTTCGATAACCTACATAATTGGTTCGTCCCTCATACCCAACCAACATAGCTCGCCTTGTTGCTAGACATGTGTCTATAGCCCCAACAAGGATATCACTCTAATTTTTGTCAATTATAACTCTATTTCCAGTTAGGTGTTCATAGCCCTAATAAATTTTTTCAGATCACTTTTGTATAGATAATTTGAATTATATTTTTCTTTGAAGCTTTTTCTTCTCTTAGATTTTCATTTTCATTTTAAAACTTGCCAACAATGAAGTCAAGGTGTCGGGTTGGAAACCAAAGTGGTAGAAAGGGTAACTAACCTTAAGGATTTTCACTTAATAAAAAGAATGTTTCTGTTGTACTTCCTCTTGAAAACATCTTAGATTTTGATATTATTGTTGAATTTCATATAGGCCACATATAGCTTATAATATGACATTCTTCCATGTGAGAATTCTTGAAAAGAAAGCCAAAATATTGCTAATCTTAGACTAAACCTTGTGACATAAATAGGAACACTAAATACATTAATTCCTTCCTAACTTGAAAGGAAAACCCTATTTCGTATGATCCTCATTGTCATCAAAGAGATAATTGAATTAATGTGAGTATAAAAATATTATGCACACCAACTAACACCTCAAACATGGTTCTAGAGGCATGAAATTATTCTTGTAAATTATAGGAACATTTACGCATCTAAATATAGGTGTTTTGGATTATTCAAAAGGAGTCCAATATTTATTAACAAAATTTTACTTACAAAAAAAATATTAAAGATAATTTTTATTGTAAATTTTAACTTTAAAAAACTTTGATATCATAAATAAATTTTAATTTCAATTTAAATGTTAGAAGGTTAAAGATGAACAAATCGAAGTAATTTTTGAATAAATGATGCATCAGGTTACAACGCCCAAGCTCGGTGATTATGCTCACTTGTAGAATACATTCCTTTTCTATGACTATCATAAGTTGTGATTCTTGTACCACTTCCATCCACTACTACAAGACTAGCTAGTACTTGTGCACCCTAACTTTGTGCTTCTCAAAATCTTATGTGGATATTTCAAAATACTCTCAATTTTGTATAACAATTTACTTTTACATATCAAGTGACATTTTCCCCACCATAGAATACTCTTTCTCTTAGGGTTTTACAACATGAAGAAATCTTCACACAAACCACTAAGACACCATAATTTGGGAGCACATGCCCCCTATTTTACAAGCTATTATGGAGGTTGGAACTATACACTCCAATATGACTTAACACTATTGTGATCAAATAATTATGCACATGTATTTATTAGATAGATAGTTCATGGATCACTCCTACTTTTGTACCAAAAATGAATTGAAGGTTTAGACATGGGAAGCAACTTCTCCTAAAAGGTTTAGAGTGTGATATATTTTTTTTAATAGAAAATTGTGAAGAATGTATGAGAACTTTCTAGTGCAAATTGTTGAGTTGTTGTAAGGCTTAGGCCAATGCTTGTGTCAAGGCATACATATGGGTGAAATCTATAGCATGTTGTAATGTGTATGTACATTTTCTATAGTAGTTCATTTGAAAGTTGATAAACTTTTTTTTAGTGTTGTTTGAAGTTGTGAATCAGTGCTTGGTTTACTTCTCTTCAAACTCTATAGAGCTGACACATGTCACTTTCCACATGTGAGTGCTAAAATAAACAAGGTTCTTTGCTTGAACTCACACGGGACTACTAGGTAGCGTGCTAGCAAGCCTCTTCAATGATGAAGGCTTGTGGTGATTAGGAAATTTTCTGGAACTAACACACGACTTGCATTTATATTAGGCCTATGGCTTGAAAGTTATGAATTCCACAAATCTTAAAAGAAATGGTCACCTGAGAAGGAAATAGCCATTGCTAAAATGAAATTTCCTCAAAGAATGAGATTACAATGTTGTTTCTATAATTGCTTTGAGATTTGACTCTTGAAGCTTGTAGATTTGTCTATAGATTTGGTGACTCAATAAAGGACCTTTGCCTGCAAAGGTAGGATCCATGATCTCTAGTTTTGCAGACTAGTGCCTTACCCATTGGGTTCTTAATCTTCTTGAATCATTTTAAATACTCTTGGATCACTTCTCAATGATGAGTCTGTTGGAAGTGAAGTCCAACAGACTCCTTCCCTTTACCGCCAAAACTCTTGGCTCTTCAAGTTCTATTTATGAAGCTCTTTAAGAGCTTCTTGAATATCATTTTGTTGAGCGTATTTCGGAGTTGCTTGCAGCTGTGTATGAACAAACCGAATTGGTTGTCAATAAAAATGATTCCCCTTCTTTAAGTGTGGACGTAGGTAGTTTGCCGAACCACGATAAATTTGTGTGTCTTATTTGTCTTTGTTGTGAATTCATTATTCTATTTTTCTGCTCTTTTAATTTGTTTATAAATCCTAACAATTGGTATCAGAGCCATGTTGGCTTGAGAAAAGATGGAGGAAGAAGGAGAAGGTAAAATTTTTAACTTCTATGGCAGTTTTACGTTCCAGGTAAAACTATCCTTCAAGCATTGTGTACATTGGTGGGATGGCTGGAAGATTGAGGGGAACTCAGTTGAAGAGAAGAATCCGGCGAAAGAGAAGGATGTTGGGATTCTCATTTTCTCTCCCCTTGAGTCAACCTTGGCACTTATTGGCCAAACTTTTAATGGCCAGGAAGTTGTTGGTATTCGTGTGGTGAAGGTTGAATGTCATGATACCCCAGTTGGAGTTGAAGATAGTCCTTGTATAGACACTGGAATTTCTGAGCAGAAAGATGCTGGAAAAGAGGCTATTGTTGAAATGGATGAACTCAAGAGATTGCGGGAGGAAGAATGTATACCATCGAAGTCCCAAGTTGAATCTGTTGTTGACTCCTAGGATGAGGAGGGTGTAGATTATAGTGAGGCAGCAAGGCAAGGAAGCATGGTAGAAAATTGTGGCTTCGGAGGGCTCTGCAGATGGCATGACCTTGGTAAAAATAAAGAGGCACTCCCATGATGATGACAACCTTTGCACATATAATTTCATAGATGACTATGAACCTATGGACTTAGATGAAGAAGTGCAAAGATGATTTTCTGGTTTGAAGAGAAAGCAGCCATTGTCAGGAGTGGAGGACAATGGGCATCACTCCAAGCAGTTTCAGGCATCGCAGGGAGAGAAGGAAGATGTTTTCTCCCGACCAGAATCTATTAAGACTCACCAACCTGATTGGATGGATGTGGATGATAGTATCAATACGGATAATGAGCAGCCTCGCATGAAGGAGGTAAACAAATTATTGCAGATGGAGGAGAACACGCTGGATTCATGGAATAATATTCCAAAGAAGTTTTTTTATGCGAATAAGGAGGAGGCAATATTGACGACTACGGTAAAGGAAGAGGCGGAGTACCCTCACCTCAGTAAGGAGGAATTTTTTTTTCAAATATAAGATTTAATTTTGTTTTTAAGTGGTGAATCACATTAAACCTTGTGTTGTGTGTTTTTTTTATGTTGTTTTGTTTTGGATTCTCTAATCGTTTTAAGCTTTTGATATAATTTCTTGCTCGATGATCTTGAAACCATCCATATTTGATCCATGCCAGTCTACAATCAATCCATATGCCTGCTTTGCCTCGTGGCCCTTATGTTTCTTACAATTAAAAAAATTTCAATCAATATCCCTATCCATTCATGGATAACCACGCAAATCTAGCAACTAATACTACATATTACAAACAAATGGTAGCATTTCCAAATGAGGAATTTAGAGCATTGAAGCTTGAGATTTATTTGAATGGGACACATGGCACGAATGCAAGATTCCTCAAAGGGGCAAATTGTGGACTTCCTTAAGATATACACGAGGATGACAAGTGGAGGGTGCAGAGGTACCACTAAAGTTTTCCTAAGCATGGAAAGGGTATAATGTCAGTGGATTTAATTAGCTCTAAGCAGATAATGCAACATTGTCTCAATTATAGCATGATTGATATGGAATTTTCTACAAAAGATCACAATGAGTCATTACCCAAGAAGAAAACAAGAATTTCATCCATTCATTATTAAAATTTATGATAGAAATTTTTAGAGACCTACCCAAATAAAGATTTTCTTTATTGAGAATACACAAGGGGAAAATAGTAATATCATAGTGCATGAAAATTTGGTTATTTTGGTGTGTGTGTTGTGTTTAATTGTCCATTTTTTTTTTATCATGGATGAAATAAGATAAAAATATATATTTCGATGAGCTACATAATTGGTCTGTTCCTCATAGCCAACCAACATAGCTCACCTTGTTGCTAGACATGCGTTTATAGCCCCAACAAGGATATCACTTTGATTTTTGACAATTATAACTCTATTGCCAATTAGGTTTCCATAGCCCTAATAAAGTTTTTCAGATCACTTTTGCATAGATATTTTGAATTATATTTTGCTTTGAAGCTTTTTCTTCTCCTAGATTTTAATTTTCACTTTAAAACTTGCTAACAATGAAGTCAAGGTGTCAGGTTGGAAACCAAAGTGGTAGCAAGGGTAGCGTTAAGAATTTTCACTTAATAAAAAATGAATGTTTCTGTTGTACTTCCTCTTGAAAAAATATTAGATTTTGATACTATTGTTGAATTTCATATAGGCCACATATAGCTTATAATATGACATTCTTCCATGTGAGAATTCTTGAAAAGAAAGCCAAAATATTGCTAATCTCAAACTAAACCTTGTGACATAAATAGGAATGCTAAATACATTAATTTCGTCTTAACTTGAAAGGCAAACCCTATTTTTGTATGATTCTTATTGTCATCAAAGAGATAATTAAATTTGTGTGAGTATAAAAATATTATCCACACTAACTAACACCTCGAACATGGTTCTAGAGGCATGAAATTATTCTTGTAAATCATAGGAACATTTACGTATCTAATTATAGGTGTTTTGGATTATTGAAAAGGAGTCCAATATTTATTAACAATATTTTACTTATAAAAAAAATATTAAAGATAATTTTTATTCTAAATTTTAACTTTAAAAATTTTTATTCTAAATTTTAACTTTAAAAAATTTCATATAATAAATAAATTTTAATTTCAATTTAAATATTGGAAGGTTAAATATGAACAAATCGAAGTAATTTTTGAATAAATGATGCACCAGGTTAAACAACCTAAGCTCGATGATTATGCTCACTTGTAGAATACATTCCTTTTCTATGACTGTCATAAGTTGTTATTCTTGTACCACTTCCATCGACTACTACAAGACGGCCTGACTTAACGAGCACACTCAAAGCATTGACTGCTTTGAGTGGTCGGTGTGGGCCCACACAACCTTCCGTTCACGTTCTCATTTCCCTCAAGCTTTTATGGAACCCTCTGCACTGACCGTCACTGCTACGGTTAAGTTTGAATTCAATTTTGAATCTCTCCCGCCCAATTCAATAAATGCACATTTTGAATTTTAAGCTAAGCCGTGAATATTACATCTTTAGTACCTTCGCTCATGGCATGGTCATTCATCTGCAACATACAGGCCGCTGTAATGAGGTTCAGTGAAAAGTAGAAACTTGGGCTTGGAAGCTGTGGCGATGTGTGCAAAGGGCTTGCTGGTGAGTTTGGCAAGTCGGAAGAGTGTGTGATGGGTGCTCAACACTAACCTCGACTTAATGATGCTTGCAGATTATTCTGAGCCTGATTGTGTGGAGTGTTTTGGAACTTCTCTTGCGGTTACCATTGTCATTCCACAAGCGCCTATTGCATCATAGGGGCAATGTTGTGCCCTATTTGCCAGTTTCTGTAATAATATAAATCCAATGATGTAGTGCAGGAACTTGACGATCCTTCTATACGTCAGTTGATACATGACTTGATCCCTCTTTATACCTATTTCAATCTTGTTGCACTAATTATCTATAAACTCTAATTTTAAATTTAGAAATCACTTAGTAAACTTAATAGTCTCCTACTTGCTTTTCTAAATTAATATTTTTGATTACCAAGACAAATAATTACTACTCTTTAAAATTATAAGTCAATCAATAAACAACTTACACGTAGATTTTATCCTCAAAATCTCCAATGCGAAGGATTTTGTCTTGAATTTTGACTCTTCCCATTGCTTTTTCCTCTTGGGGGAATATTCCCATTAGGGATTTATTTTTATGTACATCCATGGATGGAAGAATATTCTTAAGGAATTGATAGCTAGGAGTTACTACAAAAATAGATTTCAGTATTACAAAAGAAGCTAGTCTCAAAGGATACTCTAAATAGATAAATTCTTACGAAGAGAATCTTAATATGTGTTATAATTCATTCAATAAATTACATCCCATACTTAAATTATTTAAAATTTAGATTATTGAATCTTGGAAAGAGCCATAAGATTGTGGTTTTAGTCTAGGCTAGATTAGAATTTACATTAAAAAAATTTGTTAATACTTCCTTTGATCAATTTAAGGTTCTTTATGGGGGCAATATTTAGATTCCCATTAAGTGGATAGACATCACTACATGATTAAGTATGGTTAATAAATGATTTATATTTCATTTAATAGAGTAATGAATGGTGCTTTGTCTTCACTTAGGACTCTTGCCAAGGTTTCTTTCCTATTAGGGACATGTATCAATTAAATATTCACTCTAAGACATCCATGGTCAATAATTTTCTTGGGGAATTGATGGTTAGGAGTTATTAGGAATTGAAAATAAAAATAGCCTTCAATGTTACAAAGGAAGCTAATCTCAAAGGGTAGTCTTGACAACTAAAGTCTGATTATGTGACTCTTAAAGACTTATTATAATTAATTCAAGCAACAACCTACCTTAATTAATTTTTTTAGACTTAGATAATTAAACTCTTGCAAATAGCTATATGATATTAGTTTCAATCTAGGCTATTAGAATATATTTGAAAGTTTTTTTAAATACTTCATATAATGATTTATATATGAGGTTTACAATGTTACATAATTAAATCTTAATAATCTTTGACATATGTAGGACTACACTTTATTGGTACATATGTCAAATATTATTAAGATTATTAAGATTTAATTAAGTGCAGAGCATCAAGAAGTAATTTGGCAGTATTAAGTCAATTCTTGCTCTTTCATATGGAATAAGTCTAGCTAATTTTTCCTTATCAAATTTAATGGAACAGTCATGTGATCCTATTCATTTTTTAAGCCCATTATATGCTACTTAAAATGCACATCCACAACTACTTGAAAAATAACCTAGACATCCTAATCAAGCAATATTATGTTATTCTTGTTCCTCCTAAATAACCTATAAAGCTAGCTAGAAACATGTTGTGCCTTGCATACACACCTCATTTTTTCGATAAGAAATGATAAATCCCTTCTTTACTATTCCCACCCACTTGGGAGCCAAACCCGTTGAGTATTTCTTTTCAATTAATAATCAAATTTATCCTAGCTTTAAGTGCTCTAATTTTCCTTGTTTCATGATGAGTTGATTAGATTGTAAGATCTAAATAGATCAACTAATTAGATTTTTTCAATATGAGGTATTATTTTTGTGGTATCAAGATATGATTTAGGTTCTTAGATCCGCTTCTTGTTTATATTTCATTTTCTAGCTATATTTTAGATTACTATATTTATAATTTTTGAGCTACTTAAAATACTTGATTTGAGTTTTCAAGGAGACTTTTTATGTTATGTTTTTGTTGCTAATACATTAGAAAAGTATCTAAGTGTTCACCATGAGATTAACCCATTAAAACTCTCATGAAACCATTCAAAAGCCTTGGAAATAATATTGAATTTATTTTGAACTATCTACAACCATTACAAATTCCCCTTGAAGCATTGAAGTTGATACTTGAGCATTCAAGTTCACATGTAATCTTACATCAACCAAAAATATGTTTTCATCTTCTTTTTTTTCTTCCTTATTTTGGTTGTAGGATTTTGTGATCTATTTTTATTGGTTCATGACTAAGTAACAACTTTATCTTGAAGAAGGGACACATGGGTGATAATAGTTCAAATTTGGTAAAGTTTCGATCAAAATTAAGCAAGTTATATGCAAATGTGCAACTTTAGCTAATAATTGGATTTGTGGGTCCTTCTTGATGTCCTAGACTTCATTGATTCCCCACTAGGTCCTTATGGACTTAAAACCTTCGTTGAAGCCTTTATTCATCCCTAACCTTTAGAATTTTAACTGATGCCAAACATATCCCAGTACCCCTCAAATTCCCATAGTATCCCCATGATCCCATTCCTATACATAATCAACAAAAGGGGAAAATTCCTATGCAAATTTAACACATCTTAAAGCCCTATTAGGTTCCCATAATTTCCCAATAGACCTTATTTTCTTGCATGGCCAAATCAGTGCAATATTTATTGCTGATGATAAAGCCTTTGGAACCATGTCAGGTTTTTGTAGCATCCAAAAGCTCTTGATTCCTTTGTAGAAAATAACAAAAAAGTTTTTAAATATGTTATAATGGCCTATACAGTGGATCCTAAGAGCCAATAAGTGATTAACACATCATTTAATATGTTAGAATATGGGGTAATCACACAAACTCTACCATGTTATGCTCATAAGATATATTTTGACTCATTTGGATTCATCTTTTATAGTCTTGAAGCTCTCCATAGATTGATCTCATTGTGAAGGTTGATGAAGTTGATTGGTTCAAATATATGTATGTTAGCAAATCATGAATTCTAGGGCCTGTATGACAACATGCATGAAAATTGAATTCTATTGTATATTTTAACATCTTATACTCTTATTGTAGTAATCTTATTTGCATGTTAAAGAAGGAATATTATTGTATTATGTTTTGGTTTTTTATATTGATGCTTGTTTCAATAGTTTGTCAAAATCTTGAGGACTAACTTGCACTTAAAACTCTTTATTATCTTTCAAATTAATATTTTGTGCCAAGAATTTAAAATTAAAGGATGGCAAGAAGGTAGCTTAGAATGAAGGTTTAAATTAGTATAATTGTATATAAGACCTATTTTGAATGCACCATTAGATTCCTTTTAGTAGATTACTAATTACCTTATGTTTTCTAAATATTCAAGGGGTTGTAATTGATAGTTTGGTATGTGTTGAAAATCCTCACCCAAATACCATGAAAGAGATACAGTTGTCAAGTAGGAGGCATGAACTTTATATAGGTATAAAGAAGGATCAAGTCATGAACCAAGTCTAACACACTCATGATTTGTTTATGGATTGTTTATTATATTTAATATAATTCTAGTAGCACATGTGGCTATTTGATAGGGGAATTGGATAAGTTTTAGGATTTTTTTGAAGCAATGATGGATGCAAGAAATAGATGGAGATAACATTGGGGGAATTAGTATAGAGGAATCAAGACATTTCATTTAGGCCAAACTAAAAAAAAAAAATTAGCTTAGATATATCAATTTGAACACAAAAATATAAAATTCCTAATAAAATAAAACAATTGTTATATTTTATCATAAATAATTAACACCAATTAAATATGATATTATAAGCTCATAAAATAATTAAAATTGAAATTTATATAGAATGTTTTTATCATATATACAAAATACATATACACATACATATATAATAAAATACCTTATTTTTATATATCATATAAACAAAATTATATTATATATACATAGATACATATACATATACATATATAATAAAATACCTTATTTTTATATAAATTATTATATAAAATAAAATACTTAATTGAGAAAAAAACAAAACTAAACTAAAACATTGAAAAAAACCTATGAAAATTCAACCCATCTCTCTGTGCAACTCCCAATGAAAAAACAACCTCATTTTTGACGGAAAATGAAAAGGGTAGACGAAATAACCATTTCCATATTTCATAAAACATAATAGTTAAAATTCCCTTCTAACACTATTTCTTTCAATGGGAGCTAAATGTTCGTTGGATTCACTTGAGTCCTCAGAGTCAAGTCTTCTATCATTTAAAAATCATTAAATATTAGTGTTGTCATTTTATGACACCCTTGGTCCATCAGTGAGAATCGATCAGAGATATGTTCCATGGACCAGTGCTGCCCAGTTGATCAAGGAGAAAAGCAATGAAATCATGGTTGGAAGTGTTGCCTTGTCGGAAGTTCCTTGGCCCTCTCTTTCTCTTCTCTGGAACTCTAGAACCCCAAGGTCTGAGTTTCTTTGCCTTAGCCTTTTTCTCTTCTAACCCAGAACTCCGAAACCCCCAAGTTCTGAAGTTCCTTGTCCAACTACAAAGACCCCGGTCCTTGAAGTTCCCCAACTACGGAGACCCCGGTCTCCGAAGTTCCCCAAGTTCCTATGTCTTCTACCCTGGAACGCCATAACCCCCAGGTTCCAAAGTTCCTTAGTCTTCTCCCTCGGAACTCCGCAACCCCCAGGTTTCGAAGTTCCTTAGTCTTCTACCCTAGAACTTCGAAACCCCCAAGTTCCAAAGTTCCTTAGTCTTCTACTCCAGAACTCCAGAACCCCCAGGTTTTGAAGTTCCTTAGTCTTCAATCCTAGAACTCCAAAACCCCAGGTTTCGAAGTTCCTTAGTCTTCAACCCCGGAACTCCGGAACCCCCAGGTTTCGAAGTTCCTTAGTCTTCTACCTCGGAACTCCGGAACCCCCAGGTTCTAAAGTTCCTTAGTCTTCAACCTCGGAACTCCGGAACCCCTAGGTTCCAAAGTTCGTTGTCCAACTATGAAGACCTTGGTCCCCGAAGTTCCCCAACTATGGAGACCCCAGTCCCTAAAGTTCCCCAACTCCGGAACCCCCAGGTTTCGAAGTTCCTTCCCCAACTACGGAGACCCCAGTCCCCAAAGTTCCCCAACTCCGAAACCCCTAGGTTCCGAAGTTCCTTGTCCAACTAAGGAGACCCCGACCTTCGAAGTTCCCCAACTATGGAGACCCCGATCTTCGAGGTTTTCCAACTACTTCCGACTTGCAACACTTTCGGATGGCATGATCGACACTCAAATCTTTGAATGCTCCAACAGCTTTGGTGAGTTATGCACTTTTTTGTGGAGCCACAGGGGTGCATTTAATGTTTCTGGCAGGATTTCCATCAAGGGAGGTAAGGGGCCATGCTTGACTTTGGAAGGTTAGTCTATCCACCTTCTCAGGATTGCCCTTTGTGGGTATGGCTAGGTTGCTTGCATGTGCAAGTCAAGTGCATGCACTTCCCTGCACCTCCAGACTGACATGCAGGGGTCATGATCACCATTGTAACCCATTTTTCTACGTAAGGCTGTTAAGCCTCATTGTAAGGGGTTCTCTCCTTGTTGCCTTGAGCTTTCTTATGCTCTTCTCTTCTCTTGAAGACTTGTAAATTTTTGCATTTCTACAACTGTAAGATTGGCTTTTGGCTTTATGATTAATTGAAAATCACCATTCTTGCCTCTTTTCAACTTATGTATGCTGTGTATGATTTCTTACCTTCATCATAGGTGCATGTTGTGGCTCTTTCTCTTCATATATGTTGTGTTAACTGGTTTTTTGAGTGTGACTTATGGGAATCCTTCTCCCCTCTTGACATTCAGTGCATTGTAACCTTCATCTATGCATTGGGGTTACTCATACAATTGAAAGTTTTGCATCTCCAGGGTGTTTCAGTGAATTACTTGTGTCGTTTCGATAGGGAGAGGAACTATCTCTTCTTGGTGCATCACCTCCCTTTGTTTCAAGCAATTTCTCTCTTCTCTTTTCCTCTGCAAGTTGTTAGGGTAGGCTTAGGAATTAGCTTCGAAGTGTTGAGTTGGTTCAACACCTGCACCTAGATAGAGAAGGAAGTCAACCTTCTCCAGAGATTCAACCCCTTGCGCAAGGTCCCACACCTCGGGGTTGTTTCCATGTTTCACAAGGTTGTTGAGTTGATAGCTCAGCAAGGGTGCAAGATTTTGTGATAATATTTTTTGGCACGCTCGGTGGGACTTATTCAATTCACATGCTAAGGATTTAGTGCTATCCTTAGTGTTTTGGTCTTTAGAGGCAGTCATCTCTCAAGCACTTGGCAACTCTGCTCAAGGACTAGTTCGTGCTCACACAAGGTTCATAACTCTGGGACCTCGGAACCCCTAGGTCCCAAAGTCATCGTAACCCTGCTTACTCCGGAACCTCAGAACCCCGAGGTTTCAAGCTCTTGAACTTCCTCACCCAGATATTCGAGCTCCCGAGGTGCCAAAGTAGTCATACTCTGCAACTCCGAACCTCCGAGCTCCTGAGGGCGGTTGTAGGATTCATGCCTAGAATTCATACAAGGGCATCTTTTAGGGGCAGTTTCTAATTCATAGAGCTTCCATCTAAAAGCTCTAGAAGGAGGAGAGGTAGACCTTCATTATCACCAGTCAGGGGTGATGAGGTTGTAAACACTCCATCTCCCAGGTCTCGTTCTACTCCTCCATTTACAAGACCTTTTCTATCAAGGGATCCCACCACTCATATCAATAGACCATTGTTTCACATGGCGAGAAATCAAGTCTTTGTTACCTTCAATGGGGGAAGTTCCCTTGTTTTGACTCAATGGACTGACATACCAGTGGCTGTGTTGAAGAGTATACCATACTTCATTGGTGAAACAACTACTACACCCATTGAGCACATTCAAGACATTACAAACATCTGCTCCATCCATAACATCACTTAGGATGATGTTGCTATCAGACTCTTGGCCACATCCTTGAAAGGCAAAGCCTTGCAGTGGTATAGAGGGTTGCCATCTAGCTCCATCCACAACTGGGATGAATTGGGGGAGAAATTGTGCAACCATTTTGAAGACAAAAGTGATCACCTATCACTTATGGAGCAATTAACTACGATCAAGAGGGAACCCCATGAGTTCATGGGAGACTTCAACTTCAGATTCCATAAAACATGGAATAGGATTCCTACTCTAGTGAAGCCATCCCCAAATCATGCCTTCTTGTATTATCTTAGAGCTCTCAATAGCGATATAGCTATCATGGTACAATCAATGGGTGGAGCCTCTCTACCGGGTGCATATGACATAGCCATAAGAGCAGAAAATTGTTTGATCCAAGCTGGGAAGATAGCTCCAAGGCCTCCAATGCCTCTCTTCCTAGAAGCTCCTACTCAACAACCAACCTTGGCTCCTATTCCCATGGCACCTACAAGTCAACCATCCATGCCATCTATGTCCTCTAATGAGCTCCATGAGGTCAAGGCTCTATTACAAAACTTTGGCAATGAATTGGTGGCACTAAAAAGACAACAAACTCAGTATAACAGAGCTTACCAAGCACAAGGTCAGAATTATCAGCAAAATAGGCCACCCTTTCAAGGGCAAAACCAATTGAGCAATGCCAGGCCTTCGAATAGTGTGAACCCCACAAACGCAAGCAACTCAAAGGCGATAGTTCCAATGCAAAATAACCTTGCCTAAGAGAAAGATTGGTGTCAACCATGTAATCAGCCACACAACTAAGGTGTATGCCAAAATGGAGGGTTTGCCCAAACCTTAGTGGTGCAAGATGAGCTGACCACTTCTGGCTCGTAATATGACCCAAATCAGCCTAGTGTTGGTCCCCAGGCTCACTTACAAGGGGATTCTACCTTTGTCAATTGGCAGGAGGAAAAATTCTGTGGTTTGAACCAAACAAATGGTGAGTCCATGCTACAGTATGCAAGGTCAAAGAAGAGAGCCATGGAGGCTACCTCACCTTCAACATCAGTCCAAGCTCCAACACCCAATATAGCTATCCATGATACAAGCCAAAGTACCATGCAAGGGAACAAGAGGCAAGAAGAGGTCCAAGTCGTCCAAAGAGCAAAAGTAGACCTTGTAGCCTCAAAGGGGCCTCTAAAGTTAGTTGGTGTTCCTTTCAACATAGTAGATCAGATGACGAAGGCCAACCTCAATGTCACTATGTGGGAGGCCCTTTCAATCCCATCTCAAAGGCATTTGCTTAAGGAGGCACTGAAGGAAGTCAATCAGTCAGGTGGTGAGGCAGCAGTTAGCGAAAAGGCAACCTCTACTAGCTTGGTGCAACCCAAGGAGGAAGAAGATTCAAGCAAGATCAGAAAGCCTCCCCCTTTCTATCTCTCCTCAATGGTGGAGGAGCACCCTTCTAAGGTCTTCCTCCTTTTCAATTTTGTTGGTGTTTTGCTTCTTTAAAAAGCCATTGTAAATGTAATAAGAGCCATGAGCTCATTGGTCTTATTTAGGTCCTAGTTTAGGTCCTAGGTTCTCAAGTCTTGGTTGAGGTTTCTTGTGGAGTAGAGGGTATGTGTGCCATTGAGGAGTTTGGGGTCCTTTTATCATGGTGGTGTCCATAGGATAGCCCAATGTAGGCCTAGGAGTCAAGAAAAGCAACATTGCAAAAGTTGCTCAAAAGTTGCAAAAAGTTGCATGACAACTTTTCCACCTAATACGTTAAAAACCTTAGTTTAGCATAGAGAACCCTAATTTTGGCACACATACCGAGGAAAGGATACTATATATTGTTGCAAACCCTAAAATGATGTGTTGGATGTCAGTTTGTATGGCCCAAGAAAAGAGACCTTGACTGTGACTCTAATTTTGTTGCCAGTCGACACAAATGGAGCATCAGAGATTGATAATGGATTGTTTTGCAGACTAAACTGTGTTGAGAGATTTGTGTTGTGTTTACTGTTCCATTTTGAGCATTTAGTTTTAGTGTGTTGTGCAGGTTTTGAGTCCTTTGGAAATATTTTGTAGAACACTCTTTCACTGTCCAGTTTTGGACTGTTTTGTGTAAATGGGCTGACAACTCCTATCCCCATTGTGGAATCACCATGAAACCATGGGGAATAGGAGTGCAAACCCTGTACATTACCTCAAATCAATAAGGGCCCTTGAAGATGTAGGGAAGCCATTCAAAGACCCACTCCTAGGTGAGACTGGATAGTGCCTGGCTAGGAAGGGTTAAGGTTGCAGA
The DNA here is from genome assembly GCF_030272615.1 of Cryptomeria japonica. NCBI lineage: Eukaryota > Viridiplantae > Streptophyta > Pinopsida > Cupressales > Cupressaceae > Cryptomeria > Cryptomeria japonica. Next base: position 705,514,101 of record NC_081409.1, on the reverse strand, counting down.
GGTCCATTAGAGCAAGGAAGGTTAGAGGAGGATGCACCCTTTGGAGGAGTTGTAGAGGGGTGTGTGGAGCACCATTGGTGAGAATGAGGAGCTTCCACCAATCTAGATAAGGTGATAAAAAAATCAAACCATCACTGTGACCCTGGCAGGCCTAAAAACCCTCTTCAAAACCCTCAAAAACCCCAAAATTCACCTAGGGCAGTGTACGGACACTTGGAGGCCCAAAACCTAGAAAATATTTGAGCTTTTTCCAATTGAACAGAAGTCCTTTTGGGGAGTTTCACAAGTTGGGTCATCGTTTGTAAGAGGGAACCCTAAAAGTCCGTAATGGAGGCCTAATTGGGGCTCATTCCTTGTAGCCCTATTTTGTAGGAAAGAAGCAAAATAGTGAGATCGGTAACAAATAGGAAGGTCTAAACCTCTTGGGGGCACATGAATGGATGGAAAACCATGTCTAAGACCTATCCTATCCTTGCTAGGACCTAAGAAGGTGTAGGAAAAGCCAAACCCTTATTAGCCTAAGTAAGGGTTCTTTGGAATCTCATGAGTAGGTGAGACCTTAGGAGGAGTTCTACAATTTGTTGGTGGGTGGATTGGGCAAGGTTAGGGGATTCCACAAGCAAGGGAAGTCCTAGAGACCCTAGGGCGTGGTTAGAACACCTTGTGATCCAAGGAGAGGATCAAAGAGCATAGACTAGGCTAGTCTATCCCATACCCATTGCCATCAGATTGGTATTAGAGCAGGTTAAAGATTTGGTGGACTGTGCATGTCTCTATGTTCTGGTGAATTAGTAGGGGATAACATAATGGTCACTAATGCAAAGCTAGCTAGGGAGGTAGAAGAGAAAAAGGAGAAAAATAGACTCCTTGAAGATGCTATGAGTGAGATAAGGAACAAGTTGCAAGAGGTGGTTGATTAGAGGGCACATGGACTCTGGGGTTCAGACACCGATGACAGAGGAAAGAAAAATATTGATCTTGATGACATCATACTTGAACTAGACCCCTTAATCAATGAAGAACCTTTTGTAAAGGCCATTAAGGCTTTGAATCCAAAATCTTTTGAAGGATTGCCACTTTTTAGTGGAAGGATGGATATTGACACCGTCATGGAATGGTTTGAGGGTATGGAGAACCATTTTGAGTGTGGTGTGATAGAAGCCCAAAAGGTTAAGGTTTCCAAATCTAGACTAAGGGGAGCAACCTTGAGATGGTGGAAGTACTTGCAAGAGGAGAGGATTAGCATGGGGAAGTTACCTATTGCAAATTGGAAGGCCATGGTGAGTAAGATCAAAGAGAACTACTTGCCAGAGGATTATGAAGTCCAACTTCATAAGAAGAGACATGGATTAAAGCAGAAGGATCTTGATGTGGCCTCCTACATAGAGGAGTTTCAAAAGCTTTGTCTTAGATCCAAAGTCTAAGAAGAAGAATCCATCAAGGTGGCTAGGTATCTAAGTGGCCTAAAGTGGAACATCCAAGAGGAGATAAGCCTATGGACTCCTACCACTGTCCAAAAGTGTTATCAGCTTGCTGCTAAGATAGAAGAGAGGAACAAAAGGAAGGGAGACTCCAACAATAGGGGTAGAGGTAGAGGTAGAGATCAAATGAATCACCGAGGTGGTTACCAAAGCAAGGCAAGTGAACAAAGGAATCAAGGAGAGTCCAAGTTGATTGAGCATAACAGTGAGAACACTCTTAGAGGAGGTCATTCTCAAGGTAGAGGTGCACAAGGGGTTCCAAATAGGGGCAGAGGTACTAGCAGGAGTAGTTCCTACTTTGCAACCATGAAATGCTACAATTGTGGTCAATTGGGACACTTGGCCTATAGATGCCCTAACAAGCCTACATCATCAAATAGTGGAAAAAGGGTTTCTTATGCCAATGAAGACACATCAAGTAGAAAGACACCTGAGGTGGACCATATTGAATCAGAGATTAGAGAAAATCTGATGTTCAATAGAGTCTTGATAAGACAGCCGGTTAAGGATGAACCTAAGCATAGGAGAGCATTGTTTAGGGTGAGATGCAAGATCCTTGGTAAAGTTTGCAAGGTGATAGTTGATTCAGGGTCAACTGATAACATCATATCAGATGAGGCAGCCAAGAAGTTGAAACTCACAAGGATACCCCACACTAGCCCTTACAAGGTGACATGGTTGAATCAAGAGCAGAGTGTGCTTGTCAATGAACAGACTTGGGTAGAGTTCTCTATTAGAGGATACAAGGATAAGATCCTTTGTGATGTGTTACCCATGTATGCCTATCATCTACTGCTAGGTAGACCCTGGCAATTTGATAGGAAGGTGATCTATGATGGAGAGGAGAACTCCATTTCCTTCAAGAAGGACAACAAAACCTTTAAGATTCAGTCTTTGACAGAGAATGATGAGGGAACCTCAAGAACACCTAGTGTCTTACTGAATACTAGTAAAGAGTTCTTACACTTGCTACATGAGGAGGAGATAGTGAGATGTGCCATCTTTGTGAAGGCAAAGGAGGAGGAAGATTAAGTTGCAGACAAAGGTACCCAAGGAGGTGAAGCAAATGTTGCAAGTGTATAAGGACATAGTGAGTGATGGAGCACCTGCAACACTTCCACCAAGAAGGTCTATAAGCCATCAAATAGACTTTGTTCCCGGTGCATCCCTACCCAATAAAGCTGCATATAAGCTCACACCTGATCAAAACAAGGAGGTGGCAAGGAAAGTGCAAGAGTTGTTGGATCAAGGACTGATCAAGAAGAGCATCAGCCCATGTGCAGTCCCGGTAGTGCTAGCATCAAAGAAGGGAGGCAAGTGGAGACTTTGCACTGATTCAAGGGCAATCAATAGGATCACCATAAGGTACAAATTTTCTATTCCTAGAATAGAGGATTTGATGGACTGTTTAGGAGGTGCCATGTATTTTACTAAGTTGGACCTTAAAAGTGGTTATCATTAGATTAGGATCAAGGAGGGTGATGAGTGGAAGACCGATTTTAAGACCACAAAAGGGTTGTATGAATGGCTTGTGATTCCATTTGGACTCACCAATGCCCCAAGCACCTTCATGAGGTTGATGAATGAGGTGTTAAAGGACTTCATAAGTAGGTTTGTGGTGGTGTACTTAGATGACATACTCATCTATAGAAGAACCAAAGAGGAGCACCTAGAATATTTGAGGTTAGTCCTAGAAAGGTTGCATGAAGAGAAGTTGGCAATCAACTTAGAGAAGTGTGACTTTCTGAAGCAAGAGTTGGTCTACTTGGGATTTGTGGTGTCTAAGGGAACCTTGAAGATGGATCCAAGCAAAGTGGAGGCAATCTTGAATTGGCCTGCCCCGAAAACAGGGACTGAAGTTAGGAGTTTCCATGGTTTAGCCCAATTCTATAGAAAGTTTGTGAGGAAATTCAGTGGCATATGTGTACCAATAATTGACACCATAAAAGAAAGCTTAAAAACAAAATTCAAATGGACTGAACAAGCTGATGAAGCATTCCAATTATTGAAGAAAGAAGTAGCCACAAAACCCATCCTACTCTTACCTACTTTTGACAAGCTATTCACATTGGAATGTGATGCAAGTGGCATTGCAATAGGGGGTGTATTGAGTCAAGAGGGAAGGCCTATGGAATTTTTCAGTGAGAAGCTTAATGAAGCAAAGAAGAGTTACTTAGCCTATGACCTAGAGTTGTATGCACTAGTTCAGTCTCTCAAGAAGTGGAGGCATTACCTACTCCCAAAGGAATTTGTGGTGTTCACAAATAACCAAGCTTTGAGTTACATTAACACTCAAGAAGATTAGCAATAGACATTTGAAGTGGATGGAATACCTCCAATCCTTTACCTTTACCATCAAGCATAAAAAGGGGCAACTCAACAAGGTGGCAGATGCTTTGAGCAGGAAGTTGTTGACTATCCAAGAGTTACAATTGCAGAGCATAGGAATAGAAGGTTTCAAGGACCTCTATGAAGTAGATGAAGACTTCTCATCAGCCTACAAGGTCTGCAAGGAGTTTGAGAATCATTTTCATGGTGAGTATGCAGAATACACTCTTCAAAGTGGTCTCTTGTTCAAAGGTAATCAGTTATGTGTGCCTAGAGGATCCATGAGAGAAAATCTCATACAGGAGAAACACAATGGTATTATAAGTGGACACTTTGGAATCAATAAAACCTTGGATCTAGTACAAAGGTACTACTATTGGCCTAGGTTGCCAAGGGATGTAAGAAGGTATGTGGAGCAGTTTGGTGTGTGCCAAAGAGCCAAAGGAGGATCAAGCAATGTAGGTCTCTATCAGCCATTATCGGTCCCAAATAGGCCTTGGGAGTGTGTGAGCATGGACTTTGTGGTAGGACTCCTGAAGACAAAGACAGGTATCGATAGCATCTATGTGGTAGTAGATAGGTTTTCTAAGATGAGCCATTTCATTCCATGTAAAATTACTCATGATGCTAGCTATGTTGCACATCTCTTCTTTAAGGAGATTGCAAGGATTCATGGACTCCCACTAAGTATTGTTTTAGATAGGGACAACAAGTTCATGGGCCATTTTTGGAAAACCTTATGGAAAAGACTAGGGACCAATTTATCATTTAGCTCAACTTACCATCCACAAACTGATGGTCAAACTGAAGTCATTAATAGGGTGTTAGGCAACTTGTTGAGGTGTCTAACTAAGTATGGGAAGACATGGGATCTAGTCATTCCACAAGCGGAGTATGCCTACAATGATAGTGTAAATAGGACCACTGGAAGGAGTCCTTTTGAGGTTATCTATGGCAAACATCCAAGAGGAGTGTGTGAACTAAGAGAACTTGGTTCCATGGAGATGAAGAGTGGGCAAGTAGAGGACTTCACTCAAACCATCAAGGAAGTCCAAGAACAGGTCAAGAGAGCCATCCTAGAGTCTACTAAAAAATTGAAAGCTAAAGTGGATGAGAAAAGGAGAGAGGTTCAATTCAAAGTGGGTGACTATGTGATGGTCCATCTAAGAAAAGCTAGAATGCAAAGCAGCAAGCCTACTAAACTACAAATGAAGAGGGTAGGACCTTGTAGAATTCTGTCAAAATATGGTGAGAACGCCTACAAGGTTGATCTTCCTTCAGATTTGGCTATATCACCAGTCTTCAATGTTGCTGATTTGATATTATATAAGGGTGAAATGGCAGGGCAAACTGAGAATCAAGCCAAGGTACTGCAGAACTTGGATGTGAATGCCTTACCTCAAATGAAGAAGCCCATAGCAGAGGATATCTTGGAGTCAAGAATGAAAAAGTCTACTAGACACCAGGTCTATATGGAACACTTGGTGAAGTGGGCAGGTCAACCTGAGTCTAAAGCCACTTGGGCTGAAGAGGGCAGGTTCAAGAAACTTGGTATTGACCTAGCTCTCATCTCTCCCCTAGTTCCTTAATCTTGTGCAGAGGGGGAGTATGGTGCAGGAGCACCCTTCTAAGGTCTTCCTCCTTTTCGATTTTGTTGGTGTTTTTCTTCTTTAAGAAGCCACTGTAAATGTAATAAGAGCCATGAGCTCATTGGTCTTATTTAGGTCCTAGTTTAGGTCCTAGGTTCTCAAGTCTTGGTTGAGGTTTCTTGTGGAGTGGAGGGTATGTGTGCCATTGAGGAGTTTGGGGTCCTTTTAGCATTGTGGTGTCCATAGGATATCCCAATTTAGGCCTAGGAGTCAAGAAAAACAACATTGCAAAAGTTGCTCAAAAGTTGCAAAAAGTTGCATGACAACTTTTCAAAGTTGTCAAGCAACTTTTCCACCTAATAGGTCAAAAACCTTAGTTTAGCATGGAGAACCCTAATTTTGGCACACATACCGAGGAAAGGATACTATATATTGTTGTAAACCCTAAAATGATGGGTTGGATGTCAGTTTGTACGGCCCAAGAAAAGAGACCTTGACTGTGACTACAATTTTGTTGCCAGTCGGCACAAATGGAGCATCAGAGGGTGATAATGGATTGTTTTGTAGACTAAACTATGTTGAGAGATTTGTGTTGTGTTTACTCTTCCATTTTGAGCATTTAGTTTTAGTGTGTTGTGCAGGTTTTGAGTCCTTTGTAAATATTTTGTAAAACACTCTTTCACTGTCCAGTTTTGGACTGTTTTGTGTTAATGGGCTAACAACTCCTATCCCCATTGTGGAATAATCATGAAACAATGGAGAATAGGAGTGTAAACACTATACATTACCTCAGAGAAAGAAAGGCCCTTGAAGATGTAGGGAAGCCATCCAAAGACCCACTCCTAGGCAAGGAAGGTTAGAGGAGGATGCACCCTTTGGAGGAGTTGTAGAGGGGTGTGTGGAGAACCATTGGTGAGAAGGAGGATCTTCCACCAATTCAGATAAGGTGGTAAAAACATCAAACCATCACTGTGACCCTGGCAGGCCTAAAAACCCTCTTCAAAACCCTCAAAAACCCCAAAATTCATCTAGGGCAGTGTACGGACACTTGGAGGCCCAAAACCTAGAAAATATTTAAGCTTTTGCCAATTGAACAGTAGTCCTTTTATGGAGTTTCACAATTTGGGTCATCATTTGTAAGAGGGAGACCTAAAAGTCTAGAATGGAGGCCTAATTAGGGCTCATTCCTTGTAGCCCTATTTTGTAGGAAAGAAGCAAAATAGTGAGAGCGGTAACAAATAGGAAGATCTAAACCTCTTGGGGGCACATGAATGAATGGAAAACCATGTCTAAGACTTGTCCTATCCTTGCTAGGACCTAAGAAGGTGTAGGAGAAGCCAAAACCTTATTAGCCTAAGTAAGGGTTCTTTGGAATCTCATGCGTAGGTGAGACCTTAGGAGGAGTTCTATAAGTTGTTGGTGGGTGGATTGGGCAAGGTCAGGGGATTCTACAAGAAAGGGAAGTCTTAGAGACCCTAGGGTGTGGTTAGAACACCTAGTGATCCAAGGAGAGGATCAAAGAGAATAGACTAGGCTAGTCTATCCCATACCCATTCCCATCACTTAATCATGGGAGACAACTTGGTTCACAATTGTATGATAGATTCAGGAGCTAGTAGCTCACTTATGCCTAAGAAGGTAGCTGATCTTCTTGGCATAGAATACAAACCCATGACCAAAGGGGTGGTCCAATTAGGTGGCACTTCTATAAAGATAGTAGGGGTGGTAAAAAATTTGAAGTTAACCTTGTAGGCATGCCCTGGTTGCACTGTCTTGCAAGACATATCAATCATCGACCTCCCTACCTTCTTTGCCATCTGCCTGTCTAGAGACTTCACTACCAAGATAGGTGGGTACTTGTCTTCTAATTGGTCCCACATGTTATTTCGAACAAGGTATGGTACCAAGGTCACCATAAGGTTAGAGCGCATTGCCCAAAACCACATTGAGCCCTACACCCCTAGCCCTATAAACATGAATTGTACATTGCATGAAGAAGGGGAGGAGTGTGCTATCCATGAGCCTACTACTCTCTTGCAGGAGGTCCCTGATTGCCTGTTGGACAAATGGGCCAATGCTTTTTAGTTCGTTCCATTAGCTAAGACTGAAGAGACTAGGCTTGGGACCTATTGTATCCATGAAGAGGATACTCCTATCCCTAACCTCATCAAGATGAAAGGAGATTCAGAGGGGTTATGGAGCATGTTTTTTGATGGTTCAAGAAACAAGAATGGTGCAGACACCGGGGTAATGCTTGTTTCTCCTGAGCAGGAGAAATATTTCTTCTCTTTTAGGCTTCAATTTGGTTGCACTAACAATGTCACTGAGTATGAAGCCTTGATCCAAGATCTCTAACTTGCGCAAAGTAGAAAGATCAGATCTCTGCAAGTATTTGGAGATAGTGAGTTGGTTGTTAATCACATCTAAGCCTAAAGCGTAGCAAATAACAACCTACTCAAATCATACAAACACAAGGATTGGGATTTGATTGAAGGATTTGAGGCCTTCAATATCAAGAGCATTCTTAGGAGTCAGAACAAGAATGTTGATAGGCATGTAGTAGTTGGTGTTTAGTTCAACATACCAACGCATGTTGCATGAGAGGAAGAGAAACACATTAGACTTGTTGTGAGGCCTGCTATCCCAGACAATCAAGTGAATTGGTAAGTGTTTGAAAGCGATCAACAGATCGTCAACTTCTTGCAAAATGAAGCAAAGTTTTCTACTAAAAATCAGTCCAAGCTGCAACACCAGTATGGAGATCAAATCATGCAGCTCAACTCCAACAAGTTACCAAAAGGTCTAGTTACCTTCGACGGCATTTTCAACTCAGATGATCCGTTGAAGAAGAGGATGAACTTGGCTGCAAAGAGGGGTGATTACAAGCCAGTTGTTGTTGCTGAGGGTAGGTCCTTGAACTTGGGAAAGGTGTGTTCCTCAACTGAGCAAGAGGCCTTCGATGAGCTTTGCCAACAATATGATGACATAGTTTCTTGGACCTATGAAGACTTGAAGGGTTTTGATCCTAGCTTATCCTAGCATACCATAGAGCTAAACCCGGATGCAAAGCTAGTTAGACAGAAAAAAAGGCCAATAAACCCCAAAATTGAGCCACTAATGAGGAAGGAGTTGACCAAGCTCATAGAAGCCAATATCATCTTACCTATCAAGCACTCCTCCTGGGTGGCCAACCTTTTCCCTGAAAGGAAGAAGAATGGGGTGATCAAACTATGTGTAGACTTTAGGGATCTAAATAGAGCCTCCCTTAAAGATCACTATCCCCTTCCCTTTATGGAGCAGATTCTCCAAAAGGTTAGTGGCTCAGAAAGATTTTCATTCCTTGATGGGTATTCAGGCTGCAATCAGATCTTGGTCCAGGAATTAGACCAATACAAAACTGCATTTACTACTAAGTGGGGCACCTATGCTTATTGTAAAATTCCCTTTGGGCTAACCAATGCAGGTGCCACATTCCAAAGAACAATGGACATGGCCTTCAAAGGTGTATTAGCAAGGTTTGTGCTTGTATACCTTGATGACATAACTGTTTATTCGAAGCATGTAGCTGACCATCTTGGTCATCTTGAGCAAGTGTTCATGAAATGCAAGGAGTATGGTGTGTCCTTGAACCCTAGCAAGTGTGTATTTGCTACTGATCAAGGAAGATTGCTAGGACACATTGTATCCAAGGAGGATTTGGCCATTGATCCAAAGTGAGTGGAGGCTATTCTTTCTCTTCCACTCCCCAGTCACAAGAAAGGATTGCAAAGTTTCCTTGGTAGGATCAACTTTGTGAGGAGGTTCATTCCCAACCTTGCCACCATGATAAAACCCCTCACTTCCATGTTGAAGAAAAACTTGGTTTTCAGTTGGACCAAGGAAGGAAGAGCCGGTTTCGAAGAGATCAAACAAGCAATTGCTTAGGCCCCTACCCTCGTCAATCCTAATTATGAAAGGGATTTTATCCTCTATACCTTTAGAGGAGAATCCAGCATTTCAGTTGTCCTAACACATTTGAATGATGACAAGTTGGAGCAACCTATTGCTTTCTTTAGTGAGTGGCTAAAAGACTATGAACTTAGATATAGCTATGTAGAGAAGCAAGTCCTCACTGTTGTAAGGGCATTAAAAAAGTTCAGGCACATGTTGTCCAACAACAGGATCCAACTCTTAGTTCCACATGCAAGTGTCAAGGATTTCCTTTTAAACAAGGATATTGGTGAGAAGAGGGCTGGGTGGATAACCAAGGTCATGGAGTATGACATCAACATCAAGATCACAAAGCTTGTAAGAGGTAGGGGCCTATGTGAACAACTTGTCTCATCTCTTGAGACTACTTCAGAGGTCATCCTTGTGTTACAAGAGGATCAACCAACTAACAACAACAATCAATTCAGTTGGGTAAGTGACATGACCACCTTCTTAATGGAAGGTAGATACCCCCAAGGTCTGGACCAGACCAAAAGAAGACATTTCAGGTTGCAGTCCATTCCCTAAGTCTTAGTGAATGGCACTCTTTTTCGAAAAGATTCCAATGGAGTCTTACTAAGATGCATCAAGCAAAACCAAGTCAGCAGATTGTTAGAGGAATTTCATGATGGCTCTTTAGGGGACCACTTCTCTACAAGGACTACGACTATCAAAATAATGAGGGCTGGTTATTACTAGCCATTCTTATTTAGTGACTCACATAGATGGGTGAAGAATTGCAAGAAATGTGCTCTCTTCTCTGGGAAGCAAAGACTAGCTGCCCTACCCCTTCATCCCATCCAAGCAGATCAACCATTTGCCTAATGGGGTTTAGACTTCATTGGCATGATAAACCCACCTTCTAGTGTTGGCCATAAGTGGATCTTGGCCGCAACAGATTACTTCACCAGGTGGACAGAGGCAGTTGCATTGAGGGATGCTACTGAGGCCTCAACATTAGAATTCCTTGAGGGAATTGTGACAAGATTCGGTATCCCCTCCACCATCATATCGGACAATGCCAGGGCATTTGTTTAAACCCAAATTAGTTCTTGGGCAGTTAAGAATGGTGTATACTTGAAGATACCATCCAATTATTACCCTCAGGGTAATGACTTGGTTGAATCTTCCAACAAGAACCTCATCAGGATAATTAAAAGGACAATTGAAGACAATCAGAGGGCATGGCACACTAAGTTGAGGACAACCTTATGGGCTGATAGGATCACACCCAAGAGGGCGATTGGTAACTCCCCTTTCATGCTAGTATATGGGAAGGAAGCAAGACTCCCAACTTCCTTAGATTTACCCTCTCTTGAGCTAGCACATCAGTTGGAATTAATAGAGAATGATGCCATGATAGTAAGGCTAGCTAAGCTGATGAAGCTGGAGGAGGTTAGAAGTCAGTCTATGCATACACTTAAGACTCATCAAGAGCGGGTTAAGAAGGTTTTTGACAAAAAGGCTACTAATAGGGTCTTCAAAGAGGGAGATAAAGTTGTCAAGTGGGATGCAGACAAAGCCAAAGCTGGGTGACACTCCAAATTTGATGCTATCCGGAGTGGTCCATATGTCATTACTACTTGCAAGGAGGCCAATGCATTTCATCTCTCCAATCTTGATGGCGAAGTTCTTCCAATTCCAGTGAATGAGATTCATCTCAAGCCTTGCTTCTAAAGAGGGTGTTGATGACTATGTAAATATTAGACTAGAGGTTGTTTTGCTTTCATAAGTGCTTATGCACATGCCGCATTCTCCTTAAGAGGGTGTATGCTCTAGTTTTAAGTTTTTCTCCAAGTGATGCAACACACATGTTTGGGTCTTCCATGACTCAGTGCCCAATAGATGCTTAAGGCTTCTAGACTTCATGCTTAGTAGGCAAGCATCTTGCAGAAAATGCCAAAAATGTTGTCATTTTATGACACCCTTGGTCCATCAGTGAGAACCGATCAGAGATATGTTCCATGGACTAGTGCTGCCCAGTTGATCAAGGAGAAAAGTAGTGAAATCATGGTTGGAAGTGTTGCCTTGTCGGAAGTTCCTTGGCCTTAGTCTTCAACCTCGGAACTCTGGAACCCCCAAGTTCCAAAGTTTGTTGTCCAACTACGGAGACCCCGATCCCCAAAGTTCCACAACTACGGAGACCCCGGTCCCCGAAGCTCCCCAACTCCAGAACCCCCATGTTCGGAAGTTCCTTCCCCAACTACGGAGACCCCGGTCCCCGAAGTTCCCCAACTACGGAGACCCCGGTCCCCAAAGTTCCCCAACTTTGGAACCCCCAGGTTCTGAAGTTCCTTGTCCAACTACGGAGACCCTAGTCTCTGAGGTTTTCCAACTACTTCCAACTTGCAACACTTCTAGATGGCGTGATCGACACTCAAATCTTTGAATTCTCCAACAAATTTGGTGACTTATGCACTTTTTTGTGGAGCCACAGGGGTGCATTTAATGTTTTTGGCAGGATTTCCATCAAGGGAGGTACGGGGCCATGCTTGGTGACTTATGTCATGCCTGACTTTGGAAGGTTAGTCTATCCACCTTCTCAGGATTGCCCTTTATGGGTATGGCTAGGTTGCTTGCATGTGCAAGTCAAGTGCATGCACTTCCCTGCACCTTCAGACTGACATGCAGGGGTCATGATCACCATTGTAACCCATTTTTTTATATAAGGTTATTAAGCCTCATTGTAAGGGGTTCTCTACTTGCTGCCTTGAGCTTTCTTATGCTCTTCTCTTCTCTTGAAGACTTGTAAATTTTTGCATTTTTGCAACTGTAAGATTGGCTTTCGACCTTATGATTAATTGAAAATCACCATTCTTGCCTCTTTTCAACTTATGTATGTTGTGTATGATTTCTTACCTTCATCATAGGTGCATGTTGTGGCTCTTTCTCTTCATATATGTTGTGTTAACTGGTTTTCTGAGTGTGACTTGTGGGAATCCTTGTCCCCTCTTGACATTCAATGGATTCTAACCTTCATCTATGCATTGGGGTTACTCATACAATTGAAAGTTGTGCATCTTCAGGGTGTTTCGGTTAATTACTTGTGTCATTTCGGTAGGGAGAGGAACTATCTCTTCTTGGTGCATCACCTCCCTTTGTTTCAAGCAATTTCTCTCTTCTCTTTTCCTCTGCAAGTTGTTAGGGTAGGCTTAGGAATTAGCTTCGACGTGTTGAGTTGGTTCAACACCTGCACCTAGATAGAGAAGGAAGCTAACCTTCTTTGGAGATCCAACCCCTTCCGCAATGTCCCCCACCTTGGGGTTGTTTCCATGTTTCACAAGGTTGTTGAGTTGATAGCTCAGCAAGGGTGCAAGCTTTTGTGATAACAATTAGCTTTTCAAAATATATATCACATAAACCCAACATTGCATAAATGTATAAGTAAAGGCAAAACAATGCTGAAAAAGGACAAGTTATAGAGTGCTTATAGTATCAACTGATGTAGAGAAGGATCGTCAAGTTCCTGCACTGCATCATTGGATTTATATTATTACAGAAACTAGCAAATAGGGCACAACATCACCCCTATGATGGAGGAGGAGTTGGTGGTATGAAAATGGTAACCACAAGAGAACTTCCAAAACACTCCACACAATCAGGCTCAGAATAATCTGCAAGCATCATTAAGTCGTGGTTACTGTTGAGCGCCCATCACACACTCTTCCCACTTGCCAAACTCACCAGCAAGCCCTTTGCACACATCACCATAGCTTCCAAGCCCAAGTTTGTACTTTTTAATGAACCTCATTGTAGCTGCCTGTATGTTGCAGATGAATGACCATGCTGTGAGTGAAGGTACTGAAGATGTAATATTCACGATGTAGCTTAAAATTCAAAACGTGCATTTATTTAATTGGGTGGGAGGGATTCAAAATTGAATTCAAACTTAATCATGGCAATGACGGTCAGTGCAGAGGGTCATAGAAAAGCTTGATGGAAATGAGAATGGGAACAGAAGGTTGTGTGGGCCTACGCCAGCCACTCAAAGAAGTCAATTCTTTGAGTGTGCTCGTTAAGCCGGGTCCTACAAGACTAGCTAGTACATTCACATGCTAACTTTGTGCTTCTCAAAATCTTATGTGGATATTTCAAAATACTCTCAATTTTGTATAACAATTTACTTGTCAAGTCCCCTACTTAAAAAAATAGTTTTCAAGTCCACATGCTTAAATATGATACCATATCAGCATGCATTTTTGTAAAGGTGTCCAAAATGGTCCCAAATTGTAATAAGACCAATAGGTGTGTACTAAGTCATGTTTAATGGTGTACTGATGTGGCATCACATGATTTATACTTTTAGTAACAAAAGAGATTGAGAAAGTTATAATGTCTTCGGAAGGAATAATGTTTAAAGCAAGCGTCCCGTCGATGTTAATACTGGTTTCAAAAAGAAACTCTTCCACATCATTATTTTATTTCCACGTCGATCTCACCGACTTCCAAGTATTCAAATTCGGTTGGTCCTCTATGTTTTACTCCATTCTACTCTGTTTATCTCACCAACTTTGAATGATTGATTTTATTTGAAAGATATTGTCTACAAGTCCACAAGAATCATCTTGGTGTCTGAAGGAGGCAGCCCAGATATGGTTTCATTATTTCTCTATTTTATGATGTGAAGCCCTCTCATGTTCTCTACCCTCAAAGGGAGGGAGGTCCATTCGCCAAGCCATTCAAAAAAAACATTACACCCATTTAGATTTTCATCCCTTGAATTATCTAGGCATGTAATTGCTCTAATTTTTCTCTACTGTCACATCTGATCATGCAATTGGGCTAGCAATTCCACATCACTTTGTAGTGTCCCTAGATTCTACAGCCCACTTGCCTATTTTTCCTCCAATCACAAGTTCGATTTCTGTTGCTAGTGATAGTTTCTGGGTTCCTCCATTCCAGAAATTATTTTGGGTAGTCTCATTTAATTTACTCTAGGGCCTACTACAAAATTATTAAACATGTTGTGTTCTTTGAGAGGTGCTTATTTTTAACAATTTATCACATTAAAGTGCAATAGGTATTTCTGGAAATATATCTCTCGATTTATTCTATATAGATTATTAAATATATATAAGGTAATCTTAGAATAAATTAAAAACAAAAATCTAGATATAAATGGAACATTTCTTCGTATAATCATATTACGATTGGAGATCATATTTTGTTAATTGTTAATGAAAACATAAAATAATCACAGATCTCCAACTCTCAAATTTGTTATTTGAGATTTAGATATAATAAAAACATAAAACATAATTACAAACAAACTACAAATCATAAGCAATCAAAAACTAAAATATTTACATTGAATCTTCTTTATAGAATATTACAAACATAGATATACATTAGAACTTTAAAAACCTTCAACCATAAAAAAATAAATAAAAAATATCATATTTTGGAAGGTTAGTTAAAAGGAATTAGATGTCAAAATAAACTTTTGAAGCTCCGATAAAAGAAAGAGAAAGGAAAAATCTTAAAAAAAAGAAACTTTCTACATATGAACTTTAAAAATCTTGAACATTTATTTTTATTTCACTCATTGCAAGTATAGTGGCAAGTTGATTTATAAACTCAAAGCTGCAAATATAATATCAATTTTGATTACTTAAACAGACAAAGCATATTAAACTTGCATTCTTTCTACAAATATGATCTCTAATCTTAATCCCAACACATGCAAACTTTTGCAAAGTTAAAATCTTAATTTGTGTTAAAAATTACAACTTTAATAAATAATACGTCTCAATCTAAACTTGTCTGAAAATCACTTATACATAAAGAAACTGTTAGGTCCTAGGGACAACTGAGAGGGGGGGGGGGGGTGAATCAGTTGTCTTAATAATATTAACCAAAAACAACTTAATCAAATTACTGCTTAATACCAGTGAGACAGTCTGTTATACCGGTGGACATTTTTAATAGATAAATGCAATACTGGTGAAGATTAATGCATGAAATTAAAAGACAAAGTCATCCACAACACATAAGACCAATATTTGTATGTGGAAACCCTGTAAGGGAAAAAACCATGGTGGGAAACCTTACCCATCAGATGATACTATTGCAGATAGTAAGTGTACATAAATGGGGTCTGCACATGCAGAAAGGCCAAGCGCCTAGAGCTCACTGCTCAATCACAAATGGGAAGTCACATTGACGTACAGTTGGATGGTTAAATCCAATAAGAATGTACTCAAAATAGCGATCTTCATATACTGGATTGAGTACCGGTGTAGTTCTGATATGCTTTCACAAAAACCTAGCTTCATCTTCAAATGATGTCTGCGTGTGTAGCTCTGCTTAATCTCGCATATACCTTCACACAAAACCTTTTTCACATTCCCTTATCGATCTTACAATTAAGATCTTACATTTATACCATAACCTAAGACCAATTTTAGTAGGTCAGCTCTACAAGATATTACAATAAAATATTTTATGAACAAAACAAATATCTGATGCAATAACCGATTGAGCATGTTGGCTTAATGTATTTACAACAATAATTAATTATCTCCATAGTGTGCCATGCTGATCTGGAAAAGATAAACCTACTGGTGTAACCCTGGACCTATTTGTCGGTAACAACAAATATGCAAATACGAATATACCAATAAATAATATTCCAAGATAAGATATCCAAACAATGTTTTTGACATTACCAAGTGTTTTCCAAGTCATTCCAAGTGTCGATGATCATTATTTCCTATCGGTGTACCATATACCAGTGACTGTGCAAAAAGTCATTTGCTTGCCAGTGAATGTTGCTGGATCTCCAAAGTGCCAGAGTTTTAGTAGGTATTGACATCAATGACAAAACCATACCAAAATACCAACAATCTCCCCCTTTGGCATTGATGGCAACACAAGATGGAAAAACCATCAAAGTGCCAAAACAGAATTGCCAAGTATAAAAACCAATGATCTCCCCAAAGTATCAATCTCTCCCCAAAAGATAATGTGTTTTTCCAATAGATATCTCTCCCCCTTTGACATCAAATGCCAAAGTTACAAAAAAAGTCCATATACAAAATACCAACCAATTACAATATACCAACTACTCCCCCTAAGAAGTAGCTTCCTCATCAAAGCCGCAGTAAAAGATTTCTTCTGTTAGTTCTGTCGGTTGATGACAATCATCAACTATTTAAGTATCTATCAGTGTGGGTATGAACCCAAGCTGATCTCTTAGATATTCAAAAGTCTCCTTAGGTAGAGGTTTAGTGAAAATATCTACAATCTGCTCTTTAGTATTCACATAAACCATTTTGACTATTTTTGCTTCAACATTTTCTTTTAGAAAGTTTAGTTTGATAGAAACATGTTTAGTTTGAGAATGTTGTACCGGATTTTTCGATATGTCAATTGTTGCAGTGTTATCACAATAGATAGTTATAGGTTCTTTGCAATTTACCTTTATGTCTTTTAACATTTGTTTAAGCCATAATACCTGTGTACAGTTTGTTGCTGCTGCAACATATTCTGATTCTGCTGTTGATAAAGATGTGCAACTCTGTTTCTTACTTAACCAAGAAATTAATCTATTTCCAAGGAAAAATGCTCCGCCAGTGGTGCTTTTCCTGTCATCTACATCTCCTGCCCAATTTGCATTTGTGTATGCACATAATTCAAAGTTTTCATCTCTAGGATACTATAGGCCAAGATTTGTAGTTCCTTGTAAGTACCGGAAAATCCTTTTTACTGTTGATTCATGATTTTCTCTAGGATTACTTTGAAATCTTGAAACAATATAGCTGCATTCATAATATCTTGTCTTGTTTGTGTTAAATACAGTAAACCTCCTATCATAGATTTGTACCTAGTTGAATTAACAGGTGTTGATTCATCTCTTAGTGATAATTTGTCACTTGTAGTCATAGGTGTACTTATTGGTTTAGAGTTCTCCATCCCAAATTTCTTTAGTAGCTCTTTTAAGTATTTTGATTGACTCAAGAATATACCTTTGTCAGTCTGTGAGATCTGCAATCCTAAAAAGAATTTTACTTCTCCAATCATATAGAGAAATCCTTACATAATCCATCTTCTCCTCCAAATATTATATCATCAACAAAAACTTCTATAACCAAGATATCATCATTAGTTACTTTATAGTATAAATTACTGTCTGCATTTCCTTTAGAGAAACCAATCTTCATAAGATACTTATCTAATCTTGCATACCAAGCTCTTGGAGCTTTCTTCAACCCATATAAAGCTTTCCTTAACTTGCAAACCATATCTTTGTCTTCAAAAATGCACATTTAATATCCATCTGATATACTTTATAGTTCTTATGAGCTGCAAAAGCCAAGAATAATCTAACTGCCTCAATTCTGGCTATCGGTGCAAAGGTTTCATTGTAATCAATTCCTTCTTTCTGAGAATATCCCTTACATACTAGTCTTGTTTTGTTTCTGATTACTTCACCATCTTCATTAAGTTTGTTTCTAAATACCCATTTGGTTCCAATAACATTTTTATCTTTAGGCCGGAGAACTAATGTCTATGTGTCATTCTTTTCAATCTATTCTTATTCTTCTTCCATAGCTTTAATCCAAAATTTATCTTCACATGCCTCATTAATTGATGATGGTTCAATTTGAGAAATAAGACATACCTCTTCATTTGCCAATCTTCCTCTTGTCATAACTCCTCTATATTTGTTTCCTATTATTTGATCTTCAAAATGATTCAATCTTACATACTTGGGTGTCTTTGTTTGCTGCTGTTCCTCAGTTACTATGGATTTTTCAGATGATACCGGTGTAATTGGATCTTCACTGTGTGCCAGTGGATTCAGTGTAGATTCATTTGTTAGAATTTTTGTTGCCGGTTCAAAATCCATATACCTTGAAGTTCCTCTAAATTACTCATCAATCTTTACATTTGTGCTTTCAACAATTTTCTGCAATCTCTTGTTAAAATATCTATATGCTTTACTCTTAGATGAATAACCTAAAAATATTCCTTCATCACTTCTAGGATCAAATTTCCCAATGTACTCATCTCTTCTAATATAGCATTTACTTCCAAAAATTCTGAAATATTTAAGAGTAGGAGTAATACCAAACCATAGTTCATGAGGGGTCTTACTGGTTTCACCTTTGATGTGAACTTTGTTGAATGTATAGAATACCGTACTTACTGCTTCTCTCCAATATACATGTGGTAGATTTGATTCAGACAACATACTTCTTGTTGCATCCAAGATAGTTCTATTCTTTCTTTCTACAACTCCATTCTGCTGTGGTGTCCGGGGTGCTGATAGCTGTCTTCTGATTCCATTTACTTCATAGTAGGTATTAAATTCCTTAGATATAAACTCACCTCCTTGATCTGATCTTAAACATTTGATTTTCTTACCAGTTTCATTTTCAAACATTGCTTTGAACAGTTTAAACTTTCCAAGTGCTTCTGATTTTTCTCTGAGAAAAGTAACCCAACACATTCTAGAGTAGTCATCAATGAATAGCATGAAATATCTATCACCTTGTAAACTTTTAGTTCTAGATGGATCACATAAGTCAGTATGAATTAAATTAAGAGCATTATTTGATTATTTTGGAATACTTTTGAAACTAGCTCTAGCCTATTTTCCAAATTGACATTCCTTACATACTGTGTTGTGAGGTTTGACAATTTTAGGTAAATCTCTAACTGCCTTAGTAGTACTGATCTTTACCATGCAATCAAAATTTACATGACAGAGTCTCTTATGCCATAACCAACTTTCATCCATATGTGCAATCAAGCATGTCTTTTCATTGTTATTTAAATGAAAGATATTACCTCTAGTCTGATTACCGGTTGCAATTTCTAAACCAGTTCTATTCATGATTTTTCATTTACCATTCTTAAATTGTAACTGAAATCCTTTCTCAACTAATTGACCAACACTCAAAAGATTATGCTTTAAACCTTTAACATAGTAAACATTGTCAGTGTTATGCTTACCATCAAGAGATATTGAACCCTTACCTTTGATTGAACAAGCTTTGTCATCTCCAAATCTTACTAGACCTCCATTGTACTCTTGAAAAGTTAAGAATTTACTTTTGTCACTAGTCATGTGATGTGAGTATCCTGAATCAATGATCCATTCATCCTTAGTTTCAATTCTAGCAGCCAAGGCCTATTCTACCGGTTGCACTGCAGGTGCCGGTTGATCTTCTGTTATAGCAACAAAAACCCATCCATTGTCTGCCGGATCCTCATCAGAATCATCAGTGACTCCTTCATCAGCAACATAACAAGATTTGTCCTTATTCTTCTTGAATTTGTATCTTTGATATTTAGGGTTAGGTTTGTATGTCCTTCTAGCTTCTTCTCTTAACCTAGCACGTCTATTAGGGCATCTTGAAGCCATATGACCAATCTTATTGCAGTTAAAACATTTAAAGGGTGCTTTACCTTCATACTTACTTCCAACTGGACCTTTAGGCATTTTTCTTGCAAATAGTGCTTCAAGTTGTTCAAGTTCTTCATTTTCTCTCCCACTTTCTTCAAGTTCTTTTGCATAAAAGGCTTTCCAATCAGACTTGTCAAATGATGGTGCAGATGACGTTGATGCCTTAAAAGCTAAGTCTATTTTTATAGTAGCAGCAGGATCAAATTCCCAGTTTCAAAGGCTGATAGTTTTCCAATCAATGTATCCCTAGTTACTGAAGTGTTAGGCATTGTTCTAAGTTCATTTATTGCAGTAACTTTCATTTTATATGCCGGTGGAAATCCTCTTAAAAATTTTGAAACAATTTCATCTTCACTTAAGGTTCCTCCACAACATTTAATACCCAAAACAATTTCATTTACACTTTGCATAAAAGCAGAGACTCTTTCATCCTCTTCCATTTTCAGAATTTCATACCTGACTCGGAAGCTTTCAAGTTTTGCAATTTTGACTGTGGAATCTCCTTCATTCAGTGTTTCCAAGTGGTCCCAAATAGCTTTAGTAGTAGACCTATCTGATAATCCCATGATTTTCTGATTTGATAGAGTGCTTAAGAGTGCTTCTCTTGCCTTGCAATCATTCTCCTCATCTTTAGTTAGATTTGGTGGATTAGGCTGACTTACAGTAGGAGCAGTGTATCCATTCTTTGTTACATCCCATATGTCCTTTCCAATGCAATTCAGATGTG
Organism: Cryptomeria japonica; assembly: GCF_030272615.1. NCBI lineage: Eukaryota > Viridiplantae > Streptophyta > Pinopsida > Cupressales > Cupressaceae > Cryptomeria > Cryptomeria japonica. Next base: position 705,493,593 of record NC_081409.1, on the reverse strand, counting down.
TCTCTATCTTGATCTTTAATATGCCATAATTGGTTTCATCAAGTTTAGGACTGTCCTTCCTGAAATAGTTAGTAGACATTGGATCTCCTCAAGCTGTTAAACTTCTCCAAAAAGAGGACTAGCTCTGATACCAATTGTTAGGTCCCAGGGACAACTGAGAGGGGGGGAGAATCAGTTGTCTTAATAATATTAACCAAAAACAACTTAATTAAATTATTGCTTAATATCGGTGAGATGGTCTGTTATACTGGTGGATAGTTTTAATAGATAAATACAATACGGGTGAAGATTAATGCATGAAATTAAAAGACAAAGTCATCCACAACACATAACACCAATATTTGTAAGTGGAAACCCTGTAAGGGGAAAAACCACAGTGGGAAACCTTACCCACAATTAGATGATACTATTGCAGATAGTAAGTGTACATAAATGGGGTCTGCACATGCAAAAAGGCCAAGCGCCTAGAGCTCACAGCTCAATCACAAATGGGAAGTCACACTGACTTACAGTTGGATGGTTAAATCCAATAAGAATGTACTGCTCAAAATAGCATCTTCATATGTTGGATTCAGTACCGGTGTAGTTCTTATATGCTTTCACAAAAACCTAGCTTCATCTTCAAACGATGTTTGTGTGTGTAGCTCTTCTTAATCTCGCATATGCCTTCGCACAAAACCTTTTTCACAATCCCTTATCGATCTTACAATTAAGATCTTACATTTATGCCATAACCTAAGACCAATTTTAGTAGGTCGGCTCTACAAGATATTACAATAAAATATTTTATGAACAAAACAAATATCCAATGCAATAACCAATTGAACATGTCAGCTTAATGCATTTACAACAATAATTAATCATCTCCATAGCGTGCCATACTGATCTGGAAAAGATAAACCTGTTGGTGTAACCCTGGACCTATTTGCCGGTAATAACAAATATGCAAATACGAATATGCCAATAAACAATATTCCAAGATAAGATGTCCAAACAATGTTTTCAACATTACCAAGTGTTTTCCAAGTCATTCCAAGTGTTGGTGATCATTATTTCCTGCTGGTGTACCATATACTAGTGACTGTGCAAAAATTCATTTGCTTGCCGGTGAATGTTGTTGGATCTCCAAAGTGCCAGAGTTTTAGTAGGTGCTGACATCAATGAAAAAACCATATCAAAATACCAACAGAAACAATACTTGAGAGTGTCCACCAAATGTTGAAGATGCCTATATGGAACATGCATGACAACATTGCATTTAGTATATGCGGTCTTCTTACAATATATAATTTCACATATTTAGATCCCACAATAGCAAAGACATATGTAGACTACATTTTTATGATGAGACTACTTGACCTGTTTGATTTTGAAAATCCCTGTGAGAGAGATTATTTAAAGGCTATATTGCATCACATTTATGAGAGATCTAAGAAGATGTAATGGTGTGTTAAGGAGCTAGCATCCCAATGCCTAATGATATTCACATACACTATATAAATCTAGAATAGATGCTTGTGTTTGTTTTTGTAAAACTGTTTTACCCAAATATAATAGACAATGGAATAGTAAATCTTTAATATAAATGGTATGGTAAGATTCAAATTTTAATGTAGAGAACCAAAGAAAATGAATGTAATTCCTCGCATGTCTGAAAACACAAAAAGAGGGGGAGAGAATCGATTTTGCAAATACCATTGTAGTCTATACCAAAAAGTTAAGAGGATATTTAGAATGCAATGGAAATCATAATCCATTGCATGCAACAAAATGCAAAGCTAGTATTCAGAGATGAGATCGAGTCAAATCCCTTCTTATGTTTTTCCCAATAATCCATTAATAAAAAAATTAAAAATCCAATTCTCAAAATTACCTCAGCGCTTTGACTCTACCATTGAAATTATAGTCTAGGAAGATAAACATCCCTCCAGAAAGGTGGTAAGGAAGAAGCTTCTTAGCTCTGCTTTCTTCTCGCCAAAATTCCACTGATATTTCTCTGAGGAGAGATTTTGTAAGGCAAAACATGCTGCAGACAGAAGTGGCTTGCAGTCCTTGGAAAACATCACTTTGTTGAAGTTGGTAGACTATGAAGAAAAAAAACAAACACAAATGAAGAAAGAGATTCTTCTAGGATTGTTTATAGAAGTCATTGATCCCATAGACCCAGTTACAGAAGCCATTGGTTTCATAGATCATCTACGTAAAAGAAATAATAGTTTGAGAAACCACTTGTCTTCTTTTTGTAGGTCATCTAAATGTCAGAAATAACACTTAGAGAAATAATTCATTCTTGTTTAGTAACTGTTCTACCACAATGAATTCCTCAATAGACATGCAAAGTGTAACCGCTCATTCTTAATGGAATCTTGGTGGCACCATATCCTTCTCTCGAGTGCCTACTAAAAATGGGTTATGATTGTAGAACCCTTCTACCAATCATGAACACGTCAATATTTTTGTAAAGGTATTTTTTGTTTATGGAGAAAAATGATTTCATTGTAGGAAGCCTCTCCGCTTAATGAGTCCATATTTTGTTATTTGGAGCCTGAAAATGAAAATGAGTAAAGGGGTAGTTAAAGGAGTTTTATTTTTATTAAAATATTTGATTTGTTAAACATTATATTTGGGAAATTAAAGTGTATGAAAAGGGGGTTATGGGCTATTTGTAAATTCATTCCTAGAGATAGAGAATTCAGAGTAGTCTCCTGGAACAACAGGGAGAGATAAAAACTTGATGTTTTTTCTAAGAAGATATTGTATGACTCTTAAGTCATTTTGTAAGGGCTTGTTGCCTATGTACTCTTGTTGAGAGTGAGAGTTGCAATTTCATTGCTTAGCATTGTGAATGTGACAAAATGATTGGGCAGGATGGTAGAAAGTTTTTGTCTGGATAGTGTGGAAGCAGGAAGAGCCTGATGGTAACAATCTTCCTTAAAAAGAGATTGTAGTTTAGTGGAAGACCATGGTGATGTAAGAACATTTCAATCATAATAATAACATCGATCATGCATGTTTACAGATCTAGAGACATAGCCAGAGTCTGCTGAACTCCGTTATCAAATCTTTTTTCTTTATTTTCTTGATGTATGATTTTGTCAACTTCTTTACTTTCTTGCATTTTATGTGTTTATTTTCTCAATTCACAAGCAACGTCAGCTACGATATTAAATTAAATTTGTATCCTAGTGAATCTAACAATTGTTAAGTGATTCATAATAAGGATTTTACAGATCACTATTACCCTTTCATCCCCTAATCTAAGCTCTTTATCTATTCATTTCCCATTTTGAAAGTACATGGAACATAGATTAACATCTGGAAAATAAAATCTATCACGAACAAAAAACTATCCGTGTCATTTAGTTATCAACTAGTAATTTTGTCCTGCCCATTCTAAAATTTGGAAACAACGAGATATTATAATGAAAGCCAAAATTTAGTTATCGTATTGGTTAGAAGTTAAACCAACTGTAAGACTTAATGATTAGCAGGATTTGATTAGTGACTGGTCGGTAACACCCACCTACTTATGGGGTTCAGATATTTTATTACTCCCTCCTTACCAGTTACATCAATTTTGTTACTCCTTCCTTAGCAATCACATCAGCTTTATCATAGGTTCAACAACTTTAATGTTTAAAGTAAAATCCGCCCTTTAAATAGCTTGATTGTCCATAATCTATATAACAAATCTTTACTTATCCTATGAATGTTTTTTAATTTAATAGTGAGATTGATAATTGAAAATGTTCAATATTATGTTGTAATCATCTTGAAATATGTAAGTTTAAGTGTTTCTATTCCTTCAATAATTGTTGGAAATCATGTAGTTTCTCCCTACCGCAAACTTCAGCCACAGTCATCTTTCGGTCCATGCAACCATCGCGTAACTCCTAATTCCATCGCTTAACCCCATCCGCTACTGTTAAAGTCTAGGCATGCAGTTACCACCCCTTCAAAGTGATATCAGAACTAGGTTTGAAGCATATCAAAATAGAAGAAGATCCAAGGATTGGTGTAAGAAAAGTTTGTGCATGTTGAGAGGAAATTATTGATTTTAAAAATAAATAAAAATTGCTAGAAGAAATTATCAAATTATAGTTGTACCTATTGGAGATCAAGTTTGTGATTTTTGGACATTAAATATTTGAAGTTTATTTTTTGGAAATGAGATATTTTGGAGTGTGAAGAAAAAATATATGGTAATTTGTCTCAGATCTATTATAAAGTTTATGGTTACAATCATTATTAAGGAAGTTTGCAGGTATTGAAAAGTTGAAAAAATTGAGGGTCTAGTTGTAGCTGATGAAGGAGATTGTTGAATAAGAGATTGTTGGAAGAAGAATATTTTTTGTGTGTGGATTCAAGTGAATAAGGTGATTTATATTATTTGTTTCAATGGGAAAATTTGGTAAAAGAATAAAGAAAGAGAATGAAAATTTGGTATGTGAAAAATATTATTTAAATGACAAATTGCTTAAAGTTAAAAAGTGTAATTTAGAATTGATGGAAACTATAAAGCAGTTGAGAAAATATGTTTATGAGCAATTATGTGAAAATGATATTCTTCTAATAGAAAATAGAGAACGAAGGAAAAAATAGTTGTTTGATGAAGTCAGAAAGAAGAATGAAGATTTGGAAGAATAGTTAAAGTTGTTAGCAAAAGAAAATGATAGTCTAAGGCTGAAGCCTCTTGTACATGGTGCCACATATGATATAAGTGATTTGTGTCCTTTGGTTGATATAGATGATGTACCAAAAGTCTTTGTAGGTGAAGATGGTGAAGTTGAAAGTAACGATGTGTTTCCATGTACAACAAGTTGTGATGTTAAAAACAAAGCGTACTTTGAAAATAATGTTGGTTGGAAGATGATGAAAAAAATGGGATATGAAGGAAAAGGATTAAGAAAAAATGAGCAAGGAAGTCAAGAGCCCATTCAGCCTATTATGAGACCAAAGTATGAAGGTCTTGGATATGGTAAGAAAGATAGCTCAGAAGTGTCAGGTATTTAATGTTGAAGCAAATCAGTAGAAAGAATGCAAGGTGTGCAGTGTTCACATTGTAATAGGAAAGGACATACATACAGTGTTCACAGTGTTCAAAGTCACTTGAACACCAAAACTCAATTGGACTATGGGCTTTAAAGTTACTCTCAGGAGATGCAGTTGTTCAAATAACACAAGCCTTAGTGGCAAAGAATTCATATGGTTTGCTAGTTGTATCTTCTAATTCATGGTTACTTCTCCTTTCACTGACTGTGCCAACGATACTATTATCACAAGACTCTAGATGATAAAAGTGAAGGGGAATATGTCCAATACGATTAGTCATGTTCTCATCTGGATCACTTTGCATTGAAGTTTCTTGTAGCTGCAAGGCATACTCTAAATTCCATAGCACATCTCCCATCACAAGCCTATCAATACCGTGATTTGCCAAACACTTTTATGCTCTTTCTCCAAACTTCTGTAATGTTAACCTACTCTCTTGGAAGAGTAGGGTTAATTGCACACAATACCTCCAAAAAAGGAAATTGTTTCTAGAGAGACAATACTTGGAATTAAAGACATATAGCCTATAGAGAGACATTATGTCTTCAAGCTCAACTATTGCCTCTAGAGAGACAAATGGAATTTTCTCTTAAGAGACAATAATTCTTGTGTTCTATATATATATTTTTTTGATCAGTAAAAGGCCAAAGCCAGAATATTTTATTAAATTATAAACAGATTACATTCTCTGCTCAGTGCGGGCATCAGTAGGAAAGAGTGGAGAAGAGAAAACCTTCGACCTTGCCCAAGACTTTAAGTCCAGTTCAATGATTCTAAAACAATTTAAATTACATTTTCTCCTTCTTAAGCCTTTCATCCTCTATTGAGCAGATTCGTCCAAGTGCTCTTTACTTATAACTATTGAAATGAAAGTGTCCCATCACAGGGATGCACTTTGTGACATACTGCCTCCAATCTCTATAAGGACTTTCCTCCTTTATCTTTATACACAGGCTTCTAGCTAGCACTGTCACATACAAAATCAAATCTCAACACAACCCTGCAGCATACCACTTCATAATTTGTTAGTCTAAGAAGACATCTTTCATATAAAATAGCATTATCTTCACTTTCCACTATTTCTATTACAACCTAGGCATCTTTTATATTGAGATAGCAAGGAATTCCTTTTAATGTTGACTACAAGATGAAAGATTACCTAGGTTACAATAACCTTGTGAGAGGTGAACTTGCCCCATCCCCATTTTAGGAAGACACCTTTTACATCATAAATCAAATGGATCAATTATACCACATATGGACTAAAAGGAAAGGATACGCTAATCTCCTAAAGAACAAAATAATAATAATTTCCCAAAGAAGTTAAATTAAGTTTCTGCATACAGAAGATTTCCATTCATTTCTTCCAATAACTGCATATGATTTCCAGAATCTTTGTTAGACTATGATTGTGAAGCTATATATATACAAATATATTTAGCTTAATATATATATTTATATGCATGAGTATATTTTACTGTATGAAGAATCTAAGTCGCAGAATACCTGGAAGTGTGGAACATAAGATTGTTAAAAAACAACTGATCATCTTCATTTCAAGATTACAATGGTTCCTTAAGAAGACCATACCACAAATCATAAGTGAAACCAAAGGATATATTGCATATCTATCAAAATTAGCTAAAATGCACCATAAAAAGGTAATGCTAAAGGACAAGCAGAGATATCTGATTATAAACCTCGGGCTTCTCCCATAAGGCTCATCAAAAAACATCCTATATTTGATAGGCCTTAAGATAAATCCCAACCCCAGGTCTCTAAACCTACCTTAGACTTAGAATAAAGAAACAATCATAAGGGAGATTCTTCTACCTTCCTATTGTCATGGAGCACACATGTCCAAGAAATAGGTGACCAAGTGAAGACCAATCTTGAGCCTATTCTACAATACACCAAAGCTCATCAAATAATAGACTAGGAAAATAAAACAACATGTCAAATGCACCGCTGCAAGCCAATAGAATTGCTTTAATCTGTTAATCAGCCCTATATATAAAGGGATACAATCCATACCACTCTCCTAATATACACAAAAATCATTAGTGTTTAATAGATATTACTACATATAACCTCCTATGTTAAACCAAAATATAACAAAATTTACTGAGTTACCATCCCAAAAACTGCCCCAGCAAGCGCATCTTTGAGTACATTATTTAACCACATAAGTGAGTCAAAATTTGCATACATACTAATATGTTGGCCTAATAGTTTAAAAAGTCCATATGCCAAACTTAAGCTTATATATCAAAGTTCTATACTATCTATTCCTTATTATTTCATATCTGTGGGGTCAAAAAAAGGAGTCGCCTTGTCCGAGGTCATTTCCTCAGCCAGATTGTTGGAGATATCACCAACTTTTTCTTTCCATTTGACCCGCACAACCTTAATAATTATTGGAGGTATTACCTAGATCCTATCCATTGGATTGGTTGGCATATCCTCTGGGACCGCATACCCTTCCTACTTTAGATACTCCACCCACCATTTTGTATGAGGAGGGTCCTTGATATGATTCCAAATTAGCAGAAACTCTACACTCCTGTGGATAATGGGAGTTCTTCCCTCAAATAGTGTTTCATCTTTAACAACCAAAATTGGTCTTTTATGTACACTGTTTGTCCCCTTATCTCCATAATCCTCCAGATATGGAATCATAAGGGCTTTATCCACACTACCTACTGCAATCTCAAAGAGTCTCAGAAATTCTTGCTTAAATAAAGGCAAACCCAATAGGATTACCTCACTCTTATGAATTCCTACCCTTAATAGTATTGCCGAGAAAATGGCCAGGATATTGTAGTTAACATGGTACATGAATTCGTAGTTAAAAAATTCTCCCCCCATAATCTCCATCATAGCTCTAATCGTGAAATCATCTACCTCATTCAGGATTCTAAACCAACATTCCAATTTAATTTCACCTCTAAATGCCATAAGACGGTTATCGCTTGGAGAAAAAAACCTTAATGTTTGATTCCATGGCTCTAAGCTTACTCAAGCAGACCGATTTTCACTAAGTATTAACTACTAGGTCCTTTCTTATAATATCATTCAATCTATTGTGACTCTTGTAAACTTGGCCTCCATCTAGCTCAAAGGTCCGCCAATTAATAATTAAATTGTATTATGAAAATCTAAGCAATGTGCCTCGAAAAATATCAGACCTTGAAATGAATAGAAATGTTGACTGAGCCTTTCCTAGGAATGATAAACACAGTCAATTACCTTATAATCATAACCTCTGAAATGGATTTGAAAGGAATGCACCATGTCATGATGCAAGAGGTGACGTTTTTAGGTTGAACTCATAGCTGGCCGCAATAAATGACTCTCACATGACTGGGAGGAGAGCAAAATCCCAGAAAGTGGGGAAATTAAGGCATCACTATATAAGCATTTCTATATAACTATATATTATCTCTAAGCCAAAAAATTATATATAAAAGAAAGAGACAAATTAGAGTATAAGCAGAGATTTTAAAATCTATGTATATACAAACATATATATAAAACTGTATATACACACATGCACATATATACATATGTATATGTATACATATACATATGTATACATATACATATACATATGTATACATATACATATACATATATATGTATACATACATATATATATATATATATATATATATATATATATATATATATGGATATGTATACATATATATATACATATATATGTATGTATATATATATATGTATGTATATATATACATATATATGTATATATATATGTATACATATGTATACATATGTATATACATACATATACATATCTATATGTATACACACATATATACATATATGTATGTATATACATATGTATACATATGTATACATATATATATATATATATGTACATATATATATGTATATGTATGTATATACATATGTATATGTATATACATATATACATATACATATATATATATATATGTATATACATATATATATATATATGTATATACATATATATATATATATATGTATATATACATATACATATACATATATACATATACATACATATACATATATACATGTATATATATATGGAAAATGGGAGATGAGAGAGAGCAAGAATATATAAAATTCTTATATATATCTACATAATGAATATTTTTTCTTCACAAAAAAAATGACAGGAGTGTAAATATGACATTAATGTAAGGTGATGAGAGATAAAATCATTGTCCGACTTGCAAGCCACCTATCTACTTTCCCCTTATAGATAAGGGAGCAGAGGAGAAGGTATGAATTTTCTGATCTATGAAGCTACAAACATGAGGTTATTGTTATTCTATGTAGATACCATCTTCTCCCATATTAGCTAATTCATTAGCCCTAGAATTACCCTCCCGAAAGATGTGATTAAATATGATCTTGTTGAAGGCCTTGCCCAAGTTTAGAGGTCTATTGAGCAACGCATCTAACCTCCAATTTAGAATGGATCCATTTCTCATAGCATTGATTACAATGGCCGAGTTCCCTTCAACAACCAATTTCTCCACTCCTGATGCCATGCCAATTTCGAGCCCTTCCACTACCGCCATAAATTCTGCCCTATTGTTAGTTTCAATGCCTATTGGTTTTTCTCTCCATGCGACCTCAGTCCCATTAGAGTTGTGAAGATAACATCTAATGCCAACCTATCTTGGGTTACCTCTAGAAGCCCCATCAAATTTTATCTTAAACCATCCATACTTAGGTGGTTGCCAAACACAAGTTTCCCTATTTCCTTTTCCTAGCTTAGGCCTTGGTCCAATGTAAGGTGGGATCTTCAAGCCATTCGAGCACACATCTTTTCATCCCAAAAGGACATATTTGCCTCCCCATGCTAACACTTCATGACTCTATTATTCATAATTTCAATAATAGCAGCTTCCATTTTATTAGTGAGTTGTTCCCAACCCAACTTATGTCCTTTGAAGAGTCTCCCATTTCTTTCTTTCCAAAGTTCCTAGATGACGATAGATGGAGAAATGATCCAGAGACCTCCATACAAGCACTTAATGTTTATTAAGCTTGAAACATGTACAGAAGAACGCTCGGGATTTCTGAACTCCACCCCAGTTTTTTATGAAGCTAGTTCCAGCATTGAAGTGAGAAATCGCAGGATAATAATAAGTGATCCACATTTTCCACCTCCTTCTCACAAAGAGGGCATCTGCTTGGGCCCTCATAACCCCATTTTCTAAACAAGTTAGCAGTAAGGACCCTATTCTGTAGGGCTAGCCAAGAGAACATTCCTGCCTTTGGGAGACAATTTTTTATCCCAGCGTAACTTTAATGGAATGTCGCATTTTGGTCTTAGCTATTTTCCAACAAGGAGTTTATAGCCCTCCTTGGTGTTATAGCTCCTAGATTTGGAGCCATCCCACATTAGTTTATCATGGTTAAGCTCAAAAGATACGACTCTTGATTCTAGGATTTGAATCAACCCCTCCTTCTCACAAGTCAGAATATCTATGTTATCCAAAGATTTCCATCTCCACTTCTTGGCTATGCTGCCATCTGCTACTTCAATTCTTGTGTTCTATATTGTCTTTATAGAGACAATTTTTAAAACAATAATTTGAAACACTCGCTTAAAGACAATATCTAAAACAATACACAAGTTTCTTTTTGTTGGTGATCAAATTGAAAGGTAGAAAAATCCTTGCTTTCTTCAATGGTTGTGGAAACATGGTTCCACCTTGGTATTAGAGACCTCAACACCTTTTTTATTACAACTTCACTTTCATAGTTTCTCAAAGTCAAGCCGTTTAATTGACCATATTTTTTACTCTCAAACAATAGTCACTCATTCTTCCAGCTTCTTGCGTCTTGAAATTCTCAAATTCTCTCTTTAAAGTCTATAGCTTTACAACTTTAGCTTGATCACTACCTTGGTAAGATTCTTTTAGAGTCTTCTAGGTGTCATTGTTTGTCTTTACACTTTCAATTCTAAGAAATAAGTTCTTAAATAGAGCTATGTGAATATGAAATGAAGATTGAGCATTCTTCTTCTTAGTCTCCTTATCTATTTTATCACTAGTTGTAAGGGTATTTCAATCACCTGACTCTGCATAACCTAATTCAAAAACCTCCCACAAATATTAACCTATAAAAAATGTCATCATCTTGATGCACCAATAGTCATAATTATTCTGATCAGATTCTAAAATGGACACGAAGTTAGAATTTGACATAATTATCTAAAAAGAATAATCAACTATGATACCAAATGTAGAATCTAAGTAGATACAACTGCATCATAAAACAAACTCTAAAAACGAAAGAAGAAGATAGAAAAGTAATGATAAATCACTTACACCAATGCAGTTATAAAGAATTCATTGTGCAGAGAGGCAAATTATCCCTGATCTTGCAAGCCGACACAGGGGAATTAGAATTTGGAAATGGCAGAGGATATTTTTGGAGAACTTAGTCCTGAGATTGAAGAAGGATTTACACCTGTCAATTGTTTACAAGATTCTAAGGCGTTTACAAAGAATCAATTTTGTGCACATTGTGAAATCATCGCATTCCATGAGACTGCTTCTTTTTTATCGGCATTTTGTCAAACAATTCAATCGCCTTTTGTAGGCTTCCACATTTTGTGTACAATTCTAGCGGGGCATTTACAAGGATGACATCTGATGAAAGTCCAAATTGGATTATGGTTTATGGATATCCATTCCTAGTTCTAAAGCACCCATTTTGCACAGCTGGGGAGACTGGTTTTACTCTTGCCAATTGGCAAATTGCATTTGCTTAAAATTTTGTGTATCTTGCAATCATTGCATTATAACCGCTAGAGGACTCTGGTGACTTCGGGAACATCTGGAACTACTCGACTTTTAACTGCAACCTATTAGCATTATATGTATGAGCAATCTAGAATTGCCCTAGAATTAGAATATTTTAAGCACAAATTTTGATTTGCAGAGCTTTCATTTGTGAAGGGCTATCAACCGTTGATTTAAATATTCAGCTCTTATATTTCATATAAGAGAAGTCTTCGAGATTTTTTAACACTTTTTCAAGTGAATATTGACCTATAATGTCTATTATCCTTAAAAGGTCAATACTTTCATTTTTTATTTGTAAGTTTCAAACCTCTAAATTTTGTGGTGGGATTTTTCGAGAAGTATTTAAAATAAATTTTTATTTGATTTAAATTTTTCAATTTTGTAAAGTTATATTCAGATTTTGATTAAGCTTTTATTTTTATCTTGTTCCAATCTAAAAGATTTATAAGTAAAGATAAGATAATCTTTTAAGTATAATTAATTATATGAAGTATTTGAGATATAAAATAATTTCTTGTTAGTAACTCTATAAAATGTTTTTATGTTAGGAAGGATTCGACTATTCTTATTCTATTGTTAAAGTTGTTAAACAAAACTATAAACTAATTTCCTTTTATTCATTCATCTTAAAAATATTAGAAAAAACCACTTTTCATATTGATTTTATTTTCTTTTCACAATTATTATTATGAATACAAAGTGAAACTCCTCCTATGTAGATTAAACCAAAGTCAATTCTAATGACTTTTAATAATTATATTATAAATATAAATTCTCTCACACTCATTTTCAAGCTTTTAACCCACTATTGCTTCTAACAACACTTTTCCACTATTGTATCCCTGCCAAAAAACTTTAGAGTTTCCTTTGAATTGAATATTGATTACAAATGTTTTGCTCATACAAGCATCAACATTAGACAAATACAAGCTTCTTATGAGTAAACACGTTAGAAATTACTTATGGAAGACCAAATCCACTACTTAGAAAATGCACTTATTTATAAACTCCCTCGATATTAGAAGCCAACTATGAAAGACTAAGAGCCACAAATTAGAATTGAGTTTTCCTTTCATTCTTTTTATGTGTGATTCACAAATCATCATTCGTTTCTTGCTCACCCATATTAGTTTATATCCTTAATCTGCACCTACAATAATATCTTTGTCACTCTCCTTATCTCCATTTCCCCCTCCTCCTTAACTAAAACATTCATCCATTCTTTCCTAAAATCCTAATTGCAAAGCATCCTTTTCGTTTTTTCTTGGTTGGAGATATATCCTTTGAACCTATTGGCCTTTAGCTTTAAATATTATGTGAAAAACAAAAATTATTTCTTAATTTAAAAAAATTCATAATCTACAAATAAACTCATAAAAATGACTAGTTCACATCATCTTTAATTCTTAATATTTTAGCTTCTACAGGTGTAAAAAAGTGTAAATTTGGTTAAAAATATTGATTTTAATGTCCCATTTTGGCTAAAAAATAGACACATTATTGTGAGATAACCCATGTAGAAGCAAATTAATATATTTCATCCATGAATGGCTTAGACTTCAATAATTTGACTATATTTAAATTGATAAAGCCCTTCCGCATATGACCATTGGCTTATCCTTGTGAGTCAATTACATATCAAATGTAAAGTTATATAGAGTAAATTATTTGGTGAACAAATTTCCCCAATGGTTTATAATGTAATCCACTAAAATGTTGCTCACATGTAATATGAACCTTAAACAACAAATTAATAACCAATTATTTACAACATTCCATTCTTTTTTACATATTGTTATACTTTATTTGTGGATGTAGTGGGTATTTCTTCATTTTTGACTAGTTTGTTTTGTCCAAATGCACATATTCTTGGTTTTTATATATGTACTTCTACATCGCATTGATTTGGGAATGTCCAACTACAGGTGATCCTACATCTCCCAAATATATTAAAGTTAGATTTTCATCGTAGATCATCTTTTGGCTCAATTTGGGTGTGTTACAATTATTTTTGTCTTATTTTTACAAGTACATTTTTGAACAAAATTAGGATTAATTCGACTCAGTGAGGTTGAGTGTTTTGAAGAATTCATGAAATATTCAATGATAAAAATCTCTTTTGGGCTCCATCGGGTGTGCTAGGAAAAATTCAATGGTACTTCTATGCCCTCCACATGTCTAAAGCTTTCATTTATTTAAGGGTAGTTTGGAAGTTTCTAGTGTAGGGGTACCCTTTCATGCAAATATGCCCAACTTTGGGTTTTTGTCTTGTTTTGTAAGGACTGATGTAAATAACGTCATTTTGGACCATTATAGAGCATCTTGGGTCATTTGTGAAGTTTTGGGGTTAATTGGTTACAAGATGCAAACATTGTTCATTTGTTGTCAAATTTGTCAATGACAACTTTTCATTTGTAATGAAAGCTTTTTGAAAAGTTGTTAAATGTTAGTTGAGGGTTAGTTGGAGGTTGTAACTAGTTTGGAATAGGTTGGGAATAGGGGTTTTCCTCAGGTCAAACCCCAGTTTTGGAATTAACCATGAAATAGAAATGAAATGTAATTGAATTGCAATAATGGAAATGATCTCCTTTTGAGGGAGATGCTAAATAATGTATGAACCACTAATGATATATCTTTTTAATGGAGTTTAGTTTGTCTCCACAAATAATTAGGGTTTCATGAAGTCTTCATAAACATAGAACTTGAATATCAACTCAAATGCTTAGAAGAGGATTGATTGCTTCCTCACTTGAATTTGAATGCTTGATTGCTTGAATTGATTGCATGAATAGCTTAGGTCCTTCTAAAACTGAGAGGGTAGACTTCCTTTTATACTTGCTTGTTGATAAACAATTAATTTTCCAACATGAATCGACATGGGATCTAGGTCCCCACCAAAATGATGTTACTATTGAGGGGCCCCAAAATTGGTAGCGATTGGGAGGACCAGAGCGCTAGGAGATCTGGTCCTTGAGGACCTGAGAGCTAGTGCCTTGGTATTGACCAATCAAAAACCAAGAAAAGCGGGACAAGAGGTGTGCATTCTGAAAATTATGAGATATTTGCATAGTGTGAGCAGAATCAAGGCTTCAATTAGGCCTTGAGACATGAATGCCAAGGTGAGGGCCCAAATGAGGACAAAATTGTAAGGGAGTACACTTCAAGATGCTACAAATATGTACTTTCATCATCAATATCACACCCAACAACATTAGTATGTACTTCCATCATTAGTAGTATCAATAATACAAGCCAACAACATCAAAATATCAATAATGACATCTAGTCATTAATGACACCGATTCCAACAATCTCCATCATCATATCTTTGCACTCAACTCCCCCATTTGACATTAATGACAACACTACACTAAGGATTAGCACCAATGACAACACTAAGTCATTAATGACAACAACTACCAACAATCTCCCCCTTTGTCACTGATGGCAACACACACACAATATATTCTCTTCCCCTTGACATGAAGGACAAAGGTCAAAGGACTTTATTGCAATCTCTTCTTTCTACACTTTTGATCTCCCCCTCTTTGATAGAATAGTCAATTATATGTTCCCTTTCTCTGCATGTTTATTCTCTCCCTCTTTCTATTTAATGAAAATCTTCGTATTTAACATTATTTGTATCTCTTTCATTTTCCATCTCCATCTCCATTGCCATCTCTCTCTCTCTCTCTCTCTCTCTCTCTCTCTCTCTCTCTCTCTCTCTCTCACACACACACACACACACACACACACACACAAACACACACACACACACACACACACACACACACACACACACACACACACACACACACACACACACACACACACACACACACACACACATGCACATACACATTCTAGATTGCAAAAATAACATGAGCTTGTGGGTAGTGGAGCCTGACTAACTTATTGATTCAGAGGTCTTATTTCATTCATCTTTCAATTCTTTTAATTGACTATATAGTTGATTTTAATCTATGACTTCTCCATTAATGCTTTCTTATAGATGGTTTGTTGCAAGGTGTGCACCCTTGGTCTTCTTGTGCTATTCAATGAAACGAATAGTTTTGTAACATGGCTTAATCGCCTCTTATGGATTCATTAGGTCTCACAATTGTATCAGGCATGAACAAGTTGATCCTTTGGTGCAACAACAATCGCATTTCCAACAAGTGGTGTTAGAGCCTAGGTCACAAGTTCAAAACCCTCGCTCATGTTAGGGGGGTTATTGCAAGGTGTGTACCTTTGGTCTCCTTGTGATGTGTAGTGCAGTGCTCTGGTTTGCGATATGGCTTAATAACCTCTCATGGATTCATTAAGTCTCACGGTTGTATCAGTCATTAATAGGTCAATATTTTGGTGCAATAACAACCATGTTTCCAACATTGTTTAGTTGTTAAGTGGAAAATTCCATTAAGAAAAGTAAAACTCTAATAGACTTATGAACGTAATGTACTCTAGTCAAAAGATCATGACATTAATGGATGAAGTGAAAACATATTATACTTCAACAACTCTATCCATCACTAATTTTTTTATAAACACTTCAAATTGGTTTCAAATATTTCTATAATGAAATGCCCCAAGCTTTCACACAAGACATTAATTGAACCAATAATGAATGAACAAAATTTTTGCATTGTAAGTGACATTCAAATGTTGCATTACACAACAATGTGCACAAAAGGTATCATGATAAGCACAACAACACACAAAATGAAATCACCAATGCACCAAGAATGGGGGCACAAAGTGAAAGACCTCACTAATCATGTGAATGGTCATTGTTATATTTTTTTTTGCAGAAACAACATCATTTTCTAAATGGCCTATCAATTAACCTCATATATTGCACAAATGTGTGCTACTAATAGACCAATATATTTCATAATTGACCTTCGACACCTTTTCAGTGTACCCATTAGACACTAAGATGTGATTGCTAGTTGTATTATAATTGATAACTTCTGTGACTTTGTTTTAATTATGTAAGAAGTATGTTTATTCCTTTGATAAAATTTTCAAGATACCTACACTAGTTTTAAACGTGCAAAATTGTTAAGTCTTCCGAGTAACATCTTATTGATTCATGGGGAATAAAGTAAATTTCGAAGTTTGGATTTAAATAATAAATAAATTATTATTGATTAAATTGATTACATTTTATTTAGTTTTAAAAAGTTAACCGTCATTTAGTTCACAAGTAAAATAACAAGAAGGTAATTATTTTCTTGCATCTTGCCGACTTTGAACTGTTGAAACTCTGTGGGTTCTCTCCGTTCACAAGAAAATTCCATTCATCGTGTTTTCCTCCATCCGACTTTGTTTATCTCGCCGACTTGGTTGATCCTCTCAATATGGTTTCCAAGAAATTCTCTAACACTTCACGAGAAACTTCCAAGAAATTCTCTCTCTTTTGTGGCTCTTCAAATTTGTGCAGAACAAGGGATGGAGAATGCTGTTCAGTATCAGCCTCCCGCCACCAAAATTCCCTTCGATACCAACAACAAATTTAACGTGTTTCTCAGCTTTCGCGGAAAAGATGTGAGAACAACTTTTGTCGACCATCTCTACGAATCTCTCTCGGGAGAGGGACTTAAGGTTTTCCTCGACAGCGAAGAGCTGGAGAAAGGCAAAGAAATCGATTCAAATTTGCAGGAAGCCATTAAAACAAGTGATGTTCTGATCCCTATATTTTCTAAACACTATGCAGAATCAACTTGGTGTCTGAAGGAGGCTGCCCAGATGTGGAGATCCAATGGCTTCATCATTCCTCTTTTCCATGATGTGGAGCCCTCTGATGTTCGCTACCCTCAAAGAGAGGGAGGTCCATTCGCCAAGGCATTCCAAAAGCATTACAGCCATTTAGATCGGCAGGATGAGAAAACAATCGAGGAATGGAAGAATGTTCTTCATCAAATCTCTTCTCTTTCTGGTTGGACAAGGGCGGAAGAATTCGGGTAAGTAATTTGCATCCTTTCTTTGCAATTAACCCAGGGCAAAAAACCAAAGGAGAACATCTTTTAGAGGTCCACTTATTATATTAGCTATTTGTTAAGGGGGCAAACTGTTTGTTTATTAAATCCTTAAAGATTAGCCTGATCTTCCTACTTTATATTTGTTAAAGTTCATTATAGCTGACTGAATATATTGAAAAATATAATCGAAGTAGATCAACGAGCATAACATCCCATCCAGGCTGCCAGAAAATAAGCCCTGTTTTTTAAGCCAGCATTAATTTATTATCCATATTGTCTGCAATAAAGGAACGTGGTCTTATAACATCAATAATTTTCCTTGGTGAGCCAACCCTGTCTTTCCATAACTTGTGTGGAATCTTGGACCTGATTTAAGGAGCTCAACGATCATGGCCATGATTGCCTATGTCCTCTTGTTCAACCTTTTACCCCGTTTCTATCATGATACTTATACTAGATCATGAGCTCCTCAAATCCTATTACTTAGTTTAGGCCCCGAAATCACTCTCATCCCTGGAATTATCTAGCCATCCAAGTTCTGCCTGCATCAAATTAGTTCACCTCTTGTTCATGCAATTATGTTGCTCGTCACACGTTCGAGCTTCCTTCAATTCCTTCAAATTGGTTTATCTCTGCACACATCAGCGATCACCCATACATTTACCTATTTGTCACAAAAAAAAATAGTTCTAATTTCTAATAAATAAGGAATTAGTAAATATAAAACCAAAATTCTGAAAATCTTTCTCAGATAAAAATTGTGTTACTCCAGTCTATCCTATTGTAAAATTTTAGTGTAAACATAAGTTTGGTTAAAATCATTTAGACCCATTAATTCTCCATGGTAAGTTTTCTTCTCCTTTAAAATATCAGACAGTTGTTAGACTTTGATCAGTATGTTTGTTTCTTTTTCATGAGGTTTTTGAAAAATTACTGTAAAGATGTTTTGTATATAAATTAGCCATTTGTAGATTAAGCAAATAATTTTAGTATGTAAATTATTCAGACGAAGTTCATATTTTTTCTTTCTGGTAGTTTTCTTTACAGGTTAGAATATGTAGATACTTGAAACACAAGCTGTTAACATACAAATAAATCTTTTATTCAATACGGATTACTTTTTGCACCTCAATGTTGATATCTTACATCAATTGTCTGTTTCTCAGTACATTACAGACTTTCACACTTAACAACAAGGGGGGATCTCTATATAGAAATTAGAGTCCCTCAAAATAGACCGTAAATTGAACTTGTTTGTTCCATCAATTTAGAACTCAAATTATCCTCGAGACTCTAAATTCAGAATTCATTATGCATACCATGCATCACATATCAACAGGATTGTATTGGTTACGACTTAGAACAACCAATAGCTTTAAAGTTTATAATAGCATTAACAGGACCCACCTGCCTAAGAGATTTGGATATTTTCATTACTCCCTCCTTAGTCCTTACCAGTTACATCAGATTTATTACTCGCATAACACAGTGAGAGTGGGAGTCAGCGGTATAGGCGGCGTCGGAAAAACCACCCTGGCCAAGGCTGTTTACAATAGAATTTATGCTAGGTTTGATGCTTATTTCTTTGCACAGAAAAATGGTACCCTTGTAGACTTGCAAGGGGCAATTCTAAGAAGATTGGTAAATTACCATGGAGAAGTTTCAAGTGTTGCCGAGGGAAAAGCTCTGATGAAAAACGTATTGCAAGGAGTTCGTGCCCTTGTCATTTTGGATGATGTGAATGATCTGAGTCACTTGGATGCACTGAATGGGGACTGGTGTGGGCCTGGTAGCAGAATCATGTTTACATCCCGAGACTGACACATACTCAATCTTGCTAAAATTGATTCAATTCTTAATATGAGTGGGCTAGGGAAGGATGAAGCTCTTCAATTGTTTTGTTGGCATGCTTTCTCGAGGGCGTTCGCGGAGACCCCCTACAAAAAGCTTTCTACAAGAATTGCAAGAGCCTGCAAGGGTCATCCTCTTTCATTACAAGTTATTAGAGCATATTTGTTTGATAAGAAAGAGCGGGATGACATTCAATATTGGGAAGAAGCTCTCCATAACATTGGGGAAAATCAAGAAATATCCAAAGTCCTTCGAATCAGTTATGATGGACTTCGCCATGTTGAGAAGGAAATGTTTCTGGATATAGCTTGTTGTTTTGCTGGTAAAAAAGAAAATGATGCTGTTACCTTCTGGGAAGTTTTATACCCAAAAAGAGTTAAAACAGCTCTCAAGAATCTTTCGCTGAAAATGCTTATAAATGAGAGTGGCCCTAAAAATCTCCTCGATATGCATGACCTTCTGCGGGGAATGGGAAAAGGAATTCAAGAGCAGATTGATAATAATAGCAGACTCTTGCTGCCTATGGGTTCACACAGAGCTTTGAGCAGAGACAGAGCAGAGGGAGTGAATATGCTTGTTTACACAGGGGATAATGGAAAAGAGCCTGTGAGCTTCCATAGAATGCCATCCATACGCTACCTAGTTGTGCAAAATACAAAAATAGTGGGAAACATTGGAAAGTTCGCTCCGAATTTGTTATGGATAAAAATAAAAAACTGTGAATTAGGTGGTATGTATACATGGTTAACATTAAGAAACAGATTCCAACTGGATAGCAGTTGGTCCCAAGTCAGGATTTTAAGTGTAGAGCAGTGTCCAACTTTTACGATAATCCCAAAGACACTTGACAGCTTGGTGAACTTCCGATGCTTGTATCTGCAGGATTGTGTTGCTCTCACAATTCTTCCAGACACACTTGATAACATGGCACAATTGAAGGAGTTGCATTTGTGCGGCTGTACAAATTTAACAAGCCTTCCTGAAACTGTAGGCAACTTGATGCAGTTAGAAATCTTGCGTTTGAAAGACTGTACAGCTCTAAGAAGCCTTCCCAGCACTATAGGTAATTTAGTTCAACTACAGGAGCTGGTCTTGAAAAGATGTACAGGGCTAAGGAATGTTCCCAACACAATAGGTGACTTGGCACAACTCCAGACTTTGATTACGTATAATTGTTCAAGTTTACAGAGCATTCCTTACCCGTTCGGCAAGTTAAAAAATCTTAGGCGATTACACATTCCAGGTTGGACAGACCTAGAAAGCTTTCATGATGCGGTTATCAGTTTAGCCCAGCTTAGGGAGTTAAGCAGGTAAAAGATCATTTATAGGTGAATTTAATTTTGTATATACGGACTCTATTTAAGAACTTTGAAAGAAGACATAGTTCTATTGAATTGTTTGAAATTTTATCTCTTGATAAAGTAGTCTGTAAAATTATTTTAAATTTTGCAGAAGCGTCGGGATAGGAAGCTCGGTGCAGAAGAAGTTTAATGTCTACATTGTTTACCACGCAGCAGATGAAAGGAAAATATTGATGGCTCATAAGTACAAACACCTGCGCACCGGATCACTTTGTTTGTGCACAGGCAGTGAGGATAAGGAAAGTAGTGACATTAGGGATGCAATTGATAGCTGTGATATTCTTGTCCTTGGTTTATCCAAGAGCTTTGCAGAGTCGATTGTGTGCATGAAAAAGTTCGCAGCCATAAGGCGCTCGAAGAATGGCCTTATTGTTTCTCTATCCCTTCGCAGCTTTACACAGTCCTGTCGTATCAAATTTTTGAGCACATTGAGAGAGTTATGATATCACAGTTTTGAAGATATAGAGGTAGTGTTTTTCCGTCGACATTTTTTCCTAAGTGATTATTGAAATTATAATCTCTATTTTCCTTTTATCTTTAATTTTTTTTGTAGTTCGATTTTTGGGTAAAGTATTTAAATGAAATTCGAAATTCAATTAGATTTTTTCAAACTGTAAATGTTTTAAAATATATTTAAATTTTAGTAATTAATTTTAAGCTTTAAATTTTTATTTCGAACATAAAAATGAAACAACAAAGCACAACATACAAGAGAACACCAGATTTACGTGGAATACCCTAAGCAGGGAAAAACCATGATGGGAATGACACTTACAATATATATAACTAATTCTAATGTTTTAGGCTTAAGACCAAGGCGGCTCATATATACTTGATTTGAACTTGCAAGACCAAGGTGTACAACCTTAGGGCAAGATACAAGGGACTTTCAAAACTAAGACACACAATCTCAAGGAAAGATACAATAGACTTGCACTACTAAAGCACACTACTCCAAGGGAAGACATAGAGACTATAGAAGCTGCCAAAAGGATTCACTATCTTTCAAAAAGTATTGGGAAATGATGAATTGAAATGAACAATTTCTCCTAATCATAAAATTATCCTTAAATCATTGTGTCAAGAAAATAAAATCATGGAAAACACATCTCACTTCACTTATTGTCTCAAAACATTATCATTCTAAAGATATGATCATCAAAGCTCATCACAAAACGAAATTCACACTTTTACTTCTCCATATATGCTTGCACACTATTCACAATTAGTCTACCACAATCCACAATCAATTTACACATCTGCACCTCTATTTATAATAGGTTATTCAATGAAACCCTTTACTTGGTCAACCACAATCAAATATGCATAAATTGGGCCACTAGGAGCAACTACAAACAATGCAATTGAATTCAAGACATAAAGGGGACCCAAATACATAGAAAATTATCTTTCTAAGTCAAAATGCACACTAACACATCCTGCGAGATTGGCATCAAACATAATGTGTATATAAACAATAATGTAGGTTAACCAATTTGTCTGAAAATATTGTCCAATGCAAATTACTTAATGTGAATCTTTACATGTCATGATAAGACTAATATCACTATTATAACTTTATTTCCAAAGAAAATTTGGACCAAAAGAGTATCATCTAAATAAGATAAATCAAATGAGTCGGTCAAAGACCAACATAACTAATAGTGTCAAATGCAGAACAACATAACTTCACTTGTGGAGAAAACCAACACTAGAAATATGAATTATAACACTACATGAACCATATGAACATGTCCTCCAAGACACAACAATTCAATCCACATAGTGTAGCAATGCAAAACATTGTCTAGGCTTGTTCTAATAGACACCCTCACTATCAACAAACTACAACCACAAACTTCACCATCTGAGCAACAAAGAACACCAAAACATAATAGTGCAACTTCCACAAAATTTAGACATTATATCCAGAATGACAAGCCATGTAATATTCAAAATTTGAACGAATGTCGAGCATTCTTCCATAGGGAATTTAAAAACACTTTCTTGCATATTTTAGCTTCAACTATAGTTAGCTTTTGAGAACACCTCAACTTACTCAACATCACTACTAGACAACATAACAACATTTGAACACTCATTTTTTGACCATATAGTACATGCACATAATTTAAAAAATTCAACTTCCTCTTTAGTTCTATTACCAACACAACTAAACAACTTCAACTTCCTCTTCACTTATGTCACCAAAATACATAATCACAAACAACAAAGACTGTGCTAATAATGACAACACCAAACAAGCTTGACATCAATGACAATACACCTCAAGTTTCCAACAATCTCCCTATTTTTTATTAATGGCAACACTTGTACTGCCAATCAACAATAAACTCACATCTCATTTGAACTCTCACACCCTTTAACATCAACTAAAAAGGGTACATAAAAATATACCACTTCATGCCAATCTGTATAACTCTCTCTCCCCCCTTCTAGGTATAAATCTAATATATGCAACACTCCCTCTGACAGGGATATCTTTATTTTGCAACCATTTTCTTACAACAAAGAAATCATAGCCTTCAATTCTACCCCTAAGGGAAACCACCACATCAATCTAGAGACAAAAGATAAACTTTGAAACTCCCCCAAGAAAAACATGTACCACTTGAATTCATCTAGTTTGAAGGAGGACTAATAACCCCTAACTTCTATCCAATATAGTCAAAAGTATCTTTAAACAGTGCCTTGGTGAAAATATCTATAATATGATCCTTTGTAGGTACATACTCCAACTTGACTTCCTTCTCTACAACCCTTTTTCATAATATTGGATAAAAATATGTTTATTCCTTCAATACAACACCAAATTCTTTGAAATGTTAATTGCACTTGTATTATCATTGTAGTCACATAAATCTGTCCATCTTAATTAAATGAATATTTGCTATTTATTTGATTAATAAACCCACTAGCCAACAGTTAATTAAATTAACATTTAATTAATTCATCTTCAATCATTCTCCTATTAATTAAATAAATTATTCAATTTATTTTAATTAATTCATTAAACTAAATTCACAATCAATTAAATAAATAAATCCTATTTATTTAATTTAATCTCCTTTCTTCTTTTAAATAAATAAATTAAAATATTTATTTAAATCATTAAACAACCCCTCCACTGGCATTCTCCTAAAAATGCAAGTTGCAGCCACAAGTTGAAATAAATTAATTTTATTTAAATTTAAATCCTATTTTCCCTCACCCACCAAACCCACTTGCAATCCTAAATCCCCTTCTAGACTCTTCTAACCCCTTCATAATTAGCCTAATCCATCCCCTAAATATTGTCACATTCCTAAGCAACTTGGAGTCACTTCTCAAAGCCTTTAAAGTCTTTGAAAAGCATTTAATGCTTTGTGTTCAACAATCTAGTTCCTCTTAAGTCTTCCAAACCACTAATGGCTCTTACATGACCATTAATGGCTCTTACATAACCATTTATGGTTAAATCCACTTGCACCCATGGTTAGAGACTTTGACCTCTAACTCAACCCTCATGTAACCCATGTGTCTCTTCAAACATTTATTTCTTTGACCATGGTTATCCTCACTAACTCTTGCACAAGAGTTTATCCATTGGATAAAAGCATTATTCCTTGAATAATGAATTTATTCACTCAACTCAACATTAACCCTCAGGTCATGTCAAGCATTTAATGCTTCTTGCCTCTCCCCTCAACCCATCTCATGTTGACACTAGTCATCCTACAATTGGGTTGAAAGTCCTCACATGGATCTCAAACCCTTCAATCCTGACCCTTGTTGAGATTATTCAATCTCAACCATCCATTGCTCCATTTTACCTATAAATAGAGCTCATTTCTTCATAATCCAAATCTTGAAAACTTGTATGCATTTAATTTATAGTCAATTATAAAGAGAGAATTTTAGCATAATCACACATATTGTCATTTTGGACTAAAATAAATCTTAGTTCATTTCATAACATTTCATATTTAGCTTGTTTTTGCACTTGCATAGCATAGTTTAAAAGCATTTTCAATCTTGAATCTCCATAAGATATCCATAGTGCAAAAAGCTGTTGAGAGCTACACTTATTTGGACACTTGGAGAGGAGAGGAACAAGGGAGGATGAGCTACAAGCATGGTGGAAGAAATTTGGAGATGCCTTGTTGTATTTGTTGTCTCTATTAAATGCTCTATTTTTTTTGTAGTGTCTCTTTTGGTATGCCTGTTTAGGATAGTCTTTAATTTGTGATTTCTAACACTAACATGTAACGATTGGTTTCTTGTTTCTTGTTTTGTATTTGTTTATCCTACCTATCCATCCCTTTTTGCAGAGAATCATTTGGTGAACTTGACGTGAATGCAAAGCAACAAATTTTTAAACTTCTAACAATTTTTCATGATTTGAATTGACATATAGGTTGCGCTTTAGTGCTTTTGTTCAGGCCTTAGCACCTTCAAAATTGGGCACTTTAGCGCTATTGTTCATAATAATAGCACTATTGTCTCTCATTTGGCGCTATTGACCTTGTTTTAGTGCTATTGACCCTTAAATAGCGCTACCGTAGCTTCTTTTAGTGCTTTTGGATCTCTGTTTGACAGAATTAATTCCGTCCGACAGAGTTGTTTTAGCGCTTTTGTGCTTCTTTTGGTGCGTTAGTTGGTTATTTAGCGCTTTCTTGTTAAATAACGCTTTTGTTTTCACACAGAGTAGCGCTATTGTAACAAAGAGTTGTATAGAAATACCTTGTAACCAAAAAACAAAAAAAAAGAGGCTTGTAGAAGCCCAACGAATAGGCGGATTTTACTAACTCTTTTGTGTAGGTTTAAATTAGATTAAAAAGTAGATTTATTTTTTTTACTAACTTTTTGTCAAAGTTGGTTTTAAAAATGAATTCACTTTTTATTTTGGTTTAAAATTAACTTCACATTTCAAATTTGGGCTTTTAAAAAGAATCACACATTTGTTTGGGCTCTTAAAAAGAATTTCATTAGTCAAAGGTAAAAAGAACCACAAACTCAAACCCAACAAATTTGATTTTTTTTTTTTGCAAGTTAGGATTCATTTTATTTTGGTGCTTAAAATCAACAAATTTCATTTCTTGTATCAACTTAAGGAAATTCACAATCAACATTTCATTTTGGGCAAACTAAAAAGAACAAGCCATTTTTCTTTCAAGTTCCAAAACGGTTTTACTTCAAGCAAAAATGTGTTTTTCAATTAAGTTGACCAAGATTTTAAGATCCTAGTTTACAAAACATTTTGCCTTTGAAGTTAAAAAGAACACCATGATTGTTGGAGCAAGATCTCCAAATAGTTAGATCACATTGCAATGAAAATAAGGTAAAAAGAACAAGTTCTTTTTGTGATTGACACACTTGTGCAAAATTTTGTTGAGTGGTCCTACTTCTAACATACACTATCCTCTCCCTTGGCTTTTGTGGTCCTAGGTGCAAGAGAAAAGTGTTAGTAACACTCAAAGTTTATCTTTTTAAGAGAGGTCTGCTAAGAGACACATCACTCTTGGGAATGACCTCGCGTGGTAAATCCTTCGAGCCGCTATAGAAATTAGGTGTGAGCGAAAGCTGTAGCCTTGGGTATAGTTGTTCCTACACTGTAACTTGCCAAAAAGACAAATAGGTCCCACCATAAGTTACAAGGCTCTTAAGTGAGTCACTGCAAAATGAACTTATGTCCCAAAACATCAAAAATTACTAGACACCTTTCTATGTAGAAGCCCACTCGTTCTATTGATTAAGGATATTTGTGAGAAGTTCAGTGCAAGAGCATAGATGGTTTTGATCCCAAGCTACTCACTATACATATTTGGGTATGTGCAAGATCATGGGGGGCCAAAAAGTGGCAATGGAGAAAAAATGTGTTTTCAACCTTTCCAAACATGCCAAAATCCACTTTGACTTTTTGTTTGGGTCAGGCAAATTTTGAATTCGGTTTGGTAATACCAAACCAAATCGGATATCCGATATATCTGATTTGTGATGTCATACTTTTTTTCAAATCGGATATCTGATTTTCAAATTGGATATCTGTTTTTCTCAACAATAAGACCCCTAATGACACCATATGGTGTCCTAAGGGGTCATAAGACACCAAATGACCCCTTAGGACACCATACAACCCCTAATGACACAACGTGGCATCCTAAAGGGTCATATGGTGTCCTAAGGGGTCATAGGACACCATATGACCCCTGAGGACACCATATGACCCATAGCACCATATAGTGTTTCAAGGGGTCATATGGTGTCCTAAGGGGTCATAGCACACCATATGACCCATTAGGACATAATAGGACCCATGACGACACCTAAGGGGTGATATAATGTTATAAGGGGTCATAGGACACCATATGACCCCATATAATACCATAAGATCCCTTATGACACCATATGGTGTCCTAAGGGGTCATATGGTATCCTAAGGGGTCATATAACACCATATGACCCCTTATAACACAAGAAGACCCATAACGACCTGATATGGTGTCCTAAGGGGTCATATGGTGTCAGGAGACACTATATGATCCCTTAGGACAAAATATGACCCCTAACGACACCTAAGGGGTCATATGGTGTCCTAAGGGGTTATATGATGTCCTAGGAACCTTTAGGACATAATATGACCCCTTAACACACCATATAACCCCTAACGACACCATATGGTGTTCTAAGGGGTCGTAGGACACCATATGACCCGTTAGGACACAATATGACCCCTAACAACACCTAAGAGGTCATATTGTGTCCTAAGGGGTCATAAGACACCATATGACCCCTAACGACACTATATGGTGTCTTAAGGAGTCATATTGTGTCCTAAGAGTTTATAGGACACCATATGACCCATAACGATAGAAAATGACACCTAACGATACCTAAGGGGTCATATGGTATTCTAAGAGGTCATAGGACACCATATGACCTTTTAGCACACCATACGACCCCTAATCACACCATATGGTGTCCTAAGGGGTCATAGAACACCATATGACCCCTTAGGACACCATACGATGCATAATGATACTATATGGTGTCCTAAGGGGTCATAGGACACCATATGACCCCTTAGGAGACCATATGACCCCTTAGGAGACCATATGACCCATAACAACATAATATGGTATCCTAGAGTGTCATAGAACACCATATGACCCCTTAGAACACCATACAACCCATAATGACACCATCTAGTGTCTTAAGGGGTCATAAGACACAATATTACCCCTTAGGACATAATATGACCCCTAACGATGTCATATAGTGTCCCAAGGAGTCATAGGACACCATATGACCCCTTAGGATACCATACGATATCATACCAGCCTTTACAACACCATATGGTGTCCTAAGGGGTCATATAGTATCCTAAGGGGTCATATAACACCATATGACCCCTTAGAATACAAGAAGACCCATAATGACATGATATGGTGTCCTAAGGGGTCATATGGTGTCATGAGACACCATATGACCTCTTAGGAAACAATATGACCCCTAACGATACCTAAGGGGTCATATGGTGTCCTAAGGGGTTATATGATGTCCTAGGAACCTTTAGGACATAATATGACCCCTTAACACACCATACAACCCCTAACGACACCTTATGGTGTCCTAAGGGATTGTAAGACACCATATAACCCGTTAGGACACAATATGACCCCTACAACACCTAAGGGGTCATACTATGTCCTAAGGGGTCATAGGATACCATATGACCCCTAAGGACATTGTATGGTGTACTAAGGGGTCATATTGTGTCCTAAGGGATCATAGGACACCACCATACAACCCCTAATGACACCATATGGTGTCCTAAGGGGTCATATAACACCATATGACCCCTTAGGACACCATACGACACATAATGACACCATATAGTGTCCTAAGGGGTCATATGGTGTCCTAAGGGATCATAGGATACCATATGACCCCTTAGGAGACCATATGACCCATAACAACATAATATGGTGTCCTAGAGGGTCATAGAACACCATATGACCCCTTAGAACACCATATGACCCATAACAACACCATGTGGTGTCCTAAGGGATCATAAGACATAATATGACCC
Organism: Cryptomeria japonica; assembly: GCF_030272615.1. Classification (NCBI taxonomy): domain Eukaryota; kingdom Viridiplantae; phylum Streptophyta; class Pinopsida; order Cupressales; family Cupressaceae; genus Cryptomeria; species Cryptomeria japonica. Next base: position 705,464,417 of record NC_081409.1, on the reverse strand, counting down.
CTTAGGACATAATATGACATGTAACAATGTCACATAGTATCCTAAAGGGTCATTAAAAACCATATGAACCCATAGAACACCATATTGTTAGTTGAATGAGAGCTGGGGGGAATCAAATAAACTCACAATACAATGTTCTAATCAGATTCAACCTCAGTAGAACTTACTTGATATGCAACTATGACTGTAAATCATTCAAACTCATAAACGAATAAACTTGAAACATCAAAACACATCTAACACCAGATTTAACGTGGAAAACCAAATAGAGAAAAACCACTATGGGATTTTGGACCCACTAAGAAAATATACTCTTCTAGAGTATGCTCGGTTAAAAGCCAATCTTGTTAAAGATTACATAAACACATTGCTAGATGTGACCCGATCAAGGGATTTCCCTCAGATCTATCAGAATCTTGCACTTTGTTAGAAGTGACCTTGTCAAAGGATTTCAAACACTCAATTAGAATGTTACCTTGCTAGAGGATTTACAAATAAGACTGTTAGGTCCACTCGGTTAAGAGATTTCCTGTCACTTACAAAAATAAATAACAGTAATAAAATATATCTGCAACTTCACATCTAAAATTTTATAGCAGACTCTATGTGCTCAAAATAATCTTGTCATAAGACTTATCTTCCTCCTTGTTGGGTTTCTCACTCTGTTCTTCAATCTTCTGTACTTGGTTATCACTTTAGCAGCATCACTGTTCTTCTATTTGCCCGCATACTTTGTTCATTAAATTTTCTTTATTTATAAGCAATTCCTAACCGCTTAATCTCCTTAATCACATTTCCCATGATTAATCTTAGCCATCATATCTTGAAACTTGACTAGGTTCATTGAATCCTTCGAACTAAAAAACATTTTATCTTGCCTTGAAATTTGTATTTCTTTCTTGGTACTTGTGCTTGGTTATGACCGTTCAATCTGTGATGTAGATCTAACTCTATGAATTTTCATTGCCATTGATCCTTAACAAACTTCTTGCATGACATTCCAATCTTCTATAAATCTCTAGCTCATTGGCATCCTTCATTTAATATTGTATTTACTCATCCAATGCATTATGTTACTACTCAGTTGATACTCAATTAATTCTAAACTTTACTCAGTAGACATTCTTCCTTCTTTATCGACATCGATAACCTTGGAGTTTACCAACTGGCTCCTTACTCGGTAAAATAGAATAGTATCAAACCTTTACTCATTCTATTGCATGAGATCTTTTCTCCTTCTTATTCAGTCTTTGAATACACATATATAGGATATCAAAACAACCAAAATATCATAATCTCATCACTGTCTAACTCGGTAATAGTTGCCCATTGAATAACTTATTACTCCCCTTCATATTCACATTCTTTCAGTGTCAATTACCGACATCTTTATACTCATCAAAACATACTCTTTAAGATATGGCAACATCATAATGAATCAGAAACTCAATTGCTTAACATCAATGACGAAATAATAATATTAAGACAGTAATCATCCTTTATCAATTATATCATCAATCTCCAACAACCTTCTCAATATCCTCATACCAACAAACTTACTGAAATGCCAACAATCTCCCCCTTTGTCATTGATGGCAATACCAACTTGATTTATTCTAATTGATTCGAACTGTTGTTATTCTTATCCTGTTATCTTCTCCCCCTGTCATTAGTCTTCCCCCCCTTTGACAACAATGCCAAAAGTAAGACTGAACCATGATTACTTCTCCTATGAAGTAATTTTCTTGCAAATAAAACATACAAATATATTATCTTAGTCTCAGTCAGAGCATCTTGTCTACATTCATTGTTTCCTGCACAACTTTAGACAACCTTCTAAAGTGTGTAAATCAGCATCAACTCATAAATAGTATTTTGTAGAGTCATAGAATTGATGCTTTCACCGAACTCTGTCAGTGAGTACTAGATAGGGGTAGGACCCCTAACTTACTTCTGAGATGTACTCAAAAGTGTCCCTTGGTAGTGGCTTTGTGAAGATGTCTGCTATTTGTTCCTTTGTGCTAACATATTCCAGCACAACTTTCTTTTCTTGAACTTCTTCTCTTAGATAATGATACTTTATAGAAATATGCTTTGTCTTAGAGTGCATTACTAGATTCTTTGAAATGTTAATAGCACTTGTATTATCACAAAATATAGTTACTGGCTCGGTAACTATCTCATTCATACCTTCCAACAGTTGTTTGATCTGTGCTATATTGATACAATTCAATGCTACAATGACATATTCAGCTTCAGCTATTGACCGTGAAATGCATCCTTGTTTCTTGCTAAACCAACTCACTAGTCTTTCTCCCAAAAAGAAAGCTCCACTGCTTGTGCTTTTCCTGACATCAATATTTCCTACCCAATCAGGATCAGTATAGACTTTTAAGTCAAAATAATTTCTCTTTTTATATAGTAAACCATAATCTTCAATGCCTCTCAAGTATCTGAAAATTCTCTTGATTGATGTCATATGGGTTTCTTTGGGATCTGCAAAAAATCTTGCAGCTATACCTACTGCATGTGCTATATCAGGCCTGTTGTGAACTACATATTGCAACTTTCCAATCATAGATCGGTAAAGTGTCTCATCAACAGATGCAGATTCATCACTCTTTGATAGTTTACAGTTAGTAGTCATAGGAGTACTTATAGGTTTAGAATCATCCATTCCAAGTTTCTTCAAGATTTCCTTTATATACTTGGATTGAGTAATGAAAATCCCATTTTTTATTTGCAGTATTTGTAAACCTATAAAATACTTTATTTCACTGATTAATGACATCTCAAATTTGTTGCACAGTTCATTTCCAAAGTTCTTACATAAAGAATCATTTCCACAAAAAATAATATCATCAACAAATATGGTTGAAATCAGTGTTCCATTATCCTCATCATTCTTCATATACATGTTGTTGTTTTCACTAGTCCTCATAAATCCAATCTTTATTAAGAGTGCAACCTTTCATACCATGCTCTAGGTGCTTGCTTTAGGCCATATAAAGTTTTGTTCAACTTACATACCTGATCTGTATTCTTCTCTTCAATAAATCCTTCAAGTTGTTCAATATACTTCTTCTTCTAGTATACCATTCAAAAATGCAGATTTAACATCCATTTGATATACCTTGAAATTTTTGTAAGAAGCATATGCCAACAATGTTCTCACTCCCTCAAGTCTTGCCACAAGTGCAAAAGTCTCACCATAGTCTATTCCTTCTTCTTGAGCATAACCTTTGCAAACTAACCTTGCTTTATTCCGAATGACCTCACCTTTTTCATTTAGCTTATTCCTAAAAAATCCACTTTGTACCGATTACATTTTTCTCTTTTGGTCTTGGGACCAGTGTCCATGTTTCATTTTTCTTGATTTGTTCAATTTCTTCTATCATAGCATTCACCCAATCTTCATTGCTTAATTCCTCTTTTACTATCCTCAGTTTAAACTCGGATATCAAACCTGTGTTGTGTCTCAGTTTGTTCCTTGTCATCACTGGAGCATCCTTATCTCCTATAATATGACTTGATGCATGATTTCTTTTGACATATTTTGGTAATATAGGTTACGTAGGCTCTGTATGATCTTCTTCATCACTCGGTAACTAAGTATTTCCTTCATCGGCTTTCTCAATAAGACTTCTCAGTTGTACATATATAAATTCTTCATAATCTTCTGGTTCTTTGGAATTTCTTTCATCATTCCTTTCTGCAAATTCATGAATTTTCACATTTGCACTTTCCACAATTTTGTTAGATGATTTGATCAGACATTTAAATGCTTTACTCCTAGAGGAATAACCAAGAAATGTTCCTTCCTCGCTTTTCTGATCAAATTTTCCATTTCTGTCATCTTTGTGAACATAACATCTACTTCCAAATATTTTAAAATAACTTACATTTAGTTTCTTGTCATACCAGATTTCATATGGTGTCTTCATAGTTCCTTTCTTCAGTTGAACTCGGTTCAGGGTGTAAACTGTAGTGCTTATTGCTTCTCTCTAAAATATTTGAGGTACTCTCTTTTCTATCATCAAAGTTCTGGCACAATCTACAATTGATCTGTTTCTTCTTTCAGCTATCCCATTTTGTGTGGTGTCCTTGGTGCAAACACTTGTCTCTTTATACCATGATCATTGCAAAATAAGTTAAATTCATCTGAAATGAACTCTCCTCCTCTATCAGATCTTAGACATTTTAACTGTCTTCCTGTTTCTTTTTCAACTCTTGCCTTATACCATTTGAACATTTGAAAAGCTTCTGATTTCTCTTTTAGAAACATAACTGACATCATCCTTGAGTAATCATCCACAAATAATATGAAGTATTTATCACCATAATAACTTTGAACTTTCATAGGACCACAAAGATCAGTGTGCACAAGATCTAAAATTCCTTTAGAAGTGTAAGACTTACTTGTAAAGATTGATTTTGTCATCTTACCCATCTAGCATCCTCGACATATTGCATTATCAAGTTTTTCCAAGCTTGGTACACATCTTACACGGTGCTTCTTACTTATTTTGATCAGGTTATCAAAAATTACATGACAAAACCTTTTATGCCATAACCAGGTATCTTCTATTTTTGCATACAGACAATTGTTCTGAGTTGAGTCAAGGTGAAATGTATTACCTCTTGTTTGAGTTCTGGTAGTAGCCAACTTTCCATGTTTGTCATGAACTTTGAAAATTCCTTTATGAAATTCTATTCGGTATCCTGGATTGTTTAGTTGTGCTACACTCAACAAATTTTATTTCAGACCTTTGACCCAATATACATCATCACATTTAGCATTGTCAAGAAGTGTGATAGAACCTTTACCGTTCATAGGACATGGTGCATCATTACCAAATCTTACATAACCTCCATCATAATCTTCTAATTTAACAAACTTGTGTTTATCACCTGTCATGTGATGTGAGCATCCACTATCTATGATCCAAGAATCATTATTATTTACGTGTGATATCAAGGCTTTTTCTTCATACCTTTCTTCATCTAATCCATCTTTGATAGCCACATATACAACTTCCTTTGTCTCAGTCCCATCAAATTTATCATCATTGGATTCCTCATCAGCTACTAGGCATGTCTTTCTATCTCTCCTTCTGAAGTCTTGGTGCCCTCTATATTGGTTGTCTTCTTGTCTGTTATCTCGGTATTCTCTCTTTTCACTAGATTCCTTGTCAAGACAGTTAGAAGCCATATGTCCAATTTTATCATAGTTAAAACATTTTAAAGGTAACTTCCCTTTATACTTACCTTTGCCTCTCGGTAACCTTCTGGCCAATAATGCTTCAAACTCTTCTTTCTTTCTGATTTCCTCATATAGTTTTTGTACTCTTTCCATGTTTTTGCAAAATCTCTCACTTGCTCCACTATGATTTCCTTTAGCATACTTATACATTCTATCATTGTAATCATCAAATTCACCAAGATGAAAAAACTGAATGCAGATTCAACTTTGTTTACCGAAGACCCACTGTTATCAAAATTACTTAACTCAAAAGCATGTAGCTTACCGATAGTAGCATCCAAAGAGACTGACATGTTTGGTACAGACCTTAATTCATTAATTGCTGAGGCTCGAGTGGCATAAGTAGGTAGAAGTGTTCTCGGCAACTTACTTTTTACATCCTTTTCTTAAATAGTTCCTCCTACTCCTTTGATTTGATTGGTAGTTTCCTTTAACCTTGTACTGTATTGGATTATGTTCTCACCTTCATTTATTCTCATAGATTCAAGTTATCCTCTTAGACTGTCTACTTTTTCTCTTTGAACATGTTCATCACCACCATACATAGATGTGAGCTTATTCCACATAGCTTTGGCATCATTACAACCTTCTAGATCATTAAACTCTGAGTCGGTCAAAGCTAATGTTATCTCAATCATTGCTTGAATATGTTCTTACTTTTCCTTTATTTATTCCATTGTCATAGGGTAGGTGTTAGGTGCAGTGTAATCATTCTCCAGATAATATGTTGCATATTCTCCAATTCTTGATAAGTGCAGCTCCATCCTTTTCTGCCATGTGGTGAAACTTGACTTGTTCAGCTTTGGTGCATCCCTATTATACATCTCTGGATCTTGCCTCAAGTTCCTTTAAACTTTTCTTTTGGAGTTCTAGCTCTTATACCAATTGTTAGTTGAATGAGAGGAGGGGGTGAATCAGATAAACTCATAATACAATGTTCTAATTAGATTCAACCTTGGTAGAACTTACTTGATATGCAACTATGACTGTAAATCATTCAAACTCATAAACAGATAAACTTGAAACATCAAAATACAATTAACACCAAATTTAACGTGGAAACCCAAATAGAGAAAAACCACTGTGGGATTTCGGACCCACTAAGAAAATATACTCTTCTAGAGTATGCTCGGTTAAAATCCAATCCTATTAAAGATTACATAAACACATTGCTAGATGTGACCCGGTCAAGGGATTTCCCTCAGATCTATTAGAATCTTGCACTTTGCTAGAAGTGACCTTGTCAAAGGATTTCAAACACTCAATTAGAATGTTACCTTGCTAGAGGATTTACAAATAAGATTGTTAGGTCCACTCGGTTAAGAGATTTTCTGTCACTTACAAAAATAAATAACAGTAATAAAATATATCTGCAACTTCACATCTGAAATGTTATAGCAGACTCTATGTGCTCAAAATAATATTGTCATAAGACTTATCTTCCTCCTTGTTGGGCATCTCACTTTGTTCTTCAATCAGATCTTCAATCTTCTGTACTCGGTTATCACTTCAGCAGCATCCATGTTCTTCTATTTGCCCACATACTTTGTTCATCAAATTTTCTTTATTTATAAACAATTCCTAACCACTTAATCTCCTTAATCAAATTTGCCATGATTAATCTTAGCCATCAGATCTTCAGACTTGACTAGGTCCATTGAATCCTTCGAACTAAAAAATGTTTTATCTTGCCTTGAAACTTGTATTTTTTCCTTGGTACTTGTGCTCGGTTATGACTATTCAATCTGTGTTGTAGATCTAACTCTATGAATTTTCATTGCCGTTGATCCTTAAAAAACTTCTTGCACAACATTCCAATCTTCTATAAATCTCCAGCTCATTGGCATCCTTCATTTAATAATGTATTTACTCATCCAATGCATTCTGTTACTGCTCGGTTGATGCACGGTTAATTTTGAACTTTAATTGGTAGACATTCTTCCTTCTTTAACTGACATTGATAACCTTGGAGTTTACCGACTGGCTCCTTGCTCGGTAAAATAGAATAATATCAAACCTTTACTCATTCTATTGCATAAAATCATTTCTCCTTCTTATTCAGTCTTCGAACACACATATATAGGATATCAAAACAATCATAATATCATAATCTCATCACTGTCTAACTCGGTAATAGTTGCCCATTGAATAAATTATTACTCCCCTTCATTTTCACATTCTTTTAGTGTCACTTACCAACATCTTTATACTCATAAAAATATACTCTTTAAGATATGGCAACATCATACTGAATTAGAAAATCAATTGCTTGACATCAATGAAAAAATAATAATATTAAGACAGTAATCATCCTTTATCAATTATATCATCAATCTCCAACAAACTTACTGAAATGCCAACACATATGACCCCTTAGAACATTATATAACCCTTTACAACACCATATGGTGTCATAAGGGGTCATATGGTATCCTAAGGGGTCATATAAAACCATATGACCCCTTAGAACACACGAAGACCCATAACAACATGATATGGTGTCCTAAGGGGTCATATGGTGTCACGAGACACCATATGACCCCTAACAATATCTAAGGGGTCATATGGTCTCCTGTGGGGTTATATGATGTCCTAGGAATCTTTAGGACACAATATGACCCCTTAACACACCACACAACCCCTGATGATACCATATGGTATCCTAAAGGGTTTTAGGACACAATATAACCCATTAGGATACAATATGACCCCTAACAACTCCTAAGGGGTCATATTATGTCCTAAGGGGTCATAATACATCATATGACCCCTAACGACATTGTATGGTGTCTTAAGGGGTCATATTGTGTCCTAGGGGGTCATAGGACACCATATGACCCCTAATGACACAAAATGACACCTAATGATACTTGAGGGGTCATATGGTCTTATAAGGGGTAATAGGACACCATATGACCCCTTAGCACACCATACAACCCTTAATGACATAATATGGTGTCCTAAGGGGTCATAGAACACCATATGACCCCTTAGGACACCATACAATGCATAATGACACCATATGGTGTCCTAAGGGGTCATAATACACCATATGACCTCTAAAAACACTATATAGTGTCCTGAGGGGTCATATTGTGTCCTAAGGGGTCATAGGACACCATATGACACCTAACAACATAAAAAGATGCCTAATGATACCTAAGGGGTCATATGGTGTTCTAAGGGGTAATAGGACACCATATAACCCCTTAGCACACCATACGACCCTTAATGACACAATATGGTGTACTAAGGGGTCATATGGTGTCCTAAGGGGTCATAGAACACTGTATGACCCCTTAGGACACCATACGATGCATAATGACACCATATGATGTCCTAATGGGTCATACAACACCATATGACCCATTAGGACACAATAAGATGCCTAACGACACCTAAGGGGTCATATAGTGTCCTAAGGGTTCATAAGACACCATATGACCCCTTAGGACACCATACGACTCCTTGCGACACCATATGGTGTCCCAAGGGGTAATCTGGTATCCTAAGGGGTCATATAACACCATATGACCCCTTAGAACACAAGAAGACACAAAATGACCCCTTAAGACATAATATGACCCCTAATGACATCATATAGTGTCATGAGGGGTCATATGACACTATATGACCCCTTAGGACACAATACAACCCCTTAGGACACAAAATAAACCCTAACAACACCTAAGGGGTCATATAGTTTCCTAAGGGGTCATAGGAAACCATATAAATCCTTAGCACACTATATGACCCCTAATGACACGATATGGTGTCCTAAGGGGTCATATGGTATCTTAAGGGTTCATAGAACACCATATGACCCCTTAAGACACCATAAAACACATAAAAATAACAAATAGTGTCCTAAGGGGTCATATGGTGTCCTAAGGGGTCATAGTACATCATATGACCCCTTAGGATACCATATGACCCATAACAACACCATATGGTGTCCTAAGGGGTCATAGAACACCATATGACCCCTTAGGTCACCATATGACCCCTTAGAACATGATATGACCCCTAATGACATCATATAGTGTCCTAAGGGGTCATACGACACCATATGACCCCTTATGACTCAATATGACCCCTAACAATGTCATATAGTGTCCTAAGGGGTCATATGGTGTCTTAAGGGGTTATAGAACACCATATGACCCCTTAGGAAACCATAAGACCCATAACAACACCATATGATGTCCTAAGGGGTCATATGGTGTCTTAAAGGGTCATGAGAAACCATATGACCTCTTAGGACATAGTATGACCCCTGACAAAACCTAATGGATCATATGGTGTCTAAGGGGTCATACGATGTCCTATCACCCTTTAGGACATAATATGACACCTTACCACACCATACAACCCCCAAAGACACCATATGGTCTCCTAAGGGGTCATAGGACACCATATGACCCGTTAGGACACAATATGACCCCTAAAAATACATAAGGGGTCATATGGTGTCTTAAGGGGTCATAGGATACTATATGACCCCTATCGACACCATATGGTGTCCTAAAGGCTCATAGAACACCATATTACCCCTTAGGACACCATAAGATCCATAAAAACATCATATGATTCCCTAAGGTGTCATATGGTGTGCCAAAGGTTCATGAGACACCATATGACCCTTTAGGACACAATATGACCCCTAACAACACCTTAGGGGTCATATGGTGTCCTTAGTGGTCATATGATATCTTATGACCCATACGAACCCTAAAAAACACAATATGTTGTCCTAAGGGGTCATAGGATACCATATGACCCCTTATGACACCATACAACTGATAACAACACCATATAGTGTTTTAAGGAGTCATATGGTGTCCTAAGAGGTCATAGGACACCATATGACCCTTTAAGACACAATATGACTCCTTAGCACACCATACGACCCCTAACAACATCATATGGTGTCCTAAGGGTTCATAGGACACCATATGACTCATTAGGACACAATATGACACCTAACGACACCTAAGGGGTCATATGGTAAAGTTAGAGGTGAGGATAGGTATGACAGAGAGATGGCATTTGGGGAAGAAAGAATTAGAGAGAGTTGGGGGTAATTAGGGGTTGGGAGGAGAGGGGGGATGGGAAAGTATCAACAAAGGGAGAGAAGGAGAGATGAGGAGAGAGGTCTAGAGAGAAGGTAATTAGGGGAAGGGGGGGGAGAGAGAGGGAGGTAGTATCAAAAAAGGAAGAGGGGGGAGAGAAGGGGAGAGAGTCCCCTAATTACCCTCTCTCTAGTCCATCTCTTTGTTAATACTTCCCTCTTCCCCTCTGCTCTGCCTAATTTTCCTCTCTCTATCACTCTCTTCACCTCTCTCCACATCTCTCCCTCTCTTCTTATCTGATAATTACACCCAACTCTCTCTCACATTATTTATTTCCCTCAATTACCCTTGATAACCTATCTCCTCTTATGGTTTTATCGATACTTCCCTCTCCCCCTCTCCCCACCCCCTAATTACTCTCTATGTCTCTCTTCAGCTCTTTCCCTATCTCTCTTATCTCTTTGTTGATACTTTCCCCTCTCCCCCTCTCCTCCTACCCCCTAATAATCTCAAACTCCCTCTCGTTCTCTCTTCACCCCAATCATCCCTGCCTCTCTCTCTTCACCTTCTACCTAATTACCTCTAGCTCTCTCTCTCACACTCTCTCTTCTCCCCAATTAATCTCTCATTGTCACCTCTCCTGCCCTCTCCTTGTCTCCTCTGAATTTTGTTGCTAGAGATGAGAAGGAAATGCAAAGAGACTAGTCTAGATCTTAGGGAAGAGAGAGTGACATAGAGGAGGAAATTATGAAGATGTAGAAATATAAGCACCTTGTAGAGCTTGAGAGAATGAATGAGGTATTCAATCACAATTAGAGATATAGGTCTAGAGAGAGATGTATAAATATGGACAAAAGAGAGGGAGGAAGAAACAAATAGGTGGAGTGATAGGTTTAGGAGAGAGAGGTGGAGAAAGGAACAAACATAGATAACATGGTTTATCAAAATTTATCAAACTCAATAAAATTCATAAATTTTCTATTATTAATTACTTATTTAGTTTATTTTGAGATGATTGTTACAAAAATTCATGCAATGGGAAAATAATATGAAAAAGTCATGAGTTTTTTATGTTTTAAAAATGAAGGATGAATTTAAATTAATTATAATTATTTTTTAATACAAATAATTGAAAATCTACCTATTCCATATTATATAGCTCTTAATTACCTTTCCAATGCCTGTAAAAAATGAAAATCTTGATATAAAACGCAAAAGTTATGCCCAAATTACTAACATATATTTTTTTATTTTTTCAAAATCGGATATCCAATTTTAATGGATATCCGATTTTAAAACAAAATTTTTTCCCTCCATCTTTTCGTTCGGGTTTGCTTTGGGATTTGGCTTGGAAGTGACAAGCTTGGAAAGTCAACTGAAAACATGTTTTTCAGTATTCCTTGATTTTCCAGACTTTATACTGGTGGCTGACGACTTTTTGTATAGCCAAAATTGATAAAACGAAAAGGGTTTTTTAAGGATGTTCTCAGCTTTCCAACAATATAAGGCTTGTCTTATTTTGCCTTTAATAAATAATAATTATTTATTTTCTAATTGAATTCTGACAAAAGTCCTTATTGATAGACTGATTGAAAAACACTCATTACTTTCAAACCATATAACATTTTTTGAATCTAAAACATGCGTCACATCCTATGCTTCGTCTAATATAGGTAAAAAAAAAAAAAAAAAAGAATTTCATAAGGTTTTGACCAAGTTAAGGTGGTCAGACATAGGAGTTTCTGAATTTATGAAGAGTTGTAGTAAAAAATTCATAAATAATTATTTACTTTATAAAAAATTATAAAGAAAGATGTGTCACGTCTGGACATGAGTCTAATAAATATATTATAAATATTATATAAAATATTATGATTTGATTGTGATTAGGGTGGTCAGACATACACCTACTTCTTATCTTTTTCCTGAAATTTTTGTACCAATGCATTGAAATTAAAATTTTTCATCAAATAGGTTTTTTTTTTCAAAAAACAACTAGTAGCTTAGAAACTAAATTCAATTTTCTATAGATTTTCTTCTTACATATTTTAAAAATAATGTTCATAACTTATTCAATTTTTCATGTCAAGTTGCATAACTATGATTTTTTGAAATTTCATTGCCACTTAAGGGCCTGTTTTGGCACACCATGATCCTGCACATACGCATTTCCTTGAGTAGAAACATAGATTTTTGAAAGGCTACTTGTAGCTTGATAAAAGTGGTGACTCCCCCATCATAGGGATCATCTATTTGTTATGCTCGTGCAAGACTTAGTATATCACATCCTTACCTGCCACAACGGGATTCATAAGGTATGCAAAACCAGAGTTGAAGAAATATCAAGATGTGGGCTGAAATTATCGCAACTGGCCATTTGACATTAGGGATAAAGTGTGTTTGAAGTGTCTTCATTTTGTGTCAAGACAAGTGATAAACTGAGCCGACTTCAGGCTTTTTGGAAAAACATACTCAAAAACATTTGGCAAAGGGGTCATAAAGTTCAAAGATTGGGTTGATTTAGACCCACACTTATTTGTGCCTTTTGAGGCAACATTCTTGTGTTTGTGTGCTTTCTTTGTTTTCTTGTCAAAGAAAAATCAAAAACCAATTCAAAAACAAGTATTCATCCAACACAGATTTTCAACACCAACATTTGGCAAAAATCAAAACAAAGTAGCAAACTATATGACCATCCTTCACATTTTGAGAAGGAAGAATCTTCATCAACATATCAATTTGAAGAAAAGACCATTGAGCTCAAAGGCTTTCATCAAAAGAAGGAAATTTTTCTATCTCAATAGACAATTATTTGTCTCACATAGAACCTTCTTATGTCACATGTGTCTATATCTTCAAGGAAAATCCAACGAGTTTTCTCAAGAGTCTTTAAACCACATAGCTTTTACTCAATATAGAGCTTTGAGTTATCATAAAAACAAGGGAGGCAAAATCAATCCTGCCTTCTTTCCAAACATTTGCATCACATATAACATAGCTCGGGAAGAACCACCAACCCTCGAAAGAGAAGAGGAATAATTTGGCCCATTTGTAACACAAATTTTTTATTGAAGTTAACATTTCATTCATTCTCACATTCATACATCATCAAGTCATTCCAACTCTCGAAACATAAAGAGGTCTTGTCCTAAGTTCTTTTTCCATATTGCTTGATTCAAACACAACACATCACTTTTTAGAGAGTCTCTACATCTAGGATAAACTCATCCTAATAGGCATTTATACATCGGTTAAAACTAGTCTATGAATGCATTCCCTCATTACTAGGTAGTTGGGTCTATAAAATATCTCAGGCCTCTCTAAACCTTATCATATCAAACATTGTCCACCAAACACAACAAGCAATTCATAGAAGGACTTTGGTAACATCTACCTTTAGTGTTAGAGATTCATATGCAAAACACTTCACTAAACATTTATCTCTCATTTCATCACCAACTCATAATCAAACTAGATCAAGGTCTAGACAACTAGAAATTGAGGAGGAAGAGGAGGAAAATCTCAATGAATTCCAAGAAGCCCTTGGAGGAAACACAAATGATGAAAATCCAAGTACTCCTACTCATGCAACAATAGAAAAGGCACAACACAACTCCCTCTTCCATCGAGTTTTTGACGAAATCCTCAAGAACAATGCTGATGCTCACTTTTTAAGGCTTGTCCAAGAGGGAGCCAAACTACCCTATGATTTTGATACTGCACAACTAAGGCAAGCATCAGAACACCATAGTCGTAATGAGGGTGGAAGAGATCAAGATAACTTCAAATATGAACTTCATCAAGAAAATCCCCCACCTCCTCCTCCTCCTCCTAATGACATTGACATGTTGAGGAAACAAGTCAAAAATCTAGCCCAACAACTCCATAGTGGTGTGAAAACTACCCAGTTTTCACTTAATGATATTTGTCCCTATCCCTTTGATAGGAATCTACATATGCCACGTTTTCCATGAGGGTTTAAAACACCTAAGTTCGAAAAGTATTGGGGAAAAGGAGACCCTCGAGATCATGTCAAGGAATTTCATTCAGCTTTCTTAGAAGTAGCATATGAAGACACATACCTAATGCACCTCTTTCCTCAGAGTTTGGGAGGGACAACCACGTAATGGTTTTCCCGACTAGCAGGTGACATTAGGACATTCAAAGAACTGGTCCAGAAATTCATTGCACATTATTCACACAACATAGAATGCGATGTCACCATGGCCGATCTGTGTAACACCAAGTAAAAACCAGGGGAGCTATTTTCAGCTTTTCTACGATGATGGCGACAAATGTCTAGCAAATGTTCTCTTCAGTTACTTGAACAAGAACTAGAGGAAATATTTATTTCCAACTTGAACAAAGAAATGGAATTCCATCTAGACATGAAAGGCACATAGTCATTTAATGACATGATCACCCAGGGTTTAAAATGTGAATGAGCCCTCATCAAAAAGGGGCTTATCAAGATATATAATGAACCAAAAGATGACCCTTGCCCGCGATTCAATAGTGATAAACCTAACTTCTGGAATAAAAACTGATGCTTTGCAAAAAAGGATTAGAAAATCTGGTTTGATGGCAACACACACAAGAACACAAGAAGCAAATGTTAGTGTTAGCAACCAAGGATTATTCTAAACAGGCATATCAAGAGAGATATTGAGCATGAAATAAAAAGCATACAAACATAGAATAAATAAACAATGCTCCTCCAAATGCTAACCAAGATGCTCATAGTTGCTCCTCCCTTGTTCCTCTCCTCTCCAAGTTCAACATGAGTGTAGCTCTTAGCTTTTAGCACTAGGCATGGATGCCATATGGAGATTCAAGATGCTTGAATATGATAAACAAATGCTATGCAAGTGTAGATAACGATGCTATGAAAAAGCTCTATGCTAATACTAGTATAACAACAATACTCTAATGCTTCCTCCTTTGCTTGAGGAGAAAGGTTCTATTTATAGAAGAAATGGGGAAATGAAGGGTTAAGATTGAGCAATCTTAACAAGGGTTAGGATTGAAAGATATTCAATCCATGTAAGACTTTCAACCCAATCCCATGTTGACAAGTGTCACCATGAGGAGGCTTGAGAGGAGAGATAAGGAGCATTAAATGCTTGAGGGGACATGATGGTTACCCTAGGGGGTTGGGTTAGGGTTAGGTTAATGGATATTCCTTTTATCCAAGAGAAATGAATGTGCAAGGGTTAAATGGTTACCTTAGTCAAATAAATAAATGCTTTGAAGAGACCTATGAGTCAAAAGGATGGTTAAGTTAGAGGAAAGTCTCTAACCAAAGTTAAAAGGCGAGTTAACCATAAATGGTTATGTAAGAGCACTTAATGGTTTGGAAGACTTTAGAGGTTAACCATTTGAAGACATAAAGCCTTTAATGGTTATTGAAGACTTTGGATGTTTTTGAGAAGTGACTGCCTTTTATTTAGGAATTTGACAATGATTAGGATAGAATTAGGCTAATTAGGAGTTAGAAGAATCTAGAAGGGATTTAGGCATGCAAGTGGATTTTGTAGGAGAATGCAAGTGGGAGGAATTTTGTGATTTTCAATTAAAATAAAATCATTTATTTCAATTAAATGGTGTAATTTGCATTTGGATAGATATTTAAATAAATATTAATTTATTTAAATGTGAATGTGAATTTTGGATTTTATTTAAATAAATCTTAATTTATTTACATGAGAAAAAGGAAGATAAAGCATTAAATGCTTGAAGACTTTGAGGGAAACCATTAAAGATTTAAGAAGACTCTAGAAGGAAGCCATTATGTTTGAAGACTTTAAGGGAAACCACTAAAGGCTTAAGAAGAATCTAGAAGGAAGCCATTGAGCTTGAAGACTTTAAGGGAAGCCATTAAAGGTTTGAAGTGGGTGAGGATAAATAGGATTTTAAATAAATAATTTTTTTATTTAAAATAGTTGTGCAACTTGCATTTGTAGAAAAATACAAGTGGGTGGAGGATAAAGGTGATTTAAATAAATTTATTTAAATGTGAGAGATGAGATTTTGGGGGATTTAAATAAATATTTTAATTTATTTAAATGTGAGAGAAGATTTAATTAAACAAATTTGATTTATTTATTTAATTAATGGTCTAAATTTGGTTAAGTGAATTAAATCAAATAAATTAAATAATTTATTTAATTAATAGGAGAAGAGGGTTAAGATGAATTAATTAAATATTAATTTAATTAATTAATTATTGATTGATAGTTAGATAATCAAATAAATAATAAATATCCATTTAATTAAGTGGACAGATTTATGTGACTACATTTGCCCCTCTTTGAGACAGTGCGGTTTTACGCATCGTTTCAAAGAAAGAAAAATAGGTGTGAAGAAATATGCCCCATAAATGTTAATTTAGTGGGTGGTATGCCCCCTCGAGAGATGGGCCAATTTTTTTTGAAAAATAGGGCAATCTCTCGAAAAAGAACAAGAAGTGGAGGGGAGCTAGAATAGAAGAAATTAACAATAACAGTGAAAGAATGGAAGAAATCAGAGTTAAAACAGAGAAATGAGCAAGCCTTTGAGTACCCTTATGTCATGCAAGAGATACAGTGCGATGGTAGTGTGTGCTTTTTGATTGATACTGTACAATTGATCAAAATTGGTTGGACAATTTGGTGCAATTGGTTTAATTGCCTCGGTCGAGTCAAAGTGTGGCAGTTGATGTCAGTTGTTCACTTGGACAAGATAAAGTCTGAGTAAGTGAATCAAAGTGACCTATTGTGACTTAGACAATTGATGTAATTGCCCGATGAAGTCAAGGCATTTGAAGCAAAATACTCTTTGAGACTTAGACAATTGATGTAATTGTTCGTTGGATTGTGTTTGATTAGTTGATCAATTGATAGTGTTTACATTGTAGGTTGGTTATGGTGAATCATAGCAGCCCCATTGAGACTAGGTCATAATGAGAAATGTCTGTTGTAGTCTAGGTGTGCCATGATCGATTACCTATTGAGACCCGAAGATACTTGATCAAAGTATCTATTGATAGTCTAGGTGTGCGTGAGTCGATGTACCTATGAAGATAGAGTAACTTGATTGATTGGGTTGATGAGAAATGATGTAGGGTATGTGATTCTGATTATCGAGATGGGGAGGGTGAGGGGGGGTTTGATGTTAGATAGAAGAAATGGAGGACCTATGACTCATTCCTATGGAAGAAGAGTAAAATAGAGTACCCATTGTCATTACTATGTATGCATGATTTGCATCTATTATGAATGTATGGATGGATGGGATGCAAAAAAATGCAATATATACAGATGAGATGGAATGACGATCCATAGTGCTTTATTTTTATCATCGAGCATGGTAGTATCAATCTTGGACGAGGTAGTAGGAACCAAGTTTGGAGCATTGTACCTGCAAGCAAGCAACATAAATAATAAAGAATATGGACCCTCCATAATGGTTCATTCTCATATGGTCGAGGTATAAGTTGTAGTCAGCAAGCCATAGTGATCCATGACTATATTTCACATAAGATCACGTAGATTAGTGAACTTCCCACATAGACACCATTAGTACATGCCCTAGAACTTCATTGGAAGAATTTGCAGAAGATAAACAAACAAAATGATACTTAGGAACCATCTCGATCACTCTAATCACTTGTGGATATCTCGGAGTAGCGTAGGAACCTGATATAAATGAATAAATAACTAACAAATCGACCAAGTACTTGATAGCTTTAACATAATTTTCTTGTCAAAGAAAAATGTTATCTTGTCTTTATTTTGGTGAGGAAAGATTTATCCCTGTTAAGACAGTTTGCATGTCGATGTTGATTGTTTGGTCGATGTAATAAGTGGTCATCGTTTGAGTATTTTAGAATGTGTGTTTGGTATCTTCTTGGATGTGTATGTATAAGGTGTTGTCATGTTTTTGATTTATTTTTGATGATTTATGACATTTTTTGGATTTTGTGAGTGTTTTTGAATATTTTTGGTATTTTGTGAGACAATTTTGAATGTTTTTGGTATTTTGTGAGACAGTTTTGAATGTTTTTGGTATTTTGTGAGACAGTTTTGAATGTTTTTGGTATTTTGTGAGACATTTTTGAATGAAGAACTCAATGAGTCACAAGTAATGCAGAATCCACTTCCGTCAAATAGGTTAAGGGCATTGCCCCCAATTTAGACATGACTATGAAAAAGTGGGATGCAAGATGCATGAAGTACTATCCTTGATTGCAGATCAATAACAAGCCATGGATTTGACTGATGGATGAATGGATGCAATGAATGTGATTGAAACAAGTCTAAAAGACAATGGAGCCATAGCATTTATGAGTGGCACCTGTTTGCTCGGTTTTCACCATCGCACTTACCCAAAGTGCCACCGAAGTGGTTGTTCACTGTTTGGATGCATGATTTTTGTTTACTATTTTGATGTTTTTGTATTTTTTTCAAGACATTTATCTGAATGTTTTTTGGTGTTTTTTTAATATGTATTGGAGCTTGATGCTCTGTATAGCTTATGTATGAAACCATTTGAGGGTATGTTGTTGATTGGATCTGCTAGCGGTTCTCCTTCTGAAGTAGCAAACTGATATACCCCAGACCCAAATACAATAGTGATAACATATGGACCTAGCCATTTTGATTCAAACTTTCCTTGATGTTCTCTATTTGGTTGGTTACGAGGATTCTCTCTAAGAACAAGATCACCTACCTCAAATGCACGAGGTCTAACTTGATGATTATAACTTCTGATCATGTGCTGTTGATAGGATTTGAGGTGGTTGTATGTATCTTGTTGCCTTTCAACAAGTAGTTCGAAGTCTTGGAGACATGATACTCTATATGCTTCATCATCTATGAGATTATGCAAGGAAATCCATAGAGCTCGACCTCGATAGGAAGGATGGCTTCTGCACCATAGAGCAGTGAGTAGGGAGTTGCGCCTGAAGGGGTTCGAATGCTAGTTTGATACATCCATAGTGCTGGATTTAATTGAACGTGCCAATCACGACCGACATCATTGACTGTCTTCTTGAGGATTCTTAATATGTTCTTGTTTGATGCTTCAACTTGACCATTTCCTTGTGGGTAATAGGGAGTGGAAAAGCGGTGTTGGATGTGAAACTTCTCACCGAGCTCATGAACATCCTAATTTTTGAATGGGAGTCCATTATATGTGATGATGGACATTAGTACACCATACTGACAAATGATGTAATTAAGGATGAATGAGGTGATCTTCTTGTCGGTGACTTGGGTAAGTGGAACAACTTCAATCCACTTTGTGAAGTATTCGGTGGCGGTAATAATGAATTTGTGGCCATTGGATAAAGATGGATGAATTTTAGCCATAATGTCAAGTCCCCATTGACAAAAGGGCCATGGTGTTGTGATTGGTTGCAATTCTTGTGCTGGTACATGTATTAGGTCTCCATGAACTTGGCATTTCTTGCATTTTTTGACAAAATAGTAGGAGTCTTTTTCCATGGACGGTCAATAGTATCCAGCGTGCATGATCTTCTTTGCTAAGGAAGGACCACTTGAGTGAGTCCCACAAATTCCTTCATGTACCTCTTCCAAGGCCTTTTTATCTCATCCTGTTCCAAACATTGAAGGAGAGTACCATCAAGACTGCATCGGTATAGGGTTTTGGCAATGATGGTATATCGAGGAACTTGGTGAATGAAGGTTTTGCATTGGTTATTTGATTGGTTAGGAGGAAGTGTGTGATTGCGTAGGTAGGTGTAGAACTTACCATACCATGGGGATTCAGAACCAACAAGGAAACATATCATCTCGGATTCGGGGATATCATAAGTTGTTCTACCAAGAACTCGTAGCGTGTTGAATTATGTGGAAGATATAGGAGAGATGCAATGGTAGCCATAGCATCAGAAACTCAATTCTGATCTCCAAGTATCTACTCAAAGGTGATAGTAGTAAATGATGCTTTTAAATTGTCCACCATTTGCTTGTACAACATGAGTTTATCATCCTTGGTCTGATATTTGTACATGGAAAAGTTAGCCTGTAAGACTTCAAGATGCTGTCACCTTGAGGTGTGATAAATAGAATTCCTGCCCCCGAGCCATGCCTAGTATATGAACCATCAAAGTATAATTTCCATGGTTGTGCTACTATGATCATGAATATCTCTTCATCTAGAAAATTGGAAATAAGAGGATGATCGCCTAGGAGGGCTGCATCGGCCAACTAATTTGCAATAACTTGGCCCTTGATAGCCTTACGGTCCACATAATCGATGTCAAATTCACTTAGAATAATCACCCATTTGGCTAAGTGGCCTATCAATGATGCTTTGCTGAGTAAGTACTTTAGTGGATCGATCTTAGCAATGAGTTGTACTTTATGTGTTAACATGTAGTGCCTCAGTTTAGTGGCTGCCAAAATTACTGCTAGGTAAGCTCACTCAATAGGTGTGTAATTGAGTTTATAGCTGACCAATGTGTGAGAAATGTAGTATACAATACACTCTTTTCCTTCTGCATTATGTTGAGCTAGCAGTACTCCCAATGTTGTATTAGTTGCTGAAATATAGAGAAATAGAGGTCTACTTGGATTTGGTGGGATCAAAAATGGTGTATTCATGAGATAGTCCTTAAGAATCTTGAATGCTTGCTAACATCTGGCATCCCATTA
This sequence comes from Cryptomeria japonica, assembly GCF_030272615.1. Lineage (NCBI taxonomy): Eukaryota > Viridiplantae > Streptophyta > Pinopsida > Cupressales > Cupressaceae > Cryptomeria > Cryptomeria japonica. The sequence continues at coordinate 705,443,424 of NC_081409.1, read as the reverse complement.
AAGCAAATGTTTTTGTGTAACAAGTGTGTAAAGGGGTGACACTTATCTACTAGTTTTGCAATGAATCTTTGGATGGATTATAGCCGCCCTTGTAAAATCTTTAGCTAACTAATATTATTTGGAGGTGGCATGTCCATGATTGCTTTGACCTTTGTAGGATCGACCTCAATGCCTTTGCTTGAGACAATGTATTCTAGAAGCTTCCCTGAGGTTACTCCAAAGACAAATTTCTTTGGGTTGAGTTGAACATGATATTGTTCCACTTTGTCAAATATTTTCTCTAATATTACTAGATGACCTTCTCTTGTTAATTATTTTGCCAATAAGTCATCAACATAATCTTCCATTATGGTATGCATCATATCATGAAAGATGGTGGTCATTGCTCTTTGATAGTTCGCCCCTACATTCTTTAGACCAAAAGGAATTACATTCAAACAATATGTTCCCCATAGACATGTGAAGGTAGTTTTATGTTGATCCTCCAAAGCAATCTTTATTTGGAAAAGCCATCGATGAGAGAAATCATGTCATCTTTGGGACATGCCTTGTTTAGATCTCTGAAGTCAATATAGATATGGAAGCCTCCATTTGGTTTGTTGAGAGGTACAAGGTTGGAGATTGAATCTGCATAATCAATTGGTCTAACAAAACCAACATCCAGGAGTTTCTTAAGTTCTGCTTTGACTAGTACCGCAATCTAGGGGTGCATCTTGTGAAGATTATGTTTGACAAGCTTAGCTCCTTCTACTACGATGAGGTGATGCATGACTAAATCAGGATCAAGACTAGGCATGTCTGCATATGACCATGTGAAGTTGATCTGAAACTTCTGGAAGAATTCAATAAACTTAGGTTGTTCCTCTAAAGTTAAAAGAGATGCCAGATGTATGTGATGAGGAGTCTCAAGGGTCCCTACGTTGAATTCTTTTGTTTCATCAATAAGGATTGTTGATCTTTCCTGATTTGCACTAGAAGGGAGAATGTCAAACCTTTCATCTGTAGGTGCCTTAGAGAGGTTTTCACCATTGGATATGCTCTTTCTTTTTACTTTTTTGGGATCAAACAGTGCCACAGTGTGGTTTTCACTGGAAGATCCATGTTTTATTGTAATATTTTTGCACTTGAAAGGTTTGGCATCCACCCCAAAGTATGTTGCGCTATTAAGTTCAATGGTGAATCCAACTTTGTGATCCCCACTTGGTATGTTATCCCATAGTTCCAAAAATTCAATGATTGCCTCATCATTTTGGAAATGGTGAAGGCATGGGGGATTAGATTGGTTCCATTTGATGAGTTTAGGATGGATAATGGGCATTACCTCATCGATCAGGTTAAGTTCATAAGATGTGTCAGTGAGGGTCAAGACACTATGGTGAAGGTCATTAATGGTACTCTCCCTGTTAGAATCGGGCACAGGACGTGACGTAGGGTCTGTGGAAGGTGTTTCCAGTTCATGAACCCAAGAGGTTTTGATCTATGCTTCTTCGTAAATAGGGATTTCTTTGTGAAGTGGAGGTGGTGATGTGTCTTCCTCATCTGAAGTATTGAGATGTACTGAATCAAATTCCCACTCATGTGAGTCAGTCTCTGAGTCACTTTCCAATATCCTATTACTATACCAAACTGGGATATCCTTTGAGTTAAACACTGCAGGTGTGATCGACTGATGTACCTTTGGAGATGGAATGGTTGGTGCTGCGGGGAGGATTATTGGGATTAGTGAATCCAATACTGGGAGTATCGACATTGTTGAAGCTGCTTCTTCTAATGGAATTGTTAGTGTTGTCAATACGGTTGGGGGTTCTGATACTGATAATGGTGTTATTGATGCAGTTGCTATTGCTGATGGGGTTGTTGGTTTGATTGGTGGGATGATTAGTGCTGTGGATGGTATTGATGGGATTCTTAGCCGCATTGTGGCAATTGGTGTGGTTTTTGGTGCTGCTAATATAATCAAGGGTGGCCTCTTTAAAGTATTAGGCTGATATAGAGGTTTGCTAGGTTTCCCTTTGAATCTGAGCTTAGGAAGAATCTCCTTTTGAAAGCCTAATCCAGTGCTATCTTTAGGCTTTAATTTCAGTTGCAGCGGCTTATGTCATCCTTGCTTGCAAGGTCCCAAAGAACTCTGACCATCATAGCTCATTCTTTGCATAATAAGAAGGACTTTTCCATATTGATCTATGGGAAGCTTAGCTTGTGGGATTTCTGTGGTGATAGGATCTTTATAGATCCATTTTGCTAAGTCCTCATCTCTGGTCTCTTCTTCTAGACTCTTTCTAAGGATAAAAGTTGCCACAGTGCATGTTGTCTTGACCAATGGTGCTTGAAGTAACCTTTGAGGCTTACCATGAGTTCTAGGGGAACTGGGCAGTTGTCCAACACAAAAGAGTTGGCTTAGATTATACTCCCCAGGGCCTTCCTCTACCATTTTCATTTTTAGCTTCTCTTTCTTGGGTATAGTGGTGTTTGAATTGGAAAGAGAAGTTGGAATTACATATGATGTGGATGGGATAGATTCTCTGTTGTTGGGAATGATAATCTTTGGCTGATGGTTGATATTGTTACAATATGCAAATGGATTTGCATCACCCAGGATTGTAATTTCTACACCGTTATGAGGGAACTTGATACACTGGTGATATGTGGATGCAACATCTTGCATGGCGTGTATCGAAGGTCTTCTTAACAATAAATTATATGGCAGAGGAAGGTCCAGAACTTGACATATGATGTGTTTCACCGCTGGGCCCACTTAGATTGGTAACAAAACTGCTCTTTTTGAAGAAGGCTCCACATCATCATAGGATTTTGTGGTTATCTTCTTGCGGGGGTCCACTCATTTAACTGCATATCCCAGTGTTGTGACCAATTGTAATATAAAAATATTTAGGCCTGCTCTATTGTTGATCAAGAATTGCTTGATCCTATGTTGGTTGATAAATCCTTCAATATGGAGTGAGGTGTTATGAGGTTGCCAGAAGGATGTATTGTCACTTTCAGAGAAAGTGAGACATGGTGATGAACTCAGACTACCAACCATAGCTTGAAATTGATTTGTATTTAGATTGGTAGGGATTGATGCCTCTTGGAGAGCTTGATCCAAGATTGTTTTATGAGATGGGGATAAGCACAAAAGCTCTAAGATGGATATAAGTGCAGGCATCTTATCTAACTGTTCCACAAGGTTATATTGCTTTGGGATGGAGGTTGTGCCTTGTGGAGATGCTTTAATTTTGATCTTGCTACGATGCATAACAATATTGCAGGTAGGGCTTGAATCTTTGATTGTAATGGTTGTAATTTGTTCATTGGCATCATATAGGTGATTCACAGTGTAATTATAGGTGGCTCACGTAGAATTAGTTGTATTTGTGTTTCATCCTGAAGTGGAAGGACCCCTTTCATCTTGTGATGGAAGTGGATTCTTAAACATAAGATGATCATTATTTGAGGTTTTTGGGTCATGTCCTTCAATTTCAATCTCTCCTTGGTCAATAAGATCCTGAACAAGATCTTTCAATCTATGATAGTTACTTGTTTTATGCCCTTTCCCTTGATGGAATTCACAATGTTCATTATCCCTCCATCATGGAGGTTTGACCTAAGGTTTGTAATTAGATGTCTTTGGTAAGGTCACTATATTTGAGGAGACCAATTGATGTAACAATGTTTCAATAGGTTCCCCTAAGGGAGTGTATGTACGCTTTGGTTTATAATTTTTCTGTCATTGTCTCGGTTCCTCTTGCGGTACATTGCATCCTTGATTTGGCGGGGGACAAACCATGTTGTTCTTAGGAGGGGGGTTTTGCCCTGCAAATCGAACCACAGGTTGTGTACTCCTGATAGTCCTTGCATCTACAACCCCATCATTGACAATATTTTTTATTTATTCCAGAAGTTAGGTTTATCATTGTTGAAGCGCAGGCGAGGGGAATCTTTTGGTTCATTGTATATCTTGATAAGCCCCTTTTTGATGAGGGTCCATTCACATTTTAAACCCTAGGTGATCATGTCATTAAAGGATTCTATTCTTTTCATGTCTAGATGGAATTCCATTTCTTCGCTCAAGTTAGAAATAAATATTTCCACTAGCTCTTATTTAGGTAACTGAAGAGAACGTGTGCTAGACATTTGTTGCCATTGTTGCAGGAAAACTGAAAATAGCTCCCCTAGTTTTTGCTTGGTGTTACATAGATCTGCCATGGTGACATCGCGTTCAATGTTATGTGAATAATGTGCAATGAAATTTTGGACCAGTTCTTCGATTGTCCAAATTCCGCCTATTAGTCAGGAAAACCATTGTGTGGTTGTCCCTCCCAAACTCTGAGGAAAGAGGCACATTAGGTATGTATCTTCATATGCCACTTCTAGGCAAGATAAATGAAATTCCTTGACATGATCTTAAGGATCTCCTTTTCCCCAATACTTTTTGAACTTAGGTGCTTCAAACCCTTGTGGAAAAGGTGGCATATGTAGATTCCTATCAAAGGGATAGGGACAAATATCATTAAGTGAAACTAGGTAGTTTTCACACCACTGTGGAGTTGTTGGGCTAGATTCTTGACTTGTTTTCTCAACATTTCAATGCCATTAGGAGGAGGAGGAGGTGGGGGATTTCCTTGATGAAGGCCATATCTGAAGTCATTGCCTTAACTCTAGCTCCAGGTCTCCAAATACTCATCGCAGTGCATCCACATCTCCTTCTTAGTCATATACCACTAACTCCCTGGTGATAGGAATCCTTACAATCCTGTAAACATCCTCTAAAGTCACAGACATCTCACCCATCGACAAATGAAATGAGCAGGTCTCAAAGTGCCACCTCCCTGCCAGTGCAGTCAGCAACCTTGCATTTTCCTGAATCTTAGACATGAACATAATGTGTCTCAAACCCATGGTTTTCATTTTCATGTGATCCTCAATAGTCAAGTTTGACCGTAGCCTCTATGTCATAGGGAATCTCTCCCATGACTCTATCTATCCTAGATACTACTACAATCAGCCAAACCAATCGTGTCAATACTCGTAGCACTCATGTCTATCACATAATAGTGCTTATCTTATCCTATCCTATCCTAGTGGTGCTTATGTTTATCACATGGTGCTGTATCCTAGTGCTTATGTTTATCACATGGTGTTGCATCCTAGTGTACATATTTATCACATTGCACTTGATCCTATTTTTCTAGAGCACTCGTCAAATTTTATCAATTCGATAGCTTATCCACTATCAGCTTAGCATCCCACCTTCTTAGGGGCACCTATTTTAGTGTATCCTCTCAATAGTTTATCCAATTGGCAATGCATGTCTATCACATGGTTGCTGATTCCAACCCTAATCCTATCTTTTTCTCACTAGGGAACCTATCTATGTGTATCCTCTCAATAGTTTATCCAATTGACAACACGTGTCTATCATGAAACTATCAATTTTGGCCTTTTAGGATGCAAACACATTTTCAATCTACCTAGATGCACCTTTGCTGCATAAACTCAATTGTATCCTACATAGACATGCTTTCACACACATATGCAACACTACTCAACCTACATGTTCTTCTACAACCCAGACACACACATGCACATACATGACACAGACACAATTTTCCTAGACCTAGATGTGTTAACACCTTGCAAACGTACCCTAACTTGATGCAGACACATTTTTGCACCTAAACACCGATTTCATATTATTGATCAACCTACCTATCTAGACTAATAAATGCATCATAAATGCAAAATCACCAAGAAAGTTTGAGGTACATACTAGCTTGTCCATGTCTGCAGGCCACTTGAATCATCAAACGCGATCAAATTGATGTAATATGATTGCCATGATCTCCCAACTGCTGACTTCTCTCTAAGCTCTTTGAGTGCTTTGCACTTTGATCTCTTAACTGTTGTGGATGAAAATGAGGATTTTTTCTCCTATCGCCTCTATATATAGAATGTGGAACCCTAATTGGCTCTCGTCATTGTTTTCCTACTTGTTAGTCCCTTGTTAGTCTACTTTTTGCTTGCCTAAACTTGTCATCTTATCCTTATCCCTTCTGGCCTTTTTTCTTTTCGGGAGATTGTCTAGACTTTTTAATAATTTTTTCATCCAATCTCTCAAGGGGGCATATCACTCCCACCTTGGGGAAACTTTGTATCGGTGTATCTTATCTTCTTTGAGCGAACATGACAAGCTGCATTGCCTCAAAGTGGGGAAAAATGTTGACACCTAAACATGTCCTGTCATAATTAAATAAATATTTTTATTTATTTAATTAATTCACTAAGCCTTTTGTACCTTTTCCTCATTTAAATAAATATTATTATTTATTTATTATCCTTTCCCTAAATTAAATAAATATTTTATTTATTTAATTGGTCTCTCTTCTTCGATTAATTAAATAGATCTTTATTTATTTAATTAATTCATTAGTTTTTTCCTTCCATGACACTTGTCATTTACCTCTTAATTTTTCTCTAACTACCCCCTTCATATTTTATTATTTTCTCTACCTACCTTTTAATCCTAGCCGACCATTTATCATTTCACCTCTTAATCTTATCCCTCCATTTCTTAAGGAGTCTTCTATATAAGGGGATTCCTTCATCCTTATCAACCCTAACTAACTAACTAATGCATCAATCAGTTTTCAAGCAATCAAGTGACTTCACAACCACAATCCATTCTTTGTTGAGCTCTTATGCACAATACAAAATTTGAGAGCAACCATATTGAAGCACGATCAATGGAGATAGGAAAAAATGGAGATCCAACCCTACTAAGCATGTGAATGGTACAATCTTTCTATTTTGTTGTGATTTGCATGTTTTAGGTTTTTCATTGGTGGATGGTGGATTCTTGATTGTAGAACTATGGTTTTATGTGGTTGGATCTTTTATGGTTTTGCAATAGTTTAATCTTCCAAATTTAAGTCATATAAAATTGATTAATTAAGGAGGGTGTGGTTAACATCTTGAGATATTGTATATTGGCTTAGCTTTATCAAGATATGCATATGGCAATGTACTAGAGGGGTCATATTTTAGGATGTGGAGTGAATCTTCTTCATATTTGGGCTTGGGAGCATATTTTAGTCTTGAGGTGAGTGTCACCAAGATAGCGAGTAGTTGGTCTGTATTTGTATATGTAGGGTCCATCTATTATATGAAGATGGGAAGAGTGACTTACTAGTATAATAGATCTTAGGGATGACAAAGAAACCTTGATAGTTGTGTGAGGCATGAAAGGAGAATGATGCCTACATTCCATACATATAGAGTTCCCACTTCTTGATAGGTTGTCGGCTGGGTAAACATCCTGAAGTAAGATGCACATTATTGAGCAGTATATACCTCATTGTGTGAGACAATAGTTTGGATTATAAAAAGATAAGATAGGTGGTGGTATCATTTTTTACAAATGGCACAAGAAAGTGGCCCATGGGGGGTAGCTATGGATCTAATGTGGGCATGGTCATCATGGACTGGAATGCAACCTACTCCTTGGGATCAACTACTGCCAATGGAGGATGCATATACTACAATTGACTATGTAGTAGAGTGGGTAACTAGAAGGTCAATGTGGTTGACTTAGCCAAGGGGAGGAGAGGTAGGGGAAAATGACAATGATGATGATGATGATGATGATGATGATGCTAAAGGTGATTGCGAGGTTGATATGGTGAAACAAGACAAAGAAGAGGAGGAAACTAGTGGTGAGGAGAGTGAGAAGAGGGATGATGACAATGAAGGGGAGGGAGATGGTCAATTATTAAAAAGTTTGACAAAGTTAGAGGCTTGTCTTTAGGAGAGGGATGAGGCTTGGATGGAGTGAGATCAACTAAAATCTTATAGATAGCCAGGGAAATGGAAATAGCTAAGTGAAATGCATATAGAGAAGAGTGGGATGATGAATTTTGAATTAGATCAATCTTGTAATTTATGTATTTTCAATTTCATGTTCTTTTGTTGTGTTTTAGACCCATGTGGTATAGCTCTAAATTAATGTATGTAGAGCTTTGATACTTGTAAAAAATACTCTCATGAGCCCACACCTACAAATAAAAAACTTAGTGGTCTTGAAAAACATCATTGGAAGGTGTTATGCTAGGAGAGGAAGGTAACTAGATTCCCTTGCCTTAGTCAAGCCTTGTTGATTGATTTAATGATTTCTATAAAGTTGGAAAATGTACCAAGCAATCAGTGTAATTGACAATGGTGGAACTTAAGCTAGTGATGGGTTTGGGACTTGAATAGAAATGTAATGAATGATAGGGTGACCTAATGTGAGAACTAGGCTTTGATATTTATTGATTAATATAAAAAAAAATTGATGTAGAACAAAGTTATGATAGAGACAAGAGTGATTTTAAATATTTTGGATATTGGTAGTGTAGACACCCTAAAGTTGACTGCTTGAATTTATTAAATAAACATTTTATTTAATTAATTTGAGTTCCTTCAACTCATTCTTCATACCTCAATAATTAATTAAATTATATTTAATTATCTATAAACCTTTCGTAATCAATTACATTTTAACCATTCCTCCTGAGAAGTTAATTAATTGAATTAAGTTAAATCCAACCTCTGTCTCATCCACATAAATTCTTCTATTCTCAATTAGTTAATTAATACAATGACTAGGTAACTAATGCATATTTTAATCCTCATTAACATTTTCTTCAATATTAAATTCTTTCAAATCCCCAAACTTGTAGTCATGTGGCATGTGTCCTCCAAGCCCTCATAAATGCTTGCATGCACATGTCACTTCCACTCTACCAACTCATAATTTGACCAATTATTTTATTGGTTTCTCGCACAAGTGTGAGAATGCTCTTCCCAACAGAGCCACCCAACACTTTCCTCTTTTCTCCATTTTTCACCTTTCCAATCCTACACCTCTTACATTTTTCCTCTTTTGTTTCAATTTGTCATCTCCTTTACAATGCTTCCCAAGATGTGCTCACACATGTGTGAGCACACCTTGCTCTCTTCCCCATGACAAATGCCATTCTCACATTCTTCCACCTTATGATATTTGTCACAAGGCTAAGCCTTCAACCCTCTTGCCACCTTTTCACATTCAATCTCAACCCTTCATGTCATTTTGCATCTTAGCCCTCCATTCTTCCATTGAAAAATCTATAAATTAAAGTATCCTCCTTCATCCACCATCACTTGAATTCATTTCATCCTTATGCCAATATTTTAGTTATAGAATCATTAAGGTTATGTTCCTTGGAGAGCAATGCACATCTAGCTAAGTCAAGAGAAATTCAAGTGAGTTGAGTGCATCACTTTAGCTCAATCATGGAGAGTGAAGTTACAAGCATTTGAATTTGTTTTATGTTGTTTTTATTACCTTTTCATGTTTTTATCTTCATCATTTTCTCTCCTACATTTTGGCATGTCTAGTGGGACCTATGTCCCTAAATACCAATCAAAATTTTAAGTTGGTGTGTGATTTATCAAGTTTCAAGTTGTCATTTAGCATTTGCGCAATATGATTGAGCACCTCCACCTATGGGGTTGGCACAATAGTGTTTGTGCTATTTAGCACTTGCACCCTACACTTTAGTGCCTCTACCTCACTCTAATCATTTATATTTTGCTTGTGTCTGTTCTATTTTTTATTGGTTTTTTGGCTAAAATAATTATTACAATTGCCAACCTTGTTTTCTTGTTGATAAAAAAATTAAGTAAATTGTAGGAAATTGATAAATGGCTTTACAAGAACCATTTTTTAGCACTTGAGACTTGTGTTGTAGAACCTCTGCTAATCTAGTGTTCTATTTTTTTTTGCTTTTGTCTTTCTATTAGTTTAGTTCCTGCACAAGATAGATTAGCACCAGTGTAGGATAGTTTAGTTCTTATGCCAATCTATTTAGTGCTTAGACCCTTTAGCATTTTCACTTTGTGATTTGGTACTTGCACTATTTTCAGCTGTCTTTCTTGATTTTCTAACCACTAATGAGTTGTGTAGTTGTATAGCACCTATCAAAGAGCTTATTTGGCAACTATTAACTAATTTTGTGCAAGTTTCACTTGTCAATGTCTTTTTATTTTACTAGTTTAATTGCACTAAAATTAGAGCAGTTGGTTAATGAACTTGTTTGTCATGTTTGGAAGGTTTGCAATTGGTGTATGCTCTCCCCTTGCGCTCTATGCAAACTTGGGTGATTAAAAACCTTGCAAACTTTTATTTTATGATTAGATTAGATCTCAAGGGTCACTTATTTTGTGTGTATACCATCCCTTTGTGATAGTGTGAACTTAGGTGATAGAAAACCCCTACTGTTGTCTCGCCCATTAGGAGGCATGCTTGGGGTTTCATCACCCCTAGGGATGACCTTAAGCACGTGTTATCGACATGCTATAAAAAGGGGTGAGAACAAAATTTGTAGCCCAATATAGTCACATCATGTCTAGAAAATTCCCAATCTTGGGTGATCACAAGATACAGATACAAGTTTAGTCCAAGCAACTTAAGTATCATTCCTGACGCATGCTTATGATGGACTAATATTCATAGTTGTGCCTTGTTTACATTGCATATTTAGATAACTCCCCTAGATATCTTATAAAGCCTATCTTAAGAAATTTTGGTCATTTTTCCTTGAGGTGCACTAATACTAAGGAGATAAAGTGCTCACATTATGTCTCTACATGATGAGATAGAGCTAAATTTGGGCAAGGTTAGTCCTCTAAGGTAACAGGTGTAAGATGGTACATGACCTTATATTCCTTAGTTATCCATCTATGTGGTAATATTATACTAAGGGGATGGATGTTGTCATCCTACTAGAGTGAAAATGGATGTTAGCCTTGTGATTCCACAAGGATTAACAAACCTACTTGAATAATTTTAGGATTGTACAAAGTGTTTAGCATTTTTTGTGTGATAAACTAGGACGAGTCATTTAGCCTTATTACCCTGAAAAATTAGAGTTAGCCATTTTGTCTTTCTTTTTGATATCTCTTGCTAAAAAACCTCAAAAAAATCACATCCACTCGATGTCTCAGATTAGCACTTTCCCTGGTCTTTTTTAGCACTTGCACTTATCATTGTAGTCCTCTTAGTGCCTACACTATTTCAATGCCTCCAATTATTTCATAGCATCTATGCTAGTCTTTTCAACATTTGTATTGGTCCTTTTAGTGCCTACATTATTTTAGCACCTCTAGCTTGCATCTCATCACTTGTGCTAGTTTGCACCAAAAAAACCTACAAACCATACTCCAAAAACTTTGAATAGAGGTTGTTAAAATAGACCACTAGTAACCTTAGGAAAATCCATTGAAATTATCACCCCATCCCCATTTTATCCTCAATAAAATTAGACCAAACTTCCATCTATCATAGTCCTCATTTCCTAAACCTCATTAGCATCTATTAACATTTCACTATCAACAAAGATCATCCGATAACCTAGATTTTGGACATAGGAAAATATGCAATCCTAAAATAGTTAACTTTCATCCATCAATCAAAGTCTCAAAAATCCAAACCCAAAAAGATCAAAAAATAGCAAAAGCTTGTCTAGATCCTCAATATTTTCCATCCCTAACTTGTGTAATAGTGCTTAATAACTTGTCTATCTTAAGTACTATATTTATTTATCCCACATTAAGTTTGGATAAATTAACTTGGGACTTTGACAAATCCTAAGTTAGTGACATCCAAATATCCTAATCCAATTTTTATTGGGAACTTGACTATCCCAAGTTAGAAAGGATTAAATCCCAAAAATAAAAACTCCTTAGGGATCTAGATACCCTCAAATTTATTGTGGCCTTAGTCCATCAAAAATCCAAAAATTAAAAAAATCAAAAATCAAAATCAAGTTCATCCTCCAATCACTTTCACAAAAGTTAAAGTCCAAACATCTAGATTACAAACATCCACTTTCCAAAACCACGCCAACTTCACAACACAAAATATTCCAAAACACCAACCAAAATTTCAACATCATTTATACACCAACCCTTTTAAACCTCCAACCTCCCCATGTCAACTTATAATATCAGCCAACCACCAACATCAACATTATACCAATTTCAACATCCATATCAAATTCCCACATAAACCTTTCAATATTTAACATTAGGATCAACCTTGCACCAATTACCAACATCAATCTTATACCAATTCCAACATCCATATAAAATTCCCACATAAATCTTTCAATCTCCAACATTAGCATCAACCTTATACCAACCTTATCAAACATCAACTTCACATCAAACTTTATAAACCTCCAAACATAAACCCTCCACAGCCACACTAGCTTACCACATACACCTTCAATATCATTACATCAACCTCCAACCAAAAACAATAGGGTTACCTTTGAATGGTATACACAAGATCTCAATACAAAAAGATCATGGAATCCAACCTCAACTAAACTACATTGGAGAATTCCTAATTGGGATGACAAAAAAATCAACCACAATCACCACATGGATAAAAACCTTTTGTAGATCAAGCCAAAGCCTCCCCTAGATTGAACACATTCATACAAGACCCCTAAAATAAAAAATTCTAGGCAAACTCATAAAGGTTAACCAAGATATCCTTTTGTTGGAACTTATCCAAAATGGGGCTAAACTTCAACAATTTTTTGACATAACACAACTCAATAATGCATCCAACATAGGAGATCCATCAAACAACCCCAACCAAACATTACAAACCTCACAAAACATAGTCAAACACATCCTTGCACAATAGCATACCCTCAAAAACAACACATATAAGTACTCATCCAACTATACCATCCACACCCTCAAATAATACAACAAATTTTATAACACAAACTTCTCTCCCACCCATAAGTACCATTCATACTTCAAACCCATCCCGCATAGGAACATCACAACCAACATCCTACCAATACATAAACCCATCATCTTCACAAAAAACTACCACTCACCTCCAAAATATTTCAAACTAAAACATGCAACATACATCTTCATAGCAAAACATCTAACATTTACAATACATACCCCTCCATAACCAACATTATCAACACAACCAACAATCCAAATACACATACAACATCTCAACACCAAATCAATTCCAAGATATGAGAAATATACTCCAAAACTTACAAGAATGACATCAAAAAAGAGATATTCCTTCGAGGACATATTTCCCTATCCCTTTGACAAACATATCACCATGATCCATTTTCCTCAAAATTTTGAAATACCTAAATTTGACAAGCACAAATAAAAAGGTGATCCCAAGAAAAATATCAAATAATTCTACATAATATGCCAAAAAGTCTCTTATAGTGACATATGCTTAAACAAATTATTTCCTAGAAGCTTAGGAGGCCACATTTATAGACAGTTAAAAATTTGTTACATGCTTCTCATATAACATTGAACATGAAGTCTTCATGATAGATTTATGCAACACTAAAAAAAAAATGGGGAAAGCTTCACTAATTTCCTACAAATATGGAGACAACTTGTTAGTAGATTCCCTTGGGCAGTCCCCAAAAATAATTGGTAATAGTATTTATCTAAAATTTGAACTCCAGAATGGCCATCCACTTACAAATGCAATGCACTAATTATACATTTTATGAAATCTTAAAAAAGGAATAACCATAAAAAAGTGCTCATTGCTAAAGGCTTAACAACAACTCCCAATCCAATGACAAACCTCATTTTTGGGCCAAGAATAAAGACATTGTCAATGATGGTCTAAGTGATTCCAAACACATCCAAGCTATTCAAACACCATTCATACCCCAAAATAATCCAAATCAACAAACAAAATCAAAACAACATTATTATAGCACAAGGACAATCTCAACAAAACAACAAACCTAAATGTGAATACACTCCCTTAGGAGAACCAATTGAGGTAATATTTTGAAAACTAGTCCAAGAAAACATGTTAAAGTATCCAATCACAAAACTATTTGATAAGAACAAACCAAAACCTACATGATATAAGAAAAATGAATATTGTGAGTACCATCACATCAAAGGACATGACATAACCAAACATGTGAAACTTGAGAACTATATTTAATACATTGTTGATAAAGGAGACATTGAATTATATGGGCATACATCAAACACATCCAATCCACAACTTAAGATATACAATGATCCTTTCCTTAAGCACGGTAAAGAAAAATCCCCATCATCTCATGCAATCATACTATATGATTATGCCAACAATATTAACCATCACGACTCATCGAGGAAAAATAATTGTTCAAAGAGAATTGTCTTCATCCACTAAACCATCGATCCAATACAATCTCCTATATCAGCTTGATAAAACTCCTATACAAATTTTCATCCTTGATTTACTTAAATCTTCACTTATTCACAAAAAAATCTTCAAAAAAGCCTTGCAAGAATCCTGAATTCCTTACATTATCAGTGCCACTCAATTTCAAGTCATGATGGGTGTAGCATCCTAAAATTGTGACACTTGCAATTTCGACTGCATTTGGGTCTTCACGATGGCAACGCAACACTGAACCTGAATGGAGACCTCGAAACCTATTTATGACACCGAAAACTACATTTTTCTGCACCTTGGCATGATCCCTCCTTGCACCCTGCTGTCCTGGGAGGTGGGACCATGGCGCCTAGCGCCCTGGTCCCTGGCCCTATTTTGGGCCCGGTCTCTTTTGGGCCTCGGGTTTTTAGGTTTGCAATTTGGGAAATAATGTTTCCTGGTCGGCCTAAGGTCAGAAAAATCAGTCTATCAGCCCTAATTGACAAGTATATAAAGTACATTTCCTCTCCCATTTTGGAGGGGAGGAAAAACATATGCGTAGAAGATGCGGAAGCGCTAGGCAAACATTCAAACATTCAAGCATTCAAGCATTCCTTCAAGCAATTGATCATTTTAAGTCTCCATTCAAGGCTAAGTGTTGCATTCAAGACAAGGATTCAACCATTGAAGAGGAGATCACTTACAACATACAACATACAACAACATTTACACCTTCACATGTAGGAATACAAACATTCTTACAACAAGGTATCAGTACTTGTTTACATTACAATCATTTACATTTACAACATTCTCATTTCTTGGTTAATTCCAAAACTAGGGTTTGACCTAAGGGAAAACCCCTAATCCCTAACCCCCCAATCGTCCTCTCTTTTCTGTGTGTAGGTTGCAAGTACACGACTGTAATTGAAGATCTGGAATCCTTGTGCAGAGACGAACAGATCCCCCTTCGTTTCGCGGATTTTTCGGAGGACCGTGTGCACGCCGGGTGCCATCGTCCCATCAACTTTCACTCAAATTTGCAAGACAACATCGTCTCAACATTTTATTGCTAATTCCAGGTCTGCAGCTTCATCCCATGTTTCTATTTCTGTCTGCAAATGAATCTTTCTTACTTTCACCTACACTCCTAATTCAATCCTTCTATCTACATTCTTTACAAAAGAGGGTAGCCTTGCTGTCACAACCCTTGAAACTCATTTAAAATCCAATCTTGCATTGTGTGAGATTGGATCTTGTGGGTTTCAACCCCTCTTTTGAATGTAAAGTCTCTCCTAAGTGAAAACCGTCAACCCTAGTGACCTCCTTTCTCTCTCCTTGGAGTGGTGGGGGGAACACTTAGGGTTCAATCGCTTTTTTCCTCTTTACATTTTGGTGAACCTGACGTGAACATCCTTTCTGATTATTCATGGCTAGATCTGAAAATTGGATGCCTTGATTACATTTCCATGTTTGATCTTTTGCAAATTTTAGAGGTTAATTACATGAAAACCCTAAATTTTCTTTTTTTGAGCTTGCGAAATGTCTAAATGTTAATGCTTGTTTCAGATCTACCCTTCTATTGCAAATTATCAATTCATATTTGTGCTTTAATTCTGAAAATTAAGTGGTTAAGTGTCAAAACCCTAATTTTTAAAACCCTCTTGATTCAACCTTTGACTGACAATTTCACTGATCAAAACATCTCCAAATCAGCTGTAACTTTGGATTCCGCAACAAAATCATAATATATTTCATCCCTAAAAATTTGGCAAAAAATTGCGAGGACCATGTGCACCCCAAGTGCCATTGTCCCTGACATTTTTTCTGAAATTTCGGGAGCTAGATCTTATTGTATTTTTCTGCTAAAATCCAGAATCTTGGCTGATTTCATCAATTCTAACACTTTCAAAATTAAAGTCAAAGTTGGTTTAGTGATTGCTTGGATTAAGGCTTCTAATCATTCAAAAATTGTTGAAATTGAAATTTTGTGTCAAAATTGTGTTCTTACTGTCCTAAATCTGAAAAGTGTGTCGGCATTCATTCGAAATTTCAGTGCTTTATTCAAATTCTTGCAATTTGTGACTTTTGAAATTAAGTGTTTAATTGCAACAACTTTGATTTCCGCTTTCAAAATTGAATTTTGCATGAAATTGAGTCAAATTTTAATTTTCAAAGCTTGCATTGCTCTTAGTATTCCCTCTAAAATCATAAAATTCAAAATTTTAGTTTCCATCTTTTTTTCAAAATTCAAATTTTGCATTTTTCAACAATCTTGGTAGGGTTCAATTTTGAGATTGCAACTTTAATTTGGCCTATCTACAGATCATAAAATCACTCAATTTTTTCAGATTAGCTTTAAAATCATCATAACTTTCATCCCTGAAAATTTTGAAAAAAGTTGCGAGGACCGTGTGCACTCCGTTCGCCACAGTCCCTGACATTTTTTCTGAAATTTCAGGAGATTGTCGTGATTGCATTTAACAGCCTAAATCTAGGAGATTGGTTGATTTTATTGAAATTTGCTACCTCTGAATTCAAAATCTTCTCTCCCTCTCTAGTGCATGAGTTTTACAACAATAAGCCCTACTTACACTATTCTTGTTAGACGAAGCCTTAGAATTAAGTCTTTCAAAGGTTTAATTACCGAGGAGATGGAACCTAATTTGAATAGCCTTTTTAACGAGGACACGGGTAATTCCTCTAATCCTCCTAATGATGAAGAAGCTCTCCATGAGGTTTCTATAGAACAACTTTCAAAATTGGATAACCAATTTGATGATTTTCAGCAATGGATGTCTCAAGAGTATCCTGATAGTCAAGCTCTTTCCTTAATTGAGGGTCTAAAATGTATGGTTCAAAGTGATAAGAATGGAATTGATATTTTGCGTGGTATTGCACACATTGTGGATTCGAATGTGATGCCTATGAAGAGTTGTGCTGAAACTTTAGGTTATACACAACCTCCCACTCAAGTCAATCATTCTACTCCGTTGACAACTTCTATTGCTAGCATACCTACCTTTACATCAAACATAATGACTACTTCTATACAAGACATTCCCCCTATGATCACTAGTCATGGGGGCAATCCTTCCTCTTCAATCAACCCTCTTCCTTCATTCAATCCAACTTCTTCATTTATTCCTTCAATGAGTGTTCCTATTATATCTCCACAAATGAATGTGACGCAAGGGGGCAATTCATTTAACCATTCCATTCCTCCTTGTAGTGCTCCTCTTTTCCAATCATCTCCTATGACTAACTATCATAGTGTCCCACCACCTTACTCTCAATCAATACCTTCTTTCAATAACATAATACCTCCATCACAATCTAACACGTCTAATAGGAACTCTTCGACTGAAGTGACCATTAACAATCTTGCACAAACTGTCTCTTCTTTACAGCAACAAATTGCCTCTATGAATCAATCTAAGTTTAGTGTGCCCACATTTGATGTTGCGAGCCCACTTTCTCTTGACATTGTTCGAGCTATCCCCCCTAAACATGTTGAGATCCCGCATTTGGAGCTTTATAATGGTAAAGGTGATCCTCTAACACATGTTAAGACTTTTCAAACAATATGTACCGATTTTGCTTATGACCAAAGGTTGCTTGCAAAACTGTTTACTAGGACATTAAGAGATAAAGCCCTACAATGGTATTGCTCGTTGCCTTCTTATTCTATTACTTCTTTCGAACAACTTGCAAATGCTTTTATTCAACAATTTCAAAACAATATAAGTCCTAAAGTTACTTTGATTGATTTAATGCATTGTAAACAAGGTGTTAAAGAAAAAGTGATTGATTTCGTTGGTAGATATAAGCATTTGTATGCTCAAATCTCTTTTCCAGTGCCTGACAATGATATTCAAAGAATCTTTATTTCTAATTTACAAAAAGATATTAGAGAAAAACTTATGTTTTCTGAGTTTACTTCTTTCCAACAGTTGTGTGCAACTCTTCACAATTATCAACTGACTGTGAGTCAAATGGAACAAGCAAATCCTATGGCTCCAAGTGATAAGGGTGATAGTAGTCAAAAACCATTTGGAAAGTTTAAACCGAACAGAGAGTCCATTAAGTTCAGTGAAAACATCATCAACAACAATGTGAATGCAGCATCAGGTGTGCCTCCTATTTCTAAGTTTTTCAAGAAAGAAAGAAAGTTTACTCCTTTGAATGAATCATTGCATAGTATTATGAATAAGTTATTGGAACAAAATGTGCTTACTCTCCCTCCTATAAAGCAAATAGATCCTGCAAAGATTAATTCACCCTATTTTGATAACAAATCTTTTTGTCAATTTCATCGTCAACCTGGGCGTGATACTGAAAAATGTTTTGCTTTAAAGGGTAAAATTCAAGATTTGACTAATAATAATACTATCTCTGTTTCTGGTGTGAATGATAAAGGCAACACATCTGTAGCTCCTCCTAACCAAAATCTTAAGATTTTTACTGATCCATTACCTTCTCATACCTCTAATGTGATTGAGACTAATGATTCCTCTTTCTCATCTGATGGTCTTGTGTCTATGACTCCGAATGTGATTAACTTTGTAGAGCAGCAAGAAAACCCTAAAGAACCTTCCATCACATTTGATTCTAGTGAAACTATTAGGGCACCTGATGGTCCTTTATATATAGTTGCAAAAGTCAAGAATACACCTTGTTGTGGAGTGCTTATTGATCCTTCTTGCATGGTTAATGTTATTACTGAAGAATTTCTCTTTACTTTACAATTGAATCAAGTGATCTATGACAAAACAAATGTGGTTGTGAAATTGTTTGATGCATTTTCTTCTCCTGCAATTGGTTCTATTACATTACCTATTGAGGTCCATAACAAATCCCTTGATGTGAGCTTTGCTATTATTCCATCTTCCGAACAATTTCGTGTGAAGCTAGGCTATCCTTGGCTATCTTCCATGAAAGCTATTTCTTCTCCTATTCATAAATGTTTGAAATTTCCCCATAATGGTGAAGTTGTTACTGTCAATCATAGTCTCTTTAAACCAGCTGAAAGAACTTCTAGCGTTCCTATTGATTATTTTTGGCCTAAACAATTCCAATCTCTTCCACCGCGAAGTGATCATCTTTTCAAATCTTATCAAAAGTGGAAAATAGATATGATCCTATCTCTAAGTGAACCTAGAACACCCAAACTTGATATTCCTATCGTTCTTGAGAAGGAAGTTCTTCCTTTGAAAGATAAAACTAATGTCTTTCCTCAACCCATTCCTATGGATGTGACTATGTCTATGTCTAATAAAATTCTAAAAGTAGGCCTATACCTCCTCGTCATGATGGACTTGGTCTCCTTCCTAAACCAAATATTCCTCCTTTATATGGAGCAGTTCCTCCTCCTTCCTTTTATAAAGAGAAGAGACCTTCCTCTTCTCCTATTATCCAACCTAAGAGACCACAACCTAAACACCCAAGTGATAAGGATGAGAACATTCCTCCTCCTCAATCTTCTCCACTTCCTACTAAGACTAGATG
The DNA here is from genome assembly GCF_030272615.1 of Cryptomeria japonica. Classification (NCBI taxonomy): domain Eukaryota; kingdom Viridiplantae; phylum Streptophyta; class Pinopsida; order Cupressales; family Cupressaceae; genus Cryptomeria; species Cryptomeria japonica. The sequence continues at coordinate 705,423,662 of NC_081409.1, read as the reverse complement.
AAATCGTTCTGCACATGAACGCCGACGAAAGCGTCATCTTAGAGCTCAGGTAGCTGCTTCTCAAACTTTGCAATCCCCAAAAACACCTTCAACAAGCATTATTCCATTGTCTCCAAAATCTCCTAAACATAAGATGCATGATGGTTTTGATCCTGTGTGAGTTAAAGATCCTATTTTTATAAATCTTGATGATGATATAGATGAAAATGTTATTCATGATGAAAATGTTACTCCTCTTCATGTTGATAGTGAATATGAATATGTTGATGTTGATAACCATTTATCTAACGAATTTTCTAAAGCACTTATCCTAGCTCCTAGACAAGAACAACGTGGCTTGGAACATGAACATAGCCCTTGTTTGGATCTTGTGATAGCTCCATCTGCTGTGTTGGATGTTCCTCCTCTAGCGTGTTTCCTGCCTTCCCAAAATATTGATCAGTAAGATCGGGGGGTGGATGATGTGCTAGACTAGTTTCATTAGCATAGCAGACTCTCTCCTCCTCTCTTTCTTTTGTTACTTCTTCTATGTGTTATTCTCATTCTTCTATTTGTTGTCCTTAGTGTTGTCTACTTGAGGACGATGCAAAGCATTGAGATCTCTTTTGGTCTCTCTCATGTTGACTCAAAAGACACATGTGTTCCCTTCTTCTAGGTGACCTTCTTTGATTGGGGAATGAAGAACAATTATGCATACATACATATGATATACATGAATTATCATACAGCATACTGACCCCAAGGAAAGCAAAGTCACCTCGTGCTTTGTGTTTTGTGTCTATTATCCTTGGGTTTATCTCACACTTGGGGGCTAAATCTTTGTGATAACGTGCTCCTTTCCCTTCTCATTTCTTATGTGTATCACTACCTTAAAGCAATCACCCCCATTGAGGCATGTGGGATCGTTTTAACGTAGGGGGGCATACACCCCGTCTATCCCTTCAGGATAATTGAAAATTTCTTGGCGAACTTAGCTTTGCCTTGAAAATTTTTGGTATTTCTCTTGCATGACTCATAGTGAGGGAACCTTACTACTGACAGTCATGGTTCTCCCTCGTGATCTTCCCTTTTACTTTGTCAATCGAAGTCATAAGATCCTTAGTCCACTGGGGGCTTGGCGTATCTTCCCTCCTTGACGTGGTGAAAGTCTTTCAATGTTGTTTCCTTGTACTTTACCAAAAGTGTGGGCTTATACTCTTGCTAAAGTGGGGGCTAAATGTAGCATCCTAAAATTATGACACTTGCAATTTCGACTACATTTGGGTCTTCATGATGGCGATGCAACACTGAACCTGAATGGAGACCCTGAAACCTGTTTATGACACCAAAAACTGCATTTTTCTACACCTTGGCATGATCCCTCCTTGCACCCTACTGTCCTGGGAGGTGGGACCATGGCGCCCAGCGCCCTGGTCCCTGGCCCTATTTTGGGCCCGGTCTCTTTTGGGCCTTGGGTTTTTAGGTTTGCAATTTGGGAAATAATGTTTCCTGGTTGGCCTAAGGTCGGAAAAATCAGTCTATCAGCCCTAATTGACAAGTATATAAACTACATTTCCTCTCCCATTTTGGGAGGGAGGAAAAACATATGCGTACAAGACGCGGAAGCGCTAGGCAAACATTCAAACATTCAAGCATTCAAGCATTCCTTCAAGCAATTGAACATTTTAAGTCTCCATTCAAGGCTAAGTGTTGCATTCAAGACAATGATTCAACCATTGAAGAGGAGATCACTTACAACATACAACATACAACAACATTTACACCTTCGCATGTAGGAATACAAACATTTTTACAACAAGGTATCAGTACTTGTTTACATTACAATCATTTACATTTACAACATTCTCATTTCTTAGTTAATTCCAAAACTGGGGTTTGACCTAAGGGAAAACCCCTAATCCCTAACCCCCCAATCATCCTCTCTATTCTATGTGTAGGTTGTAGGTACGCGACTGTAATTGAAGATCTGGAATCCTTGTGCAGAGACGAATAGATCCCCCTTCATTTCGCAGATTTTTTGGAGGACCGTGTGCACGCTGGGTGCCATCGTCCTGTCAACTTTCGCTCAAATTTGCAGGACAGCATCGTCTCAACATTTTACTGCTAATTCCAGGTCCGCAGCTTCATCCCATGTTTCTATTTCTGTCTGCAAATGAATCTTTCTTACTTTTACCTACACTCCTAATTCAATCCTTCTATCTACATTCTTTACAAAAGAGGGTAGCCTTGCTGTCACAACCCTTGAAACTCATTTAAAATCCAGTCTTGCATTGTGTGAGATTGGATCTTGTGGGTTTCAACCCCTCTTTTGAATGGAAAGTCTCTCTTAAGTGAAAACCGTCAACCCTAGTGACCTCCTTTCTCTCTCCTTGGAGTGGTGGTGGGAACACTTAGGGTTCGATCACTTTTTTCTGCTTTACAATGGGAAATATCACCACTCAACACCACTTTGTTTTTATTGATAAAGACCTAAAATCAACTAACACTTCCCATAACAAATGACCTTCATATTGAAGCCTTCATTCATATAAAATCAGATGAGTCGTTAGAGATGGTGGATTTAGATTAATCTTATGTACATTGAAGTTAATAAAGCGACTGGGATATTCTAATGAGGTTATAGATCCCTAAAATAAGATTACAATTAAAGTGTATGATGATATTGAACGAGATTCAAAAGGAACCATAAAGTTACCAGACCAAGTTGGACCGGTTGTTATGGAGACTACTTGTCAAGTTTTAGACCTTGATCTTCCTCCTATTTTTGCCTTAATAAAAAGCATGCTTCTCAATAGACCATGGATTCACACCATTCAAGTTATCCCTTCCACATACCACCAATGCATTAGATTCCCCCGTAATGTTAGGGAAATCACTAACCATGTTGATCCATAACCATTTCAATATTGTAAACTTCTCAAAGAAAAATATAACCATCATTGTCCTAATAGTAGTTCAACATGCATTGATCTTGACAAACTTGGTTCGTCCTCCAATTCCACTCAACTATAGATCAAGGCTAAAGTTGTAGACAAAGGATGTGGAGAGTATGAACTACAAAATTCACTATATATAGGACAACTCCCACCTTCTCCAAAATCTTATTAACAACCTCAACCATTAGACACAAAAGAAAAAGTCATTATCTAGTGTAAAGACACATAATTCTAGCATTGGGGTTCTTTAGATAAATAAAATATTGAAGATGTTACATTTTGGCTCTATGGAGAAGAAGGGGAAGAAAAAAACATAGATATACCAAAAGAAAAGCATCCTAGAGAATACCCCATTTGTGAAAATATATGAGATACCAAGGAAAAGGTCTCAAAGCTAATGAACATGAAATTAGAGAACCGATCCTCAATCAACTCCTGACTATCAAGAGCCTTGGTATGGTTCACTTGTGATTCCAACCTCAAAATTTGAATTAATTCTTGTGAAATCTGCAAAAAAATTCTTGATATCAATAGCACCAACAAGATACACATGAATATTATTTCACATACATTGCTAGACTTTTCCATTCCTCAAACATTTGCACCATTACATCATCCAACCCTACTAAATTACCACTTGTATACCCAAAATTAATTGATTGGAATTAACAAGGACCTCCTACACTAGACATTTGTGAAAATAATGAAGCAATAATGGAAATTCTAGAAAATAGAGAACACGTACCATGGAGATCACAAAGCAGGATTTGAGATACACTTGAATGAGGCAACATACTTTGGATCACAAGTCAACTCCCTTAGTCGAAAAATTAAAAAACTCATATAAAAATAAAAAAGACCCCTAGTGAAAACTTCAATAAGGTGTTATCAAACAAAGAAAAAGTAAAAACAAAAGGCGTATCTTCTAGCAAAAACCTAGATAAGGCACTAAAATACAAGGAAATCAACTTACTTGTAATAGTACCAGGTGAACATGAAAAATATACAATCTTAGTTGAAGAAACACAAGACATCAACTTGTGCACTACATGCGAGCCTAAGATAACATCTATTGTAGCATCTCTTATTGACTAGGAAAAAAAAATATGACCACATTTCTACAAAGAACACAAAAGAACTTTGCATGGTCATATGTTGATATGTAAGAACTTGATCCAAAATTGATGGTCCATCATCTTGTAGTGCATCCTAATGCAAAATTGGTTTAATAAAATTTAAGAAAAATGCATCCACAAACAACTATACTTTTCAAAGCAAAACTACAAAAACTACTTGTTGTGGGTATCATACACCCCATTGACTATCCAAAATGGATCTATAGAATAGTTCTGTTGGAAAACCTAGTGGGGCCATTAGAGTTCGTATAGGCTTCACTTAGACCTAAATAAAATATGTCCAAAAAATAATTTTCCATTACCAAGTATTGATATAATAGTTGATCTCACAGTAGGACATGAGATGCTTTCATTAATGGATGGATTTTCCAACTGTAACCAAATCAAAATCGCACATGAGGACCAGTATAAAATTACTTTTTTCATGCCATGGGGTATTTTCTACCATCAAACTTAATGCCTTTTTTATTGAAAAATATTGGAGAAACATATCAAAGAGCAATGTATGCAACATGATCTCCTTCGTAACATGATGGAAGACTATGTAGATGACCTATTGAGAAAAAAAAAAAGAAAAAAGAGGACACATTCAAGTACTTGAGAAAATCTTTGACAAACTTGCACAATATCAAGTACACCATAATCCAAAGAAATGTGTCTTCAAGGTCACTTTAGGAAAATTTTTGGGCTTCATTATGTCAAGAAGAGGTGGGTTCATCATGTCAAGAAGAGGTATAGAGGTGGATCTCACAAAAGTAAAAGCTATAATTGACATGTCACCTCTAAATTCACTATGGTAATTACACATTGTACAAGGCAAGCTTCAGGCTATCTATTAGTTTATTTTACAATTGGCTGATAAATGTCAACCATTCTCACACTTGCTATGCAAAGATACAATATATCATTGGGACAATATATGTCATAAAGATTTTGACAAACTCAAGGAATATCTAGCATCACCACTAGTGCTCATGCCACCTATTTAAGGATAAACACTTATTTTGTATATGTCTACAATAATAATTGTCTTGGGGGCAATCCTAGCATAATTCAATGAACATGGAAAGGAAAGACCTATTTACTACATTACTACATTAGTTGTACTTATGGAAGCCATGAAATAAATTACACACCTATAGAATGAGCATGCTTGGCAGTTGTCTTTAACACTCAAAAGCTTAAACATTACATGCTCAATCATAAGACAAATATCATATTTAAAATAAACCCTCTTAAGTAATCACTATCTGTAGCATCGTAAACTACAATGATACAATTCACACCTCATGTTTGTGCTCCCACTTTAGTGTGTCATATCCCCATCCCCTCTCTAGGTTCAATTAGACCCTATTATCCAACTTTGATGTCATGTACACCCTTTGGTGGGCCAATCATGGGGATCCCCTCCCTCATTTCTCTTTGTGTTTGGTCCTACTTGTTGGAGGACAAGGGCGTGTAATTCTCTAGTCTAGAGAAGGGTGCCCCAAAGCACCATGTTCCCCCTCAAACAAGCCCCAATTTGAAATGGGGTAGGCCATATATCTCCTCGATGACTTTTGGTCCCTGTGGCTACACATGACCATTGGAGGTTGGCCTAATCAGTAATTTACGTAGGGAACCCTATATAAAGACACCCTATCAATTCATTTTGACATCTATTATCTATCCATAATATTTGTGCATCCGTGAAGTGTTCATCATTAGGCATTTTCAAAGATTCAAGGCTACATTTCATCCTTCAAGCATTATGAAGCAAATATACATCAATCTTCATGCAAGCATGTGTATGTCATTAGTGTTTCATGTTCATGTGTTTGTCATGCCATTGCATTCAACATTTGTGATTACATTCAAAAACCATTGCATCACCAATATCAATCATTGTAGATCTAAGGTATATCTCCTTAACATTTATTTCAATATTTGCATTATTTCATTCAAGGTTAATTCCTAAACTGTAGTTTGACTTAGGAGAACCCCTATCCACAACATATTTCCCTCTCTTTTTGTGTGTAGGAAACAAGTGCAGAGCTATACTCGGGAATTTTGGCAAAGTCAACAATGACAACTAGGTTTATCTTTTGAAAAAGGAAAATTCGGAGGACCAAGGGAAATTTGTGCTACCTAGCCCCTAAAAATCATGTTGAACTTCTTAGATCAGGTTTTGAATCTATTCTTTTGCCCAAATCCTAATTTGTTTCTCAATGGGATATCTATAGCACTATGTATTCGTCAATTCACTTCAATAATCACCTATTTTACCATAATTTCACAACTTACAATCCCTTTCAACTTAGAAAGAGGGAATCAAACCTTAACTCATGAATCTACTCAAAATTTCAGCCCTTTCCTTATTTGGATTGAGGCTAGATCAATTAGGTTCACCCCTCTTTCAATGTATGGTTAAAATTTAGGATTGTTTGTGGTTTTATTATCTTAATTGAAATCCTAATTTCAAACTACACTATTACACTATCAATAGAATCTCTTTTAGGAGGAATGACAAAATGTTTTATGATCTTGAGAAAATTTGACATAGATTGTGTAGACAAAAAATCAATCAAGGTACAAATAATAGTAGATTAGCTGGTTGAAGCACCCATACAAGAAGACCATCCAATCATTGCAGAGTTTCCAAATGATGCAATATTATCTATTGCATAAACATGTCAATGGAAATTATACTTTAATGGATCTTACACTCAACATGGATCAAAGGTAGGTATTCTATCCATCACACCACAAGGTGATTACATTCTAAAAAAATACAAGCTTTCATTCTAATGTACAAATAACATATTAAAATATGAAGCTATCATTACATGACTGCACATAGATATTCAATAGAATAGTGTTAATCTACAAGTTTATGGAGATTCCTAGTTAGTCATCAAGTAAGTGAATAATGAATATCAAAAAAAAGATGACAAACTTCTTCCATACAAAAGAATGGTTGACAACTTAAAATAGTACTTCAACACAATATAGTTTGAGCAAGTACCTTATATTAATAATGAAGTGGTAGATGCCATGGAAATAATCAAGTCCTTTTTAGAGATGTCATAAATTAGTCATAAATGTGAATTCTTAGCTAAAAAATTTTTGATTCCAACATATGATGTTTCTAAATTAGAAATGGTATGCAAAATTGTTGGTCCTGATTCAACATGGTATCAAGACATATACGCTTACCTCCATAATAACACAATTCCACCTAACCTACCCAATAACCAACACAAAACCTTCATTTTTTGCTCATCTCGCTTTATCATCCTAGGTGACACACTTCATCAAAATAATATTGATGGAAATCTTTTATGGTTCTTAGACATAGAAGATTCTAAAGTTGCTTTATGTGAGGTACATGAAGGTATCTATGGGGCACACTCTAGTGGCCTTATCCTTGCCAAGAAGCTTCTCATAATGGGTTATTATTGGACAACAAAGGAAAAAGATGCATATCATTTTGGGAAGAAATATTTACCATGTTGATAGCATGGTGATCTCAAACATGCATCATCTCAAGCACTACAACTGGTTACTACTCCATGGACCTTTTCACAATGGGGGCTCAATCCTATTAGAAAAATCTATCTTTCATCCTCTAATGGTCATAAATTTATAATAATTGCAACTGAATATTTCACACAATGGGTTGAATTTATTCCCCTCACATATATCATTGACAAACAAATCACAAAAATTATTTTAAATTACCTCATATGTCACTATGACATCTCACTTTCCTTTGTCACATGGTATACCTTTCAAGAACCAATATTTCCACACACTTTGCTATCAATTCCACATCTAAGACTGATTCTCTACTTCATATTATCCCCAAATTAATGGTCAAGCATAGGCTTCCAATAAAATTATCCTAAAAATACTAAAGAAGACAACCAATGAAGCTAGTTGTGATTGACACCTAGAACTCAATCCCACCTTATGGGCTTTCTACACCAAACACCTATAGGAGCTCATAGGCTATTTATTATTCTTTTTCTTTGAATTCATTTTACCAATTGAGGTCAAAATCCCATCATTGAGGGTATCATTACAACATATCCTCTATAAAGAAAAGTATCATGTTGCATAATTAATGTTCAAGAGTTCTTTACCTCCCATCCTTGCCATATGCCCTTGCACCCTTTTATGTTTATTTACAATGGTTATTATCAAGCATTTAATCTCATCCCCACCATATCTACACCCCTCAACCACATGATCATTCACTATCTCCTCTCCCTCTCTTACATCCACCCATTTTATAAGCTCTACATAAGAGTTGTTTACTTCTCTCCCTACCATACTCCCCCTTATTCATTACATCGAACACTTTCAAGCATCAATTTAAAATCCTATCCATGTACCCAAATCCATTTATCACTATACATTCACTACATTACCACTCCACCTCCTTTGAGATGGTGAGCATTTTCTAAACCATGCAAATGATAAGGTCTACACATCCACATATGAGTTCCACATAGCCAAAATTAATAGCTTACATCTAATGACACTGATCTTACATATCAAGATACTAAGCTTAAACCCATCACATTGAGCTTACTATAATAGAAGTTATATTAAACAACACATGAAAACACTACATTTCACAAAATTACACTCAAGACCTTATCACAAATAATTCCCATTCACCACATTTAATGCTTATCACCCTTCCCACAATAGGCACAAAATCCAGTCTACTATCCTACTTTTGGAAACAAATATGTTTGTCGCATGAGTTTTTTGTTATTTGGTATAAGTTTGCATTTATTTTTATATTTGGACCTAGTACCATACTTACTCAGGATCACCTAGATCTATCTATATCTCAGTGTGTTTTGGTAGGTATATAATGTTAGGACATAGTCTTTGTTGTTGTATGATGTGTTTGTTGGTGTAAATATTGGCATTACATAATTAGTTAGTATTCAATCACTTCCTAGGGTGACCTATTCACATTAGCTTAAGTTTAAAAATATTTGTCTCACCTCATGTGGTTGAGATATGTGTACTCACTTTGTGAGACACCTCTTTCATGCACACTTTCCACTCACTATAATACTTGTCAAGTGAGATAATTAATGTTCCTTCATTGGATGGATTTCGAGTTGTTGTTTACTACTTTCCTACCTCCACTATCTTGCCTATATATGCAAGCCTACATTGTACATTTTACACACACTACTATTCAATCAATTGAGCTATTGTTTTTTATCTATTTGCATAATATCTTGTTTTGTCAACTATTGTAGAGCATGCAATTGCTTGACTTCTAGAGCTCAACCAAGTGTCATCACTTGTTCGGTTGATCTTGGTTCCAACATGGATTAGAGCCTTGCTAGTTCATTCTTGGTTTGGTATTATTGCATTAGTTAATTTATTAGTGTGTCATGTAAGAAAAAAATTATTTATGAGTCAAATTTGGCAAAAGAACAAAATTAAAAAAATCATAAGCTTCCATTGGTGTTAAAAAAATCATAAGCTTCCATTGGTGTTAAAATTGTCCTAAAAATACTAAAGAAGACAACCAATGAAGCTAGTTGTGATTGACACCTACAACTCAATCCCACCTTATGGGCTTTCTACACCAAACACCTATAGGAGCTTCATAGGCTATTTATTATTCTTTGTCTTTGAATTCATTTTACCAATTGAGGTCAAAATCCCATCATTGAGGGTATCATTACAACATATCATCCATAAGGAAAAGTATCATGTTGCATAATTAATGTTCAAGAGTTCTTTACCTCCCATCCTTGCCATATGCCCTTGTACCCTTTTATATTTATTTACAATGGTTATTATCAAGCATTTAATCTCATCCCCACCATATCTACACCCCTCAACCACACGATCATTCACTATCTCCTATCCCTCTCTTACATCCACCCATTTTATAAGCTCTACATAAGAGTTGTTTACTTCTCTCCCTACCATACTCCCCCTTATTCATTACATTGAACACTTTCAAGCATCAATTTAAAATCCTATCCATGTACCTAAATCTTTTTATCACTATGCATTCACTACATTACCACTCCACCTCCTTTGAGATGGTGATCATTTTCTAAACCATGGAAATGATAAGGTCTACACATCCACATATGAGTTCCACATAGCCAAAAACAATAGCTTACATCTAATGACACCGATCTTACATATCAAGACACTAAGCTTACACCCATCACATTGAGCTTAATAGAATAGAAGTTATATTAAACAACACACAAAAACACTACTTTTCATAAAATTACACTCAAGACCTTATCACAAATAATTCCCATCTACCACATTTAATGCTTATCACCCTTCCCATGATAGGCACAAAATCCAGTCTACTATCCTACTTTTGGGAACATATATGTTTGTCGCATGACTTGTTTGTTATTTGGTCTAAGTTTGCATTGATTTTTATATTTTGAACCAATACCATACCTACTCAGGATCACCTAGATCTATCTATATCTCAGTGTGTTTTGGTAGGTGTATAATGTCAGGGCATAGTCTTTGTTGTTGTATAATGTGTTTGTTGGTGTAAATATTGTCATTACATAATTAGTTAGTATTAAATCACTTCCTAGGGTGACCTATTCACATTAGCTTAAGTTTAAAAATATTTGTCTCACCTCATGTGGTTGAGATATGTGTACTCATTTTGTGAGACACCTCTTTCATGCACACTTTCCACTCACTATAACACTTGTCAAGTGAGATAATTAACGTTCCTTCATTGGATGGATTGTCAGTTGTTGTTTACTACTTTCCTACCTCCACTAGCTTGCCTATATATGCAAGCCTACATTGTACATTTTACACACACTACTATTCAATCAATTGAGCTATTGTTTTTCATCTATTTGCATACTCTCTTGTTTTTTCAACTATTGTAGAGCATGCAATTGCTTGACTCCTGAAGCTCAACCAAGTGTCATCACTTGTTTGGTTGATCTTGGTTCCAACATGGATCAGAGCCTTGCTAGTTCATTCTTGGTTTGGTATTATTGCATTAGTTAATTTATTAGTGTGTCATGTAAGAAAAAAATTATTTATCAGTCAAATTTGGCAAAAGAACAAAATTTTAAGTTGTTTGAAAAAAAAATCATGAGCTTCCATTGGTGTTAAAATTTGCAAATCATTATTCCACCTCTATGTTGGAAAAGGAGACATTCTATTAGAAAAGTATTGTGTATTTGTAGGAACTAAAAGGGATCCTCTATCAACAAATCAACCTGCAAATCAAAAGGGACATTGTAGAGACATTGGGGAGTTTTTCACAAGCACCATTTTCATTGTACTTTGTGTAACATTCATTCACTACCATTTTCATTGTACTTTGTTCTTTTGGGATGAATATATCTACAGTTTGAACAACATTTTCACTAACAAGCCAACATAGAAAAAAATTCGATTAATGTCAAAACTTTCCTTTTTGCTCCAGTAAACATCCTTTGCACATATCCAACTTCATAATTTAGAGGTTTTTCTTATATTGAAGTGCGCGGAGTATTTTTTGTTGTAGCTTAGATTGGTTTTACTTCATCAACACAAATTTGGCAATGTAGAAAGAAGCTGTCTATGCCCTCCTTTTGGCCTCTATAGCTTTCAAAGACTCTTGCATGTATTTATTTCTTTATCGTGCAAGCTCATAACAACTAGAGCATTTAAAAGACTTGGTAAACAATTATCTCAATCTCTATTGCAAATTTAAGGGTAAGGGTAAAGCGATTGTAAGTGCTTACAATCTCCCCAATTTTGTTGGAATTAATTGTTTAGTCATTTAAAGTGCTTGTAAAGGGGGTAATTTTTTTCCTTTTGTCATAATTTTCACTCGAAGGGGCAAAATTAGACTAACTTATAGTCATTGGAAATAATTTTTCATGTTGATTCCAAAGAGTAGTTGGAAACTTATGTCCAACCTTATATTAGGTATTTTTCAAAATTTAGTGTAGCTAAATTTAAAAATAGGCCATTTTATGAGAATTTATTTATGTAATGACTTTTGATCGGTAACTCGAAATTGAGTGTCATTTTTTGCAAAATTTAATACTTTTCCATTTCCCATGCAGTGGACTTATTCAAATTGTAAAATATAAAGAGCCAAAATATGTGGAGTCACCAAATATTACATTAAGAGGGTGGGTGTCTTGAGTTGTGCCATTGTGCACTTCCATGAGTTGTGTCATTGAGCACTTCCATATTTTCCATTCAACAGTTTGGAAGGTGTTATTCTATGGATTCTAAGCAAATCCCTTTGATAGGTCAAATAAAAGATGCACAAGTGCATTAGTCGCTCACCCAAGGAAAAGGCTCAAGCTAAGTATTCTGGTGACATATATCCCTACTAGTTATGACATGCTCCTAAGCATAAGTTTCTACAAAGACCTGGGAGGTGAAATACAAATGGATTGGTCACATTCCCTTATTCCATTAGGAAGTAAGAAGGTCAAATTAGAACATGAATCCAAAGCCAAGTTTATAGTGCTTAAATTTGATGATCCTAGATCTCACATACTTTACGAGGAGATAAAGCTAGGGAATTATATGCTCCTCTCTGATAATATACTGGCCAAAGAGTCATTGGGACTTAATATTTTTTCCTAGAGCCATGGGTCCTTGAATTTGATGGTAGCTGCTTATCTTTGGGTTGTAGCACAAGAGTGGTATTGGTCTTGCTTAATGGAGAATTTTTTCCTTTATCTTACAAGCTAGAGTTTATGTTGTATGAAGCATTGCATTTAGGAATTGTCATAGCCAGGGAGAAAGGCATTAAGATGTTAGTAGAAAGAGGAGACATGAAGTTGATTGTGAAGCAAATAAGGAGACAATTTTTTGTTAAGAATGAAAGGCTAAAACATTAACACAATCGAGTTTGGGATGAAATTGAGGATTTTGATGCCTTTTCCATTGAAGTAGTTCATACAAAAAAAATTCTAGAACCTACTCACTAGCTATATGAACATCTTGATTGCTCTCTCACCTAGATTTTTAGATAGATTCTTATAGGATTGAGATGATATATTAGCCAAATATGCTCAATATGGTATAGTCTTGGTAGGTTTTTTAAAACAACGGACATATCATATCTTTTTTGGAAAATGTTGAGGCATTTGTGGAAGCCTACTTTGAGGCTAATGAATCTGATTGCAAAGAATTATGTCCAAACAAGAAGAAGGGGCTCGAAGAAGGCATAGTACAACTCCAAGGTAACAAGATCCCTAAAGGAATGATTTTGCTGGAGCAATTATTCAATAGGGATTATGATTATATCAAAAAGAAGTTGTTTGAATCACTTAGTGCCTCCGAAGAGTATGAAACTGTGAATATTGGGAACCCAAACAACCCAAAGTTGGTATGTATTGGTAAGTGTTGTATTCTTGTAGGAAAGGAAAGATTAATTAAGTTTTTAGTCAAGTATAAAGATGTGTTCACCTCATGCTATGATGATATAAAGAATTTCGTAAATGGGCAATTTCAACATCATATTCCTCTTGAACTAGAAACTTCTCCTTTTTAGCAAATGTAGAGGAATTATAATCCAAAGAACATTGATGCCATTTTTTAGAGAAATAGATAAGATGTTGAAAGCTAGAATTATCTACCCCATTCGTCATTCTATATGGGTAGCCAACATCATTCTTGTATGCAAGAAGATTGGAGAAATAAGGATCTATGTAGATTTCATAAACCTAAACCAATCATCTTTAAAAGATAATTATCCTCCGCCCAACATGGATCATGTGTTATAGACTGTTGTTGGTTCAAAGATGATGTCAATGCTAGATGGATTCTTAGGGTATAACCAAATTGATGTGAATAAGAGTGACCAACATTAGACAACTTTCATCACACCTTGGGGTACATTTGCATACAATTGTATGCCATTTGGCCTTATCAATGTTGGACCTACATTTCAATGAGCCATGGACCTATCCTTTGATGATCCCAAAAATAAAATCATTGTGATATATTTAAATGATTTAATTGTGTTCTTTAAGAAGAGATAAAATCACCTCTGTGACCTAGAAGTGATTTCGTAGAGGTGCAGAGAACATGGTATTTCCTTAAATCTCAAGAAATCTTTTTTTTTGCATCACAAAGAGAAAGATTTGCAGTTACATTGTTTCCAAGGAGGGGATTAAGATTTATCTTGGGAAAGTAAGGGCCTTCCAACAATTAAGCCTACCCTCTAATAGAATTGGTGTCAAATCTTTCTTTGGCCAAGTAAATTCCTTGAGAAGACTAATCACTAAAAACATAATTAGATATGATGAAAGAAGGACAAGGCTTTAATGATAATGGTAAGCGAGCCTTTGAAGACATCAAGGAAACAATTGCACATGCTTCTATGTTAGTTGACCCAGTTTTCAGTAAAGATTTCATCCTCTACTGTTATGCATCTAATCATACTTTGTCTACTATTTTATTACAAAAGAATGATCAAGATATAGAAGCCCTAATTTCTTTTATGAGTGTTCCTTTAAAGAAACATGAGTTGGACTATTCTCTATCAGAGAAGTGAACATTTGTTGTGGTGAAAGTTGTTAAGTAGTTCAATTTTTACACCCTTCACTCTCATTCTATAATATATGTCCTTGATTCATCTATAAATACGAGTCTTACTCAATAGGAGGTGGGAGGAAACAAAAGAGGGGTGTGGGTTGCTAAGGTTCAAGAGTACAATTTAGATGTTAAGTCCACAAAGTTAGTGAGGGGTCAAGGCCTATGTAAGTTGATTGTAGATAATAAAAGAGTAGAAAGATAAGAATTACCCAAAATGTTATTTGTGAGTTTGAATGATTCTTGGCTCTCTAATATTGCCCACTACCTTACTTATGGTGAATGTCTTGAACATCTATCTCCTATAGAAAAAAGGAACTTAAAGTTGAAGGCAATAAAGTATGCAATCTGGAATGATGTTTTGTATAAAAGAGGCCTTAATGAAACCTTTATGTGGTGTGTAGATAAAAAGCAACAACAAAAGCTCTTGAAAGCATTCAATGATGAAGCATGTGGAGGAAAATTCTCTTCATCATTGACAACTTTTAAGATCTTAAGAGAATGCTATTATTGGCTTGGAATGTTTAAACATGCATACTAATGGGTAGAAAAGTGTGACAAGTATAGGTAGTTTGTTGGAAGACCTCAGTTGGTGGCTTTACCCCTCAAACCAATAATCGTTGAAGAAAATTTTCAACTATGGAGTTTGGATTTTATAGGGCTAGTCAATCCGACCTCAAGTGTTGGACATACCCATATTTTAACAACTATAGATTATTTCACTCAATGGGTTGAGGCTATATCAGTAAAGCATACCACTTTTGGTTTTATGTGTGACTTCACTAAAGAGAACAGAGAACATAGTAGTACATTTTGGAGTACCCTTAAAAATTGTGACCGACAATGCAACTGACTTCTCTTCATCTGAATTTACTTTGTTCTCCTATGAATATGATATTTCACTCTCACACTCATTAGACTATTATCCTTGGGGTAATGGGCAAGCAAAATCAAATAATAAAAAAATAAGTGCAATTATGAAGAAGTTGGTGAGCTAGAACCAAAAAGATTTGAATAAAAAAATCTATGAAGCATTTTTGGCTGATAGAACAACTGCAAAATGGGCTATAGGTATGTCACCATTTGAACTAGTTAATGGAATTGGAGCTACCTTACCCTTTCCTTTGGAATTAGCCACATCAAAACTATAGGTGGTAGTTGTAGATCAAGAGTTCCAAAGTTTTTTAAAGAAGAAAACTATGTATCTTTCCATAATTGAAGAACAAAGGGAAGATATGGCATATAGGATTACCCTACATCAAGCAAGGGTGATGGAATTTTTTTACCGAAAGGCTAGACCTATAAATTTCATGGAGGGAGACATGGTCCTATTGTGGGATAAGAGAAGAGATATAAGGGGAGCACATGGAAGCTTTGATTTTTTATGGAGAGGCCCATTCAAAATACAACATACTTGTGGGAGAAACTCATTCAAATTGACATATATAGATGGCATAGTTCTACCTCTCCCTTACAATGGGTATGACCTAAAGTTGTACTAGATGTAAAGCAGGTGACCCATGCCTTGTATTATAGTAGTTTAGGTGTTGTCTATTTTTCATCTTTGGTGTGTCTTTATCTATCATCATTCCTTTTTCAATGTTTTGTCTTGTCTTGAGTTTTTCAAAACTAGAGATTCTAAGTTCATGGCTTCATCCTTTCAATCTTTGTCCCCAGTCAGAGCCAGTTGTTGCCTAAATTTTACTCACTCCATCTAATTTGGGTCTTACTTTGTAACTTGATAAGTTAAGTGAAATTAATTTAGGTCATCCTTCTAAGCTTGTTAGATTTCTGAGTCAGTTCTTGAACCCCTGTTGGAGTTCAATAAGTCATTTTGGACTAGTCCAAGTCCCTTTTCTTGAAGTATCTTTTGAATCTTATTGGTCTTGGTTGAGTTTCACCTCGAATGTAGCTCCTCAATGTCTACTTCATCCATTTATGTTTTCTTCTTTGTTATATCATTTTTTGTCTTAGTTCCAAATTTTGTGTTGTTTGTTCCCTGATACCCCATTTTGCACTTAGTTCTAAGTTCCATCCCCTTTGTTGGACTCCAACACATTAATTTTGAACTTAACTTTGTTCTATTTGTGAAGCTTTAATTTGAAGTATTAAAATCTTGTAGTTCAACATAGAGCATTGTACTCCAATGATGGTTCTTGAACTATTGTCAGAACCCGACTGAACAAGTGGTACCATAACACAAAATAAAGTAAAGTTTTGACGCATTGAAGGCGAAGTTCAAAAAGCAAGGTTGAAACTCGATGGAATTTTAAAAGATGGTTTATGAGATGTTTTGGGCCCAAAGGTGAGTTCAAGCACCAAGTTCGCTACCTAACATAACATTAGGAAAGACTCCTTTCCAAATAATGAAGAAACCAAAGAAAGAATACTTGTGTGAAGTGTTGCTAAAAGTGAGTTCCTGAACTCATAACAAAGTCCAACAATATATTTGAAAACCTCATTAAGTAACATGATGGAGCCAAACTTCAAATTTTAATTCAAAAAATTAATTGCAAGAGATGAAGTAGGTGTGGATTGATTATGCTTACAAAATATGTTATTTATCCTTGTCTTGGCCCTAAAAGAAATCATTCAAAATCTCAATTGTGATCAAAATAAAATTTTGAAAAGAAGATTAAGAATTATGCATAAATTCAACAACTTCGATGACTTTTTCTAAAAAAAAGGCAAGTAATCCAGAACTAGCAAGGTGCTTGTATTTCATTCAGGATTTGATATCAGGATTAAAGTGATATGAGGTAGTTGCAATGGGAAGTTTTTTAGTTGAATTATGGGAAACTTGTAAATTCAAGAAAAATCAAGTCCAAATACATATGCTATGGACATTTGGATGGGTTGACTAGCTCGTTACTAGCAATAGGAGATATAAAGCTCATGCACACCAATTTAGATGAATTTTGGTAGAGAATGAGAAACTCTAATAGACATGTAATCACACAAAGGTTAATGGAAACTGAATTACTTGAAGTAGATGCTTTCCCAGTTGCTACACAATGCACCTAGCTAGTATTGGAATGTATAAATAGGTATAACCCTAGTACTAAGGAGGTGAGGATAGAAGATAACATGGTTCTCATAACCCTTGACTATGTCACCATACATAATTATTTTCAGCTCCTAGATAGAGTAGAATACTCTCATTTGGACTTCACGTTATCACAATGCAAGTTCAATCAAAAGAAAACTCATTAGAGAAATGTGATTTCAAATGAATGGTTTGTCATACCTAGAAGAGAGTAATCAAAGCTACCCAAAACCATTCGAAAGTCTTACTTGAAAGGGGAAATTGTGGACAGTATTGTCCTTCTACACAGGTTAAGAGGAGATGAAGATGATTTAAACCTAGATGAATGGATGTTCTTCTTCGTTCAAATTATCTATGCTAGAAAAATGTGCCTTGAATGGGCAAGATTAATTAGTGATAGTTTACATACCATGATCACCCAATTCAAGTGGAATAAGTCTTTCTATATGTTATCATATTTGTTGTATGCCCTAGCATGCACTAGATTTTGGCTAAAACTGATTTATATGGAGGAATATGATGATAACATTCAAATCTATGATTTTTACCAAAACTTGCAAGTGGAGAAGAGCTATGTTAACTTTGGGAGAGTCAATGATGTTTTCATGATGGGGATTGTAAGGGAGCTTCAAGGGAGTCCAAAGTAGAGGTTCTCACCAAAAGTTGCAACTTTAATCAATACATATGAGAGCTTCTTCATACAATTCTCTACCTTCCCTTACATCTGGGTAGGAGGCTTTACCTAAGTATGTGGGAGACAAATGGGTTCTTATTAAACTTTGTAGACTATTTTTTTAAGTGGATAAAAGGTGCACTGAGAAGAAGAAGATAGGTATTTGGTTTCCTATCACTTTAGGCCTATATTCTTGCAAGACATAATCAGATACACTTAAATGTATAAAAGGCCTAGATAAGTATACCCTAGATACTCATGATGTTTTGAGGTTGCATTGTGATAACAAGAATTTTGTTAGGGACAATTTGTATCTAGGTCCTACATTTAATCATGTACCCCCACTCAAGGATTATTGGGAAGATTATGTTGATGATATTGAAGTCAAAATAAGAGATTGGTCAAGAATGACTTTGAAGCAAATAACACATTACCAATTCAGCTAGGATAAAAAAGGTATCACAGATAAAATATGGATAGAAATAAATACATGCATATATATATGTATGTACATACATATATATGTATATGTACATATATGTACATATACATATATATGTATGTACATATATATGTATATATGTATATATATGTATATGTATATATATGTACATATATATACATATATGTATATATGTACATATACATATATATGTATGTACATATATATGTATATATATATATACATCTATACATATATATATGTATATATAGATATATGTACATATATATATATATACATACATACATATATATATATATATATATATATGTACATACATATATATATATATACATACATACATACATATATATAAATACATACATACATACATACATACACACACACACACACACATATATATACATACATATACACACACACACATACATACATACATACATACATACATACATACATATGTATGTATGTATGTATGTATGTATGTATATACAACACGTCCCATTTAGGCTACGAAAATGGGGACCCACCAAGAATTTTGCTTAGCGGGCCTTATAATTCGAGAGATAAGGAATATAGTCGCATGGAAAAGGTGATTGGGGGAATAAATGTACACTTTGGAAAAAGGCTAAATGAAGAGAAAGCTCAAAGTTCCCAACAACCACTTTCCACCACAAATGAGTAATCATGGAGAAAATCTGATTTTTCAAAAGCATTGTGGGATGAAAAGATAAGAGTAAAAAAAGTTAAAATGTCCCTCGGCCCAATGTTCCACAACATTGAATTAGTTAACGAGAATAAGTGAAAGTGCAGGTACTTTGTAAAGGTTAATCATGGCAAGTGTGAATCCGAAGTTTAAGTGCTAGCCAAACCTTGAAGGAGAAAAGGTAAAATCACTCTGCAAGAGTATAGTCAGACTAAAAGTAATAAAAGTGGGTAGCAAGCGTCATCGGAGACGAATGGTAAAAGGCCATTGGTAGTGTTGAGAAGTATTGTGGAAAGATTGCAGTGTTGGATTGTAGTGTAATAAAGGGTTTGCGTAAGCACTTTCAATGGCAAGACATGTGTTAGCATCCTTAGAAGGAGGTACTCTAACCCAAGAGTGCACAAATGCCATAATGACTGTTAGATATAGGTTTTTTTGAATTTCCCTCCAAATACTTTTTTTCATGTCATTAGCTCACCATACGTCGAATTAAGCATAAGACGTGACTAATTCCTAAATAGGAAGTGAGAGTAGTGGCATAAATTATGCAACGGTACAATTTGCAATGTTATAAGTGTAGCTAGGAAATGTGGAAATCATCACAAGCAAATCAATACTAATCTAGCTCAATCACAAAAGCTCAAATGCAATGATCAATCCTTAACACACTCAATAAAGATATGAAAGTAAAACATTCAAAACTAAAGACTAAGCAAACCAAATGTAGATCTGAATGCTTCCTTCATGCGGTTCCATTGTCCTTCTTTCTTCTCCAAATAGCTTTGTTTGTGGATCTCACCTTCAAGTTCATAAACTTAATGTGAAAGCAAGATTGACATTGGCACAAGAGTACTCAAAGCGTGATTGATTTGACAAAAGTGATTCAAAAAAGTGATTATTCAATAATGTGATTAGTTGGGATTGAAGAAATTCATCCAATTTATAGACAAATTGGAGAAATGATCAAATTAGCATGATTCAATTCAAATGGAAATTGCAAAGCAAAAATGTCAATTATGACAATTTATGACAAATTATGCACTTTCTATGCAAAATTTGATTGATAGATAATTCATGACAACTTATGACAAATTTCTATGTCAAAATTGATTGATTGTCAATTATGACAAATTATGACAAATTGAAATGTCATTCCCATGAAATTAGGAGAAAAATAGGAGAGAATTGAAATAAGGAATTAGAAAATTAGAAAATTAGAAAAAGAGAAAAATTAGGAATTAAGAAAATAATGGAAATTAGGAAAATTATGAATTGATGAAAAATTAGGTAAATTAATTAACAATTTGTCATTTATTAATTAATTCACAAAAAGAGGAATAATTAGCCAATTAAATGAATATTTAATTGCAATGAGAAGACTTAGGATAAATACATAATTTATTAATCCTAGAGGAAGAAAATGACAAGCAAGGTTAAATGATTAAATCACAAAACCCTAGAAAATGAATTAACAACACAAGGACGACAATTAGGTCTTGATGAAAGATAATTGACTCGATCATGATTCTGATTAACAAAGGACCAATGTGATAAATGATTTGATTGATAAATGCGCCAATTGATGAGGAACAATGACTAATTGATCCAAATTGACATAATTGAGACAGACAACGATCGATGGCAAATTGATCGCAAAATGACAAAATTGACAAGAGGATGAGGATCGATGACAAAATAGATTGCAAGATGACAAGATTGAAAAATGACCATGATCGATGACAAATCGATCGCAAAATGACAAGATCGAACATGACAATGATCGATGACAAATCGATCACAAAACGACAAGATTGAAAATGATAAGGATTGATGACAAATCAATTGCTAGATGATAAGATTGATAAGAGGACAAAACCCTAATTAGGATTGATGATGTCCAAAATGATGACAAATGAGTACACACATTGATACGACAAGATAAGATTGACCAAAATCATGATTGAAGATTGTTGTCGACAAGACCAAATTCGAAGGCGAGATGAATGAAGAATATAGAAGAATGACTCGATGCTCACAAATGATAAAGACCAAGTGCGAATCATGGGAGAAATGTTAATGCGACGCAAAAACCTAAAATGAGGCAATGCGCAAATGTTAAAGTATGATTCCGCAAGCATTGACCATTTTTAGATGTCTACATTTTGCCCCTCTTTGAGACAATGCAAGTTTAAGCGTTGTTTCAAAGAATTATAATGAAAATGCCCCAGCCAACTGACAATGACATATGCATGCCCCCTCAAGGAATTGGCCAAAAACATGCAAAAAAGAGGCCAATTGATTGATAAAAATGATAGGATTGAACGGACTAACAATCGAAGATCAGATGCATGAAGGACAAGAAAATGATGGTGTAAAAGACCATGACCAACATAAGATGGAGAGGGTGCACATCCATCTATGCACTGACAAAGATCTATAAATGAGACCAAGAGAGTGAAAATTGCTCATTTGCACCAGCCAAAGAGGAGAATTTGTTTCTCTAGAAAAGGACATTTGCAAAGAGATGGCGAACATTCCAATGGTAGATCACCTTGGAGAATGTGTACGCACCTACAGATGATCGGATGATGTCGGAGTAGCGGTATGTATCTCAAAAACCCATATTTTCAATTTCATGAATTTGACTGGCTTGCGGGACATTGCGAGGCCCACAGGGGATGCCGAAACTGACTTCTGCACTTGTGTAGGGCAAATTTTGCGCTTGTGTAATGTCTTCTGTGCTTGTGTAAGGGTACACAGGCATAGGAGTTAGCACACAGGTGCAGTTGTGCATTGGTAACTCAATTTTGGTAAAAAATGGTATGCAAATGATCCAAAAAGGGGGGATAAGGGTAGGATAGGTCAAAATCGATAAAGAACACCGTGATTTGGCCATGAAATAAGGAAATGTAGCCCGTAGGAGAAAACCCTTATACTGACAAAATATGCCCCAATTGTGATGCAGAGTCGAAGTATCCATTGATCACGCGAGAGAACTGACCAGACTGCTTCATGCTACGACATAGACTCAGGAGCACGGACAAAGATACCTTAGCAAGACTTGGGATATATTATATCACATTCATGCCCGAGATTAGGGCAAACACAAGATTTATTACCGCATTGGCAGAGCGATGGCATTCAGAGATCTCCTCATTCCATCTGGCGACTGGAGAGGCGACTGTGACACTAAAGGATGTATGGCATATCATTCACATTCTGATACATGGGGAGATGGTAGAGTATGACCCAGTGATAGGGAGAGATGCATTGTGCAGATTATTTGAGTGCGACGCAGATGATTTGGATATCGTCGAGAGGGAGATTGGCTGGGAGACCATGGCATCAGAGTATGATCGACGATATGTGGTGATAGCAGTGGTGATAACATGCTTACTAGCAGGAGACAGACGAGGACATGGATTCCCTATTGGATGGGGAAGAGTGCTAGAGTAGATGGCGATAGAGGGGACGGTGTATGCATGGGGACCATGTATACTGGCTATGCTGTATTTTCAGTTACATCAGATAGCATATCAGGGAGTGCAGACTTTGAGCTATGGAGTCACATTGCTACATGTATGGGCATTTGAGCACATAGCCATATGTCAACCGATTATAGAGAGATAGGTAGTACCACACCGACCATATGTGTACTGCTATGGGGGAGCACTGAGACAGGGTCCTTTTGGATACATATTGTACTGGTGACATGAGCTAGACAGATTGAGGGAGTTCACATGGAGGCCATATCTTGATTGCTCAGGATGGTCAGATGATCATGATGAGCTACCGTATTGCAGATAGGAGAGATACCTGAATGGGTGACTAGTGAATCACCAAAGAGTGATTGAGATGTACTTGCCAGAGAGAGTCAGACGACAGTTTGGAGAGAGGAAGGATGTACCGAGAGGGACTGCACACTTTGCCCGATCTCATAGAGAGACGAGTCAGTGGGGGAGGATGATTTAGCCACACATAGCATACACTGACTTCTCATAGCTATAGCAAAGATAGTGGGATTGGAGATTAGATATGGCAGACACTGGGATGACAAAGGAGTATGAGAGATGGTTTGCACGATGACGGACAGTGCAATTGACAAATCCATATATTCTAGTACCTAGGTGACAGGAGGACTTCCCACTCGTTGGAGAGGAGGAGGGAGATGATGAGGATGAGGAGGATGAGGGTGGGGATGAGGATGAGGGGGATGATGAGGATAGAGATGAGGATAGGGATGATGAGGATGAGCCAGACTCAGCTGATCAAGAGACATTGCAGGATATACCCATAGAGCTGGAGACAACTAGCCTAGAGGAGATGGAGATGTGTCGGGCTACCATAGTGAGTCAGCAGGATCACATTGCAACATTAGAGAGATAGAATGCCATCTTGAAGATAGAGCATGATCAGTTCAGAGCAGAGATAGTCAGACTCATAGTGGCTCGAGATGTAGCAATAGCTCAAACATAGCAGGAAGAACAGAGAGTCACTGAGTATATTGGGTCGATTAGGGATGCCAGTGCACGGGAGATGGCATAGATGCTGGTAGAGACCAGAGAGGAGATACACCATTGGAGGACACTATATGAGGGTGTCATTCCACCAGAGCAGAGAGCAACTTCATATTAGGCACGATCGAGGACAGAGAGCAAGGCACGCTCTTGGAGGTCAGTGAGCAACATGGGGGTGAGTGGACCTATGAGACCACCACAGCCAGGACCAGGAGGGACATCATCTCTGAGACATGGCAGGGATGAGGAGGACAGAGGGAGTACCCAGTGATAGAGGCACGTGCTCCTTAGGATAGACAAATGTAGTGTGATATTATATAGTCAGCGTACAGGCCATACTTAGGACAGACAGTCCAGTTTTGTACTCTGATATTATTGTGACATGTGATATGATATGCATCAATATGATGGGATGCAATATGTTATGACTGATAGTTATTTTCCATGTATGGATGACTTATGCACTATTGATGTACCATTGTGGAACATGTATGGATATATTTTTTATGTGTTTTTGATGCATTTATAATGTGAAATGGATAAAATGCTTGATGTGATGCTTGATGTAATGCAAATGTACTAACCAATGAATGCAGGATGTAGCATATGTGTTTGGAGATCAGAGCACTAGATCGGACTAACTATCCGGACTGATGGAAGAGATGTTAGTAAGAAGAAATGAGACAGAAGACAGTTAGAGACGAAGAAAAACTTGCTTTCAGTAATGCACTTTGTAGGTGAGAACCTTTATTTTAATATAGCAAAATGGATGCGGTAGCATCATGGCATTGAAGGCCAGAGCTGAAATGCAACCCTTTTGGCAAAAGACAGGCCACAGACAAAAAGCAATCACAACAAAAAAAGAAAGAGACCATGAACCATCCCAGTCACTCTAAATAACTCAGTGACATCATCGAGCAAATTAGGAACATGATCGAAGATAAATCAATAAAAGATAAGATGCACAAATTCAAACAAATCAAACAAACATCTTGATCTTTATTGTCAAAAGTTGAAAGTGCTGAGAAGACGATCATGCTATCTGGTTTTAGGACATGTGGTACCCCGTCTAAGACAGGACACAGTCTGGTTTCAAGTATACCACACCCTGTATAAGACCCATGATAGTAGGAACAAGGACAAATGATTTTGATGCTGATATTTGATTGATATGACAATTGTGATCAGTTTGAATGTCTGGTTTGATTGAAAAAGCTCATCTGTTAACGGATGATTTTAGTTAAAGCACAATGTGTGATTGTGTGTCATTGGAGGGATGCTCAGTGATCTGTCGATGCACAAAGGGATCATTTTTGTTTTTTTTCGAGTTTTACAATTTTTTTGTGTTCATTTTTTCAGGACTGTATTTGACTTTTTTAGGGATTTTTTCAAGACATTTTTCAATTTTTAGGATTATTTTAGGACATTTTTCAATTTTTTTGTTTTTATTTTAGGACATTTTTCAATTTTTTTGTTTTTATTTCAGGACATTTTTCAATTTTTTTGTTTTTATTTCAGGACATTTTTCAATTTTAAAAGCTCCAGTGATTGATCATGACAAGGGGAACGTACCCAATGCGCATCTGAAAGACATATATAGACCGGGACCAAAACATATGTACAAAAAACCAGAGTATGCAAGACAATGATGTTAACTAATAACAGGCCTGGAATAGAACATTGGGTCAAGACAAAGATAGACATGATAAACCAGCCAAGAGAAAGCATAGCTAGAGGTCATGACAGATGACGGAGTAATGATCTCATTACTCATGGTGCCTGTTTGTCAGGTTTTCACCATGGTACTTGCCCAAAGCGCTTGTTTGCCAGGTTTTCACTAGAGGGCGAATCATTTTTCTTTACTCTTTTGCTCTTTTTTCTTTGTTTTTTTCACTTTTTTTTTTTATATATATTATTTTATTTTTTTGTATTTTTTTGCTTTTTTGATTTTTTTGTATTTTTTCAGGATCATATTTGTAAAAGTGCCTGATAGAAAATTATGCCCAGTACTTGCGAAGATGCATGCTATTGATAGGATCAGACAAAGGTTCACCTTCTGGAGTGGCCAGCTGATATGCCCTCGAGCCATAGGTTGCAGTCACTATGAAAGGCCCAACCCAATTAGGTTCAAATTTGCCTTTGATGATGTCAGTAGACTGTGCATTCTTGGGGTTTGCCTTTAAAACCAGATCTCCCACTTCAAAGTGTTGCCTTTTGACCTTCTTATTATAAGAGCGACAGAGACAGTTTTGATATGCTTGCAAATGTGTCAGGGCTGTCTGACGTTTCTCATCTAACATCTCAAGCTGATGCAACCGAGAGACTCTGTGCATCTCATCATCTATTAGATGTTGCAAGGAAACACACAAGGAAGGAATCTCCACTTCCAAGGGTAAAATGGCTTCTGCACCATACACCAAGGAATAAGGTGTTGCGCCAGTAGGTGTGCGGATAGAAGTGCGATAAGCCCATAGTGTTGGATTCAACTGTACATGCCAATCTCAACTAGCATCATTGACAACCTTTTTTAGGATCTTGATAATGGTTTTATTTGATGCTTCAGCTTGACCATTACCCTGTGGATAGTATGGACTAGAGAAATGGTGTTGGATATGAAACTTTTCACAGAGTTCCTTGACATCTTTATTCTTGAAGGGTCGACCATTATCTATGACTATGGCAAGGGGAACCCCATATCGGCATATGATATAATTCAGCAAGAATTTTGAAATTTGGACACTAGTGATATAGGTCATGGGGATAGCCTCGATCCATTTTGTAAAATACTCTGTGGCTGTAATGATGAACTTGTGGCCATTTGCAGATGTCGGGTGAATCTTGCCAATAAGATCCAATCCCCATTGAGAAAAGGGCCACGAAGATATGACAGAATGAAGCTCTTGGGCTGGTGCATGAATATAATTTCCATGGATCTGGCACTTGTAGCACTTCTTAACAAAATCGTGAACATCTTTTTCCAAAGTGGGGCAATAATACCCAGCATGAATCAACTTTTTGGCTAAGCTAAGACCATTGAAATGGCCCCCACATATACCATCGTGAACCTCATATAAAGCTGTTTGTGCTTCGTTAGAATCCAAACACCTGAGGAGGGTATGGTCAAAGGAACAGTGATAAAGGGTGTTGGCAATGATGACATCTTTGGCCATTTGTAGGATGAAGGCTCAGCATTGGTTAGTGGAAAGGTTAGGTGGTAAGGTTTGGGATTTCAAATATTGATATACATCATTGTACCAGGGGGAGTTAGGACCAACAAGAATGCACATCACATCTACTGTCGGAATGTCAAAAGAAGGGACAAGCAATTGTTCGACCAAAAATTCACATTTATCCATATTATGGGGCATATTCAACATGGAAGCAATCGTAGCCATCGCATCTGCCGACTTGTTTTGCATTCTTGGAACTTGACTGAAATGGATAGTCATGAATTTTGTCTTGAATAAATCTACCATGTGCTTATAGGGAATAAGCTTCTCATCTTTTGTTTCATAGTCATCATTGACTTGATGGATGACTAATTGAGAATCTCCATAGACTTGTAAATGTGTGATGTTCCAGTGGACTGCTACTCGGAGTCCTGTGACCAGTGCTTCATACTCTGCAATGTTATTGGTACAATGGAAAGTTATTCTGTAGGACTTGGGAATAGCATCACCTTGAGGGGTGACAAAAAATATGCTTGCTCCGAACCCGAACTTGGTATGGGACCCATCAAAGTATAACTTCCATTCATTAGAAGATGTAAGAGCAAAGACTGATTCATCTGGAAAATCTGTCAACATGGGATGATCATCATAAATAAGAGCCTCTGCAAGTTGATCAGCTATGACTTGTCCTTTTATTGCCTTTCGCTCCATATACTCAATATCAAATTCACTAAGGATCATCACCCACTTTGCCAGGCAACCCGTCAAAGCTGCTCTGCTAAGCAAATATTTCAAGGGATCAATTTTCGCAACTAGCAATGTTTGGTGATTTAACATATAGTGTTGGAGTTTCTGTGTTGCAAAGACCACTACTAAGCATGCTCGTTCAATAGTTGAATAATTCAACTCATAGCCTACAAGTGTTCGGCTAATATAATAAACAACTCGCTCTTTGCCGTTCTCATCCTGTTGGGCCAAGAGAACTCCTAGTGCTGTTTCAGTTGTAGAAATATACAATATAAATGGCTTTCCTTCTATAGGAGGCATTAGGATAGGCGGCGACAGCAAATAGTCCTTGAGAGCTTGAAAAGATGATTGACATTGCTCAGTCCATTTAAAAGCAACTCCTTTATGCAATAGATGCTGGAACGGATGACATTTGTCTGCCAACTGAGCTATAAAGTGGCAGATTGATTGGAGCTTTCCTTGCAGACTTCTTAATTGCCAGAGATTGGAAGGAGGAGGCATATCAATTATTGCTTCAACCTTGGCAAGGTTGACTTCAATGCCTCTATGAGAAACAATGTACCCTAGTAATTTGCCAGCTGTGACACCAAAGACACACTTCTTTGGATTAAGTCTGAGCTTGTAGGTCGCCATTCAGTCAAAGATTGGGCCCAGGATGGCTAGATGACTATCTCTAGAGACAGATTTGCATAATAGGTCATCAACATAGTCCTCCATCAAAGTATGCATGAAATCATGAAAAATTGTCATCATCACTCTTTGATATGTTGCACCTGCATTTTTAAGACTAAAGGGCATCACATTCCAGCAGTAGGTACCCCAAGCATAGGTGAATGCAGTCTTATGTTGGTCTTCAGGAGCAATGCGAATTTGGTTATAGCCAAAGAAACCATCCATCAATGAGAGCATCTCATATCCAGCAGTCATGTCAACTATAATGTCAATGTTTGGCAGAGGAAAATCATCTTTAGGGCATGCTTTATTGAGATCCCTAAAATCTGTACAGATTCTAATGCCCCCAGTCACTTTGCTAATTGGTACTAAATTTGAAATCCAGTCTACATAATCAATGGGTCTAATGAAGCCCACATCTAGTAATTTTTTTAGTTCCACCTTGACCAAAAGAGCCACCTGGGGATGCATCTTTCTAAGTTTCTATTTGACAGGCTTGGTATCTGCTTTTAATGGCAAATGATGAAGGATTAATTCAGGATCCAGGCCAGGCGTATATACATACAACCATGCAAAGCTGATCTTCTTCTCAAGAAAGAAATTGACAAAATCTATCTTTTCCTGTTTTGATAGAGAAGCAGCAAAATGAATGACCTTAGGGTTGTCAGGTGTACCCAAATTGATTTCTTTGGTTATTTCCACAAGCAATGTTGATTTATCCTGACTTGATAGGGGTATGTCCACTCTTCCACCTTTGGGCACCTCAGAGAGGTTTTCACCCGTAGGTACGTCTTTTATTTTTACTTTTGTATGATCAGAGAGTGCCTTACGGTTTTCACTCAAAGACCTATTCTTTTGATTTTTTTCTTTTTCTTTTCTTTTTTCATTTTGATGACTGGAAGAGGGAGTTGACTCCCCAAAATATGTTGTGGAATCCAAATCAATAGCAAATCCTACCTTATGATCACCTTGTGGTATGCCTTCCTGTAATCCAAGGAATTCTGCAATTGCTTCATCATTTTGAAAACAATCCAATGTGAGTGGTTCTTGTTGGTCATGTTGGATAAGCTGGGGATAGACGAGGGGCATGTCTTCATCAATTTTTAGGAGAGAGAGGGCTGAGATGATAAAGATGTAAACATCCATGGTATCACTCTCAGAACTGTTCGTATCTGATTTAGAGCTTGGGTCCCAGAATGACTCTATCCAAGCATTAGGACATGTTTTAGGAAGGGAAGTTATTTCATGTTTGTCTTCCATAGGCAAATTATTAGGGTCGAGGAAAATATTGTCAAGGGCATAGGAGCTAGAAGAAAAAGAACTCCACTCCCATTCATTGGAATCGGTTTCAGGTTGGGTATCCTCAGGTGTTATTTCATCGTCAGAGTTATGCCCTTTTCCACATGTGGTCACTTTGGTAGATGAGGATCCAATTTGCAATGGCACAAAACCTAACCCTAAAGTTGGAGGTCGCATCTGGGGTATAATAGGTTGTAGCCTTCCCTTCTTGTCTGGGCCTAAGCCACTACAGTTGTCATATCCTTTCTTTTGCAGCATAGTAAATCCTTTGCCGTACCATTCCACTGGCAACCTGACAGGTGGGGTCTCAGTTGGGTCCTTATAAAGCCAATCTATGACATCATCATCTAAAGTTTCTTTGTCAAGTTCACCCCATCTTGTAAATGTAGTAGGAGGCTGATATTGAATAACCACCTTAGGTTCCTTTTGCAACAAATGTGGTTTGCCATATGATTTTGGAGATATTGGTAAATTCCCGATGAGGAATGTTTGATCCATTGAATATTCTCCGCATCCTTGGTCCCGTATCTTCAATTTTCCTTTGACAGCATCTAACAAATCATTAGGGTCCACATAACTATGTGATTTGGCTTCTCTATTGACAGGGACTTGCTACTGCAGAGAATCCTTTAAGGTAACACAAAATTGAAATGGATTAGGATCTCCTAGAATTGTTATCTCAGTTCCATTGTAAGGATATTTTAAACATTGATGATAGGTGGATGGAACTGCTTTCATTGCGTGGATCCATGGACAACCAAGAATCATATTGTAAGGGAGATCAAGGTCTAAGACCTGCAAGAAAGTGTTTTCTATCACTGGACCGACTCTGATAGGTAAGGTAATTATCCCTTTAGATGGGTGCTCAACATCATCATATGCTTTGATTGTTATTCTTCTGGAAGCATCAATGTCATTTTCTGTATAACCAAGGCCAATAACCACTCTCAAGGTACAAATATTAAGACTAGCTCCGCCATCTATCAAGACTCGTCAGATTTTGCAATTATGGACAAAGACTTCAAGGTGTAAAGGATAATTATGAGGGAGCTTATCAGGTGAGATATCATTATCAGAAAATGCAACATTTTGAGAAATAGCTAGTTGTCAAATTCAGGCTTGAAATTGGTCAACATCAATGTCTGTCGGGACAGTGGACTCAATTAAAGCTTTATCTAGGACTGCCCGATGCATGGGGGAAATTTTCAACAACTCAAGGATTGATATTTGTGTAGGTGTCTTTCCTAGATGATCCAAGAGATTATACTGACTTGCAAAAGTTGCTTTGGGAGGAACTGCAGGAGCTCATTTCAGGACTATTTTGGATCGACGAGTGGTGACTGCACAAGAAGGATCTTGTTCCTTTATTTGTATGGTGGAAACATACTCATTTGACGCTCAAAAATAATTGATGACATTGTTATAACCAGTGTTTGCATAATTTGTTGTTTGGGTAGAGTTTGAAGAAGATGCTTTACCCTTGTCATGATCAAGCAAAGGGGTTTTGAAAATTGTATGATCAACGTTAGAGGTCGCGTTGGGCAGATCTACCTCAATCTCTCCTTGCTCTAATAAGTCTTGAATCATATGTTTCAATTGAAAATATGATGCAATTTTATGTCCTTTTGATCGATGGTACTCATAATATGCATTATCATTCCACCAATGCAGTTTTACCACTAGTTCTGCCTTGATATCTAGTAGTTTGATAAATTTTGCTTGTATTAATTGTTTCATTACTAATTCAATAGGCTCTCCCAATGGTGTAAATTGTTGAGGAGGTCCATCTCTTGATCAGAAAGGTTTGTGTTGCTGATTTTGTTGCTGACCTTGTTGTTGATTATATTGTTGAGTGTATTGTTGTTGAGTATGCTATTGGTATTGCGGCTGTTGAGTAACATTGCTCATTGGTGTTTGATTTTGTTCCATAGTTGACATATTAGGAACACTCAATTTCTTGATTGTGAATGGGGGTTGATTTGCATTCACCACTCTTGCATCAACAACACCATCATTAGTGACATTCTTATTTTTATACCAAAATCTATTTCTGTCCCCTAAATTATTTGTGTTGTCACTGTCTTTATTGAGCTTAATAATTCCTTTAGCTACAAGAGCAGTTTCAATATTCATCCCTTTCTTAATGAGTTTCTCAATAGTACTGGGACTTTTCAATTTTAGTTCATACATCATTTCTGGGACCAAATTTTGGATAAACAAATTCACTTGTTGTTCTTCAGGTATATCTAGGGAAGAACGACTATACAAGCTTTGCCATCGTTGCAAGAAAGTCACTAATGGTTCACCTTGCTTTTGCTTGGTGTTGCATAAATCTGACATGGTCACGTCACTGTCGATGTTGAACGCGAAATGAGATAAAAACTTTTGAGCCAATTCCGACCAAGTCTTTATATTTCCTGGCAGATGTGAATACCAATCCATGGCTTGTCCCGTGAGACTTCGTGCAAATAAGTGCATTAAATATGTTTCCTCATAACTCACTTCAGTACATGCTGCGAAAAATGCTCGAATGTGATCTTTTGGATTGCCATTCCCTTTATATTTCTCAAAATTAGGTGCCTCAAAATGCTTAGGGAATGGAGGCATGTATACACTCTTGTCAAATGGATTAGGACATAAATCTTGATCTGTATACAACTTCTTTGTTCCTTTAGTTTCTAATGCGTCAACTTGTCATTGCAACTTCTCAAGCTGTTGCGCAATTGTATCAGATTTTGGAAGTCCATCATTAATCCCAGTGGGTACTCTTTGTCGATACATTGTATTCCCAATCGGTTGTTGATACTCTGAAATTGTTGTCTTTGGCGTCTCTGGCATATAATGTTCTTGGTACACCTCTTGTTGTTGTGGTTGTGCTATGCCTTGATATTGACCTTGTTGTTGTGCTTCTTGTAGCCTAGGTTGATATTGCAATTAAGGGTGTTGTTGATATTGCACAGGTGCCAATTGCGGTTGTGAAGTATGATAACTTGTTTGTCTTGGCACATATTGAGGCACATGTTGTTGTTGATGCTGACGAATCAGAATTTGCTGACTTTGTGCCAATTGTTGTCGTCGCGGTGTAAATCCCATCATTTGCAAAAAACTTTGTTTAGGTGGTTTTTGTTGTTTCTCCTTAAGATGGGGTATGGTACTTGCATTAACTTGTTGTGTTGTTTGTCCAATCCATTGTGATGGTTGCAAGTTTGCATTAACTTGTAATGAGGTAGAAGGCACTGCAATTTGTTGTCGAATGCAATATTGTTGTTGTTGTGCATTGTTTGTTTGCACATTCGATTGTACCTTTTGCATATTACTCAATTGTTGCAACATTTGTTGTTGGTGCAAACCACTATCCGTAGCTCTTTGTGTTGCCATTATCGAATGATCTGTCACCATAGTGTTTGGCAAATATATTGAGCTTAACGGGACATAAGAACTTTGTTGCATTGTGCAATTGTTTTGAACATTGGTGATATCAGGCATTCCAGTCATGAAGCTTTCTTGCATCTTAGACTTTGATCCAAATTTATGCATGTGAGGACCCACTTCTTGTTGAGGGACAATTGTCAATGTTTGCGTGGTCTTCATTTGATCCTATGTTATAGGTGTTGTGTTGAACAACGGATTATTTATTGTCTCAAATGGTGACTTTTGAGGAATAGTCACTGTCAATGCCTTTGAAGCACATTTAATCATCAAGGTAGGTTGAATTTCCTGTTGCACATTTTCTTCATTTGGATGTGAAGAGAAACTTAACAAATCACCGCCTTGTTGCGTTTGCACATTAATTTGCTCATTTGAGGAAGCCACATTACTCATCATGTTAAGATATTTTTGTGGGAACATCTTAAAGACCTTGTTCAAGAATTTATCCATCTTTTTTGTCAACTTTGGATCTTGAAGGAACATATCAACATCATCAGAAGCATTGGAATCTGATGAAGAATCTAGTTGGACATTTGGATTTGTTTCTTGTTGAATGCCCTGATCTGAACCAAATCCTTGTGAAAGAGTTTGTTCCTCATGTAATGTTTGAATTTCATGTTGTAGGTTTGGTTAATTCCAATCGAAAGGTGCACTTCCTCTTGGTGTTGGTGGAACACTCCCATGTCCTAGTTTCATGGGTACAAATATTGGTTCATATAATGGAGGTGGTCCAAGTTGAACCATTCCATATGGTGGTAATGATGTGTTTGATGAACCTTCAATTTGTATTGTTTGACTAGTTTGAAACTATGAATTTGATATGTGGTCAATGGGTTGATACGTTGGTTCGCCCATCTTTTTAGATTTTGACCTTGTTTCAACAGGCATGTCACTATGTGAATGCAATATTTTTGGAAATTTTCAAAGATAATATATGATATGCAACTAAATGCAAACTAAATAGATGAAAATGCAATCTATGGCAAAAATGCAATCTATGTTTTTGGTTGCTTTTGAAGATTTTGACAAACTTTTGAATGCAAATCTAAAAGTGACCCTTAGGAAATTGAAATGATGTCTAGACCTCAAAGGACAAAAGGACCAAGTGACAAAAGGACAAGATGACAATGTCTCCCCTATATGCTTGGATACTAAGCTAGGTTTGACGAAATGACATTGATGATGAAAGGACAAAAGGTTTGATAAGGTCTAGACTTCCCAACAATGACTTAGGGTTTATCAAAGATTTGGATTACTCAAGTATGACAAAACCTGGTTTTGACACTATATGCAAAGAGACAATTTCTATGCAAATGACCCTAATATGATATGATAATGACCTAAGCTTAATGAAGAGACCTAGGGTATGCAAATATGAATGAATGACAATGGTATTACTCTAATGCAAAAGAACATATGCAAATGGATGACTCTTATTGATATGCAAAGGAGTATGACCTAGATGAAACTTAACCTTGATAGTTAACAATAACTTTGCAAAATGCAAACCTAAGATGAACCTAAATCTAAGTGACATGAATGTTGAGACAAGACTTTGAACAATATTTGACAACCATGTTTGAAGGTGTTTTGAACTTTGTTGGATGAAATGTTCTTGGGTTTAACCTTGTTTTGAATCAATTTGCCTTGTTTTTGAAATGAGATACAATTCAACTTTTGACAAGCAAAGAAGACAAGATATTTCAACTTAGACTCAAGACAATCATGCTCATTCACACATTTCTTATGGTAGGCAAGGACAGTAGGTACTTGAGAGGTAGACTCGTTATGGGATTCAAGGAGAATACATAGATGCTTGACCCCACGGGCTCCCCTCCATGACACTCACTTCTCAGGGCAGCCAAGCATCAGTCCCCATGAAAATCTCCCCATGGCAAACTTAGTATCTCTTCCAAGTATCCGAACTTGTCCTTCTCAAGCAACTAGAAGGATTTTTGGCCTCTAAAAACAAGGTGTTTAGTAAGGATTTCTGTTAAGTGTTACTCCTTGATGTCATGCAAGCGTGATTGAGACATTAAGCCCACGAAGATACCAAACAAATGTAGTCGCGCAAGCATGATTTAGACCATGAGGCCCTACTTAGATGTTGATATGAGAAAGAGTTCAAGGGTCATCACTTCCCAAGTAACTGCAATTCCCACGTAAGCCTTCCTTCAAAGCTTTCACTCATCAGGTATTTGTTTATAGTGAGTTAGAATGCCAAAGTATTCTAGCCGTACTCACTTTGGGTCATTCCCTTCTCACGATTATCACTTGCTTGCAAAAGCAAATGGTTGGGAAGGTAGGCCCTCTAAAGGTGATACACAATCAACAACATGAGCATGGTATCGAAGATCTGGATTTCTGATCACCCTAAGAAGGATGAGAGCATACTCTCCTACTCCAATGTCAAACTCAACAATCAAAGCAAACATACATTCATTCCATCCTATTTAGAAATCATACTAGGTGCCTAAAATATTAATTGCAAACACAAAGTTTAGTTGTAATCCAAGGCAACCTGCAAAACCCAAGTCAGAAGTTTGATATATTTAGTCTTTGACTATCGAATCTGCATAAAATGTGTTAGTAGTTTTCATTTGTTGTCTTTGTCATGCGTATGCCAAGGTGCTGCATAGAGAATCAGTACCAAAAACCAAAAAGCAGAAAACAGAATGTAAAACAAAACAATTTTCAAGTAAAAACACTGCTTTTTTTACCTCTGTTTCTAGACTTTACACAGGTGCAGAATGCATGACACAGGCATAGAATGCTGAACACAGGCACAGAATGTCCTTGACATAGGCACAGAATGCTTGACACAGGCGCAGATTGTCTCACACAGGCGTAGAAGTCCCCAGGAAGCCCTGCATTACCCTGTTTCTTGGGTTTTTCACCTGCAAATCAACTCAAAAGGCACTCAAGACATGGTTAGATGGTTAGTTCACGTCGGGTTCACCAATTAATGTAGCTAGGAAATGTGGAAATCATCACAAGCAAATCAATACTAATCTAGCTCAATCACAAAAGTTCAAATGCAATGATCAATCCTAAACACACTCAATAAAGATATGAAAGCAAAACATTCAAAACTAAAGACTAAGCAAACCAAATGTAGATCTGAATGCTTCCTTCATGCGGCTCAATTGTCCTTCTTTCTTCTCCAAATAGCTTTGTTTGTGGATCTCACCTTCAAGTGCATAAACTTAATGTGAAAGCAAGATTGACATTGGCACAAGAGTACTCGAAGCGTGATTGATTTGACAAAAGTGATTTGAAAAAGTGATTATTCAATAATGTGATTATTTGGGATTGAAGAAATTCATCAAATTTATAGACAAATTGGAGAAATGATCAAATTAGCATGATTCAATTCAAATGGAAATTGCAAAGCAAAAATGTCAATTATGACAATTTATGACAAATTATGCACTTTCTATGCAAAATTTGATTGATTGATAATTCATGACAACTTATGACAAATTTCTATGTCAAAATTGATTGATTGTCAATTATGACAAATTATGACAAATTGAAATGTCATTCCCATGAAATTAGGAGAAAAATAGGAGAGAATTAAAATTAGGAATTAGAAAATTAGAAAATTAGAAAAAGAGGAAAATTAGGAATTAAGAAAATAATGGAAATTAGGAAAATTAGGAATTGATGAAAAATTAGGTAAATTAATTAACAATTTGTCATTTATTAATTAATTCACAAAAAGAGGAATAATTAGCCAATTAAATGAATATTTAATTGCGATGAGAAGACTTAGGATAAATAAATAATTTATTAATCCTAGAGGAAGAAAATGACAAGCAAGGTTAAATGATTAAATCACGAAACCCTTGAAAATGAATTAACAACGCAAGGATGACAATTAGGTCTTGATGAAAGATAATTGACTCGATCATGATTCTGATTAACAAAGGACCAATGTGATAAATGATTTGATTGATAAATGCACCAATTGATGAGGAACAATGACTAATTGATCCAAATTGACATAATTGAGACAGACAACGATCGATGGCAAATTGATCGCAAAATGAAAAAATTGACAAGAGGACGAGGATCGATGACAAAATAGATTGCAAGATGACAAGATTGAAAAATGACCACGATCGATGACAAACCGATCTCAAAATGACAAGATCGAACATGACAATGATCGATGACAAATCGATCACAAAATGACAAGATTGAAAATCGCAAAACGACAAGATTGAAAATGATAAGGATTGATGACAAATCGATCGCCAGATGATAAGATTGATAAGAGGACAAAACCCTAATTAGGATTGATGATGTCCAAAATGATGACAAATGAGCACGCACATTGATACGACAGGATAAGATTGACCAAAATCATGACTGAAAATTATTGTCGACAAGACCAAATTCGAAGGCGAGATGAATGAAGAATATAGAAGAATGACTCGATGCTCGCAAATGATAAAGACCAAGTGCGAATCATGGGAGAAATGTTAATGTGACGCCAAAACCTAAAATGAGGCAATGCGCAAATGTTAAAGTATGATTTCGCAAGCAAGCGTTGACCATTTTTAGATGTCTACAATAAGTTGTAGGTAATACATGAGTGGATACATGAGCAAGAACAAAGCATCCCAACGGGTAGTATACTCAGATTCTTCTAGTGAGTCTATCAGTGAAACAGGTAAGTACCCTAACTTAGCTCAGTGAATTTGTACTAATGTCTGTCAATTGAGAATAGAGTAAGACTAAAAGAAATGAAGTTTGAATCATTTAAATATTCAGAATATAAGATTCATAGAACTAACATAGGGAATGTAAGCAAGGAGAATGAAAAATGAGGTAATAGGTATCAGGAAGCCAAGTTAAAGAGGGAATTTCAATGGAAATTTCTGCAAATAATACCCAATACCAGGTTTTATTTGGATACCCATCTGGGAGATTGCAACCTCACTGATATCATCGATAGGATGAGGGAACCAATTGCCACAAATGAAATGAGGAAAATGGGGCAAAATGGTTTAATACAGGATGCAGGGTTTCCAATTATCGTAGATACACATGATCTAGTCAAGAAATGTATCCAACATTATGATGTGGCCAAAAGACAGGTAATTTATAATCACAAAGTATATGCAGACTTAACACCTAGAGGTTTAAAAGAACTTCTTTAGATTCCCACCCCTAAAGGATGGATAAAGAGAAGTAGAGCCCAGGCAGAAATGTAATTTTAGGAGTCAAGGTCAACATGTGAGAAAACTATACGTGAAGAGTGGTACATTAGGAAACAAGGAAAAATACTGGCAAAGTTTCCCACTCTAGTTTTAAGGAAGGAAATGCACCCATATGTGTATATTGAGATTACCTATCTCAGTAGGATAGTTGGATTGGATTTCAACAACGTATTTCATGAGTGGATGTTCATTTACGTACAAAGTTTGAGATAAAATAAGGGAACTTATGACTCGGCTGAATTCATTAGTGACTCCATATACCATGTCATAAAAGAAAACCTTGGGAAACTTTTACATGTCCTCATACATGGTATATGCATGTTCAGTAAAAGCAAACATTCAAGGGTTGAACATTGTACGTCTCCTAGGAACAGAGGTAGGCAAGAACCCAATGCATGCATATTTCCCGTAGTTGGAGAAGAAAGAATCATTGTTGTATTATAAAGAGGTTAATGACTACTTTATCATGAAGCTTGCCCAATAATTAGAGGGAACACCTGGTGAAAGAGTGCTAGAGGAAGCAAGGAAAGTGATCCAGTGTTATGGAGGTTGGTATATACAATTCCCCACATGGTCATAATTGCGGGCATAGGGATTTTCAGGAAGGCCCTTCAAATTGCCAAGGTACCCTTCAGTTTGGGCATGGTTAACTAAATTTTGCAAACTAATGGTACAATTTCACGATAATTACTTGAGTTTTCACCATAAAATAGGTTTCAAATTCCTTGTAAAGATTGTAGAATTTGGATGTGAATCATTGCAAAATGCGAAGAAATCAGAGGAAGACCTATTGGATAGGCATCCGCAATACTTCCAATACATAAGGAAGGACTACGACCCTTTGCACAAGATAGAAAGGTATATTGCTAGAAGAGTCAAACACATCCCATATATAGAATATTATTGGATGGATTGCAAGGATGAAATAGAAGTAAGAAAGAGAAAATATTACCAAAGGTTAACATTGGCACAAATAAGGCAGTTGGAGCCAGCCAAAACAGGGATCAAAGTACCGACAGAGATAACTGAAGATGATGAAAAAATCTTGACGTCGAATTACATGGCACATAATGTGGAGAAAAGACCAGTGGTAGAACCTGCACCAAATGAGCCAGAAATGGTCTTAATGGACCAAGTGAACCAACCTCTCCTAGAAGCAACTAATAAATGGCTAGAGGCATATAAAGCAGAGTTGGTGCAGAAAGGAATAAAGCTCACCATAAAGAGGAAGAGGAAAAGAAAGGATATTGAGGAAAATGTTGATTTTCTGGTTCACAAAAGAAGTATAGATATGGCTAAAATCATAAAACTAGGTATGATGGAAGTAGAGGAGCTAGAACAAGAAGGGGTCGAAGTAGTCACCATTGACGCAGACTTGAATATGTTAGTTAGAAGCAAAAAGAAAGAGCTGCAAGATCAGGGCAGTAAAACAATGCAAACCCTCACACAAGGAGAAAGAGATGAGATGCAGGAAGAAACATACCAAGAGAAGCCATTGTGGCCCATTCCCATAAATATTTCTCAATCCACTGCGCATCTATTTTCATCCCCTCTGTCAATCAACAACACCTTGGTGACATAGTTAGGCTAGTTGGGGTCAAACCCGAGGAAGATCCAAGATTGTATGGTGACCTAAATCAGGTGCTGGAGAAACACCATAAGAGAAACTTAGATGAATGGCAAAAGAAGATGGAAAAAGGAAAATCACCACAAAATCTAGTGCATGGAGTGGAGGCATTGACAAGCAAAAGTATGATGGACCAAGTGATAAACTTGGAAGGCGAAGGAGAATCTGAAGAAGGCAAGATGAGGGAAAAGGATACACAATATAGAGTGGATGAGACTCCCGCTGCAGAGCAAATAAGGCTAGAAGAAAATTTGGCACTCCGCAAGAAAGATCAACAAAAGCCTGTGGAAGAGAATGTGGAGATGCAAGAAGTGGAGGAAAAGGAAAAACATGTAAGGGATGATAATGAAGAAATGTAAGAAGTCTCACACCTCAAAGCAATGACACTCTTGCATCAAGAAAAACCAAAGGATTTTGAAGTCTCGCTTCAAGAGGACTCGCCATCTTTGCATAAGGAAAACCCCACCAGGGAAGACAAAGATAGGATCTGAGGGTTAATCAAAACATTAAACATAATTGATAGTGGGGACACACAGAAAAAGGGAAAGGAACAAGATGAAGGATAATCCCCGCAAGTGGAAACAAGGGATAACCACGATAAAAGAGAAGGTAGAGATTAGGGTTGAAAATAGTTAGAAATGAGCAAGAAAGAAGAAAAGGAGGAAACCATAAAAAAAGGGATAACATAGTAAATGTAGAAGCTGAGAATATGCTGGAATGGTTAAAATTATATATGATGAAAATGGATAACAACAATATTGAAAGACTAAATGAATTCAACCACAACCCTAGCCTAAAAATCAACAAAGATCCACCATAACATATGAAGATTACCTAAGACAATGCAAATCAAATGAAATCACAAAGATTATACCATCACATGTCCAACAGGGTTTGGATCTCTATTCTTCCTATCTCCATTGATCTTGCTTGATATATTTGCTCTCAGATTTAATGTGTGCACAAGAGCTCAACAAAGAACAGAAATGTGGTTGCAAGTAGGCTTGATTGCATATGCAAGTTAGAAAGCTAGAATGCTTGATTATGTCATTAGGGTTGATAATGAAGGAAGCATCTCCTTATATAGAAGACACTATAAGAAATGGAGGGATAAGATTGAGAGGTGTAAAAGAGGTCGGCTATGATTAGAGGGTAGGTAAAGAAAATAATAAAACAATGAAAGGGTAGGTAGTGTATGAATTAAGAGATGAATGACATGTGTCATGGGTAGAAAAGGCTAATGAATTAATTAAATAAATAAAGATTTATTTAATTAATAGAAGAAGTGGGATAATTAAATAAATAAGAGTATTTATTTAATTTAGGAAAAGGATAATTTAAATAAATAAATGTATTTATTTAAATGAGAAATAAGGCTAGAAGAGGATAAATGAGTTAATTAAATAAATAAAGATTTATTTAATTAATAGAAGAATTAAGCTAAAATAAATAAATAAATAAAATATTTATTTAATTAGACTTGACAATTTTAGGTGTCTACATTTTGCCCCTCTTTGAGACAATGCAGCTTGTCGCGTTGTTTCAAAGAAGATAAGATGAACTGATACAAAGTTGCCCCAAGATGGGAATGATAATGCCCCCTTGAGAGATTGGATGAAAATGTCTGGAAAGATTGCAGACAATCTCTCGATAAGAAAGATGGGATAAGATGGATTGACCAGATAAAGTGACAGAGTCATAGGGTAAAAAAGACTGAGTTGGGAGACTAGGGCTAGGGCTAGGGCTAGGGTAGTCTATAAGATAGACCACAAGGGGAATACATCCTCATTGTCATCCACACCTCCAAGAGATCAGAGTGCAGAGATAATAGAGTAGCAGCAATCAGTAGCGATGGCAATGGTGCATAGATTTGATCGTGTTCGCCGATTCTAGAGGCCAGCAGATGCAGGAGAGCTGGTAAGTACCACAAAACCTCCTTGTACTTTGTCACAATAAATGTTGTCATTAATGCATGCTAGGAAGTACAATAAATGCACATTAGGTAATGTCAAAATAGGGCAAAAAATGCTGAGGTGCGTCTGTGCTGGTGCTAGGTGCGTCTATGTTGGCCAAGCATGTTTATGTAGGAAAAGGCGTTTGTGTTGAGTGCGAGCATGTATGTGTTGTGCAGGCGCGTTTGTGCTATGTGGATGCATCTGTGTAGATCAGAGGCACATCTATGTGTTTCAAGCACATCTGTGCAGAGTAGGCACATTTATGCAGTATGCAAGCGTGTTTATATCATGAAAGCACGTGTGTGTCTTCAAGGTCGAATCGATAATTCTGTGATGAACATACGCTATCGATTGGATAAGCTACTGAGAGGATACACTCAAGCAGGTCCTCTAGGGAAGAGCAGAATAGATCAAGGCACTTTGTGATGAGTAGGGAGTACCAAGACATAGTACTTTGTGATGAATAGGGAGTACAAAATATGAGCAACACTTTGTGATGAACAGGGAGTGCAAAATAGGAGCAGCACTTTGTGATGAATAGGGAGTGCAAAATATGAGCAACACTTTGTGATGAACAGGGAGTGCAAAAAACGTAGCACTTTGTGATGAATAGTGAGCACCACTAGGATAAAAAGCAACACTTTGTGATGAACAGTGAGTGTCACTAGGATAAAAAGAAACACTTTGTGATGAACAGTGAGTGTCACTAAGATAGAGTGCCATATGATAGATATAAGCACTAGAATAAAAAACAACATTTTGTGATGAACAATGAATACCACTTTAACTGACACAGTTGATTTGCTTGACTGCAGGAGTACCTACCTATGTTGGAGTCATGGGAGAGATTCCCATCGACTCAGAGCTTGCAACCGGAGCTGACATTTGAGGATAGAGCTACTATTGATGTTATGGGCTTGCGCCACATTTTGTATGTGCCTGAGTTTCAAGCGAACATGGGTTTGCTGACTGCGCTTGCCGAGAGATGGCACTCGGAGACTTGTAGATTTCATTTGCTGATGGGTGAGATGACAATCACCTTAGAGGATGTGTATAGGATACTGAGGATACCAATCGATGGGGAGTTGATACCCTATGATCAAGATGGAGATAGGGATGCCTTGAGATGAGTGTTCCAGGATCCGGGACTAGAGATGAGGGCTAGATGTGTGGCATGGGACACGATAAGATAGACCGGATTAGCACTACTAGCAGTACTGGCAGGAGTGATCAGTGGGTTCCTATGTCCTGATAGGATGACACGAGGATTGGCTATGGGCTGGGGAGGTACACTGGAGACACTGGTTACACAACATACCAGATATGCCTAGGGACCATGCATGCTAGCACATTTATACTATGAGCTTCATCAGTTTGTTTACCATGGATCCGTGGGATTGGGCTACGGAGTTACATTGCTACAGGTGTGGGCATATGAGCATCTGTTAGTGACATGACCAATACATTTCAGAGGCAGGGGCCATGGATACAGTTTTGTGCATCTATATGATATGATTACATCACAGCCATGGATTGGTAGGTTGGAGCACTAGCGGCGAGTCCTTGATGAGATTGACACTATGATATGGAGGCCATACCGAGTGTGTGAGGCATGGGAGGATGATGCAGTGGAGTTGCCATATACTTTTAGGAGTAGATATCTGATTGGGTAGAGGCCCTATGTGCTTGAGAGGTAGTTGGT
This sequence comes from Cryptomeria japonica, assembly GCF_030272615.1. Taxonomy (NCBI): domain Eukaryota; kingdom Viridiplantae; phylum Streptophyta; class Pinopsida; order Cupressales; family Cupressaceae; genus Cryptomeria; species Cryptomeria japonica. The sequence goes on along the minus strand of NC_081409.1, from coordinate 705,379,784 downwards.
GGACCAAGTTAGCAGGCAGTTCGACAGGATTCAGTGGATGCCACGGGGTTCTGGGATGTATGATCAGATAGTGAGAGATCAGGTACACTTTGGGCCATTGTTGTCATGTGATTAGGTAGTTATGTAGATGGTAGAGATGATTCCCTTGCCCTAGGATATGTGGCCAGAGATCAAGGATGTGGGGATGGATGTAGAGTATACTGCATATGTGGCGGAGCATCCATTTCCATGGTTGAGCAATCCAGGAGAGCTGTTAGATGGAGATGGTAGAGGTAGGTGTCAACGAAGGAGGTAGGGTGTAGTAGGAGAGAGGAGAGTGGCTCTATGGAGAGATGGTGGAGAGGAGAGACATGCTCAAGTGGTGAGGGGCCGAGGTGGGTTGCCATTACAAGTGCCAGTGGCATAGGGTCCTAGATAGGTGCAGGGATAGGGACAAAGGTAGGTATATGGGCAGGCATAGGCACTAGTATAGGGGCAGCCATAGGTACAGGGGGTCGAGGAGGAGGAGGATTAGTTGTTAGAGTTGAGGGAGATCTGCCAGGGACAGGCAGATGAGATCCAAGATCTGGAGAGGGAGAGGGATCGACTCAGGAGATAGCTTAGGGACACTGAGCGGGAGTGAGACCAAGCTATCCAGTGTTACATGGAGGCTGAGACAACACTGAGGGCTGGGAAGCAGGTAGCAGAGGACATAGGGGTTGGATATGCCTATGTTTTGTGGGTAGGGGAGAAGATAGGCTATTGGCGATACCTATACTACAATGTAGTGCCACCAGATCAGAGAGCCAGGAGCTTCCATAGACCATCGCGGATAGTGACGACCACTAGAGGGAGCCACAGGAGACCGACATCTAGCGGTGGGATTATGGGTCCTCCACCACCACCAGATAGAGGGGACAGGAGAGATGATCCTGGGGCAAGTCCTTCCAGGGCTTAGACTCCATCGAGGCCAGGTGGTTCCGAGGGAGGGAGTTCATCATAGCCTTAGAGGGCTCCCTATGTATCAGTTTTGTACCATTTTGTATTATGACACCTTTGGGTGATTGTAGCCATATGATTTTGACATCATTGTATCATGACACTTATGATTATATATATGAGATTCATCTTTACGATAGCTATATGTATGTGTACCTATGTGATGTATGTTTCTATGTGATGCGTATGATATGGATGCAAATATGTATATGATGCAATGCAATATTTTTGTTCTTTTATGTTTTTATGTGTTATGCAAATGCAAATGTAAACGTATGAAATGCAAATGACTATTTACATAATGAGAATGAAAAATGTGCTAACATGTGTTGTGTGCAGGATGTGATGCAATTATGATACCTATATGTATGTATGAAATGCTTCTATGTGGTAATGCAGGTGCAACTACATGAGATGCAAATGTTTTTGGTGTGTCATTATACTCAGTCATGTGATAACGGGCTATACGGACTCATGACGGACGATGGAGGTCAATCAAGAAAGGGGGATGAAAGAAAAAAGATATGAAAGTGAAAGAGCTTCTTGTGCGTTATCATCATTGAGCTTTATTATGGCAAAATAGGTTATGACAATCTAGGCATATGTTCGACCCAGAAAGTCATTGTACCCATTTGCATGGAGATAAGACAGTTACAAACAAGGATGCCCCATTTCACACTAGACTCACAGTGTCCTCATATCCTTGGACAAGTCATAGCATTACTAAGAGACAATCCACAGATAGCAAAGAAAAATAGGTGACGATACCCCATCCTCGCCTTTCTAGTCAAAGACATCCTGGAGATAAAATCTCTAGTCAGAGACATCTCGGAAAAGCTAAAAGACATGTCACCATAAAAGATAAAATCAAAAGAAAACCAAGACTCGACACCAACATTCACTGTAATCTTCAATTTTAGTGTCTCTTGTCACTTGTATAAGTCTATTTGATTGTGGTCACAATGTTTACTTTCACAAAATGATAGATAGCACTGAACCATGATGTTGTCTGAGTCTGTGTAAAGATTTGATTTGTTGAAGCCCATTGTTGTTGTTGTGTCTCATCTGAAACTGACTGAATCCATGAAACTGATACCTTATTACAGAGAAGATGAAACTTTATTGTGAATCAGCGATGCAAATGTTGCTTTATTGCAGATTATGCGCGGATAGACTGAAGAAAGTTGGAAGAAACTGTACTCCTCGAAACATGTGATGCTCTTAGTTCCACACCCATCACTAGACATAGGATTTGCCTTAGCCATAGATAGGAGCTGATTTATTATGAATGGAAAGGGTGAAAAGGAAGGTTATGAATGGCTAACCAATCTTGGGTAGATCAATGACAAGCCATGATGGGAATGGGTAAGTTTATTATGAATGGACAGGCTGTGAGTGTGTGCAAAGTGAAGGATGAAATGGAATCCTGAAGGAGGGAGGAGCAATGTCTCTACGCATGGCGTTGGTGACCCAGTTTTCACCATGGTAGTTGCCCAAGGCGCCACCGAAGTGGTTTTCACCATTGGACGAAATGTTTTCTCTTTACTTTTTTTGATTTTTTAATTTTTTTTTTGTGTCACAAGGCGTCTGTTTGCCAATTTTCACCAAGAAACAATTTTTTTATGTTTTATGATTTTTTTGTATTTTTTGAATTTTTTTTTATTTTTTTGTATTTTTGATATTGTGATACTTTGAAGAGCTATGTGTAAAACCTGCGAAGGTGCACGCTATTGATAGGATCCTCTAAAGGGTCACCCTCTATGGTTGAGAGTTGATATGAACCAGATCCATATGCTGCTGTGATGATGTAAGGACCAAGCTAGTTTGATTCGAACTTGCCCTTCTTCTCTTTGTCCTGCTGATTCTTAGGATTTTCTCTGAGAACTAAGTCACCTACCTCAAATGTGCGAGGCTTGACTTTATGATTGTAGCTATGACTCATTCATTGTTGATAAGCCTTGAGATGATTAAAAACAATTTGTCTTCATTCATCTAATAGTTCTAGTTCCTGTAAGCGAGAGACCTTGTAGTCTTCATCACCAATAATGTTGTGCAAAGAGACTCGTAAAGAGGGCAACTCAACCTCAATAGGAAAGATAGCTTCAGTGTCATAAACAAGTGAATAAGGTGTAGCTCCTGTAGGTGTGCAGAGGCTTGTGTGGTAGGCCCAAAGTACATGATTAAGTTGAATATGCCAATTGCGGCCAGCATCGTTGACTGTCTTTTTTAAGATTTTAAGGATTGTTTTATTAGACGCCTCAACTTGACTGTTACCTTGGGGGTAATAAGGTGTGGAGAAATGATGGGTAATATGGAAGCAATCATAGAGTTCATGAACATCTTGATTTTTGAAGGGATGCCCGTTATCAGTGATGATGGAAACAGGAATACCATATCAACAGATGATATAATTAAGGATAAATGTAGCAATTTGTTTTCCAGTGACTTGTGTAAGAGGAACAACTTGGATCCATTTTGTGAAATACTCTATAGTGGTGATGATGAATTTATGACCATTGGAGGAAGGAGGGTGAATCTTACCTATGAGATTGAGTCCCCATTGACAAAAGGGCCAAGGAGTCGCAATTGGTTGTAGTTCCTGCATTGGCGCATGAATTAGGTCTCCATGAAGTTGACACTTCTTACATTTCTTGACAAACTGATATGAGTCTTTTTCCATATTGGGCCAGTAATATCCAGTTTTGATGAGTTTCTTGGCTAAGGTAGGACCACTAGAATGCGGACCACATATCTCTTCATGAACTTCACATAACGCAACCTGAGCTTCATCCCTTTCTAAACATCTAAGAAGAGTGCCATCTAGACCTTGACGATATAGGGTATTGGTTAAAATGACGTATCGAGAAGATTAGCGGATGAAAGTATGACGTTGGTTGTTGGATAAGTCAGGAGGAAGGATATTATCATGAAGGTATGTGAAAATGGAACCATATAACTGGGAATCAGGGCTGACGACACATATCATCTCAGTAGGAGTGATCTCATATGAGGGAACCAAAAGTTTTTCCACCAAGAACTCATAGCGGGTTTCATTCTGTGGTAGATCAATTAGTGAAGCAATAGTAGCCATGGCATCTGCAACTCGACTCTGCTCTCTTGGTATCTACTCAAAGTATAACTTAGTGAAATGTTGTTTTAGGTCATCCACCATTCTTTTGTAAGGAATTAATTTTTCATCCTTTATTTGATAGTTATCAGTTGCTTGACGAATTACAAGTTGAGAGTCTCCAAAAACATGAAGTTCCTGGATCTTCCCCTGAACTGCAATATGTAATCCAGTTGTTAATGCCTCATATTTTGCTATGTTATTAGTGCAAGGAAATGACAATTGATATGATTTTGGTATGGAATCCCCTTGAGGTGTGATGAAGAGGATGCCAGCTCCTGCCCCATGCTGTGTGTATGAGCCATCAAAGTATAGCTGCCAAGGCTTTGTGTGTGATACTGTTAAGATGGATTCATCTAGAAATTCTAAAGTTAGAGGAACATCATCTATCATGGGAGCATCTGCTAACTGATCTGTGATAGCTTGTCCTTTTATTGCCTTTCTGTCCACATATTCAATGTCAAATTCACTCAGGAGCATCACCCATTTGGCAAGTCAGCCAGTAAGTGTTGCTTTGTTGAGGAGGTATTTCAATGTATTGATCCTTGCAACCAACTTGGTTTTGTGAGTTAGCATGTAGTGTCATAAATTCTGCGAAGCAAAGACCACAATGAGACATGCATGCTCAATTGGTGTGTAGTTTAGTTCATATCCCACCAACATGCGACTGATATAGTAAACTACCTTTTCCTTGCCCTCAACATTTTGTTGTGCTAAGAGTGCCCCCAGTGCTGTTGAAGTAGTGGATATGTATAGTAATAGGGGTTGATCTAGAACGGGTGGTGTCAAGACTGGCAGATTGAGAAGATAATCCTCAAGTATCTGAAAAGCTTGTTGGCAGTTATCATCCCATTTGAATTTGATGTTTTTGTGTAGCAAGTGCTGAAAAGGATGACATTTATCTGCAAGTTGTGCTATGAATCTTCGTATGGACTATAATCTCCATTGCAAAGATCGAAGTTGACTGATATTTCTTGGTGGTTGCATCTCTAGGATTGCCTTGACTTTTGCTGGATTGGCTTTGATTCCTCTTTTTGAGACAATGAATCCTAGGAGCTTCCCAGAGGTTACTCCAAAGACACATTTCTTGGGGTTTAATCTTACTTTGTATTTTTCCAACCGATCAAAAATGACTGAAAGTGTGTCCAAATGTGTATCTCTATCAATGGATTTGCCCAAAATGTCATCAACATAATCTTCCACAGTAACGTGCATGAGATCATGAAAGATAGTAGTCATAGCTCTTTGATATGTAGCACTGCATTCTTTAGCCCGAAGGGCATGACATTCTAGCAGAAAGTTCCCCAAGGACAAGTAAATGTTGTTTTGTGTTGATCTTTAGATGTGATTTTTATTTGATTATAACCAGAGAATCCATCCATCAAAGATAACATCATGTGACCTACTGTGAGATCTACGATTAAATCAATATTCGGTAATGGAAAGTCATCCTTAAGACAAGCTTTGTTGATGTCTCTGAAATCTGTGCATATTCTGATGCTACGATCTGGTTTACTGATAGGTACTAAGTTGGATATCTATTCAGGATAATTAATTGGGCGTATGAATCTGACATCTAATAATTTTTCAAGCTCTACTTTGACTAATAATGCCACCTGTGGATGCATCTTTCTTAACTTTTGTTTGACTGGTTTTGCCCCCGGTTTGACTGTCAGATGATGCATTACTAAATCTGGGTCTAGTCTAGGCATATCAGCATATGACCATGCAAAATTGATTTGTCGCTCTGTGAAGAAACTTATGAACTTTGATCTTTCTGTCTCTGTGAGAGATTATGCCAAAAATATGTTATGTGGAACTTCTTCTGTGCCAATGTTTGTTTTGATGGTCTCCTCTACCAACATAGATGATTTTTTTTCATATGATGCTGGGAGAATGTCAAGCCTTCCATCTTCGAGTGCCTCAAAGAGGTTTTTGCCCTCATATACATCCTTTCTTTTTACTTTTTTGGGGTCAAACAATGCCACAATGTGGTTTTTACCATAAGACCCTTGCTTTGTTTTTATTTTTAAGTTTTTGCAATTGAAAGGCCCAACACCCTCACCAAAATATGCCACATTGTTGAGTTCTATAGTGTATCCCGCCTTATGTTCTGCAGGGGGAAGATCATCCCATATGCCTAGATAGTCAATAAAGGCTTCATCATTTTGGAATGTGTCAAACTATATAGGTCCTTCATGGTCCTAGTCAATAAGTTGGTGATGAACAAGGGGAAGGCCTTGGATGTCTTCAAAGTTAGTGGGACTAAGGGTGAAGATGCAGTTATATTCAAGTATGTCAAGGAAATCATTGAGGTTGTCATTGGCACTCTCCTCATCTATCTCGATCATAAACGAATCCAAATTGTCATCACTAGTAGCACATTCTGGGACAGGTGTCCTCATTCTATGTGATTTCGACCTATAATCTAGAGGTAAGGACTATGTGGGATCCTCAGGGGTTGTTTCTTGACCAATTTTGAAAAATTCCTCTTCTTTTGTGGGTTCACCTGGTTCTCTGAATGTCTCGGTGAGTTCATAATCACTAGAAGATTTGTCCAAACCCCACTCCCATTCATTGGAGTCAGTGGAATAACTATATTCTTGTTGAACTTTGCCAGCTTTGATTTGTAATGCTTCTCCTATCTTTTGAGTATTTATCTTGGAAGACATGAAACCAAGTCCTTTTGAGCATTCCTTTTTGAATGTCAATTCAGGTTGTAAAGGTTCAATGATGCCTTCCTTTCTTAGGCCCAGAGGACTTTTTCCATCATACCCAAATTTTTGTAGGATCTTGAATCCTTTGCCATATTTCTCACATGGTATGCTAATGTGATCTTGTGGACCATTTTCAAGGTCTTTGTAAAGCATTTTGTATAAGTCCTCTTCTTCCACTTCACCCCATCTTTGGAAGATAGTAGGATCCCATCTTAGTGTAATGATAGATACCCATTTAGAAGGATGTGGTCATCCATATTCCTTTGGTGAACTCATAACTTGTTGTAAGCACATGGTGTGATTCAAAGTGTATTCACCCATGCCTTTGTCCTGATATTTTCCTTTAAGCTCACCTTGTTTGGATGTCGAAGGTTTTAATGATTTAGGATCAATGTATGCAAAAGAAGGGATAGCCTCCCTATTACTTGGAATGATCATCTCAGTTTTTGGTCTCAAATTATTACAGTATATGAATGGATTAGGATCACCATTAACTGTTATTTCAACTCCATTATGAGGAAACTTAATGCATTGGTGATATGTAGATGGGACTGCCCTCATTTCATGAATCCATGGACGTCCCAAAAGTATGTTGTATGTGAGATCTAAATCAAGGACTTGACAAACCACATCCTTTGTAACTGGCCCAACTCTGAGAGGTAAAATGACTGCGCCTTTGGATGAATGTTCTTCATCATCATATGCTTTGATGGTGATTTTGTTTGTACAATTCACAGCTTTATCTAAATATCCCAATTGTTTAATGGTACTCAATGTACAAATGTTTAGACCAACTCCTCCATCTATTAGGACTCATTTTATTTGATGTTTGTGTAGGAAAGCTTCAATGTGTAAAAGTGCATTATGTGGTTGGCTCACAGAGGCATCGTCAACTTCTGTGATGTAAGAGAATGTGGAATGGAAAGGTATCCCACCATGGCTTGAAACTGGTCCATGTTTAGATCAGTAGGGATAGCAGTGTCTCTCAAAATTTTGTCAAGAATGGCTTTATTTGTGGGGAATATGCATAAGAGCTCAAGGATTGAGATAAGCACAGGTGTCTTCCCTAATTGTTCTACAAGGTCATACTCAGGTTTGGTTGATGAAGAAGCAGTGTTTTTAGCTAGAGCACCTTGCAAGGTGAATGTACCTTGACGAGTTGTAACATTACATTTAGAGGTAAGTTCAGAAGAAGATCCAATGCCTTTTAGGACAATTTTAGGTCTTTGGGTAGAATTTTCAGGCGTTTTGTCCTTGATGATAATGGTAGAGACATAATTGTCCATTGAAATGTGATTGATGGTTGAATCATAATTATAGGATGCTCTGGTATAATTGGTTTGGTCATCTGTGGCTTTATCTTTTCCCTTGTCATGCTTTGGGAATGGTTCCTTAAACATTTCATGTTCTTGACTGGATGAGTGTCCTTCAATCTCAATGTCACCTCTATCAATAATATCTTGTATGATGTTCTTCAGCCGATGACAATTCCTTGTCTTATGAACTTTTCTCTTATGAAATTCACAATACTTATCATCATTCCACCAATTTGGTTTGACCTTTGGCTCATATGGAGGCAAATCTGGAATTGTTATTATTTTGTTTGCCACTAGCTTTTTGAAAACTGACTCTAGTGGTTCTCCCAATGGAGTGTACTTCCTTCGTGATTTGGAAGTTGTTTGAGTATTCACTTGATTTTTTGTAGAGCCTGATCCAAAAAAAATGATTTTGGGTCACACTGTATTGGCATCGACAACACCATCATTGACTGTGTTCTTGTTTTTATTCCAAAATTTTGGCTTGTCTTTTCCTTTAAAGTGCTCTTTGTTTTCCTTGAATATCTTAATGACTCCTTGTTCAATTAGGACCCTCTCTGTCACTGAGCCCTTTTCAATGACATCTTTGAAGGTGGACAAACAAGCTTTTCTTAGGTCATAACCAATGTCTTTGTTAACATTTTGGGTGAACATCTCTACCATTTGTTTTTGTGGAATTTCACAAGAGCATCTACTGGCTAGATTCCTCTATCTTTGTAAAAATGATGAAAAAGACTCTCCATCCTTTTGCTTGGTGTTGCACAAAGTAGTGATTGATATGTCTATCTCTATGTTGTATGAGAAATGTTGAATAAATGCCTCTGCTAAGTCACCCCATGACTTAATACTAGGTGGAAGTTGGGAGAACCATTCCATAGCTTGATCTCCTAAGCTCTATGGGAATAATCTCATCAAACATGTCTCTTCTGCTGCTACCTCAATGCAAGCTATGAAAAACTATCTTATATGTGCCTTAAGATCTCCTTTGCCTCTATACTTATCGAACTTAGGTGTCACAAAGTGTGTAGAAAATGGAGGCATTGGAATGATTTTGTCAAATGGATAGGGACATATGTCTCTCATTGTATAAGTTGGATTCAGTGTATTTATGTCCTCCATTTTCTTTTGTAAGTCCTTGATTTGTTGCTCCAAATTGTTCTTAGGTGGAGATCAACTTCTTCAACCATACCCCATGCCTGAACCAGTGGGTGGAGGAGGAGCATACTGCATATATGGATGATATTGATCATACACATGTTCATATGGAGGAGGTTTATAGTGATGTTGTGTATAAGGACCACTTGGTATAGAGTCATGATGAGGAATAGAATATATGTTTTGTCCATGTATACCATACTCTATAGGCATGTCATGAGTTTTTTCTAATGTGTTGCCCCCAAATTTGATGCGGGGGTTCTTTGTGTCCAAATTTTGATCCTGCCTTTGGATATCCAATTGCTTTGGTGGTGGTTCCTTAGCATTAGTATGTGATTGAGTATATTTTTCTGCATAAGGCTTCCATAATGGTCTGCGAAGGTTTGCATCATATGCTTGACCATGTGTAGGTGGGACCTCAGGTTTTTGAAATAAAGATGATGGTGATTCAGGCACCATATGTGGTCCTCTATTTCCTCCACTATTAGGCCTCCTTTGATCCATGTTGGGGTGAGGTTGTTGCAAAGGTCAATTTTCCATTATTTGAGACATGTCAAAATCATGATGTATCTTGGCTCCACTTTGTGCCATCACTTGTAAGAAGTATTTTGTATCTCTCCTCATTATTTCCTCAACCAATCGATTAAAACGGGGATCCATAATGGAGTCTTCCACTTTTGTTGAATGTACTGAAAAGTTGTCCATATTGTCATTGTGTGTATCATTGTTGTTTGTAGTGTCCATGTTCTCAACATTTGGAATGTTTCTATAGGCATCCATGTCAGGTAATGTAGTATGATCAAAATTGAAAAAGACATCATTGTCATACTCATAGGCACTCATGTGCGAACTCTTGAGCCTCTTTAGCTTCTCTCCTATATTTTTGGGAATGGGTTTCACCCATGAACTAGGTATTGACCAAGATGTGTGAGACTAGATGAAAACATAAAGAGTATGGAAGAGCAAGAGTTGGATGAAATGTAAATGAATCTGAGGTGTACTTGCAATGTCCAAAGTGTAAGACCAAGTATGTATGTAGTAGAGTAGGTGTGGATTCCAAAGAGATGATAGTTTCTCTTGATGAGGTAAGTTGACCTTGACTCTAAGTAAGACCAAATGAGACTCGAAGGTGATAGACCTTGATGAGGGACCACTTAGCAACATGTTGTTGTATGTAGTGTGTTGACAAAGCAAGATGAGGACAAGCAAGTGACCTTTTGACTCAAGTTTAGACAAATGTGAATGTAATGTTAGGTGTAAAGCAATGATGGACTTTGTGAGACCCAGAAGTAGGTTGAATGCTAGATGAAAACCCAGAGAGATAACCTAGGAAGCTCAATAAGTCTGAAACTGACTATTTTTTGTTTGCTGGACTATAGAGTTTCCAATTTTGAACATAGACGTGCCTGTATATTGCACAGACATGATTTCCTGACATAGACGTGGTTCTATTAAACACAGATGCGTTTCTGAGATTTTGTAAATGCAATGTTGTTCAAGAGAACACAGACGCGTTTGTACCCTTCACAGATGTGATTATATGACACAGACGTTATTCTGTCAGACACAAATGCGTTTTTGAAAATTTTGTGTAATTTTTCCAATATGTGAAGTTTCTTGTTGTGACCAAATCTGAATGTTTGACTATTTTTCATGACAAGAGGACATAGTGTTGATGAAGACTCAATGTTTGTAAGTGTTTAGACTCAAAATGACTCAAAGAAAAGTGTGTTGTTTGATGTAAAATTTGTTTTGTATACACTTGAAGACACAAAAGACACAATGTTTTGATGTTTGGTCTTGAATGTTTGATTGTTCAAAATAAGACAAGCACAATTCTTATGGCTGGCCATGACAATAGTTGTTGATCCCACAAGAGGCTACACTATTTAGAGCAGATACTTAGATGCTTGACCCCACTGGCTCCACCCTCGGCACTCACTTCTTGGGGCAGCCAAGCATCAGTCTCCATGAAAACTCCTCATGGCAAACTTTGTATCTCTACTAAGAACCGTATGTGTGTGGGCCACTACCAGAGGTCCGACCTCCTGCCCCAACAACTAGAAGGATTTTGGCTTCTAAAACAAAAAGGTGCTAGTAAGGGCATCCGCTCATGTGGCCATACATGTGGCACTTTTAGCTTTGTAAATACAGAAGACTCCCAGTCGGTAGGGGTTACGCCCTACAACTAATCAAATAAATTTGATCAAATGGATTTATGGGGAGACATAGTGTCAGTATGAACTAATCAGCACACTTTATCCATAGTTTTCACCATGAATATAGTTGTTTATAGTGGTTCGAAAGAGGTGGGTTTTCCTCGCTACCACTTGGGTCATCCTCTCCTCACTAGTAGTCCTAATGATCACATGGGGAGACATGCCCTCTAAAGATGAAACAAAAAGAGCCTATTGCCCAAGACACAAAAGACACTGGTTCAATTTTAGTGCACCAATTGAAGTGTTTGATAATCTATGAAAACAAGGCACATAATAAAGATCAAAAACCCTTGCCAAAATTCTGCATCAAAGATTTATTAGTAGTTTTGCAATAATACCCCTCCTGCAAGCACACAAGTTAGGTAAATTTTAGATCCAAAAGACTTTGTGAAATAAGGGCCTTTGACAAAACGATTTTGCTTTCAAGACAAGCTACACCAATTTTGTTAGCTAGATTTGAAAATGTTAGCTCAATATAAACCAGATCTAAAATCCAAATGATGAAAAACTAAATCAATGAAACCGAAATGCAACAAAGATGAACACAGATGTGGTTATCAGTAACACAAATGCTATATAAACACGCAAACGTGGCTCCCAAACACAGACGCGCCTGGAGGCCTCACAGACGTGATTAGGGAAAATAGATGCATTTCCTGGAATCTGCAAAAAAATAAAATAATGTTGAAGGTTCATACGCGATTCCAGATGTCACAGATGTGACAGAAAACCAAAAATGCGATCCGAAAGTGCACAGACGCGAAAATGTCGAAATGTTGTTGGAAATGTTAGATCTGCAACTTCAAAAGCACAAAATCTACAACAAAAGATGTTAAATGCAAAAGGGACAAGAGTCCCACTGGGCGTGCCAAAATGTATATGATGAAAATGGATAACAACAATATTGAAAGACTAAATGAATTCAACCAAAAAACCCTAGCCTAACAATCAATAAAGATCCACCATAACATATGAAGATTACCTAAGACGATGCAAATCAAATGAAATCACAAAGATTATACCATCACTTGTCCAATAGGGTTTGGATCTCCATTATTCCTATCTCCATTGATCTTGCTTGATATATTTTCTCTCAGATTTTATGTGTGCACAAGAGCTCAACAAAGAACGAAAATGTGGTTGCAAGTAGGCTTGATTGCATATGCAAGTTAGAAAGCTAGAATGCCTGATTATGTCATTAGGGTTGATAATGAAGGAAGCATCTCCTTATATAGAAGACACTATAAGAAATGGAGGGATAAGATTGAGAGGTGTAAAAGAGGTCGGCTATGATTAGAGGGTAGGTAAAGAAAATAATAAAATAATGAAAGGGTAGGTAGTGTATGAATTAAGAGATGAATGCCATGTGTCATGGGTAGAAAAGGCTAATGAATTAATTAAATAAATAAAGATTTATTTAATTAATAGAAGAAGTGGGATAATTAAATAAATAAGAGTATTTATTTAATTTAGGAAAAGGTTAATTTAAACAAATAAATGTATTTATTTAAATGAGAAATAAGGCTAGAAGAGGATAAATGAATGAATTAAATAAATAAAGATTTATTTAATTAATAGAAGAATTAAGCTAAAATAATTAAATAAATAAAACATTTATTTAATTAGACATGACAATTTTAGGTGTCTAAAAAAACAACAAAAAGAGAATAGCAGGCCAATAGGGGCAATTCCACTGGATTTCAACAACTTACTATCAGGCACACCTCGCACGAAGAAGAGAAAAGTGGTTAGGGCCCAATACACTACCCATGTCAATCCTGAAGGAGAACAAGAATTGCATATCACATAATGTGTAATCAGAGAGGGTGAGGAAGAACCAATTGATCGAGAATACCAAATAACTACAATTCAGTTGGGAAAACCGTCAAGAGCGGAAATGGCAAGACTCACCAAAGAGGGAGTCACCTTGATGGAATAGAGAAAGCAAATCGATGAAAGAAAGATAAAAGAGGAAAAAATGCAGATAGATCAATTGGTAAGTTTATAAAAGAGATTACCAAAATGGGAGAAACTCCACAAAAAATCCTAGATCATTCGGTACTGGTGTCTCAAGAAGAAGCCGAAGCAACAAATCTACTAAGAAGAAAGGCATAACTAATGAATGACTGGACTAAGGAGGTATTGAAACATGCCAAATCTTTGTTGAAAGTAGAGATAGATAGATACACCACTTGGGGGAAATTGATAAAGAGGATTGGTAGGGTCCAAAAGGCACATGAAGACCTATTGGGACATGTTAAAGTAGAAACGTCATATTTCCAGATGGTGGAGGAAATGATTGCGGAAGAAATCATTAATCAAAAGATATTGACCATGGAGCGATTGCCTTGAGTGAAGATTGGAATAGCAGTCAATACTTGGCAAATAAATAGTTTGCAAAAAGTAATAGAAAATTTGCAAGAAGCAAAAAGGGACGCGGTGGATGCCCAACACCAAAATGCTAAACTCATTGAAATGCTAATGGGAAGATTAGTAGAAGAAGTAATCAAGACAGTTGAAGATGTGATATTAGAGGAGTTCAAAGATGGATGGAACAGGATAGCATCAAAGTTAGGCAGAGATATGGATTCGCGAGTCTTAGGAGACATAGGAAAAATCCAAAACTAGGCAAGGCAATATGAAGACAATGTTTCTGAGGAAGATCAAAACATAGAGCCTGTGTGGGTAAAATGTTGAGTGCAAGAATACAATTTGTCTGCCATAAAGCAATCTAAAAGCAAAGAGATGGCCCAAATTTGACAAGTCTTCAATAGTATTGGGAGTAACAACTGGAGACTTCTGAGTCGAAAGAAAAGTCAAACATTGACCATGAGCAAGAATGACATTGAGCTGTAACATTTTTTGTCCTTTTGCTAGAAATCTACTATAAAAGAATAATGATGTTCATTTTGAAAACAGTTTGAGGTCTGTAGACTTATGAGAGGAATGACAATTTTGAGCCTCTTTTATTGTTTATATTACAAAATAGTTATTTCAGTAGTGTCCGTTCCTTGCAAATAATAGTGATGATAAAGTCTAAGAACTTATAGCTGATAATATGTGATTGTACTTCACTATTTTTGTATGAAGTAAAATATAACTCTACATGGATTTTTGGTGTGTTATGTCCCTTGGTTTATTTAATTCAGTGTTTCATTTATGGATCGCATAGTTTTATAACTTATTGAGATGATATTTCTGGTTATTTGTAAGATTGTTCTTTATCATTACTGATTATTTGATAGACATGTATTGAGATACTAGCTTAGGATATCTGAATTCATTTCAACATTTAAATTCATTTGTTTATCTTTATTTCAAAACATTCAAAAAATTGTGAACTATAACATAAATAATCCTCGAGATAATTCTAAAGTAGGTTATCTTAAAGGAACTAATCAGAATCCCCTTGTATAAAAATAGTTGATGCATGTTACTGAGAAAAACCATAGGGTCTTATAAGATGTCTCAAGCCTTGAGGTCTAGGTCTTCTATACCTTTCAAGAACATAAACTCATGGTTGAGAGCAAGAGTTTATGAATGTTAAGTGAAATCAAAAGTCATATCAATAGAATATGACACTAGAAGGAGGGTCTCAAGTAATAGATCTTAAGAAACCTAGGTAGTTTAAGCTAGAGTACAAAAGAGTCACTAGGTCTAGGTCATGCGATCCTGGTGTTCAGTTTCAATAATTACCTCATAGGAGGAATAAAAGGCATAGGGCTAGTTCAGTTGGACCAGATTTTGTGGGTAATAAAAGAGGACAATTGTAGAATCAATTGCAATGTCCATTGCATCCACCGCCACCACCTCTTCCAATGACATATTTTAATGCAAATTCACCTATCAGGTTCAACATTTACCATGATTTACCCAAAAATCCTAAAAAATTGTGTCCAAAGTTTCAAATTCATGGTGATGCGGAAGTGCATCTTAAGGTTTTCAAAGATATGTATGGAAGAGCTCAAATTCAACATGAAGATGTAGTGTGTAGGTTGTTTCCATATACTCTAAGTGAAGATGCTCACATTTGGTATATTAACTTACCTACCGGTTTGATAACAACATGGGATTTGTTAAAAGCTACATTCCTATCAAGATTCAAGGCACCTATAGATCTTGCCACATTATATCACTAGTACACCTTAATTTTCCAAGAGCCAAATGAACCAATTAGTAGTTTTAATGATAGATTTCACAGAGCTTACTCAAAGCTCTAAGCTACATACACATTAGTTGATCCTATCGCTTTGTCGATATATTATGCAGTTGTAGATCCCTTAACCTCAATGTTTGTAACGAGGAAACTCCCACAAATTGCAACCTTGTTTGGGGCATACATCGAAGCCATAAATGTTAATAAGGAAATGAGATAGGTTGGATATGGTCTAGCCACTAGACTTGGTTATAATAACATGATAGTACCAGTAGGAAATACTGTAGCACCATCCATGAATGGGGCAAGGCCAGTTAGGTTTCCCCAACAAACCAAGTAGTTCCAGATAATAACAAAGCTATAGTAATACATCTTGGACCAGCTATCACTGAAGTGACCCCAAACAATTGAGGTTCTTTCTTCTCACAAACTCTCGAGGTAAACAACTAGGAAGATCACAATAATAAACAAGAAATTAAGGAAATATATAACATGTTAAGGATATTAACTACGAAAGTGTCCTACTTGAGGATTCAGAATTATAATAATAGAGGTTATGAGTAAGGGAATTTCAATTCACAACAAAGGTACAATTAGAGTTCACCTCCGAGACCTTGGAATTATCAAACAAATAATAGAGGGATAGTCTCACCTTTAGATAATCCTCCCACCAGGGAAAATAATCCCCCTCCTAGAATTAATTCACTAGAATTCACCTTGACTGATTGGTGCAGAATTCATAATACTGCAAGACATGCAGAGAAAGATTGCTCACAGTTCAATATAGCAACCAATATCTTCCAATCTAAAGTCATGAGCTTACAACATTCAGAAGAATTTAGTGAGGAAAATGCATGTAGGGAAATGGTCTCAACCAACTATGACATTGTTGTAGACACCTAAAATTAATTAAATCAATATTTAATCAATTTAAGCATGTCAACATAATTAATTGATTTAATTGTGTTATCCTTATTCCTCTTGGCGTTAATTAAATCTAATTTAATTAATCATGTCACTATTGTCCAAAAATTAATTTATCAAATAAATAACTTATTTCCCTATTCTTCTAAAGAGCCTCAATAATTATTTCCTCTAAACCCACTCAGTAAATTAAATTTAATTAATTAACCTAGTCATGTGATTCCTACAAATCACTTTTCCTAATCCCCCTCAACCTAATTACTTCTTCTAGATTCTCTCATAATCTCACTTATCATTATTTTCCAATTTTAAATTCCTCCACTCATCTCACATCAATGTTGAACCTCTCAAAGAAATTCAAATTTCTTTGAATCCCCCTATGTATCCTCATTTTAAAATTTAAAATTTCTTTCCTCCCTTTTCTCAAGGAATTTTATATTCCTTTTTATTTCCCCAATGCATCCTTGATCCATGTCCACTATCTTGAATCAATCTTAACCCTTTAAGATCAAATCAATCTTGACCCTCCGTTGGCCTCCTTCAATCTATAAATTGGAGCCTCTTTTGCTCACAAAGAGGTTTTCCATTCTTCTATCCTTATGTTGCTAATTTCTCCTCTCATCTCCCTCTATCACATCTTTATCATTTTCACATATTCCTCTATCAAATACTCAATCCTCATCCATTAATAATCCATCAATCCAAATCCTATCAAATCCTAATCTTGTTGAGTAAAGGAGAGAAATCCACATCCACATCAATCAAGGAGAAAATCAAGTGGAGTATCAAAAGGGGTACCTTCACTTCATCAAGCTCAATCTGAGGGAGAGGTGGAAGACAAGGTATAAATTTAGTTATTTGCATTTGTATTGTTGTAGTTTGATTTATTTGCATTCTAACATCCCTTGTCCCTTCTCCATCTTTTTCCTCTCTCCATTTTGGCACGCCCGGTGGGACCCACGTCCCTAATTTAATGTTTTTGCAAGTTTTTGTGTCTTATAAAGTTGTAGGTTACACTTCCAGACCGAAAGCCCGTACGAGTTGCTTTTGGGTGTGATACGAGTTTTTTTTGTTCACCATATGGCTATGTGAGAATTGTCATACAAGTTTCTGTTGCATATCATATGGTGAAGTAGGGTTTGTCGTATGGTGAAGTAAGGTTTGTCGTATGAGTTGCTGCTCTTTGTTTTGTCGTATCAGGAACAATGAATGTTTTTTAGGAGTCCTCTGATATATAAGTGGCATTCCTCTTCTCTTTTCTCTTTCTTATACTTTAATTTATATTCCATATATATTGTCAAGATGTTTGAGAGGGGTTTTGGACCTCCAAGAGTTATAATGCAAAATCTAGTTTTTTGAAGATCTTCCAAATTTCAGACTTAGTCAAATTTTAAGGCACTTCAGGTTCAGGAGTTTTTGGATGTTTTTGATATCCTAACAAGTGTTTTTGCAGAATGTTATTCCACGTTCCTACTTTCCAAAGACTATCTTTCTCAAACAACATGACTACTAATCCATTATTTTTATAGGTTGCCTAAAGGTAGGAGAGTATGCTCTTGTCTACATAGACAAT
Organism: Cryptomeria japonica; assembly: GCF_030272615.1. Classification (NCBI taxonomy): domain Eukaryota; kingdom Viridiplantae; phylum Streptophyta; class Pinopsida; order Cupressales; family Cupressaceae; genus Cryptomeria; species Cryptomeria japonica. The sequence continues at coordinate 705,361,619 of NC_081409.1, read as the reverse complement.
CAGAAATCCAGACCCTCGAATCTTTTCTAGTTTGTTGCGTGCATTCCCTTAGCGGGTCTTCCCTCCTGATTTACCTGGCACACTCGCACAGGTATTGGTGAGAGGGGAATGACCCAAGTGAGTATGGTTAAAACCCAAGCATTCCAACTCACTATAATAAATAGGCATTTTGAGATAAAAATCTTGGAGGATGGAGCTATTTGAGTTTATACTCATATCAAACACTTTGTAGGGCCCCTTGAGGTATAAATCATGCTTGCATGACTACCATTGTGCTTGGTACTTTGTAGGGCTATAGGCCTCAATTGCGCTTGCATGACTGCAAAGGGTAGTCTTTGAACAAAAATCCTTACTAAAAACCCTAAGAATAGAAACCACCCGGTTCACCTCTAAAAGGTGGGTAATCTTTGTGCAAGGGAGATAGTAACTCCCCCAAGAGACTTGCCATTTCATGCCCCCATTAGCATTTGGAGTCGGCTAATACGATGCTGAGAATCCATTGCCCGAGACTCAACAACCATATTTTGATTAGCTATTGGGTGTATACCTGAGTCAGCAAACAAAGGTTTTCTTCCTCAGCCAACTTCCTAGGGTAGCATGCTGTGTTTGGATTCTCTATTTACGTTAGTGGCCAACATGTATTCATTACTTTATATCTCTTGCCAAGTCCACCCTTCCTCAAACCAATCGATCTTTCCTCTTTCAATCATCAAAACAATCCCCAATCAATCTATCCAAGCAATTCTCTAATTCCCAATCCACTTTCATCCATTCGAACAATCATCCTTCCTCAACCAATATTTTTGTCCAAATCATTCATTCGACTTTGAGCAGCCTTCCCCTTTCTCCTTCGTATTATCTATCCATTCTTCTAGAATCATTCTTCTTTTAATCCAATCAAATCTCCAAAATTTTAATCAATCAATCAATCCATCTTTCTAATCCAATTATCCAATCCCCCATCATTCAATCATCCAATCCTTTAATCCAATCAAATCCAATCCATCATCAGTTCCCATCTAAGTCCTAATCTGAAGGCTAAGGTGTCATACTAATCCACATAAATCTTGTCCTCAATCAAATATAATCCAATCCAATCCAATCAAGTCCTAATCCAAGGACCAATCCAGTCAAATCAAGCCCTAATCCAAGGACCAATCCAATCAAATCAAGTCCAATCCATTCCAAATCCATTCCAAATCTAATCAAATCCAATCCATCATCATTCAAATCCAAGTCCCAATCCTCATCTTCATTTAACATCATCTTCATCATCTTTCTCCTCCAAAACATATTCATCCAATTCCAATCTAATCCCTCATTCTCAACATGGCTACCCAGAATTTCGAAGCTTGGTATGAGTATATTCTCATGGAAGTTCATGAACCACCTTCCTACCAAGTCAATCCCATAACATCCCATCTATCTATCATATCACCATCCATTTCATCTCAACACACTATATCCAATCCGAATCTATATCATATCTCTTACCCTTCCTCTACCTTTGACAAGGGAAATTCATCTTATTCTCCATCTATATCTCCATATTATCCCTTATCCATATATATATCTCCATCTCCCCTCCCATCCATATCACAATCCCCATCCTTTAACAACACATTCATTACCTCTAATCCCCATCCAAATCCTTTACTCCATAATTCTCCAAGCATTAATCCTAATTCCCCAATCCATTATACCAATCCTCCATCTAATCCCAATCCTCCATCAAATCCTAATCCTCCAAAGTCCATATTATCCACATCCTCCAAGTCCATCATCCATAATCTTATCTAGGACATGCTAGCAAAGGAGACAAAATCCCCACCTCAAAAAACAGTTGCCAAATCTTCTCAAGTCCTCCATTCACCTCCATCACCTCCACCTCAAAACAAATCCCAATCCCCTGCACTTCAAGATACCCTCGTTCCTCCATCCACTCACATCTAAGCTTCCGTATCCTCCTGCATCACACAATCCCCACAACTCCAAACATACCAAAAGATTTTTTCCAAAGCTTGCTAGCATAGAATCCTCTCCATATCATGATGAATCTCCCTCCACTCCATCTAATGATATCATTCCCTCCACTTCCTCTAATGATCATATGAAACCTCTATCCAACCCTCTCCCTCCATTGCATGATCCTCTCCCATCTCATGATCCAATCACCCCTTCCACTCCATCTCATGATACCCTCCCTAGTCAAGATCAAAGTATCCCTTCATCTCCATGTCATGATCCCAATCCATCTAAAGATCCTAATCCTCCTTCCACATCCCATCCCCCTCAAAACGGACTCACATCTTGTTTCTAAAATAATAAGGGTCCTCAAGCTGATTCTCAAGATGTTGGTACATCCTCTATTCCTCCTAAATGCAAAAATCCTTCATGCAAATCAAAATCCCATCATCCCCCATCATCCACATCCATTTTGGGACCCTATATTCCAAAGATAAATCCTTCATTCCTTCCATCCATTTTGGGTCCTTACATCCCTCCATCCACTACCCCATCACCTCAAATAATCCCTAAGCAAGATCAAAAAAGGCACACATCATGGGATGCCTCCCAACACTCTCCTTCCATCATCCCACCATCCATAAAATCTTTAAGTCGTTCATCGTCATGCACCCATCCCATTGCCATTGGAAGAAATTTGGATGCCCAATATAAAAAGCATAAAGCTCAAAATCCACAAAAATCAAAGGATCAACATGTCCCCTCAAAATGACATGCTCAAAAGAAAAATATGATCTGAAATAAAGGACAATCCAAAAGGCCGCAAAGGCCCTAAAAGAAAAAATCAAAAACTATGTGGATTCCTAAAATACTTCTAGAAGCAGAACAATCAAAACTGGCATCCAAACGTGCTAATCTAGAAGCTCCATCCATTCATAAGTACTCCAATCCTCCATCTAACACTCCTCCATCTTCAAAATCCATTTTGGGTCCTTATGTCCCAAAATCCACCATCCCAACTCCATCATCCCCTTCTTCTATTTTGGGTCTTCATGTCCCAAAATCAACACTTTATCCTCCATCTAATTCAAAACCCTCTCCTCCACTACTCCACAACCCTTCAATGTGTGTGCCAATGTTGATCTTACACAAATTTTTCAAAACCCCATCCATTATCCACCATCCATTTTTCACAATCCCATTTTGTTAGTCCAATATTTTGCAAATCCTTATCTTCCATCCCCTATCCATTTCATCTCCCCAATTATTTTTACCAATATCTATGAGCATACCTCTAGTTCAAAGAAATACTAAGGGATGCCATCCATGGAACTATATGATTGAGTCCTCCCTGTTGGGAAAAATGGTGTCTCAACCTTGCATTTATGTGAGGTTACTATTTATAGTAAGTTTTCATTTGAGCATGAAATGGTGTGAAACTCTCCCTGAAGCTTCTGGTTGGCTAGATAAGCATTCCGGTAAAGTTGCGTCGCAAGGTCATAGCTAGTTTTGAAGATATTAAAGTTTTCATCTTGGAGGGGTGCAATAAAATGTTTAAACTTAATTTTGGGGACTTTAGAGGCTCTGAAATGCCCTGAAAAGTGGTCGTAACCAGCGAGGTGATAGAGCACTTTGCGAGCTTTCCGGCGCTTCAAACGGTTCGTCAATCGGACACCCGGTTCTCAAGTTATGGCCTTCGGAAGTTTGTACTCCTGAAATAGGAAAAATAATTTGTATCGGATACATAAATGAGCTATAAAAAGGGAGCGACACGTGTTGATGTGTGCTTTAACATGTCATAGGGCAGGGAGATAAGGTCGGCTACACCTTATTGGGTGGTTTTAGCCCATGGTTTTGTAATACCGTTTGATGGTTTCTTGTATTGTATCTCCTATTTATGAGGTGTGAAAGATAGAGGTTGTGTGTAAGAGTCCTATGGCTATTGAGTTGCCTCTGAATCTCTGATTAGTGGTACTCCTGCAAAGAGCTTGCTCTGCAAGTATGTTGTAATCTGTTTTTGATTGCTGAATAATATATTGAGCTGCTTTTGGAGGGTGGGGTTTTTCTCCCGAAAGGGTTTTCCCCATGTAAATCATTGTGTTGTGGTATGAATGTTATTATATCTATTTCTATTTTCTGTAACTGTTGTAATGATCTGAAAAAGTTTTGCATTACCCTTCTCTCAAGGTTAGTGTAGGAAGTTGTTTCCGCTACTTAACTTCCTTACAAGTGGTATCAGAGCCTGATCACCTTTGGTTTCAATTGTGGGCAGTTGGGTTTTTTGAACTAATCCAGATTTGAGTGGGAGCTTGTGCAGAAGACACTTTTTGATCTTGTTGCAGGAATATTCAGATGGCGAGTTCATCAGGGAGAATAGAGGTGGAGAAATTTAATGGAAGTAATTTTGAGATGTGGAAGCTAAAGATGGAAGATCTGCTAATAGATTGAGATCTTTGGGATGTTGTTGATGCGAATGTCCAAAGGCCCTCAGATCCTACTGTGGCAGCTCAGTATGATGTTATGGACCGAAAAGCCAAGGGTCTAATTAGACTGTGCCTAGCAGACTCTGTTCTAATCAATGTCCATGAAGAAAACTCTGCAAAGAAGCTATGGAATAAGCTTGGTGAAATGTATCAAGTGAAATCTTTATTAAATCAAATTTTCTTAAGAAATAAATTGTATTCCTTGAAGATGGAAGAGGGTGGACGAATTGCAGACCACTTGGAAGCATTCAATATGTTGGTGGCTCAATTAGTATCCATCGGTGTTAAGATGGACGAGGAGGAGAAATGTCAGATCTTGCTTTGTTCTTTGCTTGATTCGTGGGATTCTCTTGTTATGGCTATCGGTAGTACTTCTGTTGTTTTGAAATCTGAAGACGTGGTGGGTGCCCTACTCGGTGAAGAGATGCGAAGGAAGGTATCCATCAGTTCAAAGGAAGCCCTAACCATTCGTGGAAGACCTAAGGAGAAAGGCAAGAAGAATGAGAATCGTGGCAAGTCCAAATCCAAAGGGAGATCAAAATCTCCTGGAAAGTCCAAAGTCATTTGCTGGAATTGCGGTAAACTGGGTCACATCCGTAAGGACTGCAAAGAAGAAAAGAAGAAGAAGAAAAAGAAAAAGTTCAATTCTGATTCTGAGTCTGACAAAGAAGATGGTGATGCATTTATTGCGGCTTTGGCGACTCATGTAGGTAATGATACCTGGCTAATTGACTCAGGTGCATCTTTTCATATGACTTCCAATAGAGATTGGTTTTCTGAATATGAAGGATTTAATGGAGGTAAGGTGTACTTGGGTGATGATTCACCTCTAGACATTCTTGGTCGAGGTAAAGTTAGAATCAGGTTTTCTGATGGTAGAATAAAAAATATTAATGGTGTGCTGCATATCCCTGGATTAAAATGAAACCTATTATCTATGAGCAAACTGATAGATGCAGGTGTGCAGGTAGTCTTTTCTGAAGCAGGATGTAAGATGATTAAGGGTGCTATGGTAGTTGCTAGAGGTGTCAGGTTTGGCACTTTGTATAAGCTTGAAGCATACACTGTTGAGTGTAATAGCACTTCTATAAAAAGTAAATCTGCGGATACTTCACTGGAAGATTTGAAGGTTTCACCTTCAGCAGATGGAAATGGTTTTTGGGTACCTAAGGGTGCTCTTTCGTCTGAAGCAAAGTTACCTGTAGAGAAGACTATGTTATGGCACCAAAGACTTGGCCACATTGGAGAAAAGGGTCTAAGGACCTTGAAAAATAAAAACCTTGTTGAAGGTTTGAATGATTGTAATCTTGACTTTGATTTCTATGAGCATTGCATTTATGGAAAACAAAACCGCGTTCAGTTTTACTCGAGTTCTCATAAAACTTGTGGTGTTTTGGATCTTATCCATTCTGATGTGTTTGGTCCAGTAGATGTCTCTTCGATTGGAAAATCCACATATTATGTTTCATTTATTGATGATTTTAGTAGAAGGACATGGGTATATTTTCTAAAGAGTAAATCTGAAGTTTTTAGTCATTTTAAAGAATTTAAAGCAATGGTTGAGTTGCAGACTGGAAAGAAAATAAAATGTTTGAGAACCGATAATGGCGGTGAGTTTTGCTCTAATGATTTTGATAGATTCTGTAAAAACTGTGGAATTAACAGGCATAAGACAACTCCGTATTCTCCACAGCAGAATGGAGTTGCAGAAAGAATGAACAGGACACTGATGGAGAAGGCTAGGAGTATGTTGAGTGGTGCTGGTCTTGAACAAAAGTTTTGGGCTGAAGCTGTTGCCACTGCTTGCTACCTGATTAACAGGTCTCCTACATCAGCTCTTGTTGATAAAACGCCTATGGAAGCATGGTCAGGTCACAAGCCTTCATTGAGACATCTTAGAGTTTTTGGTTGTGAGGCATATGCACATGTGCCAAAGGAGAAGCGAACAGAGTTGGAGAACAAGGCTGTGAAATGTATCTTCATCGGGTATAGTTATGGTGTGAAAGGATACAAGCTTTGGGACCCTGTTGCACAAAAGGTAATTCACAGTAGAAGTGTTATTTTTAGAGAAATTAAGTCTCCTTTTGTTACATTGCAGCTAGAATAGACTAAAAAAGAAGATGTGATTCAACTTCCTTCTACACCTGAAAGAGTTGAATCGATACCCCTAGATAGGCAAGAATTTGAGGAGAGCTCGTCTAGCTTTGAATCTTCAGAAGAGGAGGAAGAACCTCCAACTCAGCTTGTTCGAAGGTCTACAAGACATAGACAACCACCTGAAAGGTATTCACCTAATGATTGGAGATGTATTTTTGCTCTGAATACTAGTGTGGATGAACCGAAATCTGTAGAAGAGGCATTAGGTATGAATGATGCAGAATCCTAGAAGATTGCTATGGAGGAAGAAATGGCAGCTTTGAAAAAGAATGATACATGGGATCTTATACCATTTCCTGAAGGACGAAAACCTGTTGGTTGTAAATGGGTGTTCAAGAAAAAGATTGGTTCAGATGGAAGAATTGAGAAGTATAAAGCAAGGTTGGTTGCAAAAGGCTACTCTCAGATTGAGGGTGTTGATTACGGTGAGATATTTTCTCCTGTTGCAAAAATGACGTCCATTAGATTTTTGCTTTCTATTGCTACTGCTTATGATTTAGAGGTTGAGCAAATGGATGTGAAAATTGCTTTCCTTCATGGTGATTTAGAGGAAGATATTTATATGACACAGTCAGAGCACTATGTGGTGAAAGGCAAAAGTAATTTGGTCTATAAATTGAAGAAATCTTTGTATGGCCTCAAACAAAGTCCTAGGATGTGGTACCAGAAATTTGATACATATGTGTTGAGTTTGGGATTTGAGCATTCTAAATCAGATCACTGTGTTTATTATAAATCTGATGGTGATCATTTCTTATTCATTGCATTGTATGTTGATGATATGTTATTCATTGGTAAAGGGAAAGGTATGATTTCAGAACTGAAGTCTCAGCTCGCTGCTAAATTTGAAATGAAAGATCTTGGTGCAGCAAAGCACATTCTTGGGATGGAAATTAGAAGAGATAGGTTGAATAGAAAGCTATGGCTAGGCCAGAGTAAGTATGTGAATTCAGTGTTACAGAGGTTCAACATGCAAAATTGTAGACCATTGAGTGTTCCTTTTACAGTTGGAATGAAACTATCTGTTTCAGATTGTCCTACATCCCCATTGGAGATGGAAGACATGAGCAGAGTGCCTTACCAGAGTGCAGTTGGAAGCTTGATGTATGCTATGGTCTGTACTAGACCAGACATTGCCCAAGCAGTGGGAGTACTTTCTAGATATATGTCTAATCCTGGTAGAGTTCATTGGGATGCAGTCAAAAGAGTCTTCAGATATTTGAAGGGTACTTCAGAGTATTCTTTGTGTTATCATGGTAATTTAGTTGGAGACATGACTTCCCTTGATAGCCATGGTTATGTGGATTCAGATTGGGCAGGTGATATTGATAGCAGAAGATTCACTAGTGCTTATGTGTTTACTTTGTTTGGTGGTGCAATTAGTTGGATGAGTAAGCGACAAGTTGTGGTTGCTTTATCCACTACTGAAGCAAAGTATATGGCAGCTACTCATGCTTGTAAAGAGGCCATTTGGCTTAAGAGATTGTGTTCGGATATTGGAATAAAACAAGGTACAGTGATAGTTTACTGTGACAGTCAGAGTGCAATTAGCCTAGCTAAGAACCCGACATTTCATGCCCCGAACCAAACATATTGATGTTCAGTATCATTTTGTTAGAGATATGGTCGAAGATGGTAGGGTGAAGCTGGTTAAGGTGGAAACTTTGATGAATGTTGTAGATGCTTTAACTAAGGCTGTGAGCACAGAAAAGTTCAGATGGTGTTCAGAGTCTATGGGCCTTATGGCCCCTAGCAATTGATTCATTGTGTTGACATTCCCTTCCGCTCCTGCAAGGTGTTCGACAAGTGGGAGATTTGTTGGGAAAAATGGTGTCTCAACCTTGCATTTATGTGAGGTTACTATTTATAGTAAGTTTTCATTTGAGCACGAAATGGTGCGAAACTCTCCCTGAAGCTTCTGGTTGGCTAGATAAGCATTTCGGTAAAGTTGTGTCGCAAGGTCACAGCTAGTTTTGAAGATATTAAAGTTTTCATCTTGGAGGGGTGCAATAAAATGTTTAAACTTAATTTTGGGGACTTTAGAGGCTTCAAAATGCCCTGAAAAGTGGCCGTAACTGGAGAGGTGATAGAGCACTTCACGAGCTTTTCGGTGCTTCAAACGGTTCGTCAATCGGACACCCGGTTCTCAAGTTATGGCCTCCGGAAGTTTGTACTCCTGAAATAGGAAAAATTATTTGTATCGGATACATAAATGAGTTGTAAAAAGGGAGTGACATGTGTTGATGTGTGCTTTAACATGTCATAGGGTAGGGAGATAAGGTCGGCTACACCTTATTGGGTGGTTTTAGCCCATGGTTTTGTAATACCGTTTGACGGTTTCTTGTATTGTATCTCCTATTTATGAGGTGTGAGAGATAGAGGTTGTGTGTAAGAGTCCTATGGCTATTGAGTTGCCTCTGAATCTCTGATTAGTGGTACTCCTGCGAAGAGCTTGCTCTGCAAGTATGTTGTAATCTGTTTTTGATTGCTGAATAATATATTGAGCTGCTTTTGGAGGGTGGGGTTTTTCTCCCGAAAGGGTTTTCCCCACGTAAATCATTGTGTTGTGGTATGAATGTTATTATATCTATTTCTATTTTCTGTAACTGTTGTAATGATTTGAAAAAGTTTTGCATTACCCTTCTCTCAAGGTTAGTGTAGGAAGTTGTTTCCGCTACTTAACTTCCTTACACTCCCTTCCCCCTTCACGCATCCACTATCTTCCATATCCACTCATCCTCATCCTTATCCATCCAAACTATTCCAAAAAATTCAAAAAAATAAATCAGAAATAGAAAAGAAAAATCATTTCATCCAATGGTGAAAACCACTTCTTGTGGTGCCTTGGGTAATTACCATGATGAAAACTTGGCAAACGAGTGTCATGTGTAATCCCCCCTCTTACACTCTACACTTGGGGGCATGCTTCATCCATGTTATCCTACCATCTTCATTATCCACATCTCTTATCCTTTATCCACCTCCTGTCTGCATCCATCCTCCTTTCCCATCTTTGATCTTGACTATCCTATCCATATCCTCCATCTCATATCCCTCATCCTATCCAAATGCAGTCCTCCATTCTTATCTTTGGTCTTGATCATGTTAAAGGCAAAATAATATGCATGCATGCTTCGGAAAACACAAGCCTTAAATCATCTACCATCCATATCCATTACATATTATCCTTCAAACTCATACATCTTTATCCACCATCCTTACATCCTTAATTCCACTATCTCTACTCTGGGGCATTGCACTCCTTTGCAGCATAGTCTTTGGGTCTTCATCATCCTACTACATCCTTTATTCCTCCATTTCCTATCCATATCCATCCACTTAATCCATCTATCCAAACAATATCTCCATCCATTCATCTGTCCCTTTACAAATCCTTGGTTCTCCCTTGTCATTGGTTCCAGTCCATCTATCCTATACCTACAATCCCATTCAATCCAATCCAATCATATTCCTTATCTCATCCAACTCAATCCACTCCAATATGATCATATCCCCATCTATCTACTTGATCCAATACCTGATCCAATCCCATCATATCATATCACCGAATCCAATCCTACTCAATCATCCATCCCCCGTTTCATCCTATCTAATCATTTATCCTTTTTCCATCCTATCTCAATCCATCAAACTAATATTTTCCCATCTACTTGAGCTTACACTGATTTTGGCCTAATCCAAGCACCCATCCATACTTTGCTAATCAAAGCCAAGCAACAATCCTTTCATTTTCAAACCTCACACATCCAACTTGCCTTTTGCCAATCATCAACCTGTATCCAAATCCATCACCTACCAATCGGGATACATCCTTCCCTAACCCGATAGTTTATCCAAATCCATGTCCTACTCTTGGCAAGAGATGTCAGTTGGTCATGTGCATTGTTTTTGCATGTTTGAGCTTTTCGCTTTAATGTTCATCTTGTGTCCCATGACTATACTTGCTCATGACTGCCTTGATCATCCTATATCTTGGTATGTCTTGGCTGGTGTATAATGGGGCATAGTTTTCCTAGCATGGTGTGTTTGAAGGTTTTCCCTTGTACGAACTGACAACCCTGCATTAGTGTTTATCAACACTTGCATGATTATGTGCAAGGCATACCTATTTGTTTGAGCGCTAGTCCATGCCTCAGATCTTCATATAATCTTGGTTCTTATAATCAATGGTGTAGACTATCCATGGCAATATCAAACCTAGGTTTGCTCTCTATATTTTCTCAACAAGAAATCCCATCCATTTATCATTTCTTTATCTCATTTCATTTACAAGACTTGAATCCATTCATTTATTCCCTATTTCATCATCTTCATCCTTTCATTACCAAGTCTTCTAATCCATTTTGAGAGCACACCTGTGTTCTTCAAACCTACATGCCCTCTCAAGGGGGCATACAACTACTTCCTTGTCATCCTTCCTCCTCATCATTCTTCCTCATCTTATGACTGGGGCATCATGCTACTAGTCTGTATCCTTTTCTTCCACTATGTTTTATTCTTCTTTGATATAACATCACTTCATGACGCTATATCAAAGAGGGGCAAAATGTAGACACCTAAAATTAATTAAATCAATATTTAATTAATTTAAGCATGCCAACATAATTAATTGATTTAATTGTGTTATCCTTATTCCTCTTGGCATTTATTAAATCTAATTTAATTAATCCTGTCACTATTATCCAAAAATTAATTTATCAGATAAATAAATTATTTCCCTATTCTTCTAAAGTCCCTCAGTAATTATTTCCTCTAAACCCACTCAGTTAATTAATTTTAATTAATTAACCTAGTCATGTGATTCCTACAAATCACTTTTCCTAATCCCCCTCAACCTAATTAATTCTTCTAGAATCTCGCATAATCCCTCTTATAATTATTCTCCAATTTTAAATTCCCCCACTCATGTCACATCAATCTTGAACCTCTAAAAAAAATTCAAATTTCTTTGAATCCCCCTATGCATTCTCATTTTGAAATTTCAAATTTCTTTCCCTCCTTTTCTCAAGGAATTTTACATTCCTCAATATTTCCCCAATGTATCCTTGATCCATGTCCACTATCTTAAATCAATCTTGGCCCTCTGTTGGGCTCCTCCAATCTATAAATTGGAGCCTCTTTTCCTCACAAAGAGGTCTTCCATTCTTCTATCCTTATGCTACTAATTTATCCTCTCATCTCTCTATCACATCTTTATCATTTTCAGATAGTCCTCTATCAAATCCTCAATCCTCATCCATCAATAATCCATCAATCCAAATCCTAATCTTGTTGAGCAAAGGAGAGAAAACATCCACATCAAGCAAGGAGAAAATCAAGTGGAGCATCAAAAGGGGCACCTTCATTTCATCAAGCTCAATTCAAGGGAGAGGTGAAAGATAAGGTATAAATTTGGTTATTTACATTTGTATTGTGTCTTGTTTGATTTCTTTGCATTCTAACCTCCTTTGTCCCTTCTCCATATTTTCCCCCTCTTCAATTACTTTACTTTTAGAAAGCCCTAGACAGTGAACAAGTCCGATATAGGAAAATCCAATGGTGGAGCATATTGGAAATATCAAGGAATTCCCTGCTTTGGTAGTGGAATCTTATATATTCCCTTTTCAACGAGAAGATTCCTCTGAGTCAGAAACTGAGGAAATTTATGCTACACAATAGTATCCTAAAGGGAAAACCTATAATTTGAGAAGTAAAACTTATAACAAGACTAGGGAGCCTTTGACAACTTTGGTACCACTGAATAATTATCAGACACCTCCTGATCCTCAAGAAAATAACTTACCAATCACCCCCGAAGAAAATAAAGTTTACAAAACCCCAGGATTGATTAAAATGGGCAAGTTCAAAGTTAAAGGAAATGATACAAGTGTCAAACAATTGATGAATTACTTAGCAGAGGAAATTAAGAAAGTGAAAGTAAATATGTCCTTGACATAATTGTTGAAAATACCTATTGTAGTCACATAAATCTGTCCATTTAATTAAATGAATATTTGCTATTTATTTGATTAAAAATCCACTAGCCATCAGTTAATTAAATTAATATTTAATTAATTCATCTTCAAAATATTCTTCTATTAATTAAATAAATTATTCAATTTATTTTAATTAATTCATTAAACCAAATTCACAATCAATTAAATGAATAAATCCTATTTATTCAATTTAATCCCCCTTTCCTCTTTTAAATAAATTAAATAAAACATTTATTAAATCATTAAAATCCCCCCCACTTGCATTCTCCTAAAAATGCAACTTGCACCTATTTATTGAAATAAATGAATTTTATTTTAATAAAAATCTTATTTTCTCTCACCCACCAAACCCACTTGTAATCCTAACCCCCTTCTAGATTCTTCTAACCCCTTCCTAATTAGCCTAATCCATCCCCTAAATATTGTCACATTCCTAAGCAACTTGGAGTCACTTCTCAAAGACTCGAAAGTCTTTGAAAAGCATTAATTGCTTTGTGTGTTCAATAATTTCACCTCTAAAGTCTTCCAAACCACTAATGGCTCTTACATGACTATTTATGGTTAAATCCACTTGCACCCATGGTTAGGGACTTTGACCCCTAACTCAACCCTCATGTAACCCATGTGTCTTCTCAAGCATTTAGCATTCTTAGCCATGATCCTGAAAACTTGTATGCATTTACATTATACTGAATTTTAGAGAAGAGAATTTAACATAAATCACTAAATACATTGTCATTTTGGTCTGAAATTAATCATTCTCATTTCATAGCATCTAAATTAGTTTGATTACATTTGCATAGCATTTAGATTAATCATTTGTCAATCTTGAACCTCCATAAGGCATCCATAGTGCAAAAAGCTGCTGAGAGGTACACTAATTTGGAACTTGGAGAGGAGAGGAACAAGGAAGGAAAAGCTACCAGCATGGTAGAGAGCATATCGAAATGTTTAGTTACTTTTTGTAGATTTCTTAAGCTTTCTTTTTGTTTAGTAGTGTCTTTCTTGATATGCTTGCTTATGATAGTATTCAATCTTTGCTTTGCTAACACTAATGACTAACTCTTGTCTCTTGTGTTTCCTTGTGTGTGTTTAGCTATCAAAACAGGTTTTTACTAATCCTTCCATTTTGCAGAGCATCATTTGGTGAACCCGACGTGAAACAAGGAGCAACTTTTTGAAAAAAATTAACTTGTTCGACTGTTTTAATTGACACATAGGTCGCTCTTTGGCGCTTTTGTTCGTGCTTTAGCGCTATTGAAATATGGTCTTTTAGTGCTATTGTTTCCACAATAGTGCTATTGTCTCAAATTTAGCGCTATTGTTCCTAGTATAGCACTTTTGACTATTAAGTAGTGCTTTTGTCACTGTTTTAGCATTGTTGACTTTGTGTATGATTAAAATCTTTTAGCGCGTTTGTCCTTACTGTCACGCTTTTGTGTTAAGTAGCGCTTCTGTTCTCACACAAAGTAGCGCTATTGTAATAGAGCATTGTAAAAAATACCTTGTAACCGAAAACCCAAAATTTTTATGCTTGTAGAAGCCCCCCAGACATGCGCATTTTTCTAACTTATTCTCTTTTGTGCAGGTTTTGACTAACCCCTACAATAGAAATTTTAGTGATTTTTAGCTTAGGAAGTAAAATTTTTTTTATTGCTAACTTTGTCTTTCAAGTTGGGATAAAATAAACTCACTTTCTTTTTGGTTAAAAATAAACTACACTTTGATTTGGGTTTTAAAATTCATCACATCTTTCATTTGGAGCTCTAAAAAGAACATCATCGTTACAAGCTAAAAAGAACCACAAAAACTCAAACAAAAACAATTTTATTTCTTGCAAGTTAGGAAACAAACTTCATTTTGGTGCTTAAAATCAACAAAACAACTTTATTTCTTGCAAGTTAGGATTCATTTTCTTTTGGTGCTTAAAATCAACAACACAAATTTTGATTTCCTTGCATCAATTCAAGTTAAAAATCACAATCCACACTTGGTTTTTGGGCAAATATAAAGGAACAATCAACTTGTCTCATTTTTCAAAGCGATTTACTTCAAGCAAACGTGCTTTTCATTAAGTTGACCAGGATTTCATTTTTCCTAGTTTACTCAACATATTGCCTTTGAAGGATAAAAAGAACACCATGGCTATTGGAGAAACATCTCCAAATAGTTAGATCACCATTGTAATGACAAGTTAAAAAAAACAAGTGTATTTTGTGTTTGGCACACTTGTGCAAAAGAGTTTGTCAAGTGGTCCTACTTCTAGCACACACTATCCTCTCCCTTGGCTTTCGTGGTCCTAGGTGCAAGAGAAAAGTGTTAGTAACACTCAAATTTTATATTTTTAAGAGAGGCTTTCCAAGAGACACATCACTCTTAGGAATGACCTCGCGCGGTAAATCCTTCGAGCCGCTATAGAAATCAGGTGTGAGCGAAAACTATAGCCTTGGGTATAGATGTTCCTACAATGTAACTTGCCGAAAGGACAAATGGGCCCCACCACGAGTTACAAGGCTCTTAAGTGAGTCACTGCAGAATGAACTTATGTCCAAAAACATCAAAAATTACTAAACACCTTTAAATAGTAGCCCACCCGTTCTATTGATTGAAGATATTCGTGAGAAGTTCAGTGCAAGAGAATAGAAGGTTTTGCTCCCAAGATACTCACCATACATATTTCCTTGAGTATAAACATAGCTTTTTGAAAGGTTACTTGTAGCCTGATAAAAGTGGTGACTCCCCCATCATAGGGATCATCTATTTTTTATGCTCCTGCAAGACTTAGTATATCACATCCTTACCTGCCACGACGAGATTCATAAGGTATGTAGTACCAAAGTTGAAGAAATATCAAGATGTGGGCTGAAATTATCACAACTGACCATTTGACCTTAGGGATAAAGTGTGTTTGAAGTGTCTTCATTTTGTGTCAGACTAGTACAAATTGAGCCAACTTCAAGCTTTGGAAAACACCCAAAATACATTTGAAGGAAAGGGTCATAAAAGTTCAAAGATTGGGTTGATCTAGACCCACACTTATTTGTGCCTTTTGAGGCAACATTCTTGTGTTTGTGTGCTTGCTTTGTTTTCTTGTCAAAGAAAAATCAAAAACCAATTCCACATCAAGTATTCATCCAACACCGAATTTTCAACACATTTCCAAAATACCAAACAAAGATAAAAAACAAGTGCAAATAGCAAAAGTATTAAACTATATGACCATTCTTCACATCTTGAGAAAGAAGAATCTTCATCAACAGATCAACTTGAAGAAAAGACCATTAAGCTCAAAGGCTTTCATCAAAAGAAGGAAATTCTTCTATCTTAATAGACAAATCTTTGTCTCTCATAGAACCTTCTTACATCACATGCATCTCTATCTTCAAGGGAAATCAAATGAGTTTGATCAAGAGTCATTAAACTGCAAAACTTTTACTGAATATCAAGCTTTGAGTTATCACCAAAACAAGGGAGGCAAGATCAATCCTACCTTCTTTCCAGACATTTGTATCACATACAACTCAGCTAGGGAAGAACCACCAACTCCTGAACAACAAGAGGAAGAGTTTGTTCCTTTTGTAACACAAATTTTCTATTGAAGTTAACATTTCATCCATTATCACATTCACACATCATCAACCCATTTCAACCCTCAAAACATCAAGAGGTTTTTATCTTAAGTTCTCTTTCGATATTGCTTGAATCAAACACAATACATCACTTTTAGAGTGTCTCGACATCTAGGATAAACTCATCCTAAGAGGCATTTTCTATGCAGGTTAAAACTAGTCTATGAGTGAATCCTCTCATTACTAGGTAGTTGAGTCTGTAACACATCTTAGATCTCTCTAAACCTTATCACATCAAACATTGTCAATCAAACACAACAAGCAATTCAAGAAAGGACTTTAGTCACATCTACCTTTAGTGCTAGAGATTCATATGCAAAACACCCCACCAAACATAAATCTCTCATCAAACAACTCATCATCATTTTCACCCAACTTCAACAAAAACTTGTAAACAAAATGGCTCAAACCAGATCTAGAACTAGACAAATGGAAATTGAGGAAGAAGAGGAGGAAAATATCAATGAATTCCAAGAAGCTCTTGGAGGAAATCCAAATGATGAAAATCCAAGTACTCCTACTCCTACGGCAATAGAAAGGGCACAACACAACCCTCTCTTTAATAGACTTTTTGATGAAATACTTAGGAGCAATGTTGATGCTCACTTTTTAAGACTTGCTCAAGAGGGAGCCAAATTACCCTCTGATTTTGATGTTACACAACTAAGGCAAACATTAGAACACCAAAGTCATAATGAGGATGAAAGAGGTCGAGATCACATTAGATACAACCTTCATCAAGGAAATCTCCCACCTCCTCCTCCTCCAAATGACATTGACATGTTGCGGCAACAAGTTGAGAATCTCGCCCAACAACTTCATAGTGGTGTGAAAACTAATCAGTTTTCACTTAATGACATTTGTCCCTATCCATTTGATAGGAATCTTCATAGGCCACCTTTTCCATGAGGGTTTGAAACACCCAAGTTCGAAAAGTATCGAGGAAAAGGAGATCCTCGCGACCACGTTAGAGAATTCCATTCAGCTTGCCTTGAAGTGGCATACGAGGACACATACCTAATGCAACTTTTTCCCCAAAGTTTGGGAGGAACAACCACATCATATTTTTCCCGACTACTAGGTGGCATTAGGACCTTTGAAGAACTAGTCAAGAAGTTCCTGGCACATTACTCACACAACATTCAACGTGATATCACCATGGCTGATCTATGTAACACTAAGAAAAAGCCAAAAGAGCTATTTTCAGTCTTTCTACAACGATGGTGTCAAATGTCTAGTAGACGTTCCCTTTAATTACCCAAACAAGAATTAGTGGAAATATTTATTTCCAACTTAAACGGTGAAATGGAATTTCACCTAGACGTAAAAGACACAGACTCCTTCAATGACATGATCACCAAAGGTTTAAAATGTGAGTGGGCTCTCATAAAAAAAGGGCTTATCAAGATATACAATGAGCCAAAGGATGGCCCTAGCCCGTGCTTCAATAGTGACAAGCCTAACTTCTGGAACAAAAACAAAAACATCATCAATGACGGGGTTGTGGATGCAAGAACTATCAAAAGTGCACAATCTATGGTCCGATTTGCGGGACAAAACCCCCCACCCAAGAATAACACAGTTGCTCCTCCAAATCAAGGACGCAATGTACCTCAAGAGGAACCCAAAAAATGCTAGCAAAATTTTAAACCAAAATGAACATACACTCCCTTAGGGGAACCCATTGAAACAATTTTACGTCAGTTAGTTTCTCAAAATATGGTGACCTTACCCAAAACATCAAATTACGAACCTCAGGTCAAACCTTCATGGTGGATGGATATTGAACATTACGATTTCCATCAAGGGAAAGGGCATAAGACAAGCAATTGTCATAGATTGAAAGATCTTATTCAGGATCTTATTGATCGAGGCGAGATTGAAATAGAAGGACACAACCCAAAGACAACAAACAATGATCGTCTCATGTTTAAAAATCCACTTCCATCACAAGATCAAAGGGGTCCTTCCACTTCAGGGTGAAACACAGATACCACTGATTATACACACGCCACCTATAATTACACTGTGAATCACCTATATGATGCCAGTGAACAAATTCCAACTATTACCATCGAAAATCCCAGCTCCACCTGCAATGTTGTTACACATTATGGCAAGATCACCATAAAAGCAGCTCCACAAGGCACCCCATCTATCCCAAAGCAGTATAACCTTGTGGAACAGTTAGACAAAACACCCACACTGATATCTATCTTAGAGCTATTGCGCCTATCCCCATCTCATAAAATAATATTGGGTCAAGCTCTCCAAGAGGCGTCAGTCCCTGTAAATCTGAATACAGATCAATTCCAAGCTATCGTTGGCAGTCTAAGATCATCACCTTGTCTCACTTTTTTTGAAAGTGACAATACATCCTTCCAACAACCTCATAACACTTCACTCCACATTGAAGGGTTTATCAACCAACATAGGTTCAAGTGAGTCTTGATTGACAATGGAGCAGGCATGAATATCTGTACACTACAATTGGTCACAACATTGGGATATACAATTGAATTAGTGGATCCCCATAAAAAGATAACAATCAAAGCTTATGATGATGCAGAGCATTCATCCAAAGGAGCAGTTGTGCTACCGATCTGAGTGGGCCCAGTGGTGAAGCACATCATATGTCAAGTTCTGGACCTTCCTCTACCATATAATTTATTGTTAGGAAGACCTTGGATACATGCCATGCAAGTCATTCCATCCACCTACCATCAGTGTATCAAGTTTCCTCATAACGGTGTAGAAATTATAATCCAGGGTGATACAAATTCCTTTGCATATTGTCACAATATAAATCATCAACCAGAGATTACCATTCCTAACAATAGAGAAGTCATCTCATCCACATCATATGTAAGTCCAACCTCTCTTTCTAGTTCAAGCACCACTATACCTAAGCAAGAGAAGCTCAAGATGAAAATAGTAGAGGAAGGTCCTGGAGAGTACAATCTCAGCCAACTTTTTTGTGTTGGACAAATGCCTACTTCTCCTAGAACTCACGGTAAACCTCAACAGTTACTTCAAGCACCACTAGTCAAGCCAACATGTACTTTGACACCTTTCATCCTTGGAAAGAGTCAAGAAGAAGAGACCAAAGATGAGGACTTAGTAGAATGGATCTATAAAGATCCTATCACCATGAACATCCCACAAGTTAAGCTTCCCACAGATCAATATGGAAAGGGCCTTCTCATTATGCAAAGAATGGGTTATGATGGTCAAAGTGCTTTGGGACCTTGCAAGCAAGGACGAGATGATCCGCTATAGCCAGAATTAAAGCCCAAAGATAACATAGGACTAGGATTTAAAAAGGAGATCTTGCCTAAGCTTAGATTCAAAGGGAAACCCAACAAACCTCTATATCAGCCTACTACAAACATAAAGAGGTCACCTTTTATTATATCAGCAACACCGCACACCATCATAACTACCCACTGAGGCTAAAAATCCTAGAAAGATCATCCACAAAACCAATCATCCCACCAATCAAACCAACAACCCCATCAATAGTAGCAATAACATCAATAGCACCATTAGCAACAACAACTATATCAGAATTCCCAGCAGTGTCAATAACACCGGCAATTCCAAGAGAAGCAGCAAAGTTAACAATGTCGATACTCCCTGTATCAAATTCACTAATCCCCATAATCCTTCCTACAACATTGATCATTTCATCTACAATCGTATATTAGCTGATCAAACCTGCAATGTTTAACTCAAAGGATATCCCAATATGGTATAGCTATTGAATACTGTAAAGTGACTTAGAGACTGACTCACATGAGTGGGAATTTGATTCAGTACATCTAAATACTTCAGATGAGGAAGATGCACCACCCCCTCCACCTCACAAAGAAATCCTTGTTTACGGAGAAGTGCCGATTAAAACCTCTTAGGTTTCTAAACTGGAAACATCTTCCATAGACCCTACGTCACATCCTATGCCTAATTCTGACAGGGAGAGTACCATCAATGAATTTCACCACAACGTCTTGACCCTCACTGACACATCTAACGAACTTAACCTAATTGATGAGGTAGTTCCCATTATCCATCCTGAACTCATCGAATGGAACCAATCTAATCCCCCATGTCTTGACCATTTCCAAAATGATGAGGTGATAATTGACTTTTTGGAACTACAGGATAACATACCAAGTGAGGATCATAAAGCTAGATTTTCCATAGAACTTAATAGCGCAACATACTTTGGGGTAGATGTCAAACCTTTCAGCTGCAAAAACATAACAATAAAACATGGATATTCTAGTTGAAACCACACTGTGGCACTATTTTATCCCACAAAAGTAAAAAGAAAGAGCGTATCCAATGGTGAAAACCTCTCTAAGGCGCTTGAGGATGACAGGTTTGAAATTCTCCCCTTTAGTACACAACAGGAACGATCAATGATTCTAATCGAGGAAACCAAGGAATACAACGTGGGGACTCTTGAAACTCCTTACCACATACATCTAGCATCTCTTTTGACTTCAGAGGAACAACCCAAGTTTGTCAAATTCTTAAAAAAATGCCAGATCAACTTCGCATGGTCATATGCAGACATGCCTGGTCTTGATCCTGATTTAGTCATGCATCACCTCACAGTAGTAGAAGGAGCTAAACCTGTCAAACAGAAGCTTTGCAAGATGCATCCCCAGATTGCAGTACTAGTCAAAGAAAAACTTAAGAAACTCCTGGATGTTGGTTTCATTAGACCAATTGATTATGCCGATTGGATCTCCAACATTGTACCTGTCGGCAAACCAAATGGGAGCATTCATATCTATATTGACTCCAGAGATTTGAACAAGGCATGTCCTAAAGATGCCTTCCCCCTACCAAACATTGACATAATAGTGGACCTAATAGCAGGACATGCCATGCTTTCTCTCATGGGTGGCTTTTCAGGGTACAACTAGATAAATATCGCACTAGAAGATCAACATAAGATAACCTTCACATGTCCATGGGGAACATACTACTGGAATGTAATGCCTTTTGGTCTAAAGAATGCAGGAGCGACCTATCAATGAGCAATGACCACTATCTTCCATGATATGATGCATACCATAATGGAAGATTATGTTGATGATTTATTGGCAAAATCACTAACAAGAGAAGGTCATCTAGAAATATTAGAGAAAATATTTGATAGACTAGAACAATATCATGTTCGACTCAACCCAAAGAAATGTGTCTTTGGAGTGACCTCAAGGAAGCTTCTAGGATACATTGTCTCAAGTAAAGGCATTGAGGTCAATCCAGCAAAGGTCAAGGCAATCATGGACATGCCACCTCCAAAGAACATTAGCTAGCTAAGGACATTACAAGGGCGGCTACAATCCATCCAAAGATTCATTGCACAACTGGCAGATAAGTGTCACCCCTTTACACACCTGCTACACAAGAACATCCGCTTTCAATGGGATGTCAGATGCCAGCACGCATTTTAGATGCTTAAAGATTATCTCATGAATACACCATTGCTGATCTCACCAGATCTAAGTAAACCTCTATTACTCTATATTGCAACTACTATAGCATTGGGAGTGCTATTGGCTCAACATAATGTAGAAGGGAAAGAGTGTGTTGTTTACTACATCTCTCGCACACTAGTTGGCTATGAACTCAATTACACACCTATTGAGCGAGCTTGCCTAGCGGTAATCTTGGCAACCACTAAACTGAGGCACTACCTATTAACACATAAAGTACAACTCATTGCCAAGATTGATACACTAAAGTACTTACTTAACAAATCAACATTGACTGGTCGCTTAGCTAAATGGGTGATGATTCTGAGTGAATTTGACATCAAGTATGTGGACCGTAAGGCTATCAAGGGCCAAGTTATTGCAGATTAGTTGGCTGATGCACCCCTTATAGGCGATCATCCTCTCATTTCCAATTTTCTAGGCAAAGAGATATTCATGATCACAGAAGCACAACCATGGAAACTGTACTTTGATGGTTCATACACTAGGCATGGCTTAGGGGCACGCATTCTGTTTATCACACCTCAAGGTGACAACATCCTGAAGTCTTACAGGCTAACTTTTCCATGTATAAACAACATAGAGAATATGAGGCCCTGATCATGGGACTCAGATTAGCCATACAATGGAAATTAAAAGAGTTACAGATATATGGCGACTCTCAACTGGTCATATGACAAGTCACAGATGAATATCAAACCAAGGATGACAAACTCATGCCATACAAGCAAATGGTTGACAATTTAAAGGCATCATTTACTACTATCACCTTTGAGTAGATACCTAGAGATCAAAGTCATGCTGCTAACGTTATGGCTACTATAGCATCTCTCCTAGATCTACCATAGAATTCAACACGCTACGAGTTCTTGGTCGAACAACTTTGGATTCCTACTTATGATATCCCCGAATCTGAGATGATATGTCACCTTGTTGGTTCTAAATCCCCATGGTATGATGGATTCTCCACCTACTTACGTGATCACACACTTCCTCCTAGCCAATCAAATAACCAACGTAAAACCTTCATTCGCCAAACTGCTCGATATACCATTATTGCTGAAACCCTATATAGACGCAGTCTTGATGGTACTCTCCTTCAATGTTTGGAACAAGATGAGATAACAAAGGCCTTGGAAGAGGTACATGAAGGAATTTGTGGAACTCATGCTAGTGGTCCTTCACTAGCCAAGAAACTCATGTGCACTTGATACTATTGGCCATCCATGGAAAAAGACTCCTACTATTTTGTCAAAAAATGCAAGAAATGACAAGTTCATGGAGATCTGATACATGCACCAGCATAAGAATTGCAACCAATCACAACACCATGGCCTTTTTGTCAATGGGGACTTGACCTTGTGGGTAAAATCCATCCATCTTCATCAAACGACCACAAATTCATTATTATCGCCATCGAATACTTCATAAAGTGGATCGAAGCTGTTCCATTTACCCAAGTCACCAACAAGTAGATCGCCTCATTCATCCTTAATTACATCATTTGCTGGTATGGTGTACCCATGTCTATCATCACAGATAACGGCCTTCCTTTCAAGAATCAAGATGTTCATGAGCTTTGTGAGAAATTTCACATCCAACACCACTTTTCCACTCCCTATTACGCACAAGGCAATGGTCAGGCCAAAGCATCAAACAAGAACATATTGAGAATTCTCAAGAAGACAGTCAATGATGCTGGCTGTGATTGGCATGTTCAATTAAATCCAACACTATGGGTGTATCGAACTAGCATTCGAACCCCTACAGGCGCAACTCCCTACTCACTGTTCTATGGAGCAGAAGCCATCCTACCTATTGAAGTTGAGATACCATCTTTACGGGTTTCCTTACATAATCTCATAGATGATGAAGCATACAGAGTATCACGTCTCCAAGATTTAGAGCTCCTTGATGAGAAATGACAAGCTACATACAATCACCTCAAATCCTATTAGCAGCACATGAGTAGAAGCTATAATCATCGAGTTATACCTCGTACATTTGAGGTAAGTGATCTTGTTCTTTGAGAGAATCCTCGTAACTAACCCAACTGAGAACATTAGGGAAAGTTTGAATCAAACTGACTGGGTCCATATGTTATCACTGTTGTATTTGGGTCTGGGGCATATCAGTTGGCTACTTCAGAAGGAGAACCACTAGCAGATTCGATCAACAACATGCACCTCAAATGGTTTTATACCTAAAAGCTATACAGAGCATCAAGCTCCCATACATACTAGAAAAACACCAAAAACATTCAGATATATGTCCTGAAGAAAATACAAAAACATCAAAATAGTAAAGAAAAATCATGCATCCAAACGGTGAACAACCACTCCAGTGGCACCTTGGGTAAGTGCGATGGTGAAAACCTAGAAAACAGGTGCCACTCATAAAGGCTATGGCTCCATTGTCTTTCAAACTTGTTGCGATCACATTGATTACACACACATCCATTAGTCCAAAACCACGACTTCTTATTGATCTACAATCAAAGATAGTACTTCATGCGTCTTGCATCCCACTTTTTCATAGTCATGTCTAAACTGGGGGCAATGCCCTTAACCTATTGATGGAAGTGGATTTTGCATTACTTGTGATTCATTGAGTTCTTCATTCAAAACTCTCACAAAATCCAAAAACATTCAAAACAATCATCAAAATACCAAAAACATTGGAAAACTATCTCACAAAATCCAAAAAAATCAGAAAATATAAAAAATCAATCAAAAACATGGCCACACCTTGTACATACTCATCCGAGTAGATACCAAACAAACATTGTAAAATACTCAAACAATGATCACTTATCGCATTAACCAAAAACATCAATACTCAAACTGTCTTCAACAAGGATGCATCCTTCCTTACCAAAACAAAGACAAGATGACATTTTCTTTGACAAGAAAATTCAGTTTAAGCTATCAAATACTTGGTTGATTTGTAGGTTATTCATTCATTTATATATATCAGGTTCCTACGATACTCTAGGATATCCACAAGTGATTAGAGTGGCCGAGATGGTTCCTAAGCATTGTTTGTATGTCTTCTACGAATTATTCCGATGAAGTTCTAGGGCATGTACTAATGGTGTCTATGTGGGAAGTTCACTAAGTTACGTGATCATATGCAAAATACAGTCATAGATCACTATGGCTTTCTGACTACAGCGTATACTTTGACCATATGAGCATGAACCATTATCGAGGGTCCGTATTCTTTATTCTTTATTTATGTTGTTTGCTTGCAGGTACAATGCTCCATCCTTGGTTCCTACTACATCATCCAAGCTCGATATTATCATGCTCAATTATGAAAATAAAGCACTATGGATCATCATCCCATCTCATCTGTTTATATTGCATTCCATTGCATGTCACCCATCCATTTAATCATTCATTATTCATATGCATGGTTTTGTATGCAAGTGTGAACAAGATTAATATGCAAATTGAGTTGGTCTTGGATACAATCACGATAGAGTCCTCTGATACATCATCAGTGCATCATGCAAAAGTTTAAAACAAACTTGCACTCCTTATCATAATCACATCATCATTTCATTACATTTAGTTGCATTTGCATAAGCCTAATTCATTATCATTTACTTGCATATAGGTTTATTAAAATCTTAAATCTTCATTAGAGTGCATTTAATATCATTTAGTTGCATTTAAATACATATAGTTCATTATCATTTACTTGCATTAATATCATTATATCATTTCATCATTACACAATCATGACATTTAGATTCATTTCTATGATAAATTTGTCATCATTACATTTACTACCATTATTAGCCATTACTATGCCTTCATTTAGTGTCATTTATCCTCCTCATTTACCATCATTTAAAGCTTGTTTACCATGCATTTTTTAGATTCCCGTAGTTGCATACATCTATGTATCTATCCATTAGTTAAGTGCATTCATTTATCCATCTAGTATAAGAATATAATCATTCATTTCATCTTACAAATGATTTCATTTAGGATTAATTATCCTTTTAATTGCAGTAAGGTGCAGTGATTCATTGCACATGAATTGCATTATCATTACATTATCATTTCACTTCGTCATATTTTTCACCATTTAGATCATAACACAAAAACCATTTGTATTAACATTGGTTTATACATTATACATATGCATTCATTTAGAAATCTTCATATAAACATTTGTACTTTACATTTGTTTATCCATATAAGCATTCATTTTTAACCATCTAGATGCATTTACATAAATCATTCATTCATTACATTTTAAATATAATCAAACATCATTGCATATCATTATCTCATCATCGATTCACCATAAAGTACAAGATATTGTCTATATCATCATAAGCATCATGTTCATTATGAATACATCATCATCATCATGGCATTACATCAAAAAATCATACACATCAACTTGCATCCATATGTTAGCATCACATCATTAAACATGCATATAGACATCATGTAGGAATAAATCATCATAAAACATGCATATAGGAATAATCTCATCAACACATACACATAGCAAGTGCAACTCTCCATCTAAGCATAAATCATAAGATCACCATCTTGCATAAAATCCATACATATCATCAAACATGCATATCATCACAAAATATGGGATCTCCTCATATATCATATCATATCACCAAAAAACATACATGTATCAGAGTACAATGAAGTCCAAAATATCGGCTACCAAGAGCCATCCAAGAAACAGTCTAATATGACAATGTAAAAGCATACAAAATGCTCTCTCAGATGCCACTCTGACCAGATGTTGCACCACCATCACCACCTGCTCCCCCACTACCCCTTGCACCATCTGCACTATCTCTCCGTGGAGGACCCATCACACCACCACTTCTTTGCATCCTCTGAGACCGCTCTAATCTCGGTCGATGCATCTGAGAATAGCTAAGTGATAGCTGACTAGCTGGCACAACCTGCTCATATAACCCCCACCAATAATCTATCTTCGCCTATGCTCGTCGCATCTCCCTCATCACCTCCCTCGTAGGACCCTGTGCTCCTACTCCAACCTAGACTCTCTCCTACAGCTCTGCTAATCTCTCACTGGCCTGATCTCTCTCCCACAGCACTACAATTAGCTCTGACTCTCGTGCAAACAACTGCACATCTCTAGTAGCCACCTCTACCTCCATATCCTCTAGTCGAGTCTGCAAAACTAGTATCATATGATCTCATAGATCTTCACCACTTGTCAGTCCCTCCCCCATATCCATAGGTGCCTCTCCAGTGGCTCCCTCCCTTGTCTCCATAGGTACTTGTCCCTCACCTACATCCCTGCCACCTAATCTCATGCCTCCCTGCATCAAAGGTCCCTGAGAAAGCCGCAATGGCTGCCCACCTCTCCCTCTCCACTGTAATCATCCACCACCCCCTCCAAATCCCCCACCCCCTCTTCCTCCTCCATCACCACCTCCTCCATCCCCACCACCATCACCTCTCCCTCATCCACCTACTACTCCGTGACCTCCTCTCCTCCTCCGTCTTTGTCACCCCTCCTCCTCAAAGGATGGCATAGGATCTACTGGATCAAATATCTGAGGAATCAGATGTGTGGTGATATACTATGTATACTCCTCTATCACCCCTGCATCTACCACCCCCGACCTCATCTGCCATGGTCTCACCTGTAACATGTGGAACTCTGCCAAAGCCTGATCATATGGTAACACTGGTCCCCATAAGAACCTCTCTCAGACCACCCTAGCATACTCTCCTGATCCACTAGGAAATCCCTACCTCTGCCCAAATTGTCTCAATACTCTACTAGGCAACTGTCTCTCCACATTGTAGGTTGTCTTACCAATGAGGTATCGTGTAATGAACACATACGACGAGGCCTCCGCATCATCCTCCCAAGGCTCGCACTCAATATACAACCTCCAGATCACTGTATCCAAATCATCCAGTGCCCGCTGCCACCACTCTAACTTCCCCAGGTGGGGCTGACTCATCATACCTCCATACATTTATACATATGGCTGGTCCACTACTCAGAATCTCAGACTAACTGGTTGGGTAACTGGTAAGTGCTCCCACGCCCAAATATGAAGCAAAGTGATCCCCACTCCCAATGAGCCCACCTCTCGGTATACTACCTCATGTAGCTCCCGATATAAGTGTGATAACACGCACGATCCCCATGCAAACTAGGTCCCCTCTGTCATCATCTACTCGATCACCTAACCCCAACCAATGGCAAGTCCATGCGATTGTCGATTTGGACATAGCAATCCTCCAACAATCCCTGATAGTACAAATGCTAATGGCTCATACAACACCGCTATATCCTCCCAAGCTACTGACCCATCATCAATGAAGACATCCTCATCAAGGAATCTCTGCACTGCTACTATCCCCCACGCTCTATCATACATCACCAGCTCTCCTCGAATGGGAATGTGCATGATGTGCCATACATCTTCCAGTGTAACTGTCATCTCCCCCTGCGCTAAGTGAAATGTGCATGTCTCACTATGCCATCGCTCTGCCAATGTTGTGATCAACCCGTGATTTGTCTGAATCACAGGCATATACATAACATCGTACAGGCCAGTCGCTACAATGCAATCCTCCTCGACCTTTGTCAAACGATCACGCAACACCTGTGTGGTGGGATGCCTTTCGCACATCTGTAAGACACGAAGATCCTCCTACACATGTGCATCAACCATCATCATCAGTTGTTTTGTTTCAAACTTTCTTAAGTTTAAACCTAGACTATCAACAGATACTTTGATCAAGTATCTTCGGGTCTCAATAGGTAAGCAATCATGGCACACCTAGACTACAAACATACATTTATCCTAATGACCTAAGTCTCATTGGGGCTGCTATGGTTCAAAACAACTCTTACCTCACATCTCCATCCATCCACCATTGGCATTAGGAGATTTTTGTTTAAAAATACTAGGGCATCTACATTCCTAACAAAAGCACTATTCTGCACACAATAGCGCTAATATGCTGACAACTGTGCTCAATCAACTACCCAATAGTGCTAAGCCAACAATAGCGCTACATCAACTATACAAAAGTGCAACATCACAACAATCGTGCTACAAGAGATGCACAACAATGCTAAACATACAAAAGTGCTAAATCAGCTATGCAATAGCACTAGACTTGACAAACGTGCTAAAACGACTATACAAAAGTGCTAATTTAGTTGACAATAGTGCCAAAACACAGTTTTAGCGCTATTGTGTTGACTCAACTTGGACCAAGCAAAAACCTATAAAAAATGCATAAAAATAAAAAATTTAAATTCACATACCGCTGGTCCGTAGTCGTTTGGCCCCTGGAATCGACAGACTCGCTCTAACCGATGATCTGCTATAGGCACCGACATCCTGATTGCTGCTTGCTCTTTCAAAAAGGCACTATTAGAGCTCAAAATTTACTATGGAGACTAATGCAAATGAGCTTGTTTTCACCCCTTCCTCCCCATATATACCCTTCGTCATAACCCTAATTTTCCCCCACTCACCGCCGTGGTCCCCGTGAACTTCCCGAGCCTCCCATTTCTTCATTTTATCTCCGATTTCTTCTATTTTTTCACCAGTATTACTAAAATCTTCTCTTCTATTACCCCGCCAATTTTCATTCTTTTTCAAGAGATCGCTCGATTTTTCAAAAAAATTCGGCTCCTCTCTCAAGGGGGCATACCACCCACTAAATTAACATTTTATGGGGCATATTTCTTCACACCCATTTTTCTTTCTTTGAAACGATGCGATAAAC
The DNA here is from genome assembly GCF_030272615.1 of Cryptomeria japonica. Classification (NCBI taxonomy): domain Eukaryota; kingdom Viridiplantae; phylum Streptophyta; class Pinopsida; order Cupressales; family Cupressaceae; genus Cryptomeria; species Cryptomeria japonica. The sequence goes on along the minus strand of NC_081409.1, from coordinate 705,332,101 downwards.
CGCACCGTCTCAAAGAGGGGCAAATGTAGTCACATAAATCTGTCCATTTTAATTAAATGAATATTTGTTATTTATTTGATTAAAAATCCACTAGCCATCAGTTAATTAAATTAAATTAATATTTAATTAACTCATCTTCAAAATATTCTTCTATTAATTAAATAAATTATTCAATTTATTTTAATTAATTCATTAAACCAAATTCACAATCAATTAAATGAATAAATCCTATTTATTCAATTTAATCCCCCTTTCTTCTTTTAAATAAATAAAATAAAATATTTATTTAAATCATTAAAATCCCCCCCACTTGCATTCTCCTAAAAATGCAACTTGCACCTATTTATTGAAATAAATGAATTTCATTTTAATAAAAATCCCATTTTCTCTCACCCACCAAACCCACTTGTAATCCTAACCCCCTTCTAGATTCTTCTAACCCCTTCCTAATTAGCCTAATCCATCCCCTAAATATTGTCACATTCCTAAGCAACTTGGAATCACTTCCCAAAGACTCCAAAGTCTTTGAAAATCATTAATTGCTTTGTGTGTTCAATAATTTAACCTCTAAAGTCTTCCAAACCACTAATGGCTCTTACATGACCATTTATGGTTAAATCCACTTGCACCCATGGTTAGGGACTTTGACCCCTAACTCAACCCTCATGTAACCTATGTGTCTCCTCAAGAATTTAGCATTCTTAACCACGATCTTGAAAACTTGTATGCATTTACATTATACTGAATTTTAGAGAAGAGCATTTAGCATAAATCACTAAATACATTGTCATTTTTGTCTAAAATTAATCATTCTCATTTCATAGCATCTAAATTAGTTTGATTACATTTGCATAGCATTTAGATTAATCATTTGTCAATCTTGAACCTCCATAAGGCATCCATAATGCAAAAAGCTGCCGAGAGCTACACTAATTTGGAACTTGGAGAGGAGAGGAACAAGGAAGGAGAAGCTACCAGCATGGTAGAGAGCATATCGAAATGTTTAGTTACTTTTTGTAGATTCCTTAAGCTTTCTATTTGTTTAGTAGTGCCTTTCTTGATATGCTTGCTTAGGATAGTATTCAATCTTTGATTTGCTAGCACTAATGACTAACTCTTGTCTCTTGTGTTTCCTTGTGTGTGTTTAGCTATCAAAATAGGTTTTTACTAATCCTTCCATTTTGCAGAGCATCACCTATTATCAAGAATGCTTTCCTTAAAGGATTGGAAGAGTATGTAGGGAAAGAAAAGAGTGATCATAGGGAGAAGGAACCCAAGGTCAAAGAAAAAGAAATTATGCCTGCTGATGAAGCACATGTGGCAATATATAAAGGCAAGTTAGAAGTTTTGCCATTCTTGTTAACCCTAAGGATATTTGGGAAGAACTTACATTATTGTTTAATTGACTCTGGGGTGTCCAAAAATGTCATGCCACTAGCTATTTGTCAAGATTTAGGTCTAACTCCAGCAAGGTCAAACCATAAAGTAACTCAACTGGATCAGACAGAAGTGAACATGACTGGAGAATCGACAAATATACACATGCAATTGGCATCAGACCCAAGGATACAAGGTTTCATGGATATTCAAGTAGTGGATATACCTGATCAGTATAGGATTCTACTAAGTAGTGATTGGCTAAGAATGCTAAATGGATATGTACATACAAATTTCTCTCATATGTGGTTACTATGGAAGGGAATTCCAATTTAGATTAAAATAGGGTCTGAAACTCGGGTGAAGGTAATGGTCACTGATTACAATCAGGAAAATGAGGTACTTCATCTTGAAGTAGAACCTGGAGTTTACGCTATAAAGCCACAAATGGATGAAATATGTGTCTTTGAAATATGAACCATTATAGAAGGTTTACCGCACACAAACATGTTGATTGAATCAGGTAGTGAATGTTTTGACGAAGAAAAGGATGTATTAGACATGTTCGAAGAGTTGGTTGCTCAAAAAGTTCATACCTGCATACAACACAAGGAACTGTTAGAATCCATACTGTTGACTGATTGGTGTAGGATCCATAATACTACCTATCCTGAAACTCAGTGCATACTATGTTTGACTATGCTAGATAATAAACAGATTACAAGTAAAGTGACACCAAAAGGAATGAGTCCGCTAAAGATTGATAAGTCTAAAATTAGCGGGGAAATTAAGAAATCAAAAGATAAGGAAACTTCTCTGAATTGTGGAGAATATCCCGAAGTGGGAAGATGTAAAGAAGATTGCAAAGTTGGAAAATCTCCCACATTGAGAGAAGACAAGGTCTGGTTATTATCAAAATCTAAGCAAGGCATAGGCATAGGAGTAGAATTGACTAACCCGAAAGGAAAATCATTCTTGGTCGCCTACAAACATCAGTTTCAATGTACTCACAACATTATAGAATATGAAGCATTGATACATGGTTTATTATTACCCATAAATAAAGGATTGTGGATACTAAAAGTAATGGGAGATTTATTGTTGGTGGTTAGACAGATAAGAAAATAGTATGTTTGTCGATACAAAAAGCTTGCTAACTATCGACATCGAGTATGGGATTTAATAGAAAGTTTCAATTTTTTTAACATTGAACATATCTTGAGAAAGTTTAACAAAAGAGCAAATGCTTTGGCAGTGGTGACAAGTTCACTGGAACCGTTAGAGTCTTCTAGATTGAAGAAATTTACACTAGAGTTGGTTCCAACTCCATCAATACCTGATAATATGTGAAACCTACAAGTTTTTGAAGATGATCACCACATCAGGGAATTCATTAAAAACTTTGGTATTTTTGAGGCACAAGTGATTGATGAAGTTGATCTACTGGGTGGTGAAGCGGAAGAATCACCTAAAATTTTGAAATGTAATAATATCCCTAAAGGCATAGTGGAGTTAGAAACGTTGTTTGATATAGATCAAGTTCTAAAACAAAAAAGATTGCCTAAAACAAAAGGAGACAAATGACAATGATATAATCTGGATACAGTAAAGGAACATAATATTTTAATAGGAAAGGTTTGTACTGAGAAAGAAAGGGATGACATAATACAAGCACTGAAATATTATATACATGTCATCACCTGGACATACAAAGATTTGGAGACATATGACACATCTATTATCACTCATTCGATTCCTTTGAAACCTGATGCAAAGTCGTTTCGACAGAAACAAGGACCAGTAAATTCCTTAATAGAGCCCCTGATTCAAAAGGAAGTACAAAAATTGTTGTCGACAAGAATCATATTTCCTGTTAGGCATTCAAATTGGGTTGTGAACCTGGTTCCAATTCGTAAGAAAAATGGAGATATAAGATTATGTGTAGATTTCAGAAACCTAAACCAAGCTTCAGAGAAAGACAATTATCCACTACCACCTTTGGACGAAGTGCTACAAATAGTTAATGGGTCCCAAATGATGTCTTTTCTAGATGGATTTTTGGGATATAACCAAGTTATGGTTGATAAAAAAGACAAGTTAAAGACTGCATTTACCACAAAGTGGGGAACCTTTGCCTACCGAAGGATGCCATTTGGGTTGATAAACATTGGTGCAACATTCCAAAGGGTGATGGATATGGATATTTCATTCATAGATTTGGTCGGCAAGTGCATAATAATTTACATGGATGATTTGACTATGTTTTCAAAGGATAGGTCCATGCATGTACAAGATCTACAAAAAGTGCTAAAGAAATATGAACAATACGGGATATCTTTAAATCTGAAGAAATGTATGTTTGGAGTGATGGAAGGAAAGTTGTTAGGACATATAATCTTTGAGGCTGGGATCTCGATAGATCCAAATAGAGTTAGTGCATCGATGAATTTGCAAACCCCAAATAATAAAAAAGGAGTTAAATGCATATTTCAAAAAAATTAATTTTGTCCACAAATTCATTATAGGTTTTGCGAAGATAGTACATCCATTGAATGCAATGTTTAAAAAGGAGGCTAAAATGGAATGGACAAAAGAGGTACATGATTCTTTTGAAAATGTAAAGAAAGCAAAAATAGATGCCCCAGTATTGTCTAACCATGATTATAACAAACCCCTCTATATCTACTCATTCACTTCTAAGCATACTTGCGTTGTAGTACTAACATAGAAAACTGAGATGAAAGAGGAAAAGCCTATATCATTTATGAGCTATCCGTTCAAAGATGCGGAGCTGAGATACATAAATATCAAAAAACATGCTTTTGTGTTAGTGAAAGCAATCCAAAAATTTAGGCATTACATTCTAAGGAGCAAAGTTATCGCAATTGTGCCTGACGCATTAGTGAAAACCCTTATAATGCAAAATGAGATAGGAGAGAGACAAGCTAAATGGATTACTTTCATACAAGAGTTTGATATAGACATTGTCCCAATGAAGTTGCTAAGGGGACAAGCTTTAGTTCAAGTAATTGCGGAAACAAACCCGCAACTGATAAGCCAACAATATGTTCTTAATGACAAAAACCGAGATGACTGGTATGAATATTTGATGCATCTTCTCATCACAGGTCGTTGCCCAGACCATTTAAACAAATCACAATGCAGAGCGTTGAAAGTCAAAACATAGAATGGCAATTTATTCTACAGAGATCATGTAGGGGTTTACTTGAGATGTGTAAGTAAAGAAGAACCAGAGAATATCCTTCATGAATTTCATGATAAATTCAATACAGGACACAAACAACATCTAGCTACAATCCACACGGTATTAACGGTAGGGTATTACTTGCCTACTATCTTCAAGGAAGTTTACCAACACATACAACATTGTCATGTTTGTCAAATCCATGTGGATAAAGGAAAATATTTAGCACAACCATTGCATCTATATCAGAAGCATGACCATTCGCACAATGGGTTCATTAGAATGATAAACCCCCCATCATCGACATGACATAGGTATATCTTAACGTTAACAGATTATTGTACCAGGTGGTCTGAAGCGATAGCATTAAGGAATTGCACTACGAACGTTGTTATTCAATTTCTAGAGCACAATATCATCACACATTTTGGAGTCCCAAATTTCCTCGTATGTGACAATGGCCCTACTTTCACATCTTTAAAATTCATTGATTGGGCATTTGAACTAGGCACTATTTTAATGTTTTCTTCGGATTATTATCCTCAAGGTAATGGTCTAGCAAAATCCACTAATAAAATTTTGATAGATGTCATTAAAAAACTATTAAGCGAGAACCCAAGAGGGTGGCATGCTATTTTGAGATATGCATTATGGGCCGATAGGACCAGAATTAAAAATAACCTAGGAAATTCCTCATACCATCTTGTCTATGACTTAGATCTAGTAGTACACACAAACCTAAAAATACCCACGTTAAAATTTATCCAAGAATACTTAGGGTTTGAAAACAAGGAAGAATAAAGACAAACTCAATTGTTAAACTTAGATGAAAAGAGGAATAAATCCACTGAATGTATGAACAAACATCAAGCAACTGTAAGAAGATGGTTTGACAAGCATGCAGAGGTAAAACATCTTATCTAGTGGACTTGGTGCTTTATCATGAAAAATCGCAAGACGAAAAAGGAGTGTTAAGAAAATTATCACCTATATGGCTAGGCTCGTACCAAATATAAAAAATTATAGGGGATAACATGTTTAGGTTATCAACTTTGCAAGGAGAACCCCTCACATTGCCTATTAAGGGGCAATTCTTAAAGCATTAATTTTAAGTGCAGAGTCAGAATATTAGCGGTGTGTATAGTGTAAATAGAATAGTTTAGTTTAAGTTTGAGTGTAGTCGTGTTAATAAGTTGCAAAGTGAGCGAAATAATTTGGTAAGTAGGTGTAAATTCAATTTAAGATAGAGTTAGTGTTAGATTAGTCAAAGTGAAGCTGTTAGCGGATTGAGCAACCAAGCATATTTAACAATGGAAGCAATCATTTAAATTCAAAGCCAAAATATATAGATTTCATTTATCATTATGGAAATATGTACATGTATCAAAATTATCACCCAAAATATACAGAGTTAACAGTTGCAGGGCAAAAAGTGAAAATAGACTTTCAGTGGTCAAGAATCATCAGCCACATCAAAAAGTCAAATTTCTTGACGCGTCTGGGATCAGCCCGAAGTATAGCTTTAAGTATTGGTAGGGACATCAAGATCTTTTCCTATGGTCTTCAATAGTACTGGTTTGAAAACTGCTCAGAAATTTGAAAACTGACACCGAAACTGGTGAAACCCAAAAATCCACAACATCCTAGGGCATAGGTATGCCATATCCAAAGAGGGATACTTCCAAAATCACATCTATCTCGCCAAGAAAGTTGGGATGTAACATACAGTCGCACAAGTCCGAAACTATATTATCATCTTCCCCCAAGTACAACAGAGAATCTATGAAGCAAGATGCAATGTCAAAATTCATGCCCTAAGATCCATTTCACTGCTCTTTCAACTAAATCAATATCTTGAATGTCATGAAGCATAAACATGTGATGCAGATGACAATTGGTAATGGACCCTAATAAAGCTAATTGACGAGCACTACTAGTTAAGCATATAACGCAGTCAACCAACATAGAAAGTTCATGAGCCATGGCTAAAGGAAAGCCTGCATAAGAAGCATAAACTGATTATGATAAAGTATGAAAAGAAGAGTTACAGGAACAAAATAAATAGAGGTTTAAAGTGAGATGATATAAATGCTTGTCTTTTCATACATGCTTGAAAGAGTGCCGAATTGGGAAAGTTTGAATTCTAAGAGTGCCATCATAGTGATGAGAAGTATGGAAGTAATATGACAGAGGCCAAAGCGCCAAGTGATTTAGAGATTTAGAAATAGTTGTAAGAAGTTGACCCAAGCTATAATTAATGATTTAAAAAGAGATTATACAAAAGAATGTTGCATCGGTTCACACGTATGACTTGTCTTCAAAATTAAAATTCCTTAATATGCAATAATCAAGGTCCGGTCACCAATAAAATATAATTAAATGAGGTAGCTTGCCCATTCCAAAAGTAGGCAAAGACTAATGATTTCTTCTTTAGGATGAAATCTCATCCAAGTGCTTGAGTGATCAAAATATAGTTGAGTTATAAACAACATGGCATCAAATGTTGGAGACTGAATGAAGTAAGTCAATAATCTCTACAAATAATTAACATTAAAGATACCTTTGAAACTTTCTCGATAAATCTAATGATTTGTGAAGTGAAAATCAAGAATCATCCTCAAGACTAAAGCCATCCAAGAATTTGAAAAGCAAAGATAAATTCAAAACAAAATTATTTAAAAATAAAAGCTATGCAATGCATGAGGCAAAAGCTCCTAAAATCTTGCTTCAAATGAGCTCAAAAGTTATATCAAAGTAGTTGAAGCAAGTGGAGAAAAATAAAATAAAAAATGGCAAAGACAACCTTACTAGGGCTATAGACGCTTGACTAGAAGTAAGGCAATATCAATTGAAAAAAAGCAAATTGAGGAATAATAAAATAATAGCTTGACAAAGTTATTACTTTACCGATAGAATTTCAGAGGAAGGAATGAATCATGAGCACAGACTTGACAAAGTTATTACTTTACCGATAGAATTTCAGAGGAAGGAATGAATCATGAGCACAGACTTGAGGAAATTGATAAAACTTCATGGCACGGAGAGAGTTTGATGTCAGCGGAGTGAAAAACAAAACTATTCCCAAGAAAACCTTAAAGCACATTGGATACAAATTCATTTTAAAGACTAAACCAAAGAGTTTTTGGTTAAGAGTGGAGGGTGGCAAGTTGTTGTGTGAAAATACAAAATGCCCCATTAAGGCTACGAAAATGGGGACCCACCAAGAATTTTTCTTAGTGGGCCTTATAATTCGAGAGATGAGGAATACAATTGTGCAGAAAAGGTGATTGCGGGAATAACGTACACTTTGGAAACAAGCTAAATGAAGAGAAAGCTCAAATTTCCTGACAAGCACTTTCCATCGCAAATGAGTAATCACAGAGAAAATTTGATTTTTCAAAAGCATTACAGGATGAAAAGATAAGAGTAAAAAAAGTTAAAATGTCCCCGCAACCCGATGTCCGCAACATTGAATTAGTTAATGAGAACAAGCGGAAGTGCATGTACTTTGTAAAGGTTAATCATGGAAAGTGTGAATTCGAAGTTTAAGCACTAAACAAACCCCAAAGGAGAAAAGGTAAAATCACCCCGTAAGAGTATAGTCAGACTAAAAGTAATAAAAGCGGGTAGAAAGCGTCATCAAAGATGAATGGTAAAAGGTCATTGGTAGTGTTAAGAAGTATTGCAGAAAGATTGCAGTGTTGGATTGTAGCATAATAAAGGGTTCACGTAAGCACTTTCGATGGCAAGAAATGTGTCAACATCCTCAGAAGGAGGTACTCTGACCCAAGAGTGTAGAAATGCCATAATAATCATTAGATATAGGTTTTGAATTTCCCTCCAAATAAGTTTTTTCATGTCATTAGCTCACCATGCGCCTAATTAAGCATAAGACGTGACTAATTCCTAAATAGGATGTGAGAGTAGTGGCATACATTATGCAATGATACAATTTGCAATGCTATAAGCTATAAGTAATACAATAGTGGATACTTGAGAAAGCATGGAGCATCCCAATGGGTAGTATACTCAGATTCTTCTAGTGATTCTATTAGCAAAATAGGTAAGTAACCTAACTTAGCTCAGTGAACTTTTATGAACGGATGTCAATTGAGTATAGAGTAAGACTAAAAGAAAATCAAGTTTGAATCATTTAATATTCAAAATATAAGATTCATAGAAATAACATAGGGAATGTAAGCAAGGAGAATGAAAACCGAGGTAATGGGTACCAGGAAAGCCGAGTTAAAGATGGAATTTGAATGGAAATTTCCACAAATAATACCCAATACCAGGTTTTATTTGGATACCCATATGGGAGATTACAACCTAACTGATATCATCGACAAGATGAGGGAACCAATTTCCACAGACAAAATGAGGAATATGAGGCAAAATGGTTTGATACAGGCTGGAGGGTTTCTAGTCACCGCAGACACAAATGATCTAGTCAACAAATGTATCCAACATTATGATGCGGGCAAAAGATAGGTCATTTATAATCACAAAGTATATGTAGACTTAACACCTGAAGGTTTAAAAGAACTTCTCAAGATTCCCACCCCTAGAGGATGGATAAAGAGAAGCAGAGCCTAGGCGAGAAAACTATACGTGAAGAGTGGTACATTAAGAAACAAGGAAAAATACTGGCAAAGTTTCCCACTCTGGTTTAAGAAGGAAATGCACCCAATTGTGTATATTGGGATTACCTATCTCAGCAGGATAGCTAGATTGGAGATCAACAATGTATTTCATGAGTGGATGTTCACTTACATCCAAAGTTTGAGACAAAAGAAGGGAACTTATGACTGGGCTCAATTCATTAGTGACTCCATATACCGTGCCATAGAGGACACCTTGGGAAAATTTTACATGTCCTCATACATGGTATATTCATGTGCAGTAAAAGAAAATATTCAAGGGTTGAACATTGTAGGTCTTCTAGGAACAGAGATATGCAAGAACCCAGTGCATGCATATTTCCCATAGTTGGAGAAGAAAGAATCAGTGTTGTATTATAAATAGGTTAATGACTACTTTATCATGAAGTTTGCCTAGGAATTAGAGGGAAGACTCGATGAAAGAGTGCTAGAGGAAGTAACGAAAGTGATCCACTGTTATGGAGGTTGGTATATACTATTCCCCACATCATCATACTTGCGAGCACATGGATTTTCAGGAAGGCCCTTCAAATTGCCAAGGTATCCTTCAGTTTGGGCATGGTTAACTGAATTTTGAAGATAAATGGTGGAATTTCATGACAATTACCTGAGTTCTCAATGTAAACTAGGGTTCAAATTCCTTGTAAAGATTGGAGAATTTGGATGTGAATCATTTCAAAATGCGAAGAAAGAAGAGGAAGACCTATTGGCCAAGCATCTGAAATACTTCTAGTACATAAGGAAGGACTACAACCCTTTGCACAGGATAGAAAGGTATATTGTTAGAAGAGTCAAACACATTCTAGATATAGAAGATTACTGGATGGATTGCAAGGATGAAATAGAAGTAAGAAAGAGAAAATATTACTAAAGGTTAACACTAGCACAAATAAGGTAGTTGGGGCTAGCCAAAATAGGGATTGAAGTACCCATAGAGATAACTGAAGATGACAAAGAAATATTGAGGCTGGATTACATGGCACATAATGTGGAGAAAAGACCAGTGGTAGAACCTGCACCAAATGAGCTAGAAATGGTCTCAATGGACCAAGTGAACCAACCTCTCTTGGAAGCAACTAAGAAATGGCTAGAGGCATTTAAAGTAGAGCTAGTGCAGAAAGGATTAAATCTCACCATAAGGAGGAAGAGGAAAAGAAAGGACATCAAGGAAAATGCAGATTTTCTAGTTCACAAAAGAAGTATATATATGGCTAAAATCAAAGAGCCAAGTACCATGGAAGTAGAGGAGCTAGAACAAGGAGGGGTTGAAGTAGTCACCACCGATGCAGACCTGAATATGTTGGCTAGAAGCAAACGAAAAGAGTTGCAAGATCAGGGTGGTAAAACAATGCAAACCCTCACGCAAGGAGAAAGTGCTGAGATGCAGGAAGAAACATATGAAGATCAGCCATTGTGGGCCATTCCCATAAATATGTCTCAATCTGCCATGCAACTATTTTCATTCCCTCCATCAATCAATAACACCTTGGGTGACATAGTTAGGCTAGTTGGGGTCAGACCCGAGGAAGATCCAAGATTGTATGATGACCTGAATTGGGTGCTGGAAAAGCACTGCAAGGGAAACTTAGAAGAATGTTGAAAGAAGATAGAACAACGAAAATCACCATAAAAGCCAGTCCATGGAGTGGAGACATCGATAAGAAAAAGTATGATGGACCAAGTGATAAACTTGGAAGGCGAAGAAGAATCCAAAGAAGGCACGACGAGGGAAAAGGATACACAACATGGAGTGGATGAGACTCTCACTACAGAGAAAATAAGGGTAGAAGAAAATCCAGCACTCTGCAAGAAAGATCAACCAAAGCCAGTGGAAGATAATACGAAGATGTAGATAGCTGAGGAAAAGGAAAAACAAGTAAGAGATGGTAATGAAGAAATGCAAGAAGTATCACACCTCGAAGCAATGACACCCTCACATCATGAAAAACTAAAGGATTTGGAAGTCCCGCTTCAAGAGTGTTGGTATAAATAATTATTCATCTTGGATATTATTACACCTTACTTAAGTTTACTTAGGAAATGCATTTCATAGTAGTTTGGGTATAAGACACTTGAGTGTTTGTGCCACATTGGGATAGTGTGTGTAGGAGAATTTCCACCTTTTGTGGACTTATCTTGTTGTTATACACGACATTTAGTGGGTGATCCACCTTATGTGGAATATTATATTGTTTCTCCTACCTACCCACACATATTTCCTACCTACCCTTGTTTCTTATTGAGCCACATGTCATGTTTGTGTGCTCACATATCCATATTGCCTTGCCTATATATAAGCAGGCTCATCTACATTGTAAAAGCAATAATTGAACAACAACGATTGATGATCCAGTTGATCAGTATTTGCATCTTGATAGAATACAATTTATTTCTATCATCTATTTTGTTCTCTCTTATTTGTGCTTTCCATTGCCTCTTGATCTTGTCAAAATCTCACAAAGAGGACCCGCCATCTCCATAGAAGGAAAAATCCACTAGGGAAGGCAAAAACGGAAGCCAAGGGTTAAATGAAACATTAAATATAACTGATAGTGGGGACACACAGAAAAAGGGAAAGGAACAAGATGAAGGAGAATCCCTGTGGGTGGAAATGGGGGATAACCGCAATAAAAGAGAAGGGAGAGATCAGGATTCAAAAGAGTCAAAATGAGTAAGAAAGCGGAAAAGGAGAGAACCATAACCAAAAGGGCCAACATAGTAAATTTAGAAGCCGGGAATATGCCCAAATGGTTAAAGCAACAAAAAGAGCATAGTGGGTAGATAAAGGTAATTCCACTGGATTTCAACAACTTACTATTAGGCGCATCCCACACAAAGAAGAGAAAAGTGGTTAAAGGCCGATACACTACCTAGTTGAATCCTGAAGGAGAATGGGAATTGCATATCGCAGAACCTGTAATCAAAGAGGTTGAGGAAGAACCAACTGATCAAGAATACTGAATAACTACAATTCAATTGGGAGAACCATCAAGAGTAGAAACAATGAGAGTTACCAAAGAGGGAGTCACCCTGATGGAAGAGAGAATGTGGATGGATGAAAGAAAGAAAAAAAAGAAAAAAATACAGATAGATCAATTGGTAAAGTTTATAAAAGGGATTACCAAAAGGGGAGAAACTCCATAGAAAATCATAGATCATCCGGTACTAGTGTCTCAAGAAGAAGCTAAAGCAGTAGATCTGCTAAGAAGAAAGACAGAACTAATGGATGACTAGATTAAGGAGGTACTAGAACATGCCAAATCTTCGTTGAAAGTAGCGATAGATAGATACACCACTTGGGGGAAATTGATCAAGAGGATTGGTAGGGTCCAAAAAGCACATGAAGAGCTATTGGGACATGTTAAAGTAGAAATGCCATATTTCCAGATGGTAGAGGAAATGACTACAAAAGAAATCATTGATCAGAAGATATTGACTATAAAGCAATTGACTTAAGTGAAGATTTGAACAACAGTCAATAATTGGTAAATAAATAGTTTGTGGAAAGGAATAGAAAAGTTGCAAGAAGAAAAAAGGGATGCGGTAGATGCCCAACACCAAAATGATAAACTCATTTAAATGCTAATGGGAGGATTAGTAGAAGAAGTAATCGAGACAGGTGAAGATGCGATATTGGAGGAGTTAGAAGATGGATGGAATAGGATAGCATCAAAGTTAGGCAGATATGCAAATTTGTGGGTCTTAGGAGACGTAGGACAAATCCAAAGCTTGGCAAGGCAATATGAAGAAAATGTTTCTAAGGTAGATCATAACACAGAGCTTGTGCGAGTAAAAGGCCAAGTGCAAAAATACAATTTTTCTACCGTAAATCAATCTAAAAGCAAAGAGATGCCTCAAATTTTGACAAGCCTTCAACAGTACTAAGGGTAACAACTGGAGACTTCTGAGTTGAAAGAAAAGTCAAACATTGACCAGGAGCAGGAATGATGTTGAGCTATCAATATTTTTGTTCTTTTGCTAGAAATCTACTATAAAAGCAGAATGATGTTAATTTTGAAAATAGTTTGAGATTTGTAGACTTATGAGAGCTTTGACAAGTTCGAGCCTCTTTTCTTGTTTCTCTTACCAAATAATTATTTTGATAGTGTCTGTTCTTTGCAAATAATAGTGATGATAAAGTCTAAAGGACTTATAGCTGATGATATGTGATTGTACTTCACTATTTTTGTATGAAGTAAAATATAACTCTTCACTGATTTTCACTGTGTTATATCCCTTGCTTTGTTTAATTCAGTGTTCCATTTGTGGATCGCAAAATTTAATAAATAATTAAGAGAGTATTTTTGGTTATTTGTAAGATTGTTCTTTATCATTACTGAATATTTCAGAAAGGCATTTTTTGAGATACTAGCTTAGGATATTAGAATTCGTTTCAGCATTTAAATTCATTTGTTTGTCTTTATTTCAAAACATTTAAAAAATTGTGAACTATAACAGAAATAATCCTCCAGAGAATGCAAAACTAGGTTAGCTTAAAGGAACTAATCAGAATCGCCTTGTATAAAAACAATTGATGTATGCTACTAAGAAAAACCGTAGGGTCTTATAAGACGTTGCTAGCCTTGAGGTCTAGGTCTTCTATACCTTTCAAGAACATAAACTCACGGTTGAGAGAAAGAGTTTATGAATGATGAGCGAACTAAAAACTATATATATATATATATATCTCTGTGTAGAGAGAGACAAAGAGAGAGAGAGAGAGAGAGAGAGAGAGAGAGAGAGAGAGAGAGAGAGAGAGAGAGAGAGAGAGAGAGAGAGAAACCAAGATATATAGGTATAGGGTGATATGGAGAGATAGGGAGGGATAGGGAAAGAGATAGAGGAATAGGGAGAGATAGATGAATATGAAGATATAGGTCAATATACAAAAAGGGAGAGGGAAGGTGAGATATAAAAATATAGGATGATATGGAGAGAAAGAGAGGGATAGGGAAAGAGATAGATTTATAAGGAGAGAGACATAGGAATATGAAGATAGTTGTAGAAGAATATACAGATAGAAAGAGATAGAGGAGTGAGAGGGAGATTGAAAGAGAAATAGAATCTTAGAGATAAAGAGTAGGAGTTTTGGAGGGAATGAGAGAGAGAGAGAGAGATGCAAAGATAGAAATATAAAGACATTGGAAGTGATAGATAGATGGATGCAAAGAGTGATATGTAGAGGGGGAAAGAGTGAGAGATAAAGGAAGTGATAGATATAAGCAACAAATTGAGATAGAGAGAAGGGGAGAGATAAAAAGATAGACAAAAATAGGAAGAGAGATATATAAATAGTTTGAGGTAAAAATAGGGAGAGAGGGGGAAATAAATAGAGAGGATAGAGACAAAGTAGAGAGATACAGAAAGAGGGATTGATAAGGAGAGTGGAAGATATAAGGATAGAAAGAGGGGGAGAGAGGGAGATGTATAGGGGAAAAAGTGGGATAAAGGAGGTGATAGATATATATAACATAGATAGATAGAGAGGAGGAGAGATAAAAATAGGGAGAGAGAGATATATATATAAATAGATAGAGGCAAAATTAAGGAGATAGAGGGAAGGAGTTAAATGGAGAGGATATATGCAAAGTAGAGAGATATAGAAAGAGGGATTGATAAGGAGAGAGGGATATATTAGGATAGAAAGAGGGGGAGAAAGAGGGAGATATAGTGGGAAAGATAGAGGGGGAGAGAGATATAAATTTAGTAGAATTAAAATATTAATAAAATATGCACCTAAAAAAATTAATTAATATATTATATAAACAATTTTAACATTAATTGAAAGATAAATGCAATACTAATAAATAAAAAGTTGTTATACAATTGACCATAATTATACTTAAATGCTTAAATAAATTAAATTTTTAAAATTAAGATCGTACTTCTCATAAAATATTAAAATGACAATAAACTATATTAAAATTGTTAAGGCTAGAATTTAACTTCTATATTAAAAGTTATAAGTAAATTCAAAGTTTAAAAGTTAAAAATAAAATGAAACATAGAAAAAAGATGAAAAGTAAATTCATATTTTCTATTTAACTCAAATGATATATGAACAAGTGCCACATAGTGGCAAGTAATTGCCTTTATAGTATTGTAATAAAAATATTAGTTTAATTCTTAATTATCATAACTTTGAAATATTGTTATTATAAAATTATATTATTTTAAATATATTTTTCATAATATTAACTATAAGTCTCACTTCAATAAATAATATTAATAATTATAATATAATATAAACATTGGCCTATTAATGGGTCTCTCGAGGTTGATTTGGATTTCAAGGGGAAGGAAGTTGTTGATTGGATGAAACTGGATCTAGGATGAATGAAAGTCAACTTTTACGAGGCATCAAGAGGGAATTCAGGCCCTTTAGGTGTAGGATTTGTGGCAAGAGATTGGAACATAAATATTTTGACAACTGGAACTAAAAGATTGAAGGAAGGTACAAATAATGAAGTCAAAATGCAAGCAACTTTATTAGCAGTCAAGATGGCCAAGAAATTATTAGTATCATAATTGCATTTGGAGTGATTCTGTAATTGTTATCAATCCCATTATCTAGGGTGAAATTCTAATGTGAAAATTAAATAAATATGTTAAAATTATAAAAGAACTTTTAATAACTTTTAAGGATTTAAGAATTACTCATGTGTTGAGAAATAGAAATATGGTGGCAGATAGGTTGTGGAAGTTGACATTGTCATTAATGGAGGAGCAAACAAAATTTTGTTGGGAGGATTTCTGAGAGATCCAACTTGATTAATAGTGATGGGTTGCATGTTGTCAACTGCAACAACCATAATGGAAAGGTGTGTAGTTAAAAATGTTATGGGACAAGCATGTTGTTTTAAAGGCATTTTGGCCATTTTTATCGCACAACTATTTGAAATTGGTGTAAGGTGGCACACAGAGGGTTGGTGGTGAAGAGTTGCAAGATTAAGGTGAATTTTGTCCTGGTTACTACTAAGCAACAATTGGTGTTTTTGGGTCAAATCTCAAAGAAGAGACTACAAATCATTTCCAAGCATGATGATCCCTTGTTTGTGTAGATTTTAGACATCCTGTTTGGGGAAAAATTTATGACAATAGAGCACAAATATCGAACTAATATCGATATCATTTTACTACTTGAGGCATGGGGTTTGGAGCAAGGAAGCAAAGAGGATGTCCAACGGATCCTAAAAAAATGTGTGTATGATGAGTGAACTTTTGGTTTGAGGTTGATTCTAGAGTGTGTGCGTCTTGGTGAAGGTCTCATGGCACCGAAGGGCGACTGGTTAAAAATTAGAGATCAAAATTCATCGCTTCAAAATTTATTTAGTGGAGTGAGTCATCTTATATGGATGAAAGGAAATTTGAAGCCCATATTGGTTGGGGCTTTGAAAGATTATCTCTGTGAATGGAAACTGGGATGAGATGGTGCTGGTGCAACAGAGAAGTGGAAAGGGAAAATTCATGTGAAGTTCAAAATTGAAGATTATTGGGTTAATGGACCCCTCAGGGTAGCCAAAAAATAGTTTGTAAGGGAAATGGAAATTTTTTTGTGGATATCCTGTAGTTTTTTTATAGTTCGTATATACATGTCACCAATTTTGTTGTGTATAAGTGACCAACTATTGCAATGACCTTGAGGTATATTTCCTGTATTTATGAATAGGGAAGCTAATTGATATGGAGAATGTTGCAATGTGTTAGATACTGATGTGGTTGTTTAGTGTATGGAGGGGTATTTAGTCCTTTGAAGTTTATAGTTACAGACTTATGAATACTTTATAAAATCTAAAATTTAAATATTAATAAAAATACTGTATTACCCATCAAAAAAAAATATATAATATAAACATTAGTGAAAATATACTTTTTTCTTAAGAATATAATCCTAATTTAATTATAAAATCTATATAATTATAATTATAATAGTAAAAATAATCTTAAACTTAATTATTAATTTTTAGTACAATTATATAATAAAAATAATAAAGAGAAAATGCGTATTTTTTAATGACTAAATGAAAAATATTTAAATTTAAGATTAAATGTTATAAACTTATATTGTATATATTAAAATGATTAAAAAAAATTATGATTTTCAAAAATTATTAATAAAAAGTAGAATGATATCCAAAAAAATTATACAAAAATTATAATTATAAAAGATACATGGGTTTATTTTTTTTAAAAGAAATATTTGTTGTGTAATGCTTCTAATGAAATAGTTTAAGTATTTATTTAAATTTTTATTTTATCTAAATTAAATGGTGTGAATCAAATTCCTATACAATAGTTCATTTATTTGACTAGTTATATTTTAAAAGTAACAATTTTTTTATTAAAAATAATATATTTATAGAGAAAATTCACTTTATTTACAAGATTATCAATAAATAAATAAAAAAAAAAAAAGTTAAAATAGAAAGTTATTTTTTAAATATATAGAAATCTAAAAAAGCCTATTAAATCTATCATTCCTATAAATTTTCTAAAAAATAACTTTCTATTTTAACTTTTATATTTAACAGGAAGTGTCACTTTTATATTTGCAAAAAAATCGACAATTCCTTGCACAGACAACTCACGGAACAAGCCTATCTATTATATCCCAGCTGAGGTCAAACTGGAACATAACCAGTTAGCTTTTTAGTTTTTTTACTTTAAAATTCCTCCTTGTTAATAAGTATGATATCAAAATAGAAGACTTGATAACTATAGATAAATCTGAGGGTTTCAAACTCTTTTAGAGAATACTAATGGTAATTCAGTGCTACTATTGTTAGAGCCCTACTTAGCATAAATTTTACTATGGGGGCATGGCCTTTGCACTTACTCTTGATTGGTGGAAGATTAAACATATATGCTTTTTGATTTTTTCCAAATATGATATGGCCATTCATAAATTAAACATACATTGAAAGGTTGCAAGTTTTTTTAATAAAAAAATAACTAAAATGTGTTTGGGCCCTAGCTGTCTCTGACATATTGTAACAACCACCACAATTTTCAATTAACACAATTCACAAATTACACATCAACAATCATACATTAATGCCACATGTACAAATATATACAAGATAGAGACATAAAATTATATTTTGACATAAAGATACAATACATGAGCCAAATACAAGATAAACATAAGGAAACATATACCTTTATTATCGACCACAAGATCAATTATAAGAATACATAGGAAAAAATCATGAAGACCACCAAGATAGGAACTCTGACATCTATCTCCCACAATCACATCAGGGGCGAGAACATTTCCAGAGTGCGTATCCACCCTACCACGAAGTAGTTACACTTCCCCGAAATCTTTCATGATACGAAAGATACCCGACCAAGCATGAGGTAGGCTAACAATGTAAATTTGACAAGAGTAATGGAATCGTGCAATAAAGTATACTAGTGTCATGATAGCATAGACACACAAATTGCATATAACCACATTAGAAGACAAAAGCAACTATTTTACTTATCCCTCTAAAATCATTTTGAGATTCAATTCCATCTTGACCACATTTATCTCAATAGCTAAACATAACATGAATTATCTCAACATGGAGAAAACACATGGTGCATCCATGCATCTATTCTTGAAGCCGAACTTTATTCTATAGATAAGAGTTATATACATGACATTAATAAAGAGAGCACATCATATCTATTAATTCCAAAAAGACTTCTTCAACATAGAATCTCTTTAAATTACACCTATGCATATGACAACTTCATCCTTGATACAACCTAAAATAAAGTATGGAAAAACATATAAGTGCATACAAATGCATCAATCCATGCTTATTCACAAGTCTAGTTATAAAACTTTGATTACACCTTTCAAGAAATTCATTCCAATAAGATATGTGAATTAATTGAACTCAAGGAACAATAATACTTAACATGCATTGATAATGAGTGGTCAACATCCTACCAAGACCTATGAAAGCTCAAGCTTTGATAATCATTGATGCACTGCAAAAGGATGTGAGAAACACAAGATTCAAACATTAGTGTTGTTAGTATCAATCAGAAACGAAAAAAGAATGAAACTACAATCCCAAGCATGCATATCAGGAGAGATATTAAATAGATTATAGAAAGCACACAAAAATGGAGGAAAGACACTAAACCCTCTCAAATACTCTCCAACATGCTCATAGTTGCTCCTCCCTTGTTCCTCTCCTCTCCAAGTTCCACATGAGTGTAGCCCTTAGCTTTTTGCACTATTATGGATTTCTTATGGAGATTCAAGATTATGAAAATGACTTAATTATGCAAATGCAACAAGCTAAATATGAGAAAGCCTAATTAATCTATGTTAATTTTATCCAAAATAACAAAGAAAGTGCTCCTAGATGCTCTCTCAAATTTGGTATAAGTTTGATGCATACAAGATTTCTAGATCTAGATTAAGAAGGAATGGGCTCTATTTAATAGGAAAAACAGGGCAATGGATGGTTGAGATTGAGTAATCTCAACAAGGGCTAGGATTGATGGGTTTATGATCCATGTGAGGGCTTTCAACTCAATCTTAGGATGACAAATATCAACATGAGATGGCTTGAGATGAGAGGGAAGAAGCATTAAATGCTTGAGATGACATGAAGGTTACCTTGGGAGGTAAGGTTAGGCTTGAGTTGAATGAATAAAGCCTTTATCCAATGAATAATTCCTTTATCCAATGGATAAACTCTTGTGCAAGAGTTAGTGAGGATAACCATGGTCAAAGCAATAAATGCTTGAAGAGACCCATGAGTTAAATGAGGGTTGAGTTAGAGGTAAAGTCTCTAACCATGTGGGTGAGTTGAGTTTAACCATTAATGGTTATGTAAGAGCCATAAATGGTTATGTAAGAGCCATAAATGGCTATGTAATAGCCATTAATGGTTTGGAAGACTTTAGGGATTAACTTGTTGAAGACATAAAGCTTTTAATGCTTTTCAAAGACTTTGAGGCTTTGAGAAGTGACTCCAAGTTGTTTAGGAATGTGACAATAATTAGGGAGGGTGATTAGGCTAATTTAGAATGGATTAGAAGAGTCTAGAATGGGTTAGAAGAGTCTAGAATGGGTTAGAAGAGCAAGTGGGTGAGAGAAAATAAGATTTTAATTAAAATAAAATTCATTATTTCAACTAAATAGGTGCAACTTGCATTTGTAGGAGAATGCAAGTGGGGGGCGGGGGGGGGGAGGGGGATAGTTTAGGAATTTAAATAAATATTTATTTATTTATTTAAATGAGGAAAGGGGTTAAATTAAACAAATATGCTTTATTCATTTAATTGAGAGTATGGTTTAATGAATTAATTTAAATAAATTGAGTAATTTATTTAGTTAATAGAAGAAGAGGTTGAGGATGAATTAATAAAATATCAATTTAATTAACTGCTGACTGATGTTTAAATAATCAAATAAATACTAAATATTCATTTAATTAAGTGGACATATTTATGTGACTACAATCATATTCATGTTGCATGTTACTAATCTTGCAATAACCAAAAAAGCAATAAATAGCTATAATTTGCCAACATTTTTTATTAATATGTTATATATTGAATTTTTTGTTAAAAGTACCTTTGAACATTATATGAGAAACTTAACCAACTAATTACTTATTATTTAATCGAGTTTAACATAAAATTATAGTTCATATCCCTAGATATTTAATAGATCTAAGGAATCTAACTATTAAGAAGAATCTTTTCTTAATTTGACCCTAAGCATACCATTGTATTGATAATCATAATAAGATAATACATTGTTCATAATACCAGCAAACAACAAAACCATATACATCACAAATCCCACCAAGTCCACCGATTATTACTACAAAAATTAGGACACATAAAATAATAGTCCATTGGGTAGCCTTTAACCAACGCATCTAAAAAACAAAAAATCTATCACCAGACAACTCCTTACCTCAAATAGCATAACAAAAATTTTCACTAAAAACTATCGGTCGGGTTCTCCTCATTGAACCTGTCAAGTATTCACTGCGCTTCCTCTATATGGGCCCATAGTCGCAGCTCCGATCCCAACTCCACCCTCGCTAGCTCGTGCACCGCTTGGAGAGCTTCCTCAACCCACATCAACCCAACAAATTTCTTGAATGCTTCCCATCCTCGCCAAGTTGCTGCTCTGCAGCTCTCCTTAACTTCATCTTCTGGCCAACACACAAAGGGAATGGGATTTACCTGCTCAGTTTCACCTTCAGAAACATCAATCCCAACACCCAAGATGACCCAATCAAGGATAGACTCCAAGCCATCCAAATATTCTTCTACAATGAGCTCTTTCAGAATATGCTAGACCTTTTCCACTGTGTCTTCAAATTCCAACCCCCACGCCAAAATCAACAAGTAGATATCTATATTGGTTTGATAATATGGCTAATGTGTACAATGTTCTCACTCAGCATTAACTTCACCACCTCCAACAAATGCTCATATTTGTAGAGAAAGAGCCCCTATAAACATTAGTTGGATACCTTTCCCACAAAAGGCACAAGCTTCTTCTACATTTTGAAAGTAAAATTTGCCTCCATAATCTCAAAGCTATAGTGCCGCCACCCCCGCTGCTTAGAAAACAACTCTTTTGCAACTAATAGCTATTATGCCACTAAAGTAAAATAAAATCTCACCCACTTATTTATTAACTCAAATTAATTATCATTCATTCCTTCCTATGCAAGCCAACCTTCATTGCCGCCGAAATCCCATTTCATCACTACAATTTGTAAATGCATTGTCAGAGTATATTATATCAACCTTCCACATGAACTGAAAGTAACTACATTTCATAGTCATATTAATTAGTAAGTCCTACATCTAACACTCTGATCCCCTAAATTTTTTGGGGTTGCCAACAACTACCATGTCATCAATGAAAAGATTTCGAATATCTCCAACTGGAAATCATGTTCATCCTTAAATTTGCTAGCCCATTTAGAGAGTATGTTTGGTTCTTTATTTTCTTATCTTTGCACATGTGATATCTTGAAGTCTGTAAAATATTTCATGTCATGAATTATTTTTCGAACAAACTTGTTAAGCTTCCAAGCCTACATTTCCTCTTTAATGATTGCATTGATAATAATCAATGAATCGCCTTCCAGGTGTAGTTTTTGGAAACCGAGTTTCAAACCCCACTCAATTGCTAAAGATGTTGCTTGCACCTCAGCTACATTATTTGTGCCCTCTTCCAGTTGTTCAGCACTTCATGCAATGATGTTGCTCTTCCAGTCCTTAAACACCACCCCTACACTAGACTCACCCGAATTACCTTTAGATGCAACATCAAATTTTTCCATGATTCACCCTTCCTCCAGTGGGATCCATTCTTCTCTTAACTTCTCCCGAGAGTTGCATTTAAATATTATCTATTAATATATATAAATAATTTATCTTTTATCCAAGTAGAGATAGACTTTATACTATGCATAATTATTCATGCTAAGGTGAAAGTTTTAGTTCATTTAACTCTATCTC
Organism: Cryptomeria japonica; assembly: GCF_030272615.1. Classification (NCBI taxonomy): domain Eukaryota; kingdom Viridiplantae; phylum Streptophyta; class Pinopsida; order Cupressales; family Cupressaceae; genus Cryptomeria; species Cryptomeria japonica. The sequence goes on along the minus strand of NC_081409.1, from coordinate 705,309,355 downwards.
TACATAAATATTTGGTTCTAGTGAAAATAAATAAATTATTTGTAATACCTAGATTTTGTCATAGTTTGTCTATGGAATGGAGTAAAAAAGAAGATATTTGCTTATGCTCTTGCAGAACACTATTATTATATTCTTTGTATCTTTGTATTCACATTTGTAGAGAAGCTTGACTTAAAAAACATACTTGAATGAACCATGAATACATGATTTGGAAAAGACAACTCGATGATTCAAGCAACACAACATAGATAAGATCAACTGCCAATTAATTTACATACCTCACTTTCATATAGGAAATAATCTGTGTTGTTCTTAAAAGACAAAACTATTATTTTCTCTTTTCCAAAACAAATTACTGATGTTCAATATCTTTTTCAAAATATAATTATTGTTGTACAAAAGAATAAACGACAACCCCCAAATGAAAACCAATTCCTTGCTTATATAGACAAATTGGGTGAAGATTAGTTTTTGTTGTTTAATTGCTTTATTGCATCTCCTCTTAACTTATAGGAGACGACATCTTTTATCTTCCAAGAAAAAACATGTTTCCTTATCTAAACTTATCCTTCCAATCAGGCCTGAAATTTGACGGTCACCCCTACCTGTCATATGAATTTTTTATACATGGTTTAGTCATTTCAATGCCTTTCATTTGACATTTTAAGAAAAATATTAACTGTCAAAAAATATAAATGTAGAAGATTGAAACCACACCAAAATGCAATGCACATCTTTCTTGGGAAGAAATGAACAATATATGCAAAAATCTTAAATTTACTAAATAAGTTTCTAAATTAATACACTAATATATATTATATATTAACATTAAATGATAACCAATTAATAATTACTAATTTAGTAATAATAAATATTAAAATATTAAAATGATATATATTATGACAAGTTTCTATAACAATCTTATTAAATATATTTAAAAAATTAAATTGACTAAGTTTCTAAATTCATATTTAAAAAAAATAGAATATATTATAAAAATTCATATAAAAATATTTTATCAATTATATTCTATCATTTCAATTATGACAAGTTTCTAAATTCATATGAAAAAATAGAACTATTCTAAAAAATCATATTAAAATATTATAAAATTAGAAACAACTATATCCTTCCATTTCAAAATATTCTAAATAAATTATATTTTTATAATAAACATTCTAAATTAATATATATCAATATTATAAATTATAATATTCTATGATATATATTACCTACTATATTTTTTTACTGTTTATTTATAATTTGAAATGTCATCTATACGGTTTTAGAAAAAAATAGCATGTCAATGCATACATTCAACTCAATTTTTAAGTTGTCAAATACGGTTCAAAAGTGAAAAAATGACCATTTAACCTGTCAAATTCCAGGACCGCTTCCAATAATAATTATCTTAATATCTTAAAACATAATAGAAACTAAAGAAATACAAATTCCATAATAACTATTTGTTTTGTTTTATCTTACCTTTTCTTATCCTTTTATGTAGGAAACTCATATTTATTTTATAATTTTAATTTAAAATCTTTTTCCTTAGAAATGATTTCATTTTGTATGAGAAATGAATCACTTTTCTATTACTTTTTATATGATCATTTCTCTCTCAAAATCTTCCATTCATGAAAAGCAAAGTTTCCTATTTTAATTTGCTCCATCCTTAATGTGAAAATGGAGGAGTTTTAGTTTTTTAGAAACTTCTAAAATTCAGACAAGTAAAACTTTCTCATATTAAAGTTCTTACTTTTCTTTGTAATGGTTACCTTTCCACATAAAAGCAATTACAATATGCATTTTATATTTAAGTTTCTAAAAGAATTTTAAAAGAAACTTCTTTTTTCTTTTCATTTTTTGTAAAATTTACTTTTCCTTATTAAAAATAAATGGATAGTTTTAGGAATTAGAAATAGTTTCATATGAAATAGAACTTATATAGTATACAATATAATTCTTTTTAATAAACATTTTTATTTAAGTTTTAAAAAGAATATATATACTTATTATTTGATTTTTTAGACATATTAGTAAAAGTATTTATGATATTAAAAATAATAACAATAATAATATATTTAATTATTAATATAAATTCTATTTTATTATACTTAGAAGAATTTAAAACAAAATCATTAAATAAATAAGTAATTAATTATTTTATAAAAATATTTATGAAATAAGGTGGTCATATACTTCCCCCCTAAAAAAATGCATTGCCTCGATGCATCAATCAAAAGCTTATCATTACATCCAAAACAAGTCAACTAAATTCATATTAGACATGGTTAGTATTTATATCCACTAAATGTAATTGATCTTTCATTTTTGTAAACACTCAAGGTAATTCAAACACACATATCTATCAAGTTAATCACCATTTGCAAACATTGTAGATAAGACAATCATGCATATTCATCAAACAATCATTTCAAAGACAAGTCCTAAGTGAGGTGTGTGGATTCCATTACTACCTTCAATTTTGTAAGGTTAGACTACCTCTCTCCAACAATGTTCTCTTTTTTTTTCACATTGGTGGTAACCTGTCAGTAGCACTCATACAAACAAAACTAAAATATCAATCCATGTTAGTGCCCTAAATTAAAATCAAAATCAAAGATTCTTAGAAACATTATACTTGTCTAAATAAGATTCACTTATCTCAATGCTTTAGAAAGCATGAAATTTTTTTTAATATTTTCTATAACCTCAAAATTGCATAAATGCACATTCATACTTGTGCTTACCATACGCTTGCAATTTGATATTTATTGTCAACATTCTTGACCTAGCCTTATATACACTTGCACAATTTTTTTTAGCTCATTCATAAATCAATACCATATAGAGAGATCATCTCACATTTAACAACGATCATTTCTTATTAATCATCTTTAAGCAAAAAATCTTCAAATTGTTTAGCAATGAATCACTTTAAAGCTAAATCACATCTTGGTCATATATAAAGATTAATAAATAAATCATTCATATGTACCTTTTCACATGGTACTTAGGTATGTTGATGAATTATCCATGCATATTTGTGCATCACTTGAAAAGTTAGTCGACCCACCTTTCTTTTGATGTGACATAGGCCCTCATGCCCACTTCATCACAATAATACAAATACAATGCAATCACTTGTAGGGTTAATATACCCATCTTGCTAATTTATGTGACCTGGGCATAATGCCTCACTCGTCACATCATGCTTATAGTACAAAATCCTCGATATTGATATCATACTCATGAAGAAATTCAAATGTGACTCAACATTAATATACTAAGTTCAAGACATGAACATACTTCATTCAATGCCAACCTCATAAGATATCTATATCAACTCATGATCATGCACACCATCAAGGGTTTCACTTTTTTCCCTAATTATTTCCATAATAAATTTTACACAATTGACAAAATGAAATGATATCTATCTACATATAAATTATAAAACTACATTTCTCATGTAATTTGTGCTAGATCCAGGTACAAGCACATACATATAAAAATAATGATTTATCTTGGCTCTCATGCCATGTATTCTCATCCAAATAATTATGAAATAAAAGTTCATAAAAAAATTCATCAATGGTACAAAGACAAGAACATGGTTGAGGTTCTTTTCCACCCAACCATGAATCCTTACGCTTCCTCGAGATTCTTCCTACTCGAAGAATACCCGACCCTACAATGCCTAGCAACTTGGAAGTAAAAAGTAGGAGGGTATCTCAGCGCAAGCCTAATTTACTCGCATGCAATTCTTACCATGGATATACAATGTCTGATAATTAGGATATGGTAGAGAATTATTATCAATAATTTTTTCTAGGCTATGTTCATCTTTTTCAATGAACTCTCAGCTTTGGTCAAAGAACTTTAAAATATAACCGTGATCCCGAAAAGATGATCACATTCTTTGTTATCCATATTCGGCACCCTTCCCGAAAGGTAAGCTTTACCAACACACATGCAGAAAAAGGAAAAACACACTAACACATGCATGTCACATGTCACGCAATTCTAGTTTCCTTTCCATGCAATAATGCATTCTTTTCCTTCTCTAATTTTCATGCAATGCCTCATGCATATTAGCTCATTCATTGATAATATCATAATTCTTTAATGCATAATTTTCTATATATGCCTTGTTCTTTCCTTTCAATAATGAGATCTATGCAATTGCTTTCATAATATAATATCCATCATGTTTTGTGTGATAACCCACCAAAATTGATTCAACAAAAATTGAGTATTATTTTTTTTTCATTATGTTTTATTCAATTGCATACTCTGGGCATCCATCCAATTAGGATTAGGCATTCATCCATTCGGGATGAGCTTCTAACCATATGGGTTAGGCAATTGTCCATACGGGACGTAAAATTCCATCTATCCAATACGGGATAGGCATCTACCCATACGGGGTAGGCATCCATCCAAACGGGATAGGAGATGCTCTGGCCAGAGACTTAGACTCATCGGGACCATTCGGGTCCTGAGTCACTCACTAAGTACTACACTCTTCTAACAAGAATGCACCGAGGTCGCCGTCCTTAGGAGTAATTAAAAATAATACAAGCTTGAATTCTGCCTCGGAATTTGGCTTAAAGCCTCGGGAAGTCAAGCGAATCCATACGAGATTCCTTCCGAGTATGCATTGAATTAAGTTTGATTATCTTATCTTTCAATTAGGATTCTTACTCAACCAAGCCTAGACCCCACCCATGAACGCCTGAGTACGAGGGACAACTCCGTCCCAAGACTGCCTACATACCCACTTCGGCACGGGATCAAGGCGTAAAGTATGTAGTTCTATTTTCTAATCTATGGTTTGATGTAAACTGATTTGTGGGTACGCAACCCTTTCTAGGGTCAGTGTCCCAGACAGTTTCTCTGCGGTTGCTACCCACGATGGTAGCACTTAAGCGAAGGCTCGAGATGGCCTATTACTTGTGGCCTGAAAAAAAGAAAATAACTAGATCCTAATACTTATCATGAGCGTCACCCAATTGCAAATCACCAATAACCCTTCGAGATGAATTAAATAAATAAAGAAAGTAAATTTCATGAGGGTATTTAACTTGACCATCCTTAAAAAGGGGTTTACTATGGTGTATCTCAACGGATGTGAAAATCATTTAAAAGTTATCTTATTAAATTATCGATCCAAGAGGGATTACCCGCCCCTTGGATTTTAACTTCCAAATGTCCCTTATTACTCCCCGACGATTTATAGGGATGATGCCACAGACGTCGTTAATGCAACTTTATTAGGCGTTAAGTGCAGTAGTTCAACACGACGGCATTACCCGTAAGCGTGACCCAGAGGCACCGTATATACCGAACACCGCTAGTTTTGGTTTTCCAGCTTCCTTTGTTTAGTTTTCTAACTACGAATAACAAAAATGAAAGCGTAATTAATTGAAGTAACTACTTGAAGTGTAATTTGCATAATAATGACCATCACGAAACTTGCATAATAGTAATTGCATGAAAGATATAATTATTCCATAAATAATTCGCATGCTATGATCCATTAATAAAAGCAATTAATCTATGAAAAATTTGCATGACGTAAGAAGATTTAACGAGTCCAAAATAACGATTAAATCTAAGCATTTGTATTAATGTAAGTTACTCTCTATAGACCAATCAAGTGTCCCAATGATTCTTAATGGGTTGAGTAACTTAATTTTAGAAGAATATAGTCTACAATTTTAAGTTTATTAAGGGTAGTTTAATTACGAACTTGCTACACATTAATCCCATTTTTTGTCGAAATTCAATATCTTTAAATTTACACTAAGGAAAAAAAAAATCATTATTTCATAAATGTCATTATTATCAAACTTAAAAATCTAACTAAATAGTAATTAACTTAGATTTTTTTTTTTTTAAAAACCCAAATTAAAAACTTCAAATTTCGAAATGGTAAAAAAAAACTAATTATAAACTAAATGGCAAAAAGGGCTTTGTTTTTTTTTAAGATAGTAAATAGGGTTGCGGGGTGGGGACCACGGGTCCCATCACCCCTGCGGCCCTGCATGCGCAGGTCCGCAGGGATGAGGGGATGCCGCGGGCCCCCCGTACCCCTGCGACGGTTTTAATGAAACCGTCCATGCAAGCTGCCGTCATTGTACGTTGAACGCCGTGCGTTACTGAGGCTTAAGAGGATTTTTCTTAAAGTTTGAACGTTTTCCATTTTTTTGTTATTTATATATATATATATATATATATATATGTATGTATATAAATATATATGTTTTTATATACAATATTATTATTATTATTATTTTTATACAGGAGTATTGCATTATTGAATATCACTCAGAGCAGGGTAGATAACAGGTAAATAACAATGTGGCAGATTAATTTCCAGGGATAAAATACAATGAAGCAGTAACCAGAGAGGTTCTTCTTCTCTTTTTTTTCATTTCTTTTGTTTTCTACACAGGGAGATCTATTCACAGAGAAAAGGAGAAAATTTGTTTGTACACACAGGGAGATCTATTCACAGAGAATGAGATAATTTATTTCTTATTCTTTCATTTCTTTTGTTTTTTCACACAAGGAGATTCATTCACAGAGAAAGAGATAGTTTATTTCTTTTTCTTTCATTTCTTTTGTTTTTTTTCACACAGGGAGATTCATTCCCAGAGAAAGAGATGGTTTATTTATATACACAGGGAAAATCTTTCAAAAAAAAGAAATGTTAAACGTATTTTTACAGAGGATTTAGAAAACCAGAAGATGAGAAATCTTAGAAAGATTGATTACAGCAAGATCCTTTCGAATACACAGTTCAGACTTTAAATCAATAACCAGAGAAATAAAACATTTCAGACTTTAAATCAATAAACTAGAAAAAAGAATATATTTCAGACTTAAATCAATAATCTAATCTCTTAAACCATTTAATCTACTTCTTATACACTTCAGACTTAAATCAATAAACTAGAGAAAAGAATATATTTCAGACTTAAATCAATAATCTAATCTCTTAAACCATTTAATCTACTTCTTATACAATTCAGACTTAAATCAATAAACTAGAGAAAAGAATATATTTCAGACTTAAATCAATAATCTAATCTCTTAAACCATTTAATCTACTTCTTATCAAGACTGAAACTAATTTCTTATCAAAAACAAATGAATTTCATTATCATAAAATAATTTAATCAAATCTAATCTACAACAAGAATAAGATGCATGAAACTAAGTTTGAAAGAACTTGGGTGCTTGAAAATGGTGTAGAGTCTTCCTTGATCCTCCAAATTGAAGAGAAGTCCTCCCAACAAAATCTTAGCTGAAAATGAAAATTGACTACAAAGGAGAATTTAACTTGCAGAATTTCTTATGGAATAGCCAACCCCTCCTTTTGAAACTTGTACCTCTTTTATAAAAGAATTTTCAAATTCCCACTACCTAATTATTAATTGAAAAAAAAGAGATTCTCTCCCAATTTGGCCTCCATGCAAATTGATTAGGCTTAGTGGGAGGAGTTACATGCAAGGGTGGTGGAGAAGCCTCTAGAAGCTTCTTATTCCTCCTACAACATGTGCCTTAATTTGGGCGAGGGAAATTAAATAACCAATTAAAAATATATATATATTTTCCATGTGTGTGTGTGTTTTATTATTTTTATTCCCTTACAATATTCATTCAATATAATAGAGTTTTGTATTTAAATAAAAAGGTGATAAAGGAGGGTCGTGACATCCTCCCCCCCTTAATCTGTGCATCGTCCCGATGCACTTATTAAATGCATTTCAAAAGAGTTTATAGTTCATGTTCAAAACAAAAAAGGAAACAACTGCTGCATCTCCTTAGTATCCTCCCACGTGGCATTCTTCTCGTCGTACTGGTCCCATTGCACTTTGCACTGATCAACCTCTCTGTTGCACAACTGGCACTAGCGCCTCTCCAAGATTCTGAATGGCTCTATCATTATTCCCCCCATTTCTTGGACCTGTAAAGCATCCCAATTCAAAATGTGTTTCTCATCAGGTACATACTTTTTAAGAAGAGATACATGGAAGACATCATGGATTCGGCTCAATTGGGGAGGTAAGGCCAACCGATAAGCAACTGGATTAATTCTTCCCAATATTTCAAAGGGTCCGACATAACGAGGTGCAAGCTTAGTCTTTTTCCCAAATCTTATGGAACTCTTGTGTGGCCTAACCCTTAGGAAGACTTTCTCTCCTACTTCAAACTCCCTTGGTGTTCTGTTTTTGTCTGCATAACTTTTCTGCCTATCCGAGGCTTCCTTCAATCTTTGCCTAATTTCCTTAGTTTTCCTTTCCATTTCTTTCAACATATCTGGTCCAATAATCACTCTATCTTCAAGACTATCCCAACTCAAAGGTGTTCGACATGGTCTACCATACAAAGCTTCAAAAGGTGCCATTCCCAAAGATGTTTGATACGTATTATTGTAGGCAAACTCTACCAAAGGTAGGTACTCTTCCCATTTCCTCTGTTGGTCCATGCAGTACATGCGAAGCAAGTCTTCCATAATCTGATTTGTCCTTTCTGTCTGACCGTCGGTTTCCGGATGGTATGCAGTGCTAAAATTTAGTTGAGTTCCTAGAGCTGATTGAAGAGTGGTCCAAAACCTGGAAGTGAATCTTGCATCTTTGTCTGATATGATTTTCTTTGGTATTCCATGCAACCTTACTATCTCCTTAACGAAGCGTCTAGCCAAGGTGGGTGCATCATCCGTTAGATTTCCTGGTATAAAGTGTGCCACCTTAGTGAGTTTGTCAATTACCACCATTATTGCATCATGCCTAGAAGGTGACATGGGTAACCCTTGTACGAAATCCATGCTAATAACTTGCCACTTATGTTGAGGTACATCGTGCAATTGTAACAATCCAGCTGGGTGTCTATGTTCTGCCTTTACTCTTTGACACTCCAAACATTTAGCTACATACTTGACAATATCGCTCTTCAACCCTTGCCAAAAGTATAATTTCTTTAGATCTGCATAAAGTTTGTTAACTCCTGGGTGGCCTGAATAAGGGGCATTGTGAGCCTCCGATAAGACTACTTCCCTTAAATTCCCTAAATTAGGAATATAGATTCTATTATTGTATCTGAGCAACCCATCTTCATCTAATGTATACCCTTCAACCTTAGGATCGGTCAGGTTGTGTCTTATAGTTAATTTGACTTGCTCATACCATGGGTCATGTCCTTGTTCATCCATTACTTGCCTTTTGAAAGAGGTTTTTGAAGGTTGCTATAGTCATCAAGTGTCTCCTCCTACTTAGGGCATCTGCCACCCTATTTTCTTTTCCCTTAATATATTCAATTTCAAAATCATATTCACTTAGAAACTCTAACCACCTTCTTTGTCTGGCATTTAAGTGAGGTTGGGTAAAGATGTATTTTAGTCCTTGGTTATCTGATTTTAGCTCAAAGGGCTTCCCTAGCAAGAAGTGTCTCCATTTTTGCAGGGCATGCACAATTGCTGCCAACTCTAAGTCGTGGGGTGCATAATTGACTTCATGAGTCTTTAGCTTCCTAGATTCGTAAGCCACTACCCCTTCATCTTGGACAAGTACTCCTCCTAACCCTTCAATAGAAGCATCTGTTATGACTGTGAAGTGTCCATTGGGATCTGGTACCTTTAGAATGGGTGTTGAAGTTAGCTTCCCCTTCAAGATTTGAAATGCCTTATCACTTTGCTCGGTCCATATAAACCTTTTGCCCTTCCTTTGCAATGAGGTGATGGGGTTTGCTATCTTAGAGAATCCTTCCACAAACCTCCTATAGTAACCTGCTAGCCCCATAAAGCTTCTTACTTCTGAAACATTCTTAGGGATTGGCCATTCTACTATCACCTTTATTTTATCTGGGTCGACTGCTATTCCTTCTTTTGATATTATATGCCCAAGATAGTGAATCTTTTCCTCAAAGAAGGCACATTTGGACAATTTTCCATATAACTTATGTTCTCTCAATCTTTGCAAAACAATTTGTAGATGCACTAAATGTTCCTCTTCATTTCTAGAGTAAATTAATATGTCATCCAAAAATACCAAAACAAATTTATCCAAGTAGTCATGGAATACACTATTCATTAGGTTCATGAATGCCGCCGGGGCATTAGTTACACCAAAAGGAACTACTGTGAATTCGTAATGTCCATACCTCATCCTGAAAGCTGTCTTTGGAATGTCTTCTTCCTTAATTCTGAGTTGATGATACCCTGACCGGAGATCTATCTTTGAGAAAACTGCCGCTCCTTTCATTTGGTCAAAAAGGTCCTCTATGCGAGGTAAGGGATACCTATTCTTTATGGTGACTTTGTTCAACATCCTATAGTCGATGCATAGCGTTAAGGTTCCATCCTTCTTCTTAACAAATAAAACTGGCGCTCCCCATGGTGATACACTTGGCCTTATTAATCCCTTAGCTACGAGTTCCTCTAATTGCATTTTGAGTTCCTGTAATTCGGTTGTGTTCATCCGGTAAGGTGCCTTTGATACTGGTTCAGCTCCTGGGAGTACTTCGATAGAAAAGTCAAACTTTCTCTTAGGGGGTAAACCGGGTAGTTCTTCTGGAAAAACATCCTTAAACTCCTTTAAGAAAGGGGTATTTTCAAATGTTGGTGTATTTTCCTCCTTTCCTTCATCAATTTCAACCATAAAGATTTGTCCCCCTCTTCTCCTTTCCTTCTTTAATTGCATTGCTGAGATAGTTTCTATATTAATGGGTTTAAACTTTCCTTGGATTTTGACCCTTTTCCCCCCATCATCCAAACATTCAACAACTTTGCTATAACAATCTACATTAGCTTGATGGTCTGCTAACCAACTCATTCCCATAATTACATCATATAATCCTAAGGGTGCCACATAGAGATCTACCCTTGTTTCGAACTCAGGGAATTGTACCCTTGCCCTCGGTAAACACTTAGTTACTTCTCTAGTTGCCTTATCCCCATATTGAACCGTCCATGATGACTCCATTTGATTAACTTTTAATGCATATTTGTTTACTAATTCAGGTGAGATGAAACATTCAGATGATCCAGTGTCAATTAGAATTGATATTGGTTGTTCAAATAGTGTACCTGTAGTTTCCATGGGAACATTCTGGTATCTTCTTCTTTGGTTCCTAACCGCTGCATGAATCCTCTGTTGGGGCCCTTCTTGGGGTTGATTGGCCCTAATTTGTCCTTGCATCCTGGGGCACTCTCTAGCAAAATGGTTTTCCCCACACATAAAGCATCCACCTGGAGGACCTCTCCTACCTTGATTTCTAGGGGGATCATTCCTTGTTTCATTTCCCCTGGGTGGATAAGTTATCCTGTTCTGCTGGTCATTCCTGTTATAGTTGCCCCTGTTATCATTGCCCCTGTTATTATTGCCCCTGTTATTATTGCCCCTGTTATTATCATTTCCATTCCTCTGATATTGGTTAGGCGGTGGTCTCCTTTCGGAAGAGTTATTCCTTTGACCCTTGTTGAAATTAGTGTTTCCATTGAATTCTTGCTTCCTTTTAAATGAGTGGTTCCCATTATAGTTCCGTCCTGCTAGTGTTTGAATCTTCCTCTCTTGCCTTAGGGACTTTTCAAGTACTTCATTCATATTTCTGGGTCCATGCATATCAACCTCTGCCCCTATGTTGGTATTCAGCCCCAAAATGAATTTCCTTGCTTGGTCTTCTTCATCCTTTTGGTACATAGGCACATATTTAAGCAACTTGGCGAACTTATCCCAATATTGTTGAACGGATAGGGACCCTTGACATAGATTATGGAATCCTGTCACTTTCTCATCAAAGAACAATTGAGGGAGCCACCTATCTCGAAAATGGTGAACAAATTGATCCCATGTGATCGTATCCCTGTTATACCCATTTTGTTCCTTGGTGTTGGTCCACCAGCTAGCCGCCTCCCCTGTGAGTTGATAGGAGCCCCATAAAGCCTTGGTTGTTTCGCTAAAATCTCTTAGCTCAAAATATTTTTCCATTTCATTTAGCCAATTCTCAGCCCCTTCACCAATCTGCCTCCCATCGAACTTAGGAGGGGTGATTTTCTTTAAATCCTTGGAGAGTTCCAATATGTTATTTTCCTTCCCATTACCCATCGCATTTCCTTGATTGCTACCAGGGTTTTCATTCTCGGTACCACTTCTGTTCTCATAGTCATTCTGCCTTTCCCTAAGGTCCTGCAGTGATTGTTCCAAGAAGTTGATTTTATCTCTTTGTTCGGTTAGAAGGTCGATTATAGCTTGGACCCCATCTCCGTTGTTCCCTGGGTTGTGTCAAACCCCTTCATGATCTTCCTCATGGTTTCCTTCATGGTTTTCTTCACGGTTTTCCTCATGGTTTACCTCCCTTTGACTCCTAGTACGTCTTCCATTACCCCTTCCTCTTCCTCTTCCTCTTCCTCTTCCTCTTCCTCTTGCCATTCTAGGTTTTACCTGAAAGTTAAATTATGTAGTTAGTTTTTTTTGTTTTTTTTTGTAAAAAAAAATTTAATTTCTATTATTGTAAAACATTCCCTTAGTTGAATAAATTGAAGTGAGCACAAGGCCTAGATTTGAACCTTTTCTCTAATACCACATGTGATAACCCACCAAAATTGATTCAACAAAAATTGAGTATTATTTTTTTTTCATTATGTTTTATTCAATTGTATACTCTGGGCATCCATCCAATTAGGATTAGGCATTCATCCATTCGGGATGAGCTTCTAACCATACGGGTTAGGCAATTGTCCATACGGGACGTAAAATTCCATCTATCCAATACGGGATAGGCATCTACCCATACGGGGTAGGCATCCATCCAAACGGGATAGGAGATGCTCTGGCTAGAGACTTAGACTCATCGGGACCATTCGGGTCCTGAGTCACTCACAAAGTACTACACTTTTCTAACAAGAATGCACCGAGGTCGCCGTCCTTAGGAGTAATTAAAAATAATACAAGCTTGAATTCCGCCTCGGAATTTGGCTTAAAGCCTCGGGAAGTCAAGCGAATCCATACGGGATTCCTTCCGAGTATGCATTGAATTAAGTTTGATTATCTTATCTTTCAATTAGGATTCTTACTCAACCAAGCCTAGACCCCACCCACGAACGCCTGAGTACGAGGGACAACTCTGTCCCAAGACTGCCTACATACCCGCTTCGGCACGGTATCAAGGCATAAAGTATGTAGTTCTATTTTCTAATCTATGGTTTGATGTAAACTGATTTGTGGGTACGCAACCCTTTCTAGGGTCAGTGTCCCAGACAGTTTCTCTGCGGTTGCTACCCACGATGGTAGCACTTAAGCGAAGGCTCGAGATGGCCTATTGCTTGTGGCCTAAAAAAAAGAAAATAACTAGATCCTAATACTTATCATGAGCGTCACCCAATTGCAAATCACCAATAACCCTTCGAGATGAATTAAATAAATAAAGAAAGTAAATTTCATGAGGGTATTTAACTTGACCATCCTTAAAAGGGGGTTTACTATGGTGTATCTCAACGGATGTGAAAATCATTTAAAAGTTATCTTATTAAATTATCGATCCAAGAGGGATTACCCGCCCCTTGGATTTTAACTTCCAAATGTCCCTTATTACTCCCCGACGATTTATAGGGACAATGCCACAGACGTTGTTAATGCAGCTTTATTAGGCATTAAGTGCAGTAGTTCAACATGACGGCATTACCCGTAAGTGTGACCCAGAGGCACCGTATATACCGAACGCTGCTAGTTTTGGTTTTCCAACTTCCTTTGTTTAGTTTTCTAACTACGAATAACAAAAATGAAAGCGTAATTAATTGAAGTGTAATTTGCATAATAATGACCATCACGAAACTTGCATAATAGTAATTGCATGAAAGATATAATTATTCCATAAATAATTCGCATGCTATGATCCATTAATAAAAGCAATTAATCTATGAAAAATTTGCATGACGTAAGAAGTGTAATGCCCCGCCAGGAAACCCCGAAGGGATTAAGCCAAAACACAAGAATAGAGTGCAATAATTTTTATTTTTATTTTTTAAAAGTTACAACACATAAGATGCAACAAGATATCGGAGATTCAGATTACATAGCGGAAGACATCAACTAGCACCTAAAGAGTTTCCCAACGAGATTACTTAAATTTCACAATTCATTTTACTCACACAATTAATCCAATAAGCTAATTATCTTAACAACGAGATAGTTCATAATCAGGATAATTTTATTTCAAGAGATGGAAATATAAATCACAAGCAAGGATTCATCCATTAAGATCCATTCATAATTTTTCATTCAAGCTTTTCATTTAAAATTACAAACCATACATCTAACATTCTAATACACTAGGATTTCATCATAACATAAGAGATCTTTCCAAGCATATTTAAATTCCTTAACAACCACTGGGTATAAATCATTACTCTAAGTTACATTCTTTCATACTCCAATTTATTGCATTTAAAAGATGATTGCATAAAAGCATCTACGATGATTCTCATCTAAACCACTTACGCATTCGATCAACAAGGCATACAAGAAAGAACTGCAAATAAGAATTTAAATTTAATTCCAATTATCCACTTAACCATTCTAACATAAGTTAATCATACATGATAAAGCTGAATAAAGGAAACATAAGAGAATATCATCACATGACACCATAATGATCTCGGAGTTCACCCCTAAAGGGCTACATCTCTGGGTCTGCGCAACTGTAAGACCCCTCTGATAAATAATAAAGGTTAAGAATACAAGAGGTTACACCATTTCAATCCAGCCATCAAGGCGATACATAAACAATATACAAGCGACCGCATCGGTCAATAAATACATAAACGATCCCTGAAAAGAACATGATCCAGCTGAACATAATCAAGCTAATACAAGAGTCCAGGAGAGCATCCATAAAACTGAGCCATCACCACCCAAGGTCTAACATGAAACCGACACTCACAAGGGCAGAGACAAAGGACGACTCACAAAGGTACTCCTAACAGGACAAAATGACAACACACTAGCGAACGTAGGGACAAGCGTCATCACACAACCTGGTATGGTTACCATGGCAAGTCTTCATAGGTCCCGGCCCCATACACTGGGTTACCCTGGCAACCTAATCCGAGCTTCTGGCCCATCCAAGCCTCATGTGGACCCACACATCCTCTCGTGAAGACAAGGATGGTGGTTTGCCATTTCAGGCCTTCTCACAGCATGTCGAATCTATGATAGCACTCGTCTCATGTGTGAGGCACATTATCTTATTTAGAGATTACATTCTAATCTACTTAGATTATCACTTATTAAACTCACTTTCGACGGGTTTCCCAGCAGCCACTTTGGGCCCGACCCCCAATCGAAAGCCACTTTCTCATACGACACTAGACTAACTCAGACGAACTCAAAACCAGGGAATACACATGGTCAGACGAACGGAGTTCAAGAAGAGAGAAACAATCATCTGGTCAAACACGACTCAAGGGTAATCACTTACTGACGGTACTCTAACTAGAGACCTGACAAACTAAGGTCAACCATGAATCATCATTCGACTCACACAAAGAGGATATGACCAACTATGGCAACATCACAATACAAAAGTCAACTCAGAATCGAGGACTGAAACAGGTACACCAAATCATTCCAAACGACAGGGTCCTACTAAACAAAGCAAAACATGCCATTTCATAATTAAAGGCGAATACAAAAATTAAACTCGCAAAGCAAAAATCAGAAAAGACAATATTTCCTCAAATTGATTTAATCATTAAAATCGATCAAGTTCTCTACAAGATCTAAATCCGATTACAATTATCTACCTCATCAAGGGGTAAGTTGTTCTTGGTTTTCTAACTCTTAAGGTTCAAGCATCGAACAGATATATAAAGTCATAACGAGTTTTAAACCAATTCATATTAATAAAATTCAGACAACCATTAATCGACTAAAATAAGATATTTAATCTCCAATCCAAAACGTCATTAACATACTGGTCTAAATTCAATCTCTACAGATTCATAATTTCAATTCCAGTTACATAATACGGATTACGGAAATAAAAATGTAGAAAGAGAATCTAAACGGAGATAGTCATTCCCAATGCATATCATTAAATTTCTAATGCCCAACGATAAATATTTCACTACTTTACAATTACTCAAATGATATGTTCTACGATAAAATTTAACAACATCAATCAGTAATTACATCGTATTTCAACGATTAAGATCTAGATTCATTAATCCAAGATCGATCAGAATATAATCAATGATATTTAGTTGCGAAGTTAATAGTTGTAGGACTTAATTAAGAAGAGGGCATACGTCACGAAATGACGTTGAATAACAGTTAGCCTATAACTCCATTATAAAGTTAATCAATATCAACTAACATTGGCCACTATTATGCCTCCTTAATCAAAATTAAGAACTAATTAACTTAATCATAAAATAATATTCATTGACATGATATTAAAATCAAATGCATTTTTTTTTTGAGTGATAAAAAAAAATACATTAAAAAAAACTATAAAAAAAAACTTGCTTAAAACAAAAACACATTTTAAAAGAAGGGGCGAGGGCGGTCGTGCCCTAACCCCAGCCGCAGGGGAGGCTCGTGGGCGGCGCCACTGCGGTGCCCGCAGGCTCCGCGGGGCCCTGCGGCCACCGCAGTGCCACGGCCACAAGCGCTGCGAGCGTAAAGGAAAGGAACGCGGGTGGAGAAGGGGGGGGGCGAGCGGGAAAAGGTGAGGAGGAGCGGGTGGAGCTCCGCTCCCCGCCCTCCAAACCCCAACCTCGGTTCAAATGCACAGTTCCGGTTTCATTAAAATCTTGCCCAGCCCGATAACAAAGCAAACGCCCATGCCGAGCTAAAAACGAACGCCCAGCTCGAAATAAAGTATATATTTTTTTTCAAAAAAAAAACAACGCACAGTTCGGAAATAAACACAAAACGCCCAGTGCGATAACAAAGCATTTTAAATTTTCTTCGAACACACAGTTCGGTGCAAACAAACAAGAACGCCCATGACAAATTTCATCATGAATTTAAATTTTGATTTACTATGAGCTCGGTTAAACAATCTGGGTTTGATGTCAAATTTCTTGGTGGTTTTCTCATCCTGAACAAACACTCCAGGGTTTCAAACGCCCAAAGGAAAAGAGAAATTAACAACACCCCAAACACTTCCAGTCAAGCTGGTTAATTTACCAAAACAAATCATAAGCATGGCATTCGAAGGAGAATTCTAAAACCAAGATAAAACCCCCATTTCCATTATAAACAAAAACTAAAATTGGGAGTTGGATCCTACCTTAACACGCAATCCTGGAGAAGCTGAAGGAGAGCCCAATCCTGCCAGGTCCAGAATC
Source organism: Cryptomeria japonica (assembly GCF_030272615.1). Lineage (NCBI taxonomy): Eukaryota > Viridiplantae > Streptophyta > Pinopsida > Cupressales > Cupressaceae > Cryptomeria > Cryptomeria japonica. Next base: position 705,291,993 of record NC_081409.1, on the reverse strand, counting down.
ATTCCTTCCCAAAACCCCCAATTTCATTCCAAAATCTTTTCCACCAAAAATTTTCTCCAAAATGTCCATCCTTTCAAAATTTCCCCAAATTTGGGTTATATGGAAGAGTTGACCCAGAATTTCTATTTTTGGAATTAAAAATTTTTATTTCAAAATAACTCTCAAAAATTAATTCTTTTCTATTTATAACAACAAAATAACTTGCTTTTCAATCCAATAATCGATTTTCTCATTTAAACAAATTTAACCTTTCGAAATTTAATAATCCAACAGAATGCAATAGAATCTATTGAATTTTAAATACAAAACTTCTTTTCATCAGCATATATAAAATGCACTTAATATTCCAAATCGGTCTTTAAATCGAATTTACTCCCAATTCAAAACAAGCAATTCATTAACAACGAAAATCGCATAACGAAAACCCGATTACTTTAATCCATTAGTCCTCAATGCACAAACGCATATATAATCAAAATAATTACTAAGGACTAATTAATCAATTAACCAAACACACCAGGCACGCAAACCGAGAAGGTCAACCAAACAGATGACTCGCAAACCCAAACAAAAAAGGGATTACCGACGACGACTGACGATGCTCACTGGAGCACGACTAAGGTCAACTAGGGTCTTACGACCACCTAATCCAACTCTAAGGATTAAAAAGATACACTCAAACCTGCACATCCAGGTGAAGATGAACTTCGCACTCATGCGGCGTGGTACCTGAAATTTCCTGCAACCAAAGATCATACATGCATACATATATAATAACTTAATGAAAGCGTTAGCTCAATGTTGATACCACGAACTAGGTACACTAACCGACTAGCATATACTAGAGTGAAAACCACATCCATAGCTATGCGTTAAATCAAACATCTGACAATAATCATTATATTAAGATAACTAATCAAGATTAAACCAAGGTTAGAGATCGATTACGGTAGGGGTACTACAAGAAGATTTAACGAGTCCAAAATAACGATTAAATCTAAGCATTTGTATTAATGTAAGTTAATCTCTATAGACCAATCAAGTGTCCCAATGATTCTTAATGGGTTGAGTAACTTAATTTTAGAAGAATATAGTCTACAATTTTAAGTTTATTAAGGGTAGTTTAATTACGAACTTGCTACACATTAATCCCAATTTTTGTCGAAATTCAATATCTTTAAATTTACACTAAGGAAAAAAAAAATCATTATTTCCTAAATGTCATTATTATCAAACTTAAAAATTTAACTAAATAGTAATTAACTTAGATTATATTTTTTTTTAAAAACCCAAATTAAAAACTTCAAATTTCGAAATGGTAAAAAAAAAACTATTTATAAACTAAATGGCAAAAAGGGCTTTGTTTTTTTTTAAGATAGTAAATAGGGTTGCAGGGTGGGGACCACGGGTCCCATCACCCCTGCGGCCCTGCATGCGCAGGTCCGCAGGGATGAGGGGATACCGCGGGCCCCCCGTACCCCTGCGACGGTTTTAATGAAACCGTCCATGCAAGCTGCTGTCATTGTATGTTGAACGTCGTGCGTTACGGAGGCTTAAGAGGATTTTTCTTAAAGTTTGAACGTTTTCCATTTTTTTGTTATATATATATATATATATATATGTATATAAATATATATGTTTTTATATACAATCTTATTATTATTATTATTTTTATACAGGAGTATTGCATTATTGAATATCACTCAGAGCAGGGTAGATAACAGGTAAATAACAATGTGGCAGATTAATTTCCAGGGATAAAATACAATGAAGCAGTAACCAGAGAGGTTCTTCTTCTCTTTTTTTTCATTTCTTTTGTTTTCTACACAGGGAGATCTATTCACAGAGAAAAGGAGAAAATTTGTTTGTACACACAGGGAGATCTATTCACAGAGAATGAGATAATTTATTTCTTTTTCTTTCATTTCTTTTGTTTTTTCACACAGGGAGATTCATTCACAGAGAAAGAGATAGTTTATTTCTTTTTCTTTCATTTCTTTTGTTTTTTTTCACACAGGGAGATTCATTCCTAGAGAAAGAGATGGTTTATTTATATACACAGGGAAAATCTTTCAAAAAAAAGAAATGTTAAACATATTTTTACAGAGGATTTAGAAAACCAGAAGATGAGAAATCTTAGAAAGATTGATTATAGCAAGATCCTTTCGAATACACAGTTCAAACTTTAAATCAATAACCAGAGAAATAAAACATTTCAGACTTTAAATCAATAAACTAGAAAAAAGAATATATTTCAGACTTAAATCAATAATCTAATCTCTTAAACCATTTAATCTACTTCTTATACACTTCAGACTTAAATCAATAAACTAGAGAAAAGAATATATTTCAAACTTAAATCAATAATCTAATCTCTTAAACCATTTAATCTACTTCTTATACAATTCAGACTTAAATCAATAAACTAGAGAAAAGAATATATTTCAGACTTAAATCAATAATCTAATCTCTTAAACCATTTAATCTACTTCTTATCAAGACTGAAACTAATTTCTTATCAAAAACAAATGAATTTCATTCTCATAAAATAATTTAATCAAATCTAATCTACAACAAGAATAAGATGCATGAAACTAAGTTTGAAAGAACTTGGGTGCTTGAAAATGGTGTAGAGTCTTCCTTGATCCTCCAAATTGAAGAGAAGTCCTCCCAACAAAATCTTAGCTGAAAATGAAAATTGACTACAAAGGAGAATTTAACTTGCAGAATTTCTTATGGAATAGCCAACCCCTCCTTTTGAAACTTGTACCTCTTTTATAAAAGAATTTTCAAATTCCCACTACCTAATTATTAATTGAAAAAAAAGAGATTCTCTCCCAATTTGGCCTCCATGCAAATTGATTAGGCTTAGTGGGAGGAGTTACATGCAAGGGTGGTGGAGAAGCCTCTAGAAGCTTCTTATTCCTCCTACAACATGTGCCTTAATTTGGGTGAGGGAAATTAAATAACCAATTAAAAATATATATATATTTTCCATGTGTGTGTGTGTTTTATTATTTTTATTCCCTTACAATATTCGTTCAATATAATAGAGTTTTGTATTTAAATAAAAAGGTGATAAAGGAGGGTCATGACATTTTGTAATGTTAATCATACTAGTTTTTAAGCAACAAGTATATCAAGTATTTGAATCAAGGAAATCACAAGTATGTTCTTTTTAGTCTACTCCATTGTACTTTCTATCAATATTCATCCCCAACATGATAGAGGACAACACTTAACATAAGACCAATAATATCAAACAGTTGGAATAGCCACCATGAAATTTAAAATAAAAATCCCAGAGGGAGGATTATCAATCACTAAATCATAAAAAAAAAAATGCAATTTCAACATGAACTCAAGTGTGACAAGGGTCACAAAGAAAGATAGATGGAAGAGTTTGGTGACTTTACTGGTCATAATAAAATTCAAATTTCAATTATATTCCTTACAACATGAGGAATATTTCATTAATAATCAAAATAAATCATCAAACTAATACACTTCCACATCACTAAATGAATAACTCTTAATCATATCGAGGGAGTAAAAAGATGCATGACACTTGAGAATACAACCTCCTGAATAGAGATCAGTCCCTAATCCACCCTATAGATGAGTCATCTATCACTTACATAAAACACAATAGTTCAAACACTGTTACATGCAACTATATACTCACTCAACTTGCAAACATTTTTAATATCTATGCAATATAGTTAGTTATTATGCAAAAAGAAAACTCTTTCATACACACATGACATACGTTTAATGCAAGGGTCAAACTCACTTAGAGTGTTACAATAACTAGGATGTTATGAATACAAGGTCACTTCATACATTTTTTTATTCAAGAAATAGATACATTCAACTATGTGTAGAGACTATCCACTCAAAGATCATGCATTTGTCTACAACATGATTCAATATCACAACCTATAAACAATAATATCTACTTACTAAACAAAAATAACACAACAAACACACTAAGTCATCTTGATCATGATACCATCATCATACAAGATTATATCATGAACTCAGTTACACCTATTATGTAAGGTAGGGTCAACTCCAAACCATGAACAACAACTACAATATACATATGATACAAAATTTTCATTAACACTCCAATTACACATTAGATAAAATAAGGTCAACGCAAAACTATAGTCATAGATGCTATACATATCAAATACAATTTAACCACATAAATTATCTTGGAAAACTACAAGGCAGTAACCACACAAGTTATCACATATATACAATGAACAATGCAATATGAGGACGATAGTCATTTCCCAATTATCAATTTTGACAATTCACATGTCATTCTCTTTTGAGCACGTTCAGACACACAAGCAATATAGCAATACAATTCTCACCTAGGTGATTCAATAATCACTTAAGTCAAATCAAGTCAAACACATGTAGGATGCTCTCTCCCTCACTACTCAAGTTGATTTGCACTATTCAACTTTTGGTTCAATACATATATAAGTTCTTATGCACAAATACACTAAGTATAAATCAGCTAGAGGATTCAACGATAAAATGTCGCAAATAAGCATAGCAAACTCAAGGCCCTAGTGCTAAACCTAGAGCTCTGATACCAAATGTAACTACCACCATAATTTCCAATTAACATAATTCACAAATTATACATCACCAAGCACACATTAATGCCACATGTACAAATATATACAAGATAAAGACATAAAATTATATTTTGACATAAAGATACAATACATGAGTCAAATACAAGGCAAATATAAGGAAACATATACCTTTATTATAGACCACAAGATCAATTATAATAATACATAGGAACAAATCATGAAGACCACCAAGATAGGAACTCTAACATCTATCTCCCACAATCACATCAGAGGCCAGAACATTGCCAGAGTGCTTATTCGCCCTACCACAAAGTGGTTACTATTAGGCCCAATATGGAAAGCTAATGTACTGAGAGGGGAGGGGTGAATCAGTACTTCAAAACATTTCTTCAATAATAACTTAACTGTTATGCATAAACCGAATAGTGCAGTAACATAACATAAAGCTAAAACAAATAGATAACAATCATACATGATTTACTCCATAACACATATATTTTGGTTACGCAGAAACTCTTGGTTAGAGAGAAAAACTATGGTGGGGATGGCACCCACAACTTCACTATTGCAATAATAAAGATGCTCGGTTAGAGCTACATGTTTAACTATTTCTGATAGCTTACTTTGTTAGGAGTATCAAGATCTATTAGATCTACCTTGTTAAAGGATTTCACAACACTTAATCTAAATGCTGCACCTGGTTAGAGGCTTTACAATTTATAGACTTGATTAGTCTTTTACCCTGTTAAAGGTTTCTCTTGCAACTTCAAAATATTACAATAAAATCATTACAAATATCTGCAACTTTACATCTGAAATGTTATAGCAGATTCTATGTGCTCAGAATAAGTTACCTTGCTTATAGCATATCTTGGTAACCCATATAGTAACTTGGTAAACCCTTCTGTTTACTTTTTTCTTTAACTGTTCTCTGAAAACCTTCTCGGGGACCTTTGAGTCTCTATAATAGTCTTCTTACATTCATGCACACACCCATACATACACTTGACTTGTGTTGTATAAATAGATCTCTTACGACGGCGATCCAATTCCTTGCTTCAATCTTACAAACATGATTTATTGAATGAATAATCATGCAAATAATTTCATTCTTTAGATGACCTCAAATTCATACATAATCTTCTAGTGCAATTTCCAATGTGATAACGGTTAGATGTGCCTCGATCTTGTAACACATTTTCCTATGCATGTCCAGGTTCAATGAATCTGGTAACATGTTTCACTCGGTGTATATCAACTCAGTGTGTCATCTTTGCTGCTCGGCAAACATGAAATGATGCTTGGTAGACAACTTAGTGTATACTGGGTTCTATGACTGCTTTCTTCTGTAACCGACTAGACTGTGCATACCGACTAAATATTTCAGTAATATTAACCGACTAGAGTATATAGTATAACTTTGACATAAAACTAATGGCAATCTGATAAGTAGTAACAATCTCCCCTTTTGACATTAGTTGAGATGTTTGACAAAAACTACTTTCAAAGTTATAACTCAAAAATCTATATACTTTACAAAATTTGACCAAACATACAGCATATTCATTAGTCAATGAAATAGTATATTAAATATATACTCCCCTTATTATTATACTGTACAAAACTCTGATTAAGTATGCTCGGTGCTTAATATTCTATAATCACTATTCTTTGCTCTGTTCACTGTCTTGGATACTCTGTTCATTCTGCTCATTCTGTTCATTGCATGGTACACTCCCCCTATGTACTTACACTCTTGTTGGTTGATACTTTGAATACTATACACTCCCCCTTTTTGACAAACATCAAAATTTAGTTACCATTTGGAGGTGGCAACTAATCAAAAATGGATTTATACTTTGTCTTGGCTTCAGTAAGAGCGACAGAGAGTGCATCCTTTACACTATCCATTAAAGAATTGTGTGCATTAATATCAGCCAATAATGAAATTAAGCCATCTAAAGTGCTTCCCTCTTGTGTGGTGGAGAGGTATGTGGTTCTGTTGATCTGTTCTTGAATAGATGAAAAATGAGGAAGGAATAATGTCTGAAATGTCATTATGTCCATCCTGATCTTGTGTTTTTCATTCCTCAGTTCTAATTGTTGAGCCATGAGCTGTTGTAACCTTGTATAAAAATTTTGAATTGAATTTGGCTTTGTGGTCAACTTGCTTGAGAGATTGGTGATCTCTTTCTCAATTGTCTCTATTTTATTCTTAATGTCTTTAATGAATAAAGAAAATGTACAGAGTTTTTGAAATAATGAAAGAATGTGCTTGAGTTGAGGGGCCAACTCAGCAATAAATTGGACAAGTTTTACCTTGCCAACAACAATGGATTTTTGTACTTCTTCTATCATTTTAGTAGTGAGCTCTTTGTCTTTCAACTTGCTCAAATACTCAGATGCATCAACTTCAGATATTTCTATTTGATTACGGAGTTCATCCAATTGAATATGGATGGCTACATCGGTTGACACGGTAGTGGTAGGTAGCATATTTGATAGCAGTGTCTTCACCTTCTGAAGTACTTTATTCTTCTTTTGTATGGCCATCTATTTTTCTTGTTCGGCCTTAGCTTTGCATAGTTCATTGAAATCAATGAGTGCTTTTCCCTTTAATTTTGATATATCCACATTGGGCAACACTATTGGTTTAGACAAATCAACTTTGAAACTATGCTTTTTCACTTTCTTTTCTTTACCTTTGGCTGGGTGAACTACTACAATAGCTTGAGAGGCTTGCTAACCCTTGGTAGGTTGCTCAGTAGAGGCAACACTTTGGTCAGTTCCTTTAGCCTCGGTAGAGTCCTTCGGTGTCTCGGTACTGGGTGTCTCAGCTGCAACATTTTCCATGCTAGAAGGTGCTTGAGAGGTCTGTTCTTGAGTAGTACCTTCTCCTGTTGTAGCCTTGTGATTTTCGGTGCCTTGTGCTATATCCTGAGGAGTGTCGGTAGAGACAGGTTGATTAACCAGTGGATAAGGCTAAACTTGTTCTAAAACGGATTCACTAGATACAAGTTTTGCATATGTAGTGCCTTCTATCATTTCCTACTCCGGTGCTTCTATATCCATGACATCTTCATCTATTTGAATAGTGTCAGTAGGGTCTTGTTCGGTAGCATCAGGGCCTTGCTTGGTGACATCAGGATCGTGCTTGGTGACATCAATAATTTCAATTTTTGCTTGTTCACCGACATCCTTGATTTTGAAGATTTCCTACCACTTTGCTTTTGTCTCATTTTCTGCGTCAATGTATAGCCCATTCATCAGTTTTAAGGCTCTTTGTTTGACAAGAAACTTTGAATTGTAGGTTGTCAGATGTTCCTTTATTTCAGCTATTGACATATCAGGAAAGAGATGGACTAGACTTCTTTCTCTGATTTGTTTCTCTGAGTCCATTGCATACTTCCACCTATTATCAATATGCAAGTAAAGTTCATTTGGAAGTGACTTTGCTAGTTCCAATGGATCTAAACGGAACTTTAGAAGTGTGCAGATGACAGCTTCTTCAATTTGTCTCTTCCCATCATTGTTCCTAGTTTCATACTTAACAAATCTAAATGAACTAAATCGTCCATATTCTTTCAGATTAGCACAAAACTTTTCAACACTATGAATATTTACCTTCTGGCTCTTGACAATCTGGAATTTGTTTGCATCCTTATATTTTGTATCACTAGACTCTTTTGCCAGAATGAGTCTCCGAGTAGATTTCTTGTATGTCTTTGTTACCTTGGGAGCAGTAACACTCTTTTGTTTCTTACTCAGTGATGCTACAGATGCTCTTGTGTTAGGTCTCTTTGTTGGAGGAGTCGGTAGGGCCTTTGACGTGTCCTGTTTCTTTCTCTTCAATACTTTACCCTTAGGCAATTCCGTGCTTAGAGTTATTGCTTCCTCTTGAGCTTCTGATTCTTCTTCGGTGATGGCAAGAGTGCCTTTGACAAGTGTAGAGGAGGAGTCTTCTCTGAATTTCTCAGACAATGCCTTTATCATTTTTGTTGCCTTTCTTGTAGCTTTGGGTACTACAATGCTCATTTTCACCTTTTCCTTCACTTCCTCATAAGTTCCATACCTCAGCTCAGTAGCATGCCTTGGTAATGTCAAAAATGCATCGATTTGCTATTGAGTGATATCAAAGTCAATCTTGTAACCCATAGGAGGCAAAGATTGAGTCCTCGGTTCCACAACATTCACATAACAGTAATCGGTGTCAACTTCAAAACATATTTCATCTTTGTATTTCTCTACTAGCTAGGGTGGGATCCGATATTTGTTATGGATTTTCTCTTGAAACTTGCTGAAGTAATAATCCATTATATCATTAAAGTTATCACCTAGCTTCTTGATGAAGTCATTAATGTGATGGGTGATTGGTCAGTGTAGCTCCCAAACTACTTTACCGACTATTGGAAATAATTTTTCAAAGTAGAAAAACATGCATACTAGTAACGATCCAAACTTTAGAGTATTTGTCGAGTTGTTCTTCTTTGGCTTCCTGATTGTGTTCAAATTTTCAAACATGTTCTTCAACAATACCTCACATAAGTCAATTTTCATTCCCTTTTTCACAATTTTATAAGCTAAGTCAACTACTGCATAGGGTACACTATTTTCCCTTACCGATTGGAAGAAACAGTAACCAATTACTCTAATGGAAAACTTAAGTTCTGCATCAGTGACATTGTTCAGTTTCAATCCTTTGCAATCTGATTCCACTTCGGTTAAACTGATCAATTCTTTCTGTGATATTATCTTTTGGGCTCGAGCATGATCATAGATAGGGTAACCGGTAATCAGATGAATGTTTTCCTTAGTGATTTTAAATGGTTGCTCTTGTAGCCACATGAAGTCATCATGCACTTTGCTCAGTACAAACTTGACCCACTAGGGTTTGAACACACGGGGATAGGTTAGGGATTCAGTTAATCCCTTGATCTTGATGTGCTCATGCTTGCTATCCATTTTACCATCCGTGTACAATTTATCATATGCATCTTTGATTTCAACATGGCCGAGTTCTTCCACACGATATTTGGTGAAGAATCTCACATCCTCGACTAACAAAACTCTATCCGGGATGAGTGCAAAAGCAGTTTTATCATCCAGTTCAGAAGCAACTTTGGGAGACAAAGAGTATTTTAGTGAGGGCTTTTCAATATTCTTGACAACAATGGGGTCTTGGATCTTGGGTGCCATTCTTGAATTCAGATAAAAACTAGTAAAGAGCCCTTAGGGTTTCAGGATTTCAAACGACAGACGCTTTAAACTTAGTAGATAATGGCAACTAGACAAGATCGGTAAACCAGCTAACAATGTGTTGAGATTTGTTGAAAATACCTTGAATTTGCTCTGAAGGAGGTTTGATCGCCTTGGAATTGCTCTGCTATGCTCTTCTTGAAAACTTGCTAAGTGTAAATGACCATGAAAATTCTTTTAAGTACACAAAATACCTTACCGGGCTCCGTGCGGGTTAGGTCAAAAACATTAAATGCACTCAATTCCTCTTTAACCAATTTACTCTCCTTTTTGCTTTAACCGAATAACCAAGCTTCCTTCATTTACCGACTTGACAGGCTTCCTGTATTCACCGACTTGACAAGTTTCCTATAAAGTGCTTCAAAAGACTTTGATAGAATTTCAAACTTACTAATACATCTTAACTATGCAGATTTTGAATTTAGTACATAATAGAATAGGAACTGTTAAGATTTACCATTGAGAGAATGCAATCCCTTCATACCTTTACCGATTAAATTGGAATAGGTGCACCTAACTCGGTAGGTAAGGTGCTTTCTTCATTTGACACAACTTCCTTCCTTATCTAAATCATCTTTAATTTTTCTTTTATTTCTTCAGTGTCTTTTCTAGGTTGATCTCTGCAATCTCCAGCTAAGTGTCCAGCCTTGTGACAATGAAAACATGCCATACCAGGATTTCTCCATGATCTTTGGTTGTACATCCCAAACCTTATAAAATAGTTGGCACTTATGTGTCCATATCTTCCACAATATTCACACCATATCCTTGTATTGTAATCCCATGGTACTGCAAAATACTGTCGGTAAGGATCTATGTGTGTTCAGTAACCTCTAGCGTTTTCTCGGTGTGCAAACCACATGTAGTTCTTTTTCTTAAACCAACACTTTTTGGTACTATGACCATATCTATTGTAGTTTTTACAAAACCCTTTGAATTTTGCCTTCTAATAATTGTTACCAGACTTTGTCCTACATTGATTAGATGTGTGACCATATTTATTGCAATTGTAACAGTAACCATTGGACTTAGTGACATTCAGTTGCTTACCTTTTCTGATTTGGCACATGTTGGCAGTATGACCTTGATTTCCATAGTAGTTGCAAATAGGCTTCTTTCCTTTGATGTTCTTCTTGATTCTAGCTTGCTTTGATGATTCTCCTCTCTCGGTAGTACATATCCCCTTCTTGGTAGAGTCTTTTCCTTTGTAACTGAGTCTTGCATCTTTGTAGGGTCATCTTGTATTCAGTTGCTCATCCAACATCTTTGATGCTTCATAACTCTTCTTTAGTGTTTCTTTAGATTTCCTTTCTATTTCAAGTTCATCAGTCAACCTTGATACTTCAAGTTTCAATGCTTGATTCTCATCATCTTTCAAATTTGCTTCATGATGTGCATAACCTAGTTGAACTGATAGGTTTTGTTGAATCCCAGTCAACCTTGTGATCTCATCATTCTTATCAGATACTAAAGCTTCAAGTTGTTGTTTCTCTCTTTCTAGATCTCCTACTTTATCCTTGGTTGTCCTTAATGCATCAAGATTTTCAGTCATCTGTGTGCTAAAATGTTCATGTTCTCTCTTCATTGCTTTCAATTGATCAGCCAGTGCTTTGTTCTTTTCTTTCAATATTCCAATCATTTCTTCAGTTTCTTCAGATATACTATTCTCAGATGATGTCTCAATTTGTTCCACTAACTCTTGAGAGTCCTGCAAATCATCAGATAATCTTCTTCTCACTTTCAGAGATTTTTGCATTTACCTTTGCATGTCTGCAATCAGTTGATTAGCATGATCTAGCTCTTCTTGCAAATACACAATCCTCTGAGATTGTTTATAGCCTTCCATTGGTAAGATCTTTCTCTTTAGGTAGTTAAACCCTTTTCCAAGATTCAAGCTCTGATACCAATTGTTAGGTCCAATATGGAAAGTTAATGTACTGAGAGGGGAGGGGTGAATTAGTACTTCAAAACATTTCTTCAATAATAACTTAACTGTTATGCATAAACCAAATAGTGCAGTAACATAACATAAAGCTAAAACAAATAGATAACAATCATACATGATTTACTCCATAACACATATATTTTGGTTATGCAAAAACTCTTGGTTAGAGAGAAAAACTGCGGTGAGGATGGCACCCACAACTTCACTACTACAAGAATAAGATGCTCAGTTAGAGCTACATGTTTAGCTATTTCTGATAGCTTACCCTATTAGGAGTATCAAGATCTATTAGATCTACCTTGTTAAAGGATTTCACAACACTTAATCTAAATGCTACACCTGGTTAGAGGCTTTACAATTTATAGACTTGATTAGAGTCTTTTACCTTGTTAAAGGTTTGTCTTGCAACTTCAAAATATTACAATAAAATCATTACAAATATCTGCAACTTTACATCTAAAATGTTATAGCAGATTCTATGTGCTCAGAATAAGTTACCTTGCTTATAGCATATCTCGGTAACCCATATAGTAACTCGATAAACCCTTCTATTTACTCTATTCTTTAACTATTCTCTGAAAACCTTCTCAGTGACCTCTGAGTCTCTGTAACAGTCTTCTTACATTCATGCACACACCCATACATACACTTAACATGTGCTGTATAAATAGATCTCTTATGACGGTGATCCAATTCCTTGCTTCGATCTTACAAACATGATTTATTGAATGAATAATCATGCAAATAAAATCATTGGTTAGATGACCTCAAAATCATACACAATCTTCTAGTGCAATTTCCAATGTGATAACGGCTAGATGTGCCTCAATCTTGTAACACATTTTCCTATGGATGTCCAGGTTCAATGAATCTGGTAACATGTTTCACTCAGTGTATATTGTCACAACCCTCCTTTATCACTTTTTTTTTTTTATTTAAATACAAAACTCTATTTATATTCTTTGGATGAATTATTGAATGAATATTGTAAGGGAATAAAAATAATAAACCACACACTCATGGAAAATGCATATATATTTTAAATTGTTATTTAATTTCCCTCACCCAAATTAAGGCACATGTTGTAGGAGGAATAAGAAGCTTCTAGAGGCTTCTCCACCTCCTTGCATGTAACTCCTCCCACTAAGCCTAATCAATTTGCATGGAGGCCAAATTGGGAGAGAATCTCTTTTTTTTCCAATTAATAATTAGGTAGTGGGAATTTGAAATTTCTTTTATAAAATAGGTACAAGTTTCAAAAATGAAAGTTAGCTATTCCATAAGAAATTTCTGCAAGTTGAATTCTCCTTTGTAGTCCACTTTCATTGGCAACTAAGATTTTTGTTGGGAGGATTTCTCTTCAATTTGGAGGATCAAGGAAGACTCTACACCATCTTCAAGCATCCAGGTTCCTTCAACTTAGTTTATGCATTTCATTTTTATTGTAGATTAAATTTGATTAGATTAATTATGAGTATGAAATTCATTTGTGTTTTGTTAAAGAATTAGTTTAGATTTTGTAGAAAATGAGAGTCATGGTTTAAATCAGATTCATTGTTAAAATTCTTGATATGAAATTAGTCTTAGATTTTGTAAAGAATGAAATTTATGGCTTAAATGAGATTCATTGTTTGAAATTTTGATAAGGAATTAGTTTTTAGATTTTGTAGAGAATGAGATTTATTGTTAAATAAGATTCATTGTTTAAATTTTTGATAAGAAATTAGTTTCAGATTTTGTAGAGAATGAAATTCATTGTTTAAATTTTTGATAAGAAATTAGTTTCAGATTTTTAGAGAATAAAATTCATTGTTTAAAATTTTGATAAGAAATTTGTTTCAGATTTTGTAGAATGAAATTCATTGTTTTAAATTCTTAGTTTCTGATTTTGTAGAAAATAAGATTCATTGTTTTAATTCTGATAAGAAATTAGTTTCAGAGTAAATGGAAATTAGATTCATTATCTTCAGTTTATTTTGATAAAAATTAGATCTCCCTGTGTGTACAAACCATTTCCTCTGTAGACAAATCTCCCTGTGTGTATAAATAAATCTCCTCTCTCTGTGAATGAATTTTCCCTGTGTAAAGAAATGAATACCTCTCTCTGTGAATGAACTTTTCCTGTGTAAAGAAATGAACTCCTTTCTCTGTGAATGAGTTTTCCCTGTGTAGGAAACAAAAGAAATGAAGAAAAGAAATAAACTCTCTTTATCTGTGAATGTATTTCCCTGTAGAAAACAAAGAAATCGAAAAATCCCTCTGGTTACTGCTTCATTTTGTCCCTGGGACAAACCTGCAACATTGTTAATTACCTATTATTACCCTGCTCTGAGTAATCTTCAAATATTTTTAAAAGTTATAATACTCCTGAATAAAAATGATAATAATAATACTATAACAAATATATATCTATACATATATATATATATATATATATATATATATACACATATATATATAAATATAAATAAGTAACCAAAAAAGCGAGAAAGCATTTCGAACTTCAAATCTTCCCCCGAGCCCGTAACGCATGGCGTTTTCGCTGATTGGACGTCGGCAACAGTGCATGGACGGTTACGTAGTAACCATCGCAGAGTACGGGGGCCGCGGGTTCCCTCACCTCTGCGGTCCTGCGCATGCAGGGCCGCAGGGGTGATGGGACCCGTGGTCCCCACCCCCGCAACCCTCTTTATTATCATAACGCAATACAATGCCTTTTGCCATTAAATTTAAAATTTGGTTTTTTTTTTTAGTATTTCGAAATTTGGAGTTTTAATTTGGTTTTTTTTATAAAAAAAAAAGAATAATCTAAGTTAATTTCTATTTAGTCATTTTTTTTTTTTCCTTTAGTTGATAATAATGACATTTAGGAAATGATGATTTTTTTTCCTTAGTGTAAATTTAAGGATATTGACTTTCAATTAAAAATGGGATTAATGTGTAGCAAGATTGTAATTAAACCATCCTTAATAAACTTTAAAATTGCAGACTATATTCTTAAAAAAAAATCATTGGGACACTTGATTGGTCCTTAGAGATTAACTTACCTTATTACAAGTACTTGGATTTAATTGTTATTTTGGATTCGTTAAGTCATCTTACATCATAGATTAATTGCTTTCGTTAATGGTTCATAGCATGCGAATTTTTTTTTATAGGATAATTATATCTTTCATGCAATTACTATTATGCAAGTTTCATTTGTTATGCAAATTACACTTCAAGTAGTTACTTCAATTAATTACGCCTTCATTTTCGTTATTCATAGTTAGATAACTAAATAGAGGAAGTTGGAAAACCAAAACTAGCAGCGTTCGGTATATATGGTGCCTCTGGGTCACGCTTACGGGTAATGCCGTCATGTTGAACTACTGCACTTAACGCCTAATAAAGCTGCATTAACGACGTCTGTGGCATCGTCCCTATAAATCTTCGGGGAGTAATAAGGGACATTTGGAAGTTAAAAATCCAAGGGGCGGGTAATCCCTCTTGGATCGATAATTTAATAAGATAACTTTTAAATGAATTTCGCATCCGTTGAGATAAACCATAGTAAACCCCTCTTAGGGATGGTCAGGTTAAAAGCTCTCTTATTTATTTATTTATTTATCTCGAAGGGATATTGGTGATTTGCAATTGGGTGACGCTCATGATAAGTATTAGGTTCTAGTTATTTTGTTTAGGCCACAAGCAATAGGCCATCTTGAGCCTTCGCTTAAGTGCTACCTTCGTGGGTAGCAACCGCAGAGAAACTGTCTGGGACACTGACCCTAGAAAGGGTTGCGTACCCACAAATCAGTTTACATCAAACCATAGATTAGAAAATAGAACTACATACTTTACGCCTTGATCCCGTGCCGAAGCGGGTATGTAGGCAGTCTTGGGACGGAGTTGTCCCTCGTACTCAGGCGTTCGTGGGTGGGGTCTAGGCTTGGTTGAGTAAGAATCCTAATTGAAAGATAAGATAATCAAAACTTAATTCAATGCATACTCGGAAGGAATCCCGTATGGATTCGCTTGACTTCCCGAGGCTTTAAGACAAATTTCGAGGCGGAATTCAAGCTTGTATTATTTTCTTATTACTCCTAAGGACGGCGACCTCAGTGCATTCTTGTTAGAAGAATGTAGTACTTAGTGAGTGGCTCAGGACCCGAATGGTCCCGATGAGTCTAAGTCTCTGGCCAGAGCATCTCCTATCCCGTTTGGATGGATGCCTACCCCGTATGGGTAGATGCCTATCCCGTATTGGATAGATGGAATTTACGTCCCGTATGGACAATTGCCTAACCTGTATGGTTAGAAGCTCATCCCGAATGGATGAATGCCCAATCCTATTTGGATGGATGCCCAGAGTATGCAATTGAATAAAACATAATAAAGGAAAAAAATAAATAAATATACTCAATTTTTGTTGGATGAATTATGGTGGGTTATTACATGGGTGGGTTATTACATATATCAACTCAGTGTGTCATATTTGCTACTTGGTAAACATGAAATGATGCTCGGTAGATAGCTCGGTGTATACTGTGTTCTGTGACTGCTTTCTTCTGTAACCGACTAGACTGTGCATACCGACTGAATATTTCGGTAATATTAACCGACTAGAGTATATAGTATAACTTTGACATAAAACTAATGGCAATCTGATAAGTAGCAACAATTACACTTTCCTAGAATCTTTCATGATACGAAAGACACCCGACCCAACACAAGGTAGACTAACAATGCAAATCTGGCAAGAGTAATGGATTCGTGCAATAAAGTATACTAGTGTCATGATAGCATATACACACAAATTGCATATAACCACATGAGTGAATACAAAAGCAACTATTTTACTTATCCCTCTAAAATTATTTTGAGATTCAAATTCCATCTCAATCACATTTATCTCAATAGATAAACATAACATGAAATATCTTAACATGGATAAAACACATGATGCATCCATGCATCTATTCTTGAACCCAAAATTTATGAACTATAGATAAAAATTATATACATGACATTCATAAAGAGAGTACAACATATCTATTAATTCCAAAAAGGCTTCTTCAACATAGAATCTCACTAAACTACACCTATGCATATGACACCTTCATCCTTGATACAACCTAAAATAAAGTAAGCAAAGCACATAAGTGCATACAAATGCATCAATCCATGCTTATTCACAAGTCTAGTTATAAAACTTTGATTACACCTTTCAAGAATTTCATTCCAATAAGATATGTGAATTAATTGAACTCGAGGAAAAATAATACTTAACATGCATTGATAATGAGCGGTCAATATCCTACCAAGGCCTATGACATCTCAAGCTTTGATAATCATATTCATGTTGCATGTTACTAATCTTGAAATAACCAAAAAATCATTAAATAGCTATAATTTTCCAACATTTGTTATTAATATGCTATATGAATTATTGGTTAAAAGTACCTTTGAACATTATATGAGAAATTGGACCAATTAATTAGTTATTATTTAATTGATTTTAATATAAAAATTATAGTTCATATCCCTAGATATTTAATATCTAAGGAATCTAACTATTAACAAGAATCTTTTCTTAATTTGACCCTAAGTATGCCATTTCATATTTGATTCAAGCCATGGGACTTATGGTCTTTATTGACACAAGGATTTAACTACTCTCAATTACAAAGAAATACAAGTTTTTGAATATAATAATTTCTTATTGATTCAAGCTACTTAACCCTTAGTTGTAAATTCAATATCACATACTATGATGCCAACCTACTAACAAAAAGGAAAAATGATAAA
Organism: Cryptomeria japonica; assembly: GCF_030272615.1. Classification (NCBI taxonomy): domain Eukaryota; kingdom Viridiplantae; phylum Streptophyta; class Pinopsida; order Cupressales; family Cupressaceae; genus Cryptomeria; species Cryptomeria japonica. The sequence goes on along the minus strand of NC_081409.1, from coordinate 705,274,383 downwards.
AAATTATTTAATCTGAAAGCATATAAAAGATTATCTCTTAACCCCTATTTATGATAATTTTCATTATTAGAGGTAACCTTATATCCTCTCACATAATTCATTAAGTTAATATAATTATTTAAATATTATCTGTAAATGTATATAGCAATTTATCTTTCAGCCAAGTAGGGATAGACTTTATACTATGCATAATTATTCATGCTAAAGTGAAAGTTTTAGTTCATTTAACTCTATCTCTACATAAATAAAATATTTGGTTCTAGTAAAAATAAATAAATTATTTGTAATACCTAGATTTTGCCATAGTTTGTCTGTGGAATGGAGTAAAAAAGAAGATATTTGTTTATGTTCTTGCATAACACTATTATTATATTCTTTGCATCTCTGCATTCACATTTGCACAGAAGCTCTCATAAACATACTTGAATGAACTATGAATACATGAATTGGAAAAGACAACTTGAGGATTAAAGCAACACAACATAGATAAGATCAACTGATAATTAATTTACATACCTCACTTTCATATAGGCAATAATCTGTGTTTTTCTTAAATGACAAAACTATTATTTTCTCTTTTCCAAAACAAATTACTAATGTTCAAAATGTTTTTCAAAATATAATTATTATTGTACAAAAGAATAAATGACAACCCCCAAATGAAAACCAATTCCCTGCTTATATAGACAAATTGGGTGAGGATTAAGTTTTTTATTTTAAATTGCATTATTACATCTCCTCTTAACTTATATAGGAGAAGACATATTTTATCCTCGAGAGAAAAACATGTTTCTTTATCTAAACTTATCCTTCCAATAATAATTATCTTAATATCTTAAAACATAATAGAAACTAAAGAAATATAAATTTCATAATAATTATTTGTTTTATTTTATCTTACCTTTTCTTATCCTTGTATGTAGGAAACTCATATTTATTTCCTAAATTTTAATTTAAAAATCTTTTTCCTTAAAACTAATTTCATTTTGCATGAGAAATGAATCATTGGTCATTCTATTACTTCTTATATTATCATTTCTCTCCCAAAATCTTCCATGCATGAAAAGCTAAGTTTTCTATTTTAATTTTCTCTCCTTAACGTGAAAATGGAGGTGTTTTAGTTTTTTAGAAACTTCTAAAATTTAGATAAGTAAAACTTTCTCATATTAAAGTTCTTACTTTTCTTTATAATGGTTACATTTCCACATAAAATGTTCAATTATAATTTATGAATTTAATATTTTAAATTTCTAAGAGAATTTTAAAAGAAATTTCTTTTCTCTCTGTTTTAAATTTTTTTTTTTACTTTTCCTTCTTAAAAATAAATAGATAGTTTTAAGAATTAGATATAATTTCATACAAAATAGAATTTATATAGTATACAATATAATTCTTTTTAATAAACATTTCTATTTAAATTTTAAAAGGAATATATATACTTACTATTTGATTTTCTAGACATATTAGTAAAAGTATTTATAATAATAATATATTTAATTATTAATATAAATTCTATTTTATTACATTTAGAAGAAGTTAAAATAAAATAATTAAATAAATAAGTAATTAATTATTTTATAAAAATATTTATGAAATAAGGTCGTGACACATACGTAGGTGTCCTAAAAAAATTTGTGTGTATTCGGGATATTCCTAAGTTTTTGCAAATAGGGAATGAGTCTGGGATGTTTCCTACCTGTCTCCATGTCCCTCAAACATTCCCCATGGAGGAACATGGTCATATTTGGTAAGGGATGCGTCCCTAGGAAGATAAATGCTTTAACAAACTAAAGAAGCCAAGCATTTTAATTGAGCATAGGTAATCTAGAGTGTGATGATTGGCATATTGGATGCAATGATTGGAAATTACCTCTATATTTTCCCAATTTGATATTATAGATTGCTTTTGAGGTTGACATTATGATTTCTTTAGCTTTAGTCCCCTGGTAGTTAGTTGAGAGAAAATGGTACTTAAGGAAATAATATGCATCTTTGGTTCTCAGTTGTATTAATTTATTCTCCAATTTTTTCATCTCATAATATTTTTCTATTTGAATTATAGATACTACATATAGAGAAAACTATATGAAGTGATATACTTAGTTTTTACTGTGATGTCTACTGAAATGGATAGATCTAGCCCCACTAACTGGACTACAACAAAGCAAAGTTGATGGGTAGAGTGACCTATCCTCACACACGATTACTATATGAAAGGGAAAAGAGAAAATAGAAATTGTGAAAAATGGGAGAAGCCTTCTTAGCAATTAAATTTAGCATACCCAAAACTTGGACTAAATTAATACCCTAGCTATAGCATCTAATGCCAAAAGAATATCCTGCAAAAGATTGCAAGCAAAATTTTAAAACCCTACAATCATATTCAGATTCCCATGACACATTTTAATTAAACTTGTACCAAATTAACTTAAAAAATACAAATTTTAAGTAGTAAATAGCTTGTTCCTATATAAGGTAAAGGGAATATTTTGAGGTCACCTTCAAACAAGATGTCAATTTGATGTATGAGAGCACTTTGTGGACAATTATTATTCTAAAATAAAATCTCACAATTGTAAATAACTTCTTCTTATTTCATTAAAAAAGTTTCTACAAGTAGAATTGAAGAGTCAAAACTGGAAAACTCTACATAATCGTATTCAACCTCATATATTATGTTAAATGGTGAATCTAAAAATATTTAATTATTTTTTATTTACAATTTATTCTCCAATTTTTTCATCATATAGCATTTTTCTATTTGAATAATAGATATTGCATATAGAGAAAACTATCCGAAGTGATATAATCAGTTTTTTTTATGATTTCTACTGCAATGGACATATCTAGCTAGACTAATTGGACTCTAATAGAGCAAAGTTGATGGGTAGAGTGATCCGTCCTCACACATGATTACTACATGAAAGGGAAAAGATAAGATTGAAATTGTGAAAAATGGGAGAAGCCTTCATAGCAATTAAATTTAGCATACTCAAAACATGGACTAAATTAATACCCCAGTTGTAGCATCTAATGCCAAAAGAATACCTTGCAAAGGACTGCAAGCAAAATTTTAAAACCTTGCAATCATATTCAGATTCCCATGACACATTTTAATTAAATTTACCAAATTAACTTAAAATAATTGTAGGGTTTGGAAACAAACATATTCAGGTCTACTATTGATCATAGTTATCCACTACTAAAATAATTGTAGGGTTTCAAAACAAATAAAAATGGCAGAAGCAAAGTGAGATGCCATAACAAAAGTCATAAAATTTCAAACCCTAAAAAAATGCATTGTGGGTGATGTGACCAATTTCATTGTATTTTCTTTCTTTCAAAATCGAACTCCTGCAAGTGGGGCTTCAAATTGATTGCATAACAAACATATGACGGTGGTAAATAATTGGCCATTGCTTGTAAGTTAAGGAAACTTTATTGCCAGCTGGCCATCCCTTGAAAAACAAAAACTTGTGGGAAACGCACCTTGTTGGAACGTTGACACTTTGGTGGGCAAAAGCTCGCACAGAGAGCCTATTGGCTAATTATATTATTATTTAAAAAATAATTATATTTATTATTACTAAAAGTGAAATAATAATATTATTAAATTTTTCATTATATATATATATGTGTTAAAATTAATTGTTTATATATTATAAATATTATAATATAATAATTATTAAAAAAAATTAAAAAATGATATTTAATTAAAATTTATTGTTATTTACCTATATATTTAAAAGTTAAATAATAATAATATTAAACTTTTCATATAATACATATTAAAATGAATTTTTATATATTAGATATATTATAATATGATAATTATTAAAATTAATAAAAATAGAAAAAATTTCAAAGTTTTAAACATAAAATTTATTATATATACTATATTTACTATTTTGAAACTAAATTAAATTTATATATTATAATATAATAATTATTAAATATTAGAAACTGAGATACTATTTAATTAAAACTACATTATTGTTTATCTATATAAAATTTAAAATTTAAAAGTTTTAAACTATATATATATTTTTGGTTTGTTTTAAACTATATTTTATTATTTATATATTATATTTATTACTCTAAAACTAGATTAAATTTATATATTACAAATATGTTAATTATTAATATCTTAAAAATTTAAATAATATTTTAATTAAAAATTTATTATTATTTTCTCCCTTCTTTCTATATTTGCTAAATAAAAATATTATTGAAATTTTCTTATTATATATGAAAATTAATTATTGGTATATATATAATAATGATATAATAATTATTAAAATAAAAAATAAAAAATAAAAAAATTTAAAACATTTAATTTATTATTTATACATTATATTTATTATTTTAAAATTAAATTAAATTTATATATTGAAATATAGTAATTATTAAAACTTAAAAATAAAAATAGCATTTATTTAAAAATATATATAATCTAAGTAAATTTTATTGTATTTCATATGTAATGCCTGCTAAAATACCCTAGAGAAATAATCCATAATCTACTAACAAATGGCGATAATTTTTTTTTAAAAAAACATCCATTACTTCTATGTTATCACTAACATACATTAATGCAACATCAACTATTTACAAGATCACATAAATTAACATGAACATAACCATAGTATCATATAACACAAGTGAATTAAATCACTTACTCAGTTACATATCACTAAATAAACTCATACAATATATCCATTCCCTAGGGTATCTCAACGTCACTACTTGACATAATTCTAACACATCACATATCCATCTAGAACACCATATACTACCATTCAACTAATCATTTACTTCTCACACAATTATGATAAATCATTAACACATATGCATAACTCTATCACCTTCCATACTCTTTAGGTTCATTTTAAAATACCTACCAAATGTTCCTAATACCCATCTTTATTCCTTGACCACTTAACACCATGAATTTAAATGCATTTATCCTTCTCTTACACATGGAACTAGATTATTCCCTTAAGCAAATCAAGAATACTATCCATATTCATATGCAAGATTATAACAACAAGAACTTATCTACTTCCAAATAGGATTCCATGCTACTAAACAAATTCAAGAGTCATATGATACTACAAGAATTAACATAATCTAATATTTCAATCCCCTAATTCGACATATGATCTCATTCCCAACATGATGAACATTTCTACAACATGGGCCATATAGTAATACATCATCCAATTACAAGAGGATAGTTCTACATCATCAAGTCCAAACACATAAGAGCTCATGGAGCAAGCACATAGTCTCTTTTGCTACATCACATCCTAATGCTTAATAATACAAGTTACGTAAGTACATATTTTTATTCTACATTTACAAGTCATCATGACACAACTTTATCTCTAATACATAAAAATAAGCTCCATAGGACAACCATATATTCAAGAGTTATAGAATCCATACAAACTCATAGCTACCCATTTATTTCCATATCCCAAGATAACCAACATTGAAGATTAACATCTTTCAAATCAAGGCATACATGATCGTTAACATATTCACTACCATCCACAAGATATACACAAGGCATTGCATTCATATCTCTCAATATTTTAATTCCTTTCTAATCAAGAATGACATATACAATTGAATATCCATTTACAACAATCTCATTCAATATATCTCATCCTCAAATTAACCTACTACAAGCCTATTATACATGTTCTCAAAATACTGATTACATTGTCTTCTTTATCCTTCTTGAGTTACATACTGCATGATATCAATTCTAATTACATAGATTATGCTCCAAGATCCATTCACATGAGGAGATAATATAAAACCATGTCCAAGCACATAAGCATCCAATGAAGAACATCCCAATGGAAGAAGGCATCAAACTACCCGACCATGTGGAACCAAATAGGAACCACCCCTTGCGCTAGGAGATGACATAAGGTTCCAACTCATACTCGAGACCTAGGCTAACACCTAACAACCAAAGGATACAACATGACATCACTAGGCTCCAATATATATAGAACATCCAATCACATCACAAGGCTAAATCAAAGTAACCAAACCTCTAGATGCATAATCAACAAATCAAGGCATATGGATTATGGACACGTGTAGGGAAGAGTGTCATCACATGCTACCCTCACAATAGAAGGGGAAAAGACTCACTTTGATAAACATGTGGAACCTTCTCCACCTTGGAGCCATTCAAGGGAGATAGGTTTACCTCTCCAACGATCTTCCCAAGCTCATCTTGAGCAACACTCTAGGGCTATGAGGTGGGACACAATAACCAATTATTATCTTGTTTAGTGATTTCCTAGATACCCAAACCCATTAATTAATTATTAGGATCATCACTTGCAATTACAAGAAAAATCTTCATGTCATTCCAACATGTCTAGACCCCCTCCAAGAGGCCTAATACTCAAGACCCTGGTCCACACATGCAAAAGTCCACTCTCCCAACCATGGACCATAACCTGTTAGGATAATCGATGAAAAAATGAGAGGGGGGGTGAATCAGTTATTAACAAATTATAACATTTAATCCACTTAATAACCTTTAAACAGATCAAGTATCGGTAAAGCAGAAACATATGTCGGTGGGAACATATACTGGTAAACAATGCAACTTAACAATTAAATAGATAATCAATGCAAAGCAACCATACCATATAACACCATGATTTGTACATGGAAAACTTGGAAAGGGAAAAACCATGGTGGGAAGACTACCCATAATTAGATGATACTTATGCAGAAAGTATGTGTTACAATGAGGGGCCCGCACATGCAGGAAAGCACATTTCCTAGAGCGTAATGATCATTATAAAAGAGTCTCACTGACTACAGAGATTAAAACCACCTAAAGAAAAATGGACAACAATCAAGAATAATGAACTACTAGAGATAGCATCTACCATGCCTGATTACAATCCTGGTTAAGCTCAATACTAGAGGCCTTTGACCTCTTCCTTAATCCCAATTCGATCCTCAATGATCGACCTAATCCTTTGCCTGAATGATATTAAAATATTGGCACATTACATTCCACTCCCATGATCTGCAATGAGATCTTACATCATTTTATACAAACCCTAAGGCCTAAAACAATTAGGTCAACCACCTAAAAGATATTACAATAAGATCATTACATAAATCCATATTACAATGATATGCCATGTCGGCTTAAGACCAAAACAACAATAACCAATCCATAAAACATCCTGAGATATCTCGATAACGTGTAGAGTACACGTTAACATGATACCAATCCATAACCTAGATAGGCACTAGACCTATTCTGGGTCCACCACATCAAAGCAATGTCTTCAAGTAGTTGAAGCACGATCAAAGAACATCTTCAACATCTTGAAGTCCATGTAGAAGCTGCACCAACACCAATTATTCATCCTGTCAAGATTCCTTAGTGAGACCTCTGTCGATAAGGGTTTACCAGAGCATCTGATTACCAAGTCAATACCAACTGACCAAGACATGCTCCAAAAGCATGTAACACATAAAGCCAAACATACTCCATTGATCCAAACATGCCAAAAGTGTCCAACAGATAGTCTCTTCTGTCGGTAACCAAAACCTATCTTTCGGTAACCAAAACCTAACTACTGGTAACCAAAACATGTGTTAGGGGTCCCATGGATACTGAGAGGGGGGGGTGAGTCAGTATCTGACCAGTGATTAGAATTTCTTAACTTAAAACATGCAAGACATAATATAACAGTGTACCGGTATGCAAGAAATAATGCAATAAATAGAATCAAGTATATCCACATGAAAAGTACACCATAACACAAGATGTTGATGAGGAAACCCGGTGTGGGAAAAACCTAGGTGGGATTTGTGACCCACAATATTCACTCACTAGCCAATAAGAGAATATTACTTACAATAGGGGCCTGCACATGCAGGAAGGCCAACTGCCTAGAGCTCACTGCTCAATGGGAAGTCTCACTGACTTACAATAAGGATTATACAAATCCAATATCTTGTACTACTTTACAATAGCATCTTCAATGCTTGATTTAGTACCGGTTCCTTCTCTATTCTTTACATATACCCTTTGACCTATATTTCGCACATTAGGTCTACCTAATATTTTCCTTAATGCTTCTACTTCCCCTTCTTCTCTCTACAAAATGTCTACAATGATCTCTTTTATATATAAGAGTCATTTTACAATTTGCCAAGTCGTCTTACAATAATAAACAAAATATTATATAACAAAAATCCTGTCGGCCTCTGTGCCGGTATACTTCCTTTCTTCCGTGCCGGTGCTGGTGTCCTGAGTGCCGGTGTAGAGTGTGATCTGCTGATGCTGGTATAATGTCTTTGTCGGTGCCATAGGATTGCAAGGTTGCCATCAATGACAAAACATTCAATCACATACAATGTCTCATTGGAGTGTGCATATGCCAACAATCTCCCCCTTTGGCATTGATGGCAACACTCATGAGAAATTTCAAAAAGTATCCAAAAATGTGTAGCCCAAAAATGTTACCAAAAGTGTGTGTGCTCCCCCTGAGCATATGATTCCTGTGATTTGAATTTTCTCATCCCACTACTCCCCCTTTGGCATCAATGACAAAGGTTGTCAAGATGTCAGTAGAGTTTGTGGTTTCAACCTTGTAACTGGGTAGTTACAATTTGAAAAAGATCTGCCAAAATCAAGTTTATACTATCCATAAACTTCTTGCTATCTTTTATTGTTGTCTCTGTTCTCTTTACTGTACCAGTGAGATGCTGCAAATGCTCTGCCGGTGTTTTGCTTCCCTGTATTAATGCCTCAGAAATTTCCTTCCGTAGAGATGCTAGATAGTCCAATCTTGGACTTAGTTTAGATCTCAAATGTTTTGCCTTATTTATTATTCTTTCTTTCTCTCTTTCCAATTTGAGTAGTTCTTCCTCAAAATTTGTTATCTTCTCCTCAAAAATTGATAGTGTATCAGGTGAGTTGACAAAGCTGTCTGCAAGTTTATTTATCTCATCTTGTACCTTGCTCATTTTCTTGTCAATATCTACAGTCAAAAAGTTTGTTTTACAAGTATCTTTATACAGATTTTTTTATTCTTTCAACAAATTACATAGTTTTGGTAGAAAAATCTTTATTACACTTCTTTATTTGCTCATCAAAGAATTTCTGTTTTTCAATTTCTACCTTGTCCTTTACTGAATCTTCCTTTATTTTCTCAATGTTTTATGAGATATATTTACACAATGTATCCAATTGTCCTAAGGAATCTTTGTTATCTATATTACAGTTGGGAGCAATTACCTTCAAAATTGGTATGGAATCATCAATTGCTTTGTAAGCTTGTGAGCTGCAGTCGGTTATTTTCTTGATAGAATCTAATAACACCTCAGTCACATTTGTTGATTTATATCCTGATGATGATATAACAATCTGAGTACTGGTGGAAGTAACCAAGCTTGTATTGACCTCTGGTAGGTCTGTTTGTGTCTGCATTTCTTTAAGCACTAGTTTTCCTACTTCACTAGTTGCCGATGGCACTGTTTCCTTATGTACCTATTCTAGTTATTGTTGTTCTGGAGCCTTTAGCTCTGTTTGTTTCTCTGGATGTTTCATTGACTCAGTCTGTGTCTCAATCTCTACCTTTTTCTCTTTATCTTCTGCCAGTTTATCTGTTTCCTCTGTTACCGGAGGCTCACTAGCCATATCTGATTTAACAGTTGTATCTTTGTCTACTACTATGTTGATCTTCTGAGTATCAACATTCACAGTATATAGGACTTCAGGATTAGGATTATTATCCTCTATATCCATATTCTCAGCTGCCGGTTGATCTTCAGTAGTTGTTGATTTTACCGGTGGAGTATTTAAAGAAGGTGGGGGTAAGTTGTCTCTAACCTTGATACTTGGTGGTCCACCAACTTTACCTTTCCCCTTGTCTCTATCTTTCTGATATACCTTTATAGGTTTGGGGTTCCTGTACTCTTCTTATTTTTCTTTCTCAACTAGAAATATATCCCATCCATCTTCTATTTCCTCTGTCACTTCATTAACTCTTCCAGCCATTAGTGAAATATGCTGGTGTGCAGTAGAGAATACTGACCGGTTGGCCTTTGCAATCAGATCATCAATTTCTTGTGGAGAGTTTACTGGATATACAACAAGTAACTTCTCAATTTTTATTTTCTTATCCAATTCTATCACTACCTGTCTTCTTACCTCTAGTCTTTTGAATAATTCATCAGGAATTTCATTGACTACTTCCATAAAAAATTTCTTGTACATATCCATGTGCAATATAACACTGTTTTCAACTTGTTCTTTTTCATCAGCTATTAGAGTGTCATATATTTTCTCTATATTTTTCAGTTTACCTTCCTCTGTGGTTTCATTCAGTAGTATATCAAGAGAAGCCAAGTCTTTGTTTGCCCTTTTCTTCTTCTTGGGTGTCAGTTTCTTCTTTGGTGTGGTCTTTCTAACTGGAGATCTCACTGCTTGTTGCTTTTGCTTTGTCCTCCTAGGTGAAGATGTGGTTGCCAGTGAGGGATCTCTTTTCCTCACAACTCTTTTAAAATTTGCAGGCATGTCACTTCCTGAAGATAGGTGAGTTTCAGGCTGTGGAGCGGCTAACTCATCCTCTGTTATGCTGGTTTTCTTCAATACATCTTCCTTGATGGATTTTGCTTGTCTGGACCCTTTCCTTACAACTGCCTCAACCTTTTTCACCCTTTTCTTTGATTGAATTTGGCTTTCTATGGTTTCAGCACTACCAAATACTTCTTCTTTTGGTTCTCTGGGGGCTTCCAGAAGTGCTTTGGCATATGTTTCAACTATATGATCATCTGTTTCATAGCCCATCTTGGTTACCCAAACTATCCTTGGGGTGATCTCTTCCATCCAAATTTCATCTTTCTTGATGACAAAGCATATATCATCTTTCTATTTGTCTACAATCTTCTATGATAACCTTACTCTTTTCTTCATTTTAGCTTTTAATGCTTGAAAGAAGTCATTAATATTGTTTTCCTTGTTCTCACCCATGTTATTGAATAGTTCAGTCAATTGTTTGCCTACCGGTATGTCATATCCAAGTTCTTTGTAACCTATACTGAGAACTTGTTTGGTTATGTGTAGCATTAGGCATACCAACAAATTTCCAAATCTGAAAGTTCCTTTCTTGTCCTTCTTGATCTTTCCAAGATTGTCAATTAATTCATCCTTTAACCATCACATATGTCAATTTTTGCATTATCTGTTACCATATCATAAGCACTCTTAATGCATAAACTTGAAACTGAATTTAGTCTATTAGCATGAGTTGCTTTATACCCTAATATCATACTGATGAATCTCACATTGATATCTTTTACATCATTAACCCTTAGAGACCTCTTGTCAAATGTTGCACTAGTTAGGTCTATAACTAGGTCATTGGAAACCTTCTTGGTTTTATTTGGTCTTTTACCAGTGGTCGGTAACCCTATGACAACTTTCACAACTTCCTTGGTGATCTTATGGATTGCATCTAACCAAAAAAATTCTCCATGTACCCTACTTAAAACTATCCTAATCACATCCTTTGGAAATTCAGGAATGCTAAGGATCTCTATAAATCCTAGGGTCTCAATGATTTTGTGTTCATCTTTAACATTGCTGATATTATCACATATCACAGTTTTATACATGGTTTTAATTTCCTCATTTCCTAACTCTTCAATGTTGCAATGGATGTACATTCTGGGGTCTTCAGCATATACAACTCCCTTAGGAATTTGAGAAAAAGCACCTAAGGTATCATCCTTCTTTTCTATCTCAAGAACTAACTAAAATACGGGCCTAGGTCTTTTTATTACTTCAACAACAGTAGGGTTTGCTATGTATTCAATTGCAGAGGTGGATGCCATGATTAAATACCTTTTACTGCCTTGGATGGATGATTGCTTGGAGTGTGCTTGCTTCTTGCTCGAAATGCCTTAGCTCAGAGTCTTCACGCTCTTCAAAAATTTGAAATCACGGTGAAATGAAATGGAGCCAAAACCTTAATTTTATAATGTCTTTTCGTCATCTACCACATTAATTGCATGCGAGTTAAGTATTTACTTAACATTGTTTGTCGGTAATAGGTAATTTTCAACTTCTTATCTTAAACGAGGGAATAATAGCACATGTCATTAGATTGCCAAACCCTCAAAGAAATTTTCTTCAATTAGATGAAGAAATTCCTGTTGGTGGAGCACTGCTCTATCCTTTCGGTGAAGCATCACTCTATCCTGCCGGTGAAGCATTGATTGGTTCTATCAGTGGAGGAGTATTCCCAATATTTAGATCAACTTTCCTAATCCATTGTTTTGAGAATTCTTTCTTAACCTCTTCAACTTTTTCTTTATCTTTCAAGCTAGAACTTTTGTTGTCTACCAGTGTTCCTTTACTTCTGCAAAATTTAGCAATATGCCCAATCTTGTTACATGCATAACAAGTTACATTATTTTTCTGAATAGCTTTCCCATAACCTATGCTGGTTTGTATTCTGCATTGAGTAGATAAATGTCCAAATCTTCCACAAACATAACATCTCACATTCATTCTGTAGTTTTCAGAGTTGTGACCTACTTTGTTGCATTTAGAACATTGATCGGTGGGTGTGTTGATATTCTGATAATTTCTAGATCTACATTCATCTGCTCTATGACCATACTTATTATAGCTAAAGCATTTTCCATTGAATTTATAAGCATTAGGTTGTCTTACCGGTTTGCTGTGATCCTGAGTATTTGCAGTACTGGAGCTTTCACCAACTTCAAAGCCAATTCTAGAAGTGTCACCTTTAGGTTTTTGATTCTTCAGCAAGGTGCCAAGTTCCTCTGAGCTTTTCTTGAATTTTTCTTTGTGTTGATTTGCAGTTTCCAGTTCTCTTTCCAAGATTTCTTTTTGTCTCATCAGTTCATTTGAGTCATTCTGAGTATACATCAAATCTATCTTCAACATGTCATTTTCATAGGTAAGTCTTTTATTCTCATTTGCTGCATCACTTAGTCTTTTGGTCAATTCTTCTTCATTCTTCTTCCTATCCTCAATCTCTTTGCAAAATCTCATAGTCATATCCTGCATTTCATTTTGTGTTGTCATGATCTCTTGTTTCAACTTGCTTATCATATCATTAAGTGATTCCTTTTCATCATTCTCATTTTGTAATTTTTCACAAAGTTCTCTTCTCTTATTTCTTGCAACAGTAAAATTTTCTTGAAGTGCCTGAATGATATCCTGAGCTGCCCTTAAATCATCTTCTACTTTGATATTTTTCAATTTCTCTGCATTATAGTCTGTAAGAGCTCCTTCAAGTTGCTTCATCAGATTTTCCATCTTTACCGGTGTCAAGATCTTCCTCAAGCTGTCAGGCTTCTGAAAATAGAGGACCATTCTCTGATACCAATTGTTAGGGGTCCCATAGATACTGAGAGGGGGGGGGTGAATCAGTATCTGACCGGTGATTAGAATTTCTTAACTTAAAACATGCAGAACATAATGTAACAGTGTACCGGTATGCAAGAAATAATGCAATAAACAGGATCAAGTATATCCACATGAAAAGTACACCATAACACAAGATGTTAACGAGGAAACCCGGTGTGGTAAAAACCTCGGTGGGATTTGTGACCCACAATATTCACTCACTGGCCAATAAGAGAATATTACTTACAATAGGGGCCTACACATGCAAGAAGGCCAACTGCCTAGAGCTCACTGCTCAATGGGAAGTCTCACTAACTTACAATAAGGATTATACAAATCCAATATATTGTACTGCTTTACAATAGCATCTTCAATGCCTGATTTAGTACCGGTTCTTGCTCTGTTCTTTACATATACCCTTTGACCTATATTTCGCACATTAGGTCTACCTAATATTTTCCTTAATGCTTCTACTTCCCCTTCTTCTCTCTACAAAATGTCTACAATGATCTCTTTTATATATAAGAGTCATTTTACAATTTGCCAAGTCAGCTTACAATAATAAACAAAATATTATATAACAAAAATCCTGTCGGCCTCTGTGTCGGTATACTTCCTTTCTTCTATGTCGGTGTCGGTGTCTTGAGTGTCAGTGTAGAGTGTGATCTACTGATGCCGGTATAATGTCTTTGCCGGTGCCATATGATTGCAAGGTTGCCATGAATGACAAAACCTTCAATCACATACAATGTCTCATTGGAGTGTGCATATGCCAACAACCTGTCTATCAGTAACCAAAACCTGTCTGTCGGTAACCAACCATAACAGCTAGTGTTGACATCAATGACAAAACATCAATGCAACACATAATCAATTCATCCATAATTCAAACATAACCATAGGTTAAAACATCCATTCAAGGAAGCATAATAAAACATCATGAAGGCTCACAAATGATATAAAAATAGTCAAAAGAAACTAAGAGAAAAAGATCATAACGGTGTACATATAACCATACACATGGTATGAGCCTTCATCGAAACAATGCAAAATAAGAGCCAAGCATAAATATAATACAAGGATGAAACCAAATCCATGCCAAATTCTCTACAGTGAGGCAAACAACATCCCACTAGAGCCATATAATCAATCCTCAACAATGAGGAATTTTCCCTCTCACTAGAGCAATACAATGCATATGAAACACCTGAATGGTAAGGCATAAACCCTCTTACCGGAGCAAAAAAGACATCATGAAAGATCAAAATACATCAAGGATAAATTAGAGAATGTCAACAGAACCCACGCATGTAGATCAGTGCCCCTAGAATGTAGAGTGGCATTTTTGGTATGTGCATTAGCATTTTTGTTCTAAGGAATGGTGTTTTTGGTTCATAAGATAGCATTTTGGGTAGTTTCAGTAGTGTTTTTGGTGAAATGGCCAAAAATCAAGCAAAAAGAACACCTGAGGTTAGGACACTTTCCCAGATCTACTTAGGGGTCAAAGACATCACACAAACTCAACCCAGAAGGTCTAGAAGATCCAAAAATCAGAGAGGAAATTTAAAAATACAAAGTTACAAAATCACAGACATAAAACTATATAGAAAACTCTCTCCTACAGTGCTCATAATGACACCTAGAAAGCATAACATCAAAAGGAGATATAATAACTCTACAAAATCCTCAAAGAGACATCACAAAAGCTTCAAAAATATTAAATACAATCTCAAAATCTCCTAAAAGGGTATGTATCCCAAAAAGTGCAATCATAGAGAAATAAAGAGTCTCCCGACAAGCTACAGGGAGCCCAAAAACTCAAAATCTTAACTCTGTAGCAAGGGAATACAACAAACACAATACAAGGTGATGTATAATCCTAGAACAATATCAATACTCCTTCAAAACATATGGAAGATTAATCATAAGTATTCATAGAGAAAAATAGAGAATGACACTATCGGCAAGAGATTTCCAGAAGCTTTAAAAAACAACGAACTACATTTCCCTTATTCCAATTTTTTTTCCAATTCAAATTAATTCTTTAATTTCAAATCCACTCTTCCCAAAACAAATCAAACAACATCCAACAAGAAATCTTTGTACAGTCACAGAGAAGACATTGCATTTCTGGAAATCAAATTTTGAAGGAGAAGAAGAACCAACCTGCAAACGCAAATTCAATAATAGTTGAAATCAAAGAAGAGAAAAAGCCACAAGCAATCCAAAACTTCAACAATCTTCAATCCAAGTTTGAAATCCAACTTCAGAAATTTTTTGAAGAATCCAACCTCATGAATGCACACGAAATCTAAAATATACAAAAGAATAAACTCAAAACTATATTAAAAGCCGACCAATCAAAATAATCCCAAAAATCATATATTATACCTACCCACACATAGTTCGAGGGAAATAATAAGAATATATATTATTTACCTACCTCCCACCATTCGACCAATTAAATAAGAGGGTAGGTAGTTTTTATTAAAATCAAATTAACCAAGGAGGGGTAAAAAGACAATTAATAAAATAATAGCTTGCACCCCCAAGATATCATATATTTATAAATAATATTATTATTATTTATTCATCCAATAAATTAATAAACTTTAACAACAACATAAATTAAGTAACAATAAATAAATAAATAATAATAATAGGGAATCAAAAAAGACATCATTAAAATAATTTAAATATAAAATCCAATAATTAAGCTCTTGCTAAATAATAAATCAAATATTAAATAAATTAAATCAATTAAACAATACGAAATAATCAAATAATTAATAAACAATAAATCAAATAAAAAAATAAATAAATGAAAGATCAAACTATGATAATACTTTACAAACCAATATCACTAAATAATACCATATATACTTACATCACCAAGCAACCCATCAAAAGGGGTCAAATAACGATACAAGACCCTGACCACCAACTTGCATCATGACGAAACTGACAAGGTATACATCCTACACCTAGAGTGTGTGAGGAAAACTATGTCATCTCCAACAACTTGCCATTTGGATAGGACATGCTCAAACCTATGAGACTAGGTGGAGTCGATGTCTGGTACTTACAATCCTATCACCATACAATATAATATATATACAACATATATATACATCATGATAAAAATGCAAATGAAAAGAGAATCATAACACCATATCATGCTCGCAACAAGTGATAAGGCATCGTCCCTTTCATGAATACAATCACACAATATAACATCAAAGCATCGCATAAACCTTGATGATGAAATAGGGTTAGTACCATCGTAACATCATATGCCATATATTCCACATATGAATAACGAACACATATGAATCCAAAAATCATATAAATCCATCCATCATTGTGATCCTACGTGCCAACATCCATAGGATTCATCAAATGCCACATGTCATATAATATGTCTAGCATCATCAATCATATAAATCACCAAACATCATGAGTCATATTGATGTCGATTGATTATCAAGTGAATCTGTTCTGAAAGTTGCAAAATTTGAGACAAAAGGAATCTAGTGTGAAGGAGTACACCGAAGCATTTTATTAGTTGAATATCATATTCAGACACGTTGATGATGAAGTTGAACAAGTTGCAAGATATTTGAATGGATTGCAGGTGTCTATACAAGATGAAATCAGTTTGATTAAATTATAGTGTTGAAGAGGCTTACTAGTATGCCCTAAAGGTGGAAGAGAAACTAAACAAAAGACATGAGCAGAGGTAGAGAGGCAGAGGTGGAATGTTTTTCATAGGAAGATTTCAAGGAGGAAGAGGATATACCAGAGGTAGAGGAACCTGTACAAATCAAAACAAGGATAAGGAAGTGAACAAAGAAGGTAATTCATAACTAGAAAGATGATAGAAATTTCTACCAGAAGAGAGAACTGGATGGCTACCAGAATGATAATTTTGGAAGACAAGACATGAGAGTGTTTAGAGGAACTTGATTTAAGTGTGGCGGAGAAGGACATCGTGCTTTTGAGTGTAAGAAGACAGAGAATATCAGAAGAGAAGCAGTGGTGGAAGAAAACCTCATCAGATCAAACAATAAACTAGGATATGGAGAACTGTTGATGATGAGGAGAGCTTTGTGTCGTACAGGGAGAGATAAAGAGCCCTTGCAAAGGAAGAATTTATCAAGACCAGATGTAAGGTATTTGGTAAGTGTTGTAAAGTTGTTATTGATAGTGGTAGTTCATATAATCTTGTTTCAGAAGAGATGGTGAATAAGTTGAATTTGGAAAGATTGAAATAGCCTAAACCTTAATAGATAGCATGAATTTGGCATGAACATAAGTTGTTAGTAAGTGAGCAATGTTTGGTGAAATTGAAAATCAGGAATTATCATGATGAAGTTTTGTGTGATATTATGCCCATGAATATTCGTCATCTTTTGTTGGGTAGACCTTGGCAGTTTGATAGAGAGGCAATACATGATGGGAGGAAGAATACATACATAATTGTGGCCAATGGGATGAAGCAAACCTTGTTGCCCTTGGAGAAACCTTTGAAGAGTGAAGTCTGTATGAATGCTAGAATCTGTTTGGTAGATGGAAGCAAATTCTTGGATGGATTGAGACATGAGAATGTGTGTTTTGCCTTAATTCCTAGGAAGATTGAGAATCCAGAGCATGAAGAGGAACATCCAAAAGAGATAAAATATTTGCTGACATAATATGAAGATATCATTTCAGATAATGTGCCTGATGGATTGCCACCTATGAGAAGTATCAGTCATTGCATGGACCTGGTTCCCAGACTTAGTTTGGCTAACAAAGCTACACACCGGATGACATCGACAAAGAATGAAGAACTGAATAGACAAGTGAAGGAGTTGTTGAAGAAAGGTTTGATCAGAGAAAGTATGAGCCTTTGTGCAGTACCAACAATATTAGCACCTAAGAAGGATGGAGAGTGGACAAATTCCAGAGCAATAAACAAAATCACAGTGAAATACCGATTTTCTTTGCCTAGGATGCATGACATAATGGACTGTTTGAGCGGAGCCAAATACCTTTAAAAGATAGATTTAAAGAGTGGATATCATCAAATCATGATCAGAGAAGGAGATGAGTAGAAGACAACATTCAAGCCAAATGAAGAACTATATTAATGGTTGGTGATAACTAATGCACCGAGTACTTTCATGAGGTTGATGAATGAGGTATTGAAGAAATTATTGGGTAAGTTTGTTATTGTATATTTGGATGACATTTTGATTTTTAGTAATACAAAAGAGGAGCATTTGTTGCATTTGAGACAAGTCTTGTAGAGGTTGAGAGAAGAAAAGTTGTTGATAAATATTAAGAAGTGTACCTTCATGAAAGATGAGTTAGTCTACTTGGGATTTGTGATATCTAAGGATGGTTTGAAGATGGACCCTGAGAAAGTAAAATCAATTGTTTGGCCTACACAAGAAAGCATTAGAGAGGTAAGATCATTTCATGGATTGGCTAGTTTCTACTGGAAGTTCATAAAAAAATTTAGTTCAGTTTGTAACCCTATGACTGAGACCATGAGGGGAGATCAGGAGGAGTTAAAGTGGACCAACAAAGCAAACAAAAGCTTTGAGCTATTGAAGAAGAAAGTGACTGAGTAGCTTGTGTTAGCTTTACTAGATTTCAACAAAGCATTTCAAGTGGATTGTGATGCAAGTGGAAAAACAATAGGAGCAATTTTGAGTCAGGAAGGGAGAGCAGTAGCTTATTTCAGTGAGAAATCAAATGATGTCTGAAGGAGATATTCAATGTATGATCAGGAGTTTTATGCCATAGTTCAAGCCTCAAAGAAGTGGAGACAATACCTATTGCTTAAGGAGTTTGTATTGTATACAGATCATCAAGCCTTGTAGTATTTGAACAGTCAGAGTAAGTTGAATCAAAGATGGGTAGAATTTTTGCAGAGTTACACCTTTGTGTTGAAGCATAGAAGTGGGAAATCTAAAAAAGTTACTGATGCATTGAACAAGAGAAGGAATTTTCTGACAGAGAAAGGTTTGAGGAGTTGAAGACCTTGTATGATGATGACCCAGATTTTGCAAAACCTTGGAGAGCATGTAGAGAACCAGTTATGGTAGATAGAAGCAACTGGTTGGATTACTTTATTCAGGATGGTATGTTATTCAGAGGAGTTCAGTTGTGCATACCTAAGAGTTCTATGAGGGAGAATCTGATAAAGGAGAAACACAGTGGAAGATTAGCAAGACATTTTGGTATTGACAAAATAGTAGTATTGGTGAGTGAGCATTAATTTTCACCCTAGATTCATAAGGATGTTAGGAAATATGTACAAAGTTGTAGAGTTTTTCAAGTTGCAAAGGGTAGTAGTCAAAATGTGGGATTGTATAAACCTTTGACAATACCAGTAAGACCTTGGGAGGATATAAGCATGGATTTCATACTTGGATTTCCTAAAGCATTGAGAGGGAATGATTCTATATTTGTGGTAGTGGATAGACTCTTGAAGATCGCTCATTTAATACCTTGTAAGAAGACATCAGATGCATTACATGTAGCAGACCTATTTTTCAAGGAAGTAGTGAGATTGCATGGGTTTCCTAAGAGCATAGTTTCAGATAGAGACACTAAGTTTGCTGGCTATTTTTGGAGAACACTTTGGAAGAAGATGAAGACAAATTTGAAGTTTAGTTCTACTTTTCATCCACAGACTGATGGATAGACATAAGTAGATAATTAGAGCTTGAGAAATTTGTTGAGATGTTTAGTTGGAGATAAAACCGAAAGTTGGGATTTGATTCTTGCACAAGCAAAGTTTGCCTATAATAATTCAGGAAACAAGAGTACCGGAAGAACACCTTTTGAGATTGTTACCAGAGTGCATCCTAGAGGTATATTAGAATTAAGAGATATTAGCAGTGAAGATCAAAGAAGTTCAACAGCAGAAGAATTTGCAGATCACATGAAGGACTTACATATTCAAGTTAAGCAACATTTGGAAGACATGAAGAACAAGTATAAGGAAAAGGAAAATGAGAAGATGAGACATAAGGAATTCAAAGTTGGTGATGAAGTGATGATATATCTGAGAAAAGAAAGATTCCTAGTTGGAACTTATAACAAATTGCAGATGAAAAAGTTTGGACCTTGCAGGATTTTGAGAAAGTTCACTTCTGGGAATGCATATGAAGTGAAGTTACCGAATAGTCTGAGTATTTCACCATGTTTAACATTGTAGATCTTCATGAGTATCATGAACCAAAATTGAGTGAGGATAGTATTGCAAACTTGGAGAAACAGTTAACCTAGAAGGAACCAGATCAAATTGAAGACATTTTGGATAGTAGGATTGGGCGTAGTACTTGGAGCAGTCAGTATAAGAGGTATCTTGTGAAATGGAAGGACAAACCAGTTGAAGATTCATCTTGGATTTCTTAGGAAAAGGTAGATCACCTTGGTTTTCCTCTAGCCTCAATAAAGTGAGAGACTCACTTTTTCAACAACCCTGGATGCTGATGCAAGAGCATCCCCGGTTCATAGAAATCTTGCATCAACCAGAAATATTTCCATTCTATTTTGCTTTTAGTTTCAACATTTCTTTATGTGTGTCCCAGATTTGTCTCACCAGATCTTGTGGAGTTGGATTTTGGCTTGAAGACTTGATCATCTTCCTTATTCCCAAACTGTGGAGCATTTGGATCATTTTCCGACAAGTTATCGCTATCGATTTCTGAGACAATTTCCTTTTACTGATTGGTAGTTTCCTGTTACCTGTTGCCTAGACCTATTTGCATTTGTGATATACCAGATCCATTCCATAGCTTGTCAATCCCTGAGCATTGATTCCGATGTTCCTTGGTGTATGGCCGAACTTTTTCCATGATCTACTCTTCATCCTTTGGATTTTCTGGAGGAATTTCTTTGGCAGATGCTGACCTTGTTGATTTTGCACATTAGGTCTTATTCTTTGGGTTTTGATCCCTTTTTTGGCTGACCGAATCCTCTTGGATTGTATAAATCATTGTAATAGAGCATTAGAATGTAATAAAGAAGTTATACTAAGCATAGAAGATAGATCTTAAGATTTGAGGTTTCGGTTGTGACCTGTTCTATATTTTGAGGATGTTTGGCAAGCATGTGAGTTGGTTTCTATGACTCGGTTGTTACTGATTGGTTGTAATCAATTTTAATATTATAATTCAATCTATTTGCATTGCCTCCATCATGTCTTTGTGTTTGCATTATGTTTATTCTTTCTAATCAGTCTAGGCTGATCTCTTTGAGGTCTCTCCTAATTAGTGACTGCATCGCATATCAAATAACATAAATCCACATAAAGTAACTAGCATCAACAATGGGTACATGTTGGTGTATCAAAGATGGGAACCAAGTCAGATTTTGGGAAGATAGATGGATTATGAAGGGTCCCTTAAAGTCTTATAAGAGCTTCTCTACGTGGAGTGATACTCGCAAAAATTTATTTGGAAGTCAGGTCAAGGATTATTGGAGGAATGGACAATGGGTAGATCTCTGCTAGGTCAGCCCAGATCTAGCTACTATTCAAAATACTTTGTTAGTAGTTAAAATTGGGATGAGTCAGCAAGGTGATTATCTTATCTAGAGGCCTAACTGCTCAGGCTGATTTTCGGTCTTGTCGGCTGTCTCTATGCTATCCCTTTCTTCTGCCCCTCCCCCTATTTGGGCCAAAGCTTGGTTTAAACACCTAACTCCTAAGATACATATCTTCTTTTGGATTTTGCTTCAGAATAAGGTGCTCACAGTGGACAATCTTTATAAACGTGGCTTTGAAATTCCTAACAGATGTTACTTCTGCAAGGAGGTAGCAAAAATGACCAATCACCTTTTTATCCATTGTCTATTTGTGGATGCAATTTGGGGAAGATTCTTCTCTCGGGAATTTTTCTTGGGTTCTCCCTGGTTCATTAGAGGAACTATTTGCTCAATGGAATGTGCCCTCTCTTAACCCTACAATTCACATATTGTGCTCTCTTTCTCTCCCTCATATTGTATGGGGAGTGTGAAAAGAATGAAATAACAGAGTATTCAAGAACAAGGAGGATCTGGAGAATGTGATGTTTAAAAGAATTTTCAGATTAATTATGAAGAATATGAACAACATACCTGATAATGAGAGCAAAACAAAGATAGTTGTTTGTTCCTGGTATGATTTTAAGATGGTGAGAGATTGAAATATCAAAGGGGATATTACAAAGGAAGCTAGACAAGGGAAAATGGATCATGAAGTTGTTACTTGGGCCCATCCCCCCAAGGGATGGATAAAAGCTAATTTTGATGGGGTGGCCAAGGGTAACCTGGGGCTAGCTGGGAGTGGGGGAGTGTTAAGAGATCACTATGGCAACTTTGTTTCAGTGGTGGCATACCCCTTGGGCTCTCAGTCCAATCACTTATCTAAAGCCATAGGAGCATTCCAGGTCATTGACCTTGCTAGTAAATTGAATTTTAAAAATATATGGATTGAGAGGGATTCAAAAAATATTATTTAATGCCTTCCAGGTAAGTCCTCCCCCTCATGGACCATCAAAAATTGGATCGACGAAGCTAAATCTCTCATTAGAAACTTTGAGAATGTAAGAATCTCACACGTGTTTAGGGAAGAAAACGTGGTCGTTGACTATTTTTCCAACGAAGGAGCGAAGCTCTTTGGACGATGGGTGTGGAATGATGAATCGATGATGAACAGTTAGTACCAAACCGGTACTGAGACGGGGGGGTGAATCAGTACTGACAAAAACACTTTTCCTTGAACTATTTTGACTAAGAACACTGCACTTAACTGGCAAGCAATAACACCGGTCTAAACCAGATTACTATCGGTTAAACATAGTAAGAATGTGAAAGACATAAATCGGTAACTCTTAGCTTTCCACACAATCTAGCATCTTATTTCCACTTTACCCATATGCATACACTAGTAATACATCAACATAAATGTATTGACTTACTGGTTCAACATGCTTTACCGCTTGATAGAGAATAACAAATCATCAAATGAAAAGCATCACACATAACACACATATTTTTCACGTGGAAACCCAACTGGGAAAAACCACGGTGGGAATGAATACCCACAAGCTGTTCTTTGAATCCTTTTGAAGTTTGCTCTGTTAGGAGCCTAGTCCGATTAAAGACTTTACAATAGGTTCTGTTAGGAACCGATCCTGCTAGGGATCATCCGGTTAAGGGTTAAACCCTGTTAAAGGTTACCTTGTTAGAGGATGTTAAGAACTCAATGATTTTGAGTCACCCTGTTAAAGGATTTACAGCAAGCCGGTTAAAGCTACCCTGTTAAGGGATTTTCCAACTATTGAAGTGGTTAGAGGTCAACAGGTATTATAATGATCTGGTAAAAACACTTCAATGCCAATGTAGATCCACTTTCATTCCTTCTGCTATCACACTCTGCAGGTATCTATTCTCTTATTTGGTTTGGCAAGAATCATGTATCGCTGCACTAGGATACACACACAACATTTGCCAACAACCTCAACATGAAAAACAACATCGACCTTATAGGAAACAGATAGGTCGGTAGCATAAACCCTAGACCCTAAACTTTTTAGGTTAAGCAATTCAGTCGGTTCAATCCTAACCATTGAACATATTGCATTGATTACAATAGTCTTGAACAGATCTCAAGATGTTCTCCAACATTTGTTCTTCATCACTTCTTGGAGGCTGATAACCCATCACGCATTCTCCACCATTTATAGACTTCACACATTCCTGAGGTAGATAGGATCAATCTCCTTCATACAAGATCCTTCACGCGCACAAGGTTGACATGGCAACACAATCTGTTCTTCATTACAATGCTAACTCATTACACGATGTCATCAATTGAATCACATAGGCTTGGAATACTTCAACTGGAAACCCTAAAGCTAAGACTACCAACCGGTAGTCATACATTCCATATATCGGTTCACATTCCAACATACTAGTTCACTTGGATAGACATACCACTTCACTTTTTCACATATACCAGTTCACAACATCATACTAGTTCTCTTGCAAATTGCTTACTTCAATATACCGGTTCACTCTTCAGCATATTGGCATCAATGATAACATACAATATCATCATGTCATCATACTCTACAGATATGCCAACAATCTCCCCCTTTGGCATTGATGGCAATATACAAAGATATCTCTCCGCTTCACATCTTCTCCCCCAACACTACATATATCTTCTCCACTTCACATCTTCTCCCCCTTTGACAACAATGCCAAAGTGGAGGCATATACATCTATGTTCTACTATGCTGCTCGCCCTAAGGAGTAGTATCCTTCAACACACCAATCCTGGAAAAGATATATCAATATAAGTCCTAACTGATGTGGAGCACACACCTTTAGTTCACCTCTTGAAGGGGAAGCACCCCTAATTCACTTTTCATATAGGTAAAGGTAGCCTTCGGTAGAGGCTTGGTGAATATGTCTGTTAACCGCTCCTTATTGGAAACATGTTCCAGTAGAACTTCTTTGTTCTGAACCTTCTCCCTCAAGAAATGATACTTGAGCTCGAATTGCTTGGTTCTAGCATGTAAAACTGGATTCTTGGAGATGTTAATCGCACTTGTGTTGTCACAAAATATACTTACCAGTTCTGATACAGGAACTTTGAAGCCATTTAATACATGCTTCATCCAAATTGTCTGGGTGTAGTTCATAAATGCTGCAACATACTCCGCTTCTACTGTAGATTGAGAGATACAACTCTACTTCTTACTCATCCATGAGACTAGTCTACCACCAAGAAAGAATGCACCCCCAGTTGTGCTCTTTTAGTCGTCCACATTACCAGCCCAGTCAGCATCTGTAAACACTTTCAAGTTGAAATCATTATTGTATGGGTACCATAATCCATAGTCAATAGTTCCCTTTAGATATTTCAGAATCCGCTTGACTGCTACCAAGTGGGATTCTCTTGAGCTTTTTTAGATCCGTGCAGTAATGCCCACTGCATGTGCAATGTTTGGTCTGCTATGTACTACATAGTGCAATTTACCAATCATTGATCAGTATTCCTTCTCATTTACTAACCTTGAGTCATCCTCTTTTGATAATTTACAGCCGGTCACCATCGGTGTACCAACTAGTCTGCTGTCTTCCATGCCAAAGGTCTTCAAAACCTCTTTGACATATTTGGACTAAGTGATAAAGATTCCATCTTTCATTTGTTGAATTTGTAGTCCAATGAAGAACTTAATCTCCCCTATAAGTGACATCTCAAATTCCTTTTTCATCTCATCTGCAAAATCATGACTCATCTTGTCATCTCCTCCAAAAATTATGTCATCAACAAATACCTCACAGATTAGAATCTGATCTCCTTCTGACTTCAGGTAGATATTACTATCCTCACTTATTCTCTCAAATCCAATCTTCACAAGATGGGAGTGCAAGCGTTCATACCATGCTCTAGGTGCCTGCTTTAGTCCATACAAGGCTTTATGTAGCCTACACACCATGTCACTGTCTTCTGATAGGGAAAACCCATATGGTTGCTCTATATACACCTCCTCTTCTAGTATTCCATTCAAGAATGTAGATTTTACATCCATTTGATATACTTTGAATCCCTTGAATGCTACATATGCAAGAAGCATATGAACTCCTTCCAACTTGGCTACTAGAGCAAAGGTTTCTCCATAGTCTTCTCCTTCTTCTTGAGCATATCCTTTGCACACCAGTCTGGCTTTGTTTCTTACCACTGTGCCATCTTCATTCAACTTATTTTTGAAAACCCATTTGGTGCCTATGACATTTTTATGCTCAGGTCTAGGTACTAGAGACCATGTACCATTCTTTTCTATCTAGTCAAGTTCCTCTTCCATTGCCTTGATCCAGTCTTCATCTTTATGTGCCTCTCTGAATGTTTTAGGCTCAAATTCAAAGATCATGCAAGAAGTTTCTTTGACCTTTCTTCTTGTCAGAATTCCTACATCCTTGTCTCCTATGATCTGCTTTGGATCATGATTTATCTTTACATACCTAGGAATGATCTTAGTTGTTTCCTCTTTCTTTTCTTCTTCATCCTCATCTTCATCAGCATCAACATCTAACGGTGTAGGAACACTGTTACTGGTGCTAGGTTGTTTTGCAACTGGTTCTCAAAAGGTTACTACCGGTTCATCTCCTACTTGCTCACTGTCAGTTTCCTTAGATTTGTCAGAAGTTTCATCAACTCTAACATTGATGCTTTCAACAATTCTCCGAGTCCTATTGTTGAAACATTTGAGAGCTTTGCTCTTTGTGGAATACCCTAGGAATATTCCCTCATCACATTTAGCATCAAACTTTCTCTGATGTTCACTCCTCTTGATATAACATTTGCTACCAAACACTCTAAAGTAGCTTACCACTGGTGTCTTACCTGTCCAAAACTCATAAGGTGTTTTATCCTTACCCTTTTTTATGAGTACCCGGTTCATTGTGTAGACTGCAGTGCTCACCACTTCTCTCCAAAAAGTGTGAGCAACTTTTCCTTGGATCAACATTGTTCTAGCTACTTCAACTATAGTCCGATTGTTTCTCTCTGCTAGGCCATTCTGCTATGGAGTCTGGGGGGCAGACAGTTTCCTCTTGATGTCGTTCTCTTCAGAGTACTTATTGAATTCATCGGAAGTGAATTCTCCTCCTTGATCAGTTCTCAGGCACTTAATCATCTTACTGCTTTCTCTTTCTACCAATGCTCTGAAGGCTTTGAAATTTCCAAAGGCTTCAGACTTGTCCTTCAAGAATGTGACCCACATCATTCTTGAGAAATCATTAGTAAGAATCATAAAATACCTATCTCCCTGCACACTCCTAGTTTTTATAGGACCACACAAATCAATATGCACAAGATCAAGTAAATTGTCTGCAGTGAAAGGTTTACCTTTGAATGTTGAGGAAGACATTTTCCCTAGTTGACACTCTCTACACAAAGGATTCTCCAGTTTTCTCAGCATAGGCAATCCTCTAACTGCCTTGATCTTACTGGCCTTCACAATATTATCAAAGTTTACATGGCAGAGTCTCCTATGCCATATCAAGCTATCCTCAAACTTAACCATTAGACATGTACTAACATCAGCATTCAGCTGAAATAGGTTACCTTTGGTCTGCATACTGGTAGCCATTAGTTCACCATTCTTTCCTTTGATTTTGTGCACTCTATTTTTGAATTCCAGAGTGAGTCCATTATCATTTAGTTGAGCAACACTCAAAAGGTTGTGTCTAAGACCTTCTACCCAATACACATTGTCAGTACTACTTCTTCCATTCAGAGAGATGGACCCTCTGCCATTTACCATACATGGTGCATCATTACCGAAATGAACCACACCACCATCATACTCTTCCAGAGATAGAAACTTACTCTGGTCACCAGTCATATGGTGAGAACAACCACTATCAATAATCCACTCATTGGAACTATCAAAGCGGGAGACAAGAGCCTTCTTGTCTAACACATCTTCCTTGACTACTACAAACACACTATCTTCACTTTCTTCATCTTCTGATTCCTCATCAGTGACACCTTCATCAACTACTACAAAACAATTTCTCCAGTTTCCTTCTTTGAACTTCTTGAACCTCTCTGGTTTGTCCTTGTTATCACCATTAGAGTAGTTTACAACAATGTGTCATATCCGGTTACAAGAAAAACATTTCAAAGGAAGATTACCTCTGTATTTACTGGTTCGCTTGGGAAGTCTCTTGGCAAGAAGAGATTCAAATTCCATCAGGATCTCCTCATCATCCATTTCTCTACTTTGTCTTGGTTCACCACTGGTACTAGCTTCTTTGCCTTTTCTAGATGGTGCAGCAGATGCTCTGAAGGCTTATTCAATCTTCTGAATACTGCCATCATAATTATTTAGCTCATTAGCTGTTAACTTTGCAATGATGGAGTCCAGGGATACCTTTGTCTTGTCTACAGACTTGAACTTCTGAATAGTAGCAACCCTTATTGCATAGACCGGTAATAAGGATCTCAAAACTTTGCTAACAATAGTGGAATCTTCCATTTTACCACCTGCACTCTTGATATCTCCAACAACAATTTTGATTCTTATTCCATATTATTGAATGGTCTCTCCTTCAACCATTTGCATGTCTTCAAACTTTCCCCTAAGGCTTTCTTCCTTAGCTTGGTTAGATATTCTCAAGGGCATCCCATACTTCTTTGGGATTCTCTTTATCCTGAACATCAATAAACTCAATGTCAGATAAACTGCTGATTAGGGCTTCCATGACTTGCCCATTCTCCTAAATCTCTCTTTTTTTATCATTGGTGAGAGTACCGGTAGGGATAACATAAGCATTCTCAACATAGCTCCAGTGTTGAGCACCCATGCTTCTGATGTATATCTTCATTCTGTCCTTCCATATTTTAAAGTTGTCTCTGTTGAACTTTGGACCTTGCCTCTTCATCGTTAGAGTAGGATCTTTACCTCAAGCGGTTAAGCTTACAACATAGAGGACCTGGAAGATGCTCTAATACCAATTGATGAATCAATGATGAATAGTTAGTACCAAACCGGTACTAAGAGGAGGGGGGTGAATCAGTACTGAAAAAAACACTTTTCCTCGAACTGGTTTGATTGAGAACATTGCACTTAACTGGCAAGCAATAACACCGGTCTAAACCAGATTACTACCAGTTAAACACAGTAAGAATGTGAAAGACATAAACCGGTAACTCTTAGCTTTCCACACAATCTAGCATCTTATTTCCACTTTACCCATATGCATACACTAGTAATACATAAACAAAAATGTAAAGAATTACTGGTTCAACATGCTTTACTGCTTGACAGAGAATAACAAATCATCACATGAAAAGCATCACACATAACACACATATTTTTCATGTGGAAACCCAACTGGGAAAAACCACGGTGGGAATGAATACCCACACGCTGTTCTTTGAACCCTTTTGAAGTTCACTCGATTAGGAGCCTAGTCCGGTTAAAGACTTTACAATAGGTTCTATAAGGAACCGATCCTGCTAAGGATCACCTGGTTAAGGGATGGCTAAAAGACCCAGTTAAGGGTTAAACTCTGTTAAAGGTTACCTTGTTAGAGGATTTTAAGAACTCAATGATTTTGAGTCACCCTGTTAAAGGATTTACAGCAAGCCGGTTAAAAGCTACCCTGTTAAGGGATTTTCCAATTGTTGAAGTGGTTAGATGTCAACAATTATTACAATGATCTGGTAACAACACTTCAATGCCAATGCAGATCTGCTTTAGTTCCTTCCCTCCGCAATCACACTCTGTAGGTATCTATTCTCTTATCTGGTCTGGCAAGAATCATGTATCACTGCACTAGGATACACACACAACATTTACCAATAACCTCAACATGAAAAACAACATTGACCTTATAGGAAATAGATAGGTCGGTAGCATAAACCCTAAACCCTAAACTTTTTAGGTTAAGAAATTTAGTCGATTCAATCCTAACCATTGAACGTATTGCATTGATTACAATAGTCTTGAACAGATCTCAAGATGTTCTCCAACATTTGTTCTTCACCGCTTCTTGGAGGTTGATAACCCATCACGCATTCTCCACCACTTACAGAGACTTCACACATTCCCGAGGTAGATAGGATCAATCTCCTTCATGCAAGATCCTTCACGCACACAAGGCTGACATGGCAACACAATCCGTTCTTCATTACAATGCTAACTCATTACACGATGTCATCGGTTGAATCACATAGGCTTGGAATACTTCAACCAGAAACCCTGAAGCTAAGACTACCAACCGGTAGTCATACATTCCATATACCAGTTCACATTCCAACATACCAGTTCACCTGGACAGACATACCGCTTCACTTTTTCACATATACCAGTTCACAACGTCATACCAGTTCTCTTGAAAGTTGCTTACTTCAATATATCAGTTCACTCTTCAACATATTGGCATCAATGACAACATACAATATCATCATGTCATCATACTCTGCACATATGCCAACATGGAAATGCTACAAGGATCTAGAAGTGGGGGTGAAATCCTTAATAAGATATGATGTTATTCATGGAAAATTTTCCATTTCAAAAAATTATTAAGAGGATTAGTGAAAGGTACTGTTTCATTCATTACATTGTCGATGCCATTATTACCCCTTCTATCCACGTGAAATGGCACGTTTTGTGGGTGCCAAGGATTTGTTGTAAATGAGTTGCCAAGATAATATACTCTACAAGTGAGAAGAAAGAAACCTCCGAAAAAATGGGGGGGGGGGAATAGGAAAAGGGTGGAGCCGAAAAGTTGTGAAAAGCACCAGAAAAACCAAAAGGTTTGGAATCGGATTGTCAAAGGGGGGCTTAAACCTTTCCTGGAAAAGCTTCATGGCACTAACCCTGACATTGTGAGGTATTTCATCAAAAAATGGAAGGAGGAAGGCATCATTCAGTTTGGAAGAAAAGTGATTATCAATGAGGGTCTCATTAGAGAAGTTATGTGCCACTCTACTGAAGGTAAAAAATTATTCCATGATAGGAAGAGATCTGACGAAGCGGTTATGAAATTCCCTAAATCAAAGGAGGAGAGGGAAGCATTGGTAAAGGTTTTGAACAACTACTTTGAGGCCAACACCATAAAAATTCTCTGGAGGGAGGTTCTTAGAGTGGTGATGGAATACATAACCGTGGATGAGAGATTCACAAGGGTGTATGGCTACCACTTCATCCTTCTCAACCACTTTAGGTACAAGGTCAGGGTTTTTTTTCCCCATTATATGTTGTTTTCTCTTAAATACTATATTATGGAACAACATAAGAGTCCTAGGAGTGCCCCTATGTTGCATGTTGGTCTTATCTAGCTCATTCATGAGTACTTTGCTAGTCTTCTTGCACCGTCTAATCCCATTATGCCCCCAGACTTAGATAGGCATGACACTAAAATAAGTATGTTTGAGGGAAATTCTGATGGGGATTTGGACTGGGAAGAGGAAATTTCTCCTCCCCTTAAAAAGATGCCTAAAAAATCCCCTTTAGGCAGGCCTTCGTGTAAACCAGAAACCTCTGCAAAAAACCTTCTCCATAGCTAAAAAGAAAATGAAAGCTTCCTCAAAGAAAAATTTGGCGTCTTACTCTAAGGATTCTTTGGGCAACCCTTTTGATACTTCTTATTCCCTTGAAGATTCACTTTCTTCCCACCCTGCCATTGATAGAGAGAACAAGCCAAGATTTCTAAAAGACCTCAAAGTGGATGAACATTACTTTAAATTCGACAAGGAATATCCCGATGATGTGTTGATTGTTGCAAGGAATAGTGCAGTGGACCTTTTTAGGGTTTTTAAATGGGCCTTTCATGA
This sequence comes from Cryptomeria japonica, assembly GCF_030272615.1. NCBI lineage: Eukaryota > Viridiplantae > Streptophyta > Pinopsida > Cupressales > Cupressaceae > Cryptomeria > Cryptomeria japonica. Next base: position 705,242,596 of record NC_081409.1, on the reverse strand, counting down.
AATCAAATACCGTGGCCTAAAGAACAAGGCAACTACTAGTAAATTGGAGGAGTTGGTTGATAAAGTGCAGCCCCAAAAAACTGAAGGGACAATCTGGACTATGGAGGAAAAGCTATCCATGGCAGAGTATCTACAAAGAACAGTGGAGCTTATTGATAAAATGAACAATGAAAATGAGAAGAAAACCTTGCAGCTTGAGGGGGAAGTTAGCAAAATCAAGGAAACCTTGAATGCAATAATGAAACAAAGTCATGAGATCATCAAAAATTTTGTGGCCATGATGAACATGATGGTGGACAAACTGGAAAAATCCCAGTAAGGCACCCTGATTGTGGACCTTGATGCTGACAGAGAAAATGGCTAGAAAGAGGAGTCTTACCTGTCCAAGAGAACCAGAGCCAATCTGAAGAGAAAGGTAGAGTCCTCTAATCAAAAGCTTCAGAAACTAAAAAAATTGGCCCAAGAGATGAATACTCTGGAGAATGAGATAGCTAAGACTATTAAGTGTTTAGATTAATGCTTTTTTGGTTTTAGTTCTTGTTGTCTTTTTGTCTAGTCTGTTGTCTTTTTATCAGTTTGACAACTTTTTTGCGTTGGTGAACTTAGGTAGTTTATTTTAATTTTTGTCTGTATCTTGGTGGTTTTGGGTCCCTATAAAACCTGCTTTTTCCCTAATAAAAAACTATCATCAACAATACCATCTAAGATGGAAATATAGTCATAAGTAACCATTTAAGCATCAACCATATGTCTTCTGAATTTGGTGGGAAGGGTATCATGTTTATCCTTCTATCAAAAGGATAAGGACAAATGTCCTCCAAAGAATACTTCATTGTAGACCCTTGTTGCATATCCTGCATTTATCATTGGAGTGCTTGGAGTTGTTGGGTGATTTGGGCCAAGGGAGCATTTTCTTCATTGGACCTTCAATGATAGGCATCCCCTTGTTCACTAACATTGTCATAATTACTTGTATTATCTTGGTTGCGGGTGTTGATTTGATCATGTGTGTCCTCTCCTCTCAAATGCTCTTGATTCTGAGTATTATATATGTAGGTCCCGGTCCTTGTCCTTGGGAACCTTTCATTGGTATTCCTCAAACATTCCATATCATAGTCCTCAAGAATCCTGACTCCTTTACTATTTAGCATGAGGAGGTATTTTTGTTTATGTTCTTCTATAAGCCTTTCCATGAGCTTTTGGAAGGTGATGCTTTGTTGGCATTGTTGGACGAGTTCCTCGGTGATCTCCTCTTCCTCCATATTTGTGTATCAATCAAAAGGGTTGGACTCCCTACGAATCATGCTTGATTTTGGTTGTGGATCCAATTCCTTGCCTTTTCAAGATCAAGTGCCAATAGACATCAATATATTTCTACAGTAATGAATCCCTCCTCTTGTATTGGGGTTCTTGGTGGACTTGGTGGTTTGGGTCATAGTAGATGCAAATTTTTGGAAAGAAGGCAGGATTAATTTTCCCCCCTTTGTTAAGATGTTGGTTAAATGATTCCTTTTGAGTATAGGCCCTACTTCTCAAAGGCTCTTCATCAAATTCGTTAGATTTTCCCTGAAGGTATAATTGTATATGACACAAGAAGATATAGTGTGACACAAAGAGTTGACGATTGATGTAGAGAAAATTTCTTCTCTTGATAAGCTCCTTAGGACTATGTTGTCTCTTCTTCAACTTAGTCTTTTGATGAAGACTTCTTCTCAAAATATGTGGAGTGGTCATAAAAATGATCAAAAAGTTAATATGGTTGGTTGATGTGGATACTTCATTTTGATACTCAAGCTTACTAAGTCAAAGAGAGGGTTTGTTCGATCGGCCCCTATGACAAAGCACATCAAATGATATGGATAAAGTCTCCTGATATGGAAACTTGATTTGATTAACTTGAATACCTAGCTAAGTATTATTGTTGAGATAGTTGGATGATAACTCTTGATCATTTGGTTTGATACTTCCATAATTCTGTTGGATGAAAGTCTTGCCTAAGATAGTTGAAAAGTTGGTAGCCACCTCCAAGGTGCGTTGTTGGATTTGAAAATCTCTTCCACTTATGATCTCTCTTTGTTTTGAACTGATTTTTGGGTTTGATTGTTGGATATTTTTGCAATATATTTTAGCATTTATGATAAGAATACATAGCACACATGAAGACAATGGTCATTCTAATGCTAAACATTGAGTGTATGTTCTTTTGAGGATGTGTTCAAATCCTCGATGTTTTCACATGTTTGGATACAAATAAGACACACCAAGTAGACTCTTTATTCAAGGGTCATTAACAATATCATAGCCCACACTCGATACTCCTTCATCTCAAATAGCCTTGTCACCCCCTAGAGGGTGCCCATTTTTTTGTCTTTGTCTAGAAATTAACCCAAAGATAATTGCTCCTCAATTGAGTAGTTATCTTGGGAGATGTATGGTGAGTAATCTTGGGGGCAGATTCTTCCCCACCCTTGCACTATGATATTGCCAATGTATGGCAACTGAAGACCATCTTAAAGTTTCTGCTTCTATGGTTCGTAGTAAGGATTCCATTTAGCACAAAAAATGATAAACTCAATTAAGAGGTTTCCCAACCTTTAGAATAAAGGCTTTTCACATCACAAGGATACTAGGGGAAGGCTATCAAATACACACTTCCATTGGAGAGGATTTTCATCAACCTCCACATTTGATTGTAGTGGGTTGGTAAACTTGGCAATAAAGTTGTTGCCCACTTGGGTTGTACCCTTCTCACTAGCCCCCTAAAGGCTTTGAGAAGGCAGGCCTTCTAAAGGTTCTAAATGCTTGAAAGTAAATAGAGCATGAAAAGAATGGGTTTGGCTTTTTGGTCAACCAATTAAGGGGAGAGCATATACCTACCACTCAAGATAAAGCATACAATGTTCTTTTTAGCCTTCAAAGCAATGATTTTCTAAGTCCTAATTGGAGATGTTGCTCCAATCAAATATGGTGTTTATTTTAGTCCCACATAGCAATGGTTTTCTAAACTAGGAATTGGAAATCCTGATCAACAAAATGAAAATCGTTGCAATAAAGTAAATTGCTTTGCAAAAAGGACAATTTGATTGTTCTTTTTAACTTGCAAATAAAGATGTTGATTGTGAATTTTACCTTTGCAAGAAATAAAAGATTTCTTTTTAAGCCCAAATGAAAGATTGTGTTTTTAAGCCCAAAAATTGAAGTGTGATTTATTTTAAGAACACCAAATGAAGTGTGTGTTGGCATGATGATGATTGTAATATGTTGTCATTGATGAAACACTCACACACACATATGATTACATTGTCTACTGGTGTAACTTCAACTGTTTACACTGTCAACCGGTATTCTTAGTGGTTATCTCTAACCGGTACTTTGTGTCAACCGGTATGTGCATGAGAAACAACCTGTGGTTATGATAAGTCAGCATCAAGATGAAAATCAAGATGAAGATCAAGATGGAGATCAAGTGGAGATCACGAGAGAAGATTCAAGGATAATGGTTTAATATTTAACTCAAACTGGTATTGATTGTTCCAACCAGTATTTGGTGATTTTGTGATGAGTTACCATAGATCGTGATGAGTTATTCCATTGCCAAATTTTGGTGGTAATTTTTGTGATTAGTTACAATCACTTGACTAGATACACTGCACCTTGGAAATTGTGCTATGATTTCCTTAGGCCGACATGAAATTTGAATGTCTATATAATGACATCTTAGTAAATCATTTGAGAATGGAATATAATTTTGGTATGCATGTAGAGCGAAATATTTTCATGTTGAAGAGAAATAAGTGTTAAGATGAAGAGTGTGTTGTATAGCAATGTTGAGATTGTTTAGAACAATCTAATCAAGCAAGTATTGTGCTACTCAGAATAGATCAAACCAATCCTGTTGTTTTCTAACAATTACAGCAGAATCAAATCCCCTAACTGAGTAAGCTCTAACAAGCTTCAATATATAAATCCTCTAACAGGGTGATCCATTAACTTGGGTTCTTAAATCCTCTAGCGAGGTTACTCCTAATAGGGTACTACTTTTAACAGGGTATGAGCTTCTAATCAAGCTTTGAGATCTTTAACTAGATTTGCTCTTAGCAGAGCACTTTGTAGACCTTAATCAGCCAGTTATCTATTACTGCAGATAGTTAACTTGTGAGTTCCATCTCACTGTGGTTTTTACCTATTTGGGTTTTCCACGTATAAACATTTATGTTATATGGTGGATGTGTTACTTATTGTGAATGCTATTATATCATTGTGGATTATATGCATTTTAGTTCAAAGCTTTGTTAAGTTCATCTACCGGTTACTAGCTGAAGTAGTTTCATTTTTGGTGTCATTGATTCCCCCCCCTCCCCCCCCTCTCAGTGCTTTTCAAGTCCATCAATGTGAAGTTCTTTTTACCAAAATGGAAATGTTAGTTCTTTTTATCCAACTTTGGAAAAAATATGGAAAGAAAACAAAATCCTATTTTAAACTCCTCTAACTTGCAAGAATTTGTTAGAAACTTGCAAAAAGAGAGTGAAAATCTTAATCACTAGGTGGGCTAGACAAGCGTAATTTTCAACGCGGATTACAATTTTATGCCTCTTTTACAAATGTGCTAAAATAGAAGACTAATGCACTAAGTTGTACTACATATGCGCTAGAAGAATAGACAAACACACTAAGAGGCTGTGTAAATGTGCTACATTGTCAAAGACCAAAAAAAACACAGATAGACAAATGCGCTAAAACATGCACTATATGCACTACTTTGTACTACAAATGCACTAGAAGAATGGATAGATGAGCTAAAACAGTCGATAAATGCACTAGAACAGAGAACAAACACGCTAAAGTGTACAACATATGTGCTAAAAGAGTTCAAACTTTTGGGTCAGACTTGCGCAAAAATGCTAAAATTTTAATAAAATTGGGGGTCTAGCTCCACGGTGGGTGCCAAAAATGTATGCTCAGATATTTGCACTTGCACAAGAGACACAAACAAGACAATCATACCAATGGGAAATTGCATTAGAGATCAAAATCGACAAACCATGTTAGTCAACCTAAACCTCTCAAAATCATCTCATTGTCCTCTATCTCAAAGGATCTTCAAGATTCAAGGTGGCCCTCACTTGGAAGAGCACTTGATTTTTAAGATGACAACCTAAAGAATGAGATTTGAAGGATGAATTGGAATCTAAATGGATGCAAATAAGATCCTAATTGATTAGATGATCAAAACTATTGATATGAAGATGATATGCAAAATGGAGGTGTGTTTCTAAATTGAAAGATTAAGTGATCTAATTAAGCTATGATGAAGATGAAAATGCTGTAAAAATGATATGAAACTTAGCTAATGAGTAATCTAGCACATGATATCATCTAAACATGATGCAATTAGGATGGCCTAAATGCTTGGGAGAGGCACAATGAGAGCTCCTTGATAACCCACAAAAATAACTATAATAAGGATGCATAAAGTGGATTGGATGGATCCTAAGATTGAAGAAATGGTCTCTATTTATAGATAAAAGAGAGAAATGGATGGTTGAGATTGAGAAATATCAACAAGGGCTAGGATTGAAAGTTATCAATTCATGGGAGGAATTCAATCCAATCCCAAGTTGACAAATGTCATCTTGAGATGGCTTGAGAGGATGCTAAGTAAGCATTAGGGATACCATCAAGGGCTGACATCATTAGATAATTCCATTATCCAAGGGAGCATGCTATTGTTCAAGAGGTAAACTCTTGTGCAAAGTTGAGGGATGTCCAAAGGGACAACCATCATGGGCTAGGATGATGTCTTGTAAGAGGCATGGAATGCTCTTTGAAAACTTTGGAGGTTAACTTGTTGAAAGTTATATAACCTTACAAGTTTGGAAGACTCAACAAGTTAACTTATTGGAGAAGGTAAAGTCTTCAACACATTTAGAAGACTTTCTTTCAAATTTGGAGAAGTGAACCCCCCAAATTTAGGGATGTGGCATGATTAGAAGAATTAGGCTAATTAATGAGGGGTTAGGGAGGTACTAGAATAATGTTAGCATGCTAACAAAAAATGTAGGAGAATGCAAGTGGAGGAAAATAGGCATTTTAGATAAAATAAAAAGATTTTTTTTAACCAAAAGGGATGCAACTTGCATTCGTAGGATTTTGCAAGTGGGGAGGACTATTCACAAATAAATAATAATTTATTTAAATGCAAAGGGATTTTTAATCAAATGTAAATTCAATTAAAAGGGGAAAGGGGTTTTAATTAAATAAATAAGATTTATTCAATTAAATGGCTAAAGGGGATTTAATAAAACCTTAGTTTAATTAGTGCAAGTTTTAGGTGTCTACAATTTTTACAAGGGTTGATGTACTAACCTATGTTGCAGCTGTCAAAGTTGGAGGGTAAGTAGATGTTGTGGCCTTTCGTGACACACTTCTTAGGATGGTTATATTATTTTCTTGTTAATTTTATATTATTGATTTTTTGTGGTGATGTTAGGTTTATGCTAGCTATTCATTAATTAGATGATTATGGTTCATGTTTACTAACTATGATGTTTATCATGAGCTAGCCCTAGTATGATGAGCATATTTTATACTGATGTGTGAGTAGACTAGTTAACCGATGCGTATTTGATTGTTGATTAGGGTGAAGGGAACAATATCATATTTCTCACTTGTGAGAGCCATATGATGTTGCGATTTCCTTTCATGACATCTGAGTGTTATGTATATATGCATATAGACTGTTGGTTTCATGTAGGATGCAGGTACTAGACATCGACTCCACATGGCTATATAGGTGTAAGTGTTTCTTTACTCCCAATGGTAGTTGTTCGGAGGTGGCATCAAGGCCCTTATCACATCCAAAACCTATCCTATAGCCTAATTCAGTTTGTGTGGTTTAGGTCTTGAGTTGTCCTTAGGCCTTGTGTGATCTTGTGTTGAATATTATTTTGGTTAAGTTATGTTATTCATTGTTTTATATGTGGCATTTAATGTTTGGTTTATGTTGATCATAAGGCAATTAATTTATGTGTGTACATCTATACAAATATCCTACATGTATAGGCAATATGAATATGCATATAATTGAATATGTAAACTAGAAGTTTAGGAGATTTAATTATTTCACATTTCTTTATTATGGATTGTGTTTGACAATTATTTATTATTCCTAACCTAAGGAATTGTATGATTTGTTATTATATATATATATCATAGTTTGTCGGATAAAATCATTTATATATGATTGTTATATTAGTTATATTATTAAAATATTATTGTTAATGTTGACATTAGTATTACATGATTATACCATTATGATATTATGTCTTTGTATTATAGTATGGTTATTAATATTATTAATATTATTAATTATATAAAAATATTATATGATTATTATTATTATTATATTTATAAATTAATTGTGTGAGAGAGATATTGATTATATATATATATATATATATATATATATTCAATTTTGGAAATGAATTTAGTGTTGGAGTTCCGTGCGATGAAAAATGTGTGTGCTAAACTAAGGGCTAAAAAGAAAGCCAATTAATCAAACAAACATAAGAGATCATACACCTCAAGATTATAATGATAAAATGAAAACATAATTCAAATGAAATAGCAAATGCAAACCAAAATCTAGCTTAGATTTGATAGTTCCTTGATTTTTATGTATGCTCGATGGCATCTTCGAGTGTTTGATATTGATGCAATGATAAATGGATTGATGGATGAAAAATGATAATGGATAGGTTGAGTGATAATTCTAGCAGAGTAATAGTATGATGTATGAAAAGTGGATTAGAGAGTGTTTGGTCTAAAAATGGAGGTATTAAATAGGCAAGATGAGGAAGGGAAGGGGAGGTGAAGAGGAGACACTTGTCCTTCAAAAAAGGACAAGTGGCTCAACTAGATGGAAAAGGAATGACATTTGTCCATGAGTCCACATGTCTATTTTGGTAAAATTACCCCAAAAATAGGAAGTGTGACATGTGTCCCTAAGGGCACATGTCCATTTTGGGAAAATCCACCAAAAATAGGATAGAGTGACATGTGTCCCTAATGAGGCATGTCTATTTTGGGAAAGGCCACCCAAAATAGGATATTTTCCCCAAAATAAGGAATTGGTTACGATATGCACACATGTATGGGAGGTTAGAAGGGATAGGATAAGGTTCGTTAGGATAGGATAGGGTTGGAAGGATAGGGTTGGTTAGGATAGGATTGGAAAGAGGTTAGGGAGAAAAGTGGTTAAAATGTAGGAGCCATGTGCTCAAATAAGATTTGAGTCTAATTAATTAATTTAATTAATTAATTCATGGGGGTTTTGAGAAAAGGGACATTTAATTAATTAAAGGTAATTAGTCAAATGAGATGGCAAAAAGGGGATTAATTAACTAGGTTAATTAATTAGGAGGAAACGGGTTGGGGAATTAATTAATTAGACAAAACAGGTTGTGGAATTAATTAATTAGGAAATAATTAATTAGAAGAAAAGGATTTAAATTTGATTAAATTAATTAACCAAATTTTGGTGTCTACAAGTTCAAATGCTAATTTATATTTTCTTTTCGAGTGGAGTGGGGTTTCTTATTGTAGGATGCCTTTCTCATTCATGAATGTGGGAGGAAATAGTTTTGAGAGTGTTTAGTTGTTTTAGGATTTTTTGGGGGGGGGAGGGGATTTTGGGGAGGAAGTTTTGTGGGTGGTTTAAAAAAAAAAAATTAGAGAGTGGTATTCAAGGTTGGAGAGTGGGTTTGATAATTGAAAGGTGGTTTTGATAATTTGAGAGTGGTATTTGAATATTTGTGAGAGGTTTTAAATTATTTGTGAGTGGTTTTGTGTGGGCTTTGTTGGTTTGGATCTTGTTCTCAAATTTGTAGATTTTGGACTTATTTTGAGCGATTGTTGGTGATTCCCTAGCATGCAAAGTCTTGGCATCTTGTTGGAGATTCTTTCTTCACAGGTTTTGCATCGAAGTGGTTTTGTTTCAACTCTTGTTTTCATACTTCATTAACTAGGTTGGATTCTTAAAACCTTTGTTTTCAATTGAAAATATGAATTTTTTTATTGAAAAGAGTGTATTGTTGTGTGAATCTCTAGTTATTATTATTTTGTGATAAATCTGGAAGTGTATGCTATAATTGTTGCATTTGTTGTTTTGAAAAAACAAATGGATTTTGAAATTTGTCTTGATTTTCTACGAAATTGAGTGCATAAACTTAATTGGTGGTTTCTTTTGATTTTTGGAGTGTATTTATGTGTTTTTTGAATGTATTTTTCCTTAAGTTCATGAGTTTTTTTATTGTGTCAATATCTAGTTTCATTCTTCAAAATTGGAGTTTTAGGTTGCACATATGAGGGGTTTTTTTCTAGGGCAGATTTATATTTTTGTTTCATGTAACTTTATGGAAATACTTGGGTATGATCTAGTTTCTTTTTTGGAGTGTCTATCCTCAAATCTCAAATGGGTCTTTGTGTATTTTTGGTTTCGAGTCTCAGATTTTGTGAATTTGGCCTTTCTGGGAGCCTCTAATAGACTTGCGCTGAAAAAGAATCCAACCTTATAGCTGCCAATTAATATCATTACTTTGAGTATTATACTCAATTTCACTTTGTATTTTATCTTTTCTTATGTTGATGTAAAACTATAAGGATTACCAATACCACCTACAATACTTGCTTTATAGGTAATTATTAAACCAAATTAAATAACATATTCTACAATACAGTAATCACGTCCTCCTAGAAAGTAAATGATTAAATCTTACCAAATTAATAAAATTTCTAAAAAGTAAGAAGGAAACTTATTAATATTTAGAAAGCCACGTAAGTTCTAGTTTATTAAAGTCTTTAAAAAGAATGAGCCTATTTATAAAAAAATAGTAAAAAAAGGGTTATTATCTTTACCTTTTTTATTGATATATATTTATATGCTAAGAGAAGTATAATTATATATATATACAACCATTGGTATGAAAATATGCTTTAAAAAAATAATAATAACAATTTAAAATTTAACCTATTGTGAGGTTTAGGTGGGAACCATCCAGAACTTCAATAAGAAAGGATTCTCATTTATTTAAATTTAGTTTCTTAATTTTAAGTTAAAAGTCAGGTAAGGTAAAATATTTGAAATAAACAAATTAAATAAGAATTAAGTTTAAATACTTAATAGTAAAAATTTAGTATATGTAATAAATTATAGTTGTTTTTCAAATTATAAAGAGGTTTTATGTGGAATTAATTTCAATTTTAGTTTTTAATTGTGTCATGTAACCTTTGATATCATATGAGTTATATGTCATGTTTTATGTCTTTAGTGTTTTTGAGGGTCTAATCCTTATGTTGTGCAGAAGCCTCTAATCAGTCATGTCTTTGGGTTAAGCCAATGAAACATGATGTTTCAGGTTTGTGTATGTTTATTCCCGTATGTTCTTATGAGTCACACTAGATGTTGATTGTCAACCTAGGTCTAGTGGTGTGTGTGGGGCCTTATGTCATCTCCTAGCATGAGGGGTGGGCATTTTGGTTCCACATGGTCAAGTGGTTGATACCTTCTTCCATTGGGATATCTCGGAGTCCTATTCATGAGCGTAGTGGATGTTTCCAATTCTCTTCAGATTCAGAGGTTGGAATTCATGATGCTTATGTAAACTCTCATTAAGTCAAGATCATCTATGTATATGTAATTTGTATTATGGCATTCTCAATGAAGGGACTGATGTAGTAATGATGTAATATATGGTATCAAGATGATGTAATAATGTTATGTATACTATTCATGTTGTAAAGATGCAATGATAGGATTTAATCATATTTTTACTTATGAGGTGTTGGTATTGGCTATTAAATAGGAGTGGATTTATCTCCCATTGTCGTCATGACTTAATATCATAGGAACATTTGGTTTTCGGTTTGAAATGAACATAGTACTTAGGAGTGTTAATGTATCATACTTCATGGTCATTTTCCATGGTTTAAATATGAAATCTCTTATGCTATGTTCAATGTAAGTCAGTAGACTAGTAAAGATTAATTCTCGTTAACTTATGTGTAAATTGATATGTACCATGTACAATTGTGACAATGGTTGTACTGTCATTAGGTTACCCTAGAGATTATAAATCAAGATGATATGAATTATTTCTGCTTGTGCTTAAATTTATCTCTAAATGGTTTAGTTAGTTTGTTAGAAGTATAATTCTCTAGGGTTTCTTGGCGGGCATTACAGTGCATCCATTATTTGAGTGTAATATGCCTTTGATGTAAATTACGTCGAAGGCATATCTTATTTTTTTAAAAAAGGCACTTAACTACATCGATCAATGGTTGACAACATACAAGAGGCGTGCAAGACAATCAGAAGCTTGGTAGCCATTGGTTTTTTTATTGCCACTATTTTTTTTTTCCTTCAACTTCTTACTACTATTTACGTGAAAAGGTTTTCTTCAATTTTTTGTTGACCACTTTTTAACATTCATTTACTTCCATAAAAAGACTAGCCATTAATATTGTGTCAGAATCCAACTCTCTCATTTGCGTGCTTTATGGATTACTTCAACAGTCACATTCCATTTTCCTTTACTTTGTCGTCGCTATTTGATTAAGAGTGGCATGTTATCAATAAAAAATTGAAGAGACTAAAGTTTCCTGTAAATGCTCTTTGAGCTTTATGACTTGAATCTACAACTTACATAAATGAATAATTTAAAAATTATGTAATTTTTCCTTTCATCATTAATTGTTAAATATTTTTTAATGGCTATTTTAAATTTACTATCATTTTGTCAGATTTTCCTATCTTAATATGATGTAATTCCTCTCTTAGACTTGCATTTTGATTTACGCATTGATATGATAAATACAATGGTAAGAGTGATCCCTGTGATCACATTAGGTAATTCTGCACTATGAGCTTGGAATTTTCCCATAACAATACATACATGATGAGACTTTTCCCAGTAAGTTTAGGAGGACAAACAATGGAGTGGTTGTCAAAACTCACACCTCTTATTAGATCATTTGATGAGTTGGTGAATAAATTCATTACACAATACTCCTATAATATCCAACATGAGGTCACCATGCTTGACATATGCAATATAAAGGAAAAGAACAATGAAACATTCATGGTGTTCTTACAGCGATGGAGGCACATGGTTTCAAGGTACCCACGCGATGTACCTGAAAAGGAAAAATTTCCATAGACAATATAAATAATGAAATGAGTTATCAACTCAAACTACAATGTCTACCTACTTTCCAAAAATTAATCGAGAATGGCATCCAAGTAGAGGAAGCCTCAATCAAGAAAGGGACCTTGAAGTTCTCCAAGGAAGGTGTTAGTTCATCAAGCAAAAACACCTATAGCAATCAATATAACAACAACAACTCAGACAAGTCCAAGTTTTGGACTAGAAACAAAAATGTTGTTAATGATGGTGTAGTCGATGCCAACAATGTAAAGTAAAAGCAACCAGTGCTGACTTTATCAGGTAATACACCATCCAACAATAACCAAAGAAGTGTTAATAAAAGCACTAACAATTATCAATGTACTACCAACCAAGGGAATAACAACAACAATCAAGGGAGAAACAATCAAGGGAGTAGCACCAACAATCCACCTCCCCAATATCGAAGAACCTATACACCATTGGGACAAAACCTGGAATCTGCATTTTGAGAACTACTGGAAAACAAATTCATCACATTGCCAATCATAAGTAATTTTGAACCCCAAGTCAAACCACCATGGTGGAATGACTCGCAATATTGTGATTATCATCGAAAAAGGGGCATATAAAAAATGATTGCATGAGGTTGAAAACCCTAGTTCAAGATATGATAGACAAGGGAGACATAACGATCATGGCCATAAAACCAATAGTGATCACAAGGCATTCAAAAATACTCTTCCTAATTATGGCTAGAGAGGAGCATCAACATCGACTAACAACAAAGGAGCCCACATCATCCACATATATGATAACATCATCAATCACATATCGACATATGACAATCAAGTGAATGTCATAAAAATCAAGGACAAACAAGAACATGCGCTGGTGAATGTGACAACAAGGACCCAAAAATATGTCTTGAAGGGGAGCACATAAAAAGAAACAACTATCCCCAAAACTCAATTTAGCTTGGTAGATCAACTTCAAAGGAAACTTCCCCAAATATCGATTTTAGATTTTCTCAAACTCTCACCAAAAAATAAGGATATCTTGGAGAATGCTCTTATAGAAACTACAGTTCCAAATGACCTGGATGTCGACCGATTCTAAGCCATGGTGGCACATATGACTGTGCCACATAACTTATCATTTTCAGAGCACGATGATGTCTCTTTGAGTCATCCACACAACACCCCACTCCATATTGAAGTCCTAGTTTACAAACATCGAGTGAAAAGAGTGCTAATAGATGGACAAGCTGGTCTAAATATATGTACCTTAAAGCTTATCCCTACTACTTTTAATGTATGATGGGCCCAAACAATAGATTGAATAAGTTCTTGCCAATATCCATTACCACTAAATAGGAACATTAAACTAAAGGCCCAAATGAAATGAGCACCTAAGAATAAAAGGCCATAGGCAGATAATGAAGAACTGTAAGATTGGATTACTTGCGAAGCTTGTGCCCATAAAAATTCATGAAGCCACCCATTAATTGTAATGGAACTCTATGCAAAGTTTCCTCCTATAATATGAGTTACCACTCCCTGATCAGTTATACTACCCCAAACATTAGACTGCATTTTGCAACTAAAATAAAATATTGCTACCAAAATTGCATTGTACATCTAGAATAGTCCTAGGAAGACATGTTCCTCCTCTACCAGGCTCATTGCAAAGAAAATGAAAACCAAGATTTGCTTTATCGGGTATTAAATGAGAACTGTGAGCAAATAAAACACATTTCAATAATATTAATACAATCACATGGATAGTAAATGCATGAATATGGTCTACTAAAAAATTTGTAGTTCCTAAAGGAATAGGTAACAAAGCCACTTTGGCACCTAATGCTATCAAATCATTGCCTCCCCAGGTTAAGCTGGTGCTTGCTGTTGCATCATGAGTTGTCAAAGTGGGTGCTAAAGCATGAGTGCTTTGTATCCATTGAGCAAAGACATGTTGTAATTGTATAGCAGTATTTGAAAACATATCTTTACGATGTCCTAAAGCACTCATAGTATCATTATGAATATATAGACCAAAACTATGGAAACCTAAGAAAATACATGCCTAGTTGAGGTGTGATATGATTGCATCATGATGTCTTAGAACACGGTCTAAAAGGTTGTTGTATTGAGTAGTCAGATCATAGTCTCTTACCTTAAAAATAGTTGCATGTGCAGTAATGCCAACTATGAGAAATCCACCAATCCACATATGGTGCGTGAACAAAGATAGTTGGGTACCATAGTCAGTAGCTAGATATGGATAGGGAGGTGTAGAATACATATGGTGAGCTATGAAAATAGTTAAAGACCCTAACATAGATAGGTTAAGAGCTAATTGAGCATGCCATGAAGTAGTTAAGATCTCGTAAAGACCTTTATGTCCTTCCCCTGTAAATGGACATTGGGCTTCTCTGAATAAGCTATTGATCCCCAAAAGAAGATCAGTATAAAAGCCTATGATGATGAAGAAAGGTCATCCAAAGGAACAGTGGTGCTACCCATTTAGGTAGGACCTGTGCAAAAAGACAAAATGTGCTAAGTCTTGGACATAGAATTGACATATAACATACTCTTGGGTCATCCTTGGATCCATGACATGCAAGCGATACCTTCCATGTATCATCAATTTTTCAAGTTCCCTTACAACAAACAAGAGATTTCAATATCAATAGACACCAACCCCTTTCAGTATTGCAACACTATGGGGGAAACTCAAAATGTTCTGGTACCGCACAATAGGGAAGCCCACGCTTCCTCATCATGAAATCAAGAAAATCTAAAATCTTTCTTCATAGAATTTGAGAAGAAGATGAATATAAAGGACCAAGGAATGGGGGGTATTATTTTAAACCCCCATGTCTATCAAAGCTTCCTGTATCACCAAGATCCCACAGACAACCTTCAACATCAATTCACCAAGCAACACAACCCATCAAAAAGTTTAATGGAAAATTTATCCAAATCAATACACTTGTGGAAGAATCAGAAGAAAAAGATATCCTCAACTGGCTATACAAGGATGAGGAAGAAATAAGAGCTACTTCTCTAGGAGTTTCCATCCCCACAAAACAATATGGTAATGGATTCAGAATCATGCAACATATGGGGTACAAAGGAAAAGGACTTGTTGGCAAGCATCAATAGGGCATCACAAAACTGAGCCATCCTCATTCACAACTTGCAAAAGATAAATTGGGACTAGGGTATGGCCAACGTATCCAACCGGCACAAAAAAAAGATCACCTAAATTCCCGAAGGAAAAGAAATGGAACATATAACGAGGAATCATGGCAAGAGGTGATACACCAAGCTGCTAAGAAGACAAACAAAGAATAAGAGGATGAAGAATATGAGAAACAACAAGAGGATCTTTCTATTCAAAGAGAGGAGGCCTCCTATAAATAGATACATCATGTAATAGGACTTGATCAAACAAAATATAAGCCACAACATGAAGAGGAACCTACCATTCAAAGGGAGGAGACTGTTTATGAACAAATTGAAAGAGTACAAGACAATACAAAACCTGAATCAATATAAGCCACCAAACTTGTATTGATCATCAGTGGCTCATCTCGCTATACAATATTCTTGTTAGATTCATTAGGGTAACCTTAGACAGTGATTCTAAAATAGATGCCAATGAGTAGGAATGAGACACTTGTTCTGATATCACTGAGGACATTGAAGTGGATGCAATCCATACATATACACCCATACCTTTTGAAGGACAAGGTTCAAGTCCTAGATTATTTGAACTTGGACCACTACATATCTATGAGGCTAGTGAGAATGAGCAACATCAATATGAAGAGGAAATATCGAAGAAAGCACCATTAAAAACTTTGATACCATCATAGACTTTGTTACATCCAATGACAACTATGGCAATGTCTCCATCATGACTCTTGCAGTGGTAGACCTTGAACCACCAAACAATTCCCTACCACTTATATATCCTAAACTTATAGACTGGGAACCACTTGAGCACATTGAGATACCAACCTTTCAAAATGATGATGCCATTATCCAATATGTTGGCTCAGTCAACCCGAAAACATACTCTACTAGTGAATCCCATAATCATGTCTGCAATCAGGAGAGTACCATGTCTCTTAGTCACAAAATGAACAAAAAAAAAAATCAATCTAATGGTGAAAACCATTTAAAGGAAGTATTAGATCATTAAAAAGTAAAAAAGAAGGACGTATCCAATGGTGAAAACCTCTTTGAGGTGCCTGAGGATGAGAGACTTGACACTCTTCCTGAACATTATTAGGAAAGATCTCTAATTTTGATTGAGCCAGCTCGATCAATCAATATCAACACTGAAACAACAACAAGAACCATACATTTGACATAATCATTAATGGAACAAGAAAGATCAGACTTTGTCAAATTCTTCAAGGAGAAGCAAATTAATTTTGCTTGGTCTTATGCAGATATGTCAGGTGTTGATCCAGATCTCATCATGTATCATTTATCTATAACTCCTGGAGCTAAACTTGTCAAACAAAAATTGAGAAAGATGAACCCACATGTCGCCATTTTGGTTAAAGCGGAGCTGAAGAAACTGCTAGACGCCAGTTTCATTCGACCTATACATTATGCCGAATGGATCTCTAACATTGTACCAGTATCTAAACCAGATAAAAGTATTAGGATTTGTATAGAATTCAGAGACCTCAACAAATCTTGTCTGAAAGATGATTTTCCTTTGCCAAGCATTGATACAATTGTGGATCTCACGATAGGGAACACGCTGTTATCAATCATGGACGGTTTTTTAGGATACAACCAAATCAAGATAGCTCTAGAAGATTAGGATAAAATGACATTCACATGTCAATGTGGTACATATCGTAGGAACATCATGCCTTTTGGTTTAAAAAATGCTGGTGTAACCTATCAAAGAGAAATGACAACTATCTTCCATGACATGATGCATACTTTTATGGAGGATTATGTAGATGAATTGCACCAAATCATTCACAAGAATAGGAAACTAGGACATTCTTGATAAAATATTTCAGAGACTAGAGAAATTCAATGTCAGATTATACCCTAAAAAGTGTGTTTTGGGGGTCACATCCAAAAAACTCTTGGGCTACATTGTATCAAAAAAAGGAATCAAGGTGGATCCCACAAAGGTTTAGGCTATCATGGAAATGCCACCTCCAAATAACATTAGTCAACTACGATCTCTTCAACGCAGGCTACAATCTATCAGAAGGTTCATTGTTCGATTGGTGGACAAATGTCTCCCATTCAACCATCTACTTCATAAAAAATGTTCCTTTCAGATTGGAGGACAAGTGTGCCTAATCATTCCATTAGTTGAAGCAATATCTCATGAATTTGCCTATTTTGGTGCCACAAAAATTGGGTAAACCACTCATTCTATACATATTAGCAACTGAAGTGTCATTGGGGGCATTACTAGCACATGAAGACTCAACAAGAAAGGAAAGAGCCATCTATTACATTAGCAGAATGTTGAATGGCTACAAACTCAATTACACCTTCAACAAAAAAACTTGTTTAGCTCTTGTGTTCACTTCCAAAAAGTTGTGATATTATATGTTAGCTCATACTATCAAGCTAGTGGCAAAGATCGACCTACTAAAATACTTACTTAGCAAAGATGCTCTTATAGGGAGGTTAGAAAAATGGATCATGATCCTAAGTGAGTTTGACATTCAGTACACAGAAAGGAGGGCTATCAAAGGACAAGCAATAGCAGATCAACTAACCGAAGCACCCTTGTCAGACAAACATCCACTATAGGTGGAATTTCTAGATAGAAATGTGCTCACTATTGCACCAAAGAAATGGACCCTATACTTTGATGGATCCTATACACAATGTGGATCAGGTGTTGGCACCTTGTTCGTTACTCCCGAAGAACACACAATTTTGAGATCCTACAAATTGATGTTCCCATGCACCAATAATATCACTAAGTATGAAACTCTAGTGATAGGTATCAAAGTAGTCATGGAGTGGAAAATCACATAATTGAAAGTCTATGGGGACTCTCAATTAGTTATCAATCAGATCAATGACGACTATCAGACAAAGGACAATAAGATGATGCCTTACAAATGCATTGTGGATGATTTTAAGAAATAATTTGTACACATCACATTTGAGTAGATTCCAAGGCTAGACAATAGAATGGTTGACGCAATGGCCAACATTGCATTGCTCCTACAAATTCCAAATAGATAGAATCATTATGAATTCATGTTAGAGCAATTTCTTTCCCCTACCTATGACAATATGGAATCCTAAGTCATCTGTGCCCTAAACAGTTTTGATTTACCCCTATACTAGAAAATCTATACCTACTTGAAAGACAATACCCTTCCACAAGACCTATCTCATAACAAAAAAATGAAGCTTTATACAACAAGCAACCTACTATACCTTAACCACTGATATGATTTATTGTCAAGGTTCAAATGGTACTTTCTTCGATGCCTCAATTATAACGAATCTGACTCCACCTTACATGAGCTTCATGAAGGTATTTGTGGCACACATTCAAGTGGTCCTATTCTTGCCAAGAAACTTCTGAGGATGGGATACTATTGGCCAACAATGGAAAAAGAGTCCTACTAGTTTTCTAGGAAATGTTCTAAGTGCTAGATTCATGACAATCTTATACATGCACCAGTAGAGGAACTACAACCATTCACTACATCATGACCTTTTTTCTAATGGGGACTTGACCTAGTGGGAAAGATTCATCCTTCCTCATCAAACACACACAAATTCATCATCACAGCCATTGAGTACTTCACCAAGTGGATTGATCCAGTTCCATTGACTACAGTGATCGACAAACAAATAGCTTCCTTCATTCTGAACTACCTCATCTGTCGGTACGACATCCCTAGTTCCATTGTCACAAATAATGGATGTCCTTTCAAAAATAAAGATGTACAAGAGCATTGCGAGTGATTCCATATCCAACATTGCTTTTCAACACCTTACTATCCATAATGGAATGGCCAAGTAGAGGCCTCAAACAAAAAAATCCTAAAAATCCTCAAGAGGATAGTGAATGACGTTGGTAAAGATTGGTATGTCCAGCTTAATCCTGCACTTTGGGCCTACAAAATGAGTATCCACATGCCTATAGGAGCTGTACCATACTCATTGGTGTATGGATCAGAAGCTATCCTACCTATTGAGGTAGAGATTCCATCACTCTGGGTGTCATTGAAAGGCCTCATTCCAGATGGGGAGTATCAAGTCAACCGACTGCAAGAGCTAGAGCTGCTAGATGAATGCTGACAATGTGCCTTTGATCATCTCAAGGTTTATCAACAACAAATGTGCCAAATCTACAATCATAGGGTCATCCCATGAGCATTCAAGGTTGGTGACCTAGTCCTAAAGGAAAATCCTCGGAATCAATAAGATCTAGTAAAGAAGGGGAAATTTGAACCCAACTAGTTGGGACCCTTTATCATCATATCGGTTTATGGATCAGGGGCATATCGGCTATCAACTTTAGAAGGGTATGTTCTCGACAAGCCAACAAACAACATCGATCTGAAGAAATTCTACACTTGAGTCGTCCAATGCACAGATCGAGCAAAAAAATAAAAAATAATCAAAAAAATCATTACTAGGGTGAAAACATGGTAAACAGGCACCTTGTGACACAAAAAAATAAAAAAATCAAGAAAAATACAAAAAAAAAAGAAAAACAAATAAAAAAGTGCAATACAAACAAGAGGTGAAAACCTGGCAACAATTGTTATTTGTGATAGAGCGGCTTCTCTATCTATTGGTACTCGCATCGGATCTTTGGCTACATTTGATCTAAGCCCATAGACATCGCATAACACTTATATACACAAAACATTATCCTGGACATACTTAGTGCAGTCACTGTCCTTGATTATTTGAGTCAGTTATATGAATTATATCCCACCATGGCTTGGTGATCAATGTACATATCCATATCAAAGTAGTATCGACAGCAAGGGGCAACATCCTAACCTCATTGGGGGGATTTCACCTTGAGGGTTTTAACAATAGACCAAATGCATAGTAAGACAACAAAGATCAAAACAACCAACAATGACCACAACAACGCAAGAAAGCTAGACAACAAGGACTTGAACTAATTTCAACTGAACAAAATATCTATTTGCAAGATGTTTTATTTGACAATAATATATTTTGGATAACATGTATGCTTACTTATGGTTGTTTATTTTTACTTATCATATCTCCTAATCAATTCAAGGATGTCTCCAAGACTAGAGAAGCAAGGAAGGAATGTGATGTTTTCTTTGTTTGTTGTTTGGGAGTGAGGCCTTCTACAATGCAAATTTGTTCTACGATGTGATCCGGTGGCATATCACTGAGGACATTTTGGATTTGTATAGGACTAAGGTTAACTCTTGTCTGTTTTACACAAGAAACACTCAAGTTGTTTTGGTTCAATTATACCTTGATGCTTGTGTTGTCTTGCAATATCAAAATCCATGTAAGTTATACTCAAGTCATTATGGTTCAATTATACCATGAGGCTTGTATCAAATTTCAACAATTCAAGGCTCGATGATGAAAAAAGAGGAAGCACTGGAAATTTGATCAAAATAGATGGAAACATTGAGAATGAGAATGCATATCAATTTCAAATGCATTTAGATGCATTATCATTATCATTTTCATATTATGTTAAGTTACATTTAGATGCATTATCATTTTCATTATCATTTTAATCTGCATTAGATTATGTTATTGTTTTCATTATCATTTTAATTTGCATTTAGATGCATTATCTGATGAATAATGATGAACAACAAATACCCTAATTGGTACTGAGAGGGGGGGGGTGAATTAGTACATACAAAAACTTCTCAACAACTTATCAAGTTAAAACAATGCTAACCGGTTGTCTTAATCACTGAACTTAACCATGGCAATACCGGTTAAACACAGTAAGACTTCAGGCATCTAAACCAGTAAAACTGAATACTTCAAATAAAAATTAACACTTGATAACAACTTCACCAATATACTCATGCATGTGTTGTATCAATAATACCATAACCATTAACTTTGCATGCATATTCACCTAAACAAAGACTACAAAATGATCACATGAAAAATGCACAACTCATGACACACAGATTTTTCATGTCGAAACCCAAATGGGAAAATTCACGATGGGGATGAATACCCACAAGCTTGTTTTTGAACTCTTTTGAAGCTCGCTTTGTTAGGAGCCTAGTTCGGTTAAAGACTTTACAATAAGGGTAGGTTAGGAACATCTTGTTAAAGATCACCCAGTTAAGGGATGGCTATATACCCTGTTAAAGGTTACCTTGCTAGAGGATTTGAAGAACTCAATGATCTTGAGTCACTTGGTTAGAATATTTACAATAAGCATGTTAAAGCTACCCAGTAAAGGGATTTTCCAACAGTTGAAATGGCTAGAAGACAATAGGTAAAGCTTTGATCTGATAACAACACTACATGCTAAGGTAGATCCTTTTTAGTTCATCTACTTTGCAATCACACTCTGCAGTTTTCCACTCACTGGTTTGGAAAGTATCTCATCACTCAGATACAAACACAACATTTTCCAACACAAATAATAACAAACATCATCAACCTTATAGACAACAATTAGGTCGGTAGCATAAACCCTAAACCCTAAACATTTTAGGTTTACAATTATAGGCGGTCCAATCATGACCGTTCAAAACACTTTGCATAGAATGAAACAATGTCAAATAGATCACAAGTCATTCTGCATCATCCATTCTCCACCGCATATGGAAATCAGTAACCCATCATGCTCTCTTCACATACTGCTAAGAAGAATGTTCATTCCTGAGGTAGATATTTAATACAATCGATCTTCACATGCAAGATCCTCAAGGAAATCCTTCACGTGCACAAAAATGATGTGGCATCTCGATCTCATCCTTATCTCTTAGCTAACTTATCACAGAATGTCACCGGTTGCATCACACAAGCTAGATTGTCAAATTGGAAACCCTAGAGGTGAGACTACCAACCGGTAGTCATACTTAGTGAAACCCTGACACCGGTCCACTACATCTCTTCATACTGGTTCTCCAACTTTAACATCAATAAAAACTTCTTCCAATCTTCATATCGGTTCACCTGCACTTATTGACATCAATGCCAACATACATTATCATCATATGCCAACAATCACCCCCTTTGGCATTGATGACAATACTCAATGTAGCATCCTTCAACACATCAATCCTAAAAGATTTGACACTGTAGTATCTGACTGATGTGGAGCACAAAGCTTTAATTTACTTCATGAAGGGGCAGAACCCCTAATTGACCTCTCAAATAGGTAACTGTAGACTTTGATAAGGGCTTAGTGAATATGTCTGCTAGCTGCTCCTTACTAGAAACATGTTCTAATACAACCTCTTTGATTTGAACCCTCTCTCTGAAGAAATGATACTTGAGCTCAATGTGCTTAGTTCTAGCATGCAATACCAGATTCTTGGAAATATTTATTGCAATTGTGTTGTCACAAAATATACTCATTGGTTCAGATATAGGTACTTTGAAACCATCCAATACATGCTTCATCCAAATTGCTTGAGTGCAGTTCATAAATGCTGCCACATACTCTGCTTCAGCTATAGACTCGAAAGTATAGCTTTGCATCTTACTCGTCCATGAGACTAGTCTTCCACCAAGAAAGAATGCTCCACCGGTTGTGCTCTTTTGGTCATCCACATTACTTGCCCAATCTGCATCAACAAATACTTTGAGATTAAAATAACCATTGTATGGATACCACAATCCATAATCAACTATCCCTTTCAGGTATCTACGAATCCTCTTGACTACTACCAAGTGGGATTTTCTCGGACTTTTCTAAAAATGGGCCACAATGCCCACTGCATGAGCAATATCCGGTTTGTTGTGTACCACATAGTGCAGCTTACCGATCATTGACCGGTATTCCTTCTCATTTACCAATGTTGAATCATCTTCCTTAGTTAATTTGTAGTCAATCACCATTGATGTACCAACCAGTTTGTTCTCCTCCATGCCAAAGGTCTTCAATACCTCTTTGACATACTTGGACTAGGTAATAAAGATACCCTCTTTCATCTGCTGAATTTGTAGACCAATGAAGAAATTTATCTCTCCAATTAGAGACATCTCAAACTCTTTCTTCATTTCATCTGCAAATGCATGGCTCATTGCATCATCTCCTCCAAAGATTGTGTCATCTACATTTACACTTCACATATCAAAATCTGATCACCTTCAGGTTTCAGGTAGACGTTGTTATCCTCACTTGTTCTTTGAAATCCTATCTTCACAAGATGAGAGTGTAACCCTTCATACCATGCCCTTGGTGCTTGTTTCAATCCATACAGGGCCTTGTGTAATCTATACACCATGTCACTATCTTTTGATAAGCAAACCCATCTGGTTGCTCAATATACATGTCCTCTTCTAGGATTCCATTCAAGAATGCAAAATTCACATCCATCTGGTATACCTTGAATCCTTTAAATGCTACAAATGCAAGTAGCATTCGAACACCTTCTAGTCTAGCCATTGGGGCAAAGGTTTCTCCATAGTCTTCTCCCTCTTCCTGAGCATGTCCCTTGCATACAAGTCTTTCCTTGTTCCTTACAACTATGCCTTCTTCATTTAGCTTCTTCCTAAAGACCCATTGGGTACCTATGACATTCTTGTGTTCTGATCTAGGTACCAAAGACCATGTTGAATTCTTTTTTATTTGGTCTAGCTCCTCTTCCATTGCCTTAATTCATTCTTCATTTGTAAGTGCCTCTCTAGTAGTCTTAGGCTCAAATTCAAAAATCATGCAAGAGATTTCTTTCACCTTTCTTGTTGTGAGTATCCTTGCATATTTATCACCTATGATCTACTTAGGATCATGATTTAGTTTCACATATCTAGGAATGACTCTAGCTGGTTCTGCTTTCTTTTCCTCTTCTTCTTCTTCTCCATCTTCTTCTTCACCTACTGTAGCTTCTACCAGTACAGGAACACTGAGATATTTTCTTATTTCTTTCTTAACTGGTTCCCAAAAGGCTACACCCAGTTCATCTTCCACTTTCTTGTTGTTGGTTTCCTCAGGTTTCTCAGGGGATTCATCAACCCTAATGTTGATGCTCTCAAAAATTCTCTGATTTCTATTGTTGTAGCATTTGAGAGCTTTTCTCTTAGTGGAATGTCCCAAAAATATTCCTTCATCACATTTAGCATCAAAATTGCTCAAATGCTCACCTCTCTTGATGTAACACTCACTGCCAAAGAATTTAAAATAACTCACAGTGGGAGTCTTCCCGGTCTAGTACTCATAAGAGGTTTTATCTTTACCTTTCTTGATGAGTACCCAGTTCATAGTATAGACTGTAGTGCTCACTGCTTCTCTCCAAAAAGTGTGAGCAACCTTTCTTTGGATTAACATTGTTCTGGTCATTTCAACTACAGTTTTGTTATTCCTTTATGCTATACCATTTTGTTGCGGTGTCCTAGGGGCAGACAATTGCCTCTTGATATCATTCTCTTCATAGTACTTGTTGAATTAATCAGAAGTGAATTCACCTCCTTGATCAGTTCTCAAGAATTTTATCCTTTGACCACTTTCCTTTTCTACCAATGCTCTAAAGACTTTGAACTTTCCAAATGCCTCAGACTTGTCTTTCAAGAATGTGACCCAAATCATTCTTGAGTTTTCATTAGTAAGAATCATGAAATACCTATCTCCCTGAATACTTCTAGTTTTCATTGGACCACATAGATCAGTGTGCACAAGATCAAGTAAGTTCTCTACTGAAAAAGACTTACCTTTGAAAGTTGAGGAAGACATCCTCCCAAGTTGGCATTCTCTGCACAAAGAATTCTCTGGTTTGTTCAGTAAAGGCAATCCTCTTACTACCTTGATCTTACTCACCTTTACAATATTAACAAAATTCATATGACAAAGTCTCCTATGCTATTAGACAATGACTAATCTTGGCATTCAACTGAAACAAGTAACCTGTGGTCTGCTTACCGGTGGTAATAAGTTCACCACTCTTTCCAATTATACTGCAGACTCCACTTTTGAACTCTAGAATGAGTTCTTTGTCATTTAGCTTTGCAACACTCAAAAGGTTATTCTTAAGACCTTCTACCCAATAAACATCATCCACACTACTCTTTCCATTCAGTGACATGGATTCTTTACCTTTCACCAAACATGGTGCATCGTTGCCAAATCGGACAACACCTCCATCATATTCTTCTAGAGATAGAAATTTTCTCTGGTCACCAGTCATGTGGTGAAAACACCCACTATCAATAATCCACTCATTTGAGTTGTCAATGTGAGAGACAAGGTATTTCTTGTCAGACACTTCTTCCTTTATAGCTACAAACACTATATCCTCATTCTCTTCATCCTCAGATTCTTTATCAGTAACACCTTCATCCATTGCAACAAGACAATTTCTCCTACCTCCTCCTTTATACTTTGTAAACCTCTCTGGTTTATCCTTATTGTCATTGTTAGGATAGTTAATAGCTATATGTCCTATCTTATTGTAGGAAAAACATTTTAAAGGAAGCATACGCTTGTATTTTCTGGTGCCTTTTGGAAGTCTCTTGGCAAGAAGAGCTTCAAACTCCATCAGAATCTCTTCATCATCCATATCTCTGCATTTCCTAGATTCATAACTGGTACTTACTTCTTTGCCTTTTCTAGTTGGTGCAACAGATGCTCTAAAGGTTGACTTAGTCTTCTGAACACTAGCATCATAGCTATTCAACTCATATGCAGTCAACTTTGCAATGATAGAGTCTAAGGATACCTTGGTTTTGTCGATAGACCTTAGCTCCTGAATAGCAACAACTCTGATTGCATAGACCAGTAACAATGATCTCAAAACTTTACTAATAATGGTGGCATCATCAATTGTTCCACCAGTGCTCTTGATATCTCCAACCACAGTCTTGATCCTTATGCCATACTGTTGAATGGTCTCTCCTTCAACCATCCTCATATCTTCAAATTTTCCTCTAAGGTTCTCTTCCTTAGCTTGCTTGACATGCTCATCACCACCATAAATGGTTTCTAGAGTGTCCCATACATGCTTAGGATTGTCCTTATCTTGTACATCAATGAACTCAATATTGGACAGGTTGCTAATAAGGGCTTCCATGACTTGTCCATTTTCTTGAATTTCTCTTTTCTGATCATCGGTTAGAGTGCCAGTGGGGATAACATAGACATTCTCAACATAGCTCCAATGTTGAGCACCCAAACTCTTAATATAAATCTTCATTATGTCCTTCCATATTTTGAAGTTATCTCTATTGAACTTAGGACCTTCCCTCTTCATCATTAAAGCGGGATCTTTTACCTCAAGCAGTTAAGATTATATCACTGAGGACTTGGAGTTCTCTGATACCAATTGATGAATAATGATCAACAACAAATACCCTAATCGGTACTAAGAGGTGGGGGGGTGAATCAGTACATACAAAAACTTCTCAACAACTTATCAAGTTAAAACAATGCTAATCGGTTGTCTTCATCACTGAACTTAACCATGGCAATACCAGTGAAATACAGTAAGACTTCAGACAGCTAAACCAGTAAAACTAAATACTTCAAATAACAATTAACATTTGATAACAACTTCACCAATATACTCATGCATGTGTTGTATCAGTAATACCATAACCATTAACTTTGCATGCATATTCACCTAAACAAAGACTACAAAATGATCACATAAAAAATGCACAACCTGTGACACATAGATTTTCACATGGAAACCCAAATGGGAAAAACCACGATGGGGATAAATACCCACAAGCTTGTTTTTGAACTCTTTTGAAGCTCGCTTTGTTAGGAGCCTAGTTCGGTTAAAGACTTTACAATAAGGTTCTATTAGGAACTGATCTTGTTAAAGATAACCTGGTTAAGGGATGGCTATATACCCTTTTAAAGGTTGAAACCCTGTTAAAGGTTACCTTGCTAGAGGATTTGAAGAACTCAATGATCTTGAGTCATCCAATTGTTGAAATGGTTAGAAGACAACAGGTAAAGCTCTGATCTAATAACAACACTACATGCTAAGGTAGATCCTTTTTAGTTCCTCTACTCTGCAATCACACTCTGCAATTTTCCATTCACTGGTCTGGCAAGTATCTCATCACTCGGATGTAAACACAACATTTGCCAACACAAACAATAACAAGCATCATTGACCTTATAGACAACAATTAGGTTAGTAGCATAAACCCTAAACCCTACACATTTTAGGTTTACAATTACAGGCGGTCTAATCCTGACCGTTCAAAACACTTTGCATAGAATGAAACAATCTCAAACAAATCACAAGTCATTCTACATCGTCCATTCTCCATCGCATATGGAAATTAGTAACCCATCACGCTCTCTTCACATACTACTAAGAAGAATGTTCATTGTCGAGGTAGACATTTAATGCAATCGATCTTCACATCTAAGATCCTCAAGGAAATCCTTCACATGCACAAAAGTGATGTGGCATCTTGGTCTCATCCTTATCTCTTAGCTAACTCATCACAGAATCTCACTGGTTGCATCGCACAAGCTAGATTGCCAAACCAAAAACCTTAGAGCTGAGAATACCAACCGGTAGTCACACTTAGTGAAACCCTGACACCGGTCCACTACATCTCTTCATACCGGTTCTCCAACTTGAACATCAATAACAACTTCTTCCAATATTCATACCGGTTCACCTACACTTATTGACATCAATGACAACATACATTATCATCATACCAGTTAATCATATGCCAACATTATCATTATCATTTCCATATCATGTTAAGTTACATTAGATTGCATTATCATTTTCATTATCATTTTAATCTGCATTTAGATGCATTATCATTATCATTACACATATCATTTTTAAGATACATCTCATATCATTATCATTATCAATCACACATCTCATTTTCAAGATACATCTCATATCATTATCATTATCATTACACATCTCATTTTCAAGATACATCTCATATTGTTATTATTTTCAATCGCACATCTCATTTTCAAGATACATCTCATATCATATCGTAATCAAATTGCATTCAAAATACGTCATCATTACATCTCATATCAAAGTACATTCAAATACATGAGCATTCCATACCATATCAAAAGAACGCTTTGCATGATAAATGAGATCATCAAAAACATACAAAAAGTCCAAAAACATGTTAAACTCATTTACATCCGTGTACATACATGCATTTCATTTAGTAGTAAAATGAAAGAAATGCATTCATTGCATATCACCTGCAAAAACATATAGTTAGGCATGATCATCAAAACATCTTGAGCTTATCACCTTCAAAACATATAGATCATGGTGTCACATCATCACACATACCACATAGACAATCATCTGCATCATCAAAGCAAAATTCATATAGATCATGCATATCAAAAGCATCCATAACATATAGAAGCATATCTAGTATCATATCATCATGCACATATGTGACCCATGCTAATCTAAAGGAAAATCAAAGATATAAGCCAAAACAAATCATCAATGAAGCAATAAATTTTCAAAGTCCCTGGATATCACATCAATAACAAAGTCTATGAATCAAGAAACATAAACATCTATCAATAGATCAATGTGTATCATATCAAAGAGATCAATAAAAATACAACAATATCCATCTTGAGAGAATCATCAAAGATACAATGCTCTATTTATAATCAACAAAATGGTACATTATCATCATGCAAAAGGATAGGAGTGGCTACCTCCTAACTCTAAATGCTTGGCCCCAGAGCCACCTGCACCTGCACCTCCAGTAGGAGGATCTCTCCTAGGAACCATCATGTCCTCACTACCTCCACGTCTTTGAGAGCCCCTACATTGAGAACTCATGACATAACTAGGGGCACGACAATCTGGTGGCACAACCTAAAGATACAAATTTTGGTAATACTCAACTCACACCATCTGATCTATGAGACCTTTGATAGTCTCCCCAGTAACACCCCATGTGGTGGCTTGTTGTAAAGATCGCACTGTCTCCTCTGCACGACCTCACTGCTCTATCTCCATGTCTCTCTCAACAGTCACCTATGCTACTTGTGCCTATAGTTGAGCAATCTATCCTTGTGCCTATGCTAGCTATGCATGTAGTCTCTATACAAGGGACTGTAATCCCGCTATCTGTGCTTGCTGATGTGATGACATTGTGATCCAAACTGAAGAAGGTCATAGTGCCTCTAGAACCTATACTGCTAGCACCTATGGTGTGCGTACCTATCCTGTGGCTGGTGGGGGCATATCCAACCTCCTCCGATGTACCAAGGGATGCACATCCTCCTCATCAAAGCACATGCCACCCAATCCTAACCTCCCACCACCCAACTTCTTCGACTCTATCACCTTATCAGA
The DNA here is from genome assembly GCF_030272615.1 of Cryptomeria japonica. NCBI lineage: Eukaryota > Viridiplantae > Streptophyta > Pinopsida > Cupressales > Cupressaceae > Cryptomeria > Cryptomeria japonica. Next base: position 705,212,914 of record NC_081409.1, on the reverse strand, counting down.
TCTATCATCATAACTCTTCCCCTCATCTCCGCTTCCCACCATTTCTATATCCTCTACTTGTACATAGCCTCCACGACCTAGCATCTATATCCATCCACCACCTCTACCCCTTAGCCTGCTAGATCTTGCTCCACCTCTCCTATCTCTACCCCCATTCCCACCACCATCCCTACCCCAACCCACCCATCCTCAACCCCGACCCATGCCTTGATCTCCTCCTTGACCTCTCATCACCCTCTCCATACCTCGGCCCCGTCGGCCCCCTCATCGTCCCCAATCGTCATCATCATTATCATCATCAAACACCTCTAGTAGTGGTATCGACTCTCTTGGCCCTATCAATCGAGGAAAAGGATGGTTCATGAAATAAAGGGCATAATCATGGTGCATGCCCGCATCTATCACTGTAGGCCTCATATCCCACACAACAATAGGAAGAGAGTGGAACTCTACATAAGTATCATAATCTAAAGGTGGTCCCCACTCTTCTCTCTCCTTGTACACTCTCACATACAAGGTTGTCCCCTATGGCATCGACTGTCACCGACCAAACTATTGGTATACCCGTGACAAAAGGAACCTCTCCACAACATATGGCATCCACCCAATCAAGTATCGACTCTGTAGTAAAACTGGTACCTCTGTCTCATCCTTGGGCCAAGGCTCACAATCTGAATATGGGCAACAAACCACTGCATCAATGTCATCTTATGTGCACCTCCAATACTCTAGCTTTCCTATCATAGGCTGGGAAGCTGTAGGTCTATACATATACAGATAAGGATATCTAGCAGGTCATGATCTCTATACAATAGGGTACCTAATGGCTACATGCTCCCAAACCCAAATCTGAAGCAACGTACATCTTGCTGCCAAACTAGACCCCTAATCTCTTCCATACACTATTTGATGAAGCTCATGATAAAGGTGGGCCAAAAAACATATACCCCATGCATAGAAGGTCCTTTGTTGAACCATCCATCATAGCACATGGCCCCATCCAATTGATAACCCATGTGATCTCCTGTCAGGAAGGAGGAAACCAACAACTAATACTGCTAACACTGATGGAAGTGGGGAGTATCTATCTACCATCTCCTTCCAACCCACTGAGTACCTATCAATATGAGGATCACTAAAAGTGTCTCGAAGTGCATCTTTCTCCCCAACCTCCTCCACATCGTAGACAACTAGCTCACCTGTGATCAAAATCCGCATTATTTGATAGACATCCTCAAGAGTAACCATGATCTCTCCTTTCAGCAAGTGAAAGGTGTTGTGGTCATTGTGCTACTACTCCGCTAAAGCTATCATAAGTGCTTTGTTCTTCTAATAGGAAGGCATGCACAATAGGTGAATCAAACCACAAGCCTTGAGCACCACTAGATCATTGTCTACCAATCAACTGTATAAGGAAAGCATCTTCGGGTATCTCTCTCGAAGGTGTATGACACCTAATTCCACCTATATCATTACACAAGTACCATATCAGTTTCACCTATTCTAAGAAATCAAGCATCAAATCTCAATAAAAAAGGGGCACCTATCAAAGTGACAACAGTCATGCTACCACACAAAGAGTTCCAAATCAGACACCCTTGACAATCAAGAGGTTTCAACTTGACCTATCTATCTATCAATTAGTCCCATATTGCAATCCAAGTCTCATATCAAAATCAGGATTCATATCAAAATCAAGAATCATATCTCAATCAACGTCTCATATCAAAATCATGAATCATATCAAAATCAGGAATCATATCGCAATCAAAGTCTCATATCGAAATCAGGAATCATATCAAAATCAAGCATCATATTGAAATCCAGTATCATATCACCATCACTCAATCAAGGATGCATATCAAATATCCTGTCGATGATAATTTGACCCTTATCATCAATCAAACCATATCGACCTATTGACTCATATCAACAATCAAGACCCATGTCGACAATCGACCCATATCAAATCAAGACCCATATCGACAACTGACTCATATGGACAATCGACCTATATCGACTAGTGACCCATATCAACAATCAAGACTCGTACCAAGTGACCCATATCCAAATTTGATCCATATAGACTTGACTCATATCAAACGACAACTCATATCAACTCTAGACAAACTTTTTGACATCACGCATCTCAACAAATGCAATGGACACCTACCAACACATCAAAAAGGTGCCAAACATCATAACGATCCCAAAAAATCAAATTTGCACATGTGATAGTTTTCAAAAATTTCAAGACAGTTGACAAATGCCCTAAAAATTTAATTAGAACTCCTTTCCCCTTTTAATTGAATTTACATTTGATTAAAAATCCCCTTGCATTTAAATAAATCATTATTTATTTTGTGAATAGTCCTCCCCACTTGGAAAATCCTACAAATACAAGTTGCATCCCTTTTGGCTAAATTTTTTTATTTTATTTTATCTAAAATGCCTATTTTCCTCCACTTGCATTCTCCTACATTTTTCATTAGCATGCTAACATTCTTCTAGAACCTCCCTAACCCCTCATTAATTAGCCTAATTCTTCTAATCACGTCACATCCCTAAATTTTGGAGAGTCACTTCTCCAAATTTGGAAGAAAGTCTTCTAAATGTGTTGAAGACTTTACCTTGTCCAACAAGTTAACTTGTTGAGTCTTCCAAACTTTTAAGGTTATATAACTTTCAACAAGTTAACCTCCAAATTCTTCAAAGAGCATTTCATGCCTCTTACAAGACATCATCCTAGCCCATGATGGTTGCCCCTTTGGCCATCCCTCAACTTTGCACAAGAGTTTACCTCTTGTAAAATAGCATGCTCCCTTGGATAATGGCATTATCCAATGATGTAATCCCTTGATGGTATCCCTAATGCTTACTTATCATCTAATTCTTACTTAGCACCCTCTCAAGCCATTTCAAGATGACATTTGTCAACTTGGGATTGGGCTGAATTCCTCCCATGGATTGATAACTTTCAATCCTAACCCTTATTGACATTGCTCAATCTCAACCATCCATTTCTCTATTTTATCTCTATATAGAGTCTATTTATTCAATCTTAGGATCCATCTAATCCACTTTATGCATCCTTATTATAGTTGTTTTTGCAGGTTATCAAGGAGCTCTCATTGTACCTCTCTCAAGCATTTAGACCATCCTAATTGCATCATGTTTAGATGATATCATGTGCTAGATTAATCATTTAGCTTAATTGCATATCATTTCCAGAGCATTTTCATCTTCATCATAGCTTAATTACATCACTTAATCTTTCAATTTGGAAACACATCTCCATTTTCCATATCATCTTCATATCAATAGTTTTGATCATCTAATCAACTAAGATCTTAGTTGTATCGATTTAGATTCTAGTTCATCCTTCAAATCTCATTCTTTAGGTTGTCACTTAAAGATCAAGTGCTTTTCCAAGTGAGGGCCACCTTGAATCTTAAATATCCTTGGAGATAGAGGACAATGAGATGATTTTCAGAGGTTTAGATTGACTAACATGGTTTGTCGATTTTGATCTCTAATGCAATGTCCCATTGGTGTGCTTGTCTTGTTTGTGTCTCTTGTGCAGGTGCAAAGATCTGAGCATACAAAAATAATCATTCTTCATCCTATGAAAACATTACAAAATCATAATCATTATAAGCATCAAGTCCTAATCCAACAACACATTCTCAATCTTCCATATTCCTAACTATACTGATTATCATTTAATATCGAATATATCTATTGATAATATTTTTACAAAAGTATGATATCACAATACATCCTTATTTGTAGCCGACCTAGAGGGGTATTACATCCTCCCCCCTAGAAATCGACTTACTCTTGTAAGTTCCAAAAGTTAAATGATAACAAGCACACATTAGTCCTCAAACTTATTAAACAAATATCAAAATGTATATCTATATATATATATATATATATATATCTTTCTCAAATGAATGAAACATCATTGATAAATCTTTTATGAATGCAATTATCCATTAGTTAGAAACATCCAAGTCCATATTTTTCCTATCATTCTTGGACCTAACTATAATCAAGGTAGTGAAACAAGAATTTTGTTCCTTTAATCATACCAAATTTATGCATTAATTGAGGTAAGCAACAAATTATATCATTCATCTACTAATTCATACAAGAAAAACATGCCATCTTGTCAAATTTCATTTACTATTCTATCACCTTCCTAATATATTATTTCATAAAAATAACTTCAAATTTCAAATTGCATCTCTATGTTAGTATCCATGAAAAACACAACACAATAATTTTATACTTTTTAGGTATAGTAATTTTTTTTAATGTCCATTAATAATAATATAGTGACAAAACACACATTTTACTCAATAATTTACACATACATACTCATCCACATCACTGGGAAGTGCACATCACAAGGCTACATGAACATGTCCAATGCTCAGTCATATAATACTCTACCATATCTGCATCCATCCTCCATACTCCAACATCAAAATTCCTCACTTCACACATAGTGTCTTGATGGTGTTCGGACCATGCACTCATACTGTGAGATCCTCCATACAAGACCATTGTGCTCTATCTCTTATTTGTGTAAGGTGTTTAGCCTCCAAGAGATAGGAACCACCCATAGGAAGGTAGCAGATCCTAGCTACATTACAACTTCACATACCTCCATCTTGAATGGTTCCTTGCGTCTTCTTCCTTGTATACTCTCAACTAAGACCGGCTCATGTGACCTTGGAGAGGAATCACATTACAACACAAGACCAATGTTTGAAAACAATAAAGGTAAACTAGCTTAGCCATGAAAATATGAATTAATAAAGAAAAATTAAGCATCAATTTCAACAGTAAAACAAGAAAATTCCAAGAAATTCGTGACACTAAATCAAATGTGCCAAAAGATCTCATGATTGTGGCTAAACCTTCATAGTCAAAAATAAAATAAACTTCTGGTCCACACAAGTAAATAAATAAAAATATCATAAATTGCACATAACATCACTATGTGGCTAAAATCTACCCACCAAACAAGGAAGGATGGAACAATAATCCAACTATCGCAATAAATCATCATGTGGTGTGACATAGTCACACTACCCACAAGGCATGGTGATGTGCACCTTGACATCACCCTACATCGGGTCATCACATAACATGGCCCTACCCAAAGCAAAATTGGTAGGCCATATAACAATATCATCCACATCTCACATCCTGTCTCAACACATCATGGAAATACTCCAAGTAGAGAAGGCACGCAATGGATGTATCCCATGTGGCAGTTTACCTCACAGAGAAGGCACACATAGATCACACCCCACATAGCGACGTACCCTTTAGGATACTTGTTGTAAGCCAAAGGTATACATGGCTAAGGCCCACCCATATTCTTATCGATGAAATAATAATCGAGTAGCCATGGGTAGTCCTCTACAAGTGCAAGCATCTCCCTATCGCTCTACATCATGTAGGAATACATAACATACATATGCGCCTTCGTGTACCATGTATGTGGCATTGTGCTCTTGAGCTCAACTTGCCACCATTAGCAACACGACATCATCACCTCACTATGACAGAACATCAGTGGGGTATGGGATCATACCTATTGCATCATGTTGGAACATGTGCTAATACAAAATTTGTCTTAGCATGGGTAGTAAATCTCCCTCCACATGCTGGACCTCAAAATATGCATATACAATGAGCACATGGTCCCACTTGGGTTATCCTAGCAGTCCCTCTCACCCTATACATTGGCCCCCAAGTGGTGACAAATGTCATCACATAGTCCCAGTGGGTTATCCTGGTGGTCCCTCTCACCCTAGACCCCAGCCCCCAATTGGCAACTCATGTGGAAATAACATACCTTTCATGAATACAAGGTAAATGATCCTCCAAGAGATACCATCAATATGGTCAAGAATTTTGGGGATTAATCTGGCACATATGAACCATACAAGTTGGTCCATCATAAGGGGAAGCATTGAGTACACTTTTTATATTTTTTTTAATCTAATTAGAGAAGATAAGGTCTCTTTGTGCTTCCCTTATTCGTATGTTGATCCATACTATTCGAGGAACGTGTGACTGCTACTACCCCTTCACATATTGACTTATCAACAACTCATGGGTTGGCACTCAGTATGGTAACACACATGCAAACAACACATAGATAGTACGATATTCCCATACCCATAAGAAAACATATTCTCCATGGTTGATCACTTCACCATCCCATGGGCACACAAAGAAAGCACTGGTTTCTCACAACACACAACATAAACAATGGTACTAGTTTATTCACATTTACAAGGAGTAATTTTCAATAACACCATCGTCTACTCAAAGAAAGAACTTTATTTTTTTCCCACATGAATAAACTATATAAAAATTATTCCCAGATACAAGTATCCCAATTTCATTAAAATTCCTTTTAGAATACATAGCACTAACCAACCATCCTCATAAATTTTTTAGCAACATCCAAGGAATTTCCATTAAAAAAATAATGTTATTTATTCATTCATTGTACTAGATCTCTTAAACAAAAACATTCTTTCTCAATTCTATTCACAAGGAAATGGTAACACCATTGCCTTTCATATTTAATTGATCAACCACAACATTCATGTTCATCAAAAGCATATAGGTCATTTCAAGGTTTAAGCCAACCATTACCCAAGTCCATAAGAGCATGAAAAAAAAGATTCAAGTTTCACATACAAACATTTAAAATATCATCAAGAAAAAGACATTCCATCTGATAATTTATATTAAAAGGATCATGAATACAATACAAGAACTTGTTTTCCCAACACAAAATTTATTCTAATCAAACAATTATCATTACATATACTATTCTACTTATATTCCTAAGTAGCATATTCATTAATAAAACATCTTGATAGAGAGAAGACGAAAAGAGAGAGATATCATTCTAACAAATAATATGTACATACTAAATCAAGTAAGGCCATTCAAGGATAATTAAATTCTCTAAATACACAATCTTTATCAAACAATGCAACCACCGCCACATGTTATATAGTTAAATTTTGTTAGGATAACTGGTGGACAATTGAGAGGGGGGGGTGAATCAATTGTCAATAGATAATAAAAAAATAAGCTCACAAAACCTTTTATCGGAATGCATAAACCAAATATCAGAATAGAAGAAGTAACAATTAAGCATAAACATAAATCACATAACAATTAACCAACCATCCATAACACATAACACCAAGATTTGTATGTGGAAAACTCGGTAAAGGGAAAAACCATAGTGGGAAGCCTACCCACAGTCAGATAATACTTTTGCAACAAGTATGTGATTACAATAAGAGGGGACTACACATGCAGGAAGGCACACTTCCTAGAGAACATTGCTCATCACAAAAGGAGCCTCACTAACTACAAAGAAATCCAGACTAAAATCTAGAAAGATGAGTGAACTGCAAGAATAACATCTCCTATGCCTGAGTAAAGTTCTCGTTAAGCTCAATATCGGAGGTCTTAAACCTCTTTCATTAATTCAATCCAATCACCTATGATTGACCAAAACCTCTGCATATGATTACAACTTTATTCGCACACAGGTAATCCTATATCCCACATACCATGTTATGATCTATAAAGAGATCTTACATCATATTTATACCAACCCGAGATCTAAACAGTTAGGTCAGCTACCTAAAAGATAATACAATAGATCCATTACATAGTCCCACAAACCAATGATAAACCAAGTCGGCCTAAGATCGAAACAACATAAACTAAACCATAAATCCAACTAGTGATGCAACGGGAGCATCAACCAACATGTTACACAAACTGGTCCATAACCTAGCAGAATAAGCCCAGACCTATAATAGGTCACTATAAGCCAAATGAAAAACCACTGATCAACTGGAACATGAACATGATAACCATCAACATCCTGATAACCTTCTAGAAGCTGCACCAACACCACTTATCAAATTCATCAAAAATATCTTCATCAAAGCGCTACTGGTAAAAACCTTACCGGTGACCAAAAGGCTTACTAGAACAAATGATAGCATCTAGATCATCAAATCTTGAACCAACTGAATGTGATACACATCAGGAACACATGAATAACTAATCCAAGCCAATACCATGAGCCAGACCAAATCGAAGAATATGAAAGATGGTCTCCAGATCAATATCATAGTCCAACCACTCTACAGGAAGCTAGTAGACATCAAAACAACTAGTGTTGACATCAATGACAAAACTTGAATACAACACATAATCAATTCCTCCAAATTGTCAACAATCTCCCCCTTTGGCATTAATGGCAACACTAGATGTGAAAAATATCCAAGTGCCAAGAAAATGCCAAACAAGTCTCCACCAATGGAAGACATCCAACAAAATCTCCAATATAACATGACAATGAAGTTCTGAACCAAAAACCAAACTCCCCTAAGAATGATATCACTGTAAAGCTCTATTTTTCACATATATCTCTCCCCCTTTAACATCAATGCTAGAAATTTTACATAAACATCAAAGAAAAATCATAAAACCTCTGAACCACACAACTGACTACTCCCCCTAAGTAGTAGCATCAACACATCAATCCAAAATGAATGATAGCACTGATAAATGCATACTAGACTAATGCCAATCAACATCACTCAAGTCTCTACCAAAGGGGCAAAAACTCCCAATCTATCTCTGAAGTACTCAAATGATTCCTTAGGCAAAGGTTTAGTGAAGATATCTACAATCTGCTTTTTAGTGCTCACATAAATCAGTCTGAATTCATTTGCTTCCACCTTCTCCTTCAGAAAAATATACTTGATAGAAATATGCTTAGTCTTAGAATGAAATAACGGATTCTTTGATATATCAATAGAAACACATTTATCATACTGAATAACTACCAGTTCATTGCAATCAACCCTTATATCCTTTAACAGTTGCTTCATCCATAAAACTTGTTTATAGTTAGTAGCAACAACAACATACTCAGCTTCAGCAGTAGATAATGAAGTACATGACTTCTTCTTGTTGATCCATGAAACAAGTTTCTTTCCAAGAAAGAAAGCTCCACCATATGTGCTCTTCCGATCATCATCACCAACTAAGTCAGCATCTGTATATGTACATAGTGTAAAGTCATCATTTTTAGTATACGACAAACCATACTCAGTTGTTCCTTGCAAATACTTGAAAAATCATTTTCACTACACACTCATGATTCTCTCTAGGATCACTCTAATATCTTGATACAATACAAGCAGCATTCATTATATCTGGTCTAGTTTGAGTCAGATATAACAAACCTCCAATCATAGATTTATACCTTATAGGATTTACCAGAGTTGATACATCTTTCTTTGTCAATTTCTCACTTGTAACCATATGGGTACCAATTGGTTTAGAATTTTCCATACCAAATTTCTTAAGAAACTCTCTAGAATACTTAGTTTGACAGATGAAAATACCTTTATCATTCTGAGTTATCTGCAAACCTAAGAAAAATTTCATCTCCCCAATCATAGACATCTCAAATTCATTCTTCATATTTTTAGAGAATTCCATACATAACTTATCCTCAACTCCAAAAATGATATCATCAAAAAATACTTCAACAATCAATAAGTCACCATAAATGATCTTATAATATAAGTTACTATTAGCATTACCTTTAGTGAAACCAAGCTTCAAAAGATATTTGTCCAATCTAGCATACCAATCTCCAGGGGCTTGTTTCAAACCATATAATGCTTTCCTTAACCTGCAAACCAATTTTTTATCATCTTGAAGTGAAAAACCATCAGGTTGCTCAATATAAACTTCCTCTTCAAGATCTCCATTAAAAAATGCGCATTTAACATCCATATGATAAACCTTGTATTTCTCATGGGTAGCATAAGCAAGAAATAATCTCACAACTTCAATCCTAGCTACAGGAGCAAAAGTCTCATCATTATCAATTCCTTCCTTTTAAGAATATCCTTTACATACCAATCTAGCCTTATTCCTCACAACTTGTCTATCCTCATTCAATTTATTCCTAAAAACCCATTTAGTTCCAATAACATTCTTATTTTTAGGTCAAGGAACTAAAGTCCATGTGTTGTTCTTTTCAATTTGATCTAATTCCTCTTCCATAGCTTTCATCCAACATTCATCTTTACAAGCTTCAATAACTGATATCAGTTAAACTTGAGAAATTAAACATACCTCATCAATTACCAACCTTCTTCTTATCATCACACCTTTTTTCTTGTCTCCAATGATATGATCTTTTGAATGATTTAACCTTACATACTGAGGAGTGTTCTGACGTTCTATTTCCCTGCTCTGATCTTCAGTTATTGTTGAATTTTCTGATACTGCTAGAGTAACTAGTTCAACATTTTGTTCCAATAGAGGTGTTACCAGTTCAATTATGATCATCTCCACTTCCAGTTCTCTCTCATAAGTTCTGATTTGATCTTTGTATAGCTCATTCACCTTGACATTAGCACTTTCCACAATTCTTTGCAATCTTTTGTTATAACATCTATATGCTTTGCTTTCATTAGAATAACCAAGAAATATCCCTTCATCACATCTAGGATCAAACTTTCCAATGGAATCGTCTCTTTTGATATAGCATTTACTACCAAAGATTCTGAAATACTTAACTGAAGGTGTTTGACCAAACCATAACTCATAAGGTGTCTTACCGGTGTCTCCTTTGATATGAACTCTATTGAATGTGTATACCATCGTGCTCACAACTTCTCTCCAATAGATATGAGGTAGATTATCTTCCATCATCATAGTTCTAGCCACATCCAAGATAGTTTTGTTCTTTCTTTCCACAATACCATTCTGTTGAGGTGTCTGGGTGGCAAACAATTGTCTCCTTATCCCATGCTTCTCATAATAATTGTTAAATTCACTAGATGTGAATTCACCACCTTGATTTGACCTTAAGCATTTAATCTTGAACCTTGTCTATGTCTCAACTTTATCTTTAAAGATCTTAAACTTTTCAAAAGCTTCAAATTTCTCCCTTAGAAAAGTAACCCACATCATTCTAGAATAGTCATCAATGATTAGCATAAAATATCTATCACCCTGAAAACTCTTAATTCTAGTAGGACCACATAAAACAGTTTGAATACAATCAAGAAAATCATTAGATTTATCTTGTATACTCTTAAAAGAAGTTCTAACCTGCTTTCCCAATTCACATTCCTTACATATCGGATTACAGGGCTTCACAATCCTAGGTATATCTCTAACAACCTTAGTTGAGCTGATCTTTACAATGCAATCAAAATTCACATGACACAATCTCTTATACCATATCTAACTCATCAATTTGTGCAATCAAACATGTCTTCTCACTGAATTTCAAATGAAAGATGTTACCTTTAGTCTATGTACCTGTTGCAATCTCCAATCCAGATCTGGTAATGATTTCGTATTTTCCATCATTAAACTGTAATTGAAATCCCTTATCCACTAATTGACCTACACTCAAAATATTATGCCTTAAACCTTCAACATAATACACATTATCAGTATTATGCTTACCATCCAAAGATATAGTTCCTCTTCTTCTGATCATACATGCTTTGTCATCTCCAAATCTAACCAGTCCACCATCAAATTCTAGCAAAGATAAAAACTTCCTTTTATCTCCAGTCATATGATGTGAACAACCATTGTCTATCACCCATTCACCTGTGTCTTCAATTTTAGCAGTAAGGGCCTTTTCCTCATTCTAAATAACATGTACCAGAGCATCTTCCTTAATAGCCAAAAAAAAACCATTCCTTACCACTACCGGATCCACTAGCCGAATCTTGTGCTAGTTCATCATCAGAGTTAGTTACACTTTCCTCATCCACATAGTAACATGATTTGTCTTTGTTTCTCTTGTACTTATGCTTGTTCTGATAATCATGGTTAGGCCTAAAAGATCTTCTAGCTCTCTCTTCAAATCTTTAATTCCTCTCAGGACATCTAGATGCAAAATGATCTATCTTATTACATGCAAAACATTTAAAAGGTGATTTTCCTTCATACTTACTTATAGCAGGACCTTTAGATACTCTTCTAGCAAATAGGGCTTCAAGTTTCTCAAACTCATCATCTTCTTTCTTCATTTCATCTAGTTCCTTCGCATATAAAGCTTTCCAATCACTCTTGCCTGTTGATGATGTAGGTGCATGAAAAGAAAATTTAGTCATTGCAGCTCCTTGAGGACCAAATTATTCAAGCTCAAAAGAAGACAATTTTCCAGCCAAAGTATCTCAGTTAACAGAAGTGTTAGCCGTTGTTCTCAACTCATTAATTGCAATAGCCTTCATCTTGTAAGCCGTTAGCAAAGCTCTCAAAACTTTAGAAACAATCTCATCATCGCTCAAAGATCCACCATGACACTACATTCCCATAACAATTTTTTTAACGCTTTCCGTGAAAGCACTAATCCTTTCATCTTCTTCCATCTTCAGGTTCTCATACCTTACCTGGTAACCATCAAGTTTAGCAATTTTAATAGTAGGGTCACCTTCATTCAAAGCTTCCAACTTATCCCATATAGCCTTTGCATTAGATTGGTAAGTTAATCCCATAATCTGCTGATTAGATAATGCAATCAAGAGTGCTTCTCTATCTCTACAATCATTTTCAATATCCTTATCCAGGCTTGCCAGAGGAGGATTGCGAAATGTCAGATTATGAGGAGTAAAGCCTTTCTCCATGATCTCCCAAATTTATTTCCCAATACATCTCAAATGAGTCTCCATCTGAATCTTCCATCCTCTGTAATTTATAGAATCAAGCTTAGGGGTTTCTCTCTGGAAAATAGATGTAGTTGAATTATTAGTTGCCATAATATCTGATAGGGAGTATGATAAGAAAGTGCTCAAAAGGCCAATTTCTCAAGAGGTTCAATTTGTTACCTAAAAACTTGTTTGAGTCTGTTGTATGTGTTTCTAAAATTCTTCTTGTGGTTATAGTACCAAGCATCTCATGTATCACTTCCCTAACACACTCCCCTTTTGCTGAAGGCTCACTCCCATGCTCAAATCTACTCACATTACTCACTCCACCCATCTACACACCCTCAATCTGCATTCAACCCTCTATTTTAGAGTTCTCTAGTATTCTTTTGCATGGAAAAGTAAGGGAAGTAAGGTTTTGTTCCAGTTTTGATACTCAAATTTTAGTTTAAGGCACATAGCCTTGGCTTACTCAACTAGGCAACCAGGGATCCAAAACCTCCAAAGGGGCTACACACTGTCTAAGGTTCCATTTGGCATTTCTCTCACTATTTAGGATTGTTCTCCTAAGGTTTCACAAGCCCCCAACTCCTCCTTACAATCGGGTTTGAGCATTGTGACCAAAACTGTCATTTGTGTGCTATGCAACCAAAAAGGGCTACTAGCCAGTGGAGGCCTAATTGGCACTTTTTTGCTTATTCTGCTAAACAATGGATAAAACCTTCCACAAAGTTGACTTGGTTGATGGTTTAGAGGTATATGCTAGCTGATTTTCATGGTTTAGGTCATTGTTATGGCAATATGAGGGTTGTCCACCATTTTAGGCACTTTTGGAGGGTTTGGTAGGGTTTAGACCAAAGAACATTGAGAAGTCTTTCCAACTCCTCTCATCAAGTCTCCAAACTAACTTAGAACTTCTGCCACACCAAATAAAGCCTTCCCCTATTGTTGCCCTGCAAACATAATTCCAAACACTTGGCAAACAAGTGAGAAAATAGTAAAATTGCCTTTGTCACTGTCAATTTGCTGCCTTTTACCAGTCAACTGCTGATACACTTTCTGACCTACATAATGAAGAGTTTGAATTGGAAATACACCTCAATGAGGTCTGAAAAACACTAAAGATTCTTCCTATTAGTTTTCCTTCTCAGTTACAAGGCTTGGATTATGCTTTGAAGCATTCCAATGAGCATTTTGGTGGCACAATTCATAAAAATAGTGAACTCACTATTTTGCTTACAAAATGAGAATGTTTGATAAGAACAATCTATTCCAATAGACTAAGATGATTCTCAACACACTTGGTCACATTTATAGACCTCTGCATCATGCATTTGTTCACTCCAACTTCCTCTTGGGTGCAAATCTTGATTTTTGATCATGTTACCAGCCAAATAATCAATATTTGCCTAGTATTCACTCAAGTTCTTCTTCCAACCACACTTTTGGCACAAGATAGAGCATATGTACAGTATATAAATGTTTTCCAACTCGACTAAATCCATTATGTGCGATCCTAGACCTGGATTAGTCAAGTGCTGACATTTTAGAGCTTCAAAACCCTTGACAGGGCAGCAAGCACACAGTTTGCAAATAATTTTGTACAATCCAAGAGAAAACAATACCACAATCAATTAGAGATAATTATACAACTATTATGTACACCCCCCAAAGGTACAATATGGACTGTTTTACAAAGGAAGGAAAAACCAGTCATAAAAGCCAAAAAATGTCATGATTTTATTAAAAAGATCTTGCTTATACAATCACCAACCCTTTCCAAGACAAAGGGAGGCCTTATATAGTTTCTCTAGTTGGTTTTCAAGCCCTAGTATAGACATGAGGCTTCCATAACTTCATTTTGCAAGAAAATGACAATTTTGACAACTTTTCAAGCCAAATGACAACTTTTCTTGCTCAAAAAGGCATTTTTGACAATCTAGCCTTATCAACTTGTCTAAAAAACTTAGACATGCCTAAAAACACTTATAAAACATGTTTCAATGCTTTGGAAAGCATTAGAAGACCTTTTTGGCAATTTTGCACTTTTTTGCCAAAAATTGTCAACTCAAAGCTTGAAAGGCAAAATTTGATCTCTTGAGTCCAAAATGATATCAAAACCACTAAACATGACTCAAAACAACCTAAAACAACATTATCAACCTAAAAAAAGACATTACAAACATAAAAGCATTTAAATACTCAAAAATGGGAATTTTACTCAACTAGGTGCTCCTGCACCATACTCCCCCAAAAACAAAGAAGTCATGTGACTCCTTGAGGTAGCAAAGAGGAAGGTATGCCAAATTTTTGAAAGTCATCTTTAGGTATCCATGTGGCCTCTGAGATAGGTTGGTCCTTCAATTTGAGTAGATGCTCCATGTAGGTGTGATTCCTTATCTTTTTGAGAATCTTGGAGTCTAGAACCTGTTCTTCTTGGGGAAAAGAAAGAGAAGGGAGAGATAGATCAGAAAGGGATTTGGAAACATCTAAAACTCTTTGATTCTCCTCAGGTGGATTCCCTTTGAAAGAAATCAGATCTGTAACATTAAAAATGGGGGACAAAGAAACATTAGTAGGCAAATCAACTTTGTAAGCATTAGACCCATACTTAGCCAAGATCTTGCAAGGGCCTATCCTCCTCATCTGAAGTTTGCTTGGAACTCCCTTTTGTAGCCTTTCCTTGTTCAAATGAACCATCACATAATCACCTATGGAGAACTGAACATCTCTCTTTGTAGCATCCACTCTTGCCTTGACTTTTTGAGAGGTATTTTGGAGAGCTTGTCTCACTTGCTCATGAACCTCCTTCATGGAGTGAGCCATGTCATCTGTTGTTCCACTCTTATGCTACAAGTTAGTGATATCCCTCAACTCCATTATACCATACCATAAACAACTTCAAATGGACTTTTACCTGTAGACCGGTTAACACTGTCATTGTAGACATATCCTGCTTGATGAATGAGTTGATCCCAACTCTGCCCATATTCCTTTGTCAAGCACCTAAGCATGTTTTCAAGAGACTTGTTCACAACTTTGGTTTGATCAGTTTGTGGATGATAAGCTGAACCAAAAGAGAGATTAGAACCCAATCTCTTCCACAATGTTTTCCAAAAATGACCAAGAAACTTAACATCCCTATCTGAAACAATGCTAGTAGGCAAACCATGAATCCTAACAACTTCTTTGAAAAACAAATAAGCAATGTGACTTGCATCATGTGTTATTTTACAAGGAATAAAATGAGCCATTCTGCTAAATCTGTCAACTACTACAAAGATGCTATCAAATCCTGCTTGAGTTCTAGGTAATCCTACCACAAAATCCATACTAATGCAATCCCAAGGCCTATGTGGAATGGGAAGAGGCTGATATAAACTAGCATTAGAGGAATTACCTTTTGCTTTCTGACATACCAAGCACTGCTCAACATACCTCTTGATGTCTCTCTACATCTTAGGCCAGTAATAGAACCTTTGAACCAGCTCTAAGGTCTTGTTGAGACTAAAATGTCCACTTAAGCACCCATTGTGCTTCTCTTGAATGAGGTTCTCTCTCATAGAACCCTTTGGAACACACAACTATCCACCCCTGAATAACAGACCATCCTGCAAAGTGAAATTAGCATATGCACCATAGAAATTATTCTCAAAATCTTGACAAACTTTATAAGCTTCAACAAAATCATCATCAGTAGGATACATGTCTTTGAAACTATCAATACCAATGCTCTAAACTTGAATCTCATGAATAGTTAACAACCTTCTACTCAAAGCATTTGCTACTTTATTCAACTGACCCTTCTTATGCTTAAGAGTAAAAGTGTAATCTTGTAAGTATTCTACCCATTTAACATGCCTATGATTTAGTTTATCCTGTGAGTTCAAGAAACTGAGTGCCTGATTATCTGTGTAAAAACAAATTCCTTAGGAAGAAGATAGTGTCTCCATTTCCTAAGTGCTTGTACTAATGCATAAAGTTCTAAATCATAGGAAGAGTACTTTTTCTTTTCATCATTCAACTTCTCACTAAAGAATGCAACTGGTCTATTTTCTTGACTTAAAATAGCTCCTACAACAATATTACTAGCATCACATTCAATAGTAAAAAGCTTATCAAAACTAGGTAAAATGAGCACTGGTTGAGTAGCTACTTTAGTTTTCAATAATTCAAACCCCTTATTGGCTGCACTTGTCCATTGAAATTTTACCTTTACACCCCCTTTGATGGTGTCTAACATTGGAGCACAAATATCACTGAATCCCCTAATGAACTTTCTGTAAAATTGTACCAAACCATGGAGGCTTTTGACATCACTGGCTGTCCTAGGAGTTGGCCAACTGGTTATTGCTACAAATGTAGATTGATCCATTTTCAGATTGCCTCCTGATACAACAAAACCAAGATATACCAATTCTTGATTCATAAAATCACATTTTTCAAGATTAATGGTTAGTTGTTCATCAGATAACTGTTTCAAAACATTAGCTAAATGCTGTAAGTGTTCTTCCTTAGTCTTGCTGAAAATAAGAATATCATCTAAATACACTACAACAAATTTGCCAATGAAATCATGTAAAAGTTCATTCATGAGTCTCATGAATGTGTTGGGAGCATTAGAGAGTCCAAAAGGCATGACAAGCCACTCATAGACACCCTCATTTGTTTTGAAAGTTGTCTTCCATTCATCCCTCTCTTTGATTCTTATTTGATGGTAACCACTCTTCAAATCAATCTTACTGAAATACTGTTCACCCCGCAAACAATCCATCAAGTCCTCTATCCTATATGGGGAATCTATATTTGATGGTGATCTTGTTTATGGCTCTGGAATCTATACAAAGCCTCCATGTTCCACCCTTCTTAGGTGCCAACATTGTAGGTGCTGCACAAGGACTAATGCTTTTCCTAATCAGCCCTTGGTCTAAGAGCTCTTGTATTTGTCTTGCTACCTCTTTGTTTTATTTAGGGGTCATCTTGTAGGCTGTCTTATTGGGCAAAGAGGCTCCAGGTATGAAGTCAATCTGATGGCTAATGGCTCTAGGAGGTGGTAAGGCTGTAGGTGTACCATCACTAATTATTTGTTTGAAGTTATCAAGGATTTGCTGCACCTCATATGGTATCTCAACTTTCTTTTCTACCTTTTCTTATTTGGGTTTCACTATGAGTGCAAATCCCACTCCTTCACCCTCTTCTAGTGTTTTTATGAACTCTTTCTCATTCACTAACAAGATGTTAGGTACTTTGTTGTTTCTCTCTCCTTCTTCAATGAGGGATTGAATCTGATAGGTTACTCCATCTTTTTGAAATGAATAGGAGTTTCTTTCCCCATCATGGTGTGCTTTTCTATCAAACTACCATGGTCTACCCAACAGTAGGTGGCAAGCATCCATAGGAAGGATGTCACATAGGATCCTATCTACATATCCACCTATGTGGAAATCTACCCAGGCTTGCTCATTTACTAGCACATGTTGTCCCTTATTTAACCATGTGACCTTGTATGGCTCCTTGTGTTGTATCCTAGGTAGTTTCAATTTGCTTACTACTTCTTCTGATATGATGTTATTTGTGGATCCTGAATCTATGATCACCTTACACACCTTTCCCATGATTTTACACTTAATCCTAAACAATGCTCTTCTTTGTGAGACCTTTGTACTATGTGGCTTCTTCATTAACACTATCTTGATCATTAAACTCTCACCATCTTCTGAAGCTAGGTTGTTCAATGCTGAAGTTTTGGTCCTCCATCTTCCTGAACATAGTTTACCCTCTTTTCACCACTATAGGATGAACTAGGCTTCTCTGGACATCTATAGGAAGGGTGGCCCAACTTTTGGTAGTTATAGCACTTCATGGTTGAGAAGTAGGACCCTCTCCCTGGTCCATTAGATCTACCTCTACTCAGGTTGCTTGATCCCCGACCCCTATAGTTGGGTTTGCTCTAAGAATCCCCACTTTTCTCAATAAGTTTAGACTCTCCTTGGGATCGTTGATCTATACTCCTTCCACCAAAACTGCCTCTATGGCCTCTATGGCCTCTACCATTTCTTCCCCTACCTCTTCCTTTGTTGTTTTGTTCTTGCTTTCTCCTACCTTTCTCTTCCACCTTAAGTGCCAATTGATAGCACTTGTGTACTGTTTGTGGGCATAACAAGCTCATCTCTTCCTGGATGTTTCATCTTAACCCATTCAAGTACCTTGCCACTTTTATGCTCTCATCCTCTACTACTCTAGATCCCATGCATAATTTTTGAAACTCCTCAGTGTAGCTACTGACATCTAGGTCTTTTTGTCTTTTCTTGTGAAGTTGTATTTCATAGTCTTCAGGAAGGTAGGTCTCTTTGATTTTGGCTACAATTGCTTTCCAGGTGGCTATTGGTTGCTTACCTTCTTTCACCCTTTCCTCTTGGATGAACTTCCACCAAGTTAAGGCTTCCCCTCTCAGCATTGATTTTTTTACTTAACCTTCCGTGCTTCGGTTATTCCATCACACTTAAAATGGTTTTCTAGACCTTCAATCCACTCTATTACAGCATCTGGATCCATCTTTCCACTGAAAAGGGCCACTCCTTCTAAGGTTTTACCACTCATAGATCTCAAGGCTTTCAAGAATGGTTCTTGCTCAATGATAGGGTCAGGTATGGGAACCCCATCTTCTATGGCCACAATTTTACCCTTATCTCCAACCTTATCATGGACCTCTTCAATTTTGACTTCTACTTCAGCTAGGTTCATTTCTAGTTGACCTAATCTTTCTCTGAGTGCCCTATTTTCCTCTTATTGGTCTTCAACCTTCTTAGCTAGTTCTACATTAGTCACCATGTTTTCCTAATTTTCCTTCTCTCCTAAATCTTTTGTTGGCTCTGATACCACTATGATAGGGAGTATGATAGGAAAGTGCTCAAAAGGCCAATTGCTCAAGAGGTTCAATTTGTTACCCAAAAACTTGTTTAAGTCTACTATATGTGTTTATAAAATCCTTCTTGTGGTTATAGTACCAAGCATCTCATGTATCACTTCCCTAACACACTCCCCTTTTGGTGAAGGCTCACTCCCATGCTCAAATCTACTCACATTACTCACTCCACCCATCTACACACCCTCAATCTATGATCTTTGGCATTCAACCCTCTTTTTCAGAGTTCTATAGTAGTCTTTTGCATGGACAAGTAAGGGTAGTAAGGTTTTGTTCCAGTTTTGATGCTCAAATTTTAGTTTAAGGCACATAGCCTTGGCTTACTCAACTAGGCAACTAGGGATCCAAAACCTCCAAAGGGGCTACACACTGTCTAAGGTTCCATTTGGAATTTGTCTCACTACTTAGGATTGTTCTCCTAAGGTTTCACAAGCCCACAACTCCTCCTTACAATCGGGTTTGAGCATTTTGACCAAAACTATCATTTGTGTGTTATGCAACCAAAAAGGGCTACTAGCCCGTGGAGGCCTAATTGGCACTTTTTTCCTTATTCTGCTAAATGATGGATAAAAACTTCCACAAAGTTGACTTGGTTGATGGTTTAGAGGTATATGCTAATTGATTTTCATGGTTTAGGCCACTGTTATGGCAATATGAGGGCTGTCCACCATTTTAGGCACTTTTGGAGGGTTTGGTAGGGTTTAGACCAAAGAACATTGAGAAGTCTTTCCAAATCCTCTCATAAAGTCTCCAAACTGACTTAGAACTTCTGCCACACCAAATAGAGCCTTCCCCTATTGCTTCCCTACAAACATAATTCCAAACACTTGGCAAACAAGTGAGAAAATAGTAAAATTGCCTTTGTCACTGTCATTTTGCTGCCCTTTTACCAGTCAACTGCTGCTACACTTTTTGACTTGCATAATGAAGAGTTTGAATTGGAAATACACCTCAATGAGGTCTGAAAAACACTAAATATTCTTCCTATTACATTGCCTTTTCAGTTACAAGGCTTGGATTATGCTTTGAAGCATTCCAATGAGCATTTTGGTGACACAATTCATAAAAATAGTGAACTCACTGTTTTGCTTACAAAATGAGAATGTTTGATAAGGACAAGCTATTCCAATAGACTAAGATGATGCTCAACACACTTGGCCACATTTCTAGACCTTTGCATCATTCATTTGTTCACTCCAACTTCCTCTTGGGTGCAAATCTTGAGTTTTGATCATGTTACCAGCCAAATAATCAATATTTGCCTAGTATTCACTCAAGTTCTTCTTCCAACCACACTTTTGGAAAAATATAGAGCATATGTATAGTATATAAATGTTTTACAACTTGACTAAATCCATTATGTGGGATCCCAGAGCTGGATTAGTCAAGTGGTGACATTTTAGAGCTTCAAACCCTTGACAGGGTAGAAAGCACACAGTTTGCAGATAATTTTGTACAATCCAACTTACAAGAGAAACCAATACCACAATCAATCAGAGAGAATTATAAAACTATTATGCACACCTCCCAAAGGTACAGTATAGACTATGGAGCTATAGTATGGACTGTTTTACAAAGGAAGGAAAAACTAGTCGTAAAAGCCAAAAAATGTCATGATTTTATTAAAAAGCTCTTGCTTATACAATCAGCAACCCTTTCCAAGACAAAGGGAGGACTTATATAGTTTCTCTAGTTTTTTTTCAAGCCCTAGTATGGACATGAGGCTTCCATAACTTCATTTTGGAAGAAAATGACAATTTTGACAACTTTTCAAGCCAAATGACAACTTTTCTTGCTCAAAAAGGCATTTTTGACAATCTAGCCTTATCAACTTGTCTAAACAACTTAGACATGCCTAAAAACACTTATCAAACATGTTTCAATGCTTTGGAAAGCATTAGAAGACCTTTTTGGCAATTTTGCAGTTTTTTGCCAAAAATTGTCAACTCAAAGCCTGAAAGGAAAAATTTGATCTCTTGAGTCCAAAATGATATCAAAACCACTAAACATGACCCAAAACAACCTAAAAAAAAATTATCAACCTAAAACAAGACATTACAAACATGAAATCATTTAAATACTTAAAAATGGAAGTTTTACTCAACTAGGTGCTCCTGCACCAGTATCTTCCTCAAGTAGTTAAGCTTCCGCAAAAGAGGACCAAGCTCTGATACCAATTGTTAGGATAACCAGTGGACAACTAAGAGGGGGGGGTGAATAATTTTTTAATAAATCATAAAAAATTAAGCTCACAAAAACTTATACCAGAATGCATAAACCAAATACCGAAATAGCAGATGTAATAGTTAAGCATAAACATAAATCATAGAATAGCTAACCAACCATCCATAACACATAATACCAAGATTTGTACATGGAAAACCCAGTAAAGGGAAAAAACACAGTGGGAAGCCTACCCACAATCAGATAATACTTATGCAACAAGTATGTGATTACAATAAGAGGGGCCTGCACATGAAGGAAGGCACACTGTTCATCACAAAAGGAGCCTCACTGACTACAAATAAATCTAGACTACAATCTAGAAAGATGAGTGAACTGCAAGAATAACATCTCCTATGCCTGAGTACAGTTCTAGTTAAGCTCAATACCGGAGGTCTTAAACCTCTTTAAAAAACCCAACCCAATCACCTATGATCGACCAAAACCTCTTCATATGATTACAATATTATTCGCACATGGATAATCCTATATCCCACATACCATGTTATGATCTATAAAGAGATCTTACATTATATTTATACCAACCTGAGACCTAAACAATTAGGTTGGCCACCTAAAAGATAATACAATAGATCCATTACATAATTTCACAAACCAATGATAAACCAATTCGGCCTAAGACCGAAACAACATAAACCAAACCATAAATCCAACCAATGACACATCGGGAGCATCAACCAACACATTACACAAACCAGTCCATAACCTAACAGAATAAGACCAGACCTATAATAGGTCACCATAAGACAAATAAAAAATCACTTTCAACTGGAACACGAACATGATAACCATCAGCATGGTGATAACCATCTAGAAGTCGCACCAACACCACTTATCGGATTCATCAAAAAGATCTTCATTAAAGCATTGCCTGTAAAACCCTTATTGGTGACCAAAAGGCTTACTAGAACAAATGATAGCATCTTGATCATCAAATCCTGAACCAACTGAATGTGATACGCATCAAGAACACATGAATAACCAATCAAAGCCAATACCACGAGCCAGACCAAATTTGAGAATACCAAAGATGGTCTCCAGATCAATATCATAGTCCAACCACTCTACCGGAAGCCGGTAGACAACAAAACAACTAGTGTTGACATCAATGACAAAACATCAACACAACACATAATCAATTCCTCCAAATTGTCAACAAATTTTGATAAGGAACATGAATATAATATTCCATGAGATTTTCAAGATTTAATAAACATAACTTGAAAACTTAGGACCATACAACAAGATGAGTTCTATACAAACCATATTTTATACATACAAGATCCCATTCATGAAATAAGCAAGTATTGTTGATTGGTACAAAATACATCATAAAACATCATCCTTTTATTGCATATAAAGGTAGGGAAAGGAGGGAAAGAAAGATAATACTCATATATGTCATTTAATTTCTTCACATACGTATCAAGATTAATCCAAAATAGATACATACAAATTCTCATGCACACCCACCCTTCTTCTAACTAGTCACAAGGAAAACAATACATTATCCCAATATAGCAAGACTAATTACATGAATGGAATTTTCAATAAAGAAGTTCATACAATGTCATTCTATTCTATAAACATGTTCATTCACCATATCAATACTATCTTTTTCATCCAAGTATATGCTAGAAACCTTTATGTAGTTCAAATCAAATCATCAATGACTAATATTAAAGAAGTATACACAAGGAATGAATACACACAAAATTAGACATGCCTTTTTGATTTAGGGAAAAGAAAGAGAGTACCAAGTAAATTATTCTTTCACTATCATGCATCAAGGAAAACAAGAAACACTATTAATGACTTGCTATGACAGCACACCATGCAAGACTAAGGGTAAGATACTTGGCCAAAGATCATAGTGTTGTAACCTGGATTTGATACCAGATGTAATGCCTGCCAAGAAACCCTAAAGAATTATACTTCTAAAAAACTAACTAAACAATTTAGAGATAATTTAAAAAAAAAAATACAATATCTCAACCATATAGAATAACATATTAAAGACAGCTATTTAAGCACAAGTGAAAATAATTCATATCATCCTGATTTATAATCTCCAAGATATCCAAATGATAATACATAGATTGCCACAATTGTACATGGTATATCAAATTACACATAAGTTAACGAGAATTAACCTTTACTAGTCTAATGACTTACATTAAACATAGCATAAGAGATTTCATATTTAAACTATAGAAAATAACCATGAAGTATGATACATTAACATTCCTAAGTACTATGTTCATTTCAAAACCAAAACCAAATGTTCTTATGACATTAAGTCATCACGAAAATGGGAGACACTAACTCATTACACTACGAATTTCGATAAAACATTTTGATGAAAGTCCAATCATTATTTGTATCGTCAGGTACATGTGCAAAATTTTCATTTTTTTTCCGTTTATGCCCAACATTCGTCGATCTTGCGATGCTCAGTGATTTTTGTTGCTATTTCGACATTCCCTTTAACTTTTGCACTGACAGGTATATGGTTAGCATTCATCATGGTTCTGACCAATGTTTTTTGAATAAAATTAATTTTGGCAATTTATCTATAATTAGTGACCCATTGCGGCTAATGCTTGTCAAAAATCATTTATAACTAACATCCATGCAGGGGATTCTTGACCCTTAGTAGGGGATTTTGACTAAGGAATAATTAATGGAAAAGAAGATCTTGAGGATGTGGCAAATAAAGCAGAAATGAAATTCTTAATTTTTGTCTAAGAAAGAGATTTATTGCTGATAAAGAATCGTTGCATGAATATACTAGAGTTAATGGTAGTTGGTAGCCTAGTCATATTTTAACATAGAAACTTTAACCAAAAGAAGGAAGTGTGTCAATTAATGTTGATGGCTATCTGTCTATAGGGTAGATGGAATATCTTGAAGCCTTTTACATCTAGAGAAGTAAAAATTAACTCAAGAATTAGTGGAAGTTTTATGATACATAGGAAGACTCTCTCAAAAAGTAAATTTGGTAAACAAATTAATGATGAGAATAGAATTGGTAGAGAAGAAAGAAGAAATGTTTTAGAGGGTAGAGAAAAGAGAGAAGAAGATAATAGAGATTCAGGAAAGAGAAGAAGAACACTGAAGGAGTGCATAGCACGGTGTAGAGAGCAGTAAATAGAAAATAGAGGAAAGTGAAGAGTTCAGAGCAAAGAGTTGATAACAAAGAATGTAGAAGAGGGAGAGGTGCATAGTACAATCGAGAGTTACAAAATATTATTTGTAACAAGGTATCTTCATTGTAACCAAAAATTGATCTTCATTTTAATTCATTTGAGTTGTTGCTCAAAATAGGGGTTGGTGATCCTTTGGGATTCTGGACCCTTTTTAGGGGATTTTGACCTTTGAGGGTATTTTACCTTCTATCAAATTAAATGTATACACTTTTGTGGCCGACTCTTCAACTTGATCCATTGTAATCAAATTTTCATATACTTGGGAGCTTGGTAAACAAAAATAATGTCAGATAATATTATTTCAGAACAAAATGTAGAGACAATTGCTAGATTGTGGGCTATATTGAAAAGGAAGGGTGATGGGAAATGTTATTGTACTTGCAATAATTGCAAGGGCTTAAAGACAAGAAGACTTTTAATCACAACAACTGAGAAACATTGTAGGCAATATTGTCACGTTGAAGGGGGGCATGATTATCATCCATTAGTAAGATGTTAATTATATGTCTTTATATTGATTGAATTTGTAAATGTTTATATCGTTTTAACAGTTTTTATATATACAAAAAATCACTTGATCATGATCATGGTTTATTTGTGTCGATCATTATTATAAAGGTGGGGTGCCCTAGGACACATGATATGGATTATCACGGCCTGAAGAATGTGGTTTTGCAAGCGGAGGAACATGGTGTTGTGAATATCGAAGATGAAGTTAATGATCCTAGGGAAGAAGATGATCATGTGCCAAAAAACATAGTTGAAGATGATGGTACAAATACATTGATCCATGAGACATTTAGTGGTGTAGCTGATCATGATGATCGAGAGGACTTTGATGATGTTTATGATTTACCTATACTTGAGAAGGCATACGAGACCCTTTATGAAGGTTCCAGAATAACTCTTCTCTTTGTTGTGTTGTTGGTGTTGAACTTGAAAGTTATGAATGGTTTATCCAACATAGCAATCTCATATATGTTAAGGTATGTCATATATGTCATCTTTTTTCATCTATTTTTGTTGTTAGTTCATCACTAGTAAATAAGGGATGAAATATGTACCATTAATATTCTTTATATTAACAAATTATTTATTTGTTGTAATCTTTGATAGGTGATTTTTTGTTACCACCATCAAATATTTTACCTCATTCATACCAAGATTTATCTACTATTATGAAAGATATTGGAATGGAGTATCAAGCAATATATGCATGCATGTCCCAATGATCATATTATATATCATAAACAACATGAATTTGCAACAGAATGCTCAGAATATCATATCAGTAGATATTGATCAAATCAAATAACAAAAAAGGTACCTCGCAAGGTTCTTCATTATATTCCCATTATTCCACGTATGAAATGATTATTTAGGTGCAAAACCTTGGTGCAATTTATGGATTACCATGCATGAAATAGAAGTGGAGATGACATTCTTTGAATGCTTGTGGATGGTTATGCTTTTAGGGACATGGAGGAAAAATGACCACACTTTAAAGAAGAACCTCTTAATCTCAAGCTTTCATTGGCAGCGGATGGTGTCAATCCATTTGAAGAGTTGAGATCTATTTACTCGGCATGACCTATTTTTGTTATCAACAATAGCATTCCTCCATGGATGCTAATAAAGAGGGAGCACATAATATTGGCAATGATTGTTCCAGGTATTTGTTTATCAATTTTCTTTAATGTAGTAGCATTTCATTTGTCTTATTTGTTGCATAATGAATTATAATTTTTTGATTTAATAGTCATGTACATTAATTTATATATATTGTAGTAAAATGGTTATAATAATTATGTAATTTTTATGTTCATTCAACTAGGTAAGTACCAAGTTAAAGATATGAATGTATATATCGAGCCTCTTATCAACGAGTTACTAAAGTTATGGAATGACATCACTATTTATGATGTCTCAAGACCAATAGGACAAAGACAATTTCAATTCCATGCAATGCTTGTATGGACAATTCATGATGCCCCAAGGCTAACACATTTTTGTGGTATGTTATAACGTTCGACTGCACTTTAATGATATTTAATTTTATGAAGTAGATATTATATATAATTATAAAAATTGACATATTTAATCCAATTATATATGATCTTGCAGGTCTTCAAACAAAGGGAAAATTTGCATGTCCATTTTGTGGTCCAAAGATGAAATCTCATCATTCAACAAATTTAGGAAAGTAGGTGTTTGATGAGTATAGGCACTTCTCCACATAAATAATAAGTATTGAACTACTAAAAAACATCTTTTCAATGGGAAAAAAGAGATTACGTCAAAACCACGAAGAATGACACCTCGCCTATGGAATTTGGAATATAATAAAATTAATCATCAAGGTTATACATCAGATCAAATTGTTTATCTATCATATATGATATGTTTGGAAATTATATTTTTATATTGTGTTTTGTTTACTCATGTTGTAATTGACAATGATTGTCGTTGTTAATTTGTTTAACTTATATGATTCATGAAGGTTGTCAAGGCATTAGTGGTCGGCTTCCACATGGATTGAAAAGTTATCCCAGACAATTTAGTAGGTTTCCCTACTATGAGCAGCTACAAAATTGTGCATTTGTTTGATACAATGCATATCAGAAATAATATAACACAAACATTATGGAAAATATTGGATGGAAGACATGACAAAGAAAAAATTGTCAAAATTTGTAGTGACATTCGGGAAGCCAATCATGCAATGAAAAATCTCATTCAATTAAATAATGATGGAGACCAAATTAATATAAGTGCCCTTCCTTGGTTATTAATGGAGTAGCAAAGCAATTCTATAAAAGAAGTCATACAAAAAATTTGATTTCCCACAGGATTTGTAGCGAGCATGAACAATATCATAACAAAGAAAGGTGAATTTGGGTCAAGGATGAAAAATGCATGATTGACATACCTTCATTGAGGTAATTATTTTGGTATATTATATATATATTTGTATATTGCATGTACTTTTCAGTGTATTATGTTTACTAGTTTTGGAAAAATAATGAAAAATTTATTTTATAATTGTTGCAAGACATTCTACCTCTATCTCTCCCAGACAACTTCGACAACAATGTCAAGCAAGTCATATATGATCTTGAAAAATACATGAGGTAAGTAGTGATATTTGTTCAATTCATTGTATGCATCTTATATTTACCATTTCTTTTACTTTTTATGTAATATATTGAATATTTTTGTTAAATCTTGTTAATATATTTGCGCCTTGAATCGCTTGTAGATGGTTGTCATCTAAAGAAATCCATAAAGAAGATAAATTTTTGGAAGAGAAAAATTCCTCATCTAATGTGTGAAATACAAAAGTGTCTACCTTTGACATTTTTCAATGCACAAGAACAATACCTCATACACCAAGTGGAGGAGATTGAATGGTGTGGACCTATACACACAAGGTCGACGTGGATGGTTGAGAGGCACTTGAATTTTTTTAAGGATTTGGTTAGACAAAGAGCACATCCTGAGGGTTGTATGGTGGAGGGATATGTGGTATACTAGACCATGGTGTACATTATTGAATATTTGCTAAGTTTGCAACAAAGTTCTATGTAGAACGCATTTGGGATCCCAACTCCATTAATAGATTCAAAGGGGAGTACCTTATGGGGAAAGGTAGATTGAGGAAAGTGAGAGGTAATTATAAGATGGTCATGGAGATTAATTAGAATATAATTTACATTAGGTTTTATGTATATTATACTTATTTAATTATTAATCTTCAATATACATCAATTATAAATTAAGGTCATATACTGTGGTAATTAACTAATTATACGTCATTTGTGAATTTTTTTTTTTTTGATAGAGTTGGTCGAGAGTCGGATGCACTACATTTGGACATCACAAACAATCTTGATTGGATGATGGTATGGATTGAACAATGTCAACAATATAGAAGCACATTAACATGGGAAGGTGTGGCTTCACTGGTTAAATAAGCTCATCGTAATGGACATTCCAATGTTACACCAAGGGAAATTGATTAAGCATATGGTTTAAGAGATAAACAAGTACGTATAAATATATTAATCACCCATATTATTTAATTATTTTCAATTATATTATTAATGTATATATATGTTGAGTTTTTTTCTTTGCATACATTCGACCAAGAATAAATATGTTTATCATCTAACGATGCAATAATTTTTACATGTTTGACATATTGCAAGTGAAACACCACAAGGCTACATGGTGCAATGGTTGTAAATTTTGAATCAATAAGTTGGTTGACATGAAGAAAACTTGTGATTCTAGAATAATTGAGCTCTTTTAGGTGACTAATGTTTCATCCAGAAAGCAACATACATTAAAAAGTCTCAAAAAAATGATACTATGGGATTTTGGATCATATACTTGAGTGTGACTTTAAGTCCTTCAAATTAGTTATGTTCATCATCCAATGGTACAAGCTACGATTGAATGAAAATGATCCTGAGAGAACTATTATTCAACATTATAATGGATTTACCATGGTTAATACAAGGTTGTTCGAGCAAGCTGAAAATAAGCCCTATGCTCTTCCAAGACAATGTGAGCAGGTATTTTACTTAGAGGTTCCAGGTAAACTGGGTTGGTCATTTTTTGTTAGACATTATCCTAGAGGAAGGCCGATAAAGTATAATATGGTGGAAGAAGAAGATACCAAAGAACTAGAAGATGATCTAGATGACGATTTGGATCAACAATTAGTTGATGATGTGCCCAAGGAAGATGTTGAAGAAGAGGCACTAGATCATGATGATGTAGGAGTTAATGTTCATGAAGATGTCCATGTGGATGTTGACATTATCAAAACTGATATCAATGACGACAATGATGATATGACCAATCCTTGCAATGTCAAATTTGGATCAGATGATACAGACAAAGAGTTAGATGAAGAAGAAGATCATTGACATTGAAATGTATGAGTTATGCAATTATATTATCTATTTGATATTGAGAGAAATATATTCAACTTATATGGCTACATAATCAATTCATGATGTTTTTAATTTTTATGCCATATGTATCCGGATAATCCAACCATGTAACAACATATATAATTTCTTCACATAGAGATTTAAAGAAACAATTATCTATTGTAGATAATAAAAATAAAGAACTGATTTTAAAATGAAAACATCCACAATACCATAAGCAAATAAGGAAACCGATTTCTATATATTATTTCTAAAAATAAGAGTCTTGTTCTTGGAACATGAGAACTGCTTGAAACTTGAACTTCTAAAAACTTGTAAAAGCTTAAAAACATATATTGAATTGTCCTTTGTAAATGATTACATCAAGTACTTATAACACATCACAGGGTTACACCCTTTGAAAAAGTCTTTTGGAAACAAATTAAAACATTAATCTTTAAATGAAAGTAGTTATCATCTAGTAAGGCACAAATGCACTTTGGTTAAGTGTGGCCAAGTATTTATCGCTGAAATGAGTATCACACTCATGAACACTATCTTGTGGCTCCACCTCCATCAACACCATGCTCTCCATGTAGTTTTCCACTTTGTCGGTGTCCTCAACTTTGGCATCTTTCATTGCATCCTTGAGCACCTGTTGGCATTCCCCAATCCATTCCACTTTCCTTTTGATCTCCATATTCATCAAGCAAATGAGGGATGTCATTTGATCCATCACCAATGAAATCAACACCTTCAGATCTTAGAGCTTTCATATATTTTTTATGAATTTTTATCAGTTGTTCACAATTCTACACAACCTCAAGGTCTGCTTCATCTTTGCCCTAAATCTCTTTAGGTCGTTCATGCAATCACTCATCCAATCTCTTGTGCTACTCAATGATAGTATCATTCTTAAAGTACATATCCTATTATTTATCCATCCATACCACTAAATTTGTGAACCTCTTTTGTATGAGTACAGATAGAGTTTCATTCTTGATATTTGTCAATTGGGCTTGGAGCTGAAGATTCTCTTCAATCAATTTGCTAGATTTGGTTTGAGGCTACGAGCTTTCTTCTTGTGTCAATAGTTTTTGTGGCTCTTTTTATTTCAACATTTCTCTCAAATGATCAATCTCTTTATTTAGTCTAATGTTCTCAAGTTTGGTAGACTCATTTTCTCTTAGCAACAATTGAATCTGTACTGCCTTATTCAATTTGGCAATATTCACTCCCAGATTAGCTGTAACTACAAGATCTGTTTCTCCAACCTTTAGAGTCATTATGTGCCCAAAGGCCTTTTGTTTATCAATCACCATGGGTCTTTTGTGTGGAGGATATAAAGACCAAATCAACATAGAGTGCTCATCTGGGTTGTACACAAACCCCATGTACACTTGGGTCACAACTTCTGGAGACAACTTATATTTTGCATCAATATCATGGAGAAAACTGTCAAATATTAGATCTGAATTTAGATCCCACCCAGGAAAGATTAAGAGGCATGCATCTTCAAGTAATTTCCTCCCTCTCTCAGGATTAATTTGATTCATTTCATGTTCTACTTCACTTCTCAAAGCAATCAATAATTGGTTTTCATTAGAGGCATTCACCTCTCCAGCACTCTCCCTAATCGATTTACCTTTTATTTTATACAAGAAAGACTTAAATTTAGAAGACTTTACAAAACTATCATCAGACACAGAATCCTTACAAGTCAATTGCCTTGGATCCTCTTTTATGGGTACTTCTTCATCTCGATCCCTAACCAAGGACACTTGCTCTTTAATTAGCATCTTGGAGAGCTAATCAAATGAAATCTCATCTCCTTCCGATGATCCCTCATCCCTAGAAGATGATACATCAATTATCTGCATCTCTCTTGCCCTTAGCTCCATTTCTCTGTTATGGTTATCAATGGCCAATTCGGCCTCCTCCTTATCCATGTTTCTTATAAAGCCATCCCTTATATATGGGATGTCCACATATTCACCAAGTTTTAATTTATTTTAACGCTAAATGAATATATCATTAAGGGTCAAAGCCTCTCCTTGGTTCTCCCAACTTTAAGTTGAAATGGGCTAGTTTATGCGGTGTGAGCTCTTGACCTTCTTTCCAAGTAATAGTTAATTCTCCAACACATGAAGTTCTAGACATAAAGGCTTGTTTGTCATATGAACTCAAATGCATGTGACTAGAAACTCCCATCTACCTAATGATTTCCAAATAGGCAACTCTACAAGGCAATGTCTTGGGCAGTAGTAGTGGAGATTCCTCAAAGCCATATACTCTAATCATTGTTACATCAGAAAAATAGTAATGGTCACCCTAATTATGTCGAGCTGTCTCAAGCCCCCCAAAGTCTGTAGGCCTAATAAATTTCTTAACTTCTTCTAAAAGTACAAAATTGCACGAGTGATCATAGAACCTATATAAATTTTTTACAAAGAACTCTTCAAAATGAATATAACTAGATCTCACAAATCTGCAATCCCATATCAAAGTCCATAATTGGACTAGCAAAGGCTGATTGTCATCATCAAATTTCTTTATTCTCATCTCTTCAGGACACAGACAAAGCTATTGACCACATAATAACACCATATGCATTAGCAAAGAATAATAGGGGGAGTAGATTTTGGAAGAATCCTTCTTGATGGTAGTGAGCCCTATATCAGGTTGTCTTGCTACAAACATAGAATAGTCAAATTATTTGGCATTTAGGCTCTGAACATCTGCTACAATGACCATGGATTCAATCTTCATGAAATCTAGGGTGTTCAACCCTAGGCCCTGGCCAGCTAAGTAATAGGTATACTTCAAGTAATTTTTGAACAAATTCACATGAAAGGCAAGTCCTTCCTCTGCCTCCAATGGTGCATCAGGACTGAGCATATGAAGAGGCAACCTCCATCCTGTATAGGTGGTGTCTAACTTGCAATATTCCTTCAACAAATCCTCAAGAATAATGGGATGTTCATAAATCCCAAGCAAATAAAAAACTTCAGAAATTGCATCTCTTAACACATAAAAATAGGGCTTCCCATCTCCACTACAAATTTCCCTCTTCTTGGGGTCATAGTTTTGTGCCAACAATTTTAGTATATCCACATTAATGTAAACATTGGGAACAACTAGTTTTCGCAAGCGTAATCTCCACGGGTTGCAAATCAGCTCAAGAGTGTCACACCTACGGTAATGGAACAAAAAAACTCATAATCCCTGATAGTTGTATACACATCTCCCACATTTTTATAATTGTCTTCTAGTTTTCATTGCATAGACCTCTTAGGTTTAGGGGTAGAACCAAGAAATTGGTCTAACAAGTCCTGGCTCAGTTTTCTCTCCTCTACCCAAGTTTCTATGTTCACCTCATCATTTTTCTACTTCTTCCACTTACCCTTACTTATTTCCCCTCTCTGCCTCTTCTTGACACTACTAGAACTTTCCATTTTATAGGCAATTTGACTAATTTATTGAGGAAATCACAGAGGAATTACTTGAGATACTTGTTTGTTTGATGTTATTGTTCTTCTCAACCCACTCCAATTTCATCCCTAAATGTTTGCAGCTCTGATGCAAAAACTTTCCTTAATGTATTCTTAGAGAATGTCGTTCATGCAACAATAAATTTTTCAACCTGCTAATCAATGGGGTAGTGTTTTCAAAATTTGAATTGTGTTGTATACGTGTAACATAGGCTTAACTCTTTTTTGTTGATGCCTCTAAGTTTGGTGCCATTTGGACAAATTTGTCACTGCAGATAAATTTCCTCTTATTTTCTTTTATTGGGATAACTCGCATCATCTGGATAGCCTTCTAGTCCTATCCCGATCTTGTATATGATTTTGATAAAACTTGTATCAGCATAACATATTCCTAAATACACATGTCAGAATAGTTTACTCTACTAGCATTACAAAATTATGCTTCTTCGCCTTTGGTAGTCATTCCAATAGACATCTCAAGTGTTGTGTTTGGTATGACTAAATTAATGTAACGTTATAGGAATAGCTTGTGCTATCGAAATCACAAAGAATTGTCATTCTACTTTTATTGGTTATTTCGATAGGTATTAAGACCTCATGTTCGGTAATGCTATCCCGATGTTGATGTTTATCATTGACTTGTTAGATCAGGTAAGCTATCTTGATATATACATAAAGTGTTTCTCAATGAAGGTTATTCTATTGATCCTCCTTGGGTCTTATCAAGCATGCTTAACATGGGATCTAGGGCATAATGGAGATGAGATGTGGGGCTCTATGCTAGATGAAAGAAAAATTCTATAGCTTCAACCTTTCACCCTTTTAAATACAAAATCTTGGTGATGACTAACATGCCAGGGGTACTAAGCATCATTATGAAATTTCAAGGTTACAAAAATTTCATGATCCCTTTTTGAATGATAGACATGGTTACGTTAGGGTTTAGATTAAAATTAGAATTGTATTGATTAGGTACATTTGATGGATCAAAAAATAGCATATTTGATAAACTAAACATAGGTTGATAAGATGACGATAGCTGACCCATTATGGCTTGAAATTAATCTATATTAATATCACTAGGGAATTATGATTCTATTAAGGTGTGATCCAATATGTCCCTATGGATAGATGAATATAAAAGAAGCTCCAAGATAGATAACTATGCTAGAGTCTTATCAGGCATGCTTTACATAGGATTTGGGGCATAATGGAGATGAGATGTGGGGCTCTATGCTAGATGAAAGAAAACTTATGTAGCTTCAACCTTTCGCCCTTTTAAATACAAAAGATTAGTGATGACTAACATGCCAGGGATACTAAGCGTCATTATGAAATTTCAGGGTTACAAAAATTTCATGATCCCTTTTTTAATGACAAACATGGTTACATTAGGGTTTAGGTTAAAATTAGAATTGTATTGATTAGGTACATTTGATGGATCAAAAAGTGACATATTTTCTAAACTAATATTGATTCATATATGATAGACAACTTAGTAGTGTTGACCTTAGTTTCCTCAATGTGACCCACTAAGATAGACAACTCTCATTGCATTTGATTAGATATGGCTATGATTATATTGTTTCATGCATTTGGACATAGAATGACCCTCTACATGATAGTGCTAAAAGTACTAAATTTCTTTGTATCATGCAAGTTTGGGTGCATTTTCATTGAAAACTATGGTATATGGGAATTTAATAAGGTTTGCTTCAATTGATTTTTGAAATACTACTTTGATATTCCTAAAACCTAACCCTAACCATAATCATAAACCTAAGCCAAATCCTAATCCTAATGTTAATCTTAACCTTAATCCTAACCTTGACCCTAACCCTAGCCCTAACCAAATCTAAATCTTCACCCTACTCCTAATCATAATTTTGATCCCAACCCTAATTGTAATTCCAACCCTACCCTTAATCCTTACAATGTTGAATCTAGATTGGATGATACAGATAAAGAGTTAGATGAAGAAGAAGATCAATGACATTGAAATGTATGAGTTATACAATTATATTTTCTATTTGATATTATTTTCTTGAGAGAATTATATTTGACTTATATGGATACATATTTAATTCATTATGTTTTTAATATTTATGTCATTGCATAATTAATTCATTATCTATATTTTCTTTATGGAATGTACCTAATGTTGGAGCTTAAAATCACTGGTTTATAGTAGGAAGCTAAAAAAAAAGAGTATATTTTATTTATGGAATGTACCTAATGTTGGAAGCCTAGTATATATTTATATTGATATTTAGTAAAAGTTTTACAATGTATAAAAAAAGGGGGGGCTCTTATTAGCTAGATTTTCTCTAACATTTTCAACAGAAAATAACAAGTATTCTAGGCCTAAACAACTTCCAGGGTTACCTATAGGTCTAAACAATTTCTAGAGTTACCTATACATATCAGATTAGGCTTGCTTCCATAAGAAAAAAAACAAAAAGGAAGTTGTTATCACAAAAGTGTACACCCTTGATGAACCTCTGAGCTCATCAACCTTGTGACACATAGAAAGAACCTCCCAAGTGTGGGACTTGTAAAAGTGAGGCTGTCTCCGGAGAAGGTCAACTTCCTCTTCAATCTGAGAACAAGTGTTGAATCAACCCAACACTGATAAAATTAATCTATGAATGATAGGGGAAAATGGAGAGAGAGAGAGAGAGAGAGAGAGAGAGAGAGAGAGAAGGGTAACTAAAAGAGGGGAAAGGGGCTTGCACCCAGACTAAAATAATGATCTCTCCTACTTGTAATTGCATAGAAAATGAACAAGACTACCCAAGTATGCACAATTTCCTATCTTAACCGGCCCCTAAAATGCAGAGTGAAGGTTGGAATTTGTAAGATAACAGGAGGAACTGATCCAATTCACGGATGATATCCACAAGGAATCAACACAGTCATCTATACTCAGGAAACAAATTAAAATGCACTCAGACAAAGAGGTAAAAGAAATACACAAATTGTCAGAACTGAAAGAAGGCAAAATAAGTGAACTTTATTGATGTAAGGGGAAGGAAAAAATTTACAAGTGCAGAGAAACATAAGAATTATGCATGAGAAAAGAAGGGAGAAGATCCTAAGAAAAATGTACAAAATTGTCTTAATAGTTTAGGCATAACTCAGATGGTTACATGGAGAAAACCCTAACCCTACCCAAGTTAAGTTACAAA
The DNA here is from genome assembly GCF_030272615.1 of Cryptomeria japonica. Lineage (NCBI taxonomy): Eukaryota > Viridiplantae > Streptophyta > Pinopsida > Cupressales > Cupressaceae > Cryptomeria > Cryptomeria japonica. The sequence continues at coordinate 705,176,153 of NC_081409.1, read as the reverse complement.
AAATCAAAGAGGAGGGGAAGAAATTAGATCGATAGATCTGATGGCATACTGTAACAACTCTACAAGCTAGTCCTATTTCTCTAGAAGCATAAAAAATGGCCTGTAGGGTCACGTCTAAAGTAATGACGAGAAAATCTGGTGGTTGGAAGGTGATCGGATCAGATATGAGGTGCTGACTGAGTAGGAAGAATGTCTCGACCATCAGGTTGACAACAACCCACCAGCAAAAGTTTAAATGCTAATGGCCTCCATGAATTCAAATGCTGGTCATTATTCTAAGAGATTCACATGAAGATGGGCATGCAAGATCTCTCCATCTAAGCCTCAAACAGGCCCAATCACTGATTAAAATATGGTCATTGGATTGGGTCTTTATGAAGATCTGACAATCATAATTGGTTGACGTGGCACCCCAGGTCCACGTATCCTTACTGTGTTTGACCACTAAATAACCCCTGAATTCTTATCCCGTAGGGCCCCTGCGGGCCTAAACTTACCTCACGGGATAAGCATTTTCTTTAATTCTTCCTTATTTCTTATCCCACCCGGTCCTTTGCACTCTCCTGTCTACCTCATGTGATAAGGCATTAATGTATTTGCTTGCTTTGTTCTTATCCCGCGGGCCATTTGTGTCCTCAGACTTACCCCACAAGATAAGAAAAATGCTTTTTAGTTTTTGTTTTCTCCTTATCGCGTGGGATCTTTGTGGGTCTCTCCTCCACATCATGGGATAAGAGTCCCTCAAGTTTTCCTTATTACCTTATCCCGCGGGAACGTGCGGGATAAGGAAGCCATATGTTCCCTTGTTTCCACTCTATTCCCTCGTGGGATAAAAGAAAATTCAATGTTTCTTTAATAAATCTTATCCCACGAGCCTTTTTTGTCCTTCCTGTTTACCTCTCGGGATAAGAGTCACTTTGATTTACTCTGATTTCCTTATCCCACATGGCCTCGTGAACCTTTGTTTCACTCTATGGGATAAGGTTTCTTTGATTTACTTTTGGCTTATCATATCTCATGACACTTATGCACTCCTCTTTTTAGCTTGTGGGATAAGAAAAAAAAAACTTTATGCTTTGTGTTCCTTATCCTGTGCAGTCCAACTGAAGTTCTTGAAACTTTCCAGGATAAGAATTAATGCTTCCTTTTTTGTTACTTTCTTATCTTGCGAGCTTCCATTGTTGCTGAGAAAAGACCACCATCAGCTGGTGAGAGGGCAAGGAGGAAAACTGACCTACGAATGACCATCGAACCCTCCAGCCAGTGGACAAGTGAGTTGACCGGCCAACCCGATCAACTCAAAAATAGAATTGGAGCCTGCTATGTTCTTTGAAACCTTTATTTTCTTATCTTGTTGGAATGTGAGGGATAAGATAGTCCCTTTTTCTTATGTTTTCCTTGTTCTACAAGACCTTATCCTGTGAGACCTGAGTTTTTTTTGGCTAAGATTCACACAAAAATAGCCAACATTTATGGCAACTCTGAGGGGATGGCAAGCCTTCTTTGCACACTAATCAATAGCCTTTAGGTATCCATTGGGCACAGAGTCAAAACCTGGAACAAAATAAATCTCCGTCCCTATAAAATGTCAAAATTTTCTACCACATTGAAAGAGTAGACTGTGCTCGAGCACTTCTTGGAAAGTAGAAGAACATAAATTACAAATATATACAAAATTGAATTCGCCTCAAGCACATGCTTTAAGGTGAATCCCATTTATTGCAATGGGAAGGTCTTCGCCACTCAGTCTAGCCAAATTGAAAACATTAGCCTCCTTATGGCCTATGATCACATAGGGACCACACTATATTGTATCAAATTTTGAATGTCTCCCAGGCTTTTCTCTATCAACATCCCACTTTAGGACAAGGTCTCCAACCCTGAAAGTCCTAAAAGTGGCCTTTTTATCAAAACATCTCTTTACCTACCCCCGATTGACATTTAAAACTTGCTTAGATTTATCCCTGACCTCTTCAAGCTCTATAAGTTCAACATACCTCATTGATAAGGCATCATTTTCTAGGAGCTCCAACTGATATGCCAGGTTCAGGGATGGCAACTCAAGTGATAAGGGAAGCCTTGCTTCCCTTCCATACACTAGCACAAAAGGTGAGTTGCTCAAGGCTCTGTTGGGAGTAATCCTATCATACCACAAGGTTGTTCCTAATTTGAGGTTCCACGACCTCTGATTGTCTTCAAGAGTCCTCTTGATGATTCTAATGAGATTTTTGTTGGAGGACTCAGCTAAGCCATTGCCTTGGGGATAGTAATTTGATGATGTTTTGAGAAACACATCATGCTAGATTGCCCATAGACTGATCTGAGATCCCACAAAGGCCTTGGAATTTTTTGATATGATGGTGGAAAGGGCTCCAAATTTGGTTGCAATCCCCTCAAGGAATTGAACGACTGAATTCTCAGTTGCATCCTTCAAAGCAACAACCTTTGTCCACCTTGTGAAATAGTTTGTGGAGACTGGAATCCACTTGTGGCCTGCACTTGATATTGGATTGATAGGGCCAATTAAATCAAGCCCCCATTGTGCAAAGGGCTGATCAATTGAAATGGGATGAAGGGGTAGGGCTGCTAATCTTTGTTTTCCTGCAAAAAATGCACACTCCTTGCACCTCTTGACCCACTTGTGAGCATCATTGAATAGGGAAGGCCAATAATATCCTTCTCTCATGATCTTCATGGCTGTAGTTCTTGTTGATAAATGGCCACCAGAGGTCCCATTATGAAATTCCTCTAACAACCTATTGGTTCGATCTCCATGGATGCACCTCAACAAGACACCATCCAGGATTATTTTGAATAATTCATCCTCCACTAAGGAATAAGGGATGGACTGCAGTTTGAGATGCCTTCTCTTGGTTCTATTAAAGTGAGAAGGATAGCTACCATCCCTTAAGAAGACATACAACTTCCAACCAACTGGTTTGTGCATCTCTATGGTTATCAACCTATTCTTCTTCCTACAGTAGGAGGGAGGTCTTTGACTCTTTCCCAAAAGATGAATTGAATTTCTCACAAACTCCTCTTCCTCTCACTAACTTGGTAATTTTTATGTCAAGGTCATACTCCATGACCTTAGTGATCCACCCAACTCTCTTCTCACCTATATCCTTGCTGAGAAGGAAATCCTTAATGTTGGCATGTGGGACTAAGAGCTAGATCCTATTGTTCAAGAGCATGTGTCTAAACTTTTTTAGTGCTCTCACAACTGTGATGACTTGTTTTTCCACATAGTTGTACCTGAGTTCATAGTCCTTTAGGTCTTCACTAAAAAAGGCTATGGGCTGCTCCAAATCATCCTAATTTAACTATGTTAGGACACAAGATATACTTGCATCTCCTCCCAATGTATAAAAGATGAAATCCTTCTCATAGTTATGATTTACTAAGGTAGGATCCTGAGGAATGGCCTACTTCATTTGGTCAAAGCCCTCCTTCCCTTCACTGGTCCATTTGAAGGGTAAATCCGTCTTTAGCATTGTTGTGAGAGGCTTAACCAAAGCTGCAAGGTTTGGGATAAACCTTCTGACAAAGTTGATTCTTCCAAGGAATCTTTGAATTTCATTCTTGTGACGTGGAAGTGGAAGAGACATAATGGCTTCTACTCTCTCTGGGTCTATGGCCAGACCATCTTTGGATACAATATGTCCAAGTAATTTTCCCTGATCAATGGAAAATACACAATTGTTGGGATTCAAGGACACACCATATTCCCTGCACCTTTTGAATACTTGCTCAAGATGAGCAAAGTGATCTATTGCATGCTTGGAGTATATAGTAATATCATCAAGATATACTAGTATAAATTCTGCTAATACTCCCTTAAAAGCCATATATGTGGCCCTTTGAAAAGTTGCACTTGCATTTGTTAGTCCAAAAGGCATCTTACAATAGGCATAAGCGCTCCATTTAGTAGTGAATACAGTCTTGTATTGGTCATATTCTTGGACTAAAATTTGGTTATACCCTGAGTATCCATCCAAGAATGAAAATATTTCAAAGCCACTAACTTTGGCTAAAATTTGTTCCATGGAAGGGAGGGGGTAATGATTCTTAAGGGAGGCTCTGTTGAGGTCCCTAAAGTCCATAAAGTCCACACACAGTCTAATTTCCCCATTTTTCTTCCTAACTGGAACAAGATTGGCTACCCAAGAGCAATGCTTAATTGGAAAAATAATTTTAGATTCTATAAGCTTGGATAGCTCTCTCCTCATCAAAGGCTCAATTTTGGGATTTATAGGCTTTTGCTTTTGTCTAACTATTTTAGCATTAGGATCTAACTCTATGGTATGCTGAGCTAAAATAGGGTCAAACCCTTTTAGATCCTCATATGTAAAAGCAAAAATATCACTATACTCTTGACAGAGATTTACAAAAGTATTTTGATCTGATTGGGAACATAGTTTCACCAAATTGAGAGATTTTCCTTCCAACATGGCTATTGATTTGTAGTCTCATTTCTTGGCAACCAGGTTCATTGGTTTCCCTTTCATTTGATCATCATGGTTGAAGATCCCCTCTAAGGTGATCAACACCTTGGGTAACTTGTTAGAGCCGAGCTACATGATTTGATCTCCATACTGGTCCTATAGCATGCCCTACTTCCTATGGGAGAACTTTGCTTCATCTTGTAGGAAGTGTAGTGTCCTAAAATTGTGACACTTGCAATTTCAACTGCATTTCAGTCTTCACGATGGCGACGCAACACGGAACCTGAATGGAGACCCCGAAACTTGCTCACGACACCAAAAACTGCATTTTTCAAGCACCCTGGCCTGATCCTCCTTACACCCTGCTATCCCGGGAGGTGGGACCGGAGCGCCCAGCACCCTGGTCCCTGGCCCTATTTTGGGCCCGGTCTCCTATGGGGCTTCGGGTCTTTTTGTTTGCAAATTGGAAAATTATCTTTCCTGGTCGGCCTAAGGTTGGGAAAATCAGTCTATCAGCCCTAATTGGCAAGTATATAAACTACATTTTCCTCTCTCATTTTTGGGTAGATGAAAATAAGAAGGACATATGTTTACAAAGCATGGAAACAACATTCAAGCATTCAAGCATTCAAGCATTCTTTCAAGCAATTGATCATTCCAAGTCTCCATTCAAGGCTAAGTGTTGCATTCAAGACAAGGATTAAACCATTGAAGAGGAGATCACATACTACAACATACAACATACAACAAACAACAACATCTATACCTTCGCACATAAGGATACAAACATCCTTACAACAAGGTATTAGTACTTGTTTTACATTACAATCATTTACATTTACAACATTTCTCATTTCTTGGTTAATTCCAAAACCGGGGTTTGACCTAAAGGCAAACCCCTAATCCCTAACCCCCCAATCGTCTTCGCTTTTCTGTGTGTAGGTTGTAGGTACGTGGCTGAAATTGAAGATCTGGAATCCTTGTGCAGAGATGAACAGATCCCCCTTCGTTTCGCGGATTTTTTGGAGGACCGTGTGCACGCCGGGCGCCATCGTCTCATCAACTTTTGCTCAAATTTGTAGGACAGCACCGTATCGACATTTTACTGCTAATTCCAGGTCCGCAGCTTCATCCTATATCCCTATCTCAGTTTATAAGCGAATCTTTCTCACTTTCTATGCATTCCCAGCTTGATCTTTCTGTCTACATTCTTTACAAAAGAGGGTAGCCTTGCTGTCTTAACCCTTGAAATTCATTTAGAATCCAATCTTGCATTGTGTGGGATTGGATCTTGTTGGTTTCAACCCCTCTTTTGAATGTAAAGTCTCCCCTAAGTGAAAACCGTCAACCCTAGTAACCTCCCTTCTCTCTCCTTGGAGTTGGAAGAGGGGAGAGCAACTAGGGTTCGATCGATTTTCTGCTTTACATTTTGGTGAACCCAACGTGAACATCCTTTCTGATTATTCATGGTTAGATTTGAAAATTTGATTCCTTGATTACATTTCCATGTTTGAACTTTTGCAAATTTTAGAGGTTGATTGCATAAAAACCCTAAAATTTCTTTTTAGTAATTGAACTTGTGAAATATTTAATTGTTAATGCTTGTTTCAGATCTACCCTTCCATTGCAAATTATCAATTCATATCTGTGCTTTAATTTTGAAAATTAAGTGGTTAAGTGTCAAAACCCTAATTTTTGAAACTCTCTTGATTCAACCTTTGTCCGACAATTTCACTGATCAAAACATCTCCAAATCAGCTGTAACTTTGGATTCCACAATAAAATCATAAAATCTTTCATCCCTGAAAATTTGGAAAAAAGTTGCGAGGACCGTGTGCACTCCGAGCGCCATCGTCCCCGACATTTTTTCCGAAATTTCGAGAGCAAGATCTTACTGTATTTTCCTGCTAAAATCCAGAATTTTGGCTGATTTTATCAATTCTAACACTTTCAAAATTACAGTCAAAGTTGGTCTTGTGATTGCTTGGTTTAGGGCTTCTAATCATTTAAAAATTGTTGAAATTGAAATTTTGTGTCAAAATTGTGTTCCTACTATCCTAAATCTGAAAAGTGTGTTTGCATTCATTCGAAATTTCAGTGTTTTATTCAAATTCTTGCAATTTGTGACTTTTGAAATTAAGTGCTTAATTACAACAACTTTGATTTCCGCTTTCAAAATTGAATTTTGCGTGAAATTGAGTCAACTTTTAAATTTCAAAACTTGCATTGCCTTTGGTATTCCCTCTAAAATCATAAAATTCAAAATTTCAGTTTCCCTCTCTTTTTCAAAATTCAAATTTTGCATTTTCCGACAATCTGGGTAGGGTTCAATTTTGAGATTGCAACTTTAATTTGGCCTATCTACGGATCATAAAATCACTCAATTTTTTCAAGTTAGCTTTAAAATCATCATAACTTTCATCCTTGCAAATTTCGAAAAAAGTTGCGAGGACCGTGTGCACTCTGAGCGCCACGGTCCCTGACATTTTTTCCAAAATTTTGGGAGATTGTCGTGATTGCATTTAATAGCTTAAATCTAGAAGATTGGCTGATTTCACTGAAATTTGCTACCTCTAAAATCAAAATCTCCTCTCCCTCTCTAGTGCATGAGTTTTACAACAATAAGCCCTACTTCCACTATTCCCGTTAGATGAAGCCGTAGAATTAAGTCTTTCCGAGGTTTAATTACCGAGGAGATGAAACCTAATTTGAATAGTCTTTTTAATGAGGACATGGGTAATTCCTCTAATCCTCCTAATGATGAAGAAGCTCTCCCTGAGGTTTCTGTGGAACAACTTGCGAAATTGGATAATCAATTTGATGATTTTCGACAATGGATGTCTCAAGAATACCCTGATAGTCAAGCTCTTCCTTTAATTGAGGGTCTAAAACATATGCTTCAAAGTGATAAGAATGGAATTGATATTTTGCGTGGTATTGCACACATTGTGGATTCGAATGTGATTCCTATAAAGAGTTGTGCCGAAACTTTAGGTTATACACAACCTTCCACTCAAGTCAATCATTGTATTCCTTTGACAACTTCTACTGCTAGCATACCTACCTTTACATCAAACATAATGACTACTTCTATACAAGACATTCCGCCTATGATTACAAGTCATGGGGGCAATCCTTCCTCTTCAATTAACCCTCTTCCTTCATTCAATCCAACTTCTTCATTCATTCCTTCAATGAGTGTTCCTATTACATCTCCACAAATGAACATGATGCAAGGGGGCAATTCATTCAACCATTCCATTCCTCCTTGTAGTGTTCCTCCTTTCCAATCCTCTCCTATGATTAACTATCATAGTGTCCCGCCACCTTACTCTTTACCTTCTTTCAATAACATAACACCTCCATCTCAATCTAACACATCTAATATGAATTCTTCGACTAAAGTGACTATTAACAATCTTGCACAAACTTTCTCTTCTTTACAGCAACAAATTGCCTCTATGAATCAATCTAAGTTTAGTGTGCCCACATTTGATGTTGCGAGCCCACTTTCTCTTGACATTGTTCGAGCTATCCCTCCTAAACATGTTGAAATCCCGCATTTGGAGCTTTTTAATGGTAAAGGTGATCCTCTAACACATGTTAAGACTTTTCAAACAATATGTGCTGATTTTGCTTATGACCAAAGGTTGCTTGCAAAACTGTTTACTAGAACATTAAGAGATAAAGCCCTACAATGGTATTGCTCATTGCCTTCTTATTCTATTACTTCTTTCGAACAACTTGCAAATGCTTTCATTCAACAATTTCAAAACAATATAAATCCTAAAGTTACTTTGATTGATTTAATGCATTGTAAACAAGGTGTTAAAGAAAAAGTGACTGATTTCATTGGTAGATATAAGCATTTGTATGCTCAAATTTCTTTTCCAGTGCCTGACAATGATATTCAAAGAATCTTTATTTCTAATTTACAAAAAGATATTCGAGACAAACTTCTGTTTTCTGAGTTTACTTCTTTCCAACAGTTGTGTGCAACTCTTCACAATTATCAACTGACTATGAGTCAAATGGAACAATCACATCCTATGGCTCTGAGTGATAAGGGTGATAGCAGTCAACAACCATTTGGAAAGTTTAAACTGAACAGAGATTCCATCAAATTCAATGAAAACATCATCAACAACAATGTGAATGAAGTTTTTCAAGAAAGAAAGAAAGTATACTCCTTTGAATGAATCATTGCATAGTATTATGAATAAGTTATTGGAACAAAATGTGCTTACTCTTCCTCCTGTAAGGCAAATTGATCCTGCAAAGATTAATTCACCTTATTTTGATAACAAATCTTTTTGTCAATTTCATTGTCAACCTGGGCATGATACTGAAAAATGTTTTTCTTTAAAGGGTAAAATTCAAGATTTGATTGATAATAATACTATCTCTGTCTCTGGAGTGAATGATAAAGGAAACACATCTGTAGCTCCTCCTAACCAAAATCTTCAGATTTTTACTGATCCATTACCTTCCCATACCTCTAATGCGATTGAGACTAATGATTCCTCTCTCTCATCTGATGGTCTTGTGTCTATGACTCCGAATGTGATTAACTTTGTAGAGCAGCAAGAAAACCCTAAAGAACCTTCCATCACATTTGATTCTAGTGAAACTATCAGGGCACCCGATGGTCCTTTATACATAGTTGCAAAAGTTAAGAATACACCTTGCCGTGGAGTGCTTATTGATCCTTCGTGCATGGTTAATGTTATTACTGAAGAATTTCTTTCTACTTTGCAATTGAATCAAGTGATTTATGACAAAAACAGATGTGATTGTGAAATTATTTGATGCATTTTCTTCTCCTGCAATTGGTTCTATTACATTACCTATTGAAGTCCATAACAAATCCCTTGATGTGAACTTTTCTATTATTCCTTCATCCGAACAATTTCGTGTGAAGCTTGGCTATCCTTGGCTATCTTCCATGAAAGCTATTGCTTCTCCTATTCATAAATGTTTAAAATTTCCCCATAATGGTGAAGTTGTTACTGTCAATCATAGTCTCTTTAAACCATCTGAAAGAACTTCTAGTGTTCCTATTGATTATTTTTGGCCTAAACAATTCCAATCCCTTCCTCCACGAAGTGATCATCTTTTCAAATCTTATCAAAAGTGGAAAACAGATATGATCCTATCTCTAAGTGAACCTAGAACACCCAAACTTGATATTCCTATCATTCTTGAGAAGGAGGTTCTTCCTTTGAAAGATAAAACTAATGTCTTTCCTCAAGAAGATTCCCAACCCATCCCTATGGATGTGACTATGTCTATGCCTAATAAACTTTCTAAAAGTAGACCTATACCTCCTCGTCATGATGGACTTGGTCTTCTTCCTAAACCAAAAATTCCTCCTTTATATGGAGCAGTTCCTCCTCCTTCCTCTTATGGAGAGAAGAGACCTTCCTCTTCTCCTATTATTCAGCCTAAGAGACCACAACCTAAACACCCAAGTGATAAGGATGAGAACATTCCTCCTCCTCAATCTTCTCAACTTCCGACTAAGACTAGACGAAATCGTTCTGCATGTGAACGCCGATGAAAGCGTCATCTTAGAGCTCAAGCAGCTGCTTCTCAAACTTTGCAATCCCCAAAAACACCTTCAACAAGCATTATTCCATTTTCTCCAAAATCTCCTAAACATAAGATGCATGATGGTCTTGATCTTGTGCGAGTTAAAGATCCTATTTTTATAAATCTTGATGATGCTATAGATGAAAATGTTATTCATGATGAACATGTTACTCCTCTTGCTTCTGATAGTGAATATGAACTTGTTGATATTGATAACCATTTATCTAACGAATTTTCTAAAGAACTTATCCTAGCTCCTAGACAAGAACAACGTGGCTTGGAACATGAACATAGCCCTTGTTTGGATCTTGTGATAGCTCCATCTGCTGTGTTGGATGTTCCTCCTCTAGCGTGTTCCCTGCCTTCCCGAAACATTGATCAGCAAGATCGGGGGGTAGATGACGTGCTAGACTAGTTACATTAGCATAGCAGATTCTCTCCTCCTCTCTTTTGTTACTTCTTCTATGTGTTATTCTCATTCTTCTATTTGTTGTCCTTAGTGTTGTCTACTTGAGGATGATGCAAAGCATTGAGATCTCTTTTGGTCTCTCTCATGTTGACTCAAAAGACACATGTGTTCCCTTCTTCTAGGTGACCTTCCTTGATTGGGGAATGAAGAACAATTATGCATACATACATATGATATACATGAATTACCATACAGCATACTGACCCTGAGGAAAGCGAAGTCACCTTGTGCTTTGTGTTTTGTGTCTATTATCCTTGGGTTTATCTCACACTTGGGGGCTAAATCTTTGTGATAATGTGCTCCTTTCCCTTCTCATTTCTTATGTGTATCACTACGTTAAAGCAATCACCCCCATTGAGGCGTGTGCGATCACTTTAACATAGGGGGGCATACACCCCGTCTATCCCTTCAATATACTTGAAAATTTCTTGGCGAACTTAGCTTTGCCTTGAAAATTTTTGGTATTTCTCTTGCATGACTCATAGTGAGGGAACCTTACTACTGACAGTCATGGTTCTCCCTCGTGATCTTCCCTTTTACTTTGTCAATCGAAGTCGTAAGATCCTTAGTCCACTGGGGGCTTGGTGTGTCTTGCCTCCTTGACGTGGTGAAAGTCTTTCAATGTTGTTTCCTTGTACTTTACCGGAAGTATGAGCGTACGCTTATACTCCCGCTAAAGTGGGGGCTAAATGTAGCGTCCTAAAATTGCAACACTTGCAATTTCAACTGCATTTCGGTCTTCACGATGGCGACGCAACACGGAACCTGAATGGAGACCCCGAAACTTGCTCACGACACCAAAAACTGCATTTTTCAAGCACCCTGGCCTGATCCTCCTTGCACCCTGCTATCCCGGGAGGTGGGACCAGAGCGCCCAGCGCCCTGGTCCCCCAGGACCATGGCGCCCAGTGCCCTGGTCCCTGGCCCTATTTTGGGCCCGGTCCCCTATGGGGCTTCGGGTCTTTTTGTTTGCAAATTGGAAAATTATCTTTCCTGGTCGGCCTAAGGTCGGGAAAATCAGTCTATCAGCCCTAATTGGCAAGTATATAAACTACATTTTCCTCTCTCATTTTTGGGTAGATGAAAATAAGAAGGACATATGTTTACAAAGCATGGAAACGACATTCAAGCATTCAAGCATTCAAGCATTCTTTCAAGCAATTGATCATTCCAAGTCTCCATTCAAGGCTAAGTGTTGCATTCAAGACAAGGATTCAACCATTGAAGAAGAGATCACATACTACAACATACAACATACAACAAACAACAACATCTATACCTTCGCACATAAGGATACAAACATCCTTACAACAAGGTATTAGTACTTGTTTTACATTACAATCATTTACATTTACAGCATTTCTCATTTCTTGGTTAATTCCAAAACCGGGGTTTGACCTAAAGGCAAACCCCTAATCCCTAACCCCCCAATCGTCTTCGCTTTTCTACGTGTAGGTTGCAGGTACGTGGCTGAAATTGAAGATCTGGAATCCTTGTGCAGAGACGAACAGATCCCCCTTCGTTTCGTGGATTTTTCGGAGGACCATGTGCACGTCGGGCGCCATCGTCCCGTCAACTTTTGCTCAAATTTGTAGGACAGCACCGTATCAACATTTTACTGCTAATTCCAGGTCTGCAGCTTCATCCTATATCCCTATCTCAGTTTATAAGCGAATCTTTCTCACTTTCTATGCATTCCTAGCTTGATCTTTCTGTCTACATTCTTTACAAAAGAGGGTAGCCTTGTTGTCTTAACCCTTGAAATTCATTTAGAATCCAATCTTGCATTGTGTGGGATTGGATCTTGTGGGTTTCAACCCCTCTTTTGAATGTAAAGTCTCCCCTAAGTGAAAACCGTCAACCCTAGTAACCTCCCTTCTCTCTCCTTGGAGTTGGAAGAGGGGACAGCAACTAGGGTTCGATCGATTTTCTGCTTTACAGGAAGTTCACAATCTACTGATCAGAATCAAAGACCTACCAATTTACTTGATTATTAGGCACTACAGGTATCATCACAAGTCTGATATGTTGTTCTTTCCCAGTTACAACATGAGATGGAATGTCATGTTGGGCACCAATTGCTGCTAATCGGTCAACATGTTTATTTTGATTTATAGGGATGCTAGTGTTGGCCATTTGGTGGAATTGATTATGTGTTGCATTGATGTTTTGTCATTGATTCCAACACTAGCTGTTTGGATGCTTTACCGACACCCTTTTGGTCCCGATAGGTTGAGTGGTTTCTAGTTGATTTGGATATGGCATGATCCGGTAGGCTCCACTATAGTTTGGTGATGGAATTGGATTGTTCATGATACTCGTGCTCATATTTGGTCAATTGGTTTTGGTTTGGTGATCAGATGCTATCCTGCTTGCTTAGAAGCTTAGTTTTTGGTTTCGACGAGAATTTCACCGGCAGAGCTTTTGATGAAGATCTTTGATGAATTACATAAATGGTGTTGGTGCAGCTTCTAGTGGAGTTTCAAGATGCTGTTGGTGATCATGTTCGAGACTTGGCGAATGGAGATCATTGCTATAGCGTATGGACCTATACTGGGTCTCGGTTGATCTAGGTTATGGATCGACTTTAATGTAACATGTGGATTGGACCTCTCGATGTGTTTCCAGGATGTCTTATGTGTTGGATATTATTTTTTTGGTCTTAGGCTGACATGGTTTGTAATTATGTAATTGGTTTATTGTCTGGTGGCTGACCTAATTGTTTATGGTCGAGGGTTTGTATATATATATGTAAGATCTCATTGTAGATCATCATGGTTATGTTAGAGGTTATGGTCAAGGAATGTAATGTGTGAACAATGTAATATCATTCAGGCAGAGGAGTTGATCGATCATTAGAGATCAAATTGGGTTTATGTAAGAGGATTTAGTCCTCTGGTATTGAGATTAACTGAAATTGTACTCAGGCATAGGAGATGCTATCTTTTGTAGTTCAACACTTCTCTGGATTGTAGTCTGGATTTCTATGTAGTCAGTGAGGCTCCATTTGTGATGAGCAGTGCACTCTAGGTTGTTGGCCTTCTTGCAAGTGCGGGCCCTTTAGTTGTAATTCACATACTTACTACAGAAGTATTATTTGACTATGGGTAGGCTTCCCACTGTGGTTTTTCCCTTTACTGGGTTCTCCACGTATAAATCTTGGTGTCATGTGGATGGCTCTTATTCTATGATTATTGTTTATGCTTAATTGGTTTAATTGCTATTCTGGTATTAATGTTTTGGGTTTCGATATTAAAGTTTAAATTGCTAATAGTTCTGGTAATCTATGACAACTGATTCACCCCCCCACCTCTCAGTTGTCTTCTAGTTATTTGAACTATCTAATAGCTAGAAATATTGAAGGCTTCAACTCTGTCAATTAGGTCTCATGTTTTATGCTTGTAGGACTTGAGAAGGTTGTTCTTGGTGGTGCTCTGAGCTCTAGTCTAGTTTACAACCAACTCACTATCTCCATGCACCTTTAAGGATTCAATCCCTCTCTTTTGTGTCGTTTGGAGAGCCAAAATCAGGGCTTCATACTCAGCTGCATTGTTAGTGCAACTAAACTAAAGTCTGAAAGAAAAGTAATATTTCTCCCCCTTGGGGGAGGTCAGCAATACACCAGCCCCTACACCATTCTTGCTCCTTGAACCATCAAAGAACATGCCCCATATCCCTTGCATATCATTGTCTTCCTTTAAAATATTGGGAATGGGTGTGTCTTTCTCATGTATACAATATGTGCCCACACCGGTATTATTGACCTCATCAATGGGTTCAAATTGAAATGCATTTTCCCACTCATCAAGTAGTCAATTGGGAACCTCATCCAACTGAGTTCTAGGCTCTCTTACTAAATTTCTTCTTTCTCCTCATGGAGAGTACAATTCATGTTGATAGGACTTGGGGTATAGGGTTCTATATGATCATTGACAATAGGTTCAACCCTAATGGTTACTTTGGTACCATATCTTGTCCTAAACAACATGTGAGACCAGTCAGAAGATAGGTAGCCACCTATCTTGGCAGTGAATTCCCTAGACAGACAAATAGAAAAATAAGTAGGGAGGTCATTCACTGAGATGTCTTGCAACACACTATAATCCAGGCAGGCATGCAAGTACAACCCGGGTAGGTGTGTAAGGATAGATTTAAATATTTAATGACTTACACAGTCTGAACTGATGTGCCATCAAGATGCACCACCCCTCTTGTTATAGGTTCATACTTGATACCTAGGCGGTCAACTATCCCCTTTGGCATAACTGAACTACTAGCCCCACTATCTATCATGCAATTATGAACAAGCTTATCTCCTATGATTAATGATAGATACAAAGGGGGAGGCTTAATTATTTTATTTGAACTCTCTACCTCCAAAGGTTGCACCAAGCTTGTGGAAGTTGAAGAATTGCAATGTTGACCGGTAAATTCTGCAACATCCATCCCCTTTAGGGCCTCCTAAAGTAGGTCTCTTTGAGATGAGATAGCAAGAGCATCCCACATAGATACACCAAGGCTGGCCCTCTTCATCTATTCAACAATATTAAAGGGGATGACAGCCTTAGCAGGGAATTTTGCAACAACAAGGTCCAATTTTGATATTATAGGAGCCTTAGGTGGCTCTCTCTCCTTGACACTTTGTGTCAAGTCTTTCTCTTTGTTTAGAGCAATCACCTTATCAAATGAATTTGGCATTGAAGATTGTAGGATGGGTAGTGAAGCTTGAGCTATAGATGGAGTTTGAGGTGATGTTGCAGAATTATCACTAGGATCTATGGCCCTCCTTTTTGATCTTGTGTTGCCATCCACACTAGCCCCACTTGTCCAATTCATTCCACAAAAATCAGCCTTCTCCCAATTCATAAAATTTGTATCTTCCTATGTATGACTGAGATAGTTGGAAAATTGTTGTTGCCCTGATGTTGTTCGCTCCTCTTGTGCTACTAGGGCCTGGGAAAACTCACCATTTTGACATGAGGCCTGATTATGAGGTTGATTGCATGGAACAAACCAATCTTGTTCTTGAGAATGATTATTCTGAACTGGCACTATAGCCTTTGAGGTGCTTGAAATTGTGGGATTCAAACTGTTCAAGGGCCTAGCATTGCTCCATTGGTTTTGCCCTTGAAAATTTGATCTTTACTGTTGATAATTTTGGTTTTAGGGCTGATAAGGCCTGCTATTAGCCTATGGTAACTGTCTCTTGATTGAGACCAATTCATTTCCATGTCACTGCAACAGTTGTTGTAATGGACTGATCATCTTCTACATCGATATCTCAAGATACGCCTGCAGTTCCTTAATTTCAGAAGATAAGGAAGAGGGTGTAGGTGTAAGCAAATGGCTTGTGGAAGCCACTAGAATATGAGCTAAAATAGGCTATTGGGTAGGAGCCTCTGGAAATAAGGGTATTAGAGGCCTAGGAGACAACTTTTCTGCCTATACTAAGCAATTTTATGCCCTTATAGTAGTTTCATAAGCTAATGGGAGATTATCTCCTCCCACAGATTGAATCATTGCAGCTATGTTGTTGTTCAAAGCCTTGAGAAAATATAAGAAAGCATGGTTTGATGAAGGCTTTACTAATGATGAGATTCTATCCCATGTCTTTTGCAATCTATAGTTAAAATCACCCATAAGTGATAGATGGTTACTTTTGTCCTGAAAATGCTTGCACAATTTCTCCCCTAACTCATCCCAATTGTGAATAGAGTTAAGAGCTAGTACTTTGTACAATTGAAGGGCCTTTCCCTTGAATGAGGTAGCAAGAAGCTTCATTGCAACATTGTCTTGAGTGACATAAAATACTGTGCAAATGCTTGCCATATCTTATATATGCTCCTCTGGGGAGGTAGATGTCTCTCTAGTGAAAAGGGGTATAGCCTTCAAGGCTGCTATTGGAATGTCATTCTTTTGAGATAAGACTAAGGGACTGCCACTATTGAAGGTGACAAAGGTATGTGGTCTTGGGACCGCCATATGAAATAAGGGCCTATTGATGTGGATAGAAGGGCCTCTAGGCCATGTTAATCTTGTAATAGGAGGGGTGGACTGAGACCTAGGGGGTGTAGATGTATTTGCTTGAGTTCGCCTAATCGGTGACAAAAAAAATCCTACCTCTTCTACTCTTGTAATTTGAATAAGGAAGCTAGATAAATTAAAAAACACTTCTAGATGATGATCTGGTGTGTCTCCTTGGCATAAAGTTGCAACTAGTATCACCGAGAGTCTAAATTGCTCCTTAAGAGAGTCACCAAGTGCTTGATGTTTGCCTCCAAAGGCTTATTTGCTAAGAGTAGCATTGAATCCTTAGCAAAAATGTTGAAAAGTCCCACCAAACATGCCAAAAACTATGGTATGGCTGGTGGCTTGGAATGGAACTAGGTTTTTTCTTGAATGCTTTAAAAATCTGTCCCACCTGGCATGCCAAAAACTGTTATCACAAAAGTGTACACCCTTGATGAACCTTTGAGCTCATCAACCTTGTGACACATAGAAATAACCTCCCAAGTGTGGGACTTGCAGAAGTAAGGTTGAGTCTCTAGAGAAGGCCAACTTCCTCTTTAATCTAAGAACAAGTGTTGGATCAACCCAACATTGGTAAAACTAATCTATGAATGATAGGAGAAAAGGAAGAGAGAGAGAAGGGTAACTGTAAGAGGGGAAAGGGGTTTGCACCTAGACTGAAATGATGATCTCTCATGCCTATAACTGCATAGAAAATGAATGACTACCCAAGTATGCACAATTTTCTATCTTAACCAACCCCTAAAATGTAGAGTGAAGGTTGGAATTTGTAAGATAGTAGGAGGAACTGATCCAGTTCATAGATGATATCCACAAGGAATCAACACAGTCATCTATACTCAACAAACAAATTAAAATGCACTCAAACAAAGAGGTAAAAGAAATACACAGATTGTCAAAACTGAAAGAAGGCAAAACAGGTGAATTCTAGTCATATAAGGGCAAGGAAAAACTTTACAAGTGCAGAGAAACATAAGAATTCTACATGACAAAAGAAGGGAGAAGATCCTAAGAAAAATGTATAAAATTGCCTTTATAGCTCAAGCATAACTCAGATGGTTACATTGAGAAAACCCTAACCCTACCTAGGTTAAGTTACAAAAAATTAGAGAGGAGGGGAAGAAATCAGATTGACAGATCTCATGGTGTACTGTAACAACTCTACAAGCTAGTCTTCTGTCTCTAGAAGCATAAAAAATGCCCCCTTGGTGAAGTAATCCCTACCAACAAGCATGGTTGAGCACACTTGCAGGGACAAATTTTTTTTATTCTGCATTAAAGAGGGCATGGTGGCATCTAAAAATGGCCTGCATGGTTGCGTCTGAAATAATGATGAGCAAATCTGGTGGTTGGAAGATGATCAGATTAGATATGAGGCACCGACTGAGCAGGAAGAACGTCTCAACCATTGGGTTGACAACAAACCACCTACCAAAGTTTAAATGCCAATGCCCTCCATGAATTCAAATGCTGACTATTTTTCTAAGAGATTCACACAAAGATGGACGCGTGAGATCTCTCCATCAAGGCCTCCAACATGCCCAATCGATGATTAAAACATGGTCATTGGATCAGGCCTTTATGAAGATCCAATGACCACAATTGGCCAACGTGGCACCCTGGGTCCATGTATCCTTACTGTGTTTGGCTGCTAAATGGCCCCTGAATTCTTATCCCGCAGGGCCCCTGCGGACCTGACCTTACCTCACAAGATAAGCATTTTCTTTAATTCTTCCTTGTTTCTTATCCTGTGTGATCCTTTGCACTCTTCTATCTACCTTGTCAAATAAGGCCTTAATGTCTTTTCTTTCTTTGTTCTTATCCTGTGGGCCATTTGTGTCCTCAAATTTACCCTGTGGGATAAGCAAAATGCTTTGTACTTTATGTTTGCTCCTTATCCCACGGGATCTCTGTGGGTCTCTCCTCCACATCGCAGGATAAGAGTCCCTCGAGTTTTCCTTATTACCTTATCTCACAGGAACACATGGGATAAGGAAGTCATATGTTCCCTTGTTTCCACTCTATTCCCCTGCGGGATAAAAGAACATTCAATGTTTCTTTGATAAACCTTATCCATTGAGCCTTTTTGTCCTTCCTGTTTACCTCGTGGGATAAGAGTTGCCTTGATTTACTCTTATTTCCTTATCTCATGCAGCCTCACAAACCTTTGTTTCACTCTGCGGGATAAGGTTTCTTTGGTTTTCTTCTGCCTTTTCATATCCCGTGACACTTATGCACTTCTCTTTTCCACTCACGGGATAAGTAAAAAAAACCTTTATGCTTTGTGTTCCTTATCTCGCGCGATCCAACTAAAGTCCTTGAAACTCCATAAGATAAGATTAAATGATTCCTTTTTAGTTACTTTCTTATCTCATGGTCTGTTGTTGTTGCTGAGAGAAGACCGCCATCGACCGATGAGTGGGCAAGGAGGAAAATCGGTCTGCCAATGACCATCGAACCCTCCAGCCGATAGACTTAAGTGAGCTGACTGGCCGACCCGGTCAACTCAAAAATAGAATTAAAGCCCATTGTGTTCTTTGAAACCTTTATTTTCTTATCTCATAGGAACACATGGGATAAGACAGTTCTTTGTTCTTCTATTTGCCTTGTCCTGCAGGACCTTATCCTGCGAGACCTAAGTTTTTTTTTTTGCTAAGGTTGGCACAAAAATAGCCAACAAAATCCATAACACATGCTAAAGAAGGATTACATATGGGGATTTTACATTACATACATCAGAAAAAATTGGAAGTAGTATTACAAAAATCATATTGTCTATTGTTCATTCTTCCATGGCTATAGGAGCAATAATATTCTGAGGAAACTCATTATACTGGCTGATAATGAAACTCTCCCCCTGACTATGTGTCATAGGTACTATCATGTACACCCATTCTTGAATATCCTAAAAATTGTACACTTAACCCATTGCAACCCGCTCACAAAATTTAATACTTTCCTTAAAAATAACCCGAGAGAAAAATCACACAATGATATGCAAATATCATGGTAAACAAATCAATCCTTAAAACATTTGTTCACATGAATTCATAAAAAGAAAATTTAGGAGACAAAGCATATGACAATGGAAAAATTTCTTTCATTTAAAATTGAATTCTTAAAATGATTCGGTCATATGCCTCCCTTTTGAAACAAACTCTACAACCACTGATAAAACTAGCTTATACTACCCAACTTGCTAAGGTGAAACTAATTTTTTGTTTTGTCCCTTTTTCTTACAACCTTGGTATTCCTTTTATATAATAAGGAATGCACAATCTACAGGGTGTTTACATCGAGCAAATTCATTATGACTCATCATTTAGCCCATAACAAGAAAATAAACTTCTACAAAACCAACAAGAAATGAGAATATGTCCAAAAACTGCTTTGTTGGAGTCTTAACTACTTTTGAGTTGTGCCATCATTGCACTGCAGATGCTTCCAAATGGAGGCATGAATTCCACCACTTCATTCTGTGAAAAAGCCCATCTGTTTTGAAATTGTGCCCTGTGGGATGAAAAATTGTGCACCCTCAGACTTGGAGGAGTCCTTTTCCCTGAACTAGTAGCAATGAGGGTGGAAAGAAGAGCTTATTCAAAAAGCCTGTGAACTGAGAAGGAGTAGCAACTTCCATGCGTTGATAGGATCCAAATTTTTGCAAACCCGATCCATCCTTCCTCCTCAACTGCTCCTCTTATTTTCTCTTCCACCCCCTTTGAGTGATCTGATGTTGTAGGAGAAAAAATAAACAATCCTTGAAAGGATCCCCACAACTGAGAAGAACTTCAAAGATCCTTGCGATTATCCATATCCTTTCTAAGATCCCCTAATTATCTAGCAACCTAATGGCACTCTCTCCAACCAGTGTCGTAAAATAAGAACAACACAAAAGTGCAACTCTACTACTTCATCTCAGGCAAGGCTAGTAGACTTCTTCGGGAAAATAAGACTCATTTTGTTTTCCTCTTAGTGAACAACTTTGCTGATTTTATAGAAAAAAGAGGATTCCAAAAATAGTCCTGCAACTACTCTATCATGCAATTTGTGACTCGTGCTTTTTTTCTTTCAAATCCCTCCTTATCTACCATATGTAAACTTCAGAAGGCTCGTACAGGATTTTACTCATTATGTTCAAGCTTATTCTAAATAAAGCAATTATACCATGATCTTATCTATCCTTTCTTTCCAAATCGCAATATTCACCAATTATGATATGTACCTGACAAGACATTCACTTACCACGTATACTTTACTAATTGCAGCTGCATGCAAGTCGAGAAGTCACACAATCAACTCTGGGTTACTTAAGATCTCAATTCCATATTCTGGACACCAAGCTTAAAACTTCAAATATAAACCATCGATGTTGTTGAGGTAGCGTAAAACAAAGTAGGGTTGAAGAGACTTCAAGTACTTTGCCAAAAAAAATTCGGTGGGAAAAAAAAAACCTTATATCGTTGATATAACTTGCATGACTTACCTCGATATATCTTCTTTTCGTTGTAGGATGTGCTTTCGACAAAGTACCTTTATATTTGGTAGGATAGATACAATACACCGAAATTTGTATTTTCAGTAATATTAGATGTGATTATATGCCGATATGAAATCCCTTTTTGGTACAAGTATCCCTTTCAGAGAAAGTAATACTTATTGTGTTGTTATTAGCTACTCTGAAATATTCCTTTTTGTTGTAGCATTTCACGAGTCTTGTCGATACCGAGTATTTCGTATAAGGAGTATAATGTATTTCTTCCTTGACTTTCTAAAATGAATTCATAGATTTTTTTTTGTTTCGTTACTACATGTTGGGCTCAACCCTCATGGGAGACACATTTGTCCCCACATATAGAAAACTCGTGTTCATGTATTAAGAAAACTCTGTAATTGATGCATATTTAACTATTTTATCCTTCATGTCTTTCATTAATGAACTTCAACAACAATGATCAAATAAACCATTCTTCTCAATCCAATGTTTGTAGACAACTTAGAAAATTCTAAGCGGAGTCTTAGAGAAGAATTTCTCTTTCTGGTTGAATACAAAAGCTTGGTGATGACAAGACTAGGGGAGTTAACTTATTATTTGAGAAAGACTAAAATTTTTTTAGAAAAATAGGGTTCCAACACCTAAACCATGAGGTTTGTCACTCTAATGCTAAAACCAAGTCAAATTAACCCCTAACACCTATTGGAAAAGTCAAAACATGCATTTCTTTCAAAATCACAAGAACGTATAAACGTCCTTTTTGAAACCACACATGCATGTTATGAAAGTGTATGGTAATCCTACTTATAGTAGAAATTTACATGATAAGCTAACCAATGGCACTATGTTGGAGGATAAACCCACATATAGAATTAATTTAAGAGGTAAGGGATGCCTCTTAGTGGAATTCATAGATTTTATTTCCTTTTGTTACTACATGCTGGGCTCGACCCTCATGGGAGCCACATTTGTCCCCACATATAGAAAACTCATGTTCATGTATTAAGCAAACTCTGTAATTGATGCATATTTAACTGTTGTATCCTTCATGTCTTGCATTAATAAACTTCAACAATAATGATCAAATAAACCATTCTTCTCAAGTTGAATGGAACCTTTTTTACCAATGCATCTATGTTTTCCTACCCTCGTGGATCAAGACTTGACATCACCTAAACAATCTTCTTTATGTCATATCATTTATCTGAAGTGCCTTTGGAATGCTTTAGATGTGTCAATATTAACTAGATTGAATATACTTTTAAAGTCTCAACATGTTACATGACAAGAAAATGACTCATTTGGATTAAGGAGTACTTTCCTAAACCATTCCTTCATATTCAACAATCCATTCTCACACCCACATCATAATTCATATCCATGTTAGTTGTAATGAGTGTTTTAAACGAACAATGTGAATCATAGGATAGAAGAAAACTCTTTATGCACAAGGATAAGTATTTCAATAACTGATTCTTAAACATTCATCATGATAAAACATCACATATAATCCTTTTTAACAATCACTAGGATTGTACATAATATTCAATCATATCGTAGGATATAAATCATCAATAATTATAAGAAAAGAGAGAGCCAACTATATAAGCTCAGCAAGCCACCATACAAAAATTATATTTTGTAGAAAATAAAATAAACTATATGTTGGCATGACATATATATTTTGTATATAAACTATATGTTGACATAGCATATATATAAACTATTTATTTCAATTTTGACTGTGCGCGCGTAGGAGCACGACATCGCATACTGCACTGAGACCCTAACTGGATAGTTGCACCAAGAACCACTACATCCAACCCTTGATTAGAGAGTTACGAGACTTCACTAGATGAGTGTTGCAAGGCCATTGAGACGAGGAGGAAGACTAGGAACGATTTGGCAGGAGGAAAGCTAGAGCGAGAGTTGAGGGCACTCAGAAAGGGAAAATCGACCAAGGGACAATGATTGTAAGTGATTTTTCCTGACATTTAGAAATTACATTCAAACTTACCATCTTGTCAAAGTTTTAAATCTTTGAGCTCATATTTGTTACAATATTGTTATTAAGATTTCTATTGTAGGAGAAGTAATTTTTTTGGTATAATATATGCCTTTTTTGGATCGATAATTGGTATTTATATAATTTAATAAGAAAATGAGTACATTTGAACTAGAGAAAAGTGGTTTCATAAAACCACCAGTCAACCCTACCACCCAAAAACACTTCTACAAAACCGTCTTTTCAGACCAGATGCAAAAACCCCCATGGCATACAAAAAAAGACCCATATCCACACACCTAGATATACAAATTAGTGTCTATGACACCATCTCAAATTTATAGAGTTAGGGACTGAGTCCCAAATACCAAAGACATGAAACAAAATTTTATCAAAGTAGGAGCTAGACCAAAAAAACTACAATCCAAACCATACACAACAATTAACCCATAAGTGGCTTGTATGTTGGATCATTGTTGAAGTTGGAGAGGGACTTCATTATCATCCTCTGCCTTGCTCACAACTATTGACCCACCTCTTCTCTTTCCACCTTGTGAAAATCCCTTAGAATTTCCTTTGTCCTCATTAAATTAGCAAAGGTTTTGAATGCTTCCCACCCACGACGAGCCAGGTCCCTGTCGCAAGCCTTCAAGCCATCCTCCTTCTATCGGATAAAAGGTAATGGTGCACCCAGTACATCCTGGCCTGTAGTGGTCCTAATGCCCACACCTGGAATTGCTCATTCACAGATATCATCCAAATTCAACAGGTAGTTTGAATCAATCAAAGTTCTTAGAGCCCTCTTCACCTTCTCCACTTCTTCCTCACATTGCAACCCCCAAGCAACAATCAAAGAGTAAACTTCCATGTTAGTAAGATATCAGTGACTCGTATGGACAAAATCTTCCCCAAGCAGCATTTTAACTGCTTCATGCAAATGTTGGTCTTTGAGAAGGAAAAGACCTTTCATCCTCCTATCTGTTATCTTGCCCAAAAATGACACCAATTTCTTGTTTGTCATGAATGTGAAATTCACTTCCATTCTACATTGACCAAAACCACCTTGCATTTGCATCTTTGAGAAAGAAAATAAAAGTGACATCCCCAAACAATCCCAAGGCTTTAAATGCATTAACATCAGTTGTTAGAATTAAAGGCTTTAAATGCATTAACACATGAAACATCATTCCTTGCATCTACCAGACTATGTGCAATATCCTTTTGCATGGGATGGCATTGAATACACATTCATATATTAAAAATAATAATAATAGTATATTAGAAATAATAATAGCATACTAGAAATAATAATAGTATATTAGAAATAATGGATTAACATTTTGTGGATTAGACTGAGCAATAGTTTGGGGCAACAATTAGAGACAAACCAACTTACACCTTCAACCCAAAGATGATTTATATAGTCATTACAGACCCTCACCAATTGTTTTAACATGCTAAATATGACATAAAACCATGAATTACATCAATTTCATCACTTTTGGCCACCTCTGGAGGCGTTGACCAATGTTGACCTATTCAAGACGTAGTTGGCCTAGACATGACAAAAAATGGCACAATGGCCTTACAACTTTGATCCAATACATGGAATGACCTTATTTACTCATGGAATGGTGTCAAAGGGCTCTTGGTGCTCCTGCACCATACACTCCCCTAAGAAGATTCTCTTATCACAAGAGAAAGTGCTAAGTAATTGTTTTGCCTCAACTCATTAGATGAAGTGCAAGTACCAACAAATAGGTATTTGTCAGATCTGTCTTCCTCGAGCGAGTGAAAATCAGGAAGAGAAGAGGAAAGCAAGACATGTAGTAGGTCTAAAAGAGGGAGATCAACTAGAGGTCAAAACATTAGAAGAAAATTTTGTAAACGAATGGAATTTTTTCTTGCTGAAGGGGGGGCAATGTTCTTATGATGATGAGAGCATAGGCAACATCGAGGTGCCCTTGAGGTATAAATATCTACAGAAATAATGGGTACCCAAGGAACTTCCTCCAAGAAACACTGATTTTTGTGTCAACGAGAGGATATATCGCATAGAAACATCATCATTACATGGTTTGGGCTTATTTTGCATGGATAACATAAATGTTTGTTATGACAAAGTTACTGAATTGATGGAGTATGTCGGACCCTATTATAGTTACAAAGATTGGATGTAGCTGGTTCGATATACACCAAGTATGCCTAGGTATGCACTGTGAGAAAATTATATACAACTAAAAGATAAGGATTAAAATAAAGGAGTGGTTATATACATTGATGGAAGGTCAAAAGCATCAGGGAATATTGTAGGGTTTATAAATAGTACACGACTTGGGTCAACAAATAATAACCCAATTGCATATTCGAGGTACGCGAGGGAAATTGTGTATTCGTATGTATGAAAAAAATCAATAACTGTAGGGGAAGAGTTGCCAATCGATTACAATTTGAATCGCATAGATACAAACACAATTACTATGGGGGTGGTACGTACTATATACCATTTTACCCAACCTCTAAATAATGACTCCAATATACCATTTTATTATTATGTTTTTTTCGTAAGTCTATTGTTTTGTTTTGGTAATATTTTTTTATATTTAATTTTTGTCACAGCAAGACATTGATCATAGTGGGAAGGCTTCGACCCAGAGCATAGATCGCGATGCATCTTCAAGCACTTCTACCCGACATGTTTACCTCTTTGTAACTGTACAAATTAGATATGAGAAAAATGTTTTAGTATTATATTTTTTTTGTAAGTTCATTGTGTTAATTTCGATAATGTTTTTAATATTCTTGTCACAATTGGATGATCGGGGAAAGGCACCATTAGTAGAGGAGAGCATCCATAGGGAGGTGCAGTCACTATTATGCGATGATGACCACATATTATGCAAACCCTCTGGATATGATAAGGAAGACCCAAAAAAATGCAATGAAGAAATCCTTCAGTTGTTATTCATAGTGCCTCAAGCAGATGAGATAAGAGAAAGGGTTAAAATATTGACTGAGAGAGCATGGAACTTTCAAGTAAGTTGTCATGAGATCTTTAATTATAACACAAATTCACTCATGGTTTTATATTTTGTACTCTTTTACTCCATGGACTAAAATATGAGTTGTTTTTATAGGATTTTTTGTGTCCTCATGATGTTGCTGGCCATGATCAAGGTACTGGAGGTGCTGCCTAGGGAGTAGGGTTGGTTCAAGTGTCCATCCTGATCTTCTTGTGCATACATCACATCATCTGACCCCATCATCCATGCCTATATTGTCACCTAAAATGTCAGCAACACGTAGCATGCATGCATCATGTACTGCACCCTTTGGTAGCAAACAAATTCCAGAACATGCATTAGGAAATGTACCTGGGGATGCAGAGGACACTAGTACTGGTGATGTTTTAGCAGCATTTCCTGGATCTTCACGTATTACTAGTATGAGAACATTTCTAGTCACATTTGTGGTGATCAAGGATTTCATTCCCATAAATATAGAGAAGGGCCTAGGTACTTTAAAATGTTTTAATTATTATTATATATAATCCAATTGAAATTTACTTATTGATCACTTTTTTTAGACTAATGATTCCAAGATATTTTTGCAAGAAATGATGTTTTTTATAAACATCTAAATGATATTACATTGGAGATATTCAGGCCCACCATATGTACATGATGGAATGCCCAAAATCAAGATTTAAAAGATGAGCTCATTAACTATTTAGTTGTGTTGTTCGGTAATAAAGCATTCAATAGAACCAAGGTCCTTAAGAAAGTTGGTACCTATCTAAAGTATGTGAGGGACCAATATAGGTCACTTTAAAGAAACAAAGTATGAGCGTCCCCTTATGATTCTGGAGAGGGAGTGGAAGGACCTAGTGTCAGATGGAAAGGAGAAGGCTGAAAAGAAAAAAGGAAAGACACCACCAGGCCAAGGAAGGTATGTGATACTATCAACAATGTAATTATATACTGATTACTCTTTCTTTTTACATAATCTAATGTATTTCAAACTTTTCATAGGCTTCTCGACACATCGAAGGCAACGAAGGCAAGACTACAAAAACACGAGTGACCCAAATTTGGCTCTAGTGGCTATATGAAATTTGCTGCATGAATTGTAAGTATCAATAAACAAAATATTGCATCCAAATAATAAATTACAAAAAAAATTTGTTTTATCACACCATACAAGCAAAATTCATGATCTTATGCAAAAATGTAGGGCTCTGAATTCAATAGATTGCCCAGAGAAGAGGACCTAAAGATTGCTTTTCAGCAAGGCTATGGAGTCATGGCTAAACACCTAAGAGTCTTGACTGGGGAAACAAAATATTCCAGCACACAAGTAAATAAAATCAATGAAGTTTATTAAAATTGAATAGTTGTGCAATCTATTCAATATAATTTTCACCATAAAGTAATTATGTGCCTATTTGTTTTAAACAGGCAGGCAATGAAAATAATGCACATGACATTGGAATGCAGCTTGGTGAGGGTGGAGCACAACCTATAGATGAAGGTCATGGTGTGCATCTTGGTACTGTCGTGTATGCATGTGCTATACAAAATATAGTATGGATTAATACAATTAAACATCTTTGATTGCAATTGGTGTATTGATTAATGTAATCTTTCATGTTTCAACTTTAGAGCTTGTAGAGTGTGATCAACATGTTGAGCATGAACAGGCTAGATAAGATCAAGAACATGATGTGGCCCCATCAGGTAAAGAGGACCACGCTAATGTTTTGGATTAAGATAAAAAATAGGTTTTAAAGGGGCCCTGAAACCCTTTACATAGAAGATTCTAAAAGGCTTAGAATCAAAGCATTAGAAGATCCAAAACAAAACAAGTTGCAAAAGATAGGACAATCTGTATAGAGCAATCAAGAAACCAACAAATGCCCAAATGGGTAGACAAAAGACCAACAAAGAACCAAAACACAAAACACAAAACCACAGAAACATAGAAAAGATGACACAATTGCATAAGGCTCTTAAGGGTCTCAACAACGTCAGCCTCCAACAGGCTCATCTTGTTAGCAACCATCCTCATCTCTTTGTAATCCACGCTTTGAGTCGCAAATTTTTTCTTCATGTTACCCCGGGTCCGCTTATAAGGGCCTTGATTAGCCTGACTCTTCTCATTATCATCACCAATATTGATCAGAACTTTCTCCTATTGCACTTTGTCAAAATTATTCACCATGGCATTTATGTCTTCCGTAGTCTGTTTGACAATCTTGTGATTGTTGGCCATAATTGTCATTAGAGTGGCTTGAATTTTCTTATAGTTTTCTTCCACATGGGTGGGCCTATCCTCAAATATTTTTTGCATCTGACCAATGTCCTCAACAACTCTATTGATGCCTTCCACCACTAATTTATTTTCCTCTTCCATCCATTGCCCATTATCATTTTTATTTTCCTGAGCAGTGCCCATAGGAATAGCTTCCATCTTGCTACCCAAATTCCTTTGGTTGAGTCTTACCTCTTTAAGCTCATGATAAAGACACTTAAACATGTTGAAAGTATCAATGGAATGGTCCCTAGCCATTCCCAAAATTTTTCCATAGTCATCCCTCTTATCACTCAAATCCACACTCTTCACATGGAGGTCCTTGGTGGTATTCTGCAGAAGCGGCGAAGGGGGCTTCTCAAGGTTCTGGCTATTAGGCTTCATGCAAGCCCTATTATCTCATGCAGAGCCCTCATAATTAGCCTTATTACCACAAGACATAGGGGAATCCTTGCCAGCCAAAGTGGACAAGGAAGAAACAACCAATTGCTTTCGCACATTCTTACCCTTACCCAAAGAGGATTTAGCCTTTGAGAAAATCTTAGATTTGGCTTTTTTATTAGGGGGAGGAGAATCTTCTTCAGAGTCTGAGTTGGACTCCTCACCTCCTGACTCCCCACCGCTAGTGTCATCCTTAGAAGAAGTAGGGATGTAATCAGACGGGGCAAGGAGGGCACGAAAATGGGAGTCAATAAGCACCAAAATCCCTTCATGGAGGATAGGGAACTTGACAAGGTTCTTTTTATGGTCCCTAAAATTATCCCTCAAAGCAGACATTAGATAAAAAGAAAGGTACACCTTGATTCCATGACGAAAGTGATTCAGAAGCACAAAATGATGACCATAAACCATAGTGAACCTACCATCAAGAGTGAAATATTCCATAATTACCTTGAGGAGTTTCGCCTAGAATTCCTTGATGATGGAGATGTCATAGTAGCTTGCCATTTTCTTCACCATCTTGGCCCTCTCTTCTTCATTTTTAGGGAAGTTTTGCATCGCCATATCTATATAGTTTCTATCCCTATAATATTTCATCCGATCAGCCGAGAGGCCAGTAACCTATGCAATCAAACTCTCATCTATCAACACCTTACGCCCATGTAGAGTGATAGTGCCATCTTTCCAATGCTTCTCGACTTAGGCCATCACATCCTCGTTTCTCCCCTGTAACCTCTCAATAAATGGATTGACACCCCCTTTCTCCAAGAGCCTCCATATTTTCTTGTCCTTCTTGATATGCACACAGCTTGGAAGTTCAATTCTCTTCCTAGCCCCAACCATTCTTCTCTTCACTATGTGATTGAAGAAACTCATGACTTTCAGACCAAGAAAGAAAGCCCAAATGAAGCCAATATTGACCCACATAACATGAGAATTAATTATACAATAATGACACTAACCACTATAAACACATGCAATATGCGGGAAGGGGCCGATCTTTCTAGATACATATCTAGTTATGATGGAAAAAGTACTCATAAAATTAGCTACCTCAACTTCTGTCATGAAGAAAAAGCATATAGAGTTCAGTGTCCGATTTATTCTTATTGGTCTAGCTAATTTGGCAAGTACTTCTCACTCCCTTATTAGCTAAGTAGTTGGCCACATAGTTGGACTCCCTAAAAACATGGGATATGAAGCATTGATCAAAAGAGTTAATAATTGACCTATCCTTATTAATCCTCACTTTGACATTTCAAGAGGGCTTAGATATACCTTTAAGATAGTTAATAATATTTTTGGAATCACCCTCCACCCACACAAGCTTCTAGTTATGCTTTCTAGCTAAATTGAGTCCTTGGTATGCTCCTATGGCTTCAACAAGGTGGTTAGTCTAAATTCCTAAGGGGAGTGCCACTACTAAAACAAGATTGCCATTATGATCTCGCAACACTCCCCCACAAGGACCACTCTAATGTTCTTTTTAACATAAATATTAAATTGCAATTGGTGTTTTAATTAATGTAACCTTTCATGTTTCAACTCCAAAGGATTTAGAGGGTGTTCAACATGTTGAGCATGAGGCTATAAGACAAGATCAGGAACATGATGTGGGCCCAACAGGTAAAGATCACCACTCTAATTTTCTTTTAAACATATATTTAATTGTAATTGGTGTATTAATTAATGTAACCTTTCGTGTTTCAACTCCAGAGGATTTAGAGGGTCTTCAACATGTTGAGCATGAGGCTATAAGACAAGATCGGGAACATGATGTGGGCCCAACAGGTAAAGAGCACCACTCTATTGTTCTTTTAAACATATATATTTTATTGCAATTGGTGTATTAATTAATGCAACCTTTCGTGTTTCAACTCCAAAGGAGTTAGAGGGTGTTCAACATGTTGAGCATGAGGCTATAAGACAAGATCAAGAACATGATGTGGCCCCATCAGGTAAAGAGCACCACTCTATTGCTCTTTTAATTAATGAAATACTTGTAACAATAATAAAACATATCAATTTAACATTTCTTTGTTATTGCAGTAGACCCCCCTTGCAGCAACATCCACATCATGAGTACACGACTAGGCATACAGTAAGATCATGAGTAGAGGGTAGAACAACTAAAGGAGGGACATATGATTTAAAAAATGATACTCCACTTCTTCTTTATTTAGCTGCAAAAAGGAAACTAAATAAAAAGAGATTGTAATCATATTATGACAACCATGTTTTTGATAATATGGTAATGAATGTTAAAAACTGATATTTTTGACAACCATAATTTTGATAATATGAAAAAATTGAAAGAATGAATGTTAAATATTAATGAATGAATGTGAATATGTTAATTAATGAGTGTTATATGTTATTAATGGATGAATGAATGAATGTTATATGTTATTAATGGATGAATGAATGAATGTTATATGTTAATAATGGATGAATGAATGATTAATGTTATATGATCGGGTATGGAGATAGTCTATGAAGGTATATTTAACATGATTCCATTGAGAGATGGCAGGTATGGAGGTTTCTAAAGAGATTTAATAATGAAAAATAATAAAATTTGTCATTTTCCTTCATGTTCAAATCTTTGTGACAACAATACTCCAAGGATATAATGTTATTTGGTTTCAAATAGTCTTATGTATAACAAGGAATGTTGATAAATGTCTTTCCATTCATTAGAGTCCAATTCCAAAAGGAGGAAGTATAAGGGAATGAAGTTTTTGTAACAGGATGACCAACAGTCATACGGTTCTGCAACTTAAGTATTTGTGATATCAATGTTCATTATTCATGTTATCTTAATGTGCATATAAATGCTCTAATACTTTTGACTCTCTACTTTTGATTCTTAATTGTTGAGCACTAATTTGTTGTTGCTTTCATTACATTGTCCTATTACTGCAAATTAATGATGTTTCTGGTAGCTTCCATCATGTGGCAATGTACTATTACACTATCGACATAACAAAAACCTACCAAAATGACAATATAAGTCATTTCGATGACATATTGTCAATTCTCCTCTATCGACATTGGTATCCCGAACCACAATCCCATCGGAATCCCCAACACTATTGGAATTGCACAAAAAGGATAATCTGATAGTATAGACTTATTCCAAAAATGCACCTCGGAACACTATCGACATAGCTATACCGATCAAGACTCATCGACCATATTTATAGTATCAGAATAGTATGAAAACTTTAAATCGACAATAGAAACTATTCTGATCACTTGGCCATCAGCTAAGCTATCCCAATAAATCTTGTCAAGCCAAAAACTAAGCATCGATAAATTATCCCGATATGCTTCCACTAGAATAATTTTTGATTGAATTATTTTTTAAAAAAAACTGTTTTGTTTTGTCACAATTTTGACAAAAATAGGTATCGACATATCTTAAACTGATAAAGAAACTTCCTCAAAGATGATCTTTTTCAAAAAAGCTATACCGATCATCAAAAGAATAGTTCTATCATAATACTTATCTCGACAACACAAGTCAGTTCCGAAAACACAAAATCGTAATAGCTATCCCGAACAACAATTTATCAACCATGTTAATACTGTTGGGATAACTTGAAAGGGTAAAATGATTCTAAAAGTTATTCCGATCATTTATTATCCTCGAACCTTTGACATACAGAGCCCGAGGAACCACAAACATTTCTGACGAGGTTGTTGTACACATGACGTTCATTTCATCGAAATGAGAATGAAAGTTTGCTCCCCCTCGTTAGAAAATAGATGATAGTTTGGTGTATTTTCGATGATTTTAAACAAGCGTTTTGCAATGCTCTGTGGTTTTTTTTGTCAATAGATGGACGAAAATTTGTGACGAACACTACAAAAATTTCCCTTGCTGTCGACCAACGATTTTTGGTTGTTGTTCCAATGAAAAAAGAAAGTATTGTTACAACGACAAAATTCCAGTGATGAAATTCAAACCAAGGTTTTGTCGGTAATTCAACAATATTTCATCGTGATGTCACCAAACATTCGTTAGAAATTAGAGTCAAATATAGTAGTGAGATAAATCCACTCTTGTTTAATAGCCGATACCAACACCTCATAAGTAAACATACGATTAAATCCTATAATTGCATCTTTACAACATGAATAGTATACATAACATTATTACATTATCTTGATACCATATATTACATCATTACTACATCAATCCCTTCATTGAGAATGTCATAATACAGATTACATATACATAGATGATCTTGACTTAATGAGAGTTTACATAAGCATCATGAATTCCAACCATTGAATCTGAAGAGAATTGGAAACATCCACCACAGTCACGGTTAGGACTCCAAGGTATCCCAATGGAAGAAGGCATCAACCACCCGACCATGTGGAACCAAAAGGCCCACTCCCCGTGCTAAGAGATGACATAAGGCCCCACACACACCACTAGACCTAGATTGACAATCAACATCCAATGTGACTCATAAGAATATATGGGAATAAACATACACAAAGTTGAAGCATCATGTTTCATTGGCTTACCCCAAAGACATGACTCATCAGAGGCTTCTACACAACATAGGGATTAGACCCTCATAAATACTAAGGACACAAAACAAGACATATAACTCATAAGATATCAAAGGTTACATGACACAATTAAAAACTAAAACTAAAATTAATTCCACATAAAACCTCTTTATAATTTGGAAAACAACTATAATTTACTACATATACTAAATTTATACTATTAAGTATTTGACCTTAATTCTTATTTAATTTGTTTATTTCAAATATTTTACCTTACCTAACTTTTAACTTAAAATAAAAACACTAAATTTAAATAAATGAGAATCCTTTCTTATTGAAGTCCTTGATGGGTCCCATCTAACCTCACAATAGATTCAAATTTAAATTGTTATTATTATTTTTGTAAGAATATTTTCATACCAATGTTTGTGTATATATATATATATAATTAGACATTTCTTAACATAAAAATATATATAAATAAAAAAAGGTAAAGATAAGAACCTTTTTCTTATTATTTTTAAATAAATAGGCTCTTTCTTTTTAAAGATTTTAATAAACTGGAACTTACATGGCTTTCTAAATCTTAATAAGTTTCCTTCTTACTTTTTAGAAAGTTTATTAATTTGGTAAGATTTAATCATTTACTTTCTAGGAGGATGTGATTACTCAATTGTAGAATATGTCATTTAATTTGGTCCAATAATTACCTATAAAGCAAGTATTGCAGGTGTTATTGGTAATCCTTATAGTTTTGCATCAACATAAGAAAAGATAACATACAAAGTCAAATTGAGTATAATACTCAAAGTAATGATATTAATTGGCAGCTGTAAGGTTGAATTCTTTGTCAGCACAGGTCTATCAAAGGCTCCCGAAAAGGCCAAATTCACAAAATCCAAGACTCGAAACCAAAAATAGATAAAGACCCATTTGAGATTTGAGGATCAAAACTCCATAAAAGCAACTAGATCATACCCAATTGTTTCCATAAAGTTACATGACTCAAAAATACAAATCTTCTCTATAAAAAAACCCCTCATATGTGCAACCTAAAACTCCAGTTTTGAAGAATCAAACCAGATATTGACGCAATCAAAAAATCATGAAATTAAGAAAAAATACATTCACAAAACACATAAATATGCTCCAAAAATCAAAAGGAAGAAGCAATTAAGTTTATGTACTCAATCTCATAGAAAATCAAAATAAATTCTAGAATCCATTTTTTTTCAAAACAAAAAATGCAACAATTATAGCATGCACTTCTAGATTTCTCACAAAATAATAATAACTATAGATTCAGACAACAATACACTCTTTTCAATAAAATAAATTCATATTTTCAACTGAAAACAAAGGTTTTAAGAATCCAACCTGGGTAACGAAGTATGAAAATAAGAGTTGAAACAAAACCACTTTGATGCAAAACCTATGAAGAAAGAATCTCCAGCAAGATGCCAAGACTTTGCATGTGAGGAAATCACCAACAATCGCTCAAAATAACCTCCAAAATCCACAAATTTGAGCACAAGATCCAAACCAACAAATCCCACACAAAACCTCTCACAAATAATTTAAAACCACTCACAAATATTCAAATACCACTCTCAAATTATCAAAACCACCCTTCAATTATAAAACCCACTCTCCAACCTTGAATACCACTTGTTAGAGTATTCGGGTATTTACTTGATTAATTAAACAATATTTGTTTAATTATTTAAGTTCCCTTTATCTCTTTTACACTTAAGCTAACTTTAGGTGCATAATAATTAATTCTTTTATTAATTATTATGTGCAAATCTAGGTTTTCCTTTTTAGGGTTTCTTGACCTATTAAAGGTTGAGTTCTTTCTTTTGTATTGTAAGGATTATCACATTACACATTTTGTGAATATTGAGCACACATGTTGTGAATATTGAGCTTTCATTTTTTTGAGCATATTTTCTATGTATTTGTTTTATCTGTTATTTATTTCCTCAACTTCTTCATGGTATCAAAGCTTCAAATCTGCAACTATCTGTTCTTGTTTTGAGAATTTTAGCATTGGAAGCAGATCTGGGGTTTCAGGAAGTTTTTTTTATGTACTTAGGGATAGGCCTTTTTTTCTAGGCACTTTGGGCCTAAACGGAGCTCACCATTGTGCTCAGAAGGCCCAAAAACCCCTACAGTCATATAAAACTTGACCATTTTTGGCTCCTGAGCCTCTGGGAGTATTTTTTCTCCAATCCCAGGCCATACGGCTTTGGCACGTAGTTCGAGAATTTTTTTTTCAAATTTTTTTTTTTTTGCCTTTTTACGATGTAGGCTGATTTTTTGAAAAAAAAATTAAAAATCAAAACACTTTACAAGGCGAAATATTTCTTTGAAAAATCTCAAATTTTTTTTTTTTTTGGGGCTCCCACGTTATGCAGGGTACCATGGGGCCCCTGCCTTGTCGCAAGCCCTGCAGGTGTCACTACGACCCCCGCTATCGCTTCCCCAGCCACCGCCATCGCTTCCTCGGCTCCTCGCATATTGCAGCTCCTTGTCGGTCGCATCTTCCCGGCCGCAGCTCCCTGGCCTCCGCTGCCTGCAGCCCCTGCTGGCACTGCCTCTGCACTATGTCGCCCGCACCGGCCTCCCTGCTAGCCTCGTAGCCCTTGCTGTCGACGCCTATGCATTGCGCCACCCGCACCGACCTCCCTGTTGGCCCCACCGGCCCCTGCCGCCGCCGCCTCTGTGCTGCGCCACCCGCATCGACCTCCCTGCGACCCTGTCAGCCCCCGCCACCAGCCTTCCCCCCTGCAGCCTGTTCCCAACCCCCACCGCCCGCAGCTCCTCGCTGACCCCTAGTCACCTTGGCTTTGCTTGCCGAAAACCACAACCCCAAACGAAAACAACCGCCCGCCCACCGTTGCGCCACCTGCCTGCCACCACTGCGCCGCCCATGGGCCACCTCCGCCCGCCCCTGCCACCAGACTACCCCTCCCTCTTGTTTTGAAGGGGGGTTTGGTTTTTTTGCCATAACTTGGGCATACAGAGTCATTTTTTCGAAAACGAATAGGCATCGGAAAGCTGGTTCTAAAACGACCCTCGTGATGTTGGAATTTTTTACCAATTTTTTTGTTTGACTATATTTTTTTCTAGTCAAAGTGGGGTCTTTGTTTTTGCACTCAGGGAGCCATAGAATGAGCATTCAAACTCCATTTTTCGAAAAATTTATATCATTGGAAAGTTTGTTTTGTTTACTTTCCAGCCATATGAGTTTTCTTTCCAGATTCTTCTCCAGTAATATTTTCTTCAGTTTTTTTCTTTTTCAGCACCTTGTGGATATCTTGGTTGTTTCAGGTCCTGAGATCTCTTCTCTAAGTAGGATGTCTCTATTTTGGTTGTCCTTTATATTTCCAGTCTTCTTATCATTGTAGCTTCATTTATGCAAACACGTTGAGATAAAGTGCCATCATGCATTGTTTACTTGGGATATTGCACATCTTGTGCCTTATTGTACACGCACTACTTATAAAGTGCCATGAGGGGGTTGATGTTTGCCTTGTTTTCCATCCACCTTTGTCCAGTGCGTGTTCCTTCCACGACATTCGCCTCATGTTGTGTGTCAAGTGAGTGTTCCTTCCACGACACTATGTACTTTCTCAGAACCTTCGATGTTCCTGGTTCTTTGTCATGTAGCTCTTGTTGGGCATTCTTTTTAGTGTACCTGTCCCTCTCCCTCTTCAACATTATGGGGAGGTTTGTCCTGTTGGTTCTAATACTTCTGTGGTTTGATTGATCAGCTCTTCAGGCTTTAGTTTCACATGCCATCTGTATCTTTGAGTTCAGTTGTTTGCCTTGTTTGCCATCTGATTCGAGTAGTGTCATTTGAGGGCACTCATACAGATTACAATCTTTTCCACCTGGTCATGTTCTATTTCAGTGGAGGTTCTTCAGATCAGCAATTTCTCTTCGACAGTGTTTGCATCTATTTCATGCTTCAGTGGTGTTCTTTTCCATCTCTTATTGGAGTAGAGTTTTTTCCCACGTGGTTTTCTCTATTTCTCCGGTTCATAGAGATTTGGTTGTATTTGGGTACCTGATCAGGCCTTGTTGTCGGGACCCATCTTTCATGCTTTCAGTCGATGTTCTAGGTTTTAGCTTCTCCCTAAGTCTAGCTTAAGGGGGTGTTAGAGTATTCAGGTATTTACTTGATTAATTAAACAATATTTGTTTAATTATTTAAGTTCCCTTTATCTCTTTTACACTTAAGCTAACTTTAGGTGCATAATAATTAATTCTTTTATTAATTATTATGTGCAAATCTAGGTTTTCCTTTTTAGGGTTTCTTGACCTATTAAAGGTTGAGTTCTTTCTTTTGTATTGTAAGGATTATCACATTACACATTTTGTGAATATTGAGCTCTCATCTTTTTTAGCATATTTTCTGTGTATTTGTTTTATTTGTTATTTGCTTCCTTGCTTCTCTTTGTAACAGGGTTTTCAACTTGCAGAGATCATTTGGGCTCCTTTGGTGTTTCTCAACTCCAACACTACCCTCTAATTTTTTTTTTAAATCACCCACAAAATCTCCTCCCCAAAATCGCCCCCCCAAAAATTTCTAAAACAACTTCACACTTTCAAAACCATTTCCTCCCACATTCACGAATGAGACAGGCAACCTGCCATAAGAAACCCCTCTCCACTCAAAATGAAAATAGAAATTAGCATTTGAACTCCAACACTAAATTCATTTCCAAAATGAATATATATATTTTATTTAATAATCAATATCTTTCTCACACAATTAATTATAAATATAATAATAATAATCATATAATATTTTCATGCAATTAATAATAGTAATAATATTAATAACCATACTATAATACAAAGACGTAATATCATAATGATATAATCATGTAATACTAATGTCAATATTAATAACAATATTTTAATAATATAACTAATATAACAATCATATATAAATGATTCTATATAATCGCGTAATTGTTTTCTTTATCGCGGACTTTGAACAGTTGAAACTTGGTGGGTCCTCTCCATTTGGTTTCCTATAAATTCTCTGAAACTCCACTGGAAAATTCCATTCACCCTTTTCTACTCCATTCTATTTTATCTCACGCGCTTTGAACTCTTGAAACTCGTTTAGTCCCCTTCATATTCTTTCCAAGAAATTGTCTAACACTTCACAAGAAACTTCCCTCTCTCTGTCCTTCTACTTTGTTTATCTCACGCACTTGACCTGTTGAAACTCCACTGAAAAATTCCATTCACCCTTTTCTACTCCATTCTACTTTGTTTATCGCACGCAGTTGACCTGTTGAAACTCGTTTAGTTCCCTTCATATGCTTTCCAAGAAATTCTCTAACACTCCACAAGAAACTTCCCTCTCTCTGTCGTTCACCGCACTCAGCTTGGTTTATATAACCCCGATCGCGTTTGGGACTGCATATCCATACTCTCTCTTCAAACTTATGCAGAACAAGTCATGGAGATTTCTGTTCAGCACCAGTCTCAGCCTCCCGCCATCAAAATCCTCTGCGATCTCAACGAGGAGTTTCATCAGTATCAACCGCCCACCAACAGAATCCCC
This sequence comes from Cryptomeria japonica, assembly GCF_030272615.1. Classification (NCBI taxonomy): domain Eukaryota; kingdom Viridiplantae; phylum Streptophyta; class Pinopsida; order Cupressales; family Cupressaceae; genus Cryptomeria; species Cryptomeria japonica. The sequence continues at coordinate 705,137,252 of NC_081409.1, read as the reverse complement.
TTCGATGTCAACAACAAATTTAATGTGTTTCTGAGCTTTCGCGGAAAAGATGTGAGAAAAACTTTTGTCGACCATCTTTACGAATCTCTCTCTGGAGCGGGACTTAGGGTTTTCCTCGACAGCGAAGAACTGGAGAAGGGCAAAGACATCGATTCCAGCTTGCAAACGGCCATTGAAACAAGTGATGTTTTCATTCCGATATTTTCCCAACACTATGCAGAATCACCTTGGTGTCTGAAGGAGGCGGCCCAAATGTTGAGATCTAATGGCTTCATCATTCCTCTGTTTTATGATGTGGAGCCCTGTGATGTTCGCTACCCTCAAAGAGAGGGAGGTCCATTCGCCGAGGCATTCAGAAAACATGACAGCCATTTAGATCGGCAGGATGAGACTACAATCGAGGAATGGAAGAATGCTCTTTATCAAATCTCTTCTCTTTCTGGTTGGACAAGGGCGGAAGAATTCGGGTTAGTAATTTGCATCCTTTTTTTTTTTCAATTAACCTATGGCAAAAACCAAAGGAGAACTGTTTTTTAGAGTTTCAGTTATACTATTAGCATTTGTTTGGGGAACAAACTGTTTGCTTACAAAATCCTTCAAAGTTAGCTTGATTTTCATACTTCATACGAGCACACCACTTTGAAAAATTGTTTTTCTTTTTCATTTATAGTTCTATAGATGTTCAACTGTTTGCTAGAGTTGATTATAGCTCACTGAATAGAATCAAAGTAGATCGACGAATGTGATACCAGAAAATAAGGTCAGTTTTTAGCCATCATTAATTCATTATCCATATAGTCTGCACTCTGCAATAAAGGAATGTGGTGTTATAACATCAATAATTTTCCTTGGTGAGCCAACCCTGTATTTGAGTTAAGGAGCTCAGCGATCATAGTCACGTTTCTAAGACGATACTTATACTAGATTATGGGCTCCTCCTTGTATTCTATTGCCTGGTTTAGTCGATTTATTAATTTCTTCGAGATTTACTTCAGGTCTCTTTCCACTTCCCGGCCCCGAAATCACACTTCCATCCCTCGAATTATCTAGCCATCCCTGGAATAAAAAAATCTGCTGTGTAGCAAACCATTTCAGTAATAAAAAACAGAGGATTCTACCATTGTTGAAATCCATGAATGGTCAATTTATTTTTCATGTCTGATAAGAGGGATCAGTAAGTGATTTGATTTTATCATTGTTTTTGGCTGTTATCTTTTTTTCTCTGCTGTCATGTACATTCAATCAGCTAGTTTAAGGGTAAGGGTTCCTTCAATTCGACGAATTATTCTTGGTACTCTCATATCATTTACTCCAGGATATGTGATCATGTCATTCTAGGATATGGAATCTGAGTCTTGTGAATCTCATATTTCTTTGATTTGCTAGTTTCCAATGGTGAGATCGTCTGGGTTTTTCTTGCTCTTTTTCAGAAACAAATTTTCCCAAATTTGGGAGTAGTTAGTCCTCCTGTTAATTCTCTACTGTACTACTTATGCGCTGTCACCAATCATCAATTAAATCTGGTGAAAAAAGCATCCCCTCTTCACTCGGTTTATCCCTGTACGCATCATCGATCACTTATACATTTAGCTATTTGCCATGAAAAAAGTGTAGATAAAGCAAATCATTTTAGTATGTAAATTATTCAGAAGAGGCTAACTTTCGATTTTTGCTTTGCTTTTTGATTTTAGTATTTAGATTCTTGAAACACAAGACACAAATAAATCTTTTATTCAGAATGGATTACATTTTACACCTCAATATAGAGGTCTTACATCAATTGTTGCTTCTCCTCAATATAATAGACTTACAGACTTAAAGGGGATCGCTATATCCCTAAAAATAGACTATTAAGTGAACTTGTTTGTTCCATACATTTAGCATGGACAGCATAGAACTCAAATTAACTTTAAGACTCATGGATATTCTCTTTACTCCCTCATTACCGGTTACATCAGTTTTATTAAAATAAAATCCACTCTTCAGGTAGCTTGACTGGCTGTCTTTAATCTATATATCAAACCCCTAATTGTCCTTGCAACATTTTTTAATTTAATGGCAAAATTGATAATTGTGAATGGTCAATATTATGTTGTAATCATCTCAGAATATATGATTTTTTTTTTTCCTTTATAAATTCATGAGATACTTCGTAATTTTTCAACCCTATAAACTGGTCGTATAAGTGTTCCTTATATTTAGTTACAGCTTAAATTTGAATCGTAATATATGTAAGGTGATTTGCAGATACGAAGGAAGACTGGTAAAACGGGTTGTGAAAGACGTGTTGAATACCTTAAAGTTTACTCCGCTGGATGTCCCTGTTCATCTTGTGGGAATTGAAACGCATATGTGTGACCTGTTCAATAGATTAGATCTCAGTTCGTCGCATAACACAGTAAGAGTGAGAGTCAGCGGTATAGGCGGCGTTGGTAAAACTACCTTGGCCAAGGCTGTTTACAATATAATCTATGCTATTGCTAGGTTTGATGCTTATTTCTTTGCACAGAAAAATAATACTCTTGAAGACTTGCAACGGGCAATTCTAAGAAGATTGGTAAATTACCATGGAGAAGTTTCAAGTGTTGCTGAGGGAAAAGCTCTGATGGAAAACCTATTGCGAGGAGTTTGTGCCCTTGTCATATTGGATGATGTGAATGATCGGAGCCACTTGGATGCAGTGAATGGGAATTGGTTTGGCCCTGGTAGCAGAATCATCATTACATCCCGAAACCGACACATACTCAATCTTGCCAAGGTTGATTCAGTTCTTGAAATGAGTGGGCTAGGGGAGGGTGAAGCTCGTCAATTGTTTTGTTGGCATGCTTTCTCGAGGGCATTCGCGGAGAGCCCCTACAAACAACTTTCTACAAGAATTGCAAAAGCCTGCCGGGGACATCCTCTTGCAGCACATTTGTTTGATAAGAAGCAGCGGGACGACATTCAATGTTGGGAAGAAGCTCTGCACAACATTGGGGAAAATCAAGAAATATCTGGAGTCCTTCGAATCAGTTATGATGGACTTAGCCATGTTGAGAAGGAAATATTTCTGGATATAGCTTGGTGCTTTGCTGGTGAAGGGAAAAATGACGCTGTTATCTTCTGGGAACTTCTATACCCAAACAGAGTTCAAACAGCCCTCAAGAACCTTTCGCTGAAAATGCTTATAGGTATTAATGGCATTGGCTATGAAACACACCTCAGTATGCATGACCTTTTGAGGGAAATGGGAAGAGGAATTCAAGAGCAGGTTGATAATAATAGGAGACTGTGGCTGCCAATGGGTGCACAAAGAAATTTGAGCAGAGACAGAGCAGAGGGAGTGAATATGCTCATTTACACAGGAGAGAATGGAAGAGAGCCCGTTAGTGTGCATAGAATGCCTTCCCTACGCTACCTAGATGTGAAAAATACAAAAGTAGTGGGGAACATTGGAATCTTGGCGCCGAATTTGTTATGGATAAAAATAAGAAATTGTGAATTTGTAAGTGATACGTATTCATGGTTAACATTAAGAAACAGATTCCAGCTGGATAGCAATTGGTCCCAAGTCAGGATTTTAAGTGTAGAGCAGTGTGCAAGTCTTGCGAGAATTCCAAATACACTTGACAGCTTGGTGAACCTCCGACGCCTGTATCTGCGGGATTGCGTAGCTCTCACAACACTTCCAACCACTCTTGGTAACTTGTCACAATTGGAAAAGTTATATTTGGGCGGCTGTACGAGTTTAACAAGCCTTCCTCATACTGTGGGCAACTTGAAGCACCTAAAATATTTGGAATTGCAAGGTTGTACAGGTCTAAGAAGCCTTCCTGATACTGTGGGCAACTTGAGGCGGCTAGAATATTTGGATTTGTCAGACTGTAGAGGTCTAAGGAATCTCCCCAGCACTGTAGGTGATTTAGCTCATCTGAAAAGTTTGTTCTTGTTAAGATGTACAGGGCTAAGGAATCTCCCCAACACAATAGGCGACCTGGCACAACTCTGGCATTTGTTCATCCGTGGTTGTTCAGCTTTACAGAGCCTTCGTTACCCGTTGGCCAAGTTACAAAATCTAAGGTCATTCCATTTATCAGATTGGAGAGACATAGAAAGCTTTCATGATGGGGCGCTGAAGTCAGCCCAGGTTAGGGAGTTAAACAGGTAAAAGATCATTTATTGGTGCATTTGATTTGGTGTACACGAACACTATTTAACTTTGAAAGAAGATAGATTTCTATTGAATTGTTTGAAATTTTTTCTCGTGATAAAGTAGTGAGTAAAATGATTTTAAATTTTGCAGCAGAAGGGTCGGCATAGGAATCTTGGTTCAGAAGAAGTTTAATGTCTACTTCATTTACCACGCAGCAGATGAAAAGGAAATATTGATGTATTATTATAAGTACAAATACTTGCGCACCGGATCACTTCGAATATGCCCAGGCAGTGTGGATAGCGATAGTAGTGACATTAGGGAGGCAATTGATAACTCTGATATTCTTGTTCCTGTATTTTCCAAAAGCTTTGCGGAGTCGATTATGTGCGTGAGAATGTTCCCTTGGAGCTCAAATGCCCTTGTTATGCCTCTGCGCCTTCGCACCTATACATGGCACTGCTATTACAAACTTCATAAAACAAGGAGAGAGTTAAGAAGTCAAGGTTTTAAGATATAAAAAGTTTTTATTTTTTCATTCACATATTTTCATTGTGAATATTGAAACTATAATGTCTATTTTCCGGGGTTTAAAGTTTTGTAATGAGATTTTTGGGTAGAATATTTAAATAAAATTTGAAATTCAATTGGATTTAAAATTTTCAATCTAAAGTGTTTTACATTATATTTAAATTATATTTAAATTTTAGTAGTTAAGTTTTTGATTTTAAATTTTATAAGTAATGTTTAAATTTTGATTAAGCTTTATGTTTATCTTGTGGAGGGAAATGTGCATGTTCTTGTGTTAAAGATTTATGATTAAAGCTAAGATACAGTTTTAAGTATAATTAAATGTCTATTTTCCTCCACCTAGTAACGTGTTTGGATTTTTTTGGTTTTAAAGTTTTGTAATGGGATTTTTGGGTAGAGTATTTAATAAAATTTGAAATTTAATTGGATTTAAAATTTGAAATTAAAGTGTTTTACATTATATTTAAATTCTAGTAGTTAATTTTTCAATTTTAAATTTTACAAGTTATGTTTAAATTTTGATTAAGCTTTTATTTTTATTATGTAGAGGGAAATGTACATGTTCTAATCTTAAAGATTTATAACTAAAGTTAAGATAGAGTTTTAAGTATAATTAAGTGTATTAAGTGTTTGGATTTCATTTATTTTGTTACAAACCACACTGTCCCTAACATGCCTCAAAACATCACTTTTGAAACCCTTCCATGAAAAATGCTCTCTTACTTGCTTGTATGTCTTGTAATACCTTGGATGACCAACATGTGTTATGTCATGCCATGCCCTTAAAGTATAACTTGGTCAAATATCAGTTTTAAGTATAACTTGGTCAAATATCAATAAATCTATAAAATATTTATATGTTAGTGAGATTTAACTATTTTTATTATATTGTTCAAGTTGTTAAGTATAACTGGAAAATATTTCTTTTTTTATTGATTTGGTAAAAAATACTTGACAAAATAAATTTGAAATTGATTTTATTTTCTTCTCACAATTATTATCATGAACACTAAGAGGAATTCCCAGTATGTAGATTAAACAAAATCAATGCCTAAATTTTATAAATAATGATTCCAAGTAAGAATTTATGTACCGTACTCATTTTGAAGTCTCTAATCCACCATTGCTTCCAATCGAATTCTTCCTCTATTCTATCCTTGCCAAAAATTTAGGTTTCTCTTCCATTCTTCTTGAAGTATGTTTTATAAATCATCATTGGCCTCTGTTACATCATGCTTGTGCCCTAGTTGATTTTTGTAGTATTTACGTCCTGATACATGCTAACCCTAGCGCATTTTGATAAACTCGTATGATATATAATTTACCTAGTTTTATGCTTTAAATGATGGATTTGTTCATATGATTATGCAAATGTGAATAATGATATTTATGTTTTCTATGCTAATTTGATGTACTTTGATTTAGTAAATTGATGAATAGTAGTTAGCAATCTGATATCATGTTTCACTTTTATCAAGATTTATTATTTGTCAGAACTAGACAAGATTGGATCTAACTGATTTCCGTGGGCCAAGTGTGTGCAAGAGATCGTCGTCCTACACGAAAGGAGGGAAAGTATTCTCAGGTCGGGAGGTGAAAGGAAGGAAGAACTCAATGCCATTTGGAAACCCTAGCCTAAGCCAGGTAAACCTAGGTTGATCTTGTCAGACCTTGTTAGCCAGTGCATTAGGTAGCCTGGTAGGTCAGTACATAGAATCTAAGGTTTGTCGCTTCTTTTAATAATTTATAATTATTAATATTAATAAATTATTTCATTAATTATTAATTAAATTGTCTAGATTGATGTTACTTTTAATGTATAGGTATATATATTTATGTATGTGTATATATACGTTATAAATATATCCTATATGAGTATCTGGGTACGGTAGTATGTATACCTGGTCGTATACGTACTACTGCAATCAGGTATACGTAGGATGTATGGGTCACACACACACACACACACATTAAGTATATTTAAATTAATTAACAATTTGCATGACAAGGTTTATTGTAATTAAATAAATTAATATTTTTTGCCAACTTTAATTGGCAACTCAATTATGCAAGTGAACATTATGTGAGGGGGAGATATGAAATTAACCTCTCCTATAGTTGCTAGTTAATTGGCTTGGAATATTTTAATAATGCCAAGAGGGAAATAAGTTTTTTAATAAATCATTTTGCATTGCTCCACCTTACCTTATGATTTTATCGGGCATGAAGGAGGTATTAATTATAAAAAAAAGTAAAGGAGATTAAAACAATTTTATTTCTCAACCTTGATATAATTTTTATCGAGCATATTGGGAGGGAAACAAAATTTCATTTTCTTGGAGCATTTTTGGCGTGAAGGGGTCGAAGCTTCTCTTGGAAGCCAAAATGCAGATCATGTGAGGGAATGAGCATGCCCTGCATGACTTCTTGGGGGGTTTTGATAATTCTGCCTGGTATTAGGGCGTGGGATTGAGACTACGTTGGTATATAAAAATCGGAAGGAAAAGAGAGGAGATATTATTTTTACGGCTGGCTTTTGGAAAATGGCAGAGGGTAAGAGTTGCTATGCATTTTTCTGCCATTATCAACACTGTTATTTCACACTTCTGAGGGTCTCCAGCTGGGTTACTTCTTTTCCTAGGTCATTCTATCTCCCAGACCTGTGATTTCCTCTTACAGTTATTTGGTTTCTCAGATAGAAATTACAAGGAAGAAATGCATATACGCGTCTTTGGTTGTAAAGTACAGAAAGTCTGCAAATATTTCATGGAATTTTTACGGGTTAGAAACCTTTATGCATTGTTATGAAACATAATGTCATTACTTCAATTCTTAGTAAATAATTTTCAGTTTGAAATTAGTCCATAAAATTTTGAAAGGGGTTTCAGGTAGCTGAAAATGAAATATGAAGGGAGGTATTCTTGCATACATATTTGTTTATATAAATGGGAATATATGCACAAATATGTATGTAAGGATGCCTACAAGTTTGGAACTTACTATTATGCCCTTTAAAACATGTTTGAAAAGAGAGGAAAAGAATTAAAAACTAATACCTCTGTTGGATGAGGGTTAAACTTGTATAAAAAGAAAATACAGGTCTCTTCTCTGTAGAACTTTTATATTAAACAAATTTGTTCACTGTTTGGAATATTAAGGAAGGAAGGAATAAATGTCATTACTGTTATTATGTTGTAAGTAGAAGCATGACCTTGAGAGAGCAATTTATTTAAGAAGGCAAGATATCTCTATTACAATAATCCTACTGTTATCTTCCTAAAATAAGGAAATTAAATCTTCAGCAACCTTGATAGAACAACTGAAACTAAACAACAAACTATGAATTAATTTTATAGACTCACTTGCAAATCGCAGTTAAAATACAGTTTGGAATAAATCTTACCCGCAGAATCTCTGCTCTTATGAAATTTTAAGACAATATAACACAAAGGACAAGGCCATTGTTAATTTATGACTAAAGTAAACTAAGCCTTAAATCTTAGACACCAAGAGTACTCATTGTGTCTGCAAGGGAGTGGATACAGGTGCACGTATGTACCATACTTGGGCATATACAAAAAGTATGTACTAGTGTGTTAATAACTGGTAATACTTGTCATGTACGCATTTGAAGGTAATTGTACTCGCGTGTACGCGTATATGTATCTTGGCATGCATTGCTAAGTATATTTTGACATAACGATGCGGATCTGTATCATTCCAAGGAAGAGAGTTCTTTTTCGAGTCAACCTAAAGAAGATTTGACCTCTAACCAAGCTTCCAAAACCTTTTAAAACTGAGATGTTAAGACATCACTTGAACAAACTTATTATAATAAGATCAACTGCTCTAGAATTATGAAATTTATCCATACCCCAGCCTAGGAAGGCAGTGGGTGGAAGATCACGATTGTACATGATGCAGTAGCATCATTTTCAAGAGGTTACTATCAAGTGGCTAGACAGTAGTGATGTGTTTGGCAGGTTTAAATCCATACTTGGGATTTGTAAGTGCAATTGGCGGCTCCTATGCCTCTAATTTCCTAAGCTAGGGGTTCAGTTGAAACATGTTGAAAACATAGTAGTTGTGCAAGGAAGAAATGGTTGATAACACTTGAAATACTTATACTATAACTATTGAAGACTAACCCCAAGATGGTCCTTAGATTTCCTTTTGAGTTCAGCTGAACTCCTTAACCCAGACTTATTGCCGAGAAGGGTGAGATCATTGACATGGCGGAAATTTGTGCTTATAGTGTAAAACATTGTCCAAGGTGGTGTTGTGTAATGCATGCACTAGTTTGATCTTTAGCACCAAATACACCGTTAGTCAAAGCATCATACTAGTAAGGAGTTACCCTTAGTGTATGACCAACTAAGTGTGTAGGTCCTAACACCAAGTCTCATATGGCATTGAGTTCTCATATTTCTTTACCTCCTTGCGAAGGGTCGGGCCAGTCCATAAGGACATGGCATGGGGGACTAGATAGTCTGTGGCTGGGCGAAAAAGTGCCCTAATGATACTTTCCCTCCTCACCAGTATCATGACAGAGTTTGAAGTTCAAAATTTAGCATCAGTTGAAAAGTACTCTCTAAACCCTATCCCTTTAATTTCATGCAAGTTATTTATTTCTTAAATCTTAAATGTATGCTTAATTTTTTAATATGCTTAACATTTCAATTACCGTTATTCATGATCCTATTTTAAAAAAAATAAAAAAATTCTTATTGCCATGTTTATTTGTCTGTTAACGGTTATATTTGCAACGGTTAGTTTATTTGAATTTAATTTTCTTTTAAATTTTTTAGCATGTTACATATGGTATCAGAGCGTCGGGTTCGACATTGAACCTTGGCCTCACCACAACAACAAAAAAAAATCCTGAAAAGAAACTGAAACAAAATACTTGGCATTGTCCAGGATGTTCCACACAACCAAAAGAAAACAAGTACATGACTCAGTTTACCTTCAGTTGTGGAAGGTAATCAATCGCAATTATGATTACTCATACTGCTTCATGTCGTCTGATGACGAAACCCTAGCCGATGCCCTAAAAATAATCGTCAAGGAAAGATGACCTTGGACTGTTGCCAGTAAGGCAGCAGTACGAACAAAAATACTAGCAAACAAAGCACTGAAACCGATGAAACTTGAAAGGGAAGAGATGAAATATAACACAGCCATCATCCATCCCGAACCTGAGGAACCGAAGATGGTTCGCATACCCCGACCTGGTTTTCGTTTGGTAACCTTTTCTGACTTTGAGGGGCAAGAAGAGCCCATCATAGGATCGGAAAGTAGTTCTTAGAGAGGAAGCCTTTCTTGTAAATATTGAAACCTAACCCGAACTATTTTTGAGAATAACCCTGATAGGGTTACATTGTATATAATGAACTTTAACTCCCTCACTTACTTTTGACAACAGTTTTTGGAATCATGATATATATGTGGATAGTTAGATGGTTTTTTTTTTTTTTTTTATTATGCTTTCATCGCATACTCTTAATGTTGAATGCTAGACAAAACTAAAACTGCATATCTTTGTAATATCAGGTGTCACAAGAACTATAACATGTCTCATCACCTGAAAGGTGGGGGAGAATCCGAAGGTCCGGAAACATCAAATGATAAACTAGATAAACTCATCTAGATGGTTCAAAACACGCAAAACAGGCTCCAAGACTTGGAGCAAAGAGTAAGTGGTCATACAAAAACACCCAGCGTGGAATTTGATTCTCGATCAATTTAGGGACCAGTTTATAGAGAAGGAGCACACTCTTTAGAGTGGGTTCCAAGAAACACAAAACAGTAACTGGAACCCCAAGGGGAAGCAACTTATGGGGTAATATTGAACAATATGAAGAAAGTAAGACCTCCACAGTACAATGGGGCTGAAGGAGGAGACGTTGCTGAAACCTGGCTTACAAGCATGGAGAAGTACTTTGAGATCAGAGATTATACTGAAAACATGAAGGCTATTTGGGGAGCCTACCAACTAACCGGAGAAGCTGTCGATTGGTGGGAGAACAAAAAGACCAAACTTGGCTTGAGATCAGACAATATAACCTAGAGCAAATTTATGGAGGTGTTTAGACAAAGATGGCTGCCTCAATTATTCTTCGAGCAAAAATTGACAGACTTCTAGGATTTGAAACAAGGAGAACTTTCCATGCATGCTTACTGGGAAAAATTTATGCATCTCCTGAAGTATGTACCTCACTTCCAAGTAGATGAAAGGTATAAAATCAGGAAGTTCATCATGGGTTTAAACAACCAAATAGGTGGTTCAGTAGATGTTTTAGCTCCGACTACTATGGATGAAGCCTATGAGAAAGCTGTTAGGCAAGAAAAAAAACTCCGTAAGGACAATTCCATTAGAGATAAAAGCAGAAAGAAGAGTAATTGGGGACAGTCATCTCGGAAGTTCAACAAGAAGGGAGACAGATATGGAGTCAACAATAAAAACAATAAAAGGCACCAAGGAGGACAACAAAACAACCATAGAGAGGGTAAGAGTTTTGATAAACCCATAAGGGACTATGGTGGGAATAGTAGCAAATCAGAAAAGAAGGGACCACCAGGGGGTTGTTTTAATTGGGTTGGTAATCACTATGCCAACCAGTACCCAACTAAACCACCAGGAGCGCAACATCAGAGGAACCCACTGCCACCTCAACAGGCAGTTTTTCAACAAAGAATTCATGCAGTGGTTGATAACCGCCAAGTTGAGTACCAGTTCACACCAGTAGAGACTCTAGGTACTTTATATGGTATACCCATTAATATACTCATTGATACAGGTGCTACTGAAAATTTCATTTTGCCAAAATTGCTTAGTAGATTTCCTAGGAGAGATAGTTTTATGGTTAATTCATGGACAGTAGAATATGCCAACCAGTCAAGAGCTAAGGTAGAGAAATACTTGTTTGGGGCAAGAGTAGAATTTCCAAAATTCACTATTGAAGTTGACTTGTTTGTAGGACCACTAGGCACATATGATGTCATCTTAGGAATGAAGTGGTTGGGTTAGCATAGGGCAAGGGTAAAGTGTTTCGACAAGTTTGTGGAATGCCAGGATGACTTTGGCAACAAAGTACTCTTATGAGGCATGCAATGGGAAATTAGATTGTGACAACTCTCTGCCATGCAACTGAGACAAAGCGAAAATAAAGGATGTCAGATATTTGCAGTTAAAATGGATGAAATCAGGGATGCAAAGGATGTCATCATATCAGGATGATATGATGATGTATGAGAACTGTAATCGTCATGAAAAGGAGTTTGGTGAAGATGAAGAACTGGAAGAGCCTTTTCAAGTGAAATATCCTTACCTCCAAGATTTTCAAGATGTATTCCTAGAGGAATTGCCTGGCTTACCACCAAAAAGGATATTCAATTTTTCCATTGAATTAATACCAAGAGCAACACCTGTATCCAAAGCTCCTTATCAGATGACAACTATCGAGTTGATGGAGTTAAAGGCCAAACTTAAAGAACTCTTGGATAAGGGATTGATAAGACCTAGTGTGTCACCTTGGGGGGCACCAGTAATCTTTGTTAAAAAGAAAGATGGGACTCTCCGACTTTGCATAGATTACAAGATGCTGAATAAATTGACCATTTGAAACAGATATCCTCTACCCCACATTGATGATTTATTTGATCAAATGCGTGGAGTAGTAGTCTTTTCCAAGATTGATTTGTGATTAGGGTACCATCAGTTGAGGCTAAATGATGAGGATGTCCATAAAACAGCCTTCAGAACTTGTTATGGACATTATGAGTTCACGGTTCTACCATTTGGACTTACTAATGCACCAGTCGCTTTCATGAATTTAATTAATAGTGTATTCCATGACTGCCTCGACAAGTTCGTCTTGGTGTTCTTAGATGACATTTTGATATACTCAAGGAATGAAGAAGAACACCTGCAGCAATTGCGGTTTGTTGTACAACTATTGCGAGAAAACAAATTATATGCAAAATTATCCAAGTGTACCTTCTTCCAAAAAGAAGTACAATACCTAGGGCATATAATTTCAGCCAAAGGGATATCAGTAGTATCGACAAAGATTAAAGTCATTTCTGAATGGCCAACTCCCAGGAATGTGCATGAAGTTAGAAGCTTCATGGGGTTAGCAAGATACTATAGAAAGTTCGTAATGAACTTCTCATGCATCGCACACCCTATCACATCATTGCAAAGGAAGGGCAAAAGATTTGAATGGTTAGAAAAATGCCAGGTGGCATTTGAACTCCTTAAAGAGAAATTGACCATGACACCAATTCTAAAAGTGCCAGATCCAGATTACCAATACTTAGTAGTAATTGAAGCTTTAGGGAAAGTATTAGGTGGAGTCCTGATGCAAAGAGGACAAGTAATTGCCTATGAATCAAGAAAGCTAAAAAATTATGAGTAAAATTATGCACCACATGACCTTGAGCTCGCAACAATAGTACATGCTCTACAAATGTGGCGTCATTATTTGCTAGGTAAGCCTTTTGAGATTCGGTCAGATCACCAAGGGTTGAAATATATTTTCACTCAACCCAACCTTAATGCACGACATAGACGATGGTTAGAACTAATCTCAGATTATGATTTTGAGATCAGCTACATCAAGGGTAGGAAAACCGAGTGGCAGACACACTGAGTCGTAGATGCCTTATTAATGCCATCACTGCAGTGCATACAAATTTCCGGAACTGTGTCCTACAATTGTTAGGAGGGGATAGATTTTACCAGCAGGTAAAAGAGGCTTTACAAATAGATTCCCAGGATCCAAGATATGATGGTTTCAAATTTGAATCATATGAACTTTTAAGATACCAAGGTAGGATGTATATACCCGAGTCCTCCGAGTTGAGAAAATTGGTGTTGAAAGAAGTGCACTCTGCACCTTACTCTAGACATGGGTATGTGCAGGATCATGGTGTGCCAAAATAGACCCTTAAGTGGCAATGAAATTTCAGAAAATCAGAGTTATGCAACTTGACATGAAAATTTGAATAAGTTGTGAACATTATTTTTAAAATATGTAAGAAGAGAATCTATAGAAAATTGAATGTAGTTTCTAAGCTACTAGTTATTTTTTGGAAAAAAAAAATCCCATTTGATGAAAATTTCAAATTTCAATGTAGTGGTACTAAAATTTCAGGAAAAAGATAAGAAATAGATGTAATCACAATCAAATCATAATATTTTTGTATAATATTTATAATATAAGTATTAGACTCATGTTCGGATGTGACACATATTTAGACTCATGTTCGGATCATGGTTGAGAAAATTGGTGTTGAAAGAAGTGCACTCTGCACCTTACTCTAGACATGGGTATGTGCAGGATCATGGTGTGCCAAAATAGACCCTTAAGTGGCAATGAAATTTCAGAAAATCAGAGTTATGCAACTTGACATGAAAATTTGAATAAGTTGTGAACATTATTTTTAAAATATGTAAGAAGAGAATCTATAGAAAATTGAATGTAGTTTCTAAGCTACTAGTTATTTTTTGGAAAAAAAAAATCCCATTTGATGAAAATTTCAAATTTCAATGTAGTGGTACTAAAATTTCAGGAAAAAGATAAGAAATAGATGTAATCACAATCAAATCATAATATTTTTGTATAATATTTATAATATAAGTATTAGACTCATGTTCGGATCATGGTTGAGAAAATTGGTGTTGAAAGAAGTGCACTCTGCACCTTACTCTAGACATGGGTATGTGCAGGATCATGGTGTGCCAAAATAGACCCTTAAGTGGCAATGAAATTTCAGAAAATCAGAGTTATGCAACTTGACATGAAAATTTGAATAAGTTGTGAACATTATTTTTAAAATATGTAAGAAGAGAATCTATAGAAAATTGAATGTAGTTTCTAAGCTACTAGTTATTTTTTGGAAAAAAAAAATCCCATTTGATGAAAATTTCAAATTTCAATGTAGTGGTACTAAAATTTCAGGAAAAAGATAAGAAATAGATGTAATCACAATCAAATCATAATATTTATAATATAAGTATTAGACTCATGTTCGGATGTGACACATATTTTTTCATAATTTTTTATAAAGTAAACAATTATTTATAGATTGTTTACTACAACTTTTCATAAATTCAAAAACTCCTACGTTTGACCACCTTAACTTGGTCAAAACCTTATGATTTTTTTTTTTTTCTCTATAGTAGACAAAGCATAGGATGTGATGCATGTTTTGGATTCAAAAAATGTTATACCATTTGAAAGTTATGAGTGTTTTTCAACCAGTCTATCAATCAGGACTATTGTCAGAATTCAATTAGAAAATACATAATAATTATTTATTAAAGTTGAAATAAGACAAGCCTTATATTGTTGGAAAGTTGAGAACGTCCTTAAAAAACCCTTTTCATTTTATCAATTTCAGCTACAAAAAAATTCGTCAGCTACCAGTGTAAAGTCTAGAAAATCAAGGAATACTGAAAAACACGTTTTTTCAGTTGACTTTCCAGGCTTGTCACTTCCAAGCCAAATCCCAAAGCATTCCCAAGCCAAAATTTGAAAATTTTACGACAAAAATAGGATATCCGATTTTAATAAGTAAATTCACTAACTAAATTTGCACATAATTAATCTAACATTTATTAATATATTAATATATAATATTTTAATATATTAATATATAATATTTTAATATATTAATTTATAAATAAATTAGTATATGATATGAGGGAGAGGGAGAGGGAGAGGGGGGAGTGGGAGGAGAGAGAGAGATGGGGAGGGGTAAGGGAGAGAGAGATAGAGAGAGATTAGGGGAAAGAGAGAGAGAAAGAGAGAGAGAGAGGGAGGGGAAGGGAGAGAGATAAAGAGATTAGTGGAGAGAGAGAGAGAAATTAGGGAAGAGGAGGAGAGAGATTAAGACACCAAATCATTTCATTATTGGTCATATGGTGTCCGAAGGAGTCAGAGGACACAATATGACCCCTTAGGACACCATAGGACCCATAGCGACCCAATATGGTGTCGCGAGGGGTAATATTGTGTCCTAAGGGGTCATATGATGTCTCAAAGGGGTCATATGACACAATATGATTCATAACCACACAATTTGGTGTCTTAAGGGGTCATATGGTGTCCTAAGGGGTCGTAGGACACAATATGACCCCTCAGGACACCATAGGACCCATAACGACCCAATATGGTGTCTTAAGGTGTCATATGGTGTCCTAAGGGGTCGTAGGAGATAATATAACCCCTTAGGACACCATAGGACCCATAACGACCCAATATGGTGTCATAAGGGGTCGTATGTTGTCCTTAGGGGTCATATGTTGTCCCATGATCCCTTAGGACACAATATGACCCATAACGACACAATTTGGTGTCTTAAGGGGTCATATGGTGTCATAAGGGGTCATATGGTCTCCTATGACCCCTTGGGACACCATATGACCCCTTAAAACACCATATTGTGTCATTAGGGGTCATATGGTGTCCTAAGGGGTTGTAGGACACAATATGACCCCTTAGGACACCATATGACCCCTTAAGACACCAAATTATGTCTTTAGGGGTCATAGCGACCCAATATCGTGTCATAAGGGGTCATATTATGTCCTTAGGGGTCATATGATGTCTTAAAGGGGTCATATGACACAATATGACCCATTAGGACATAATATGACCCATAATGACACAATTTGGTGTCTTAAGGGGTGATATGGTGTCCTAGGACACCATATGACCCCTATGAACACCATATGACCTGTAACGACAGCATATGGTGTCATAAGGGGTCGTATGTTGTCCTTAGGGGTCATATGGTGTCCCATGACCCCTTAGGACCTGATATGACACCATATTGGGTTGTTATGGGTCCTATGGTGTTCTAAGGAGTCATATTATGTCCTATGACCCCTTTGGACACCATATGACCCCTAACGACACAATTTGGTGTCTTAAGGGGTCATATTGTGTCCTACGACCCCTTAGGACACCATATGACCCCTAACAACACAATTTGGTGTCTTAAGGGGTCCTATGGTGTCCATAGCAGTCATATGGTGTCCTATGACCCCTTAGGATTCTATATGACCCCTTAAGACACCAAATTGTGTCGTTAGGGGTCATATTGTGTCCTAAGGGGTTGTATTGTGTCGTTAGGGGTCTTATTATGTCCTAATAGGTCATATGATGTCTTAAAGGGGTCATATGACACAATATGACCCATTAGGACATAATGTGACCCATAACGACACAATTTGGTGTCTTAAGGGGTCATATAGTGTCCTAAGGGGTCATATGATGTCTTAAAGGGGTCATATGACATAATATGACCCATTAGGACACAATATGACCCATAATAACATAATTTGGTGTCTTAAGGGGTCATATGGTGTCCTAAGGGATCCCAGGACACAATATGACCCCTTATGACACCATATGACCCCTAACGACACCATATGGTGTCATAAGGGGTCATATGTTGTCCTTAGGGGTCATATGGTGTCCTAAGGGGTCATATTGTGTCCTACAACCCCTTAGGACACCATATGACCCCTAATGACATAATTTAGGACACCATATGACCCCTTACGACACCAAATTGTGTCGTTGGGGGTCATATGGTATCCTAAGGGGTTGTAGGACATAATATGACCCCTTAGGACACCATATGACCCCTTAAGACACCAAATTATGTCATTAGGGGTCATATGGTGTCCTAAGGGGTTATAGGACACAATATGACCCCTTAGGACACCATATGACCCCTTAAGACACCAAATTGTGTTGTTAGGGGTCATATGGTGTCCTAAGGGGTCGTAGGACATAATATGACCCTTTAGGACACCATAAGACCCATAACGACCCAATATGGTGTCATAACGGGTCGTATGGTGTCCTAAGGGGTAATAAGGGGTTATGAGACACCATATGACCCCTAAGGACAAGATGCGACCCCTTATGACACCATATGGTGTCTTTAGGGGTCATATGGTGTCCATAGGGGTCTTATGGTGTCCTAGGACCCCATAGGACCCCTTAAGACACCAAATTGTGTCGTTATGGGTCATATAGTGTCCTAAGGGGTCATAGGACATAATATGACCCCTTAGGACACCATAAGACCCATAGCGACCCAATATGGTGTCATAAAGGGTCATATTGTGTCCTAAGGGGTCATATGATGTCTTAAAGGGGTCATATGATACAATATGACCCATAACAATACAATTTAGTGTCTTAAGGGGTCATATGGTGTCCTAGGACACTATATGATCCCTATAGATACCATATGATCCCTAACGACACCATATGGTGTCATAAAGGGTCGTATATTGTCCTTAGGGGTCATATGGTGTCCCATGACCCCTTATGACCCCTTAGGACACCATACGATCCATTATGACATCATATTGGGTCAGTATGGGTCTTATGGTGTCCTACGGGGTCATGTTATGTCCTATGACCCCTAATGACACAATTTGGTATCTTAAGGGGTCATATGGTGTCCTAAGGGGTTATATTATGTCCTAAGGGGTCATATTATGTCGTTAGGGGTTGTTATGTGTCCTAAGGGGTCATATTATGTCGTTAGGGGTTGTTATGTGTCCTAAGGGGTCATATGATGTCGTAAAGGGGTCATATGACACAATATGACCCATTAGGAAACAATATGACCCATAACAATATAATTTGGTGTCTTAAGGGGTCATATGGTGTCCTAAGGGGTCATATGATGTCTTAAAGGGGTCCTATGACACAATATGACTCATTAGGACACAATATGACCCATAACAACACAATTTGAAGTCTTAAGGGGTCATATGGTGTCCTGAGGGGTCCTAAGACATAATATGACCCCTTAGGACACCATATGACTCGTAACGACACCATATGGTGTCCTAAGGGGTCCCAAGACACAATATGACCCCTTAGGACACCATATGACATGTAATGGCACCATATAGTGTCCTAAGGGGTCATAGGACACAATATGACCCCTTAAGACACCAAATTGTGTCGTTAGCAGTCATATGGTGTGCTAAGGGGTTGCAAGACATAATATGACCCCTTAGGACACCATAGGACCCATAACGACCCAATATGGTGTCATAACAGGTCATGTGGTGTCCTAAGGGGCCGTAAGGGGTCATGGGACACCATATGACCCCTAAGGACAACATACGACCCTTTATGACACCATATGGTTTCGTTAGGGGTCATATGGTGTCCATAGGGGTCATATGGTGTCCTAGGACACCATATGGTGTCCATAGGAGTCATATGGTGTCCTAGAACACCATATGACCCCTTAAACACCAAATTGTGTTGTTAGGGGTCATATGGTGTCCTAAGGGGTCGTAGGACACAATATGACCCCTTAAGACACCAAATTATGTCGTTAGGGGTCATATGGTGTCCTAAGGGATTGTAGGACATAATATGACCCCTTAGGACACCATAGGACCCATAATGACCTAATATGGTGTCATAACAGGTCTATGGTGTTTGAAGGGGTCATAAGGGGTCATGGGACACCATATGACCCCTAAGGACAACATGCAACCCCTTATGACACCATATGGTGTCGTTAGGGGTCATATGGTCTCCATAGGGGTCAATGGTTTCCTAGGACACCATATGACCCCTTAAGACACCAAATTGTGTTGTTATGGGTCATATGGTGTCCTAAGGGGTCGTAGGACACAATATGACCCCTTAGGACACCATAGGACCCATAGCGACCCAATATGGTGTCATAAGAGGTCATATTGTGTCCTAAGGGGTCATATGATGTCTTAAAGGGGCCATATGATATAATATGACCCATTAGGACACAATATGACCCTTAACAACACAATTTGGTGTCTTAAGGGGTCATATGGTGTCCTAGGACACCATATGACCCCTAACGACACCATATGGTGTCATAAGGGGTCGTATGTTGTCCTTAGGGTTCATATGGTGTCCCATGACCCCTTATGACCCCTTAGGACACCATATGACCCGTTCTGACACCATATTGGGTCATTATGGGTCCTATGGTGTCCTAAGGGGTCATATTATGTCCTACGACCCCTTAGAACACCATATGACCCCTAACAACACAATTTGGTGTCTTAAGGGGTCATATGGTGTCCTAAGGGGTCATATTGTGTCCTACGACCCCTTAGGACATAGTATGACCCGTAACAACACAATTTGGTGTCTTAAGGGGTCATATGGTGTCCTAAGGGGTCACATGATGTCTTAAAGGGGTCATATGACACAATATGACCCATTAGGACACAATCTCTCTCTCCCCCCTCCCCTGATCTCTCTCTCTCTCTCTCTCTCTCTCTCTCTCTCTCTCACTCTCAAATATGAGTAATAAAATCAGATATCGAATATCTGGTTTCTGTCATTGCCATTAATGTGGCTACAGTAAAAAAAAAAGGCGGCAACCAGAAATTTTTTTTGGGACCACAAATTTATACATTAAAATCGGTTATCCAATAAAATTAGTTATCTGATTTTATCGGATCTCCAATTTTTGTAAATAAAAAGGAGCCTTGTGGGCCATTTTGTGGATTCCAATGGCCCACAGTCTGCATATTCTATTTTCTGTCAGCGATCATGGCTTTTCAGATAGGTTGAGACAAATTTGTGCTTTTGGGAGATTCTTAAAGTCAAATCTTATGTTGTCAATCATTTAGGAGCATCTTTGTGGAGGTAAATGGGGAGTAGTAGTTGTCGGAAGTCTAAACACAAAAGAAAACTTTCAAATAACCAAATTGAAGTGTCTAGAGAAAGAGATAGAGAAGATCATAGGAGGAGAAGACAAGGTATGCTAAATATTGCTAATGTTACTTCAGGTGAAGAGGAAATTGAATTTGAAAATGTGTCAGAAGTTATTGAAAATGAAAATGTAGATTTTGTAAGTGAAAATTTTGAAAATATTGAAAATGTTGAAATGGTTAATGAAAATGCTCAACATGTGGAAAATTTTGACATAGGAGGTGAAAATATGGAAAACTTTGACATTGAAGGTGGAATTGCTCAACCAAGTGAACCATATGTAACACCTAATTACTTTAGAAATGAATACCATCTCATGGATGAAAGAAAAATTCCAAATCCAAGACCTTCAAGAACCCCAAAATGGTTACTTGAAATCGATGAGAACATTATTGCGAATCTTGAAGGCAAGAGGTCAACAAGAACTGTTCGGTTGTGGGCTACACAACTTTTTGACCAAAATTTTAGCAATAAGACATTGATCGAGCAATGCCAACTCTTTGTTCAATTGCTAAAGATGATAAAGATGAGACCATTGGTAAACAAATTGAAGATTCGTATGAACAAGAAGATGGAGAGAAATTCTATTATTGCCAAAAATCTATTTGACTCTCTCAATTCTATTGGAAAGAATACCAAAGAAAGAGATAAGAGAACCACTCTAAGAGTGATTACAACCTCCTTAGTAAGCCATCAATTGAGGAAGGCTTGTCAAATGAGACAAACTTGTGTTGATTTTAACATAAACCATAAAATTTTGGATAGAGCACTTGCATGAAGATAAAGACTTGACGATCCACTTCAATAAGATACATGGGCTTTTGGTGGGAGGCTTCCATGTGTTGATAGAAAGTTGATTGACAATGTGAAGGAGAAGATTCAACAATTTTGGCACTCTAATTCTAGAGTGTCACCCAATGTAAATGATGTTTTGAAATTAAGAATCGACAACCGAGACTGCACACTACATCCCAAACATTTCTTGGAATCAAGCCAAACAATGTTGTACAATTTTTTTTGTGAACTACATCCAAATTTACAAATATCACAAAGGGCCTTTGAATCTTTGAAACCATTTTATTGTGTTCCTCTTAAGATTCGCAATACTTGTTGTTGCAAGTACCATGTGGAGTTTTCAATGTACCATGAACTTTTATGTCATATTTGTTCTATGATGCATACTAATGAGATGTTGTAAGAGTGTGGTGCAATGCTATTTTCGAGATCATCAAGGGAATTGCAATATCTATTTTTATGCCCTAGAGATGATGGCTGCTATTTCTATAGAGATGATTGTTTGAATGAGAAGTGCTCAGAATGTGGTGGGTTGTCAAAGTTTGTTTCATGTTTTCATGAGGGCATCTAACACGAGTTTGGAAAGAATTATGTTGAGGAAAAAAAGATATGAGACAGTGAAATATACTTTGAAGAGTGGAGGTGAAGGTTCTAGATGCGAATTAGTCTCAAGAGAAGTGAGTATTGCTGATTATATTTTGGATTTTAAGGAAAAAAATTTCTACAAGTATGCAAGGCACACCCATAGGTCTCAGTGGTTGGATCAATAGTTCAGGATGTGTAAGAACTCTTTCCCCATTGGCACTATTGTATCAGTGGCTGATTTTGCAAAGAACTATACATTGCAACCACAGAATGAGGTTTAGTCTCAGTACTACAATTCAATCTAGATTGCTATTTTTGTTCACATTACATATAGACATGCTCCTGATAGTATAGAAGAGGATAGGAAGATAATCAGGGAGTATCATTTTTATATGAGTGATGATATATCACACTCCTCCGAGTATGTGCAATGTTTATTCGAGAATTTTTTTGAGTTCTTGCATGAGAAAGATATTGCAATTGATTGACATATCATACAGTTAGATAACTGTATAGGTCAATTGAAGAATGCATTTAGAGAGGCGTATACCTCATATTTGGTGCTTTTTTGAGGTAGGGCATGGGAAGGGGGAGCATGATGGAGTAGGTGCATGTTTGAAGAGAGCTCTAGTTAAGGAACAATTGAGGATTTCAGGTGTAAATTTCTTTGATGCATGTTCTATTGTTGATTGGTGTAGTTCAGCATTATCACATGGAGGTACTCTTGATTCAGCAATGACCAAATTCTTTTGGTTGGTTGAGGAGGGCACAATGGGAGATAGATTATATTGTCAAACAATTAAAGATTATACAAAGATGCATTCATTTCTCGGCTCAGATGCAAGTACATGGACCATTTGGACATGAGTGTTGGCTTGTTTTTGTCAGAGTTGTGTTCGGTGTGATTGGGATCAGTGCAAGTCAAGTGAGTGGGTTGATACGTGGGTTCCCCAATATTTAACTCCTTTATCTCAAACAATATCCTTGTCAAACGATGACATGGAACGCTCACTTGAGTATGACCATCTATCAAATCTTGTATAGCCAGGACATGTTTTTGTAGTTGTTGCACTGCAAGGGAATGAAGAGAGATTAGAATATTGGTTGATACGATGTGTATAGGGAAAACAAAAGCTAACACAACCAGTGACAGATGATGATGAGTTCACATATCCTATAGGTTCAGTTGTTGTTGTGGGAACTTGATTGCAAACATACATGATTAGAAAGAATGACATACCTGCATTTGAAGACTATGAGAGACACAAAATTATTATAATGTATTCACACCTTATTATAGCTACAAATGTCAATTTGTTGAAGCATCAAGCAAAACCAAAGACCAAAGAGCTATGGACAGTGACTACTACTGATCATGAAGAAATACTAGATACTCTTAAGCAAAGAGATGACCCTTTAGGCATACTTGAGTAGTAGGTCTTTAATGGTGCCTTATTTTTCTATCATGCATTTCATTTCAAACAATGATCATTAAACCTTAGTGTTCAAGTTTGTTACATGTATATTAAGGATGTGTTCAAAATGTAGGTCTATTGATGAACATTTTTTTTGGCAACACAGTTTTTGCATGCACATAGAGGGTACACTCGATATAATTGGAAGGGATGTATTTTTTCAACGCGATTTATTATCATGCATTTGAGTTTTTTTACAATTTTTGATTTAGAGAACACTATTTGACAATTTTTGATGATATAATTATCGCAAAACCTTTATGTTCATGCAGATCTTTTTTGATGATATACAACAGTATCACATTATTATTTTTGCGTCAACATAGTGGGTTCTGTTGATATAATTCGAAGGGATGTATTTTTATGGTATATAATCCCACCTTTTCATTTATTATCATGCATTTCAGTTGAAGTGATTATCATAAAGCCTTTATGTTCATCCATGCATTTTATGTGTAGACTAACAATTCTTAAAAAAACAAGTTCATGCTAGATCATTCGCCATTGACAAGACCCTCTCTTGGTGATGGTACATACTCCTTTGTGCATTAATGAGATTAAATTTTGTGCATAAACAGTAAGTCAAGTGAATGTATTGCTATTTAGAAATGACCATATCTACCATCATCTTCAACCATGCATAGAAATGCAGTGAGAAGGGCTTTATTCAACATACATCTTTCTTCAAGTTATGCTTGTATACTTTGCAGAGAAACTAGTAAGTTTTGTAATTATACAATCTTGTATGTCTTAAAAATGTTTCAAATGATCTATTTATAATTTGACAGAATAATTTGTATTAAGTGTTATAATTTATTTCTTGTAGCACATTCATTCCGCTTAAAAAGGTTACTTATTTTGGTCTTCATTTATATGCAAGCATTGCTATACGTAAGCTATTCTCTTAGGACATGAGGATGTCTGATGCAGATGAAGTGGGATGTTATTTTGTATATGGATTTGAATTGATGTAACTTTGTTATGATGATATACAATGTCCATGAGCAAATTGGTTTAGTTATATTGATGATATACAATGTATCTATACATGAGTACATTGGTGTAGTTGTATTCATAAAGAAAAAAAATCATGTTTGCATATCCCTTCATGGATGTCACATGCAAGTGTAATGGTAATTATGTGTATACAATACATGGAAATATTGATGATCATTATGTGTCTACAGTATAATGCTTGTTTATCTATATTTTTCATTAAACAAGTTAGGGCCATGGATTTTGAGATAGGATTTTGTAGGGACCCCTCTCGTGGCTCCGTAGGTTCAAATGGATCGTTCGCAGGTGCCACGGATTCTGAGTTAGGTTTAGTCAAAGTTTGACAATTTTTAGCACTTAGGGCGCTCAAGGGACAATGTCAATAGGGCATGAACCCAAGCGTTCGATCAAGTGGGGGGGAAAGATAGGAGCATGCATAGGGTAATAATGCCTAACTAGACATGTCAGAGCCAATGGTTCATTGTCACGACGAGCAGAATGAGAAATTGGCCACACGACAACATTCGATTGAACGAAACTGACAATTTTTTTGCCAACCGAAAAAATGCTGCCCTAATAAACCGTAGGGAAAATAGAATAACCGAGGTAGGCTTTTTTAGGGACCCCTCTCGTGGCCTTGTAGGTTCAAATGGATCATTTGTAGGTGCCACAGATTTTGAGTTAGGGCCCGTCAAAGTTTGACAATTTTTAGCACTTAGGGCACTCAAGGGACGATGTCGGTAGGGCATGACCCCGAGTGTTTGACTGAGTGGGGGGAAAAATAGGAGCATTCATAGGGTAATAATTCCTAATTGGACATGTTGGAGCCAACGGTTCATTGTCACGATGAGTAGAATGAGAAATTGGCCACGCGACAACATTCGATTGAATGAGACTGATGATTTTTTCGCCAACCGAAAAAATGTTTCCCTAATACAACTGTAGGGAAATTGAAAAAACAAGATAGGCTTTTATAGGGACCTCTCTTGTGGCCTTGTAGGTTCAAACAGATCATTTGTAGGTGCCACAGATTCCGAGTTAGGGGCCATCAAAGTTTGATAATTTTTAGCACTTACGATGCTCAAGGGATGACGCCGGTAGGGCGTGACCCCGAGCATTCGACCGAGTTGGGGGGGGAGAATTAGGACCATGCATAGGGTAATAATGCCTAACTGGACATGTTAGAGCCGATGGTTCATCATCACAAAAAGCAGAATGAGAAATTGGCCACGTGATAAAATTCGATTGAATGAGACTGACGATTTTTTTGCCAACCAAAAAAATGCTATCCTAATAAAACCGTAGGAAAAATTAAAAAATAGAGATAGGATTTTTTAGGGACCCCTCTCATGGCCCCATAGGTTCAAACAGATTGTTTGCAGGTGCCACAGATTTCGAGTTAGGGCTCATCAAAGTTTGACAATTTTTTGCACTTAGGGTGCTCAAGGGACAACACTGGTAGGGCATGACCCCGAGTGTTTGACCGAGTGGGGGGGGAATATGAGAATGCATAGGTTAATAATGCCTAAATAGACATGTAGGAGATGACGGTTCATCATCACGACGAGCAGAACGAGAAATTAGTCATTCGACAACATTCGATTGAATGAGACTGATGATTTATTTGCCAACCGAAAAGATGTTGCCTTAATAAAACCATAGGGAAAATTGAGAAACCATGATAGGATTTTGTAGGGACCCCTCTCATAGCCTCATAGGTTCAAATGGATCATTCACAGGTGCCACAGATTTCGAGTTAGGGCCCGTCAAAGTTTGACAATTTTTAGCACTTAGGGTGCTCAAGGGATGACGCTAGTAGGGTATGACCTCGAGCGTTCGACCGAGTGGGGGGGAAAAATAGGACCATGCATAGGGTAATAATGAATTATATCAATTATTTTTCATTAAATGTATTGTATTGTATTGTTCATTAAATGAATTGTATTGTATTGTTCATTAAATGAATTGTATTGTTCATTATACAAACAAAACTTACGATGAAATGAAATGAATTGTATTATTCATTAAATAACCATTATTATCCATTTTTAATTATTGGAATGAAGATTAAAGATTTCCATGATAACACCATGCACAGATGAACAACAATTTATATGATCGAATATCAACTTTTGTATATATAAAAATGTTAAATGATTACAAATGTATGTCCATACACAAATATGACATAAACACCAACTCAAACAAAATGTATGTCTAAATACATGAATTTAGGTCCATATACAAAATATACATGCCAACTAGACATGTAAGCATCCCAAAACTATCTATAACATCCTAAGCTGCTAATGGATCATCAAAATCGATCCTATTTGCCGCATTGCTTGGCTCTGAAGGATCCTGCACAAGAAAAACAAACCACGATTAATATTAGTTATATTATATAATTCACATTCAAAAAGTTAACATAGAAATGAACTATAATTGAACTATTCATGTTTACCTCATCTCCACGTTTTCTCTTTGGCTTTGCAGGACTCTTGATGTATGTCTTAGGTAGAGGAGGTATGTTTTCTATATTTTCATACACAACCTACATATGTTCACAAACATGACATTGACACAAGTTAGCATATAATTATCACTGATTTAATAAAAAATTATATCTACTAGACACAAAATAAAATAAACACCCATGTACTCGAGGCAACTCTTCTTCTTCTTCTTCATCTTCAGGTATACTGGGTGTAGTCATCAAGGATGTGAAGCCAAGAATTCTCTGTACATATACACAACAAGTATATGAAACTATCAATCTATGTCTAGACGTGCATAATCACTATAAGTTATTTAAACTATTCATCCAATCATATTTGCATTCAATTACCTTTCCCTTGTCTCCAATGACACTACTAGATCCTAAATCACACTGCTCCACACTCATGCTGCTTGTGCCCTACAAGAGTAAAATAAGATATACATGCAAGTTACTACATAATCTAATTAATACCAATATAAATGATGAGCATGTATGTGCAATAAAATACAAATGACTAGGTGCAATAATATATGTACCATGAAGCTATCAAGGCCAAATGAAATGGACGACAAGGTGACCTCCTGAATTTGTCTCAACTCCTCCTCGGTCATCAACTGTTAAATAGACCATGTAAATAAAAATTAGTACTTAAAATTATCTAGATTATAAATATTCATTTAAAATATAACATGAACTGTGAAAATATAAATCTTACCACTACATCATCAATGTATGATGAAGGTGCCTCCTCGCCTCTAGCATGTGAGGACTCCCCAGGGTATCCTCCAGTCTGTGTCATAACATCTAGTGCATCATGTATCTCATGCACCTCATAATCTTCACTGCCCGCAAGAGGATCAATAGGCTGTCCAACTAGACCCAAGCATACGTGCCCACACATGACACAACTATGGGGCATGCAAATGTGTGGAGTCGAGGATGATGTGTTAGCACCACTAGATGCACCACTACCATCAAAAGTAGGTTGAGCTATTGACCCATCCTAAGAAAGCAAAAGGCTACTCAAAGAGTGAATAGCCAATATGGTATGTGAAGTCGCCTCACAAATGATATTTGGATGCTGCACTAGAGGTGGGGGATCAATAGAAGGAGGGGGGACATATGGGCCCTGGACTACTCTGTCTGCCTCTTGTCTATTTTGGGGCATACCTAAACCCACACCTTGGAAAGGTTGGATGTCAAAGTAGTTCACATGTTTACCTAAAACAAACTCAACATACAATTTTTTTATGAAGTAGAAGGGGACATCAAGTTTGTTGTTGGGTGGTTTGTCGAAAACCATCCACCAACGATCCCAATTTTTTTTCACAATACCATCATTTGTGCACCATATAATAGAAAGTTTTGTTTTTTGGGGGTCTGCGGGTTGACCAGTGTGGGGATTCACAAATAATGAGGCGATATCGACTTTCGATATCTTGAGATCCTTGATCTCCTTATACGACAAGTCATCCACATATTGTTCCCTCATAGAATCTCGCCACAAAAGGGCAACATTGTGCTCCTCAGTCATGGTTTCCATACTCTTTATGATCGACGTGAGAGGATCAAACATTGGGTTTAGACAAGGGATCCTACGGTATACATCTGCAATCCCCCTCAATTCATTCAAATTTTGTGCAATCAAATCCTGAATTGAGGGGCGGTTTGGCAAAGGAGGGTTTGGTTGTTGCGGTTGTGGTTGATCAATGTTTTCATTGTTATCTCCCATTTTTAACCTAATTGAATGTAAACAATTGAATTTAGTTAATAAATTTAAACAATTTTGTATTTGATTTTAAAAAACCCAGTTTTCATGAAAAAACCATATTTTCAATGAAAAAACCATATTTTCAATGAAAAAACGAATAAGCATTAAAAAAAATACAAAAATTGAATGAAAATGATTGAAAACAATAAAAATATTACCTTTCAATGTATTGTTTAGAATTTTTTGGGCAAAAAACCAGATATTGGATGCAATTGGATATCAAATTTCCACAAAATCACGCAGCCCATGGGTTAAAAATAACTCACGGGCTAGCGTCACAATTCAAATATATTGTCTCAGAAAATCGGATATCCGATTTCATACTTAAATTATTTTAAAATAACATTATATTATATAATATAATAATATATTATATATTATGCATTATATTATATTATCATCAGTTCGGGAGGTGAAAGGAAGGAAGAACTCAATGCCATTTGGAAACCCTAGCCTAAGCGAGGTAAACCTAGGTTGATCTTGTTAGACCTTGTTAGCTTGTGCGTTAGGTAACCTGGTAGGTCAGTATATAGAATCTAAGGTTTGCCGCTTCTTGTAATAATTATTAATTATTAATATTAATAAATTATTTCATTAATTATTAATTAAGTTGTCTGGACTGATGTTACTTTTAATATATAGGTATATATATTTATGTATGTGTATATATACATTATAATTATATCCTATACGAGTACCTGGGTATGGTAGTACGTATACCTGGTCGTATACGTACTACCACAGTTAGGTATATGTAGGATGTATGGGTCACATATATATAAATAAGTATATTTAAATCAATTAATAATTTGCATGGTAAGGTTTGTTGTAACTAAATAAATTAATATTTTTTGCCAACTTTAATTGGCAACTCAATTATGCAAGTGAAGTTTATGTGAGGGGGAGATATGAAATTAACCTCTCCTATAGTTGCTAGTTAATTGGCTTGGAATATTTTAATAATGCCAAGAGGGAAATAAGTTTTTTAATAAATCATTTTGCATTGCTCCACCTTACCTTATGATTTTATTGGGCATAAAGGAGGTATTAATTATAAAAAAAAAGTAAAGGAGATTAAAACCACTTTATTTCTCAACCTTGATATAATTTTTATCGAGCATATTGGGAGAGAAAAAGATATTTCATTTTCTTGGAGCATTTTTGGCATGAAGGGGTCGAAGCTTCTCTTGGAAGCCAAAATGCAGATCATGTGAGGGAATAAGCATACCCTGCATGACTCCTTGGGGGTTTTGATAATCCTGCCTGGTATTAGGGAATGGGATTGAGACTACGTTGGTATATAAAAACTGGAAGGAAAGGAGAGGAGATATTATTTTTACGACTGACTTTTGGAAAATGGCAGAGGGTAAGGGTGTGTTTTTCTGCCATTATCAACACTTCTATTTCACACTTCTGTGGGTCTCTGACTGGGTTACTTCTTTTCTCAGGTCATTCTATCTCCCAGACCTGTGATTTCCTCTTACAGTTATTTGGTTTCTCAGATAGAAATTAGAAGGAAGAAATGAATATATGAGTCTGTGGTTGTAAAGTACAGAAAGTCTGAAAATATTTCATGGAATTTTTATGGGTTAGAAACCCTTATGCATTGTTATGAAACATAATGTTGTTACTTCAGTTCTTAGTAAATAATTTTCAGTTTGAAATTAGTCCATAAAATTTTGAAAGGGGTTTTAGGTAGTTGAAAATGAAATATGAAGGGAGGTATTCTTGCATACATATTTGTTTATATAAATGAGAATATATACAGAAATATGTATGTAAGGATGCTTGCAGGTCTGGAACTTACTATTATGCCCTTTAAAACATGTTTTAAAAGAGAGGAAAATAATTAAAAACTCATACCTCTGTTGGATGAGGGTTAAACTTGTATAAAAAGAAAATACAGGTCCATTCTCTGCAGAAATTTTATATTAAACAGATTTGTTCACTATTTGGAATATTAAGGAAGCAAGGAATAAATGTCATTACTGTTATTATGTTGTAAGTAGAAGCATGACCTTTAGAGAGCAATTTATTTGAGAAGGCAAGATATCTATATTATGATAATCCTACTGTTATCTTCCTAAAACAAGGAAATTAAATCTTCAACAACCTCGATAGAACAACTGAAACTAAACAACAAATCATAGTTAAACTACAGTTTGGAATAAATCTTACTCAGAGAATCTTTGCTCTTATGAAATTTTAAGATAGTATAACACAAAGGACAAGGCCATTGTTAATTTATGACTAAAGTAAACTAAGCCTTAAATCTTAGACACCAAGAGTACTCATTGTGTCTGCAAAGGAGCAGATATAGGTGCATGTATGTACCATACTTGGGCATATACAAAAAATATGTACTAGTGTGTTAATAATTGGTAAGACTTTCCATGTACGCAAAGGTAATTATTCTCGCGTGTACGTGTATACATATCTTCTCATACACTGGTAAGTATATTCTAACATAATGGTGCAGATCTATGTGTTACATGCTTTTGGAGCATGTCTTGGTTAGTTGGTATTGACTTGGTGATCGGATGCTATCATACACTCTAGCAAACCCTTACCGACATAGGTTTAAGGTTTTACTGACATAGCTTTTATTGAGAATTTTGACAAGATGTATAAGTGGTGTTGGTGCAGTTTCTAGGATGTAGAAAATGACCTCTGATCGTGCTTCAACTAGTTGGAGAGATCACTTTGGCATGGTGGACCCAGAATAGGTCCGGTGCCTATCTAGGTTATGGACTGGTATCATGTTAACGTGTTCTCTACATGTTACCGAGATGATTTATGGATTGGTTAATGTTGTTTTGGTCTAAAGCTGACATGACATATCATTGTAATATGGATGCATGCAATGATCATATTTGTAATATCTTTTAGGTGGCCAACCTAATTAGTTTAGGCCTTAGGGTTGGTATAAATTAATGTAAGATCTCATTGTAGACTGTGGATATGGGAAAAATGAATGTAATATGTGAATATTATAATATCATTCAGGCAGAGGATTAGGTCGATCATTGAATATCAAATTGGGTTTATGTAAGAGGTCAAAGGCCTTTGGTATTGAGCTTAACCGGGGCTGTAATTAGGCATGGTAGATGCTATCTTTGGCAGTTCACTCTACTGGATTGTTGTCCAATTATCTTGAGGTGGTTTTAACCTCTCTATAGTTAGTGAGACTCTTTTGTAATGAGTAGTGTGCTCTAGCTAGTGTGCCTTCCTGCATTTGCAGGCCCCTCATTGTATCACATACTTTCTGCAGAAGTATCATCTAACTGTGGGTAGGCTTCCCATTGTGGGTTTTACCCTTACTTGGTTTTCCACGTACAAATCGTGGTGTTATGTGGTATGGTTGCATTGTGTTGATTATCTTTTTTATTGTTGAGTTGCATTGTTTATCGGTATCTATTTTTACTGGTATCTATTTCTACTATTTTGGTATTCAATGTTTATGTGCTCCGATTTAAGGTTGTAAAGTGAATTAATTGATATAATTTGTTAACAATTGATTCACCCCCCCTCTCAGTTGTTCACCGGTTATCCTAACAACCATCACCTTTATTTTGTTTCTCCCTCTAGATATGTTTATGAGATCCTTTGCTATTAGGTGGGTTCCTTTGAATGCTAGGACAACACTTGGCCCAGTGTCCCATTTTTTTGCAATGAAAGCAAACAAAGGGTAAGGATTGACACTCTATAGCTTGCATCCATTTCCCTAGCTTAGAGAAAATATCAATCAATGATGGTAGATCAGTGTTTTGGCAGACATTTACACAGGTCTTGTCATACACCAACCTTTTTCTAGATGAAGTCATCGAGTCTATGGCAAGAAGATCACCAAAGGAAATGGCAATGCCCTTGAAGACATATTCAAACCAAAAATCCACCAGCAAACCAGGCAGCCTAACCCAGACAAGAGCCAAGTCAAAAAAGGAATCATTTAACTCTTGATTAGGGGACCATTTTCTTAAGGAAAGCAAAGATCTCCCAACCATCCGAGGACCTCCATACAAAACACCTTCCAAATCTTTCGAACATGAAAAGTTGAAGGCAAAAAAGCCTTTAGGCATCGCAAAGATTTCAACTTGGCCTTTCAATCGCCATTTCTTTTTGGCAAAATCTCTCACCACATCAATGTTAGGTCTTGGACCAACAAATTTTCCAACTAAAGTGAAGGCCATTAATGATATATTATGATCAATGATAGCGTCGAGAATGGAGATAACAAACTTACCCGTTGCCTTGTCTGATAAGTCTGAAACACTAAGAAAGGAAGATTTTGCAGTAGGTTTCGACCCAAGTATTCCGGCCTTCGATCCAACTATTCTAGCCTAAGATATTGAGGGATCCTTTTGTACAACGTTCTTTTCTTGCTCAGGTCCCTCTTTCAATATTCCCTCTCAGTTGGAGACTCCTTCACGTGATTCCCCCTTATCTCTAGGGTCAAAAGGAGGGTCCCCAGATGGGTACCCTTCCTTTTTGCTCTCTCCATCCGCATGCGCTTCAACATGTGTGTCTAAATCCTTCTGCCCATGCGATAGAAGCACAAAGAATCCAACATAGTTACCATAACCAACTTTCCCCTCCCAGCTCCATTCAGAAGCTAATAACGTCTATAATATAATAATTATTAAAAAATTTAAAAACAATATTTAATTAAAAATTATTTTTATTTACCTATATATTTAAAAGTTAAATAATAATAATATTAAACTTTTCATATAATACTTATTAAAATGAATTTTTATATATTAGATATTATAATATGATAATTATTAAAAATTAATAAAAAGAGAAAAAATTACAAAGTTTTAAACATACAATTTACTATATATATTATATTTATTATTTTGAAACTAAATTAAATTTATATATTATAATATAATAATTATTAAATATTAGAAACTGAGACACTATTTAATTAAAACTACATTATTGTTTATCTATATAAAATTAAAAATTTTAAAGTTTTAAACTATAATTTTTTTGTTTTGTTTTGTTTTTTCTAAACTATATTTTATTATTTATATATTATATTTATTATTCTAACACTAAATTAAATTTATATATTAAAAATATAATAATTATTTAAATCTTAAAAACTTATATAATATTTAATTAAAAAATTATTATTATTTTCCCTTCTTTCTATATATGCTAGATAAAAGTATTATTGAAATTTTCATATTATATATTAGAATTAATTATTTATATATAAATAATAATTATTAAAATAAAAAAATACAATATTTTAAACATTTAATATATTATTTATACATTATATTTGTTATTTTAAAATAAAACTAAATTTATATATTAAAATATAATAATTATTAAAACTTAAAAAATAAAAAAAGCATTTATTTAAAAATATATATAATCTAAATACATTTAAAATAAATAAATAATGTAAGTACATTTTATTGTATTTCATATTAAGATAGGAAAATCTGACCAAGTGATAGTAAATTTAAAATAGCTATTAAAAAAGGTTTAACAATTAATGATGAAAGGAAAAAATATAGAATTTTTAAATTATTCATTTATGTAAGTTGTAGATTCAAGTCATAGAGCTCAAAGAGCATTTACGAGAAACTTTAGTTTTTTAAATTTTTTATTAATAACACGTCACTCTTAATCAAATAACAACTACAAAGCAAAGGGTAGTCTTTTTACGGAAGTAAATGAATTTAAAAAAGCGGTCAACAAAAAATTGGAAGAAAAACTTTTCACATAAATAGAGTCAGAAGTTGAAGGAAAAAACTGAACTACCAATAATAAAATCAATGGCTAGCTAGTTAAGTGTCCTTTTAAAAAATAAGATATACTTTCGATGTAATTTATG
Source organism: Cryptomeria japonica (assembly GCF_030272615.1). Taxonomy (NCBI): domain Eukaryota; kingdom Viridiplantae; phylum Streptophyta; class Pinopsida; order Cupressales; family Cupressaceae; genus Cryptomeria; species Cryptomeria japonica. Next base: position 705,102,852 of record NC_081409.1, on the reverse strand, counting down.
TCACGTCAAAGGTGCATTACATTTAAAAGTATTAAATTCGATGTGTTTGTGATATTTAAATGTATGAAAAATAAAAAAAATTATTTTATTTATTTAATGTTTCGGATCACAATCTGTGATCCATCATCAGAATGATACATGTGAGAGCAAATGAGAAAAATGACCAAGAAACTATTTGTATTTTTGTATTTGTATATAAAAATACAAATATATATATATATATATATATATATATATATATATATATATATATATATATATATATATATATATATATATATATATATATATTAAAAACATATATGTATATGTGTGTGAGAATATGTAAATAATTATATATATATATATATATATAAAACATATATGTATATGTTTGTGCGAATATGTAACTATACATATATGTTTTTTATTTTTTATTATGTATGTATATGTGTGTATGTATATGTATGTATATATATAGATATATATACATATATGTGTATATATATGTATGTATGTATGTATGTATGTATGTATGTGTATATATAGATATATACATATATGTGTATATGTGTATATATATATATGTATGTATGTATGTATGTATGTTTATGTATGTATGTGTATTTTTTGTCTTGTTTTTTCTTATATATACATGTATGTATATTTACATACACATATACATATTTATGTATATGTGAGATGTATATGTAAATAGATATACATATTTTTTGGTTGATTTGTTTCTATAGTCAATTGTGGGTCTCTCTTTTATATTTAGTTACAGCACGTGTTGAATACCTTAAAGATTACTCCGCTGGATGTCCCTGTCCATCTTCTGGGAATTGAAACACATATTTGTGACCTACTCAGTAAAATAGATCGCATAGCACAGTGAGAGTGGGAGTCAGTGGCATAGGCGGCGTTGGTAAAACCACCTTGGCCAAGGTTGTTTACAATAGAATTTATGCCAGGTTTGATGCTTATTTCTTTGCACAGAAAAATAGTACTCTTGTAGACTTGCAACGGGCAATTCTAAGAAGATTGGTAAATTACCATGGAGAAGCTTCAAGTGTTGCTGAGGGAAAAGCACTGATGGAAAACCTATTACAAGGAGTTCGTGCCCTTGTCATATTGGATGATGTGACTGATCGGAGCCACTTGGATGAAGTGAATGGGGATTGGTTCGGGCCTGGTAGCAGAATCATCATTACATCCCGAAATCGACACATACTCAATTTTGCTGAGGTTGATTCAGCTCTGGAAATGACTGGGCTAGGGGAATATGATGCTCTTCAATTGTTTTGTTGGCCTGCTTTCTCAAGGCCATTCGCGAAGACCCCCTACAAAAATATTTCTACAAGAATTGCAAGAGCTTGCTGGGGGCATCCTCTTTCATTACAAGTTATTGGAGCCCATTTGTTTGATAAGAAGGAGCAGGACGACATTCAATGTTGGGAAGAAGCTCTCCATAACATTGGGAAAAATCAAGAAATATCCGGAGTCCTTCGAATCAGTTATGACGGACTTAGCCATGTTGAGAAGGAAATATTTTTAGATATAGCTTGTTGCTTTGCTGGTGAAAGGAAACATGACGCTGTTATCTTCTGGGAAGTTTTATACCCAAACAGAGTTCAAACAGCCCTCAAAAATCTTATGCTGAAAATGCTTATAAACTACAGTGGCACTCCAGATCTCCTCAATATGCATGACCTTTTGCGGGAAATGGGAAGAGGGATTCAAGAGCAGGTTGGTAACAATAGCAGACTGTGGCTGCCTACGGGTGTACACAGAACTTTCAGCAGAGACAGAGCAGAGGGAGTGAATATGCTTGTTTACACAGGACAGAATGGAAGAGAGCCCCTTAGCTTGCACAAAATGCCTTCCCTACGCTACCTTGTTGTGCAAAATACAAAAGTAGTGGACAACATTGGAAATTTAGCTCCAAATTTGTTATGGATAAAAATTAGAAATTGTGAATTAAATGATACGTATACATGGTTAAGATTAAGAAACAGATTCCAGCTAGATAGTAGTTGGTCCCAAGTGAGGATTTTAAGTATAGAGCAGTGTGCAAGTCTTACGAGAATCCCAAATACCCTGGACAGCTTGGTGAACCTCCAATGCTTGAATCTAGAGAATTGTGTAGCTCTCACAACACTTCCAAACACCCTTGGTAACTTGTCACAATTGAAGGAGTTACATGTTCGCAACTGTACCAATTTAACAAGCCTTCCGGATACTGTGGGCAATCTCATGCAGCTAGAAATGTTGGAGCTGAGAGCATGTACAGTTCTACACAGCCTTCCCAGCACACTAGGTAATTTAGCTCGACTAAGAAAGCTGCGCTTGAAATATTGCACAGGGTTAAGGTATCTTCGCAACACAATAGGCGACTTGGCACAACTCCAACATTTGTCCATGCGTGGTTGTTCAGGTTTACAGAGCCTTCGTTACCCTTTGGGCAAGCTACAAAATCTAAAGAGATTGCATTTATCAGATTGGAAAGACCTACAAAGCTTTCATGATGGGGTTGTCAAGTTAGCCCAGCTTAGGGAGTTAAACAGGTAAAAAATAATTTATAAGTACATTTAATTTGGTCTATACGGACTCTATTTAAAAGCTTTGAAAGAAAATATATTTATATTGAATTGTTTGAAATTTTGTCTCGTGATAAAGTAGTGATTGAAATGATTTTAAATTTTGCAGAAGGGACGGCATTGGAAGCTTAGTGCAGAAGAAGTTTAATGTCTACTTTATATACCACGCAGCAGATGAAAGTGAAATATCGATGTATTATTATAAGTACAAATACCTGCGCACCGGATCACTTCGTATATGCCCTTGAAAGTGACATTAGAGAGGCAATTGATAGCAGTGATATTGACATTCTTGTTCCTGTGTATTCCAAAACCTTTCTGCAGTCAAATATTTGCATGAGAAAGTACGTAGCCATACGCCGCTCGAATGCCCTTGTTATTCCTATGTGCCAATGCATCTTTACATGGTACTATTTTATCCAACGTTTGAACACATTGAGAGAGTCAGAATGCCAAAGTTTTTAAGATATATATTGATATTGATTTTATTTTCTTCTCATAGTTATTATTGTGAACAATAACTGGAGATTAAATCAATACCTAATTTTTTTTTAATAATTATTCCAACTAAAAAATTCTCTCTCATACTCATTTTGAAGGTTCTAATCCACCATATATAGCTTCCAACCAAATTCTTCCTCTATTCTATCCTTGACCAATAAAAAAGGTTTTTCTTTCATTCTTCTTAGGTATGTTTTATAAATAATCATTAATGGCCTCTTAACAAATTGTCAATCGATATCGTCCATCCATACTTACATTACTTATCCTCCACCACTTTCCTTATCTCCATTTCCCTCCTAACCCTAGCAAAATCTCTCATCATTTTCTTCTGAAAAATAATTGGTGCAAAATTTTCCTTCCCCATTCTTCTTGGTTGAAGATATACCCTTTGAACCTTTCCATTGGTCTTGACTTTTACATATCAAGTGACATTTTCCCCACCATAAATACTTTTTCTCTTGAAGTTTTTCAACATGAAGAAATCTTCACACAAACTAAAAAACTATAATTTGTGTCTTAGTGTCTTAGTGGTAATAAGCATGAAAAATGACTTGGTAATGATTGTCATCAAGTGAGTTTTGGGCAAGGGCTTTCTAGTTTTTGAGGACTAATATAGAGTCCTTACTAACATAGTCTTTTGTTTTGTAGCTTTTCTATTGGGTCTGGGGGAATGAAGCTTGATACTTTGAAGCTTACGAGAGACCTATTTGGGAATGAGTACAATGTTGGTATGGATGAATTTCTATATGTAGCTCAATATGGGGTAGGCATCCCAAATTTCACTAATCTAAGGGCTTATGTTGAAAAAGATGGTGTGGTTCCTTGGCTACCCTTCCTTGCCAGATTTCAGATAACCAAGGTTGAGAGGCATTAGGAGTGATCTGTTCTTGATTTTGAATTCCCAAGGATGGTGTTGGGAGTGGATCCCATAAATAGCGGGACTGGTGGGAGGACTTGAGGTCTTTGGTTACTGCTATGAAGGTTGCAGATCACTTGGATACGAAAGAGTATGGAAAGTGAATGAGCTATGTTTTATAACATGGACACTAATGATGAAGAGACCAAGGGGGATATACCCCTTTGAATGATTTATAATCTTGTTCCTTTTTGATCTTTTTTTCTAAATTTTTTTGCTAAACTAAAGAGTTATTTTGAAATTTTTCAATACAAACAATTGAAAGCATACATGCACAATTTTTTCACATAAATTATGAATACATATAGATAGCTTACAATATTTCAAGCACTTTGCAAAATTCTATTAGAGCTATGCATGGGTGTTGAAAGTGTCTGCATTTTACATTATTTTCCATTGCACAAGAATTTATTTCATTACATTTGAGTATAATATTTTAAGACTAAAACATGGTTTGACAATGATGAATTTATGGCTAACACTGATGAATGAAATAAAATACTCTAATTGTATATGAAAGAACACCAATCTTAGTTTAAAATGAAAAAAATAATACTTACTTTTACAATGTATCATTTAAAATAGGGTTTTTTTAATCACTGCATACATCAATTGGTAGTGGATAGAGTGTATTTCAAATCATATGGTAACTGTTGCACTTGATTTTACCTCAACTATGGGTTGTGAGAGAATGGATATGTGTCTCTTTTCATGTAGTTATCTCTTGATGAATGTAGTGTCACTTTACATTGCAAAGTAGCATTAATTAAATTTTTTGAATTCCTTGCATGTGAGTCTCTTGAAAATCCTTTTGTATAACCATAAGACAACTGAGAGGGGGGGGGGGGGGGCGTGAATCAGTTGTCACAGATTACCGGAAGCATTAAAAATTTAAACTTTAATACCAAAACCCAAAACAATAATACCAGAATAGTAATTAATCCAATTAAGCATAAACAATAATCATGAAATAAAAGCCATCCACACAACACCAAGATTCAGACATGGAAAAGCTAGTAAAGGGAAAAACCATGGTGGGAAGCCTACCCACAGTCAGATAATACTTATGCACTAAGTATGTGAATTACAAAGAAGGGGTCTGCACTTGAAGGAAGGCCAATAGCTTAGAGCACACTGCTCATCACAAAAGGAGCCTCACTAACTACATAAAAATCTAGACTACAATTCGGAGAAATATTAAACTGCGATAGATACCATCTCCTATGCCTGAGTACAGTTCCGGTTAAGCTCAATACTAGAGGACTAAATCCTCTTACAAAAACCCAATTCGATCTCCAATAATCGACCAACTCCTTGGCTTGGATGATATTATATTATTCGCACATCACATTCCTTGATCATGACCTCTTACATTAACCATGATGATCTACAATGAGATGTTACATCTATTTATACAAACCCTCGACCATAAACAATCAGGTCGGCCACCAGACAATAAACCAATTACATAATTACAAACCATGTCGGCCTTAGACCAAATAACAAATAATATCAACACATAAGACATCCCAAAAATAAATCAATAGGTCCTATCCACACGTTACATTAATGTCGGTCCATAACCTAGATTAACCGGGACCAAGTATAGGTCCACACGCTTCAACAACAATCTCCATTCACCAAGTCTCGAACATGAGCATCCTAAAACTCCATCAGAAGCTATACCAACACCACTTATACAATTCATCAAGATCTCCAAAATCTCTATCGGTGAAACCCTTGCGAGAACCGCAAACCAAGCTTCTAAGAAGGCAAGATAGCATCCAATCTACAAATCAAAACCAACTGACCAAATTTGAGTATAAGTGTCATGAATAAGTCAATTCCATCACCAGATTATACTGAAGTCTACCAGATCATGCCAGATCCAAGTTAACTAGAAACCACTCATCCTATCAAAACCAGAAGGGTGTCGTTAATGCATCCAAACAACTAGTGTTGACATAAATAACAAAACATCAATGCAACACATAATCAATTCCACCAAATGGCCAACAATCTCCCCCTTTGGCATTCATGACAACACTAGATGTGAAAAACATCTCAGTACCAAGAGATGCCAATCAAGTCTCTCCCTATGGAAGATAATCAACAATCATCTGTATATAACTCTGAATATCAATAACTCTCCCCCTTTGAATAATATTTCTCCCCATTTTCTATTTACTTTTTCACATCACTATCTCTCCCCCTTTGACATCAATGCCAAAAATCTGACAGAAATATCAAAGCAAAAAAATAAGCCTTTGAATCTCAAAGCTGACTACTCCCCCTAAGCAGTAGCATCCCACATCAATGCTGTAATGAATAGTATCTATGATAATTCATGTCAGACTAATGCCAAACTGCATCAATCAAGTCTCTGTCAGAGGGGCGGAAACCCCCAATATGTCTCTCAGGTAATCAAATGCTTCCTTGGATAAAGGTTTAGTGAAAATATCTACAATCTATTCTTTAGGGTTCACATAAACCAGTTTAACTTCATTTGCTTCCACCTTTCCTTCAAAAAGTTATACTTGATAGATATGTACTTTGTCTTAGAATGAAATACTGGATTCTTTGAAATATCAATAGAAATAATTATCATAGTGAATAATTGTTAGTGCATCACAATCCACCTTTATATCCTTCAACATTTGCTTCATCCATAAAACTTGTGTACAGTTAGTAGAAGCAACAACATACTCACCTTCAACATTAGATAGATAAGTACATGATTGTTTCTTGTTGATCCATGAACCCAACTTCTTTCCAAGAAAGAAAGCTCCATCGGAAGTACTTTTCTGGTCATCAACATCTCCAGCCCAGTAAGCATCTGTATATGATCATAAAGTGAAGTCATCATCCTTAGGGTACCATAAACCATATTCTGATGTACCTTGCAAGTATCTAAAAATCCTTTTCACCACCATCTCATGATTTTCTTTAGGATCACTCTAAAATCTTGAAAAAATACAAACAACATTCATAATGTTAGGCCTACTCTGAGTCAAATAAAGTAGACCACCAATCATAGACTTGTATCTTGTAGGATTTACCAGTGCAAAAAAATCTTTACTTGTCAATTTCTCACTTGTAACCATAGGTGTACTTATTGGTTTAGAATCTCTGATACCAAATTTCTTCAACAATTCCTTAGCATATTTAGTTTGATAGATAAAAATACCTTTATCAGTCTGAGTAATCTGCAAGTCTGAGAAAAATTTCATCTCACCAATCATAGGTATCTCAAATTGTTTCTCCATATTCTTAGAAAATTCTATGCATAATTTATGTTCACCTCCAAAAATAATGTCATCAACAAATACTTCAACAATTAGTATATTATCATCAGTGATTTTATAATATAAATTACTGTCAGCACTTCCCTTAGTAAAACCAAGCTTCAAAAGATATTTATCCAACCTTGCAACCAACTCTAGGAGCTTATTTCAATCCATATAAAGATTTCCTTAACCTGCAAACCATATCAGTATCATCTGATAGTGATAAACCATTAGGTTGCTCAATATAAACTTTCTCATCAAGATCCCCATTCAAAAATGCACATTTAACATCCATCTGATAAACCTTGTAGTTTTTATAAGTAGCATAGGCAAGAAATAATCTTATAGCTTCAATCCTAGCTACCAGTGCAAAAGTTTCTCCATAATCAATTCCTTCCTTTTGAGAATATCCTTTACAAACCAATCTAGCCTTATTCCTTATAACTTGACCATCCTCATTCAATTTATTCCTAAAAGCCCATTTAGTTCCAATAACATTTTCATTTTTAGGTCAGGGAACCAAAGTCAATGTGTAATTTTTCTCAATTTGATCTAATTCTTCTTCCATAGCTTTTAACCAAAATCTATCTTTACATGCCTCAATTACTGATACCGATTCAAGTTATGAAATCAAACATACTTCATTAGTTGCCAGTCTTCTTCTTCTCATAACTCCATTGCTCATATCCCCAATGATTTGATCTTATGAATGATTCAATCTCACATACCTAGGAGTCTTCTGACTCTCTGCTCATCTTCCTTGTTCTTCAGTTATTGTAGAATTCTCTTATGTTGTCGAAGTAACTGGTTCAACTCTCTATTTTGGTAAAGGTGCTACCGGTTCAGATATAATCATTTCCACTGCTAGTTCCTTCTCATAAACTCTAATTTGACTTTTACTCAGCTCATCTACTTTGACATTAGCACTCTCCAATATTCTCTGCAATCTCTTGTTATAACATCTATATGCTTTTCTTTCATTAAAATAACCAAGAAATATGCCTTCATCACATCTGAGATAAAGTTTCCCAATAGTATCATCTCTCCTAATATAACATTTACTTCCAAAAGTTCTAAAATACTTAACTGTAGGTGTATTGCCAAACCATAATTCATAAGGTGTCTTATCGATTTCTCCTTTGATGTGTACTCTGTTGAATATATAAACCCCTGTACTCACTGCTTCTCTCTAGTAGATATGAGGTAGATTTTCTTCCATCATCATTGTTCTAGTAGCATCCAAGATAGTTCTATTTTTCCTTTCCACAACTCCAATCTACTGAGGTGTCCAGGGAGCAGAAAATTATCTTCTTATACCATGCTTGTCACAAAAGTTATTAAACTCACTGGATGTGAATTCTCCACCATGATCCAATCTCAAACATTTAATCTTCAATCCTATCTCAGTTTCCAATTTAGCCTTAAAGATTTTAAACTTTTCAAATGCTTCAGTTTTTTCTCTCAAAAAAGTAACCCACATCATTCTATAATAATCATCAATGATTAACATGAAATATCTATCACAATAAAAACTTTTAACTCTAGTAGGGCCACACAAATCAGTATGAATAAGTTCAAGAAGATCATTTGATTTATCTTGTATACTCCTAAAAGAGGTTTTGACTTGTTTACCCATTTGACATTCTTTACATACCGGATTATAGGGCTTCATAATCTTAGGTATATCTCTAACAACCTTAGTTGAATTGATCTTCACAATAAAATCAAAATTCACATGACACAGTCTTTTATGCCATAGCCAACTCTCATCAGTCTATGTAATCAAACATGTCTTCTCACTGGAGTTCAAATGAAATATATTACCTTTTGTCTGTGTACCGGTTGCAATCTCCAAGCTAGATCTATTAATGATTTTGCATTTTCCATCCTTGAACTCTAATTAAAATATTTTATCTACCAATTGTCCTACACTCAAAAGATTATGCTTCAAACCTTCAACATAATAAATGTTGTCAGTATTGTTCTTACCATCCGATGATATAGTTCCTTTTCCCTTGATCATACATGCCTTGTCATCTCCAAATCTAACTAGTCCACCATCAAATTCTTGCAAAGACAAAAACCTCCCTTTATCTCTAGTCATATGATGTGAACAATCATTGCCAATTACCCATTCATCCATGTCCTCAATTTTAGCAGCAAGTGCCTTCTCCTCAAGTACATTCTCTTCTAGTGCTACATCATCTTTCTTGATAGCCAAGAACACCCATTCCTTCCCATTGCCAGATCCACTAGTAGAGTCTTCTATCGATTCATCATCTTAATCAGTAATGCCTTCCTCATTCGCTATGTAGCATGATTTGTCTCTGTTTTTCTTGAATCTATACTTGTTCTAATATCCAGGGTTAGGCTTAAATGATCTTTTAACTATTTCTTTAAATCTTGAATTCCTTTCAGGACATCTAGATGCAAAATGACCAATCTTATTACATGCAAAATATTTAAAAGGTTCTTTTCCTTCATACTTACTTCCTACCAGTCCTTTCAGTACTCTTCTAGAAAATAGTGCTTCAAGTTTCTTAAACTCATCATCTTCTCTCTTCATATGTTCTAATTCTTTTGCATATAAATCTTTCCAGTCTTTCTTACTGGTTACAGATGTAGATGCATGAAAAGTAGGTTTAGTCTTCATAGCTCCAGAAGTTCCAAATTACTCAAGCTCAAAAGCAGATAATTTCTCAAACAAAGTATCTTTGTTGACAGATGTATTAGCCATTGTTCTCAACTTATTGATAGCAATAGCCTTTATTTTGTAAGCTGGTGGTAAGACTCTCCGAACTTTAGAAACAATTCCATCTTTGCTCAAAGTTCCACCACAACATTCAATTCCCATAACAATCTCATTTAACCTTTCCATGAATACAGTAATCCTTTCATCTTCTTCCATCTTCATGTTTTCATATCTCACCTGGTAACCATCAAGTTTAGCAATCTTCACTATAGGGTCACCTTCATTAAGAGTTTGCAACTTATCCCATATAGCCTTTCCAGATGATTTGTTTGTTACTCCCATTATTTGCTCATTAGAAAGTGCACACAAGAGGGCTTATATTGCTCTACAATCATTCTCAAGCTCCTTGTCCAAGTTCGCCGGAGGAGGATTGACAGATCTCGGATTAAAGGGTGTGATACCATTCTGTGTGAACTCCCAAATCTCCTTGCCAAGATATCTCAGATGAGTCTCCATCTGAATCTTCCATACTGTGTAATTTGTTCCTTCAAGCCTCTGTATATCCTTTCGAAAGATATCTCTAGAAGAACTAGATGAACTTGAACTGTTTGTTGCCATAGGATCTTCCTCAAGCGGTTAAGATTTCTCCAAAGAGGACCAAAGCTCCGATACCAATTGTTAGACAGTTCAGATAACTAGAAGACAACCAAGGGGGGGGGGGGGGGGGTGAATCAGTTGTCACAGATTACTCGAAGTATTAACAATTTAAACTTTAATACCCAAACCCAAAACAATAATACTAGAATAGCAGTTAATCCAATTAAGCATAAACAATAATCACAGAATAAAAGACCTCCACACAACACCAAGATTTGTACGTGGAAAAATCGATAAAGGGAAAAACCACAGTGGGAAGCTTACCCATAGTTAGACAATACTTCTGCAGTAAGTATGTGAATTGCAAAGAAGGGGCCTACACTTCAAGGAAGGCCAAAATCCTAGAGCACATTGCTCATCACAAAAGGAGCCTCACTAACTACATAAAAATCTAGACTACAATCCAGAGAAGTGTTTAACAACAAAAGATAGCATCTCCTATGCTTGAGTACAGTTCCAGTTAAGCTCAATATCGGAGGACTAAATCCTATTACAAAAACCCAATTCAATCTCCAATGATCGACCGACTCCTCTGCCTGAATGATATTATATTATTCGCACATTACATTCCTTGACCATGATCTCTTACATTAACCATGATGACCTACAATGAGATCTTACATCTATTTATACAAACCCTTGACCATAAACAATCAGATCAGCCACCAAACAATAAACCAATTACATAATTACAAACCATGTCAACCTTAGACAAAATAACAAATAATATCAATGCAGAAGACATCCCGAAAATACATCAATAGGTCCTATCCACACGTTATATTAATGTCAGTACATAATCTAGATCAATCAGGACCAAGTATAGGTCTACACGCTTCAACAATGATCTCCATCCGCCAAGTCTCAAACGTGATCACCAACAGCATCCTGAAACTCCATCAGAAGCTGCACCAACACCACTTATGCAATTCATCAAAGATCTCTAGAAGATCTACCGGTGAAACCCTCGCCGGAACCAGAAACCAAACTTCTAAGCAGGCATGATAGCATCCAATCTCCAAACCAAAACCAACTGACCAAATATGAGTATAAGTATCATGAACAAGACAATTCCATCACCAGATTATACCGAAGTCTATCGGATCATGCCGAATCCAAGTTAACCAAAAACCACTCATCCTACTGAAACCAGAAGGGTGCCGATAAAGCATCCAAAAATCTAGTGTTGACATCAATGCAACACATAATCAATTCCACCAAATGGCCAACACATTTTTGTTTGAAGATCCATTTTGTTCTTGAGGAGGGCTTAGTTCTCAAAAGACAATGCTTAACCACCCATTGGGATTCAACCACAAAAATGTGCATGATTGCATTTTGGGATCCTCATAAGGAGGACATAGCATTTGCAATTGCACTTCTTGAAAGGGAAAAGTGACCAAGCTAACCTAACCTAAAAAATAGATGGGAAAAATAAACAAAACCATTAATTGGCTTTTCAAAGTGGCTTCTCTTCCTTCTTAGCCTTTGATATCCTACATGTTTCTAAATGAAATAAAAAAAAGGGAAAGCAACAAACAACCAATGAGATTTCCAAATATACCCCAAGCACTATATATAATGAAACTTACCCACTTGGAGATGTTGTCCATATGTAGTAAGTGAGAGAATTTTCTATTCTCATTGAAATTCTTCTCCTTGCTTAGAAGTACGTATAACTTGTGGTGACTTGCTAATTTCCTATTGAGCTAAATGCTTGATGGGGAATCCTCTTCATATCATGGTAGTTATCAATGGACTTACAACTACACTTTACTTCTTTGGATATTTTTTAATCAATGAGAATTGACCTTCAAGACCCTCCTAATTGCATCAGGTCTTCATCCCTTTCTTTGTTTCTCATACTTTACCATCATAGCCGATAATGGTTTAATGTCAATAGATGAGAAAAATGCTTCTAATTTATCTCATAATTGGATTTCATCAATTTACTCCTAACTTTTCTCCTTGAGGTTAACCTCATGATTTGATTGCTTGTAAAGCTTTATTACATCACTTTGAGGTTCTGAAATTGCTTCCAAAATCAAAACAGGCATGCTCTCTTCTTCTCCTTCAACAAAGAAGAAGGAATCTTCTAACATGAGGCATGAGTAACTTTCCTCACTCATTTCTTGTACATAGATAACATCTTTGTAGTCGAGTTATTCTCTTTCATTTTTCTCTTGCCAAGAAAGGAATTCCTTTCCTTTATGAGCTTGCAAAAGCTCATAATTAATAGGTTGTTCATCCTTCTTTTCATGTCCTCGGGACTAATCCAATTTCTAGACCACGAGCCCCCCTATAAAAAAGGGAAATCATATGATATCATGATGACTATGGGAGGAAATGGTTTTACAAACGATACCAAAGAAACTAGCCTTCTTGAATAGGGATACTCTCTCAAGAAATATTTTCTTGTTAAACATAGGTCTAGAATCCTCAAGAATAGTTGATTCATCAAAAGATATCTCTTGGCTAGATCTTGGAATTTTGAGTTGAACCCGGGATTTAGATTTAACTTGCTTGAAAATTTGAAATTGCACCTGCTGCCAACTTAGGGCTTCCAATTCCTATCATTGTAACTAGGCTTGGAGAAAAATTTGTTCTCGATATTCCAGTTCTTTCTCAAGGGATTTTAATTGTGTCTAGAAATTTGATATGATTGCTAAGATTTATTATATTTTTATGTTGGTTAAAGGGATATGCATGTTGATAAGGGATATAATGTATCTCTTGAATTTGCTGGGAAGTGAATTCCTATTGTCAGGAAAGTGACACTAGAGAAAGTAAGGGTTAGACATTTGAGGATTATTCAATTATTTCCACTATGGAGAGATATCGAAGAAAATTACCATTTTTACTTGTGTAACATTGTGGCTAAAAAATAAATGGTGTGTATTTTTATGGAAATGAGGGAAATTATAAAATTTGGAAACTCTCTCCATACTATATAAAGAGATTTGTATCTTGGAATAGAACAATAGGTCTGTTAAATATTAGGATTTTGAACAAATACCCATAAAGATAAGGGGATGTATTAATTCCTGCAGAGTCACCAAATACTTACTGAGATGTCGCTTGAGGTTGAGTGTTTTGAAGAATTCATGAAATATTCAATGATAAAAATCTCTTTTGGGTTCCACTGGGTGTGCTAGGAAAACTTCAGTGGTACTTATGTGCCCTCCACATGTCTAAAACTTTCATTTATTTGAGGGTAGTCTGGAAGTTTCTGGTGTAGGGGTACCCTTTCATGCAAATATGCCCAACTTTAGGTTTTTGTCTTATTTTGTAAGGACTGGTGTAAATAAGGTCATTTTGGACCATTATAGAGCATCTTGGGTCATTTGTGAAGTTTTGCGGTTAATTGGTTACAAGATGCAAACGTTGTTCATTTGTTGTCAAATTTGTCAATGACAACTTTTTGAAAAGTTGTTAAATGTTAGTTGAGGGTCAGTTGGAGGTTTTAACTAGTTTGGAATAGGTTGGGAATAGGGGTTTTCCTCAAGTCAAACCTGAGTTTTGGAATTAACCATGAAATAGAAATGAAATGTAATTGAATTGCAATAATGAAAATGATCTCCTTTTGATGGAGATGCTAAATAATGTATGAACCACTAATGATATATCTTTTTAATGGAGTTTAGTTTGTCTCCACAAACAATTAGGGTTTCATGAAGTCTTCATAAACATAGAACTTGAATTTCAACTCAAATGCTTAGAAGAGGACTAATTGCTTTCTCACTTGAATTTGAATGCTTGTTTGCTTGAATTGATTGCTTGAATAGCTTAGCTCCTTCTAAAATTGAGAGGGTAGACTTCCTTTTATACTTTCTTGTTGATAAACAATTTAATTTTCCAACATGAATCGACATGGGGTCTAGGTCCCCACCAAAATGATGTTACTGTTGAGGGGCCCCAAAATTGGCGGCAATTGGGAGGACCAGAGCACTAGGAGCTCTGGTCCTTGAGGACCTGAGCGCTAGTGCCTTGGTATTGACCAATGAAAAACCAAGAAAAGTGGGACAAGAGGTGTGCATTCTGAAAATTATGAGATATTTGCATGGTGTGAATAGAATCAAGGCTTCGATTAGGCCTTGAGACATGAATGCTAAGGTGACGGCCCAAATGAGGACAAAATTGTAAGGGAGTAAACTTTAGGATGCTACAAATATGTACTTTCATCATCAATATCACAACCAACAACATTAGTATGTACTTCCATCATTAGTAGTATTAATAATACAAGCCAACAACATCAAAATATCAATAATGACATCTAGTCATTAATGACACCAATTCCAACAATCTCCATCGTTATATCTTTGCACTGAACTCCCCCATTTGACATTAATGACAACACTACACTGAGGATTAGCACCAATGACAACACTAAGTCATTAATGACAACAACTACCAACAATCTCCCCATTTGTCACTTATGGCAATACACACACAATATATTCTCTTCCCCTTGACATGAAGGACAAAGGTCAAAGGACTTTATTGTAATCTCTTCTTTCTACACTTTTGATCTCCCCCTCTTTGATAGAATAGTCAATTATATGTTCCCTTTCTCTGTATGTTTATTCTCTCCCTTTTTCTCTTTAATTGAAATCTTCCTATTTAACATTATTTGTATCTCTTTCATTTTCCATCTCCATCAACATTGCAATCTCTCTCTCTCTCTCTCTCTCTCTCTCTCTCTCTCTCTCTCTCTCTCTCTCTCTCTCTCACACACACACACACACACACACATTCTAGATTGCAAAAATAACAAGAGCTTGTGGGTAGTGGAGCCTGACTATCTTCTTGATTCAGAGGTCTTATTTCATTCATCTTTCAATCCTTTTAATTGAGTCAGCATAGTTAATTTTAATCTATCACTTCTCCATTAATGCTTTCTTATAGATGGTTTGTTGCAAGGTGTGCACCCTTGGTCTTCTTGTGCTATTCAATGAAACACTTAGTTTTGTAACATGGCTTAATCGCCTCTCGTGGATTCATTAGGTCTCACAATTGTATCAGGCATGAACAAGTTGATCCTTTGGTGCAACAACAATCGCATTTCCAACAAGTGGTATTAGAACCCAGGTCATAAGTTCAAAGCCCTCGCTCATGTTAGGGGGGTTATTGCAAGGTGTATGCCTTTGGTCTCCTTGTGATGTGTAGTGCAGTGCTCTAGTTTGCGATATGGATTAGACATTCAAATGTTGCATTACACAACAATGTGCACAAAAGGTATCATGGTAAGCACAACAACACACAAAATGACATAACCAATGCATCAAGAATGGGGGCACAAAGTGAAAGACCTCACTAATCATGTGAATGGTCATTGTTATATTTTTTTTTTGCAGAAACAACATCATTTTCTAAATGGCCTATCAATTGACCTCATATATTGCACAAATGTGCGCTACTAATAGACCAATATATTTCATAATTGACCTTCGACACCTTTTCAGTGTACCCATTAGATACTAAGATGTGATTGCTAGTTGTATTATAATTGACAACTTCTGTGACTTTGTTTTAATTATGTAAGAAGTATGTTTATTCCTTTGATGAAATTTTCAAGATACCTACACTAATTTTAAACGTGCAAAATTGTTAAGTCTTCCGAATAACATCTTATTGATTCATGGGGAATAAAGTAAATTTCGAAGTTTGGATTTAAATAATAAATAAATTATTATTGATTAAATTGATTACTTTTTATTAAGTTTTAAAAAGTTAACCGTCATTTTGTTCACAAGAAAAATAACAAGAAGGTTATTATTTTCTTGCATCTTGCCGACTTTGAACTGTTGAAACTCTGTGGGTTCTCTCCGTTCACAAGAAAATTCCATTCATCGGGTTTTCCTCCATCCGACTTTGTTTATCTCGCCGACTTGGTTGATCCTCTCAATATGGTTTCCAAGAAATTCTCTAACACTTCACGAGAAACTTCCAAGAAATACTCTCTTTTGTGGCTCTTCAAATTTGTGCAGAACAAGGGATGGAGATTGCTGTTCAGTATCAGCCTCCCGCCACCAAAATTCCCTTCGATACCAACAACAAATTTAACGTGTTTCTCAGCTTTCGCGGAAAAGATGTGAGAACAACTTTTGTCGACCATCTCTACGAATCTCTCTCGGGAGAGGGACTTAAGGTTTTCCTCGACAGCGAAGAGCTGGAGAAAGGCAAAGAAATCGATTCAAATTTGCAAGAAGCCATTAAAACAAGTGATGTTCTGATCCCTATATTTTCTAAACACTATGCAGAATCAACTTGGTGTCTGAAGGAGGCTGCCCAGATGTGGAGATCCAATGGCTTCATCATTCCTCTTTTCTATGATGTGGAGCCCTCTGATGTTCGCTACCCTCAAAGAGAGGGAGGTCCATTCGCCAAGGCATTCCAAAAGCATTACAGCCATTTAGATCAGCAGGATGAGAAA
Organism: Cryptomeria japonica; assembly: GCF_030272615.1. Lineage (NCBI taxonomy): Eukaryota > Viridiplantae > Streptophyta > Pinopsida > Cupressales > Cupressaceae > Cryptomeria > Cryptomeria japonica. The sequence continues at coordinate 705,085,781 of NC_081409.1, read as the reverse complement.
ACAATCGAGGAATGGAAGAATGTTCTTCAACAAATCTCTTCTCTTTCTGGTTGGACAAGGGCGGAAGAATTCGGGTAAGTAATTTGCATCCTTTCTTTGCAATTAACCCAGGGCAAAAAACCAAAGGAGAACATCTTTTAGAGGTCCACTTATTATATTAGCTATTTGTTAAGGGGGCAAACTGTTTGTTTATTAAATCCTTAAAGATTAGCCTGATCTTCCTACTTTATACTCGTTAAAGTTCATTATAGCTGACTGAATATATTGAAAAATATAATCGAAGTAGATCAACGAGCATAACATCCCATCCAGGCTGCCAGAAAATAAGCCCTGTTTTTTAAGCCAGCATTAATTTATTATCCATATTGTCTGCAATAAAGAAACGTGGTCTTATAACATCAATAATTTTCCTTGGTGAGCCAACCCTGTCTTTCCATAACATGGCCATGATTGCCTATGTCCTCTTGTTCAACCTTTTACCCCGTTTCTATCATGATACTTATACTAGATCATGGGCTCCTCCTCAAATCCTATTACTTACTTTAGGCCCCGAAATCACTCTCATCCCTGGAATTATCTAGCCATCCAAGTTCTGCCTGCATCAAATTAGTTCACCTCTTGTTCATGCAATTATGTTGCTCGTCACACGTTCGAGCTTCCTTCAATTCCTTCAAATTGGTTTATCTCTGCACACATCAGCGATCACCCATGCATTTACCTATTTGTCACAAAAAAAAATAGTTCTAATTTCTAATAAATAAGGAATTAGTAAATATAAAACCAAAATTCTGAAAACCTTTCTCAGATAAAAATTGTGTTACTCCAGTCTATCCTATTGTAAATTTGTTGTGTAAACATAAGTTTGGTTAAAATCATTTAGACCCATTAATTCTCCATGGTAAGTTTTGTTCTCCTTTAAAATGTCAGACAGTTGTTAGACTTTGATCAGTATGTTTGTTTCTTTTTCATGAGGTTTTTGAAAAAATACTGTAAAGATGTTTTGTATATAAATTAGCCATTTGTAGATTAAGCAAATAATTTTAGTATGTAAATTATTCAGACGAAGTTCATCTTTTTTCTTTCTGGTAGTTTTCTTTACAGGTTAGAATATGTAGATACTTGAAACACAAGCTGTTAACATACAAATAAATCTTTTATTCAATACGGATTACTTTTTGCACCTCAATGTTGAGATCTTACATCAATTGTCTGTTCCTCAGTACATTACAGACTTGCACACTTAACAACAAGGCGGGATCTCTATATAGAAATTAGAGTCCCTCAAAATCGACCGTAAATTGAACTTGTTTGTTCCATCAATTTAGCATGGAACAATTTAGAACTCAAATTATCCTCGAGACTCTAAATTCAGAATTCATTATGCATACCATGCATCACATATCAACAGGATTGTATTGGTTACGACTTAGAACAGCCAATAGCTTTAAAGTTTATAATAGCATTAACAGGACCCACCTGCATAAGAGATTTGGATATTTTCATTACTCCCTCCTTAGTCCTTACCAGTTACATCAGATTTATTACTCGCTCAACGACTTAAGTACTAAAGTAAAATCCACGATTCAGGTAGCTTCACTTGCTGTCCTTAATCTAGACCCCTAATTGTCCTTGAAACATTTTTTTAATTTTATGGAAAGATTGATTATTGTGAATGGTCAATATTATGAGGTAATCATCTCGAAATATATAAGTTTAACTTTTTCTTTTTCGTTTTATAAATTCATAAGATACTTGTAATTCTTTAGCCCTGTAAACTGGTTGTTTTCGTGGAATTTAGTGTGCCTTATATGTAATTACAACCTTAAATTTGAAATTGTCATGTGTAATATAAGGAAGGTGATTTGCAGGTACGAAGGAAGACTGGTAAAAAGAGTTGTGAAAGACGTGTTGAATACCTTGAAGATTACTCCGCCTCTGCTAGATGTTCCTGTCCATCTTGTGGGACTTTAAATGCATATGTGTGCCCTGCTCCATAGATTATATTTGAGTTCATGGCATAGTACAGTGAGAGTGGGAGTCAGCGGTATAGGCGGCGTCGGAAAAACCACCCTGGCCAAGGCTGTTTACAATAGAATTTATGCTAGGTTTGATGCTTATTTCTTTGCACAGAAAAAAAGTACCCTTGTAGACTTGCAACGGGCAATTCTAAGAAGATTGGTAAATTACCATGGAGAAGTTTCAAGTGTTGCCGAGGGAAAAGCTCTGATGAAAAACTTATTGCAAGGAGTTCGTGCCCTTGTCATTTTGGATGATGTGAATGATCTGAGTCACTTGGATGCACTGAGTGGAGACTGGTGTGGGCCTGGTAGCAGAATCATCTTTACATCCCGAGACCGACACATACTCAATCTTGCTAAAGTTGATTCAATTCTTAATATGAGTGGGCTAGGGAAGGATGAAGCTCTTCAATTGTTTTGTTGGCATGCTTTCTCGAGGGCGTTTGCGGAGACCCCCTACAAAAAGCTTTCTACAAGAATTGCAAGAGCCTGCAAGGGTCATCCTCTTTCATTACAAGTTATTGGAGCATATTTGTTTGATAAGAAAGAGCGGGATGACATTCAATATTGGGAAGAAGCTCTCCATAACATTTGGGGAAAATCAAGAAATATCCAAAGTCCTTCGAATCAGTTATGATGGACTTAGCCATGTTGAGAAGAAAATGTTTCTGGATATAGCTTGTTGTTTTGCTGGTAAAAGAGAAAATGATGCTGTTACCTTCTGGGAAGTTTTATACCCAAAAAGAGTTAAAACAGCTCTGAAAGAATCTTTCGCTGAAAATGCTTATAAATGAGAGTGGCCCTAAAAATCTCCTCGATATGCATGACCTTCTGCGGGGAATGGGAAGAGGAATTCAAGAGCAGATTGATAATAATAGCAGACTCTTGCTGCCTATGGGTTCACACAGAGCTTTGAGCAGAGACAGAGCAGAGGGAGTGAATATGCTTGTTTACACGGGATAATGGAAAAGAGCCTGTGAGCTTCCATAGAATGCCATCCCTACGCTACCTAGTTGTGCAAAATACAAAAATAGTGGGAAACATTGGAAAGTTAGCTCCGGATTTGTTATGGATAAAAATAAAAAACTGTGAATTAGGTGGTATGTATACATGGTTAACATTAAGAAACAGATTCCAACTGGATAGCAGTTGGTCCCAAGTGAGGATTTTAAATGTAGAGCAGTGTCCAACTCTTACGATAATCCCAAAGACACTTGACAGCTTGGTGAACCTCCGATGCTTGTATCTGCAGGATTGTGTTGCTCTCACAACTCTTCCAGACACACTTGGTAACATGGCACAATTGAAGGAGTTGCATTTGTGCGGCTGTACAAATTTAACAAGCCTTCCTGAAACTGTGGGCAACTTGATGCAGTTAGAAATCTTACGTTTGAAAGACTGTACAGCTCTAAGAAGCCTTCCCAGCACTATAGGTAATTTAGTTCAACTACAGGAGCTGGTCTTGAAAAGATGTACAGGGCTAAGGAATGTTCCCAACACAATAGGTGACTTGGCACAACTCGAGACTTTGATTACGTATAATTGTTCAAGTTTACAGAGCATTCCTTACCCGTTCGGCAAGTTACAAAATCTTAGGCGATTACACATTCCAGGTTGGACAGACCTAGAAAGCTTTCATGATGCGGTTATCAGGTTAGCCCAGCTTAGGGAGTTAAGCAGGTAAAAGATCATTTATATGCGGACTCTATTTAAGAACTTTGAAAGAAGACATAGTTCTATTGAATTGGTTAAAATTTTATCTCTTGATAAAGTAGTCTGTAAAATTATTTTAAATTTTGCAGAAGCGTCGGGATAGGAAGCTCGGTGCAGAAGAAGTTTAATGTCTACTTTGTATACCACGCAGCAGATGAAAGGAAAATATTGATGGCTCATAAGTACAAACACCTGCGCACCGGATCACTTTGTTTGTGCACAGGGAGTGAGGATAAGGAAAGCAGTGACATTAGGGATGCAAGTGACATTAGGGATGCAATTGATAGCTGTGAAATTCTTGTCCTTGGTTTATCCAAGAGCTTTGCAGAGTCGATTGTGTGCATGAAAAAGTTCGCAGCCATAAGACGCTCGAAGAACGGCCTTATTGTTCCTCTATCCCTTCGCAGCTTTACACAGCCCTGTCGTATCAAATTTTTGAACACATTGAGAGAGTTATAATACCACAGTTTTGAAGATGCTAGTGTTTTTCCGTCGACAGTTTTTTTCTAAGTGATTATTGAAATTATAATCTCTATTTTCCTTTTAACTTTAATTTTTTTTGTAGTTCGATGTTTTTCTAAGTGATTATTGAAATAAAAATCTACTATTTTTTACTTTAGTAACTTTTTAATGGTATCTTCTTTTATTGAATATTCCATATTATTTTTGAAGTTTCAAAATAGAAAGACAAAATTATTAAAAAAGAAAGGATTAACTATTTTTTCTACTTTTTTAAATGATTAATTTTTAATTAAGTGAAAATCTTATTTTAATTATTTATGTTTTTTAATGAAATTACAAATAATTGGAACCTTGTAAGAGAATGCAAAGTGGATTTGAAACTATCACTTCTCCATTGAGACCTTTGATGTAAAAGCAACATTATTTTCTAAATTTGTTCTACCAATTGATCTCATGTACTACACAAATTTATGCAAAAAAATGACCAAATTTCGGCCTATTTGATCTTCCACACCTCTTCGACATACCCATTGCACACTAAAGTGCAATTGCTAGTATAAATTATGTTTAAATTTTGATTAATATTACTTTTTAACTTGTGAAGGAAATGTGCATGTTCTACTTCTAAAGATTTATGGCCAAAGGCAAGATTAATTTTTGTATAATTAAGTCTACAAAATATTCAAACTTTTTTTTTGTAAATATATAAAATATTTAAATGAAATTTGAAATTCAATTAGATTTTGTTTTTCCAATTGTTTAAGTGTTTAAAAATATATTTAAATTTTAGTAGTTAATTTTAAGTTTTAAATTTTATAAATTATGTTTACATTTTGATCAAGTTTTTATTTTAACTTGCGAGGGAAACGTGCATGTTCTACCTCTAAAGATTTATGGCTAATAGTAAGATAAGTTTCTAAGTATAATTAAGTCTATAAAATATTTAGATTTCAATTTTTTTTGGTAAATATATAAAATATTTTCACATTTTAAAATCGATAAATTGATTCTATAATCCAAATCTTAAAATAATTTACTTTCAATCCTTTAAAATTTAAACCATAATTAACCTATCTCCGCAATTATGAAAAATGAAACAACAAAGCACAACATACAAGAGAACACCATATTTATGTGGAATACCCTAAGTAGGGAACAACCATGATGGGAATGACACTTACAATATATATAACTAATCCCATTGTTTTAGGCTTAAGACCAAGGCAGCTCATAAATACTTGATTTGAACTTGCAAGACCAAGGCGTACAACCTTAGGGCAAGATACAAGGGACTTTCAAAACTAAGACACACAATCTCAAGGAAAGATACAATAGACTTGCATTACTAAAGCACACTACTCCAAGGGAAAACATAGAGACTATAGAAGCTGCCAAAAGGATTCACTATATTTCAAAAAGTATTGGGAAATGATGAATTGAAATGAACAATTTCTCCTAATCATAAAATTATCCTTAAATCATTGTGTCAAGAAAATAAAATCATGGAAAACACATCTCACTTCACTTATTGTCTCAAAACGTTATCATTCTAAAGATATGATCATCAAAGCTCATCACAAACTGAAATTCACACTTTTACTTCTCCATATATGCTTGCACCCTATTCACAATTAGTCTACCACAATCCACAATCGGTTTACACATCTGCACCTCTATTTATAATAGGTTATTCAATGAAACCCTTTACTTGGTCAACCACAATCAAAATATGCATAAATTGGGCCACTAGTAGCAACTACAAACAATGCAATTGAATTCAAGACATAAAGGGGACCCAAATACATAGAAAATTATCTTTCTAAGTCAAAATGCACACTAACACATCCTGCGAGATTGGCATCAAACATAATGTGTATATAAACAATAATGTAGGTTAACCAATTTGTCTGAAAATACTGTCCAATGTAAATTACTTAATGTGAATCTTTACATGTCATGATAAGACTAATATCACTATTATAACTTTATTTCCAAAGAAAATTTGGACCAAAAGAGTATCATCTAAATAAGATAAATCAAATGAGTTGGCCAAAGACCAACATAACTAATAGTGTCAAATGCAGAACAACATAACTTCACTTATGGAGAAACCTAACACTAGAAATATGAATTATAACACTAAATGAACCATATGAGCATGTCCTCCAAGACACAACAATTTAATCCACATAGTGTAGCAATGCAAAACATTGTCTAGGCCTGTTCTAATAGACACCCTCGCTATCAACAAACTACAACCACAAACTTCACCATCTGAGCAACAAAGAAAACCAAAACATAATAGTGCAACTTCCACAAAACTTAGACATTATATCCAGAATGACAAGTCATGTAATATTCAAAATTTGAAGGAATGTCGAGCATTCTTCCATAGGGACTTTAAAAACTCTTTCCTACATATTTTAGCTTCAACTATAGTTAACTTTTGAGAACACCTCAACTTACTCAACATCACTACTAGACAACATAACAACATTTGAACACTCATTTTTTGACCATACAGTACATGCACATAATTGAAAAAATTCAACTTCCTCTTTAGTTCTATTACCAACACAACTAAACAACTTCAACTTCCTATTCACTTATGTCACCAAAATACATAATCACAAACAACAAAGACTGTGACAACAATGACAACACCAAACAAGCTTGACATCAATGGCAATACACCTCAAGTTTCCAACAATCTCCCTATTTTTCATTAATGAAAACACTTGTACTACCAATCAACAGTAAACTCACATCTCATTTGAACTCTCTCACCCTTTAACATCAACTAAAAAGGGTACATAACAATATACCACTTCATGCCAATCCGTATAACTCTCTCTCCCCCCTTCTAGGTATAAATCTAATATATGCAACACTCCCTCTGATAGGGATATCTTTATTTTCCAACCACTTTCTTACAACAAAGAAATCATAGCCTTGAATTCTACCCCTAAGGGAAACCACCACATCAATCTAGAGACAAAAGATAAACTTTGAAACTCCCCCTAGAAAAACATGCACCACTTAAATTCATCTAGTTTGAAGGAGGACTAATAACCCCTAACTTCTATCAAATATACTCAAAAGTATCTTTTAATAGTGCCTTGGTGAAAATATCTATAATATGATCCTTTGTAGGTACATACTCCAACTTGACTTCGTTCTCTACAACCCTTTTTCATAATATTGGATAAAAATATGTTTATTCCTTCAATACAACACCAAATTCTTTGAAATGTTAATTGCACTTGTATTATCACTGTAGTCACATAAATCTGTCCATCTTAATTAAGTGAATATTTGCTATTTATTTGATTAATAAACCCACTAGCCAACAGTTAATTAAATTAACATTTAATTAATTCATCTTCAATCATTCTCCTATTAATTAAATAAATTATTCAATTTATTTCAATTAATTCATTAAACTAAATTCACAATCAATTAAATAAATAAATCCTATTTATTTAATTTAATCCCCTTTCTTCTTTTAAATAAATAAATTAAAATATTTATTTAAATCATTAAACAACCACCCCACTTGCATTCTCCTAAGAATGCAAGTTGCAACCACAAGTTGAAATAAATTAATTTTATTTAAATTTAAATCCTATTTTCCCTCACCCACCAAACCCACTTGCAATCCTAAATCCCCTTCTAGACTCTTCTAACCCCTTCCTAATTAGCCTAATCCATCCCCTAAATATTGTCACATTCCTAAGCAACTTGGAGTCACTTCTCGAAGCCTTCAAAGTCTTTGAAAAGCATTTAATGCTTTATGTGTTCAACAATCTAACCTCTAAAGTCTTCCAAACCACTAATGGCTCTTACATGACCATTAATGGTTCTTACATAACCATTTATGGTTAAATCCACTTGCACCCATGGTTAGAAACTTTGACCTCTAACTCAACCCTCATTTAACCCATGTGTCTCCTCAAGCATTTATTGCTTTGACCATGGTTATCCTCACTAACTCTTGCACAAGAGTTTATCCATTGGATAAAAATATTATTCCTTGAATAATGAATTTATTCACTCAACTCAACATTAACCCTACCTCCCAAGTTAACTCTCAGGTCATGTCAAACATTTAATGCTTCTTCCCTCTCCCCTCAACCCATCTCATGTTGACACTTGTCATCCTACGATTGGGTTGAAAGTCCTCACATGGATCTTAAACCCTTCAATCCTGACCCTTGTTGAGATTACTCAATCTCAACCATCCATTGCTCCATTTTACCTATAAATAGAGCTCATTTCTTCATAATCCAAATCCTGAAAACTTGTATGCATTTAATTTATAGTCAATTATAGAGAGAGCATTTTAGCATAATCACTCATATTGTCATTTTGGACTAAAATAAATCTTAGTTCATTTCATAACATTTCATATTTAGCTTTTTTTTACACTTGCATAGCATAGTTTAAAAGCATTTTCAATCTTGAATCTCCATAAGACATCCATAGTGCAAAAAGTTGCTGAGAGCTACACTTATTTGGAAACTTGGAGAAGAGAGGAACAAGGGAGGATGAGCTACAAGCATGGTGGAAGAAATTTGGAGATGCCTTGTTGCATTTGTTGTCTTTATTAAATGCTCTATTTTGTTTATAGTGTCTCTCTTGGTATGCCTATTTAGGATAGTCTTTAATTTGTGATTTCTAACACTAACATCTAATGATTGGTTTCTTGTTTCTTATTTTCTGTTTGTTTATCCTAACTATCCATCCCTTTTTGCAGAACATCATTTGGTGAACCTGACATGAATGCAAAGTAACCAATTTTTAAACTTCTAACAATTTTTCATGATTTGAATTGACACACAAGTTATGCTTTAGTGCATTTGTTCACGCTTTAGCACCTTTGAAATTGGGCACTTTAGCGCTATTGTTCATAATAATAGCGCTATTGTCTCTCATTTGGTGCCATTGACCCTTAAATAGCGCTATCGTAGCTTCTTTTAGTGCTTTTGGCTCTTTGTTTGACAGAATTTATTTTGTCTGACAGAGTTCTTTTAGCACTTTTGTCTCTTTTTGTAGTGCTTTTGCACTTCTTTTAGTGCGTTTGTTGGTTATTTAGTGCTTTCATGTTAAATAACGCTTCTGTTTTCACACAGAGTAGCTTTGTTGTAACAGAGAGTTGTACAGAAATACCTTGTAACTGAAAAACAAAAAAAATTAGGCTTGTAGAAGCCCATCGAATAGGCAAATTTTACTAACTCTTTTGTGTAGGTTTAAATTGGATTAAAAAGTAGATTTATTTGTTTTACTAACTTTTTGTCAAAGTTGGTTTTAAAAATGAATTCAGTTTTTATTTTGGTTTAAAATTAACTTCACATTTCAAATTTGGGCTTTTAAAAAGAATTGCACATTTGTTTGGGCTCTTAAAAAGAATTTCATTGGTCAAAGGTAAAAAGAACCACAAACTCAAACCCAACAAATTTGATTTTTTTTTTTGCAAGTTAGGATTCATTTTATTTTGGTGCTTAAAATCAACAAATTTCATTTCTTGCATCAACTTAAGGAAATTCACAATCAACATTTCATTTTGGGCAAACTAAAAAGAACAAGCCATTTTTCCTTCAAGTTCCAAAATGATTTTACTTCAAGCAAAAACGTGTTTTTCAATTTAGTTGACTAGGATTTTAAGTTCCTAGTTTACAAAACATTTTGCCTTTGAAGTTAAAAAGAACACCATGATTGTTGGAGCAACATCTCCAAATAGTTAGATCACATTGCAGTGAAAATAAGGTAAAAAGAACAAGTGCTTTTTGTGATTGGCACACTTGTGCAAAAGTTTGTCGAGTGGTCCTACTTCTAACACACACTATCCTCTCCCTTGGCTTTCATGGTCCTAGGTGCAAAAGAAAAGTGTTAGTAACACTCAAAGTTTATCTTTTTAAGAGAGGTCTACCAAGAGACACATCACTCTTGGGAATGACCTCGCGTGGTAAATCCTTCGAGCCGCTATAGAAATCAGGTGTGAGCGAAAGTTGTAGCCTTGGGTATAGCTATTCCTACAGTGTAACTTGCCGAAAGGACAAATGGGCCCCACCACAAGTTACAAGGCTCTTAAGTGAGTCACTATAGAATGATCTTATGTCCAAAAACATCAAAAATTATTAGACACCTTTTTATGTAGAAGCCCACCCATTCTATTGATTGAGGATATTTGTGAGAAGTTTAGTGCAAGAGAATATGTGGTTTTGATCCCAAGATACTCACCATACATATTTGGGTATGTGCAAGATCATGGGGGGCCAAAAAGTGGCAATGGAGAAAAAAATGCATTTTCAACCTTTCCAAACACGCCAAAATCCGCTTTGACTTTTTGTTTGGGTCGGGCAAATTTTGAAGTTGGTTTTGTAATACCAAACCAAATCGGATATCCGATTTGTGATGTCACCATTGTGATGTCACTATTGTGATGTCATACTTCTTTTCAAATCAGATATTGGATATCCGCTTTGTGATGTCACCATTGTGATGTCACTATTGTGATGTCATACTTCTTTTCAAATCGGATATCCGTTTTTCTCAACGTAAAAAATATAGTTTAGTAAAATGGCCATAACTTTTGTGTTTCTTATCAAAATTTTGATTTTTTACAGGCGTTGGAAAGGTAATTCAGAGACCTATCAAATGGATGAGGTAGTTTGATGATATTATAAACCAAAAATTAATTATAATCATTTGAAGTTGGTCCTTCAATCTTAAAACTTTAAATACTCACAAATTTTGCGTACAAAGTCTCATTTTTTCCCTATCACCTCCTTTATCTATCACTTGTCTATCTATACTTATATAATATATTTTATATATCTTTTTATTCTCTACTTATTTCACTTATTTTCTCATTCCATCTAGATAAATAAATTCCCAAGTTACATGCATCTTTGCATATATCTCCATCTTTCTATTCCTATCTCTCCCTCTCCCACTCCATCATTATCACTCCTTATTTCTATATTTCTCTCTAATAATGTCTCCTCTCTCTATTTATCTCCCTCATCTACCTTATCCTACCTATACTTATATATTATTTTTCTCTATCACCTCCTTTCTCTCCTTATCTTGTCCCCTCTCTCTCTATATCCCTATAGATCTATCTTCATGTACATTTATATCTCATTATCTCTAAATCTCACTTATTCACTCCATCTCTCCCTCCATTTTTCTTACTCTCTATCACTATCTATCCATATCTATCTCTATCTCCATCTTCACATCTCCATCTCTTTCCCTATCAATGTCTCTTTTTATATGTTCCTCTATCTTTATATATCTTCCTATGTACATGATTAATCTACTTCTTTGTCTCTTCCTTTATCGCCCTCTTGAAGTATCTTTCCCTTTCTCTACTTTTATCTCTTTATTTACTCCATCTTTATATATCTTTGGCTCTCTCCCCACATCCTTCTCTATAGTGCCTTTATATCTCTATATCTTCCTCTTTCTCTCTCTCCCTCTCTATCTATCCTTATCTATAATCTCTATCTCTCTTTCTCACTCTCTTGCACTATCTATATATCTCTATCTATTGATATTTCTCTTCCTTTATATCTCTCTATCACTTCCTTTGTTTATCTCTCTCTTTACCCCTCTCTATCCATTTTTTTGCATCTCTTCATATATTTATCTTTGTCTTTACCTCTCTCTTTCTCTATATCTATTCACCTCCCTTTCCCTTTATCTTCATTTTTTATCTCTATCTTCCTCTCTCCTTTTCAATATCTAGATATGTCTACCTCTTTCTATCCATCCTTGTCCTTTAGTTTTCCCCCCTCTCACATCATACTCCTTAATATCTATATCTCTATTTATGTCCTTGTCCTTTATTTCTTTTCCCTCTCTTTAGTTCTTCATCTCTCTTCAGCCTTATATCTCTCCTTATTTAAAAGTTAGTATACATGGTCTCCTAAGGGGTTATATTGTGTCCTAAGGAGTCATAGAACATCATATGACCCCTTAGGACACAATATGACCCCTAACTACACCATATGGTCTCTTAAGGGGTCATATGGTGTCATAAAACACCATATAACCCCTTAAGACACAATAAGACCCCTAATGACACCATATGGTGTCCTAAGGGGTCATAAGACACCAAATGACCCCTTAGGACACCATACAACCCCTAATGACACAATGTGGTGTCCTAAAGGGTCATATGGTGTCCTAAGGGGTCATAGGACACCATATGACCCCTTAGGACACCATATGACCCATAGCACCATATAGTGTCCCAAGGGGTCATATGGTGTCCTAAGGGGTCATAGAATGCCATATGACCCATTAGGACACAATATGACCCATGATGACACCTAAGGGGTCATATAGTGTCATAAGGGGTCATAGGACACCATATGACTCCTTATAATACCATACGATCCCTTACGACACCATATGGTGTCCTAAGGGGTCATATAACACCATATGACCCCTTCTAACGTAAGAAGACCCTTAACAACATGATATGATGTCCTAAGGGGTCATATGGTGTCAGGAGACACTATATGACCCCTTAGGACACAATATGACCCCTAACGATACCTAAGGGGTCATATGGTGACCTAAGGGGTTATATGATGTCCTAGGAACCTTTAGGACATAATATGACCCCTTAGCACACCTTACAACCCCTAACGACACCATATGGTGTTCTAAGGGGTTGTAGGACACCATATGACTCGTTAGGACACAATATGAGCCCTAACAACACCTAAGGGGTCATATTGTGTCCTAAGGGGTCATAGGACACCATATGACCCCTAACAACACTATATGGTGTCTTAAGGGGTCATATTATGTCCTAAGGGTTCATAGGACACCATATGACCCGTAACGACACAAAATGACACCTAACAATACCTAAGGGGTCATATGGTATTCTAAGGGGTCATAGGACAACATATGAACCCTTAGCACACCATACAACCCCTAATGACACCATATGGTGTCCTAAGGGGTCATAGAACACCATATGACACCTTAGAACACCATATGATGCATAATGATACTATATGGTGTCCTAAGGGGTCATAAGACACCATATGACCCCTTAGGAGACCATACAATACCATATGACCCATTAGGACACAATAAGATGCCTAACAACACCTAAGGGATCATATAGTTTCCTAAGGGTTCATAGGACACCATACGACTCCTTGCGACACCATATGGTGTCCCAAGGGGTCGTATGGTATCCTAAGGGGTCATATAACACCATATGACCCCTTAGGACATAATATGACCCCTAATGACATCATATAGTGTCCTGAGGGGTCATAGGACACTATATGACCCCTTAGGACACAATACGACCCCTTAGGACACAAAATAAACCCTAACAACACCTAAGGGGTCATATAGTTTCCTAAGGGGTCATAGGAAACCATATGAATCCTTAGCACACCATATGACCCCTAACGACACAATATGGTGTCCTAAGGGGTCATATGGTATCCTAAGGGGTCATAGAACACCATATTACCCCTTAAGACACCATACAACACATAAAAACAACAAATAGTGACCTAAGGGGTCATAGGACATCAAATGACCCCTTAGGACACCATATGACCCATAACAACACCATATGGTGTCCTAAGGGGTCATAGAAAACCATATGACCCCTTAGGTCACCATATGACCCATAACGATACCATATGTCCCATAACGATACCATATGGTGTCCTAAGGGATCATAAGAGACCATATGACCCCTTAGAACACAATATGACCCCTAACAACATCATATTGTGTCCTAAGGGGTCATATGGCACCATATGACCCCTTATGACACAATATGACCCCTAACAACATCATATAGTGTTCTAAGGGGTCATATGGTGTCTTAAGGGGTTATAGAACACCATATGACCCCTTAGGATACCATAAGACCCCTTAGGACACCATAAGACCCATAATGACACCATATGATGTCCTAAGGGGTCATATGGTGTCCTAAAGGGTCATGAGACACCATATGACCTCTTAGGACATAGTATGACCCCTAACAAAACCTAATGGATCATATGGTGTCCAAGGGGTCATACGATGTCTTGTCACCCTTTAGGACACAATATGAGACCTTAGCACACCATACAACCCCCAAAGACACCATATGGTCTCCTAAGGGGTCATAGGACACCATATAACCCGTTAGGACACAATATGACCCCTAACAATACATATGGTGTCCTAAGGGGTAATATGGTGTTCTATGAGCCTTTAGGACACCATATGGTGTCCTAAGGGGTCATAGGATACCATATGACCCCTTAGGACACCATATGGTGTCCTAAAGGCTCATAGAACACCATATTACCCCTTAGGACACCATAAGACCCATAACAACATCATATGATTCCCTAAGGTGTCATATGGTGTGCTAAAGGTTCATGAGACACCATATGACCCTTTAGGACACAATATGACCCCTAACAACACCTTAGGGGTCATATGGTGTCCTCAGTGGTCACATGATATCTTATGACCCCTTAGCACACCATACGAACCCTAACGACACAATATGTTGTCCTAAGGGGTCATATGTCATAGGATACCATATGACCCCTTAGGACACCATATGACCCATAACAACACCATATAGTGTTTTAAGGAGTCATATGGTGTCCTAAGAGGTCATAGGACACCATATGACCCTTTTGTAGACACCTAAAAATGTCTCATTGATCATGTACTAATTATTCCTCTAATTAGTTAAATAATTATTTAATTATTTAATTAATTTAATTATTTAATTAATTTAATTAGTCTAATTCTTCTAATTTCATATTTCCTCATCATCTTATTCTATTTCTTATTCTATCATCATTTAATCATTTTAACCAATTTTTAAATATTAATTAAATATTTATTATTTAATTATTTATTATTAAAATAAATTAATTCTCAATTTCTATCTCTAATCATCTAATCATTCAACTCTCTTCTAAATATTAATTCAATATTATTATTTAATTAAATGTGATTTTATCCTGTAAATTAAATAATCTTTATTATTTAATTAAAGTCCATTTCTAGCATAATTAAATAGTTTCTTTAAATTATTTAATTAAACTAATTAATTCTTCTAGTTCCCCAAGTTCTAATTTCATTTGATTTCTATTTCTTCTAATTTCTTTCAATTACATGCGCATGATTTCAAAAACCAAATTGAAAATCAAAGTCAAGTCCTATAAATATTCAAATGCTAAATTGAATTAAAATAAATTCAATTATTTGAATAAATCTCATGCAAAGATTAAATTGAAAATCTAAATCTAAATGCAAGCACATGCTAAATTAATTAATTAAATCATTTATCTCTTCCAGTCTCTATTTCCATCTTTCAGTTAGCTTTTTCTAAATTAAGTTTTCTTTGTCATCCTCTTTATTTCCTCTAATCATTCTTTTTTCTTCCTTTAGTCAGCTTTTTCTCAATCAGTTGACTCTATTGATCTATTCAATCTATTGAGTTTCACTCCTACAATTAGCATTTCAACTATGAATTTTCATGTGAGCTCACCTAAGTTCCACCTCTTGACCAATTTGTTCCACCTTTCAATCAATCTTCTCCAAAAATCTATAAATTGAGCATTCAATCTCCATTCTCAATAATCACGAACTTTGAATCTTTGTGTCACTTGCAAGTTACCAGTGCAATATTTGAGAGCCATCATACCACGAAGAGGAGAAGAGCAATGGAAGCCATATGCAATCTTGGAATAGGGAGTTTGATTTGAATTATTTTAAATCCTATTTTACTATTGTATTATTTCATTGTTAGTTTGTTAGAATTCTTTGATTAGATAGGGATTCGTGATTTCCCTTTGATTTTAATTGATTGTTTTGAATAAGATGAATTTTACAGACAATATTTTGGTGAACCCGATGTGAACTAACAACAATTTAACCTTCTTTATTTTCTGTGTGATTTTTGTAGATTGTGCAGATTTTTCATTTTTTCGTAGGTTGCACGAATTCCAAGAAAATAATTTTCCATCACGCAATTGAGCATTCATCATCACGCAATCACATAGACAACATCATGCATTCGCTTTGACAGGGTTACGCAATCACCTTGTCCAGATCACACAATCGACCTTTCTGGAACACGCATTCGCAGGGAGAATTGTTGTTTAAATTTTCTTCCATCTATTATTTGTTCTATTTAATTATGCCTCAAATTGGGTTAATCTACAATCAAATTGCTTTTATTTTATGATTTGATTATAACAGTTTATGGCAAGAAAAGTTCAGTTCAGAATTTCAAGTGTAAGAAGGACGAAACAACAAAGGAGAGAAGCCAAACGCTATCAAAAAGTTCTCCAGGCCGAAAAATTGATACAGGATTCAGAAGAACAACTGGCTTTTGATAGATATAATAGCTTAGTTCTTTCTTATCAAGTTAAATATGATCTAATCAATATTGAGTGGATGATGAGAGATTTGGCTAGGGCTTCACAATTGGTTGTGCAGGTTTCCAATCAGGATTAGTTTTCTTTTTTGTTAAAACTTAATTTTGTTGTTTTCTTCCTGTCTATCACGCAATCGTCCTGTTGTTGCTACACATTCAGTCTGCCAGATTTATGCATTTGATCTGTCAGGATCATGCATGCAATCTGTAATAATCAAGCATTCACCTTTGTCAAGTTTTGAGTTTCTATTTTCTGTTAGTTTGGTTTTGCTACTAATCTTCTGTTTACAGCCTGTGGCGGATTTACAGAGATGATTAGATTAGTATTTTTGCATGCAC
The DNA here is from genome assembly GCF_030272615.1 of Cryptomeria japonica. Classification (NCBI taxonomy): domain Eukaryota; kingdom Viridiplantae; phylum Streptophyta; class Pinopsida; order Cupressales; family Cupressaceae; genus Cryptomeria; species Cryptomeria japonica. The sequence goes on along the minus strand of NC_081409.1, from coordinate 705,068,807 downwards.
ACTTTACACTTCATTTTTGGTGCTTAAAATCAACAATAGTTAAAATTGACATGCATGGACAATCTCACACTTCATTGTTGGTGCTTAAAATGAACATGGGCTAAAAATTGACATGCATGTATCTCACACTTGGCTTTTGGTGCTTAAAATCAACAAATGGTTAAAATTGACATGTATGCCTTCATACTTGGACTTGGTGTTTAAAATAGACATGCACATGCATATCTAACACCTAAATTTGGGCTATAAAAAGAACATGAATCAGGTTGCATTAGATTAAATCATTTTTTCTTTTTCTTAAGGTAAAGAACTTTTTATTGTGTCTGGGGTGGACCTACTGTTGCACTAACTGACTTTCCACCCGCCTTCGGGGTCTTGGGAGAAAGAAGGAAGGTGACAACGACATCCAAATTTTCTTTTATTCTATGTAGTGAGGGGTATCTTTGATTGGGAGTTTCATCACCCCACAGAGGTACTTTGAATTAGGATGCGTTGGGGATAGCATCTCTCCCAGTGTACTCTTGAGTGGGTTTTTCAAGCCGCTATATAAATATACTAGTTAGGTGGCTAGAGTGTTGAGTGAATTTGATGTATGTGGGGGCCTTCCCTGCACCGATAAGCTCAATTAAAGTTTTAAGTGGCTTGCTCTGAGAATCCATCATTGGATCAGGATCCCTCGAAACCTAATACTAAGAACCAATTTAGTTGCCAAAACTCCTACATTCAGTGATTTCGAGAGTGCGGATTGTACCCCATAGATACCCCTCATGTACCTTACATTGTGAGACAGAAATCCCTTGGTGATAAGATCTTCAGATCTTTGGGGTAAGAGAGACTGGCATGCCTGAGAAGTGTGTGCCGTGGAGTGGAGCCAGTGCTACCAGACTCTCTATCTGTCCATCTTGTTTCGGTATTTTGCTACAGGGGCCTCATTGAATGGTGTCCACTTTCCAGCCTAAGATTGTATTCCGTTCTTTTTTATGTATCAATGTGCTAGACCAGTATTGAGTTAGTCCTTTGGGCTATTTCAGGCCATATCCCACGTATCTCCAATTCTGAGATTGTATGCAAATTGAGTCAGTCAGCTATACATACCTACCAACAATTGTTCTCAGATTTGGAAAACTACAAAACATTGTCCTACACATGAAGTTACAGAAAACAAAGTCCATTTTGAAACCAATTCTCCAAAAAATCCTTACATACTTGTGACCATAGGTAGTCTTTACATAGTCTTTTGCATAGTCCCACTTATGTCCTCATTATCGTCCTATGTCTTTTGCATAGTTTCACTTATGTCCTCATTATCATCCTATTTCTTTTGCATAGTCCCACTTACGTCTTCATTATCATCTTAAGTCCTTGCATAGTTCTCACTTACGTCCTCATTATCATTCCAAGTCTTTTGCATAGTCCCACTTACGTCCTCATTATCATCTATATAAGTTACATAGTCCTACATTATTATATACATCTTCATCTAGACCTCATGTACGTCTAAGTCCATTGTCAGTTATAGGTTCATAGCATGTGCCTTCATGGGTCTCCTAGGTGATGGATTGCTCCCCTTCGAGCAACCTAATCTAGTTCCAAACGATGGTCAACAAGAAATCATTGACAGTCTAGCTAACTTAGCTTGGGACGTAAGAAGAAGCGCACCTCAATATATAGGATTTCCCATATAATTGATAGAGAGATTGAGGCCGAACAACTTAGTCAACAAATGGAAAGACTTGAATTAGAGAAATCTAGAAAAGCTCAACAGGTCTTACATCAAAATCCTCAATAGAGAGTCTAGTATAGTCTTGCATACCTCATATTTACGTCTATAGTCTAGTGTTAAGTCATCATCTTGCATAGAACCACCCTCATATAAGTATTCTAGATGCCCGCCACAAGGTCACAAGCAGCGAAAGGAATAATGGATCCAAACAACACACAGTCTATAAACCCTACTTGGAATATGGATATGTCAACAGGTCAACACTCAGGTACTCAAACAATGTCTACCCTACACGAATTACAACAACATTTGACAAAGGAGGAAATAGAGTCTGCTCAACAAGATCCACATGTCCTCATGATCCTAGACGCACTTATACATAGTGACAGGGACAAGTATCTCTCCTTGTTAATACAAAATGGGGCAAAACTACTTGAAGATTTTGATGTTAAAAATTTTTTACCACCAGGATAAACTTTAGGTCAAGATAACAGTCAAACTTCACCCATGACACAAATACAAGCAACGACCTCCAACTTTCCTCAAAACATACCTATCCAAACAAATGTCAACACAAATGCAAACTTTCAAACAAGTGTGTCATCCTCGCTTATCAATGCTAGTATACCATCACAAAGCATACCGATAATATCAAATGTCTCAGCACCTATTCCAACACAAGCAACAAGTGTGACTCAACCTTCTGTTTCCTATTCTATGGGATCCACATATAGTCAACAAAATGCAAATCTAGGTATTCCCAATACAAGAAGTACAATTCAACCAAACATGGGCTCGCATATCAGCTATTTCACAGTACCTAGTGGATCGTAAAACACACAAAGTTATAATCTTGGTACCTTCCAACAACCTCCTAGTTATGCAACAATGAATCCTTTTGTGGGACATACACAAATACAAGGTTTACCAAACAAATATTCTGACACAACAAATGCAGAATTTGCAACAACAAATGACAACTATGCAGACCGGTAATGATAAAAAGAGCTACACAATGCAGGAATTACGTCCTTATCCATTTGATCACACACTATACATGCCGCCTTTCCCTCAACATTTTGAAATGCCTAAATTTGATAGATATTGAGGGAAGGGTGATCCTAGAGATCATATCAGGGAATTTTTTATGGCATGTATAGAGGTGGCCTTAGAAGATACTTATCTAATGAGACTATTTCCTAAAAGTCTGGGAGGTCCCGCTTTAGAGTGGTTTTCACATTTACCACCAACCATCACATCATGGGGAGAATTAGTTGAACAATTTATTGCAAATTTCTCACACAACATTGACACTCGAGTTACTTTGATGGACTTGTGTGCCACTAAACAATATGAGAATGAAACATTTGCATCCTTCATACAATGATGGAGGGCTTTCTATAGGAGGTGCAAGATAGTTATCCCTGAAATAGAACAAGTAGACATGTTCACAGAAAACTTGATTCCTAAGATTAAATATCCAATACAAATGCAATGTTTAACCACATTCAAACAAATCACATAAAAATCTCTCAAATGTGAGAAGGTACTAATAGAGCAAGGTCTTATTAAGTATGGAAACAACAAAAACAATGACAAATCCAAGTTTTGGTCAAAAAACAAAAATGTGACCAATGACGGTATTATAGATGCTAGAATGATAAACAGAACTCAACTTGTTTTATCTTTGGGAACAAGTCAGTCATCTAATCCACATATAGGGAACACCATGACCTTTGCACATGTAAACGCTACACAAAACATGAACACAAGATATCCTAGGGTAAATGCTCCAAGAAGAAATTACACACCTCTAGGAGAACCTATTGAGTCAGCGCTCAAAAAGTTAATACAAACAAACATGATCACTTTACCTGAAGTCAGACTGTATGAACAAGGTCCTTTCAAACCCACTTGGTGGAATGATAATGATTTCTGTGATTATCATTGGACTAAAGGTCATAAACAACAAGTTGCTACAAACTAAAAAACTTGGTCCAAGATATGATCGACCAAGGGGACATCACAATTGATATAGATAAAACCTCAGCAAACACAAATCATACAATTTTCAAGGATCCATTTGTTAAGCATGACAAAGGAAAAGCTACCACATTAGGTAACCGAGACAATACATCTAACTACACAAAAGTCTCATATGACTACACTATTCATGCTATTATCTCTGGAGACATAACAAACAATGATTCACAAGCAACATTTGAGCAAAATGAATGATATCAAGACACGCACACAGATAATAATCAAATTTGCATGATATCAGAGGCACCAAAGTATGATGATGACATAAATCTTTGTCTCAGAGATTGGGAGGCATGATCAACCATCTCACTCAGGATGGTTTGAAGATGAAATCATAGAACACATTATGGATGTCAAATATTCACATAAAGGCTATCAAGAGGGATTTAACATAAATCTTGATAAAACAACTTATGATACAGAAAAATCCTACATGTCAAACGATACAGTTGCTACAATCATCATAACTCCCAGAGACAAAGACTGTGCAGTGGTTACTCACAAATCAAAAGTAACTTTACAAGGAATACCACCAAATCACCCACCAGCAGTAGGGACTTACAACATTGTTGAACAACTCAAGAAAACTCCAGCACATATATCATTATTTGAACTATTGTGTATCTCACCCGCTCACACAGCTATACTGGATAAAGCACTTCAAGATTCAGTAGTAGACAAAGATATAGATGAAAATGCTTTCCAGACTATGGTAGGAAATTTGATACAAGGCACACATATTGCATTCACAGAACAAGGTATTCCTAGTGATAGACTACTTCATAACAACCCACTACATCTAGAAGCTTACATTCATAAGAGAAGAATCAGAAGAGTACTCATAGATGGAGGAGATGGTCTCAACATTTGTACTTTAAAACTGGTTAAGGCACTAGGATATTCTGAACTTCACATTGATTCTTCCAAGAGGATAAACATCAAGGCATATGATGATGAAGAACGTCCATCAAAAGGAACTGTAACATTACCTGTACAAGTGGGACCCATAATAATAGAGGTCACTTTTCAAGTCTTGGACAAAGAATTGGGATACAACATGCTATTGGGTCATCCATGGATCCACACCATGCAAGCAGTACCATCCACATTTCATCAGTGGGTCAAATTTCCATACAATGGTATTGAAATTACCATAAAGGGTGATCCAAATCCCTTCCAACATTGCAATTACTTGAAAGAAAGTGTTAATAATCAGGTACCTATCAATCAGGAAGCACCTCTCACTACACAATTGGAGGCATTACAAATCACAGACACAAAAAAGGATATACCTACAACATCATCCTTACAGATAAAAGATATGGGTTGTGGAGAGTATTCTATTGCAAACACTTTAAATGGGAATCAGTTGTCTCTTTCTCCTAAGTCTTTTGGGAAACCTCACAATATAGAGCAGAAACAAGACAAAGGAAAAGAAATTGTCAGATACATAGACTCATGCTCTTTTATTAGATGGGGTGACTTACAAAGAATCCTTGAACGAAGATGTTAACCATTGGATATATAGAGAAGAAGATCATATGACAATACCCAGAATACATACAGATCAGTATGGAAATGGATTTAAAATGCTCTAGAGACATGGATATGATGGTACCACAGGCCTGGGGTTATAGAAACAAGGAAGGCTAGAACCTATTGTTCCTACTGATAATCCAAGGAATCAAGGATTGGGATATAAGAATGTACAACCGATCACAGAAGTAAGACAACGTACCCTTGATATATTGAATCTACCAAGGAAACCATCAGACTATATGACATAAAGGGATTTGTCCATAAGGGCACTTCCATCTACATCGCAAACAAGCAATGAGGTACCCACATCACCTAGTGTAGAATCAGATGGAGAAGACATGAGACAACTCCTACAAGAACCTAGCACTATGGTACAAAATGATGCAGTCATTGACACAACAGTACAGGCTAATGTTGCAACAGATGCAAGTTTAAGAAGAGTAACAAATGTCCATAGAAGACCAGTTAATCTACAACAGAATCAGAGGCAGGAACAAGAAGAAATTAGTGATGATAGCTCACATGATGAAACATATATGGAAAATGAGACAGACTCTCATGACTATGAGTTCTTATCACTCCATGATTCTAGCCCAACAGAAAGTGTAATATTAATGCCTACACAAGATGAACATACATAAAGTCATTCAAACAATCAAGTCTTCATGTTATCATAGTCTACTATAGAAGGGAGTAATGAATTACCCCTCGTACATTCACACTTGATTGATTGGGGGCAAGAAGGGAAACCAATGCTGGATTGGTTTGAAAATGATGAAGTAATTACAAAATTTCTCCGAGTCAGAGAAGGATTTCCACAAGGTGACCATAAAGCAAGGTTTGCTATAGACCTGAATAGAATGAAATACTTTGGAGAACAAAGTACTTCTACAACAGAAGATAAGGATCAAACTACCCATAATGGAAAGAGTGAGTTGGGTAACCTTCCTATTGAAAGAGAAAGTTCAACATTGCTTATGGAGGAAATAGAAGAAGTAAACATAGCAGAAGGGGAGGTTGTACACAATATCCATCTGGAAAAATCACTAAGAAAAGAAGAAAAAGACAGATTCATTCATTTTTTCAAGCAACAACCTATCAACTTTGCTTGGTCCTATTCAAATATGCCAAGCTTTGACTCTGAATTAGTGTTGCATCATTTACCTCTAATACTAGGAGTAAAACCTTACAAGCAAAAGTTGAGAAAAATGCATCCAAGTATTTCATTACTGGTTAAGATAGAACTACAAAAGTTGTTGGATGTAGGTTTCATAAGACCTATTGATTACACGGAATGGATATCTAACTTGGTACCTGTGACTAAGCCCACAGGAGGGATAAGAATATGTATAGACTTTCGGGATCTAAATAAGGCTTGTCCTAAAGATGACTTCTCACTACCTAATACCAACATGATAGTTGACCTAACAGCTAGAAATAAAATGCTATCCTTAATGGATGTTTTCTTAGAGTATAACTAGATTAAGATTGCAATAGAAGATCAACATAAAACAACCTTTACATGCCCATGGGGAACATATTGTTGGAATGTGATGCCATTTGGTCTTAAAAATGCTGAAGCAACATACCAAAGAGCTATGACAATGTTGTTTCATGACATGATCCATAACATAATGTAAGATTATGTGGATGACATATTGGCTAAATCACAAACAAGAGAAGGTCACCTCACAGTCCTTGCACAAATATTTGATCGGTTGGAGCAGTATAATGTCAGATTAAACCTGAAGAAGTGTGTGTTCGGTGTAACAACAGGTAAAATGTTAGGGTTCATAGTATCAAACAGAGGAATTGAAGTAGACCCTGCCAAGGTCAAGGCAATCATTGATATGCCACCCTCGTCAACACTTAAACAACTTAGAGGGTTACAAGGAAGACTGCAATCCATAAGGAGATTCATAGCACAGTTGGCAAATAAGTGCCACCCATTCCAGCATTTACTCAGGAAAGGAGTTATTTTTAAATGGACAAAACAATGTTAGGAAGCCTTCCAAGATTTGAAAGATTATCTTGTAAACACACCAGTGTTAGTATCACCAACTCTAGGAAAGCCTCTATTGTTATACATATCAGCAACAAACTTAGCTCTAGGAGCTCTGTTGGCACAACATGATGACAAAGGAAAAGAAAGAGCCATTTATCACATAAGTAGGACTCTGATTGGCTATGAGCTTAATTATACCCCCATAGAGAAAGCGTGCTTAGCAGTAATCTTTGCATCTCAAAAGCTCAGACATTACATGCTAAGTCATAAGGTACAACTTATTGCACGCTTTGATCCACTCAAATACTTATTGAGTAGAGCAACATTGATCGGGCGATTGGCTAAGTGGGTCATGATCTTGAGTGAGTTCAACATAGAATACATAGAAAGAAGGGCCATTAAAGGACAAATCATAGCAGATCAGTTAGCAAAGGCTCCTTTACAAGACAATCATCCATTACTCATAGACTTTCCCGACGAATCAATGTTTACATTGACAACATCCCTAATGTGGAAATTATACTTTGATGGGTCATATACAAGTCACGGATCTGGAGTAGGGATTCTCTTCATTACTCCTCAAGGGGATTCTATACCTAAATCATTTAGGATAAACTTTCCATGCACAAACAATATAGCTGAATATGAAGCTCTTCTCATAGGGCTTCATACAGCTATACAATGGAGAATACAAGAATTACAGGTCTATGGTGATTCACAGTTGATTGTAAACCAGGTCAATGATGATTATAACATGAAGGATGACAAACTCATGGCTTATAAGAAGCTAGTGGAAGATTACAAAGAGCACTTCAGCAAAATCACCTTTGAACAAATCCCAGGGATACAAAACAAGGTAGCAGATGCAATGGCTACCATAGGATCTCTAATCAGTATGCCTACTAATGAAACTCAGTCTAAGTTTATCATAGAATAGTTGATGCTACAGGCTTATGAGACTCCTTCAATAGAACATGTGTGTACAATTGTAGGTCAACAATCACCTTGGTACAATGAAATATATACATATTTACATACTCAATACATGTCACCGGATCTGTCTAGGAGTCATAAGAAGACATTTATTTGTTAGGCATCTAGATATACCATTATAGCTGATACTTTGTACATAAAAGGTTTAGATGGAACTCTTCTCTGATGCCTGGATGAAAATGAGGCACACCTTGCTTTAAAAGAAGTCCATGATGGAATCTGTGGGGCTCACCAAAGTGGTCTGCCATTGTCAAAAAAATTGTTGAGAACAGGTTATTATTGGCCAACCATGAAAAAAGACACTTACAAATATGTGCAGAAGTGTAAACAATGCCAAATGCATGGAGACCTTATTCATGCACTAGCACAAGATCTTCAATCCATTACATCACCATGGCTGTTTTCACAATGGGGATTAGATCTAGTGGGTAAAATCAACCCTACTTCTTCCAATGGTCACAAGTTCATATTAACAACTACTAAGTACTTTACCAAATTGGTTGAGGCAATTCCTCTTAGATACACTACTGGAAAGCAGATATCAAAATTCATGCTTAGCTACATTATATGCAGATACAGAGTTCCAATGTGCTTTGTAACAGACAATGGGCGTCCATTTAAAAACCAGGAAGTGAAGGAATTATGTGACAAGTTTCACATACAACAGAGATTTGCCACACCATACTACCCACAAAGCAACGGACAAGCAGAGGCTACAAATAAAACAATATTGAAAATTCTCAAGAAAGTTGTCACTGATACAGGATGGGACTAGCATCTCTAGTTAAATCCCGCTCTTTGGGCTTACAGAACAGGAGTACACACACCTATAGGAGCAACACCATATTCCTTGGTCTATGGTACATAAGCAATACTCCCCATTGAAATAGAAATACCATCTCTAAGAGTTTCCTTACAGAACATCATATCAGAGGAAGACTACAGGGTAGCAAGGTTACAAGAGCTCAAGACCCTTGATGAAAAAAGACAAACAACGCTCAACCATATGCAAGGATATCAAAACAGACTGAGATGGAGTTATAATAAAAGAGTCTGCCCATGAACTATTCAAGTGGGAGATCTTGTGCTTAAAGAGAATCAAAGGAACCTAGTGGAATGAGAAAAGCCAGGGAAATTCGAACCTAACTGGTTAGGTCCTTTCATCATAACAATGGTCATAGGCAATGGATCATATAATTTGGCTACCATGGAGGGAGATCCACTCTCTGACCCTATGAACAACATGCACCTTAAACGATATTATACCTAAGGGATGTATAGTTTAGGCTTTACTTTCCACATTGCATATCATATCATTCAAAACACTGCATTACATATAGTTTCTTTTTCAAATACATCGCATTCCCAAAAGTTTCGACATTTTCATATTGCAGCATCAATAAAACAAGACAACTATTCATTTTTATCATTTGTTTGCATTCAAGAGGAACAAGGGTCATCTCCTTTCTTAGATATTCGGACATGAAGTCTTGAGGGTTCTAAGGTCATTCATTTTCAACATTACCTTGTGATGACACTTTACTTATGGTTGGGTAGCGATTTCACTATTTGAGACTTGTTAACCCAAAATCTATCAATTGCTATATCTCAAACACAATAAATCTCTAATTCATTCTAGACACCTAGTTGATCATATGACTAGTGAAAAATCTAAAATTCTACTTCAGTGCCACTATAATTGTCACACCCAAGTAGGTCTCATTACTTACAAGTCAAGGCAAGAAAACAAAAAGAAAAAGAGCTATGCCAAATATCCATCTCAGGGCAAAAGAACAATGATATATAACTAACATATCACGCATGCAAGTGTGACAAAAAAGCTTGACTATGAGAATATACAAGTAACTCCATCAGGGCTATGAACACCTACTGGCAATGGAGCAATATTTGAGAAATTACAGTCTATAACCTCGTCGGAGCTATAAAAGCTTGCTGGCAGTGAGACTCTATTCGGGATGCTTTTGAAGTTAGGATAATCCATGTAGCTATTCATATAGGATGCTAAGGATCTTTAGTGAACACAAGAGTGAGAATTAACTCATCTACACACACATAGGCAAAAGAAGATCAAAGTTTCAAGAACCAATGGGGAAGTCTTCCGTGTCTCCATTTGTAAATCCTAGTTAATAAGTGTGGTGATTTGAATATTCCAAGGAACCTTAGGGACTAATTAACCACTTATCTATGAAATGTTTTGCACCTCCATTTCAATTGATGTATTACAAATGCTAAAACAAACACAGTCAACCTTGTTCGAATAGGAATACATCTTCATCATGCATATTGCATTCACATAGGTCATGTCAAAAATTCATTGTCTCCACATACATTCTGTAGATCATCATGTTATACAGGTATGCACACTAGGGGCATAACTGAAAAAAACTAAAAATTAGATATAGTCCTGAAAAACTTAAAATCCAAAAACAGTGAAAAAATCAAAATCCAAAAACAATGAAAAATTTAAAATCCAAAAACAGTGAAAACCATAAAATACCAAAAATATCTGCAAAATGTCCTTAAAAAAATCATCCAAAAACATTCAAATATGCAAAAACAATCCTACATAACAACCAAAAACATCTGCAAAATGTCCTTAAAAAATCTATAAAAAACATTCAAATATCGATCTGCATAATCCAAAAACATCGAAAAAAGCTCTTCGAAAAGAACTAAAAATCTAAAAATCAATCAATCACTCAAAAAACTTGCAATAAAATGTCTTGTAAGAAACAAATACCCTAGCAGATATCTATCAAACACTTCGCACGAAGTTAACAAAGGATACCACTATCCAATCAAACATCTGCAATCTGTTGGCATTTTTGATGTTTATGTTGTGATTGTCATTGATGGACACACACTTGTATTGAGATCCCCTTTATATGTATGAGGTCATGCTCAACCGGTATGTTGTATTCTAGTCTTTAGACTAGTAGTGATTTTGTAGAATGTGTTTCCCGGTCTGAAGCGGCATGTCGACCCCAAGCAGTTCGCAGATTGCAAGTGGTACGAGGGTGCAAAGCGGCACAACACATTCTTACCAGTCTTCATTTTTGTCAAACCGGCAACCGATATTTTGTATGAACTGGTAATACTTTATGATGAGTTACCAACCGACATTTTGTGATGAATTACCAATCCACCGATTGTTTGATGGTGCTGACACATTGACGGTGATTCCTATGTCATGTTACTAAGTATGTCTAGGTTCATTGAACCTTGGAAATTGTAAAGAAATCCTATTGGACCGACATGAAATCAGATTCCTTTAAAAGGACATCATGTCTAGGGTTTTAGGTTGTTGCAAAAAGGATTAATGTTGAGCTAGGGTTTAAGGAGGATGTTGAGTTGTGGAAGAGCGATCTTATCTGAGAAGATCGAGTTGTAACTGAGAGAGAGATAGAGAAGACTGAAGTAATGCTGGAATGCATTAGCTATGAGCAATACTGGATCTAACCAAGCAGTTTGTGCTATTAGATAGATCAAACACTTGTTGATTACTCACATCTTTAACAAGTCAGTAGCCCCTAACTGGGTAGGCCTCAAAGCCTTTGTAAAATCCTCTAACAAGGTGGTTCACACATGTGAATCTAAAATCCTCTAACAAGGTAGTCTTTAATCGGACTTATCTCCTAATAGAGATTGAGATTCCTAACAGGATCTATTTTGGTGAAGAACATTGTAAGACCTTAACCGGTCTAGTTTCTATTCTGCAGATAGTGACTTGTGAGTTCCATCTCACCGTGGTTTTTCCCAGTTGGGTTTCCACGTCAAATGTCTTGTGTTATGGTTGTATTGCTTTTGTGGGTGAATGTTTTATTCGCATTTTGGTTTGTATGTGTAGTAACCAGTTTGACTGTCAGACTGCTTTACCAGTTTATCTTTAGACTGTGTAAGTGTTTTAGTGCAAAGATTTTTGGCATACTAATTTGCCCCCCCCCTCTTAGTATTCATCACAATCAACTGATCAAACTGTCTTATCAATCGTATCATATCCATATCAAAGTGATCATTATCTTGTCTTAAACAGAAGAGGATACACTCAAAATTAGACTGTTCAATTTTAAATGGGGTCCACAACTTTCTGAGATCAGACATTATCAACCATCACATCAAGCAACTAAGAACAAAGGCACAAGGTCAGTATAGCTACTGAATTTTGTCTAGGTTAGTCTTTATCTTTTTATCATTTGGGGACAGATATTGTTCCTATGCTACTCAAGGATGTCTACAAGTGACTAGAGGAGCTATGATGGGCATTATCTTTTTCTTTGTTTGCTGTTTGTGGTGTGAACCGATGAAATTCTAGGGAAATTGCTCTAGTGGGTGTCTATGATAAGAGCCTTCACATCAAGGTGAAATTGCCACACATACCTTGACCCCTAGCATAATTCCCAGAATGGAGGGTTCACTCCTTGTCTGCTACGTGTTTGTTTCTACAATGAGATATCTTTACATCCTGGTTTCTTATACCGTGATGTGCTAAGCTTTATTGTTCAAAAATAAGGCTCAGTGATGAATATATATTGTGCAATAAATAATGACACAGGTTCGTGATTCATTCAATTTGACTTTCATTTTCATCTCATCTGCTTATTGCTAGTTTGTTGATACTTTTCTCATCATCTCTTTTTAAATCATTTTCTATCATCTAACATCATTCTATTTCATTCTAAGATTCATTCTCTCATATTCTATCTCAATATTATCTTCACATCACCTATCTCTATCTCTAATCCGCTGACCATTCTTCTATCTTTCATCTCACATTCTTCTTATTTCGAGAGATCATTCATGTCTTTAGTGCACAAACGATCTCTCGAGGGGGCATTACACCCTAAGTATCACCGGGACATACTGGGGCAGAATTTTTCATTTTCTTCGAAACAACATCATTTCGACATTGTCTTAAAGAGGGGCAAATGTAGACACCTAAAAATGTCTCATTGATCATGTACTAATTATTTGTCTAATTAGTTAAATAATTATTTAATTATTTAATTAATTTAATTAGTCTAATTCTTCTAATTTCATATTTCCTCATCATCTTATTCTATTTCTTATTCTATCATCATTTAATCATTTTAACCATTTTCTAAATATTAATTAAATATTTATTATTAAAATAAATTAATTCTCAATTTCTATCTCTAATCATCTAATCATTCAACTCTCTTCTAAATATTAATTAAATATTATTATTCAATTAAATGTGATTTTATCCTTTGAATTAAATAATCTTTATTATTTAATTAAAGTCCATTTCTAGCATAATTAAATAGTTTCTTTAAATTATTTAATTAAACTAATTAATTCTTCTAGTTCCCCAAATTATAATTTCATTTGATTTCTATTTCTTCTAATTTCTTTCAATTACATGTGCATGATTTCAAAAACCAAATTGAAAATCAAAGTCAAGTCCTAAATATATTCAAATGCTGAATTGAATTAAAATAAATTCAATTATTTGAATAAATCTCATGCAAAGATTAAATTGAAAATCTAAATCTAAATGCAAGCACATGCTAAATTAATTAATTAAATCAATTAATTAATTCAATCATTTATCTCTTCTAGTCTCTATTTCCATCTTTTAGTTAGCTTTTTCTAAATTAAGCTTTCTTTGTCATCCTCTTTTTTTCCTCCAATCATTCTTTTTTCTTCCTTCAGTTAGCTTTTTCTCAATTAGTTGACTCCATTGATCTATTCAATCTATTGAGTTTCACTCCTACAATCAGCAGTTCAACTATCAATTTTCATGTGAGCTCACCTGAGTTCCACCTCTTGATCAATTTGTTCCACCTTTCAATCAATCTTTTCCAAAAATCTATAAATTGAGCATTCAATCTCCATTCTCAATAATCATGAACTTTGAATCTTTGTGTCACTTGCAGGTTACCGACGCAATATTTGAGAGCCATCATACCATGAAGAGGAGAAGAGAAATGGAAGCCATATGCAATCTTGGAATAGGGAGTTTGATTTGAATTATTTTAAATCCTATTTTGCTATTGTATTATTTCATTGTTAGTTTGTTAGAATTCTTTGATTAGATAAGGATTCATGATTTCCCTTTGATTTTAATTGATTGTTTTGAATAAGATGAATTTTACAAACGACACCTTTAAGACACAATATGACTCCTTAGCACACCATATGATCCCTAACAACATCATATGGTGTCCTTAGGGTTCATAGGACACTATATGACTCCTTAGGACACAATATGACACCTAACGACACCTAAGGGGTCATATGGTAAAGTTAGAGGTGAGGATAGGTATGACAGAGAGATGGTATTTGGGGAAGATAGAATTAGAGAGAGTTGGGGGTAATGAGGGGTTGGGAGGAGAGGGGGGATGGGAAAGTATCAACAAAGGGAGAGAGGGAGAGATGAGGAGAGAGGTTAAAAGAGAGAGGTCTAGAGAGAAGGTAATTAGGGGAAGGGGAGGGGGGAGAGAGAGGTAGTATCAACAAAGGAAGAGGGGGGAGAGATGGGGAGAGAGCCCCCTGATTACCCTCTCTCTAGTCCATCTCTTTGTTAATACTTCCCTCTTCCCCCCCTAATTTTCTTCTCTCTATCACTCTCTTCACCTCTCTCCACATTTCTCCCTCTCTTCTTATCCGATAATTACACCCAACTCTCTCTCACATTATTTCTTTCTCTCAATTACCCTCGATCACCTCTCTCCTCTTATGAGTTTATAGATACTTCCCTCTCTCCCTCTCCCCACCCCCTAATTACTCTCTATGTCTCTCTTCACCCCTTTCCCCATCTCTCTTCTCTCTTTGTTGATAATTTCCCCTCTCCCCCTCTCCTCCTACCCCCTAATAATCTCAAACTCTTCATCTCGTTCTCTCTTCACCCCAATCATCCCTGCCTCTCTCTCTCTTCACCTTCCACCTAATTACCTCTATCTCCCTCTCTCTCACTCTCTCTTCCCCCCAATTAATCTCTCCTTGTCACCTCTCCTACCATCTCCTTTTTTTGATACTTCCCTATACCTCTCCTTGTCTCCTTTGAATTTTGTTGCTAGAGATGAGAAGGAAATGTAGAGAGACTAGTCTAGATCTTAGGGAAGAGAGAGTGACATAGAGGAGGAAATTATGAAGAGGTAGAAATATAAGCACCTTTTAGAGCTTGAGAGAATGAATGAGGTATTCAATGACAGTTAGAGATATAGGTCTAGAGAGAGATGTATAAATATGGACAAAAGAGAGGGAGGAAGAAACAAATAGGTGGAGTGATAGGTTTAGGAGAGAGAGGTAGAGAAAGGAACAAACATAGATAACATGGTTTATCAAAATTTATCAAACTCAATAAAATAAATAAATTTTCTATTATTAATTACTTATTTAGTTTATTTTGAGATGATTGTTACAAAAATTCATGCAATGGGGAAATAATATGAAAAAGTCATGAGTTTTTTATGTTTTAAAAATGAAGGATGAATTTAAATGAATTATAATTATTTTTGAAAACAAATAATTGAAAATATACCTATTCCATATCATATATCTCTTAATTACCTTTCCAATGCCTATAAAAAATCAAAATTTTGATATAAAACGCAAAAGTTATGCCCAAATTACTAACATATATTTTTTTTTATTTTTTCAAAATCGGATATCTGATTTTAATGGATATCCAAGTTTAAAACATAAATTTTTCCCTCCATCTTTTCATTCAAGTTTTCTTTGGGATTTGGCTTGGAAGTAAAAAGTCGAGAAAGTCAACTGAAAAACGTGTTTTTCAGTATTCCTTGATTTTCCAAACTTTATACTGGTGGCTGACGACTTTTTTTATAGCCAAAATTGATAAAACGAAAAGGGTTTTTTAAGGACGTTCTCAGATTTCCAACAATATAAGGCTTGTCTTATTTTGACTTTAATAAATAATTATTATTTATTTTCTAATTGAATTTTGACAAAAGTCCTGATTGATAGACTGATTGAAAAACACTCATAACTTTCAAACCGTATAACATTTTTTGAATCCAAAACATGTGTCACATCCTATGCTTCGTCTACTATAGGTAAAAATTAAAAAGAAATGAATTTCATAAGGTTTTGACCAAGTTAAGGTGGTTAGACATAGGAGTTTTTGAATTTATGAAGAGTTGTAGTAAAAAATTCATAAATAATTATTTACTTTATAAAAAATTATAAAAAAATATGTGTCACATCTGGACATGAGTCTAATAACTATATTATAAATCTTATAAAAAAATATTATGATTTGATTGTGATTAGGGTGGTCAAACATACTTCTACTTCTTATCTTTTTCCTGAAATTTTAGTACCACTGCATTGAAATTTGAAATTTTCATCAAATAGGTTTTTCTTTTTCAAAAAACAACTAGTAGCTTAGAAACTAAATTCAATTTTCTATAGATTCTCTTCTTACATATTTTAAAAATAATGTTCATAACTTATTCAATTTTTCATGTCAAGTTGCATAACTCTAATTTTTTGAAATTTCATTGCCACTTAAGGGTCTGTTTTGGCACACCATGATCCTGCACATACCTATTTCCTTGAGTAGAAACATAGCTTTTTGAAAGGCTACTTGTAGCTTGATAAAAGTGGTGACTCCCCCATCATAGGGATCATCTATTAGTTAAGCTCGCGCAAGACTTAGTATATCACATCCTTACCTGCAATAATGGGAGTCATAAGGTATGCAGTACCAAAGTTGAAGAAATATCAAGATGTGGGCTGAAATTATCGCAACTGGCCATTTGACATTAGGGATAAAGTGTGTTTGAAGTGTCTTCATTTTGTGTCAAGACAAGTGATAAACTAAGCCAACTTCAAGCTTTTTGGAAAAACATACTCAAAAACATTTGGCAAAGGGGTCATAAAGTCCAAAGATTGGGTTGATTTAGACCCACACTTATTTGTGCCTTTTGAGGCAACATTCTTGTGTTTGTGTGCTTTCTTTGTTTTCTTTTCAAAGAAAAATAAAAAACCAATTCAAAAACAAGTATTCATCCAACACAAATTTTCAACACCAACATTTGGCAAAAATCAAAACGAAGTGAAAAAACAAAGTAGCAAACTATATGACCATCCTTCACATTTTGAGAAGGAAGAATCTTCATCAACATATCAATTTGAAGAAAAGACAATTGAGCTCAAAGGCTTTCATCAAAACAAGGAAATTTTTCTATCTCAATAGACAAATATTTGTCTCACATAGAACCTTCTTATGTCACATGCATCTATATCTTCAAGGAAAATCCAACGAGTTTGATCAAGAGTCTTTAAACCGCAGAGCTTTTACTCAATATAGAGCTTTGAGTTATCATAAAAACAAGGGAGGCAAAATCAATCCCGCCTTCTTTCCAAACATCTGCATCACATATAACATAGCTCGGGAAGAACCACCAACCCCCAAAAGAGAAGAGGAAGAATTTGTCCCATTTGTAACACAGAGTTTTTATTGAAATTAACATTTCATTCATTCTCACATTCATACATCATCAAGTCATTCCAACTCTTGAAACATAAAGAGGTCTTGTCCTAAGTTATTTTTTGATATTGCTTGAATCAAACGCAACACATCACTTTTTAGAGAGACTACATCTAGGATAAACTTATCCTAAGAGGCATTTGTATGCAGGTTAAAACTAGTCTATGAGTGCATTCTCTCATTACTAGGTAGTTGGGTCTGTAACACATCTCAGGCCTCTCTAAACCTTATCATATCAAACATTGTCCACCAAACACAACAAGCGATTCATAGAAGGACTTTGGTAACATCTACCTTTAGTGTTAGAGATCCATATGCAAAACACTTCACCAAAAATTTATCTCTCATTTCATCACCAACTCATAATCATTTTCACCAAACTTCAACAACAACTTGTAAACAAAATGGCTCAAACTAGATCAAGGTCTAGACAACTAGAAATTGAGGAGGAAGAGGAGGAAAATCTCAATGAATTCCAATAAGCCCTTAGAGGAAACACAAATGATGAAAATCCAAGTACTCCTACTCCTGCAACAATAGAAAGGGCACAACACAACCCCCTCTTCAATCGACTTTTTGATGAAATCCTCAAGAACAATGTTGATGCTCACTTTTTAAGGCTTGCCCAAAAGGGAGCCAAAATACCCTCTGATTTTGACACTACACAACTAAGGCAAGCATCAGAACACCATAGTCATAATGAGGGTGGAAGAGGTCAAGATAACTTCAGATATGAACTTCATCACGAAAATCCCCCACCTCCTTCTCCTCCTAATGACATTGACATGTTGAGGCAACAAGTTGAAAATCTAGCCCCAACAACTCCACAGTGGTGTGAAAACTACCCAGTTTTCACTTAATGATATTTGCCCCTATCCCTTTTATAGGAATCAACATATGCCACATTTTCTACGAGGGTTTGAAACACCTAAGTTTGAAAAGTATCGGGGAAAAGGAGACCCTCGAGATCATGTCAGGGAATTTCATTCAGCTTGCCTAGAAGTAGCATATGAAGACACATACCTAATGCGCCTCTTTCCTCAGAGTTTGGGAGGGACAACCACATAATGGTTTTCCCGACTAGCAGGTGACATTAGGACATTCGAAGAGGGTATATGCATGAAGTTGTGGTACCAAAAAGGTGCCATACTTCAAAAAAAATGAAAAATGCTCATAAGGCTCACGCCTTATAATGCGAGCACACTATAGGGCATGCACCTTATAGGCTTGGTGTGCCAAGCCTTAGACTTGTCACACCAAGCCTATAAGGCATGCGCCGTATAGTGCACTCACCTTATAAGGTGTGCACCTTATGAGAGAATGTGGGCTTGGACCATGGGTCAAGGGCCCCATATAACCATTTTATAGTGCAGCTCATTTGGCTAGTGCCAAATGACTTCCATTGAAATTTTTTAACCTTTGATAAATTTATACTTTATACCCTATAATCTATACACTATACCCTATAGTTTGATAGCCACAACCATAAAAATTAAACCATTTCAAACCTATAACAAATACCCTAGATCGTATGACCAAATATGCTAAATCCTCAACCCTATACAATAACCATAGACCCTACAACCCAATATGCTAAACCATGTGAGGTTGTTATGGGTCGTATGGTGTCCTAAGGGGTCATATGGTGTCCTATGACCCCTTAGGATACCATATGACCCCTCAGGACACAATGTGAACCCTAACGACACGTAAGGGGTTATATGGTATCCTAAGGAGTCATAGGACACTATATGACTTGTTAGGACACCATATGACCCCTTAGGACACAATATGGTGTTGTTATGGGTTGTATGGTGTCCTAAGGGGTCATATGGTATCCTAAGGAGTCATAGGACACTATATGACTTGTTAGGACACCATATGACCCCTTAGGACACAATATGGTGTTGTTATGGGTTGTATGGTGTCCTAAGGGGTCATATGGTGTCCTAAGGGGTCATATAGTGTCGTAATAGGTCATATAGTGTCTTATGACCCCTTAGGATACCATATAATCCCTTACGTGTCGTTAGGATTCATAATGTGTCCTAAGGGGTCATATGGTGTCCTATGACCCCTTAGGACACTATATGACCCCTTAGAACACCATATGCTGTCGTTATGGGTCGTATGGTGTCCTAAGGAGTCATATGGTATCCTATGGCCCCTTAGGACACCATATGACCTCTTAGAACACAATATGGTGTCATTATGGGTCGTATGGTGTCCTAAGGGGTCATATGGTGTCCTATGACCCCTTAGGACACCATATAACCCCTTAGGACACAATATGGTGTCATTATGGGTCGTATGGTGTCTTGAGGGGTCATATGGTATCCTATGGGGCCATAGGACACCATATGACCCCTTAGGTGTCGTTAGGGAGCATATTGTGTCTTAACGGGTCATATGATGTGTTATGACCCCTTAAGACACCATATGACCCCTTAGGACACCATACGACCCATAATGACACCATATGGTGTCCTAAGGGGTCATATAGTGTCCTAAGGGGTCATAGGACACCATATGACCCCTTAGGACACAATATGAATGCTAACGACATGTAAGGGGTTATATGGTATCCTAAGGGGTCATAGGACACTATATGACCCATTAGGACACCATATTATGACACCTTATGACACAATATGGTGTCATCATGGGTCATATGGTGTCGTAAGGGGTCATATAGTATCCTATGACCCCTTAGGACATCATCTGACTCATTAGGACACAATATGGTGTTGTTATGGGTCATATGGTGTCCTAAGGGGCATATGGTGTCCTATGAATCCTTAGGACACAATATGGTGTCGTTATGGGTCGTATGGTGTCCTAAGGGGTAATATGGTGTCATATGGGGCCATAGGACACCATATGACCCCTTAGGTGTTGTTAGGGATCATATTGTGTCTTAACGGGTCATATGATGTGTTATGACCCCTTAAAACACCATATGACCCTTTAGGACACCATAGGACCCATAATGACACCATATGGTGTCCTAAGGGGTCATAGGACACCATATGACCCCTTAGGACATAGTGTGAACCCTAGCGATACATAAGGGGTTATATGGTATCCTAAGGGGTCATAGGACACTATATGACCTGTTAGGATACCATATGACCCCTTACGACACCATATGACCCGTTAGGATACCATATGAACCCTTAGGACACCATATGACCCATAATGATACTATATGGTGTTCTAAGGGCTCACATGGTATTGTAAGGTGTCATATGGTGTCCTATGACCCCTTAGCACACCATATGACCCCTTAGGACATAATATGGTGTCATTATGGGTCGTACGGTGTCCTAAGGGGTCGAATGGTGTCCTATGGGGTCATAAGACACCATATGACCCCTTAGGACATAGTAAGGTTTCGTTATGGGTCGTATGGTGTCCCAAGGGGTCATATGGTGTCCTATGGGGCCATAGGACACCATATGACCCCTTAGGTGTTGTTAGGGATCATATTGTGTCTTAACGAGTTATATGGTGTGTTATGACCCCTTAAGACACCATATGACCCCTTAGGACACTATACAACCCATAATGACACCACATGGTGTCCTAAGGGGTCATAGGACACCATATGACCCCTTAGGACACAATGTGAACCCTAACGACACGTAAGGGGTTATATGGTATCCTAAGGGGTCATAGGGCACTATATGATCCATTAGGACACCATATGACCCGTTAGGACACTATATGACCCTTTAGGACACAATATGGTGCCGTTATGGGTCGTATGGTGTCGTAAGGGGTCATATGGTATCCTATGACCCCTTAGGACACCATATGACCCCTTAGGACACAATATGGTGTCCTAAGGGGTCATATGGTGTCCTATGACCCCTTAAGACACCATATAACCCCTTAGGACACAATAAGGTGTTGTTATGGGTTGTATGGTTTCCTAAAGGGTCATATGGTGTCCTATGGGGCCATAGGAGACCATATGACCCCCTAGGTGTCATTAGGGATCATATTGTGTCTTAACGGGTCATATGGTGTGTTATGAACCCTTAAGACACCATATGACTCCTTAGGACACTATACGACCCATAATGACACCATATGGTGTCCTAAGGGATCATATAGTGTCCTAAGGGGTCATAGGACACCATATGACCCCTTAGGACACAATGTGAACCCTAACGACACGTAAGGGGTTATATGGTATCCTAAGGGGTCATAGGAAACTATATGACCCATTACAACATTATATGACCCCTTAGAACACCATATGACCCCTTAGGACACAATATGATGTCGTTATGGGTCGTATGGTGTCCTAAGGGGTCATATGGTGTCCTGTGGGGCCATAGGACACCATATGACCCCTTAGGTATTGTTAGGGATCATATTGTGTCTTAACAATTCATATGGTGTGTTATTACCCCTTAAGACATCATATGACCCATTAGGACACCATACGACCCATAAATGACACCATATGGTGTCCTAAGGGGTCATAGAACACCATATGACCCCTTAGGACACAATGGGAATCCTAACAACATGTAAGGGGTTATATTGTATCCTAAGGGGTCATAGGACACTATATGAACTGCTAGGACACCATTGGACCCCTTAGGACACTATATGATCCATAACGACACTATATGGTGTTCTGAGGGGTCACATGGTGTCGTAGGGGGTCATATGGTATCTGATGACCCCTTAGGATACCATGTGACCCCTTAAGACACAATATGGTGTCGTTATGGGTCGTATGGTGTCCTAAGGGGTCATATGGTGTCCTATGACCCCTTAGGACACCATATGACCCCTTAGGACATAATATGGTGTCATTATGGGTCGTATGGTGTGCTAAGGGGTCATATGGTGTCCCATGGGGCCATAGGACACCATATGACCCCTTAGGTGCCGTTACGGATTATATTGTGTCTTAATGAGTCATATGGTTTGTTATGACCCCTTAAGACACCATGTGACCCCTTAGGACACCATATGACCCATAATGACACAATATGGTGTCCTAAGGGGTCATATAGTGTCCTAAGGGGTCATAGGACACCATATGACCCCTTAAGACACAATGTGACCCCTAACGACATGGAAGGGGTTACATGGTGTCCTAAGGGGTCATAGGATACTATATGACCCCTTAGGACACCATATGACCCCTTAGGACACAATATGGTGTCGTTATGGGTCGTATGGTGTCCTAAGGGGTCATATGGTGTCCTATGGGGCCATAGGACACCATATGACCCCTTAGGTGTCGTTAGGGATCATATTGTGTCTTAACGGGTCATATGGTGTGTTATGACCCCTTAAGACACCATATGACCCCTTAGGACACCATACGACACATAACAACACCATATGGTATTCTAAGGGGTCATATAGTGTCCTAAGGGGTCATAGGACACCATATGACCCCTTAGGACACAATGTGAACCCTAGCGACACGTAAGGGGTTATATGGTATCCTAAGAGGTCATAGGACATTATATCACCCATTAGGACACCATATGACCCATAACAATACTATATGGTGTTCTAAGGGGTCACATGGTGTCATAAGGGGTCATATGGTGTCCTATGACCCCTTAGGACACCATATGACCCCTTAGGACACAATATGGTGTCGTTATGGGTTGTATGATGTCTGAAGGGGTCATATGGTGTCCTATGGGGTCATAAGACACCATATCACCCCTTAGGTGTCGTTAGGGATCATATTGTGTCTTAATGGGTCGTATGGTGTGTTATGACCCCTTAAGACACAATATGATCCCTTAGGACACCTTATGTTGTCATTATGGGTCATATGGTGTCCTATGGGATCATAAGACACCTAATGACTGCTTAGGAAACCATACGACCCATAATGACACCATATGGTGTCTGAAGGGGTCATATAGTGTCCTAAGGGGTCATAGGACACTATATGACCCCTTAAGACACAATGTGAACCCTAATGACACGTAAGCTATTATGTGGTATCCTAAGGTGTCATAGGACACTATATGACCCATTAGGATACCATATGACCCCTTAGGACACCATATGACCCATAACGACACTATATGGTGTTCTAAGGGGTCACATGGTGTCCTAAGGGGTCATCTAGTGTCCTATGACCCCTTCAGACACCATATGATCCCTTAGGACACAATATGGTGTCGTTATGTGTTGTATGGTGTCGTAAGGGGCCATATGGTGTCCTATGACTGCTTAGGACACCATACGACCCCTTAGGACACAATATGGTGTCGTTATCTGTTGTATGGTGTCCTAAGGGGTCATATGGTGTCCTATGGGGTCATAGGACATCATATGACCCCTTAGGTGTCATTAGGGATCATATTGTGTCTTAATGGGTCATATGGTGTGTTATGACCCCTTAAACACCATATGACCCCTTAGGACACCTTATGTTGTCATTATGGGTCGTATGGTGTCCTAAGGAGTCATATGGTGTCCTAAGGGATCATTGCACATGATAAGACCATATTGACCCCATATGGTGTACTAGGGGCTCATATGGTGTCCTAAGGGGTCATAAGACACCATACAAACCATATTGACACCATATGGTGTACTAAGGGGTCATATGGTGTCCTAAGGGGCCATAGGACACCATATAACCCCTTAGGACACAATATGACCCCTAATGACACCTAAGGGGTCATATGGTGTCCTATGACCCACTAAGACACCATATGGTGTCGTTATGGGTTGTATGGTATCCTAAGGGGTCATATGTTGTCCTATGACCACTTAAAATAGAATATGGTGTCATTATGGGTCCTATGGTAACGTAAGAGGTCATATGGTGTCTTATGACCCACTAGGACATCATATGACCCCTTAGGTGTCGTTAGGGGTCATATTCTGTCCTAAGGGGTCATATGGTGTCCTATGACCCCTTAGGACCTAGAGAGAGGAGGGAGTGAGGAAGAAACTGAGGGAAAGAGGTGAGAGAGGGAATTAGATGGGTGTAAGGATGAAGAGGGAGATAGCTCGAGGGATAGGAGAATAAGGGAATTATGAGAGCTAGAGAGGGGAGGGACAAAGAAGAGTATGTATCTATAAGAATGAAGAGCTTGAGAAGAGGCAAGGGGAGAGAGAGAATATGAGATCTAGTTCATAGAGAGAGATGGAACTACGAGATGGGGGTTTCTATGTAAACATTTGGCGCTCTCCCTATTTGGCGCGCACCAAATGTGGAATATGGACCACATTTGGCGTGTGCCAAATGGAAAAATCTCATCACATTTGGTGCATGCCAAATAGGGCGAGTGCCATATTTGGCGTGCATCAAATGGCCCACTTTGTGAAACACCAAACCTATGGGTTGGATTTGCCTTGGGCATCCAACCCAAAGGTTTGGACGACCATTTCAAGCTAGAGACATGTTTTTATAAAAACATTGAAAATTTTGACAGATTTTTGGTCGTGCTCTCTGTCAAGTTTGCACATGTTTCAATGAAGTTAAAATAAAATACCATGGTAAACTTGAGCTCCCTCTTAGCTATCCAACAATGTAATTTATTTCAAATTTTGATTTCGTTAAGTCTTTCATCTATAATTTCTTTTGTCAGTGTGTCTGTTTTTTGTCAAAAACCAACATGCACTATTTTGGGTATAGATTTTTACACGTTCATCAGATTTTGAAAAAACTTACATATTTAGAAAATAGACTCCATTGTACACAATTTAAAAAAAAATGTTTTGATTTTTGATTAGTTTTCAATGACTTTAGGGGGGAGCATGCTCAAATTTTTGTTTTTCAGGATGTGTCCACTTCGAAAATTAGTAAAAAATCATATACTCATTAAAAAATTAGCTGAAAAATCTGGAATAAACTACAAGGTGTTAGCTAATTTCTCATCAAAGTGATTTTTAAAATTAAAAAAAAAAGTTGACATTTCAGGGGGGCCACAACAGATGCTATGTTATGTTTTTTGCATAAAAACAAGACCACTTTTTGTGGCCCCCCTTTTTGAAGCCCTTAATCTCCACCATTTTCAAAAAAAGTTAGTAGTTTAGAAAGTAGACTCGAAGCACTCTGACTCTTGTTCTTGTTGCATCTTCAAATTTGGAGTGTAACTATCTTCAATTTGTCATTGAAGTTCAGACTTTGCTGATTTAAGAAAAAAAGTGGCATCTTAAGACCCCCTTTTGGTACCACAACTTGGTGCACATACCCAAGAACTGGTCCAGAAATTCATTGCACATTATTCACACAAAATATAATGCAATGTCACCATGGCTGATATGTGTAACACCAAGCAAAAACCAGGGGCGCTATTTTTAGCTTTTCTGCAACGATGGCGATAAATGTCTAGCAGACGTTCTCTTCAATTACCTGAACGAGAGCTAGTGGAAATATTTATTTCCAATTTGAATGAAGAAATGGAATTCCATCTAGACATGAAAGGCATAGAGTCCTTTAATGACATGAACACCCAGGGTTTAAAATGTGAATGAGCCCTCATCAAAAAGGGGCTTATCAAGATATACAATGAACCAAAAGATGACCCTCGCCTGTGATTCAACAGTGATAAACCTAACTTTTGGAATAAAAACTGATGCTTTGCAAAAAAGTATTAGAAAATCTGGTTTGATGGCAACACACACAAGAACATAAGAAGCAAACATTAGTGTTAGAAACCAAGGATTATTTTAAACAGGCATATCAAGAGAGATATTGAGCATGAAATAAAAGCACACAAACATAGAATAAATAAACTATGCTCCTCCAAATGCTAACCAAGATGCTCATAGTTGCTCCTCCCTTGTTCCTCTCCTCTCCAAGTTCCACATGAGTGTAGCTCTTAGCTTTTAGCACTAGCCATGGATGCCATATGGAGATTCAAGATGTTTGAATATGATAAACAAATGCTATGCAAGTGTAGATAGTGATGCTATGAAAAAGCTCTATGCTAATACTCTAATGCTTCCTCCTTTGCTTGAGGAGAAGGGTTCTATTTATAGAAGAAATGGGGAAATGAAGGGTTAATATTGAGCAATCTTAACAAGGGTTAGGATTGAAAGATATTCAATCCATGTAAGACTTTCAACCCAATCCCATGTTGACAAGTGTCACCATGAGGAGGCTTGAGAAGAGAGATAAGGAGCATTAAATGCTTGAGGGGACATGATGGTTATCCTAGGGGGTTGGGTTAGGGTTAGGTTAATGGATATTCCTTTTATCCAAGGGATAAATGAATGTGCAAGGGTTAAATGGTTACCTTAGTCAAAGAAATAAATGCTTTGAAGAGACCCATGAGTCAAAAGGATGGTTAAGTTTGAGGAAAGTCTCTAACCAAAGTTAAAAGGTGAGTTAACCATAAATGGTTATGTAAGAGCCTTTAATGGTTTGGAAGACTTTAGAGGTTAACCATTTGAAGACATAGAGCCTTTAATGGTTATTGAAGACTTTGGAGATTTTTGAGAAGTGACTTCCTTTTATTTAGGAATTTGACAATGATTAGGATAGGATTAGGCTAATTAGGAGTTAGAAGAATCTAGAAGGGATTTAGGCATGCAAGTGGATTTTGTAGGAGAATGCAAGTGGGAGGAATTTTGGGATTTTCAATTAAAATAAAATCATTTATTTCAATTAAATGGTGTAATTTGCATTTGGATAGATATTTAAATAAATATTAATTTATTTAAATGTGAATGTGAATTTTGGATTTTATTTAAATAAATCTTAATTTATTTACATGAGAAAAAGGAAGATAAAGCATTAAATGCTTGAAGACTTTGAGGGAAACCATTAAAGACTTAAGAAGACTCTAGAAGGAAGCCATTAAGTTTGAAGACTTTAAGGGAAACCATTAAAGGCTTAAGAAGAATCTAGAAAGAAGCCATTGAGTTTGAAGACTTTAAGGGAAGCCATTAAAGGTTTCAAGTGGGTGAGGATATATAGGATTTTAAATAAATAATTTTTTTATTTAAAATAGTTGTGCAACTTGCATTTGTAGGAAAATACAAGTGGGTGGAGGATAAAGGTGATTTAAATAAATTTATTTAAATGTGAGAGATGAGATTTTGGGGGATTTAAATAAATATTTTAATTCATTTAAATGTGAGAGAAGATTTAATTAAACAAATATGATTTATTTATTTAATTAATGGTCTGAATTTGGTTAAGTGAATTAAATCAAATAAATTGAATAATTTATTTAATTAAGAGGAGAAGAGGGTTAAGATGAATTAATTAAATATTAATTAAATTAATTAATTATTGATTGATGGTTAAATAATCAAATAAATACTAAATATTTATTTAATTAAGTGGACAGATTTATGTGACTACATTTGCCCCTCTTTGAGACAGTGCAGTTTTATCGCATCGTTTCAAAGAAAGAAAAATAGATGTGAAGAAATACGCCCCATAAATGTTAATTTAGTGGGTGGTATGCCCCCTTGAGAGATGGGCCAAATGTTTTTGAAAAATTAGGCGATCTCTCGAAAAAAAAAAACAAGTGGAGGGGAGCTAGAATAGAAGAAATTACCAATAACGGTGAAAGAATGGAAGAAATCAGAGTTAAAATGGAGAAATGAGCAAGCCTTTGAGTACCCTTAGGTGATGCAAGAGATACGGTGTGAAGGTAGTGTGTGATTTTTGATTGATACTGTAAAATTGATCAAAATTGGTTGGACAATCTGGTGCAATCGGTTTAATTGCCCCGGTCGAGTCAAAGTGTGGTAGTTGATGTCAGTTGTTCACTTGGACAGGATAAAGTCTGAGTAAGTGAATCAAAGTGACCTGTTGTGACTTAGACAATTGATGTAATTTCCCAATCAAGTCAAGGTATTTGAAGCAAAATACTCGTTGAGACTTAGACAATTGATGTAATTGTCCATTGGATTGTGTTTGATTGGTTGATCAATTGATAGTGTTTACGTTGTAGGTTGGTTATGGTGAATCATAGCAGCCTCGTTGAGACTAGGTCATTATGAGATATGCCTGTTGTAGTCTAGGTGTGCCATGATCGATTACCTGTTGAGACCCGAAGATACTTGATCAGAGTATCTGTTGATAGTCTAGGTGTGCATGAGTCGATGTACCTGTGTAGATAGAGTAACTTGCTTGATTGGGTTGATGGGAAATGATGTAGGGTATGTGATGCTGATTATCAAGATGGGGAGGGTGAGGGGGGGTTTGATGTTAGATAGAAGAAATGGAGGACCTATGACTCATTCCTATGGAAGAAGAGGAAAATAGAGTATCCATTTTCATTGCTATGTATGCATGATATGCATCTATTATGAATGTATGGATGGATGGAATGCAACAAAATGCAATATATACAGATGAGATGGAATGATGATCCATAGTGCTTTATTTTTATCATCGAGCATGGTAGTATCAATCTTGGACGAGGTAGTAGCAACCAAGTTTGGAGCATTGTACCTGCAAGCAAGCAACATAAATAAATAAAGAATATGGACCCTCCATAATGGTTCATGCTCATATGGTCGAGGTATACGCTGTAGTCAGCAAGCCATAGTGATCCATGACTGTATTTTGCATAAGATCACATAGCTTAGTGAACTTCCCACGTAGACACCATTAGTACATGCCCCAGAACATCATTGGAAGAATTCGTAGAAGATAAACAAATAAAACGATACTTAGGAACCATCCCGACCACTCTAATCACTTGTGGATATCTTGGAGTAGCGTAGGAACCTGATATAAATGAATAGATAGCTAACAAACTGACCAAATACTTGATAGCTCAAACATAATTATCTTGTCAAAGAAAAATGTTATCTTGTCTTTGTTTTGGTGAGGAAAGATTTATCCCTGTTAAGATAGTTTGCGTGTCAATGTCGATTGTTTGGTCAATGTAATAAGTGGTCATCGTTTGAGTATTTTAGAATGTGTGTTTGGTATCTTTTTGGATGCATATGTACAAGGCATTGCCATGTTTTCGATTGATTTTTGATGATTTACGATGTTTTTTGGATTTTGTGAGTGTTTTTGGTATTTTGTGAGACAGTTTTGAATGTTTTTGGTATTTTGTGAGACATTTTTGAATGTTTTTGGTATTTTGTGAGATAGTTTTGAATGAAGAACTCAATGAATCACAAGTAATGCAGAATCCACTTCCATCAAATAGGTTAAGGGTATTGCCCCCAGTTTAGACATGACTATGAAAAAGTGGGATGCAAGATGCATGAAGTACTATCCTTGATTGCAGATCAATAACAAGCCATGGCTTTGACTGATGGATGAGTGGATGCAATGAATGTGATCACAACAAGTCTAAAAGACAATGGAGCCATAGCCTTTATGAGTGGCACCTATTTGCCAAGTTTTCACCATCGTACTTACCCAAAGTGCCACCGGAGTGGTTGTTCACCATTTGGATGCATGATTTTTCTTTACTATTTTGATATTTTTGTATTTTTTTTAGGATATTTATCTGAATGTTTTTGGTGTTTTTTGATATTTATTGGAGCTTGATGCTCTGTACAACTTATGTATGAAACCATTTGAGGTGTATGCTATTGATTGGATCTGCTAGCGGTTCTCCTTCTGAAGTAGCCAATTGATATACCCTAGACCCAAATATAACAGTGATAAAATATGGACCTAGCCAGTTTGATTCAAACTTTCCCTGATGTTCTCTGTTTGGTTGGTTGCGAGGATTTTCTCTAAGAACAAGATCACCTACCTCAAATGCATGAGGTCTAACTCGATGATTATAACTTCTTCTCATGCGCTGTTGATAGGATTTGAGGTGGTTGTATGTAGCTTGTTGCCTTTCATCAAGTAGTTCCAAGTATTGGAGACATGATACTCTGTATGCTTCATCATCTATGAGATTATGCAAGGAAACCCGTAGAGATGGTATCTCGACCTTGATAGGAAGGATGGCTTTTGTGCCATAGACCAATGAGTAGGGAGTTGCGCCTGTAGGGGTTTGAATGCTAGTTCAATATGCCCATAGTGCTAGATTTAATTGAACGTGCCAATCATGATCGACATCATTGACTGTCTTCTTGAGGATTCTTAATATGTTCTTGTTTGATGCTTCGACCTGACCATTTCCTTGTGGGTAATAGGGAGTAGAAAAGCGGTGTTGGATGTGAAACTTCTGACTAAGCTCATGAACATCCTGATTTTTGAATGGGAGTCCATTATATGTGATGATGGACATGGGTACACCATACCGATAGATGATGTAATTAAGGATGAATGGGGCGATATTCTTGTTGGTGACAGGTAAGTGGAACAACTTCGATCCACTTTGTGAAGTATTCGGTGGTGGTAATAATGAATTTGTGGTCGTTGGATAAAGATGGATGAATTTTACCCATAAGGTCAAGTCCCCATTGACAAAAGTTCCATGGTGTTGTGATTGGTTGCAATTCCTATGTTGGTGCATGTATCAGGTCTCCATGAACTTGGCATTTCTTGCATTTTCTGACAAAATAATAGGTGTCTTTTTCCATGGACGACCAATAGTATCCAGCACACATGATCTTGTTTACTAAGGAAGGACCACTTGAGTAAGTCCCACAAATTCCTTCATGTACCTCTTCCAAGGCCTTTTTATCTCATCCTATTCCAAACATTGAAGGAGAGTACCATCAAGACTGTCGGTATAGGGTTTCAATAATGATGGTATATCGAACGGTTTGGCGAATGAAGGTTTTGTGTTGTTTATTCGATTGGTTAGGTGTAGAAATCACCATACATTAGGGATTCAGAACCAAAAAGGTGAAATATCATCTCAGATTCGGGGATATCATAAGCGGGAATCCAAAGCTATTCTACCAAGAACTTGTAGTGTGTTGAATTCTGTGGAAGATCTAGGAGAGATGCAATAGTAGCCATAGCATCAACAACTTGATTCTGATCTCTGGGTATCTACTCAAAGGTGATAGTAGTAAATGATGCTTTTAAACTGTCCACCATTTGCTTGTATGACATGAGTTTATCATCCTTGGTCTGATATTCATCTATGACTTGTCAGATGACCAGTTGGGAGTCGCCATATATCTGTAGCTCTTTTAGTTTCCATTATATGGCTAGTCTAAGTCTTGTGATCAAGGCCTCATATTCTGCTATGTTGTTTGTACATGGAAAAGTTAGCCTGTAAGACTTCGGGATGATGTCACCTTGAGGTGTGATAAACAGAATGCCTACCCCCAAGCCATGCCTAGTATATGAACCATTAAAGTATAATTTCCATGGTTGTGCTGTTGTGATCACGAATATCTCTTCATCTGCAAAATTGGAAATAAGAGGATGATCACCTATGAGGGGTGCATCGACCAATTGATCTGCAATAAATTGGCCTTTGATAGCCTTACAGTACACATACTCGATATCAAATTCACTTAGAATCATCACCCATTTGGCCAAGCGGCTTGTCAATGATGCTTTGCTGAGTAAGTACTTTAGTGGATCGATCTTAGCAATGAGTTGTACTTTATGTGTTAATAGGTAGTGCCTCAGTTTAGTGGCTGCCAAGATTACTAATAGGCAAGCTCGCTCAATAGGTGTGTAATTGAGTTCATAGCCGACCAGTGTGTGAGAAATGTAGTATACAACACACTCTTTTCCTTCTGCATTATATTGAGCTAGTAGTACTCCCAATGCTGTATTAGTTGCTAAAATATAGAGCAATAGAGGTCTACTTGGATCTGGTGGGATCAACAACAATGTATTCATGAGATAGTCCTTAAGCATCTCAAATTCTTGCTGGCATCTGGCATCCCATTGAAAGTGGATGTTTTTGTGTAACAGGTGTGTAAAGGGGTGACACTTATCTGCTAGTTGTGCAATGAATCTTTGGATGGATTGTAGCCGCCCTTGTAATATCCTTAGTTGACTAATATTATTTGGAGGTGGCATGTCCATGATTGCTTTGACCTTGCAGGATCGACCTCAATGCCTTTGCTTGAGACAATGCATCCTAGAAGCTTCTCTGAGGTTACTCCAAAGACAAATTTCTTTGGGTTGAGTCGAACATGATATTGTTCCAGTCTGTCAAATATTTTCTCTAATATTACTAGATGAATTTCTCTTATTAATTATTTTTCCAATAAGTCATCAACATAATCTTCCATTATGGTATGCATCATATCATGAAAGATGGTGGTCATTGCTCTTTGATAGGTCGCCCCTGCATTCTTTAGACCGGAAGGCATTACATTCAAACAATATGTTCCCCATGGACATGTGAAGGTAGTTTTATGTTGATCCTCCAAAGTGATCTTTATCTAGTTGTACCCGGAAAAGCCATCCATGAGAGAAATCATGTCATCTTTAGGACATGCCTTGTTTAGATCTCTGAAGTCATTATAGATACGGATGCCCCTATTTGGTTTATCGAGAGGTACAATGTTGGAGATAGAATCTGCATAATCAATTGGTCTAATAAAACCAACATCCAGGAGTTTCTTAAGTTCTTCTTTGACTAGTACCGCAATCTGGGGGTGCATCTTGCGAAGCTTCTGTTTGATAGGCTTAGCTACTTTTGCTATGATGAGGTGATGCATGACTAAATTAGGATCAAAACCAGGCATGTTTGCATATGACCATGCGAAGTTGATCTAACGCTTCTGGAAGAATTCGATAAACTTAGGTTGTTCCTTTGAAGTTAAAAGAGATGCCAGATGTATGTGATGGGGAGTCTCAGAGGTCCCTATGTTGAATTCCTTTGTTTCATCAATAAGGATTGTTGATCTTTCCTGATTTGCACTAGAAGGGAGAATGTCAAACCTTTCATCTGTAGGAGCCTCAGAGAGGTTTTCACCATTGGATACGCTCTTTCTTTTTACTTTTCTGGGATCAAACAGTGCCACAATGTGGTTTTCACTAGAAGATCCATGTTTTATTATAATATTTTTGCAGGTGAAAGGTTTGGCACCCACCCCGAAGTATGTTGTGCTATTAAGTTCAATGGAAAATCTAGCTTTGTGATCCCCACTTGATATGTTATCTCGTAGTTCCAAAAAGTCAATGATCGCCTCATCATTTTGGAAATGGTCAAGGCATGGGGATTAGATTGGTTCCATTCGATGAGTTTAGGATGGATAATGGGCATTACCTCATCGAACAAGTTAAGTTCATAAGATGTGTCATTGAGGGTCAAGATGTTGTGGTGAAGGTCATTGATGGTACTCTCCCTGTCAGAATCAGGCCTAGGATGTGATGTAGGGTCTGTGGAAGGTGTTTCCAGTTCACGAACCCAAGAGGTTTTAATATGTGCTTCTCTATAAATAGGGATTTCTTTGTGAGGTGGAGGTGGTGACGTGTCTTCCTCATCTGAAGTATTGAGATGTACTAAATCAAATTCCCACTCATGTGATTTGGTCTTTGAGTCACTTTCCAATATCCTATTACTATACCAAACTGGGATATCATTTGAGTTAAACATTGCAGGTGTAATCAAATGATGTACCTTTGGAGATGGAATGGTTGGTGCTATGGGGAGGATTATTGGGATTAGTGAATCCAATACTGGGAGTATCGACATTGTTGAATCTACTGCTTCTGATGGAATTGTCGGTGTTGTCAATACTTTTGGGGGTTCTGATACTGATAATGGTGCTATTGATGCAATTGTTGTTGCTGATGGGGTTGTTGGTTTGATTGATGGGATGATTGATGTTGTGGATGGTATTGATGGTATTCTCAACCGCATTGCGGCAATTGGTGTGGCTTTTGGTGTTGCTAATATAATCAAGGGTGGCCTCTTTAGAGTATTAGGCTGATATAGAGGTTTGCTGGGTTTCCCTTTGAATTTGAGCTTAGGAAGAATCTCCTTTTGAAAGCCTAATCTAGTGTTATCTTTAGGATTTAATTCTAGTTTCAGCGACTTATGTCATCCTTGCTTGCAAGGTCCCAAAGCACTCTGACCATCATAGCCCATTCTTTGCATAATGAGAAGGCCTTTTCCATATTGATCTGTGGGAAGCTTAGGTTGTGGGATTTTCATGGTGATAGGATCTTTATAGATCCATTCTGCTAAGTCCTCATCTCTGGTCTCTTCTTCTTGACTCTTTCCAAGGATTAAAGATGCCATAGTGCATGTTGGCTTGACCAGTGGTGCTTGAAGTAACATTTGAGGCTTACCATGAGTTCTAGGGGAATTGGACAGTTGTCCAACACAAAAGAGTTGGCTTAGATTATACTCCACAGGGCCTTCCTCTACCATTTTCATTTTTAGCTTCTCTTTCTTGGGTATAGTGGTGTTTGAATTGGAAAGAGAAGCTAGAATTACATATGATGTGGATGGGATATATTCTCTGTTGTTGGGAACGGTAATCTTTGGCTGATGGTTGATATTGTTACAATATGCAAATAGATTTGCATCACCCACGATTGTAATTTCTACACCGTTATGAGGGAACTTGATACACTAGTGATAGGTGGATGGAATGACTTGCATGGCGTGTATCCAAGGTCTTCCTAACAATAAATTATATGGCAGAGGAAGGTCCAAAACTTGACATATGATGTGTTTCACCACTGGGCCCACTCAGATTGGTAACACAACTGCTCTTTTTGAAGAATGCTCCACATCATCATAGGCTTTTGTGGTTATCTTTTTATAGGGGTCCACTCATTTAACTGCATATCCCAGTGTTGTGACCAATTGTAATGTACAGATATTTAGGCCTGCTCCATTGTCGATCAAGACTCGCTTGATCCTATGTTGGTCGATAAATCCTTCAATATGGAGTGAGGTGTTATGAGGTTGTTGAAAGGATGTATTGTCACTTTCAGAGAAAGCGAGACATGGTGATGACCTTAGACTACCAACCATAGCTTGAAATTGATCTATATTTAGATTGGCAGGGACTGATACCTCTTGGAGAGCTTGATCCAAGATTGTTTTATGAGATGGGGATAAGCGGAAAATCTCTAAGATGGATATAAGTGTAGGCATCTTATCTAACTATTCCACAAGGTTATATTGCTTTGGGATGGAGGTTGTGCCTTATGGAGCTACTTTAATTTTGATCTTGCTGTGACGCATAACAACATTGTAGGTAGGGCTTGGATCTTTGATTGTAATGGTTGCAATTTGTTCATTGGCATCATATAGGTGATTCACAGTGTAATTATAGGCGGCTCGCGTATAATCAACTATATCTATGTTTTGTCCTAAAGTGGAAGGACCCCTTTGATCTTGTGATGGAAGTGGATTCATAAACATAAGATGATCATTATTTGAGGTTTTTGGGTCATGTCCTTCAATTTCAATCTCTCCTTGGTCAATAAGATTTTGAACAAGATCTTTCAATCTATGACAGTTACTTGTTTTATGCCCTTTCCCTTGATGGAATTCATAATGTTCATTATCCCTCCACCATGGAGGTTTGAACTAAGGTTTGTAATTAGATGTCTTTGGTAAGGTCACTAGATTTGAGGAGACCAATTGATGTAACACTATTTCAATAGGTTCCCTAAGGAAGTGTATGTACGCTTTGGTTTATAATTTTGCCATCGTTGTCTCAGTTCCTCTTGTGGTACATTGCATCCTTGATTTGGTGGGGGGCAACCGTGTTGTTCTTAGGAGGGGGTTTTGCCTCGCAAATCAGACCACAGGTTGTGCACTCTTGATAGTCCTTACATCTACAACCCCATCATTGATGATGTTTTTGTTTTTATTCTAGAAGTTAGGTTTATCACTGTTGAAGCGTAGACGAGGGGCATCTTTTGGTTCATTGTACATCTTGATAAGCCCCTTTTTGATGAGGGTCCATTCACATTTTAAACCCTAGGTGATCATGTCATTAAAGGATTATGCGCCTTTCATGTCTAGATGGAATTCCATTTCTTCGTTCAAGTTGGAAATAAATATTTCCACTAGCTCTGATTCAGGTAATTGAAGAGAATGTCTGCTAGACATTTGTCGCCATCCTTGCAGGAAAGTTGAAAATAGCTCCCCTGGTTTTTGCTTGGTGTTAGATAGATCTGCCATGGTGAGATCACGTTCAATGTTATGTGAATAATGTGCAATGAACTTTTGGACTAGTTCTTTAAATGTCCAAATGCCGCTTGTTAGTCAGGAAAACCATTGCCTAGTTGTCCCTCCCAAACTCTAAGGAAAGAGGCACATTAGGTATGTGTCTTCATATGCCACTTCTAGGCAAGCTGAATGAAATCCCCTGCCATGATCTCGAGGGTCTCCTTTTCCCTGATACTTTTCGAACTGAGGTGCTTGAAGACCCTCATGGAAAAGGTGGCATATGTAGATTCCTATCGAAGGGATAGGGACAAATATCATTAAGTGAAATTGGGTAGTTTTCACACCACTGTGGAGTTGTTGGGCTAGATTCTTGACTTGTTGCCTCAACATGTCAATGTCATTAGGAGGAGGAGGAGGTGGGGGATTTCCTTGATGAAGGCCACATTTGAAGTCATCGACTTAACTCTAGCTCTAGGTCTCCAAATACTCATTGCAGTGCATCCACATCTCCTTCTTAGTCATATATCACTAACTCCTTGGTGATAGGAATCCTTAGAATCCTGTAAACATCCTCTAAAGTCATAGACATCTCACCCATTGACAAATGAAATGAGCAGGTCTCAAAGTACCACCTTCCTGCTAGTGCAGTCAGGAACCTTGCATTTGCCTAAATCTCGGGTATGAACATAATGTGTCTCAAACTCATGGTTTTCATTTCCATGTGATCCTCAATAGTCAAGTTTGACCGTAGCCTCTATGTCATAGGGAATCTCTCCCATGAATCTATCTATCCTAGATACTACTGCAATCAACCAAACCAATCGTGTCAATACTCGTAGCACTCATGTCTATCAAATAATTGTGCTTATCTTATCCTATCCTATCCTATCCTAGTGGTGCTTATGTTTATCACATGGTACTACTCATTAGGCTTTATCCTAGTGCTTATGTTTATCACATGGTGTTGTATCCTAGTGCTTATGTTTATCACATGGTGTTGCATCATAGTGTACACATTTATCACATTGCACTTGATCCTATTTTTCTAGAGCACTTGTCGGATTTTATCAATTCGATAGCTTATCCACTATTAGCTTAGCATCCCACCTTTTTAGGGGCACCTATTTTAGTGTATCCTCTCAACAATTTATCTAATTGGCAATGCATGTCTATCACATGGTTGCTGATTCCAACCCTAATCCTATCTTTTTCTCACTAGGGAACCTATCTGTGTGTATCCTTTCAATAGTTTATCCAATTGACAATGCATGTTTATCACAAAACTATCAATTTTGGCCTTTTAGGATGCAAACACATTTTCAGTCTACCTAGATGCGCCTTCATTGCATAAACGCAGTTTTATCCTACATAGACATGCTTTCGCACACATATGTAACACTACTCAACCTACATGTGCTTCTACAACCTAGACACAACTTTATGACACACACGTGCACATACATGACACAGACACGATTTTCCTAGCCTAGATGTGTTAACACATTGCAAA
This sequence comes from Cryptomeria japonica, assembly GCF_030272615.1. Lineage (NCBI taxonomy): Eukaryota > Viridiplantae > Streptophyta > Pinopsida > Cupressales > Cupressaceae > Cryptomeria > Cryptomeria japonica. The sequence goes on along the minus strand of NC_081409.1, from coordinate 705,030,545 downwards.
CATACCCTAACTTGATGCAGACACATTTTTGCACCTAAACACCGATTTCACATTATTGATCAACCTACCCATCTAGCCTAATAAATGCATCATAAATGCAAAATCACCAAGCAAGTTTGAGGTACATACTAGCTCACCCATGTCTGTAGGCCACTTGAACTGTCAGACACGATCAAATTGATGTAATATGATTGCCATGATCTCCCAATTGCTGACTTCTCTCTAAGCTCTTTGAGTGCTTTGCACTTTGATCTCTTAAATGTTGTGGATGCAAATGAGGATTTTTTCTCCTATTGCCTCTATATATAGAATGTGGAACCCTAATTGGCTCTCATCATTGTTTTCCTACTCATCAGTCCCTTGTTAGTCTGCTTTTTGCTTGCCTAAACTTGTCCTCCTATCCTTATCCCTTCTGGCCTTTTTTTCTTTTTAGGAGATTGTCTACACTTTTTAATAATTTTTTCATCCAATCTCTCGAGGGGCATATCACTCCCATCTTGGGGAAACTTTGTATCATTTTATCCTATCTTCTTTGAGTGAACATGACAAGCTGCATTGCCTCAAAGTGGGGAAAAATGTTGACACCTAAACTTGTCCTGTTGTAGCGTCGTAAATTGTACGCACTTGCCACAGTGGTACAATTTCACACCTAGTTTAGCACCCGCCTTGGCACATTTTGCATTTTGCATTGCATTTCCCCTTTAGCACTTAATTAATTAAATTAATTAGGTCTAAGGTTCTATTTTGTCATCTCCCATATCATAAAGTTGGGCCCTTTCATTAAAGTGTGCCCTTTTCATTTTATTCCTCCAATACATCATTTAACCTAAAACCCTAATTAGGTCCTATTTTGAACTTGGGGGCTTGATTTTGGGGGTCAAAACATCTCAAAATCACCTGTAACTTTGGGATTCTCCCTAAAATCATCATATCTGACGGCCCTGAAAATTTGGTGAAAAGTTGTCGGGACCATGGCGCCCGGAGTGCACATGGTCCCGGACATTTTTCCTGAAATTTTAGGAGCGCAATCCAAGCATAAAATAAAGCTTAACCCCAAGAAATTGGCGAGATATTCAATCTCTAGGTCGGCCAAAAGTTGAAATTAAGACCTAGGGTTTCATATATAAGAGCTCTCTTTCTTCATTTGAAAGGATCCGAATTTTGATTTGAGGGACTTTCTAGGCAACGAAAGAGTAGATCTTTGAAGACTTCAACAACATTCAACATCCATCCATCAAGAATTCATCAATTTCATTCATCTATTTATGGCTTTGAAGACATTAAAGAGCAATAGGGGATCACCGACTAAAGATTGGCTTGTACCCCTCCCTTGGGGTTGGGTATGATTTCATGTTGTTTTCATGTCTTGGCATAAGCCTCATTATATCATTTGTATTCATGCTTTAGATCACTTTGCATCTTGATTTGGAGCATTTACATTATCATTTACAAGCAATTAGGGTTTACTTTCTAGGTTGCTCTAGTTTGCTTACTTGCATTTTAGGATCTTGCACACACACAAGGTCTGCACACACATTACTTTTACAATACAACTTGGCTATTCATGGAGGTGGAAATCACCAAAGCGGGGGTTTGACTAAGGCAAAACCCTATATAGCCACCCACCACACCTTTTCAGATATAAGTGCAGGTTTCGAAATTCGGACGACGCTACAAGTTACAGATCCGGGAGAAGCAGACGGAAACCGAGCAACACACCAAATTTCAGAGTAAAAGACCAGGACAGGGGCATGGGGCACCCTGGTCCTGCCAAGACAGGGGCACTGGGGGCCCTGGTCCTTCTGTCAGATAGCAATTTTTAGCATTTCTAGCAGTTTTCTAGGTTGTAAAACAACAGTTTCAGGAGCAGTTTCAGGGGTAGAATCAGGACAGTGGCGCTCATGCCCCCATCCCGAACATTTCTACTCAGATTTTAACACCGGGTACGCATTTTCATTCTTGCCTTGTCCTTGTGTTTACAGCTTTCCATTGTTTAAGTTCAATTCTGCAATCTTGTTATTAGTTCATACTTGCACTTTGGGGTTAGGAATTGAACTTGCATCATTTTATCCTTCAATTACAACAAAGGAATAGAAATCCTAATAGGTAGCCCGTGGCTCTCTCTTCCACAAAAAGAAGTAGCCAATTGTGTGATACCTCTAGGCTCTTTCGTATTCCACAAGTGTGTGGTTGAAAGTGGGATTAGGGCATGTTTGCTTAGTGTCACTTTTTCTCCTACACATTTTGGTGAACCTGACGTGAAATCCAATCTTCTCTAATTCTGATTTATGTTTTCAAATTTGAGTGTCTATGTTATTTCAAATTCAAATTTGTATTTACAAGTCTTAATTTCTTGCAAGATTCAAAAATTTAGAGGAAATTTTTGCTAAAACCCTAAAGTTGAACTTGTGGATAGCTTAATTGGGATCAATAATTTCAAATCTGATTTAGGAACTCATTTGAATCATAAATTTCATTTTCTAAATATACATTCTAAGTGCTTGCATTGGTTAAAATTAAACATTTCCTTCTATTTTGCATGTGTTATCATTTGAAAGAGGAAAATTGTTGTCATGATGCATTCATTTCATAGATGTGATAATGGGTTAGCTTCCCTTGTTTCAATTTTTCCTTCTTCTAAAGAACCTCCCCCCATCTATAACAACATTTTAGTGCCTAAAAGAGTTGCTATCAATCCCTTTGAGACTCTCCCATGCTCTAAGGATGAAGACTTTAAGAGTGATCTTGACAATTCTCCTAAAATGTGCCCTTCCTATTTAGCTATCCTAGAGGAAGAGAATGATATCATAAACACCTTTCTTAATGTTACTTCACCTTCCCTACAAGATGCCTCTCTAAGTGAAAAGGTATTGATGGACATTGACTTATTTTCTCCTAAAGTTGGTCCTTCCAATGGGGGCATGTTAGTGCAACAAGAGGTTATGAACACTTCTTTCAAAGATCTCCTTCCTAAGCATGAATCTTTGGAGAAATATGTTCATGTTCCTCCTAAAAAACACTCCCTTCATGAGGATCCTTTTGTGCAAGAAGATGACATTATCCCTACATTTCCTAGTGATGGCATTTCCTTTTCCAACAAAATTCCCACTAGAAATGATGAATTAATGATAAATGCTTACCCTTCTACTAAAGTTTGTCTTACCCATAAGCATCCCTTAGAGAAAGAAGATGAAATAATAAGCAATTTCCTTAATTCTCTCTCCCTTAAAGATCATATTTTGAAGAAACAGGATGATTTTAACACATCTATTGATGCTCTCCCTCCCAAGGATGAGGAATTAATAAACAATGTTATCTTCTCTCCCAAAATTAACAATACTTCAAACATTCCTTTCAACAACCTCACTATTTGGGATGAACCATTAGAAGAAGGTGAAGATTATTCTCTACCCCATGAGAGAACCCTAGCCAAAGGGGATGAAATCAAGATTGAAAACTCCCTTGATAGTTTCTCACCTTCCTTGAATCTTAATTATTCTAAAAATAAGGCATCTCCCTCTCCTCAACTTGGTTCTACTCATAAGGATACCCTAGTTCAAAGCAAGATGGTTAACATCTCTTTCAAAGATCTCCCTCTCAAAAGTGAGACTTTAGAGAGTAATGTTGATCCTTCTCCTAGAGATTTTATTCCCCATGTAGATCCTTTGATGATAGAGGATGATATGACCTTTCCTAGTATTACTTTTCCTACTAGAACATCAATGCCTACCCCTTGTCTCTCTCCTAAAATTGATTTAATCCATGATAAGATTTTAGTGCAAGGGAAGACTATCAATAATTCTTCCAACACTTTTGTTCATTCCTCTAAACCATCCTCAATCAATTTGATACATGTGAATGAAACACCTAACAAACCTCTCTTCACTGTCCAAGGTGCTTGTCCTTCTCAACCTTTAAATAAGCCTATCTTAGTGGTTCAAGGTGGTTATGCTAATGATTCTTTTTGCACTCCTAAGAAACCTATTATTACTGTGCAAGGAGGTTATTCTACTAAGAGCCCTTATGAGTATGCTAAGCAACTGACTAGAGAGAGTTATCATGCGGTTGCTCATACCTATAACACAAGAAACAATAGGCAACCTAATCCTCCTCTAGTTAGTCCAACTTCACTTCCTCCTTCTCAACCAATTCTTCCGCAAGCTCCACGTATTTCACAAGTTATTGTTAAGGAATATGATCTCATAGAACAACTTAAAGCTACCCCTGCTAAGATATCCCTTTGGGATTTGATCCAAACTTCTTCCGCTCATCATGGAATGTTACAAGATGCCTTGAAAGATTTGAATGTTCCTCCACCTAATACATCTAGTAATATAGTATCTTTAGTTAACTTTGTGATGAATCCTAAAGCTCAAATTGTGTTTACTCAAGATGAGTTGCCTACTAGTGAAATTCAACATCAATATGATCCCTTGATGATTGTGGTTATCATAAATGACACTGCTATAAGACGAACAGTGGTAGATAATGGCTCTGGCCTTAATGTGTGTAGCATTAATCTATTGCATAAGATGAATGTGGATACATCCCTTATTGAGCCTGACTCTCGTCCCATTCGAGGCTTTGATAATGTGGCTAAGTCTTCATTAGGTATCATCACCTTACCCATCACAGTGGGACTTGTTACTTTGCCTACTCCTATCCATGTTATGTCGGGAAATCTAACATACAACTTGTTATTAGGGAGACCTTGGATTCACAGTATGCAAGCTGTCCCCTCTACATTGCATAGACAAGTTAAATTTATTTATAAAAATAAGACATATACCTTGATAGGTGATACTAATTTTCAAGCTTGTTTGCAAACATCTACTTCCAAAGGGAGTTCTTCTAAACCTGCCTCTTCTAGTGATGACTCTTTAAACAAGATACCTATGGACAAATCATCACCCTCTGATAATCAAAATTCTTTGGATGAAGATTCTTCTCAACTGGAATCTACACATGAAAAGGCTTTTGATCCTGAGAAGGTTCTCGTAGAAGACGATTGGGGATCTCTTGATTTTAATCCCACCTTTGTAGGTGAGTATAGGGTTCCTCCTAGAGAGCTTAAAGTTAAAAAGAAGGAAGAAACTAGAGATCAATCAGTCTTACTTGAACCTATGAGCAATAATTTTGTGGCCGCTTCTCAAACTTCTTCTCCTCACACCTCTAGTTCTGAGGAATTTGATTCTTTGTCTTATGAAAAACCACCTTTTCTTTCTGAAATGGCTAATCGTTATGGTCGTGGTTTTCATATTTTGGCTAAGAGTGGCTATAGTGGAAATGGTTGTGGTGCAAATGAACAAGGAATTAAAGTTCCTTTAGAACATAACATGCATGAATATTCATTTGGACTTGCATATAATCTTTCTAAGCCCACCAAAGCATCTAAAAGACCATCTCTCAATGTGAATGCTTTATTTAGTAATGATGATGATCTCACTTCAACTAAATCATCTTCTACTTCTATCAACTCTCATTCCCCTCATAAGGAAATCTTGGCGATGAACAAATTTCTTTATGACTCCCCTCAAATTTCTAATTCCACTTATGAATCTTTATCTCCTATTCATCATAAAGTCCTTTCCCCCAGGGATAAGGCTCTAATAAATTACACTCATCCCTCTTCTAAGATTTCCTGTGACTTTTCTTCTTCAATTTTATACATGTTTTTGATCTCATTTATAGTTGAGCATTTAGCATGTCATATTCAAATACCTCATTCAGTCTATCATGTCTTTAAATAACATTAATGGCTATTATGTGACATTGGTAGCTCATTTACTGGGGGCTCATTGTCATTCATGATGGTACAATTTCAAGTGCAATCATATTTTTGAAGCAACATAATAGCCTAATTTTCTATGTTATCTCTTGTTCCTATGGGGACAAGAGTGATTTCATACATCTCTTCTTTTTATGGTTAAAATTTCCCTTTGGGGTACTAGTGTGGAAATATTGATCATCTTTTCTTTAGAATCCTCTTTTCCTAGATATGGGAGAAGATATTCTCTTTCTTATCCTACCCACTTCTTGTGGGGAGCATTTTACATACACTAATATCTTGCTTACATGAACTCATGTAAGTATGTAGTACATTTTGCTTATGTCTAAATCTCTCCCTAGAAGATTGTGTAAGTCCTTCTCATTGTCCTTATCCTTGGGAGGCAATGATCTTTCCTTATTTTTATCTAAGGATCCACTTTTTCCTATTTTGTGGATGGTGTGAACTTTATTACTTGATGTTATTCCTTGTATGCATTTGTTGTTGTTTGTTCAAGAGGTGTAAGTCCTTGACTACAACCTACTTTGCACTTGGTAAAATACATCCATAATGAATTCACTCTCCCTATTGGGTTAAAAAGAGCATCATCCTTCATTAAGAATCACTTTCACCTAGCAAAAGAAGGAAGTATTGCATTCTTATTCTCTTCTTTGTCTTATTCTAGAAGATGTTATATTTGTCTAAGACAATTCCTCTCGGGGATAGGTGTCTTTTGTACAAAGATCTCTTCTCCTCTAAGGATCTCCTTTACACATACTACAAGATATCCCTTTTCAACTATCTTATCCTTGCTTAAAGAGTGCAAAATTCTCTTGCTTGGATCTATGACATTGTTGCATTTTTGGGGTATCTTCTTTTGTGATGAAGGTAGGTATCCTTGTTCTACTTTTCTTATGACATAAACATTACACTTTTTTGAGCAATGGGTCATTCTTGGAACCAGAGCATAGACTCTTAGAGCGAGATGTCTCCATTGTTCTTTTATGCAAGGTGATTATTCTCGGAACCAGAGCATAGACTCTTAGAGCGAGATGTCACGCTTTTGTACTATACATATACAGGTTGTAGCATACTCGGGCATAGACTCCTATGAGGTGCTTCTAACCTCCCTTACACACACATGCATGAGGTTGAGTGGAACTAGAAACATAAGGCTAGACTTTCTCACTCTCCTCCCTTACATGGATCACCTAGACAGACTCTAGGGGCTAGTTTTCCATGCCCTTTTCCCATGGATCACCTAGACAAGATCTAGGGGCGAGAAGTCCATGTTTTCTCTCTCACTATTCTTCTCATGGATCACCAATGTGTGTATTCATGCTTTTTTTCCTTTCCTTTCTTCTCTTTGCATTTTGTTTCCATTTACATCCTTCATCTTGTGTTAGAGAACTCTCAAATCCTCACACTCTTTGTTGTGTTGGAATTGAGATTTAGTCCTCTTTCTTACCAAATGATTCTCCATTAGTTTTTGATCTCATATCAAATCTTCTTGTGAGCATTTGTCATCAATATTCTTTAACAATTCGAAGTGGTAAACATGATACCCTGTTTCAACTCACTAAAATTAGCAAGCCGAAATAGGGGGGGGCATATAGCTACCCTCGAATTTTCATCACCTTCCTTAGTAAGCATTAGGTGATTTTATGATCTAACATGTGGTTTTGTAGGTAGTGGTTCTTAACTGAGTACTGCAGATACCGCTGGGGGCTTCATCCAACAACTTATGGATATATCCTTTTTCAAATAATGTTTACTTTTCTGTACTTTAGCTTGTATATGCATGTAGTGTTCATATGACCGCTAAAGTGGGGGCTAAATGTAGCATCGTAAATTGTACGCACTTGCCATAGTGGTACAATTTCACACCTAGTTTAGCACCCGCCTTGGCACATTTTGCATTTTGCATTGCATTTCCCCTTTAGCACTTAATTAATTAAATTAATTAGGTCTAAGGTTCTATTTTGTCATCTCCCATATCATAAAGTTGGGCCCTTTCATTAAAGTGTGCCCTTTTCATTTTATTCCTCCAATACATCATTTAACCTAAAACCCTAATTAGGTCCTATTTCAAACTTAGGGGCTTGATTTCAGGGGTCAAAACATCTCGAAATCACCTGTAACTTTGGGATTCTCCCTAAAATCATCATATCCGACAGCCCTGAAAATTTGGTGAAAAGTTGTCAGGACCATGGCGCCCGGAGTGCACATGGTCCTGGACATTTTTCCTGAAATTTTAGGAGCACAATCCAATCATAAAATAAAGCTTAACCCCAAGAAATTGGCAGGATATTCAATCTCTAGGTCGGCCAAAAGTTGAAATTAAGACCTAAGGTTTCATATATAAGAGCTCTCTTTCTTCATTTGAAAGGATCCGAATTTTGATTTGAGGGACTTTCTAGGCAGTGAAAGAGCAGATCTTTGAAGACTTCAACAACATTCAACATCCATCCATCGAGCATTCATCAATTTCATTCATCTATTTAGGGCTTTGAAGACACTGAAGAGCAATAGGGGATCACCGACTAAAGATTGGCTTGTACCCCTCCCTTGGGGTTGGGTATGATTTCATGTTGTTTTCATGTCTTGGCATAAGCCTCATTATATCATTTTTATTCATGCTTTAGATCACTTTGCATCTTGATTTGGAGCATTTACATTATCATTTACAAGCAATTAGGGTTTACTTTCTAGGTTGCTCTAGTTTGCTTACTTGCATTTTAGGATCTTGCACACACACAAGGTCTGCACACACATTACTTTTACAATACAACTTGGCTATTCATGGAGGTGGAAATCACCAAAGTGGGGGTTTGACTAAGGCAAAACCCTATATAGCCGCCCACCACACCTTTTCAGATATAAGTGCAGTTTTCAGAATTCGGACAACGCTGCAAGTTACAAATCTGGGAGAAGCAGATAGAAACCTAGCAACACACCAAATTTCAGAGTAAAAGACTAGGACAGGGGCGTGGGGCACCTTGGTCCTACCAGGATAGGGGCGCTAGGCACCCTCGTCCCTGGGACAGGGGCGCTAGGCACCCTGGTCCTTCTGTCAGATAGCAATTTTTAGCATTTCCAGCAGTTTTCCAGGTTGTAAAACAGCAGTTTCAGGAGCAGTTTTAGGGGCAGAATCAGGACAGTGGTGCTCGCGCCCCCGTCTTGAAAATTTCTACTTAGATTTTAACACTGGGTATGCATTTTCATTCTTGCCTTGTCCTTGTGTTTACAACTTTCCATTGTTTAAGTTCAATTCTGCAATCTTGTTATTAGTTCATACTTGCACTTTGGGGTTAGGAATTGAACTTGCATCATTTTATCCTTCAATTACAACAAAGGAATAGAAATCCTAATAGGTAGCTCGTGGCTCTCTCTTCCACAAAAAGAAGTAGCCAATTGTGTGATACCTCTAGGCTCTTTCGTATTCCACAAGTGTGTGGTTGGAAGTGGGATTAGGGCATGTTTGCTTAGTGTCACTTTTTATCCTACACACCTGTCATAATTAAATAAATATTTTTATTTATTTAATTATTTTATCCTAAGCCTTCTATTAATTAAATAGATTTTTATTTATTTAATTAATTCACTAAGCCTTTTGTACCTTTTTCTCATTTAAATAAATATTATTATTTATTTAAATTATCCTTTCCCTAAATTAAATAAATATTTTATTTATTTAATTGGTCTCTCTTCTTCTATTAATTAAATAGATATTTATTTATTTAATTAATTCATTATCTTTTTCCTTCCATGACACTTGTCATTTACCTCTTAATTTTTCTCTAACTACCCCCTTCATATTTTATTATTTTCTCTACCTACCTTTTAATCCTAGCCGACCATTTATCATCTCACCTCTTAATCTTATCCCTCCATTTCTTAAGGAGTCTTCTATATAAGGGGATTCCTTCATCCTTATCAACCCTAACTAACTAACTAATGCATCAATTAGTTTTCAAGCAATCAAGTGACTTCACAATCACAATCCATTCTTTGTTGAGCTCTTATGCACAATACAAAATTTGAGAGCAACCATATTGAAGCACGATCAATGGAGATAGGAAAAAATGGAGATCCAACCCTACTAAGCATGTGAATGGTAAAATCTTTCTATTTTGTTGTGATTTGCATGTTTTAGGTTTTTCATTGGTGTATGGTGGATTCTTGATTGTAGAACTAGGGTTTTATGTGGTTGGATCTTTTATGGTTTTGCAGTAGTTTAATCTTCCAAATTTAAGTCATATACAATTGACTAATTGAGGAGGGTGTGGTTAACATCTTGAGATATTGTATATTGGCTTAGCTTTATCAAGATGTGCATAGGGCAATGTACCAGAGGGGTCATATTTTAGGATGTGGAGTGAATCTTCTTCATATTTGGGCTTGGGAGCATATTTTAGTCTTGAGGTGAGTGTCACCAAGATAGCGAGTAGTTGGTCTATATTCGTATATGTAGGGTCCATCTGTTATACGAAGATGGGAAGAGTGACTTAGTATAAGAGATCTTAGGGATGACAAAGAAACCTTAATAGTTGTATGAGGCATGAAAGGAGAATGATGCCTCTATACCATACATACAGAGTTCCCACTTCTTGATAGGTTGCCAGTTGGGTAAATGTCTTGAAGTAAGATGCACATTATTGAGTAGTATATACCTCATTGTGTGAGACAATAGTTTGGAATACAAAAAGATAAGATAGGTGGTGGTATCATTTTTTATGATTGGCACAAGAAAGTGGCCCATGGGGGTAGCTATGGATCTAATGTGGGCATGGTCATCATGGACTGGAATGCAGTCTACTCCTTGGGATAAACTATTGTCAATGGAGGATGCATATACTACAATTGACTATGTAGTAGAGTGGGTAACTAGAAGGTCAATGTGGTTGACTTAGCCAAGGGGAGGAGAGGTAGGGGGACATGACAATGATGATGATGATGATAAAGGTGATTGCGAGGTTGATATGGTCAAACAAGAAAAAGAAGAGGAGGAAACTATTGGTGAGGAGAGTGAGAAGGGGGATGATGACAAGGAAGGGGAGGTAGATGGTCAATTATTAAAAAGTTTGACAAAGTTAGAGGCTTGTGTTTAGGAGAGGGATGAGGCTTGGATGGAGTGAGATCAACTGAAATCTTATAGATAGCTAGGGAAATGGAAATAGCTAAGTGAAATGCATATAGAGCAGAGTAGGATGAGCTATAGGCTCATTATGATGGTATGGGGGAGACGAGGGATAGGTGGTAGTCACCATAGTAGAGTGCTATGTAGCTCATATATTGCAGTAGAGGATAGAGGTAGACGTTGTTTGCCTTCTAAGACATGAGAAGGATATTACTAAGTGATTAGTGGTGGGGTAGGGGCTATCATGGGCTTTATCAAATATGCTAGCAACTTAGAGATAGATGAAGAGACTAACGTGGAAGTTATATTACTACAAATGTCTCTCTGAGACTATAGTGGCAACAGATCAATGGACACCCAACTTTGTAGAGAAACCACTTAGGAGGTTGAGGTTAAATTGATCGAGTCCTTTAGTGGGCATGTATCCAACATCACTACCACCACCAATAGGAGCAGCAGTAGGGGATCTTACAGAGTAGAAAAATCACTAGCTTAGTTAGAGGGGTCCAACACTAGGTAGCATTGTATGCCTACGGTAGTTTCATGTACTTTAGACATTTAAAGACTTGCAATGCTGGCATTTTTGCATGACACTAACATAAAATATATATATTTGATGTGATTTTGGTGACAATTATTTGTGATGCACTTATATGACGGACTTTATTATGGATGATTTATGGATGGTTGCATGCACTATGGATTTATGATTATGTTTTTGGTAATGGTTCTGATTATGATTATGCCATCAGATATGTCAAAATCTATTGATAAGAATATGATCTCTTGTTTGCTAAGTGCCAAGTAATCCCCAAACAACCTTCTAATTTCTCAAAAGTTGTGTTGGGGAGATTCTACTCAAACCTTAAGTCCTTCATTCTCTCCTCGAAAATAACATAACTTTATCAAGTTTTTCTTGGCAATGTTACATAATATGAAACAAATCAATAATCTCATATTAACCTTTCATCTAACTCTCATATTTCTTTCTTGTCAATACACATAAACAATTTGTAGTGGTACCAATTATTTATAAAAACATTCCATGTATATTAGTTACTCTTAAACATTTTAGCTTTTGATCATGTCTTTTCAAAAAACTTGTTTGCTTCTTACATGCATTTCCTTGTCATTTATTTTTGTGAAAATGTTGAAGACTTTTTAACAAAGCTTATAGAAATGGATATGTCAATATGAATTTAACTAGCAACTTATACCTAAAAAAAATATTAATAAGGTATTGTTGCAAGTCCTATATAATATATTTCAATATTTCATACATTTAAAAAGTTTTTTCTTCTTTTGTCACAAGCCTCTATGCAATGAAATGTAATTTCAAAGGAACCCAAATAGCATTAAAATCAATTCTAAATCACAAAACACAACAACAATTAAGATAAGGTGAAAATGGGGTCAAACCATCATGAAATCCATTGAAAACAATGTATGTCGGTCTCCTTGTCATGTAGATTTGCCCAACGATGTTGATTTGGATGTGTGCTCACAAGAATTTTAGCAGCATAACAATGATCTTAGGTTCAAAATGTCATGTGATGCTATATTATGAGAAAAATGACTAAGTATTAATAGTATGAATGAGGGAAGAATGCAATGGTGGGTTGAGATTGATTGATGTAGATCAATGGTGGAGGATCAATTAGTTCTCTCAAGGTAAGTGATGACATATTATGAGAAAAGTGGCTAAGTGTTGATAGTATGATTGAGGGGAGAATACAATAGGGGGTTGAGTTTGATTGATGGAAATCAATGGTAGAGGATCAATTGGTTATATTGAGGCATGATAGGTTTCCAAGTGACAACATGGGATAGGATGTGAGGAAGGTGGTCACTGGAGGAGTACACTTGGAGTATGGGCAAGATCTTATCATAAAGGAATTTCTTGTCCACACATTCCAAGTGTAGGGGAGAAAAAGAATAAAGATATTTAAAATACCTTGATGTGACAACTTGGAAGAGGACCCATGGGGATTGCCTTCCCAAAAGGAGAAAGCCTTTAAGGTTTATTGGGCAAGTTAGGAAGCCATTTACAACAAAAGTGTCACCCCTTCTTGGATTAGGAATCTGCAAATCTTTAGAGATGAATTAAGTGAGATTAAATGTTGGATTAAGGTGCAAGAAGGAAATGTTGTAGGATTTGAAATTCAGAGAGAGATGAGTGGGGAATTAAAAATTCACTTTAAGTCCATTTGAAGGAAAAAGGAATAAATGAAATAAATTAAATAAATAAGTGGATTTCTTTAATTCAATAGATGAAGTGGGCTATGGGGGTATAGTCAACTAAGTAAAATAATTAAATTAATTGTCTCAGGGAATAGGCTAAAAAATAACGAATATAAAAAATTAATTAAGGGATAGTGGAAATAGACGAATTAAAGGATAAATCGACCAAATGTAAATGGACAATTTTAAGTGGATACAAAGCCAAACAAGATATCTTATTATCTTTCCATATCTTCTTCTTTCTCTTTGATTTCAATGTTAAACTTGTCAAGCTTAATCCATACATGTTTTGTTGGATAAATTTTCATACCCCTTCTTGAGCTAAACTCTAATGTCCATGATTACTTTCCCTCAAGCTTATTGGATAAATTTATTACACATAAGTTTCACAAACTTTATTTAAGGCTTCAAGGAATTTATTATGTACTGCGACTTCAATTTCCATGTATAATTTCAATGACCTTATATCCTACTAGTTCAACCTAATTTGTGCTTCACTAGCATAGTTGAATCCGATTCAAATCAACAACTCTTTTTCTATGTTTTTGGTTTTGGTTCAAGCTCGAGTTCCAGTTCAAGGTTCGGGTTTGCAGGTTTGGCCAAATTTTTTCTGGGGGTTTTGGGTTCATTAGTACAAAAAAATCTAAAAAAAAAAAAATATACATGTATGCAGCAGCAGTTAAGTTCAAAATACACCACTATGCTAATAGTCAAATACCATAGCAAAATACACCATCATATATTAAAGTTTTAGTTCGAATAACATAGCAAAACAATAAATACACCACCATTCTTCTATGAGAAAACTTATGGATAGATTGGGTGTGAATTTTTGGATCAACATTTCAAATCACACTCTGTGATCCATCAACTCACACACAATCTATTCTAGAAGTTTGCTCACAGAAGAATTCTGTGGATTGTGAAAATCTCATATCATCAAATACACCACCATATTAATTTTTTAGTTAAAAAATGATAATGTAAAGCTACAACAATAAGCCATCACTGATCAAATATCATATGGGTCATAAAAAATATCATCATCATCCTTCATCAATCTTCAATCTTCAACTCTCCTTGAGCAATGGCAAGCAAAAAACAAAGTTCAGCAATGGAGCAAAGAAGTTATGTTTTTCATTCTATTGTGCAAAAATGAAGTAGGTTTTACCTTTTCAGTGTTTTAAGACATCAAATTAGGGCCGGGGGGTCGAATTTGCCTTTTTGGCATTTAAAAAAGTCAACAAAAATGTCTTTTTTGCCAAATTCTTGATTGGTTTTGTGAAATTCAATGAAATTCCTCCCAGGTTCTTTTGGGTTCACCAGGGACAAACCCACAGGGTTTGGGTCAAACCCTATCTAGACCCAAGGATAACTCTTCTTTTGAACTATCTTAACAGATGAATCGTTGTCTACCATTCTTAAATGTCAATTTATTTTGTAAAATTCAAGAAAATCTCCCTAATGCTTTCAACCATGAGAAACTTGGTAGAGAATTGTAACAATCATTTAGTGGTGCAATATAAAATTTGGAATTCAATATAATAATGATTTTCCATTAAATGGGATGTTTCATTCACTAATTGTATTCCTTTAAGATTTTTAGTTTGAATAAGCATATGTATTTCTAGATTAGTGTCAATACAGTCATGTGTCAAGGAGACCAATAGGGACAATAGCATTTCTACTTTGTAAAGATACAAAGTTTAATAGGAGAGATTGCTTTGCAAGAAAGATGGGGATCTCACAAGAACATCATTTTCAGTCATATGTGTCAGCTGTCAAGTAGGAAAAGATACCCAGATTTATGGGAGAGAGTGCTTAAGAAGAAAGATGAGGGGCTCACAAAGAAACTCATTTTCTCTTTTTTGGAGAATTAGTATGCATCCATTTGTCAAAGTAAACAATTTCTAAGTAGCGAGACTCTTTGTAGTGTAATATTACTTAGATATTTTGTAATGTCCCCACTTTGAAATTGAATTTAATAATAAATAATAAAAAAAAAATTAAAATATAAAAGAATATGATTAGAATTTAATTGAGTTAATGAAGGGTCAAAAGACATGAAATGGAAAGTTGCGACTCTCTCAACATGAGATATAAAAGGTATAAGAGAACCTGGCATTTGGGGGGATAATTTGGGAATGAGAAGTGCAGATCTGATTTAAATAAGTGCAGATTTGATTGTGAAAGGTTGTGTCCTTTTCTAAGGGCAGAAATAATGAAGAGTTGCACTCTTTCAAAGGGTGCTAATAGTGAAAAGGTGTGTCTCTTGACAAAGGGCATACATGATGAAGAGATCTGACCCCTACCTCACATTGAGAGATATAAAGGAATGGAAACAAAGGCATCTAGTGAGAACACCATGATCAGATCAGATCAAAAATTTTATTTTTGGCATGTTGGCATAACTGATGAAGATGATGAACTGGTAAATGATGTTATTGTGATGACATATTGATGGACTGTTGGTGATGACATAATTGTGATATGATCAGTTATTTGTGTTGTAATTGATAACAAACATGTTTTCTTATGTTCTGTAAGTTATCTTAGTCCATCAGTATTGTCTAACCGGTAATGGATTGAGTTGGAAAGCTAAAATGCCAAGTTGACAGTGAACCAGTAAGTAGGAATAGAGAAGGAGATGGTTGCGATAGAGATTCGTGTTGAGTTTGGTCTTGCGGTTTGTAATGAATGCTTATGACATCCTAATGAGTCTATGGTTACAATCGTATCATATTTGGAGAACTAGAAGTCAAGTTTCTAATTGACTGTTGTATATTCAGTGTGGGGTTTTGTAATGGTTGGAAAATGATGAGTGATAGATAAAGAGGCAAACCAACCCTTTCCCTCAAAGAGAGATGAGAGTTTCACTATTGATTATACTTCAAGAACTTTTCGCCATTACATTAGGAAGATAAGAGATAATTCAGTAGATTCAATCTCCACACAAAGATGATAGATTGAATTCTGAATGAATTAAGAATGTTAGGATGATCCCTTCTTCCTTTGTTTGATTTGGAAAGGAATTGATTAGATTATGTAGTGTAAAAGTGACAAAGAATCGATTATAACTTGAGATCAAAATATGGGATGAAGCTGTGCACCTAGATTTGGCAGTAAAATGTCGAGACAAAGTCACCCTACAAATTTGACAAAAATTTATCCAGACTATGGTGGGAATGTACATGGTCCTTTGAAAAATCCGTGAAATGAAAAGGGTTTTTCTGCCTCTGCAAATGAATCCTGAATTTGAAATTACAGCTGTGCACCTGCAACCTACACATAGAAAAGAGAGGGAAATGTGTTGGGATTGGGGTTTGCCTTTAGGTCAAACCCCAATTTTGAAATTAACCAAGTAATGAAAGAAAGTACTTGCAAGTAGATGTAAATGAAATACTGAATTCTAAATCACCTCAAGGGAGGTTGTAGTAGCAATGTTGATAGAATTTCTTGTGTGGAATCGAATGTTGAAATCAATCTCCTCTTCAATGGTTTGATCCTTGACTTGAATGCAACACCTAGCCTTGAATGAAGACTTGAGAATGCTCAATGCTAGAAAAGAATGATTGAATGCTCTTGAATGCTTGATTGCTTGAACATACTCCAATCTTATCCAACTTCAACTTATCCAACGTATACAAATGAGAGAGCGAATGCCCCCTTAAATACATGTTTGGTGGATTTGATTTTTGTCATGGGTTGACATCGGGGAGGCCCGAGGCACAACCCACAAGGCATGCTCTAGGAAGGGTCCTGGGATAAAATAGGGTAGGGATAGGGGCAGCATTACCCTATCCTGGGAGGACAAGGGCACCACGCCCCTATCCTACCCCTTTCTCCAGGGCATAATGCAGATGGGGTGATGCAAAGGCCAAGGAAGAAGTTGTTTTCACAAGCCGAGCAATCTCCGGTCCTTGATCAGGCTAGAGGATTCGAGTTCACATGCGTGAGGACCCTAATGAAGTAAAAAATTGCTAGGGTCGTAATTTTATGACACTACAGGTTTATAAACCGGTAACAATATCTTTGACCGGTGATGTTTTATGGTTTGGTGGTGATTCTTTTTATGTTCTTAACTTCATGATGACATGGCAGAATCCATGTGAAGTGATAAGATGTTGTTTTGGTGTGTACAAGGAGTGAATTTCTTGGGAAGCAGCAAAGTGTTTAGAAGAATGTGTTAAGGGTTTGACAGGGTATCAAATCGATGTGCGGTGATGAGTTATGATCATTGAATGGTTGTAAATATCTTGAAATTTTTTTTAATGATATGTAATGATTTGTAATGATTTGATATGATCTATGATGTAATTTCATTATAAGTTAGGGTTTTGTAACCGACCTAATTGTAAAGGTTATTTAGGTCTAGTTTGTGATGGTTTATTGTGTCGGTGATAAGAGAAGTGTGTGTGTGCCAAACTAGATTGTGATGTCTGCATGAGTGAAGTAGATTGGAGCTGAAAAGGATATGAAATAACAAGTGATGAAGTGTTGAATCTAGATTGTTTATATGTTGTTTTCTAATAGTTGCAGGAGACTTATAATCCCTAAACCGGGTAGGTCCTAACATGCCTGACCTTGTAAATCCTTTCAATGGGTAGCTCAACAACTTGAGTTTAAATCCTCCAGTGAGGTTACTCCTAACAGGGTAAAGATCCTAACAGGGCTAAAGTTGTAAATCCCTTGAGTAGGTGACTCCTAATAGGGTCTACTCCTAACCGGGCATTGTTGTAAAGCTCCTAACTGGGTTAGGCTCCTAATAGGGCTCATTCCTAAAGAGTGCATTATTTGTGGGTACCAATTCCCACCATGGTTTTTCCCATTTGGGTTTCCACGTGAAAAAATCTTGGTGTTCATGTTGTGGTTGGATTTTTGAGTTGTTCATTTCATATCTTTTCTTTATTTCCTTAATGGTGAACACTTAGGTGCTACTAGTAGTATTAGGGTAAATCTGATTTGGTGAATGTTTAATCATCTACCATAATGAGCTATTTGTGAAAGTTTTAAAGTTTTTTGTTATTACTTATTCACCCCCCCTCTCACTAATAACTGGATTCTCACAAATAACAATCAGTATCAAAGCTTTAGGTCCTATATGTGCAAAAGATTAACCACTTGAGGAAAAGATCCGAGGAAGATGATGAAGAAAGAGGATCCCAAATTCACTAAGGAAAACTACAGGATATGGAAAGATAGAATGAAGATATATGTCAAAGGTATGGGTTCTTAGTTTTTTCAGCTTGTTGTTACTAAGTATATACCTCCTACCGGTCCTTTGACTGCAGATCAACTTAAGGACCAGCAAGAAAATATCCAAGCGCTGGAAGCCATAGTAAGTACATTGTCTGATACTAAATATATTGATGTCCATGGTTTAGAGACTACTTTTGAAGTTTGGGAGAAGTTAGAACTAATCTATGGTGGTGATAAGCATGTTTAAAAGGCTAAGGAAGAGAGTCTTAGATGAAAGTTTGAGGATATGAAAATGATGGAAGGTGAAAATATTACTTAGTATGGACATAGAATTAAAGAGGTTGTTGGTGGTATTAAAAGTGTTGGTGGTACCATAAATAAAGACATTGTTGTGAGTAAGATTCTTAGAACCCTATTGCCTACCTATGCAATCAAAGTGTTTGCTATTCAAGAGTTGAGATCTGTTAGTAATGATAAGGTAACTGTTGATTCTTTGATTGGTAAACTCACTGCTTTTGAGTTAAATAGTTTTGATACCAATGTTCCTAAGAGTGAATTAACTTTCAAAGCATCTATATCCAGTGTACCGGTGAGAAAAGGGAAAGATGCTTGTCATAGTCATGAATGCAGGTCAAGTCATCATAGTGGTAGCAAGGCTGATGTCGATGATGAAGATAATCTGATGGAATTTGAAGCTCTATTAGCAAAAAGACTTCCTAGAGGCACTGGTAAGTATAAAGGTAAACTTCCTTTGAGATGTTTTTCATGCAACAAGATAGGACATATAGCTACAAACTATCCTAATAGTGATCAAAATGAAAAGTTTAAAAAATATAAGGGAAAATGAAAGAAATAGTGCTATGTTGCGGTTGATGAAGAATTTGAGGATGGAGACAATGAGGAGATTGTCTTTGTTGCTGTTACGAAAGATTTGTCTGATAAAAAGGCTTTGGTATCTCACATTGACAACACTGATGAATGGATTATTGATAGTGGTTGCTCACACCACATGACCGTTGATAAGAATGAGTTTATTTCTCTTGAAGAGATTGATGGTGGTGTTGTAAGATTTGGAAACAATTCACCTTGTATGGTAAAAGGTAAAGGCTCTATCTCCTTGAATGGTAAGAGTAATTCTAATGATGTTTATTGGGTTGAAGGTTTAAAACATAACTTGTTAAGTGTTGGTCAGTTGAATGACAATGGATATCATCTTGAGTTTAAAAGTGGAGTGTGCGGGATCTTAGGATGCAAAGGAGAATTAATAGCTACTGGAAAACAAACTAAAGGTAATCTTTTTCATCTGAATGCTAATGTAAATAGTTGTTTGGTTGCTAAGGTTGAAGATAGCTGGTTATGGCATAGAAGGTTTTGTCATGTGAACTTTGATAATGTGATTAAGGTTAGTAAATCTAGTAATGTAAGAGGTATGCCACAACTTGTTAAACTAGACAATGTGTTGTGTAAAGAATGTCAAACAGGTAAGATGACTACATCTACTTTTAAGAGTAAATCTTTTTCTTCTGAGCATATACTTGATTCGGTGCACACTGAATTATGTGGTCCTATGAGGACTAGAAGCTTTTATGGTGATGAAAAAGTATTTTATGTTGTTTACTAATGATTTTTCAAGGATGATGTGGGTCACTTTTTTGAAGGAAAAGTCAAGAGCTTTCAGCAAATTCAAGGCATTCAATGTCTTAGTAGAAAAGGAAATCGATAAGAATCTTAAGTGTTTGAGATCTGACTGGGTTGGAGAGTTTACTTCAGATGAGTTTGTAAAGTATTGTGATGAAAATGGAATAAAGAGGTAGTTGTCTGCACCTAGGACACCACAACAGAATGGTATTGCAAAGAGGAGAAACATGACAATTGTTGAAGCTACAAGGACTATGTTGATACAGGGAGATGTACCAAAGATGTTTTGGAGAGATGTAGTTAGCACTGATGTTTACACTTTGAACTGGGTACTGGTGAAGAAAGGTAATGAAAAGACACCCTATGAGTTATGGTATGGAAAAACTCTTAATGTCACTTATTTCAAATTTTTTGGCAGAAGATGTTTTATTAATAAAGATGAATATACTGGTAAATTTAATCCCAAAAGCGATGAAGGTACATTCCTTGGCTACTCTACTAAAAGAAAAGCTTTCAAGTGCTATAACAAAAGGACAAAGAATATTGTAGGGAGTGTGAATGTAAAAGTTGATGAGTTCTTTGATAGATCTAATGATGCCAACAAATTTGATCTAGAAGATGACAAACTAAACTTGTGATTATTGAACTGGAAGTGTAGAAAGATGTTGAGCAGAATAGTGTAGATGAAGATACTCAACCGATAGAAGATGTTGAAGAAAATGAAGAACAAGAAGAGGTTACTGCACTGGGACCATTTATACCAAGGTATGTGAGGTTAAATCATTCTGAAGACCAGGTAATAGGTGACAAGAATGCTGGAGTAGAGACTAGAAGAAAAATTAGAGAAATCTCTTGTCTGATTTTCACAGTTGAACCAAAGACAGTAAGAGAAGCTCTTAAAAATGATGACTCGTTAAAAGCTATGGAAGAAGAAATTGATCAGATTGAGAAAAACAACACATGGTCACTTGTTCCTAGACCGAAAGACAAAAATATTATTGGTACAAAATGAGTATTTAGAAACAAACTGAATGAAGAAGGAAAAGTTGTAAGAAACAAGACAAGACTAGTATGCAAAGGGTATGCACAAGAAGAAGGAGAAGACTATGGAGAGACCTTTGCACCGATTGCTAGGCTTGAAGGTGTCACAATGCTACTTGCATATGTAGCCTTTAAAGGATTTAAATTTTATCAAATGGATGTTAAGTCAACATTTCTGAATGGTATTCTTGAAGAAGAGGTGTATATTGAACAATCAGATGGGTTTGCTTTGTCAAAAGATAAGGATATGGTATGCAAACTACATAAGGCATTATATGGATTAAAGAAAGCACCAAGGGAATGGTTTGAGAGATTACATGCACATCTGATTAAGATAGGATTCCAGAGAACCAGTGAGGATAACAATATTTATTTGAAGATTGATGGAGACAAGATGCTGATTGTTGAAGTATTTGTTAATGACATCATATTTGGAGGAAATGATGATATGTCTATGACTTTTGTAGATGAGATGAAGAAAGAATTTGAGATGTCTCTGATAGGTGAGATAAAGTTTTTCATTGGATTGCAAGTCCAATAGCTGGAAGGTGGAATTTTTATCTGTCAGTCTAAGTATGTAAAAGAAGTTCTAAAGACCTTTGGAATGGAAGAGTGTAAACCGGTTGGCACACCTATGGTTACCGGTTGCATATTGTCAAAAGAAGATAATTCACCCTCTGTGGATGAGAAAGAATACAGATCCATGATTGGAAAACTTCATTATGTTGTTCATAGTAGACCAGATATTGCCCATGCAGTTGGTTTAGTAGCAAGATTTCAAAAGAGCCCTAGGCAAACACACTTGACAATAGTAAAGAGGATAATAAGATATCTTAGAGGCACAATTGATTATGTATTGTGGTATCCATATAAAGGTGATTTTTCTTTGCAGGTATTCACTGATGCTGATTGGGCAGGGAATGTTGATGACCGAAGAAGCACAACCGATGGAGAATTATTTCTAGGTGGTAGACTAGTGTCTTGGACCAGTAAGAAACAAACTTGTATATCTCAGTCTACAATAGAAGCAGAATATGTGGCATCATCCATGAATTGTACACAGGCTATTTGGATGAGACATGTCTGAGAAGAATTCATGGAAGACATGGCTGAACCGATGATCATACATTGTGATAACACAAGTGCTATAAATATTTCTAAGAACCTAATACTGTGCTAGGACTAAACACATTGAGTTGAAGTATCACTTTTTGAGAGAAAGAGTACAGGAGAAGAAAGTGAGAATGGAGCATGTGACAAGTAAGGAGCAGTTGGCAGATATATTCACCAAACCATTGCCTAAGGCTACATTTGAATATCTTCGAGGCAAGTTAGGGGTTATACCCCTACCCAAGGTCAACTAAGCAAATGTGGAACCATCAATCCAGTGGACTCATTGAATACCTTTCATTGTGGATTGATGAGAAGAGGGCTATTCTTCAGGGGGAGCAACTAAGATGCAAAGATGAAGACAGTAGATGCATTTGCACCTTTGGCATTGTTGTCAAAGGGGGAGAAGATATGAGGAGAAGTAACCAAGAGAAGAAATGTAACAATAAGGTGAAGAACATATCAGTACAACTTGGCATGATGGGTTCTTGATTTGATTGTTTCAATATTGTATTCTTTGAGTGTTGACATCAATGCCAAAGGGGGAGAATGTTGGCATATTGGCATAACTAATGAAGATGATGAACCAGTAAAGGATGTTATTGTGATGACATATTGATGGACTGTTGGTGATGATATAATTGTGATATGATCAATTATTTGTGTTTTCATTGATGGCAACCATGTTTTCTTATGTTTTGTAAGTTATCTTAGTCTATCAATATTGTCTAACCGGTAATGGATTGAGTTGGAAAGCTAAAATGCCAAGTTGACAGTGAACCGGTAAGTAGGAATAGAGAAGGAGATGGTTGCGGTAGAGAATCATGTTGAGTTTTGTGTTGCGGTTTGGAATGAATTCTTATGACATCATAATGAGTCTATGGTTACAACCACATCACATTTGGAGAGCCAGAAGTCAAGTTTCTAATTAATTGTTGTATATTCAATGTAGGGTTTAAGAACCGGTGACAAGATCTTTGATTGGTGATGTTTTATGGTTTGGCAGTGATTCTTTTCATGTTCTTAACTTCATGACAACGTGACATAATCTGTGTGAAGTGATAAGATACCATTTTGGTGTGTACAAGGAGTGAATTTCTTGGGAAGCAACGAAGTGTTAAGAAGAATGTGTTAAGGGTTTGACAGCATATCAAATCGATGTGTGGTGATGAGTTATGATCATTCAATGATTTTATATATATTGAAATTTGTTGTAATGATCTGTAATGATTTGATTTGATCTTTGATGTAATTTCATTATGAGTTAGGGTTTTGTAACCGACCTAATTGTAAAGGTTATTTAGGTCTAGTTTGTGATGGTTTATTGTGTTGGTGATCAGAGAAGTGTGTGTGTGTGCCGAACCATATTGTGATGTCTGCATGAGTGAAGCAGATTGGAGCTGAAAAGAATCTGAAATAATAAGTGATGAATCCTGATCATTTATCTATTGTTTCCTAACAGTCGCAACATAATTAAAATCCCTTAACCGAGTAGGTCCTAACAGGCCTGATCTTGTAAATTCCTTCACTGGGTTGCTCAACAACTTGAGTTTAAATCCTCTAGCAAGGTTACTCCTAACAGGGCTAAAGCTGTAAATCCCTTGATCAGGTGACTCCTAACAGGGTCTACTCCTAATCGGGCTAGGCTCCTAACAGTGCACATTTCAAAAGAGTGCATTGTTTGTGGGTACCAATTCCCATCGTGGTTTTTTCCATTTGGGTTTCCACATGAAAAATCCTCGTGTTCATGTTGTGGTTGGATTTTTTAGTTGTTCATTTCACATCTTTGCTTTATTTGCTTAATGGTGAACATGTAGGTGTTACTGGTAGTATTATGGTAAATCTGATTTGGTGAATGTTTAATCATCTACCGGTATTGGTTATGAACTATTTGTGAAAGTTTTAAAGTTTATTGTTATTACTAATTCACCCCCTCTAGTAATAACCAGATCCTCGCAAATAAGAGTTATTAAGTTACAGGCAGTAACATCCTTGTTCTTGGTGGTATGCATGGGGATGTGCTTAATATAGACTACAATATGTATGACAGTCATACCTAATTTCGTACATATTCATAACTCATGAGAAGTTAGTAGTCTCATAGCCTAGTCCTTGATATTTTTGCTAATGCCTATAAAGGGTGGGAATGATTTGTGCAAAGGGAAAGGTGGTCTAAATCCTCACAAGTCAGGCAATCCTGAGATGGGGTAAGGACAGGTATGCCAGAAACCTTGAGGGAATAGTCCCAAGATGGGGTAAGGGCCTGCATCTGGAAACCTTGAGGGAGCCTGCTTGTTGATTGGTCTCTAAGAGCCCTAGCACAATAATTTTCTCTCCTTAGTTTGGGTTAGAGAAGTAACAGGGAAAAGACCTAGATATATAGGGTTATGAAATTGTATTATTAAGAAGTAAATGCCTAGTTTATAATATACAGTGATGCAGATGGTTTATATTTTGACATTACTCTTCATTTGTGGTATGAGACTTACCTATTATTTCTGACGTGTAACACCAAGTGAGAATCAACTGTAAAATAAAACCTTATAACATTATCCAACTAGGCACTAACTGTGTATGTGATGGCTGAAGAAGCACAAAAAATCAGTCATTATATCTGAAAAAACTAAAAAATCTGAAAACCACCAAATCAAAAGACAAAACCACAGCTTTTGTTTTTTTGGTCATAAGCATAAAACATCTTCCCTTTTTGTCAACGTCTTTGACCTTAGTTGACTTCAAGTGTGAACTTCTATTGCCCTAAAATAAACATTCTTAATGAAGTTGTTTTTTTGGTCATAAGCAATCAATCGAAGCACAACAAACTACATAATGTCCGCCAATCTAGATAAATCGCAGTGAATCGTATCGTATTGATAAATTTTATTCGGCTTTGATTCGTCTTGTTCAGCTTTGAAAACCCCAATGAAAAAAATGGGTGTACAGTTGCAGTACAGGCGATGAATAATTAAAGCTCTTTTTAAAAGACCGTTTATTAGCACCCGGTCTTATGGAAGGGAGGAAAGCTGCTTGGAAAAGAAAGGAGACTACGCTGGGAAAAAGAATCTATCTGATCGTTGTTTGTGGCTGAGTGCTCCTTTGTTTGGAAAAATTTGTTTTGGAACAATAAAAGTTCTTATATAAAAAATTTAATCTATGGATTCTCAAATTCCATAGTTGCAATAATATTTCTAAATGAATTTTGTTATTAATTTATATAGTTTAATAAAATATATTTTTCTTTCAAAACATAATTTAGTGAGTATTAGATATAATTAAATTAAATTAAATTAATTGAGAATTGTTATAGAATATATGACAATTTAGAATTTTTTAAATTGAAAAGAGTGAGAATTTAGGTGATTTCAATGGTTAATAGATAGTTGTCTACTATTTTGATCATATTTTTAACTAGAGTTTAGAATCTCTTAAATTTAGGTGTGTTAGAAGAAGATGATGAATTTTGAATTAGATCAATCCTGTAATTTATGTATGTTCAATTTCATATTCTTTTGTTGTGTTTTAGACCCACGTGGTATAGCTCTAAATTAATGTATGTAGAGCTTTGATACTCGTAAACAATACTCTCATAAACCAACACCTACAAATAAAAAACTTAGTGGTCTTGAAAAACATCATTGGAAGGTGTTATGCTAGGAGAGGAAGGTAACTAGATTCCCTTGCCTTAGTCAAGCCTTGTTGATTGATTTAATGATTTCTATAAAGCTGGAAAATGTACCAAGCAATCAATGTAATTGACAATGGTGGAACTTAAGCTAGTTATGGGTTTGGGACTTGAATAGAAATGTAATGAATGATAAGGTGACCTAATGTGAGAACTAGGCTTTGATATTTATTGATTAATATAAAAAATAATTGATGTAGAACAAAGTTATGATAGAGACAAGAGTGATTTTAAATATTTTGGATATTGGTAGTGTAGACACCCTAAAGTTGACTGCTTGAATTTATTAAATAAACATATTATTTAATTAATTTGAGTTCCTTCAACTCATTCTTCATACCTCAATAATTAATTAAATTATATTTAATTATCTATAAACCTTTCATAATCAATTACATTTTAACCATTCCTCCTGAGAAGTTAATTAATTGAATTAAGTTAAATCCAACCTCAGTCTCATCCACATAAATTCTTCTATTCTCAATTAGTTAATTAATACAATGACTAGGTAACTAATGCATATTTTAATCCTCATTAACATTTTCTTCAATTTTAAGTTCTTTCAAATCCCCAAACTTGTAGTCATGTGGCATGTGTCCTCCAAGCCCTCATAAATGCTTGCATGCACATGTCACTTCCACTCTGCCAACTCATCATTTGACCAATTATTTTATTGGTTTCTCGCACAAGTGTGAGAATGCTCTTCCCAACAGAGCCACCCTACACTTTCCTCTTTTCTCCATTTTTCACCTTTCCAATCCTACACCTCTTACATTTTTCCTCTTTTGTTTCAATTTGTCATCTCCTTTATAGTGCTTCCCAAGATGTGCTCACACATGTGTGAGCACACCTTGCTATCTTCCCCATGACAAATTCCATTCTCACATTCTTCCACCTTATGATATTTGTCACAAGGCTAAGCCTTCAACCCTCTTGCCACCTTTTCACATTTAATCTCAACCCTTCATGTCATTTTGCATCTTAACCCTCCATTCTTCCATTGAAAAATCTATAAATTAAAGTTTCCTCCTTCATCCACCATCACTTGAAATCATTTCATCCTTATGCCAATATTTTAGTTATAGAATCATTAAGGTTATGTTGCTTGGAGAGCAATGCACATCTAGCTAAGTCAAGAGAAAATCAAGTGAGTTGAGTGCATCACTTTAGCTCAATCACGGAGAGTGAAGTTACAAGCATTTGAATTTGTTTTATGTTGTTTTTATTACCTTTTCATGTTTTTATCTTCATCATTTTCTCTCCTACATTTTGGCATGTCTAGTGGGACCTATGTCCCTAAATACCAATCAAAATTTTAAGTTGGTGTGTGATTTATCAAGTTTCAAGTTGTCATTTAGCATTTGCGCAATATGATTGAGCACCTCCACCTATGGGGTTGGCACAATAGTGTTTGTGTTATTTAGCACTTGCACCCTACACTTTAGTGCCTCTACCTCACTCTAATCATTTATATTTTGCTTGTGTCTGTTCTATTTTTTATTGGTTTTTTGGCTAAAATAATTATTACAATTGCCTACCTTGTTTTCTTGTTGATAAAAAAATTAAGTAAATTGTAGGAAATTGATAAATGGCTTTACAGGAACCATTTTTTAGCACTTGAGACTTGTGTTGTAGTACCTCTGCTAATCTAGTGTTCTATTTTTTTTTGCTTTTGTCTTTCTATTAGTTTAGTTCCTGCACAAGATAGATTAGCACCAGTGTAGGATAGTTTAGTTCTTATGCCAATCTATTTAGTGCTTAGACCCTTTAGCATTTTCACTTTGTGATTTGGTACTTGCACTATTTTTAGCTGTCTTTCTTGATTTTCTAACCACTAATGAGTTGTGTAGTTGTATAACGCTTATCAAAGAGCTTATTTGGCAACTATTAACTAATTTTGTGCAAGTTTCACTTGTCAATGTCTTTTTATTTTACTAGTTTAATTGCACTAAAATTAGAGTAGTTGGTTAATGAACTTGTTTGTCATGTTTGGAAGGTTTGCAATTGGTGTATGCTCTCCCCTTGTGCTCTATGCAAACTTGGGTGATAAAAAACCTTGCAAACTTTTATTTTATGATTAGATTAGATCTCAAGGGTCACTTATTTTGTGTGTATACCGTCCCTTTGTGATAGTGTGAACTTAGGTGATAGAAAACCCCTAGTGTTGTCTCGCCCATTAGGAGGCGTGCTTGGGGTTTCATCACCCCTAGGGATGACCTTAAGCACGTGTTATCGAAATGTTATAAAAAGGGGTGAGAACAAAATTTGTAGCCCAATATAGTCACATCATGTCTAGAAAATTCCCAACCTTGGGTGATCACAAGATACAGATGCAAGTTTAGTCCAAGCAACTTAAGTATCATTCCTGACCCATGCTTGTGATGGACTAATATTCACGGTTGTGCCTTGTGTACATTGCATATTTAGATAACTCCCCTAGATATCTTGTAAAGCCTATCTTAAGAAATTTTGGTCATTTTTCCTTGAGGTGCACTAATACTAAGGAGATAAAGTGCTCACATTATGTCTCTACATGATGAGATAGAGCTAAATTTGGGCAAGGTTAGTCCTCTAAGGTAACGGGTGTAAGATGGTACATGACCTTATATTCCTTAGTTATCCATCTATGTGGTAATATTATACTAAGGGGATGGATGTTGTCATTCTACTAGAGTGAAAATGGATGTTAGCCTTGTGATTCCACAAGGATTAACAAACCTACTTGATTAATTTTAGGATTGTACAAAGTGTTTAGCATTTTTTGTGTGATAAACTAGGACGAGTCATTTAGCCTTATTACCGTGAAAAATTAGAGTTAGCCATTTTGTCTTTGTGTTTGATATCTCTTGCTAAAAAACCTCAAAAAAATCACATCCACTCGGTGTCTCAGATTAGCACTTTTCCTGGTCTTTTTTAGCACTTGCACTTATCATTGTAGTCCTCTTAGTGCCTACACTATTTCAATGCCTCCAATTATTTCATAGCATCTATGCTAGTCTTTTCAACATTTGTATTGGTCCTTTTAGTGCCTACATTATTTTAGCACCTCTAGCTTGCATCTCATCACTTGCGCTAGTTTGCACCAAAAAAACCTACAAACCATACTCCAAAAACTTTGAATAGAGGTTGTTAAAATAGATCACTAGTAACCTTAGGAAAATCCATTGAAATTATCACCCCATCCCCATTTTATCCTCAATAAAATTAGACCAAACTTCCATCTATCATAGTCCTCATTTCCTAAACCTCATTAGCATCTATTAACATTTCACTATCAACAAAGATCATCTGATAACCTACATTTTGGACATAGGAAAATATGCAATCCTAAAACAGTTAACTTTCATCCATCAATCAAAGTCTCAAAAATCCAAACCCAAAAAGATCAAAAAATAGCAAAAGCTTGTCTAGATCCTCAATATTTTCCATCCCTAACTTGTGTAATAGTGCTTAATAACTTTTCTATCTTAAGTACTATATTTATTTATCCCACATTAAGTTTGGATAAATTAACTTGGGACTTTGACAAATCCTAAGTTAGTGACATCCAAATATCCTAATCAAATTTTTATTGGGAACTTGACTATCCCAAGTTAGAAAGGATTAAATCCCAAAAATAAAAACTCCTTAGGGATCTAGATACCCTCAAATTTATTGTGGCCTTAGTCCATCAAAAATCCAAAAATCCAAAAAATCCAAAATCAAAATCAAGTTCATCCTCCAATCACTTTCACAAAAGTTAAAGTCCAAACATCTAGATTACAAACATCCACTTTCCAAAACCACACCAACTTCACAACACAAAATATTCCAAAACACCAACCAAAATTTCAACATCATTTATACACCAACCCTTTTAAACCTCCAACCTCCCCATGTCAACTTATAATATCAGCCAACCACCAACATCAACATTATACCAATTTCAACATCCATATCAAATTCCCACATAAACCTTTCAATATTTAACATTAGGATCAACCTTGCACAAATTACCAACATCAATCTTATACCAATTCCAACATCCATATAAAATTCCCACATAAATCTTTCAATCTCCAACATTAGCATCAACCTTATACCAACCTTATCAAACATCAACTTCACATCAAACTTTATAAACCTCCAAACATAAACCCTCCACAACTACACTAGCTTACCACATACACCTTCAATATCATTACATCAACCTCCAACCAAACACAATAGGGTTACCTTTGAATGGTATACACAAGATCTCAATACAAAAAGATCATGGAATCCAACCTCAACTAAACTGCATTGGAGAATTCCTAATTGGGATGACAAAAAAATCAACCACAATCACCACATGGATAAAAACCTTTTGTAGATCAAGCCAAAGCCTCCCCTAGATTGAACACATTCATACAAGACCCCTAAAATAAAAAATTCTAGGCAAACTCATAAAGATTAACCAAGATATCCTTTTGTTGGAACTTATCCAAAATGGGGCTAAACTTCGACAATTTTTTGACATAACACAACTCAATAATGCATCCAACATAGGAGATCCATCAAACAACCCCAACCAAACATTACAAAACTCACAAAACATAGTCAAACACATCCTTGCACAATAGCATACCCTCAAAATCCACACATATAAGTACTCATCCAACTATACCATCCACACCCTCAAATAATACAACCAATTTTATAACAAAAACTTCTCTCCCACCCATAAGTACCATTCGTACTTCAAACCCATCATGCATAGGAACATCACAACCAACATCCTACCAATACATAAACCCATCATCTTCACAAAAAACTACCACTCACCTCCAAAATATTTCAAACTAAAACATGCAACATACATCTTCATAGCAAAACATCTAACATTTACAATACATACCCCTCCATAACCAACATTATCAACACAACCAACTGTAAAGCGGAAAATCGCGAGCGAACCCTAAGTGTTGCCCCCACCACTCCAAGGAGAGGGGAAGGAGGTCACTAGGGTTGACGGTTTTCACTTAGGGGAGACTTTACATTCAAAAGAGGGGTTGAAACCCACAAGATCCAATCCCACACAATGCAAGATTGGATTCTAAATGAGTTTCAAGGGTTGTGATAGCAAGGCTACCCTCTTTTGTAAAGAATGTAGATAGAAGGATTAAGCTAGGAATGCATAGAAAGTGAGAAAGATTCGCTTATAAACAGAGATAGGAATATAGGATGAAGCTGTGGACCTGGAATTAGCAGTAAAATGTCGAGACGACGCTGTCCTGCAAATTTGAGTGAAAGTTGACAGGACGATGGCGCCCGGCATGCACACAGTCCTCTGAAAAATCCGTGAAACGAAGGGGGATCTGTTCGTCTCTGCAAAAGGATTCCAGATCTTTAATTACAGTCGCGTACCTGCAACCTACACACAGAAAAGAGAGGATGATTGGGGGGTTAGGGATTAGGGGTTTGCCCTTAGGTCAAACCCTGGTTTTGGAATTAACCAAGAAATGAGAAATGCTATAAATGTAATGTAATAAAGTACCAATACCTTGTTGTAAGAATGTTTGTATTCTTACATGCGAAGGTGTAAATGTTGTTGTATGTTGTATGTTGTATGTGATCTCCTCTTCAATGGTTGAATCCTTGTCTTGAATGCAACACTTAGGCTTGAATGGAGACTTAGAATGATCAATTGCTTGAAGGAATGCTTGAATGTTTGAATGCTTGAATGTTTGAATATCGTTTCCACGTCTTGTACACATATGTCCTTTCTCTTTTCATCTACCAAAATGGGAGAGGAAAATGTAGTTTATATACTTGTCAATTGGGGTTAAAAGACTGATTTTTCCAACCTTGGGCCGACCAGGAAAGATTATTTTCCAATTTGCAAACTTAAAGACCCGAGACCCAAAAGAGACCGGGCCCAAAAATAGGGCCAGGGACCAGGGTGCTGGGGGCCATGGTCCCACCTCCAGGGACAGCAGGGTGCAAGGAGGATCAGGCCAGGGTGCTGAAAAATGCAGTTTTTGATGTCATGAACAAGTTTTGGGGTCTCCATTCAGGTTTAGTGTTGCGTCACCATTGTGAAGACCCAAATGCAGTCGAAATTGCAAGTGTTGCAATTTTAGGACACTACACCAACAATCCAAAAACACATACAACATCTCAACACCAAATCAATTCCAAGATATGAGAAATATACTCCAAAACTTACAAGAATGACATCAAAAAAGAGATATTCCTTCGAGGACATATTTCCCTATCCCTTTGACAAACATATCACCATGATCCATTTTCCTCAAAATTTTGAAATACCTAAATTTGACAAGCACAAATAAAAAGGTGATTCCAAGAAAAATATCAAATAATTCTACATAACATGCCAAAAAGTCTCCTATAGTGACATATGCTTAAACAAATTATTTCCTAGAAGCTTAGGAGGCCACATTTATAGACAGTTAAAAATTTGTTACATGCTTCTCATATAACATTGAACATGAAGTCTTCATGATAGATTTATGCAACACTAAAAAAAATGGGGAAAGCTTCACTAATTTCCTACAAATATGGAGACAACTTGTTAGTAGATTCCCTTGGGCAATCCCCAAAAATAATTGGTAATAGTATTTATCTAAAATTTGAACTCCGGAATGGCCATCCACTTACAAATGCAATACACTAATTATACATTTTATGAAATCTTAAAAAAGGAATAACCATAAAAAAGTGTTCATTGCTAAACGCTTAACAACAACTCCCAATCCAATGACAAACCTCATTTTTGGGCCAAGAATAAAGACATTGTCAATGACGGTCTAAGTGATTCCAAACACATCCAAGCTATTCAAACACCATTCATACCCCAAAATAATACAAATCAACAAACAAAATCAAAACAACATTATTATAGCACAGGGACAATCTCAACAAAACAACAAACCTAAATGTGAATACACTCCCTTAGGAGAACCAATTGAGGTAATATTTTGAAAACTAGTCCAAGAAAACATGTTCAAGTATCCAATCACAAAACTATTTGATGAGAACAAACCAAAACCTACATGATATAAGAAAAATGAATATTGTGAGTACCATCACATCAAAGGACATGACATAACCAAACATGTGAAACTTGAGAACTATATTTAATACATTGTTGATAAAGGAGACATTGAATTATATGGGCATACATCAAACACATCCAATCCACAACTTAAGATATGCAATGATCCTTTCCTTAAGCACGGTAAAGAAAAATCCCCATCATCTCATGCAATCATACTATATGATTATGCCAACAATATTAACCATCATGACTCATCAAGGAAAAATAATTGTTCAAAGAGAATTGTCTTCATCCACTAAACCATCGATCCAATACAATCTCCTATATCAGCTTGATAAAACTCCTATACAAATTTCCATCCTTGATTTACTTAAATCTTCACTTATTCACAAAAAAATCTTCAAAAAAGCCTTGCAAGAATCCTGAATTCCTTACATTATTAGTGCCACTCAATTTCGAGTCATGATGGGAAATATCACCACTCAACACCACTTTGTTTTTATTGATAAAGACCTAAAATCAACTAACACTTCCCATAACAAATGACCTTCATATTGAAGCCTTCATTCATATAAAATCAGACGAGTCCTTAGAGATGGTGGATTTAGATTAATCTTATGTACATTGAAGTTAATAAAGTGACTGGGATATTCTAATGAGATTATAGATCCCTAAAATAAGATTACAATTAAAGTGTATGATGATATTGAACGAGATTCAAAAGGAACCATAAAGTTACCAAACCAAGTTGGACCGGTTGTTACGGAGACTACTTGTCAAGTTTTAGACCTTGATCTTCCTCATAACGGTACCTATTTTTGCCTTAATAAAAAGCATGCTTCTCAATAGACCATGGATTCACACCATTCAAGTTATCCCTTCCACTTACCACCAATGCATTAGATTTCCCCGTAATGTTAGGGAAATCACTAACCATGTTGATCCATAACCATTTCAATATTGTAAACTTCTCAAAGAAAAATATAACCATCATTGTCCAAATAGTAGTTCGACATGCATTGAACTTGACAAACTTGCTTCATCCTCCAATTCCACTCAACTATAGATCAAGGCTAAAGTTGTAGACAAAGGATGTGGAGAGTATGAACTACAAAATTCACTATATATAGGACAACTCCCACCTTCTCCAAAATTTTATTAACAACCTCAACCATTAGACACAAAAGAAAAAGTCATCATCTAGTGTAAAGACACATAATTCTAGCGTTGGGGTTCTTTAGATAAATAAAATATTGAAGATGTTACATTTTGGCTCTATAGAGAAGAAGGGAAGAAAAAAACATAGATATACCAAAAGAAAAGCATCCTAGAGAATACCCCATTTGTGAAAATATATGAGATACCAAGGAAAAGGTCTCAAAGCTAATGAACATGAAATTAGAGAACCAATCCTCAATCAAATCCTGACTATCAAGAGCCTTGGTATGGTTCACTTGTGATTCCAACCTCAAAATTTGAATTAATTCTTGTGAAATCTGCAAAAAAAATTCTCGATATCAATAGCACCAACAAGATACACATGAATATAATTCCGCACACATCGCTTGACTTTTCCATTCCTTAAACATTTGCACCATTACATCATCCAACCCTACTAAATTACCACTTGTATACCCAAAATTAATTGATTGGAATTAACAAGGACCTCCTACACTAGACATTTGTGAAAATAATGAAGCAATAATGGAAATTCTAGAAAATAGAGAACACGTACCATGGAGATCACAAAGCAGGATTTGAGATACACTTGAATGAGGCAACATACTTTGGATCACAAGTCAACTCCCTTAGTCCAAAAATTTAAAAACCCATATAAAAATAAAAAAGACCCCTAGTGAAAACTTCAATAAGGTGTTATCAAACAAAGAAAAAGTAAAAACAAAAGGCGTATCTTCTAGCAAAAACCTAGATAAGGCACTAAAATATGAGGAAATCAACTTACCTGTAATAGTACCAGGTGAACATGAAAAATATACAATCTTAGTTGAAGAAACACAAGACATCAACTTTTGCACTACA
The DNA here is from genome assembly GCF_030272615.1 of Cryptomeria japonica. Lineage (NCBI taxonomy): Eukaryota > Viridiplantae > Streptophyta > Pinopsida > Cupressales > Cupressaceae > Cryptomeria > Cryptomeria japonica. Next base: position 704,995,648 of record NC_081409.1, on the reverse strand, counting down.
TGCGAGCCTAAGATAACATCTATTGTAGCATCTCTTATTGACTAGGAAAAAAAAATATGACCACATTTCTACAAAGAACACAAAAGAACTTTGCATGGTCATATGTTGATATGTAAGAACTTGATCCAAAATTGATGGTCCATCATCTTATAGTGCATCCTAATGCAAAATTGGTTTAATAAAATTTAAGAAAAATGCATCCACAAACAACTATACTTTTCAAAGCAAAACTACAAAAACTACTTGTTGTGGGTATCATACACCCCATTGACTATCCAAAATGGATCTATAGAATAGTTCTGGTTGGAAAACCTAGTGGGGCCATTAGAGTTCGTATAGGCTTCACTTAGACCTTAATAAAATATGTCCAAAAAATAATTTTCCATTACCAAGTATTGATATAATAGTTGATCTCACAGTAGGACATGAGATGCTTTCATTAATGGATGGATTTTCCAACTGTAACCAAATCAAAATCGCACATGAGGACCAGTATAAAATTACTTTTTTCATGCCATGGGGTATCTTCTACCATCAAACTTAATGCCTTTTTTATTGAAAAATATTGGAGAAACATATCAAAGAGCAATGTATGCAACATGATCTCCTTCGTAACATGATGGAAGACTATGTAGATGACCTATTGAGAAAAAAAAAAAAAAAAAAAAGAGGACACATTCAAGTACTTGAGAAAATATTCGACAAACTTGCACAATATCAAGTGCACCATAATCCAAAGAAATGTGTCTTCAAGGTCACTTTAGGAAAATTTTTGGGCTTCATCATGTCAAGAAGAGGTGGGTTCATCATGTCAAGAAGAGGTATAGAGGTGGATCTCACAAAAGTAAAAGCTATAATTGACATGTCACCTCTAAATACACTATGGTAATTACACATTGTACAAGGCAAGCTTCAGGCTATCTATTAGTTTATTTTACAATTGGCCGATAAATGTCAACCATTCTCACACCTGCTATGCAAAGATACAATATATCATTGGGACAATCTATGTCATAAAGATTTTGACAAACTCAAGGAATATCTAGCATCACCACTAATGCTCATGCCACCTATTTAAGGATAAACACTTATTTTGTACATGTCTACAATAATAATTGTCTTGGGGACAATCCTAGCATAATTCAATGAACATGGAAAGGAAATACCTATTTACTACATTACTTGTACTTATGGAAGCCATGAAATAAATTACACACCCATAGAATGAGCATGCTTGGCAGTTGTCTTTAACACTCAAAAGCTTAAAGATTACATGCTCAATCATAAGACAAATATCATATTTAAAATAAACCCTCTTAAGTAATCACTATCTGTAGCATCGTAAACTACAATGATACAATTCACACCTCATGTTTGTGCTCCCACTTTAGTGTGTCATATCCCCGTCCCCTCTCTAGGTTCAATTTGACCCTATTATCCAACTTTGATGTCATGTACACCCTTTGGTGGGCCAATCATGGGGATCCCCTCCCTCATTTCTCTTTGTGTTTGGTCCTACTTGTTGGAGGACAAGGGCATGTAATTCTCTAGTCTAGATAAGGGTGCCCCAAAGCACCATGTTCCCCCTCAAACAAGCCCCAATTTGAAATGGGGCAGGCCGTATATCTCCTCGATGACTTTTGGTCCCTGTAGCTACACATGACCATTGGAGGTTGGCCTAATCAGTAATTTACATAGGGAACCCTATATAAAGACATCCTATCAATTCATTTTGACATCTATTATCTATCCATAATATTTGTGCATCCGTGAAGTGTTCATCATCAGGCATTTTCAAAGATTCAAGTCTGCATTTCATCCTTCAAGCATTATGAAGCAAATATACATCAATCTTCATGCAAGCATGTGTATGTCATTAGTGTTTCATGTTCATGTGTTTGTCATGCCATTGCATTCAACATTTGTGATTACATTCAAAAAACATTACATCACCAATATCAATAATTGCAGATCTAAGGTATATCTCCTTAACATTTATTTCAATATTTGCATTATTTCATTCAAGGTTAATTCCTAAACTATAGTTGGACTTAGGAAAACCCCTATCCACAACATATTTCCCTCTCTTTTTGTGTGTAGGAAACAAGTGTAGAGCTATACTTGGGAATTTTGGCAAAGTCGACAATGACAATTAGGTTTATCTTTTGACAAAGGAAAATTCAGAGGACCAAGGGAAATTTGTGCTACCTGGCCCCTAAAAATCATGTTGAACCTCTTAGATTGGGTTTTGAATCTATTCTTTTGCCCAAATCCTAGTTTGTGGCTCAATGGGATATCTGTAGCACTATGTATTGGTCAATTCACTTCAATAATCACCTATTTTACCATAATTTCACAACTTACAATCCCTTTCAACTTAGAAAGAGGGAACCAAACCTTAACTCATGAATCTACTCAGAATTTCAGCCCTTTCCTTATTTGGATTGAGGCTAGATCAATTAGGTTCACCCCTCTTTCAATGTATGGTTAAAATTTAGGATTGTTTGTGGTTTTATTATCTTAATTGAAATCCTAATTCCAAGTTACACCATTACACTATCAATAGAATCTCTTTTAGGAGGAATGACAAAATGTGTTATGATCTTGAGAAAATTTGACATAGATTGTGTAGACAAAAAATCAATCAAGGTACAAATAATAGTAGATTAGCTGGTTGAAGCACCCATACAAGAAGACCATCCAATCATTGTAGAGTTTCCAAATGATGCAATATTATCTATTGCATAAACATGTCAATGGAAATTATACTTTAATGGATCTTACACTCAACATGGATCAAAGGTAGGTATTCTATCCATCACACCACAAGGTGATTACATTCTAAAAAAATACAAGCTTTCATTCTAATGTACAAATAACATATTAAAATATGAAGCTATCATTACATGACTGCACATAGATATTCAATAGAATAGTGTTAATCTACAAGTTTATGGAGATTCCTAGTTAGTCATCAAGTAAGTGAATAATGAATATCAAAAAAAAGATGACAAACTTCTTCCATACAAAAGAATTGTTGACATCTTAAAATAGTACTTCAACACAATATAGTTTGAGAAAGTACCTTGTATTAATAATGAAGTGGTAGATGCCATGGAAATAATCAAGTCCTTTTTAGAGATGTCATAAATTAGTCATAAATGTGAATTCTTAGCTAAAAATATTTTGATTCTGACATATGATGTTTCTAAATTAGAAATGGTATGCAAAATTGTTGGTCCTGATTCAACATGGTATCAAGACATATACACTTACCTCCATAATAACACAATTCCACCTAACCTACCCAATAACCAACACAAAACCTTCATTTTTTGCTTATCTTGCTTTATCATCCTAGGTGACACACTTCATCAAAATAATATTGATGGAAATCTTTTATGGTTCTTAGACATAGAAGATTCTAAAGTTGCTTATGTGAGGTACTTGAAGGTATCTATGGGGCACACTCTAGTGGCCTTATCCTTGCCAAGAAGCTTCTCATAATGGGTTATTATTGGACAACAAAGGAAAAAGATGCATATCATTTTGGGAAGAAATATTTACCATGTTGATAGCATGGTGATCTCAAACATGCATCATCTCAAGCACTACAACCGGTTACTACTCCATGGACTTTTTCACAATGGGGGCTCAATCTTATTAGAAAAATCTGTCTTTCATCCTCTAATGGTCATAAATTTATAATAATTGCAATTGAATATTTCACAAAATGGGTTGAATTTATTCCCCTCACATATATCATTGACAAACGAATCACAAAAATTATTTTAAATTACCTCATATGTCACTATGACATCTCACTTTCCTTTGTCACATGGTATACCTTTCAAGAACCAAGATTTCCACACACTTTGCTATCAATTCCACATCTAAGACAGATTCTCTACTTCATATTATCCCCAAATTAATGGTCAAGTATAGGCTTCCAATAAAATTATCCTAAAAATACTAAAGAAGACAACCAATGAAGCTAGTTGTGATTGACACCTACAACTCAATCCCACCTTATGGGATTTCTACACCAAACACCTATAGGAGTTTCATAGGCTATTTATTATTCTTTGTCTTTGAATTCATTTTACCAATTGAGGTCAAAATCCCATCATTGAGGGTATCATTACAACATATCCTCCATAAGGAAAAATATCATGTTGCATAATTAATGTTCAAGAGTTCTTTACCTCCCATCCTTGCCATATGCCCTTGCACCCTTTTATATTTATTTACAATGGTTATTATCAAGTTTTTAATCTCATCCCCACCATATATACACCCCTCAACCACATGATCATTCACTATCTCCTCTCCCTCTCTTACATCCACCCATTTTATAAGCTCTACATAAGAGTTGTTTACTTCTCTCCCTACCATACTCCCCCTTATTCATTACATCGAACACTTTCAAGCATAAATTTAAAATCCTATCCATGTACCCAAATCAATTTATCACTATACATTCACTACATTACCACTCCACCTCCTTTGAGATGGTGAGCATTTTCTAAACCATGCAAATGATAAGGTCTACACATCCACATATGAGTTCCACATAGCCAAAAATAATAGCTTACATCTAATGACATTGATCTTACATATCAAGATACTAAGCTTAAACCCATCACATTGAGCTTACTATAATAGAAGTTATATTAAACAACACACGAAACACTACATTTCACAAAATTACACTCAAGACCTTATCACAAATAATTCCCATTCACCACATTGAATGCTTATCACCCTTCCCACAATAGGCACAAAATCCAGTCTACTATCCTACTTTTGGGAACAAATATGTTTGTCGCATGACTTGTTTGTTATTTGGTATAAGTTTGCATTTATTTTTATATTTGGACCTAGTACCATACTTACTCAGGATCACCTAGATCTATCTATATCTCGGTGTGTTTTGGTAGGTATATAATGTTAGGACATAGTCTTTGTTGTTGTATGATGTGTTTGTTGGTGTAAATATTGGCATTACATAATTAGTTAGTATTCAATCACTTCCTAGGGTGACCTATTCACATTAGCTTAACTTTAAAAATATTTGTCTCACCTCATGTGGTTGAGATATGTGTACTCACTTTGTGAGACACCTCTTTCATGCACACTTTCCACTCACTATAATACTTGTCAAGTGAGATAATTAATGTTCCTTCATTCGATGGATTTCTAGTTGTTGTTTACTACTTTCCTACCTCCATTAGCTTGCCTATATATGCAAGCCTGCATTGTACATTTTACACACACTACTATTCAATCAATTGAGCTATTGCTTTTCATCTATTTGCATAATCTCTTGTTTTGTCAACTATTGTAGAGCATGCAATTGCTTGACTTCTGGAGCTCAACCAAGTGTCATCACTTGTTCGGTTGATCTTGGTTCCAACATGGATTAGAGCCTTGCTAGTTCATTCTTGGTTTGGTATTATTGCATTAGTTAATTTATTAGTTTGTCATGTAAGAAAAAAATTATTTATGAGTCAAATTTGGCAAAAGAACAAAATTAAAAAAATCATAAGCTTCCATTGGTGTTAAAATTATCCTAAAAATACTAAAGAAGACAACCAATGAAGCTAGTTGTGTTTGACACCTACAACTCAATCCCACCTTATGGGCTTTCTACACCAAACACCTATAGGAGCTTCATAGGCTATTTATTATTCTTTGTCTTTGAATTCATTTTACCACTTGAGGTCAAAATCCCATCATTGAGGGTATCATTACAACATATCCTCCACAAGGAACAGTATCATGTTGCATAATTAATGTTCAAGAGTTCTTTACCTCCCATCCTTGCCATATGCCCTTGCACCCTTTTATATTTATTTACAATGGTTATTATCAAGCATTTAATCTCATCCCCACCATATTTACACACCTCAACCACATGATCATTCACTATCTCCTCTCCCTCTCTTACATCCACCCATTTTATAAGCTCTACATAAGAGTTGTTTACTTCTCTCCCTACCATACTCCCCCTTATTCATTACATTGAACACTTTCAAGCATCAATTTAAAATCCTATCCATGTACCTAAATCTATTTATCACTATGCATTCACTACATTACCACTCCACCTCCTTTGAGATGGTGATCATTTTCTAAACCATGGAAATGATAAGGTCTACACATCCACATATGAGTTCCACATAGCCAAAAACAATAGCTTACATCTAATGACACCGATCTTACATATCAAGACACTAAGCTTACACCCATCACATTGAGCTTACTAGAATAGAAGTTATATTAAACAACACACAAAAACACTACTTTTCATAAAATTACACTCAAGACCTTATCACAAATAATTCCCATCTACCACATTTAATGCTTATCACCCTTCCCATGATAAGCACAAAATCCAGTCTACTATCCTACTTTTGGGAACATATATGTTTGTCGCATGACTTGTTTGTTATTTGGTCTAAGTTTGCATTGATTTTTATATTTTGACCCAATACCATACCTACTCAGGATCGCCTAGATCTATCTATATCTCAGTGTGTTTTGGTAGGTGTATAATGTCAGGACATAGTCTTTGTTGTTGTATGATGTGTTTGTTTGTGTAAATATTGTCATTACATAATTAGTTAGTATTAAATCACTTCCTAGGGTGACCTATTCACATTAGCTTAAGTTTAAAAATATTTGTCTCACCTCATGTGGTTGAGATATGTGTACTCATTTTGTGAGACACCTCTTTCATGCACACTTTCCACTCACTATAACACTTGTCAAGTGAGATAATTAATGTTCCTTCATTGGATGGATTGTCAGTTGTTGTTTACTGCTTTCCTACCTCCACTAGCTTGCCTCTATATGCAAGCCTACATTGTACATTTTACACACACTACTATTCAATCAATTGAGCTATTGTTTTTCATCTATTTGCATACTCTCTTGTTTTGTCAACTATTGTAGAGCATGCAATTGCTTGACTCCTGGAGCTCAACCAAGTGTCATCACTTGTTCGGTTGATCTTGGTTCCAACATGGATCAGAGCCTTGCTAGTTCATTCTTGGTTTGGTATTATTGCATTAGTTAATTTATTAGTGTGTCATGTAAGAAAAAAATTATTTATGAGTCAAATTTGGCAAAAGAACAAAATTTTAAGTTGTTTGAAAAAAAAATCATGAGCTTCCATTGGTGTTAAAATTTGCAAATCATTATTCCACCTCTATGTTGGAAAAGGAGACATTCTATTAGCAAAGTATTGTGTATTTGTAGGAACTAAAAGGGATCCTCTATCAGCAAATCAGCCTGCAAATCAAAAGGCACATTGTAGAGACATTGGGGAGTTTTTCACAAGCACCATTTTCATTGTAACATTCATTCACTACCATGCATTTGGACATCTAGTCATACATATGTTCTTTTGGGATGAATATATCTACAGTTTGAACAACATTTTCACTCACAAGCCAACATAGAAAAAAATTCGGTTAATGCCGAAAATTTCCTTGTTGCTCCAGTAAACATCCTTTGCACCTATCCAACTTCATAATTTAGAGGTTTTTGTTATATTGAAGTGCGCGGAGTATTTTTTGTTGTAGCTTAGATTGGTTTTACTTCATCAACACAAATTTGGCAATGTAGAAAGAAGCTTCCAACTGTGGAAAGAAGATGTCTATGCCCTCCTTTTGGCCTCTATAGCTTTCAAAGACTCTTGCATGTATTTATTTCTTTATCATGCAAGCTCATAACAACTAGAGCATTTAAAAGACTTGGTAAACAATTATCTCAATCTCTATTGCAAATTTAAGGGTAAAGCGATTGTAAGTGCTTACAATCTCCCCACTTGTTTTTCCAGTGCATTCAACCTCCCAATGAGCATATTTTATTTGGAATTTATTGTCAATGTTGTTTACTATAAATTGCAATAATTAATGTTGTTGGAATTAATTGTTTAGTCATTTAAAGTGCTTGTAAAGGGGGGTAATTTTTTTCCTTTTGTCATAATTTTCACTCGAAGGGGCAAAATTAGACTAACTTATAGTCATTGGAAATAATTTTTCATGTTGATTCCAAAGAGTAGATGGAAACCTATGTCCAACCTTATATTAGGTATTTTTCAAAATTTAGTGTAGCTAAATTTAAAAATAGGCCATTTTATGAGAATTTATTTATGTAATGACTTTTGATCGGTAACTCGAAATTGAGTGTCATTTTTTGCAAAATTTAATACTTTTCAATTTCCCATGCAGTGGACTTATTCAAATTGTAAAATATAAAGAGCCAAAATATGTGGAGTCACTAAATATTGCATTAAGAGGGTGGGTGTCTTGAGTTGTGCCATTGTGCACTTCCATGAGTTGTGTCATTGAGCACTTCCATATTTTCCATTTAACAGTTTGGAAGGTGTTATTCTATGGATTCTAAGCAAATCCCTTTGATAGGTCAAATAAAAGATGCACAAGTGCATTAGTCGCTCACCTAGGGAAAAGGCTCAAGCTAAGTATTCCGGTGACATATATCCCTGCTAGTTATGACATTCTCCTAAGCTTAAGTTTCTACAAAGACTTGGGAGGTGAAATACAAATGGATTGGTCACATTCCCTTATTCCATTAGGAAGTAAGAAGGTCAAATTAGAACATGAATCCAAAGCCAAGTTTATAGTGCTTAAATTTGATGATCCTAGATCTCACATACTTTACAAGGAGATAAAGTTAGGGAATTATATGCTCTTCTCTAATAATATACTAGCCAAAGAGTCATTGGGACTTAATATTTTTTCCTAGAGCCATGGGTCCTTGAATTTGATGGTAGTTGCTTATCTTTGGGTTGTAGCATAAGAGTGGTATTGGTCTCGCTTAATGGAGAATTTTTTCCTTTATCTTACAAGCTAGAGTTTAAAAACACAAACAACACTATGGAGTATGAAGCATTGCTTCTAGGAATTGTCATAGCCAGGGAGAAAGGCATTAAGATGTTGGTAGAAAGAGGAGACATGAAGTTGATTGTGAAGCAAATAAGGAGACTTTTTTTGTTAAGAATGAAAGGCTAAAACATTAATACAATCGAGTTTGGGATGAAATTGAGGATTTTGATGCCTTTTCCATTGAAGTAGTTCATACAAAAAAAATTCTAGAACCTACTCACTAGCTATATCAACATCTCGATTGCTCTCTCACTTAGATTTTTAGATAGATTCTTATAGGATTGAGATGATATATTAGCCAAATATGCTCAATATGGTATAGTCTTGGTAGGTTTTTTAAAACAACAGACATATCATATCTTTTTTGGAAAATGTTGAGGCATTTATGGAATCCTACTTTGAGGGTAATGAATCTGATTGCAAAGAATTATGTCCAAACAAGAAGAAGGGGCTCGAAGAAGGCATAGTACAACTCCAAGGTAACAAGATCCCTAAAGGAATGGTTTTGCTGGAGCAATTATTCAATAGGGTTATGATTATATCAAAAAGAAGTTGTTTGAATCACCCAGTGCCTCCGAAGAGTATGAAACTGTGAATATTGGGAACCCAAACAACCCAAAGTTGGTATGTATCGGTAAGTGTTGTATTCTTGTAGGAAAGGAAAGATTAATTAAGTTTTTAGTCAAGTATAAAGATGCATTCACCTCATGCTATGATGATATAAAGAATTTCGTAAATGGGCAATTTCAACATCATATTCCTCTTGAACTAGAAACTTCTCCCAAATGTAGAGGAATTATAATCCAAAGAACATTGATGCCATTTTTTAGAGAAATAGATAAGATGTTGAAAGCTAGAATTATCTACCCCATTCATCATTCTATATGGGTAGCCAACATCATTCTTGTATGCAAGAAGATTGGAGAAATAAGGATCTATGTAGATTTCATAAACCTAAACCAATCATCTCTAAAAGATAATTATCCTCCGCCCAACATGGATCATGTGTTATAGACTATTGTTGGTTCAAAGATGATGTCAATGCTAGATGGATTCTTAGGGTATAACCAAATTGATGTGAATAAGACTGACCAACATTAGACAACTTTCATCACACCTTGGGGTACATTTGCATACAATTGTATGCCATTTGGCCTTATCAATGTTGGACCTACATTTCAATGAGCCATGGACCTATCCTTTGATGATCCCAAAAACAAAATCATTGTGATATATTTAAATGATTTAATTGTGTTCTTTAAGAAGAGATAAAATCACCTCTGTGACCTAGAAGTGATTTCATAGAGGTGCAGAGAACATGGTATTTCCTTAAATCTCAAGAAATCTTTTTTTTTTGCATCACAAAGAGAAAGCTTTGCAGTTACATTGTTTCCAAGGAGGGGATTAAGATTGATCTTTGGAAAGTAAGGGCCTTCCAACAATTAAGCCTACCCTCTAATAGAATTGGTGTCAAATCTTTCTTTGGCCAAGTAAATTCCTTGAGAAGACTGATCACTAAAAATATAATGGATATGATGAAAGAAGGACAAGGATTTAATGATAATGGTAAGCGAGCCTTTGAAGACATCAAGGAAACCATTTCACATGCTCCTATGTTAGTTGACCCAGATTTCAGTAAAGATTTCATCCTCTACTGTTATATCATCTAATCATACTTTGTCTACTATTTTATTACAAAAGAATGATCAAGATATAGAAGCCCTAATTTCTTTTATGAGTGTTCCTTTAAAGAAACATGAGTTGGACTATTCTCTATTGGATAAGTGAACATTTGTTGTGGTGAAAGTTGTTAAGTAGTTCAATTTTTACACCCTTCACTCTCATTCCATAATATATGTCCTTGATTCATCTATAAAGACTAGTCTTACTCAATAGGAGGTGGGAGGAAACAAAAGAGGGGTGTGGGTTGCTAAGGTTCAAGAGTACGATTTAGATGTTAAGTCCACGAAGTTAGTGAGGGGTCAAGGCCTATCTAAGTTGATTGTAGATAATAAAAGAGTAGAAAGATAAGAATTACCCAAAATGTTATTTGAGAGTTTGAATGATTCTTGGCTCTCTAATATTGCCCACTACCTTACTTATGGTGAATGTCTTGAACATCTATCTCCTAAAGAAAAAAGGAACTTAAAGTTGAAGGCAACAAAGTATGCAATTTGGAATGATGTTTTGTATAAAATAGGCCTTAATGACACCTTTATGTGGTGTGTAGATAAAAAGCAACAACAAAAGCTCTTGAAAGCATTCAATGATGAAGCATGTGGAGGAAAATTCTCTTCATCATTGACAACTTTTAAGATCTTAAGAGAATGCTATTATTGGCTTGGAATGTTTATACATGCATACTAATGGGTAGAAAAGTGTGACAAGTATAGGTAATTTGTTGGAAGACCTCAGTTGGTGGCTTTACCCCTCAAACCAATAATCGTTGAAGAAAATTTTCAACTGTGGAGTTTGGATTTTATAGGGCTAGTCAATCCACCTCAAGTTTTGGACATACCCATATTTTAACAACTATAGATTATTTCACTCAATGGGTTGAGGCTATATCAGTAAAGCATACCACTTTTGGTTTTATGTGTGACTTTATTAAAGAGAACATAGTAGTACATTTTGGAGTACCCTTAAAAATTGTGACCGACAATGCAACTGACTTCTCTTCATCTGAATTTACTTTGTTCTCCTATGAATATGATATTTCCCTCTCACACTCATTAGACTATTATCCTTGAGGTAATGGGCAAGCAAAATCAAATAATAAAAAATAAGTGCGATTATGAAGAAGTTGGTGAGCTAGAACCAAAAGGATTTGAATAAAAAAATCTATGAAGCATTTTTGGCTGATAGAACAACTGCAAAATGGGCTATAGGTATGTCACCATTTGAACTAGTTAATGGAATTGGAGATACCTTACCCTTGCCTTTGGAATTAGCCACATCAAAACTATAGATGGTAGTTTTAGATCAAGAGTTCCAAAGTTCTTTAAAGAAGAAAATTATGTATCTTTCCATAATTGAAGAACAAAGGGAAGATATGGCATATAGGATTACCCTACATCAAGCAAGGGTGATGGAATTTTTTGACTGAAAGGCTAGACCTAGAAATTTCATGGAGGGAGACATGGTCCTATTGTGGGATAAGAGAAGAGATATAAGGGGAGCACATGGAAGCTTTGATTTGTTATGGAGAGGCCCATTCAAAATACAACATACTTGTGGGAGAAACTCATTCAAATTGACATATATAGATGGCATAGTTCTACCTCTCCCTTATAATGGGTATGACCTAAAGTTGTACCAGATGTAAAGTAGGTGACCCCTGCCTTGTATTATAGTAATTTAGGTGTTGTCTATTTTTCATCTTTGGTGTGTCTTTATCTATCATCATTCCTTTTTAAATGTTTTGTCTTGTCTTGATTTTTGTGAAACTAGAGATTCTAAGTTCATGGCTTCATCCTTTCAATCTTTGTCCCCAGTCAGAGCCAGTTGTTGCCTAAATTTTACTCACTCCATCTAATTTGGGTCTTACTTTGTAACTTGATAAGTTAAGTGAAATTAATTTAAGTCATCCTTCTAAGCTTGTTAGATTTTTGAGTCAGTTCTTGAACCCCTGTTAGAGTTCAACAGGTCATTTTGGACTAGTCCAAGTCCCTTTTCCTGAAGTATCTTTTGAATCTTATTGGTCTTGGTCGAGTTTCACCTCGAATGTATCTCCTCAACATCTACTTCATCCATTTATGTCTTCTTCTTTGTTATATCATTTTTTGTCTTAGTTCCAAATGTTGTGTTGTTTGTTCCTGACACCCTGTTTTGCACTTAGTTCTAAGTTCCATCTCCTTTGTTGGACTCCAACACATTAATTTTGAACTTAACTTTGTTATATTTGTGAAGCTTTAATTTGAAGTATTAAAATCTTGTAGTTCAACATAGAGCGTTGTACTCCAATGATGGTTCTTGAACTATTGTCAGAACCCAATTGAACAAGTGGTACCATAACACAAAATAAAGTAAAGTTTTGACACATTGAAGGCAAAGTTCAAAAAGCAAGGTTGAAACTCGATGGCCTTTTAAAAGATGGTTTATGAGATGTTTTGGGCCCAAAGGTGAGTGCAAGCACCAAGTTCGCTACCTGACATAACATTAGGAACTACTCCTTTCCAAATAATGAAGAAACCAAAGAAAGAATACTTGTGTGAAGTGTTGCTAAAAGTAAGTTCCTGAACTCATAACAAAGTCCAACAATATATTTGAAAACCTCATTAAGTAACATGATGGCGCCAAACTTCAAATTTTAAATTCAAAGCATTAATTGCAAGAGATGAAGTAGGCGTGGATTGATTATGCTTACAAAATATGTTATTTATCCTTGTCTTGGCCCTAAAAGAAATCATTCAAAAGCTCAATTGTGATCAAAATAAAATTTTGAAAAGAAGATTAAAAATTATGCATAAATTCAACAACTTCGATGACTTTTTCTAAAAAAAAGGCAAGTAATCCAGAACTAGCAAGGTGCTTGTATTTCATTCAAGATTTGATATCAGGATTAAAGTGATATGAGGTAGTTGCAATGGGAAGTTTTTTAGTTGAATTATGTGAAACTTGTAAATTCAAGAAAAATCAAGTCCAAATACATAGGCTATGGACACTTGGATGGGTTGACTAGCTCGTTACTAGCAATAGGAGATATAAAGCTCATGCACACCAATTTAGATGAATTTTGGTAGAGAATGAGAAAATCTAATGGACATGTAATCACACAAAGGTTAATGGAAACTGAATTACTTGAAGTAGATGCTTTCCCAGTTGCTACACAATGCACCTAGCTAGTATTGGAATGTATAAATAGGTATAACCCTAGTACTAAGGAGGTGAGGACAGAAGATAACAGGGTTCTCATAACCCTCGACTATGTCACCATACATAATTATTTTCGGCTCCCAGATAGAGTAGAATACTCTCATTTGGATTTCACGTTATCACAATGCAAGTTCAATCAAAAGAATACTCATTAGAGAAATGTGATGTCAAATGAATGGTTTGTCATACCTAGAAGAGAGCAATCAAAGCTACCCAAAACCATTTGAAAGTCTTACCTGAAAGGGGAAATTTTGGATAGTATTGTCCTTCTACACAAGTTAAGAGGAGATGAAGATGATTTAAACCTAGATGAATGGATGTTCTTCTTCGTTCAAATTATCTATGCTAGAAAAATGTGCCTTGATTGGGCAAGATTAATTAGTGATAGATTACAGACCATGATCACCCAATTCAAGTGGAATAAGTCTTTCTATATATTATCATATTTGTTGTATGCCCTAGCATGCACTAGATTTTGGCTGAAACTAATTTATGTGGAGGAATATGATGATAACATTCAAATCTATGATTTTTACCAAAATTTGCAAGTGGAGAAGAGCTATGTTAACTTCAGGAGGGCCAATGATGTTTTCATGATGGGGTTTGTAAGGGAGCTTCAAGGGAGTCAAAAGTAGAGGTTCTCACCAAAAGTTGCAACTTTAATCAATACATATGAGAGCTTTGTCATACAATTCTCTACCTTCCCTTACATCTGGGTAGGAGGCTATACCTAAGTATGTGGGAGACAAATGGGTTCTTATTAAACTTTGTAGACTAATTTTTTTAAGTGGATAAAAGGTGCACTGAGAAGAAGAAGATAGGTATTTGGTTTCCTATCACTTTAGGCCTATATTCTTGCAAGACATAATCAGATACACTTAACTGTATAAAAGGCCTAGATAAGTATACACTAGATACTCATGATGTTTTGAGGTTGCATTGTGACAACAAGAATTTTGTTAGGGACAATTTGTATCTAGGTCCTACATTTAATCATGTACCTCAACTCAAGGATTATTGGGAAGATTATGTTGATGATATTGAAGTCAAAATAAGAGATTGGTCAAGAATGACTTTGAAGCAAATAACACCTTACCAATTCAGCTAGGATACAAAAGGTATCACAGATAAAATATATATATATACATACATATATACATACATACATACATACATATATACATACACACACACACACACACATATATATATATACACATACATATACATATACATACATACATACATACATACATACATACATACATATATATACATACACACACACACACATACATACATACATACATACATACATACATACATACATACATATGTATGTATGTATGTATGTATGTATGTATATACAACATGTCCCATTTAGGCTATGAAAATGGGGACCCACCAAGAATTTTGCTTAGCGGGCCTTATAATTCGAGAGATAAGGAATATAGTCATGTGGAAAAGGTGATTGCAGGAATAAATGTACACTTTGGAAACAGGCTAAATGAAGAGAAAGCTCAAAGTTCCCAACAACCACTTTCCACCACAAATGAGTAATCGTGGAGAAAATCTGATTTTTCAAAAGCATTGTGGGATGAAAAGATAAGAGTAAAAAAAGTTAAAATGTCCTTTGGCCCAATGTTCCACAACATTGAATTAGTTAACGAGAATAAGTGAAAGTGCAGGTACTTTGTAAAGGTTAATCATGGCAAGTGTGAGTCCGAAGTTTAAGTGCTAGCCAAACCCTGAAGGAGAAAAGGTAAAATCACTCCGCAAGAGTATAGTCAAACTAAAAGTAATAAAAGTGGGTAGAAAGCGTCATCGGAGATGAGTGGTAAAAGGCCATTGGTAGTGTTGAGAAGTATTGTGGAAAGATTGCAGTGTTGGATTGTAGCGTAATAAAGGGTTCGCGTAAGAACTTTCAATGGCAAGACATGTGTCAGCATCCTCAGAAGGAGGTACTCTAACCCAAGAGTGCAAAAATGCCATAATGACTGTTAGATATAGGTTTTTTTGAATTTCCCTCCAAATAGTTTTTTTCGTGTCATTAGCAAACCATACGTCGAATTAAGTGTAAGAAGTGACTAATTCCTAAATAGGAAGTGAGAGTAGTGGCATAAATTATGCAACGGTACAATTTGCAATGTTATAAGTTGCAGGTAATACATGAATGGATACATGAGCAAGCACAAAGCATCCCAACAGGTAGTATACTCATATTCTTCTAGCGAGTCTATCAGTGAAACAAGTAAGTACCCTAACTTAGCTCAGTGAATTTGTACTAATGTCTATCAATCGAGAATAGAGTAAGACTAAAAGGAAATCAAGTTTGAATAATTTAAATATTTAGAATATAAGATTTATAGAACTAACATAGGGAATGTAAGCAAGGAGAATGAAAAACGAGGTAATAGGTATCGGGAAGCCAAGTTAAAGAGGGAATTTCAATGGAAATTTCTGCAAATAATACCCAATACCAGGTTTTATTTGGATACCCATTTGGGAGATTGCAACCTCACTGATATCATCGATAGGATGAGGGAACCAATTGCCATAGATGAAATGAGGAATATGGGGCAAAATGGTTTAATACAGGATGCAAGGTTTCCAATTGTCATAGATAAACATGATCTAGTCAAGAAATGTATCCAACATTATGATGTGGCCAAAAGATAGGTAATTTATAATCACAAAGTATATACAAACTTAACAAATAGAGGTTTAAAAGAACTTCTCTAGATTCCCACCCCTAAAGGATGGATAAAGAGAAGCAGAGCCCAGGCAAAAATGTAATTTCAGGAGTTAAGGTCAGCATGTGAGAAAACTATACATGAAGAGTGGTACATTAGGAAACAAGGAAAAATACTAGAAAAGTTTCCCACTCTGGTTTTAAGGAAGGAAATGCACCCAGATGTGTATATTGAGATTACCTATCTTAGTAGGATAGTTGGATTGGATTTCAACAACGTATTTCATGAGTGGATGTTCATTTACATACAAAGTTTTAGATAAAATAAGGGAACTTATGACTGGACTCAATTCATTAATGACTCCATATACCATGCCATAAAAGAAAACCTCGAGAAAATTTTACATGTCCTCATACATGGTATATGCATGTGCAGTAAAAGCAAACATTCAAGGGTTGAACACAGTAGGTCTTCTAGGAACAGAGGTAGGCAAGAACCCAATGCATGCATATTTCCCACAGTTGGAGATGAAAGAATCAGTGTTGTATTATAAAGAGGTTAATGACTACTTTATCATGAAGCTTGCCCAATAATTAGAGGGAACACCTGGTGAAAGAGTGCTAGAGGAAGTAAGGAAAGTGATCCAGTGTTATGGAGGTTGGTATATACAATTCCCCACATGGTCATAATTGCGGGCACAGGGATTTTTAGGAAGGCCCTTCAAGTTGCCAAGGTATCCTTCAGTTTGGGCATGGTTAACTGAATTTTGCAAACTAATGGTATAATTTCACGACAATTACTTGAGTTGTCACCGTAAACTAGGTTTCAAATTCCTTGTAAAGATTGTAGAATTTGGATGTGAATCTTTGCAAAATGCGAAGAAATCAGAGGAAGACCTATTGGATAGGCATCTACAACACTTCCAATACATAAGGAAGGACTATGACCCTTTGCACAAGATAGAAAGGTATATTGCTAGAAGAGTCAAACACATCCCAGATTAGAATATTACGGGATAGATTACAAGGATGAAATAGAAGTAAGAAAGAGAAAATATTACCAAAGGTTAACACTGGCACAAATAAGGCAGTTGGGGCCCGCCAAAACAGGTATCAAAGTACCCACAGAGATAACTGAAGATGACACAAAAATCTTGCCGTCGAATTACATGACACATAATGTGGAGAAAAGACCAGTGGTAGAACCTGCACCAAATGAGCCAGAAATGGTCTCAATGGACCAAGTGAACCAGCCTCTCCTAGAAGCAACTAAGAAATGGCTAGAGGCATATAAAGCAGAGTTGGTCTAGAAAGGAACAAAGCTCACCATAAAGAGGAAGAGGAAAAGAAAGGATATTGAGAAAATTGTTGATTTTTTGGTTCACAAAAGAAGTATAGATATGGCTAAAATCATAGAACTAGGTACGATGGAAGCAAAAGAGCTAGAACAAGAAGGGGTCAAAGTAGTCACCACTGATGCAGACTTGAATATATTGGCCAGAAGAAAAAGGAAAGAGCTACAAGATCAGGGCAGTAAAAAAATGCAAACCCTCATGCAAGGAGAAAGAGATGAGATGCAGGAAGAAACATACCAAGAGCAGCCATTGTGGCCCATTCCCATAAATATTTCTCAATCCACTGCACATCTATTTGCATCCCCTCCGTCAATTAACAACACCTTGGTGATAGAGTAAGGCTAGTTGGGGTCGAACTCGAGGAAGATCCAAGATTTAATGGTGACCTAAATCGAGTGCTGGAGAAACACCACAAGAGAAACTTAGATGAATGGCAAAAGAAGATGGAAAAAGGAAAATCACCGCAAAATCCAGTGCATGGAGTGGAGGCATCGACAAGCAAAAGTATGATGGACCAAGTGATAAACTTGGAAGGTGAAGGAGAATCCGAAGAAGGCAAGATGAGGGAAAAGGATACACAATATAGAGTGGATGAGACTCCCGCTGCAGAGCAAATAAGGCTAGAAGAAAATTTGGCACTTCGCAAGAAAGATCAACAAAAGACAGTGGAAGAGAATGCGGAGATGCAAGAAGTGGAGGAAAAGGAAAAACATGTAAGGGATGGTAATGAAGAAATGCAAGAAGTCCCACACCTCAAAGAAATGACACCCTCGCATCAAGAAAAACCAAAAGATTTTGAAGTCCCGCTTCAAGAAGACTTGCCATCTTCGCATAAGGAAAACCCCGCCAAGGAAGGCAAAGATAGGATCTGAGGGTTAATCAAAACATTAAACATAATTGATAGCGGGGACACACAGAAAAAGTGAAAGGAACAAGATGAAGGAGAATCCCCGCAAGTGGAAACAGGGGATAACCACGATAAAAGAGAAGGTAGAGATCAGGGTTGAAAATAGTCAGAAATGAGCAAGAAAGAAGAAAAGGAGGAAACCATAAAAAAAGGGATAACATAGTAAATATAGAAGCCGAGAATATGTTGGAATGGTTAAAACAACAGAAAGAGAATAGTAGGCCGATAGAGGCAATTCCACTGGATTTCAACAACTTACTATCAGGCGCACCTTGCATGAAGAAGAGAAAAGTGGTTAGAGCCCGATACACTACCCATGTCAATCCTGAAGGAGAAAAAGAATTGCATATCACATAATGTGTAATCAAAGAGGGTGAGGAAGAACCAACTAATCGAGAATACCAAATAACTACAATTCAGTTGGGAAAACCGTCAAGAGCGGAAACGACAAGAGTCACCAAAGAGGGAGTCGCCCTGATGGAATAGAGAATGCAGATCGATGAAAGAAAGATAAAAGAGGAAAAAATGTAGATAGATCAATTGGTAAGTTTATAAAAGAGATTACCAAAATGGGAGAAACTCCACAAAAAATCCCAGATCATCTGGTACTCGTGTCTCAAGAAGAAGCTGAAGCAACAGATCTGCTAAGAAGAAAGGCATAACTAATGAATGACTGGACTAAGGAGGTATTGAAACATGCCAAATCTTTACTAAAAGTAGCGATAGATAAATACACCACTTGGGGGAAATTGATAAAGAGGATTGGTAGGGTCCAAAAGGCACATGAAGAGCTATTGGGACATGTTAAAGTAGAAACGTCATATTTCCAGATGGCAGAGGAAATGACTGTGGAAGAAATAATTAATAAAAAGATATTGACCGTGGAGCGATTTCCTCGAGTGAAGATTGGAATAGCAGTCAATACTTGGCAAATAAATAGTTTGCGAAAAGGAATAGAAAATTTGCAAGAAGCAAAAAGGGACGTGGTGGATGCCCAACACCAAAATGCTAAACTCATTGAAATGCTAATGGGAAGATTAGTAGAAGAAGTAATCAAGACAGTTGAAGATGTGATATTAGAGGAGTCAAAGATGGATGGAACAGGATAGCATCAAAGTTAGGCAGAGATATGGATTCGTGAGTCTTAGGAGACATAGGAAAAATCCAAAGTTGGGCAAGGCAATATGAAGACAATGTTTCTGAGGAAGATCAAAACATAGAGCCTGTATGGGTAAAATGTTGAGTGCAAGAATACAATTTGTCTGCCATAAAGCAATCTAAAAGCAATGAGATGGCCCAAATTTTGACAAGTCTTCAATAGTACTGGGAGCAACAACTGGAGACTTCTGAGCCGAAAGAAAAGTCAAACGTTGACCATGAGCAAGAATGACATTGAGCTGTAACTTTTTTGGTCCTTTTGCTAGAAATCTACTATAAAAGCATAATGATGTTCATTTTGAAAACAATTTGAGGTTTGTAGACTTATGAGAGGAATAACAATTTTGAGCCTCTTTTCTTGTTTATATTACAAAATAGTTATTTTAGTAGTGTTCGTTCTTTGCAAATAATAGTGATGATAAAGTCTAAGAACTTATAGCTGATAATATGTGATTGTACTTCACCATTTTTTTATGAAGTAAAATATAACTCTCTGGATTTTTGGTGTGTTATATCCCTTGCTTTATTTAATTCAATGTTTCATTTATGGATCACATAGTTTTATAACATATTGAGATGATATTTCTGGTTATTTGTAAGATTGTTCTTTATCATTACTGATTATTTCATAAAGACATGTATTGAGATACTAACTTAGGATATCGGAATTCATTTCAACATTTAAATTCATTTGTTTATCTTAATTTCAAAAGATTCAAAAAATTGTGAACTATAACATAAATAATCCTCGAGATAATTCTAAAGTAGGTTATCTTAAAGGAACTAATTGGAATACCCTTGTATAAAAATAGTTGATGCATGTTACTGAGAAAAACCACAGGGTCTTATAAGACGTCTCCAGCCTTGAGGTCTAGGTCTCCTATACCTTTCAAGAACATAAACTCATGGTTGAGAGAAAGAGTTTATGAATGTTGAGTGAAATCAAAACTCACATCAACATAGAAGGAGGGCCTAAAGTAATAGATCTTAAGAAACCTAGGTAGTTTAAGCTGCAATACAAAAGAGTCACTAGGTTTAGGTCATGCGATCCTGGTGTTCAGTTTCAATAATTACCTTATAGGAGGAATAAAAGGCATAGGGCTAGTTCAGTTGGACCAAATTTAGTAGGTAATAATAGAGGACAATTACAGAATCAATTGCAACGTCCATTGCATCCACCGCCACCACCTCCTCCAATGACATATTTTAATGCAAATTCACCTATCAGGTTCAACATTTACCATGATTTACCCAAAAATCCTGACAAATTGTGTCCAAAGTTTCAAATTCATGGTGATGCAGAAGTGCATCTTAAGGTTTTCAAAGATATGTATGGAAGAGCTCAAATTCAACATGAAGATGTAGTGTGTAAGTTGTTTCCATATACTCTAAGTGAAGATGCTCACGTTTGGTATATTAACTTACCTACCAGTTCGATAACAACATGGGATTTGTTAGAAGCTGCATTCCTATCAAGATTCAAGGCACCTATAGATTCTGCCACATTATATCACTAGTACACCTTAATTTTCCGAGAGCCAAATGAACGAATTAGTAGTTTTAATGATAGATTTCACAGAGCTTACTCAAAGCTCGAAGCTACATACACATTAGTTGATCTTGTCTCTTTGTCGATATATTATGCAGTTGTAGATCCCTTAACTTCAATGTTTGTAACGAGGAAACTCCCACAAATTGCAACCTTGTCTGGGGCATACACCAAAGCCATAAATGTTAATAAGGAAATGAGACAGGCTGGATATGGTCTAGCCATCGGACCTGCTTATAATAACATGATAGTACCAGTAGGAAATATTGTAGCACCATCCATGCATGGGGCAAGGCCAGTCGGGTTTCCCCAACAAACCAAGTAGTTCCAGATAATAACAAAGCTATAGTAATACATCTTGGACCAGCTATCACTGAAGTGACCCCAAACAATTGAGGTTCTTTCTTCTCACAAACTCTCGAGGTAAACAACCAGGAAGATCACAATAATAAACAAGAAATTAAGGAAATATCTAACATGTTAAGGATATTAACTACGAAAGTGTCCTACTTGAGAATTCAGAATTATAATAATAGAGGTTATGAATAAGGGAATTTCAATTCACAACAAAGGTACAATCAGAGTCCACATCCGAGACCTTGGAATTATCGAATAAATAATAGAGGGATAGTCTCACCTTTAGATAATCCTCCAACCAGGGAAAAAAATTCCCCTGCTAGAATTAATTTGATAGAATGCACCTTGATTGATTGGTGCAGAATTCATAATACTGCAGGTCATGCAGAGAAAGATTGCTTACAGTTCAATATAGCAACCAATATCTTCCAATCTAAAGTCATGAGCTTACAACATTCAGAAGATCCTAGTGAGAAAAATGCATGTAGGGAAATGGTCTCGACCAACTACAACATTGTTGTAGACACCTAAAATTAATTAAATCAATATTTAATCAATTTAAGCATGTCAACATAATTAATTGATTTAATTGTGTTATCCTTACTCCTCTTGGCGTTAATTAAATCTAATTTAATTAATCCTGTCACTATTGTCCAAAAATTAATTTATCAAATAAATAACTTATTTCCCTATTCTTCTAAAGAGCCTCAATAATTATTTCCTCTAAACCCACTCAGTTAATTAATTTTAATTAATTAACCTAGTCATGTGATTCCTACAAATCACTTTTCCTAATCCCCCTCAACCTAATTAATTCTTCTAGATTCTCTCATAATCTCACTTATCATTATTATCCAATTTTAAATTCCTCCACTCATGTCACATCAATGTTGAACCTCTCAAAGAAATTCAAATTTCTTTGAATTCCCCCTATGTATCCTCATTTTAAAATTTCAAATTTCTTTCCTCCCTTTTCTCAAGGAATTTTATATTCCTTTTTATTTCCCCAATGCATCCTTGATCCATGTCCACTATCTTGAATTAATCTTAACCCTTTATGATCAAATCAATCTTGACCCTTTGTTGGCCTCCTTAAATCTATAAGTTGGAGCCTCTTTTCCTCACAAAGAGGTCTTCCATTCTTCTATCCTTATGTTGCTAATTTCTCCTCTCATCTCCCTCTATCACATCTTTATCATTTTCACATAGTCCTCTATCAAATCCTCAATCCTCATCCATTAATAATCCATCAATCCAAATCCTATCAAATCCTAATATTTTTGAGCAAAGGAGAGAAATCCACATCCACATCAAGCAAGGAGAAAATCAAGTGGAGCATCAAAAGGGGCGCCTTCACTTCATCAAGCTCAATTTGAAGGAGAGGTGAAAGACAAGGTATAAATTTGGTTATTTGCATTTGTATTGTGTTTAGTTTGATTTATTTGCATTCTAACCTCTTTTGTCCCTTCTCCGTCTTTTTCCCCTCTTCATTTTGGCATGCCCGGTGCGAACCACATCCCTAATTTAATGTTTTTGCAAGTTTTTGTGTCTTATGAAGTTGCAGGTTACGCTTCTAGACCTAAAGCCGTATGAGTTGCTTTTGGGTGTGATATGATTTTTTGTTGTTCACCGAATGGATATGTGAGAATTGTCATAGAATTTTCTGCTGCATACCATATGGTGAAGTAGGGTTTGTCGTATCGTGAAGTAAGGTTTGTCATACGAGTTGCTGCTCTTTGTTTTGTCGTATCAGGAACAACGAATGTTTTTTAGGAGTCTTCTGATATATAAGTGGCATTCCTCTTCTCTTTTCTCTTTCTTATACTTTAAGTTATATTCCATATATATTGTCAAGATGTTTGAGAGGGGTTTTGGACCTCCAAGAGTTATAATGCAAAATCTAGTTTTTTGAAGATCTTCCAAATTTCAGATAGTGAAATTTTAGGGCATTTCAGGTTCAGGAGTTTTTGGATGTTTTTGACAACCTAACAAGTGTTTTTGTAGAACATTAGTCCAAGTTCTCGCTTTCCAAAGACTATCTTGCTCAAACAACATGACTACTAATCCATTATTTTTACAGGTTGCCTAAAGGTAGGAGAGTATGCTCTTGTCTACATAGACAATCAGAAATCCAAACCCTCGAATCTTTTCTAGTTTGTTGCATGCATACCCTTAGCAGGTCCACCCTCTCAATTTACCTGGGACACTCGCATAGGTATTGGTGAGAGGGGAATGACCCAAGTGAGTACAGTTAAAACCCAAGCATTCCAACTCACTATAATAAATAGGCCTTTTGAGATGAAAAACTTGGAGGATAGAGCTATTTGAGTTTATACTCATATCAAACACTTTGTAGGGCCCCTTGAGGCCTAAATCACGCTTGCGTGACTACCATTATGCTTGGTACTTTATAGGGCTATAGGCCTCAATTGTGCTTGCATGACTGCAAAGGGTAGTCTTTGAACGGAAATCCTTACTAAAAACCCTAAGAATAGAAACCACCCGGTTCACCTCTGAAAGGTGGATAATCTTTATGCAAGGGAGATAGTAACTCCCCCAAGAGACTTGCCATTTCATGCCCCCATTAGTGTTTGGAGTCAACTAATATGATGCTAAGAATCCATTACCTGAGACTCAACGACCATATTTTGATTAGATATTGGGTGTATACCTGAGTTAGCAAACAAAGATTTTCTTCCTCAGCCAACTTCCTAAGGTAGCATGCTGTGTTTGGATTCTCTATTTACGTCAATGGCCAACGTGTATTCATTGCTTGATATCTCTTGCCAAGTCCACCCTTCCTCAAACCAATCGATCTTTCCTCTTTCAATCATCAAAACAATCCCCAATCAATCTATCCAAGCAATTCTCTAATTCCCAATCCACTTTCATCCATTTGAACAATCATCCTTCCTCAACCAATATTTTTGTCCAAATCATTCATCTGACTTTGGGCAGCCTTCACCTTTCTCCTTCGTATTATCTATCCTTTCTTCCAGAATCATTCTTCTTTTAATCCAATCAAATCTCCAAAATTTCAATCCATCTTTCTAATCCAATTGTCTAATCCCCCATCATTCAATCATCTAATCATTTAATCCAATCAAATCCAATCCATCATCAGTTCCCATCTAAGTCCTAATCTAAAGGCTAAGGTGTCATACTAATCCAAATCAATCTTGTCCTCAATCAAATATAATCCAATCCAATCCAATCAAGTCCTAATCCAAGGACCAATCTAGTCAAATCAAGCCCTAATCCAAGGTCCAATCCAATTAAATCAAGTCCAATCCATTCCAAATCCATTCCAAATCTAATCAAATCCAATCCATCATCATTCAAATCCAAGTCCTAATCCTCATCTTCATCATCTTTCTCCTCCAAAACATATTCATCCAATTCCAATCTAATCCCTCATTCTCAACATGGCTACCCAGAATTTCAAAGCTTGGTATGAGAATATTCTCATGGAAGTTCATAAACCACCTTCCTACCAAGTCAATCCCATAACATCCCATCCATCTATCATATCACCATCCATTTCATCTCAACACACTATATCCAATCCCAATCTATATCATATCTCTTACCCTTCCTCTACCTTTGACAAGGGAAATCCATCTTATTCTCCATCTATATCTCCATATTATCCCTCATCCATATATATATCTCCATCTCCCCTCCCATCCATATCACAATCCCCATCCTTTAACAACACATTCATTACCTCTAATACCCATCCAAATCCTTTACTCCATAATCCTCCAAGAATTAATCCTAATTCCCCAATCCATTATACCAACCCTCCATCTAATCCCAATCCTCCATCAAATCCTAATCCTCCAAAGTCCATATTATCCACATCCTCCAAGTCCATCATCCATAATCTTATCTAGGACATGCTAGCAAAGGAGACAAAATCCCCACCTCAAAAAAAGTTGCCAAATATTCTCAAGTCCTCCATCCACCTCCATCACCTCCACCTCAAAACAAATCCCAATCCCCTGCACTTCAAGATACCCCTGTTCCTCCATCCACTCACATCTAAGCTTACGTATCCTCCTCCATCACACATGCCAAAAATTTTTTTCCAAAGCTTGCTAGCATAGAATCCTCTCCATATCATGATGAATCTCCCTCCACTCCATCTAATGATATCATTCCCTCCACTTCCTCTAATGATCATATGAAACCTCTATCCAACCCTCTCCCTCCATCGCATGATCCAATCACCCCTTCCACTCCATCTCATGATACCCTCCCTAGTCAAGATCAAAGTATCCCTTCATCTCCATGTCATGATCCCAATCCATCTAAAGATCCTAATCCTCCTTCCACATCCCATCCCCCTCAAAATGGACTCGCATATTGTTTCTAAAATAATAAGGGTCCTCAAGCTGATTCTCAAGATGTTGGTACATCCTCTATTCCTCCTAAATGCAAAAATCCTTCATGCAAATCAAAATCCCATCATCCCCCATCATCCACATCCATTTTGGGACCCTATATTCCAAAGATAAATCCTTCATTCCTTCCATCCATTTTTGGTCCTTACATCCCTCCATCCACTACCCCATCACCTCAAATAATCCCTAAGCAAGATCAAAAAGGGCACACATCATGGGATGCCTCCTAACATTCTCCTTCCATCATCCCACCATCCATAAAATCCTTAAGTCGTTCATCGTCATGCACCCGTCCCATTGCCATTGGAAGCAATTTGGATGCCCAATCTAAATAGAATAAGCTCAAAATCCACAAAAATCAAAGGATCAACATGTCCGCTCAAAACAACATGCTCAAAAGAAAAATATGATCTGAAATAAAAGACAATCCAAAAGGCCACAAAGGCCCCAAAAGAAAAAATCAAAAACTATGTGGATTCCTAAAATACTTCTAGAAGCAGAACAATCAAAACTGGCATCCAAACTTGTTAATCGAGAAGCTCCATCCATTCATAAGTACTCCAATCCTCCATCTAACACTCCTCCATCTTCAAAATCCATTTTGGGTCCTTATGTCCCAAAATCCACCATCCCAACTCCATCATCCCCTTCTTCTATTTTGGGTCTTCATGTCCCAAAATCCACACTTTATCCTCCATCTAATTCAAAACCCTCTCCTCCACTACTCCACAACCCTTCAAGGTGTGTGCGAATGTTGATCTTACACAAATTTTTCAAAACCCCATCCATTATCCTCCATCCAGTTTTCACAATCCCATTTCGTTAGTCCAATCCTTTGCAAATCCTTATCTTCCATCCCCTATCCATTTCATCCCCTATCCATTTCATCTCCCTAATTATTTTTACCAATATCTATGAGCATACCTCCAGTTCAAAGAAATAATAAGGGATACCATCCATGAAACTATATGCTTGAGTCCTCCCTTCCTCCTTCACACATCCACTATCTTCCATATCCACTCATCCTCATCCTTATCCATCCAAACTATTCCAAAAAATTCAAAAAATTCAAAAAAATAAATCAAAAAAAGCAAAGAAAAACCATTTCATCCAATGGTGAAAACCACTTCTTGTGGTGCCTTGGGTAAGTACCATGATGAAAACTTGGCAAATGAGTGTCATGCATAATCCCCCCTCTTTCACTCTACACTTGGGGGCATGCTTCATCCATTTTATCCTACCATCTTCATTATCCACATTTCTTATCCTTTATCCACCTCATGTCTGCATCCATCCTCCTTTCCTATCTTTGATCTTGACTATCCTATCCATATCCTCCATCTCATATCCCTCATCCTATCCAAATGCAATCCTCCATTCTTATCTTTGGTCTTGATCATGTTAAAGGCAAAATAATATGCATGCATGCTTTGGAAAACACAAGCCTTAAATCCTCTACCATCCATATCCATTACATATTATCCTTCAAACTCATACATCTTTATCCACCATCCTTACATCCTTAATTCCACTACCTCTACTCTGGGGCATTGCACTCCTTTGTAGCATAGTCTTTGGGTCTCCATCATCCTACCCTCCATCCTTTATTCCTCCATTTCCTATCCATATCCATCCACTTGCTCCATCTATCTAAACAATATCTTCGTCCATTCATCCATCCCTTTACAAATCCTTGGTTCTCCCTTGTCATTGGTTCCAGTCCATCTATCCTATACCCACAATCCCATTCAATCCAATCCAATCATATTCCTTATCTCATCCAACTCAATCCACTCCAATCTGATCATATCCCCATCGATCTACTTGATCCAATCACATCATATCATATCACCCAATCCAATCCTACTCAATCATCCATCCCCCATTTCATCCTATCTAATCATTTATCCTTTTTCCATCCTATCTCAATCCATCAAACTGTGATTTTCCCATCTACCTGAGCTTACACTGACTTATGCCTAATCCAAGCACCCATCCATACTTTGTTAATCAAAGCCAAGCAACAATCCTTTCATTTGCAAACCTCACACATCCAACTTGCCTTTTGCCAATCATCAACCTGTATCCAAATCCATCACCTGCCCATTGGGATGCATCCTTCCCTAGCCCGATAGTTTATCCAAATCCATGTCCTACTCTTGGCAAGAGATGTCAGTTGGTCATGTGCATTGTTTTTGCATGTTTGAGCTTTTCGCTTTAATGTTCATCTTGTGTCCCAGGACTATACTTGCTCATGACTACCTTGATCATCCTATATCTTGGTATGTCTTGGATGGTGTATAATGGGGCATAGTTTTCCTAGCATGGTGTGTTTGAAGGTTTTCCCTTGTACGAACTAACAACCCTATATTAATGTTTATCAACATTTGCATGATTGTGTGCAAGGCATACCTGTTTGTCTGAGCGCCAGTCCATGCCTCAGATCTTCATATCATCCTGGTTCTTATAATCAGTGGTGTAGAAAATCCATGGCAATATCAAACCTAGGTTTGCTCTCTATATTTTCTCAACAAGAAATCCCATCCATTTATCATTTCTTTATCTTATTTCATTCACAAGACTCAAATCCATTCATTTATTCCCTATTTCATCATCTTCATCCTTTCATTACCAAGTCTTCTAATCCATTTTGAGAGCACACCTGTGTTCTTCAAACCTGCATGTCCTCTCGAGGGGGCATACAACTACTTCCTTGTCATCCTTCCTCCTCGTCATTCTTCCTCATCTTACGACTGGGGAATCATGCTACTAGTCCTTATCCTTTTCTTCCACTATGTTTTATTCTTCTTTGATATAACATCACTTCATGGTGCTATATCAAAGAGGGGCAAAATGTAGACACCTAAAATTAATTAAATCAATATTTAATTAATTTAAACCTGCCAACATAATTAATTGATTTAATTGTGTTATCCTTATTCCTCTTGGAATTCATTAAATCTAATTTAATTAATCTTGTCACTATTGTCCAAAAATTAATTTATCAGATAAATAAATTATTTCCCTATTCTTCTAAAGTCCCTCAATAATTATTTCCTCTAAACCCACTCAGTTAATTAATTTTAATTAATTAACCTAGTCATGTGATTCCTACAAATCAATTTTCCTAATCCCCCTCAACCTAATTAATTCTTTTAGAATCTCTCATAACCCTCTTATAATTATTATCCAATTTTAAATTCCCCCACTCATGTCACATCAATCTTGAACCTCTCAAAAAAATTCTAATTTCTTTGAATCCCCCTATGCATCCTGATTTTGAAATTTGAAATTTCTTTCCCTCCTTTTCTCAAGGAATTTTACATTCCTTTATATTTCCCCAATGTATCCTTGATCATATTGGCATTATGTGAACCGATATGAGGACATAATAAAATTGTATGTTGTCATTGATGTCAATATGATGAAGAGAAGAAGAACTAGTATAACATTGTGAACCGACATTTGTGCCAAAGTGAAGCGGTGTGTTTGTTCAAGGAGAACCAACATACAGTTATGGGAACCGGCACATGGAAGGTGAATCAGCATAAGGTTATGGGAACTAGCACATGGAAGCAGTGTATGACTATCGGTTGGTGGTTTCAACTTCAGGGTTTCCGGTTGGAGTGCTTCAAGCCTGTGTGGCTCAACCGATGACTTTGTGTGATGAGTTAGCATGGTAACAACAAATAGATTGTGTTTCCACGTAAGCTTTGTGCGCGTGAAGGATCTTGCATGAAGGAGATTGTTCCTATCTACCTCGAGAAGGTGCAAAGTCTGTAAACGGTGATAATGTGTGATGGGTTATCAGCCGCCATGAAATCGGTGGAAAATGAATGATGGAGAATGTATTGAGATTGGATCAAGACTGTTGCATTTAATGCAGTATGCTCAACGGTCAGGATTGAACCATTTGAATTCCTTAACCTAACAGGTTTAGAGTTTAGGGTTTATGCTACCGACCTTTCTGTTGTCCTATAAGGTCGATGTTGTGATTCTTCTAGAGGTTGTTGGCAAAAACTTGTGTGTGTGTATCTAAGAGAAGAGATACGTGATTCTCGCCAAACCAAAGGAGAGAAGTCATATCTGGAGAGTGTAAGTACAGAAGGTGAAAATGAGCTTAAGGGATCTGCATTGGCATTGAGTGCTATTATCAGGTCATTGATATACCTATTGATCTTTAACCACTTCAATAGTTGTGAAATCCCTTAACAGGGTAGCCTTAACTGACTTGTTGAAAATCCTTTAACAAGGTAACTCGAAGAAAAGGAGCTTAAGCGGATCTGCATTGGCATTGAGTACTATTATCAGGTCATTGATATACCCGTTGATCTTTAACCACTTCAACAGTTGTGAAATCCCTTAATAGGGTAGCCTTAATCGGCTTGTTGAAAATCCTTTAATAGGGTAACTCGAAGCTACTGATTCATTGATATCCTTTAGCTATTGAGTTCTTGAAATCCTCTAACAAGGTAACCTCTAACAGGGTTTAACCCTTAACTAGGTATTGTAGCCATCCCTTAACCGGGTGATCCCTGACAGGATCGGTTCCTAACAGAACCTATTGTATCTGTCTTTAACCGGATAAGGCTCCTAACAGAGCAGACTTCCAAAGAGTTCAAAAAGCAGCTTGTGGGTATTCATCCCCACCATGGGAAATCTTGTGATGCTTTGTTATTGCCTGTTAAGCATATGATGGTTCTGTGTTTTATGCCTGTCAATAAAACATGTTGAACTAGCTGTTGTGAAGATCTAATGATAGATTACATGTTCATGCATGAGGGTGAAATGGTAGTATAGTATTAAGCTAAGAGGAAAGCTAAGTGAGTAACCAGTTTATGATTGTTTTAGTTGTTCTGGGTTTTACCGGTTGCACTCTGTTTCAAACTGGTGTCACTATTTGCCAGTCATTTGAAGTATCTGCTATCAAATCAGTTTAGGACTGTATTTTAGTCTATATTGATTCACCTCCCCCTCTCAGTACTGGTTTGGTACTATTCATTCATCATTGAGTTATCAATTGGTATCAGAGCGTCCTCGAGGTCCTCTGTGTTATAAGCTTAACCGCTTCAGGTAAAGATCCCAGTCTAATGATGAAGAGAGAAGGTCCAAAGTTTAATAGAGAAAACTTTAGTATATGGAAAGACAAAATGAAGATATTCATCAAAAGCATGGGTGCTCAACACTGGAGCTATGTTGAGAACGCCTATGTTGCCCCTACCGGTACTCTCACTGATGATCAAAAGAGAGAAATACAGGAGGATGGGCAAGTCATGGAAGCCCTAATTTGTAGTTTATCCGACATTGAGTTTATTGATGTCCAAGATAAGGTAAATCCCAAAGAGGTATGGGATACTCTTGAAAATATCTATGGCGGTGATGAGCATGTAAAACAAGCTAAGGAAGAAAGCCTTAGAGGGAAGTTTGAAGACATGTGGATGGTTGAAGGTGAGACCATTCAACAATATGGTATAAGAATCAAAACCATTGTTGGAGATATCAAGAGTGCAGGTGGTAAAATGAAAGATTCCAATATGGTAAGCAAAGTCCTGAGATCCCTATTGTCGGTCTATGCAATAAGGGTTGCTACTATTTAGGAGCTGAGAACAATAGATAAGACTAAGGTATCCCTAGACTCCATCATTGCAAAGTTGACATCTTATGAGCTAAATAGTTTTGATGGCAGTGTTCAAAAGACTAAATCAGCCTTTAAAGCCTTTGTTGTACCATCCAAAAAAGGAAAAGAAGCAAGCACTAGTGCTGAAACAAGACAAGGCAGAGTAATGGATGATGAGGAATTTCTAATGGAGTTTGAAGCTCTTCTTGCAAGGAAACTTCCTAAAAGAACTGGTAAATACAGAGGTAAGCTTCCTTTCAAATGTTTTTCTTGCAACCGGATAGGACACATTGCTGTGAACTGTCCTAATGGTGATAACAAGGACAAATCGAAAGGGTTCAAGAAATTCAAAGGAGGAAACCAGAGAAACTATTTTGTGGCAGTTGATGAAGCTGTCATAGATGAGGAATTAGAGGATGAAGAAAATGAAGACATTGTGTTTGTTGCTGTCAAGGAAGATGTGTCAGACAAGAAGGCTCTTGTCTCCCAGTGTGATAATACCAATGAGTGGATTATTGACAGTGGCTGTTCTCACCATATGACTGGTGACCGGAGCAAATTTCTATCTTTGGAAGAATATGATGGTGGTGTGGTTCGTTTTGGTAATGATGCACCATGCATGGTTAAAGGAAGAGGGTCCATCTCTCTGAATGGAAAGAGTAGTGCTGAAAATGTGTATTGGGTTGATGGTCTCAGACACAACCTTTTGAGTGTTGCCTAGCTAAATGATAGTGGACTCACTCTGGAATTCAGGAATGGAGTGTGCAAAATCAAAGGAAAGAATGGTGAACTGGTGGCCACCGACATGCAGACCAAAGGTAACCTATTTCAGCTGAATGCAAATATAAGTTTATGTCTTATAGCTAAATTTGATGATAGTTGGATATCACATAGGAGACTCTGTCATGTAAACTTTGACAACATTGTGAAGGCTAGTAAGATCAAGGCAGTTAGAGGGTTGCCGGTCCTAAGCAAACTAGATAATACCTTGTGTAGAGAGTGTCAATTGGGGAAAATGTCTTCCTCAACCTTTAAAGGTAAACCTTTCATTACTGACAATTTGCTTGATCTTGTGCATACTGACTTGTGTGGTCCAGTGAAAACTAGAAGTGTGCAGGGTGAAAGGTACTTCATGATTCTCACTGATGACTGCTCAAGAATGATGTGGGTCACATTCTTGAAAGATAAGTCTGAAGCTTTTGGGAAGTTCAAAGCCTTCAGAGCATTAGTGGAAAAGGAAAGCGGAAAAAGGATCAAGTGCTTGAGAATTGATCAAGGAGAGGAATTCACTTCCGGTGAATTCAACATGTACTCTGAAGAACATGGCATCAAGAGGCAACTATCTACTCCCTGGACTACACAACAGAATGGCCTAGCAGAGAGGAATAACCAGACTATGGTTGAAGCAGCTAGAACCATGTTGATTCAAGGAAAGGTAGCTCACACCTTTTGGAGAGAAGTGGTGAGCACTGCAGTCTACACAATGAACCGGGTACTCATCAAGAAAGGTAAGGATAAAATGCCTTTTGAGTATTGGACCGGTAAGACACCTGTTGTTAGCTACTTTAGAGTGTTTGGTAGCAAATGTTACATCAAGAGGAGCGAACACTAGAGTAAATTTGATGCAAAATGTGATGAGGGAATATTCCTAAGATATTCTACCAAGAGAAAAGCTCTCAAGTGTTTTAATAACAGGACTCAGAGAATTATGGAAAGTATCAATGTAAGAGTTGATGAAACCTCTGAGAAAACTGAGGAAACCAGCAGTGAGAAAGTAGTAAATGAACCGGTTGTAACCTTCTGGGAACTGGTTGTCAGTCAACCAAGTACTAGCAATAGTGTTCCAACACTAGCAGATGCAGATGCTGATACTGATGGAGATGAGGATGAAGAAGAAAAGCAAGAGGAATCTGTTAAGACCATTCCTCGATATGTCAAGCTGAATCATGATCCTAAGCAGATCATAGGAGATAAGGATGCTGGAATCCTTACAAGAAGAAGAGTCAGAGAGAGCTCATGTTTGATCTCTAAATTTGAGCCTAAGTCATTCAAAGAGGCACATAAAGATGAAGATTGGATCAAGACAATGGAAGAGGAACTTGACCAGATAGAGAAAAATGGTACATGGTCCTTGGTACCTAGACCGGAGCATAAAAATGTCATTGGTACCAAATGGGTTTTCAGAAATAAGTTGAATGAGGATGGCATGGTGATTAGAAACAAAGCCAGATTGGTGTGTAAAGGATATGCCCAAGAAGAAGGAGAAGACTATGGAGAAACTTTTGCACTTGTAGCCAGATTAAAAGGAGTTCGTATGCTTCTTGCATATGCATCTTTTAAAGGATTTAAAGTATATCAAATGGATGTAAAATTTGCATTCCTAAATGGTGTACTTGAAGAGGAGGTGTATATAGAGCAACCAGATGGGTTTGCCCTATCAGAAGACAGTGACATGGTGTGTAGGCTACATAAAGCCTTATATGGTCTAAAGCAGGCACCTAGAGCATGGTATGAACGTCTGCACTCCCATCTTGTGAAAATTGAATTTGAGAGAACAAGTGAAGATAGTAATATCTACTTGAAAACTGAAGGAGATCAGATTTTGATCTGTGAGGTATTTGTTGATGACATTATCTTTGGTGGAGATGACAAGATGAGTCATGAGTTTGTAGATGAGATGAAGAAGGAGTTTGAGATGTCACTCATAGGGGATATTAAGTTCTTCATTGGACTGCAGATTTAGTAGATGAAAGATGGAATCTTTATCACTCAATCCAAGTATGTCAAAGAGGTGT
This sequence comes from Cryptomeria japonica, assembly GCF_030272615.1. Taxonomy (NCBI): domain Eukaryota; kingdom Viridiplantae; phylum Streptophyta; class Pinopsida; order Cupressales; family Cupressaceae; genus Cryptomeria; species Cryptomeria japonica. The sequence goes on along the minus strand of NC_081409.1, from coordinate 704,961,022 downwards.
TGAAGACCTTTGGCATGGAGGATAGCAAACCGGTTGGTACACCGATGGTGACCGGTTGTAAATTATCCAAAGAGGATGACTCAGCATTTGATGAGAAGGAATACCGATCAATGATTGGTAAGTTGCATTATGTAGTGCATAGCAGATTGGATATTGCACATGCAGTTGGCATTACTGCAAGGTTCCAGAAGAGTCCAAGAGAATCCCACTTGGTTGTAGTCAAGAGGATTTTTAGGTATCTAAAGGGAACAGTTGACTATGGATTGTGGTACCCATATAGCAATGATTTCAACCTGAAAGTATTTACAGATGTTGATTGGGTAGGTAATGTGGATGACTGAAAGAGCACAACCGGTGGTGCATTCTTTCTCAGTGGTAGACTGGTCTCATGGATGAGTAAGAAGCAGAGCTGTATCTCTTAGTCTATAGTGGAAGCAGAGTATGTTGCAGCTTTCATGAGCTCCACTCAGACAATCTGGATGAAGCATGTATTAAATGGCTTCAAAGTTCCTATATCTGAACTAGTAAGCATATTCTATGACAATACAAGTGCTATCAATATTTCAAAGAATCCGATTTTACATTCTAGGACCAAGCACTTTGAGCATAAATATCATTTCTTGAGGGAAAAGGTTCAGAACAAAGAGATTGCACTGGAACATGTTTCCAGTAAGGAGTAGTTAGCAAACATATTCACCAAGCCTCTCCCAAAGACTACATTTATGTACTTAAGAGGTGAATTAGGGGTTCTGCCCCTTCAAGAGGTGAACTAAAAGTATTTGCTCCACATCAGTCAGGTATTACAATAGTCATTTCCTTTTGGACTGATGTGTTGAAGGATGATACTCCTTAGGAGGAGCAACATAATGACACAGGAAAGCTTGTACCTCCACTTCGACATTGTTGTCAAAGGGGGAGAAGATGTGAAGTGGAGAAGATATCTACAGACATTGGGGGAGAAGATGTGAAGCAGAGAGATATCTTTGTATATTGCCATCAATGCCAAAGGGGGAGATTGTTGGCATTATGTGAACCGGTATGAGGACATAATGACATTGTATGTTGTCATTGATGTCAATATGATGAAGAGAAGAAGAACCAATATAACACTGTGAACTGACATTTGTGTCAAAGTGAAGCAGTGTGTTTGTTCAAGGAGAACCGACATACGGTTATGGGAACTAGCACATGGAAGGTGAGCCGACATAAGGTTATGGGAACCGACACATGGAAGCAGTGTATGACTACCGGTTGGTGGTCTCAACTTCAAGGTTTCTAGTTGGAGTGCTACAAGCCTATGTGGCTCAACCGGTGACTTTGTGTAATGAGTTAGCATGGTAACAATGAATAGATTGTGTTGCCACATAAGCTTTGTGCACGTGAAGGATCTTGCATGAAGGAGATTGTTCCTATCTACCTCGGGAATGTGCAAAGTTTGTAAATGATGATAACATGTGATGGGTTATCGGCTGCCATGAAATCGGTGGAAAACGAATGATGGAGAATGTCTTGAGATTGGATCAAGACTGTTGCATTTAATGCAGTATGCTCAACGGTCAGGATTGAACCATTTGAATTCCTTAACCTAACGGGTTTAGGGTTTAGGGTTTATGCTACCGACCTGTCTATTGTCCTATAAGGTCGATGTTGTGATTCTTCTAGAGGTTGTTGGCAAAAATTTGTGTGTGTGTATCTAAGAGAAGAGATACGTGATTCTTGCCAGACCAAAGGAGAGAAGTTATATCTGCAGAGTGTAAGTGCAGAAGGTGAAAAAGAGCTTAAGCGGATCTGCATTGGCATTGAGTGCTATTATCAGGTCATTGATATACCTGTTGATCTTTAACCACTTCAACAATTGTGAAATCCCTTAACAGGGTAGCCTTAACCGGCTTGTTGAAAATCCTTTAACAGGGTAACTCGAAGCTACTGAGTCATTGATATCCTTTAGCTATTGAGTTCTTGAAATCCTCTAACAAGGTAACCTCTAACAGGGTTTAACCCTTAACTGGGTATTGTAGCCATCCCTTAACCGGGTGATCCCTAACAGGATCGGTTCCTAACAGAACCTATTGTATCTATCTTTAACCGGACAAGGCTCCTAACAGAGCAGACTTCCAAAGAGTTCAAAAAGCAGCTTGTGGGTATTCATCCCCACTGTGGTTTTTCCCAGTTGGGTTTCCACATGAAAATTAAGTGTGTCATGTGTGATGCTTTTATCTTGTGATGCTTTGTTATTGCCTGTTAAGCATATGATGGTTCTGTGTTTTATGCCTGTCAATAAAACATGTTGAACTAGCTATTGTGAAGATCTGATGATAGATTACCTGTTCATGCATGAGGGTGAAATGGTAGTATAGTATTAAGCTAAGAGGAAAGCTAAGTGAGTAACCAGTTTATGATTGTTTTAGTTGTTCTGGGTTTTACCGGTTGCACTCTATTTCAAACCAGTGTCACTGTTTGCCCGTCATTTGAAGTATCTACTGTCAAACCAGTTTAGGACTATATTTTAGTCTGTATTGATTCACCCCCCCTCTCAGTACTAGTTTGGTACTATTCATTCATCATTGAGTTATCAGATCCATGTCCACTATCTTAAATCAATCTTAGCCCTTCATGATCAAATCAATCTTGGAACTTTGTTGGGATCCTCCAATCTATATATTGGAGCCTCTTTTCCTCACAAAGAGGTCTTCCATTCTTCGATCCTTATGCTGCTAATTTATCCTCTCATCTCTCTCTATCACATCTTTATCATTTTCACATAGTCCTCTATCAAATCCTCAATCCTCATCCATCAATAATCCATCAATCCAAATCCTATCAAATCCTAATCTTGTTGAGAAAAGGAGAGCAATCCACATCCACATCAAGCAAGGAGCAAATCAAGTGGACCATCAAAAGGGGCACCTTCATTTCATCAAGCTCAATCCGATGGAGAGGTGAAAGATAAGGTATAAATTTGGTTATTTGCATTTGTATTGTGTCTTGTTTGATTTCTTTGCATTCTAACCTCCTTTGTTCCTTCTCCATCTTTTCCCCCTCTTCAGCTACTTTACTTTTAGAAAGCCCTAGACAGTGAACAAGTCCGATATAGGAAAATCCAATGGTGGAGCATATTGGAAATATTAGGGAATTCCCTATTTTGGTAGTGGAATCTTATATATTCCCTTTTCAGCGGGAAGATTTCTCTGAGTCAGAAACTGAGGAAGTTTATGCTACACAATAGTATCCTAAAGGGAAAACCTATAATTTGAGAAGCAAAACTTATAACAAGCCTAGGGAGCCTTTGACAACTTCGGTACCACCGAATAATTATCAGACACCTCCCGATCCTCAAGAAAATAACTTACCAATCACCCCTGAAGAAAATAAAGTTTACAAAACCCCAGGATTGATTAAAATGGGCAAGTTCAAAGTTAAAGGAAATGATACAAGTGTCAAACAATTGATGAATTACTTAGCAGAGGAAATTAAGAAAGTGAAAGTAAATATGTCCTTGACATAATTGTTGAAAATTCCTATTGTAGTCACATAAATTTGTCCATTTAATTAAATGAATATTTGCTATTTATTTGATTAAAAATCCACTAGCCACCAGTTAATTAAATTAATATTTAATTAATTCATCTTCAAAATATTCTTCTATTAATTAAATAAATTATTCAATTTATTTTAATTAATTCATTAAACCAAATTCACAATCAATTAAATGAATAAATCCTATTTATTCAATTTAATCTCCCTTTCCTCTTTTAAATAAATTAAATAAAACATTTATTTAAATCATTAAAATCCCCCCCCACTTGCATTCTCCTAAAAATGCAACTTGCATCTATTTATTGAAATAAATGAATTCTATTTTAATAAAAATCCTATTTTGTTTCACCCACCAAACCCACTTGCAATCCTAACCCCCTTCTAGATTCTTCTAACCCCTTCCTAATTAGCCTAATCCATCCCCTAAATATTGTCACATTCCTAAGAAACTTGGAGTCACTTCTCAAAGACTCCAAAGTCTTTGAAAAACATTAATTGCTTTGTGTGTTCAAAAATTTAACCTCTAAAGTCTTCCAAACCACTAATGGCTCTTACATGACCATTTATGGTTAAATCCACTTGCACCCATGGTTAGGGACTTTGACCCCTAACTCAACCCTCATGTAACCCATGTGTCTCCTCAAGCATTTAACATTCTTAGCCATGATCCTGAAAACTTGTATGCATTTACATTATACTGAATTTTAGAGAAGAGCATTTAGCATAAATCACTAAATACATTGCCATTTTGGTCTAAAATTAATCATTCTCATTTCATAGCATCTAAATTAGTTTGATTACATTTGCATAGAATTTAGATTAATCATTTGTCAATCTTGAACCTCCATAAGGCATCCACAGTACAAAAAGCTGCTGAGAGCTACACTAATTTGGAACTTGGAGAGGAGAGGAACAAGGAAGGAAAGGCTACTAGCATGATAGAGAGCATATCGAAATGTTTAGTTACTTATTGATATGCTTGCTTAGGATAGTATTCAATCTTTGATTTGCTAACAGTAGTGACTAACTCTTGTCTCTTGTGTTTCCTTGTGTGTGTTTAGCTATCAAAATAAGTTTTTACTAATCCTTCCATTTTGCAGAGCATCATTTGGTGAACCCGACGTGAAACAAGGAGCAACTTTTTGAAAAAAATTAACTTGTTTGACTGTTTTAATTGACACATGGGTCGCTCTTTGGCACTTTTGTTCGCGCTTTAGTGCTATTGAAATTTGGTCTTTTAGCGCTATTGTTTCCACAATAGCGCTATTGTCTCAAATTTAGCGCTATTGTCCCTAGTATAGCGCTTTTGACTATTAAGTAGCGCTTTTGTCCCTGTTTTAGCACTGTTGACTTTCTTTATGAATAAAATCTTTTAGCACATTTGTCCTTACTGTCGCGCTTTTGTGTTAAGTAGTGCTTTTGTTCTCACACAAAGTAGCGCTATTGTAACAGAGCGTTGTAAAAAAATACCTTGTAACCGAAAACCCAAATTTTTTAGGCTTGTAGAAGCTCCCCAGACATGCGCATTTTTCTAACTTATTCTCTTTTGTGCAAGTTTTGACTAACCCCTACAATAGAAATTTTAGTGATTTTTAGCTTAGGAAGTAAATTTGTTTTTATTGTTAACTTTGTCTTTCAAGTTGGGATAAAATAAACTCACTTTCTTTTTGGTTAAAAATAAACTACACTTAGATTTGGGTTTTAAAATTCATCACATCTTTCATTTAGAGCTCTAAAAAGAACCACAAAAACTCAAACAAAAACAATTTTATTTCTTGCAAGTTAGGAAACAAACTTCGTTTTGGTGCTTAAAATCAACAAAACAACTTTATTTCTTGCAAGTTAGGATTCATTTTCTTTTGGCGCTTAAAATCAACAACACAAATTTTGATTTCCTTGCATCAATTCAAGTTAAAAATCACAATCCACACTTGGTTTTTGGGCAAATAAAAAGAACAATCAACTTGTCTCATTTTTCAAAGCGATTTACTTCAAGCAAATGTGCTTTTCATTAAGTTGACCAGGATTTCATTTTTCCTAGTTTACTCAACATATTGCCTTTGAAGGATAAAAAGAACACCATGGCTGTTGGAGTAACATCTCCAAATAGTTAGATCACCATTGCAATGACAAGTTAAAAAGAACAAGTGTATTTTGTGTTTGGCACACTTGTGTAAAAGAGTTTGTCGAGTGGTCCTACTTCTAACACACACTATCCTCTCCCTTGACTTTCGTGGTCCTAGGTGCAAGAGAAAAGTGTTAGTAACACTCAAATTTTATCTTTTTAAGAGAGACCTGCCAAGAGACACATCACTCTTGGGAACGACCTCGTGCGGTAAATCCTTTGAGCTGCTATAGAAATCAGGTGTGAGTGAAAGCTGTAGCCTTGGGTATAGTTGTTCCTATAGTGTAACTTGCCAAAAGGACAAATGGGCCCCACCATGAGTTACAAGGCTCTTAAGTGAGTCACTGCAGAATGAACTTATGTCCAAAAACATAAAAAATTACTAAACACCTTTAAGTAGTAGCCCACCTGTTCTATTGATTGAGGATATTTGTGAGAAGTTCAATGCAAGAGCATAAAAGGTTTTGCTCCCAAGATACTCACCATACATATTTCCTTGAGTAGAGACATAGCTTTTTGAAGGTTACTTGTAGCCTGATAAAAGTGGTGACTCCCCCATCATAGGGATCATCTATTTTTTATGCTTGTGTAAGACTTAGTATATCACATCCTTACCTGCCACGACAGGATTCATAAGGTATGTAGTACCAAAGTTGAAGAAATATCAAGATGTGGGCTGAAAATATTGCAACTGGCCATTTGACCTTAGGGATAAAGTGTGTTTGAAGTGTCTTCATTTTGTGTCAGACCAGTACAAATTGAGTCGACTTCAAGCTTTGGAAAACACCTAAAATACATTTGAAGGAAAGGATCATAAAAGTCCAAAGATTGGGTTGATCTAGACCCACACTTATTTGTGCCTTTTGAGGCAACATTCTTGTGTTTGTGTGCTTGCTTTGTTTTCTTGTCAAAGAAAAATCAAAAACCAATTCCACAAGTATTCATCCAACACAGAATTTTCAACACAATTCCAAAATACCAAACAAAGATAAAAAACAAGTGCAAATAACAAAAGTATCAAAATATATGACCATTCTTCACATCTTGAGAAAGAAGAATCTTCATCAATAGATCAACTTGAAGAAAAGACCATTAAACTCAAAGGATTTCATCAAAAGAAGGAAATTCTTCTATCTTAATAGACAAATCTTTGTCTCTCATAGAACCTTCTTATGTCACATTCATCTCTATCTTCAAGGGAAATCAAATGAGTTTGATCAAGAGTCATTAAACCGCAGAGCTTTTACTCAATATTGAGCTTTGAGTTATCATCAAAACAAGGGAGGCAAGATAAATCCTGCCTTCTTTCCAAACATTTGTATCACATACAAGTCAGCTAGGGAAGAACCACCAACTCCTGAACAAGAAGAGGAAGAGTTTGTTCCTTTTGTAACTCAAATTTTCTATTGAAGTTAACATTTCATCCATTATCACATTCACACATCATCAACCCATTTCAACTCTCAAAACATGAAGAGGTTTTTATCTTAAGTTCTCTTTCGATATTGCTTGAATCAAACACAATACATCACTTTTAGAGTGTCTTGACATCTAGGATAAACTCATCCTAAGAGGCATTTTCTACGTAGGTTAAAACTAGTCTATGAGTGAATCCTCTCATTACTAGGTAGTTGAGTCTGTAACACATCTCAGATCTCTCTAAACCTTATCACATCAAACATTGTCAATCAAACACAAGAAGTAATTCAAGAAAGGAATTTAGTCACATCTAACTTTAGTGCTAGAGATTCATATGAAAAACACCCCACCAAACATAAATCTCTCATCAAACAACTCATCATCATTTTCACCCAACTTCAACAAAAACTTGTAAACAAAATGGCTCAAACTAGATCTAGAACTAGACAAATGGAAATTGAGGAAGAAGAGGGGGAAAATATCAATGAATTCCAAGAAGCTCTTGGAGGAAATCCAAATGATGAAAATCCAAGTACTCCTACTCCTGCGGCAATAGAAAGGGCACAACACAACCCTCTCTTTAATAGACTTTTTGATGAAATACTCAGGAGAAATGCTGATGCTCACTTTTTAAGACTTGCTCAAGAGGGAGCCAAATTACCCTCTGATTTTGATGTTGCACAACTAAGGCAAGCATCATAACGCCAAAGTCATAATGAGGATGAAAGAGGTTGAGATCACATCAGATACAACCTTCATCAAGGAAATCTCCCACCTCCTCCTCCTCCAAATGACATTGACATGTTGCGGCAACAAGTTGAGAATCTTGCCCATCAACTTCATAGTGGTGTGAAAACTAATTAGTTTTCACTTAATGACATTTGTCCCTATCCCTTTGATAGGAATCTTCATATGCCACCTTTTCCACAAGGGTTTGAAACACCCAAGTTTGAAAAGTACCAAGGAAAAGGAGATCCTCCCAACCACATTAGAGAATTCCATTCAGCTTGCCTCGAAGTGGCATACGAGGACACATACCTAATGCAACTTTTTCCCCAAAGTTTGGGAGGAACAACCACATCATGGTTTTCCTGACTACCAGGTGGCATTAGGACCTTTGAAGAACTAGTCTAGAAGTTCCTGGCATATTACTCATACAACATTGAACATGATATCACCAAGGCTGATTGATGTAACACTAAGCAAAAGCCAGGAGAGCTATTTTCAGTCTTTCTGCAACGATGGCGTCAAATGTCTAGCAAACGTTCCCTTCAATTACCTGAACAAGAATTAGTGGAAATATTTATTTCCAACTTCAACGATGAAATGGTATTTCACCTAGACGTAAAAGACACAGACTCCTTCAATGACATGATCACCAAAGGTTTAAAATGTGAGTGGGCTCTCATCAAAAAAGGGCTTATCAAGATATACAATGAGCTAAAGGATGACCCTCGCCCGCGCTTCAATAGTGACAAGCCTAACTTCTGGAACAAAAATAAAAACGTTGTCAATGACGGGGTTGTGGATGCAGGAACTATCAAAAGTGCACAACCTGTGGTCCGATTTGTGGGATAGAACCCCCCACCCAAGAATAACATAGTTGCTCCTCCAAATCAAGGACACAATGTACCTCAAGAGGAACCCAGACAATGCCAGTAAAATTTTAAACCAAAACGAACATACACTCCCTTAGGGTAACCCATTGAAACAGTGTTACGTCAGTTAGTTTCTCAAAATTTGGTGACCTTACCCAAAACATCAAATTACGAACCTCAGGTCAAACCTTCATGGTGGAGGGATACTGAACATTGCGATTTCCATCAAGGGAAAGGGCATAAGAAAAGCAATTGTCACAGATTGAAAGATCTTATTCAGGATCTTATTGACCAAGGCAAGATTGAAATAGAAGGACATGACCCAAAGACAACAAACAATGATCATCTCATGTTTAAAAATCCACTTCCATCACAAGATCAAAAGGGTCCTTCCACTTCAGGGGAAAACATAGATACCACTGATTATATGCGCACTACCTATAATTACATTGTGAATCACCTATATGATGCCAATAAACAAATTGCAACTATTACCATAAAAAATCCCAGCTCCACTTGAAATATTATTACACGTCGTGGCAAGATCACCATAAAAGCAGCTCCACAAGGCACCCCATCTATCCCAAAGTAGTATAACCTTGTGGAACAATTAGACAAAACGCTCGCACTGATATCTATCTTAGAGCTATTGCGCCTATCCCCATCTCATTTAACAATCTTGGATCAAGCTCTCCAAGAGGTGTCAGTCCCTACAAATCTGAATACAGATCAATTCCAAGCTATGGTTGGCAGTCTAAGATCATCACCTTGTCTCACTTTTTCTGAAAGTGACAATACATCCTTCCAACAACCTCATAGCGCTTCACTCCACATTAAAGGGTTTATCAACCAACATAGGATCAAGTGAGTCTTGATCGACAATGGAGCAGGTGTAAATATCTGTACACTACAATTGGTCACAACATTGGGATATGCAATTGAATAAGTGGATCCCCATAAAAAGATAACAACCAAAGCCTATGATGATGCAGAGCGTTCATCCAAAGGAGCAGTTGTGCTACCGATCCGAGTGGGCCCAGTGGTGAAGCACATCATATGTCAAGTTCTGGACCTTCCTCTACTATATAATTTATTGTTAGGAAGACCTTAGATACATGCCATGCAAGTCGTTCCATCCACCTAACATCAGTGTATCAAGTTTCCTCATAACGGTGTAGAAATTACAATCCTGGGTGATGCAAATCCCTTTGCTTATTGTCACAATATAAATCATCAACCAGAGACTACCATTCCTAACAATAGAGAAGCCATCTCATCCACATCATATGTAAGTCCAGACTCTCTTTCCAGTTCAAACACCACTATACCTAAGCAAGAGAAGCTCAAGATGAAAATAGCAGAGGAAGGTCTTGGGGATTACAATCTCAACCAAATTTTTTGTGTTGGACAAATGCCTACTTCTCCTAGAACTCACGGTAAACCTCAGCGGTTACTTCAAGCACCACTAGTCAAGCCAACATGTACTTTAACTCCTTTCATCCTTGGAAAGAGTCAAGAAGAAGAAACCAGAGATGAGGACTTAGTAGAATGGATCTATAAAGATCCTATCACCACAAACATCCCACAAGTTAAGCTTCCCATAGATCAATATGGAAAGGGCCTTCTCATTATGCAAAGAATGGGTTATGATGGTCAAAGTACTTTGGGACCTTGCAAGCAAGGACGAGATGAGCCACTGTAGCTAGAATTAATGCCCAAAGATAACACAGGACTAGGATTTCAAAAGGAGATCTTGCCTAAGCTCAGATTCAAAGGGAAACCCAACAAACCTCTATATCAGCCTACTACAAACATAAAGAGGTCACCTTTGATTATATCAGCAAAACCGCACACCATCATAACTGCCCACTGAGGCTAAAAATCCCAGCAAGATCATCCACAAAACCAATCATCCCACCAATCAAACCAGCAACCCCATCAACAACAACAATAACATTAATAGCACCATTAGTAGCAAAAACTATATCAGAATTCCCAGCAGTGTCAACAACACCGACAATTCCAGCAGAAGCAGCAGAATTAATAACGTTAATACTCCCTGTATCAAATTCACTAATCCCCATAATCCTTCCTGCAACACCAATCATTTCCTCTACAATGGTACATCAGTTGATCACACCTGCAGTGTTTAACTCAAAGGATATCCCAGTATGGTATAGCAACCGGATACTAGAAAGTGACTCAGAGACCAAATCACATGAGTGGGAATTTGATTTAGTACATCTAAATACTTCAGATGAGGAAGACGCATCACCCCCTCCACCTCACAAAGAAATCCCTATTTACGGAGAAGCGTAGATTAAAACCTCTTAGGTTCCTGAACTGGAAACATCTTCCACAGAACCTACGTCACATCATATGCCTGATTCTGACAGGGAGAGTACCATCAACAACTTTCACTACAACGTCTTGACCCTCATTGACACATCTAACGAACTTAACCTAATTGATGAGCTAATTCCCATTATCCATCCTGAACTCATCGAATGGAACCAATCTAATCCCCCATGCCTTGACCATTTCCAAAACAATGAGGCAATCATTGAATTTTTGGAACTACGGGATAACATACCAAGCAGGGATCATAAAGTTGGATTCACCATAGAACTTAATAGCGTAGCATACTTTGGGGCAGATATCAAACCTTTCAGCTGCAAAAATATAACAATAAAACATGGATCTTCTAGTGAAAATCACACTGTGGCACTGTTTGATCCCACAAAAGTAAAAAGAAAGAGCGTATCCAATGGTGAAAACCTCTTTGAGGCACCTGAGGATGACAGGTTTGACATTCTCCCCTTTAGTACACAACAGGAATAATCAACGATTCTAATCAAGGAAACCAAGGAATACAATGTGGGGACTCCTGAAACTCCTTACCACATACATCTGGCATCTCTTTTGACTTCAGAGGAATAACCCAAGTTTGTTGAATTCTTCAAAAAATGACAAATCAACTTCGCATGGTCATATGCAGACATGCCTGGTCTTGATCCTGATTTAGTCATGCATCACCTTATATTAGCAGAAGGAGATAAACCTATCAAACAGAAGCTTCACAAGATGCATCCCCGGATTGCAGTACTAGTCAAAGCAGAACTTAAGAAGCTCCTGGACGTTGGTTTCATTAGACCAATTGATTATGCAGATTGGATCTCCAACATTGTACCTATCGGCAAACCAAATGGGGGCATTCATATCTATACTGACTTCAGATATCTGAACAAGGCATGTCTTAAAGATGACTTCCCCCTACCAAACATTGACATAATAGTGGACCTAATAGCAGGACATGCCATGCTTTCTCTCATGGATGGCTTTTCAGGGTACAACTAGATAAAGATCGCACCAGAAGATCAACATAAGACAACCTTCACATGTCCATGGGGAACATACTGTTGGAATGTAATGCCTTTTGCTCTAAAGAATGCAGGAGCGACCTATCAATGAGCAATGACCACTATCTTCCATGATATGATGCATACCATAATGGAAGATTATCTTGATGATTTACTGGCAAAATCACTAACAAGAGAAGGTCATCTAGAAATATTAGAGAAATTTTTTGACAGACTGGAACAATATCATGTTTGACTCAACCCAAAGAAATGTGTCTTTGGAGTGACCTCAGGCAAGCTTCTAGGATACATTGTCTCAAGTAAAGGCATTAAGGTCGATCCATCAAAGGTCAAGGCAATCATGGACATGCCACCTCTAAAGAACATTAGTCAGCTAAGGACATTACAAGGGCGGCTACAATCCATCCGAAGATTCATTGCACAACTGGCAGATAAGTGTCACCCCTTTACACACCTGCTACACAAGAACATCCACTTTCAATGGGATGCCAGATGCCAGCACGCATTTCAGATGCTTAAAGATTATCTCATTAATACACTATTGCTAATCCCACCAGATCCGAGTAAACGTCTATTACTCTATATTTTAGCAACTACTATAGTATTGGGAGTGATATTGGCTCAACACAATGCAGAAGGGAAAGAGTGTGTTGTTTACTACATCTCTCGCACACTAGTTGGCTATGAACTCAATTACACGCCTATTGAGCGAGCTTGCCTAGCAGTAATCTTGGCAACCACTAAACTGAGGCACTACCTATTAACACATAAAGTACAATTCATTGCCAAGATTGATCCACTAAAGTACTTACTCAACAAAGCATCATTGACTGGTCGCTTGGCTAAATGGGTGATGATTCTGAGTGAATTTGACATCAAGTATGTGGACCGTAAGGCTATCAAGGGCCAAGTTATTGTAGATTAGTTGGCTGATGCACCCCTCATAGGCGATCATCCTCTCATTTCCAATTTTCTAGACGAAGAGATATTCATGATCACAGAAGCACAACCATGAAAACTATACTTTGATGGTTCATACACTAGGCATGGCTCGAGGGTAGGCATTCTGTTTATCACACCTCAAGGTGACAACATCCTGAAGTTTTACAGGCTAACTTTTCCATGTACAAACAACATAGCAGACTATGAGGCCCTGATCACAGGACTCAGATTAGCCATACAATGGAAATAAAAAGAGTTACAGATATATGGCAACTCTCAACTGGTCATATGACAGGTCACAAATGAATATCAAACCAAGGATGACAAACTCATGCCATACAAGCAAATGGTGGACAATTTAAAGGCATCATTTCTTACTATCACCTTTGAGCAGATACCCAGAGATCAAAATCACGTTGCTGATGCTATGGCTACTATAGTATCTCTCCTAGATCTACCACATAATTCAACATGCTACGAGTTCTTGGTCAAACAGCTTTGGATTCCTACTTATGATATCCCTGAATCCGAGATGATATGTCGCCTTGTTGGTTTCGAATCCCCATGGTACGGTGAATTCTCCACCTACCTACGTGATCACATACTTCCTCCTAACCAATCAAATAACCAACATAAAACCTTCATTCGCCAAACCACTCGATATACCATTATTGCTGAAACCCTATACCGACGCAGTCTTGATGGTACTCTCCCTCAATGTTTGGAACAAGATGAGATAACAAAGGCCTTGGAAGAGGTACATGAAGGAATTTGTGGAACTCACCCCAGTGGTCCTTCACTAGCCAAGAAACTCATGCGCACTGGATACTATTGAGCATCCATGGAAAAAGACTCCTACTATTTTGTTAGAAAATGCAAGAAATGCCAAGTTCATGGAGATTTGATACATGCACCAGCACAAGAATTGCAACCAATCACAACACCATGGCCTTTTTGTCAATGGGGACTTGATCTTGTCGGTAAAATCCATCCATCTTCATCAAACGGCCACAAATTCATTATTACCACCACCCAATACTTCATAAAGTGGATTGAAGTTGTTCCACTTACCCAAGTCACTAGTAAGAAGATCGCCTCATTCATCCTTAATTACATCATCTTTTGGTATGGTGCACCCATGTCTATCATCACAGATAACAAGCTTCCTTTCAAGAATCAAGATGTTCGTGAGCTCTGTGAGAAATTTCACATCCAACACTGCTTTTCCACTCCATATTACCCACAAGGCAATGGTCAAGCTGAAGCATCAAACAAGAACATATTAAGAATCCTCAAGAAGATAGTTAATGGTGTTGACCGTGTTTGGCATGTTCAATTAAATCCAGCACCATGGGCATATCGAACTAGCACTCGAACCCCTATAGGCGCAACTCCCTACTCACTGGTCTATGGAGCAGAAGCCATCCTACCTATTGAAGTCAAGATACCATCTTTACGGGTTTCCTTGCATAATCTCATAGATGATGAAGCATATAGAGTATCACATCTCCAAGATTTAGAGCTCCTTGATGAGAAATGACAAGCTGCATACAATCACCTCAAAGCCTATCAACAACACATGAGCAGAAGCTATAATCATCGGGTTAGACCTCATACATTTGAGGTAGGTGATCTTGTTCTTCGAGAGAATCCTTGTAACCAACCCAACCAAGAACATCAGGGAAAGTTTGAATCAAACTGGTTGGGTCCATATGTTATCACTACTGTATTTGGGTCCGGGGCATATCAGTTAGCTACTTCAGAAGGAGAACCGCTAGCAGATCTGATCAAAAACATGCACCTCAAATGGTTTTATACCTAAAAGTTGTATAGAGCATCAGGCTCCGATACATACCAGAAAAACACCAAAAACATCCAGATATATGTCCTGAAGAAAATACAAAAACATCAAAATAGTAAAGAAAAATATGCATCCAAATGGTGAACAACAACTCCAGTGGCACCTTGGGTAAGTGCGATGGTGAAAACCTGGAAAACAAGTGCCACTCGTAAACACTATGGCTCCATTGTCTTTCAAAATTGTTGCGATCACATTCATTACACACACACATCCATCAGTCCAAAACCACAACTTCTTATTGATCTACAATCAAAGATAGTACTTCATGTGTCTTGTATCCCGCTTTTTCATAGTCATGTCTAAACTGGGGGCAATGCCCTTAACCTATTGATGGAAGTGGATTCTACATTACTTGTGATTCATTGAGTTCTTCATTCAAATCTGTCTCACAAAATCCAAAAACATTCAAAACAATCATCAAAATACCAAAAACATTGGAAAACTATCTCACAAAATCCAAAAAAATAAGAAAATATCAAAAATCACTAAAAGACATGGCCACACCTTGTACATACTCATCCAAGCAGATACCAAACAAACATTGTAAAATACTCAAACAATGATCACTTATCACATTAACCAAAAACATCGATACTCAAACTGTCTTCAACAAGGATGCATCCTTCCTTACCAAAACAAAGACAAGATGACATTTTCTTTGACAAGAAAATTTTGTTTAAGCTATCAAATACTTGGTTAATTTGTAGGTTATTCATTCATTTATATATATTAGGTTCCTATGCTACTCCCGGATATCCACAAGTGATTAGAGTGCCCGGGATAGTTCCTAAGCATTGTTTGTATGTCTTCTGCCAATTATTTCGATGAAGTTTTGGGGCATGTACTAATGGTGTCTACGTGGGAAGTTCACTAAGTTACATGATCATATGCAAAATATAGTCATAGATCACTACGGCTTGCTGACTACAACTTATACCTCGACCATATGAGCATGAACCATTATCGAGAGTCCATATTCTTTATTCTTTATTTATGCTGTTTGCTTGCAGGTACAATGCTCCATCCTTGGTTCCTACTACCTCATCGAAGCTCGATATTATCATGCTTAATGATGAAAAAAAATCACTATGGATCATCATTCCATCTCATCTATTTATATTGCATTCCATTGCATGTCACCCATCCATTTAATCATTCATTATTCATATGCATGGTTTTGTATGCAAGTGTGAACAAGATTAATATACAAATTGAGTTGGTCTTGGATACAATCACGACAGAGTCCTCTGATACATCATCAGTGCATCATGCAAAAGTTTAAAACAAACTTGCACTCCTTATCATAATCACATCATCATTTCATTACATTTAGTTGCATTTGCATATGCCTAATTCATTATCATTTACTTGCATATAGGTTTATTAAAATCTTAAATCTTCATTAGAGTGCATTTAATATCATTTAGTTGCATTTAAATACATATAGTTCATTATCATTTACTTGCATTAATATCATTATATCATTTCATCATTACACAATCATGACATTTAGATTCATTTCTATGATAAATTTGTCATCATTATATTTACTACCATTATTAGCCATTACTATGCCTTCATTTAGTGTCAGTTATCCTCCTCATTCACCATCATTTAAAGCTTGTTTACCATGCATTTTTTTAGATTCCCATAGTTGCATACATCTATGTATCTATCCATTAGTTAAGTGCATTCGTTTATCCATCTAGTATAAGAATATAATCATTCATTTCATCTTACAGACATTTTTATTTAGGATTCATTATAATGCATTCATTATCCTTTTAATTGCATTAAGGTGCAGTTATTCATTACCCATGAATTGCATTATCATTACATTATCATTTCACTTCGTCATATTTTTTACCATTTAGATCATAACACAAAAACCATTTGTATTGACATTGGTTTATACATTATACATATGCATTCATTTAGAAATCATCATATAAACATTTGTACTTTACATTTGTTTATCCATATAAGCATTCATTTTTAACCATCTAGATGTATTTACATAAATCATTCATTCATTACATTTTAAATATAATCAAACATCATTGCATATCATTATCTCATCATCGATTCGCCATAAAGTACAAGATACTGTCTATATCATCATAAGCATCATGTTCATTATGAATACATCATCATCATGGCATTACGTACATAAGGCATTACATCAACAAATTACGCACATCAACTTGCATCCATATGTTAGCATCACATCATAAAACATGCATATAGACATCATGTAGGAATAAATCATCATAAAACATGCATATAGGAATCATCTCATCAACACATACATATAGCAAGTACAACTCTCCATCTAAACATAAATCATAAGATCATCATCCTGCATACAATCCATACATATCATCAAACATGCATATCATCACAAAATATGGGATCTCCTCATATATCATATCATATCACCAAAAAACATACATGTATCAGAGTACAATGAAGTCCAAAATATCAACTACCAAGAGCCATCCAAGACACAGTCTAATATGACAATGTAAAAGCATACAAAATGCTCTCTGAGATGCCACTCTGACCAGATGCTACATCACCATCACCACCTGCACCATGATCACCACCTGCTCCCGCATTACCCCCTGCACCACCTGCACTATCTCTCCATGGAGGACCCATCACACCACCACTGCTCTGCATCCTCTGAGACCGCTCTAATCTCACCCGACCCATCTGAGAATAGCTAAGTGCTAGCTGACTAGCTAGCACAACCTGCTCATATAACTGCCACCAATAATCTATCTCTGCTTTTGCTTGTCGCATCTCCCTCATCACCTCCCCTGTAGGACCTTGTGCTCCTAATCTAACCCAGACTCTCTCCTATAGCTCTGCTAATCCTTGCATGACCTGATCTCTCTCCCACAGCACTACAGTCAGCTTTGACTCTTGTGCAAACAACTGCACATCTCTAGCGGCCACCTCTGCCTCCATATCCTCTAGTTGAGTCTACAAAACTAGTATCATATGATCCCGCAGATCTCCACCACTTGTCGGTCCCTCCCCCATATCCATAGGTGCCTCTCCAATGGTTCCCTCTCTAGTGGCTCCCTCCCCTGTCTCCATAGGTACCTATCCCTCACTTGCATCCCTGCCACCTAATCTCATGCCTCCCTGCATCAAAGGTCCCTGAGAAAGCCACAATGGCTGCCCACTTCTCCCTCTCCACTATAATCATCCACCACCCCCACCTCCACCTTCGAATCCACCACCCCCTCCAAATCCCCCACCCCCTCCTCCTCCTCCATCACCACCTCCTCCATCCCCACCACCACCATCCCCTCTCCCTCATCCACCTACTGCTCTGCGACCTCCTCTCCTCCATCTCTGTCTCCCCTCCTCCTCAAAGGATGGAATAGGCTCTGCTGGATCGAATATCTGAGGAATCAGATGTGCGGTGATATAGTGTGTATACTCTTCCATCACCCCTGCATCTACCACTCCCGACCTCATCTGCCATGGTCTCACCTGTAATGTGTGAAACTCTACCAGAGCCTGATCATATGGTAACACTGGTCCCCATAGGAACCTCTCTCAGACCACCCTAGCATACTCTCCCGATCCACTAGGCAATCCCTGCCTCTGCCCAAACTGTCTCAATACTCTACCAGGCAACTGCCTCTCCACATTGTAGGCTGTCCTACCAATGAGGTATCGTGTCATCAACACATATGACAAGGCCTCCTCATCCTCCTCCCAGGGCTCACACTCAATATACAACCTCCAGGTCACTGTATCCAAATTGTCCAGTGCCCGCCGCCACCACTCTAACTTCCCCAGGTGGGGCTGACTCATCATACCTCCATACATGTATACATATGGCTGGTCCACTGTTCGGAATCTCAGACTAACTAGTCGGGTAACCGGTAAGTGCTCCCATGCCCAAATATGAAGCAGAGTGATCCCCACTCCCAATGAGCCCACATCTCGATATACTACCTCATGTAGCTCCCAATATAAGTGCGATAGCATGCACGGTCCCCATGCAAACCAGGTCCCCTTTGTCATCATCTACTCGATCACGTGACCCCAACCAATGGCAAGTCCATGCGATTGTCGATCTGGACATAGCAGTCCCCCAACAATCCTTGATAGTACAAATGATAATGGCTTGTACAACGCTGCTATATCCTCCCAAGCTACTGACCCATCATCAATGAAGACATCCTCATCAAAGAATCTCTGCACTACTATTGTCCCCCATGCTTGGTCAGACGTCACCAGCTCTCCTCGAATGGGAATTTGTAGGATGTGCCATACATCCTCTAGTGTAACTGTCATCTCCCCTTGCGCTAAGTGAAACGTGCATGTCTCACTATGCCATTGCTCTACCAATGCTGTGATCAACCCGTGATTCATCCGAATCATGGGCATATACATAACATCGTACAGGCCAGTCACTACAATGCAATCCACCTCGGCCTCTGTCAAACGATCATGCAACACCTGTGTGGTGGGGTGCCTCTCGCACATCTGTAAGACATGGAGATCCTCCTACACACGTGCATCAACCATCATCATCAGTTGTTTTGTTTCAAACTTTCTTAAGTTTAAACCTAGACTATCAACAAATATTTTGATCAAGTATCTTCAAGTGTCAACAGGTAAGCAATCATGGCACACCTAGACTACAAACATACATTTATCCTAATGACCTAAGTCTCATCAGGGCTGCTATGGTTCAAAACAACTCTCACCTCACATCTCCATCCATCCACCATTGGCATTAGGAGATTTTTGTTCGAAAACATTCGGGCATCTACATTCCTAAAAAAAGAACTATTCTGCACACAATAGCGCTAATATGCTGACAACTGCGCTCAATCAACTATCCAATAGTGCTACATCAACTATACAAAAGCACAACATCACAACAATCACGCTACAAGAGATGCACAACAATGCTAAACATACAGAAGCACTAAATCAGCTATGCAATAGCGCTAGACTTGACAAACGCGCTAAAACGACTATACAAAAGTGCCATAGCAAAACAAAATACTAATTTAGTTGACAATAGTGCCAAAACATAATTTTAGCGCTATTGTGTTGACTCAACTTGGACCAAGCAAAAAACCTATAAAAAATGCATAAAAATAAAAAATTCAAATTCACATACCGCCGGTCCGCAGTCGTCTGGCTGCTGGAATCGACGGACTCGCTCTAATCGATGATCTGCTATAGGCACCAATATCTTGACTGCTGCTTGCTCTTTCAAAAGGTCACTATCAGAGCTCAAAACTTACTATGGAGACGAATGCAAATGAGCCTATTTTCACCCCTTCCTCCTCATATATATCCTTTGTCGTAACCCTAATTTTCCCTTGCTCACCGCCGTGCTCCCCGTGAACTTCCCGAGCCTCCCATTTCTTCATTTTATCTTTGATTTCTTCTATTTTTTCACTAGTATTAGTAAAATCTTCTCTTCTATCACCCCACCAATTTTCACTCTTTTTCGAGAGATCGCCCGATTTTTTGAAATTTTTCGGTCCATCTCTCGAGGGGGCATACCACCCATTAAATTAAAATTTTATGGGGCATATTTCTTCACACCTATTTTTCTTTTTTTGAAATGACACGATAAACCGCACTGTCTCAAAGAGGGGCAAATGTAGTCACATAAATCTGTCCATTTTAATTAAATGAATATTTGCTATTTATTTGATTAAAAATCCACTAGCCACTAGTTAATTAAATTAATATTTAATTAATTCATCTTCAAAATATTCTTCTATTAATTAAATAAATTATTCAATTTATTTTAATTAATTCATTAAACCAAATTCACAATCAATTAAATGAATAAATCCTATTTATTCAATTTAATCTCCCTTTCCTCTTTTAAATAAATTAAATAATATATTTATTTAAATCATTAAAATCCCCCCCACTTGCATTCTCCTAAAAATGCAACTTGCACCTATTTATTGAAATAAATGAATTTTATTTTAATAAAAATCCTATTTTCTCTCACCCACCAAACCCACTTGCAATCCTAACCCCCTTCTAGATTCTTCTAACCCCTTCCTAGTTAGCCCAATCCATCCCTTAAATATTGTCACATTCCTAAGAAACTTGGAGTCACTTCTCAAAGACTCCAAAGTCTTTGAAAAACATTAATTGCTTTGTGTGTTCAACAATTTAACCTCTAAAGTCTTCCAAACCACTAATGGCTCTTACATGACCATTTATGGTTAAATCCACTTGCACCCATGGTTAGGGACTTTGACCCCTAACTCAACCCTCATGTAACCCATCTGTCTCCTCAAGAATTTAGCATTCTTAGCCATGATCCTGAAAACTTGTATGCATTTACATTATACTGAATTTTAGAGAAGAGCATTTAGCATAAATCACTAAATACATTGTCATTTTGGTCTAAAATTAATCATTCTCATTTCATAGCATCTAAATTAGTTTGATTACATTTGCATAGCATTTAGATTAATCATTTGTCAATCTTGAACCTCCATAAGGCATCCATAGTGCAAAAAGTTGCTGAGAGCTACACTAATTTGGAACTTGGAGAGGAGAGGAACAAGGAAGGAGAAGCTACCAGCATGGTAGAGATCATATCGAAATGTTTAGTTGCTTTTTATAGATTCCTTAAGCTTTCTATTTGTTTAGTAGTATCTTTCTTGATATGCTTGCTTATGATAGTATTCAATCTTTGATTTGCTAACACTAATGACTAACTCTCGTTTCTTATGTTTCCTTGTGTGTGTTTAGCTATCAAAACATGTTTTTACTAATCCTTCCATTTTGCAGAGCATCACCTATTATCAAGAATGCTTTCCTTAAAGGATTGGAAGAGCATGTAGGGAAACAAAAGAGTGATCATAGGGAGAAGGAACCCAAGGTCAAAGAAAAAGAAATTATGCCTGCTGATGAAGCACATGTGGCAATATATAAAGGCAAGTTAGAAGTTTTTCCATTCTTGTTAACCCTAAGGATATTTGGGAAGAACTTACATTATTGTTTAATTGACTCTGGGGTGTCCACGAATGTCATGCCACTGGCTATTTGTCAAGATTTAGGTCTGACTCTAGCAAGGTCAAACCGTAAAGTAATTCAGCTAGATCGGACAAAAGTGAACATGACTGGAGAATCAACAAATATACACATGCAATTGGCATCAGACCGAGGATACAAGGTTTCATGGATATTCAGGTAGTGGATATACCTGATTAGTATAGGATTCTACTAAGCAGTGACTGGCTAAGAATGCTAAATGGATATGTACATACAAATTTCTCTTATATGTGCTTACCGTGGAAGCGAATTCCAATTCATATTAGAATAGGGTCTGAAACTCGGGTGAAGCTAATGGTCACTGATTACAATCAGGAAAATGAGGTACTTCATCTTGAAGTAGAACCTGGAGTTTACGCTATAAAGACACAAATGGATGAAATATATGTCTTTGAAATATGAACCATTATAGAAGGTTTACCGCACACAGACATGTTGATTGAATCAGGTAGTGAATGTTTTGATGAAGAAAAGGATGTATTAGACATGTTCGAAGAGATGGTTGCTTAGAAAGTTCATACCTGCATACAACACAAGGAACCGTTAGAATCCATATTGTTGACCGATTGGTGTAGGATCCATAATACTGCATATCCTGAAACTCAGTGCATACTATGTTTGACTATGCTAGACAATAAATAGATTGCAAGTAAAGTGACACCAAAAGGAATGAGTCCGCTAAAGATTGATAAGTCTAAAATTACCCGAGAAATTAAGAAATTAGAAGAAAAGGAAACTTCTCTGAATTGTGGAGAATATCCCGAAGTGGGAAGATGTAAAGTAGATTGCAAAGTTGGAAAATCTCCTACATTGAGAGAAGTCGAGGTCTAGTTATTGAAGTTTGATGGATCGAAATCTAAGCAAGGCATAGGCATAGGAGTAGAATTGACTAACCCAAAAGGAAAATCATTCTTGGTCGCCTACAAACATCGGTTTCAATGTACTCACAACATTACAGAATATGAATTATTGATACATGTTTTATTATTACCCATAAATAAAGGATTGTGGATACTAAAAGTAATGGGAGATTTATTGTTGGTGGTTAGACAGATAAGAAAATAGTACGTTTGTGGATACAAAAGCTTGCTAACTATCGACATTGAGTATGGGATTTAATAGAAAGTTTCAAAGATTTTAACATTGAACATATCTTGAGAAAGTTTAACAAAAGAGCAGATGCTTTGGCAGTGGTGACAAGTTCACTGGAACCGTTAGAGTCTTCCAGATTGAAGAAATTTACACTAGAGTTGGTTCCAACTCCGTCAATACCTGATAATATGCGAAACCTACAAGTTTTTGAAGATTATCACCACATCAGGGAATTCATTAAAAACTCTGGTATTTTTGAGGCACAAGTGATTGATGAAGTTGATCTACTGGGTGATGAAGCAGAAGAATCACTCAAAATTTTGAAGTGTAATAATATCCCTAAAGGCATAGTGGAGTTAGAAACGTTGTTTGATATAGATTAGGTTCTAAAACAAAAAAGATTGCCTAAAACAATAGGAGACAAATGACAATGATATAATCTGGATACAATAAAGGAACATAATGTTTTAATAGGAAAGGTTTGTATTGAGAAAGAAAGGGATGACATAATACAAGCACTGAAATATTATATACATGTCATCACCTGGACATACAAAGATTTGGAGACATATGACACATCTATTATCACTCATATGATTCCTTTGAAACCTGATGCAAAGTCGTTCCGATAGAAACAAAGACCAGTAAATTCCTTAATAGAGCCCCTGATTCAAAAGGAAGTACAAAAATTGTTGTCGACAAGAATCATATTTCTTGTTAGGCATTCAAATTGGGTTGTGAACCTAGTTCCAATTTGTAAGAAAAATGGAGATATAAGATTATGTGTAGATTTCAGAAAACTAAACTGGGCTTCAGAGAAAGACAATTATCCACTACCACCTTTGGACGAAGTGCTACAAATAGTTAATGGGTCCCAAATGATGTCTTTTCTAGATGGATTTTTGGTATATAACCAAGTTATGGTTGATAAAAAAGACAAGTTAAAGACTGCATTTACCACAAAGTGGGGAACCTTTGCCTACCGAAGGATGCCATTTGGGTTGATAAACGCTGGAGCGACATTCCAAAGGGCGATGGATATGGATATTTCATTCATAGATTTGGTCGGCAAGTGCATAATAATTTACATGGATGATTTCACCATGTTTTCAAAGGATAGATCCATGCATGTACAAGATCTACAAAAAGTGCTAAAGAAATGTGAACAATATGAGATATCTTTAAATCTGAAGAAATGTATGTTTGGGGTGACGGAAGCAAAGTTGTTAGGACATATAATCTCTGAGGTTGGGATCTCGATATATCCAAATAGAGTTAGTGCATCGATGAATTTGCAAACCCCAAATAATAAAAAAGGAGTTAAATGCATATTTCAAAAAAATTAATTTTGTTTACAAATTCATTACAGGTTTTGCGGAGATGGTTTGAGATGGTACATCCATTGAACACAATGTTAAAAAAGGAGGCTAAAATAGAATGGACAAAAGAGGTACATGATTCTTTTGAAAATGTAAAGAAAGCAAAAATAGATGTCCCAGTATTGTCTAACCTTGATTATAACAAACCCTTCTATATCTACTCATTCGCTTTTGAGCATACTTGCGTTGTAGTACTAACATAGAAAACTGAGATGAAAGAGGAAAATCCTATATCATTTATGAGCTATCCATTCAAAGATGTGGAGCTGAGATACATAAATATGAAAAAACATGCTTTTGTGTTAGTGAAAGCAATCCAAAAATTCAAGCATTACATTCTAAGCAGCAAAGTTATCGCAATTGTGCCTGATGCATTAGTGAAAACCCTTATAATACAAAATGAGATAGGAGAGAGACAAGCTAAATGGATTACTTTCATACAAGAGTTTGATATAGACATTGTCCCAATGAAGTTGGTAAGGGGACAAGCTTTAGTTCAAGCAATTGCAGAAGAAAACCCACAATTGATAAGCCAACAATATGTGCTTAATGAAAAAAACTGGGATGACTGGTATGAATATTTGATGCATCTTCTTATCATAGGTTGTTACCCAGACCATTTAAACAAATCACAACACAAAGTGTTGAAAGTCAAAACATAGAATGACAATTTATTCTACAGAGATCATGCAGGTGTTTACTTGAGATGTGTAAGTAAAGAAGAATTAGAGAAGATCCTTCATGAATTTCATGATAAATTCAATAAAGGACACAGACAACATCTAGCTACATTCCACACAGTATTAAGGGCAGGGTATTACTTGCCTACTATCTTCAAGGATGTTTACCAACAAATACAACATTGTCATGTTTGTCAAATCCATGTGGATAAAGGAAAATATTTAGCACAACCATTGCATCTATATCAGAAGCATGACCATTCGTGCAATGGGTTCATTAGAATGATAAACCCCCCATCATCGACATGACATAGGTATATCTTAACGTTAATAGATTATAGTAGCAGGTGGTCTGAAGTGATAGCATTAAGGAATTGCACTACGGACGTTGTTATTCAATTTCTAGAGCACAATATCATCACACGTTTTGGAGTCCCAAATTTCCGCGTATGTGACAATGGATCTACTTTCACATCTTTAAAATTCATTGATTGGGCATTTTAACTAGGCACTATTTTAAATTTTTCTTTGGATTATTATCCTCAAGGTAATGGTCTAGAAAAATCCACTAATAAAATTTTGATAGATGTCATTAAAAAACTATTAAGAAAGAACCCAAGAGGGTGGCATGCTATTTTGAGATATGCATTATGGGCTGATAGGACCAGAATTAAAAATAGCCTAGGAAATTCCTCGTACCATCTTGTCTATGACTTAGATCTGGTAGTACCCACAAACCTAAAAATACCCACGTTAAAATTTATCCAAGAATACTTAGGGTTTGAAAACAAGGAAGAATCAAGACAAACTCAATTGTTAAACTTAGATGAAAAGAGGGATAAATCCACTGAATGTATGAACAAACATCAGGCAACTGTAAAAAGATGGTTTGACAAGCATGCGGAGGTAAAACATTTTATCTAGTGGACCTGGTGCTTTATCATGAAAAATCGCAAGACGAAAAAGGAGTGTTTAGAAAATTATCACCTATATTGTTAGGCTCATACCAAATATAAAAAATTATAGGGGATAACATGTTTAGGTTATCAACTTTGCAAGGAGAACCCCTCACATTGCTTGTTAACAAGCAATTCTTAAAGCATTACTTTTAAGTGCAGAGTTAGAAGATTAGCGGTGTGTATAGTGTAAATAGAATAGTTTAGTTTAAGTTCAAGTGTAGTCGCGTTAATAAGTTGCAAAGCGAGCAAAATAATTTGGTAAGTAGGTGTAAATTCAATTTAAGATAGAGTTAGTGTTAGATTAGTCAAAGTGAAGCTGTTAGCGGATTGAGCAACCAAGCATATTCAACAATGGAAGAAATCATTTAAATTCAAAGCCAAAATATATAGATTTCATTTATCATTGTGGAAATATGTACATGTATCAAAATTATCACCCAAAATATACAGAGTTAATAGTCACAGGGCAAAAAGTGAAAATAGACTTTCAGTGGTCAAGAATCATCAGCCACATTAAAAAATCAAATTTCCTGACGCATCTGGGATCAGCGTGAAGTATAGCTTGAAGTATTGGTAGGTACATCAAGATCTTTTCCTGTGGTCTTCAATAGTACTGGTTTGAAAACTGCTCAGAAATTTGAAAACTGGCACTGAAATTGGTGAAACCCAAAAATCCACCACATCCTAGGGCATAGGTATGCCATATCCAAAGAGGGCTACTTCCAAAATCACATCTATCTCACCAAGAAATTCGGGATGTAACATATAGTCGCACAAGTCCAAAACTATATTATCATCTTCCCCCAAGTCCAACAGAGAATCTATGAAGCAAGATGTAGTGTCAGAATTCATGCCCTAAGATCCATTTCACTACTCTTTCAACTAAATCAGCATCTTGAGTGTCATGAAGCATAAACACGCGATGCAAATGACAATTGGTAATGGACCCTAATAAAGCTAATTGACGAGCACTGCTAGTTAAGCATATAACATAGTCAACCAACATAGAAAGTTCATTAGCCATGGCTGAAGGAAAGCCTGCATAAGAAGCATAAACTGATTATGATAAAGTATGAAAAGAAGAGTTGTAGGAACTAAATAAATAGAGGTTTCAAGCGAGATGATATAAATGCTTGTCTTTTCATACATGCTTGAAAGAGTGCCGAATTGGGAAAGTTTGAATTCTGAGAGTGCCATCATAGTGATGAGAAGTATGGAAGTAATATGATAGAGGCCAAAGTGCCAAGTGATTTAGAGATTTAGAAATAGTTGTAAGAAGTTGACCCAAGCTACAATTAATGATTTAAAAAGAGATCATAAAAAAGAATGTTGCATCGGCTCGCACGTATGACTTGTCTTCAAAATTAAAATTCCTTAATATGCAATAATCAAGGTCCGGTCACCAATAAAATATAATTAAATGAGGTAGCTTACCCAATCCAAAAGTAGGAAAAGACTAATGATTTCTTCTTTGGGATGAAATCTCATCCAAGTGCTTGAGTGATCAAAAGATAGTTAAGTTATAAACACCATGGCATCAAATGTTGGAGATTGAATGAAGTAAGTCAATAATCTCTACAAACAATTAACATTAACGAGTCCTTTGAAACTTTCTCGATAAAGCTAATGATTTGTGAAGTGAAAATCAAGAATCATCCTCAAGACTGAAGCCATCCAAGAATTTGAAAAGAAAAGAAAAATTCAAAACAAAATTCTTTAAAAATAAAAGCTATGCAATGCATGAGGCAAAAGCTCCTAAAATCTTGCTTCAAATGAGCTCAAAAGTTATATCAAAGCAATTGAAGTAAGCAGAGAAAAATAAAATAAAAAATGGCAAAGATAACCTTACCAGGGCTATAGATGCTTGACTGGAAGTAAGGCAATATCAATTAAAAAAAAGAAAATTGAGGAATGATAAAATAATAGCTTGACAAAGTTATTACTTTACCAATAGAATTTCAGAGGAAGGAATGAATCATGAGCACAGACTTGAGGAAATTGACAAAACTTCATGGCATGGAGAGAGTTTGATGTCGGTGGGGTGAAAAACAAAACTATTCTCAATAAAACCTTAAAGCACATTGGATACAAATTCATTTTAAAGACTAAACCAATTAAGAGTGGAGGGTGGCAAGTTGTTGTGTGAAAATACAACACGCTCCATTAAGGATACGAAAATGGGGACCCACCAATAATTTTGCTTAGTGGGCCTTATAATTTGAGAGATGAGGAATACAATTGTGTGGAAAAGGTGATTGCGGCAATAACGTACACTTTGGAAACAAGCTAAATGAAGAGAAAGCTCAAAGTTCTCGACAACCACTTTCCATCGCAAATGAGTAATCACAGAGGAAATTTGATTTTTCAAAAGCATTACAAGATGAAAAGATAAGAGTAAAAATAGTTAAAATGTCCCCGCAACCTGATGTCTGCAACATTGAATTAGTTAATGAGAACAAGCGGAAGTGCAGGTACTTTGTAAAGGTTAATCATGGAAAGTGTGAATCCGAAGTTTAAGTGCTAAACAAACCCCGAAGGAGAAAAGGTAAATCACCCCGTAAGTAAGAGTATAGTCAGACTAAAAGTAATAAAAGTGGGTAGAAAGCGTCATTAGAGACGAATGGTATAAAGGTCATTGGTAGTGTTAAGAAGTATTGCAGAAAGATTGCAGTGTTGGATTGTAGCATAATAAAGGGTTCACGTAAGCACTTTCGATGGCAAGAAATGTGTCAACATCCTTAGAAGGAGGTACTCTAACCCAAGAGTGCAGAAATGCCATAATAAGCATTAGATATAGGTTTTGAATTTCCCTCCAAATAGGTTTTTTCATGTCATTAGCTCACCATGCACCTAATTAAGCGTAAGACATGACTAATTCCTAAATAGGATGTGAGAGTAGTGGCATACATTATGCAATGATACAATTTGCAATGCTATAAGCTGTAAGTAATACAGGAGTGGATACATGAGAAAGCACGGAGCATCCCAATGGGTAGTATACTCAGATTCTTCTAGCGATTCTATTAGCAAAACAAGTAACCTAACTTAGCTCAATGAA
This sequence comes from Cryptomeria japonica, assembly GCF_030272615.1. Taxonomy (NCBI): domain Eukaryota; kingdom Viridiplantae; phylum Streptophyta; class Pinopsida; order Cupressales; family Cupressaceae; genus Cryptomeria; species Cryptomeria japonica. The sequence continues at coordinate 704,931,921 of NC_081409.1, read as the reverse complement.
CTTGTACGAATGGATGTCAATTGAGAATAGAGTAAGACTAAAAGGAAATCAAGTTTGAATCATTTAAATATTTAGAATATAAGATTCATAGAAATAACATAGGGAATGTAAGCAAGGAGAACGAAAACCGAGGTAATGGGTACCAGGAAAGCCGAGTTAAAGATGGAATTTGAATGGAAATTTCCACAAATAATACCCAATACCAGGTTTTATTTGGATACCCATATGGGAGATTGCAACCTCATTGATATCATCGACAAGATGAGGGAACCAATTGCCATAGACGAAATGAGGAATATGGGGCAAAATGGTTTGATACAGGCAAGAGGGTTTCCAGTCACCGTAGATGCAAACAATCTAGTCAACAAATGTATCCAACATTATGATGCGAGGCAAGAGGGTTTCCAGTCACCGTAGATGCAAACGATCTAGTCAACAAATGTATCCAACATTATGATGCGGGCAAAAGACAGGCCATTTATAATCACATAGTATATACAGACTTAACACCTGAAGGTTTAAAAGAACTTCTCGGGATTCCCACCCCTGGAGGATGGATAAAGAGAAGCAGAGCCTAGGCGAGAAAACTATACGTGAAGAGTGGTACATTAGGAAACAAGGAAAAATACTGGAAAAGTTGCCCACTCTGGTTTAAGAAGGAAATGTACCCAATTGTGTATATTGGGATTACCTACCTCAGCAGGATAGCCGGATTGGAGATCAATGACGTATTTCATGAGTGGATGTTCACTTACATCCAAAGTTTGAGACAAAAGAAGGGAACTTATGACTGGGCTCAACTCATTAGTGACTCCATATACCATGCCATAGAGGACACCTCGGGAAAATTTTACATGTCCTCATACATGGTATATGCATGTGCAGTAAAAGAAAATATTCAAGGGTTGAACACTGTAGGTCTTCTAGGAACAAAGATATGCAAGAACTGAGTGCATGCATATTTCCCGCAGTTGGAGAAGAAAGAATCAGTGTTGTATTATAAAGAAGTTAATGACTACTTTATCATGAAGTTTGCCTAGGAATTAGAGGGAAGACTTGGTGAAAGAGTGCTAGAGGAAGTAACAAAAGTGATCCAGTGTTATGGAGGTTGGTATATACTATTCCTCACATGGTCATACTTGCGAGCACAAGGATTTTTAGGAAGGCCCTTCAAGTTGCCAAGGTATCCTTCAATTTGGGCACGGTTAACTGAATTTTGAAGACAAATGGCGGAATTTCATGACAATTACCTGAGTTCTCAATGTAATCTAGGGTTCAAATTACTTGTAAAGATTGGAGAATTTGGATGTGAATCATTTCAAAATGTGAAAAAAGAAGAGGAAGACCTATTGGCCAGGCATCTGAAATACTTGTAGTACATAAGGAAGGACTACAACCCTTTGCACAGGATAGAAAGGTATATTGTTAGAAGAGTCAAACACATTCCAGATATAGAAGATTACTGGATGGATTGCAAGGATGAAATATAAGTAAGAAAGAGAAAATATTACCAAAGGTTAACACTAGCACAAATAAGGCAGTTGGGGCTAGCCAAAATAGGGATTGAAGTACCCACAGAGATAACTGAAGATGGCGAAGAAATCTTGAGGCTGGATTACATGGCACATAATGTGGAGAAAAGACCAATGGTAGAACCTGCACCAAACGAGCCAGAAATGGTCTTAATGGACCAAGTGAACCAACCTCTCTTGGAAGCAACTAAGAACTAGCTAGAGGCATTTAAAGTAGAGCTAGTGCAGAAAGGAAAAAATCTCACCATAAGGAGGAAGAGGAAAAGAAAGGACATCGAGGAAAATGCAGATTTTCTAGTTCACAAAAGAAGTATATATATGGCTAAAATCAAAGAGCCAGGTGTAGACACTTAAAAATAATTATTTTAATTATTTTTAATTCCTCACATAATTAATTAATTAATTATGTTAATTAAAATTCTTCTCAATATTAATTAAATATAATTAATATTGTCATTATAGCATATGATTGATTTATTTAATAAATCAATCCCTTTCTTTATTCTTCTAAAAAATCAAATCCTCACAAATCTTCCTCTTAGCTAATTAATTTCAATTAATTAGTTAACCTACATGATTCCTACAAATCATCTTCTTAATTCATCATTAACCTAATAAATTCTTCTAGAAACTCCCTAAACTCACTTAACATTATTTTTCTAATTTTTTATTCCCTCCACTCATTCTCTCTCCTAGTCAAATTCTCCTACAAATATAAATCCCACCTAACATTTCCTCTAATCCCCCTCCTAATGAGTCCTTAATGGCTAATCATCATGATTAGCCACAAAGTCAACTCTTTGTCCTTTCATCCAGCCACTAGCTTTAAATGCTCTTTTTTTAGATGAATGTAAGATTTTTGAAATCTCACATTCCTCTAGGCATTTCCCTCTCCCAAGGAATTTTTAATTCTTTTTTATTCTTCTAATCTCCATAATATCCATTTTTGGAGAATTTTTAATTCCTCCAATGCATCTTGTAGAGTGTGGAGATACGAAATGCCTTTAAGGCATATTTCTTGGTCTCCACACCCTCTCTTGGACCTTGTGTGAGCTCACAAGTAAATCTTACCCTTCATCTCGAATTCATCCTAGCCATCCATTTTCCTCTCCTCTTCTTATAAAATTAGGGCTCCATCCCTTCATTCTTAACATCTTGAAATCCAGTAAGTTTATGCTGCTCTTTTGAGCCCAGGAAATCATCTTGACAACTTGATCATCTCATCCTTATCATTTTTCAAATCCATTCCATTTGTGCACAACATTGGAGAGCCATCCACATCCAACAATCAAAGGAGCACATCAAGTGGAGCATTATCAAGGGGCGCCTTCACTTCATCAAGCTCAATCCGAAAGAGAAGGTAAAATAGCAAGGTGAAATGGTCTTTTAATGATATTTTAGCATTCTGCATGTTTATTTCATTATGTTTTGATCAGTTTACCTTTTAAATCTGTTTTCCCCTCTTCATTTTGGCACGTCCGGTGGGACCCACATCCCTAAGAACTAATGTTGTTGTGTTTTTAGGTTTTTGTGAGTTGTGAGACGCAGGTTCCAGAATAGTGCGACTGTAGGAAAAAATAAAAAATAAAATATATATATATATATATATATATCTTTTTCGCAGGTTCCAGAATCACGGCTTTGCATTTCTGTGTGACAGCTCCTCCTTATTCTGTTCTGTTTTTTTTTTTTTTTTTATGTTTATGTTTCTGTTGCAGCACGACAGCTCTGTTATCTGATTTGTTATTTGATTTGTTGTCTACTCTGTTTTAGTATAATCTGTGTGAAAGTAGGAGAGTATGCTCTTGTCTATATAGACAATTAGAAATCCAGAATTTTCACTTTTCTATTCTGTTTAGCATGACTGTATGCTCTGATCATAGGAAAGTGTGAAAATAGGAGAGTATGCTCTTGTCTATCTAGACAATCAGAAATCTGGACCTTTAACACTTTTCTATTTGTGTAGTGCTACTGTCTGCTCTATTAATCTGTCTGAAAATTTTTAGGTGCTAACTGTAGTCTGCATTTAATTTATTTATTTCCTGTTATCTGCTCTGTTTAAATATAATTTGTCCGCCCGCAGGAAAGTGTGAAAGTAGGAGAGTATGCTCTTATCTATCTAGACAATCAGAAATCCTGACCTTTGACATTTTTATTTTATTCTGTTTAGTGCCACTGTTTGCTCTATTAAATCTAGGGTTTCTGTCTGCTCTATTAAATCTAGGGTTTCTGTTTTGTTAAATTTAGGGTTTCTGTTCTGTTAAATTTAGGGTTTATGTTAAATCTAGGGTAAAAAAAATAAAAATAAAAAATATCTTCTTTATCTTGACTACATTTTCCTCCAAACTTCACTAGATTCTCCACATTGCCATTTTCCACATTTTCTTCCTTGGGGGCCTTATCTCAAAAATTCACTTTTTGAAGCCCAGAATCCCATATTCCTCTATTTTTAGGGTTTGCCATAACTTTTTCCCCTTTTATCCAATCACCTCCAAATTTTTTCCATATTATCCATCTCCAACTTTTGCTTCTTTGTCCCTCTTGGACAAATTTTCCCATTCCTTCATCTTTCCTCCAAAATCCTCATTTTACGCTTGCCTATCCCTTGGAAAGTGACAAAAACCTAGTCAAACCCCATTTACCCATCAAAACTTCCTTCAAATCCACATTTGTCATTAGTAAAAAAGTTTTTATTCATGTTTTTCTATTCATTCCCAAAAAATTAAAAAAATTAATATTTTTGTCATTTTGTTGCCTTTTGCAGGATGCTTGTTGAAGACTATTTTTCAAACTACTAATCAAGTTGTTTTGTAGGACGCTTTTTGAAGACTCTATTTTTCAAACTACTAATCAAGTTGTTTTGTAGGACGTTTTTTGAAGACTCTATTTTCCAAACTACTAATCAAGTGGTTTTGCAGGTTGCCTAGCTGATTCAACCAAATATTGTGCATTTATTTAAATTAGGCACCTAGATATTAATTAAAATGGAATAAATCATTGTCTTATGTGTCTTTAAGAAAAGCATACAAGTAGGAAAGTATGCTCTCATCTTACTAGATGATCAGAAATCCAGACCCTCCAACCTTTTCTTGTTTGATTGTGTGTTTACCTCTAGCGGGCCCGCCCTCCCAACTTGTTCTTTTAGAAGGTAAGAGGGGAACGACCCAAGTGAGTACACCCGGACCTGGGGTTTCCAACTCACTATAATAAATAGGCCATTGACTACGAAAGGGTTAATGGTTGGGGCTATATGAGAGTTCACTCTCACATTGGGTGCTTAGTAGGATTCTAGAGATCTCAATCATGCTTGCATGACTACTAAGTTCTTGGTGCTTCGTTGGGCTATAGGCCTCAATTGCACTTGCGCAACTTCAAAGGGTAGCTCCTAATGGGAAGACTTACTAAACACCTTGTTCATAGTGGCCAAAAACCTTCTAGTCATTGGTGCAGGAGGTCGGACCTCCGAAGTGGCCCATATTCTTACGACCCTTAGTAGAGACACAAAGTTCGCCATGAGGAGTTTTCATGGGATTTGATACTTGGCTGCCCTGAGAAGTGAGTGCCGTGTAGGGGAGCCAATGGGGTCAAGCATCTAAGTGTCTGCTCTGGGTAAGCGTAGATGGGAAACCAATTGGGATCCAATGACTATTGTCCTTGCCAGCCTTAAGAATGTTGTATATGAGCATGAGTGTCTTTGAGATAATATGCATTTAATAATTTTGTTTGCTTTGTTTGATACATACTTTCCAAGAGTAGACTAAAAACACATCACTATCCCCAAACATTTTGCAAAAATATTTGTCAAGACACAAACAAATTGTCCAAGTCATTACCCACACCAAGTCCAAAATTGCATCAAAACTTCGTTCGTCCCATTTTTCATAAGCCTAAGAGAGAAGCTAAGAGTTTATCCTCTACGTCAACATTCAAGTTTGTCCTTTGAAACACCTACTATCATCCAAATCAGGGTGGTCATATCCCTTCATACAACTTGCCATTTAAATAGATCCTTCATGTTCATGCCAAAGACAACCTAGTCATCAAGTTTTCTTCTAAACCATCACTACCATACTTTCTTCATCAATCATCCTCAAATTTCTTAAATCCTTTCATCCTCAAATTTCTTAAGTCCTTTCATCACAAATTTCTTAAGTCCTTTCATCCTCAAATTTCTTAAATCCTTTCGTCACACAAATTTCTTAAATCCTTTCATCCTCAAATTTCTTAAGTCCTTTCATCCTCAAATTTCTTAAATCCTTTCATCACAAATTTCTTAAATCCTTTCTTTCATCACAAATTTCTCAAGTCCTTTCATCCTCAAATTTCTTAAATCCTTTCATCACACAAATTTTTTAAATCCCTTCATCCTCAAATTTCTTAAGTCCTTTCATCACAAATTTCTTAAGTCTTTTCATCCTCAAATTTCTTAAATCCTTTCATCACAAATTTCTTAAATACTTTCATCTCAAATTTCTTAAGTCCTTTCATCCTCAAATTTCTTAAGTCCTTTCATCACAAATTTCTAAAATCCTTCCATCACAAATTTTCTAAGTCATTTCATCACAATTTTCCTAAGTCTTTTCATCACAAATATTGTGTATGGTCGCAACTTGATCCCAAAAGAAAAAGATGGCTGATCAACAATATGGCATGCCAAACATTGGTGTCCTATATGAAGATCCCACACAAGATCATGCACAAAGTGGGCAACCAAGCGATCAAGATCAAAGCCAAAATCTTGACATGGTTAACCAAGATGAACTTTGTCCGGAAGTGCAAACTTTCCTAGCGGATTCTTATAACCAAGAGATGATGGAAAAGTTTATTAAACACAATCCTACTGCACTTCTGAAAACTCTTCTTGAACATGGAGCTCAACTTTCACCTAAATTTAATAGATCCACTCTCATCCAACAACCACAAGGAGACCTCACTCCCACACAAAGTGCTGCACCTACCATTCAAACTCAATCAATTGCAGCCCCATCAATCATCCAAGCCCAATCAATGCCACCCGCGACACCTCCCACCATAGTCTCCATCCCGCCTTCTTCCTCCTTACCATCCATACCACTATCAAATCCAATCTCATCCATTCTCCAACAAACTTCTATACCACCTCCTTCTATTCAACCACATATTTCTATTCCACAAACTTCCCTTTCTCCCAACAATGTCACAAATTTTATCCGAACTGCATTCAATCCTGTCACAACAGTTGGCGGACCACAACCAACTATCACACAAACCCCAGCGACATCGGTCATCACATCACACATTCCCACCTCCTCATCATATCAATATATTAGTGGTGGTGCACCTTCTTTGGTTCATCCAATTTTTGGGGCAAATACAATCCATCAATATCAAAGTCCACAACAAGACCTCATCAAGGAAATTCAAGACATGAAGAATATCATCAAAAACATGAAAGAAAAGACTAATAAAAGGAAAGCTTACTCATTTGAAGAGTTTTTCCCTTGTCCTTACGACCCATCTATATCAGTTGCACCATATCCTTTGGGATTTGAGATCCCTAAATTCACCAAGTATGAAGGCAAATGAGACCCCCACGACCATGTCCGAGAATTCCACATCTTATGCCAAGAAGTCTCCTATAGTGACCTTTATCTTCGTAGACTCTTTCCCAAGAGTCTCACGAGAGATGCCCTAGCATGGTTCTCATCTTTACCACGAGGTTCCATTGTCTCTTTTCTAGACTTGGCAAAAAATTTTTTGGCCCACTATGCATACAACATGGGTAATGATGTTTCTATGATGGACCTATGTAATACAAAACAAAGGCCTGGAGAAACCTTCACCAATTTCCTACAAAGATGGTGACATCTTATCAAAAAATTCCAGTGGGACATGCTAGAACAACATCAAATTGAACTATTTCAAAAAAACTTGGTGCCTGAACTTTCAAGACCTTTAATATCTCAATGTATCAAATCCTTCTAAAAATTGACCAATAAGGGCCTCACCCTTGAACGTGTCTTGTTGGAGGAAGGAACCTTGAAACACTACCAGAAGTCATCACAAAGTTCTTCCTCTTATCATAATGACAAGCCAAAATTTTGGGCTAAAAATAAAAACATGGTCAATGATGGTATAACTGATGCAAAGTGGGTCCAAACCGTGGCCGCTCCCCCAAAATCCACCACCAATATTCATCAATTCAATAATCAAAACAATTCAAATCAATCTCAAAAACTTCACAACAATGTCTCAATCCAGGGATGACCACCCCGATCGAATAACAAGACTCCAAGAGATTTCACTCCTCTTGCTGAGCCTATTGAAGTGGTGTTTCAAAAACTTGTCCAAGCAGGTATAGTGGTTTTTCCAATCACTCGCCTGTTTGATCCCAATCAACCTAAACCAAGATGGTATAATGAAAATGAGTATTGTGAATACCATCGTATCAAGGGACATGATACATGAAAGTGTATGAAACTGAAGATCTACATACAAGATCTCATTGATAGAGGTGAGATTGAAGTAGCAAATGCAAAACCTGGTAATAACAATGACAAACTCAAAATGTACCAGGAACCCTTCTCGAATCATGATAAAGGAAAAGGCTCATCACCTAACGCAATGGGTTACGACTACACTAATCACATAACCAGTTTTGATTTTTTAGTAGGTCGCATTGAACCTGCAGACAATCATGTCAATGTCATAACCATCCAAGGAGTTAATCCTCCTTCTTCCCAAAGCAGACCAAATCTTGCTAGGATAGTCATTCAAGGTGCCACACCTTCCACTTCCCATTTCCAGAATGACTACAATGCAACTACATGTCGAGGAAGGGTCACCATCCAAGGAGTCCCTCCCCCACCAAACCCCCCACCCATGTCTTCCACCCACCGATAAGACCTCCTCGATCAGCTTGGGAAGACACCTATGTAGATCTCCATTTTGGAACTTCTCAAGACTTCCCCAGTCCATAAAGAAATTTTGGAACAAGCCCTTCTCCAATCACGTGTTCCTGATAACATCAATGCCACCCAATTCCAAGTCCTCATTGGAAACCTTGTTGCCCAGCAACACATTGTATTTAACTCCAAAAGATGTTAGATGCAGAATTTATCAAACCAATAGATTATGTTGAATGGGTCTCCAACATTGTTCCTGTTGGAAAACCTACTGGGGACATCCGCATCTGCACAGATTTCTGAGATCTAAATATAGCTAATTCGTATCTGCACAGATTAAATTGCTTACCTAATCCAAAAGCCCACTTTTCCCTAAGGATGACTCCTTCCCTCGCCTGGCAACCTAATCCTCCATCCTAGTTATACTCTTGGCAAGAGGTATCATTTGGTCACAAGGAAGAGACTTGTTAGATTTTGTTAGATCTTTTCATATAGACTTGCATCTTTTTCCCTATGACTGCCACTATTTATGACTGCCTGGATTCTTTCATAGCCAGGTATGTTATGATAGGTGCATACTGGGGCATATTTCATAGTATGGCATGTTTTGGATCCTTCTTGTATAAACCAGCGACCTGGTACTAGTGTTTATCAACACTTACCTTCTCGTGTACAAGAGGTATCAGTGTGTTTGAGGGTTTCCTTGCACGAACCCACAATTTTGTATTAGTGTTTCTTAACACTTGCATTATTGTGTGTAAGAAATTCCCGTTTGTTTGCAGAGTCAGTCCACGCCTTACGTTTCTCATGGCATCCTGATATCTATAATCAGTGGTGCAAGTCACTCAGGGCAACATCAAACTAGGTTGGCTCTCCACATTTGTTTTGCACAAAATCTCACCATCATTCCATCAAATCCTAAACTCAATAATCCCATGGAGTTCTCAATTGCCCCCTTTTTCCTTCGCGGTCTCGCATCTCTTATTCTTCTTTCCAAATACCTCATGACTACTTCATATATTTGTTCCTCATCTATCCCTTCCACCTTAATTTTTCTTCCTCTATTTTTTTTCCTCACATAATCAATTTTGATTCTGATTCATGTCTTATATAGGATGTATCCTTCCTAAAACCAGACACTCCGATCATGTCTTATACAGGATGAATCCTTCTTGAAACCAGATGTTGTGATCTGATCATGTCTTATACAGGATGAATCCTTCCTAAAACCAGACATTGTGATCAGTCATGTCTTATACAGGATGTATCCTTCCTGAAACCAGACACTCCGATCATGTCTTATACAAGATGAATCCTTCCTAAAACCAGGTGTTGTGATCAATCATGTTTTATACAGGATGAATCCTTCCTGAAACCAGACGTTGTGATTTGATCATGTCTTATACAGGATGAATCCTTCCTGAAACCAGACATCGTGATTAGTCATGTCTTATACAGGATGTATCCTTCCTGAAACTAGACACTTCGATCATGTCTTATATAGGATGAATCCTTCCTGAAACTAGATGTTGTGATCAATCATGTCTTATACAGGATGTATCCTTCCTGAAACCAGACACTCTGATCATGTCTTATACAAGATGAATCCTTCCTGAAACCAGATATTGTGATCAATCATGTCTTATATAGGATGAATCCTTCCTGAAACCAGACACTTTGATCATCTTTGTCTTATACAGGATGAATTCTTCTTGAAACCAGACTGAATCTAGATCTTATCAATCAAATCAAATCAAATCTATCAGGATATCAATTTCGCAAAAATCCAAAGATCAAATACCTCAATTGATCTCCCGAGGGGGCATCACCATACCGTAATCTATAAATCAAGAGCTAGGGCATCCTATCAAACCAATATCAGCATCAAAACAAGATTATTCTTTGAATCAATGTGTCATCACACCTCGCTTCAAAGAGGGGCAAAATGTAGACACTTAAAAATAATTATTTTAATTATTTTTAATTCTTCAAATAATTAATTAATTAATTATGTTAATTAAAATTCTTCTCAATATTAATTAAATATAATTAATATTGTCACTATAGCATATGATTGATTTATTTAATAAATCAATCCCTTTCTTTATTCTTCTAAAAAATCAAATCCTCACAAATCTTCCTCTTAGCTAATTAATTTCAATTAATTAGTTAACCTACATGATTCCTACAAATCATCTTCTTAATTCATCATTAACCTAATAAATTCTTCTAGAAACTCCCTAAACTCACTTAACATTATTTTTCTAATTTTTTATTCCCTCCACTCATTCTCTCTCCTAATCAAATTCTCCTACAAATATAAATCCCACCTAACATTTCCTCTTATCCCCCTCCTAATGAGTCCTTAATGGCTAATCATCATGATTAGCCACAAAGTCAACTCTTTGTCCTTTCATCCAACCACTAGCTTTAAATGCTCTTTTTCTAGATGAATGTAAGATTTTCGAAATCTCACATTCCTCTAGGCATTTCTCTCTCCCAAGGAATTTTTAATTCCTTTTTATTCTTCTAATCCCCATAATATCCATTTTTGGAGAATTTTTAATTCCTCCAATGCATCTTGTAGAGTGTGGAGATACAAAATGCCTTTAAGGCATATTTCTTGGTCTCCACACCCTCTCTTGGACCTTGTGTGAGCTCACAAACAAATCTTCGCCCTTCATCTCGAATTCATCCTAGCCATCCATTTTCCTCTCCTCTTCCTAGAAAATTAGGGCTCCATCCCTTCATTCTTAACATCTTGAAATCCAATAAGTTTATGTTGCTCTTTTGAGCCCAGGAAATCATCTTGGCAACTTGATCATCTCATCCTTATCATTTTTCAAATCCATTCCATTTGTGCACAACATTAGAGAGCCATACACATCCAACAATCAAAGGAGCACATCAAGTGGAGCATTATCAAGGGGTGCCTTCACTTCATCAAGCTCAATCCAAAGGAGAAGGTAAAATAGTAAGGTGAAATGGTCTTTTAATGATATTTTAGCATTCGACATGTTTATTTCATTATGTTTTGATCAGTTTACCTTTCAAATCTGTTTTCTCCTCTTCACCAAGTACCATGGAAGTAGAGGAGCTAGAAAAAGGAGGGGTTGAAGTAGTCACCACTGATGCAGACCTGAACATGTTGGCTAGAAGCAAATTGAAAGAGCTGCAAGATCAGGGTGGTAAAACAATGCAAACCCTCACGCAAGGAGAAAGTGCTGAGATGCAGGAAGAAACATACGAAGATCAACCATTATGGGCCATTCCCATAAATATGTCTCAATCCACCGTGCAACTATTTTCATTCCCTTCATCAATCAATAACACCTTGGGCAACATAGTTACATTAGTTGGGGTCGGACCTGAGGAAGATCCAAGATTGTATGATGACCTGAATTGGGTGCTGGAAAAGCACCGCAAGGGAACTTAGAAGAATGGCAAAAGAAGATAGAACAAGGAAAATCACCATAAAAGCCAGTCCATGGAGTGGAGGCATCGACAAGAAAAAGTATGATGGACCAAGTGATAAACTTGGAAGGCGAAGGAGAATCCAAAGAAGGCACAATGAGGGAAAAGGATACACAACATGGAGTGGATGAGACTCTCACTGTCGAGAAAATAAGGATAGAAGAAAATCTAGCACTTTGCAAGAAAGATCAACCAAAGCTAGTGGAAGAGAATATGAAGATGCAGGTAGCAGAGGAAAAGGAAAAACAAGTAAGAGATGGTAATGAAAAAATGAAAGAAGTATCACACCTTGAAGCAACGACACCCTCACATCATGAAAAACTAAAGGATTTGGAAGTCCTGCTTCAAGAGTGTTGGTGTAAATAATTATTCATCTTGGATATTATTACACCTTACTTAAGTTTACTTAGGAAATGAATTTCATAGTAGTTTGGGTATGAGACACTTGAGTGTTTGTGCCACATTGAGATAGTGTGTGTTGGAGAATTTCCACCTTTTGTGGACTTATCTTGTTTTTACACTCCACATTCAGTGGGTGATCCACCTCATGTGAAATATTATATTGTTTCTTCTACCTACCCACACCTATTTCCTACCTTTCCTTGTTTCTTATTGAGCCACATGTCATATTTGTGTGCTCACATATCCATATTGCCTTGCATATATATAAGCAGGCTCATCTACATTTTAAAAACAACAATTGAACAACAACGATTGATGATCTAGTTGATCAGTATTTGCATCTTGATAGAATACAATTTATTTCTATCATCTATTTTGTTCTCTCTTATTTGTGCTTTCCATTGCCTCTTGATCTTGAAAAAATATCACATGGTATCAGAGCTAGTCCATGTCTCACATGGTATCAGAGCCATTAGAGTGTCATTGGTTTGCTTATTGAGAGAAATTTGATGCTATTTGGGGTTTGCATTTTGGACCTTTCTATTGCAAGTTATTATTGAAGCTTGATGGGTCAAATATGAGGTCACCGTTGGATTGAGAAGGTCCAAGAAAGTCAGTTTTTCCTTTTATTTCATCCAAATCGGACTTCAGAGGCCAAATCTAGAGACATTTGAAGTTTGAAGCTGTGGCGGAAATTTTCCAGAAATTATAATTTTCTAAACAATTTTCAAATAGCGATATCTCACTCATCTGGACTCATTTTTTAGAGCATTTATTTTGTTTTGGGGTGGAATTTTGTGATCAGTACAATGGTGTAGGAGTTTTCTAATTTTTGGATACATGTGTTTTGGAAATTGTGCAATCCCAATTTTTACAACTTTGGAGGCTTCATTTGGGCTCATACAAACTCCTTCTCAGGTGCCATTTTTTTTAAAGTGCATAATTTTTTTGTCTACTTTCATAATCTACCATTAGTTTGCAGTGATTTTAAGTAGAAATTGTACTTTCAATATTTAGCCATTTTTGGCATATTTGGTACTTGCATTTTGCTTGGATCTCAGTTTAGATCACTAGCAGTATTTGTTGAAGTCTCTTAGATATCATTTTGAGAAGTTGTAAATTGAAATCAAAAGTCCACTTTGCCTTGTTTTGCAAGTGGCCCATTGTATACACACTAAGTATAAAGTGCCAAAATCACCATTTTGGGAGAGGGGGGGGGGCCGGTTTCTTGATTGAGTATTTTGGGGGGTGTCTTGTGTGATTGTGCCTCTCTCTATCTTGTGTTTTTTCATTTTGGTGCTATGGGTTCTCCTAAATTTCCACTTTTAACTCCTCATAATTATGCATCCTAGAAAATTAAGGCATGGAGTAAACTAATGGAAAAAGGACTCATTCATTATGTAAATGAAACTATAACAACACCACCTGATCCTAAGGCTGATCCTAATGCTCAAATTGAATGGATTACTAAGAATGCTATGGCACTTGGAACTCTTAGAAAATATGTATCATATGACCTCATTTTTCACATTGATAAGTGTACAACAATTAAAGAGGCTTGGGATATTTTTAAGAAATTGTATGGTCAAGTTGATGAGATTAAGGGATACAAGCTTGATAGTGAACTCACAAATTTGGATCCCAAGGATTTTGATACAATCCAAGATTATGTCACAAAAGCAACCGAGTTAAGAGCAAAGCTAAAGGATTGTGGAATTGACAAAAAGGATGCTCAATTGGTTTATAACTTGTTGGACAAACTTCCTTCAAATTATGCAGCCTTTATATCTAGCTTTCACACCCATAGGTTAGCTCAAGGTTCCTCATACACTTCTCCTTCATTTGATTCATTCACGGAGATGTTGATACTTGAGCAATCTAAGTTGACCACAATGGGGATTCTCAAATCTTCAAAGTCACAAGCTTTGGTGGCTAATAAAGGGAATCAAAGTAATCAAGGAAAATGCAAGAATCAAAAGCACCCTAAGTCAAAACCACAACAAGATGGGGCACAATCTTCCTCTCCACAACAAGGTGATTCACCATTCTCACCTACGAGGAAATTATATAAGGATAATATTTTTTGTGGATATTGCAAGAAGTCAGGACATGATGAACATCATTGTTATAAGAAGGATATTGATGAGTTGAAGAATCTTCTTGAGAAGAATAGAATCAACCTACCTTCTAGAATGTCTACATCGACTTCTTCTTCCAAGGATAAAGGAAAGGATCACTCTTTTGGGATAGATAAAGGGAAGGGACAAGCTCTTTGTGCTTCTACAAGTCATGATTCAGGGAGATGGCTTCTAGATTCAGGGGCTTCTCATCATATGGCATCTTCATAGTCTATGCTTTCTACATTCGAGCCTTGCCACATGCCATAAATTTTAATGGGCAATCATACATACATAGATGTAATTGGGAAATGATCTATTACCATTGGGGATAACTCCTTCAATGATGTGTTGTGTGTACCCCACTTGACAAATAATCTTTGTTCCATCTATCAAATCACACGTGGAGCAACTAGGAAAACTGTGGAGTTTACACCTAATTCAGTTATCATTAGAGACTTGGAGAGTGGAGCTATCATTGCGACTGGGGTGGTTGATCATGCATCTTGGTTGTACTCTTTTTCAGATTTTGGTACTATTGATGAGGTTGATTCTTCCTATGTTGATGATTCAGATTTTGAGGAGAATTTTGGGCATTTGAACTTGGGGATTCTCACTTGTGACCCCGTTCTTGAGCCTTGCATTTCATCTCCTCCTATTGATATCACATCACCTATTACACTTGATGATGTAGCTAGTGCGACAGTTTTGCCTTCTTGTGATTCAGTGCAGCAGGATATTTCATGTGTTCCAACTTTAGTTCATTGGGATGCCTACTTGATAGACATTGCAAGTTTGTTTGTGGACTCCTACATTGCAGATTTGGGAGACATCATTGTGACATTCATCTTCTCTTTGATGAAGATGATCCTTCTTTGATTGTTGTGAGGGATCACTCTAACCTTCTTGTGCATTCTCTACATGATCAATCTTTAGAGGTTGACATGATTGTGGATACTTTTGTACAACACTTGGAGGAGGTCTCTTTATCTTTTGAGGAGACATATGAGTCTTTGGATATTGTTCTACATTCTTCTCCACTAGATCTTGGAATGCCTTTTTCAGTAGTTTGGTGCAGTTTACCACCTTTGGAGGGGGTAACCTTCAGCATCGACATGGAGACACTTGAGCAGTTTTTAGAGATTCCTTTCATCATGAGTATTTTTTCTTCATCTTCCCTTCATGGTTGGGGAGACTTTTTGGATACACCTTTGGTTTTGTTTCTTCCTAAGGGGAGGAACATGGTTCGACATTCGTGGAGCAGTTTCTTCATTCATCTTCAAGCTTCTATCATTGGTGCAAATTCCACATTGAGGGGGGGCTTCCTAGTCTCTCTTCTTTTTCTCTCATATGGGGGGGACTTTTCCCTCATATGGGGTTTTGTCCTTCACATACTTCTATGAGAGTTCTTTGTATCTAGTTTTCATCTCTCTTTTGGGGGAGGGTTTTTTCCCATTGGGTTTTTCTCTCTTTCCCCACTTTGTGAGAGATTTCATTGCATTGGTTTGCATGCATTTGCATTTGTACATGGTACCTAACATGGCCTAGTAGTCGGGACCCATCTTGCATTTCTTAGTTGCATTGTATACTTTAGTGCATTCCCCTAAGTTGCACTTAAGGGGGGGTGTTGTTGTAAATAATTATTTATCTTGGATATTATTACACCTTACTTAAGTTTACTTAGGAAATGCATTTCATAGTAGTTTGGGTCTGAGACACTTGAGTGTTTGTGCCACATTGGGATAGTGTGTGTAGGAGAATTTCCACCTTTTGTGGACTTATTTTGTTGTTATACTCCACATTCAGTGGGTGATCCACCTTATGTGGAATATTATATTGTTTCTCCTACCTACCCACACCAATTTCCTACCTACCCTTGTTTCTTATTGAGCCACATGTTATGTTTGTGTGCTCACATATCCATATTGCCTTGTCTATATATAAGCAGGCTCATCTACATTATAAAAACAACAATTGAACAACAATGATTGATGATCCAGTTGATCAGTATTTGCATCTTGATAGAATACAGTTTATTTCTATCATCTATTTTGTTCTCTCTTATTTGTGCTTTCCATTGCCTCTTGATCTTAGCAAAATCTCACAAAGAGGACCTGCCATCTCCATAGAAGGAAAACTCCACCAGGGAAGGCGAAGATGGAAGCCAAGGGTTAAACGAAACATTAAATATAACTAATAGTGGGGACACACAGAAAAAGGAAAATGAACAAGATGAAGGAGAATCCCTGTGGGTGGAAATGGGGGATAACCACAATAAAAGAGAAGGGAGAGATCAGGGTTCAAAAGAGTCAGAAATGAGCAAGAAAGCAGAAAAGGAGAGAACCATAACCAAAAGGGCCAACATAGTAAATGTAGAAGCCGGGAATATGCCCAAATGGTTAAAGCAACAAAAAGAGCATAATGGGTAGATAAAGGTAATTCCACTGGATTTCAACAACTTACTATTAGGCGCATCCCACACAAAGAAGAGAAAAGTGGTTAAAGGCCGATACACTACCTAGGTGAATCCTGAAGGAGAACGAGAATTGCATATCGCAGAACCTGTAATCAAAGAGGTTGAGGAAGAACCAACTGATCAAGAAAACTGAATAACTACAATTCAATTGGGAAAACCATCAAGAGCAGAAACAATGAGAGTTACCAAAGAGGGAGTCGCCCTAATGGAAGAGAGAATGTGGATGGACTAAAGAAAGATAAAAAAGCAAAAAATGCAGGTAGATCAATTGGTAAAGTTTATAAAAGGGATTACCAAAAGGGGAGAAACTCCACAGAAAATCACAGATCATCCAGTATTGGTGTCTCAAGAAGAAGCTAAAGCAGTAGATCTACTAAGAAGAAAGACAAAACTAATGGATGACTAGATTAAGGAGGTACTAGAACATGCCAAATCTTCGCTGAAAGTAGCGATAGATAGATACACCACTTGGGGGAAATTGATCAAGATGATTGGTAGGGTCCAAAAAGCACATGAAGAGCTATTAGGACATGTTAAAGTAGAAATGTCATATTTCTAGATGGCAGAGAAAATGACTGCAAAAGAAATCATTGATTAGAAGATATTGACTATAAAGAAATTGCCTTAAGTGAAGATTGGAACAACAGTCAATAATTGGCAAATAAATAGTTTGTGGAAAGGAATAGAAAAGTTGCAAGAAGAAAAAAGGGATGCAGTAGATGCCCAACACCAAAATGCTAAACTCATTTAAATGCTAATGGGAGGATTATTAGAAGAAGTAATCAAGACGGGTGAAGATGCGATATTGGAGGAGTTAGAAGATGGATGGAATAGGATAGCATCAAAGTTAGGCAGATATGCGAATTTGTGGATCTTAGGAGACATAGGACAAATCCAAAGCTTGGCAAGGCAATATGAAGATAATGTTTCTGAGGTAGATCATAACATAGAGCTTGTGCGAGTAAAAGGCCAAGTGCAAGAATACAATTTTTCTACCATAAATCAATCTAAAAGCAAAGAGATGCCTCAAATTTTGACAAGCCTTCAACAGTACTGGGAGTAAGAACTGGAGACTTCTGAGTTGAAAGAAAAGTCAAACATTGACCAGGAGTAGGAATGACGTTGAGCTATCAATATTTTTGTTCTTTTGCTAGAAATCTGCTATAAAAGCAGAATGATGTTAATTTTGAAAACAGTTTGAGATCTGTAGACTTATGAGAGCTCTAACAAGTTCAAGCCTCTTTTCCTGTTTCTCTTACCAAATAATTATTTCGGTAGTGTCTATTCTTTGCAAATAATAGTGATGATAAAGTCTGAAGGACTTATAGTTGATGATATGTGATTGTACTTCATTGTTTTTGTATGAAGTAAAATATAACTCTTCACAAATTTTCGTTGTGTTATATCCCTTGCTTTGTTTAATTCAGTGTTTCATTTGTGGATCGCAAAATTTTATAAATAATTGAGAGAGTATTTCTAGTTATTTGTAAGATTGTTCTTTGTCATTACTGATTATTTTAGAAAGGCATTTATTGAGATACGAGCTTAGGATATCAGAATTCATTTCAACATTTAAATTCATTTGTTTGTCTTTATTTCAAAACATTTAAAAAATTGTAAACTATAACATAAATAATCCTCCACAGAATGCAAAACTAGGTCAGCTTAAAGGAACTAATCAAAATCCCCTTGTATAAAAACAATTGATGTAAGCTACTAAGCAAAACCACGGGGTCTTATAAGACGTCGCTAGCCTTGAGGTCTAGGTCTTCTATACCTTTCAAGAACATAAACTCACGGTTGAGAGAAAGAGTTTATGAATAATGAGCGAACTCAAAACTATATATATATATATCTGTGTGTGTGTGTGTGTGTGTGTGTGTGTGTGTGTGTGTGTGTGTGTGAGAGAGAGAGAGAGAGAGAGAGAGAGAGAGAGAGAGAGAGAGAGAGAGAGAGAGAGAGAGAGAGAGAGAGAGAGAGAGAGAGAGAGAGAGAGAGATAGGTATAGGGTGATATGAAGAGATAGGGAGCGATAGAGAAAGAGATAGAGGAATAGGGAGAGATAGATGAATATGAAGATATAGATCAATATACAAAAAGGGAGAGGGAAGGTGAGATATACAAATATAGGATGATATGGAGAGGAAGAGAGGGATAAGGAAAGAGATAGATTTATAAGGAGAGAGACATAGGAATATGAAGATAGTTGTAGAGGAATATACAGATAGAAAGAGATAGAGGAGTGAGAGGGAGATTGAAAGAGAAATAGAATCTTAGAGATAAAGAGTAGGATATTTGGAGGGAATGAGAGAGAGAGAGATGCAAAGATAGAAATATAAAGACACTAGAAGTGATAGATAGATGGATGCAAAGGGTGATATGTAGAGGGGGCAAGAGTGAGAGATAAAGGAAGTGATAGATATAAGCAACAAATTGAGATAGAGAGAAGGGGAGAGATAAAAAGATAGACAAAAATAGGAAGAGAGATATATAAATAGTTTGAGGCAAAAATAGGGAAAGAGGGGGAAATAAATAGAGGATAGAGACAAAGTAGAGAGATATAGAAAGAGGGATTGATAAGGAGAGATGAAGATATAAGGATAGAAAGAGGGGGAGAGAGGGAGATGTATAGGGGAAAGAGTGGGATAAAGGAGGTGATAGATATATATAACATAGATATATAGAGAGGAGGAGAGATACAAATAGGGAGAGAGAGACATATATATAAATAGATAGAGGCAAAATTAAGGAGATAGAGGGAAGGAGTTAAATGGAGAGGATATATGCAAAGTAGAGAGATATAGAAAGAGGGATTGATAATGAGAGAGGAATATATTAGGATAGAAAGAGGGGGAGAAAGAGGGAGATATAGTGGGAAAGATAGAGGGGGAGAGAGATATAAATTTAGTAGAATTAAAATATTAATAAAATATGCACCTAAAAAAATTAATTAATATATTATATAAACAATTTTAACATTAATTGAAAGATAAATGCAATGCTAATAAATAAAAAGTTGTTATACAATTGACCATAATTATACTTAAATTCTTAAATAAATTAAATTTTTAAAATTAAGATTGTACTTCTCATAAAATATTAAAATGACAATAAACTATATTAAAATTGTTAAGGCTAGAATTTAACTTCTATATTAAAAGTTATAAGTAAATTCAAAGTTTAAAAGTTAAAAATAAAATGAAACCTAGAAAAAAGATGAAAAGTAAATTCATATTTTCTATTTAACTCAAATGATATATGAACAAGTGCCACATAGTGGCGAGTAATTGCCTTTATAGTATTGTAATAAAAATATTAGTTTAATTCTTAATTATCATAACTTTGAAATATTGTTATTATATAATTATATTATTTTAATTATATTTTTCGTAATATTAACTATAACTCTCACTTCAATAAATAATATTAATAATTATAATATAATATAAACATTGGCCTCATGTTAATGGGCCTCTCGAGGTTGATTTGGATGAAACTGGATCTAGGATGAATGAAAGTTAACTTTTACGGGGCATCAAGAGGGAATTCAGGCCCTTTAGGTGTAGGATTTGTGGCAAGAGATTGGAACATAAATATTTTGGCAACTGGAACTAAAAGATTGAAAGAAGGTACAAATAATGAAGTCAAAATGCAAGCAACTTTATTAGCAGTCAAGATGGCCAAGAAATTATTAGTATCATAATTGCATTTGGAGTTATTTTGTAATTGTTATCAATGCCATTATCTATTGTGAAATTCTAACGTGAAAATTAAATAAATATGTTAAAATTATAAGAGAACTTTTAATAACTTTTAAGGATTTAAAAATTACTCATGTGTTGAGAAATGGAAATATGGTGGCAGATAGGTTGTGGAAGTTGACATTGTCATTAATGGAAGAGCAAACAAAATTTTATTGGGAGGATTTATGAGAGATCCAACTTGATTAATAGTGATGGGTTACATGCTGTCAACTGCAACAACCATAATGGAAAGGTGTGTAGTTCAAAATGTTATGGGACAAGCAGGTTGTTTTAAAGGCATTTTGGCCATTTTTATCGCACAACTATTTGAAATTGGTGTAAGGTGGAACATAGAGGGTTGGTGGTGAAGAGTTGCAAGATGAAGGCAAATTTTGAACTAGTTACTACTAAGCAACAATTGGTGTTTTTGGGTCAAATCTCAAAGAAGAGACTACAAAGCATTTCCAAGCATGATGATCCCCTGTTTGTTTAGATTTCAGACATCCTGTTTGGGGAAAAAATTATGACAATAGAGCACAAATATCGAACTAATATCGATATCATTTCACTGCTTGTGGTGTGGGGTTTGGAGCAAGGAAGCAAGGAGGATGTCCAATGGATCCTAAAAGAATGTGTGGATGATGAGAAAACTTTTGGTTTGAGGTTGATTCTAGAGTGTGTGCGTCTTGGTGAAGGTCTCATGGCATCGAAGGGCGACTGTTTAAAAATTAGAGATCAAAATTCATCACTTCAAAATTTATTCAGTGGAGTGACTCAACTTATATGGATGAAAGGAAATTTGAAGCCCATATTGGTTGGGGCTTTGAAAGATTATCTCTGTGAATGGAAACTGGGATGAGATGGTGCTAGTGCAACAAAGAAGCGGAAAGGGAAAATCCATGTGAAGTTCAAAATTGAAGATTATTGGGTTAATGGACCCCTCAGGGCAGCCAAAAAATATTTTGTGAGGGAAATGGAAATTTTTTTGTGGATACCCTGTAGTTTTTTTATAGTTCGTATATACATGTGTCTCCAATTTTGTTGTGTATAAGTGACCAACTATTGTAACGACCTTGAGGTATATTTCTTGTATTTATGAATAGGGAAGCTAATTGATATGGAGAATGTTGCAATGTGTTAGATACTGATGTGGTTGTTTAGTGTATGCAGGGGTATTTAGGGTTTTTAGTCCTTTGAAGTTTATAGTTACAGACTTATGAATACTTTATAAAATCTAAAATTTAAATATTAATAAAAATACTGTATTACCCATTAAAAAAATATATATAATATAAACATTAGCGAAAATATACTTTTTTCTTAAGAATATAATCCTAATTTAGTTATAAAATTTATATAATTATAATTATAATAGTAAAAATAATCTTAAACTTAATTATTAATTGTTAGTTTAAGATTATATATTATTCTAATTATATTTATGTAATTAATTATAATTGCTCTTAATAACATAATTATTAATTTTTAATATAATTATATAATAAAAATAATTAAAAAAAATAAATTATTTTTTAATGACTAAATGAAAAATATTTAAATTTAAGATTAAATGTTATAAACTTATATTTTATATATTAAAATGATTAAAAAAAATATGATTTTCAAAAAGTATTAATAAAAAGTAGAACCATTTCCAAAAAAATTATACAAAAATTATAATTATAAAAGGTACATGGGTTTATTTTTTTAAAAAGAAATATTTGTTGTGTAATGCTTCTAATGAAATAGTTTAAGTATTTATTTAAATTTTTATTTAATTTAATTTAAATGGTGTGAATCAAATTTCTATACAATAGTTCATTTATTTGATTAGTTATATTTTTAAAGTAATAATTTTTTTACTAAAAATAATATATTTATAGAGAAAATTCACTTTATTAACAAGATTATCAATAAAAAAATGAAAAAAATTAGTTAAAATAGACAGTTATTTTTTAAATATATAGAAATCTAAAAAAGCCTATAAAATCTATCATTCCTATAAATTTTCTCCTCTAACACTAAGTTTTATCATCTAATCATATTGTAGATAAATGAATTGAACACAAGTTTAAAACTGAGAAGATGGTAGAAGATGCATATAGTTGGATGGATGAAATGAATGGGAAAGGAACATTCAAGATGTCCTGCAAATAACCTGCAAATAAGAAAGGAATGAATAAAATTAAAATCCAAGATAAGTTCAATCTAATTTTGAAAATGATATAAAAATAAACATTGTAATTGCAATATAAAAATTTGATTTATAATTGTAGCTAATGGGTGCAAAACAACCAAATGAAATTGTTTGGCTAGAGCGACCTATGAAATAAGTATCAAGGGACCAAAATATATGCATTACCTATTCCTATATCTTATCATATGCCATATTTCAATCTGATCAGTGATGTCCTCTATGTAGTCCTATGTGTGCCCAATTCCTATTTAACCCAAATTATAATATATTAGTTCGATTCTGGTCATATACAAATTATTTCAGTTATACTCCTTTCATATTTTTTCTTCAAGAGTTCAATACATGTTAATTTGGCTATACCCAACTCATGTTTTATAACAACTACAATGTAGTTCAACCCAAAATATACAACTGCTTTTAATCATAATATTTATCTACATACAAATGAGGTTAGAAACTTCATATTCAGAAGTTTTCCTCCAACGATAGCCAATTCTTTTATAGTAAATAATAGGCTTGCTTTCACTAGATGAAATGTATAATTTATTGTTGTATCACTTTTTGAGTTCAACTCTTCATTGTTTATGCTTTAACATTGTGTTTCTTCCTGACAATTGTTAGTCATTTCAAAAGAAATAAGAGAGAAAAGCAAGTTGATCCTCCTTTATGACATCATAGATTCAGTCTCTTATGTATTTAAACTTATATTGATGGTTGTCTAACATTCTCTTTCAATTTTCTACCATAATAGATTTGAGTTTTTAATGTTTAATATTTTTTGGTTTCACATTGTGATAGTGGTGCTACCTTTCTAAACATTGCACATATAAGAGGTAAAAAACACTATAATATAATCGACAATTCCTTGCACAAACAACTCATGGAACAAGCCTATCTATTATATCCCAGAGGTCAAACTAGAACATAACCAATTAGCTTTTTAGTGTTTTTACTTAAAAATTCCTCCTTGTTAATAAGTATGATATCAAAATAGAAGACTTGATAATTATAGATAAATTTGAGGGTTTCAAACTCTTTTAGAGAATACTAGTGGTAATTCAGTGCTACTATTGTTAAAGCCCTACTTATCATAAATTTTACTATGGGAGCATGGCCTTTGCACTTACTCTTGATTGGTAGAGGATTAAACACATATGTTTCTTGATTTTTTTCAAATATGATATGGGCATTCATAAATTAAACATACATTGAAAGGTTGCAAGTTTTTTTTAATAAAAAAATAACTAAAATGTGTTTGGGCCCTAGCTGTCCCTGACATATTGTAACAACCACAATTTTCAATTAACACAATTCACAAATTACACATCAACAATCATACATTAATGCCACATGTACAAATATATACAAGATAGAGACATAAAATTATATTTTGACATAAAGATACAATACATGAGCCAAATACAAGATAAACATAAGGAAACATATACCTTTATTATCGACCACAAGATCAATTATAAGAATACATAGGAAAAAATCATGAAGACCACTAAGATAGGAACTCTGACATCTATCTCCTACAACCACATCAGGGGCGAGAACATTTCCAGAGTGCGTATCCCCCCTACCACGAAGTAGTTACACTTCCTCGAAATCTTTCATGATACGAAAGATACCCGACCAAGCACGAGGTAGGCTAACAATGTAAATTTGACAAGAGTAATGGAATCATGCAATAAAGTATACTAGTGTCATGATAGCATAGACACACAAATTGTATATAACCACATTAGAAGACAAAAGCAACTATTTTACTTATCCCTCTAAAATCATTTTGAGATTCAATTCCATCTTGACCACATTTATCTCAATAGATAAACATAACATGAATTATCTCAACATGGAGAAAACACATGGTCCATCCATGCATCTATTCTTGAAGCCGAACTTTATTCTATAGATAAGAGTTATATACATGACATTAATAAAGAGAGCACATCATATCTATTAATTCCAAAAAGACTTCTTCAATGTAGAATCTCTCTAAATTACACCTATGCATATGACAACTTCATCCTTGATACAACCTAAAATAAAGTATGGAAAAACATATAAGTGCATACAAATGCATCAATCCATGCTTACTCACAAGTCTAGTTATAAAAATTTGATTACACCTTTCAAGAAATTCATTCCAATAAGATATGTGAATTAATTGAACTCAAGGAACAATAATACTTAACATGCATTGATAATGAGTGGTCAACATCCTACCAAGACCTATGAAAGCTCAAGCTTTGATAATCATTGATGCACTGCAAAAGGATGTGAGAAACACAAGATTCAAACATTAGTGTTGTTAGTATCAATCAGAAATGAAAAAAGAATGAAACTACAATCCCAAACATGCATATCAAGAGAGATATTAAATAGATTATAGAAAGCACACAAAAATGGAGGAAAGACACTAAACCCTCTCAAATACTCTCCAGCATGCTCATAGTTGCTCCTCCCTTGTTCCTCTCCTCTCCAAGTTCCACATGAGTGTAGCCCTCAGCTTTTTGCACTATTATGGATTTCTTATGGAGATTCAAGATTATGAAAATGACTTAATTATGCAAATGCAACAAGCTAAATATGAGAAAGCCTAATTAATCTATGTTAATTTTATCCAAAATAACAAAGAAAGTGCTCCTAGATGCTCTCTCAAATTTGGTATAAGTTTGATGCATACAAGATTTTTGGATCTAGATTTAGAAGGAATGGGCTCTATTTAATAGGAAAAATAGGGCAATGGATGGTTGAGATTGAGTAATCTCAACAAGGGCCAGGATTGATGGGTTTATGATCCATGTGAGGGCTTTCAACTCAATCTCAGGATGACAAATATCAACATGAGATGGCTTGAGATGAGAGGGAAGAAGCATTAAATGCTTGAGATGACATGAAGGTTACCTTGGGAGGTAAGGTTAGGCTTGAGTTGAATAAATAAAGCCTTTATCCAATGAATAATTCCTTTATCCAATGGATAAACTCTTGTGCAAGAGTTACCATGGTCAAAGCAATAAATGCTTGAAGAGACCCATGAGTTAAATGAGGGTTGAGTTAGAGGTAAAGTCTCTAACCATGTGGGTGAGTTGAGTTTAACCATTAATGGTTATGTAAGAGCCATAAATGGTTATGTAAGAGCCATTAATGGTTTGGAAGACTTTAGAGGTTAACTTGTTGAAGACATAAAGCTTTTAATGCTTTTCAAAGACTTTGAGGCTTTGAGAAGTGACTCCAAGTTGTTTAGGAATGTGACAATAATTAGGGAGGGTGATTAGGCTAATTTAGAATGGATTAGAAGAATCTAAAATGGGTTAGAAGAGTCTAGAATGGGTTAGAAGAGCAAGTGGGTGAGAGAAAATAAGATTTTAATTAAAATAAAATTCATTATTTCAACTAAAAAGGTGCAACTTGCATTTGTAGGAGAATGCAAGTTGGGGGGGGGGGAGAGGATAGTTTAGGAATTTAAATAAATATTTATTTATTTATTTAAATGAGGAAAGGGGTT
The DNA here is from genome assembly GCF_030272615.1 of Cryptomeria japonica. Taxonomy (NCBI): domain Eukaryota; kingdom Viridiplantae; phylum Streptophyta; class Pinopsida; order Cupressales; family Cupressaceae; genus Cryptomeria; species Cryptomeria japonica. The sequence continues at coordinate 704,905,582 of NC_081409.1, read as the reverse complement.
AAATTAAACAAATATGCTTTATTAATTTAATTGAGAGTATGGTTTAATGAATTAATTTAAATAAATTGAGTAATTTATTTAGTTAATAGAAGAAGAGGTTGAGGATGAATTAATTAAATATCAATTTAATTAACTGTTGATTGATGTTTAACTAATCAAATAAATACTAAATATTCATTTAATTAAGTGGACATATTTATGTGACTACAATCATATTCATGTTGCATGTTACTAATCTTGAAATAACCAAAAAAGCAATAAATAGCTATAATTTGCCAACATTTTTTATTAATATGTTATATATTGAATTTTTTGTTAAAACTACCTTTGAACATTATATGAGAAACTTAACCAACTAATTACTTATTATTTAATCGAGTTTAACATAAAATTATAGTTCATATCCCTAGATATTTAATAGATCTAAGGAATCTAACTATTAAGAAGAATCTTTTCTTAATTTGACCCTAAGAATACCATTTCATATTTGATTCAAGCCATGGGACTTATGGTCTTTATTGAAACAAGGATTTAACTATTCTCAATTACAAAGAAATACAAGTTTTTGAATATAATAATTTCTTATTCATTCAAGCTACTTAACCCTTAGATGTAAATGTAATATCACATAATATCATGCCAACCTACTAACAAAAAGGAAAAATGGTCCAAAATAATTTAATCTTAAAGCATATAAAAGATTATCTCTTAACCCCCATGCATGATAATTTTCATTATTAGAGGTAACCTTATATCTTCTCACATAATTCATTAAGTTAATATAATCATTTAAATATATAAATATATATATATATATATATATATATATATATATATATATATATATTGGTCAGTAATAAGTTTTTGATTGTATTGATAATCAAAATAAGATAATACATTGTTCATAATACCAGCAAACAACAAAACCATATACATCACAAATCCCACCAAGTCCACCGATTATTACTACAAAAATTAGGACACATAAAATAATAGTCCATTGGGTAGCCTTTAACCAATGCATCTAAAAAACAAAAAATCTATCACCAGACAACTCCTTACCTCAAATAGCATAACAAAAATTTTCGCTAAAAACTATCGGTCGGGTTCTCCTCATTGAACCTGTCAAGTATTCACTGCGCTTCCTCTATATGGGCCCACGGTTGCAGCTCCAATCCCAACTCCACCCTCGCTAGCTCATGCACCACTTGGAGAGCTTCCTCGACCCACATCAACCCAAAAAATTTCTTGAATGCTTCCCATCCTCGCCAAGTTGCTGCTCTGCAGCTGTCCTTAACTTCATCTTCTGGCCAACACACAAAGGGAATGGGATTTACCTGCTCAGTTTCACCTTCAGAAACATCAATCCCAACACCCAAGATGACCCAATCAAGGATAGACTCCAAGCCATCAAAATATTCTTCTACAATGAGATCTTTCAGAATATGCCAGACCTTTTCCACTGTGTCTTCAAATTCCAACCCCCACGCCACAATCAACAAGTAGATATCTATATTGGTTTGATAATATGGCTAATGTGTACAATGTTCTCACTTAGCATTAACTTCACCACCTCCAACAGATGCTCATATTTGTAGAGAAAGAGCCCCTATAAATATTAGTTGGATACCTTTCCCACAAAAGGCACAAGCTTCTTCTGCATTTTGAAAGTAAAATTTTCCTCCATAATCTCAAAGCTATAGTGCCGCCACCCCCGCTACTTAGAAAATAACTCTTTTGCAACTAATAGCTATTATGCCACTGAAGTAAAATAAAATCTCGCCCACTTATTTATTAACTCAAATTAATTATCATTCATTCCTTCCTATGCAAGCCAACCTTCATTGCCGCCGAAATCCCATTTCATCACTACAATTTGTAAATGCGTTGTCAGAGTATATCATATCAACCTTCCACATGAATTGAAAGTAACTACATTTCACAGTCATATTAATTAGTAAGTCCCACATCTAACACTCTGATCCCCTAAATTTTTTGGGGTTGCCAACAACTACCATGTCATCAATGAAAAGATTTCGAATATCTCCAACTGGAAATCATGTTCATCCTTAAATTTGCTAGCCCATTTAGAGAGTACGTTTGGTTCTTTATTTTCTCATCTTTGCACATGTGATATCTTGAAGTTTGTGAAATATTTCATGTCATGAATTATTTTTTGAACAAACTTGTTAAGCTTCCAAGCCTACATTTCCCCTTTAATGATTGCATTGATAATAATCAATGAATCGCCTTCTAGGTGTAGTTTCTGGAAACCAAGTTTCAAACCCCACTCAATTGCTAAAGATGTTTCTTGCACCTCAGCTACATTATTTGTGCCCTCTTCCAGTCGTTTAGCACTTCATGCAATGATGTTGCTCTTCCAGTCCTTAAACACCACCCCTACACTAGACTCACCCAAATTACCTTTAGATGCAACATCAAAGTTTTCCATGATTCACCCTTCCTCCAGTGGGATCCATTCTTCTCTTAACTTCTCCCGAGAGTTGCATTTAAATATTATCTGTTAATATGTATAAATAATTTATCTTTTATCCAAGTAGTGATAGACTTTATACTATGCATAATTATTCATGCTAAGGTGAAAGTTTTAGTTCATTTAACTCTATCTCTACATAAATATTTTGTTCTAGTAAAAATAAATAAATTATTTGTAATACCTAGATTTTGCCATAGTTTGTCTGTGGAATGGAGTAAAAAAGAAGATATTTGCTTATGCTCTTGCAGAACACTATTATTATATTCTTTGTATCTCTGTATTCACATTTGTAGAGAAGCTTGACCTAAAAAACATACTTGAATGAACCGTGAATACATGATTTGGAAAAGACAACTCGATGATTCAAGCAACACAACATAGATAAGATCAACTGCCAATTAATTTACATACCTCACTTTCATATAGGAAATAATCTGTGTTATTCTTAAAAGACAAAATTGTTATTTTCTCTTTTCCAAAACAAATTACTGATGTTCAATATCTTTTTCAAAATATAATTATTGTTGTACAAAATATTAAACGACAACCCCCAAATGAAAACCAATTCCTTGCTTATATAGACAAATTGGGTGAAGATTAGTTTTTGTTGTTTAATTGCTTTATTGCATCTCCTCTTAACTTATAGGAGATGACATCTTTTATCTTCCAAGAAAAAAACATGTTTCCTTATCTAAACTTATCCTTCCAATCAGGCCTGAAATTTGACGGTCACCCCTACCTATCATACGAATTTTTTATACACGGTTTAGTCATTTCAATGCCTTTCATTTGACATTTTAAGAAAAATATTAACTGTCAAAAAATATAAATGTAGAAGATTGAAGCCACACCAAAATGCAATGCACATCTTTCTTGGGAAGAAATGAACAATATATGCAAAAATCTTAAATTTACTAAATAAGTTTCTAAATTAATACACTAATATATATTATATATTAACATTAAATGATAACCAATTAATAATTACTAATTTAGTAATAATAAATATTAAAATATTAAAATGATATATATTATGACAAATTTCTATAACAATCTTATTAAATATATTTAAAAAATTAAATTGACTAAGTTTCTAAATTCATATTTTAAAAAAATAGAATATATTATAAAAATTCATATAAAAATATTTTATCAATTATATTCTATCATTTCAATTATGACAAGTTTCTAAATTCATATGAAAAAATAGAACTATTCTAAAAAATCATATTAAAATATTATAAAATTAGAAACAACTACATCCTTCCATTTCAAAATATTCTAAATTAATATATATCAATATTCTAAATTATAATATTCTATGATATATATTACCTACTATATTTTTTTACTGTTTATTTATAATTTGAAATGTCATCTATACGGTTTTAGAAAAAAATAGCATGTCAATGCATACGTTCAACTAATTTTTTAAGTTGTCAAATACGGTTCAAAAGTGAAAAAATGACCATTTAACCTATCAAATTCCAGGACCACTTCCAATAATAATTATCTTAATATCTTAAAACATAATAGAAACTAAAGAAATACAAATTCCATAATAACTATTTGTTTTGTTTTATCTTACCTTTTCTTATCCTTTTATGTAGGAAACTCATATTTATTTTTTAAATTTTAATTTAAAATCTTTTTCCTTAAAAATGATTTCATTTTGTATGAGAAATGAATCACCTCACGATTCTATTACTTTTTATATGATCATTTCTCTCTCAAAATCTTCCATTCATGAAAAGCAAAGTTTCCTATTTTAATTTGCTCCATCCTTAATGTGAAAATGGAGGAGTTTTAGTTTTTTAGAAACTTCTAAAATTCAGACAAGTAAAACTTTCTCATATTAAAGTTCTTACTTTTCTTTGTAATGGTTACCTTTCCACATAAAAGCAATTACAATATGCATTTTATATTTTAAGTTTCTAAAAGAATTTTAAAAGAAACTTCTTTTTTCTTTTTTTTTTTTTTGTAAAATTTACTTTTCCTTATTAAAAATAAATGGATAGTTTTAGGAATTAGAAATAGTTTCATATGAAATAGAACTTATATAGTATACAATATAATTCTTTTTAATAAACATTTTTATTTAAGTTTTAAAAAGAATATATATACTTATTATTTGATTTTTTAGACATATTAGTAAAAGTATTTATAATATTAAAAATAATAACAATAATAATATATTTAATTATTAATATAAATTCTATTTTATTATACTTAGAAGAATTTAAAACAAAATCATTAAATAAATAAGTAATTAATTATTTTATAAAAATATTTATGAAATAAGGTCGTCATATACTTCCCCCCTAAAAAAATGCATTGCCTCGATGCATCAATCAAAAGCTTATCATTACATCCAAAACAAGTCAACTAAATTCATATTAGACATGGTTAGTATTTATATCCACTAAATGTAATTGATCTTTCATTTTTGTAAACACTCAAGGTAATTCAAACACACATATCTATCAAGTTAATCACCATTTGCAAACATTGTAGATAAGACAATCATGCATATTCATCAAACAATCATTTCAAAGACAAGTCCTAAGTGAGGTGTGTGGATTCCATTACTACCTTCAATTTTGTAAGGTTAGACTACCTCTCTCCAACAATGTTCTCTTTTTTTTTTCACATTGGTGATAACCTGTCAGTAGCACTCATACAAACAAAACTAAAATATCAATCCATGTTAGTGCCCTAAATTAAAATCAAAATCAAAGATTCTTAGAAACATTATACTTGTCTAAATAAGATTCACTTATCTTAATGCTTTAACAAGCATGAAATTTTTCTTAAATATTTTCTATAACCTCAAAATTGCATAAATGCACATTCATACCTGTGCTTACCATACACTTGCAATTCGATATTTATTGTCAACATTCTTGACCTAGCCTTATATACACTTGCACAATTTTTTTTAGCTCATTCATAAATCAATACCATATAGAGAGATCATCTCACATTTAACAACGATCATTTCTTATTAATCATGTTTAAGCAAAAAATCTTCAAATTGTTTAGCAATGAATCACTTTAAAGCTAAATCACATCTTGGTCATATATAAAGATTAATAAATAAATCATTCATATGTACCTTTTCACATGGTACTTAGGTATGTTGATGAATTATCCATGCATATTTGTGCATCACTTGAAAAGTTAGTCGACCCACCTTTCTTTTGATGTGACATAGGCCCTCATGCCCACTTCATCACAATAATACAAATACAATGCAATCACTTGTAGGGTTAATATACCCATCTTGCTAATTTATGTGACCTGGGCATAATGCCTCACTCGTCACATCATGCTTATAGTACAAAATCCTCGATATTGATATCATACTCATGAAGAAATTCAAATGTGACTCAACATTAATATACTAAGTTCAAGACATGAACATACTTCATTCAATGCCAACCTCATAAGATATCTATATCAACTCATGATCATGCACACCATCAAGGGTTTCACTTTTTTCCCTAATTATTTCCATAATAAATTTTACACAATTGACAAAATGAAATGATATCTATCTACATATAAATTATAAAACTACATTTCTCATGTAATTTGTGCTAGATCTAGGTATAAGCACATACATATAAAAATAATGATTTATCTTGGCTCTCATGCCATGTATTCTCATCCAAATAATTATGAAATACAAGTTCATAAAAAAATTCATCAATGGTACAAAGACAAGAACATGGTTGAGGTTCTTTTCCACCCAACCATGAATCCTTACGCTTCCTCGAGATTCTTCCTACTTGAAGAATACCCGACCCTACAATGCCTAGCAACTTGGAAGTAAAAAGTAGGAGGGTATCTCGGCGCAAGCCTAATTTACTCACATGCAATTCTTACCATGGATATACAATGCCTGATAATTAGGATATGGTAGAGAATTATTATCAATAATTTTTTCTAGGCTATGTTCATCTTTTTCAATGAACTCTCAGCTTTGGCCAAAGCACTTTAAAATATAACTGTGATCCCGAAAAGATGATCACATTCTTTGTTATCCATATTCGGCACCCTTCCCGAAAGGTAAGCTTTACCAACACACATGCAGAGCAAGTAAAGACACACTAACACATGCATGTCACATGTCACGCAATTCTAGTTTCCTTTCCATGCAATAATGCATTCTTTTCCTTCTCTAATTTTCATGCAATGCCTCATGCATATTAGCTCATTCATTGATAATATCATAATTCTTTAATGCATAATTTTCTATATATGCCTTGTTCTTTCCTTTCAATAATGAGATCTATGCAATTGCTTTCATAATATAATATCCATCATGTTTTGTGATGTTAATCATACTAGTTTTTAAGCAACAAGTATATCAAGTATTTGAATCAAGGAAATCACAAGTATGTTCTTTTTAGTCTACTCCATTGTACTTTCTTTCAATATTCATCCCCAACATGATAGAGGACAATACTTAACATAAGACCAATAATATCAAACAGTTGGAATAGCCACCATGAAATTTAAAATAAAAATCCCAGAGGGAGGATTATCAATCACTAAATCATAAAAAAAATGCATGCAATTTCAACATGAACTCAAGTGTGACAAGGGTCACAAAGAAAGATAGATGGAAGAGTTTGGTGACTTTACTGGTCATAATAAAATTCAAATTTCAATTCTATTCCTTACAACATGAGGAATATTTCATTAATAATCAAAATAAATCATCAAACTAATACACTTCCACATCACTGAATGAATAACTCTTAATCACATCGAGGGAGTAAAAAGATGCACGACACTTGAGAATACAACCTCCTGAATGCATTAGAGATCAGTCCCTAATCCACCCTATAGATGAGTCATCTATCACTTACATAAAACACAATAGTTCAAACACTGTTACATGCAACTATATACTCACTCAACTTGCAAACATTTTTAATATCTATGCAATATAGTTAGTTATTATGCAAAAAGAAAACTCTTTCATACACACATAACATATGTTTAATGCAAGGGTCAAACTCACTTAGAGTGTTACAATAACTAGGATGTTATGAATACAAGGTCACTTCATACATTTTTTTATTCAAGAAACAGATACATTCAACTATGTGTAGAGACTATCCACTCAAAGATCATGCATTTGTCTACACCATGATTCAATATCACAATCTATAAACAATAATATCTACTTACTAAACAAAAATAACACAACAAACACACTAAGTCATCTCGATCATGATACCATCATCATACAAGATTATATCATGAACTCAGTTACACCTATTATGTAAGGTAGGGTCAACTCCAAACCATGAACAACAACTACAATATACATATGATACAAAATTTTCATTAACACTCCAATTACACATTAGATAAAATAAGGTCAACACCAAACTATAGTCATAGATGCTATACATATCAAATACAATTTAACCACATAAATTATCTTGGAAAACTACAAGGCAGTAACCACACAAGTTATCACATATATACAATGAACAATGCAATATGAGGACGATAGTCATTTCCCAATTATCAATTTTGACAATTCACATGTCATTCTCTTTTGAGCACGTTCAGACACACAAGCAATATAGAAATACAATTCTCACCTAGGTGATTCAATAATCACTTAAGTCAAATCAAGTCAAACACATGTAGGAGGCTCTCTCCCTCACTACTCAAGTTGATTTGCACTATTCAACTTTTGGTTCAATACATATATAAGTTCTTATGCACAAATACACTAAGTATAAATCAGCTAGAGGATTCAACGATAAAATGTCGCAAATAAGCATAGCAAACTCAAGGCCCTAGTGCTAAACCTAGAGCTTTGATACCAAATGTAACTACCACCATAATTTCCAATTAACATAATTCACAAATTATACATCACCAAGCACACATTAATGCCACATGTACAAATATATACAAGATAAAGACATAAAATTATATTTTGACATAAAGATACAATACATGAGTCAAATACAAGGCAAATATAAGGAAACATATACCTTTATTATAGACCACAAGATCAATTATAATAATACATAGGAACAAATCATGAAGACCACCAAGATAGGAACTCTGACATCTATCTCCCACAATCACATCAGAGGCCAGAACATTGCCAGAGTGCGTATTCGCCCTACCACAAAGTGGTTACTGTTAGGCCCAATATGGAAAGATAATGTACTAAGAGGGGAGGGGTGAATCAGTACTTCAAAACATTTCTTCAATAATAACTTAACTGTTATGCATAAACCGAATAGTGCAGTAACATAACATAAAGCTAAAACAAATAGATAACAATCATACATGATTTACTCCATAACACATATATTTTGGTCACGCAGAAACTCTTGGTTACAGAGAAAAACTATGGTGGGGATGGCACCCACAACTTCACTACTGCAATAATAAAGATGCTCGGTTAGAGCTACATGTTTAACTATTTCTGATAGCTTACTCTGTTAGGAGTATCAAGATCTATTAGATCTACCTTGTTAAAGGATTTCACAACACTTAATCTAAATGCTGCACCTAGTTAGAGGCTTTACAATTTATAGACTTGATTAGAGTCTTTTACCCTATTAAAGGTTTCTCTTGCAACTTCAAAATATTACAATAAAATCATTACAAATATCTGCAACTTTACATTTGAAATGTTATAGCAGATTCTATGTGCTCAAAATAAGTTACCTTGCTTATAGCATATCTTGGTAACCCATATAGTAACTTGGTAAACCCTTCTGTTTACTTTGTTCTTTAACTGTTCTCTGAAAACCTTCTCGGGGACCTTTGAGTCTCTGTAATAGTCTTCTTACATTCATGCACACACCCATACATACACTTGACTTGTGCTGTATAAATAGATCTCTTATGATGGCGATCCAATTCCTTGCTTCGGTCTTACAAACACGATTTATTGAATGAATAATCATGCAAATAATTTCATTCTTTAGATGACCTCAAATTCATACATAATCTTCTAGTGCAATTTCCAATGTGATAACGGTTAGATGTGCCTCGATCTTGTAACACATTTTCCTATGCATGTCCAGGATCAATGAATCTGGTAACATGTTTCACTCGGTGTGTCATCTTTGCTGCTCGGTAAACATAAAATGATGCTCGGTAGACAACTCGGTGTATACTGTGTTCTATGACTGCTTTCTTCTGTAACCGACTAGACTGTGCATACCGACTAAATATTTCGGTAATATTAACCGACTAGAGTATATAGTATAACTTTGACATAAAACTAATGGCAATCTGATAAGTAGTAACAATCTCCCCTTTTGACATTAGTTGAGATGTTTGACAAAAACTACTTCCAAAGTTATAACTCAAAAATCTATATACTTTACAAAATTTGACCAAACATACAGCATATTCATTAGTCAATGAAATAGTATATTAAATATATACTCCCCTTATTATTATACTGTACAAAACTCTGATTAAGTATGCTCGGTGCTTAATATTCTATAATCACTATTCTTTGCTCTGTTCACTGTCTTGGATACTCTGTTCATTCTGCTCATTCTGTTCACTGCATGGTACACTCCCCCTGTGTACTTACACTCTTGTTGGTTGATACTTTGAATACTATACACTCCCCCTTTTTGACAAACATCAAAATTTAGTTACCATTTGGAGGTGGCAACTAATCAAAAATGGATTTATACTTTGTCTTGGCTTCGGTAAGAGCGACAGAGAGTGCATCCTTTACACTATCCATTAAAGAATTGCGTGCATTAATATCAGCCAATAATGAAATTAAGCCATCTAAAGTGCTTCCCTCTTGTGTGGTGGAGAGGTATGTGGCTCTGTTGATCTGTTCTTGAATAGATGAAAGATGAGGAAGGAATAATGTCTGAAATGTCATTATGTCCATCCTGATCTTGTGTTTTTCATTCCTCAGTTCTAATTGTTGAGCCATGAGCTGTTGTAACCTTGTATAAAAATTCTGAATTGAATTTGGCTTTGTGGTCAACTTGCTTGAGAGATCGGTGATCTCTTTCTCAATTGTCTCTATTTTATTCTTAATGTCTTTAATGAATAAAGAAAATGTATAGAGTTTTTGAAATAATGAAAGAATGTGCTTGAGTTGAGGGGCCAACTCAGCAATAAATTGGACAAGTTTTACCTTGCCAACAACAATGGATTTCTGTACTTCTATCATTTTAGCAGTGAGCTCTTTGTCTTTCAGCTTGCTCAAATACTTAGATGCATCAACTTCAGATGTTTCTATTTGATTAAGGAGTTCATCCAGTTGAATATAGATGGCTACATCGGTTGACACGGTAGTGGTAGGTAGCATATCTGATAGCAGTGTCTTCACCTTCTGAAGTACTTTATTCTTCTTTTGTATGGCCATATGTTTTTCTTGTTCGGCCTTAGCTTTGCATAGTTCATTGAAATCAATGAGTGCTTTCCCCTTTAATTTTGATATATCCACATTGGGCAACACTATTGGTTTAGACAAATCAACTTTGAAACTATGCTTTTTCACTTTCTTTTCTTTACCTTTGGCTGGGCGAACTACTACAATAGCTTGAGAGGCTTGCTAACCCTTGGTAGGTTTCTCAGTAGAGGCAACACTTTGGTCAGTTCCTTTAGCCTTGGTAGAGTCCTTTGGTGTCTCAGTACTGGGTGTCTCAGCTGCAACATTTTCCATGCTAGAAGGTGCTTGAGAGGTCTGTTCTTGAGTAGTACCTTCTCCTGTTGTAGCCTTGTGATTTTTGGTGCCTTGTGTTGTATCCTGAGGAGTGTCGGTAGAGACAGGTTGATTAACCAGTGGATAAGGCTGAACTTGTTCTAAAACGGATTCACTAGATACAAGTTTTGCATATGTAGTGCCTTCTATCATTTCCTACTCCGGTGCTTCTGTATCCGTGACATCTTCATCTATTTGAATAGTGTCAGTAGGGTCTTGTTCGGTAGCATCAGGACCTTGCTTGGTGACATCAGGATCGTGCTTGGTGACATCAATAATTTCAATTTTTGCTTGTTCACCGACATCCTTGATTTTGAAGATTTCCTACCACTTTGCTTTTGTCTCATTTTCTGCGTCAATGTATAGCCCATTCATTAGTTTTAAGGCTCTCTGTTTGACAAGAAACTTTGAATTGTAGGTTGTTAGATGTTCCTTTATTTAAGTTATTGACATATCAGGAAAGAGATGGACTAGACTTCTTTCTCTGATTTGTTTCTCTAAGTCCATTGCATACTTCCATCTATTATCAATATGCAAGTAAAGTTCATTTGGAAGTGACTTTGCTAGTTCCAATGGAGCTAACCGGAACTTTAGAAGTGTGCAGATGACAACTTCTTCAATTTGTCTCTTCTCATCATTGTTCCTAGTTTCATACTTAACAAATCTAAATGAACTAAATCCTCCATATTCTTTCAGATTAGCATAGAACTTTTCAACACTATGAATATTTACCTTCTGGCTCTTGACAATCTGGAATTTGTTTGCATCCTTAGATTTTGTATCGCTAGACTCTTTTGCCAGAATGAGTCTCCGAGTAGATTTCTTGTATGTCTTTGTTACCTTGGGAGCAGTAACACTCTTTTGTTTCTTACTTAGTGATGCTACAAATGCTCTTGTGTTAGGTCTCTTTGTTGGACGAGTCGGTAGGGCCTTTGACGTGTCCTGTTTCTTTCTCTTCAATACTTTACCCTTAGGCAATTCGGTGCTTAGAGTTATTGCTGCCTCTTGAGCTTCTGATTCTTCTTCGGTGATGGCAAGAGTGCCTTTGACAAGTGTAGAGGAGGAGTCTTCTCTGAATTTCTCAGACAATGCCTTTATCATTTTTATTGCCTTTCTTGTAGCTTTGGGTACTACAATGCTCATTTTCACCTTTTCCTTCACTTCCTCATAAGTTCCATACCTCAGCTCAGTAGCATGCCTTGGTAATGTCAGAAATGCATCGATTTGCTATTGAGTGATATCAAAGTCAATCTTGTAACCCATAGGAGGCAAAGATTGAGTCCTCGGTTCCACAGCATTCACATAACAGTAATCGGTGTCAACTTCAAAACATATTTCATCTTTGTATTTCTCTACTAGCTGGGGTGGGATCCGATATTTGTTATGCATTTTCTCTTGAAACTTGCTGAAGTAATAATCCATTATATCATTAAAGTTATCACCTAGCTTCTTGATGAAGTCATTAATCTGATGGGTGACTGGTCAGTGTAGCTCCCAAACTACTTTACCGACTGTTGGAAATAATTTTTCAAAGTAGAAAAACATGCATACCAGTAACGATCCAAACTTTAGAGTATTTGTCGAGTTGTTCTTCTTTGGCTTCCTGATTGTGTTCAAATTTTCAAATAGGTTCTTCAACAATACCTCACATAAGTCAATTTTCATTCCCCTTTTCACAATTTTATAAGCTAAGTCAACTACTGCATAGGGTACACTATTTTCCCTTACCGATTGGAAGAAATAGTAACCAATTACTCTAATGGAAAACTTAAGTTCTGCATCAGTGACATTGTTCAGTTTCAATCCTCTGCAATCTGATTCCACTCCGGTTAAACTGATCAATTCTTTTTGTGAAATCATCTTTTGGGCTCGAGCATGATCATAGATAGGGTAACCAGTAATCAGATGAATGTTTTCCTTAGTGATTTTAAATGGTTGCTCTTGTAGCCACATGAAGTCATCATGCACTCTGCTCAGTACAAACTTGACCCACTAGGGTTTGAACACACGGGGATAGGTTAGGGCTTCAGTTAATCCCTTGATCTTGATGTGCTCATGCTTGCTATCCATTTTACCATCCGTGCACAATTTATCATATGCATCTTTGATTTCAACATGGCCGAGTTCTTCCACACAATATTTGGTGAAGAATCTCACATCCTCGACTAACAGAACTCTATCCGGGATGAGTGCAAAAGCAGTTTTATCATCCAGTTCAGAAGCAACTTTGGGAGACAAAGAGTATTTCAGTGAGGGCTTTTCAATATTCTTGACAACAATGGGGTCTTGGATCTTGGGTGCCATTCTTGAATTCAGAAAAAACTAGTAAAGAGCCCTTAGGGTTTCAAGATTTCAAACGATAGACGCTTTAAACTTAGCAGATAATGGCAACTAGACAAGATCGGTAAACCAGCTAACAATGTGTTGAGATTTGTTGAAAATACCTTGAATTTGCTCTGAAGGAGGTTTGATCGCCTTGGAATTGCTCTACTATGCTCTTCTTGAAAACTTGCTAAGTGTAAATGACCACGAAAATGCTTTTAAGTACATAAAATACCTTACCGGGCTCCGTGTGGGTTAGGTCAAAAACATTAAATGCACTCAGTTCCTCTTTAACCAATTTACTCTCCTTTTTGCTTTAACCGAATAACCAAGCTTCCTTCATTTACCGACTTGACAGGCTTCCTGTATTCACTGACTTGACAGATTTCCTGTAAAGTGCTTGAAAAGACTTTGATAGAATTTCAAACTTACTAATACATCTTAACTATGCAGATTTTGAATTTAGTACATAATAGAATAGGAACTGTTAATATTTACCATTGAGAGAATGCAGTCCCTTCATACCTTTACCGATTAATTTGGAATAGGTGCACCTAACTCGATAGGTAAGGTGCTTTCTTCATTTGACACAACTTCCTTCTTTATCCAAATCATCTTCAATTTTTCTTTTATTTCTTCAGTGTCTTTTCTAGGTTGATCTCTGCAATCTCCAGCTAAGTGTCCAACCTTGTGACAATGAAAACATGCCATACCAGGATTTCTCCATGATCTTTGGTTGTACATCCCAAACCTTATAAAATAGTTGGCACTTATGTGTCCATATCTTCCACAATATTCACACCATATCCTTGTATTGTAATCCCATGGTACTACAAAATACTGTCGGTAAGGATCTATGTGTGTTCGGTAACCTCTAGCGTTTGCTCGGTGTGCAGACCACATGTAGTTCTTTTGCTTAAACCAACACTTTTTGGTACTATGACCATATCTATTGTAGTTTTTACAAAACCCTTTGAATTTTGCCTTCTAATAATTGTTACCAGACTTTGTCCTACATTGATTAGATGTGTGACCATATTTATTGCAATTGTAACAATAACCATTGGACTTAGTGACATTCAGTTGCTTACCTTTTCTGATTTGGCACATGTTGGCAGTATGACCTTGATTTCCATAGTAGTTGCAAATAGGCTTCTTTCCTTTGATGTTCTTCTTGATTCTAGCTTGCTTTGATGATTCTCCTCTCTCGGTAGTACATAACCCCTTCTTGGTGGAGTCTTTTCCTTTGTAACTAAGTCCTGCATCTTTGTAGGGTCGTCTTGTATTCAATTGCTGATCCAACATATTTGATGCTTCATAACTCTTCTTTAGTGTTTCTTTAGATTTCCTTTCTATTTCAAGTTCATCAGTCAACCTTGATACTTCAAGTTTCAATGCTTGATTCTCATCATCTTTCAAATTTGCTTCATGATGTGCATAACCTAGTTGATCTGATAGGTTTTGTTGAATCCCAGTCAACCTTGTGATCTCATCATTCTTATCAGATACTAAAGCTTCAAGTTGTTGTTTCTCTCTTTCTAGATCTCTTACTTTATCCTTGGTTGTCCTTAATGCATCAAGATTTTCAGTCATCTGTGTGCTGAAATGTTCATGTTCTCTCTTCATTGCTTTCAATTGATCAGCCAGTGCTTTGTTCTTTTCTTTCAATATTCCAATCATTTCTTTAGTTTCTTCAGATATACTATTCTCAGATGATGTCTCAATTTGTTCCACTAACTCTTGAGAGTCTTGCAAATCATTAGATAATCTTCTTCTCACTTTCAGAGATTTTTGCATTTGCCTTTGCATGTCTGCAATCAATTGATTAGCATGATCTAGCTCTTCTTGCAGATACACAATCCTCTGAGATTGTTTATAGCCTTCCATTGGTAAGATCTTTCTCTTTAGGTAGTTAAACCCTTTTCCAAGATTCAAGCTCTGATACCAATTGTTAGGTCCAATATGGAAAGCTAATTGTAGCGTCGTAAATTGTACGCACTCGCTAGGGTGGTACAATTTCACACCTAGTTTATCACCCACCTTAGTGCATTTTGCATTCTGCATTGCATTTCTCCTTAAGCACTTAATTAATCAAATTAATTAGGTCTAAGGTCTTATTTCATCATTCTCTACATCATAAAGTTGGGCCCTTTCACTAAAGCGCGCCCTTTGCATTTTATTCCTCCAATACACTACTTAACCAAAAACCTTAATTAAGTCCTATTTCAAACTTGAGGGCTTGGTTTTGGGGTCTAAACATCTCGAAATCACCTGTAACTTTGGGATTCTCTCTAAAATCATCATATCCGATGGCCCTGAAAATTTGGTGAAAAGTTGTCGGGACCATGGCGCCCGTGCACATGGTCCCGGACATTTTTCCCGAAATTTTAGGAGCACGATCCAATCATAAAATAAAGCTTAACCCCAAGAAATTGGCAGGATATTCAATCTCTAGGTCGGCCAAAATATGAATTTACGACCTAGGGTTTCATACATAAAAGCTCTCTTTCCTCATTTGAAGGGATCCGATTTTTGTTTCCAGGAACTTCATATGCAGCGAAAGAGCAGATCTTTGAGGACTTCAACAACATTCAACATCATTCTATCAAGCATCAATCAAGTTCATTCATCCACTTAGGGCTTGGAAGACATTGAAGAACAATAGGAGATTGCCGACTGAAGATTGGCTTGTACTCCTCCCTTGAGGGTTGGGTATGATTTCGTATTGTTTTCATGTCTTTGCATAAGCTTTGATACATCATTTATTCATGCTTTAGATCACATTGCATCTTGATTTAGAGCATTTGCATTATCATTTACAAGCAATTAGGGTTTACTTTCTAGGTTGCTCTAGTTTGCTTTCTTGCATTTTAGACCTTGCACACACACTAGGTCTGCACACACAATACATTTTACAAAACAACTTGGCTATTCGTGGAGGTGGAAATCACCGAAGCAGGGGTTTGACTAAGGCAAAACCCTATATAGCCGCCCCTTCCCCTTTTCAGATATTATTGCAAGTTTCGGGATTCGGACGATGCCGCGGGATACAGATCCGGAGAGAGAAGGCTGAGACAGAACCCTGTGTGCAATTGCAGCTCAGAAGACTGGGACAGGGGCGCTGGGCGCCCTGGTCCTGCCAGGACAGGGGCACTGGGCGCCCTGGTCCCTGGGACAGAGGCGCTGGGCGCCCTGGTCCTCCAGACAGACAGCTTTCCGACAACTTTCCGACAGTGTTTCAGGGTGCAGAACAGTGGTTTTTGTTGCAGTTTTCAGGACAGTGGCGCCCGCGCTCCCGTCCCGAACAGTTTCAATCTGATTTTGACTCTGGGTACATATCTGCATTCTTATTTCATCCTTGTATTTACAGCTGTTCATTGTTTAATCTCAATTCTGCAAACTTGTTATTAGTTCATACTTGCATTTTGAGGTTAGGGTTTGAACTTACATTACTTAATCTTACAATTTCAACAAGGGAATAGAAATCCTAATAGATATCCCGTGGCTCTCTCTTTCACCAAAAGAAGTAGCCAATTGTGCGATATCTCTAGGCTCTTTCGTATTCCGCAATGTGTGTCAAAAGGTAGGATTAGGATACATTGACCTAGTCTCGCTTTTTCCCCTACACACTAATGTACTGAGAGGGGAGGGGTGAATCAGTACTTCAAAACATTTCTTCAATAATAACTTAACTGTTATGCATAAACCAAATAGTGCAGTAACATAACATAAAGCTAAAACAAATAGATAACAATAATACATGATTTACTCCATAACACATATATTTTGGTTACGCAAAAACTCTTGGTTAGAGAGAAAAACTGCGGTGGGGATGGCACCCACAACTTCACTACTACAATAATAAAGATGCTTGGTTAGAGCTACATGTTTAGCTATTTCTGATAGCTTACCCTATTAGGAGTATCAAGATCTATTAGATCTACCTTGTTAAAGGATTTCACAACACTTAATCTAAATGCTACACCTGGTTAGAGGCTTTACAATTTATAGACTTGATTAGAGTCTTTTACCTTGTTAAAGGTTTCTCTTGCAACTTCAAAATATTACAATAAAATCATTACAAATATCTGCAACTTTACATCTAAAATGTTATAGTAGATTCTATGTGCTCAGAATAAGTTACCTTGCTTATAGCATATCTCAGTAACCCATATAGTAACTCGATAAACACTTCTATTTACTCTGTTCTTTAACTGTTCTCTAAAAACCTTCTCAGTGACCTCTGAGTCTCTGTAATAGTCTTCTTACATTCATGCACACACCCATACATACACTTAACAACTTGTGCTGTATAAAAAGATCTCTTATGACGGTGATCCAATTCCTTGCTTCGATCTTACAAACACAATTTATTGAATGAATAATCATGCAAATAAAATCATTGGTTAGATGACCTCAAAATCATACACAATCTTCTAGTGCAATTTCCAATGTGATAACGGTTAGATGTGCCTCAATCTTGTAACACATTTTCCTATGCATGTCTAGGTTCAATGAATCTGGTAACATGTTTCACTCGGTGTATATCAACTCAGTGTGTCATATTTGCTGCTCGGTAAACATGAAATGATGCTCGATAGACAGCTCAGTGTATACTGTGTTCTATGACTGCTTTCTTCTGTAACCGACTAGACTGTGCATACCGACTGAATATTTCGGTAATATTAACCGACTAGAGTATATAGTATAACTTTGACATAAAACTAATGGCAATCTGATAAGTAGTAACAATTACACTTTCCTAGAATCTTTCATGATACGAAAGACACCCGACGCAACACAAGGTAGACTAACAATGCAAATCTGGCAAGAGTAATGGATTCGTGCAATAAAGTATACTAGTGTCATGATAGCATATATACACAAATTGCATATAACCACATGAGTGAATACAAAAGCAACTATTTTACTTATCCCTCTAAAATTATTTTGAGATTCAAATTCCATCTCAATCACATTTATCTCAATAGATAAACATAACATGAAATATCTCAACATGGAGAAAACACATGATGCATCCATGCATCTATTCTTGAGCCCGAAATTTATGAACTATAGATAAAAATTATATACATGACATTCATAAAGAGAGCACAACATATCTATTAATTCCAAAAAGGCTTCTTCAACATAGAATCTCACTAAACTACACCTATGCATATGACACCTTCATCCTTGATACAACCTAAAATAAAGTAAGCAAAGCACATAAGTGCATACAAATGCATCAATCAATGCCTATTCACAAGTCTAGTTATAAAACTTTGATTACACCTTTCAAGAAATTCATTCCAATAAGATATGTGAATTAATTAATTGAACTCGAGGAACAATAATACTTAACATGCATTGATAATGAGTGGTCAATATCCTACCAAGGCCTATGACATCTCAAGCTTTGATAATCATATTCATGTTGCATGTTACTAATCTTGAAATAACCAAAAAATCATTAAATAGCTATAATTTTCCAACATTTGTTATTAATATGCTGTATGAATTATTGGTTAAAAGTACCTTTGAACATTATATGAGAAATTGGACCAATTAATTAGTTATTATTTAATTGATTTTAATATAAAAATTATAGTTCATATCCCTAGATATTTAATATCTAAGGAATCTAACTATTAACAAGAATCTTTTCTTAATTTGACCCTAAGTATGCCATTTCATATTTGATTCAAGCCATGGGACTTATGGTCTTTATTGACACAAGGATTTAACTACTCTCAATTACAAAGAAATACAAGTTTTTGAATATAATAATTTCTTATTGATTCAAGCTACTTAACCCTTAGTTGTAAATTCAATATCACATACTATGATGCCAACCTACTAACAAAAAGGAAAAATGATAAAAAATTATTTAATCTGAAAGCATATAAAAGATTATCTCTTAACCCCTATTTATGATAATTTTCATTATTAGAGGTAACCTTATATCCTCTCACATAATTCATTAAGTTAATATAATTATTTAAATATTATCTGTAAATGTATATAGCAATTTATCTTTCAGCCAAGTAGAGATAGACTTTATACTATGCATAATTATTCATGCTAAAGTGAAAGTTTTAGTTCATTTAACTCTATCTCTACATAAATAAAATATTTGGTTCTAGTAAAAATAAATAAATTATTTGTAATACCTAGATTTTGTCATAGTTTGTCTGTGGAATGGAGTAAAAAAGAAGATATTTGTTTATGTTCTTGCATAACACTATTATTATATTCTTTGCATCTCTGCATTCACATTTGCACAGAAGCTCTCATAAACATACTTGAATGAACTATGAATACATGATTTGGAAAAGACAACTCGAGGATTAAAGCAACACAACATAGATAAGATCAACTGATAATTAATTTACATACCTCACTTTCATATAGGCAATAATCTGTGTTTTTCTTAAATGACAAAACTATTATTTTCTCTTTTCCAAAACAAATTACTGATGTTCAAAATGTTTTTCAAAATATAATTATTATTGTACAAAAGAATAAATGACAACCCCCAAATGAAAACCAATTCCCTGCTTATATAGACAAATTGGGTGAGGATTAAGTTTTTTATTTTAAATTGCATTATTACATCTCCTCTTAACTTATATAGGAGAAGACATATTTTATCCTCGAGAGAAAAACATGTTTCTTTATCTAAACTTATCCTTCCAATAATAATTATCTTAATATCTTAAAACATAATAGAAACTAAAGAAATATAAATTTCATAATAATTATTTGTTTTATTTTATCTTACCTTTTCTTATCCTTGTATGTAGGAAACTCATATTTATTTCCTAAATTTTACTTTAAAAATCTTTTTCCTTAAAACTGATTTCATTTTGCATGAGAAATGAATCACTGGTCATTCTATTACTTCTTATATTATCATTTCTCTCCCAAAATATTCCATGCATGAAAAGCTATGTTTCCTATTTTCATTTTCTCTATCCTTAACGTGAAAATGGAGGTGTTTTAGTTTTTTAGAAACTTCTAAAATTTAGATAAGTAAAACTTTCTCATATTAAAGTTCTTACTTTTCTTTATAATGGTTACATTTCCACATAAAATGTTCAATTATAATTTATGAATTTAATATTTTAAATTTCTAAGAGAATTTTAAAAGAAATTTCTTTTCTCTCTCTTTTAAATTTTTTTTTTTACTTTTCCTTCTTAAAAATAAATAGATAGTTTTAAGAATTAGATATAATTTTTTTGTATTGATTATAAAGTGATCAAAAAAAGATTACAATGAAGAAATCCATAGTATCAAAAAGGGGACAAGGCCCCAACAGAAATACAGCTCATAAGAGCAAAACGAAAGGAGTATCTAGAGTTAATAACAGTAAGCAGAAAAAGGTGCCCAATAAACCACTAATGGAGGTGTCCATCAGTGATATCGACCCAGGTGGTCCAACCCTATTCTCCTTCCATCCATGCAACTTTTTTCTTATTTGGAATTTTCGGAAGCATGGCTAAGATGTCTTTCTTGGAGTTTCTATTTCTCTTGATTTCTTTGCTCACTTTATCCAAAGTCTTCTCAAACACTTGAAGGTTATCCAGGTTTCTCCTCCATTCATGTCCATTCTTGAGTTCGAAAGCAAAAAAGGTGGCATGTCCATCCTGAAGAAATCTACGAAGTTTCTTATGATCCATCATCATAGTGGTGTGCACCTGCAAGGAAATTTTTAAAGATGTGAGTTTAAGAAAAAACTCAGTAAGAACCCGGGGAGTGTCCTGGAATTTCTCTTCATTTCTGCATTTCCAGATCTGCCATAATATGTTAGAAGATAAAATATTCCAAAAAATATTAGAATCAACTTTGAGACCTTTAATATAACCAGTAACAATTTCAATAATGGAAACATGAGTAGGGTAGTATATGCCAAAAAGATTCTAAATATTTCTAGCAAAAGAACAATCAAAGAAGATATGTCTGCTGGTTTCCGGAAGATTACAAATTTTGCAAAGATTATTATCATGGTTATTTCTCTGAATAGGAAGTCTGTCAAGAATAAAGAGCCATTTAAAGCATTTAATTTTGGGTTCCACCCAACCTTTCCAAAGAATAACGAAAAACTTCTTCCAAGAAGAAACATCCAGCGAGGAGTACCAGATTTTGTTAATATGGCCACGGATGGAATCATCATATGCAAGAATTTTGTAAATGTTATTAGCTTTAATCTTGGATAGGATGGTCCCATCCGGCCATTTGCATTGTAAGTACCTTTGAGAATCAACATGGCAGGTAGGAGGGAGATTTTGCATTGCTTTAAGAATCATGTTATAAGTTTTTATCTGAGAGTTTGGGAGACTAAAAGTATTTTTCAGTTCCTCCCAGCTAATTAAATTATCATGTTCAAAAATGTCAATAAAGCTAATGATACCTTTGCTGGCCCAATGTTTGGCAGAACAACCCTGTAGAAGAGCAAGGGGTTTCCCTAAAAGTTTAAGGTTCCACCAGATGGACCTTTCACCATAAATTTGAGTATCATCATGAAAGCCCTTGTTAACAATAAATGGTCTAACAATATTCCAGGCTTTCCAGATAGATTTAAAAACTTCTGACCCTTGAACTGAAATGGGGAAGTTACCAATGACTAAATCATTAAAGGGCATGTTATTCCAGAATTTAGCCTTAGTAGGAAAGCCTCTCTCAATATTATTCCTAACAAGAATCTTCCATGGGGCATCTCCATTCATGGAGTGAAAGATCCATTTGGCAACCAGGGATATACCCTGGATCCTAAGGTCTTTCAGTCCCAGCCCTCCAGTAAGTTTATCAGTACAACACCATTTCCACTAGACAGAGTGCATTTTTTTTTTTCCTTGACCATCAGACCATAAAAAATCTCTAACAGCCTTCTGAATCTCAAAAATTTGGTAATTACTAAACATCCACGCAGAGGAGTAATAAATGTTGTAAGAGGATAAGATTTTTTGGCAGACCTGAAGTCTACCAGCAAAGGAAATAGCACGGTTATGCCACATATTCAATTTTTTAGTGATTTTACCTTTGACCCAAAGCCACATGTCTTTCAGTGAGGGATTTATGGCAAAGGGGATGCCAAGATATCTCACAATCTTTTGGGGACCTCCCCATTGGAATTCATAATTTTTAAACCATTCAGGGGGGTGTTCATTCCATCCCAGACAGATGGACTTAGAATGCGAAATCTTAGCTCCAGAAATTTTACAGAATATCTTTAACTTGGATTGCAGATTTTCAAAGTTATCAGCAGTATTTTTAAAGAAAATAGCTGTGTCATCAGCAAATTGGCTGTTGATGAGCTCCTCATTGTTGGGGAGAGATATGCCTTGGATAGTAGGGGAAAGTGTATTATCTCTAAGAAGATAAAATAGAGCATCAGAAGCAATGGCGAAGAGAGCAGGGGCCAAAGGGCAACCTTGCCGTATGGACCTTCCCAAGGGAAAGGTATCAGACAGGGAGCCATTAATGTCAATTTGGGTGCAAGCATCCTGGAGAAGCATACTGACAGCCTTGTAGAAGAAGGGAGGAAAACCAAAAGCTTCAAGCATCATGTGAATGAAGCTCCATTCAATCTTGTCGTATGCTTTTTTGAAGTCAAGGATTAACATGCCCGAGTTCTGACTGGACTGAGAAGCCCAGTTCATGGCTTCCCAGCTAGTAAGGACATTTTCTAAGATATACCTACCTTTAATAAAACTAGTTTGGGTAGAGCATATGAATTTAGGAAGAATTCCAGCAAGTCTAGTGGCTAGAATCTTGGCAAAGATCTTATAGGAAACATTAAGGAGCGTAATCGGTCTCCAATTTTTGATGAGAGCTTTATCCCCATCCTTGGGGATAAGATTAATAATGCCTTTGTTGATAGATGGACCAAGAGATCCCTGGGCCAAAGCTTCATTGTATATTTCGAGGAGGTCTTTGGCAATCCAGTGTTGATTAGCTTTGTAGAATTCAATGGGGAGGCCATCAGGGCCAGGAGTTTTATCATTTTTGAGGGAATTAATGGCATTGTTGATATCCCCTAAAGTGATATCCTCTGCAAGACAAAGTGCATCTTCAGAGGAGACCACCTTAGGGATAAGAATTTTGCATTGATCTCTGAGGTAGGCGGCTTCCCTCGTATCTTCAGAAGAGAAGAGCTTATGGTAGAATTGAGCAAAAGTGTACTTGATCATACCAATGTCCGAAATTTCATGGTTCTCATGGATGATCTTTTCAATAGTTTCATTATAATGTTTGTGTTTGATAAGTTTGAAAAAGAAATTGGAACCACGGTCACCATATTGGAGCCAGTGTGTCTGAGATCTAACCTTAGCACCTCTGGTTTTAGTCACAAGGTGTCTTCTGAGGGCATCTTTAGCTTTCATAACCTGAGAAGTACAGTTAAGGTCAGTGATATTAGTTTGGTTATTCACTTCTGCCTTAGTTAGTTCAACCAAGAGAGCTTTCTCAGTGAATCGGAAGTCCTTTGCTTTCTTTTGACCAATGGTCTTGAGCAGATTTTGCCAGGCAGGGATGTTCCTATTCCAAATGTCCCTCTTTAAATCCTTCAGAAAATTGGTCTTATTAATGATGTTAATAATGTGGATGGCAGCAAGAAGATCAGTATCTTTAAGAAGGCTAACATTAAGGAGAAATTTGGAATTAGCAGTGTTGGGTCTAATCGGGGCCTTGTTGAAGGTAAAAGGTGCAGAGATGGGGTGATGATCCGACAGAGTGGAGGGAGTAACAAGAACGGAGTTACCAAGATCATTAGGGAGGAAGGAGAAAAGATTTCTGTTGGCATAAAAGCGGTCGAGACGGGAGTAAATTCTATCATTCCCCTGTTGATGATTGCACCAAGTATACCAAGGCCCGAGATTATTGTTTTTATTGCCAGCAAGAGGGTCATAAAGTTGCAGAGAGTTTTTCATCTTAAACCAATGTGATTTTTCCATATCTTTCCAAGCAAAAGGGAGGCCCCCACCTTTGTCGTCCTAGTGTTCAACCATGTTGAAATCTCCAGCAATGACCCAAGGAATGCAGGGGAGGGAAGTCATCCATTCCCAAAGGGAACTTCTTTCTTTAGGATCATTCGAAGCATAAATAGAGCAAATGCCAAATTCATAGTTATTGTAGTTGAGAGTGACCCAGACCACTCTGTTACACGGGGAGATCCCACGGTTAGTTATAAATCTTTCCAATTTAGGATTAATAAGTAAAGCAACACCCCCTTTGCCTTTCTGGTGGTAGGTGTAAATTTTTATCGCATCTTTCCAAAGAAAGTTTAAATTGGATTCAAGAATGAAACCAGTAGCCTTAACTTCTTGTAACATAAGGAAATCTAGTTTATGACAAGATTGAAGGAAGTTCTTAATGACATATTTCCTATCGGGGGACTCTAATCCCCACACATTCCAGGAGACACAGTTCATGAGGAAACATTTTGGTGAGGGATGCGTAGTTCAGATGAGTCCATATTCGGGTTCATCACAATAGCAGAGATTCCTTCATCAGTTTTATTAGCACTTTTGTTTTTGGAACCTGGGGATCTCCCTCTTCGTTTAGACAACGGGAGCCCTATTTTAAATTCATCTTCACAATCAAAGGTACTGTCGAATTCCATAGTTTTAGTCAAGGTAGGGCATCTTTCCCTAGATGTGATTGGCAGGGCAGGAATTACCGCAATACTATAATCATCGCTGATTTCATTAAGGGTACTACACTAGGTGTTGGAATTGGGCTGTTCTGAGATAGTGAGATCTGCAGATGGGGAAGGTTGAGAGAGCGGAGAAGCAATTTCAATGGGGGCAAATCTGTTAGCCCTAGCAGGGGTGGGATGGCTTTGGCTGGATGCGGGATTTTTATTAGATTTCCTCCTTCGCTTGTTGGAGATTTTAGTCACATTTTGAAAACCATCCGCGGGTAAGGCTTCAAGACAGTCAGTAGGAGTGGAATGCAATATATTAGGGGTGGGATTGTTAGGGATGGGGGTAGCAAGAGATGTGTTAGTTGAATTGAAGTTAACCATCTGATTAACTGTTTCAACCACCATTGAGGGTTCTGGTTTTTTAGGCAGTGTTTTCTTTTGAATGATAGGGCAATCCTTCCGTTGGTGTCCTTCTTGTCGACACAGAAAGCAAGCATTGAGTCCACCAAGGACCACAATAGGACAGCAGAATTCAGAGTTCTCGATGTTAATGTTGAGATTAGGTAGGATTTCCAGACCAGGTTTTAGAGCTAAGAGGACACAGGCGTCCATATGTGGAACGAAACGAACAGTGTCATCCATGCGAATGACCTTTCCCAGGGGTTGCAAAAGTTGAGGGATGAACCGCCACAGAAACGGGGGCATGTGTTTTACCAAAATCCAGCGAGGGGCCGATAGGGCTAGGACTTCTTCGTAATTTGCCTCTGGGGACCAAGCTATAGCCCTAAAGGATGTCAAGCCAACAACCCAATACTATTTTTTTAAAACCTCTGCTTGAGCCTCATGGTTAACAAAAAAAATGACAAACAAACCTTTTTGAATCTGCTGATAGAACGATATATGCAAACCTAGTTTAAGATTCCAGTAATTATGAAACCAATCATCAAGAAATTTTCGCGGAGGGACCTTATCTATTTCAACAGCTGAAAAGAAAATAGCCATGCTTTTTAACCTAGATTTTTCCTCAAGTATTTCAGCACGCATCTCAAAATTAGGTGAAATAGAGAAAACCTCGGAGCTTCCAGAGTTCTTACCGGCTTGATGGGTTCCATCGTTAACGGTAAACCTAGCCTCTGCGTTAAGAGTAATCCCTGCGGTAGCTACGGCCTCTGAAAATGTTTTAGGGCGGTCGAGAGGAGGAGAGGAGTGCAGAGAGTTTTTAGGTAGTTTACTGTTAATATCTTCCCTCGGCAGAGCCGAGAGAGGAGAAGTGGGTACGGGATCTGCAGTGGAGCTAATGAAATTAATGCCATTAGAGGGAGAGGAGGATGGAACGAACACACCTGGCACCGGAGTAATGCGAATGTAAGAGGAGCCGTCATGTCTGCTATTAATATCTGCCATGTTGGATTTGGAGATCTCGCCACTAGTTTGGTAGTTACTGCCAAAAGTGCCTCCAGTGTCGAAGACCGAGTTGGGGATGGTTGCAAACGGGGGTTTGTCAGCGCCTATCATCGCAGACCCAATTAGATATAATTTCATACAAAATAGAATTTATATAGTATACAATATAATTCTTTTTAATAAACATTTCTATTTAAATTTTAAAAGGAATATATATACTTACTATTTGATTTTCTAGACATATTAGTAAAAGTATTTATAATAATAATATATTTTTTTATTTTTTTTTTGAAAAAAAAAAAAAAAAAAAAAGAGGGGTAAAAATTTATTCAATCAAAAGGCAAGAACAAAGACAAAGCCAAAGGCCCAAAACAACACTACAAACTCCTGTCCTCCAGAAGCATCTGATCAATAATCTCACAGTACTGAGCAGGTAATTCATCCCTACCATTAATATTCCACTCACCCACATTCTCAGAAGCCCACTTAGCCAGACAATCGGCCACCCTGTTCCACTCGCGAGGAATATGACGAAAGGAGACAGAGTCCACCAGCCTACAAAGGCCAAGAATTTGTCTGGCTAAAGAGGCAAGTTGCCAACTAACATTATCCAGCCTCTGATTGTTCAACATATCCACCACAATCTGTGAGTCAGACTCACAGATGAAATTCCACCACCCTAACGAGCATCCACGCTCAATAGCAACCTTAATGGCAAGGGCCTCCATCAGGTTATTAGAATGCTCACCCTTGTAAACAAAGAGAAGAAAGACTGCATCTCCATCATCGCTTCTACCAATAGCCCCAATGCCGGCATGCCCAGGATTCCCTCGGGAAGACCCATCAGTATTGATCTTCAGGAACCTAGTCGGAGGAGGGGACCACCTCCCATCTCTACACACCCGTTGCTTCCCATGGCTCGGGCTGTTGCTGGGACGACCTCCCTGCCTGCTATCCTTCAGGTTCAAATTCTTTACAATAACTTGATCCCCAAGATCAATATTAATAGACATATCACACTTAGCATATAACGTCTCCTGAATCCTGTTAAGAATCAACTTCCACAAATGGGTACTACTCGATTTGGTATCACAAAAAATCCTACGATTCCGTTCCAGCCAAAGGTTCCAGAGAATGAAGACTGGACCAACCAACCAGGCAACCTGTAAGAAAGAGGTCCTCGCAGGAGGTCTGCCCAAGCTTTCCCAAAATTCGATAAGAGAATTGGCATGAAAGCAACCATGACCCCAAGCCTCCCACCATATATGCCATATCTCTCTTGAGAATGGGCAGAGAAAAAACAAGTGCGAGACACACTCCTCGTTATGCTGACAAAGAACACAAATCGCGGGACCTTGAAAACCTCTTTTGCATAGATTCTCCCAAGGCATTTCTTTTGAGCCAACACCCATAAGAAAAAGTTACACTTGGGCCACAAAAAGCTATTCCAAACTTTCTTGCACCAGTGCACCTCTGCCTGCCCGTAAAGGTTCCTATCAAGAACAGCGTAACCTTGAGCCACTGTGAATTTACCTTTAGGACTTGGACTCCAAGCTAAGGTGTCCCTCCCATTGAGAGAGCTACAAAATCTACCCTCCAGAACATGAGCGAGGAGAGCTCGGTCCTCAACAGATCCATCCCTCGGCCACTCCTGGGGATCCTTCCAGCAGGTAATCTCAACCTGTCCTAGGCGCTTAACCATCTTAAAGTGTTCCACCTTAATCCAACCAGCATTAGTAAAGGATTGAGAGAGGGGGATAAGTTGGGGAAAGCTAGAAAGAATAGGAGGGTTGCCATCCCATGAGTCTTGCCAAAAAAGAGTATCCGAGCCTTTGTTGCAAATCCAGAAGAGCCCCTCCTTAACAATTTTTGCTCCCCTTTTGAGAGTATTCCAAATACAGGAGCCTTTGCCCACCAAAGGAAGTCGTGGCACCTCTGAACAATCTGCACCAGGATAGTACTTGTGGGTGATAACCTTGGCCCACTCTTGATCTTGACTGTTACACCAACGCCAGTATAATTTGGCAGCCAGTGCAGTGACAACAAGGTCCATCGACCGAAGCCTAAGACCACCAACATGCTTTGGCCTACACACAGTCTCCCACTTAACAAGACTCCACTTCGAGGAAAGCAGATTGCCGGACCAAAGGAATTGCTGAGATAAAGCATCAAAATCTCTTACAAAACTAGCAGGGGGAATCTAGACACCACACCTGTAGATGGGAAGAGACTGCACCACAGACTTGAGAAAAACCACTCTCCCAGCAGAAGATAGCCATCTATAGGTCCAATGACTAACCTTACTTCTGAATTTATCCAAAATCCCCTGCCAATAATCCCTCCGTTGAGCACCCAAGGACAGAGGGACCCCAAGATACATTAAGGGGAGAGAGCCAATCTGAAACCTAAGAATTCCAGCAATCCTATTCTGAATGAGCCTAGGAGTGTTGAAGAAATAGATAGAAGACTTATTATCATTAATTTTCTGACCTGAGGCTTTCAAATAGATATCTAGAGCTTTCCTGATGTTAACTGCCTCACTGATTCTAGCCCTGCCCAAAAGCCCAGTATCATCCACAAATTGAAGGTGGGAATAAGAAGGAATATTGTTACTCCAACTCCACCCTTGGATAAATCCCTGACGAACCTGAGCTTTTAAAAATCTGCCAAGTCCTTCTGCCATAATAATGAATAAGTAAGGGGATAAAGGGTCACCTTGCCGAAGTCCTCTAGAGGCACCAAAGAGCTCAGAAGGTTCTCCATTAATGAGCACAGAGAAAGATGTTGAGGACACGCAGCTAAGAACCCAATCAACCCATTCCATAGCAAATCCAAACTTTAGAAGAATTTTTTTAAGGAACTCCCAACTCACCCGATCATAAGCCTTGGCCATGTCGAGTTTTATAAACATAGCTTTCTCCTTAGAGTTGGCCATAGAGTGGATAGCCTCTGCTGCTATCACAACTCCATCCAGAATTTGTCTTCCGTCCACAAAGCCTCCCTGTTCCGCAGAGATTAAAGAACCAAGGAAAGGTTTGAGCCTCTCTGCAATCAGCTTGGTGATGATCTTATAGATCACATTACACAAAGCTATGGGCCTGAACTGGTCCAACTTGTCAGCCCCTTCCTTCTTAGGTATGAGGGCCAAGAAGGTTGAGTTCATAGACTTCAACATCTGTTTATTCCTGTGTGACTCCTGGATCACATCTAGAAGATCAAACTTTATAATCTCCCAGAATTCTTGGAAAAATTCAATTGGGAACCCATCTAGACCAGGAGCCTTACCCTTCTTCATATTAAACACAATCTTCTCCAATTCTGGAAGTGAGATAGGATCTAATAGATCTTCATTCATTTCTGCAGAGACAAAATGAGGGATACAGTCCAAAATGTCGCGCTCCTCATGCCCACCTCCAAAATCCTCTCTAGAAAAGAGATCAGAGAAATACTTAACTGCTTCCCTAGAGATAGCTTCACAAGAATAGATCTGAGTTCCATCTGATAAAACAAGAGAGGACAGAGAATTCCCATGACGTCGTGCCTTAACAGAGTTGTGGAAGAAAGTAGTGTTCCTATCCCCTTCCTGAAGCCAATCAATACCAGATTTCTGCTTCCAGAAAATCTCCTCCCGAAGCTCCCATTCTTCCAGCTCCTTAAGGGCTAGAGTCTTAGCTGCACTCATCTCAGAGCTCAACCCATGGTCTCAAATCTGTCGGGTAATATTATCAAGCTTGGTTTGAGCAGTAGACTTTTGATCATGTAGGTAGCCGAAGCAACGTTTATTCCATCTCTTAAGCCTATACTTCACATGCTGAAGCCTCTTACTGAAAGTAAACATAGCCGTACCATGGTCAGGCAGTCCCTCATACCACCAGGCGGCCATAAGATCATTTAGAGAAGAGTCACGTAACCACATCAACTGGAATTTGAAAGAGGGATTCTTGGTGATCCTATGAAAAGTGATGGAAGTGATGGAAAGCTTAATAGGCCAATGATCCGATCCCCTCCAATCCAGAATTTCAGAACTGGTAACCCACCTGTTGTCCATCCAGTAGCAGGAAACCAGAAATCTATCAAGCTTTTCCGAAATAGCCTCGCCACCGTATCTCCGATTATTCCAAGTAAAAACTCTATTATTTGGCTTCACATCAATGAGACGTAGTAAGCTAATCATATCCCTGAGCAAATTAGAAGATTGATCTAGCTTTGCTAACCCACCCCTTTTTTCCTCCAGGCTAATGATAGCATTGAAGTCACCTGCTATAATCCATGGCAGAAGGGGTTCCAAAGACCGGATGGATCTAACATGGGCCCATAACTGAACTTTACCTGCAAAGTCTGTAGGAGCATAAATGTTGGATAAGAAGCATCTTTCACCATTCTCACAACTAGTGGCTATCAAAGAAATGGATGTCCGACTGGAGAACCACCATAGAGGGAAGACTTTCCTGGGGTCCCAAAAGCAAGCCACCCCTCCAGAGCTATTCAAGGCACCCACTCCCTGCCAAGAGCCACAGGGCCAAATATACGCAACACACTTAGCCAAACCATCCAAAGAAAGCTTAGTTTCCTGAATGAAGACCATATCAGGAGACTGAGACTCAATTAATCTGCGAACAACCTTTTGTCTGGGGATGCTGTTCAACCCCCTTACATTCCATGATAACACAATCATTTATGGGGCTGAGAGAAGTGAGAATCAATGGGACGTACCGACCCAGACTCCACCAAATTTTCACCCATTATCTTCACTTTCTCCTGATCAGTCTTCCTGCCACTTTTTATTGGTTTATCTAAAGGCCCTTTTTTGAAGGACTTCTGTTGAATACCCAAAGCAATAGAAGCCTTCTTAGCTAGATCTGATGCCCCTTTATGCTTGTGAGGTACATTGGACACCCCTGCTGGTCCCTGTGAACCTAGTGTTCCACAAAGATCCCCAGTATTCTGGACAAGAGGAGATCCATCAGCAACTAGCTGCTCGGCCTGTAGATCCCCTGTACCAAGAGGCTGATCCTCTCTCTACATATCTCCCTCGTGATTCTCCTACTGAATGAAGACCTCCGGGGAGAGCTCAACTGGGATACCTTCCTCTTGGTCCATGTTTTCAAGAGCATCAAACCTATTAAAGGTGTCATCGGTCCGCCTTTCTGTCCAGGCTCTTCTCTTTCCTTTACCCTTGTTGCGAGATTTAGCCTGAGTAAATCCCTCACTGTCAACCTGTCCATTAGAAACTTTAGCCTTTCCTTTATCCTCCCTAGAGGGAACTGGAGCATCCAGCGAAGGATTCTTATATCTGGGGCATCGGCGTAGTAGGTGTCCATACTCATGGCAGATTCTGCATCTGAATGGGAGGGCCTCGTAATCCAACTGTTGGATCCAGGAAGCCGAGCCCATACAAATTTCTATAGAATCTGGCAATGGATTATTCAAATCAACTTCAACACAAATACGAGCAAAAGAAATTACCTTACGATCCTGCGTCTGTGTAGAAGATCCAACAGGTTTTCCAAGGAGCATCGAAATTGAGTGAAGAATATCCTCCCTCCAGAATTCCAATGGGAGTCTTGGCAGGCGAATCCAGACCGGCACCCAAGAAGGGATCTCCTCTGCAGAATTAAAGCCCGAGTGCCATGGCTTGATAAATAGCCCCACCTGGTTAAAAAAATAAGGGCCGCCTTCGAATACCTTGTTCCTATCCGACATGCACGAGAATATAACCATAAAGTAGTTATTAGCTGCTAGCAAAATTTCCATTTCTCCTTCTGGATTCCACACCCGACGGGCCCAAGAGTCCAGCGCCGACAATGCAAGGCGGAGGCCCAAAAACTTGCATATGAGAGCATGATTATTCTAGTACTCGACATCCTCCGCAACTTGTTCAGGTTGAATAACTAGAATAGGACGAACCTCGGCTTTCTGTAGACACCCATTAATTTTTTGAAGTCGGAGCATTCCATTAGAAGAGGACTCTCCATCATGCAATTGGGATTTTCCCTTCATACCCTTGCTACTATCATGCATCCCCGATCCAAGCTCGCCCATTACCAGATCTACACCCGAAGGCCGAGGAGGGGCGGCCCCAAGATCCCCCATTCACCCGAGCTTGGGTATGGCAATCAGCAAAGGAAAAGAAGGGGCAGAAGCCCCTCACTCCCCCGCCGTCGTGAGCTCGAACTCACCACACAGAAGGAAAGGGACGATGCCCAACAAAGAACCCTAATCCCGCGGCCGCAAGACGCAGTAAAACCCTGCACACCAGAAAAAACGCGCCCTCGGATTCGATCCGCAAGCACACTGGGCTCCAATCTCAGACGGGGCACGAGGAGAACGAGCGGCTAGGGCACGCAGGCCCTAGCAGGACGATACAGAACGCCCTGCGACGACCGCCATCGCCATATTCATCGCAGCCTTTCAAGATCAATTTCAAAGACAATATTCGAATAAATCATTCATTATCACAATAATAATATATTTAATTATTAATATAAATTCTATTTTATTACATTTAGAAGAAGTTAAAATAAAATAATTAAATAAATAAGTAATTAATTATTTTATAAAAATATTTATGAAATAAGGTTGTGACACATACGTAGGTGTCCTAAAAAAATTTGTGTGTATTGGGGATATTCCTAAGTTTTTGCAAATAGGGAATGAGTCTGGGATGTTTCCTACCTGTCTCCATGTCCCTCAAACATTCCCCATGGAGGAACATGGTCATATTTGGTAAGGGATGCGTCCCTAGGAAGATAAATGCTTTAACAAACTAAAGAAGCCAAGCATTTTGATTGAGCATAGGTAATCCAGAGTGTGATGATTGGCATATTGGATGCAATGATTGGAAATTACCTCTATATTTTCCCAATTTGATATTATAGATTGCTTTTGAGGTTGACATTATGATTTCTTTAGCTTTAGTCCCCTGGTAGTTAGTTGAGAGAAAATGGTACTTAAGGAAATAATATGCATCTTTGGTTCTCAGTTGTATTAATTTATTCTCCAATTTTTTCATCTCATAATATTTTTCTATTTGAATTATAGATACTGCATATAGAGAAAACTATATGAAGTGATATACTTAGTTTTTACTGTGATGTCTACTGAAATGGATAGATCTAGCCGCACTAACTGGACTACAACAAAGCAAAGTTGATGGGTAGAGTGACCTATCCTCACACACGATTACTATATGAAAGGGAAAAGAGAAAATAGAAATTGTGAAAAATGGGAGAAGCCTTCCTAGCAATTAAATTTAGCATACCCAAAACTTGGAGTAAATTAATACCCCAGCTATAGCGTCTAATGCCAAAAGAATATCCTGCAAAAGATTGCAAGCAAAATTTTAAAACCCTACAATCATATTCAGATTCCCATGACACATTTTAATTAAACTTGTACCAAATTAACTTAAAAAATACAAATTTTAAGTAGTAAATAGCTTGTTCCTATATAAGGTAAAGGGAATATTTTGAGGTCACCTTCAAACAAGATGTCAATTTGATGTATGAGAGCACTTTGTGGACAATTATTATTCTAAAATAAAATCTCACAATTGTAAATAACTTCTTGTTATTTCATTAAAAAAGTTTCTACAAGTAGAATTGAAGAGTCAAAACTGGAAAACTCTACATAATCGTATTCAACCTCATATATTATGTTAAATCATGAATCTAAAAATATTTAATTGTTTTTTATTTACAATTTATTCTCCAATTTTTTCATCATATAACATTTTTCTATTTGAATAATAGATATTGCATATAGAGAAAACTATCCAAAGTGATATAATCAGTTTTTACTATGATTTCTACTGCAATGGACATATCTAGCTAGACTAATTGGACTCTAATAGAGCAAAGTTGATGGGCAGAGTGATCCATCCTCACACATGATTACTACATGAAAGGGAAAAGATAAGATTGAAATTGTGAAAAATGGGAGAAGCCTTCATAGCAATTAAATTTAGCATACTCAAAACATGGACTAAATTAATACCCCAGTTGTAGCATCTAATGCCAAAAGAATACCTTGCAAAGGACTACAAGCAAAATTTTAAAACCTTGCAATCATATTCAGATTCCCATGACACATTTTAATTAAATTTACCAAATTAACTTAAAATAATTGTAGGGTTTGGAAACAAACATATTCAGGTCTACTATTGATCATAGTTATCCACTACTAAAATAATTGTAGGGTTTCGAAACAAATAAAAATGGCAGATGCAAAGTGAGATGCCACAACAAAAGTCATAAAATTTCAAACCCTAAAAAAATGCATTGTGGGTGATGTGACCAATTTCATTGTATTTTCTTTCTTTCAAAATCGAACTCCTGTAAGTGGGCTTCAAATTGATTGCATAACAAACATATGACGGTGGTAAATAACTGGCTATTGCTTGTAAGTTAAGGAAACTTTATTGCTAGCTGGCCATCCCTTGAAAAACAAAAACTTGTGGGAAACGCACCTTGTTGGAACGTTGACACTTTGGTGGGCAAAAGCCCGCACAGAGAGCCTATTGGCTAATTATATTATTATTTAAAAAATAATTATATTTATTATTACTAAAAGTGAAATAATAATATTATTAAATTTTTCATTATATATATATGTTAAAATTAATTGTTTATATATTATAAATATTATAATATAATAATTATTAAAAAAAATTAAAAAATGATATTTAATTAAAATTTATTGTTATTTACCTGTATATTTAAAAGTTAAATAATAATAATATTAAACTTTTCATATAATACATATTAAAATGAATTTTTATATATTAGATATATTATAATATGATAATTATTAAAATTAATAAAAATAGAAAAAATTTCAAAGTTTTAAACATAAAATTTATTATATATACTATATTTACTATTTTGAAACTAAATTAAATTTATATATTATAATATAATAATTATTAAATATTAGAAACTGAGATACTATTTAATTAAAACTACATTATTGTTTATCTATATAAAATTTAAAATTTAAAAGTTTTAAACTATATATATATTTTTGGTTTGTTTTAAACTATATTTTATTATTTATATATTATATTTATTACTCTAAAACTAGATTAAATTTATATATTACAAATATGTTAATTATTAATATCTTAAAAATTTAAATAATATTTTAATTAAAAATTTATTATTATTTTCTCCCTTCTTTCTATATTTGCTAAATAAAAATATTATTGAAAATTTCTTATTATATATGAAAATTAATTATTGGTATATATATAATAATGATATAATAATTATTAAAATAAAAAATAAAAAATAATAAAATTTAAAACATTTAATTTATTATTTATACATTATATTTATTATTTTAAAATTAAATTAAATTTATATATTGAAATATAGAAATTATTAAAACTTAAAAATAAAAATAGCATTTATTTAAAAATATATATAATCTAAGTAAATTTTATTGTATTTCATATGTAATGCCTGCCAAAATACCCTAGAGAAATAATCCATAATCTACTAACAAATAGCGATAATTTTTTTTAAAAAAAACATCCATTACTTCTATGTTATCGCTAACATACATTAATGCAACATCAACTATTTACAAGATCACATAAATTAACATGAACATAACCATAGTATCATATAACACAAGTGAATTAAATCATTTACTCAATTACATATCACTAAATAAACTCATACAATATATCCATTCCCTAGGGTATCTCAACGTCACTACTTGACATAATTCTAACACATCACATATCCATCTAGAACACCATATACTACCATTCAACTAATCATTTACTTCTCACACAATTATGATAAATCATTAAAACATATGCATAACTCTATCACCTTCCATACTCTTTAGGTTCATTTTAAAATACCTACCAAATGTTCCTAATACCCATCTTTATTCCTTGACCACTTAACACCATGAATTTAAATGCATTTATCCTTCTCTTACACATGGAACTAGATTATTCCCTTAAGCAAATCAAGAATACTATCCATATTCATATGCAAGATTATAACAACAAGAACTTATCTACTTCCAAATAGGATTCCATGCTACTAAACAAATTCAAGAGTCATATGATACTACAAGAATTAACATAATCTAATATTTCAATCCCCTAATTCGACATATGATCTCATTCCCAACATGATGAACATTTCTACAACATGGACCATATAGTAATACATCATCCAATTACAAGAGGATAGTTCTACATCATCAAGTACAAACACATAAGAGCTCATGGAGCAAGCACATAGTCTCTTTTGCTACATCACATCCTAATGCTTAATAATACAAGTTACGTAAGTACATATTTTTATTCTACATTTACAAGTCATCGTGATACAATTTTATCTCTAATACATAAAAATAAGCTTCATAGGACAACCATATATTCAAGAGTTATAGAATCCATACAAACTCATAGCTACCCATTTATTTCCATATCCCAAGATAACCAACATTGAAGATTAACATCTTTCAAATCAAGGCATACATGATCGTTAACATATTCACTACCATCCACAAGATATACACAAGGCATTGCATTCATATCTCTCAATATTTTAATTCCTTTCTAATCAAGAATGACATACACAATTGAATATCCATTTACAACAATCTCATTCAATATATCTCATCCTCAAATTAACCTACTACAAGCCTATTATACATGTTCTCAAAATACTGATTACATTGTCTTCTTTATCCTTCTTGAGTTACATACTGCATGATATCAATTCTAATTACATAGATTATGCTCCAAGATCCATCCACATGAGGAGATAATATAAAACCATGTCCAAGCACATAAGCATCCAATGAAGAACATCCCAATGGAAGAAGGCATCAAACTACCTGACCATGTGGAACCAAATAGGAACCACCCCTTGCGCTAGGAGATGACATAAGGTTCCAACTCATACTCGAGACCTAGGCTGACACCTAACAACCAAAGGATACAACATGACATCACTAGGCTCCAATATATATAGAACATCCAATCACATCACAAGGCTAAATCAAAGTAACCAAACCTCTAGATGCATAATCAACAAATCAAGGCATATGGATTATGGACATGTGTAGAGAAGAGTGTCACCACATGCTACCCTCACAATAGAAAGGGAAAAGCCTCACCTTGAT
Source organism: Cryptomeria japonica (assembly GCF_030272615.1). NCBI lineage: Eukaryota > Viridiplantae > Streptophyta > Pinopsida > Cupressales > Cupressaceae > Cryptomeria > Cryptomeria japonica. The sequence goes on along the minus strand of NC_081409.1, from coordinate 704,867,826 downwards.
AAACATGTGGAACCTTCTCCACCTTGGAGCCATTCAAGGGAGATAGGTTTACCTCTCCAACGATCTTCCCAAGCTCATCTCGAGCAACACTCTAGGGCTATGAGGTGGGACACAAAAACCAATTATTATCTTGTTTAGTGAATTCCTAGATACCCAAACCCATTAATTAATTATTAGGATCATCACTTGCAATTACAAGAAAAATCTTCATGTCATTCCAACATGTCTAGACCCCCTCCAAGAGGCCTAATACTCACGACCCTGGTCCACACATGCAAAAGTCCACTCTCCCAACCATGGACCATAACCTGTTAGGATAACCGGTGAACAAATGAGAGGGGGGTGAATCAGTTATTAACAAATTATAACATTTAATCCACTTAATAACCTTTAAACAGATCAAGTATCGGTAAAGCAGAAACATATGTCGGTGGGAACATATACTGGTAAACAATGCAACTTAACAATTAAATAGATAATCAATGCAAAGCAACCATACCATATAACACCATGATTTGTACGTGGAAAACTTGGAAAGGGAAAAACCACGGTGGGAGGACTACCCATAATCAGATGATACTTATGCAGAAAGTATGTGTTACAATGAGGGGCCCGCACATGCAAGAAAGCACATTGCCTAGAGCGTAATGATCATTACAAAAGAGTCTCACTGACTACAGAGATTAAAACCACCTAAAGATAAATGGACAATAATCAAGAATAATGAACTGCTAGAGATAGCATCTACCATGCCTGATTACAATCCTGGTTAAGCTCAATACTAGAGGCCTTTGACCTCTTCCTTAATCCCAATTCGATCCTCAATGATCGACCTAATCCTCTGCCTGAATGATATTAAAATATTGGCACATTACATTCCACTCCCATGATCTGCAATGAGATCTTACATCATTTTATACAAACCCTAAGGCCTAAAACAATTAGGTCGGCCACCTAAAAGATATTACAATAAGATCATTACATAAATCCATATTACAATGATATGCCATGTCGGCTTAAGACCAAAATAACAATAACCAATCCATAGAACATCCTGAAATATCTCGATAACGTGTAGAGTACACGTTAACATGATACCAATCCATAACCTAGATAGGCACCAGACCTATTCTGGGTCCACCACATCAAAGCAATGTCTTCAAGTAGTTGAAGCACGATCAAAGAACATCTTCAACATCTTGAAGTCCATGTAGAAGCTGCACCAACACCAATTATACATCCTGTCAAGATTCCTTAGTGAGACCTCTGTCGGTAAGGGTTTACCAGAGCATTTGATTACCAAGTCAATACCAACTGACCAAGACATGCTCCAAAAGCATGTAACACATAAAGCCAAACATACTCCATTGATCCAAACATGCCAAAAGTGTCCAACAGATAGTCTCTTCTGTCGGTAACCAAAACCTATCTGTCGGTAACCAAAACCTATCTACCGGTAACCAAAACATGTGTTAGGGGTCCCACGGATACTGAGAGGGGGGGGGGTGAATTAGTATCTGACCAGTGATTAGAATTTCTTAACTTAAAACATGCAAGACATAATATAACAGTGTACCGGTATGCAAGAAATAATGCAATAAACAGAATCAAGTACATCCACATGAAAAGTACACCATAACACAAGATGTTAATGAGGAAACCCAGTGTGGGAAATGTAGCGTCGTAAATTGTACGCACTCGCTAGGGTGGTACAATTTCACACCTAGTTTAGCACCCGCCTTGGCGCATTTTGCATTGCATTTCCCCTTTAGCACTTAATTAATCAAATTAATTAGGTCTAAGGTCCTATTTTATCATCTCCCATATCATAAAGTTGGGCCCTTTCATTAAAGTGTGCCCCTTTCAATTTATTCCTCCAATATATCATTTAATCAAAAACCCTAATTAGGTCCTATTTCAAACTTGGGGGCTTGATTTCGGGGGTCAAAACATCTCGAAATCACTTGTAACTTCGGTATTCACTCTAAAATCATCATATCCGATGGCCCTAAAAATTTGGTGAAAAGTTGTCGGGACCATGGCGCCCGGAGTGCACATGGTCCCGGACATTTTTCCCAAAATTTTAGGAGTGCGATCCAATCATAAAATAAAGCTTAACCCCAAGAAATTGGCAGGAGACTCAATCTCTAGGTCGGCCAAAAGACGAAATTATGATCTAGGGTTTCCTACATAAGAGCTCTCTTTCTTCATTTGAAGGGATCCGAATTTTGTTTTCAGGGACCTTCTATGCAGCGAAAGAGCAGATCTTTGAAGACTTCAACAAAATTCAACATCCTTCTATCAATCATTTATCAATTTCATTCATCCATTTAGGGCTTGGAAGACATTGAAGAACAATAGGAGATTACCAACTGAAGATTGGCTTGTACCCCTCCCTTGGGATTGGGTATGATTTCATGTTGTTTTCGTGTCTTTGCATGAGCTTCATTATATCATTTGTATGCATGCTTTAGATCACTTTGCATCTTGGTTTGGAGCATTTACATTATCATTTACGAGCAATTAGGGTTTACTTTCTAGGTTGCTCTAGTTTGCTTACTTGCATTTTAGGATCTTGCACACACACAAGGTCTGCACACACAATACTTTTTACAATACAAATTGGCTATTTGTGGAGGTGGAAATCACCGAAGTGGGGGTTTGACTAAGGCAAAACCCTATATAGCTGCCCAAACACCTTTTCAGATATAAGTGCAGGTTTCGGGACTCAGATGACGCCGCAAGTTGCAGATCTGGGAGAAGCAGACTGAGACCGACCTTCCCACCAAATTTCAGAGAAAAAGACCAGGACAGGGGCGTGGGGCGCCCTGGTCCCTGGGACAGGGGCGCTGGGCGCCCTGGTCCTCCTGACAGACAACATTTTCAGCATTTTTGACAGCTTTTCCAGGTTACAAAACAACAGTTTCCAGAGCAGTTTCAGGGGCAGAATCAGGACAGTGGCGCCCGCGCCCCCGTCTCGAACATTTGCAGTCAGATTTTAACTCTGGGTAAGCATTTGCATTCTTGCCTTGTCCTTGTGTTTACAGCTTTCCATTGTTTAAGTTCAATTCTGCAATCTTGTTATTAGTTCATACTTACACTTTGGGGTTAGGAATTGAACTTGCATCACTTTATCTTTCAATTACAACAAAGGAATAGAAATCCTAATAGGTAGCCAATGGCTCTCTCTTCCACAAAAAGAAGTAGCCAATTGTGTGATACCTCTAGGCTCTTTCGTATTCCACAAATGTGTGATTGAAAGTGAGATTAGGGCATGTTTGCTTAGTGTCGCTTTTTCCCCCACACAGGAAAAACCTCGGTGGGATTTGTGACCCACAATATTCACTCACTGGCCAATAAGAGAATATTACTTACAATAGGGGCCTGCACATGTAGGAAGGCCAACTGCCTAGAGCTCACTGCTCAATGGGAAGTCTCACTGACTTATAATAAGGATTATACAAATCCAATATCTTGTACTACTTTACAATAGCATCTTCAATGCTTGATTTAGTACCGGTTCCTTCTCTATTCTTTACATATACCCTTTGACCTATATTTCACACATTAGGTCTACCTAATATTTTCCTTAATGCTTCTACTTCCCCTTCTTCTCTCTACAAAATGTCTACAATGATCTCTTTTATATATAAGAGTCATTTTACAATTTGCCAAGTTGTCTTACAATAATAAACAAAATATTATATAACAAAAATCCTGTCGGCCTCTGTGCCGGTATACTTCCTTTCTTCTGTGCCAGTGCCGGTGTCCTGAGTGCTGGGGTAGAGTGTGATCTGTTGATGCTGGTATAATGTCTTTGCCGGTGCCATAGGATTGCAAGGTTGCCATCAATGACAAAACATTCAATCACATACAATGTCTCATTGGAGTGTGCATATGCCAACAATCTCCCCCTTTGGCATTGATGGCAACACTCATGAGAAATTTCAAAAAGTATCCAAAAATGTGTAGTCCAAAAATGTTACCAAAAGTGTGTGTGCTCCCCCTGAGCATACGATTCCTGTGATTTGAATTTTCTCATCCCACTACTCCCCCTTTGGCATCAATGACAAAGGTTGTCAAGATGTCAGTAGAGTTTGTGGTTTCAACCTTGTAACTGGGTATTTACAATTTGAAAAAGATCTCCCAAAATCAAGTTTATACTATCCATAAACTTCTTGCTATCTTTTATTGTTGTCTCTGTTCTCTTTACTGTACCGGTGAGATGCTGCAAATGCTCTGTCAGTGTTTTGCTTCCCTGTATTAATGCCTCAAAAATTTCCTTCCGTAGAGATGCTAGATAGTCCAATCTTGGACTTAGTTTAGATCTCAAATGTTTTTCCTTATTTATTATTCTTTCTTTCTCTCTTTCCAATTTGAGTAGTTCTTCCTCAAAATTTGTTATCTTCTCCTCAAAAATTGATAGTGTATCAGGTGAGTTGACAAAGCTGTCTGCAAGTTTATTTATCTCATCCTGTACCTTGCTCATTTTCTTGTCAATATCTACAGTCAAAAAGTTTGTTTTACAAGTATCTTTATATAGATTTTTGTATTCTTTCAACAAATTACATAGTTTCGGTAGAAAAATCTTTATTACACTTCTTTATTTGCTCATCAAAGAATTTCTATTTTTTAATTTCTACCTTATCCTTTACTGAATCTTCCTTTATTTTCTCAATGTTTTCTGAGATATATTTACACAATGTATCCAATTGTCCTAAGGAATCTTTGTTATCTATATTACAGTTGGGAGCAATTACCTTCAAAATTGGTATGGAATCATCAATTGCTTTGTAAGCTTGTGAGCTGCAGTCGGTTATTTTCTTGATAGAATCTAATAACACCTCAGTCACATTTGTTGATTTATATCCTGATGATGATATAACAATTTGAGTACTGGTGGAAGTAACCAAGCTTGTATTGACCTCTGGTAGGTCTGTTTGTGTCTGCATTTCTTTAAGCACTGGTTTTCCTACTTCACTAGTTGTCGGTGGCACTGTTTCCTTATGTACCTATTCTAGTTATTGTTGTTCTGGAGCCTTTAGCTCTGTTTGTTTCTCTGGATGTTTCATTGATTCATTCTGTGTCTCAATCTCTACCTTTTGCTCTTTATCTTTTGCCAGTTTATCTGTTTCCTCTGTTACCGGAGGCTCACTAGCCATATCTGATTTAACAGTTGTATCTTTGTCTACTACTATGTTGATCTTCTGAGTATCAACATTCACAGTATATAGGACTTCAGGATTAGGATTATTATCCTCTATATCCATATTCTCAGCTGCTGGTTGATCTTCAGTAGTTGTTGATTGTACCGGTGGAGTATTTAAAGAAGGTGGGGGTAAGTTGTCTCTAACCTTGATACTTGGTGGTCCACCAACTTTACCTTTCCCCTTGTCTCTATCTTTCTGATATACCTTTATAGGTTTGGGGTTCCTGTACTCTTCTTATTTTTCTTTCTCAACTAGAAATATATCCCATCCATCTTCTATTTCCTCTATCACTTCATTAACTCTTCCAGCCATTAGTGAAATATGCTGGTGTGCAGTAGAGAATACTAACCGGTTGGCCTTTGCAATCAGATCATCAATTTCTTGTGGAGAGTTTACCGGATATACAGCAAGTAACTTCTCAATTTTTATTTTCTTATCCAATTCTATCACTGCCTATCTTCTTACCTCTAGTCTTTTGAATAATTCATCAGGAATTTCATTGACTACTTCCATAAAATATTTCTTGTACATATCCATGTGCAATATAACACTGTTTTCAACTTGTTCTTTTTCATCAGCTGTTAGAGTGTCATATATTTTCTCTATATTTTTCAATTTACCTTCCTCTGTGGTTTCATTCAGTAGTATATCAAGAGGAGCCAAGTCTTTGTGTGCCCTTTTCTTCTTCTTGGGTGTCAGTTTCTTCTTTGGTGTGGTCTTTCTAACCGGAGATCTCACTACTTGTTGCTTTTTCTTTGTCCTCCTAGGTGAAGGTGTGGTTTCCGGTGAGGGATCTCTTTTCCTCACAACTCTTTTAAAAGTTGCAGGCATGTCACTTCCTAAAGATAGGTGAGTTTCAGGCTGTGGAGCTGCTAACTCATCCTCTATTATGCTGGTTTTCTTCAATACATCTTCCTTGATGGATTTTGCTTGTCTGGACCCTTTCCTTACAACTGCCTCAACCTTTTTCACTCTTTTCTTTGATTGAATTTGGCTTTCTATGGTTTCAGTACTACCAAATACTTCTTCTTTTGGTTCTTTGGGGGCTTCCAGAAGTGCTTTGGCATATGTTTCAACTATGTGATCATCTGTTTCATAGCCCATCTCGGTTACCCAAACTGTCCTTGGGATGATCGCTTCCATCCAAATTTCCTCTTTCTTGATGACAAAGCATATATCATCTTTGTATTTGTCTACAATCTTCTGTGATAACCTTACTCTTTTCTTCATTTTAGCTTTTAATGCTTGAAAGAAGTCATTAATATTGTTTTCCTTGTTATCACCCATGTTATTGAATAGTTCAGTCAATTGTTTGCCTACCGGTATGTCATATCCAAGTTCTTTGTAACCTATGCTAGGAACTTGTTTGGTTATGTGTAGCATTAGGCATACCAACAAATTTCCAAATCTGAAAGTTCCTTTCTTGTCCTTCTTGATCTTTCCAAGATTATCAATTAATTCATCCTTTAACCATCACATATGTCAATTTTTGCATTATCTGTTACCATATCATAAGCACTCTTAATGCATAAACTTGAAACTGAATTTAGTCTATTAGCATGAGTTGCTTTATACCCTAATATCATACTGACGAATCTCACATTGATATCTTTTACATCATTAACCCTTAGAGACCTCTTGTCAAATGTTGCACCAGTTAGGTCTATAACTAGGTCATTGGAAACCTTCTTGGTTTTATCTGGTCTTTTACCAATGGTCGGTAACCCTGTGACAACTTTCACAACTTCCTTGGTGATCTTATGGATTGCATCTAACCAAAAAAATTCTCCATGTACCCTACTTAAAACTATCCTAATCACATCCTTTGGAAATTCAGGAATGCTAAGGATCTCTATAAATCCTAGGGTCTTAATGATTTTGTGTTCATCTTTAACATTGCCGGTATTATCACATATCACAGTTTTATACATGGTTTTAATTTCCTCATTTCCTAACTCTTCAATGTTGCAATGGATGTACATTTTGGGGTCTTCGGCATATACAACTCCCTTAGGAATTTGAGAAAAAGCACCTAAGGTATCATCCTTCTTTTCTATCTCGAGAACTAACTAAAATACGAGCCTAGGTCTTTTTATTACTTCAACAACAGTAGGGTTTGCTATGTATTCAATTGCAGAGGTGGATGCCATGATTAAATACCTTTTACTACCTTGGATGGATGATTGCTTGGAGTGTGCTTGCTTCTTGCTTGAAATGCCTTAGCTCGGAGTCTTCACGCTCTTCAAAAATTTGAAATCACGGTGAAATGAAATGGAGCCAAAACCTTAATTTTATAATGTCTTTTCATCATCTACCACATCAATTGCATGCCGGTTAAGTATTTACTTAACATTGTTTGTCGGTAATAGGTAATTTTCAACTTCTTATCTTAAACGAGGGAATAATATCACGTGTCATTAGATTGCCAAACCCTCAAAGAAATTTTCTTCAATTAGATGAAGAACTTCCTGTTGGTGGAGCACTGCTCTGTCCTTTCGGTGAAGCATCACTCTATCCTGCCCGTGAAGTACTGGTTGGTTCTATCGGTGGAGGAGTATTCCCAATATTTAGATCAACTTTCCTATTCCATTGTTTTGAGAATTCTTTCTTAACCTCTTCAACTTTTTCTTTACCTTTCAAGCTAGAACTTTTGTTGTCTACCGGTGTTCCTTTACTTCTACAAAATTTAGCAATATGCCCAATCTTGTTACATGCATAACAAGTTACATTATTTTTCTGAATAGCTTTCCCATAACCTATGCTGGTTTGTGTTCTGCATTGATTAGATAAATTTCCAAATCTTCCACAAACATAACATCTCACATTCATTCTGCAGTTTTCAGAGTTGTGACCTACTTTGTTGCATTTAGAACATTGACCGGTGGGTGTGTTGATATTCTGATAATTTCTAGATCTACATTCATCTGCTCTATGACCATACTTATTACAGTTAAAGCATTTTCCATTGAATTTATAAGCATTAGGTTGTCTTACTGATTTGCTGTGATCCTGAGTATTTGCAGTACTAGAGCTTTCACCAACTTCAAAGCCAATTCCAAAAGTGTCACCTTTAGGTTTTTGATTCTTCAACAAGGTGCCAAGTTCCTCTGAGCTTTTCTTGAATTTTTCTTTGTGTTGATTTGCAGTTTCCAGTTCTCTTTCCAAGATTTCTTTTTGTCTCATCAATTCATTTGAGTCATTCTGAGTATACATCAGATCTGTCTTCAACATGTCATTTTCATAGGTAAGTCTTGTATTCTCATTTGCTGCATCACTTAGTCTTTTGGTCAATTCTTCTTCATTCTTCTTCCTATCCTCAATCTCTTTGCAAAATCTCATAGTCATATCCTGCATTTCATTTTGTGTTGTCATGATCTCTTGTTTCAACTTGCTTATCATATCATTAAGTGATTCCTTTTCATCATTCTCATTTTGTAATTTTTCACAAAGTTCTCTTCTCTTATTTCTTGCAACAGTAAAATTTTCTTGAAGTGCCTGAATGATATCCTGAGCTGCCCTTAAATCATCTTCTACTTTGATATTTTTCAATTTCTCTGCATAATAGTTTGTAAGAGCTCCTTCAAGTTGCTTCATCAGATTTTCCATCTTTACCGGTGTCAAGATCTTCCTCAAGCTGTCAGGCTTCTGAAAATAGAGGACCACACTCTGATACCAATTGTTAGGGGTCCCACAGATACTGAGAGGGGGGGGGGGGGGGTGAATCAGTATCTGACCGGTGATTAGAATTTCTTAACTTAAAACATGCAGAACATAATGTAACAGTGTACCGGTATGCAAGAAATAATGCAATAAACAGAATCAAGTATATCCACATGAAAAGTCCACCATAACACAAGATGTTAACGAGGAAACCCGGTGTGGGAAAAACCTCGGTGGGATTTGTGACCCACAATATTCACTCACTGGCCAATAAGAGAATATTACTTACAATAGGGGCCTGCACATGCAGGAAGGCCAACTGCCTAGAGCTCACTGCTCAATGGGAAGTCTCACTGACTTACAATAAGGATTATACAAATCTAATATCTTGTACTTCTTTACAATAGCATCTTCAATGTCTGATTTAGTACCGGTTCCTGCTCTGTTCTTTACATATACCCTTTGACCTATATTTCGCACATTAGGTCTGCCTAATATTTTCCTTAATGCTTCTACTTCCCCTTCTTCTCTCTACAAAATGTCTACAATGATCTCTTTTATATATAAGAGTCATTTTACAATTTTCCAAGTCGGCTTACAATAATAAACAAAATATTATATAACAAAAATCCTGTCAGCCTCTGTGCCGGTATACTTCCTTTCTTCTGTGTCGGTGTCGGTGTCTTGAGTGTCGATGTAGAGTGTGATCTACTGATGCCGGTATAATGTCTTTGACGGTGCCATATGATTGCAAGGTTGCCATGAATGACAAAACCTTCAATCACATACAATGTCTCATTGGAGTGTGCATATGCCAACAACCTGTCTATCGGTAACCAAAACCTGTCTGTCGGTAACCAACCATAATAGCTAGTGTTGACATCAATGACAAAACATCAATGCAACACATAATCAATTCATCCATAATTCAAACATAACCATAGGGTAAAACATCCATTCAAGGAAGCATAATAAAACATCATGAAGGCTCACAAATGATATAAAAATAGTCAAAAGAAACTAAGAGAAAAAGATCATAACGGTGTACATATAACCATACACATGGTATGAGCCTTCATCGAAACAATGCAAAATAAGAGCCAAGCATAAATATAATACAAGGATGAAACCAAATCCATGCCAAATTCTCTACAGTGAGGCAAACAACATCCCACTGGAGCCATATAATCAATCCTCAACAATGAGGAATTCGCCCTCTCACTAGAGCAATACAATGCATATGAAACACCTAAATGGTAAGGCATAAACCCTCTTATCGGAGCACAAAAGACATCATGAAAGATCAAAATACATCAAGGACAAATTAGAGAATGTCAACACAACCCACACATGTAGATCAGTGCCCCTAGAATGTAGAGTGGCATTTTTGGTATGCGCATTAGCATTTTTGTTCTAAGGAATGGTGTTTTTGGTTCATAAGATAGCATTTTGGGTAGTTTCAGTAGTGTTTTTGGTGAAATGGCCAAAAATCAAGCAAAAAGAACACCTGAGGTTAGGACACTTTCCCAGATCTACTTAGGGGTCAAAGACATCACACAAACTCAACCCAGAAGGTCTAGAAGATCCAAAAATCAGAGAGGAAATTTAAAAATACAAAGTTACAAACTCAGAGACATAAAACTATATAGAAAACTCTCTCCTACAGTGCTCATAATGACACCTAGAAAGCATAACATCAAAAGGAGATATAATAACTCTACAAAATCCTCAAAGAGACATCACAAAAGCTTCAAAAATATTAAATACAATCTCAAAATCTCCTAAAAGGGTATGTATCCCAAAAAGTGCAATCATAGAGAAATAAAGAGTCTCCCGACAAGCTACAGGGAGCCCAAAAACTCAAAATCTTAACTCTGTAGCAAGGGAATACAACAAACACAATACAAGGTGATGTATAATCCTAGAACAATATCAATACTCCTTCAAAATATATGGAAGATTAATCATAAGTATTCATAGAGAAAAACAGAGAATGACACTACCGGCAAGAGATTTCCAGAAGCTTTAAAAAACAATGAACTACATTTCCCTTATTCCAATTTTTTTTCCAATTCAAATTAATTCTTTAATTTCAAATCCACTCTTCCCAAAACAAATCAAACAACATCCAACAAGAAATCTTTGTACAGTCACAGAGAAGACATTGCATTTCTGGAAATCAAATTTTGAAGGAGAAGAAGAACCAACCTACAAACGCAAATTCAATAATAGTTGAAATCGAAGAAGAGAAAAAGCCACAAGCAATCCAAAACTTCAACAATCTTCAATCCAAGTTTGAAATCCAACTTCAGAATTTTTTTGAAGAATCCAACCTCGTGAATGCACACGAAATCCAAAATATACAAAAGAATAAACTCAAAACTATATTAAAAGCCGACCAATCAAAATAATCCCAAAAATCATATATTATACCTACCCACACATAGTTCGAGGGAAATAATAAGAATATATATTATTTACCTACCTCCCACCATTCGACCAATTAAATAAGAGGGTAGGTAGTTTTTATTAAAATCAAATTAACCAAGGAGGGGTAAAAAGACAATTAATAAAATAATAGCTTGCACCCCCAAGATATCATATATTTATAAATAATATTATTATTATTTATTCATCCAATAAATTAATAAACTTTAACAACAACATAAATTAAGTAACAATAAATAAATAAATAATAATAATAGGGAATCCAAAAAGACATCATTAAAATAATTTAAATATAAAATCCAATAATTAAGCTCTTGCTAAATAATAAATCAAATATTAAATAAATTAAATCAATTAAACAATACGAAATAATCAAATAATTAATAAACAATAAATCAAATAAATAAATAAATAAATGAAAGATCAAACTATGATAATACTTTACAAACCAATATCACTAAATAATACCATATATACTTACATCACCAAGCAACCCATCAAAAGGGGTCAAATAACGATACAAGACCCTGACCACCAACTTGCATCATGACGAAACTAACAAGGTATACATCCTACACCTAGAGTGTGTGAGGAAAACTATGTCATCTCCAACAACTTGCCATTTGGATAGGACACGCTCAAACCTATGAGACTATGTGGAGTCGATGTCTGGTACTTACAATCCTATCACCATACAATATAATATATATACAACATATATATACATCATGATAAAAAGGCAAATGAAAAGAGAATCATAACACCATATCATGCTCGCAACAAGTGATAAGGCATCGTCCCTTTCACGAATACAATCACACAATATAACATCAAAGCATCGCATAAACCTTGATCATGAAATAGGGTTAGTACCATCATAACATCATATGCCATATATTCCACATATGAATAACGAACACATATGAATCCAAAAATCATATAAATCCATCCATCATTGTGATCCTACGTGCCAACATCCATAGGATTCATCAAATGCCACATGTCATATAATATGTCTAGCATCATCAATCATATAAATCACCAAACATCATGAGTCATATTGATGTTGATTGATTATCAAGTGAATCTGTTCTGAAAGTTGCAAAATTTGAGACAAAAGGAATCTAGTGTGAAGGAGTACACCGAAGCATTTTATTAGTTGAATATCAGATTCAGACACGTTGATGATGAAGTTGAACAAGTTGCAAGATATTTGAATGGATTGTAGGTGTCTATACAAGATGAATTCAGTTTGATTAAATTATAGTGTTGAAGAGGCTTACTAGTATGCCCTAAAGGCGGAAGAGAAACTAAACAAAAGACATGAGCAGAGGTAGAGAGGCAGAGGTGGAATGTTTTTCATAGGAAGATATCAAGGAGGAAGAGGATATACCAGAGGTAGAGGAACCTGTAAAAATCAGAACAAGGATAAGGAAGTGAACAAAGAAGGTAATTCATAACTAGAAAGATGATAGAAATTTCTACCAGAAGAGAGAACTGGATGGCTACCAGAATGATAATTTTGGAAGACAAGACATGAGAGTGTTTAGAGGAACTTGATTTAAGTGTGGCGGAGAAGGACATCATGCTTTTGAGTGTAAGAAGACAGAGAATATTGGAAGAGAAGCAGTGGTGGAAGAAAACCTCATCAGATCAAACAATAAACCAGGATATGGAGAACTGTTGATGATGAGGAGAGCTTTGTGTCGTACTGGGAGAGATAAAGAGCCCTTGCAGAGGAAGAATTTATCAAGACCAGATTTAAGGTATTTGGTAAGTGTTGTAAAGTTGTTATTGATAGTGGTAGTTCATATAATCTTGTTTCAGAAGAGATGGTGAATAAGTTGAATTTGGAAAGATTGAAACAGCCTAAACCTTAATAGATAGCATGAATTTGGCATGAACATAAGTTGTTAGTAAGTGAGCAACGTTTGGTGAAATTGAAAATCAGGAATTATCATGATGAAGTTTTGTGTGATATTATGCCCATGAATATTCGTCATCTTTTGTTGGGTAGACCTTGGCAATTTGATAGAGAGGCAATACATGATGGGAGGAAGAATACATACATAATTGTGGCCAATGGGATGAAGCAAACCTTGTTGCCCTTGGAGAAACCTTTGAAGAGTGAAGTCTGTACAAATGCTAGAATCTGTTTGGTAGATGGAAGGAAATTCTTGGATGGATTGAGACATGAGAATGTGTGTTTTGCCTTAATTCCTAGGAAGATTGAGAATCTAGAGCATGAAGAGGAACATCCAAAAGAGATAAAATATTTGCTGACATAATATGAAGATATCATTTTAGATAATGTGCCTAATGGATTGCCACCTGTGAGAAGTATCAGTCATTGCATGGACCTGGTTCCCAGACTTAGTTTGGCTAACAAAGCTACACACCGGATGACATCGAAAAAGAATGAAGAACTGAATAGACAAGTGAAGGAGTTGTTGAAGAAAGGTTTGATCAGAGAAAGTATGAGCCTTTGTGCAGTACCAACAGTATTAGCACCTAAGAAGGATGGAGAGTGGACAAATTCCAGAGCAATAAACAAAATCATAGTGAAATACCAATTTTCTTTGCCTAGGATGCATGACATAATGGACTGTTTGAGCGGAGCCAAATACCTTTAAAAGATAGATTTAAAGAGTGGATATCATCAAATCATGATTAGAGAAGGAGATGAATGGAAGACAACATTCAAGCCAAATGAAGAACTATATTAATGGTTGGTGATAACTAATGCACCGAGTACTTTCATGAGGTTGATGAATGAGGTATTGAAGAAATTCTTGGGTAAGTTTGTTATTGTATATTTGGATGACATTTTGATTTTTAGTAATACAAAAGAGGAGCATTTGTTGCATATGAGACAAGTTTTGCAGAGGTTGAGAGAAGAAAAGTTGTTGATAAATATTAAGAAGTGTACCTTCATGAAAGATGAGTTAGTCTATTTGGGATTTGTGATATCTAAGGATGGTTTGAAGATGGACCCTGAGAAAGTAAAATCAATTGTTTGGCCTACACAAGAAAGCATTAGAGAGGTAAGATCATTTCATGGATTGGCTAGTTTCTACTGGAAGTTCATAAAAAAATTTAGTTCAGTTTGTAACCCTATGACTGAGACCATGAGGGGAGATCAGGAGGAGTTCAAGTGGACCAACAAAGAAAACAAAAGCTTTGAGCTATTGAAGAAGAAAGTGACTGAGTAGCTTGTGTTAGCTTTACCAGATTTCAATAAAGCATTTCAAGTGGATTGTGATGCAAGTGGAAAAATAATAGGAGCAATTTTGAGTCAGGAAGGGAGAGTAGTAGCTTATTTTAGTGAGAAATCAAATGATGTTCAAAGGAGATATTCAATGTATGATTAGGAGTTTTATGCCATAGTTCAAGCCTCAAAGAAGTGGAGACATTACCTATTGCTTAAGGAGTTTGTATTGTATATTGTATACAGATCATCTTATTTGGTTTGGCAAGAATCACGTATCGCTGCACTAGGATACACACACAACATTTGCCAACAACCTCAACATGAAAAACAACATCGACCTTATAGGAAACAGATAGGTCGGTAGCATAAACCCTAGACCCTAAACTTTTTAGGTTAAGCAATTCAGTCGGTTCAATCCTAACTGTTGAACATATTGCATTGATTACAACGGTCTTGAACAGATCTCAAGATGTTCTCCAACATTTGTTCTTCATCGCTTCTTGGAGGCTGATAACCCATCACACATTCTCCACCATTTATAGACTTCGCACATTCTTGAGGTAGATAGGATCAATCTCCTTCATGCAAGATCCTTCACGCGCACAAGGTTGACATGGCAACACAATCTGTTCTTCATTACAATGCTAACTCATTACACGATGTCATCAATTGAATCACATAGGCTTGGAATACTTCAACTGGAAACCCTAAAGCTAAGACTACCAACCGGTAGTCATACATTCCATATACCGGTTCACATTCCAACATACTGGTTCACTTGGATAGACATACCGCTTCACTTTTTTACATATACCAGTTCACAACATCATACTAGTTCTCTTGCAAGTTGCTTACTTCAATATACCGGTTCACTCTTCAGCATATTGGCATCAATGATAACATACAATATCATCATGTCATCATACTCTACAGATATGCCAACAATCTCCCCCTTTGGCATTGATGGCAATATACAAAGATATCTCTTCGCTTCACATCTTCTCCCCCAACACTACATATTTCTTCTCCGCTTCACATCTTCTCCCCCTTTGACAACAATGCCAAAGTGGAGGCATATACATCTATGTTCTACTATGCTGCTCGCCCTAAGGAGTAGTATCCTTCAACACACCAATCCTGGAAAAGATATATCAATATAAGTCCTAACTGATGTGGAGCACACACCTTTAGTTCACCTCTTGAAGGGGCAGCACCCCTAATTCACTTTTCATATAGGTAAAGGTAGCCTTTGGTAGAGGCTTGGTGAATATGTCTGTTAACTGCTCCTTATTGGAAACATGTTCCTATAGAACTTCTTTGTTCTGAACCTTCTCCCTCAAGAAATGATACTTGAGCTCGAATTGCTTGGTTCTAGCATGTAAAACCGGATTCTTGGAGATGTTAATCACACTTGTGTTGTCACAAAATATACTTACCAGTTCTGATATAAGAACTTTGAAGCCATTTAATACATGCTTCATCCAAATTGTCTGGGTGCAGTTCATAAATGCTGCAACATACTCCGCTTCTACTGTAGATTGAGAGATACAACTCTGCTTCTTACTCATCCATGAGACTAGTCTACCACCAAGAAAGAATGCACCCCCGGTTGTGCTCTTCCGGTCGTCCACATTACCAGCCCAGTCAGCATCTGTAAACACTTTCAAGTTGAAATCATTACTGTATGGGTACCATAATCCATAGTCAATAGTTCCCTTCAGATATCTCAGAATCCACTTGAGTACTACCAAGTGGGATTCTCTTGAGCTTTTTTAGATCCGTGCAGTAATGCCCACTGCATGTGCAATGTCCGGTCTGCTATGTACTACATAGTGCAATTTACCAATCATTGATCAGTATTCCTTCTCATTTACCAACCCTGAGTCATCCTCTTTTGATAATTTACAACCGGTCACCATCGGTGTACCAACTGGTCTGCTGTCTTCCATGCCAAAGGTCTTCAAAACCTCTTTGACATATTTGGACTAAGTGATAAAGATTCCATCTTTCATTTGTTGAATCTGTAGTCCAATGAAGAACTTAATCTCCCCTATAAGTGACATCTCAAATTCCTTTTTCATCTCATCTACAAAATCATGACTCATCTTGTCATCTCCTCCAAAAATTATGTCATCAACAAATACCTCACAGATTAGAATCTGATCTCCTTCTGACTTCAGGTAGATATTACTATCCTCACTTATTCTCTCAAATCCAATCTTCATGAGATGGGAGTGCAAGCGTTCATACCATGCTCTAGGTGCCTGCTTTAGTCCATACAAGGCTTTATGTAGCCTACACACCATGTCACTGTCTTCTGATAGGGAAAACCCATATGGTTTCTCTATATACACCTCCTCTTCTAGTATTCCATTCAAGAATACAGATTTTACATCCATTTGATATACTTTGAATCCCTTGAATGCTACATATGAAAGAAGCATATGAACTCCTTCCAATTTGGCTACTGGAGCAAAGGTTTCTCCGTAGTCTTCTCCTTCTTCTTGAGCATATCCTTTGCACACCAGTCTGGCTTTGTTTCTTACCACTGTGCCATCTTCATTCAACTTATTTCTGAAAACCCATTTGGTGCCTATGACATTTTTATGCTCAGGTCTGGGTACTAGAGACCATGTACCATTCTTTTCTATCTAGTCAAGTTCCTCTTCCATTGCCTTGATCCAGTCTTCATCTTTATGTGCCTCTCTGAATGTTTTAGGCTCAAATTCAGAGATCATGCAAGAAGTTTCTTTGACCTTTCTTCTTGTCAGAATTCCTACATCCTTGTCTCCTATGATCTGCTTTGGATCATGATTTAGCTTTACATACCTAGGAATGATCTTAGTTGTTTCCTCTTTCTTTTCTTCTTCATCCTCATCTTCATCAGCATCAACATCTAACGGTGTAGGAACACTATTACTGGTGCTAGGTTGTTTTGCAACTGGTTCTCAAAAGGTTACTACTGGTTCATCTCCTACTTGCTCATTATCAGTTTCCTTAGATTTTTCAGAGGTTTCATCAACTCTAACATTGATGCTTTCAACAATTCTCCGAGTCCTATTGTTGAAACATTTGAGAGCTTTGCTCTTTGTGGAATACCCTAGGAATATTCCCTCATCACATTTAGCATCAAACTTTCTCTGATGTTCACTCCTCTTGATATAACATTTGCTACCAAACACTCTAAAGTAGCTTACCATTGGTGTCTTACCTGTCCAATACTCATAAGGTGTTTTATCCTTACCCTTTTTTATGAGTACTCGGTTCATTGTGTAGACTGCAGTGCTCACCACTTCTCTCCAAAACGTATGAGCAACTTTTCCTTGGATCAACATTGTTCTAGCTGCTTCAACTACAGTTTGATTGTTTCTCTCTACTAGGCCATTCTGCTATGGAGTCTGGGGGGCAAATAGTTTCCTCTTGATGTCGTTCTCTTCAGAGTACTTATTGAATTCATCGGAAGTGAATTCTCCTCCTTGATCAGTTCTCAAGCACTTAATCCTCTTACTGATTTCTCTTTCTACCAGTGCTCTGAAGGCTTTGAAATTTCCAAAGGCTTCAGACTTGTCCTTCAAGAATGTGACCCACATCATTCTTGAGAAATCATTAGTAAGAATCATAAAATACCTATCTCCCTGCACACTCCTAGTTTTTATAGGACCACACAAATCAGTATGCACAAGATCAAGTAAATTGTCTGCAGTGAAAGGTTTACCTTTGAATGTTGAGGAAGACATTTTCCCCAGTTGACACTCTCTACACAAAGGATTCTCCAATTTTCTCAGCATAGGCAATCCTCTAACTACCTTGATCTTGCTGGCCTTCACAATATTATCAAATTTTACATGGCAGAGTCTCCTATGCCATATCAAGCTATCCTCAAACTTAACCATTAGACATGTACTGACATCAGCATTCAGCTAAAATAGGTTACCTTTGGTCTGCATATCAGTAGCCATCAGTTCACCATTCTTTCCTTTGATTTTGTGCACACTATTTTTGAATTCCAGAGTGAGTCCATTATCATTTAGTTGAGCAACACTCAAAAGGTTGTGTCTGAGACCTTCTACCCAATACACATTGTCAGCACTGCTTCTTCCATTCAGAGAGATGGACCCTCTGCCATTTACCATACATGGTGCATCATTACCGAAATGAACCACACCACCATCATACTCTTCCAGAGATAGAAACTTACTCTAGTCACCAATCATATGGTGAGAACAACCACTATCAATAATCCACTCATTGGAATTATCAAAGCGGGAGACAAGAGCCTTCTTGTCTGACACATCTTCCTTGACTACTACAAACACAATATCTTCACTTTCTTCATCTTCTGATTCCTCATCAGTGACACCTTCATCAACTACTACAAAATAGTTTCTCCAGTTTCCTTCTTTGAACTTCTTGAACCTCTCTCGTTTGTCCTTGTTATCACCATTAGGGTAGTTTACAACAATGTGTCATATCCGGTTACAAGAAAAACATTTCAAAGGAAGCTTACCTCTGTATTTACTGGTTCCCTTGGGAAGTCTCTTGGCAAGAAGAGATTCAAATTCCATCAGGATCTCCTCATCATCCATTTCTCTACTTTGTCTTGGTTCACCACTGGTACTAGCTTCTTTACCTTTTCTAGATGGTGCAGCAGATGCTTTGAAGGCTGATTCAATCTTCTGAATACTACCATCATAATTATTTAGCTCATTAGCTGTTAACTTTGCAATGATGGAGTCCAGGGATACCTTTGTCTTGTCTACAGACTTGAACTCCTGAATAGTAGCAACCCTTATTGCATAGACCAGTAATAAGGATCTCAAAACTTTGCTAACAATAGTGGAATCTTCCATTTTACCACCTGCACTCTTGATATCTCCAACAACAATTTTGATTCTTATTCCATATTATTGAATGGTCTCTCCTTCAACCATCTGCATGTCTTCAAACTTTCCCCTAAGGCTTTCTTCCTTAGCTTGTTTCACATGCTCATCACTGCCATAGATATTCTCAAGGGCATCCCATACTTCTTTGGGATTCTCTTTATCCTGAACATCAATAAACTCAATGTCAGATAAACTACTGATTAGGACTTCCGTGACTTTCCCATTCTCCTAAATCTCTCTTTTTTGATCATTGGTGAGAGTACCAGTAGGGATAACATAAGCATTCTCAACATAGCTCCAGTGTTGAGCACCCATGCTTCTGATGTATATCTTCATTCTGTCCTTCCATATTTTAAAGTTGTCTCTGTTGAACTTTGGACCTTCCCTCTTCATCGTTAGAGTAGGATCTTTACCTCAAGCGGTTAAGCTTACAACATAGAGGACCTGGAAGATGCTCTGATACCAATTGATGAATCAATGATGAACAGTTAGTACCAAACCGGTACTGAGAGGAGGGGGGTGAATCAGTACTGAAAAAAACACTTTTTCTCGAACTGGTTTGATTGAGAACATTGCACTTAACTGGCAAGCAATAACACCGGTCTAAACCAGATTACTACCAGTTAAACATAGTAAGAATGTGAAAGACATAAACCGGTAACTCTTAGCTTTCCACACAATCTAGCATCTTATTTCCACTTTACCCATATGCATACACTAGTAATACATAAACAGAAATGTAAAGAATTACTGGTTCAACATGCTTTACCGCTTGACAGAGAATAACAAATCATCACATGAAAAGCATCACACATAACACACATATTTTTCACATGGAAACCCAACTGGGAAAAACCATGGTGGGAATGAATACCCACAAGCTGTTCTTTGAACCCTTTTGAAGTTCGCTCTATTAGGAGCCTAGTCCGGTTAAAGACTTTACAATAGGTTCTATAAGGAACCGATCCTGCTAGGGATCACCTAGTTAAGGGATGGCTAAAATACCCGGTTAAGGGTTAAACTCTGTTAAAGGTTACCTTGTTAGAGGATTTTAAGAACTCAATGATTTTGAGTCACCCTATTAAAGGATTTACAGCAAGCCGGTTAAAGCTACCCTGTTAAGGGATTTTCCAACTGTTGAAGTGGTTAGAGGTCAACAATTATTACAATGATCTGGTAACAACACTTCAATGCCAATGCAGATCTACTTTAGTTCCTTCCCTCCGCAATCACACTTTGTAGGTATCTATTCTCTTATCTGGTCTGGCAAGAATCACGTATCACTGCACTAGGATACACACACAACATTTACCAACAACCTCAACATGAAAAACAACATCGACCTTATAGGAAACAGATAGGTCGGTAGCATAAACCCTAGACCCTAAACTTTTTAGGTTAAGCAATTCAGTCAGTTCAATCCTAACCATTGAACGTATTGCATTGATTACAATAGTCTTGAACAGATCTCAAGACATTCTCCAACATTTGTTCTTCACCGCTTCTTGGAGGTTGATAACCCATCACGCATTCTCCACCACTTACAGAGACTTCACACATTCCCGAGGTAGATAGGATCAATCTCCTTCATGCAAGATCCTTCACACACACAAGGCTAACATGGCAACACAATCTATTCTTCATTACAATGCTAACTCATTACACGATGTCATCGGTTGAATCACACAGGCTTGGAATACTTCAACCAGAAACCCTGAAGCTAAGACTACCAACCGGTAGTCATACATTCCATATATCAGTTCACATTCCAACATACCAGTTCACCTGGACAGACATACCGCTTCACTTTTTCACATATACCGGTTCACAACGTCATACCAGTTCTCTTGAAAGTTGCTTACTTCAATATATCAGTTCACTCTTCAACATATTGGCATCAATGACAACATACAATATCATCATGTCATCATACTCTGCACATATGCCAACATGGAAATGCTACAAGGATCTAGAAGTGGGGGTGAAATCCTTAATAAGATATGATGTTATTCATGGAAAATTTTCCATTTCAAAAAATTATTAAGAGGATTAGTGAAAGGTACTGTTTCATTCATTAAATTGTCGATGCCATTATTACCTCTTCTATCCATGTGAAATGGCACATTTTGTGGGTGCCAAGGATTTGTTGTAAATGAGTTGCCAAGATAATATACTCTACAAGTGAGAAGAAAGAAACCTCCGAAAAAATTGGGGGGGGGGAATAGGAAAAGGGTGGAGCCGAAAAGTTGTGAAAAGCACCAGAACCAAAAGGTTTGGAATCAGATTGTCAAAGGGGGGCTTAAACCTTTCCTAGAAAAGCTTCATGGCACTAACCCTGACATTGTGAGGTATTTCATCAAAAAATGGAAGGAGGAAGGCATCATTCTGTTTGGAAGAAAAGTGATTATCAATGAGGGTCTCATTGGAGAAGTTACGTGCCACTCTACTGAAGGTAAAAAATTATTCCATGATAGGAAGAGATTTGACGAAGCAGTTATGAAATTCCCTAAATCAGAGGAGGAGAGGGAAGCATTGGTAAAGGTTTTGAACAACTACTTTGAGGCCAACACCATAAAAAATCTCTGGAGGGAGGTTCTTAGAGTGGTGATGGAATATATAACCATGGATGAGAGATTCACAAGGGTGTATGGCTACCACTTCGTCCTTCTCAACCACTTTAGGTACAAGGTCAGGGTTTTTTTTTCCCCATTATATGTTGTTTTCTCTTAAATACTATATTATGGAACAACATAAGAGTCCTAGGAGTGCCCCTGTGTTGCATGTTGGTCTTATCTAGCTCATTCATGAGTACTTTGCTAGTCTTCTTGCACCGTCTAATCCCATTATGCCCCCAGACTTAGATAGGCATGACACTAAAATAAGTATGTTTGAGGGAAATTCTGATGGGGATTTGGACTGGGAAGAGGAAATTTCTCCTCCCCTTAAAAAGATGCCTAAAAAATCCCCTTTAGGCAGGCCTTCGTGTAAACCAGAAACCTCTGCAAAAAACCTTCTCCATAGCTAAAAAGAAAATGAAAGCTTCCTCAAAGAAAAAGTTGGTCTCTTACTCTAAGGATTCTTTGGGCAACCTTTTTGATACTTCTTATTCCCTTGAAGATTCACTTTCTTCCCACCTTGCCATTGATAGAGAGAACAAGCCAAGATTTCTAAAAGACCTCAAAGTGGATGAACATTACTTTAAATTCGACAAGGAATATCCTGATGATGTGTTGGTTGTTGCAAGGAATAGTGCAGTGGACCTTTTTAGGGTTTTTAAATGGGCCTTTCATGAAATCAAATACCGTGGCCTAAAGAACAAGGCAACTACTAGTAAATTGGAGGAGTTGGTTGATAAAGTGCAGCCCCAAAAAACTGAAGGGACAATCTGGACTATGGAGGAAAAGCTATCCATGGCAGAGTATCTACAAAGAACAGTGGAGCTTATTGATAAAATGAACAATGAAAATGAGAAGAAAACCTTGCAGCTTGAGGGGGAAGTTAGCAAAATCAAGGAAACCTTGAATGCAATAATGAAACAAAGTCATGAGATCATCAAAAAATTTGCGGCCATGCTGAACATGATGGTGGACAAACTGGAAAAATCCCAGTAAGGTACCCTGATTGTGGACCTTGATGCTGACAGAGAAAATGGCTAGAAAGAGGAGTCTTACCTGTCCAAGAGAACCAGAGCCAATCTAAAGAGAAAGGTAGAGTCCTCTAATCAGAAGCTTCAGAAACTAAAAAAATTGGCCCAAGAGATGAATACTCTGGAGAATGAGATAGCTGAGACTATTAAGTTTTTAGATTAATGCTTTTTTGATTTTAGTTCTTGTTGTCTTTTTGTCTAGTCTGTTGTCTTTTTGTCAGTTTGACAACTTTTTTGCGTTGGTGAACTTAGATAGTTTATTTTAATTTTTGTCTGTATCTTGGTGGTTTTGGGTCCCTATAAAACCTTCTTTTTCCCTAATAAAAAACTATCATCAACAATACCATCTAAGATGGAAATATAGTCATAAGTAACCATTTAAGCATCAACCATATGTCTTCCGAATTTGGTGGGAAGGGTATCATGTTTATCCTTCTATCAAAAGGAAAAGGACAAATGTCCTCCAAAGAATACCTCATCGTAGACCCTTGTTTCATATCATGCATTATCATTGGAGTGCTTGGAGTTGTTGGGTGATGTGGGCCAAGGGAGCATTTTCTTCATTGGACCTTCAATGATAGGCATCCCCTTGTTCACTAACATTGTCATAATTACTTGTATTATCTTGGTTGCAGGTGTTGATTTGATCATGTGTGTCCTCTCCTCTCAAATGCTCTTGATTCTGAGTATTATATGTGTAGGTCCTGGTCCTTGTCCTTGGGAACCTTTCATTGGTATTCCTCAAACATTCCATATCATAGTCCTCAAGAATCCTGACTCCTTTACTATTTAGCATGAGGAGGTATTTTTGTTTATGTTCTTCTATAAGCCTTTCCATGAGCTTTTGGAAGGTGATGCTTTGTTGGCATTGTTGGACGAGTTCCTCGGTGATCTCCTCTTCCTCCATATTTGTGTATCAGTCAAA
Organism: Cryptomeria japonica; assembly: GCF_030272615.1. Lineage (NCBI taxonomy): Eukaryota > Viridiplantae > Streptophyta > Pinopsida > Cupressales > Cupressaceae > Cryptomeria > Cryptomeria japonica. The sequence goes on along the minus strand of NC_081409.1, from coordinate 704,843,843 downwards.
AGGGTTGGACTCCCTGCGAATCATGCTTGATTTTGGTTGTGGATCCAATTCCTTGCCTTTTCGAGATCAAGTGCCAACAAACATCAATATATTTCTACAATAATGAATCCCTCCTCTTCTATTGGGGTTCTTGGTGGACTTGGTGGTTTGGGTCATAGTTGATGCAAATTTTTGGAAAGAAGGCAAGATTAATTTTCCCCCCTTTGTTAAGATGTTGGTTAAATGATTCCTTTTGAGTATAGGCCCTACTTCTCAAAGGCTCTTCATCAAATTCGTTAGATTTTCTCTGAAGGTATAATCGCATATGACACAAGAAGATATAGTGTGACACAAAGAGTTGACGATTGATGTAGAGAAACTTTCACCTCTTGATAAGCTCCTTAGGACTATGTTGTCTCTTCTTCAACTTAGTCTTTTGATGAAGACTTCTTCTCAAAATATGTGGAGTGGTCATACAAATGATCAAAAAGTTGATATGGTTGGTTGATGTGGATACTTCATTTTGATACTCAAGCTTACTAAGTCAAATAGAGGGTTTGTTTGATAGGCCCTATGACAAAGCACATGAAATGATATGGATAAAGTCTCTTGATATGGAAACTTGATTTGATTAACTTGAATACCTAGCGAAGTATTATTGTTGAGATAGTTGGATGATAACTCTTGATCATTTGGTTTGATACTCCCATAATTCTGTTGGATGAAAGTCTTGCCTAAAATAGTTGAAAAGTTGATAGCCACCTCCAAGGTGCTTTGTTGGATTTGAAAATCTCTTCCACTTATGATCTCTCTTTGTTTTGAACTGATTTTTGGGTTTGATTGTTGGATATTTTTGCAATATATTTTATCATTTATGATAAGAATACATAGCACACATGAAGACAATGGTCATTCTAATGCTAAACATTGAGTGTATGTTCTTTTGAGGATGTGTTCAAATCCTTGATGTTTTCACATGTTTGGATACAAATAAGACACACCAAGTAGACTCTTTATTCAAGGGTCATTGACAATATCATAGCCCACACTCGATACTCCTTCATCTCAAATAGCCTTGTCACCCCCTAGAGGGTGCCCATTTTTTTGTCTTTGTCCAGAAATTAACCCAAAGATAATTGATCCTCAATTGAGTAGTTATCTTGGGAGATGTATGGTGAGTAATCTTGGGGGCAGATTCTTCCCCACCCTTGCACTATGATATTGCCAATGTATGGCAACTGAAGACCATCTTAAAGTTTCTACTTCTATGGTTCGTAGTAAGGATTCCATTTAGCACAGAAAATGATAAACTCAATTAAGAGGTTTCCCAACCTTTAGAATAAAGGCTTTTCACATCACAAGGATACTAGGGGAAGGCTATCAAATACACACTTCCATTGGAGAGGATTTTCATCAACCTGCACATTTGATTGTAGTGGGTTGGTAAACTTGGCAATAAAGTTGTTGCCCACTTGGGTTGTACCCTTCTCACTAGCCCCCTAAAGGCTTCGAGAAGGCAGGCCTTCTAAAGGTTCTAAATGCTTGAAAGTAAATAAAGCATGAAAAGAATGGGTTTGGCTTTTTGGTCAACCAATTAAGGGGAGAGCATATACCTACCACTCAAGATAAAGCATACAATGTTCTTTTTAGCCTTCAAAGCAATGATTTTCGAAGTCCTAATTGGAGATGTTGCTCCAATCAAATATGGTGTTTATTTTAGTCCCACATAGCAATGATTTTCTAAACTAGGAATTGGAAATCCTGATCAACAAAATGAAAATCATTGCAATAAAGTAAATTGCTTTGCAAAAAGGATAATTTGATTGTTCTTTTTAACTTGCAAATAAAGATGTTGATTGTGAATTTTACCTTTGCAAGAAATAAAAGATTTCTTTTTAAGCCCAAATGAAAGATTGTGTTTTTGTTTCTAACTTGCAAGAAAATGAAGGTTTGATTTTGTGATTCTTTTTAGCCCTTGCAAGTGATGTTCATTTTAAGCCCAAAAATTGAAGTGTGATTTATTTTAAGAACACCAAATGAAGTGTGTGTTGGCATGATGATGATTGTAATATGTTGTCATTGATGAAACACTCACACACACATATGATTACATTGTCTACCGGTGTAACTTTAACTGTTTACACTGTCAACCAGTATTCTTAGTGGTTATCTCTAACCGGTACTTTGTGTCAACCGGTATGTGCATGAGAAACAACTTGTGGTTATGATAAGTCAGCATCAAGATGAAAATCAAGATGAAGATCAAGATGAAGATCAAGATGGAGATCAAGTGGAGATCATGAGAGAAGATTCAAGGATAATGGTTTAATATTTAACTCAAATTGGTATTGATTGTTCCAACCAGTATTTGGTGATTTTGTGATGAGTTACCATAGATCGTGATGAGTTATTCCATCGCCAAAATTTTGGTGGTAATTTTTGTGATTAGTTACAATCACTTGACTAGATACACTGCACCTAGGAAATTGTGCTATGATTTCCTTAGGCCGACATGAAATTTGAATGTCTACATAATGACATCTTAGTAAATCATTTGAGAATGGAATATGATGTTGGTATGCATGTAGAGCGAAATATTGTCATGTTGAAGAGAAATAAGTGTTAAGATGAAGAGTGTGTTGTATAGCAGTGTTGAGATTGTTTAGAATGATCAAATCAAGCAAGTATTGTGCTACTCAGAATAGATCAAACCAATCCTGTTGTTTTCTAACAATTACAGTAGAATCAAATCCCTTAACCGAGTAAGCTCTAACAAGCTTCAATATATAAATCCTCTAACAGGGTGATCCATTAACTTGGGTTCTTAAATCCTCTAGTGAGGTTACTCCTAACAGGGTACTACCTTTAACAGGGTATGAGCTTCTAATCAAGCTTTGAGATCTTTAACTAGATTTTCTCTTAGCAGAGCACTTTGTAGACCTTAATCATCCAGTTATCTATTACTGCAGATAGTTAACTTGTGAGTTCCATCTCACTGTGGTTTTTACCTATTTGGGTTTTCCACGTATAAACATTTATGTTATATGGTGGATGTGTTACTTATTGTGAATGCTATTATATCATTGTGGATTATATGCATTTTAGTTCAAAGCTTTGTTAAGTTCATCTACCGGTTACTAGCTGAAGTAGTTTCATTTTTGGTGTCATTGATTCCCCCCCCTCCCCCCCCTCTCAGTGCTTTTCAAGTCCATCAATGTGAAGTTCTTTTTACCAAAATGGAAATGTTAGTTATTTTTATCCAACTTTGGAAAAAATATGGAAAGAAAACAAAATCCTATTTTAAACTCCTCTAACTTGCAAGAATTTGTTAGAAACCTGCAAAAAGAGAGTGAAAATCTTAATCACTAGGTGGGCTAGACAATCGTAATTTTCAATGCGGATTACAATTTTATGCCTCTTTTACAAATGTGCTAAAATAAAAGACTAATGCGCTAAGTTGTACTACATATGTTCTAGAAGAATAGACAAAAGAGGCTGTGTAAATGTGCTACATTGTCAAAGACCAAAAAAAACATAGACAGACAAATGCACGAAAACATGCACTGTATGCACTACTTTGTACTACAAATGCACTAGAAGAATGGATAGACGAGCTAAAACAGTCGATAAATGCACTAGAACAGAGAACAAACACGCTAAAGTGTACAACATATGTGCTAAAAGAGTTCAAACTTTTGGGTCAGACTTGTGTAAAAATGCTAAAATTTTAATAAAATTGGGGGTCTAGCTCCACGGTGGGTGCCAAAAATGTATGCTCAGATATTTGCACCTGCACAAGAGACACAAACAAGACAATCATACCAATGGGAAATTGCATTAGAGATCAAAATCGACAAACCATGTTAGTCAATCTAAACCTCTCAAAATCATCTCATTGTCCTCTATCTCCAAGGATCTTCAAGATTCAAGGTGGCCCTCACTTGGAAGAGCACTTGATTTTTAAGATGACAACCTAAAGAATGAGATTTGAAGGATGAACTGGAATCTAAATGGATGCAAATAAGATCCTAGTTGATTAGATGATCAAAACTATTGATATGAAGATGATATGCAAAATGGAGGTGTGTTTCTAAATTGAAAGATTAAGTGATCTAATTAAGCTATGATGAAGATGAAAATGCTGTAAAAATGATATGAAACTTAGCTAATGAGTAATCTAGCACATGATATCATCTAAACATGATGCAATTAGGATGGCCTAAATGCTTGGGAGAGGCACAATGAGAGCTCCTTGATAACCCACAAAAATAACTATAATAAGGATTCATAAAGTGGATTGGATGGATCCTAAGATTGAAGAAATGGTCTCTATTTATAAATAAAAGAGAGAAATGGATGGTTGAGATTGAGAAATATCAACAAGGGCTAGGATTGAAAGTTATCAATTCATGGGAGGAATTCAATCCAATCCCAAGTTGACAAATGTCATCTTGAGATGGCTTGAGAGGATGCTAAGTAAGCATTAGGGATACCATCAAGGGCTGACATCATTAGATAATTCCATTATCCAAGGGAGCATGCTATTGTTCAAGAGGTAAACTCTTGTGCAAAGTTGAGGGATGTCCAAAGGGACAACCATCATGGGCTAGGATGATGTCTTGTAAGAGGCATGGAATGCTCTTTGAAAACTTTGGAGGTTAACTTGTTGAAAGTTATATAACCTTACAAGTTTGGAAGACTCAACAAGTTAACTTATTGGAGAAGGTAAAGTCTTCAACACATTTAGAAGACTTTCTTTCAAATTTGGAGAAGTGAACCCCCCAAATTTAGGGATGTGGCATGATTAGAAGAATTAGGCTAATTAATGAGGGGTTAGGGAGGTACTAGAATAATGTTAGCATGCTAACAAAAAATGTAGGAGAATGCAAGTGGAGGAAAATAGGCATTTTAGATAAAATAAAAAGATTTTTTTTAACCAAAAGGGATACAACTTGCATTCGTAGGATTTTGCAAGTGAAGAGGACTATTCACAAATAAATAATAATTTATTTAAATGCAAAGGGATTTTTAATCAAATGTAAATTCAATTAAAAGGGGAAAGGGGTTTTAATTAAATAAATAAGATTTATTCAATTAAATGGCTAAAGGGGATTTAATAAAACCTTAGTTTAATTAGTGCAAGTTTTAGGTGTCTACAATTTTTATAAGGGTTGATGTACTAACCTATGTTGCAGCTGTCAAAGTTGGAGGGTAAGTAGATGTTGTGGCCTTTCGTGACACACTTCTTAAGATGGTTATATTATTTTCTTGTTAATTTTATATTATTGATTTTCTGTGGTGATGTTAGGTTTATGCTAGCTATTCATTAATTAGATGATTATGGTTCATGTTTACTAACTATGATGTTTATCATGAGCTAGCCCTAGTATGATGAGCATATTTTATACTGATGTGTGAGTAGACTACTTAATCGATGCGTATTTGATTGTTGATTAGGGTGAAGGGAACAATATCATATTTCTCACTTGTGAGAGCCATATGATGTTGCGATTTCCTTTCACGACATCTGAGTGTTATGTATATATGCATATAGACGGTTGGTTTCATGCAGGATGCAGGTACTAGACATCGACTCCACATGGCTATATAGGTGTAAGTGTGTCTTTACTCCCAATGGTAGTTGTTCGGAGGTGGCATCAAGGCCCTTATCACATCCAAAACCTATCCTATAGCCTAATTCAGTTTGTGTGGTTTAGGTCTTGAGTTGTCCTTAGGCGTTGTGTGATCTTGTGTTGAATATTATTTTGGTTAAGTTATGTTATTCATTGTTTTATATGTGGCATTTAGTGTTTGGTTTATGTTGATCATAAGGCAATTAATTTATGTGTGTACATCTATACAAATATCCTACATGTATAGGCAATATGAATATGCATATAATTGAATATGTAAACTAGAAGTTTAGGAGATTTAATTATTTCACATTTCTTTATTATGGATTGTGTTTGACAATTATTTATTATTCCTAACCTAAGGAATTGTATGATTTGTTATTATATATATATATATATATATATATATATCATAGTTTGTCAGATAAAATCATTTATATATGATTGTTATATTAGTTATATTATTAAAATATTATTGTTAATGTTGACATTAGTATTACATGATTATACCATTATGATATTATGTCTTTGTATTATAGTATGGTTATTAATATTATTAATATTATTAATTATATAAAAATATTATATGATTATTATTATTATTATATTTATAAATTAATTGTGTGAGAGAGATATTGATTATATATTCAATTTTGGAAATGAATTTAGTGTTGGAGTTCCGTGCGATGAAAAATGTGTGTGCTAAACTAAGGGCTAAAAAGAAAGCCAATTAATCAAAAAAACATAAGAGATCATACACCTCAAGATTATAATGATAAAATGAAAACATAATTCAAATGAAATAGCAAATGCAAACCAAAATCTAGCTTAGATTTGATAGTTCCTTGATTTTTATGTATGCTCGATGGCATCTTCGAGTGTTTGATATTGATGCAATGATAAATGGATTGATGGATGAAAAATGATAATGGATAGGTCGAGTGATAATTCTAGCAGAGTAATAGTATGATGTATGAAAAGTGGATTAGAGAGTGTTTGGTCTAAAAATGGAGGTATTAAATAGGCAAGATGAGGAAGGGAAGGGGAGGTGAAGAGGAGACACTTGTCCTTCAAAAAAGGACAAGTGGCTCAACTAGATGGAAAAGGAATGACATTTGTCCATGAGTCCACATGTCTATTTTGGTAAAATCAACCCAAAAATAGGAAGGGTGACATGTGTCCCTAAGGGCACATGTCCATTTTGGGAAAATCCACCAAAAATAGGATAGAGTGACATGTGTCCCTAATGAGGCATGTCTATTTTGGGAAAGGCCACCCAAAATAGGATATTTTCCCCAAAATAAGGAATTGGTTACAATATGCACACATGTATGGGAGGTTAGAAGGGATAGGATAAGGTTCGTTAGGATAGGATAGGGTTGGAAGGATAGGGTTGGTTAGGATAGGATTGGAAAGAGGTTAGGGAGAAAAGTGGTTAAAATGTAGGAGCCATGTGCTCAAATAAGATTTGAGTCTAATTAATTAATTTAATTAATTAATTCATGGGGGTTTTGAGAAAAGGGACATTTAATTAATTAAAGGTAATTAGTCAAATGAGATGGAAAAAAGGGGATTAATTAACTAGGTTAATTAATTAGGAGGAAACGGGTTGGGGAATTAATTAATTACACAAAACAGGTTGTGGAATTAATTAATTAGGAAATAATTAATTAGAAGAAAAGGATTTAAATTTGATTAAATTAATTAACCAAATTTAGGTTTCTACAAGTTCAAATGCTAATTTATATTTTCTTTTCGAGTGGAGTGGGGTTTCTTATGGTAGGATGCCTTTCTCATTCATGAATGTGGGAGGAAATAGTTTTGAGAGTGTTTAGTTGTTTTAGGATTTTTTGGGGGGGGGAGGGGATTTTGGGGAGGAAGTTTTGTGGGTGGTTTAAAAAAAAAAATTAGAGAGTGGTATTCAAGGTTGGAGAGTGGGTTTGATAATTGAAAGGTGGTTTTGATAATTTGAGAGTGGTATTTGAATATTTGTGAGAGGTTTTAAATTATTTGTGAGTGGTTTTGTGTGGGCTTTGTTGGTTTGGATCTTGTTCTCAAATTTGTAGATTTTGGACTTATTTTGAGTGATTGTTGGTGATTGCCTAGCATGCAAAGTCTTGGCATCTTGTTGGAGATTCTTTCTTCACAGGTTTTGCATCGAAGTGGTTTTGTTTCAACTCTTGTTTTCATACTTCGTTAACCAGGTTGGATTCTTAAAACCTTTGTTTTCAATTGAAAATATGAATTTTTTTATTGAAAAGAGTGTATTGTTGTGTGAATCTCTAGTTATTATTATTTTGTGATAAATCTGGAAGTGTATGCTATAATTGTTGCATTTGTTGTTTTGAAAAAAAAAATGGATTCTAAAATTTCTCTTGATTTTCTATGGAATTGAGTGCATAAACTTAATTGGTGGTTTCTTTTGATTTTTGGAGTGTATTTATGTGTTTTTTGAATGTATTTTTCCTTAAGTTCATGAGTTTTTTTATTGTGTCAATATCTAGTTTCATTCTTCAAAATTGGAGTTTTAGGTTGCACATATGAGGGGTTTTTTTCTAGGGCAGATTTATAATTTTTGTTTCATGTAACTTTATGGAAATACTTGGGTATGATCTAGTTTCCTTTTTGGAGTGTCTACCCTCAAATCTCAAATGGGTCTTTGTGTATTTTTGGTTTCGAGTCTCAGATTTTGTGAATTTGGCCTTTCTGGGAGCCTCTGATAGACTTGCACTGAAAAAGAATCCAACCTTATAGCTGCCAATTAATATCATTACTTTGAGTATTATACTCAATTTCACTCTGTATTTTATCTTTGCTTATGTTGATGCAAAACTATAAGGATTACCAATACCACCTACAATACTTGCTTTATAGGTAATTATTAAACCAAATTAAATAACATATTCTACCATACAGTAATCACGTCCTCCTAGAAAGTAAATGATTAAATCTTACCAAATTAATAAAATTTCTAAAAAGTAAGAAGGAAACTTATTAATATTTAGAAAGCCACGTAAGTTCCAGTTTATTAAAGTCTTTAAAAAGAATGAGCCTATTTATAAAAAAATAGTAAAAAAAGGGTTATTATCTTTACCTTTTTTATTGATATATATTTATATGCTAAGAGAAGTATAATTATATATATATACAACCATTGGTATGAAAATATGCTTTAAAAAAATAATAATAACAATTTAAATTTTAACCTATTGTGAGGTTTAGGTGGGAACCATCCAGAACTTCAATAAGAAAGGATTCTCATTTATTTAAATTTAGTTTTTTTATTTTAAGTTAAAAGTTAGGTAAGGTAAAATATTTGAAATAAACAAATTAAATAAGAATTAAGTTTAAATACTTAATAGTAAAAATTTAGTATATATAGTAAATTATAGTTGTTTTTCAAATTATAAAGAGGTTTTATGTGGAATTAATTTCAATTTTAGTTTTTAATTGTGTCATGTAACCTTTGATATCATATGAGTTATATGTCATGTTTTATGTCTTTAGTGTTTTTGAGGGTCTAATCCTTATGTTGTGCAGAAGCCTCTAATCAGTCATGTCTTTGGGTTAAGCCAATGAAACATGATGTTTCAGGTTTGTGTATGTTTATTCCCGTATGTTCTTATGAGTCACACTAGATGTTGATTGTCAACCTAGGTCTAGTGGTGTGTGTGGGGCCTTATGTCATCTCCTAGCATGAGGGGTGGGCCTTTTGGTTCCACATGGTCGAGTGGTTGATGCCTTCTTCCATTGGGATATCTCGAAGTCCTATTCATGAGCGTAGTGGATGTTTCCAATTCTCTTCAGATTCAGAGGTTGGAATTCATGATGCTTATGTAAACTCTCATTAAGTCAAGATCATCTATGTATATGTAATTTGTATTATGGAATTCTCAATGAAGGGACTGATGTAGTAATGATGTAATATATGGTATCAAGATGATGTAATAATGTTATGTACACTATTCATGTTGTAAAGATGCAATGATAGGATTTAATCATATTTTTACTTATGAGGTGTTGGTATTGGCTATTAAATAGGAGTGCATTTATCTCCCATTGTCGTCATGACTTAATATCATAGGAACATTTGGTTTTGACTTTGAAATGAACATAGTACTTAGGAGTGTTAATGTATCATACTTCATGGTCATTTTCCATGGTTTAAATATGAAATCTCTTATGCTATGTTCAATGTAAGTCAGTAGACTAGTAAAGATTAATTCTCGTTAACTTATGTGTAAATTGATATGTACCATGTACAATTGTGACAATGGTTGTACTATCATTAGGTTACCCTAGAGATTATAAATCAAGATGATATGAATTATTTTTACTTGTGCTTAAATTTATCTCTAAATGGTTAGTTAGTTTGTTAGAAGTATAATTCTCTAGGGTTTCTTGGTGGGCATTACAGTGCATCCATTATTTGAGTGTAATATGCCTTTGAGGTAAATTACGTCGAAGGCATATCTTATTTTTTTTAAAAAGGCACTTAACTACATCGATCAATGGTTGACAACATACAAGAGGCGTGCAAGACAATCAAAAGCTTGGTAGCCATTGGTTTTTTTATTGCCACTATTTTTTTTTTCCTTCAACTTCTTACTACTATTTACGTGAAAAGGTTTTCTTCAATTTTTTGTTGACCACTTTTTAACATTCATTTTCTTCCATAAAAAGACTAGCCATTAATATTGTGTCAGAAGCCAACTCTCTCATTTGCGTGCTTTATGGATTACTTCAATAGTCACATTCCATTTTCCTTTACTTTGTCATCGCTATTTGATTAAGAGTGGCGTGTTATCAATAAAAAATTGAAGAGACTAAAGTTTCCTGTAAATGCTCTTTGAGCTTTATGACTTGAATCTACAACTTACATAAATGAATAATTTAAAAATTATGTAATTTTTCCTTTCATCATTAATTGTTAAATATTTTTTAATGGCTATTTTAAATTTACTATCATTTTGTCAGATTTTCCTATCTTAATATGATGTAATTCCTCTCATAGACTTGCATTTTGATTTACACATTGATATGATAAATACAATGGTAAGAGTGATCCCTGTGATCACATTAGGTAATTCTGCACTATGAGCTTGGAGTTTTCCCATAACAATACATACATGATGAGACTATTCCCAGTAAGTTTAGGAGGACAAACAATGGAGTGGTTGTCAAAACTCACACCTCTTATTAGATCATTTGATGAGTTGGTGAATAAATTCATTACACAATACTCCTATAATATCCAACATGAGGTCACCATGCTTGACATATGCAATATAAAGGAAAAGAACAATGAAACATTCATGGTGTTCTTACAGTGATGGAGGCACATGGTTTCAAGGTACCCACGCGATGTACCTGAAAAGGAAAAATTTCCATAGACAATTTAAACAATGAAATGAGTTATCAACTCAAACTACAATGTCTACCTACTTTCCAAAAATTAATTGAGAATGGCATCAAAGTAGAGGAAGCCTCAATCAAGAAAGGGACCTTGAAGTTCTCCAAGGAAGGTGTTAGTTCATCAAGCAACAACACCTATAGCAATCAATATAACAACAACAACTCAGACAAGTCCAAGTTTTGGACTAGAAACAAAAATGTTGTTTATGATGGTGTAGTTGATGCCAACAATGTAAAGTAAAAGCAACCAGTGCTGACTTTATCAGGTAATACACCATCCAACAATAACCAAAGAAGTGTTAATAAAAGCAATAACAATTATCAATGTACTACCAACCAAGGGAATAACAACAACAATCAAGGGAGAAACAATCAATCAAGGGAGTAGCACCAACAATCCACCTCCCCAATATCGAAGAACCTATACACCATTGGGACAAAACCTGGAATCTGCATTTTGAGAACTATTGGAAAACAAATTCATCACATTGCCAATCATAAGCAATTTTGAACCCCAAGTCAAACCACCATGGTGGAATGACTCGCAATATTGTGATTATCATCGAAACAAGGGGCATATAAAAAATGATTGCATGAGGTTGAAAACCCTAGTTCAAGATATGATAGACAAGGGAGACATAACGATCATGGCCATAAAACCAATAGTGATCACAAGGCATTCAAAAATACTCTTCCTAATTATGGCTAGAGAGGAGCATCAACATCGAATAACAACAAAGGAGCCCACATCATCCACATATATGATAACATCATCAATCACATATCGACATATGACAATCAAGTGAATGTCATAAAAATCAAGGACAAACAAGAACATGCGCTGGTGAATGTGACAACAAGGGCCCAAAAATATGTCTTGAAGGGGAGCACATAGAAAGAAACAACTATCCCCAAAACTCAATTTAGCTTGGTAGATCAACTTCAAAGGAAACTTGCCCAAATATCAATTTTAGAGTTTCTCAAACTCTCACCAAAAAATAAGGATATCTTAGAGAAAGCTCTTATAGAAACTACAGTTCCAAACGACCTGGATGTCAACCGATTCTAAGCCATGGTGGCACATATGACTGTGCCACATAACTTATCATTTTTAGAGCACGATTATGTCTCTTTGAGTCATCCACACAACACCCCACTCCATATCGAAGTCCTAGTTTACAAACATCGAGTGAAAAGAGTGCTAATAGATGGACAAGCTGGTCTAAATATATGTACCTTAAAGCTTATCCCTACTACTTTTAATTTATGATGGGCCCAAACAATAGATTTAATAAGTTCTTGCCAATATCCATTACCACTAAATAGGAACATTAAACTAAAGGCCCAAATGAAATGAGCACCTAAGAATAAAAGGCCATAGGCAGATAATGAAGAACTGTAAGATTGGATTACTTGCGAAGCTTGTGCCCATAAAAATTCATGAAGCCACCCATTAATTGTAATGGAACTCTATGCAAAGTTTCCTCCTATAATATGAGTTACCACTCCCTGATCAGTTATACTACCCCAAACATTAGACTGCATTTTGCAACTAAAATAAAATATTGCTACCAAAATTGCATTGTACATCTAGAATAGTCCTAGGAAGACATGATCCCAGGAAGATACTTGACATGTTCCTCCTCTACCAGGCTCATTGCAAGGAAAATGAAAACCAAGATTTGCTTTATCGGGTATTAAATGAGAACTGTGAGCAAATAAAACACCTTTCAATAATATTAATACAATCACATGGATAGTAAATGCATGAATATGGTCTACTAAAAAATTTGTAGTTCCTAAAGGAATAGGTAACAAAGCCACTTTGGCACCTAATGCTATCAAATCATTGCTTCCCCAGGTTAAGCTGGTGCTTGCTGTTGCATCATGAGTTGTCAAAGTGGGTGCTAAAGCATGAATGCTTTGTATCCATTGAGCAAAGACATGTTGTAATTGTATAGTAGTATTTGAAAACATATCTTTACGAAGTCCTAAAGCACTCATAGTATCATTATGAATATATAGACCAAAACTATGGAAACCTAAGAAAATACATGCCCAGTTGAGGTGTGATATGATTGCATCATGATGTCTTAGAACACGGTCTAAAAGGTTGTTGTATTGAGTAGTCAGATCATAGTCTCTTACCTTAAAAATAGTTGCATGTGCAGTAATGCCAACTATGAGAAATCCACCAATCCACATATGGTGCGTGAACAAAGATAGTTGGGTACCATAGTCAGTAGCTAGATATGGATAGGGAGGTGTAGAATACATATGGTGAGCTATGAAAATAGTTAAAGACCATAACATAGATAGGTTAAGAGCTAATTGAGCATGCCATGAAGTAGTTAAGATCTCGTAAAGACCTTTATGTCCTTCCCCTGTAAATGGACATTGGGCTTCTCTGAATAAGCTATTGATCCCCAAAAGAAGATCACTATAAAAGCCTATGATGATGAAGAAAGGTCGTCCAAAGGAACAATGGTGCTACCCATTTAGGTAGGACTTGTGCAAAAAGATAAAATGTGCCAAGTCTTGGACATAGAATTGACATATAACATACTCTTGGGTCATCCTTGGATCCATGACATGCAAGCGATACCTTCCACGTATCATCAATTTTTCAAGTTCCCTTACAACAAATAAGAGATTTCAATATCAACAGACACCAACCCCTTTCAGTATTGCAACACTATGGGGGAAACTCAAAATGTTCTAGTACCACACAATAGGGAAGCCCACGCTTCCTCATCATGAAATCAAGAAAATCTAAAATCTTTCTTCATAGAATTTGAGAAGAAGATGAATATAAAGGACCAAGGAATGGGGGGTATTATTTTGAACCCCCATGTCTATCAAAGCTTCCTGTATCAGCAAGATCCCACAGACAACCTTCAACATCAATTCACCAAGCAACACAACCCATCAAAAAGTTTGATGGCAAATTTATCCAAATCAACACACTTGTGGAAGAATCAGAAGAAAAAGATATCCTCAACTGGCTATACAAGGATGAGGAAGAAATAAGAGCTACTTCTCTAGGAGTTTCCATCCCCACAAAACAATATGGTAATGGATTCAGAATCATGCAACATATGGGGTACAAAGGAAAAGGACTTGTTGGCAAGCATCAAGAGGGCATCACAAAACTGATCCATCCTCATTCACAACTTGCAAAAGATAAATTGGGACTAGGGTATGGCCAACTTATCCAACCAGCACAAAAACAAGATCACCTAAATTCCTGAAGGAAAAGAAATGGAACATATAACGAGGAATCATGGCAAGAGGTGATACACCAAGCTGCTAAGAAGACAAACAAAGAACAAGAGGATGAAGAATATGAGAAACAACAAGAGGATCTTTCTATTCAAAGAGAGGAGGCCTCCTATAAATAGATACATCATGTAATAGGACTTGATCAAACAAAATATAAGCCACAACATGAAGAGGAACCTACCATTCAAAGGGAGGAGACTGTTTATGAACAAATTGAAAGAGTACAAGCCAATACAAAACCTGAATCAATATAAGCCACCAAACTTGTATTGATCATCAGTGGCTCTTCTCGCCATACAATATTCTTGTTAGATTCATTAGGGTAACCTTAGACAGTGATTCTAAAATAGATGCCAATGAGTAGGAATGAGACACTTGTTCTGATATCACTGACATTGAAGTGGACAGAATCCATACATATACACCCATACCTTTTGAAGGACAAGGTTCAAGTCCTAGATTATTTGAACTTGGACCACTACATATCTATGAGGCTAGTGAGAATGAGCAACATCAATATGAAGAGGAAATATCGAAGAAAGCACCATTAAAAACTTTGAGACCATCATAGACTTAGTTACATCCAATGACAACTATGGCAATGTCTCCATCATGACTCTTGCAGTGGTAGACCTTGAACCACCAAACGATTCCCTACCACTTATATATCCTAAACTTATAGACTGGGAACCACCTGAACACATTGAGATACCAACCTTTCAAAATGATGATGCCATTATCCAATACGTTGGCTCAGTCAACCCGAAAACATACTCTACCAGTGAATCCCATAATCATGTCTGCAATCAGGAGAGTACCATGTCTCTTAGTCACAAAATGAACAAAAAAAAAATCAATCTAATGGTGAAAACCATTTAAAGGAAGTATTAGATCATTAAAAAGTAAAAAAGAAGGACGTATCCAATGGTGAAAACCTCTTTGAGGCGCCTAAGGATGAGAGACTTGACACTCTTCCTGAACATTATTAGGAAAGATCTCTAATTTTGATTGAGCCAACTCGATCAATCAATATCAACACTAAAACAACAACAAGAACCATACATCTGACATAATCATTAATGGAACAAGAAAGACCAGACTTTGTCAAATTCTTCAAGGAGAAGCAAATTAATTTTGCTTGGTCTTATGCAGATATGTCAGGTGTTGATCCAAATCTCATCATGTATCATTTATCTATAACTCCTGGAGCTAAACTTGTCAAACAAAAATTGAGAAAGATGAACCCACATGTCGCCATTTTGGTTAAAGCAGAGCTGAAGAAACTGCTAGACGCCAGTTTCATTCGACCTATACATTATGCCGAATGGATCTCTAACATTGTGCCAGTATCTAAACCAGATAAAAGTATTAGGATTTGTATAGAATTCAGAGACCTCAACAAAGCTTGTCTGAAAGATGATTTTCCTTTGCCAAGCATTGATACAATTGTGGATCTCACGATAGGGAACACATTGTTATCAATCATGGATAGTTTTTTAGGATACAACCAAATCAAGATAGCTCTAGAAGATTAGGATAAAATGACATTCACATGTCAATGTGGTACATACCGTAGGAACATCATGCCTTTTGGTTTGAAAAATGCTGGTGTAACCTATCAAAGAGAAATGACAACTATCTTCCATGACATGATGCATACTTTTATGGAGGATTATGTAGATGAATTGTGCCAAATCATTCACAAGAATAGGAAACTAGGACATTCTTGATAAAATATTTCAGAGACTAGAGAAATTCAATGTCAGATTATACCCTAAAAAGTGTGTTTTGGGGGTCACATCCAAAAAACTCTTGGGCTACATTGTATCAGAAAAAGGAATCAAGGTGGATCCCACAAAGGTTTAGGCTATCATGGAAATGCCACCTCCAAAGAACATTAGTCAACTACGATCTCTTCAATGCAGGCTACAATCTATCAGAAGGTTCATTGTTCGATTAGCAGACAAATGTCTCCCATTCAACCATCTACTTCATAAAAATTTTCCTTTCAGATTGGAGGACAAGTGTGCCTAATCATTCCATTAGTTGAAGCAATATCTCATGAATTTACCTATTTTGGTGCCACGAAAAGTGGGTAAACCACTCGTTCTATACATATCAGAAACTGAAGTGTCATTGGGGGCATTACTAGCACATGAAGACTCAACAAGAAAGGAAAGAGCCATCTATTACATTAGCAGAATGTTGAATGGCTACAAACTCAATTACACCTTCAACGAAAAAACTTGTTTAGCTCTTGTGTTCGCTTCCCAAAAGTTGTGATATTATATGTTAGCTCATACTATCAAGCTAGTGGCAAAGATCAACCTACTAAAATACTTACTTAGCAAAGACGCTCTCATAGGGAGGTTAGAAAAATGGATCATGATCCTAAGTGAGTTTGACATTCAGTACACAGAAAGGAGGGCTATCAAAGGACAAGCAATAGCAGATCAACTGACCGAAGCACCCTTGTCAGACAAACATCCACTATAGGTGGAATTTCCAGATAGAAATGTGCTCACTATTGCACCAAAGAAATGGACCCTATACTTTGATGGATCCTATACACAATGTGGATCAGGTGTTGGCATCTTGTTCGTTACTCCTGAAGAACACACAATTTTGAGATCCTACAAATTGATGTTCCCATGCACCAATAATATCACTAAGTATGAAACTCTAGTGATAGGTATCAAAGTAGTCATGGAGTGGAAAATCACATAATTGAAAGTCTATGGGGACTCTCAATTAGTTATCAATCAGATCAATGACGACTATCAGACAAAGGACAATAAGATGATGCCTTATAAACGCATTGTGGATGATTTTAAGAAATAATTTGTACACATCACATTTGAGTAGATTCCAAGGCTAGACAACAGAATGGTTGACACAATGGCTAGCATTGCATTGCTCCTACAAATTCCAAACAGACATAATCATTATGAATTCATGTTAGAGCAATTGCTTTCCCCTACCTATGACAATATGGAATCCTAAGTCATCTGTGCCCTAAACAGTTTTGATTCGCCCCTATACTAGAAAATCTATACCTACTTGAAAGACAATACCCTTCCACCAGACCTATCTCATAACAAAAAAATGAAGCTTTATACAACAAGCAACCTACTATACCTTAACCACTGATATGATTTATTGTCAAGGTTCAGATGGTACTCTTCTTCGATGCCTTAATTATAATGAATCTGACTCCACCTTACATGAGCTTCATGAAGGTATTTGTGGCACACATTCAAGTGGTCCTATTCTTGCCAAGAAACTTCTGAGGATGGGATACTATTGGCCGACAATGGAAAAAGAGTCCTACTAGTTTTCTAGGAAATGTTCTAAGTGCTAGATTCATGACAATCTTATACATGCACCAGTAGAGGAACTACAACCATTCACTACATCATGGCCTTTTTTCTAATGGGGACTTGACCTAGTGGGAAAGATTCATCCTTCCTCATCAAACACACACAAATTCATCATCACAGCCATTGAGTACTTCACCAAGTGGATTGATCCAGTTCCATTGACTACAGTGATCGACAAACAAATAGCTTCCTTAATTCTGAACTACCTCATCTGTCGGTACGACATCCCTAGTTCCATTGTCACAAATAATGGATGTCCTTTCAAAAATAAAGATGCACAAGAGCATTGTGAGCGATTCCATATCCAACATTGCTTTTCAACACCTTACTATCCATAAGGGAATGACCAAGTAGAGGCCTCAAACAAAAAAATCCTAAAAATCCTCAAGAGGATAGTGAATGATGTTGGTAAAGATTGGTATGTCCAGCTTAATCCTGCACTTTGGGCCTACAAAATGAGTATCCACACGCCTATAGGAGTTGCACCATACTCATTGGTGTATGGATCAGAAGCTATCCTACCTATTGAGGTAGAGATTCCATCACTCTGGGTGTCATTGAAAGGCCTCATTCCAGATGAGGAGTATCGAGTCAACCGACTACAAGAGCTAGAGCTGCTAGATGAACGCTGATAATGTGCCTTTGATCATCTCAAGGTTTATCAACAACAAATGTGCCAAAGCTACAATCATAGGGTCATCCCACGAGCATTCAAGATTGGTTACCTAGTCCTAAAGGAAAATCCTCGGAATCAATAAGATCAGGTAAAGAAGGGGAAATTTGAACCCAACTAGTTGGGACCCTTTATCATCATATCGGTTTATGGATCAGGGGCATATCGGCTATCAACTTTAGAAGGGTATGTTCTCGACGAGCCAACAAACAACATCCATCTGAAGAAATTCTACACTTGAGTCGTCCAATGCATAGATCGAGCAAAAAAAATAAAAAAAATCAAAAAAATCATTACTAGGGTGAAAACATGGTAAACAGGCACCTTGTGACACAAAAAAATCAAAAAATCAAGAAAAATACAAAAAAAAAAAGAAAAACAAATAAAAAAGTGCAATAAAAACAAGAGGTGAAAACCTGGCAACAATTGCTATTTGTGATAGAGCGGCTTCTCTATCTATCGGTACTCACATCGGATCTTTGGCTACATCTGATCTAAGCCCATAGACATCGCATAACACTTATATACACAAAACATTATCCTGGACATACTTAGTGTAGTCACTGTCCTTGATTATTTGAGTCAGTTATATGAATTATATCCCACCATGGCTTGGTGATCAATGTACATATCCATATCAAAGTAGTATCGACAGCAAGGGGCAACATCCTAACCTCATTGGGGGGATTTCACCTTGAGGGTTTTAACAATAGACCAAATGCATAGTAAGACAACAAAGATCAAAACAACCAACAATGACCACAACAACGCAAGAAAGCTAGACAACAAGGACTTGAACTAATTTCAACTGAACAAAATATCTATTTGCAAGATGTTTTATTTGACAATAATATATTTTGGATAACATGTATGCTTACTTATGGTTGTTTATTTTTACTTATCATATCTCCTAAGCAATTCAAGGATGTCTCCAAGACTAGAGAAGCAAGGAAGGAATGTGATGTTTTCTTTGTTTGTTGTTTGGGAGTGAGGCCTTCTACAATGCAAATTTGTTCTACGACGTGATCCGGTGGCATATCACTGAGGACATTTTGGATTTGTATAGGACTAAGGTTAACTCTTGTCTGTTTTACACAAGAAACACTCAAGTTGTTTTGGTTCAATTATACCTTGATGCTTGTGTTGTCTTGCAATATCAAAATCCATGTAAGTTATACTCAAGTCATTATGGTTCAATTATACCACGAGGCTTGTATCAAATTTCAACAATTCAAGGCTCGATGATGAAAAAAGAGGAAGCACTGGAAATTTGATCAAAATAGATGGAAACATTGAGAATGAGAATGCATATCAATTTCAAATGCATTTAGATGCATTATCATTATCATTTTCATATTATGTTAAGTTACATTTAGATGCATTATCATTTTCATTATCATTTTAATCTACATTAGATTATGTTATTGTTTTCATTGTCATTTTAATCTGCATTTAGATGCATTATCTGATGAATAATGATGAACAACAAATACCCTAATTGGTACTGAGAGGGGGGGGGGTGAATTAGTACATACAAAAACTTCTCAACAACTTATCAAGTTAAAACAATGCTAACCGGTTGTCTTAATCACTGAACTTAACCATGGCAATACCGGTTAAACACAGTAAGACTTCAGGCATCTAAACCAGTAAAACTGAATACTTCAAATAACAATTAACACTTGATAACAACTTCACCAATATACTCATGCATGTGTTGTATCAATAATACCATAACCATTAACTTTGCATGCATATTCACCTAAACAAAGACTACAAAATGATCACATGAAAAATGCACAACTCATGACACACAGATTTTTCACGTGGAAACCCAAATGGGAAAATTCACGATGGGGATGAATACCCACAAGCTTGTTTTTGAACTCTTTTGAAGCTCGCTTTGTTAGGAGCCTAGTTCGGTTAAAGACTTTACAATAAGGTTAGGCTAGGAACATCTTGTTAAAGATCACCCAGTCAAGGGATGGCTATATACCTTGTTAAAGGTTACCTTGCTAGAGGATTTGAAGAACTCAATGATCTTGAGTCACTTGGTTAGAATATTTGCAATAAGCATGTTAAAGCTACCCAGTAAAGGGGTTTTCCAACAGTTGAAATGGCTAGAAGACAACAGGGAAAGCTCTGATCTGATAACAACACTACATGCTAAGGTAGATCCTTTTTAGTTCATCTACTTTGCAATCACACTCTGCAGTTTTCCACTCACTGGTCTAGAAAGTATCTCATCACTCAGATACAAACACAACATTTTCCAACACAAATAATAACAAACATCATCGACCTTATAGACAACAATTAGGTCGGTAGCATAAACCCTAAACCCTAAACATTTTAGGTTTACAATTATAGGCGGTCCAATCATGATCGTTCAAAACACTTTGCATAGAATGAAACAATGTCAAATAGATCACAAGTCATTCTGCATCATCCATTCTCCACCGCATATGGAAATCAGTAACCCATCATGCTCTCTTCACATACTGCTAAGAAGAATGTTCATTCCTGAGGTAGATATTTAATGCAATCGATCTTCACATGCAAGATCCTCAAGGAAATCCTTCACGTGCACAAAAATGATGTGGCATCTCGATCTCATCCTTATCTCTTAGCTAACTTATCACAGAATGTCACTGGTTGCATCACACAAGCTAGATCATCAAATTGGAAACCCTAGAGCTGAGACTACCAACTGGTAGTCATACTTAGTGAAACCCTGACACCGGTCCACTACATCTCTTCATACTGGTTCTCCAACTTTAACATCAATAAAAACTTCTTCCAATCTTCATACTGGTTCACCTGCACTTATTGACATCAATGCCAACATACATTATCATCATATGCCAACAATCACCCCCTTTGGCATTGATGACAATACTCAATGTAGCATTGCAACTATAAACAACATAGACCAGTGCAACCATAATATATATCTTCATCAATAGATATCTTCTCCCCCATACATCAGATATCTTCTCCCCCTTTGACAACAATGCCAAAGTGGAGGCACAAGCTTCCATTTTCCACTATGTTGCTCCCCCTATGGAGTAGCATCCTTCAACACATCAATCCTAAAAGATTTGACACTGTAGTACCTGACTGATGTGGAGCACAAAGCTTTAATTTACTTCATGAAGGGGCAGAACCCCTAATTGACCTCTCAAATAGGTAACTGTAGACTTCGATAAGGGCTTAGTGAATATGTCTGCTAGCTGCTCCTTACTGGAAACATGTTCTAATACAACCTCTTTGATTTGAACCCTCTCTCTGAAGAAATGATACTTGAGCTCAATGTGCTTAGTTCTAGCATGCAATACTAGATTCTTGGAAATATTTATTGCAATTGTGTTGTCACAAAATATACTCACTGGTTCAGATATAGGTACTTTGAAACCATCCAATACATGCTTCATCCAGATTGCTTGAGTGCAGTTCATAAATGCTGCCACATACTCTGCTTCAGCTGTAGACTCGGAAGTATAGCTCTGCATCTTACTCGTCCATGAGACTAGTCTTCCACCAAGAAAGAACGCTCCACCAGTTGTGCTCTTTCGGTCATCCACATTACCTGCCCAATCTGCATCGACAAATACTTTGAGATTAAAATAACCATTGTATGGATACCACAATCCATAATCAACTGTCCCTTTTAGGTATCTACGAATCCTCTTGACTACTACCAAGTGGGATTCTCTCGGACTTTTCTAAAAATGGGCCACAATGCCCACTGCATGAGCAATATCCGATTTGTTGTGTACCACATAGTGCAGCTTACCAATCATTGACCGGTATTCCTTCTCATTTACCAATGCTGAATCATCTTCCTTAGTTAATTTGCAGTCGATCACCATCGATGTACCAACCAGTTTGTTCTCCTCCATGCCAAAGGTCTTCAATACCTCTTTGACATACTTGGACTGGGTAATAAAGATACCCTCTTTCATCTGCTGAATTTGTAGACCAATGAAGAAATTATCTCTCCAATTAGAGACATCTCAAACTCTTTCTTCATTTCATCTGCAAATGCATGGCTCATTGCATCATCTCCTCCAAAGATTGTGTCATCTACATTTACACTTCACATATCAGAATCTGATCACCTTCAGGTTTCAAGTAGACGTTGTTATCCTCACTTGTTCTTTGAAATCCTATCTTCACAAGATGAGAGCGTAACCCTTCATACCATGCCCTTGGTGCTTGTTTCAATCTATACAGGGCCTTGTGTAATCTATACACCATGTCACTATCTTCTGATAAGCAAACCCATCTGGTTGCTCAATATACATGTCCTCTTCTAGGATTCCATTCAAGAATGCAAAATTCACATCCATCTGGTATACCTTGAATCCTTTAAATGCTACAAATGCAATTAGCATTCAAACACCTTCTAGTCTAGCCATTGGGGCAAAGGTTTCTCCATAGTCTTCTCCCTCTTCCTGAGCATGTCCCTTGCATACAAGTCTTTCCTTGTTCCTTACAACTATGCCTTCTTCATTTAGCTTCTTCCTAAAGACCCATTGGGTACCTATGACATTCTTGTGTTCCGATCTGGGTACCAAAGACCATGTTGAATTCTTTTTTATTTGGTCTAGCTCCTCTTCCATTGCCTTAATTCAGTCTTCATTTGTAAGTGCCTCTCTAGTAGTCTTAGGCTCAAATTCAAAAATCATGCAAGAGATTTCTTTCACCTTTCTTGTTGTGAGTATCCTTGCATATTTATCACCTATGATCTACTTAGGATCATGATTTAGTTTCACATATCTAGGAATGACTCTAGCTGGTTCTGCTTGCTTTTCCTCTTCTTCTTCTTCTCCATCTTCTTCTTCACCTACTGTAGCTTCTACTAGTACAGGAACACTGAGATCTTTTCTTGTTTCTTTCTTAATTGGTTCCCAAAAGGCTACACCCAGTTCATCTTCCACTTTCTTGTTGTTGGTTTCCTCAGGTTTCTCAGGGGATTCATCAACCCTAACGTTGATGCTCTCAAAAATTCTCTGATTTCTATTGTTGTAGCATTTGAGAGCTTTGCTCTTAGTGGAATGTCCCAAAAATATTCCTTCATCACATTTAGCATCAAAATTGCTCAGATGCTCACCTCTCTTGATGTAACACTCACTGCCAAAGAATTTAAAATAACTCATAGTGGGAGTCTTCCCGGTCTAGTACTCATAAGAGGTTTTATCTTTACCTTTCTTGATGAGTACCCAGTTCATAGTATAGACTGTAGTACTCATTGCTTCTCTCCAAAAAGTGTGAGCAACCTTTCTTTGGATCAGCATTGTTTTGGTCATTTCAACTACAGTTTTGTTATTCCTTTATGCTATGCCATTTTGTTGTGGTGTCCTAGGGGCAGACAATTGCCTCTTGATATCGTTCTCTTCATAGTACTTGTTGAATTAATCAGAAGTGAATTCACCTCCTTGATCAGTTCTCAAGAATTTTATCCTTTGACCACTTTCCTTTTCTACCAATGCTCTAAAGACTTTGAACTTTCCAAATGCCTCAGACTTGTCTTTCAAGAATGTGACCCAAATCATTCTTGAGTTTTCATTAGTAAGAATCATGAAATACCTATCTCCCTAAATACTTCTAGTTTTCATTGGACCACATAGATTAGTGTGCACAAGATCAAGTAAGTTCTCTACTGAAAAAGACTTACCTTTGAAAGTTGAGGAAGACATCCTCCCAAGTTGGCATTCTCTGCACAAAGAATTCTCTGGTTTGTTCAGTAAAGGCAATCCTCTTACTACCTTGATCTTACTCACCTTTACAATATTATCAAAATTCATATGACAAAGTCTCCTATGCTATTAGACAATGACTAATCTTGGCATTCAACTGAAACAAGTTACCTGTGGTCTGCTTACCGGTGGCAATAAGTTCACCACTCTTTCCAATTATACTACAGACTCCACTTTTGAACTCTAGAATGAGTCCTTTGTCATTTAGCTGAGCAACACTCAAAAGGTTATTCTTAAGACCTTCTACCCAATAAACATCATCCACATTTCTCTTTCCATTCAGTGACATGGATTCTTTACCTTTCACCAAACATGGTGCATCGTTGCCAAATCGGACAACACCTCCATCATATTCTTCTAGAGATAGAAATTTTCTCTGGTCACCAGTCATGTGGTGAAAACACCCACTATCAATAATCCACTCATTTGAGTTGTCAATGTGAGAGAAAAGGTATTTCTTGTCAGACACTTCCTCCTTTATAGCTACAAACACTATATCCTCATTCTCTTCATCCTCAGATTCTTTATCAGTAACACCTTCATCCATTGCAACAAGACAATTTCTCCTACCTCCTCCTTTATACTTTGTAAACCTCTCTGGTTTATCCTTATTGTCATTGTTAGGATAGTTAATAGCTATATGTCCTATCTTATTGTAGGAAAAACATTTTAAAGGAAGCGTACCCTTGTATTTTCTGGTGCCTTTTGGAAGTCTCTTGGCAAGAAGAGCTTCAAACTCCATCAGAATCTCTTCATCATCCATATCTCTGCATTTCCTAGATTCATAACTGGTACTTACTTCTTTGCCTTTTATAGTTGGTGCAACAGATGCTCTAAAGGTTGACTCAGTCTTCTGAACACTAGTATCATAGCTATTCAACTCATATGCAGTCAACTTTGCAATGATAGAGTCTAAGGATACCTTGGTTTTGTCGATAGACCTTAGCTCCTGAATAGCAACAACTCTGATTGCATAGACCAGTAACAATGATCTCAAAACTTTACCAATAACGGTGGCATCATCAATTGTTCCACCAGTGCTCTTGATATCTCCAACCACAGTCTTGATCCTTATGCCATACTGTTGAATGGTCTCTCCTTCAACCATCCTCATATCTTCAAATTTTCCTCTAAGGTTCTCTTCCTTAGCTTGCTTGACATGCTCATCACCACCATAAATGGTTTCTAGAGTGTCCCATACATCCTTAGGATTGTCCTTATCTTGTACATCAATGAACTCAATATTGGATAGGTTGCTAATAAGGGCTTCCATGACTTGTCCATTTTCTTGAATTTCTCTTTTCTGATCATCGGTTAGAGTGCCAGTGGGGATAACATAGACATTCTCAACATAGCTCCAATGTTGAGCACCCAAACTCTTAATATAAATCTTCATTATGTCCTTCCATATTTTGAAGTTATCTCTATTGAACTTAGGACCTTCCCTCTTCATCATTAAAGAAGGATCTTTTACCTCAAGTGGTTAAGATTATATCACCGAGGACTTGGAGTTCTCTGATACCAATTGATGAATAATGATCAACAACAAATACCCTAATCGGTACTGAGAGGTGGGGGGGTGAATCAGTACATACAAAAACTTCTCAACAACTTATCAAGTTAAAACAATGCTAATCGGTTGTCTTCATCACTGAACTTAACCATGGCAATACCAGTGAAATACAGTATGACTTCAGACAGCTAAACCAGTAAAACTGAATACTTCAAATAACAATTAACATTTGATAACAACTTCACCAATATACTCATGCATGTGTTGTATTAGTAATACCATAACCATTAACTTTGCATGCATATTCACCTAAACAAAGACTGCAAAATGATCACATAAAAAATGCACAACCTGTGACACATAGATTTTCACATGGAAACCCAAATGGGAAAAACCACGATGGGGATAAATACCCACAAGCTTGTTTTTGAACTCTTTTGAAGCTCGCTTTGTTAGGAGCCTAGTCCGGTTAAAGACTTTACAATAAGGTTCTATTAGGAACTGATCTTGTTAAAGATCACCTGGTTAAGGGATGGCTATATACCCTTTTAAAGGTTGAAACCCTGTTAAAGGTTACCTTGCTAGAGGATTTGAAGAAATCAATGATCTTGAGTCACTTGGTTAGAGGATTTGCAATAAGCCTGTTAAAGCTACCTAGTAAAGGGATTTTCCAATTGTTGAAATGGTTAGAAGAAAACAAGTAAAGCTCTGATCTAATAACAACACTACATGCTAAGGTAGATCCTTTTTAGTTCCTCTACTCTGCAATCACACTCTGCAATTTTCCATTCACTGGTCTGGCAAGCATCTCATCACTTGGATACAAACACAACATTTGCCAACACAAACAATAACAAGCATCATTGACCTTATAGACAACAATTAGGTTAGTAGCATAAACCCTAAACCCTAAACATTTTAGGTTTACAATTACAGGCGGTCTAATCCTGACCGTTCAAAACACTTTGCATAGAATGAAACAATCTCAAATAAATCACAAGTCATTCTGCATCATCCATTCTCCATCGCATATGGAAATTAGTAACCCATCACGCTCTCTTCACATACTGCTAAGAAGAATGTTCATTGTCGAGGTAGACATTTAATGCAATCAATCTTCACATCTAAGATCCTCAAGGAAATCCTTCACGTGCACAAAAGTGATGTGGCATCTTGGTCTCATCCTTATCTCTTAGCTAACTCATCACAGAATCTCACCGGTTGCATCACACAAGCTAGATTGCCAAACCAAAAACCTTAGAGCTGAGAATACCAACCGGTAGTCACACTTAGTGAAACCTTGACACCGGTCCACTACATCTCTTCATACCGGTTCGCCAACTTGAACATTAATAACAACTTCTTCCAATCTTCATACCGGTTCACCTACACTTATTGACATCAATGACAACATACATTATCATCATACCAGTTAATCATATGCCAACATTATCATTATCATTTCCATATCATGTTAAGTTACATTAGATTGCATTATCATTTTCATTATCATTTTAATCTGCATTTAGATGCATTATCATTATCATTACACATATCATTTTTAAGATACATCTCATATCATTATCATTATCAATCACACATCTCATTTTCAAGATACATTTCATATCATTATCATTATCATTACACATCTCATTTTCAAGATACATCTCATATTGTTATTATTTTCAATCACACATCTCATTTTCAAGATACATCTCATATCATATCATATCATATCGTAATCAAATTGCATTCAAAATACGTCATCATTACATCTCATATCAAAGTACATTCAAATACATGAGCATTCCATACCATATCAAAAGAACATTTTGCATGATAAATGAGATCATAAAAAACATACAAAAAGTCCAAAAACATGTTAAACTCATTTACATCCATGTACATACATGCATTTCATTTAGTAGTAAAATGAAAGAAATGCATTCATTGCATATCGCCTGCAAAAACATATAGTTAGGCATGATCATCAAAACATCTTGAGCTTATCACCTTCAAAACATATAGATCATGGTGTCACATCATCACACATACCACATAGACAATCATCTGCATCATCAAAGAAAAATTCATATAGATCATGCATATCAAAAGCATCCATAACATATAGAAGCATATCTAGTATCATATCATCATGCACATATGTGACCCATGCTAATCTAAAGGAAAATCAAAGATATAAGCCAAAACAAATCATCAATGAAGCAATAAATGTCCAAAGTCCCTAGATATCACATCAATAACAAAGTCTATGAATCAAGAAACATAAACATCTATCAATAGATCAATGTGTATCATATCAAAGAGATCAATAAAAATACAACAATATCCATCTTGAGAGAATCATCAAAGATACAATGCTCTATGTATAATCAACAAAATGGTACATTATCATCATGCAAAAGGATAGGAGTGGCTACCTCCTAACTCTAAATGCTTGGCCCCAGAGCCACCTGCACCTGCACCTCCAGTAGGAGGATCTCTCCTAGGAACCATCATGTCCTCACTACCTCCACGTCTTTGACAGCCCCTGCATTGAGAACTCATGACATAACTAGGGGCATGACAATCTGGTGGCACAACCTAAAGATACAAAGTTTGGTAATACTCAACTCACACCATCTGATCTATGAGACCTTTGATAGTCTCCCCAGTAACACCTCATGTGGTGGCTTGTTGTAAAGATCACACTGTCTCCTCTGCACGACCTCACTGCTCTATCTCCACGTCTCTCTCAATAGTCACCTATGCTACTTGTGCCTACAGTTGAGCAATCTATCCTTGTGCCTATGCTAGCTATGCATGTAGTCTCTATACAAGGCACTGTAATCCCGCTATATGTGCTTGCTGATGTGATGACATTGTGATCCAAACTGAAGAAGGTCACAGTGCCTCTAGAACCTATACTGCTAGCACCTATGGTGTGCTCACCTATCCTGTGGCTGGTGGGGGCATATCCAACCTCCTCCAATGTACCAAGGGATGCACATCCTCCTCATCAAAGCACATGCCACCCAATCCTAACCTCCCACCACCCAACTCCTTCGACTCTATCACCTTATTAGATCTATCATCATAACTCTTCCCCTCATCTCCGCTTCCCACCATTTCTATATCCTCTACTTGTACATAGCCTCCGCGACCTAGCATCTATATCCATCCACCACCTCTACCCCTTAGCCTGCTAGATCCTGCTCCACCTCTCCTATCTCTACCCCCATTCCCACCACCATCCCTACCCCAACCCACCCATCCTCAACCCCGACCCACTCCTTGATCTCCTCCTTGACCTCTCATCACCCTCTCCATACCTCGGCCCCGTCGGCCCCCTCATCATCCCCAATCGTCATCATCATTATCATCATCAAACACCTCTAGTAGTGGTATCGACTCTCTTGGCCCTATCAATCAAGGAAAAGGATGGTTCATGAAATAAAGGGCATAATCCTGGTGCATGCCCACATCTATCACTGTAGGCCTCATATCCCACACAACAATAGGAAGAGAGTGGAACTCTACATAAGTAGCATAATCTAAAGCTGGTCCCCACTCTTCTCTCTCCTTGTACACTCTCACATACAAGGTTGTCCCCTATGGCATCGACTATCACCGACCAAACTATTGGTATACCCATGACAAAAGGAACCTCTCCACAACATATGGCATCCACCCAATCAAGTATCGACTCTGTAGTAAAACTGGTACCTCTGTCTCATCCTCGGGCCAAGGCTCACAATCTGAATATGGGCAACAAACCACTGCATTAATGTCATCTTATGTGCACCTCCAATACTCTAGCTTTCCTATCATAGGCTGGGAAGCTGTAGTCTATACATATATAGATAAGGATATCCAGCAGGTCATGATCTCTGTACAATAGGGTACCTAATGGCTACATGTTCCCAAACCCAAATCTGAAGCAACATACATCCTGCTGCCAAACTAGACCCCTAATCTCTTCCATACACTATCTGATGAAGCTCATGATAAAGGTGGGCCAAAACACATATACCCCATGCATAGAAGGTCCTCTGTTGAACCATCCATCATAGCACATGGCCCCATCCAACTGATAACCCATGTGATCTCCTGTCAGGAAGGAGGAAACCAACAACTAATACTGCTAACACTGATGGAAGTGAGGAGTATCTATCTACCATCTCCTTCCAACCCACTGAGTACCTATCAATATGAGGATCACTAAAAGTGTCTCGAAGTGCATCTTTCTCCCCAACCTCCTCCACATCGTAGACAACTAGCTCACCTGTGATCAAAATCCGCATTATTTGATAGACATCCTAAAGAGTAACCATGATCTCTCCTGTCAGCAAGTGAAAGGTGTTGTGGTCATTGTGCTACTGCTCCGCTAAAGCTATCATAAGTGCTTTGTTCTTCTAATAGGAAGGCATGCACAATAGGTGAATCAAACCACAAGCCTTGAGCACCGCTAGATCATTGTCTGTTAATCAACTGTATAAGGAGAGCATCTTCGGGTATCTCTCCCGAAGGTGTATGAAACCTAATTCCACCTATATCAATACACGAGTACCATATCAGTTTCACCTATTCTAAGAAATCAAGCATCAAATCTCAATAAAAAAGGGGCACCTATCAAAGTGACAACAGTCATGCTACCACACAAAGAGTTCCAAATCAGACACCCTTGACAATCAAGAGGTTTCAACTTGACCTATCTATCTATCAATTAGTCCCATATTGCAATCCAAGTCTCATATCAAAATCAGGATTCATATCAAAATCAAGAATCATATCTCAATCAACATCTCATATCAAAATCATGAATCATATCAAAATCAAGAATCATATCGCAATCAAAGTCTCATATCGAAATCAGGAATCATATCAAAATCAAGCATCGTATTGAAATCCAGTATCATATCACCATCACTCAATCAAGGATGCATATCAAGTATCCTATCGATGATAATTTGACCCATATCAACAATCAAACCATATCTACCTATTGACTCATATCAACAATCAAGACCCATGTCGACAATCGACCCATATCAAATCAAGACCCATATCGACAACTGACTCATATGGACAATTGACCTATATCGACTAGTGACCCATATCAACAATCAAGACTCGTACCAAGTGACCCATATCCAAATTTGATCCATATAGACTTGACTCATATCAAATGACAACTCATATCAACTCTAGACAAACTTTTTGACATCATGCATCTCAACAGATGCAATGGACACCTACCAACACATCGAAAAGGTGCCAAACATCATAACGATCCTAAAAATCAAATTTGCACATGTGATAGTTTTCAAAAATTTCAAGACAGTTGACAAATGCCCTAAAAATTTAATTAGAACTCCTTTCCCCTTTTAATTGAATTTACATTTGATTAAAAATCCCCTTGCATTTAAATAAATCATTATTTATTTTGTGAATAGTCCTCCCCACTTGGAAAATCCTACAAATACAAGTTGCATCCCTTTTGGCTAAATTTTTTTATTTTATTTTATCTAAAATGCCTATTTTCCTCCACTTGCATTCTCCTACATTTTTCATTAGCATGCTAACATTCTTCTAGAACCTCCCTAACCCCTCATTAATTAGCCTAATTCTTCTAATCACGTCACATCCCTAAATTTTGGAGAGTCACTTCTCCAAATTTGGAAGAAAGTCTTCTAAATGTGTTGAAGACTTTACCTTGTCCAACAAGTTAACTTGTTGAGTCTTCCAAACTTGTAAGGTTATATAACTTTCAACAAGTTAACCTCCAAATTCTTCAAAGAGTATTTCATGCCTCTTACAAGACATCATCCTAGCCCATGATGGTTGCCCCTTTGGCCATCCCTCAACTTTGCACAAGAGTTTACCTCTTGTAAAATAGCATGCTCCCTTGGATAATGGCATTATCCAATGATGTAATCCCTTGATGGTATCCCTAATGCTTACTTATCATCTAATTCTTGCTTAGCACCCTCTCAAGCCATTTCAAGATGACATTTGTCAACTTGGGATTGGGCTCAATTCCTCCCATGGATTGATAACTTTCAATCCTAACCCTTATTGACATTGCTCAATCTCAACCATCCATTTCTCTGTTTTATCTCTATATAGAGTCTATTTATTCAATCTTAGGATCCATCTAATCCACTTTATGCATCCTTATTATAGTTGTTTTTGTAGGTTATCAAGGAGCTCTCATTGTACCTCTCTCAAGCATTTAGACCATCCTAATTGCATCATGTTTAGATGATATCATGTGCTAGATTAATCATTTAGCTTAATTGCATATCATTTCCAGAGCATTTTCATCTTCATCATAGCTTAATTACATCACTTAATCTTTCAATTTGGAAACACATCTCCATTTTCCATATCATCTTCATATCAATAGTTTTGATCATCTAATCAACTAAGATCTTAGTTGTATCGATTTAGATTCTAGTTCATCCTTCAAATCTCATTCTTTAGGTTGTCACTTAAAGATCAAGTGCTTTTCCAAGTGAGGGCCACCTTGAATCTTAAATATCCTTGGAGATAGAGGACAATGAGATGATTTTGAGAGGTTTATATTGACTAACATGGTTTGTCGATTTTGATCTCTAATGCAATGTCCCATTGGTGTGCTTGTCTTGTTTGTGTCTCTTGTGCAGGTGCAAAGATCTGAGCATACAAAAATAATCATTCTTCATCCCATGAAAACATTACAAAATCATAATCATTATAAGCATCAAGTCTTAATCCAACAACACATTCTCAATCTTCCATATTCCTAACTATACTGATTATCATTTAATATTGAATATATCTATTGATAATATTTTTACAAAAGTATGATATCACAATACATCCTTATTTGTAGCCGACCTAGAGGGGTATTACATCCTCCCCCCTAGAAATCGACTTACTCTTGTAAGTTCCAAAAGTTAAATGATAACAAGCACACATTAGTCCTCAAACTTATTAAACAAATATCAAAATGTATATATATATATATATATATATATATATATCTTTCTCAGATGAATGAAACATCATTGATAAATCTTTTATGAATGCAATTATACATTAGTTAGAAACATCCAAGTCCATATTTTTCCTATCATTCTTGGACCTAACTATAATCAAGGTAGTGAAACAAGAATTTTGTTCCTTTAATCATACCAAATTTATGCATTAATTGAGGTAAGCAACAAATTATATCATTCATCTACTAATTCATACAAGAAAAACATGCCATCTTGTCAAATTTCATTTACTATTCTATCACCTTCCTAATATATTATTTCATAAAAATAGCTTCAAATTTCAAATTGCATCTCTATGTTAGTATCCATGAAAAACACAACACAATAATTTTATACTTTTTAGGTATAGTAATTTTTTTTAATGTCCATTAATAATAATATAGTGACAAAACACACATTTTACTCAATAATTTACACATACATACTCATCCACATCACTGGGAAGTGCACATCACAAGGCTACATGAACATGTCCAATGCTCAGTCATATAATACTCTACCATATCTGCATCCATCCTCCATACTCCAACATCAAAAATCCTCACTTCACACATAGTGTCTTGATGGTGTTCGGACCATGCACTCATACTATGAGATCCTCCATACAAGACCATTGTGCTCTATCTCTTATTTGTGTAAGGTGTTTAGCCTCCAAGAGATAGGAACCACCCATAGGAAGGCAGCAGATCCTAGCTACATTACAACTTCACATACCTCCATCTTGAATGGTTCCTTGCGTCTTCTTCCTTGTATACTCTCAACTAAGACCAGCTCATATGACCTTGGAGAGGAATCACATTACAACACAAGACCAATGTTTGAAAACAATAAAGGTAAACTAGCTTAGCCATGAAAATATGAATTAATAAAGAAAAATTAAGCATCAATTTCAACAGTAAAACAAGAAAATTCCAAGAAATTTGTGACACTAAATCAAATGTGCCAAAAGATCTCATGATTGTGGCTAAACCTTCATAGTCAAAAATAAAATAAATTTCTGGTCCACACAAGTAAATAAATAAAAATATCATAAATTGCACATAACATCACTATGTGGCTAAAATCTACCCACCAAACGAGGAAGGATGGAACAATAATCCAACTATCGCAATAAATCATCATGTGGTGTGACATAGTCACACTACCCACATGGCATGGTGATGTGCACCTCGAAATCACCCTACATCGGGTCGTCACATAGCATGGCCCTACCCCAAGCAAAATTGGTAGGCCATATAACAATATCGTCCACATCTTGCATCCTGTCTCAACACAGCATGGAAATACTCCAAGTAGAGAAGGCACGCAATGGATGTATCCCATGTGGCAGTGTACCTCACAGAGAAGGCACACATAGATCACACCCCACATACTTGTTGTAAGCTAGAGGTATACATGGCTAAGGCTCACCCATATTCCTATCGATGAAATAATAATCGAGCAGCCATGGGTAGTCCTTTACAAGTGAAAGCATCTCCCTATTGCTCTACATCATGTAGGAATACATAACATACATATGCGCCTTCGTGTACCATGTATGTGGCATTGTGCTCTTGAGCTCAACTTGCCACCATTAGCAACACGACATCATCACCTCACTATGATAGAACATCAGTGGGGTATGGGATCATACCTATTGCATCATGTTGGAACATGTGCTGATACAAAATTTGTCTTAGCATGGGTAGTAAATCTCCCTCCACATGCTGGACCTCAAAATATGCATATACAATGAGCACATGGTCCCACTTGGGTTATCCTAGCAGTCCCTCTCACCCTATACGTTGGCCCCCAAGCGGTGACAAATGTTATCACATAGTCCCAATGGGTTATCCTGGTGGTCCCTCTCACCCTAGACCCCAGCCCCCAATTGGCAACTCATGTGGAAATAACATACCTTTCATGAATACAAGGTAAATGATCCTCCAAGAGATACCATCAATATGCTCAAGAATTTTGGGGATTAAGTTGGCACATATGAACCATACAAGTTGGTCCATCATAAGGGGAAGCATTGAGTACACTTTTTATAATTTTTTTTATCTAATTAGAGAAGATAAGGTCTCTTTGTGCTGCCCTTATTTGTACATTGATCCATACTATTCTAGGAATGTGTGACTGCTACTACCCCTTCACATACTGACTTATCAACAACCCATGGGTTGGCACTCAGTATGGTAACAAACATGTAAACAACACATAGATAGTACGGTATTCCCATACCCATAAGAAAACACAATCTCCATGGTTGATCACTTCACCATCCCATGGGCACACAAAGAAAGCATTGGTTTCTCACAACACACAACATAAACAATGGTACTGGTTTATTCACATTTATGAGGAGTAATTTTCAATAACACCATCGTCTACTCAAAGAAAGAACTTTATTATTTTTCCCACATGAATAAACTATATAAAAATTATTCCCAGATACAAGTATCCCAATTTCATTAAAATTCCTTTTAGAATACATAGCACTAACCAACCATCCTCATAAATTTTTCAGCAACATCCAAGGAATTTGCATAAAAAAATAATGTTATACATTGATTCATTGTACTAGATCTCTTAAACAAACACATTCTTTCTGAATTCTATTCACAAGGAAATGGTAACACCATTGCCTTTCATATTTAATTGATCAACCACAACATTCATGTTCATCAAAAGCATATAGGTCCTTTCAAGGTTTAAGCCAACCATTACCCAAGTCCATAAGAGCATGAAAAAAAAGATTCATGTTTCACATATAAACATTTAAAATATCATCAAGAAAAAGACATTCCATCTGATAATTTATATTAAAAGGATCATGAATACAATACAAGAACTTGTTTTCCCAACACAAAATTTATTCTAATCAAACAATTATCATTACATATACTATTCTACTTATATTCCTAAGTAGCATATTCATTAATAAAACATCTTGACAGAGAGAAGATGAAAAGAGAGAGCTATCATTCTAACAAATAATATGTACATACTAAATCAAGTAAGGCCATTCAAGGATAATTAAATTCTCTAAATACACAATCTTTATCAAACAATGCAACCACCGCCACATGTTATATAGTTAAATTTTGTTAGGATAACTGGTGGACAACTGAGAGGGGGGGTTGAATCAATTGTCAAAAGATAATAAAAAATTAATCTCACAAAACCTTCTATCGGAATGCATAAACCAAATATCAGAATAGAAGAAGTAACAATTAAGCATAAACATAAATCACATAACAATTAACCAACCATCCATAACACATAACACCAAGATTTGTATGTGGAAAACTCAGTAAAGGGAAAAACCATAGTGGGAAGCCTACCCACAGTCAGATAATACTTTTGCAACAAGTATGTGATTACAATAAGAAGGGACTGCACATGCAGGAAGGCACACTTCCTAGAGAACATTGCTCATCACAAAAGGAGCCTCACTAACTACAAAGAAATCCAGACTAAAATCTAGAAAGATGAGTGAACTGCAAGAATAACATCTCCTATGCCTGAGTAAAGTTCTCGTTAAGCTCAATACCGGAGGTCTTAAACCTCTTTCATTAATTCAATCCAATCACCTATGATTGACCAAAACCTCTGCATATGATTACAACTTTATTCACACACAGGTAATCCTATATCCCACATACCATGTTATGATCTATAAAGAGATCTTACATCATATTTATACCAACCCGAGATCTAAACAGTTAGGTCGGCCACCTAAAAGATAATACAATAGATTTGTTACATAGTCCCGCAAACCAATGATAAACCAAGTCGGCCTAAGATCGAAACAACATAAACTAAACCATAAATCCAACCAGTGATGCATCGGGAGCATCAACCAACATGTTACACAAACTGGTCCATAACCTAGCAGAATAAGCCCAGACCTATAATAGGTCGCTATAAGCCAAATGAAAAACCATTGATCAACTGGAACATGAACATGATAACCATCAACATCCTGATAACCTTCTAGAAGCTGCACCAACACCACTTATCAAATTCATCAAAAATATCTTCATCAAAGTGCTACTGGTAAAAACCTTACCGGTGACCAAAAGGCTTACTAGAACAAATGATAGCATCTAGATCATCAAATCTTGAACCAACTGAATGTGATACACATCAGGAACACATGAATAACTAATCCAAGCCAATACCATGAGCCAGACCAAATCGAAGAATATGAAAGATGGTCTCCAGATCAATATCATAGTCCAACCACTCTACAGGAAGCTAGTAGACATCAAAACAACTAGTGTTGACATCAATGACAAAACTTGAATACAACACATAATCAATTCCTCCAAATTGTCAACAATCTCCCCCTTTGGCATTGATGGCAACACTAGATGTGAAAAATATCCAAGTGCCAAGAAAATGCCAAACAAGTCTCCACCAATGGAAGACATCCAACAAAATCTCCAATATAACATTACAATGAAGTTCTGAACCAAAAACCAAACTCCCCTAAGAATGATATCACTGTAAAGCTCTATTTTTCACATATATCTCTCCCCCTTTAACATCAATGCCAGAAATTTTACATAAACATCAAAGAAAAATCATAAAACCTCTGAACCACACAACTGACTACTCCCCCTAAGTAGTAGCATCAACACATCAATCCAGAATGAATGATAGCACTGATAAATGCATACTAGACTAATGCCAATCAACATCACTCAAGTCTCTACCAAAGGGGCAGAAACTCCCAATCTATCTCTGAAGTACTCAAATGATTCCTTAGGCAAAGGTTTAGTGAAGATATCTGCAATCTGCTTTTTAGTGCTCACATAAATCAGTCTGAATTCATTTGCTTCCACCTTCTCCTTCAGAAAAATATACTTGATAGAAATATGCTTAGTCTTAGAATGAAATAACAGATTCTTTGATATATCAATAGAAACACAATTATCATAGTGAATAACTACCAGTTCATTGCAATCAACCCTTATATCCTTTAATAGTTTCTTCGTCCATAAAACTTGTTTATAGTTAGTAGCAACAACAACATACTCAGCTTCAGCAGTAGATAACGAAGTACATGACTTCTTCTTGTTGATCCATGAAACAAGTTTCTTTCCAAGAAAGAAAGCTCCACCATATGTGCTCTTCCGATCATCATCACCAGCTAAGTCAGCATCTGTATATGTACATAGTGTAAAGTCATCATTTTTAGTATATGACAAACCATACTCAGTTGTTCCTTGCAAATACTTGAAAAATCATTTTCACTACACACTCATGATTCTCTCTAGGATCACTCTAATATCTTGATACAATACAAGTAGCATTCATTATATCTGGTCTAGTTTGAGTCAGATATAACAAACCTCCAATCATAGATTTATACCTTATAGGATTTACCAGAGTTGATACATCTTTCTTTGTCAATTTCTCACTTGTAACCATATGGGTACCAATTGGTTTAGAATTTTCCATACCAAATTTCTTAAGAAACTCTCTAGAATACTTAGTTTGACAGATGAAAATACCTTTATCATTCTGAGTTATCTACAAACCTAAGAAAAATTTCATCTCCCCAATCATAGACATCTCAAATTCATTCTTCATATTTTTAGAGAATTCCATACATAACTTATCCTCAACTCCAAAAATGATATCATCAAAAAATACTTCAACAATCAATATGTCACCATAAATGATCTTATAATATAAGTTACTATTAGCATTACCTTTAGTGAAACCAAGCTTCAAAAGATATTTGTCCAATCTAGCATACCGATCTCCAGGGGCTTGTTTCAAACCATATAATGCTTTCCTTAACCTGCAAACCAATTTTTTATCATCTTGAAGTGAAAAACCATCAGGTTGCTCAATATAAACTTCCTCTTCAAGATCTCCATTAAAAAATGCACATTTAACATCCATATGATAAACCTTGTATTTCTCATGGGTAGCATAAGCAAGAAATAATCTCACAACTTCAATCCTAGCTATAGGAGCAAAAGTCTCATCATTATCAATTCCTTCCTTCTAAGAATATCCTTTACATACCAATCTAGCCTTATTCCTCACAACTTGTCTATCCTCATTCAATTTATTCCTAAAAACCCATTTAGTTCCAATAACATTCTTATTTTTAGGTCGAGGAACTAAAGTCTATGTGTTGTTCTTTTCAATTTGATCTAATTCCTCTTCCATAGCTTTCATCCAACATTCATCTTTACAAGCTTCAATAACTGATATCGGTTAAACATGAGAAATTAAACATACCTCATCAATTACCAACCTTCTTCTTATCATCACACCTTTTTTCTTGTCTCCAATGATATGATCTTTTGAATGATTTAACCTTACATACTGAGGAGTGTTCTGACATTCTGTTTCCCTGCTCTGATCTTCAGTTATTGTTGAATTTTCTGATACTACCAAAGTAACTAGTTCAACATTTTGTTCCAATAGAGGTGTTACCGGTTCAATTATGATCATCTCCACTTCCAGTTCTCTCTCATAAGTTCTGATTTGATCTTTGTATAGCTCATTCACCTTGACATTAGCACTTTCCACAATTCTTTGCAATCTTTTGTTATAACATCTATATGCTTTACTTTCATTAGAATAACCAAGAAATATCCCTTCATCACATCTAGGATCAAACTTTCCAATGGAATCGTCTCTTTTGATATAGCATTTACTACCAAAGATTTTGAAATACTTAACTGAAGGTGTTTGACCAAACCATAACTCATAAGGTGTCTTACCGGTGTCTCCTTTGATATGAACTCTGTTGAATGTGTATACTGTCGTGCTCACAACTTCTCTCCAATAGATATGAGGTAGATTATCTTCCATCATCATAGTTCTAGCCACATCCAAGATAGTTTTGTTCTTTCTTTCTACAATACCATTTTGTTGAGGTGTCTGGGTGGCAAACAATTGTCTCCCCATCCCATGCTTATCATAATTATTGTTAAATTCACTAGATTGAATTCACCACCCTGATTTGACCTTAAGCATTTAATCTTGAACCTTGTCTATGTCTCAACTTTATCTTTAAAGATCTTAAACTTTTCAAAAGCTTCAAATTTCTCCCTTAGAAAAGTAATCCACATCATTCTAGAATAGTCATCAATGATTAGCATAAAATATCTATCACCCTGAAAACTCTTAATTCTAGTAGGACCACATAAAACAGTATGAATACAATCAAGAAAATCATTAGATTTATCTTGTATACTCTTAAAAGAAGTTCTAACCTGCTTTCCCAATTGACATTCCTTACATATCGGATTACAGGGCTTCACAATCCTAGGTATATCTCTAACAACCTTAGTTGAACTGATGTTTACAATGCAATCAAAATTCACATGACACAATCTCTTATACCATATCTAACTCATCAATTTGTGCAATCAAACATGTCTTCTCACTGAAGTTCAAATGAAAGACGTTACCTTTAGTCTATGTACCTGTTGCAATCTCCAATCCAGATCTGGTAATGATTTTGTATTTTCCATCATTAAACTGTAATTGAAATCCCTTATCCACTAATTGTCCTACACTCAAAATATTATGCCTTAAACCTTCAACATAATACACATTATCAGTATTATTCTTACCATCCAAAGATATAGTTCCTCTTCTTCTGATCATACATGCTTTGTCATCTCCAAATCTAACCAGTCCACCATCAAATTCTAGCAAAGATAAAAACTTCCTTTTATCTCCAGTCATATGATGTGAACAACCATTGTCTATCACCCATTCACCTGTGTCTTCAATTTTAGCAGTAAGGGCCTTTTCCTCATTCTAAATAACATGTACCAGAGCATCTTCCTTAATAGCCAAAAAAAAACCATTCCTTACCACTACCGGATCCACTAGCCGAATCTTGTGCTAGTTCATCATCAGAGTTAGTTACACTTTCCTCATCCGCATAGTAACATGATTTGTCTTTGTTTCTCTTGTACTTATGCTTGTTCTGATAATCATGGTTAGGCCTAAAAGATCTTCTAGCTCTCTCTTCAAATCTTGAATTCCTCTCAAGACATCTAGATGCAAAATGATCTATCTTATTACATGCAAAACATTTCAAAGGTGATTTTCCTTCATACTTACTTATAGCAGGACCTTTAGATACTCTTCTAGCAAATAGGGCTTCAAGTTTCTCAAACTCATCATCTTCTTTCTTCATTTCATCCAGTTCCTTCACATATAAAGCTTTCCAATCACTCTTGCCAGTTGATGATGTAGGTGCATGAAAAGCAAATTTAGTCATTGCAGCTCCTTGAGGACCAAATTATTCAAGCTCAAAAGAAGACAATTTTCCAACCAAAGTATCTCAGTTAACAGAAGTGTTAGCCATTGTTCTCAACTCATTAATTGTAGTAGCCTTCATCTTGTAAGCCGTTAGCAAAGCTCTCAAAACTTTAGAAACAATCTCATCATTTCTCAAAGATCCACCACGACACTACATTCCCATAACAATTTTTTTAACGCTTTCCGTGAAAGCACTAATCCTTTCATCTTCTTCCATCTTCAGGTTCTCATACCTTACCTGGTAACCATCAAGTTTAGCAATTTTAACAGTAGGGTCACCTTCATTCAAAGCTTCCAACTTATCCCATATAGCCTTTGCATTAGATTGGTAAGTTAATCCCATAATCTGCTGATTAGATAATGCAATCAAGAGTGCTTCTCTATCTCTACAATCATTTTCAATATCCTTATCCAGGCTTGCCAGAGGAGGATTGCGAAATGTCGGATTATGAGGAGTAAAGCCTTTCTCCATGATCTTCCAAATTTATTTCCCAATACATCTCAAATGAGTCTCCATCTAAATCTTCCATCCTCTGTAATTTATAGAATCAAGCTTAGAGATTTCTCTCTGGAAAATAGATGTAGTTGAATTATTAGTTTCCATAATATCTGATAGGGAGTATGATAAGAAAGTGCTCAAAAGGCCAATTGCTCAAGAGGTTCAATTTGTTACCCAAAAAATTGTTTGGTTCTGTTGTATGTGTTTATAAAATTATTCTTGTGGTTATAGTACCAAGCATCTCATGTATCACTTCCCTAACACACTCCCCTTTTGGTGAAGGCTCACTCCCATGCTCAAATCTACTCACATTACTCACTCCACCCATCTACACACCCTCAATCTACATTCAACCCTCTATTTTAGAGTTCTCTAGTATTCTTTTGCATGGAAAAGTAAGGGAAGCAAGGTTTTGTTCCAGTTTTGATGCTCAA
Organism: Cryptomeria japonica; assembly: GCF_030272615.1. NCBI lineage: Eukaryota > Viridiplantae > Streptophyta > Pinopsida > Cupressales > Cupressaceae > Cryptomeria > Cryptomeria japonica. The sequence goes on along the minus strand of NC_081409.1, from coordinate 704,801,938 downwards.
ATTTTAGTTTAAGGCACATAGCGTTGGCTTACTCAACTAGGCAACCAGGGATCCAGAACCTCCAAAGGGGCTACACACTGTCTAAGGTTCCATTTGGCATTTCTCTCACTATTTAGGATTGTTCTCCTAAGGTTTCACAAGCCCCCAACTCCTCCTTACAATCGGGTTTGAGCATTTTGACCAAAACTGTCATTTGTGTGCTATGCAACCAAAAAGGGCTACTAGCCAGTGGAGGCCTAATTGGCACTTTTTTGCTTATTCTACTAAATGATGGATAAAACCTTCCACAAAGTTGACTTGGTTGATGGTTTAGAGGTATATGCTAGCTGATTTTCATGGTTTAGGTCACTGTTATGGCAATATGAGGGCTGTCCACCATTTTAGGCACTTTTGGAGGGTTTGGTAGGGTTTAGACCAAAGAACATTGAGAAGTCTTTCCAACTCCTCTCATCAAGTCTCCAAACTGACTTAGAACTTTTGCCACACCAAATAAAGCCTTCCCCTATTGCTGCCCTACAAACATAATTCCAAATACTTGGCAAACAAGTGAGAAAATAGTAAAATTGCCTTTGTCACTGTCAATTTGCTGCCCTTTTACCAGTCAACTGCTGATACACTTTTTGACTTGCATAATGAAGAGTTTGAATTGGAAATACACCTCAATGAGGTCTGCAAAACACTTAAGATTCTTCCTATTAGTTTTCCTTCTCAGTTACAAGGCTTGGATTATGCTTTGAAGCATTCCAATGAGCATTTTGGTGGCACAATTCATAAAAATAGTGAACTCACTATTTTGCTTACAAAATGAGAATGTTTGATAAGAACAATCTATTCCAATAAACTAAGATGATTCTCAACACACTTGGCTACATTTACAGACCTCTGCATCATGCATTTGTTCACTCCAACTTCTTCTTGGGTGCAAATCTTGAGTTTTGATCATGTTACCAGCCAAATAATCAATATTTGCCTAGTATTCACTCAAGTTCTTCTTCCAACCATACTTTTGGCAAAATATAGAGCATATGTACAGTATATAAATGTTTTCCAACTCGACTAAATCCATTATGTGGGATCCTAGACCTGGATTAGTCAAGTGCTGACATTTTAGAGCTTCAAAACCCTTGACAGGGCAGCAAGCACATAGTTTGCAAATAATTTTGTACAATCCAAGAGAAAACAATACCACAATCAATTAGAGATAATTATACAACTATTATGTACACTCCCCAAAGGTACAATATGGACTGTTTTACAAAGGAAGGAAAAACCAGTCATAAAAGCCAAAAAATGTCATGATTTTATTAAAAATCTCTTGCTTATACAATCACCAACCCTTTCCAAGAAAAAGGGAGGCCTTATATAGTTTCTCCAGTTGGTTTTCAAGCCCTAGTATAGACATGAGGCTTCCGTAACTTCATTTTGCAAGAAAATGACAATTTTGACAACTTTTCAAGCCAAATGACAACTTTTCTTGCTCAAAAAGGCATTTTTGACAATCTAGCCTTATCAACTTGTCTAAAAAACTTAGAAATGCCTAAAAACACTTATAAAACATGTTTCAATGCTTTGGAAAGCATTAGAAGACCTTTTTGGCAATTTTGCACTTTTTTGCCAAAAATTGTCAACTCAAAGCTTGAAAGGCAAAATTTGATCTCTTGAGTCCAAAATGATATCAAAACCACTAAACATGACCCAAAACAACCTAAAACAACATTATCAACCTAAAAAAAGACATTACAAACATAAAAGCATTTAAATACTCAAAAATGGGAATTTTACTCAACTAGGTGCTCCTGCACCATACTCCCCCAAAAACAAAGAAGTCATGTGACTCCTTGAGGCAGCAAAGAGGAAGGTATGCCAACTTTCTGAAAGTCATCTTTAGGTATCCATGTGGCCTTTGAGATAGGTTGGTCCTTCAATTTGAGTAGATGCTCCATGTAGGTGTGATTCCTTATCTTTTTGAGAATCTTGGTGTCTAGAACCTGTTCTTCTTGGGGAAAAGAAAGAGAAGGGAGAGATAGATCAGAAAGGGATTTGGAAACATCTAAAACTCTTTGATTCTCCTCAAGTGGATTCCCTTTGAAAGCAATTAGATCTATAACATTAAAAATGGGGGACAAAGAAACATTAGTAGGCAAATCAACTTTGTAAGCATTAGACCCATACTTAGCCAAGATCTTGCAAGGGCCTATCCTCCTCATCTGAAGTTTTCTTGGAAATCCCTTTTGTAGCCTTTCCTTGTTCAAATGAACCATCACATAATCACCTATGGAGAACTGAACATCTCTCTTTGTAGCATCCACTCTTGCCTTGACTTTTTGAGAGGTATTTTGGAGAGCTTGTCTCACTTGCTCATGAACCTCCTTCATGGAGTGAGCCATGTCATCTGCTGTTCCACTCTTATGCTACAAGTTAGTGATATCCCTCAACTCCATTATACCATACCATAAACAACTTCAAATGGACTTTTACCTGTAGACCGGTTAACACTGTCATTGTAGACATATTCTGCTTGATGAATGAGCTGATCCCAACTCTACCCATATTCCTTTGTCAAGCACCTAAGCATGTTTTCAAGAGACTTGTTCACAACTTTGGTTTGGCCATCAGTTTGTGGATGATAAGCTGAACCAAAAGAGATATTAGAACCCAATCTCTTCCACAATGTTTTCCAAAAATGACCAAGAAACTTAACATCCCTATCTGAAACAATGCTAGTAGGCAAACCATGAATCCTAACAACTTCTTTGAAAAACAAATAAGCAATGTGACTTGCATCATGTGTTGTTTTACAAGGAATAAAATGAGCCATTTTGCTAAATCTGTCAACTACTACAAAGATGCTATCAAATCCTGCTTGAGTTCTAGGTAATCCTACCACAAAATCCATACTAATGCAATCCCAAGGCCTATGTGGAATGGAAAGAGGCTGATATAAACTAGCATTAGAGGAATTACCTTTTGCTTTCTGAGATACCAAGCACTGCTCAACATACCTCCTGATGTCTCTCTGCATCTTAGGCCAATAATAGAACCTTTGAACCAGCTCTAAGGTCTTGTTGAGACTAAAATGTCCACTTAAGCACCCATTGTGCTTCTCTTGAATGAGGTTCTCTCTCATAGAACCCTTTGGAACACACAACTGTCCACCCCTGAATAACAAACCATCTTGCAAAGTGAAATCAGCATATGCACCATAGAAATTATTCTCAAAATCTTGACAAACTTTATAAGCTTCAACAAAATCATCATCAGTAGGATACATGTCTTTGAAACTATCAATACCAATGCTCTGAACTTGAATCTCATGAATAGTTAACAACCTTCTACTCAAAGCATTTGCTACTTTATTCAACTGACCCTTCTTATGCTTAAGAGTAAAAGTGTAATCTTGTAAGTATTCTACCCATTTAACATGCCTATGATTTAGTTTATCCTGTGAGTTCAAGAAACTGAGTGCCTGATTATCTGTGTAAACAACAAATTCCTTAGGAAGAAGATAGTGTCTCCATTTCCTAAGTGCTTGTACTAATGCATAAAGTTCTAAATCATAGGAAGAGTACTTTTTCTTTTCATCATTCAACTTCTCACTAAAGAATGCAACTGGTCTATTTTCTTGACTTAAAATAGCTCCTACAACAATATTACTAGCATCACATTCAATAGTAAAAAGCTTATCAAAACTAGGTAAAATGAGCACTGGTTGAGTAGCTACTTTAGTTTTCAATAATTCAAACCCCTTATTGGCTGCACTTGTCCATTGAAATTTTACCTTTACACCCCCTTTGATGGTGTCTAACATTGGAGCACAAATATCACTAAATCCCCTAATGAACTTTCTGTAAAACTGTACCAAACCATGGAGGCTTCTGACATCACTGGCTGTCCTAGGAGTTGGCCAACTGGTTATTGCTACAAATGTAGATTGATCCATTTTCAGATTGCCTCTTGATACAACAAAACCAAGATATACCAATTCTTGCTTCATAAAATCATATTTTTCAAGATTAATGGTTAGTTGTTCATCAGATAACTGTTTCAAAACATTAGCTAAATGCTATAAGTGTTCTTCCTTAGTCTTGCTGAAAATAAGAATATCATCTAAATACACTACAACAAATTTGCCAATGAAATCATGTAAAAGTTCATTCATGAGTCTCATGAATGTGCTGGGAGCATTAGAGAGTCCAAAAGGCATGACAAGCCACTCATAGAGACCCTCATTTGTTTTGAAAGTTGTCTTCCATTCATCCCCCTCTTTGATTCTTATTTGATGGTAACCACTCTTCAAATCAATCTTACTGAAATACTGTGCACCCCGCAAACAATCCATCGAGTCCTCTATCCTATATGGGGAATCTATATTTGATGGTGATCTTGTTTATGGCTCTGGAATCTGTACAAAGCCTCCATGTTCCACCCTTCTTAGGTGCCAACATTGTAGGTACTGCACAAGGACTAATGCTTTTCCTAATTAGCCCTTGGTCTAAGAGCTCTTGTATTTGTCTTGCTACCTCTTTGTTTTATTTAGGGGTCATCTTGTAGGCTGCCTTATTGGGCAAAGAGGCTCCAGGTATGAAGTCAATCTGATGGCTAATGGCTCTAGGAGGTGGTAAGGCTACAGGTGTACCATCACTAATTATTTGTTTGAAGTTATCAAGGATTTGCTGCACCTCATATGGTATCTCAACTTTCTTTTCTACCTTTTCTTATTTGGGTTTCACTATGAGTGCAAATCTCACTCCTTCACCCTCTTCTAGTGTTTTTATGAACTCTTTCTCATTCACTAACAAGATGTTAGGTACTTTGTTGTTTCTCTCTCCTTCTTCAATGAGGGATTGAATCTGATAGGTTACTCCATCTTTCTGAAATGAATAGGAGTTTCTTTCCCCATCATGGTGTGCTTTTCTATCAAACTACCATGGTCTACCCAATAGTAGGTGGCAAGCATCCATAGGAAGGATGTCACACAGGATCCTATCTACATATCCACCTATGTGGAAATCTACCCAGGCTTGCTCATTTACTAGCACATGTTGTCCCTTATTTAACCATGTGACCTTGTATGGCTCCTTGTGTTGTATCCTAGGTAGTTTCAATTTGCTTACTACTTCTTCTGATATGATGTTATTTGTGGATCCTGAATCTATGATCACCTTACACACCTTTCCCATGATTTTACACTTAATCCTAAACAATGCTCTTCTCTATGAGACCTTTGTACTATGTGGCTTCTTCATTAACACTATCTTGATCATTAAACTCTCACCATCTTCTGAAGCTAGGTTGTTCAATGCTGAAGTTTTGGTCCTCCATCTTCCTGAACATAGTTTACCCTCTTTTCACCACTATAGGATGAACTAGGCTTCTCTGGACATCTATAGGAAGGGTGGCCCAACTTTTCGCAGTTATAGCACTTCATGGTTGAGAAGTAGGACCCTTTCCCTGGTCCATTAAATCTACCTCTACTCGGGTTGCTTGATCCCCTACCCCTATAGTTGGGTTTGCTCTAAGAATCCCCACTTTTCTCAATAAGTTTAGACTCTCCCTGGGATCGTTGATCTATACTCCTTCCACCAAAACTGCCTCTATGGCCTCTATGGCCTCTACCATTTCTTCCCCTACCTCTTCCTTTGTTGTTTTGTTCTTGCTTTCTCCTACCTTTCTCTTCCACCTTAAGTGCCAATTGATAGCACTTGTGTACTATTTGTGGGCATAACAAGCTCATCTCTTCCTAGATGTTTCATCTTAACCCATTCAAGTACCTTGCCACTTTTATGCTCTCATCCTCTACTACTCTAGATCCCATGCATAATTTTTGAAACTCCTCAGTGTAGCTACTGACATCTAGGTATTTTTGTCTTTTCTTGTGAAGTTGTATTTCATAGTCTTCAGGAAGGTAGGTCTCTTTGATTTTGGCTACAATTGCTTTCCAGGTGGCTATTGGTTGCTTACCTTCTTTCACCCTTTCCTCTTGGATGAACTTCCACCAAGTTAAGGCTTTCCCTCTTAGCATTCATTTTTCTACTTAACCTTCTGTGCTTTGGTTATTCCATCACACTTAAAATGGTTTTCTAGACCTTCAATCCACTCTATTACAGCATCTGGATCCATCTTTCCACTGAAAAGGGCCACTCCTTCTAAGGTTTTACCACTCATAGATCTCAAGGCTTTCAAGAATGGTTCTTGCTCAATGATAGGGTCAGGTATGGGAACCCCATCTTCTATGGCCACCATTTTACCCTTATCTCCAACCTTATCATGGACCTCTTCAGTTTTGACTTCTACTTCAGCTAGGTTCATTTCCAGTTGACCTAATCTTTCTCTGAGTGCCCTATTTTCCTCTTATTGGTCTTCAACCTTCTTAGCTAGTTCTACATTAGTCACCATGTTTTCCTAATGTTCCTTCTCTCCTAAATCTTTTGTTGGCTCTGATACCACTATGATAGGGAGTATGATAGGAAAGTGCTCAAAAGGCCAATTGCTCAAGAGGTTCAATTTGTTACCCAAAAACTTGTTTAAGTCTACTATATGTGTTTATAAAATCCTTCTTGTGGTTATAGTACCAAGCATCTCATGTATCACTTCCCTAACACACTCCCCTTTTGGTGAAGGCTCACTCCCATGCTCAAATCTACTCACATTACTCACTCCACCCATCTACACACCCTCAATCTATGATCTTTGGCATTCAACCCTCTGTTTCAGAGTTCTATAGTAGTCTTTTGCATGGACAAGTAAGGGTAGTAAGGTTTTGTTCCAGTTTTGATGCTCAAATTTTAGTTTAAGGCACATAGCCTTGGCTTACTCAACTAGGCAACTAGGGATCCAAAACCTCCAAAGGGGCTACACACTGTCCAAGGTTCCATTTGGAATTTGTCTCACTAATTAGGATTGTTCTCCTAAGGTTTCACAAGCCCCCAACTCCTCCCTACAATTGGGTTTGAGCATTTTGACCAGAACTATCATTTGTGTGTTATGCAACCAAAAAGGGCTACTAGCCTATGGAGGCCTAATTGGCACTTTTTTGCTTATTCTGCTAAATTATGGATAAAACCTTCCACAAAGTTCACTTGGTTGATGGTTTAGAGGTATATGCTAATTGATTTTCATGGTTTAGGCCACTGTTATGGCAATATGAGGGTTGTCCACCATTTTAGGCACTTTTGGAGGGTTTGGTAGGGTTTAGACCAAAGAACATTGAGAAGTCTTTCCAAATCCTCTCATCAAGTCTCCAAACTGACTTAGAACTTCTGCCACACCAAATAGAGCCTTCCCCTATTGCTTCCCTACAAACATAATTCCAAACACTTGGCAAACAAGTGAGAAAATAGTAAAATTGCCTTTGTCACTGTCATTTTGCTGCCCTTTTACCAGTCAACTACTGCTACACTTTTTGACCTGCATAATGAAGAGTTTGAATTGGAAATACACCTCAATGAGGTCTGCAAAACACTAAAGATTCTTCCTATTACATTTCCTTTTCAGTTACAAGGCTTGGATTATGCTTTGAAGCATTCCAATGAGCATTTTGGTGACACAATTCATAAAAATAGTGAACTCGCTGTTTTGCTTACAAAATGAGAATGTTTGATAAGGACAAGCTATTCTAATAGACTAAGATGATGCCCAACACACTTGGCCACATTTCTAGACCTTTGCATCATTCATTTGTTCACTCCAACTTCCTCTTGGGTACAAATCTTGAGTTTTGATCATGTTACCAGCCAAATAATCAATATTTGCCTAGTATTCACTCAAGTTCTTCTTCCAACCACACTTTTGGAAAAATATAGAGCATATGTATAGTATATAAATGTTTTACAACTTGACTAAATCCATTATGTGGGATCCCAAAGCTGGATTAGTCAAGTGTTGACATTTTAGAGCTTCAAACCCTTGATAGGGTAGAAAGCACACAATTTGTAGATAATTTTGTACAATCCAATTTACAAGAGAAACCAATACCACAATCAATCAGAGAGCATTATACAACTATTATGCACACCTCCCAAAGGTACAGTACAGACTATGGAGCTATAGTATGGACTGTTTTACAAAGGAAGGAAAAACTAGTCGTAAAAGCCAAAAAATGTCATGATTTTATTAAAAAGCTCTTGCTTATACAATCACCAACCCTTTCCAAGACAAAGGGAGGACTTATATAGTTTCTCTAGTTTTTTTTCAAGCCCTAGTACGGACATGAGGCTTCCATAACTTCATTTTCGAAGAAAATGACAATTTTGACAACTTTTCAAGCCAAATGACAACTTTTCTTGCTCAAAAAGGTATTTTTGACAATCTAGCCTTATCAACTTGTCTAAACAACTTAGACATGCCTAAAAACACTTATCAAGCATGTTTCAATGCTTTGGAAAGCATTAGAAGACCTTTTTGGCAATTTTGCACTTTTTTGCCAAAAATTGTCAACTCAAAGCCTAAAAGGAAAAATTTGATCTCTTGAGTCCAAAATGATATCAAAACCACTAAACATGACCCAAAACAACCTAAAACAAAATTATCAACCTAAAACAAGACATTACAAACATGAAATCATTTAAATACTTAAAAATGGAAGTTTTACTCAACTAGGTGCTCCTGCACCAGTATCTTCCTCAAGCAGTTAAGCTTCTGCAAAAGAGGACCAAGCTCTGATACCAATTGTTAGGATAACCAGTGGACAACTAAGAGGGGGGGGTGAATAAATTTTCAATAAATCATTAAAAATTAAGCTCACAAAAACTTCTACCAGAATGCATAAACCAAATACCGAAATAGCAGATGTAATAGTTAAGCATAAACATAAATCATAGAATAGCTAACTAACCATCCATAACACATAATACCAAGATTTGTACATGGAAAACCCAGTAAAGGGAAAAAACACAGTGGGAAGCCTACCCACAATCAGATAATACTTATGCAACAAGTATGTGATTACAATAAGAAGGGCCTGCACATGAAGGAAGGCACACTGTTCATCAAAAGGAGCCTCACTGACTACAAATAAATCTAGACTACAATCTAGAAAGATGAGTGAACTGCAAGAATAACATCTCCTATGCCTGAGTATAATTTCGGTTAAGCTCAATACCGGAGGTCTTAAACCTCTTTAAAAAACCCAACCCAATCACCTATGATTGACCAAAACCTCTGCATATGATTACAATATTATTCGCACATGGATAATCCTATATCCCACATACCATGTTATGATCTATAAAGAGATCTTACATTGTATTTATACCAACCTGAGACCTAATCAATTAGGTTGGCCACCTAAAAGATAATACAATAGATCCATTACATAATTCCACAAACCAATGATAAACCAATTCAGCCTAAGACGGAAACAACATAAACCAAACCATAAATCCAACCAATGACACATCGGGAGCATCAACCAACACATTACACAAACCAGTCCATAACCTAACAGAATAAGACCAGACCTATAATAGGTCGCCATAAGACAAATAAAAAATCACTTTCAATTGGAACACGAACATGATAACCATCAGCATGGTGATAACCTCTAGAAGTCACACCAACACCACTTATCGGATTCATCAAAAAGATCTTCATTAAAGCATTGCCTGTAAAACCCTTATTGGTGACCAAAAGGCTTACTAGAACAAATGATAGCATCCTGATCATCAAATCCTGAACCAACTGAATGTGATACACATCAAGAACACATGAATAACCAATCAAAGCCAATACCACGAGCCAGACCAAATTTGAGAATACCAAAGATGGTCTCCAGATCAATATCATAGTCCAACCACTCTACCGGAAGCCGGTAGACAACAAAACAACTAGTGTTGACATCAATGACAAAACATCAACGCAACACATAATCAATTCCTCCAAATTGTCAACAAATTTTGATAAGGAACACAAATATAATATTCCATGAGATTCTGAGATTTAATAAACATAACTTGAAAACTTAGGACCATACAACAAGATGAGTTCTATACAAACCATATTTTATACATACAAGATCCCATTCATGAAATAAGCAACTATTGTTGATTGGTACAAAATACATCATAAAACATCATCCTTTTATTGCATATAAAGGTAGGGAAAGGAGGGAAAGAAAGATAATGCTCATATATGTCATTTAATTTCTTCACATACGTATCAAGATTAATCCAAAATAGATACATACAAATTCTCATGCACACCCACCCTTCTTCTAACTAGTCACAAGGAAAACAATACATTATCCCAATATAGCAAGACTAATTACATGAATGGAATTTTCAATAAACAAGTTCATACAATGTCATTCTATTCTATAAACATGTTCATTCACCATATCAATACTATCTTTTTCATCCAAGTATATGCTAGAAACCTTTATGTAGTTCAAATCAAATCATCAATGACTAATATTAAAGAAGTATACACAAGGAATGAATACACACAAAATTAGACATGCCTTTTTGATTTAGGGAAAAGAAAGAGAGTACCAAGTAAATTATTCTTTCACTATCATGCATCAAGGAAAACAAGAAACACTATTAATGACTTGCTATGACAGCACACCATGCAAGACTAAGGGTAAGATACTTGGCCAAAGATCATAGTGTTGTAACCTGGATTTGATACCAGATGTAATTCCTGCCAAGAAACCCTAAAGAATTATACTTCTAAAAAACTAACTAAACAATTTAGAGATAATTTTAAAAAAAAAATACAATATCTCAACCATATAGAATAACATATTAAAGACAGCTATTTAAGCACAAGTGAAAATAATTCATATCATCCTGATTTATAATCTCCAGGATATCCAAATGATAATACATAGATTGCCACAATTGTACATGGTATATCAAATTACACATAAGTAACAAGAATTAACCTTTACTAGTCTAATGACTTACATTAAACATAGCATAAGAGATTTCATATTTAAACTATAGAAAATAACCATGAAGTATGATACATTAACATTCCTAAGTACTATGTTCATTTCAAACCCAAAACCAAATGTTCTTATGATATTAAGTCATGACGAAAATGGGAGAAACTAACTCATTACACTACGAATTTCGATAAAACATTTTGATGAAAGTCCAATCATTATTTGTATCGTTAGGTACATGTGCAAAATTTTCATTTTTTTTCCGTTTATGCCCAACATTCGTCGATCTTGCGATGCTCAGTGATTTTTGTTGCTATTTCGACATTCCCTTTAACTTTTGCACTGACAAGTATATGGTTAGCATTCGTCATGGTTCTGACAAATGTTTTTTGAATAAAATTAATTTTGGCAATTTATCTATAATTAGCGACCCATTGCGGCTAATGCTTGTCAAAAATCATTTATAACTAACATCCATGTAGGGGATTCTTGACCCTTAGTAAGGGATTTTGACTAAGGAATAATTAATGGAAAAGAAGATCTTGAGGATGTGGCAAATAAAGCAGAAATGAAATTCTTAATTTTTGTCTAAGAAAGAGATTTATTGCTGATAAAGAATCGTTGCATGAATATACTAGAGTTAATGGTAGTTGGTAGCCTAGTCGTATTTGAACATAGAAACTTTAACCAAAAGAAGGAAGTGTGTCAATTAATGTTGATGGCTATCTGTCTATAGGGTAGATGGAATATCTTGAAGCCTTTTACATCCAGAGAAGTAAAAATTAACTCAAGAATTAGTGGAAGTTTTATGATACATAGGAAGACTCTCTCAAAAAGTAAATTTGGTAATACAATTAATGATGAGAGTAGAATTGTTAGAGAAGAAAGAAGAAATGTTTTAGAGGGTAGAGAAAAGAGAGAAGAAGATAATAGAGATTCAGGAAAGAGAAGAAGAACACTGAAGGAGTGCATAGCACGGTGTAGAGAGCAATAAATAGAAAATAGAGGAAAGTGAAGAGTTCAGAGAAAAGAGTTGATAACAAAGAATGTAGAAGAGGGAGAGGTGCATAGTACAATCGAGAGTTACAAAATATTATTTGTAACAAGGTATCTTCATTGTAACCAAAAATTGATCTTCATTTTAATTCATTTGAGTTGTTGCTCAAAATAGGGGTTGGTTATCCTTTGGGATTCTGGACCCTTTTTAGGGGATTTTGACCTTTGAGGGTATTTTACCTTCTATCAAATTAAATGTATACACTTTTGTGGCCGAATCTTCAACTTGATCCATTGTAATCAAATTTTCATATACTTGGGAGCTTGGTAAAGAAAAATAATGTCAGATAATATTATTTTAGAACAAAATGTAGAGACAATTGCTAGATTGTGGGCTATATTGAAAAGGAAGGGTGATGGGAAATGTTATTGTACTTGCAATAATTGCAAGGGCTTAAAGACAAGAAGACTTTTAATCACAACAACTGAGAAACATTGTAGGCAATATTGTCATCCATGATTATCATCCATTAGTAAGATGTTAATTATATGTCTTTATATTGATTGAATTTGTAAATGTTTATATCGTTTTAACAGTTTTTATATATACAAAAAATCACTTGATCATGATCATGGTTTATTTGTGTCGATCATTATTATAAAGGTGGGGTGCCCTAGGACACATGATATGGATTATCACGGCCTGAAGAATGTGGTTTTGCAAGCGGAGGAACATGGTGTTGTGAATATCGAAGATGAAGTTAATGATCCTAGGGAAGAAGATGATCATGTGCCAAAAAACATAGTTGAAGATGATGGTACAAATACATTGATCCATGAAACATTTAGTGGTGTAGCTGATCATGATGATCGAGAGGACTTTGATGATGTTTATGATTTAAATATACTTGAGAAGGCATACGAGCCCCTTTATGAAGGTTCCAGAATAACTCTTCTCTCTGTTGTGTTGTTGGTGTTGAACTTGAAAGTTATGAATGGTTTATCCAACATAGCAATCTCATATATGTTAAGGTATGTCATATATGTCATCTTTTTTCATCTATTTTTGTTGTTAGTTCATCACTAGTAAATAAGGGATGAAATATGTACCATTAATATTCTTTATATTAACAAATTATTTATTTGTTGTAATCTTTGATAGGTGATTTTTTGTTACCACCATCAAATATTTTACCTCGTTCATACCAAGATTTATCTACTATTATGAAAGATATTGGAATGGAGTATCAAGCAATATATGCATGCATGTCCCAATGATCATATTATATATCATAAACAACATGAATTTGCAACAGAATGCTCAGAATATCATATCAATAGATATCGATCAAATCAAATAACAAAAAAGGTACCTCGCAAGGTTCTTCATTATATTCCCATTATTCCACGTATGAAATGATTATTTAGGTGCAAAACCTTGGTGCAATTTATTGATTACCATGCATGAAATAGAAGTGGAGATGACATTCTTTGAATGCTTGTGGATGGTTATGCTTTTAGGGACATGGAGGAAAAATGACCACACTTTAAAGAAGAACCTCGTAATCTCAAGCTTTCATTGGCAGCGGATGGTGTCAATCCATTTGAAGAGTTGAGATCTATTTACTCGGCGTGACCTATTTTTGTTATCAACAATAGCATTCCTCCATGGATGCTAATAAAGAGGGAGCACATAATATTGGCAATGATTATTCCAGGTATTTGTTTATCAATTTTCTTTAACGTAGTAGCATTTCATTTGTCTTATTTGTTGCATAATGAATTATAATTTTTTGATTTAATAGTCATGTACATTAATTTATATATATTGTAGTAAAATGGTTATAATAATTATGTAATTTTTATGTTCATTCAACTAGGTAAGTACCAAGTTAAAGATATGAATGTATATATCGAGCCTCTTATCGACGAGTTACTAAAGCTATGGAATGACATCACTATGTATGATGTCTCAAGACCAATAGGACAAAGACAATTTCAATTCCATGCAATGCTTGTATGGACAATTCATGATGCCCCAAGGCTAACACATTTTTGTGGTATGTTATAACGTTCGACTACACTTTAATGATATTTAATTTTATGAAGTAGATATTATATATAATTATAAAAATTGACATATTTAATCCAATTATATATGATCTTGCAGGTCTTCAAACAAAGGGAAAATTTGCATGTCCATTTTGTGGTCCAAAGATGAAATCTCATCATTCGACAAATTTAGGAAAGTAGGTGTTTGATGAGTATAGGCACTTCTCCACATAAATAATAAGTATTGAACTACTGAAAAACATCCTTTCAATGGGAAAAAAGAGATTACGTCAAAACCACGAAGAATGACACCTCGCCTATGGAATTTGGAATATAATAAAATTAATCGTCAAGGTTATACATCAGATCAAATTGTTTATCTATCATATATGATATGTTTGGAAATTATATTTTTATATTGTGTTTTGTTTACTCATGTTGTAATTGACAATGATTGTCGTTGTTAATTTGTTTAACTTATATGATTCATGAAGGTTGTCAAGGCATTAGTGGTCGGCTTCCACATGGATTGAAAAGTTATCCCAGACAATTTAGTAGGTTTCCCTACTATGAGCAGCTACAAAATTGTGCATTCGTTTGATACAATGCATATCAGAAATAATATAACACAAACGTTATGGAAAATATTGGATGGAAGACATGACAAAGAAAAAATTGTCAAAATTTGTAGTGACATTCAGGAAGCCAATCATGCAATGAAAAATCTCATTCAATTAAATAACGATGGAGACCAAATTAATATAAGTTCCCTTCGTTGGTTATTAATGGAGCAACAAAGCAATTCTATAAAAGAAGTCATACAAAAAAATTGATTTCCCACAGGATTTGTAGCGAGCATGAACAATATCATAACAAAGAAAGGTGAATTTCGGTCAGGGATGAAAAACGCATGATTGACATACCTTCATTGAGGTAATTATTTTGGTATATTATATATATATTTGTATATTGCATGTACTTTTCAATGTATTATGTTTACTAGTTTTGGAAAAATAATGAAAAATTTATTTTATAATTGTTGCAAGACGTTCTACCTCTATCTCTCCCAGACAACTTCGACAACAATGTCAAGCAAGTCATATATGATCTTGAAAAATACATGAGGTAAGTAGTGATATTTGTTCAATTCATTGTATGCATCTTATATTTACCATTTCTTTTACTTTTTATGTAATATATTGAATATTTTTGTTAAATCTCGTTAATATATTTGTGCCTTGAATCGCTTGTAGATGGTTTTCATCTAAAGAAATCCATAAAGGAGATAAATTTTTGGAAGAGAAAAATTCCTCATCTAATGTGTGAAATACAAAAGTGTCTACCTTTGACATTTTTCAATGTACAAGAACAATACCTCATACACCAGGTGGAGGAGATTGAATGGTGTGGACCACACAAGGTCGACATGGATGGTTGAGAGGCACTTGAATTTTTTTAAGGATTTGGTTAGACAAAGAGCACATCCTGAGGGTTGTATGGTGGAGGGATATGTAGTATACCAGACCATGGTGTACATTATTGAATATTTGCTAAGTTTGCAACAAAGTTCTATGTAGAACGCATTTGGGATCCCAACTCCATTAATAGATTCAAAGGGGAGTACCTTATGGGGAAAGGTAGATTGAGGAAAGTGAGAGGTAATTATAAGATGGTCATGGAGATTAATTAGAATACAATTTACATTAGGTTTTATGTATAATATACTTATTTAATTATTAATCTTCAATATACATCAATTATAAATTAAGGTCATATACTATGGTAATTAACTAATTATACGTCATTTGTGAATTTTTTTTTTTTTTTATAGAGTTGGTCGAGAGTGGGATGCACTACATTTGGACATCACAAACAATATTGATTGGATGATGGTATGGATTGAACAATGTCAACAATCTAGAAGCACATTAACATGGGAAGGTGTGGCTTCATTGGTTAAATAAGCTCATCATAATGGAGATTCCAATGTTACACCAAGGGAAATTGATTTAGCATATGGTTTAAGAGATAAACAAGTATGTATAAATATATTAATCACCCATATTATTTAATTATTTTCAATTATATTATTAATGTATATATATGTTGAGTTTTTTTCTTTGCATACATTCGACCAAGAATAAATATGTTTATCATCTAACGATGCAATAATTTTTACATGTTTGACATATTGCAAGTGAAACACCACAAGGCTACGTGGTGCAATGGTTGTAAATTTTGAATCAATAAGTTGGTTGACATGAAGAAAACTTGTGATTCTAGGATAATTGAACTCTTTTAGGTGACTAATGTTTCATCCAGAAAGCAACATACATTAAAAAGTCTCAAAAAAATGATACTATGGGATTTTGGATCATATACTTGAGTGTGACTTTAAGTCCTTCAAATTAGTTATGTTCATCATCCAATGGTACAAGCTACGATTGAATGAAAATGATCCTGAGAGAACTGTTATTGAACATTATAATGGATTTACCATGGTTAATACAAGGTTGTTTGAGTGAGCTGAAAATAAGCCCTATGCTCTTCCAAGCCAATGTGAGCAGGTATTTTACTTAGAGGTTCCAGGTAAACTGGGTTGGTCATTTTTTGTTAGACATTATCCTAGAGGAAGGCCGATAAAGTATAGTATGGTGGAAGAAGAAGATACCAAAGAACTAGAAGATGATCTAGATGACGATTTGGATCAATAATTAGTTGATGATGTGCCCAAGGAAGATGTTGAAGAAGAGGCACTAGATCATGATGATGTAGGAGTTAATGTTCATGAAGATGTCCATGTGGATGATGACATTATCAAAACTGATATCAATGATGACAATGATGATATGACCAATCCTTGCAATGTCAAATTTGGATCAGATGATACAGACAAAGAGTTAGATGAAGAAGAAGATCATTGACATTGAAATGTATGAGTTATGCAATTATATTATCTATTTGATATTGAGAGAAATATATTCAACTTATATGGCTACATAATCAATTCATGATGTTTTTAATTTTTATG
Source organism: Cryptomeria japonica (assembly GCF_030272615.1). Taxonomy (NCBI): domain Eukaryota; kingdom Viridiplantae; phylum Streptophyta; class Pinopsida; order Cupressales; family Cupressaceae; genus Cryptomeria; species Cryptomeria japonica. The sequence goes on along the minus strand of NC_081409.1, from coordinate 704,784,974 downwards.
CCATATGTAGCCTGATAATCCAACCATGTAACAACATATATAATTTCTTCACATAGAGATTTAAAGCAACAATTATCTATTGTAGATAATAAAAATAAAGAACTGATTTTAAAATGAAAACATCCACAATACCATAAGCAAATAAGGAAACCGATTTCTATATATTATTTCTAAAAATAAGAGTCTTGTTCTTGGAACATGAGAACTGCTTGAAACTTGAACTTCTAAAAACTTGTAAAAGCTTAAAAACATATATCGAATTGTCCTTTGTAAATGATTACATCAAGTACTTATAAAACATCACAGGGTTACACCCTTTGAAAAAGTCTTTTGGAAACAAATTAAAACATTAATCTTTAAATGAAAGTAGTTATCATCTAGTAAGGCACAAATGCACTTTGGTTAAGTGTGGCCAAGTATTTATCACTGAAATGAGTATCACACTCATGAACACTATCCCGTGGCTCCACCTCCATCAACACCATGCTCTCCATGTAGTTTTCCACTTTGTCGGTGTCCTCAACTTTGGCATCTTTCATTGCATCCTTGAGCACCTGTTGGCATTCCCCAATCCATTCCACTTTCCTTCTGATCTCCATCTTCATCAAGCAAATGAGGGATGTCATTTGATCCATCACCAATGAAATCAACACCTTCAGATCTTAGAGCTTTCATATATTTTTTATGAATTTTTATCAGTTGTTCACAATTCTGCACAACCTCAGGGTCTGCTTCATCTTTGCCCTAAATCTCTTTAGGTCGTTCATGCAATCACTCATCCAATCTCTTGTGCTACTCAATGATAGTCTCATTCTTAAAGTACATATCCCAGTATTTATCCATCCATACCACTAAATTTGTGAACCTCTTTTGTATGAGTACAGATAGAGTTTCATTCTTGATATTTGTCAATTGGGCTTGGAGCTGAAGATTCTCTTCAATCAATTTGCTAGATTTGGTTTGAGGTTACGAGCTTTCTCCTTGTGTCAATAGTTTTTGTGGCTCTTTTTATTTCAACATTTCTCTCAAATGATCAATCTCTTTATTTAGTCTAATGTTCTCAAGTTTGGTAGACTCATTTTCTCTTAGCAACAATTGAATCTGTATTGCCTTATTCAATTTGGCAATATTCACTCCCAGATTAGCTGTAACTACAAGATCTGTTTCTCCAACCTTTAGAGTCATTATGTGCCCAAAGGCCTTTTGTTTATCAATCACCATGGGTCTTTTGTGTGGAGGATATAAAGACCAAATCAACATAAAGTGCTCATCTGCGTTGTACACAAACCCCATGTACACTTGGGTCACAACTTCTGGAGACAACTTGTATTTTGCATCAATATCATGGAGAAAACTGTCAAATATTAGATCTGAATTTAGGTCCCATCCAGGAAAGATTAAGAGGCATGCATCTTCAAGTAATTTCCTCCCTCTCTCAGGATTAATTTGATTCATTTCATGTTCTACTTCACTTCTCAAAGCAATCAATAATTGGTTTTCATTAGAGGCATTCACCTCTCCAGCACTCTCCCTAATCGATTTACCTTTTATTTTATACAAGAAAGACTTAAATTTAGAAGACTTTACAAAACTATCATCAGACACAGAATCCTTACAAGTCAATTGCCTTGGATCCTCTTTTATGGGTACTTCTTCATCTCGATCCCTAACCAAGGACACTTGCTCTTTAATTAGCATCTTGGAGAGCTACTCAAATGAAATCTCATCTCCTTCTGATGATCCCTCATCCCTAGAAGATGATACATCAATTATCTGCATCTCTCTTGCCCTTAGCTCCATTTCTCTGTTATGGTTATCAATGGCCAATTCGGCCTCCTCCTTATCCATGTTTCTTATAAAGCCATCCCTTATATATGGGATGTCCACATATTCACCAAGTTTTAATTTATTTTAATGCTAAATGAATATATCATTAAGGGTCAAAGCCTCTCCTTGGTTCTCCCAACTTTAAGTTGAAATGGGCTAGTTTATGCGGTGTGAGCTCTTGACCTTCTTTCCAAGTAATAGTTAATTCTCCAACACATGAAGTTCCAGACATAAAGGCTTGTTTGTCATATGAACTCAAATGCATGTGATTAGAAACTCCCATCTACCTAATGATTTCCAAATAGGCAACTCTGCAAGGCACTGTCTTGGGCAGTAGTAGTGGAGATTCCTCAAAGCCATATACTCTAATCATTGTTACATCAGAAAAATAGTACTAGTCACCCTAATTATGTCGAGCTGTCTCAAGCCCCCCAAAGTCTGTAGGCCTAATAAATTTCTTAACTTCTTCTAAAAGTACAAAATTGCACGAGTGATCATAGAACCTATATAAATTTTTTACAAAGAACTCTTCAAAATGAATAGAACTAGATCTCACAAATCTGCAATCCCATATCAAAGTCCATAATTGGACTAGCAAAGGTTGATTGTCATCATCAAATTTCTTTATTCTCATCTCTTCAGGACACAGACAAAGCTATTGACCACATAATAACACCATATGCATTAGCAAAGAATAATAGGGGGAGTAGATTTTGGAAGAATCCTTCTTGATGGTAGTGAGTCCTATATTAGGTTGTCTTGCTACAAACATAGCATAGTCAAATTCTTTGGCATTTAGGCTCTGAACATCTTCTACAATGACCATGGATTCAATCTTCATGAAATATAGGGTGTTCAACCCTAGGCCCTGGCCAGCTAAGTAATAGGTATACTTCAAGTAATTTTTGAACAAATTCACATGAAAGGCAAGTCCTTCCTCTGCCTCCAATGGTGCATCAAGACTGAGCATATGAAGAGGCAACCTCCATCTTGTATAGGTGGTGTCTAACTTGCAATATTCCTTCAACAAATCCTCAAGAATAATGGGATGTTCATAAATCCCAAGCAAATAAAAAACTTCAGAAATTGCATCTCTTAACACATAAAAATAGGGCTTCCCATCTCCACTACAAATTTCCCTCTTCTTGGGGTCATAGTTTTGTGCCAACAATTTTAGTATATCCACATTAACGTAAACATTGGGAACAACTAGTTTTCACAAGCGTAATCTCCACGGGTTGCAAATCAGCTCAAGAGTGTCACACCTACAGTAATGGAACAAAAAAACTCATAATCCCTGATAGTTGTATACACATCTCCCACATTGTTATAATTGTCTTCTAGTTTTCATTGCATAGACCTCTTAGGTTTAGGGGTAGAACCAAGAAATTGGTCTAACAAGTCCTGGCTCAGTTTTCTCTCCTCTACCCAAGTTTCTATGTTCACCTCATCATTTTTCTACTTCTTCCATTTACCCTTACTTATTTCCCCTCTCTACCTCTTCTTGACACTACTAGAACTTTCCATTTTATAGGCAATTTGACTAATTTCTTGAGGAAATCACAGAGGAATTGCTTGAGATACTTGTTTGTTTGATGTTATTGTTCTTCTCAACCCACTCCAATTTCATCCCTAAATGTTTGCAGCTCTGATGCGAAAACTTTCCTTAATGTATTCTTAGAGAATGTCGTTCATGCAACAATAAATTTTTCAACCTGCTAATCAATGGGGTAGTGTTTTCAAAATTTGAATTGTGTTGTATACGTGTAACATAGGCTTAACTCTTTTTTGTTGATGCCTCTAAGTTTGGTGCCATTTGGACAAATTTGTCACTGTAGATAAATTTCCTCTTATTTTCTTTTATTGGGATAACTCGCATCATCTGGATAGCCTTCTAGTCCTATCCCGATCTTGTATATGATTTTGATAAAACTTGTATCAGCATAACATATTCCTAAATACACATGTCAGAATAGTTTACTCTACTAGCATTACAAAATTATGCTTCTTCGCCTTTGGTAGTCATTCCGATAGACATCTCAAGTGTTGTGTTTGGTATGACTAAATTAATGTAACGTTATAGGAATACCTTGTGCTATCGAAATCACAAAGAATTGTCATTCTGCTTTTATTGGTTATTTCGATAGGTATTAAGACCTCATGTTTAGTAATGCTATCCCGATGTTGATGTTTATCATTGACTTGTTAGATCAGGTAAGCTATCTTGATATATACATAAAGTGTTTCTCAATGAAGGTTATTCTATTGATCCTCCTTGGGTCTTATCAAGCATGCTTAACATGGGATCTAGGGCATAATGGAGATGAGATGTGGGGCTCTATGCTAGATGAAAGAAAAATTCTATAGCTTCAACCTTTCACCCTTTTAAATACAAAATCTTGGTGATGACTAACATGCTAGGGGTACTAAGCATCATTATGAAATTTCAAGGTTACAAAAATTTCATGATCCCTTTTTGAATGATAGACATGGTTACGTTAGGGTTTAGATTAAAATTAGAATTGTATTGATTAGGTACATTTGATGGATCAAAAAATAGCATATTTGATAAACTAAACATAGGTTGATAAGATGACGATAGCTGACCCATTATGGCTTGAAATTAATCTATATTAATATCACTAGGGAATTATGATTCTATTAAGGTGTGATCCAATATGTCCCTATGGATAGATGAATATAAAAGAAGCTCCAAGATAGATAACTATGCTAGAGTCTTATCAGGCATGCTTTACATAGGATTTGGGGCATAATGGATATGAGATGTGGGGCTCTATGCTAGATGAAAGAAAACTTATGTAGCTTCAACCTTTCACCCTTTTAAATACAAAAGATTGGTGATGACTAACATGCCAGGGATACTAAGCGTCATTATGAAATTTCAGGGTTACAAAAATTTCATGATCCCTTTTTTAATGACAAACATGGTTACATTAGGGTTTAGGTTAAAATTAGAATTGTATTGATTAGGTACATTTGATGGATCAAAAAGTGACATATTTTCTAAACTAATATTGATTCATATATGATAGACAACTTAGTAGTGTTGACCTTAGTTTCCTCAATGTGACCCACTAAGATAGACAACTCTCATTGTATTTGATTAGATATGGCTATAATTATATTGTTTCATGCATTTGGACATAGAATGACCCTCTACATGATAGTGCTAAAAGTACTAAATTTCTTTGTATCATGCAAGTTTGGGTGCATTGTCATTGAAAACTATGGTATATGGGAATTTAATAAGGTTGGCTTCAACTGATTTTTGAAATACTACTTTGATATTCCTAAAACCTAACCCTAACCATAATCATAAACCTAAGCCAAATCCTAATCCTAATGTTAATGTTAACCTTAATCCTAACCTTGACCCTAACCCTAGCCCTAACCAAATCTAAATCTTCACCCTACTCCTAATCATAATTTTGATCCCAACCCTAATTGTAATTCCAACCCTACCCTTAATCCTTACAATGTCGAATCTAGATTGGATGATACAGACAAAGAGTTAGATGAAGAAGAAGATCAATGACATTGAAATGTATGAGTTATACAATTATATTTTCTATTTGATATTATTTTCTTGAGAGAATTATATTTGACTTATATGGATACATACTTAATTCATTATGTTTTTAATATTTATGTCATTACATAATTAATTCATTATCTATATTTTCTTTATGGAATGTACCTAATGTTGGAGCTTAAAATCACTAGTTTATAGTAGGAAGCTAAAAAAAATGAGTATATTTTATTTATGGAATGTACCTAATGTTGGAAGCCTAGTATATATTTATATTGATATTTAGTAAAAGTTTTACAATGTATTAAAAAAGGGGGGCTCTTATTAGGTAGATTTTCTCTAACATTTTCAATAGAAAATAACAAGTATTCTAGGCCTAAACAACTTCCAAGGTTACCTATAGGTCTAAACAACTTCTAGAGTTACCTATACATATCAGATTAGGCTTGCTTCCATAGGAAAAAAAAAGAAAAGGAAGTTGTTATCACAAAAGTGTACACCCTTGATGAACCTCTGAGCTCATCAACCTTGTGACACATAGAAAGAACCTCCCAAGTGTGGGACTTGTAAAAGTGAGGCTGTCTCCGGAGAAGGTCAACTTCCTCTTCAATCTGAGAACAAGTGTTGAATCAACCCAACACTGATAAAATTAATCTATGAATGATAGGGGAAAATGGAGAGAGAGAGAGAGAAGGGTAACTAAAAGAGGGGAAAGGGGCTTTCACCCAGACAAAAATAATGATCTCTCTTGCTTGTAATTGCATAGAAAATGAACAAGACTACCCAAGTATGCACAATTTCCTATCTTAACCGGCCCGTAAAATGCAGAGTGAAGGTTGGAATTTGTAAGATAACAGGAGAAACTGATCCAATTCATGGATGATATCCACAAGGAATCAACACAGTCATCTATACTCAGGAAACAAATTAAAATGCACTCAGACAAAGAGGTAAAAGAAATACACAAATTGTCAGAACTGAAAGAAGGCAAAATAAGTGAACTTTATTGATGTAAGGGGAAGGAAAAAATTTACAAGTGCAGAGAAACATTAGAATTATGCATGAGAAAAGAAGGGAGAAGATCCTAAGAAAAATGTACAAAATTGTCTTAATAGTTTAGGCATAACTCAGATGGTTACATGGAGAAAACCCCAACCCTACCCAAGTTAAGTTACAAAAAATCAAAGAGGAGGGGAAGAAATTAGATCCATAGATCTGATGGAATATTGTAACAACTCTACAAGCTAGTCCTATTTCTCTAGAAGCATAAAAAATGGCCTGTAGGGTCACGTCTAAAGTAATGACGAGAAAATCTGGTGGTTGGAAGGTGATCAGATCAGATATGAGGTGCTGACTGAGTAGGAAGAATGTCTCGACCATCAGGTTGACAACAACCCACTAGCAAAAGTTTAAATGCCAATGGCCTCCATGAATTAAAATGTTGGTCGTTATTCTGAGAGATTCACACGAAGATGGACATGCAAGATCTCTCCATCTAGGCCTCAAACAGGCCCAATCACTGATTAAAATATGGTCATTGGATTGGGTCTTTATGACGATCTGACGATCATAATTGGTTGACGTGGCACCCCAGGTCCACGTATCCTTACTGTGTTTGACCACTAAATAACCCCTGAATTCTTATCTCGTAGGGCCCCTGTGGGCCTGAACTTACCTCACGGGATAAGCATTTTCTTTAATTCTTCCTTATTTCTTATCCCACCCGGTCCTTTGCACTCTCCTGTCTACCTCATGTGATAAGGCCTTAATGTATTTGCTTGCTTTGATCTTATCCCGCGGGCCATTTGTGTCCTCAAACTTACCCCACAAGATAAGAAAAATGCTTTGTAGTTTTTGTTTGCTCCTTATCACGTGGGATCTTTGTGGGTCTCTCCTCCACATCATGGGATAAGAGTCCCTCAAGTTTTTCTTATTACCTTATCCCGCGGGAACGCACAGGATAAGGAAGCCATATGTTCCCTTGTTTCCACTCTATTCCCTCGTGGGATAAAAGAAAATTCAATGTTTCTTTAATAAATCTTATCCCACGAGCCTTTTTTGTCCTTCCTATTTACCTCTCGGGATAAGAGTCACTTTGATTTACTCTGATTTCCTTATCCCGCATGGCCTCGTGAACCTTTGTTTCACTCCGTGGGATAAGGTTTCTTTGATTTACTTTTGGCTTATCATATCTCATGACACTTATGCACTCCTCTTTTTAGCTTGTGGGATAAGAAAAAAAAAACTTTATGCTTTGTGTTCCTTATCCTGTGCAGTCCAACTGAAGTTCTTGAAACTCTGCAGGATAAGAATTAATGCTTCCTTTTTTGTTACTTTCTTATCTTGCGAGCTTCCATTGTTACTGAGAAAAGACCACCATCAGCTGGTGAGAGGGCAAGGAGGAAAACCGACCCACGAATGACCATCGAACCCTCCAGCCAGTGGACAAGTGAGTTGACCGGCCAACCCGATCAACTCAAAAATAGAATTGGAGCCTGCTATGTTCTTTGAAACCTTTATTTTCTTATCTTGCTGGAATGTGAGGGATAAGATAGTCCCTTTTTCTTATGTTTTCCTTGTTCTACAAGACCTTATCCTGTGAGACCTAAGTTTTTTTTGGCTAAGGTTCACATGAAAATAGCCAACATTTATGGCAACTCTAAGGGGATGGTAAGCCTTCTTTGCACACTAATCAATAGCCTTTAGGTATCCATTGGGCACAGAGTCAAAACTTGGAACAAAATAAATCTCCATCCCTATAAAATGTCAAAATTTTCTGCCACATTGAAAGAGCAGACTATGCTCGAGCACTTCTTGGAAAGTAGAAGAACATAAATTATAGATATATACAAAATTGAATTTGCCTCAAGCACATGCTTTAAGGTGAATCCCATTTATTGCAATGGGAAGGTCTTCGCCACTCAGTCTAGCCAAATTGAAAACATTAGCCTCCTTATGGCCTATGATCACATAGGGACCACACTATATTTTATCAAATTTTGAATGTCTCCCAGGCTTTTCTCTATCAACATCCCACTTTAGGACAAGGTCTCCAACCCTGAAAGTCCTGAAAGTGGCCTTTTTATCAAAACATCTCTTTACCTGCCCCCGATTGACATTTAAAACTTGCTTAGATTTATCCCTGACCTCTTCAAGCTCTATAAGTTCAACATACCTCATTGATAAGGCATCATTTTCTAGGAGCTCCAACTGATATGCCAGGTTCAGGGATGGCAACTCAAGTGATAAGGGAAGCCTTGCTTCCCTTCCATACACTAGCACAAAAGGTGAATTGCTCAAGGCTCTCTTGGGAGTAATCCTATCATACCACAAGGTTGTTCCTAATTTGAGGTTCCATGACCTCTAATTGTCTTCAAGAGTCCTCTTGATGATTCTAATGAGATTTTTGTTGGAGGACTCAGCTAAGCCATTGCCTTGGGGATAGTAATTTGATGATGTTTTGAGAAACACATCATGCTAGACTGCCCATAGACTGATCTGAGATCCTATAAAGGCCTTGGAATTTTTTGATATGATGGTGGAAAGGGCTCCAAATTTGGTTGCAATCCCCTCAAGGAATTGAACCACTGAATTCTCAGTTGCATCCTTCAAAGCAACAACCTTTGTCCACCTTGTGAAATAGTTTGTGGAGACTAGAATCCACTTCTAGCCTGCACTTGATATTGGATTGATAGGGCCAATTAAATCAAGCCCCCATTGTGCAAAGGGCTGATCAATTGAAATGGGATGAAGGGGCAGGGCTGCTAATCTTTGTTTTCCTGCAAAAAATGCACACTCCTTGCACCTCTTGACCCACTTGTGAGCATCATTGAATAGGGAAGGCCAATAATATCCTTCTCTCATGATCTTCATGGCTATAGTTCTTGTTGATAAATGGCCACCAGAGGTCCCATTATGAAATTCCTCTAACAACCTATTGGTTCGATCTCCATGGATGCACCTCAACAAGACAGCATCCAGGATTCTTTTGAATAATTCATCCTCCACTAAGGAATAAGGGATGGACTATAGTTTGAGATGCCTTCTCTTGGTTCTATTAAAGTGAGAAGGATAGCTACCATCCCTTAAGAAGACATACAACTTCCAACCAACTGGTTTGTGCATCTCTATGGTTATCAACCTATTCTTCTTCCTACAGTAGGAGGGAGGTCTTTGACTCTTTCCCAAAAGATGAATTGAATTTCTCACAAACTCCTCTTCCTCTCACTAACTTGGTAATTTTTATGTCAAGGTCATACTCCATGACCTTAGTGATCCACCCAACTCTCTTCTCACCTATATCCTTGCTGAGAAGGAAATCCTTAATGTTGGCATGTGGGACTAAGAGCTAGATCCTATTGTTCAAGAGCATGTGTCTAAACTTTTTTAGTGCTCTCACAACTGTGATGACTTGTTCTTCCACATAGTTGTACCTGAGTTCATAATCCTTTAGGTCTTCATTAAAAAGGGTTATGGGCTGCTCCAAATCATCCTAATTTAACTATGTTAGGACACAAGATATACTTGCATCTCCTCCCAATGTATAAAAGATGAAATCCTTCTCATAGTTATGATTTACTAAGGTAGGATCCTGAGGAATGGCCTACTTCATTTGGTCAAAGCCCTCCTTCCCTTCACTGGTCCATTTGAAGGGTAAATCCTTCTTTAGCATTGTTGTGAGAGGCTTAACCAAAGCTACAAGGTTTGGGATAAACCTTCTGACAAAGTTGATTCTTCCAAGGAATCTTTGAATTTCATTCTTGTGACGTGGAAGTGGAAGAGACATAATGGCTTCTACTCTCTCTGGGTCTATGGCCAGACCATCTTTGGATACAATATGTCCAAGTAATTTTCCCTGATCAGTGGAAAATACACAATTGTTGGGATTCAAGGACACACCATATTCCCTGCACCTTTTGAATACTTGCTCAAGATGAGCAAAGTGATCTATTGCATGCTTGGAGTATATAGTAATATCATCAAGATATACTAGTATAAATTCTGCTAATACTCCCTTAAAAGCCATATATGTGGCCCTTTGAAAAGTTGCACTTGCATTTGTTAGTCCAAAAGGCATCTTACAATAGGCATAAGCGCTCCATTTAGTAGTGAATATAGTCTTGTATTGGTCATATTCTTGGACTAAAATTTGGTTATACCCTGAGTATCCATCCAAGAATGAAAATATTTCAAAGCCACTAACTTTGGCTAAAATTTGTTCCATGGAAGGGAGGGGGTAATGATTCTTAAGGGAGGCTTTGTTGAGGTCCCTAAAGTCCATAAAGTCCACACACAGTCTAATTTCCCCATTTTTCTTCCTAACTAGAACAAGATTGGCTACCCAAGAGGAATGCTTAATTGGAAAAATAATGTTAGATTCTATAAGCTTGGATAGCTCTCTCCTCATCAAAGGCTCAATTTTGGGATTTATAGGCTTTTGCTTTTGTCTAACTATTTTAGCATTAGGATCTAACTCTATGGTATGCTGAGCAAAAATAGGGTCAAACCCTTTTAGATCCTCATATGTAAAAGCAAAAATATCACTATACTCTTGACAGAGATTTACAAAAGTATTTTGATCTGATTGGGAACATAGCTTCACCAAATTGAGAGATTTTCCTTCCAACATGGCTATTGATTTGTAGTCTCATTTCTTGGCAACCAAGTTCATTACTTTCCCTTTCATTTGATCATCATGGTTGAAGATCCCCTCTAAGGTGATCAACACCTTGGGCAACTTGTTAGAGCCGAGTTGCATGATTTGATCTCCATACTGGTCCTGTAGCATGCCCTACTTCCTATGGGAGAACTTTGCTTCATCTTGGAGGAAGTTCACAATCTACTGATCAGAATCAAAGACCTACCAATTTACTTGATTATTAGGCACTACAGGTATCATCACAAGTTTGATATGTTGTTCTTTCTTAGTTACAACATGAGATGGAATGTCATGTTGGGCACCAATTGCTGCTAATCGGTCAACATGTTTATTTTGATTTCTAGGGATGCTAGTGTTGGCCATTTGGTGGAATTGATTATGTGTTGCATTGATGTTTTGTCATTGATTCCAACACTAGCTGTTTGGATGCTTTACTGACACCCTTTTGGTCCCGATAGGTTGAGTGGTTTCTAGTTGATTTGGATATGGCATGTTCTGGTAGGCTCCACTATAGTTTGGTGATGGAATTGGATTGTTCATGATACTCGTGCTCATATTTGGTCAGTTGGTTTTGGTTTGGTGATCAGATGCTATCCTGCTTGCTTAGAAGCTTAGTTTTTGGTTCCGGCGAGAGTTTCACCAGTAGAGCTTTTGATGAAGATCTTTGATGAATTACATAAATGGTGTTGGTGTAGCTTCTAGTGGAGTTTCAAGATGTTGTTGGTGATCATGTTCAAGACTTGGCGAATGGAGATCATTGCTATAGCGTATGGACCTATACTGGGTCTCGGTTGATCTAGGTTATGGATCGACTTTAATGTAACATGTGGATTGGACCTCTCGATGTGTTTCCAGGATGTCTTATGTGTTGGATATTATTTTTTTGGTCTTAGGCTGACATGGTTTGTAATTATGTAATTGGTTTATTGTCTGGTGGCTGACCTAATTGTTTATGGTCGAGGGTTTGTATATATAGATGTAAGATCTCATTGTAGATCATCATGGTTATGTTAGAGGTTATGGTCAAGGAATGTAATGTGCGAACAATGTAATATCATTTAGGTAGAGGAGTTGATCGATCATTAGAGATCAAATTGGGTTTATGTAAGAGGATTTAGTCCTCTGGTATTGAGATTAACTGAAACTGTACTCAGGCATAGGAGATGCTGTCTTTTGTAGTTCAACACTTCTCTGGATTGTAGTCTGGATTTCTATGTAGTCAGTGAGGCTCCATTTGTGATGAGTAGTGTGCTCTAGGTTGTTGGCCTTCTTGCAAGTGCGGGCCCTTCAGTTGTAATTCACATACTTACTGCAGAAGTATTATTTGACTATGGGTAGGCTTCCCACCATGGTTTTTCCCTTTACTGGGTTCTCCATGTATAAATCTTGGTGTCATGTGGATGGCTCTTATTCTGTGATTATTGTTTATGCTTAATTGGTTTAATTGCTATTCTGGTATTAATGTTTTGGGTTTCGATATTAAAGTTTAAATTGCTAATAGTTCTGGTAATCTATGACAACTGATTCACCCCCCCACCTCTCAGTTGTCTTCTGGTTATTTGAACTATCTAATAGCTAGAAATATTGAAGGCTTCAACTCTGTCAATTAGGTCCCATGTTTTATGCTTGTAGGACTTGAGAAGGTTGTTCTTGGTGGTGCTCTGAGCTCTAGTCTAGTTTACAACCAACTCACTATCTCCATGCACCTTTAAGGATTCAATCCCTCTCTTTTGTGTCGTTTGGAGAGCCAAAATCAGGGCTTCATACTCAGCTGCATTGTTAGTGCAACTAAACTAAAGTCTGAAAGAAAAGTAATATTTCTCCCCCTTGGGGGAGGTCAGCAATACACTAGCCCCTACACCATTCTTGCTCCTTGAACCATCAAAGAACATGCCCCATATCCCTTGCATATCATTCTCTTCCTTTAAAATATTGGGAATGGGTGTGTCTTTCTCATGTATACAATATGTGCCCACGCTGGTATTATTGACCTCATCAATGGGTTCAAATTGAAATGCATTTTCCCACTCATCAAGTAGTCAATTGGGAACCTCATCCAACTGAGTTCCAGGCTCTCTTACTAAATTTCTTCTTTCTCCTCATGGAGAGTACAATTCATGTTGATAGGACTTGGGGTATAGGGTTCTATATGATAATTGACAATAGGTTCAACCCTAATGGTTACTTTGGTACCATATCTTGTCCTAAACAACATGTGAGAACAGTCAGAAGATAGGCAACCACCTATCTTGGCAGTGAATTCCCTAGACAGACAAATAGAAAAATAAGTAGGGAGGTCATTCACTGAGATGTCTTGCAACACACTATAATCTAGGCAGGCATGCAAGTACAATCCGAGCAGGCGTGTAAGGATAGATTTAAATCTTTAATGACTTACACAGTCTGAACTGATGTGCCATCAAGATGCACCACCCCTCTTGTTATAGGTTCATACTTGATACCTAGGCGGTAAACTATCCCCTTTGGCATAACTGAACTACTAGCCCCACTATCTATCATGCAATTATGAACAAGCTTATCTCCTATGATTAATGACAGATACAAAGGGGGAGGCTTAATTATTTTATTTGAACTCTCTACCTCCAAAGGTTGCACCAAGCTTGTGGAAGTTGAAGAATTTCAATGTTGACCGGTACCTTCTGCAACATCCATCCCCTTTAGGGCCTCCTAAAGTAGGTCTCTTTGAGATGAGATAGCAAGAGCATCCCACATAGATACACCAAGGCTGGCCCTCTTCATCTATTCAACAATATTAAAGGGGATGACAGCCTTAGCAGGGAATTTTGCAACAACAAGGTCCAATTTTGATATTATAGGAGCCTTAGGTGGCTCTCTCTCCTTGACACTTTGTGTCAAGTCTTTCTCTTTGTTTAGAGCAATCACCTTATCAAATGAATTTGGCATTGAAGATTGTAGGATGGGTAGTGAAGCTTGAGCTATAGATGGAGTTTGAGGTGATGTTGCATAATTATCACTAGGATCTATGGCCCTCCTTTTTGATCTTGTGTTGCCATCCACACTAGCCCCACTTGTCCAATTCATTCCACAAAAATCAGCCTTCTCCCAATTCATAAAATTTGTATCTTCCTATGTATGACTGAGACAGTTGGCAAATTGTTGTTGCCCTGATGTTGTTTGCTCCTCTTGTGCTACTAGGGCCTGGGAAAACTCACCATTCTGACATGAGGCCTGATTATGAGGTTGATTGCATGGAACAAACCAATCTTGTTCTTGAGAATGATTATTCTGAACTGGCACTATAGCCTTTGAGGTGCTTGAAATTGTGGGATTCAAACTGTTCAAGGGCCTAGCATTGCTCCATTGGTTCTGCCCTTGAAAATTTGATCTTTACTGTTGATAATTTTGGTTTTAGGGCCGATAAGGCCTGCTATTAGCCTATGGTAACTGTCTCTTGATTGAGACCAATTCATTTCCATGTCACTGCAGCAGTTGTTGTAATGGACTGATCATCTTCTACATTGATATCTCAAGATATGCCTACAGTTCCTTAATTTTAGAAGATAAGGAAGAGGGTGTAGGTGTAAGCAAATGGCTTGTGGAAGCCACTAGAATATGAGCTAAAATAGGCTATTGGGTAGGAGCCTCTAGAAATAAGGGTATTAGAGGCCTAGGAGACAACTTTTCTGCCTATACTAAGCAATTTTATGCCCTTATAGTAGTTTCATAAGCTAATGGGAGATTATCTCCTCCCACAGATTGAATCATTGCAGCTATGTTGTTGTTCAAAGCCTTGAGAAAATATAAGAAAGCATGGTTTGATGAAGGCTTTACTAATGATGAGATTCTATCCCATGTCTTTTGCAATCTATAGTTAAAATCACCCATAAGTGATAGATGGTTACTTTTGTCCTAAAAATTCTTGCACAATTTCTCCCCTAACTCATCCCAATTGTGAATAGAGTTAAGAGCTAGTACTTTGTACAACTGAAGGGCCTTTCCCTTGAATGAGGCAGCAAGAAGCTTCATTGCAACATTGTCTTGAGTAACATAAAATACTGTGCAAATGCTTGCCATATCTTGTATATGCTCCTCTGGGGAGGTAGATGTCTCTCTAGTGAAAAGGGGTATAGCCTTCAAGGCTACTACTGGAATGTCATTCTTTTGAGATAAGACTAAGGGACTGCCACTATTGAAGGTGACAAAGGTATGTGGTCTTGGGACCGCCATATGAAATAAGGGCCTATTGATGTGGATAGAAGGGCCTCTAGGCCATGTTAATCTTGTAATAGGAGGGGTGGACTGAGACCTAGGGGGTGTTGATGTATTTGCTTGAGTTTGCCTAATCGGTGACAAAAAAAATCCTACCTCTTCTACTCTTGTAATTTGAATAAGGAAGCTAGATAAATTAAAAAACACTTCTAGATGATGATCTGGTGTGTCTCCTTGCCATAAAGTTGCAACTGGTATCACCGAGAGTCTGAATTGCTCCTTAAGAGAGTCACCAAGTGCTTGATGTTTGCCTCCAAAGGCTTATTTGCTAAGAGTAGCACTGAATCCTTAGCAAAAATGTTGAAAAGTCCCACCAAACATGCCAAAAACTGTGGTATGGCTGGTGGCTTGGAATGGAACTAGGTTTTTTCTTGAATGCTTTAAAAATCTATCCCACCTGGCATGCCAAAAACTGTTATCACAAAAGTGTACACCCTTGATGAACCTTTGAGCTCATCAACCTTGTGACACATAGAAATAACCTCCCAAGTGTGGGACTTGTAGAAGTAAGGTTGAGTCTCTGGAGAAGGCCAACTTCCTCTTTAATCTAAGAACAAGTGTTGGATCAACCCAACATTGGTAAAACTAATCTATGAATGATAGGAGAAAAGAGAGAGAGAGAGAAGGGTAACTATAAGAGGGGAAAGGGGTTTGCACCTAGACTGAAATGATGATCTCTCATGCCTATAACTGCATAGAAAATGAATGACTACCCAAGTATGCACAATTTTCTATCTTAACCAACCCCTAAAATGTAGAGTGAAGGTTGGAATTTGTAAGATAGTAGGAGGAACTGATCCAGTTCATACATGATATCCACAAGGAATCAACACAGTCATCTATACTCAACAAACAAATTAAAATGCACTCAAACAAAGAGGTAAAAGAAATACACAGATTGTCAAAACTGAAAGAAGGCAAAACAGGTGAATTCTAGTCATATAAGGGCAAGGAAAAACTTTACAAGTGTAGAGAAACATAAGAATTCTACATGACAAAAGAAGGGAGAAGATCCTAAGAAAAATGTACAAAATTGCCTTTATAGTTCAGGCATAACTCAGATGGTTACATTGAGAAAACCCTAACCCTACTTGGGTTAAGTTACAAAAAATTAGAGAGGAGGGGAAGAAATCAGATTGACAGATCTCATGGTGTACTGTAACAACTCTACAAGCTAGTCTTCTGTCTCTAGAAGCATAAAAAATGCCCCCTTGGCGAAGTAATCCCTACCAACAAGCATGGTTGAGCACACTTGCAGGGACAAATTTTTTTTATTCTGCATTAAAGAGGGCATGGTGGCATCTAAAAATGGCCTACATGGTTGCGTCTGAAATAATGATGAGCAAATCTGGTGGTTGGAAGATGATCAGATTAGATATGAGGCATCGACTGAGCAGGAAGAATGTCTCAACCATTGGGTTGACAACAAACCGCCTACCAAAGTTTAAATGCCAATGCCCTCCATGAATTCAAATGCTGACTGTTTTTCTAAGAGATTCGCACAAAGATGGACGCATGAGATCTCTCCATCTAGGCCTCCAACATGCCCAATCGATGATTAAAACATGGTCATTGGATAAGGCCTTTATGAAGATCCAATGACCACAATTGGCCAACGTGGCACCCTGGGTCCATGTATCCTTACTGTGTTTGGCTGCTAAATGGCCCCTGAATTCTTATCCCGTAGGGCCCCAGCGGACCTGACCTTACCTCACGAGATAAGCATTTGCTTTAATTCTTCCTTGTTTCTTATTCTATGCGATCCTTTGCACTCTTCTATCTACCTTGTCAGATAAGGCCTTAATGTCTTTTCTTTCTTTGTTCTTATCCCGTGGGCCATTTGTGTCCTCAAATTTACCCCGTGGGATAAGCAAAATGCTTTGTACTTTATGTTTGCTCCTTATCCCGCAGGATCTTTGTGGGTCTCTCCTCCACATCACAGGATAAGAGTCCCTTGATTTTTCCTTATTACCTTATCTTGCAGGAACATGTGGGATGAGGAAGTCATATGTTCCCTTGTTTCCACTCTATTCCCCTACGAGATAAAAGAACATTCAATGTTTCTTTGATAAACCTTATCCCGTGAGCCTTTTTGTCCTTCCTGTTTACCTCGCGGGATAAGAGTCACCTTGATTTACTCTTATTTCCTTATCTCACGCGGCCTCGCAAACCTTTGTTTCACTCTGCGGGATAAGGTTTCTTTGGTTTTCTTCTGCCTTTTCATATCCTGTGACACTTATGCACTTCTCTTTTCCACTCGCGGGATAAGACTAAATGCTTCCTTTTTAGTTACTTTCTTATCTCGTGGGCTCTTGTTGTTGCTGAGAGAAGACTGCCATCAACCGATGAGTGGGCAAGGAGGAAAACCGGTCTGCCAATGACCATCGAACCCTCCAGTCGATAGACTTAAGTGAGCTGACTGGCCGACCCGGTCAACTCAAAAATAGAATTAAAGCCCATTGTGTTATTTGAAACGTTTATTTTCTTATCTCATAGGAACACATGGGATAAGACAGTTCTTTGTTCTTCTATTTGCCTTGTCCCGCAGGACCTTATCCTACGAGACCTAAGTTTTTTTTTTTGCTAAGGTTGGCACAAAAATAGCCAACAAAATCCATAACACATGCTAAAGAAGGATTACATATGGGGATTTTACATTACATACATGAGAAAAAATTGGAAGTAGTATTACAAAAATCATATTGTCTATTGTTCATTCTTCCATGGCTACAGGAGCAATAATATTATGAGGAAACTCATAATACTGGCTGATAATGAAACTCTCCCCCTGACTATGTGTCATAGGTACTATCATGTACACCCATTCTTGAATATCCTAAAAATTGTACACTTAACCCATTGCAACCCGCTCACAAAATTTAATACTTTCCTTAAAAATAACCCGAGAGAAAAATCACACAATGTTATGCAAATATCATGGTAAACAAATCAATCCTTAACACATTTGTTCACATGAATTCATAAAAAGAAAATTTAGGAGACAAAGCATACGACAATGGAAAAATTTCTTTTATTTAAAATTGAATTCTTAAAATGATTCGGTCATATGCCTCCCTTTTGAAACAAACTCTACAACCACTGATAAAACTAGCTTATACTACCCAACTTGCTAAGGTGAAACTAATTTTTTGTTCTGTCCCTTTTTCTTACAACCTTGGTATTCCTTTTATATAATAAGGAATGCATAATCTACAGGGTGTTTACATCTAGCAAATTCATTATGACTCATCATTTAGCCCATAACAAGAAAATAAACTTCTACAAAACCAACAAGAAAAGAGAATATGTCCAAAAACTGCTTTGTTGGAGTCTTAACTACTTTTGAGTTGTGCCATCATTGCACTGCAGATGCTTCCAAATGGAGGCATGAATTCCACCACTTCATTCTGCGAAAAAGCCCATCTGTTTTGAAATTGTGCCCTGTGGGATGAAAAATTGTGCACCCTCAGACTTGGAGGAGCCCTTTTCCCTGAACTAGTAGCAATGAGGGTGGAAAGAAGAGGTTATTCAAAAAGCCTATGAACTGAGAAGGAGTAGCAACTTCCATGCGTTGATAGGATCCAAATTTTTGCAAACCCGATCCATCCATCCTCCTCAACTACTCCTCTTATTTTCTCTTCCACCCCCTTTGAGTGATCTGATGTTGTAGGAGAAAAAATAAACAATCCTTGAAAGGATCCTTACAACTGAGAAGAACTTCAAAGATCCCTGCGATTATCCATATCCTTTCTAAGATCCCCTGATTATCTAGCAACCTAATGACACTCTCTCCAACCAGTGTCGTAAAATAAGAACAACACAAAAGTGCAACTCTACTGCTTCATCTCAGGCAAGGCTAGTAGACTTCTTCGGGAAAATAAGACTCATTGTGTTTTCCTCTTAGTGAACAACTTTGCTGATTTTATAGAAAAAAGAGGATTCCAAAAATAGTCCTGCAACTACTCTATCATGCAATTTGTGACTCGTTCTTTTTTGCTTTCAAATCCCTCCTTATCTATCATATGTAAACTTCAGAAGGCTCGTATAGGATTTTACTCATTATGTTCAAGCTTCTTCTAAATAAAACAATTATACCATGATCTTATCTATCCTTTCTTTCCAAATCGCAATATTCACCAATTATGATATGTACCTGACAAGACATTCACTTACCACGTATACTTTACTAATTGCAGCTGCATGCAAGTCGAGAAGTTACACAATCAACTCTGGGTTACTTAAGATCTCAATTCCATATTCTGGACACCAAGCTTAAAACTTCAAATATAAACCATCGATGTTGTTGAGGTAGCGTAAAACAAAGTAGGGTTGAAGAGACTTCAAGTACTTTGCCAAAAAAAATTCGGTGGGAAAAAAAAAACCTTATATCGTCGATATAACTTGCATGACTTACCTCGATATATCTTCTTTTCATTGTAGGATGTGCTTTCGACAAAGTACCTTTATATTTGGTAGGATAGATATAATACACCAAAATTTGTATTTTCGGTAATATTAGATGTGATTATATGCCGATATGAAATCCCTTTTCGGTACAAGTATCCCTTTCAGAGAAAGTAATACTTATTGTGTTATTATTAGCTACTCTGAAATATTCCTTTTTGTTGTGGCATTTCACGAGTCTTGTCGATACCGAGTATTTCATATAAGGAGTATAATGTATTTCTTCCTTGACTTTCTAAAATGAATTCATAGATTTTTTTTTGTTTCGTTACTACATGTTGGGCTCAACCCTCATGGGAGACACATTTGTCCCCACATATAGAAAAGTCATGTTCATGTATTAAGAAAACTCTATAATTGATGCATATTTAACTATTTTATCCTTCATGTCTTTCATTAATGAACTTCAACAACAATGATCAAATAAACCATTCTTCTCAATCCAATGTTTGTAGACAACTTAGAAAATTCTGAGCAGAGTCTTAGAGAAGAATTTCTCTTTCTGGTTGAATACAAAAGCTTGGTGATGACAAGACTAGGGGAGTTAACTTATTATTTGAGAAATACTAAACTTTTTTTAGAAAAATAGGGTTCCAACACCTAAACCATGAGGTTTGTCACTCTAATGCTAAAACCAAGTCAAATTAACCCCCAACACCTATTGGAAAAGTCAAAACATGCATTTCTTTCAAAATCACAAGAACGTATAAACGTCCTTTTTGAAACCACACATGCATGTTATGAAAGTGTATGGTAATCCTACTTATAGTAGAAATTTACACGATAAGCTAACCAATGGCACTATATTGGAGGATAAACCCACATATGGAATTAATTTAAGAGGTAAGGGATGCCTCTTAGTGGAATTCATAGATTTTATTTCCTTTTGTTACTACATGCTGGGCTCGACCCTCATGGGAGCCACATTTGTCCCCACATATAGAAAACTCATGTCCATGTATTAAGCAAACTCTGTAATTGATGCATATTTAACTGTTGTATCCTTCATGTCTTGCATTAATAAACTTCAACAATAATGATCAAATAAACCATTCTTCTCAAGTTGAATGGAACCTTTTTTACCAATGCATCTATGTTTTCCTACCCTCGTGGATCAAGACTTGACATCACCTAAACAATCTTCTTTATGTCATATCATTTATGTGAAGTGCCTTTGGAATGCTTTAGATGTGTCAATATTAACTAGATTGAATATACTTTTAAAGTCTCAACATGTTCCATGACAAGAAAATGACTCATTTGGATTAAGCAGTACTTTCCTAAACCATTCCTTCATATTCAACAATCCATTCTCACACCCACATCATAATTCATATCCATGTTAGTTGTAATGAGTGTTTTAAACCAACAATGTGAATCATAGGATAGAAGAAAACTCTTTATGCACAAGGATAAGTATTTCAATAACTGATTCTTAAACATTCATCATGATAAAACATCACATATAATCCTTTTTAACAATCACTAGGATTGTACATAATATTCAATCATATCGTAGGATATAAATCATCAATAATTATAAGAAAAGAGAGAGCCAACTATATAAGCTCAGCAAGCCACCATACAAAAATTATATTTTGTAGAAAATAAAATAAACTATATGTTGGCATGACATATATATTTTGTATATAAACTATATGTTGACATAGCATATATATAAACTATTTATTTCAATTTTGACTGTGCGCGCGTAGGAGCACGACATCGCATACTGCACTGAGACCCTAACTGGATAGTTGCACCAAGAACCACTACATCCAACCCTTGATTGGAGAGTTACAAGACTTCATTAGATGAGTGTTGCAAGGCCATTGAGATGAGGAGGAAGACTAGGAACCATTTGGCAGGAGGAAAGCCAGAGCGAGAGTTGAGGGCACTCAGAAAGGGAAAATCGACCAAGGGACAATGATTGTAAGTGATTTTTCCTGACATTTAGAAATTACATTCAAACTTACCATCTTGTCAAAGTTTTAAATCTTTGAGCTCATATTTGTTACAATATTGTTATTAAGATTTCTATTGTAGGAGAAGTAATTTTTTTGGTATAATATATGCCTTTTTTGGATCGATAATTGGTATTTATATAATTTAATAAGAAAATGAGTACATTTGAACTAGAGAAAAGTGGTTTCATAAAACCACCAGTCAACCCTACCACCCAAAAACACTTCTACAAAACTGTCTTTTCAGACCAGATGCAAAAACCCCCATGGCATACAAAAAAAGACCCATATACACACACCTAGATATACAAATTAGTGTCTATGACACCATCTCAAATTTATAGAGTTAGGGACTGAGTCCCAAATGTTGGGAAAAATGGTGTCTCAACCTTGCATTTATGCGAGGTTACTATTTATAGTAAGTTTTCATTTGAGCACGAAATGGTGCGAAACTCTCCTTGAAGCTTCTGGTTGGCTAGATAAGCATTCCGGTTAAGTTGCGTCGCAAGGTCACAGCTAGTTTTGAAGATATTAAAGTTTTCATCTTGGAGGGGTGCAATAAAATGTTTAAACTTAATTTTGGGGGCTTTAGAGGCTCCGAAACACCCTGAAAAGTGGCCGTAACCAGCGCAGCAGGTTATGAGGTGATAGAGCACTTCGCGAGCTTTCCAGCGCTTCAAACGGTTCGTCAATCGGACACTCGGTTCTCAAGTTATGGCCTCCGGAAGTTTGTACTCCTGAAATAGGAAAAATAATCTGTATCAGATACATAAATGAGCTGTAAAAGGGAGTGACACATGTTGATGTGTGCTTTAACATGTCATAGGGCATCTAGAAGGGAGATAAGGTCGGCTACACCTTATTGGGTGGTTTTAGCCCATGGTTTTGTAATACCGTTTGACAGTTTCTTGTATTGTATCTCCTATTTATGAGGTGTGTGAGATAGAGGTTGGGTGTAAGAGTCTTATGGCTATTGAGTTGCCTCTGAATCTTTGATTAGTGGTACTCCTGCAAAGAGCTTGCTCTGCAAGTATGTTGTAATCTATTTTTGATTGCTGAATAAAATATTGAGCTGCTTTTGGAGGGTGGGGTTTTTCTCCCGAAAGGGTTTTCCCCACGTAAATCATTGTGTTGTGGTATGAATGCTATTATATCTATTTCTATTTTCTGTAACTGTTGTAATGATCTGAAAAAGTTTTGCATTACCCTCCTCTCAAGGTTAGTGTACGAAGTTGTTTCCGCTACTTAACTTCCTTACACCAAATACCAAAGACATGAAACAAAATTTTATCAAAGTAGGAGCTAGACCAAAAAAACTACAATCCAAACCATAAACAACAATTAACCCATAAGTGGCTTGTACGTTGGATCATTGTTGAAGTTGGAGAGGGACTTCATTATCATCCTCTGCCTTGCTCACAACTATTGACCCCCCTCTTCTCTTGCCACCTTGTGAAAATCCTGTAGAATTTCCTCTGTCCTCATTAAATTAGCAAAGGTTTTGAATGCTTCCCACCCACGACGAGCCAGGTCCCTGTCGCAAGCCTTCAAGCCATCCTCCTTCTATCAGATAAAAGGTAATGGTGCACCCAGTACATCCTGGCCTGTAGTGGTCCTAATGCCCACACCTGGAATTGCTCATTCACAGATATCATCCAAATTCAATAGGTAGTTTGAATCAATCAAAGTTCTTAGAGCCCTCTTCACCTTCTCCACTTCTTCCTCACATTGCAACCCCCAAGCAACAATCAAAGAGTAAACTTCCATGTTAGTAAGATATCGGTGACTCGTATGGACAAAATCTTCCCCAAGCAGCATTTTAACTGCTTCATGCAGATGTTGGTCTTTGAGAAGGAAAAGACCTTTCATCCTCCTATCTGTTATCTTGCCCAAAAATGACACCAATTTCTTGTTTGTCATGAATGTGAAATTCACTTCCATTCTGCACTGACCAAAACCACCTTGCATTTGCATCTTTGAGAAAGAAAATAAAAGTGACATCCCCAAACAATCCCAAGGCTTTAAATGCATTAACATCAGTTGTTAGAATTAAAGGCTTTAAATGCATTAACACATGAAACATCATTCCTTGCATCTACCATACTATGTGCACTATCCTTTTGCATGGGATGGCATTGAATACACATTCATATATTAAAAATAATAATAATAGTATATTAGAAATAATAATAGCATACTAGAAATAATAATAGTATATTAGAAATAATGGATTAACATTTTGTGGATTAGACTGAGCAATAGTTTGGGGCAACAATTAGAGATAAACCAACTTACACCTTCGACCCAAAGATGATTTATATAGTCATTACAGACCCTCACCAATTGTTTTAACATGCTAAATATGACATAAAACCATGAATTACATCAATTTCATCACTTTTGGCCACCTCTGGAGGCGTTGACCAATGTTGACCTATTCAAGACGTAGTTGGCCTAGACATGACAAAAAATGGCACAATGGCCTTACAACTTTGATCCAATACATGGAATGACCTTATTTACTCATGGAATGGTGTCAAAGGGCTCTTGGTGCTCTTGCACCATACACTCCCCTAAGAAGATTCTCTTATCACAAGAGAAAGTGCTAAGTATTTGTTTGCCTCGACTCATTAGATGAAGTGCAAGTACCACCAAATAGGTATTTGTCAGATCTGTCTTCCTCGAGCGAGTGAAAATCAGGAAGAGAAGAGGAAAGCAAGACATGTAGTAGGTCTAAAAGAGGGAGATCAACTAGAGGTCAAAACATTAGAAGAAAATTTTTTAAACGCACGGAATTTTTTCTTGCTGAAGGGGGGGCCATGTTCTTATGATGATGAGAGCATAGGAAACATCAAGGTGCCCTTGAGGTATAAATATCTACAGAAATAATGGGTACCCAAGGAAATTCCTCCAAGAAACACTGATTTTTGTGTCAATGAGAGGATATATCGCATAGAAACATCATCATTACATGGTTTGGGCTTATTTTGCATGGATAACATAAATGTTTGTTATGACAAAGTTACTGAATTGATGGAGTATGTCAGACCCTATTACAGTTACAAAGATTGGATGTAGCTGGTTCGATATACACCAAGTATGCCTAGGTATGCACTGTGAGAAAATTATATACAACTAAAAGATAAGGATTAAAATAAAGGAGTGGTTATATACATTGATGGAAGGTCAAAAGAATCAGGGAATATTGTAGGGTTTATAAATAGTACACGACTTGGGTCAACAAATAATAACCCAATTGCATATTCGAGACGCGCGAGGGAAATTGTGTATTCGTATGTATGAAAAAAATCAATAACTGTAGGGGAAGAGTTGCCAATTGATTACAATTTGAATCGCATAGATACAAACACAATTACTATGGGGGTGGTACGTACTATATACCATTTTACCCAACCTCTAATTAATGACTCCAATATACCATTTTATTATTATGTTTTTTTCGTAAGTCTATTGTTTCGTTTTGGTAATATTTTTTTATATTTAATTTTTGTCACAGCGAGACATTGATCATAGTGGGAAGGCTTCGACCCAGAGCATAGATCGCGATGCATCTTCAAGCACTTCTACCCGACATGTTTACCTCTTTGTAACTCTACAAATTAGATATGAGAAAAATGTTTTAGTATTATATTTTTTTTGTAAGTTCATTGGGTTAATTTCAATAATGTTTTTAATATTCTTGTCACAATTGGATGATCGGGGAAAGGCACCATCAGTAGAGGAGAGCATCCATAGGGAGGTGCAATCACTATTATGCGATGATGACCACATATTATGCAAACCCTCTGGATATGATAAGGAAGACCCAAAAAAATGCAATGAAGAAATCCTTCAATTGTTATTCATAGTGCCTCAAGCAGATGAGATAAGAGAAAGAGTTAAAATATTGACTGAGAGAGCATGGAACTTTCAAGTAAGTTGTCATGAGATCTTTAATTATAACACAAATTCACTCATGGTTTTATATTTTGTACTCTTTTATTCCATTGACTAAAATATGAGTTGTTTTTATAGGATTTTTTGTGTCCTCATGATGTTGCTAGCCATGATCAAGGTACTGGAGGTGCTGCCTAGGGAGTAGGGTTGGTTCAAGTGTCGATCCCAATCTTCTTGTGCATACATCACATCATCTAACCCCATCATCCATGCCTATATTGTCACCTAAAATGTCAGCAACACGTAGCATGCATGCATCATGTACTGCACCCTTTGGTAGCAAACAAATGCCAGAACATGCATTAGGAAATGTACCTGGGGATGCAGAGGACACTAGTACTGGTGATGTTTTAGCAGCATTTCCTGGATCTTCACGTATTACTAGTATGAGAACATTTCTGGTCACATTTGTGGTGATCGAGGATTTCATTCCCATAAATATAGAGAAGGGCCTAGGTACTTTAAAATGTTTTAATTATTATTATATATAATCCAATTGAAATTTACTTATTGATCACTTTTTTTAGACTAATGATTCCAAGATCTTTTTGCAAGAAATGATGTTTTTTATAAACATCTAAATGATATTACATTGGAGATATTCAGGCCCACCATATGTACATGATGGAATGCCCAAAATCAAGATTTAAAAGATGAGCTCATTAACTGTTTAGTTGTGTTGTTCGGTAATAAAGCATTCAATAGAACCAAGGTCCTTAAGAAAGTTGGTACCTATCTAAAGTATGTGAGGGACCAATATAGGTCACTTTAAAGAAAAAAAGTACGAGCGTCCCCTTATGATTCTGGAGAGGGAGTGGAAGGACCTAGTGTCAGATGGAAAGGAGAAGGCTGAAAAGAAAAAAGGAAAGACACCACCAGGCCAAGGAAGGTATGTGATACTATCAACAATGTAATTATATACTGATTACTCTTTCTTTTTACATAATCTAATGTATTTCAAACTTTTCATAGGCTTCTCGACACATCGAAGGCAACGAAGGCAAGACTACAAAAACACGAGTGACCCAAATTTGGCTCTAGTGGCTATATGAAATTTGCTGCATGAATTGTAAGTATCAATAAACAAAATATTGCATCCAAATAATAAATTACAAAAAGAATTTGTTTTATCACACCATACAAGCAAAATTCATGATCTTATGCAAAAATGTAGGGCTCTGAATTCAATAGATTGCCCATAGAAGAGGACCTAAAGATTGCTTTTCAGCAAGGCTATGGAGTCGTGGCTAAACACCTAAGAGTCTTGACTGGGCAAACAAAATATTCCAGCACACAAGTAAATAAAATCAATGAAGTTTATTAAAATTGAATAGTTGTGCAATCTATTCAATATAATTTTCACCATAAAGTAATTATGTGCCTATTTGTTTTAAACAAGCAGGCAATGAAAATAATGCACATGACATTGGAATGTAGCTTGGTGAGGGTGGAGCGCAACCTACAGATGAAGGTCATGGTGTGCATCTTGGTACTATCATGTATGCATGTGCTATACAAAATATAGTATGGATTAATACAATTAAACATCTTTGATTGCAATTGGTGTATTGATTAATGTAATCTTTCATGTTTCAACTTTAGAGCTTGTAGAGTGTGATCAACATGTTGAGCATGAACAGGCTAGATAAGATCAAGAACATGATGTGGCCCCATCAGGTAAAGAGGACCACGCTAATGTTTTGGATTAAGGTAAAAAATAGGTTTTAAAGGGGCCCTGAAACCCTTTACATAGAAGATTCTAAAAGGCTTAGAATCAAAGCATTAGAAGATCCAAAACAAAACAAGTTGCAAAAGATAGGACAATCTGTATAGAGCAACCAAGAAACCAACAAATGCCCAAATGGGTAGACAAAAGACCAACAAAGAACCAGAACACAAAACACAAAACCACAGAAACATAGAAAAGATGACACAATTGCATGAGGCTCTTAAGGGTCTCAACAACGTCAGCCTCCAACAGGCTCATCTTGTTAGACACCATCCTCATCTCTTTGTAATCCACGCTTTGAGTCGCAAATTTTTTCTTCATGTTACCCTGGGTCCGCTTATAAGGGCCTTGATTAGCCCGACTCTTCTCATTATCATCACCAATATTGATCAGAACTTTTTCCTGTTGCACTTTGTCAAAATTATTCACCATGGCATTTATGTCTTCCGTAGTCTGTTTGACAATCTTGTGATTGTTGGCCATAATTGTCATTAGAGTGGCTTGAATTTTCTTATAGTTTTCTTCCACATGGGTGGGCCTATCCTCAAATATTTTTTGCATCTGACCAATGTCCTCAACAACTCTATTGTTGCCTTCCACCACTAATTTATTTCCCTCTTCCATCCATTGCCCATTATCATTTTTATTTTCTTGAGTAGTGCCCATAGGAATAGCTTCCATCTTGCTACCCAAATTCCTTTGGTTGAGTCTTACCTCTTTAAGCTCATGATAGAGACACTTAAACATGTTGAAAGTATCAATGGAATGGTCCCTGGCCATTCCCAAAAAAATTTCACAGTCATCCCTCTTATCACTCAACTCCACACTCTTCACATGGAGGTCCTTGGTGGTATTCTGCGGAAGCGGCGAAGGGGGCTTCTCAAGGTTCTGGCTATCAGGCTTCATGCAAGCCCTATTATCTTGTGCAGAGCCCTCATAATTAGCCTTATTACCACAAGACATAGGGGAATCCTTGCCAGCCAAAGTGGACAAGGAAGAAACAACCAATTGCTTTCGCACATTCTTACCCTTACCCAAAGAGGATTTAGCCTTTGAGGAAATCTTAGATTTGGCTTTTTTATTAGGGGGAGGAGAATCTTCTTTAGAGTCTGAGTTGGACTCCTCACCTCCCAACTCCCCACCGCTAGTGTCATCCTTAGAAGAAGTAGGGATGTAATCAGACGGGGCAAGGAGGGCACGAAAATGGGAGTCAATAAGCACCAAAATCCCTTCATGGAGGATAGGGAACTTGACAAGGTTCTTTTTATGGTCCCTAAAATTATCCCTCAAAGCAGACATTAGATAAAAAGGAAGGTACACCTTGATTCCATGACGAAAGTGATTCAGAAGCACAAAATGATGACCATAAACCATAGTGAACCTACCATCAAGAGTGAAATATTCCATAATTACCATGAGGAGTTTCGCCTAGAATTCCTTGATGATGGAGATGTCATAGTAGCTTGCCGTTTTCTTCACCATCTTGGCCCTCTCTTCTTCATTTTTAGGGAAGTTTTGCATCACCATATCTATATAGTTTCTATCCCTGTAATATTTCATCCCATCAGTCGAGAGGCCCGTAACCTATGCAATCAAACTCTCATCTATCAACACCTTGCGCCCATGTAGAGTGATAGTGCCATCTTTCCAATGCTTCTCGACTTAGGCCATCACATCCTCGTTTCTCCCCTGTAACCTCTCAATAAATGGATTGACACCCCCTTTCTCCAAGAGCCTCCATATTTTCTTGTCCTTCTTGATCTGCACATAGCTTGGAGGTTCAATTCTCTTCCTAGCCCCAACCATTCTTCTCTTCACTATGTGATTGAAGAAACTCATGACTTTCAGACCAAGAAAGAAAGCCCAAATGAAGCCAATATTGACCCACATAACATGAGAATTAATTATACAATAATGACACTACCCACTATAAACACATGCAATATGCGGGAAGGGGCCGATCTTTCTAGATACATATCTAGTTATGATGGAAAAAGTACTCATAAAATTAGCTGCCTCAACTTCTGTCATGAAGAGAAAGCATATAGAGTTCAGTGTCCGATTTATTCTTATTGGTCTAGCTAATTTGGCAAGTACTTCTCGCTCCCTTATTAGCTAGGTAGTTGGCCACACAGTTGGACTCCCTAAAAACATGGGATATGAAGCATTGATCAAAAGAGTTAATAATTGACCTATCCTTATTAATCCTCACTTTGACATTTCAAGAGGGCTTAGATATACCTTTAAGATAGTTAATAATATTTTTGGAATCACCCTCCACCCACACAAGCTTCTAGTTATGCTTTCTAGCTAAATTGAGTCCTTGGTATGCTCCTATGGCTTCAACAAGGTGGTTAGTCTAAATTCCCAAGGGGAGTGCCACTGCTAAAACAAGATTGCCATTATGATCTCGCAACACTCCCCCACAAGGACCACTCTAATGTTCTTTTTAACATAAATATTAAATTGCAATTGGTGTTTTAATTAATGTAACCTTTCATGTTTCAACTCCAAAGGATTTAGAGGGTGTTCAACATGTTGAGCATGAGGCTATAAGACAAGATCAGGAACATGATGTGGGCCCAACAGGTAAAGATCACCACTCTAATTTTCTTTTAAACATATATTTAATTGTAATTGGTGTATTAATTAATGTAACCTTTCGTGTTTCAACTCTAGAGGATTTAGAGGGTCTTCAACATGTTGAGCATGAGGCTATAAGACAAGATCGGGAACATGATGTGGGCCCAACAGGTGAAGAGCACCACTCTATTGTTCTTTTAAACATATATATTTTATTGCAATTGGTGTATTAATTAATGCAACCTTTCGTGTTTCAACTCCAAAGGATTTAGAGGGTGTTCAACATGTTGAGCATGAGGCTATAAGACAAGATCAAGAACATGATGTGGCCCCATCAGGTAAAGAGCACCACTCTATTGCTCTTTTAATTAATGAAATACTTGTAACAATAATAAAACATATCAATTTAACATTTCTTTGTTATTGCAGTAGACCCCCCTTGCAGCAACATCCACATCATGAGTACACGACTAGGCATACAATAAGATCATGAGTAAAGGGTAGAACAACTGAAGGAGGGACATATGATTGAAAAAATGATACTCCACTTCTTCTTTATTTAGCTGCAAAAAAGAAACTAAATGAAAAGAGATTGTAATCATATTATGACAACCATGTTTTTGATAATATGGTAATGAATGTTAAAAACTGATATTTTTGACAACCATATTTTTGATAATATGAAAAAATTGAAAGAATGAATGTTATATATTAATGAATGAATGTGAATATGTTAATTAATGAGTGTTATATGTTATTAATGGATGAATGAATGAATGTTATATGTTATTGTAGACGTATAAAAATGACCATACTCTTAAATGAATATTTTATGTTCATTTCCCTATTTAATTAAATCCAATTTAATTAAATTATCCACATTCTTCTATTTTATTAAATAAATTATTCAATTTATTTAAATAAAATTCACTATACCATTTAATGAATAAATCATTTTATTCAATTAAATCCCCCTAGCCACTTTTAATTAAATTCAAATTTAATTAAAAAGTTATCCTAAATTGAATAAATCAAATTTATTTAATTACAACCAAATTGAATGAAAATCAAATAATTCAATTAAATCCTATTATCCCTACATCCACTTGCAAAATCCCAAACCCCTTCCTAAACCCTTCTAGAATCTTCTAATCGATTCTAATTAACATAACCCCCCTCTAAACTTTGTCACATCCCTAAGCAAAGGGAGGTCACTT
This sequence comes from Cryptomeria japonica, assembly GCF_030272615.1. NCBI lineage: Eukaryota > Viridiplantae > Streptophyta > Pinopsida > Cupressales > Cupressaceae > Cryptomeria > Cryptomeria japonica. Next base: position 704,753,773 of record NC_081409.1, on the reverse strand, counting down.
CTCAAATGGCCCAAAGTCTTGGATAACCATTGAAGGTTTTCAACCTTCAACCACCAAAACCCTTAAAGTCTTTGAAAACCATTGAAGGCCTCCAACCTTCAACCACTTAATCCACAAAGTCTCCAATAACCATTAATGGTTATTTCAAACCCTCCCACATGGTTAAAACATTTGTTTTGACTCAACCTCTACCCAACCCAAGGGTCTCATCAGGTCATTAATGCTTTGACCTTGATTATCTCTTAATCATTTGCACAAAGGTTTATCTTTGGATTAGGTCTTAATTCATTGGGTAAACCTAACTTAGACTTGACCCTTAGCCTTTAGATAACCATGAGGTCTTCTCAGGCCTTTAATGCCTCCAACCTCTTCTTTCAACCCAATCCTGTGTGGACACTTGTCACCATTTCATTGGTGCAAATCGTGCACATGGATCCCCAACTTTCAAACTTGGCCCTTGATTAAACCTTTCAATCTTGACCATCCATTGCCCTGTTTGTGCTATAAATAGAGCTCTCATTCCTCCATTTTTAACAATCATCTTTCAAATTTGAAGCATCACACTTATGCTCAAATTCTTTCAAGCTTTCATTTCATATATGCTCCTCATTTAGCCTCTTTTAGATCATAAAGTAGACTAATATGCATGCCTAGAGTAATTTATTTATCATTTTAGTTCAATCATAGATTAAATATAGCATGCTAGGATAGTATTCATACTAATCTTGTCATCTTATCATTTAGTTTATTGCATTTTAGCATCATACATAGCTTACAACACATCTCATACTAAAATCAATCAAAAGCATCTCTCGTTCTCATATTTGCCATCCCTAAACCATTTTGCTCAGTAATCTGAGAGCAAAAAAACATTGGTTTGAGGGACATTGTGAGATAGAGAACCATGGGACCCTCCTTGGGAAGCTGAGTAACACATCGTTACTCCATAGCTTGCATCAAGAAGTCCTGTGTGTGTGTGTGGACTAGTTTTTACAAATATTTTCACATATTTAATTATATTCGCCCACTTTTCCACCATACAGTTATTAATGGATGAATGAATGAATGTTATATGTTAATAATGGATGAATAAATGATTAATGTTATATGATCGGGTATGGAGATAGTCTATGAAGGTATATTTAACATGATTCCATTGAGAGATGGCAGGTATGGAGGTTTCTAAGGAGATTTAATAATGAAAAATAATAAAATTTGTCATTTTCCTTCATGTTCAAATCTTTGTGACAACAATACTCCAAGGATATAATGTTATTTGGTTTCAAATAGTCTTATGTATAACAAGGAATGTTGATAAATGTCTTTCCATTCATTAGAGTCCAATTCCAAAAGGAGGAAGTATAAGGGAATGAAGTTTTTGTAACAGGATGACCAACAGTCATACGGTTCTGCAACTTTATGTATTTGTGATATCAATGTTCATTATTCATGTTATCTTGATGTGCATATAAATTCTCTGATACTTTTGACTCTCTACTTTTGATTCTTAATTGTTGAGCACTAATTTGTTGTTTCTTTCATTACATTGTCCTATTACTGCAAATTAATGATGTTTCCTGTAGCTTCTATCATGTGGCAATGTACTATTACACTATCGACATAACAAAAACCTACCAAAACGACAATATAAGTCATTTCGATGACATATTGTCAATTCTCCTCTATCGACATTGGTATCCCGAACCACAATCCCATCGAAATCCCCAACACTATTGGAATTACACAAAAAGAATAATATGATAGTATAGACTTATTCCAAAAATGCACCTCAGAACACTATCGACATAGCTATACCGATCAAGACTCATCGACCATATTTATAGTATCAGAATAGTATGAAAACTTTAAATCGACAATAGAAACTATTCTGATCACTTGGCCATCAGCTAAGCTATCCCGATAAATCTTGTCAAGCCAAAAACTAAGCATCGATAAATTATCCCGATATGCTTCCACTAGAATAATTTTTGATCGAATTATTTATTAAAAAAAACTGTTTTGTTTTGTCGCAATTTTGACAAAAATAGGTATCGACATATCTTAAACTGATAAAGAAACTTCCTCAAAGATGATCTTTTTCAGAAAAGCTATACCGATCATCAAAAGAATAGTTCTATCATAATACTTATCTCGACAACACAAGTCAGTTCCAAAAACACAAAATCGTAATAGCTATCCCGAACAACAATTTATCAACCATGCTAATACTGTTGGGATAACTTGAAAGGGTAAAACGATTCTAAAAGTTATTCCGATCATTTATTATCCTCGAACCTTTGACATACAGAGCCCGAGGAACCACAAACATTTCTGACGAGGTTGTTGTACACGTGACGTTTATTTCATCGAAATGAGAACGAAAGTTTGCTCCCCCTCATTAGAAAATAGATGATAGTTTGGTGTATTTTCGATGATTTTAAACAAGCGTTTTGCAACGCTCTGTGGTTTTTTTTGTTGATAGATGGACAAAAATTTGCGATGAACACTACAAAAATTTCCCTTGCTGTCGACCAACGATTTTTGGTTGTTGTTCCAATGAAAAAAGAAAGCATTGTTACAACGACAAATGTCATGCCCAACTCTTGGGCACGAACGAAATTTTTTTTTTTAAAATACTTAACTAATTAACGAACTACTTAACTAATATAATCAAACTAAGTGCGATTAACTTAAATAAAATAATGCATTTTGGGTTGAGTCTAAACTATAATTGTGTAAATCTGGTAATTAAATTCAATTTAGTAACTAGGTTCACTAAGTTATCAATGAGCTAATATTTCTCCAAAAGGGGAAATCACTAAGCATCATTAATAAATAATTAAAAGTTCAAGTGTAACGATTAATTTCAAATTTAAGCGTTCTAAAATTTATCTTACCTTCTTATCCACTAGAATTTTTAAGTTAATTATCATCGTAATTTAAATAAACTCCTTATTTAATTGAGACCTCCATAATTTAAAATTACGTTATAATCATATACTTAATCTGGCCCTCTTTGGCCCTACAAAAATCTTAGTGTTGACACCCATTTATTTCTTAAAATCTAATCTACCTAAATATTCTAAAATCTTCTTATAAACAATTCTTCAAATTCATTAATAATTTAAAAAAAGGGACAACAAAAAAAATAACATTACCCAAATTTTTTTTAAAAAAAGAATCAATATATGATTCCAGTTAAAGAAAGAAATTAAATCCCTCCTGGAATTAAATCCCCTCTTATAAAAACCCTTCTATAAGGTTTCTTCTACATATGCCCAATATTGTAAGACTTATTTTTACAAAATTTAATCCCTATTAAATATCATTTTAAAACTACTTTTATACATATATATATATATATATGTATATATATGGATATATATATACACACACACACACACACACACACATATATATATATATATACGTTTTATACAATCATTTATATGTTTAGTTATAAACCCCATATAATCAAAAAAAAACTCACATGTTTATTAAAGTTGAGAGTGTTGCCCTACCCGAAAATTAGGGTTAGGGCGAACACGTTTATGCCCCAAACTTCTCTCTCTTATTTTTTTCGTATGTGCGGGTTGCGAGCAGGGAGAGGGGGTCGGCGACCACGACACCCGCGTGCAGGGCCGAACCCTCACCCCTTTGATATTAATTATTTTGCGTTTGCTAAAACCCGTACTCGGGCGGTGGTCGCTTGAAGCTCGCTAGCGGCGGAGGTTTCTTGAGGACGCAGTGAAGGACTATTAACGGGCAGTGCGGGGGAGAGGGAGCCGGCCGCATGGCACCGCCGGCTGCGGCGTCGCCACCCGCAGTCTGCGGTTGCCGCAGGCTGCGGCCGCCGCCGCCGGGTGCTGCGGCGCCCCCTGGGTTAAACTTTTGCTCGATTTTCTTTGTGTAACATTTTTTTTATGCGATGAAGTTTAGAACGGGTTTAAAACCCTCGAAACATATGGTGTGGTTTTACATTTTTTTTTTTTAAATATAAATACCAATATATATATATATATATATGTATAAATATATATAGGGTTAAATGAATACAGTTTACAATATTCCAGTTTTGGCAGATTCTTTATATATATATATATATATATATATATATATATATATATATATATATATATATATATATATATATATATATATATATATATTCTTACAGACTTAACATGAAATAGTTTTCTCCCTATTAGCATTCTACAGTAATATCTAATTTGGAAATGTATATTTTTTTTTTTCTTAAGAAAAAGAGAACAGATTTTTTTGTTTTAAAACAGCATACCAGAAAATAGTTAATGAGATAAATGTTTAAATGAGTATATGTATTGCTGTTTGCTCTTTACTATTATTTTTATTTTTATTTTCTTTTTAACTATAACTCATATAGACTCTTTATGGGTATATTATTTCTATGATTAACAACAAATTACTTTTAAGGGATTTCCTACATACTTTATCTTTCCTTGTCACAAAATACTGAACTAAATGCTAAATATTCTTTTGTTTTCTTGCAAAGAATAGACTAATATAACAAATTTCATTTCTGCAATGAACAGAAAAATAAAAGACTGTTTTTTTACTTAAATTTACAGCAGCCTAACATTGTAAAGAACATGTAGCATTAAAATCCATTTTCTTGCAGAAATCATAATAAATGTAATGGCTTCTCTTTCTTTTGTAAAACATAAAAATTTTCATACAATCAAATGTATTACTTCTTTCATTTGCAACTATCTAAAATAGGGAAAACATCATGTATTTCATTAGCAAGGTAGATACAAAATTATTATGGATACCAAATGAAATCCCAACAATTTTTCTTCTCTACATACTAACTTAAAAATAATACAACTCTTTTTTTTTTTAAGAGAATACTACAAATGCTCACTTTGCATCTTTTACACCAACTATTACATTAAATCTATCCTTCTCTTTTTTTTTTTTTTTAAAAAAAGACAAAATATTTTTGCAACACAAAAATAGCAACTTAGTTCTTCAATCCTCCTTTTCCCATTCCCATGCAACCTGCAATAAAACACTTTTTTTTTTTTTGACCATGGAAGCTCACCTCCCAGCCTAGGCTTACTAGAAGCCACCCCCGAGCTTGGAGAACCAAGCACTAGATGGGTTACAAACATGCAAACCCCACAACAAACATAGGAACACATTTACATTCAAATTTCCCTTCCCAAGCTACACATTCACCACTTTCATGGTGACTCTTCCATGGGTGGAAGTGGACCAAGTACCAATGGGGAGAATGCATGCCAAAACCAATACAACATAAGCCACCTCATGGCAATACAAATGCAACCAAAAATACTTCCTCAATCCTTATGCCCCCCAAAAGGCTCAAGGCCATATTTACTCCCCTTATGACCCCCAAATGCATACACAAGGCTATGCATCAAGGGTCACCAAGAACACCCTTGAGAACACTCTCCATGAGGAGAGCCTCTCACCCATGGCTGTCATACTCCTTCCACCCCAAGATCTTCCTACCCTCCCAAGAGTAGGAGATCTTGGACACACCCAAAACAACAAGGACACAAAACCAAAACACATAGAAAAGAAAACTACACATTCTTAACTTCAACAAAGACTTCATAAAACACATTCTTTACAAGCAACTCTTTTCTTTTGCAAAACAACATAACTAACACTTACAACATAACAAGAGGAGGTAAGAAGTAACCAACCTTATCCTGCCAATAGGTTTGCTAAAATTAGTTGGGGATGAGCTGCCCAATTCCACACTAACTTTCTCCAATTTCCACCAAAAGTGCTAAACTCCTACTCACTTTTTCAAAGCAAGCATAATCTCCAAGAAAGGAGAGTGGGTGATTACTCACTAAGTTTCCAATTTCTTGCCTAAGAAGGCCTCTCACACACTTCCCAACCCCTTGGGTGAGGTGTGAGTTCCCATTGGTTGCCCTTCCCAAACTCTTACACATCACCAAAATTGGAAAGGGAAAAGGTGGAAGAAGATGGGGAAGAGAGTTTAACTCCTAAAGGGAAGGTTCTCTATCCTAGGAAGAACTTTCTAAGTTGAATTTTCGTTCATCTTGAAAACACCACTTTTTGAAGTGACTAAATAGTCACATGGGAGAAGCCACATGTTTCAAAACACCCCTAACCCATAGGTATACCCTTTGGACCTTTGGAAAAGCCTTAAAACTTACCCTAGGAGTCCATTAAACCCTTTGGAAACCCCACTGAAGTTTACCTACGGGTCAAGCTTGAGTTGACCACTCCCAAGACTCCCTACCCAAGGCAAATTTGGGACCACACTCATGTTTTGAATGGCTTTGGTAGAACAAAACTCCCTCCAAGAGACAAGTCAAAATCAATGACACTTAATCAGCACATGTGTCAAGTGACACAACAAAAATACAATATAAAAATCACACATGGAATTTGTCTCTTGAAGGATTACACATATACATATAAATTAAATTTTACACTCAAGCATTATACACATCACAAATAAAATACATTACAAGGGGGTGTTGTCTCTCCAAATAGACAACTCCCGGCTTAACAAACGCACATTGGTCTAGGCTTGGTTCTCCATATAAATTCCATGGTCACATGGATAATTTTCCTGCACATCTCAATTAACACATCAGTAATTCCAAATAATCACATTTATACATAATCAAATACATGGATTTCCATTGCACATCAAACACTCATACAATAGGCAACAATAATTCAATATCTCATTTGTTTCAAATTCAATTTCACATAAGCAATTAACATAATTTCCCAAAATTGCACCATTCATAATTAAGCATCATTTTTCTATCATCAAAAATGAAGTCCTGCAAATTTCCAATAATGACATTCACCATCATAATGTAATTCTATTCTAGTAACATATCTAAAGTTTCATAATCATCATGCATGAAATAAAACATCAACAAATGTCAGTGTGATCCAAATCATGGAATCATATAAGTTCTAAGTCCATAATGCATAAAATAAGGCAACCATAATAGTCTCAATATGCAAATAACTAAAAATGTCAAACTGAATCGGGGTAGGGCCTCACACCCTCCCCCTCTAGGCATGAACTTCCTCCTGGAGTTCATCAAAAAGGTGGGGGTACTGTGATCTCATAAGTGCTGCATCCTCCCATGAGGCGGTGACCTCATCATAGCAATCCCACTGGACCCTAACCTGGTCCAGCTCTCGCCCTCGAAGGCTCAGCGTCCGGCGTGCCAAAATGCGAATGGGCTCCAAAGCTAGCTGCCCGTCCGACTCCACCTGCAAGGCATCCCAATTCTAGAATATGAGACTCATCATAGATATACTTCCTCAAAACTGAAACATGAAACACATCGTGGATGCGTGACAGGCTAGGTGGCAATGCTAGACGGTAGGCAACTGGCCCTATCCTCTCAAGGATCTCAAATGGTCCTACAAATCGAGGTGCGAGCTTAGAACCCTTTCCATAACGGATTGGACTCTTATGCGGTCGCACTCTCAAGAAGACTCTGTCCCCAACTGAGTAGCTATGATCAACCCTCTTTGCATCTGCATATTTCTTCTGTCTATCCTGTGCCTCTCTAAGACGCTGCCTAATCAAATCCACCTGCTGCTCCATATCCCGAACTATCTCTGGACCAATAGCAACTCTGTCCTCTATGCGGTCCCAACTCAATGGTGTCCTACAAGGCCTGCCATATAATGCCTGATAGGGTGGCATCCCCAAGGATGTGTGATGCCCATTGTTATAGGCAAACTCCACTAAGGGAAGATACTCTTCCCATCTGGTCTGGTGATCCATGACATACATGCGAAGCATATCCTCTAGCACCTGATTAACTCTCTCTGTCTGGCCATCCATTTCCGGATGATAGGCTGTACTGAAATTGAGTTTGGTACCCATAGCTTCCTGTAATGCCTTCCAAAAAGAAGAAGTGAAGAGGGAATCCCTGTCAGAAATGATCTTACGTGGAACACCATGAAGTCTGACAATGTCTCGCAAAAACACCTGTGCTACTGCTGATGCTGTGAAAGTGGTACGAACTGGTGAAAAGTGAGCCACTTTGGTCAACTTGTCAACCGTCACCAAGATGGCATCATGGCGGCGAGATGACATAGGGAGACCAATGATGAAATCCATAGATATAGTGTCCCACTTCCACTCTGGTATAGCATGAGATTGGAGCAACCCACCTGGATGGCGGTGCTCCGCCTTGACTCTCTGACACTCAAGGCATTGGGCTACCAACTCGGCAATAAGCTGTCGCATTCCTGGCCAATGGTATAGTTCTCTCAAGTCTGCATGCAACTTCTTGACACCGGGATGCGTTGCATAAGGAGCTCTATGTGCCTCCGTGATAATGAACTCCCGCAATCCCCCGGAAGAAGGTACATAGATGCGCCCTCTATGGCGTAATAAACCATCTGACTCTAAGGAATAATCCACATATTTCCCTTCCAAAGTTTCCTGAGATCGAATAGCCTCGCAAACCTCTAAATACCATCTGTCCTCTGGCAGTCGCTGCATGATCCGATCTCTCAAATTCGTGCTCATAGACATGGTGTATACCTCGTGACGTCTCCTACTCAAAGCATCTGCAACTACATTTTCTTTCCCTTTGATGTAGTGAACGTCAAAATCATACTCACACAAGAATTCCATCCATCTCCTCTATCGTGCATTAAGATTCGGCTAAGTAAATATGTACTGAAGGCTCTGATGGTCTGAGTGCAACTCAAAGTGATGACCCAAAAGGAAATGTCTCCATCTCACAAGTGCATGCACTATGGCTGCAAGCTCAAGGTCATGAGTGGGGTAATTAAGCTCGTGAATCTTGAGTTCCCTAGAATCAAAAGCTATAGCTCTGCCATTCTGCATAAGTACTGCTCCTAAACCCTCTAGGGAAGCATCGGTGCAAACCATGAAATCAGCTGATGGATCTGGTACTACAAGGATAGGTGCGGTAGTAAGTGCCTTTTTAAGTTCCTGAAAGGCCTTCTCGCACTTCTCCGTCCACTCAAACTTCTTCCCTTTGCGCTGAAGAGAAGTGATAGGATGAGCAATTCTAGAGAATCCCTCAACAAAACATCGGTAATAACCTGCTAAGCCCATGAAGCTCCTGACCTCTGTCACACTGGTAGGTGCTGGCCAATCCATAATGGCTCTGATCTTTGATGGGTCTACTGAGATCCCATCACTGGATATAACATGACCAAGGTACTTGATCTCAGTTCTAAAGAAAGCACACTTCGACAAACTGCCATACAACTGATTTTCCCTCAAACACTGCAAAACCTGTCTCAAGTGTTCCTCGTGTTCCTCCTCATTCCGTGAATATATCAAAATGTCATCGAGAAACACAATCACAAGGCGGTCGAGGAATGTACGGAATACTCCATTCATGAGGCTCATAAAAACTGCTGGGGCATTCGTAAGACCGAATGGGACCACGGTGAACTCATAGTGGCCATATCTAGTGCGAAATGCGGTCTTGTGGATATCACTTTCCACTATTCTCAACTGATGGTATCCTGACTTTAGATCAATCTTGGAAAATACTTTGGCACCTTGAAGTTGGTCAAACAGATCGTCGATCCTGGGCAATGGATATCGGTTCTTGATGGTTACTTTGTTCAGCTGACGGTAGTCCATGCATAATCGGAGAGATCCATCTTTCTTCTTCACGAAGATGACTGGTGCACCCCAAGGGGATACACTAGGGCGAATGTGGCCCTTCTCTAGGAGTTCCTCAAGCTGAATCTTGAGCTCATTAAGCTCATTTGTAGTCATTCTATATGGTGCTCTTGAAATTGGTTCGGCTCCTGGAACAAGGTCTATATGAAAATCAATCTCTCTACGGGGTGGCATCCCAGGTAGCTCTGAAGGAAATACATCTGAAAATTCCCTAAGGATAGGATGGTCGTCAATAGATGGTTCTTTTTCCTCTTCTTCTTCTATATCACTAATGGTGATGGCAAACAACTGACATCCCTTTTGCATGCTCCGCTTAAGCTGCATGGCGGAGATCATACGAAGAGACACGGGTCTCTGAATTCCAGTGATCACTATAGGAGAGCCATGATCATCCTCACACTCGATCCTTTTTAGGCGACAATCCATCTTGGCTCTGTGGGCATAAAGCCAATCCATGCCAAGTACGACACCATATGATCCGAGTGGTGTAACTCTAAGATCTACTAAGGTGGTGGTATTACCAATCTGAAGCTGACATCCCTTAACCTCTGATTCCACTGACACTCTAGCCCCTGAAGCTAATTCCACTTCCCAACTGACCTCTTGCCTAATTGCCACTAGCCCGCAACGCTCCACAACCAATGGAGATATAAAAGAATCAGTAGCTCCTGAATCAAATAATATAGATACACTGCTACCTCTGATCATACCTGCTACCTCAATCACCGTGGCCTGATGCTCTGCCTGGCAGTTGTCAACCGCTGCAAAGACCCTATGGGACTTGCCCATGTCCCCAACTATCGGCTCTGATGCTGCCATCCTCTGATTCCCTGTCATCTGACCCTGAGGACACTCTCTCGCTATGTGTCCCATGGCTCCACATGTGAAGAAAGGGCCTCGTGCCTGAAACTGTACTCCCTGTGGTCTGGTGAAAGACTGTCCCCCTATCCTACTAGAACCACTGTACCCACCTCTAGAGGACTGCTGAGTCCTAGCCGGAGGTGTGTAAGGAGCCTAAGATTTCTGATCTCGCCTCTGACCCTGTGACTGCCACTGCTTGGGCTTTGTGCCCTGCTGATTCTGCGGAGGCTTTTGTCTCTGGTTTTGCTGTGACTGCTGCGGAGGAGGGGGTTTGGATAACCCCGATGAGTGCCTATTGTTACCTTTCCAATGGGGTTTCTGAAACCCATAAGTCTGTGGTGAAGGGTTACGGTTCTGGAACCGATCCTTCGAGTCATGTGGTCTGGCCTGAATCTCCTCGGCTATCAAAGCCTTCTCCACGGCAACCTGGAGGCTTCCTGGAGTGGCCATTCTCACTGGTCCTGCTATGCCGGAATTCAATCCTCTGATAAATCGGTTGACGAGAAGTTTTTCATCTTTCAGGTAGTCTACATAAGGTAAGAGTTCAAAGAACTTGTTCTCGTACTGTGTCACTGTAAGACCCTTTTGCTAGAGGTCATGAAACTCATCCACCCTACGCTGTCTGAAATGCTCTGATAAGTACCTCTCCCTGAATCTCTCTGTGAAAATATCCCAAGTGAGGGTCTCTATCTCTAAGCCACACTTATATTCTTCCTGTCTCCACCATGTGGAGGTTGTTCCTTGCAATAGGTGGACCACTGCACGTGCTTTTAGATTGCTCTCATAAGAGCGCAATGCAAAGCACCTATCCAGGCTTAAAAGCCATGCCTCTGCCTCTACCCCGTCGGTAGATCCCCCAAATGATGGTGGCTGAAAACGCATAACCTCTCTGATTAGATCCCCTGGATCCCTACGTGCCCTCTCAATATACACTAGTGCTACGGCTGGAGGTGGTGCCGGTAGGTGAATGGGTTCAGGCTCATGCACAGCCTGACTCTCTACGGGATTAGGAGGTGGACTCCTACTCCGTTCCCGTTCTACTGTTCTATGACTTCCTGAGTTCTGGTTCTCAACATTGTGGTCTACTGGTGGAAGCCTATCTTGTACTAGTCCAATCAGGTTCTGAAGAGCTACCAAGATGTCTCGGTTTGGGTCAACTGATTGCTCGGGAGGAGCTGCTGGGTTCACTTCCTCAACCGATTCCTCCCTAATGACCTCTTCGCGTGCCATGCGTGCACGCCTAGGGCCTCTACCACGTTTGCGAGCTTGTCGCGTAGTTGGAGGCATCCTTTTTAAGAAAATAAAATAAAACGAGATAAATAACTATTTTATGAGAAAATATTTTAGCTAGTTTAAAAATAAAATTAAATACAATTTAATTAATTAAATAATCATAGCGAAACGTAATGGAGTAAGGTTCCCTAGTGTTGGCAACCTTGCTCTGATACCAAAATGTCATGCCCAACTCTTGGGCACGAACGGAATTTTTTTTTTTTAAAATACTTAACTAATTAACGAACTACTTAACTAATATAATCAAACTAAGTGCGATTAACTTAAATAAAATAATGCATTTTGGGTTGAGTCTAAACTATAATTGTGTAAATCTGGTAATTAAATTCAATTTAGTAACTAGGTTCACTAAGTTATCAATGAGCTAATATTTCTCCAAAAGGGGAAATCACTAAGCATCATTAATAAATAATTAAAAGTTCAAGTGTAACGATTAATTTCAAATTTAAGCGTTCTAAAATTTATCTTACCTTCTTATCCACTAGAATTTTTAAGTTAATTATCATCGTAATTTAAATAAACTCCTTATTTAATTGAGACCTCCATAATTTAAAATTACGTTATAATCATATACTTAATCTGGCCCTCTTTGGCCCTACAAAAATCTTAGTGTTGACACCCATTTATTTCTTAAAATCTAATCTACCTAAATATTCTAAAATCTTCTTATAAACAATTCTTCAAATTCATTAATAATTTAAAAAAAGGGACAACAAAAAAAATAACATTACCCAAATTTTTTTTAAAAAAAGAATCAATATATGATTCCAGTTAAAGAAAGAAATTAAATCCCTCCTGGAATTAAATCCCCTCTTATAAAAACCCTTCTATAAGGTTTCTTCTACATATGCCCAATAGTGTAAGACTTATTTTTACAAAATTTAATCCCTATTAAATATCATTTTAAAACTACTTTTATACATATATATATATATGTATATATATATATGGATATATATATATACACACATATATATATATATACGTTTTATACAATCATTTATATGTTTAGTTATAAACCCCATATAATCAAAAAAAAACTCACATGTTTATTAAAGTTGAGAGTGTTGCCCTACCCGAAAATTAGGGTTAGGGCGAACACGTTTATGCCCCAAACTTCTCTCTCTTATTTTTTTCGTATGTGCGGGTTGCGAGCAGGGAGAGGGGGTCGGCGACCACGACACCCGCGTGCAGGGCCGAACCCACGTGCAGGGCCGAACCCTCACCCCTTTGATATTAATTATTTTGCGTTTGCTAAAACCCGTACTCGGGCGGTGGTCGCTTGAAGCTCGCTAGCGGCGGAGGTTTCTTGAGGATGCAGTGAAGGACTGTTAACGGGTAGTGCGGGGGAGAGGCAGCCGGCCGCGTGGCACCGCCGGCTGCGGACGGCGCCACCACAGGCTGCGGCGTCGCCACCCGCAGTCTGCGGTTGCCGCAGGCTGCGGCCGCCGCCGCCGGGTGTTGCGGCGCCCCCTGGGTTAAACTTTTGCTCGATTTTCTTTGTGTAACATTTTTTTTATGCGATGAAGTTTAGAACGGGTTTAAAACCCTCGAAACATATGGTGTGGTTTTACATTTTTTTTTTTTAAATATAAATACCAATATATATATATATATATATATATCCATATATATATATATGTATAAATATATATAGGGTTAAATGAATACAGTTTACAATATTCCAGTTTTGACAGATTCTTTACTAAAAGAATATATATATATATATATATATATATATATATATATATATATATATTCTTACAGACTTAACATGAAACAGTTTTCTCCCTATTAGCATTCTGCAGTAATATCTAATTTGGAAATGTATATTTTTTTTTTTCTTAAGAAAAAGAGAACAGATTTTTTTGTTTTAAAACAGCATACCAGAAAATAGTTAATGAGATAAATGTTTAAATGAGTATATGTATTGCTGTTTGCTCTTTACTATTATTTTTATTTTTATTTTCTTTTTAACTATAACTCATATAGACTCTTTATGGGTATATTATTTCTATGATTAACAACAAATTACTTTTAAGGGATTTCCTACATACTTTATCTTTCCTTGTCACAAAATACTGAACTAAATGCTAAATATTCTTTTGTTTTCTTGCAAAGAATAGACTAATATAACAAATTTCATTTCTGCAATGAACAGAAAAATAAAAGACTGTTTTTTTACTTAAATTTACAGCAGCCTAACATTGTAAAGAACATGTAGCATTAAAATCCATTTTCTTGCAGAAATCATAATAAATGTAATGGCTTCTCTTTCTTTTGTAAAACATAAAATTTTTCATACAATCAAATGTATTACTTCTTTCATTTGCAACTATCTAAAATAGGGAAAACATCATGTATTTCATTAGTAAGGTAGATACAAAATTATTATGGATACCAAATAACATGAATACAAATGGGATGAAATCCCAACAATGTTTCTTCTCTACATACTAACTTAAAAATAATACAACTCTTTTTTTTTTTAAGAGAATACTACAAATGCTCACTTTGCATCTTTTACACCAACTATTACATTAAATCTATCCTTCTCTTTTTTTTTTTTTTTTAAAAAAGACAAAATCTTTTTGCAACACAAAAACAGCAACTTAGTTCTTCAATCCTCCTTTTCCCATTCCCATGCAACCTGCAATAAAACACTTTTTTTTTTTTTGACCATGGGAAGCTCACCTCCCAGCCTAGGCTTACTAGAAGCCACCCCCGAGCTTGGAGAACCAAGCACTAGACGGGTTACAAACATGCAAACCCCACAACAAACATAGGAACACATTTACATTCAAATTTCCCTTCCCAAGCTACACATTCACCACTTTCATGGTGACTCTTCCATGGGTGGAAGTGGACCAAGTACCAATGGGGAGAATGCATGCCAAAAACAATACAACATAAGCCACCTCATGGCAATACAAATGCAACCAAAAATTCTTCCTCAATCCTTATGCCCCCCAAAAGGCTCAAGGCCATATTTACTCCCCTTATGACCCCCAAATGCATACACAAGGCTATGCATCAAGGGTCACCAAGAACACCCTTGAGAACACTCTCCATGAGGAGAGCCTCTCACCCATGGCTGTCATACTCCTTCCACCCCAAGATCTTCCTACCCTCCCAAGAGTAGGAGATCTTGGACACACCCAAAACAACAAGGACACAAAACCAAAACACATAGAAAAGAAAACTACACATTCTTAACTTCAACAAAGACTTCATAAAACACATTCTTTACAAGCAACTCTTTTCTTTTGCAAAACAGTATAACTAACACTTACAACATAACAAGAGGAGGTAAGAAGTAACCAACCTTATCCTGCCAATAGGTTTGCTAAAATTAGTTGGGGATGAGCTGCCCAATTCCACACTAACTTTCTCCAATTTCCACCAAAAGTGCTAAACTCCTACTCACTTTTTCAAAGCAAGCATAATCTCCAAGAAAGGAGAGTGGGTGATTACTCACTAAGTTTCCAATTTCTTGCCTAAGAAGGCCTCTCACACACTTCCCAACCCCTTGGGTGAGGTGTGAGTTCCCATTGGTTGCCCTTCCCAAACTCTTACACATTACCAAAATTGGAAAGGGAAAAGGTGGAAGAAGATGGGGAAGAGAGTTTAACTCCTAAAGGGAAGGTTCTCTATCCTAGGAAGAACTTTCTAAGTTGAATTTTCGTTCATCTTGAAAACACCACTTTTTGAAGTGACTAAATAGTCACATGGGAGAAGCCACATGTTTCAAAACACCCCTAACCCATAGGTATACCCTTTGGACCTTTGAAAAAGCCTTAAAACTTACCCTAGGAGTCCATTAAACCCTTTGGAAACCCCACTGAAGTTTACCTACGGGTCAAGCTTGAGTTGACCACTCCCAAGACTCCCTACCCAAGGCAGATTTGGGACCACACTCATGTTTTGAATGGCTTTGGTAGAACAAAACTCCCTCCAAGAGACAAGTCAAAATCAATGACACTTAATCAGCACATGTGTCAAGTGACACAACAAAAATACAATATAAAAATCACACATGGAATTTGTCTCTTGAAGGATTACACATATACATATAAATTAAATTTTGCACTCAAGCATTATACACATCACAAATAAAATACATTACAAGGGGGTGTTGTCTCTCCAAATAGACAACTCCCGGCTTAACAAATGCACATTGGTCTAGGCTTGGTTCTCCATATAAATTCCATGGTCACATGGATAATTTTCCTGCAAATCTCAATTAACACATCAGTAATTCCAAATAATCACATTTATACATAATCAAATACATGGATTTCCATTGCACATCAAACACTCATACAATAGGCAACAATAATTCAATATCTCATTTGTTTCAAATTCAATTTCACATAAGCAATTAACATAATTTCCCAAAATTGCACCATTCATAATTAAGCATCATTTTTCTATCATCAAAAATGAAGTCCTGCAAATTTCCAATAATGACATTCACCATCATAATGTAATTCTATTCTAGTAACATATCTAAAGTTTCATAATCATCATGCATGAAATAAAACATCAACAAATGTCAGTGTGATCCAAATCATGGAATCATATAAGTTCTAAGTCCATAATGCATAAAATAAGGCAACCATAATAGTCTCAATATGCAAATAACTAAAAATGTCAAACTGAATTGGGGTAGGGCCTCACAACAAAATTCCAGTGACGAAATTCAAACCAAGGTTTTGTCGGTAATTCAACAATATTTCATCACGATGTCACCAAACATTCGTTAGAAATTAGAGTCAAATATAGTAGTGAGATAAATCCACTCTTGTTTAATAGCCGATACCAACACCTCATAAGTAAACATACGATTAAATCCTATAATTGCATCTTTACAACATGAATAGTATACATAACATTATTACATTATCTTGATACCATATATTACATCATTACTACATCAATCCCTTCATTGAGAATGTCATAATACAGATTACATATACATAGATGATCTTGACTTAATGAGAGTTTACATAAGCATCATGAATTCCAACCATTGAATCTGAAGAGAATTGGAAACATCCACCACAGTCACGGTTAGGACTCCAAGGTATCCCAATGGAAGAAGGCATCAACCACCCGACCATGTGGAACCAAAAGGCCCACTCCCCATGCTAAGAGATGACATAAGGCCCCACACACACCACTAGACCTAGATTGACAATCAACATCCAATGTGACTCATAAGAATATATGGGAATAAACATACACAAAGTTGAAGCATCATGTTTCATTGGCTTATCCCAAAGACATGACTCATCAGAGGATTCTACACAACATAGGGATTAGACCCTCATAAATACTAAAGACACAAAACAGGACATATAACTCATAAGATATCAAAGGTTACATGACACAATTAAAAACTAAAACTAAAATTAATTCCACATAAAACCTCTTTATAATTTGGAAAACAACTATAATTTACTACATATACTAAATTTATACTATTAAGTATTTGACCTTAATTCTTATTTAATTTGTTTATTTCAAATATTTTACCTTACCTAACTTTTAACTTAAAATAAAAACACTAAATTTAAATAAATGAGAATCCTTTCTTATTGAAGTCCTTGATGGGTCCCATCTAACCTCACAATAGATTCAAATTCAAATTGTTATTATTATTTTTGTAAGAATATTTTCATACCAATGTTTGTATATATATATATAATTAGACATTTCTTAACATAAAAATATATATAAATAAAAAAAGGTAAAGATAAGAACCTTTTTCTTATTATTTTTAAATAAATAGGCTCTTTCTTTTTAAAGATTTTAATAAACTGGAACTTACGTGGCTTTCTAAATCTTAATAAGTTTCCTTCTTACTTTTTAGAAAGTTTATTAATTTGGTAAGATTTAATCATTTACTTTCTAGGAGGACGTGATTACTAAATTGTAGAATATGTCATTTAATTTGGTCCAATAATTACCTATAAAGCAAGTATTGCAGGTGTTATTGGTAATCCTTATAGTTTTGCATCAACATAAGAAAAGATAAAATACAAAGTCAAATTGAGTATAATACTCAAAGTAATGATATTAATTAGCAGCTATAAGGTTGAATTCTTTGTCAGCACAGGTCTGTCAAAGGCTCCCGAAAAGGCCAAATTCACAAAATCCAAGACTCGAAACCAAAAATAGACAAAGACCCATTTGAGATTTGAGGATCAAAACTCCATAAAAGCAACTAGATCATACCCAATTGTTTCCATAAAGTTACATGACTCAAAAATACTAATCTTCTCTATAAAAGAACCCCTCATATGTGCAACTTAAAACTCCAGTTTTGAAGAATCAAACCAGATATTGACGCAATCAAAAAATCATGAAATTAAGAAAAAATACATTCACAAAACACATAAATATGCTCCAAAAATCAAAAGGAAGAAGCAATTAAGTTTATGTACTCAATCTCATAGAAAATCAAAATAAATTCTAGAATCCATTTTTTTTCAAAACAAAAAATGCAACAATTATAGCGTACACTTCTAGATTTCTCACAAAATAATAATAACTATAGATTCAGACAACAATACACTCTTTTCAATAAAATAGATTCATATTTTCAACTAAAAACAAAGGTTTTAAGAATCCAACCTGGGTAACGAAGTATGAAAATAAGAGTTGAAACAAAACCACTTTGATGCAAAACCTATGAAGAAAGAATCTCCAGCAAGATGCCAAGACTTTGCATGTGAGGAAATCACCAACAATCGCTCAAAATAACCTCCAAAATCCACAAATTTGAGCACAAGATCCAAACCAACAAATCCCACACAAAACCTCTCACAAATAATTTAAAACCACTCACAAATATTCAAATACCACTCTCAAATTATCAAAACCACCCTTCAATTATAAAACCCACTCTCCAACCTTGAATACCACTTGTTAGAGTATTCGGGTATTTACTTGATTAATTAAACAATATTTGTTTAATTATTTAAGTTCCCCTTATCTCTTTTACACTTAAGCTAACTTTAGGTGCATAATAATTAATTCTTTTATTAATTATTATGTGCAAATCTAGGTTTTCCTTTTTAGGGTTTCTTGACCTATTAAAGGTTGAGTTCTTTCTTTTGTATTGTAAGGATTATCACATTACACATTTTGTGAATATTGAGCTTTCATTTTTTTGAGCATATTTTTTGTGTATTTGTTTTATCTATTATTTATTTCCTCAACTTCTTCATGGTATCAAAGCTTCAAATCTGCAACTATCTGATCTTGTTTTGAGAATTTTAGCATTGGAAGCAGATCTGGGGTTTCAGGAAGTTTTTTTTATGTACTTAGGGATAGGCCTTTTTTTTGGGTACTTTGGGCCTAAACGGAGCTCACCATTGTGCTCAGAAGGCCCAAAAACCCCTACAGTCATATAAAACTTGACCATTTTTGGCTCCTGAGCCTCTAGGAGTATTTTTTCTCCAATCCCAGGCCATACGGCTTTGGCACGTAGTTCGAGAATTTTTTTTGCAAAAAAATAATTTTTTGCCTTTTTACGATGCAAGCTGATTTTTTGAAAAAAAAATTAAAAATCAAAACACTTTACAAGGCAAAATATTTCTTTGAAAAATCTCAATTTTTTTTTTTTTTTGGGGCTCCCACGATATGCAGGGTACCATGGGGCCCCTGCCTTGTCGCAGGCCCTGCAGGTGTCACTACGACCCCCACTGTCGCTTCCCCAGCCACCGCCGTCGCTTCCTCGGCTCCTCGCATATTGTAGCTCCTTGTCGGTCGCAACTTCACGGCCGCAGCTCCCTGGCCTTCGCTGCTTGCAGCCCTTGCTGGCATCGCCTCTGCACTATGCCGCCCGCACCGGCCTCCCTACTGGCCTCGTAGCCCTTGCTGTTGATGCCTATGCATTGCGCCACCCGCACCGACCTCCCTGTTGGCCCCACCGGCCCCTGCCACCGCCGCCTTTGTGCTGCGCCACCCGCATCGACCTCCCTACGACCCCGTTGGCCCCCGCCACCAGCCTTCCCCCCTGCAGCCCGTTCCCGACCCCCGCCGCCCGCAGCTCCTCGCCGACCCCTAGTCGCCCTGGCTTTGCTTGCCGAAAACCACAACCCCAGACGAAAACAACTGCCCGCCCACTGTTGCGCCACCCGCCCGCCACCACTGCGTCGCCCATGGGCCACCTCCACCCATCCTCGCCACTAGACTACCCCTCCCTCTTGTTTTGAAGGGGGGTTTGGTTTTTTTGCCATAACTTGGGCATACAAAGTCATTTTTTCGAAAACGAATAGGCATCGGAAAGCTGGTTCTGAAATGAACCTCGTGATGTTGGAATTTCTTACCAATTTTTCTGTTTGACTATTTTTTTTCTAGTCAAAGTGGGGTCTTTGTTTTGCACTCAGGGAGCCATAGAATGAGCATCCGAACTCCATTTTTTGAAAAATTTATATCATTGGAAAGTTTGTTTTGTTTACTTTCCAGCCATATGAGTTTTCTTTCCAGATTCTTCTCCAGTAATATTTTCTTCAGTTTTTTTCTTTTTCAGCACCTTGTGGATATCTTGGTTGTTTCAGGTCCTGAGATCTCTTCTCTAAGTAGGATGTCTCTATTTTGGTTGTCCTTTATATTTCCAGTCTTCTTATCATTGTAGCTTCATTTATGCAAACACACTGAGATAAAGTGCCATCATGCATTGTTTACTTGGGATCTTGCACATCTTGTGCCTTATTGTACACGCACTACTTATAAAGTGCCATGAGGGGGTTGATATTTGCCTTGTTTTCCATCCACCTTTGTCCAGTGAGTGTTCCTTCCACGACATTCGCCTCATGTTGTGTGTCAAGTGAGTGTTCCTTCCACGACACTATGTACTTTCTCAGAACCTTTGATGTTCCTGGTTCTTTGTCATGCAGCTCTTGTTGGGCGTTCTTTTCAGTGTACCTATCCCTCTCCCTCTTCAACATTATGGGGAGGTTTGTCCTGTTGGTTCTAATACTTCTGTGGTTTGATTGATCAACTCTTCAGGCTTTAGTTTCACATGCCATCTGTATCTTTGAGTTCAGTTGTTTGCCTTGTTTGCCATCTGATTCAAGTAGTGTCATTTGAGGGCACTCATACAGATTACAATCTTTTCCACCTGGTCATGTTCTATTTCAGTGGAGGTTCTTCAGATCAGCAATTTCTCTTCGACAGTGTTTGCATCTATTTCATGCTTCAGTGGTGTTCTTTTCCATCTCTTATTGGAGTAGAGTTTTTTCCCACGTGGTTTTCTCTATTTCTTCGGTTCATAGAGATTTGGTTGTATTTGGGTACCTGATCAGGCCTTGTTGTTGGGACCCATCTTTCATGCTTTCAGTCGCTATTCTAGGTTTTAGCTTCTCCCTAAGTCTAGCTTAAGGGGGTGTTAGAGTATTCAGGTATTTACTTGATTAATTAAACAATATTTGTTTAATTATTTAAGTTCCCTTTATCTCTTTTACACTTAAGCTAACTTTAGGTGCATAATAATTAATTCTTTTATTAATTATTATGTGCAAATCTAGGTTTTCCTTTTTAGGGTTTCTTGACCTATTAAAGGTTGAGTTCTTTCTTTTGTATTGTAAGGATTATCACATTACACATTTTGTGAATATTGAGCTCTCATCTTTTTGAGCATATTTTCTGTGTATTTGTTTTATTTGTTATTTGCTTCCTTGCTTCTCCTTGTAACAGGGTTTTCAACTTGCAGAGATCATTTGGGCTCCTTTGGTGTTGTGTTTCTCAACTCCAACACTACCCTCTAATTTTTTTTTTAAATCACCCACAAAATCTCCTCCCCAAAATCGCCCCCCCAAAAATTTCTAAAACAACTTCACACTTTCAAAACCATTTCCTCCCACATTCACGAATGAGAAAGGCAACCTGCCATAAGAAACCCCTCTCCACTCAAAATGAAAATAGAAATTAGCATTTGAACTCCAACACTAAATTCATTTCCAAAATGAATATATATATTTTATTTAATAATCAATATCTTTCTCACACAATTAATTATAAATATAATAATAATAATAATCATATAATATTTTCATGCAATTAATAATAGAAATAATATTAATAACCATACTATAATACAAAGACGTAATATCATAATGATATAATCATGTAATACTAATGTCAATATTAATAATAATATTTTAATAATATAACTAATATAACAATCATATATAAATGATTCTATATATATATATATATATATTTACCTCAATTATTAAATACAAAATAATAGCAAATCATACAATTCCTCGGGTTAGGAATAATAAATAATTGCCAAACACAATCCATAATTTAAAGAAATGTGAAATAATAAAATCTCCTAAACTTCTAGTTTACATATTCAATTATACGCATATTCATATTGCCTATACATGTAGGATATTTGTATAGATGTACACACATAAATTAATTGCCTTATGATCAACATAAACCAAACATTAAATGCCACATATAAAACAATGAATAACATAACTTAACCAAAATAATATTCAACACGAAAACACACAAGGCCTAAGGACAACTCAAGACCTAGACCACACAAACTAAATTAGGCTATAGGATAGGTTTTGGATGTGATAAGGGCCTTGATGTCACCTCCAAACAACTACCATTGGGATTAAAGACACGCTCAGACCTGTATAGCCAGGTGGAGTCGATGTCTAGTACCTGCATCCTGCTTGAAACCAACCGTTTATATGCATACATACATAACACTCAGATCTAGTGAAAGGAAATCACAACATCATATGGCTCTCACAAGTGAGAAATATGATATCGCTCCCTTCACCCTAATCAACAGTCAAATACACATCGGTTAACTAGTCTACTCACACATCAGTATAAAAATATGTTCATCATACCAGGGCTAGCTCATGATAAACATCATAGTTAGTAAACATGAACCATATCAACTGATTAATGAATAGTTAGCATAAACCTAACATCACCACATAAAATCAATAATATAAAATTCACAAGCAAATACTATAACCATCCTAAGAAGTGTGTCATGAAAGGCCACTACATCTACTTACCCTCCAACTTTGGTTGCTGCAACATAGGTTAGTACATGAAAATCCCTTATAAAACTAATCATTCATCATCTTATAAAAACATTACAAAATCATAATCATTATAAGCATCAAGTCCTAAGCCAACAACACATTCTCAATCATCCATATTCCTAACTATATTGATTACCATTTAATATCGAATATATCTATTGATAACATTTTTGCAAAAGTATGATATCACAATACCTCCTTATTTGTAGCCGACCAAGAGGTGTATTACATGCACAAATGTGTGTTAATAAAAACTAAAAATATTAAATTTGACGTGTTTGTGACACTTAAATACATGAAAAATTAAAAAAATATTTTATTTATTTAATTATTAAATAATTTTTTGCTTTGTTTAAGAGTTTAATAGAAATATAAAAAATATACAAAATAGTAATATATTAATAATAATTTAATATTGATTGTAATATTATAATATAATAATAATAATTTAATATTAATTATAATATAATAAATAATAATTATTTTTAAATAAAATAATGAGTAAATAATATATCGTTTGACATATCTTACTTATATTTAAAAAATATATATATATACTAATAATGAATTATGATCTATACTTTCAATGTCTTGTATGTTGCCATAGTCTTCATCTCTTCATTGATCGCAAGAGGACTAAATGTGCGACCAGCTGGAATCCTCTTGCTTTCCACGTGTAGAAATTGACAAAGGTATAGGGTTAAGTGTAGTGCCTTCCGAGTCAGCAATAATGTTTAAATAAGCATTTATGATTGTTTCTCGACTACTTTCAGGGAATTGTCAATGTCAATGTCAACGTCAAGACTAATTTTAAAAAGCAACTCTTCCGCGTCAATCTCGCGGACTTTGAACAGTTGAAACTTGGTGGGTTCTCTCCATTTGGTTTCCTAGAAATTCTCTGAAACTCCACTGGAAAATTCCATTCACCCTTTTCTACTCCATTCTATTTTATCTCTCGCGCTTTGAACTGTTGAAACTCGTTTAGTCCCCTTCATATGCTTTCCAAGAAATTCTCTAACACTTCACAAGAAACTTCCCTCTCTCTGTCGTTCATCGCACTCAGCTTGGTTTATATAACCCCGATCGCGTTTGGGACTGCATATCCTTACTCTCTCTTCAAACTTGTGCAGAACAAGTCATGGAGATTTCTGCTCAGCACCAGTCTCAGCCTCCCGCCATCAAAATCCTCTGCGATCTCAACGAGGAGTTTCATCAGTATCAGCCGCCCACCAACAGAATCCCCTTCGATGTCAACAACAAATTTAATGTGTTTCTGAGCTTTCGCGGAAAAGATGTGAGAAAAACTTTTGTCGACCATCTTTACGAATCTCTCTCTGGAGCGGGACTTAGGGTTTTCCTCGACAGCGAAGAACTGGAGAAGGGCAAAGACATCGATTCCAGCTTGCAAACGGCCATTGAAACAAGTGATGTTTTCATTCCGATATTTTCCCAACACTATGCAGAATCACCTTGGTGTCTGAAGGAGGCGGCCCAAATGTTGAGATCTAATGGCTTCATCATTCCTCTGTTTTATGATGTGGAGCCCTGTGATGTTCGCTACCCTCAAAGAGAGGGAGGTCCATTCGCCGAGGCATTCAGAAAACATTACAGCCATTTAGATCGGCAGGATGAGACTACAATCGAGGAATGGAAGAATGCTCTTTATCAAATCTCTTCTCTTTCTGGTTGGACAAGGGCGGAAGAATTCGGGTTAGTAATTTGCATCCTTTTTTTTTTCAATTAACCTATGGCAAAAACCAAAGGAGAACTGTTTTTTAGAATTTCAGTTATACTATTAGCCATTTGTTTGGGGAACAAACTGTTTGCTTACAAAATCCTTCAAAGTTAGCTTGATTTTCATACTTCATACGAGCACACCACTTTGAAAAATTGTTTTTCTTTTTCATTTATAGTTCTATAGATGTTCAACTGTTTGCTAGAGTTGATTATAGCTCACTGAATAGAATCAAAGTAGATCGACGAATGTGATACCAGAAAATAAGGTCATTTTTTAGCCATCATTAATTCATTATCCATATAGTCTGCACTCTGCAATAAAGGAATGTGGTGTTATAACATCAATAATTTTCCTTGGTGAGCCAACCCTGTATTTGAGTTAAGGAGCTCAGCGATCATAGTCACGTTTCTAAGACGATACTTATACTAGATTATGGGCTCCTCCTTGTATTCTATTGCCTGGTTTAGTCGATTTATTAATTTCTTCGAGATTTACTTCAGGTCTCTTTCCACTTCCCGGCCCCGAAATCACACTTCCATCCCTCGAATTATCTAGCCATCCCTGGAATAAAAAAATCTGCTGTGTAGCAAACCATTTCAGTAATAAAAAACAGAGGATTCTACCATTGTTGAAATCCATGAATGGTCAATTTATTTTTCATGTCTGATAAGAGGGATCAGTAAGTGATTTGATTTTATCATTGTTTTTGGCTGTTATCTTTTTTTCTCTGCTGTCATGTACATTCAGTCAGCTAGTTTAAGGGTAAGGGTTCCTTCAATTCGACGAATTATTCTTGGTACTCTCATATCATTTACTCCAGGATATGTGATCATGTCATTCTAGGATATGGAATTTGAGTCTTGTGAACCTCATATTTCTTTGATTTGCTAGTTTCCAATGGTGAGATCGTCTGGGTTTTTCTTGCTCTTTTTCAGAAACAAATTTTCCTAAATTTGGGAGTAGTTAGTCCTCCTGTTAATTCTCTACTGTACTACTTATGCGCTGTCACCAATCATCAATTAAATCTGGTGAAAAAAGCATCCCCTCTTCACTCGGTTTATCCCTGTACGCATCATCGATCACTTATACATTTAGCTATTTGCCATGAAAAAAGTGTAGATAAAGCAAATCATTTTAGTATGTAAATTATTCAGAAGAGGCTAACTTTCGATTTTTGCTTTGTTTTCTGTTACTTTTCTTTACAGAGTAGGATATGTAGATTCTTGAAACACAAGACACAAATAAATCTTTTATTCAGAATGGATTACATTTTACACCTCAATATAGAGGTCTTACATCAATTGTTGCTTCTCCTCAATATAATAGACTTACACACTTAAAGGGGATCGCTATATCCCTAAAAATAGACTATTAAGTGAACTTGTTTGTTCCATACATTTAGCATGGACAGCATAGAACTCAAATTAACTTTAAGACTCATGGATATTCTCTTTACTCCCTCATTACCGGTTACATCAGTTTTATTAAAATAAAATCCACTCTTCAGGTAGCTTGACTGGCTGTCTTTAATCTATATATCAAACCCCTAATTGTCCTTGCAACATTTTTTAATTTAATGGCAAAATTGATAATTGTGAATGGTCAATATTATGTTGTAATCATCTCAGAATATATGATTTTTTTTTTCCTTTATAAATTCATGAGATACTTCGTAATTTTTCAACCCTATAAACTGGTCGTATAAATGTTCCTTATATTTAGTTACAGCTTAAATTTGAATCGTAATATATGTAAGGTGATTTGCAGATACGAAGGAAGACTGGTAAAACGGGTTGTGAAAGACGTGTTGAATACCTTAAAGTTTACTCCGCTGGATGTCCCTGTTCATCTTGTGGGAATTGAAACGCATATGTGTGACCTGTTCAATAGATTAGATCTCAGTTCGTCGCATAACACAGTAAGAGTGGGAGTCAGCGGTATAGGCGGCGTTGGTAAAACTACCTTGGCCAAGGCTGTTTACAATAGAATTTATGCTAGGTTTGATGCTTATTTCTTTGCACAGAAAAATAATACTCTTGTAGACTTGCAACGGGCAATTCTAAGAAGATTGGTAAATTACCATGGAGAAGTTTCAAGTGTTGCTGAGGGAAAAGCTCTGATGGAAAACCTATTGCGAGGAGTTTGTGCCCTTGTCATATTGGATGATGTGAATGATCGGAGCCACTTGGATGCAGTGAATGGGAATTGGTTTGGCCCTGGTAGCAGAATCATCATTACATCCCGAAACCGACACATACTCAATCTTGCCAAGGTTGATTCAGTTCTTGAAATGAGTGGGCTAGGGGAGGGTGAAGCTCTTCAATTGTTTTGTTGGCATGCTTTCTCGAGGGCATTCGCGGAGAACCCCTACAAACAACTTTCTACAAGAATTGCAAAAGCCTGCCGGGGACATCCTCTTGCATTGCAAGCTACTGGAGCACATTTGTTTGATAAGAAGGAGCGGGATGGCATTCAATGTTGGAAAGAAGCTCTCCATAACATTGGGGAAAATCAAGAAATATCTGGAGCCCTTCGAATCAGTTATGATGGACTTAGCCATGTTGAGAAGGAAATATTTCTGGATATAGCTTGTTGCTTTGCTGGTGAAAGGAAAAATGACGCTGTTATCTTCTGGGAAGTTCTACACCCAAACAGAGTTCAAACAGCCCTCAAGAACCTTTCGCTAAAAATGCTTATAGGTATTAATGGCAGTGGCTATCAAGCACACCTCCGTATGCATGACCTTTTGAGGGAAATGGGAAGAGGAATTCAAGAGCAGGTTGATAATAATAGGAGACTGTGGCTGCCAATGGGTGCACAAAGAAATTTGAGCATAGACAGAGCAGAGGGAGTGAATATGCTCATTTACACAGGAGAGAATGGAAGAGAGCCCGTTAGTGTGCATAGAATGCCTTCCCTACGCTACCTAGATGTGAAAAATACACAAGTAGTGGGGAACATTGGAAACTTGGCGCCGAATTTGTTATGGATAAAAATAAGAAATTGTGAATTTATAAGTGATACGTATTCATGGTTAACATTAAGAAACAGATTCCAGCTGGATAGCAATTGGTCCCAAGTCAGGATTTTAAGTGTAGAGCAGTGTGCAAGTCTTGCGAGAATTCCAAATACACTTGACAGCTTGGTGAACCTCCGACGCTTGTATCTGCGGGATTGCGTAGCTCTCACAACACTTCCAAACACTCTCGGTAACTTGTCACAGTTGGAGGAGTTATGTTTGCGCGGCTGTACAAGTTTAACAAGCCTTCCTCATACTTTGGGCAACTTGAAGCACCTAAAATATTTGGAATTGGAAGGTTGTACAGGTCTAAGAAGCCTTCCTGATACTGTGGGCAACTTGAGGCGGCTAAAATTTTTGGATTTGTCAGACTGTAGAGGTCTAAGGAATCTCCCCAGCACTGTAGGTGATTTAGCTCATCTGAAAAGGTTGTACTTAAGAAGATGTAAAGGACTAAGGAATCTCCCCAACACAATATGCGACCTGGCACAACTCTGGCATTTGTCCATCTGTGATTGTTACACGTTGGCCAAGTTACAAAATCTAAGGACAATCTATTCATTAGATTGGAGAGACCTGGAAAGCTTTCATGATGGGGTGGTCAAGTCAGGCCAGGTTAGGGAGTTAAACAGGTAAAAGATCATTTATAGGTGCATTTAATTTGGTGTACACGAACACTATTCAACTTTGAAAGAAGATATATTTCTATTGAATTGTTTGAAATTTTTTCTCGTGATAAAGTAGTGAGTAAAATGATTTTAAATTTTGCAGAAGGGCCGGCATAGGAAGCTTGGTTCAGAAGAAGTTTAATGTCTACTTTATTTACCACGCAGCCGACGAAAAGGAAATATTGATGGATTATTATAAGTACAAATACTTGCGCACGGGATCACTTCGAATATGCCCAGGCAGTGAGGATAGCGAAAGTAGTGACATTAGGGAGGCAATTGATAACTCTGATATTCTTGTTCCTGTATTTTCCAAAAGCTTTGTGGAGTCGATTATGTGCGTGAGAATGTACGCAGCCATTAGGTGCTCGAATGCCCTTTCTATGCCTCTGCTCCTTCGCACCTATACATGGCACTATTTTTACAAATTTACGAAAACATTGAGAGAGTTAAGAAGTCAAAGGTTTTAAGATATAAAAAGTTTTTATTTTTTAATTGACATATTTTCATTGTGAATATTGAAACTATAATGTCTATTTCCTCGACCTAGTAACGTGTTTGGATTTTTTTGGTTTTAAAGTTTTGTAATGGGATTTTTGGGTAGAGTATTTAAATAAAATTTGAAATTTAATTGGATTTAAAATTTTCAATCTAAAGTATTTTACATTATATTTAAATTTTAGTAGTTAATTTTTCAATTTTAAATTTTATAAGTTATGTTTAAATTTTGATTAAGTTTTTATTTTTATTATGTGGAGGGAAATGTACATGTTCTAATCTTAAAGATTTATAACTAAATTTAAGATAGAGTTTTAAGTATAATTAAGTGTATTAAGTGTTTAGATTTCAAAAAGTTTTTTCAGTAAATCTATAAAATATTTATATGTTAGTGAGATTTAATTATTTTTATTATATTGTTCAAGTTGTTAAGTATAACTGTAAAATATTTATTTATTTATTCATTTGGTAAAAAATATTTGACAAAATAAATTTGATATTGATTTTATTTTCTTCTCACAATTCTTATCATGAACACTAAGAGGAATTCCGAGTATGTAGATTAAACAAAATCAATGCCTAAATTTAATAAATAATTATTCCAAGTAAGAATTTCTCTCTCATAATCATTTGGAAGGCTCTAATCCACCATTTCTTCCAATCGAATTCTTCCTCTATTTTATCCTTCCCAAAAGTTTAGGTTTCTCTTTCATTCTTCTCAAGTATGTTCTATAAATCATCATTGGCCTCTTACTTGACACGTTATCAATTGATATTGTCCATACATACTTACATTACTTGATCTCCATTACTTTCCTTATCTCTATCTCCCTCCTAACGCCCGCAAAATCACCCATCATTTTCTTGTTAAAAATAATTGGTACAAAATTTTACTTCCCCATTCTTATTGGTTGAAGATATACCCTTTGAACCTTTCTATTGGTCTTCACTTTTACATATTAAATGAAATTTTCTTCACCATAGAATATTTTTTCTCTTAGGGTTTCCCAACATGAAGAAATCTTTGCACAAACCACTAAAACACCATCATTTCGGGAACACATACTCCCTATTTTACAAGCTATGATGGAGGTTGGAACTATACACTCCAATATGACTCAACACTTTTGTGATAAAATAATTATGCACATGTATTTATTAGATAGATAGTTGGTGGATCACTCCTACTTATGTACCAAAAATAATTTCAAGGTTTAGACATGGGAAGCAACTTCTCCTACAAGATTTAGAGAGTGATATTTTTTTTAGTGATAGAAAATTGTGAAGAATTTACGAGAACTTTCTAGTTCAAATTGTTGAATTTTTGTAAGGCTTAGGCTAATGCTTGTGTCAAGGCATACATATGGGTGAAATCTATAGCACGTTGTAATGTTGTAATGTGCATGTACACTTTCTATAGTAGTTCATTTGAAAGTTAAAAAACTTATTTTTAGTGTTGTTTGAAGTTGTGAATCATTGTTTCGTTTACTTCTCTTCGAACTCTATAGAGCTAACACATGTCACCTTCCACATGTGAGTGCTAAAATAAAAAAGGTTCTTTGCTTGAATTCACACGGGACTGTTAGGTAGCGTGCTAGTGGGCCTCTTCAAGGATGAAGGCTTGTGGTGTATTAGGAAACTACGTGGAACTGACACACGAGTTGCATTTATATCATGCCTGTGGCTTGAAAGGTAGGAATTCCACGGATCTTAAAAGAAAAGGTCACCTGGGAAGGAAATAGCCATTGCTAAAATGAAATTTCCTCAAAGAATGAGATTACAACGTTGTTTCTATCAATGCTTTGAGATTTGATTCTCGAAGCTTGTAGATTTATCTATAGATTTGGTGACTCAATAAGGAATCTTTTCCTACAAAGGTAGGATCCATGATCTCTGGTTTTGCAGACCAGTGTCTTACCCATTGGGTTCTTCATTTTCTTGATTCATTTTAAATACTCTTGGATCGCTTCTCAATGATGAGTCAAGGGTGACCACAATGCCAATGCTTTTGATTTAATTTCTTGCCCGATGATATTGCAACCACCCATATTTGATCCATGTCAGTCTGCAATCAATCCATATGCCTTCTTTGCCTTGAGGCCCTTATGTTTCCTACAGTTAAAAAAAATCAATCAGTATCCCTATCCATTCATGGATAACCACGCAAATCTAGCAACTATTACTGCATATTACAAACAAATGGTAGCATTGCCAAATGAGGAATTTAGAGCATTGGAGCTTGAGATTTATTTGAATGGGACACATGGCATGAATGCAAGATTCCTCAAAGGTGCAAATTGTGGACTTCCTTAAGATATACACGAGGATGACAAGTGGAGGGTGCAGAGGTACCACTGATGTTTTCCTAAGCATGGAAAGGGTATAATGTCAGTAGATTTAATTAGCTCTAAGTGGATAATGCAACACTGTCTCAATTCCATAGCATGATTGATATGGAACTTTCTACAAAAGATCACAATGAGTTGTTACCCAAGAAGAAAACAAGAATTTCGTGCATTCATTATTAGAATTTATGAGAGAAATTTTTAGAGACCTATCCAAATTAAGATTTTCTTTATTGAGAATACACAAGGGGAAGATAGTAATATCATAGTGTATGAAATTTTGCTTATTTTGGTGTGTGTTGTGTTTAATTGTCCATTTTTTTTATCATGGATGAAATTTTGGTTATTTTGGTGTGTGTTGTGTTTAAATTTTATAAGTAATGTTTAAATTTTGATTAAGCTTTATGTTTATCTTGTGGAGGGAAATGTGCATGTTCTTATCTTAAAGATTTATGATTAAAGCTAAGATACAGTTTTAAGTATAATTAAATGTCTATTTTCCTCCACTTAGTAACGTGTTTGGATTTTTTTGGTTTTAAAGTTTTGTAATGGGATTTTTGGGTAGAGTATTTAAATAAAATTTGAAATTTAATTGGATTTAAAATTTGAAATTAAAGTTTTTTACATTATATTTAAATTCTAGTAGTTAATTTTTAAATTTTAAATTTTACAAGTTATGTTTAAATTTTGATTAAGCTTTTATTTTTATTATGTAGAGGGAAATGTACATGTTCTAATCTTAAAGATTTATAACTAAAGTTAAGATAGAGTTTTAAGTATAATTAAGTGTATTAAGTGTTTGGATTTCATTTATTTTGTTACAAACCACACTGTCCCTAACATGCCTCAAAACACCACTTTTGAAACCCTTCCATGAAAAATGCTCTCTTACTTGCTTGTATGTCTTGTAATACCCTGGATGACCAACATGTGTTATGTCATGCCATGCCCTTAAAGTATAACTTGGTCAAATATCAGTTTTAAGTATAACTTGGTCAAATATCAATAAATCTATAAAATATTTATATGTTAGTGAGATTTAACTATTTTTATTATATTGTTCAAGTTGTTAAGTATAACTGGAAAATATTTCTTTTTTTATTGATTTGGTAAAAAATACTTGACAAAATAAATTTGATATTGATTTTATTTTCTTCTCACAATTATTATCACGAACACTAAGAGGAATTCCCAGTATGTAGATTAAACAAAATCAATGCCTAAATTTTATAAATAATGATTCCAAGTAAGAATTTATGTACCGTACTCATTTTGAAGTCTCTAATCCACCATTGCTTCCAATCGATTTCTTCCTCTATTCTATTCTTGCCAAAAATTTAGGTTTCTCTTCCATTCTTCTTGAAGTATGTTTTATAAATCATCATTGGCCTCTGTTACATCACGCTTGTGCCCTAGTTGATTTTTGCAGTATTTACATCCTGATACATGCTAACCCTAGCGCATTTTGATAAACTCGTATGATATATAATTTGCCTAGTTTTATGCTTTAAATGATGGATTTGTTCAGATGATTATGCAAATGTGAATAATGATATTTATGTTTTCTATGCTAATTTGATGTACTTTGATTTAGTAAATTGATGAATAGCAGTTAGCAATATGATATCATGTTTCACTTTTATCAAGATTTATTATTTGTCAGAACTAGACAAGATTGGATCTAACCGATTTCCGTGGGCCAAGTGTGTGCAAGAGATCATCGTCCTCCACGAAAGGAGGGAAAGTATTCTCAGGTCGGGAGGTGAAAGGAAGGAAGAACTCAATGCTGTTTGGAAACCCTAGCCTAAGCCAGGTAAACCTAGGTTGATCTTGTCAGACCTTGTTAGCCAGTGTGTTAGGTAGCCTGGTAGGTCAGTACATAGAATCTAAGGTTTGTCGCTTCTTTTAATAATTAATAATTATTAATATTAATAAATTATTTCATTAATTATTAATTAAATTGTCTAGATTGATGTTACTTTTAATGTATAGGTATATATATTTATGTATGTGTATATATACGTTATAAATATATCCTATATGAGTACCTGGGTACGGTAGTACGTATACCTGGTCGTATAAGTACTACTACAGTCAGGTATACGTAGGATGTATGGGTCTCACACACACGCACATTAAGTATATTTAAATTAATTAACAATTTGCATGACAAGGTTTATTGTAATTAAATAAATTAATATTTTTTGCCAACTTTAATTGGCAACTCAATTATGCAAGTGAACGTTATGTGAGGGGGAGATATGAAATTAACCTCTCCTATAGTTGCTAGTTAATTGGCTTGGAATATTTTAATAATGCCAAGAGGGAAATAAGTTTTTTAATAAATCATTTTGCATCGCTCCACCTTACCTTATGATTTTATCAGGCATGAAGGAGGTATTAATTATAAAAAAAAGTAAAGGAGATTAAAACCATTTTATTTCTCAACCTTGATATAATTTTTATCGAGCATATTGGGAGGGAAACAAAATTTCATTTTCTTGGAGCATTTTTGGCGTGAAGGGGTCGAAGCTTCTCTTGGAAGCCAAAATGCAGATCATGTGAGGGAATTAGCATGCCCTGAATGACTTCTTGGGGGGTTTTGATAATCCTGTTTGGTATTAGGGCGTGGGATTGAGACTACGTTGGTATATAAAAATCGGAAGGAAAAGAGAGGAGATATTATTTTTACAGCTGGCTTTTGGAAAATGGCAGAGGGTAAGAGTTGCTATGCATTTTTCTACCATTATCAACACTATTATTTCACACTTCTGAGGGTCTCTGGCTGGGTTACTTCTTTTCCTAGGTCATTCTATCTCCCAGACCTGTGATTTCCTCTTACAATTATTTGGTTTCTCAGATAGAAATTAGAAGGAAGAAATGCATATACGTGTCTCTGGTTGTAAAGTACAGAAAGTCTGCAAATATTTCATGGAATTTTTACGAGTTAGAAACCTTTATGCATTGTTATGAAACATAATGTCGTTACTTCAATTCTTAGTAAATAATTTTCAGTTTGAAATTAGTCCATAAAATTTTGAAAGGGGTTTCAGGTAGCTGAAAATGAAATATGAAGGGAGGTATTCTTGCATACATATTTGTTTATATAAATGGGAATATATGCACAAATATGTATGTAAGGATGCCTACAGGTTTGGAACTTACTATTATGCCCTTTAAAACATGTTTGAAAAGAGAGGAAAAGAATTAAAAACTAATACCTCTGTTGGATGAGGGTTAAACTTGTATAAAAAGAAAATACAGGTCTCTTCTCTGTAGAACTTTTATATTAAATAAATTTGTTCACTGTTTGGAATATTAAGGAAGCAAGGAATAAATGTCATTACTGTTATTATGTTGTAAGTAGAAGCATGACCTTGAGAGAGCAATTTATTTAAGAAGGCAAGATATCTCTATTACAATAATCCTGCTGTTATCTTCCTAAAATAAGGAAATTAAATCTTCAGCAACCTTGATAGAACAACTGAAACTAAACAACAAACTATGAATTAATTTTATAGACTCACTTGTAAATTGCAGTTAAACTACAGTTTGGAATAAATCTTACCCGTAGAATCTCTGCTCTTATGAAATTTTAAGACAATATAACACAAAGGACAAGGCCATTGTTAATTTATGACTAAAGTAAACTAAGCCTTAAATCTTAGACACCAAGAGTACTCATTGTGTCTGCAAGGGAATGGATATAGGTGCACGTATGTACCATACTTGGGCATATACAAAAAGTATGTACTAGTGTGTTCATAACTGGTAATACTTGTCATGTACGCATTTGAAGGTAATTGTAATCGCGTGTACGTGTATATGTATCTTGGCATGCACTGGTAAGTATATTCTGACATAATGGTGCAGATCTGTATCATTCCAAGGAAGAGAGTTCTTTTTCGAGTCAACCTAAAGAAGATTTGACCTCTAACCAAGCTTCCAAAACCTTTTAAAACTAAGATGTTAAGACATCACTTGAACAAACTTATTATAATAAAATCAACTTCTCTAGAATTATGAAATTTATCCATACCCCAGCCTAGGAAGGCAGTGGGTGGAAGATCACGATTGTACATGATACAGTAGCATCATTTTCGGGAGGTTGCTGTCAAGTGGCTAGACAGTAGTGATGTGTTTGGCAGGTTTAAATCCATACTTGGGATTTGTAAGTGCAATTGGCGGCTCCTATACCTCTAATTTCCTAAGCCAGGGGTTCAGTTGAAACATGTTGAAAACATAGTAGTTGTGCAAGGAAGAAATGGTTGATAACACTTGAAATACTTATACTATAACTATTGAAGACTAACCCCAAGATGGTCCTTAGATTTCCTTTTGAGTTCAGCTGAACTCCTTAACCCAGACTTATTGCCGAGAAGGGTGAGATCATTGACATGGCGGAAATTTGTGCTTACAGTGTAAAACATTGTCCAAGGTGGTGCTGTGTAATGCATGCACCAGTCTGATCTTTAGCACCAGATACACCGTTAGTCAAAGCGTCATACTAGTAGGGAGTTACCCTTAGTGTATGACCAACTAAGTGTGTAGGTCCTAACACCAAGTCTCATATGGCATTGAGTTCTCATATTTCTTTACCTCCTTGCAAAGGGTCGGGCCAGTCCATAAGGACATGGCATGGGGGACTAGATAGTCTGTGGCTGGGCGAAAAAGTGCCCTAATGATACTTTCCCTCCTCACCAGTATCATGACAGAGTTTGAAGTTCAAAATTTAGCATCAATTGAAAAGTACTCTCTAAACCCTATCCCTTTAATTTCATGCAAGTTATTTATTTCTTAAATCTTAAATGTATGCTTAATTTTTTAATATGCTTAACATTTCAATTACCATTATTCATGATCCTATTTTTAAAAAAATAAA
Organism: Cryptomeria japonica; assembly: GCF_030272615.1. Lineage (NCBI taxonomy): Eukaryota > Viridiplantae > Streptophyta > Pinopsida > Cupressales > Cupressaceae > Cryptomeria > Cryptomeria japonica. Next base: position 704,717,673 of record NC_081409.1, on the reverse strand, counting down.
AAAATTCTTATTGCCATGTTTATTTGTCTGTTAACGGTTATATTTGCAACAGTTAGTTTATTTGAATTTAATTTTCTTTTAAATTTTTTAGCATGATACATATGGTATCAGAGCGTCGGGTTCAACATTGAACCTTGGCCTCACCACAACAACAAAAAAAAAACCTGAAAAGAAACTGAAACAAAATACTTGGCATTGTCCAGGATGTTCCACACAACCAAAAGAAAACAAGTACATGACTCGGTTTACCTTCAGTTGTGGAAGGTAATCAATCGCAATTATGATTACTCATACTGCTTCATGTCGTCTGATGATGAAACCCTAGCCGATGCCCTAAAAATAATCGTTAAGGAAAGATGACCTTAGACTGTTGCCAGTAAGGCAACAGTATGAACACAAATACTAGCAAACAAAGCACTGAAACTGATGAAACTTGAAAGGGAAGAGATGAAATATAACACAGCCATCATCCATCCCGAACCTGAGGAACCGAAGATGGTTCGTATACCCTGACCTGGTTTTCGTTTGGTAAACTTTTCTGACTTTGAGGGGCAAGAAGAGCCCATCATAGGATCGGAAAGTAGTTCTTAGAGAGGAAGCCTTTCTTGTAAATATTGAAACCTAACTTGAACTATTTTTGAGAATAACCCGGATAGGGTTACATTGTATATAATGAACTTTAACTCCCTCACTTACTTTTGACAACAGTTTTTGGAATCATGATATATATGTGGATAGTTAGATGGTTAATTTTTTTTTTATTATTATGCTTTCATCCCATACTCTTAATGTTGAATGCTAGACAAAACTAAAACTGTATATCTTTGTAATATCAGGTGTCACAAGAACTATAACATATCTCATCACCTGAAAGGTGGGGGAGAATCTGAAGGTCCGAAAACATCAAATGATAAACTAGATAAACTCATTTAGATGGTTCAAAACACGCAAAACAGGCTCCAAGACTTGGAGCAGAGAGTAAGTGGTCATACAAAAACACCCAGTGTGGAATTTGATTCTCGATCAATTTAGGGACTAGTTTATAGAGAAGGAGCACACTCTTTAGAGTGGGTTCCAAGAAACACAAAACTATAACTGGAACCCCAAGGGGAAGCAACTTATGGGGGTAATATTGAACAATATGAAGAAAGTAAGACCTCCATAGTACAATGGGGCTGAAGGAGGAGACGTTGCTGAAGCTTGGCTTACAAGCATGGAGAAGTACTTTGAGATCAGAGATTATACTGAAAACATGAAGGCTATTTGGGGAGCCTACCAACTAACCAGAGAAGCTGTCGGTTGGTGGGAGAACAAAAAGACCAAACTTGGCTTGAGATCAGACAATATAACCTGGAGCAAATTTATGCAGGTGTTTAGACAAAGATGGCTGCCTCAATTATTCTTCGAGCAAAAATTGATAGACTTCTAGGATTTGAAACAAGGAGAACTTTCCATGCATGCTTACTGGGAAAAATTTACGCATCTCCTGAAGTATGTACCTCACTTCCAAGTAGACGAAAGGTATAAAATCAGGAAGTTCATCATGGGTTTAAACAACCAAATAGGTGGTTCAGTAGATGTTTTAGCTCCGACTACTATGGATGAAGCCTATGAGAAAGCTGTTAGGAAAGAACAAAAACTCCGTAACGACAATTCCATTAGAGATAAAAGTAGAAAGAAGAGTAATTGGGGACAGTCATCTCGAAAGTTCAACAAGAAGGGAGACAGATATGGAGTCAACAATAAAAACAATAAAAGGCACCAAGGAGGACAACAAAACAACCATAGAGAGGGTAAGAGTTTTGATAAACCCATAAGGGACTATGGTGGGAATAGTAGCAAATCAGAAAAGAAGGGACCACCAGGGGGTTGTTTTAATTGGGTTGGTAATCACTATGCCAACCAGTACCCAACTAAACCACCAGGAGGGCAACATCAGAGGAACCCACTGCCACCTCAACAGGCAGTTTTTGAACAAAGAATTCATGCAGTGGTTGATAACCGCCAGGTTGAGTACCAGTTCACACCAGTAGAGACTCTAGGTACTTTATATGGTATACCCATTAATATACTCATTGATACAGGTGCTACTGAAAATTTCATTTTGCCAAAATTGCTTAGTAGATTTCCTAGGAGAGCTAGTTTTATGGTTAATTCATGGACAGTAGAATATGCCAACCAGTCAAGAGCTAAGGTAGAGAAATACTTGTTTGGGGCAAGAGTAGAATTTCCAAACTTCACTAGTGAAGTTGACTTGTTTGTAGGACCACTAGGCACATATGATGTCATCTTAGGAATGAAGTGGTTGGGTTAGCATAGGGCAAGGGTAAAATGTTTCGACAAGTTTGTGGAATGCTAGGATGACTTTGGCAACAAAGTACTCTTATGAGGCATGCAATGGGAAATTAGATTGTGACAACTCTCTGCCATGCAACTGAGACAAAGCGAAAAGAAAGGATGTCAGATATTTGTAGTTAAAATGGATGAAATCAAGGATGCAAAGGATGTCATCATATCAGGATGATATGATGATGTATGAGAACTGTAATCGTCATGAAAAGGAGTTTGGTGAAGCTGAAGAACTGGACGAGCCTTTTGAAGTGAAATATCCTTACCTCCAAGATTTTCAGGATGTATTCCTAGAGGAATTGCCTGGCTTACCACCAAAAAGGATATTCAATTTTTCCATTGAATTAATACCAAGAGCAACACCTATATCCAAAGCGCCTTATCGGATGACAACTGTCGAGTTGATGGAGTTAAAGGCCAAACTTAAAGAACTCTTGGATAAGGGATTGATAAGACCTAGTGTGTCACCTTGGGGGGCACCAGTAATCTTTGTTAAAAAGAAAGATGGGACTCTCCGACTTTGCATAGATTACAAGATGCTGAATAAATTGACCATTTGAAATAGATATCCTCTACCCCACATTGATGATTTATTTGATCAAATGCATGGAGTAGTAGTCTTTTCCAAGATCGATTTGTGATCGGGGTACCATCAGTTGAGGCTAAATGATGAGGATGTCCATAAAACGGCCTTCAGAACTTGTTATGGACATTATGAGTTCACGGTTCTACCATTTGGACTTACTAATGCACCAGCCGCTTTCATGAATTTAATTAATAGTGTATTCCATGACTGCCTCGACAAGTTCATCTTGGTGTTCTTAGATGACATTTTGATATACTCAAGGAATGAAGAAGAACACCTGCAGCAATTGCGGTTTGTTGTACAACGATTGCGAGAAAACAAATTATATGCAAAATTATCCAAGTGTACCTTCTTCCAAAAAGAAGTACAATACCTAGGGCATATAATTTCAGCCAAAGGGATATCAGTAGACTCGACAAAGATTAAAGTCATTTCTGAATGGCCAACTCCCAGGAATGTGCATGAAGTTAGAAGCTTCATGGGGTTAGCAAGATACTATAGAAAGTTCATAATGAACTTCTCACGCATCACACACCCTATCACATCATTGCAAAGGAAGGGCAAAAGATTTGAATGGTCAGAAAAATGCTAGGTGGCATTTGAACTCCTTAAAGAGAAATTGACCATGACACCAATTCTAAAAGTGCCAGATCTAGATTACCAATACTTAGTAGTAATTGAAGCTTCAGGGAAAGTATTAGGTGGAGTCCTGATGCAAAGAGGACAAGTAATTGCCTATGAATCAAGAAAGCTAAAAAATTATGAGTAAAATTATGCACCACATGACCTTGAGCTCGCAACAATAGTACATGCTCTACAAATGTGGCGTCACTATTTGCTAGGTAACCCTTTTGAGATTCGGTCAGATCACCAAGGGTTGAAATATATTTTCACTCAACCCAACCTTAATGCACGACATAGACGATGGTTAGAACTAATCTCAGATTATGATTTTGAGATCAGCTACATCAAGGGTAGGAAAACCGAGTGGCAGACGCACTGAGTCGTAGATGCCTTATTAATGCCATCACTACAGTGCATACAAATTTCTGGAACTGTGTCCTACAATTGTTAGGAGGGGATAGATTTTACCAGTAGGTAAAAGAGGCTTTACAAATAGATTCCCAGGATCCCAGATATGATGGTTTCAAATTTGAATCAGATGAACTTTTAAGATACCAAGGTAGGATGTATATACCTGAGTCCTTTGAGTTGAGAAAATTGGTGTTGAAAGAAGTGCACTCTGCACCTTACTCTAGACATGGGTATGTGCAGGATCATGGTGTGCCAAAATAGACCCTTAAGTGGCAATGAAATTTCAGAAAATCAGAGTTATGCAACTTGACATGAAAATTTGAATAAGTTGTGAATGTTATTTTTAAAATATGTAAGAAGAGAATCTATAGAAAATTGAATGCAGTTTTCTAAGCTACTAGTTATTTTTTGGAAAAAAAAAATCCCATTTGATGAAAATTTCAAATTTCAATGTAGTGGTACTAAAATTTCAGGAAAAAGATAAGAAATAGACGTAATCACAATCAAATCATAATATTTTTGTATAATATTATAATATAAGTATTAGACTCATGTTCGGATGTGACACATATTTTTTCATAATTTTTTATAAAGTAAATAATTATTTATAGATTTTTTACTACAACTTTTCATAAATTCAAAAACTCCTACGTCTGACCACCTTAACTTGGTCAAAACCTTATGATTTTTTTTATTTTTTATTTTTATCTATAGTAGACAAAGCATAGGATGTGATGCATGTTTTGGATTCAAAAAATGTTATACCATTTGAAAGTTATGAGTGTTTTTCAATCAGTCTATCAATCAGGACTATTGTCAGAATTCAATTAGAAAATACATAATAATTATTTATTAAAGTTGAAATAAGACAAGCCTTATATTGTTGGAAAGCTGAGAACATCCTTAAAAAACCCTTTTCATTTTATCAATTTCAGCTACAAAAAAATTCGTCAGCTACCAGTGTAAAGTCTAGAAAATCAAGGAATACTGAAAAACACGTTTTTTCAGTTGACTTTCCAGGCTTGTCACTTCCAAGCCAAATCCCAAAGCATTCCCGAGCCAAAATTTGAAAATTTTACAACAAAAATAGGATATCCAATTTTATTAAGTAAATTCACTAACTAAATTTGCACATAATTAATCTAACATTTATTAATATATTAATATATAATATTTTAATATATTAATTTATAAATAAATTAGTATATGATATGAGGGAGAGGGAGAGGGAGAGGGGGGAGTGGGAGGAGAGAGAGAGATGGGGAGGGGTAAGGGAGAGAGAGATAGAGAGAGATTAGGGGAAAGAGAGAGAGAAAGAGAGAGAGAGAGGGGGGGAAGGGAGAGAGATAAAGAGATTAGTGGAGAGAGAGAGAGAGAGAGAGAGAGAAATTAGGGAAGAGAGGGAGAGAGATTAAGACACCAAATCATTTCGTTATCGGTCATATGGTGTCCTAAGGAGTCAGAGGACACAATATGACCCCTTAGGACACCATAGGACCCATAGCGACCCAATATGGTGTCACGAGGGGTAATATTGTGTCCTAAGGGGTCATATGATGTCTCAAAGGGGTCATATGACACAATATGACCAATTAGGACACAATATGATTCATAACTACACAATTTGGTGTCTTAAGGGGTCATATGGTGTCCTGAGGGGTCGTAGGACACAATATGACCCCTCAGGACACCATAGGACCCATAACGACCCAATATGGTGTCTTAAGGTGTCATATGGTGTCCTAAGGGGTCGTAGGACACAATATAACCCCTTAGGACACCATAGGACCCATAATGACCCAATATGGTGTCATAAGGGGTCGTAGGACACAATATAACCCCTTAGGACACCATAGGACCCATAACGACCCAATATGGTGTCATAAGGGGTCGTATGTTGTCCTTAGGGGTCATATGTTATCCCATGATCCCTTAGGACACAATATGACCCATAACGACACAATTTGGTGTCTTAAGGGGTCATATGGTGTCATAAGGGGTCATATGGTGTCCTATGACCCCTTGGGACACCATATGACCCCTTAAAACACCATATTGTGTCATTAGGGGTCATATGGTGTCCTAAGGGGTTGTAGGACACAATATGACCCCTTAGGACACCATATGACCCCTTAAGACACCAAATTATGTCCTTAGGGGTCATAGCAACCCAATATCATGTCATAAGAGGTCATATTATGTACTTAGGGGTCATATGATGTCTTAAAGGGGTCATATGACACAATATGACCCATTAGGACATAATATGACCCATAATGACACAATTTGGTGTCTTAAGGGGTGATATGGTGTCCTAGGACACCATATGACCCCTATGAACACCATATGACCCGTAACGACAGCATATGGTGTCATAAGGGGTCGTATGTTGTCCTTAGGGGTCATATGGTGTCCCATGACCCCTTAGGACCCGATATGACACCATATTAGGTCATTATGGGTCCTATGGTGTTCTAAGGAGTCATATTATGTCCTACGACCCCTTTGGACACCATATGACCCCTAACGACACAATTTGGTGTCTTAAGGGGTCATATGGTGTCCTAAGGGGTCATATTGTGTCCTATGACCCCTTAGGACACCATATGACCCTTAACAACACAATTTGGTGTCTTAAGGGGTCCTATGGTGTCCATAGCGGTCATATGGTGTCCTATGACCCCTTAGGATTCTATATGACCCCTTAAGACACCAAATTGTGTCTTTAGGGGTCATATTGTGTCCTAAGGGGTCGTATTGTGTTGTTAGGGGTCTTATTATGTCCTAAGAGGTCATATGATGTCTTAAACGGGTCATATGACACAATATGACCCATTAGGACATAATGTGACCCATAACGACATAATTTGGTGTCTTAAGGGGTCATATAGTGTCCTAAGGGGTCATATGATGTCTTAAAGGGGTCATATGACACAATATGAACCATTAGGACACAATATGACCCATAATAACATAATTTGGTGTCTTAAGGGGTCATATGGTGTCCTAAGGGATCCCAGGACACAATATGACCCCTTATGACACCATATGACCCCTAACGACACCATATGGTGTCATAAGGGGTCATATGTTGTCCTTAGGGGTCATATGGTGTCATAAGGGGTCATATGGTGTCCTAAGGGGTCATATTGTGTCCTACAACCCCTTAGGACACCATATGACCCCTAACGACACAATTTAGGACACCATATGACCCCTTACGACACCAAATTGTGTCGTTAGGGGTCATATGGTATCCTAAGAGGTTGTAGGACATAATATGACCCCTTAAGACACCAAATTATGTCATTAGGGGTCATATGGTGTCCTAAGGGGTCATAGGACACAATATGACCCCTTAAGACACCATATGACCCCTTAAGACACCAAATTGTGTTTTTAGGGGTCATATGGTGTCCTAAGGGGTTGTAGGACATAATATGACCCTTTAGGACACCATAAGACCCATAACGACCCAATATGGTGTCATAACGGGTCGTATGGTGTCCTAAGGGGTCATAAGGGGTTATGAGACACCATATGACCCCTAAGGACAAGATGCGACCCCTTATGACACCATATGGTGTCTTTAGGGGTCATATGGTGTCCATAGGGGTCTTATGGTGTCCTAGGACACCATAGGACCCCTTAAGACAACAAATTGTGTCGTTATGGGTCATATAGTGTCCTAAGGGGTCATAGGACATAATATGACCCCTTAGGACACCATAGGACCCATAGCGATCCAATATGGTGTCATAAGGGGTCATATTGTGTCCTAAGGGGTCATACGATGTCTTAAAGGGGTCATATGATACAATATGACCCATAACAATACAATTTGGTGTCTTAAGGGGTCATATGGTGTCCTAGGACACCATATGATTCCTATGGACACCATATGATCCCTAACGACACCATATGGTGTCATAAAGGGTTGTATATTGTCCTTAGGGGTCATATGGTGTCCCATGACCCCTTATGACCCCTTAGGACACCATACGATCCATTATGACATCATATTGGGTCAGTATGGGTCTTATGGTGTCCTAAGGGGTCATGTTATGTCCTATGACCACTTAGGACACCACATGACCCCTAATGACACAATTTGGTATCTTAAGGGGTCATATGGTGTCCTAAGGGGTTATATTATGTCCTAAGGGGTCATATTATGTCGTTAGGGGTTGTTATGTGTCCTAAGGGGTCATATTGTGTCCTAAGGGGTCGTATTATGTCGTTAGGGGTTGTTATGTGTCCTAAGGGGTCATATGATGTCGTAAAGGGGTCATATGACACAATATGACCCATAACAATATAATTTGGTGTCTTAAGGGGTCATATGGTGTCCTAAGGGGTCATATGATGTCTTAAAGGGGTCCTATGACACAATATGACCCATTAGCACACAATATGACCCATAACAACACAATTTGAAGTCTTAAGAGGTCATATGGTGTCCTGAGGGGTCCCAAGACACAATATGACCCCTTAGGACACCATATGACTCATAACGACACCATATGGTGTCCTAAGGGGTCCCAGGACACAATATGACCCCTTAGGACACCATATGACATGTAATGGCACCATATAGTGTCCTAAGGGGTCGTAGGACACAATATGACCCCTTAAGACACCAAATTGTGTCGTTAGCAGTCATATGGTGTGCTAAGGGGTTGCAAGACATAATATGACCCCTTAGGACACCATAGGACCCATAACGACCCAATATGGTGTCATAACAGGTCATGTGGTGTCCTAAGGGGCCGTAAGGGGTCATGGGACACCATATGACCCCTAAGGACAACATACGACCCTTTATGACACTATATGGTTTCGTTAGGGGTCATATGGTGTCCTAGGACACCATATGGTGTCCATAGGGGTCATATGGTGTCCTAGAACACCATATGACCCCTTAAGACACCAAATTGTGTTGTTAGGGGTCATATGGTGTGCTAAGGGGTCGTAGGACACAATATGACCCCTTAAGACACCAAATTATGTCGTTAGGGGTCATATGGTGTCCTAAGGGGTTGTAGGACATAATATGACCCCTTAGGACACCATAGGACCCATAATGACCTAATATGGTGTCATAACAGGTCTATGGTGTTTGAAGGGCTCATAAGGGGTCATGGGACACCATATGACCCCTAAGGACAACATGCAACCCCTTATGACACCATATGGTGTCGTTAGGGGTCATATGGTCTCCATAGGGGTCAATGGTTTCCTAGGACACCATATGACCCCTTAAGACACCAAATTGTGTTGTTATGGGTCATATGGTGTCCTAAGGGGTCGTAGGACACAATATGACCCCTTAGGACACCATAGGACCCATAGCGACCCAATATGGTGTCATAAGAGGTCATATTGTGTCCTAAGGGGTCATATGATGTCTTAAAGGGGCCATATGACATGATATGACCCATTAGGACACAATATGACCCTTAACAACACAATTTGGTGTCTTAAGGGGTCATATGGTGTCCTAGGACACCATATGACCCCTAACGACACCATATGGTGTCATAAGGGGTTGTATGTTGTCCTTAGGGTTCATATGGTGTCCCATGACCCCTTATGACCCCTCAGGACACCATATGACCCGTTATGACACCATATTGGGTCATTATGGGTCCTATGGTGTCCTAAGGGATCATATTATGTCCTACGACCCCTTAGAACACCATATGACCCCTAACAACACAATTTGGTGTCTTAAGGGGTCATATGGTGTCCTAAGGGGTCATATTGTGTCCTACAACCCCTTAGGACATAGTATGACCCGTAACAACACAATTTGGTGTCTTAAGGGGTCATATGGTGTCCTAAGGGGTCACATGATGTCTTAAAGGGGTCATATGACACAATATGACCCATTAGGACACAATCTCTCTCTCCCCCCTCCCTTGATGTCTCTCTCTCTTTCCCCCTCCCCTGATCTCTCTCTCTCTCTCTCTCTCTCACTCTCAAATATGAGTAATAAAATTGGATATCGAATATCCGATTTCTATCATTGCCATTAATGTGGCTACAGTAAAAAAAAAAGGCGGCAACCAGAAATTTTTTTTGGGACCACAAATTTATACATTAAAATCAGATATCCGATAAAATTAGTTATCTGATTTTATCGGATCTCCAATTTTTGTAAATAAAAAGGAGCCTTGTGGGCCATTTTGTGGATTCCAACGGCCCACAGTCTGCATAGTCTATTTTCTGTCAGCGATCATGGCTTTTCAGATAGGTTGAGACAAATTTGTGCTTTTGGGAGATTCTTAAAGTCAAATCTTACATTGTCAATCATTTAGGAGCATCTTTGTGGAGGTAAATGGGGAGTAGTAGTTGTGGGAAGTCTAAACACAAAAGAAAACTTTCAAATAACCAAATTGAAGTGTATAGAGAAAGAGATAGAGAAGATCATAGGAGGAGAAGACAAGGTATGCTAAATATTGCTAATGTTACTTCAACTGAAGAGGAAATTGAATTTGAAAATGTGTCAGAAGTTATTGAAAATGAAAATGTAGATTTTGAAAGTGAAAATTTTGAAAATATTGAAAATGTTGAAATGGTTAATGAAAATGCTCAACATGTGGAAAATTTTGACATAGGAGGTGAAAATATGGAAAACTTTGACATTGAAGGTGGAATTGCTCAACCAAGTGAACCATATGTAACACCTAATTACTTTAGAAATGAATACCCTCTCATGGATGAAAGAAAAATTCCAAATCCAAGACCTTCAAGAACCCCAAAATGGTTACTTGAAATCGATGAGAACATTATTGCGAATCTTGAAGGCAAGAGGTCAACAAGAACTGTTCGGTTGTGGGCTACACAACTTTTTGACCAAAATTTTAGCAATAAGACATTGACCGAGCAATGCCAACTCTTTGTTCAATTGCTAAAGATGATAAAGATGAGACCATTGGTAAACAAATTGAAGATTCGTATGAACAAGAAGATGGAGAGAAATTCTATTATTGCCAAAAATCTTTTTGACTCTCTCAATTCTATTGGAAAGAATACCAAAGAAAGAGATAAGAGAGCCACTCTAAGAGTGATTACAACCTCCTTAGTAAGCCATCAATTGAGGAAGGCTCGTCAAATGAGACAAACTTGTGTTGATTTTAACATAAACCGTAAAATTTTGGATAGAGCACTTGCATGAAGATAAAGACTTGACGATCCACTTCAACAAGATACATGGCCTTTTGGTGGGAGGCTTCCATGTGTTGATAGAAAGTTGATTGACAATGTGAAGGAGGAGATTCAACAATTTTGGAACTCTAATTCTAGAGTGTCACCCAATGTAAATGACGTTTTGAAATTAAGAATCGACAACCGAGACTGCACACTGCATCCCAAACATTTCTTGGAATCAAGCCAAACAATGTTGTACAATTTTTTTTGTGAACTACATCCAAATTTACAAATATCACAAAGGGCCTTTGAATCTTTGAAACCATTTTATTGTGTTCCTCTTAAGATTCACAATACTTGTTGTTGCAAGTACCATGTGGAGTTTTCAATGTACCATGAACTTTTATGTCATATTTGTTCTATGATGCATACTAATGAGATGTTGTAGGAGTGTGGTGCAATGCTATTTTTGAGATCATCAAGGGAATTGCAATATCTATTTTTATGCCCTAGAGATGATGGCTGCTATTTCTATAGAGATGATTGTTTGAATGAGAAGTGCTCAGAATGTGGTGGGTTGTCAAAGTTTGTTTCATGTTTTCATGAGGGCAGCTAACACGAGTTTGGAAAGAATTATGTTGAGAAAAAAAGATATGAGATAGTGAAATATACTTTGAAGAGTGGAGGTGAAGGTTCTAGATGTGAATTAGTCTCAAGAGAAGTGAGTATTGCTGATTATATTTTGGATTTTAAGGAAAAAAATTTCTACAAGTATGCAAGGCACACCCATAGGTCTCATTGGTTGGATCAATAGTTCAGGATGTGTAAGAACTCTTTCCCGATTGGCACTATTGTATCAGTGGCTGATTTTTGCAGAGAACTATACATTGCAACCACAGAATGAGGTTCAGTCTCAGTACTACAATTCAATCTAGATTGCTATTTTTGTTCACATTACATATAGACATGCTCTTGATGGTATAGAAGAGGATAGGAAGATAATCAGGGAGTATCATTTTTATATGAGTGATGATATATCACACTCCTCCGAGTATGTGCAATGTTTATTCGAGAATTTTTTTGAGTTCTTGCATGAGAAAGATATTGCAATTGATCGACATATCATACAGTCAGATAACTATACGGGTCAATTGAAGAATGCATTTAGAGAGGCGTATACCTCATATTTGGTGTTTTTTCGAGGTAGGGCATGGGAAGGGGGAGCATGATGGAGCAGGTGCATGTTTGAAGAGAGCTCTAGTTAAGGAACAATTGAGGATTTCAGGTGCAAATTTCTTTGATGCATGTTCTATTGTTGATTGGTGTAGTTCAGCATTATCACATGGAGGTACTCTTGATTCAGCAATGACCAGATTCTTTTGGTTGGTTGAGGAGGGCACAATGGGAGATAGATTATATTTTCAAACAATTAAAGATTATACAAAGATGCATTCATTTCTCGGCTCAAATGCAAGTACATGGACCATTTGGACACGAGCGTTGGCTTGTTTTTGTCAGAGTTGTGTTCGGTGTGATTGGGATCAGTGCGAGTCAAGTGAGTGGGTTGATACGTGGGTTCCCCAATATCTAACTCCTTTATCTCAAACATTATCCTTGTCAAACGATGACATGGAACGCTCACTTGAGTATGACCATCTATCAAATCTTGTATAGCCAGGACATGTTTTTGTAGTTGTTGCACCGCAAGGGAATGAAGAGAGATTAGAATATTGGTTGATACGATGTGTATAGGGAAAACAAAAGCTAACACAACCAGTGACAGATGATGATGAGTTCACATATCCTACAGGTTCAGTTGTTGTTGTGGGAACTTGATTGTGAACATACATGATTAGAAAGAATGACATACCTGCATTTGAAGACTATGAGAGACACAAAATCATTATAATGTATTCACACCTTATTATAGCTACAAATGTCAATTTGTTGAAGCATCAAGCAAAACCAAAGACCAAAGAGCTATGGACAGTGACTACTACTGATCATGAAGAAATACTAGATACTCTTAAGCAAAGAGATGACGCTTTAGGCATACTTGAGTAGTAGGTCTTTAATGGTGCCTTATTTTTCTATCATGCATTTCATTTCAAACAATGATCATTAAACCTTAATGTTCAAGTTTGTTACATGTATATTAAGGATGTGTTCAAAATGTAGGTCTATTGATGAACATTTTTTTTTGGCAACACGGTTTTTGCATGCACATAGCGGGTACACTCGATATAATTGGAAGGGATGTATTTTTTCAACGCAATTTATTATCATGCATTTGAGTTTTTTTACAATTTTTGATTTAGAGAACACTATTTGACAATTTTGATGATATAATTATCACAAAACCTTTATGTTCATGCAGATCTTTTTTGATGATATACAACAGTATCACATTATGATTTTTGCTTCAACATAGTGGGTTCTGTTGATATAATTCGAAGGGATGCATTTTTATGGTATATAATCCCACCTTTTCATTTATTATCATGCATTTCAGTTGAAGTGATTATCATAAAGCCTTTATGTTCATCCATGCATTTTATGTGTAGACTAACAATTCTTAAAAAAACAAGTTCATGCTAGATCATTCGCCATTGACAAGACCCTCTCTTGGGGATGGTACATACTCCTTTGTGCATTAATGAGATTAAATTTTGTGCATAAACAGTAAGTCAAGTGAATGTATTGCTATTTAGAAATGACCATATCTACCATCGTCTTCAACCATGCATAGAAATGCAGTGAGAAGGGCTTTATTCAACATACATCTTTCTTCAAGTTATGCTTGTATACTTTGCAGAGAAACTAGTAAGTTTTGTAATTATACAATCTTGTATGTCTTAAAAATGTTTTAAATGATCTATTTATAATTTGACAGAATAATTTGTATTAAGTGTTATAATTTATTTCTTGTAGCACATTCATTCCACATAAAAAGGTTACTTATTTTGGTCTTCATTTATATGCAAGCATTGCTATACGTAAGCTTTTCTCTTACGACATGAGGATGTCTGATGTAGATGAAGTGGGATGTTATTTTGTATATGGATTTGAATTGATGTAACTTTGTTATGATGATATACAATGTCCATGAGCAAATTGGTTTAGTTATATTGATGATATACAATGTATCTATACATGAGTACATTGGTGTAGTTGTATTCATAAAGAAAAAAAATCATGTTTGCATATCCCTTCATGGATGTCACATGCAAGTGTAATGGTAATTATGTGTATACAATACATGGAAATATTGATGATCATTATGTGTCTACAGTATAATGCTTGTTTATCTATATTTTTCATTAAACAAGTTAGGGCCATGGATTTTGAGATAGGATTTTGTAGGGACCCCTCTCGTGGCTCCGTAGGTTCAAATGGATCATTCGTAGGTGCCACGGATTCTGAGTTAGGTTTAGTCAAAGTTTGACAATTTTTAGCACTTAGGGTGCTCAAGGGACAACGTCAATAGGGCATGAACCCAAGCGTTCGATCAAGTGGGGGGGAAAGATAGGAGCATGCATAGGGTAATAATGCCTAACTAGACATGTCAGAGCCAATGGTTCATTGTCACGACGAGCAGAATGAGAAATTGGCCACGCGATAACATTCGATTGAATGAGACTGACGATTTTTTTGCCAACCGAAAAAATGCTGCCCTAATAAACCGTAGGGAAAATAGAATAACCGAGATAGGCTTTTGTAGGGACCCCTCTCGTGGCCTCGTAGGTTCAAATGGATCATTTGTAGGTGCCATAGATTTTGAGTTAGGGCCTGTCAAAGTTTGACAATTTTTAGCACTTAGGGCACTCAAGGGATGATGTCGGTAGGGCATGACCCCGAGCGTTTGACTGAGTGGGGGGAAAAATAGGAGCATGCATAGGGTAATAATGCCTAATTGGACATGTTGGAGCCGATGTTTCATTGTCACGATGAGTAGAATGAGAAATTGGCCACGCGACAACATTCGATTGAATGAGACTGATGATTTTTTCGCCAACCGAAAAAATGTTTCCCTAATAAAACTGTAGGGAAATTGAAAAAACAAGATAGGATTTTATAGGGACCTCTCTTGTGGCCTTGTAGGTTCAAACAGATCATTTGTAGGTGCCACAGATTCTGAGTTAGGGGCCATCAAAGTTTGACAATTTTTAGCACTTACGATGCTCAAGGGATGACGCCGGTAGGGCGTGACCCCGAGCATTCGACCGAGTGGGGGGGGGGGAGAAATAGGACCATGCATAGGGTAATAATGCCTAACTGGACATGTTAGAGCTGACGGTTCATCATCACGAAAAGCAGAATGAGAAATTGGCCACGTGATAAAATTCGATTGAATGAGACTAATGATTTTTTTGCCAACCGAAAAAATGCTGCCCTAATAAAACCGTAGGAAAAATTAAAAAATAGAGATAGGCTTTTCTAGGGACCCCTCTCGTGGCCCCATAGGTTCAAACAGATTGTTTGCAGGTGCCATAGATTTCGAGTTAGGGCTCATCAAAGTTTGACAATTTTTTGCACTTAGGGTGCTCAAGGGACAACACGGGTAGGGCATGACCCCGAGTGTTTGACCGAGTGGGGGGGGAATATGAGAATGCATAGGTTAATAATGCCTAACTAGACATGTAGGAGACGACGGTTCATCATCACGATGAGCAGAACGAGAAATTGGTCATGCGACAACATTCGATTGAATGAGACTGATGATTTATTTGCCAACCGAAAAGATGTTGCCTTAATAAAACCATAGGGAAAATTGAGAAACCATGATAGGATTTTGTAGGGACCCCTCTCATAGCCCCGTAGGTTCAAATGGATCATTCACAGGTGCCACAGATTTCGAGTTAGAGCCCGTCAAAGTTTGACAATTTTTAGCACTTAGGGTGCTCAAGGGATGACGCTAGTAGGGTATGACCCCGAGCGTTCGACCGAGTGAGGGGGAAAAATAGGACCATGCATAGGGTAATAATGAATTATATCAAGTATTGTTCATTAAATGTATTGTATTGTATTGTTCATTAAATGAATTGTATTGTATTGTTCATTAAATGAATTGTATTGTTCATTATACAAACAAAACTTACGATGAAATGAAATGAACTGTATTATTCATTAAATAACCATTATTAACCATTGTTAATTATTGGAATGAAGACTAAATATTTCCATGATAACACCATGCACAGATGAACAACAATTTATATGATCGAATATCAACTTTTGTATATATAAAAATGTTAAATGATTACAAATGTATGTCCATACACAAATATGACATAAACACCAACTCAAACAAAATGTATGTCTAAATACATGAATGTATGTCCATATACAAAATATACATGCCAACTAGACATGTAAGCATCCCAAAACTATCTATAACATCCTAAGCTGCTAATGGATCATCAAAATCGATCCTATTCGCCGCATTGCTTGGCTCTGAAGGATCTTGCACAAGAAAAACAAACCACGATTAATATTAGTTATATTATATAATTCACATTCAAAAAGTTAACATAGAAATGAACTATAATTGAACTATTCATGTTTACCTCATCTCCATGTTTTCTCTTTGGCTTTGTAGGACTCTTGATGTATGTCTTAGGTAGAGGAGGTATGTTTTCTATATTTTCATACACAACCTACATATGTTCACAAACATGACATTGACACAAGTTAGCATATAATTATCACTGATTTAATAAAAAATTATATCTACTAGACACAAAATAAAATAAACACACATGTACTCGAGGCAACTCTTCTTCTTCTTCTTCTTCTTCATCTTCAGGTATACTGGGTGTAGTCATCAAGGATGTGAAGCCAAGAATTCTCTGTACATATACACAACAAGTATATGAAACTATCAATCTATGTCTAGACGTGCATAATCACTATAAGTTATTTAAACTATTCATCCAATCATATTTGCATTCAATTACCTTTCCCTTGTCTCCAACGACACTACCAGATCCTAAATCACACTGCTCCGCACTCATGCTGCTTGTACCCTACAAGAGTAAATTAAGATATACATGCAAGTTACTACATAATCTAATTAATACCAATATAAATGATGAGCATGTATGTGCAATAAAATACAAATGACTAGGTGCAATAATATATGTACCGTGAAGCTATCAACGCCAAATGAAATGGACGACAAGGTGACCTCCTGAATTTGTCTCAACTCCTCCTCGGTCATCAACTGTTAAATAGACCATGTAAATAAAAATTAGTACTTAAAATTATCTAGATTATAAATATTCATTTAAAATATAGCATGAACTGTGAAAATATAAATCTTACCACTACATCATCAATATATGATGAAGGTGCCTCCTCGCCTCTAGCATGTGAGGACTCCCCAGGGTATCCTCCAGTCTGTGTCATAACATCTGGTGCATCATGTATCTCATGCACCTTATAATCTTCACTGCCCACAAGAGGATCAATAGGTTGTCCAACTAGACCCAAGCATACGTGCCCACACATGACACAACTATGGGGCATGCAAATGTGTGGAGTTGAGAATGATGTGTTAGCACCACTAGATGCACCACTACCATCAAAAGTAGGTTGAGCTACTGACCCATCCTAAGAAAGGAAAAGGCTACTCAAAGAGTGAATAGCCAATATGGTATGTGAAGCCGCCTCACAAATGATATTTGGATGCTGCACTAGAGGTGGGGGATCAACAGGAGGAGGGGGGACATATGGGCCCTGGACTACTCTGTCTGCCCCTTGTCTATTTTGGGGCATACCTAAACCCACACCTTGGAAAGGTTGGATGTCAAAGTAGTTCACATGTTTGCCTAAAACAAACTCAACATACAATTTTTTTATGAAGTAGAAGGGGACATCAAGTTTGTTGTTGGGTGGTTTGTCGAAAACCATCCACCAACGATCCCAATTTTTTTTCACAATACCATCATTTGTGCACCATATAATAGAAAGTTTTTTTTTTTTGGGGTCTACGGGTTGACCAGTGTGGGGATTCACAAATAATGAGGCGATATTGACTTTCGATATCTTGAGATCCTTGATCTCCTTATATGACAAGTCATCCACATATTGTTCCCTCATAGAATCTCGCCACAAAAGGGCAACATTGTGCTCCTCAGTCATGGTTTCCATACTCTTTATGATCGACGTGAGAGGATCAAACATTGGGTTTAGGCAAGGGATCCTACGGTATACATCTGCAATCCCCCTCAATTCATTCAAATTTTGTGCAATCAAATCCTGAATTGAGGGGCGGTTTGGCAAAGGAGGGTTTGGTTGTTGCGGTTGTGGTTGATCAATGTTTTCATTGTTATCTCCCATTTTTAACTAATTGAATGTAAACAATTGAATTTAGTTAATAAATTTAAACAATTTTGTATTTGATTTTAAAAAACCCAGTTTTCATGAAAAAACCATATTTTCAATGAAAAAACAAATAAGCATTAAAGAAAATACAAAAATTGAATGAAAATGATTGAAAACAATAAAAATATTACCTTTCAATGTATTGTTTAGAATTTTTTGGGCAAAAAACTAGATATTGGATGCAATCAGATATCAAATTTCCACAAAATCACGCAGCCCATGGGTTAAAAATAACTCACGGCCTAGCGTCACAATTCAAATATATTGTCTCAGAAAATCGGATATCTGATTTCATACTTAAATTATTTTAAAATAACATTATATTATATAATATAATAATATATTATATATTACGCATTATATTATATTATCATCAGTTCGGGAGGTGAAAGGAAGGAAGAACTCAATGCCGTTTGGAAACCCTAGCCTAAGCGAGGTAAACCTAGGTTGATCTTGTTAGACCTTGTTAGCCTGTGCGTTAGGTAACCTGGTAGGTCAGTATATAGAATCTAAGGTTTGCTGCTTCTTGTAATAATTATTAATTATTAATATTAATAAATTATTTCATTAATTATTAATTAAGTTGTCTGGACTGATGTTACTTTTAATATATAGGTATATATATTTATGTATGTGTATATATACATTATAATTATATCCTATATGAGTACCTGGGTATGGTAGTACGTATACCTGGTCGTATACGTACTACCACAATTAGGTATATGTAGGATGTATGGGTCACATATATATAAATAAGTATATTTAAATCAATTAATAATTTGCATGATAAGGTTTATTGTAATTAAATAAATTAATATTTTTTGCCAACTTTAATTGGCAACTCAATTATGCAAGTGAAGGTTATGTGAGGGGGAGATATGAAATTAACCTCTCCTATAGTTGCTAGTTAATTGGCTTGGAATATTTTAATAATTCCAAGAGGGAAATAAGTTTTTTAATAAATCATTTTGCATTGCTCCACCTTACCTTATGATTTTATCGGGCATAAAGAGGTATTAATTATAAAAAAAAAGTAAAGGAGATTAAAACCACTTTATTTCTCAACCTTGATATAATTTTTATTGAGCATATTGGGAGAGAAAAAGATATTTCATTTTCTTGGAGCATTTTTGGCATGAAGGGGTAGAAGCTTCTCTTGGAAGCCAAAATGCAGATCACGTGAGGGAATAAGCATACCCTGCATGACTCCTTGGGGGTTTTGATAATTCTGCCTAGTATTAGGGTATGGGATTGAGACTACGTTGGTATATAAAAACTGGAAGGAAAGGAGAGGAGATATTATTTTTATGACTGACTTTTGGAAAACGGCGAAGGGTAAGGGTGTGTTTTTCTGCCATTATCAACACTTCTATTTCACACTTCTGAGGGTCTCTGACTGGGTTACTTCTTTTCTCAGGTCATTCTATCTCCCAGACCTATGATTTCCTCTTACAGTTATTTGGT
Source organism: Cryptomeria japonica (assembly GCF_030272615.1). NCBI lineage: Eukaryota > Viridiplantae > Streptophyta > Pinopsida > Cupressales > Cupressaceae > Cryptomeria > Cryptomeria japonica. The sequence goes on along the minus strand of NC_081409.1, from coordinate 704,697,698 downwards.
TTCTTAGATAGAAATTAGAAGGAAGAAATGAATATATGAGTCTATGGTTGTAAAGTACAGAAAGTCTGAAAATATTTCATGGAATTTTTATGGGTTAGAAACCCTTATGCATTGTTATGAAACATAATGTTGTTACTTCAGTTCTTAGTAAATAATTTTCAGTTTGAAATTAGTCCATAAAATTTTGAAAGGGGTTTTAGGTAGCTGAAAATGAAATATGAAGGGAGGTATTCTTGCATACATATTTGTTTATATAAATGAGAATATATATAGAAATATGTATGTAAGGATGCCTGCAGGTCTGGAACTTACTATTATGCCCTTTAAAACATGTTTTAAAAGAGAGGAAAATAATTAAAAACTCATACCTCTGTTGGATGAGGGTTAAACTTGTATAAAAAGAAAATACAGGTCCATTCTCTGTAGAAATTTTATATTAAATAGATTTGTTCACTATTTGGAATATTAAGGAAGCAAGGAATAAATGTCATTACTGTTATTATGTTGTAAGTAGAAGCATGACCTTTAGAGAGCAATTTATTTGAGAAGGCAAGATATCTATATTATGATAATCCTACTGTTATCTTCCTAAAACAAGGAAATTAAATCTTCAGCAACCTCGATAGAACAACTGAAACTAAACAACAAATCATAGTTAAACTATAGTTTGGAATAAATCTTACTCGGAGAATCTTTGCTCTTATGAAATTTTAAGATAGTATAACACAAAGGACAAGGCCATTGTTAATTTATGACTAAAGTAAACTAAGCCTTAAATCTTAGACACCAAGAGTACTCATTGTGTCTGCAAAGGAGCAGATACAGACCTGTGCATGTATGTACCATACTTGGGCATATACAAAAAGTATGTACTAGTGTGTTAATAATTGGTAAGACTTTCCATGTACGCAAAGGTAATTATACTCGCGTGTACGTGTATACATATCTTCTCATACACTGGTAAGTATATTCTAACATAACGGTGCAGATCTATGTGTTACATGCTTCTGGAGCATGTCTTGGTTAGTTGGTATTGACTTGGTGATCGGATGCTATCATACACTCTAGCAAACCCTTACCGACATAGGTTTTACTGACATAGCTTTTATTGAGAATTTTGACAAGATGTATAAGTGGTGTTGGTGCAGTTTCTAGGATGTAGAAAATGACCTCTGATCGTGCTTCAACTAGTTGGAGAGATCACTTTGGCATGGTGGACCCAGAATAGGTTCGGTGCCTATCTAGGTTATGGACTGGTATCATGTTAACGTGTTCTCTACATGTTACCGAGATTATTTATGGATTGGTTAATGTTGTTTTGGTCTAAATCGACATGACATATCATTGTAATATGGATGCATGCAATGATCATATTTGTAATATCTTTTAGGTGGCCAACCTAATTGGTTTAGGCCTTAGGGTTGGTATAAATTAATGTAAGATCTCATTGTAGACTGTGGATATGGGAAAAATGAATGTAATATGCGAATATTATAATATCATTCAGGCAGAGGATTAGGTCGATCATTGAATATCGAATTGGGTTTATGTAAGAGGTCAAAGGCCTCTGGTATTGAGCTTAACCGGGGCTGTAATTAGGCATGGTAGATGCTATCTTTGGCAGTTCACTCTACTGGATTGTTTTCCAATTATCTTGAGGTGGTTTTAACCTCTCTATAGTCAGTGAGACTCTTTTGTAATGAGTAGTGTGCTCTAGCCAGTGTGCCTTCCTGCATTTGCAGACCCCTCATTGTATCACATACTTTCTGCAGAAGTATCATCTGACTGTGGGTAGGCTTCCCATTGTGGGGTTTCCCCTTACTGGGTTTTCCACGTACAAATCGTGGTGTTATGTGGTATGGTTGCATTGTGTTGATTATCTTTTTTAGTTGCATTGTTTATCGGCATCTATTTTTACTGGTATCTGTTTCTACTATTTTGGTATTCAATGTTTATGTGCTCCGATTTAAGGTTGTAAATTGAATTAATTGATATAATTTGTTAACAATTGATTCACCCCCCCTCTCAGTTGTTCACCGGTTATCCTAACAACCATCACCTTTATTTTGTTTCTCCCTCTAGATATGTTTATGAGATCCTTTGCTATTAGGTGGGTTCCTTTGAATGCTAGGACAACACTTGGCCCAGTGTCCCATTTTTTTGCAATGAAAGCAAACAAAGGGTAAGGATTGACACTCTATAGCTTGCATCCATTTCCCCAGCTTAGAGAAAATATCAATCAATGATGGTAGATCAGTGTTTTGGCAGACATTTACACAGGTCTTATCATACACCAACCTTTTTCTAGATGAAGTCATTGAGTCTATGGCAAGAAGATCACCAAAGGAAATGGCAATGCCCTTGAAGACATATTCAAACCAAAAATCCACCGGCAAACCAAGCAGCCTAACCCAGACAAGAGCCAAGTCAAAAAAGGAATCATTTAACTCCTGATTAGGGGACCATTTTCTTAAGGAAAGCAAAGATCTCCTAACCATCCGAGGACCTCCATACAAAACACCTTCCAGATCTTTCGAACACGAAAAGTTGAAGGCAAAAAAGCCTTTAGGCATCGCAAAGATTTCAACTTGGCCTTTCAATCGCCATTTCTTTTTGGCGAAATCTCTCACCACATCAATGTTAGGTCTTGGACCAACAAATTTTCCAACTAAAGTGAAGGCCATTAATGATATATTATGATCAATGATAGCGTCGAGAATGGAGATAACAAACTTACCTGTTGCCTTGTCTGATAAGTCTGAAACACTAAGAAAGGAAGATTTTGCAGTAGGTTTCGACCCAAGTATTCCGGCCCTCGATCCAACTATTCTGGCCTAAGATATTGAGGGATCCTTTTGTACAACATTCTTTTCTTGCTCAGGTCCCTCTTTCAATATTCCCTCTCGGTTGGAGACTCCTTCATGTGATTCCCCCTTATCTCTAGGGTCAAAAGGAGGGTCCCCAGATGGGTACCCTTCCTTTTTGCTCTCTCCATTCGCATGCGCTTCAACATGTGTGTCTAAATCCTTTTGCCCATGCGATAGAAGCACAAAGAATCCAGCATAGTTACCAGAACCAACTTTCCCGCCCAGCTCCATTCAGAAGCTAATAACGTCTATAATATAATAATTATTAAAAAATTAAAAAACAATATTTAATTAAAAATTATTTTTATTTACCTATATATTTAAAAGTTAAATAATAATAATATTAAACTTTTCATATAATACTTATTAAAATGAATTTTTATATATTAGATATTATAATATGATAATTATTAAAAATTAATAAAAAGAGAAAAAATTACAAAATTTTAAACATACAATTTACTATATATATTATATTTATTATTTTGAAACTAAAATAAATTTATATATTATAATATAATAATTATTAAATATTAGAAACTGAGACACTATTTAATTAAAACTACATTATTGTTTATCTATATAAAATTAAAAATTTAAAAGTTTTAAACTATAATTTTTTTGTTTTGTTTTGTTTTTTCTAAACTATATTTTATTATTTATATATTATATTTATTATTCTAACACTAAATTAAATTTATATATTAAAAATATAATAATTATTTAAATATTAAAAACTTATATAATATTTAATTAAAAAATTATTATTATTTTCCCTTCTTTCTATATATGCTAGATAAAAGTATTATTGAAATTTTCATATTATATATTAGAATTAATTATTTATATATATAATAATGATTAAAATAAAAAAATACAATATTTTAAACATTTAATATATTATTTATACATTATATTTGTTAGTTTAAAATAAAACTAAATTTATATATTAAAATATAATAATTATTAAAACTTAAAAAATAAAAAAAGCATTTATTTAAAAATATATATAATCTAAATACATTTAAAATAAATAAATAATGTAAGTACATTTTATTGTATTTCATATTAAGATAGGAAAATCTGACCAAGTGATAGTAAATTTAAAATAGCTATTAAAAAAGGTTTAACAATTAATGATGAAAGGAAAAAATATAGAATTTTTAAATTATTCATTTATGTAAGTTGTAGATTCAAGTCATAGAGCTCAAAGAGCATTTACGAGAAACTTTAGTTTTTAAAAATTTTTATTAATAACACGTCACTCTTAATCAAATAACAACTACAAAGCAAAGGGTAGTCTTTTTACGGAAGTAAATGAATTTTAAAAAGCAGTCAACAAAAAATTGGAAGAAAAACTTTTAACATAAATAGAGTCAGAAGTTGAAGGAAAAAACTGAACTACCAATAATAAAATCAATGGCTAGCTAGTTAAGTGTCTTTTTCAAAAATAAGATATACTTTCGATGTAATTTATGTCACCTCAAAGGTGCATTACATTTAAAAGTATTAAATTCGATGTGTTTGTGATATTTAAATGTATGAAAAATAAAAAAATTTATTTTATTTATTTAATGTTTCGGATCACAATCTGTGATCCATCATTAGAATGATACATGTGAGAGCAAATGAGAAAAATGACCAAGAAACTATTTGTATTTTTGTATTTGTATATAAAAATACAAATATATATATATATATATATATTAAAATATTAAAAACATATATGTATATGTGTGTGAGAATATGTAAATAATTATATATATATATATATATATATATATATATATATATATATATATATATATATATATGTGTGAATATGTAAATATACATATATGTTTTTTATTTTTTATTATGTATATATATGTGTGTATGTATATGTATGTATATATATAAATATATATACATATATGTGTATATATATGTATGTATGTATGTATGTATGTGTATATAGATATATATACATATATGTGTATATATGTGTATATATATATATGTATGTATGTATGTATGTATATTTTTTGTCCTGTTTTTTCTTATATATACATGTATGTATATTTACATAGACACATATACATATTTATGTATATGTGAGATGTATATGTAAATAGATATACATATTTTTTGGTTGATTTGTTTCTATAGTCAATTGTGGGTCTCTCTTTTATATTTAGTTACAGCACGTGTTGAATACCTTAAAGATTACTCCGCTGGATGTCCCTGTCCATCTTGTGGGAATTGAAACACATATTTGTGACCTACTCAGTAAAATAGATCGCATAGCACAGTGAGAGTGGGAGTCAGTGGTATAGGCAGCGTTGGTAAAACCACCTTCGCCAAGGTTGTTTACAATAGAATTTATGCCAGGTTTGATGCTTATTTCTTTGCACAGAAAAATAGTACTCTTGTAGACTTGCAACGGGCAATTCTAAGAAGATTGGTAAATTACCATGGAGAAGCTTCAAGTGTTGCTGAGGGAAAAGCACTGATGGAAAACCTATTACAAGGAGTTCGTGCCCTTGTCATATTGGATGATGTGAATGATCGGAGCCACTTGGATGAAGTGAATGGGGATTGGTTCGGGCCTGGTAACAGAATCATCATTACATCCCGAAATCGACACATACTCAATCTTGCTGAGGTTGATTCAGCTCTGAAAATGACTGGGCTAGGGGAATATGATGCTCTTCAATTGTTTTGTTGGCATGCTTTCTCAAGGCCATTCGCGAAGACCCCCTACAAAAATATTTCTACAAGAATTGCAAGAGCTTGCTGGGGGCATCCTCTTTCATTACAAGTTATTGGAGCCCATTTGTTTGATAAGAAGGAGCAGGACGACATTCAATGTTGGGAAGAAGCTCTCCATAACATTGGGAAAAATCAAGAAATATCCGGAGTCCTTCGAATCAGTTATGACGGACTTAGCCATGTTGAGAAGGAAATATTTTTAGATATAGCTTGTTGCTTTGCTGGTGAAAGGAAACATGACGCTGTTATCTTCTGGGAAGTTTTATACCCAAACAGAGTTCAAACAGCCCTCAAAAATCTTATGCTGAAAATGCTTATAAACTACAGTGGCACTCCAGATCTCCTCAATATGCATGACCTTTTGCGGGAAATGGGAAGAGGGATTCAAGAGCAGGTTGGTAACAATAGCAGACTGTGGCTGCCTACGGGTGTACACAGAACTTTGAGCAGAGACAGAGCAGAGGGAGTGAATATGCTTGTTTACACAGGACAGAATGGAAGAGAGCCCCTTAGCTTGCACAAAATGCCTTCCCTACGCTACCTTGTTGTGCAAAATACAAAAGTAGTGGGCAACATTGGAAATTTAGCTCCAAATTTGTTATGGATAAAAATTAGAAATTGTGAATTAAATGATACGTATACATGGTTAAGATTAAGAAACACATTCCAGCTAGATAGTAGTTGGTCCCAAGTGAGGATTTTAAGTATAGAGCAGTGTGCAAGTCTTACGAGAATCCCAAATACCCTGGACAGCTTGGTGAACCTCCGATGCTTGTATCTAGAGAATTGTGTAGCTCTCACAACACTTCCAAACACCTTTGGTAACTTGTCACAATTGAAGGAGTTACATGTTCGCAACTGTACCAATTTAACAAGCCTTCCGGATACTGTGGGCAATCTCATGCAGCTAGAAATGTTGGAGCTGAGAGCATGTACAGTTCTACGCAGCCTTCCCAGCACACTAGGTAATTTAGCTCGACTAAGAAAGCTGCGCTTGAAATATTGCACAGGGTTAAGGTATCTTCCCAACACAATAGGCGACTTGGCACAACTCCAACATTTGTCCATGCGTGGTTGTTCAGATTTACAGAGCCTTCGTTACCCTTTGGGCAAGCTACAAAATCTAAAGAGATTGCATTTATCAGATTGGAAAGACCTACAAAGCTTTCATGATGGGGTTGTCAAGTTAGCCCAGCTTAGGGAGTTAAACAGGTAAAAAATAATTTATAGGTACATTTAATTTGGTCTATACGGACTCTATTTAAAAGCTTTGAAAGAAAATATATTTATATTGAATTGTTTGAAATTTTGTCTCGTGATAAAGTAGTGATTGAAATGATTTTAAATTTTGCAGAAGGGTCGGCATTGGAAGCTTGGTGCAGAAGAAGTTTAATGTCTACTTTATATACCACGCACCAGATGAAAGGGAAATATCGATGTATTATTATAAGTACAAATACCTGCGCACCGGATCACTTCGTATATGCCCTTGCAGTGAGGATGAGGAAAGTAGTGACATTAGAGAGGCAATTGATAGCAGTGATATTGACATTCTTGTTCCTGTGTATTCCAAAACCTTTCTGCAGTCAAATATTTGCATGAGAAAGTACGTAGCCATACGCCGCTCGAATGCCCTTGTTATTCCTATGTGCCAATGCATCTTTACATGGTACTATTTTATCCAACGTTTGAACACATTGAGAGAGTCAGAATGCCAAAGTTTTTAAGATATAAAGAGTGTTTATTTTTTTCATCACACTTTTTTCATAGTGAATATTTCAATTATAGTTTTTCTTTAAAATTCTTGTAATGCGAATTTTGGGTGTAATTTTTTGAATCATAAGTATTTTAAATCATATTTAAATTTTAATAGTTAATTTTAAAATTTAAAATTTTGTAAATTATATTAATTAGGTTTTAATTTAAATTTGTGGAGGGAAATGTGTATGTTCTAATCCTAAAAATTTATGACTAAAAATAAAAATAAAATTAAAATTAATTATATAAAGTGTTTGAATTTCAAAAGATATTTTTGTAAATCTACAAAATATTATTATGTTAGTGATATTTGATTATTTTTATTATATTGACCAAGTTGTTATATATGATTGTAAAATAGCAATTTTTTTAATTCATTTGGTAAAATAATATTTGACAAAATAACTTTTGATAGTGATTTTATTTTCTTCTCATAGTTATTATTGTGAACAATAACTGGGACTCCTAGTATGTAGATTAAACAAAATCAATACCTAATTTTTTTTTAATAATTATTCCAACTAAAAAATTCTCTCTCATACTCATTTTGAAGGTTCTAATCCACCATATATAGCTTCCAACCAAATTCTTCCTCTATTCTATCCTTGACCAAAAAAAAAGGTTTTTCTTTCATTCTTCTTAGGTATGTTTTATAAATAATCATTAATGGCCTCTTAACAAATTGTCAATCGATATCGTCCATCCATACTTACATTACTTATCCTCCACCACTTTCCTTATCTCCATTTCCCTCCTAACCCTAGCAAAATCTCTCATCATTTTCTTCTGAAAAATAATTGGTGCAAAATTTTCCTTCCCTATTCTTCTTGGTTGAAGATATACCCTTTGAACCTTTCCATTGGTCTTGACTTTTACATATCAAGTGACATTTTCCCCACCATAAATACTTTTTCTCTTGAAGTTTTTCAACATGAAGAAATCTTCACACAAACCACTAAAAAACCATAATTTGTGTCTTAGTGTCTTAGTGGTAATAAGCATGAAAAATGACTTGGTAATGATTGTCATCAAGTGAGTTTTGGGCAAGGGCTTTCTAGTTTTTGAGGACTAGTATAGAGTCCTTACTAACATAGTCTTTTGTTTTGTAGCTTTTCTATTGGGTCTGGAGGAAATGAAACTTGATACTTTGAAGCTTACTAGAGACCTATTTGGGAATGAGTACAATGTTGGTATGGATGAATTTCTATATGTAGCTTAATATGGCGTAGGCATCCCAAATTTCACTAATCTAAGGGCTTATGTTGAAAAAGATGGTGTGGTTCCTTGGCTACCCTTCCTTGCCAGATTTCAGATAACCAAGGTTGAGAGGCATTAGGAGTGATCTGTTCTTGATTTTGAATTCCCAAGGAAGGTGTTGGGAGTGGATCCCATAAATAGCGGGAACTGGTGGGAGGACTTGAGGTCTTTGGTTACTGCTATGAAGGGTGCAGATCACTTGGATACGAAAGAGTATGGAAAGTGAATGAGCTATGTTTTCTAACATGGACACTAATGATGAAGAGACCAAGGGGGATATCCCCCTTTGAATGATTTATAATCTTGTTCCTTTTTGATCTTTTTTCCTAAATTTTTTTGCTAAACTAAAGAGTTATTGTGAAATTTTTCAATACAAACAATTGAAAGCATACATGCACAATTTTTTCGCATAAATTATGAATACATATAAATAGCTTACAATATTTCAAGCACTTTGCAAAATTTTATTAGAGCTATGCATGGGTGTTGAAAGTGTCTGCATTTTACATTATTTTCCATTGCACAAGAATTTATTTCATTACATTTGAGTATAATATTTTAAGACTAAAACATGGTTTGACAATGATGAATTTCTGGCTAACACTTATGAATGAAATAAAATACTTTAATTGTATATGAAAGAACACCAATCTTAGTTTAAAATGAAAAAAATAATACTTACTTTCACAATGTATCATTTAAAATAGGGTTTTTTTTATCATTGCATACATCAATTGGTAGTGGATAGAGTGTACTTCAAATCATATGGTAACTGTTGCACTTGATTTTACCTCAACTATGGGTTGTGAGAGAATGGATATGTGTCTCTTTTCATGTAGTTATCTCTTGATGAATGTAGTGTCACTTTACATTGCAAAGTAGCATTAATTAAATTTTTTGAATTCCTTACATGTGAGTCTCCTGAAAATCCTTTTGTATAACCATAAGACAACTGAGAGAGGGGGGGGGCGTGAATCAGTTGTCACAGATTACTGGAAGCATTAACAATTTAAACTTTAATACCGAAACCCAAAACAATAATACCGAAATAGTAATTAAGCCAATTAAGCATAAACAATAATAACAAAATAAAAACCATCCACACAACACCAAGATTCACATGTGGAAAAGGTAGTAAAGGGAAAAACCATGGTGGGAAGCCTACCCACAGTTAGATAATACTTATGCACTAAGTATGTGAATTACAAAGAAGGGATCTGCACTTGAAGGAAGGCCAACAACTTAGAGCACACTGCTCATCACAAAAGGAGCCTCACTAACTACATAAAAATCCAGACTACAATTCAGAGAAATATTAAATTGCAATAGATACCATCTCCTATGCCTGAGTACAGTTCCAGTTAAGCTCAATACTAGAGGACTAAATCCTCTTACAAAAACCCAATTCGATCTCCAATAATCGACCAACTCCTTGGCTTGGATGATATTATATTATTCGCACATTACATTCCTTGATCATGACCTCTTACATTAACCATGATGATCTACAATGAGATCTTACATCTATTTATACAAACCCTTGACCATAAACAATCAGGTCGGCCACCAGACATTAAACCAATTACATAATTACAAACCATGTTGGCCTTAGACCAAATAACAAATAATATCAACACATAAGACATCCCAGAAATAAATCAATAGGTCCTATCCACACATTACATTAATGTCGGTCCATAACCTAGATTAATCGGGACCAAGTATAGGTCCACACGCTTCAACAACGATCTCCATTCGCCAAGTCTCGAACATGAGCATCCTAAAACTCCATCAGAAGCTGTACCAACACCACTTATACAATTCATCAAGATCTCCAAAATCTCTATCGATGAAACCCTCGTGGGAACCACAAACCAAGCTTCTAAGAAGGCAAGATAGCATCCAATCTACAAACCAAAACCAACTGACCAAATTTGAGTATAAGTGTCATGAATAAGTCAATTCCATCACCAGATTATATCAAAGTCTACCAGATCATGCCAGATTCAAGTTAACTAGAAACCACTCATCCTACAAGAACTAGAAGGGTGTCGTTAAAGCATCCAAACAACTAGTGTTGACATCAATAATAAAACATCAATGCAACACATAATCAATTCCACAAAATGGCCAACAATCTCCCCCTTTGGCATTCATGACAACACTAGATGTGAAAAACATCTCAGTACCAAGAGATGCCAAACAAGTCTCTCCCTGTGGAAGACAATCAATAATCATCTGTATATAACTCTGAATATCAATAACTCTCCCCCTTTGAATAATATTTCTCCCTGTTTTCTATTTACTTTTTCACATCACTATCTCTCCCCCTTTGACATCAATGCCAAAAATATGACAAAAATATCAAAGAAAAAAAATAAGCCTCTGAATCTCAAAGCTGACTACTCCCCCTGAGCAGTAGCATCCCACATTAGTGCTATAATGAATAGTATCTATGATAATTCATGTCAGACTGATGCCAAACTGCATCAATCAAGTCTCTGTCAGAGGGGCGGAAACCCCCAATATGTCTCTTAGGTAATCAAATGCTTCCTTGGATAAAGGTTTAGTGAAAATATCTACAATCTATTCTTTAGGGTTCACATAAACCAGTTTAACTTCATTTGCTTCCACCTTTTCCTTCAAAAAGTTATACTTGATAGATATGTGCTTTGTCTTAGAATGAAATACTAGATTCTTTGAAATATCAATAGAATTAATTATCATAGTGAATAATTGTTAGTGCATCACAATCCACCTTTATATCCTTCAACATTTGCTTCATCCATAAAACTTGTGTACAGTTAGTAGAAGCAACAACATACTCACCTTCAACATTAGATAGATAAGTACATGATTGTTTCTTACTAATCCATGAACCCAACTTCTTTCCAAGAAAGAAAGCTCCATCGGAAGTACTTTTCTAGTCATCAACATCTCCAGCCCAGTAAGCATTTGTATATGATCATAAAGTGAAGTAATCATCCTTAGGGTACCATAAACCATATTCTGATGTACCTTGCAAGTATCTAAAAATCCTTTTCACCACCATTTCATGATTTTCTTTAGGATCACTCTGAAATCTTGAAAAAATACAAACAACATTCATAATGTCAGGCCTACTCTGAGTCAAATAAAGTAGACCACCAATCATAGACTTGTATCTTGTAGGATTTACCGGTGCAAAAAAATCTTTACTTGTCAATTTCTCACTTGTAACCATAGGTGTACTTATTGGTTTAGAATCTCTCATACCAAATTTCTTCAACAATTCCTTAGCATATTTAGTTTGACAGATAAAAATACCTTTATCAGTCTGAGTAATCTGCAAGTCTAAGAAAAATTTCATCTCACCAATCATAGGCATCTCAAATTGTTTCTCCATATTCTTAGAAAATTCTATGCATAATTTATGTTCACCTCCAAAAATAATGTCATCAACAAATACTTCAACAATTAGTATATTATCATCAGTGATTTTATAATATAAATTACTGTCAGCACTTCCCATAGTAAAACCAAGCTTCAAAAGATATTTATCCAACCTTGCAACCAACTCTAGGAGCTTATTTCAATCCATATAAAGATTTCCTTAACCTACAAACCATATCAGTATCATCTGATAGTGAAAAACCATCAGGTTGCTCAATATAAACTTTCTCATCAAGATCCCCATTCAAAAATGCACATTTAACATCTATCTGATAAACCTTGTAGTTTTTATAAGCAGCATAGGCAAGAAATAATCTTACAGCTTCAATCCTAGCTACCAGTGCAAAATTTTCTCCATAATCAATTCCTTCCTTTTGAGAATATCCTTTACAAACCAATCTAGCCTTATTCCTTATAACTTGACCATCCTCATTCAATTTATTCCTAAAAGCCCATTTAGTTCCAATAACATTTTTATTTTTAGGTCGAGGAACCAAAGTCAATGTGTAATTTTTCTCAATCTGATCTAATTCTTCTTCCATAGCTTTTAAACAAAATTTATCTTTACATGCCTCAATTACCGATACCGATTCAAGTTATGAAATCAAACATACTTCATTACTTGCTAGTCTTCTTCTTGTTATAACTCCATTGCTCGTATCCCCAATGATTTGATCTTATGAATGATTCAATCTCACATACCTAGGAGTCTTCTGACTCTCTGCTCATCTTCCTTGTTCTTCAGTTATTGTAAAATTCTCTTATGTTGCCGAAGTAACTGGTTCAACTCTCTATTCCGGTAAAGGTGCTACCGGTTTAGATATAATCATTTCCACTGCCAGTTCCTTCTCATAAACTCTGATTTGACTTTTGCTCAGCTCATCTACTTTGACATTAGCACTCTCCAATATTCTCTGCAATCTCTTGTTATAACATCTATATGCTTTTCTTTCATTAAAATAACCAAGAAATATGCCTTCATCACATCTGAGATCAAATTTCCCAATAGTATCATCTCTCCTAATATAACTTTTACTACCAAAAGTTTTAAAATACTTAACTATAGGTGTATTGCCAAACCATAATTCATAAGGTGTCTTACCGATTTCTCCTTTGATGTGTACTTTGTTGAATATATAAACCCCTGTACTCACTACTTCTCTCCAGTAGATATGAGGTAGATTTTCTTCCATCATCATTGTTCTAGTAGCATCCAAGATAGTTCTATTTTTCCTTTCCACAACTCCAATCTGCTGAGGTGTCCGGGGAGCAGAAAATTATCTTCTTATACCATGCTTGTCACAAAAGTTATTAAACTCACTGGATGTGAATTCTCCACCATGATCCGATCTCAAACATTTAATCTTCAATCCTATCTCAGTTTCCAATTTAGCCTTAAAGATTTTAAACTTTTCAAATGCTTCATTTTTTTCTCTCAAAAAAGTAACCCACATCATTCTATAATAATCATCAATGATTAACATGAAATATCTATCACAATAAAAACTTTTAACTCTAGTAGGGCCACACAAATCAGTATGAATAAGTTCAAGAATATCTTTTGATTTATCTTGTATACTCCTAAAAGAGGTTCTGACCTATTTACCCATTTGACATTCTTTACATACCGGATTATAGGGCTTCATAATCTTAGGTATATCTCTAACAACCTTAGTTGAATTGATCTTGACAATAAAATCAAAATTCACATGACACAATCTTTTATGCCATAGCCAACTCTCATCAGTCTATGTAATCAAACATGTCTTCTCACTGGAGTTCAAATAAAATATATTACCTTTTGTCTGTGTACCGGTTGCAATCTCCAAGCTAGATCTATTAATGATTTTGCATTTTCCATCCTTGAATTCTAATTAAAATATTTTATCTACCAATTGTCCTACACTCAAAAGATTACGTTTCAAACCTTCAACATAATAAATGTTGTCAGTATTGTTCTTACCATCCAATGATATAGTTCCTTTTCCCTTGATCATACATGCCTTGTCATCTCCAAATCTAACTAGTCCACCATCAAATTCTTGCAAAGACAAAAACTTCCCTTTATCTCTAGTCATATGATGTGAACAATCACTGCCAATTACCCATTCATCCGTATCCTCAATTTTAGCAGCAAGTGCCTTCTCCTCAAGTACATTCTCTTCTAGTGCTAGATCATCTTGCTTGATAGCCAAGAACACCCATTCCTTCCCATTGCCAGATCCACTAGTAGAGTCTTCTATCGGTTCATCATCTTAATCAGTAATGCCTTCCTCATCCGCTATGTAACATGATTTGTCTCTGTTTTTCTTGAATCTATACTTGTTCTGATATCCAGGGTTAGGCTTAAATGATCTTTTAACTATTTCTTTAAATCTTGAATTCCTTTCAGAACATCTAGATGCAAAATGACCAATCTTATTACATGCAAAATATTTAAAAGGTTCTTTTCCTTCATACTTACTTCCTACCAGTCCTTTCGGTACTCTTCTAGAAAACAGTGCTTCAAGTTTCTTAAACTCATCATCTTCTCTCTTCATATGTTCTAATTCTTTTGCATATAAATATTTCTAGTCTTTGTTACTGGTTGCAAATGTAGATACATGAAAAGTAGGTTTAGTCTTCATAGCTCTAGAAGTTCCAAATTACTCAATCTCAAAAGCAGATAATTTCTCAAACAAAGTATCTTTGTTGATAGATGTATTAGCCATTGTTCTCAACTTATTGATAGCAATAGCCTTTATTTTGTAAGCTAGTGGTAAGACTCTCCAGACTTTAGAAACAATTCCATCTTTGCTCAGAGTTCCACCACAACATTCAATTCCCATAACAATCTCATTTAACCTTTCCATGAATGCAGTAATCCTTTCATCTTCTTCCATCTTCATGTTTTCATATCTCACCTAGTAACCATCAAGTTTAGCAATCTTCACTATAGGGTAACCTTCATTAAGAGTTTGCAACTTATCCCATATAGCCTTTCCAGATGATTTGTTTGTTACTCCCATTATTTTCTCATTAGAAAGTGCACACAAGAGGGCTTAAATTGCTCTACAATCATTCTCAAGCTCCTTGTCCAGGTTAGCCAGAGGAGGATTGATAGATCTTGGATTAAAGGGTGTGATACCATTTTGTGTGATCTCCCAAATCTCCTTGCCAAGATATCTCAGATGAGTCTCCATCTGAATCTTCCATACTATGTAATTTGTTCCTTCAAGCCTCTGTATATCCTTTTGAAAGGTATCTCTAGAAGAACTAGATGAACTTGAACTATTTGTCGCCATAGGATCTTCCTCAAGCGGTTAAGATTTCTCCAAAGAGGACCAAAGCTCTGATACCAATTGTTAGACAGTTCAGATAACCAGAAGACAACCGAGGGTGGGGGGGGGGGGGGGGGGGGGTTGAATCAGTTGTCACAGGTTACTGGAAGTATTAACAATTTAAACTTTAATACCGAAACCCAAAACAATAATACTAGAATAGCAGTTAATCCAATTAAGCATAAACAATAATCATAGAATAAAAGACCTCCACACAACACCAAGATTTGTACGTGGAAAACTCGATAAAGGGAAAAACCACGGTGGGAAGCTTACCCACAGTTAGATAATACTTCTGTAGTAACTATGTGAATTACAAAGAAGGGGCCTACACTTCAAGGAAGGCCAACATCCTAGAGCACATTGCTCATCACAAAAGGAGCCTCACTGACTACATAAAAATCTAGACTACAATCCAGAGAAGTGTTTAACAACAAAAGATAGCATCTCCTATGCTTGAGTACAGTTCCAGTTAAGCTCAATACTGGAGGACTAAATCCTCTTACAAAAACCCAATTCAATCTCCAATGATCGACCGACTCCTCTGCCTGAATGATATTATATTATTCGCACATTACATTCCTTGACCATGATCTCTTACATTAACCATGATGACCTACAATGATATCTTACATCTATTTATACAAACCCTCGACCATAAACAATCAGATCAACCACCAAACAATAAACCAATTACATAATTACAAACCATGTCAGCCTTAGACAAAATAACAAATAATATCGATGCATAAGACATCCTGAAAATACATCAATAGGTCCTATCCACACGTTATATTAATGTCAGTCCATAATCTAGATCAATCGGGACCAAGTATAGGTCTACACACTTCAACAATGATCTCCATCCAGCAAGTCTCAAACATGATCACCAACAACATCCTAAAACTCCATCAGAAGTTGCACCAACACCACTTATGCAATTCATCAAAGATCTCCAGAAGATCTACCGGTGAAACCCTCACCGGAACCAGAAACCAAACTTCTAAGCAGGCATGATAGCATCCAATCTCCAGACCAAAACCAACTAACCAAATATGAGTATAAGTATCATGAACAAGACAATTCCATCACCAGATTATATCGGAGTCTATCAGATCATGCCGAATCCAAGTTAACCAAAAACCACTCATCCTACCAAAACCAGAAGGGTGTCGATAAAGCATCCAAATAGCTAGGGTTGACATCAATGCAACACATAATCAATTCCACCAAATGGCCAACACATTTTTGTTTGAAGATCCATTTTGTTCTTGAGGAGGGTTTAGTTCTCAAAAGACAATGCTTAACCACCCATTGGGATTCAACCACAAAAATGTGCTTGATTGCATTTTGGGATCCTCGTAAGGAGGACATAGCATTTGCAATTGCACTTCTTTAAAGGGAAAAGTGACCAAGCTAACCTAACCTAAAAAATAGATGGGAAAAATAAACAAAACCATTAATTGGCTTTTCAAAGAGGCTTCTATTCCTTCTTAGCCTTTGATATCCTACATGTTTCTAAATGAAATAAAAAAAAGGGAAAGCAACAAACAACCAATGAGATTTCCAAATATACCCCAAGCACTATATATAATGAAACTTACCCACTTGGAGATGTCCATATGTAGTAAGTGAGAGAATTTTCTATTCTCATTGAAATTCTTCTCCTTGCTTAGAAGTACGTATAACTTGTGGTGACTTGCTGATTTCCTATTGAGCTAAATGCTTGATGGAGAATCCTCTTCATAGCATGGTAGTTATCAATGGACTTACAACTACACTCTACTTCTTTGGATATTTTTTAATCAATGAGAATTGACCTTCAAGACCCTCCTAATTGCATCAGGTCTTCATCCCTTTCTTTGTTTCTCATACTTTACCATCATAGCCGATAATGGTTTAATGTCAATAGATGAGAAAAATGCTTCTAATTTATCTCATAATTGGATTTCATCAATTTACTCCTAAATTTTCTCCTTGAGGTTAACCTCGTGATTTGATTGCTTGTAAAGCTTTATTACATCACTTTGAGGTTCTGAAATTGCTTCCAAAATCAAAACAGGCATGCTCTCTTCTTCTCCTTTAACAAAGAAGAAGGAATCTTCTAACACGAGGCATGAGTAACTTTCCTCACTCATTTCTTGTACATAGATAACATCTTTGTAGTCCAGTTGTTCTCTTTCATTTTTCTCTTGCCAAGAAAGGAATTCCTTGCCTTTATGAGCTTGCAAAAGCTCGTAATTAATAGGTTGTTCATCCTCCTTTTCATTTCCTCAGGACTAATCTAATTTCTAGACCACGAGCCCCCCTGTAAAAAAGGGAAATCATATGATATCATGACGACTATGGGAGGAAATGGTTTTACAAACGATACCAAAGAAACTAGCCTTCTTGAATAGGGATACTCTCTCAAGAAATATTTTCTTGTTAAACATAGGTCTAGAGTCCTCAAGAATAGTTGATTCATCAAAAGATATCTCTTGGCTAGATCTTGGAATTTTGAGTTGAGCCCAGGATTTAGATTTAACTTGCTTGAAAATTTGAAATTGCTCCTGCTGCCAACTTAGGGCTTCCAATTCCTATCATTGTAACTAGGCTTGGAGAAAAATTTGTTCTTGATATTCCAGTTCTTTCTCAAGGGATTTTAATTGTGTCTAGAAATTTGATATGATTGCTAAGATTTATTATATTCTTATGTTGGTTAAAGGGATATGCATGTTGATAAGGGATAGAATGTATCTCTTGAATTTGTTGGGAAGTGAATTCCTATTGTCAGGAAAGTGACACTAGAGAAAGTAAGGGTTAGACATTTGAGGATTATTCAATTATTTCCGCTATGGAAAGATATCGAAGAAAATTACCATTTTTACTTGTGTAACATTGTGGCTAAAAAATAAATGGTGTGTATTTTTATGGAAATGAGGGAAATTATGAAATTTGGAAACTCTCTCCATACTATATAAACAGATTTGTAAATTATCTATCTTGGAATAGAACAATAGGTCTGTTAAATATTAGGATTTTGAACAAATACCTATAAAGATAAGGGGATGTATTAATTCCTACAGAGTCACCAAATACTTTCTGAGATGTCGCTTGAGGTTGAGAGTTTTGAAGAATTCATGAAATATTCAATGATAAAAATCTCTTTTGGGTTCCACCGGGTGTGCTAGGAAAACTTCAGTGGTACTTATGTGCCCTCCACATGTCTAAAGCTTTCATTTATTTGAGGGTAGTCTGGAAGTTTCTGGTGTAGGGGTACCCTTTCATGCAAATATGCCCAACGTTAGGTTTTTGTCTTATTTTGTAAGGACTGGTGTAAATAAGGTCATTTTGGACCATTATAGAGCATATTGGGTCATTTGTGAAGTTTTGCGGTTAATTGGTTACAAGATGCAAACGTTGTTCATTTGTTGTCAAATTTGTCAATGACAACTTTTTGAAAAGTTGTTAAATGTTAGTTGAGGGTCAGTTGGAGGTTGTAACTAGTTTGGAATAGGTTGGGAATAGGGGTTTTCCTCAGGTCAAACCTGAGTTTTGGAATTAACCATGAAATAGAAATGAAATGTAATTGAATTGCAATAATGAAAATGATCTCCTTTTGATGGAGATGCTAAATAATGTATGAACCACTAATGATATATCTTTTTAATGGAGTTTAGTTTGTCTCCACAAATAATTAGGGTTTCATGAAGTCTTCATAAACATAGAACTTGAATTTCAACTCAAATGCTTAGAAGAGGACTGATTGCTTCCTCACTTGAATTTGAATGCTTGTTTGCTTGAATTGATTGCATGAATAGCTTAGCTCCTTGTAAAATTGAGAGGGTACACTTCCTTTTATACTTTCTTGTTGATAAACAATTTAATTTTCCAACATGAATCGACATGGGGTCTAGGTCCCCACCAAAATGATGTTATTGTTGAGGGGCCCCAAAATTGGTAGCAATTGGGAGGACCAGAGCGCTAGGAGCTCTGGTCCTTGAGGACTTGAGCGCTAGTGCCTTGGTATTGACCAATCAAAAACCAAGAAAAGTGAGACAAGAGGTGTGCATTCTGAAAATTATGAGATATTTGCATGGTGTGAATAGAATCAAGGCTTTGATTAGGCCTTGAGACATGAATGCTAAGGTGAGGGCCCAAATGAGGACAAAATTGTAAGGGAGTAAACTTTAGGATGCTAAAAATATGTACTTTCATCATCAATATCACAGCCAACAACATTAGTATGTACTTCCATCATTAACAGTATCAATAATACAAGCCAACAACATCAAAATATCAATAATGACATCTAGTCATTAATGACACCAATTCCAACAATCTCCATTGTTATATCTTTGCACTCAACTCCCCCATTCGACATTAATGACAACACTACATTGAGGATTAGCACCAATGACAACACTAAGTCATTAATGACAACAACTACCAACAATCTCCCCATTTGTCACTTATGGCAATACACACACAATATATTCTCTTCCCCTTGACATGAAGGACAAAGGTCAAAGGACTTTATTGTAATCTCTTCTTTGTACACTTTTGATCTCCCCCTCTTTGATAGAATAGTCAATTATATGTTCCCTTTCTCTATATGTTTATTCTCTCCCTCTTTCTATTTAATTGAAATCTTCCTATTTAACATTATTTGTATCTCTTTCATTTTCCATCTCCATCAACGTTGCCATCTCTCTCTCTCTCTCTCTCTCACACACACACACACACACACACACACACACACACGCACGCACACACACACACATACACATACACATTCTAGATTGCAAAAATAACAAGAGCTTGTGGGTAGTGGAGCCGGACTATCTTCTTGATTCAGAGGTCTTATTTCATTCATCTTTCAATCCTTTTAATTGAGTCAGCATAGTTAATTTTAATCTATCACTTCTCCATTAATGCTTTCTTATAGATGGTTTGCTGCAAGGTGTGCACCCTTGGTCTTCTTGTGCTATTCAATGAAACACTTAGTTTTGTAACATGGCTTAATAGCCTCTCATGGATTCATTAGGTCTCACAATTGTATCAGGCATGAACAAGTTGATCCTTTGGTGCAACAACAATCGCATTTCCAACAAGTGGTATTAGAACCCAGGTCATAAGTTCAAAGCCCTCGCTCATGTTAGGGGGGTTATTACAAGGTGTATGCCTTTGGTCTCCTTGTGATGTGTAGTGCAGTGCTCTGGTTTGTGATATGGATTAGACATTCAAATGTTGCATTACACAACAATGTGCACAAAAGGTATCATGGTAAGCACAACAACACACAAAATGACATAACCAATGCATCAAGAATGGGGGCACAAAGTGAAAGACCTCACTAATCATGTGAATGGTCATTGTTATATTTTTTTTTGCAGAAACAACATCATTTTCTAAATGGCCTATCAATTGACCTCATATATTGCACAAATGTGTGCTACTAATAGACCAATATATTTCATAATTGACCTTCGACACCTTTTCAGTGTACCCATTAGACACTAAGATGTGATTGCTAGTTGTATTATAATTGATAACTTCTGTGACTTTGTTTTAATTATGTAAGAAATGTGTTTATTCCTTTGATGAAATTTTCAAGATACCTACACTAATTTTAAACGTGCAAAATTGTTAAGTCTTCCGAATAACATCTTATTGATTCATGGGGAATAAAGTAAATTTCGAAGTTTGGATTTAAATAATAAATAAATTATTATTGATTAAATTGATTACTTTTTATTAAGTTTTAAAAAGTTAACCGTCATTTTGTTCACAAGAAAAATAACAAGAAGGTTATTATTTTCTTGCATCTTGCCGACTCTGAACTGTTGAAACTCTGTGGGTTCTCTCCGTTCACAAGAAAATTCCATTCATCGGGTTTTCCTCCATCCGACTTTGTTTATCTCGCCGACTTGGTTGATCCTCTCAATATGGTTTCCAAGAAATTCTCTAACACTTCACGAGAAACTTCCAAGAAATTCTCTCTTTTGTGGCTCTTCAAATTTGTGCAGAACAAGGGATGGAGATTGCTGTTCAGTATCAGCCTCCCGCCACCAAAATTCCCTTCGATACCAACAACAAATTTAACGTTGTGAGAACAACTTTTGTCGACCATCTCTACGAATCTCTCTCGGGAGAGGGACTTAAGGTTTTCCTCGACAGCGAAGAGCTGGAGAAAGGCATAGAAATCGATTCAAATTTGCAAGAAGCCATTAAAACAAGTGATGTTCTGATCCCTATATTTTCTAAACACTATGCAGAATCAACTTGGTGTCTGAAGGAGGCTGCCCAGATGTGGAGATCCAATGGCTTCATCATTCCTCTTTTCTATGATGTGGAGCCCTCTGATGTTCGCTACCCTCAAAGAGAGGGAGGTCCATTCGCCAAGGCATTCCAAAAGCATTACAGCCATTTAGATCGGCAGGATGAGCAAACAATCGAGGAATGGAAGAATGTTCTTCAACAAATCTCTTCTCTTTCTGGTTGGACAAGGAAGGAAGAATTCGGGTAAGTAATTTGCATCCTTTCTTTGCAATTAACCCAGGGCAAAAAACCAAAGGAGAACATCTTTTAGAGGTCCACTTATTATATTAGCTATTTGTTAAGGAGGCAAACTGTTTGTTTATTAAATCCTTAAAGATTAGCCTGATCTTCCTACTTTATATTTGTTAAAGTTCATTATAGCTGACTGAATATATTGAAAAATATAATCGAAGTAGATCAACGAGCATAACATCCCATCCAGGCTGCCAGAAAATAAGCCCTGTTTTTTAAGCCAGCATTAATTTATTATCCATATTGTCTGCAATAAAGGAACGTGGTCTTATAACATCAATAATTTTCCTTGGTGAGCCAACCCTGTCTTTCCATAACATGGCCATGATTGCCTATGTCCTCTTGTTCAACCTTTTACCCCGTTTCTATCATGATACTTATACTAGATCATGGGCTCCTCCTCAAATCCTATTACTTACTTTAGGCCCCGAAATCACTCTCATCCCTGGAATTATCTAGCCATCCAAGTTCTGCCTGCATCAAATTAGTTCACCTCTTGTTCATGCAATTATGTTGCTCGTCACACGTTCGAGCTTCCTTCAATTCCTTCAAATTGGTTTATCTCTGCACACATCAGCGATCACCCATACATTTACCTATTTGTCACAAAAAAAAATAGTTCTAATTTCTAATAAATAAGGAATTAGTAAATATAAAACCAAAATTCTGAAAACCTTTCTCAGATAAAAATTGTGTTACTCCAGTCTATCCTATTGTAAATTTGTAGTGTAAACATAAGTTTGGTTAAAATCATTTAGACCCATTAATTCTCCATGGTAAGTTTTGTTCTCCTTTAAAATGTCAGACAGTTGTTAGACTTTGATCAGTATGTTTGTTTCTTTTTCATGAGGTTTTTGAAAAAATACTGTAAAGATGTTTTGTATATAAATTAGCCATTTGTAGATTAAGCAAATAATTTTAGTATGTAAATTATTCAGAAGATGTTCATCTTTTTTCTTTCTGGTAGTTTTCTTTACAGGTTAGAATATGTAGATACTTGAAACACAAGCTGTTAACATACAAATAAATCTTTTATTCAATACGGATTACTTTTTGCACCTCAATGTTGAGATCTTACATCAATTGTCTGTTTCTCAGTACATTACAGACTTGCACACTTAACAACAAGGCGGGATCTCTATATAGAAATTAGAGTCCCTCAAAATCGACCGTAAATTGAACTTGTTTGTTCCATCAATTTAGCATGGAACAATTTAGAACTCAAATTATCCTCGAGACTCTAAATTCAGAATTCATTATGCATACCATGCATCACATATCAACAGGATTGTATTGGTTACGACTTAGAACAACCAATAGCTTTAAAGTTTATAATAGCATTAACAGGACCGACCTGCGTAAGAGATTTGGATATTTTCATTACTCCCTCCTTAGTCCTTACCAGTTACGTCAGATTTATTACTCGCTCAACGACTTAAGTACTAAAGTAAAATCCACGATTCAGGTAGCTTCACTTGCTCTCCTTAATCTAGACCCCTAATTGTCCTTGAAACATTTTTTTAATTTTATGGAAAGATTGATTATTGTGAATGGTCAATATTATGAGGTAATCATCTCGAAATATATAAGTTTAACTTTTTCTTTTTCGTTTTATAAATTCATAAGATACTTGTAATTCTTTAGCCCTGTAAACTGGTTGTTTTCGTGGAATTTAGTGTGCCTTATATGTAATTACAACCTTAAATTTGAAATGGTCATGTGTAATATAAGGAAGGTGATTTGCAGGTACGAAGGAAGACTGGTAAAAAGAGCTGTGAAAGACGTGTTGAATACCTTGAAGATTACTCCGCCTCTGCTAGATGTTCCTGTCCATCTTGTGGGACTTGAAATGCATATGTGTGCCCTGCTCCATAGATTATATTTGAGTTCATGGCATAGTACAGTGAGAGTGGGAGTCAGCGGTATAGGCGGCGTCGGAAAAACCACCCTGGCCAAGGCTGTTTACAATAGAATTTATGCTAGGTTTGATGCTTATTTCTTTGCACAGAAAAAAAGTACCCTTGTAGACTTGCAACGGGCAATTCTAAGAAGATTGGTAAATTACCATGGAGAAGTTTCAAGTGTTGCCGAGGGAAAAGCTCTGATGAAAAACTTATTGCAAGGAGTTCGTGCCCTTGTCATTTTGGATGATGTGAATGATCTGAGTCACTTGGATGCACTGAATGGAGACTGGTGTGGGCCTGGTAGCAGAATCATCTTTACATCCCGAGACCGACACATACTCAATCTTGCTAAAGTTGATTCAATTCTTAATATGAGTGGGCTAGGGAAGGATGAAGCTCTTCAATTGTTTTGTTGGCATGCTTTCTCGAGGGCGTTTGCGGAGATCCACTACAAAAAGCTTTCTACAAGAATTGCAAGAGCCTGCAAGGGTCATCCTCTTTCATTACAAGTTATTGGAGTATATTTGTTTGATAAGAAAGAGCAGGATGACATTCAATATTGGGAAGAAGCTCTCCATAACATTTGGGGAAAATCAAGAAATATCCAAAGTCCTTCGAATCAGTTATGATGGACTTAGCCATGTTGAGAAGGAAATGTTTCTGGATATAGCTTGTTGTTTTGCTGGTAAAAGAGAAAATGATGCTGTTACCTTCTGGGAAGTTTTATACCCAAAAAGAGTTAAAACAGCTCTCAAAGAATCTTTCGCTGAAAATGCTTATAAATGATAGTGGCCCTAAAAATCTCCTCGATATGCATGACCTTCTGCGGGGAATGGGAAGAGGAATTCAAGAGCAGATTGATAATAATAGCAGACTCTTGCTGCCTATGGGTTCACACAGAGCTTTGAGCAGAGACAGAGCAGAGGGAGTGAATATGCTTGTTTACACGGGATAATGGAAAAGAGCCTGTGAGCTTCCATAGAATGCCATCCCTACGCTACCTAGTTGTGCAAAATACAAAAATAGTGGGAAACATTGGAAAGTTAGCTCCGAATTTGTTATGGATAAAAATAAAAAACTGTGAATTAGGTGGTATGTATACATGGTTAACATTAAGAAACAGATTCCAACTGGATAGCAGTTGGTCCCAAGGCAGGATTTTAAATGTAGAGCAGTGTCCAACTCTTACGATAATCCCAAAGACACTTGACAGCTTGGTGAACCTCCGATGCTTGTATCTGCAGGATTGTGTTGCTCTCACAACTCTTCCAGACACACTTGGTAACATGGCACAATTGAAGGAGTTGCATTTGTGCGGCTGTACAAATTTAACAAGCCTTCCTGAAACTGTAGGCAACTTGATGCATTTAGAAATCTTGCATTTGAAAGACTGTACAGCTCTAAGAAGCCTTCCCAGCACTATAGGTAATTTAGTTCAACTACAGGAGCTGGTTTTGAAAAGATGTACAGGGCTAAGGAATGTTCCCAACACAATAGGTGACTTGGCACAACTCCAGACTTTGATTACGTATAATTGTTCAAGTTTACAGAGCATTCCTTACCCGTTCGGCAAGTTAAAAAATCTTAGGCGATTACACATTCCAGGCTGGACAGACCTAGAAAGCTTTCATGATGCGGTTATCAGTTTAGCCCAGCTTAGGGAGTTAAGCAGGTAAAAGATCATTTATAGGTGAATTTAATTTTGTATATACGGACTCTATTTAAGAACTTTGAAAGAAGACATAGTTCTATTGAATTGTTTGAAATTTTATCTCTTGATAAAGTAGTCTGTAAAATTATTTTAAATTTTGCAGAAGCGTCGGGATAGGAAGCTCGGTGCAGAAGAAGATTAATGTCTACATTGTTTACCACGCAGCAGATGAAAGGAAAATATTGATAGCTCATAAGTACAAACACCTGCGCACCGGATCACTTTGTTTGTGCACAGGCAGTGAGGATAAGGAAAGTAGTGACATTAGGGATGCAATTGATAGCTGTGATATTCTTGTCCTTGGTTTATCCAAGAGCTTTGCAGAGTCGATTGTGTGCATGAAAAAGTTCGCAGCCATAAGGCGCTCGAAGAACGGCCTTATTGTTCCTCTATCCCTTCGCAGCTTTATACAGCCCTGTCGTATCAAATTTTTGAACACATTGAGAGAGTTATAATACCACAGTTTTGAAGATGGTAGTGTTTTTCCGTCGACATTTTTTTCTAAGTGATTATTGAAATTATAATCTCTATTTTCCTTTTAACTTTAACTTTTTTTGTAGTTCGATTTTTTTCTAAGTGATTATTGAAATAAAAATCTACTATTTTTTACTTTAGTAACTTTTTAATGGTATTTTCTTTTATTGAATATTCCATATTATTTTTGAAGTTTCAAAATAGAAAAGACAAAATTATTAAAAAAGAAAGGATTAACTATTTTTTCTACTTTTTTAAATGATTAATTTTTAATTAAGTGAAAATCTTATTTTAATTATTTATGTTTTTTAATGAAATTACAAAATAATTGGAACCTTGTAAGAGAATGCAAAGTGGATTTGAAACTATCACTTCTCCATTGAGACCTTTGATGTAAAAGCAACATTATTTTCTAAATTTGTTCTACCAATTGATCTCATGTACTACACAAATTTATGCAAAAAAATGACCAAATTTTTGCCTAATTGATCTTCCACACCTCTTCGACATACCCATTGCACACTAAAGTGCAATTGCTAGTATAAATTATGTTTAAGTTTTGATTAATATTACTTTTTAGCTTGTGAAGGAAATGTGCATGTTCTACTTCTAAAGATTTATGGCCAAAGGCAAGATTAATTTGTATAATTAAGTCTACAAAATATTCAAACTTGTTTTTTGTAAATATATAAAATATTTAAATGAAATTTGAAATTCAATTAGATTTTGTTTTTCCAATTGTTTAAGTGTTTAAAAATATATTTAAATTTTAGTAGTTAATTTTAAGTTTTAAATTTTATAAATTATGTTTAAATTTTGATCAAGTTTTTATTTTTAACTTGCGAGGGAAACGTGCATGTTCTACCTCTAAAGATTTATGGCTAATAGTAAGATAAGTTTCTAAGTATAATTAAGTCTATAAAATATTTAGATTTCAATTTTTTTTGGTAAATATATAAAATATTTTCACATTTTAAAATCGATAAATTGATTCTATAATCCAAATCTTAAAATAATTTACTTTCAATCCTTTAAAATTTAAACCATAATTAACCTATCTCCGCAATTATGAAAAATGAAACAACAAAGCACAACATACAAGAGAACACCATATTTATGTGGAATACCCTAAGTAGGGAACAACCATGATGGGAATGACACTTACAATATATATAACTAATCCCATTGTTTTAGGCTTAAGACCAAGGCGGCTCATAAATACTTGATTTGAACTTGCAAGACCAAGGCGTACAACCTTAGGGCAAGATACAAGGGACTTTCAAAACTAAGACACACAATCTCAAGGAAAGATACAATAGACTTGCATTACTAAAGCACACTACTCCAAGGGAAAACATAGAGACTATAGAAGCTGCCAAAAGGATTCACTATCTTTCAAAAAGTATTGGGAAATGATGAATTGAAATGAACAATTTCTCCTAATCATAAAATTATCCTTAAATCATTGTGTCAAGAAAATAAAATCATGGAAAACACATCTCACTTCACTTATTGTCTCAAAACATTATCATTCTACAGATATGATCATCAAAGCTCATCACAAACTGAAATTCACACTTTTACTTCTCCATATATGCTTGCACCCTATTCACAATTAGTCTACCACAATCCACAATCAATTTACACATCTGCACCTCTATTTATAATAGGTTATTCAATGAAACCCTTTACTTGGTCAACCACAATCAAAATATGCATAAATTGGGCCACTAGGAGCAACTACAAACAATGCAATTGAATTCAAGACATAAAGGGGACCCAAATACATAGAAAATTATCTTTCTAAGTCAAAATGCACACTAACACATCCTGCGAGATTGGCATCAAACATAATGTGTATATAAACAATAATGTAGGTTAACCAATTTGTCTGAAAAATACTATCCAATGCAAATTACTTAATGTGAATCTTTACATGTCATGATAAGACTAATATCACTATTATAACTTTATTTCCAAAGAAAATTTGGACCAAAAGAGTATCATCTAAATAAGATAAATCAAATGAGCTGGCCAAAGACCAACATAACTAATAGTGTCAAATGCAGAACAACATAACTTCACTTATGGAGAAACCCAACACTAGAAATATGAATTATAACACTACATGAACCATATGAGCATGTCCTCCAAGACACAACAATTTAATCCACATAGTGTAGCAATGCAAAAAATTGTCTAGGCCTATTCTAATAGACACCCTCGCTATCAACAAACTACAACCACAAAATTCACCATCTGAGCAACAAAGAAAACCAAAACATAATAGTGCAACTTCCACAAAACTTAGACATTATATCCAGAATGACAAGTCATGTAATATTCAAAATTTGAAGGAATGTCGAGCATTCTTCCATAGGGACTTTAAAAACTCTTTCCTACATATTTTAGCTTCAACTATAGTTAACTTTTGAGAACACCTCAACTTACTCAACATCACTACTAGACAACATAACAACATTTGAACACTCATTTTTTGACCATACAGTACATGCACATAATTGAAATAATTGAACTTCCTCTTTAGTTCTATTACCAACACAACTAAACAACTTCAACTTCCTCTTCACTTATGTCACCAAAATACATAATCACAAACAACAAAGACTGTGACAACAATGACAACACCAAACAAGCTTGACATCAATGGCAATACACCTCAAGTTTCCAACAATCTCCCTATTTTTCATTAATGAAAACACTTGTACTACCAATCAACAATAAACTCACATCTCATTTGAACTCTCTCACCCTTTAACATCAACTAAAAAGGGTACATAACAATATACCACTTCATGCCAATCTGTATAACTCTCTCTCCCCCCTTCTAGGTATAAATCTAATATATGCAACACTCCCTCTGATAGGGATATCTTTATTTTGCAACCACTTTCTTACAACAAAGAAATCATAGCCTTGAATTCTACCCCTAAGGGAAACCACCACATCAATCTAGAGACAAAAGATAAACTTTGAAACTCCCCCTAGAAAAACATGCACCACTTAAATTCATCTAGTTTGAAGGAGGACTAATAACCCCTAACTTCTATCAAATATACTCAAAAGTATCTTTTAACAGTGCCTTGGTGAAAATATCTATAATATGATCCTTTGTAGGTACATACTCCAACTTGACTTCCTTCTCTACAACCCTTTTTCATAATATTGGATAAAAATATGTTTATTCCTTCAATACAACACCAAATTCTTTGAAATGTTAATTGCACTTGTATTATCACTGTAGTCACATAAATCTGTCCATCTTAATTAAGTGAATATTTGCTATTTATTTGATTAATAAACCCACTAGCCAACAGTTAATTAAATTAACATTTAATTAATTCATCTTCAATCATTCTCCTATTAATTAAATAAATTATTCAATTTATTTTAATTAATTCATTAAACTAAATTCACAATCAATTAAATAAATAAATCTTATTTATTTAATTTAATCCCCTTTCTTCTTTTAAATAAATAATTAAAATATTTATTTAAATCATTAAACAACCACCCCACTTGCATTCTCCTCAGAATGCAAGTTGCAACCACAAGTTGAAATAAATTAATTTTGTTTAAATTTAAATCCTATTTTCCCTCACCCACCAAACCCACTTGCAATCCTAAATCCCCTTCTAGACTCTTCTAACCCCTTCCTAATTAGCCTAATCCATCCCTTAAATATTAACACATTCCTAAGCAACTTGGAGTCACTTCTCAAAGCCTTCAAAGTCTTTGAAAAGCATTTAATGCTTTATGTGTTCAACACTCTAACCTCTAAAGTCTTCCAAACCACTAATGGCTCTTACATGACCATTAATGGTTCTTACATAACCATTTATGGTTAAATCCACTTGCACCCATGGTTAGAAACTTTGACCTCTAACTCAACCCTCATGTAACCCATGTGTCTCCTCAAGCATTTATTGCTTTGACCATGGTTATCCTCACTAACTCTTGCACAAGAGTTTATCCATTGGATAAAAACATTATTCCTTGAATAATGAATTTATTCACTCAACTCAACATTAACCCTACCTCCCAAGTTAACTCTCAGGTCATGTCAAACATTTAATGCTTCTTCCCTATCCCCTCAACCAATCTCATGTTGACACTTGTCATCCTGTGATTGGGTTGAAAGTCCTCACATGGATCTTAAACCCTTCAATCCCGACCCTTGTTGAGATTACTCAATCTCAACCATCCATTGCTCCATTTTACCTATAAATAGAGCTCATTTCTTCATAATCCAAATCCTGAAAACTTGTATGCATTTAATTTATAGTCAATTATAGAGAGAGCATTTTAGCATAATCACTCATATTGTCATTTTGGACTAAAATAAATCTTAGTTCATTTCATAACATTTCATATTTAGCTTTTTTTAACACTTGCATAGCATAGTTTAAAAGCATTTTCAATCTTGAATCTCCATAAGACATCCATAGTGCAAAAAGTTGCTGAGAGCTACACTTATTTGGAAACTTGGAGAAGAGAGGAACAAGGGAGGATGAGCTACAAGCATGGTGGAAGAAATTTGGAGATGCCTTGTTGCATTTGTTGTCTTTATTAAATGCTCTATTTTGTTTATAGTGTCTCTCTTGGTATGCCTATTTAGGATAGTCTTTAATTTTTGATTTCTAACACTAACATCTAATGATTGGTTTCTTATTTCTTGTTTTGTGTTTGTTTATCCTAACTATCCATCCCTTTTTGCAGAACATCATTTGGTGAACCTGACATGAATGCAAAGCAACCAATTTTTAAACTTCTAACAATTTTTCATGATTTGAATTGACACACAAGTTATGCTTTAGTGCATTTGTTCATGCTTTAGCACCTTTGAAATTGGGCACTTTAGTGCTATTGTTCATAATAATAGCGCTATTGTCTCCCATTTGGTGCTATTGACCCTTAAATAGCGCTATCGTAGCTTCTTTTAGTGCTTTTGGCTCTTTGTTTGACAGAATTAATTTTGTCTGACAGAGTTCTTTTAGCACTTTTGTCTCTTTTTGTAGCACTTTTGCACTTCTTTTAGTGCGTTTGTTGGTTATTTAGTGCTTTCATGTTAAATAACGCTTCTGTTTTCACACAGAGTAGCTCTGTTGGAACAGAGAGTTGTACAGAAATACCTTGTAACTGAAAAACAAAAAAAATTAGGCTTGTAGAAGCCCATCGAATAGGCGAATTTTACTAACTCTTTTGTGTAGGTTTAAATTGGATTAAAAAGTAGATTTATTTGTTTTACTAACTTTTTATCAAAGTTGGTTTTAAAAATGAATTCAGTTTTTATTTTGGCTTAAAATTAACTTCACATTTCAAATTTGGGCTTTTAAAAAGAATCACACATTTGTTTGGGCTCTTAAAAAGAATTTCATTGGTCAAAGGTAAAAAGAACCACAAACTCAAACCCAACAAATTTGATTTTTTTTTTTGCAAGTTAGGATTCATTTTATTTTGGTGCTTAAAATCAACAAATTTCATTTCTTGCATCAACTTAAGGAAATTCACAATCAACATTTCATTTTGGGCAAACTAAAAAGAACAAGCCATTTTCCCTTCAAGTTCCAAAATGATTTTACTTCAAGCAAAAATGTGTTTTTCAATTCAGTTGACTAGGATTTTAAGTTCCTAGTTTACAAAACATTTTGCCTTTGAAGTTAAAAAGAACACCATGATTGTTGGAGCAACATCTCCAAATAGTTAGATCACATTGCAATGAAAATAAGGTAAAAAGAACAAGTGCTTTTTGTGATTGGCACAGTTGTGCAAAAGTTTGTCGAGTGGTCCTACTTCTAACACACACTATCCTCTCCCTTGGCTTTCGTGGTCCTAGGTGCAAGAGAAAAGTGTTAGTAACACTCAAAGTTTATCTTTTTAAGAGAGGCCTGCCAAGAGACACATCACTCTTGGGAATGACCTCACGTGGTAAATCCTTCGAGCTGCTATAGAAATCAGGTGTGAGCGAAAGTTGTAACCTTGGGTATAGCTGTTCCTACAGTGTAACTTGCCGAAAGGACAAATGGGCCCCACCACAAGTTACAAGGCTCTTAAGTGAGTCACTACAGAATGATCTTATGTCCAAAAACATAAAAAATTATTAGACACCTTTTTATGTAGAAGCCCACCCATTCTATTGATTGAGGATATTTGTGAGAAGTTCAGTGCAAGAGAATATGTGGTTTTGATCCCAAGATACTCACCATACATATTTGGGTATGTGCAAGATCATGGGGGGCCAAAAAGTGGCAATGGAGAAAAAAATGCATTTTCAACCTTTCCAAACACGCCAAAATCCGCTTTGACTTTTTGTTTGGGTCGGGCAAATTTTGAAGTTGGTTTGGTAATACCATTTGAACCAAATCGGATATCCGATTTGTGATGTCACCATTGTGATGTCACTATTGTGATGTCATACTTCTTTTCAAATCGGATATCGGATATCCGATTTGTGATGTCACCATTGTGATGTCACTATTGTGATGTCATACTTCTTTTCAAATCGGATATCCGTTTTTCTCAACATAAAAAATATAGTTTAGTAAAATGGCCATAACTTTTGTGTTTCTTATCAAAATTTTGATTTTTTACAGGCGTTGGAAAGGTAATTCAGAGACCTATCAAATGGATGAGGTAGTTTGATGATATTATAAACCAAAAATTAATTATAATCATTTTAAGTTGGTCCTTCAATCTTAAAAATTTAAATACTCACAAATTTTGCATACAAAGTCTCATTTTTTTCCTATCACCTCCTTTATCTATCACTTGTCTATCTATACTTATATAATATATTTTATATATCTTTTTCTTCTCTACTTATTTCACTTATTTTCTCATTCCATCTAGATAAATAAATTCCCAAGTTACATGCATCTTTGCATATATCTCCATCTTTCTATTCCTATCTCTCCCTCTCCCACTCCATCATTGTCACTCCTTATTTCTATATTTCTCTCTAATAATGTCTCTTCTCTCTATTTATCTCCCTCATCTACCTTATCCTACCTATACTTATATATTACTTGTCTCTATCACCTCCTTTCTCTCCTTATCTTGTCCCCTCTCTCTCTATATCCCTATAGATCTATCTTCATGTACATTTATATCTCATTATCTCTAAATCTCACTTATTCACTCCATCTCTCCCTCCATTTTTCTTACTCTCTCTATCACTTTCTATCCATATCTATCTCTATCTCCATCTTCACATCTCCATCTCTTTCCCTATCAATGTCTCTTTTTATATGTTCCTCTATCTTTATATATCTTCCTATGTACATGATTAATCTACTTCTTTGTCTCTTCCTTTATCGCCATCTTGAAGTATCTTTCCCTTTCTCTACTTTTATCTCTTTATTTACTCCATCTTTATATATCTTTGGCTCTCTCCCCACATCCTTCTCTATAGTGCCTTTATATCTCTATATCTTCCTCTTTCTCTCTCTCCCTCTCTATCTATCCTTATCTATAATCTCTATCTCTCTTTCTCACTCTCTTGCACTATCTATATATCTCTTTCTATTGATATTTCTCTTCCTTTATATCTCTCTATCACTTCCTTTGTTTATCTCTCTCTTTACCCCTCTCTATCCATTTTCTGCATCTCTTCATACATTTATCTTTGTCTTTACCTCTCTCTTTCTCTATATCTATTCACCTCCCTTTCCCTTTATCTTCATTTTTTATCTCTATCTTCCTCTCTCCTTTTCAATATCTAGATATGTCTACCTCTTTCTATCCATCCTTGTCCTTTAGTTTTTCCCCCTCTCACATCATACTCCTTAATATCTATATCTCTATTTATGTCCTTGTCCTTTATTTCTTTTCCCTCTCTTTAGTTCTTCATCTCTCTTCAGCCTTATATCTCTCCTTATTTAAAAGTTAGTATACATGGTCTCCTAAGGGGTTATATTGTGTCCTAAGGAGTCATAGAACATCATATGACCCCTTAGGACACAATATGACCCCTAACTACACCATATGGTCTCCTAAGGGGTCATATGGTGTCATAAAACACCATATAACCCCTTAAGACACAATAAGACCCCTAATGACACCATATGGTGTCCTAAGGGGTCATAAGACACCAAATGACCCCTTAGGACACCATACAACCCCTAATGACACAATGTGGTGTCCTAAAGGGTCATATGGTGTCCTAAGGGGTCATAGGACACCATATGACCCCTTAGGACACCATATGACCCATAGCACCATATAGTGTCCCAAGGGGTCATATGGTGTCCTAAGGGGTCATAGAATTCCATATGACCCATTAGGACACAATATGACCCATGATGACACCTAAGGGGTCTTATAGTGTCATAAGGGGTCATAGGACACCATATGACCCCTTATAATACCATACGATCCCTTACGACACCATATGGTGTCCTAAGGGGTCATATAACACCATATGACCCCTTATAATGTAAGAAGACCCATAACAACATGATATGATGTCCTAAGGGGTCATATGGTGTCAAGAGACACTATATGACCCCTTAGGACACAATATGACCCCTAACGATACCTAAGGGGTCATATGGTGACCTAAGGGGTTATATGATGTCCTAGGAACCTTTAGGACATAATATGACCTCTTAGCACACCATACAACCCCTAACAACACCATATGGTGTTCTAAGGGGTTGTAGGACACCATATGACTCGTTAGGACACAATATGAGCCCTAACAACACCTAAGGGGTCATATTGTGTCCTAAGGGGTCATAGGACACCATATGACCCCTAACAACACTATATGGTGTCCTAAGGGGTCATATTATGTCCTAAGGATTCATAGGACACCATATGACCCGTAACGACACAAAATGACACCTAACAATACCTAAGGGGTCATATGGTATTCTAAGGGGTCATAGGACAACATATGACCCCTTAGCACACCATACAACCCCTAATGACACCATATGGTGTCCTAAGGGGTCATAGAACACCATATGACACCTTAGGACACCATATGATGCATAATGATACTATATGGTGTCCTAAGGGGTCATAGGACACCATATGACCCCTTAGGAGACCATACGATACATATGACCCATTAGGACACAATAAGATGCCTAACGACACCTAAGGGATCATATAGTGTCCTAAGGGTTCATAGGACACCATACGACTCCTTGCGACACCATATGGTGTCCCAAGGGGTCGTATGGTATCCTAAGGGGTCACATAACACCATATGACCCCTTAGGACATAATATGACCCCTAATGACATCATATAGTGTCCTGAGGGGTCATAGGACACTATATGACCCCTTAGGACATAATACGACCCCTTAGGACACAAAATAAACCCTAACAACACCTAAGGGGTCATATAGTTTCCTAAGGGGTCATAGGAAACCATATGAATCCTTAGCACACCATATGACCCCTAACGACACAATATGGTGTCCTAAGGGGTCATATGGTATCCTAAGGGGTCATAGAACACCATATTACCCCTTAAGACACCATACAACACATAAAAACAACAAATAGTGACCTAAGGGGTCATATGGTGTCCTAAGGGGTCATAGGACATCAAATGACCCCTTAGGACACCATATGACCCATAACAACACCATATGGTGTCCTAAGGGGTGATAGGACATCAAATGACCCCTTAGGACACCATATGACCCATAATGATACCATATGGCCCATAACGATACCATATTGTGTCCTAAGGGATCATAAGATACCATATGACCCCTTAGAACACAATATGACCCCTAACAACATCATATAGTGTTCTAAGGGGTCATATGGTGTCTTAAGGGGTTATAGAACACCATATGACCCCTTAGGATACCATAAGACCCCTTAGGACACCATAAGACCCATAACGACACCATATGATGTCCTAAGGGGTCATATGGTGTCCTAAAGGGTCATGAGACACCATATGACCTCTTAGGACATAGTATGACCCCTAACAAAACCTAATGGATCATATGGTGTCCAAGGGGTCATACGATGTCTTGTCACCCTTTAGGACACAATATGACACCTTAGCACACCATACAACCCCCAAAGACACCATATGGTCTCCTAAGGGGTCATAGGACACCATATAACCCGTTAGGACACAATATGACCCCTAATAATACATATGGTGTCTTAAAGGCTCATAGAACACCATATTACCCCTTAGGACACCATAAGACCCATAACAACATCATATGATTCCCTAAGGTGTCATATGGTGTGCTAAAGGTTCATGAGACACCATATGACCCTTTAGGACACAATATGACCCCTAACAGCACCTTAGGGGTCATATGGTGTCCTCAGTGGTCACATGATATCTTATGACCCCTTAGCACACCATACGAACCCTAACGACACAATATGTTGTCCTAAGGGGTCATATGTCATAGGATACCATATGACCCCTTAGGACACCATATGACCCATAACAACACCATATAGTGTTTTAAGGAGTCATATGGTGTCCTAAGAGGTCATAGGACACCATATGACCCTTTTGTAGACACCTAAAAATGTCTCATTGATCATGTACTAATTATTCCTCTAATTAGTTAAATAATTATTTAATTATTTAATTAATTTAATTAGTCTAATTCTTCTAATTTCATATTTCCTCATCATCTTATTCTATTTCTTATTCTATCATCATTTAATCATTTTAACCAATTTTTAAATATTAATTAAATATTTATTATTTAATTATTTATTATTAAAATAAATTAATTCTCAATTTCTATCTCTAATCATCTAATCATTTAACTCTCTTCTAAATATTAATTCAATATTATTATTTAATTAAATGTGATTTTATCCTTTAAATTAAATAATCTTTATTATTTAATTAAAGTCCATTTCTAGCATAATTAAATAGTTTCTTTAAATTATTTAATTAAACTAATTAATTCTTCTAGTTCCCCAAGTTCTAATTTCATTTGATTTCTATTTCTTCTAATTTCTTTCAATTACATGCGCATGATTTCAAAAACCAAATTGAAAATCAAAGTCAAGTCCTATAAATATTCAAATGCTAATTTGAATTAAAATAAATTCAATTATTTGAATAAATCTCATGCAAAGATTAAATTGAAAATCTAAATCTAAATGCAAGCACATGCTAAATTAATTAATTAAATCATTTATCTCTTCCAGTCTGTATTTCCATCTTTCAGTTAGCTTTTTCTAAATTAAGCTTTCTTTGTCATCCTCTTTATTTCCTCCAATCATTCTTTTTTCTTCCTTTAGTCAGCTTTTTCTCAATCAGTTGACTCTATTGATCTATTCAATCTATTGAGTTTCACTCCTACAATCAGCAGTTCAACTATCAATTTTCATGTGAGCTCACCTGAGTTCCACCTCTTGACCAATTTGTTCCATCTTTCAATCAATCTTCTCCAAAAATCTATAAATTGAGGATTCAATCTCCATTCTCAATAATCACGAACTTTGAATCTTTGTGTCACTTGCAAGTTACCAGTGCAATATCTGAGAGCCATCATACCACGAAGAGGAGAAGAGCAATGGAAGCCATATGCAATCTTGGAATAGGGAGTTTGATTTGAATTATTTTAAATCCTATTTTGCTATTGTATTATTTCATTGTTAGTTTGTTAGAATTCTTTGATTAGATAGGGATTCGTGATTTCCCTTTGATTTTAATTGATTGTTTTGAATAAGATGAATTTTACAGACGATATTTTGGTGAACCTGACATGAACTAACAACAATTTAACCTTCTTTATTTTTTGTGTGATTTTTGCAGATTGTGCAGATTTTTCATTTTTTCGTAGGTTGCACGAATTCCAAGAAAATAATTTTCCATCACGTAATTGAGCATTCATCGTCACGCAATCACATAGACAACATCATGCATTCGCTTTGACATGGTTACGCAATCACCTTGTCCAGATCACACAATCGACCTTTCTCGAACACGCATTCGCAGGGAGAATTGTTGTTTAAATTTTTCTTCCATCTATTATTTGTTCTATTTAATTATGCCTCAAATTGGGTTAATCTACAATCAAATTGCTTTTATTTTATGATTTGATTATAACAGTTTATGGCAAGAAAAGTTCAGTTCAGAATTTCAGGTGCAAGAAGGATGAAACAATAAAGGAGAGAAGCCAAACGCTATCAAAAAGTTCTCTAGGCCGAAAAATTGATACAGGATTCAGAAGAACAACTGGCTTTTGATAGATATAATAGCTTAGTTCTTTCTTATCAAGTTAAATATCATCTAATCAATATTGAGTGGATGATGAGAGATTTGGCTAGGGCTTCACAATTGGTTGTGTAGGTTTCCAATCAGGATTAGTTTTCTTTTTTGTTAAAACTTAATTTTGTTGTTGTCTGCTTGTCTGTCACGCAATCATCTTGTTGTTGCTACACATTCAGTCTGCCAAATTTATGCATTCGATCTGTCAGGATCACGCATGCAATCTGTAATAATCAAGCATTCGCCTCTGTCAAGTTTTGAGTTTCTATTTTCTGTTAGTTTGGTTTTGCTACTAATCTTCTGTTTACAGCCTGTGGCGGATTTACAGAGAGGATTAGATTAGTATTTTTGCATGCACACTTTACACTTCATTTTTGGTGCTTAAAATCAACAATAGTTAAAATTGACATACATGGACAATCTCACACTTCGTTGTTGGTGCTTAAAATGAACATGGGCTAAAAATTGACATGCATGTATCTCACACTTGGCTTTTGGTGCTTAAAATCAACAAATGGTTAAAATTGACATGTATGCCTTCATACTTGGACTTGGTGTTTAAAATAGACATGCACATGCATATCTAACACCTAAATTTGGGCTATAAAAAGAACGTGAATCAGGTTGCATTAGATTAAATCATTTTTTCTTTTTCTTAAGGTAAAGAACTTTTTATTGTGTCTAGGGTGGACCTACTGTTGCACTAACTGACTTTCCACCTGCCTTTGGGGTCTTGGGAGAAAGAAGGAAGGTGACAACGACATCCAAATTTTCTTTTATTCTACGTAGTGAGGGGTATCTTTGATTGGGAGTTTCATCACCCCACAGAGGTACTTCGAATTGGGATGCGTTGGGGATAGCATCTCTCCCAGTGTACTCTCGAGTGGGTTTTTCAAGCTGCTATATAAATATACTAGTCAGATGGCTAGAGTGTTGAGTGAATTTGACGTATGTGGGGGCCTTCCCTACACCGATAAGCTCAATTAAAGTCTTAAGTGGCTTGCTCTGAGAATCCGTCATTGGATTAGGATCCCTCGAAACCTAATACTAAGAACCAATTTAGTTGCCAAAAATCCTACATTCAGTGATTTCGAGAGTGCGGATCGTACCCCATAGATACCCCTCATGTACCTTACATTATGAGATAGAAATCCCTTGGTGATAAGATCTTCAGATCTTCGGGGTAAGAGAGACTGGCATGCCCAAGAAGTGTGTGCCGTGGAGTGGAGCCAGTGCTGCCAGACTCTCTATCTGTCCATCTTGTTTCGATATTTTTCTACAGGGGCCTCATTGAATGGTGTCCACTTTCCAGCCTAAGATTGTATTCCATTCTTTTTTATGTATCGATGTGCTAGACCAGTATTGAGTTAGTCCTTTGGGCTATTTCAGGCCCTATCCCACATATCTCCGATTTCGAGATTGTATACAAATTGAGTCAGTCAGCTATACATACCTACCAGCAATTGTTCTCAGATTTGGAAAACTACAAAACATTGTCCTACACACGAAGTAACAGAAAACAAAGTCCATTTTGAAACCAATTCTCCAAAAAATCCTTACATACTTCTGACCATAGGCAGTCTTTACATAGTCTTTTGCATAGTCCCACTTATGTCCTCATTATCGTCCTACGTCTTGTGCATAGTTTCACTTATGTCCTCATTATCATCCTATTTCTTTTGCATAGTCCCACTTACGTCTTCATTATCATCTTAAGTCCTTTCATAGTTCTCACTTACATCCTCATTATCGTCCCAAGTCTTTTGCATAGTCCCACTTACATCCTCATTATCATCTATATAAGTTACATAGTCCTACATTATTATATACATCTTCATCTAGACCTCATGTACGTCTAAGTCCATTGTCAGTTATAGGTTCATAGCATGTGCCTTCATGGGTCTCCCAGGTGATGGTTTGCTCCCCTTCGAGTAACCTAATCTAGTTCCAAACGATGGTCAACAAGAAATCATTGACAGTCTAGCTAACTTAGCTTGGGACGTAAGAAGAAGCGCACCTCAATATATAGGAGTTATACACGAAATAAACATTGAGTCTAGGATTTCCCATATAATTGATAGAGAGATTGAGGCTGAACAACTTCGTCAACAAATGGAAAGACTTGCATTAGAGAAATCTAGAAAAGCTCAACAGGTCTTACATCAAAATCCTCAATAGAGAGTCTAGTATAGTCTTGCATACCTCATATTTACGTCTATAGTCTAGTGTTAAGTCATCATCTTGCATAGAACCACCCTCATATAAGTAGTCTAGATGCCCGCCACAAGGTCACAAGCAGCGAAAGGAATAATGGATCCAAACAACACACAGTCTATAAACCCTACTTGGAATATGGATATGTCAACAAGTCAACACTCAGGTACTCAAACAATGTCTACCCTACATGAATTACAACAACATTTGACAAAGGAGGAAATAGAGTTTGCTCAACAAGATCCACATGTCCTCATGATCCTAGACGCACTTATACATAGTGACAGGGACAAGTATCTCTCCTTGTTAATACAAAATGGGGCAAAACTACCTGAAGATTTTGATGTTAAAAAATTTTTACCACCAGGATAAACTTTAGGTCAAGATAACAGTCAAACTTCACCCATGACACAAATACAAGCAACGACCTCCAACTTTCCTCAAAACATACCTATCCAAACAAATGTCAACACAAATGCAACTTTCAAACAAGTGTGTCGTCCTCGGTTATCAATGCTAGTATACCATCACAAAGCATACCGATAATATCAAATGTCTCAGCACCTATTCCAACACAAGCAACAAGTGCGACTCAACCTTCTATTTCCTATTCTATGGGATCCACATATAGTCAACAAAATGCAAATCTAGGTATTCCCAATACAACAAGTACAATTCAACCAAACATGGGCTCACATATCAGCTATTTCACAGTACCTAGTGGATCGTAAAACACACAAAGTTATAATCTTGGTACCTTCCAACAACCTCCTAGTTATGCAACAATGAATCCTTTTGTGGGACATACACAAATACAAGGTTTACCAAACAAATATTCTGACACAACAAATGTAGAATTTGCAACAACAAATGACAACTATGCAGACCGGTAATGATAAAAAGAGCTACACAATACAGGAATTACGTCCTTATCCATTTGATCACACATTATGCATGCCGCCTTTCCCTCAACATTTTGAAATGCCTAAATTTGATAGATATCGAGGGAAGGGTGATCCTAGAGATCATATTAGGGAATTTTTTATGGCATGTATAGAGGTGGCCTCAAAAGATACTTATCTAATGATACTATTTCCTAAAAGTCTGGGAGGTCCCGCTTTAGAGTGGTTTTCACATTTACCACCAACCATCACATCATGGGGAGAATTAGTTGAACAATTTATTGCAAATTTCTCACACAACATTGACACTCGAGTTACTTTGATGGACTTGTGTGCCACTAAACAATATGAGAATGAAACATTTGCATCCTTCATACAATGATGGAGGGCTCTCTATAGGAGGTGCAAGACAATTATCCCAGAAACAGAACAAGTAGACATGTTCACAGAAAACTTGATTCCTAAGATTAAATATCCAATACAAATGCAATGTTTAACCACATTCAAACAAATCACATAAAAATCTCTCAAATGTGAGAAGGTACTAATAGTGCAAGGTCTTATTAAGTATGGAAACAACAACAACAATGACAAATCCAAGTTTTGGTCAAAAAACAAAAATGTGACCAATGACGGTATTGTAGATGCCAGAATGATAAACATAACTCAACCCGTTTTATCTTTGGGAACAAGTCAATCATCTAATCCACATATAGGGAACACCATGACCTTTGCACATGTAAACGCTACACAAAACATGAACACAAGATATCCTAGGGTAAATGCTCCAAGAAGAAATTACACACCTCTAGGAGAGTCTATTGAGTTAGCGCTCAAAAAGTTAATACAAACAAACATGATCACTTTACCTGAAGTCAGAGTGTATGAACTAGGTCCTTTCAAACCCACTTGGTGGAATGATAATGATTTCTGTGATTATCATTGGACTAAAGGTCATAAACAACAAGTTGCTACAAACTAAAAAACTTGGTCCAAGATATGATCGACCAAGGGGACATCACAATTGATACAGATAAAACCTCAGCAAACACAAATCATACAATTTTCAAGGATCCATTTGTTAAGCATGACAAAGGAAAAGCTACCACATTAGGTAACCGAGACAATACATCTAACTACACAAAAGTCTCATATGACTACACTATTCATGCTATTATCTCTGGAGACATAACAAACAATGATTCACAAGCAACATTTGAGCAAAATGAATGATATCAAGACATGCACACAGATAATAATCAAATTTGCATGATATCAGAGGCACCAAAGTATGATGATGACATAAATCTTTGTCTCAGAGATTGGGGGGCATGATCAACCATCTCACTCAGGATGGTTTGAAGATGAAATCATAGAACACATTATGGATGTCAAATATTCACATAAAGGCTATGAAGAGGGATTTAACATAAATCTTGATAAAACAACTTATGATACAGAAAAATCCTGCATGTCAAACGATACAGTTGCTACAATCATCATAACTCCCAGAGACAAAGACTGTGCAGTGCTTACTCACAAATCAAAAGTAACTTTACAAGGAATACCACCAAATCACCCACCAGCAGTAGGGACTTACAACGTTGTTGAACAACTCAAGAAAACTCCAGCACATATATCATTATTTGAACTATTGTGTATCTCACCTGCTCACAGAGCTATACTGGATAAAGCACTTCAAGATTCAGTAGTAGACAAAGATATAGATGAAAATGCTTTCCAGACTATGGTAGGAAATTTGATACAAGGCACACATATTGCATTCACAGAACAAGATATTCCTAGTGATAGACTACTTCACAATGACCCACTACATCTGGAAGCTTACATTCATAAGAGAAGAATCAGAAGAGTACTCATAGATGGAGGAGTTGTTCTCAACATTTGTACTTTAAAACTGGTTAAGGCACTAGGATATTCTGAACTTCACATTGATTCTTCCAAGAGGATAAACATCAAGGCATATGATGATGAAGAACGTCCATCAAAAGGAACTGTAACATTACCTGTACAAGTGGGACCCATAACAATAGAGGTCACTTTTCAAGTCTTGGACAGAGAATTGGGATACAACATGCTATTGGGTCATCCATGGATCCACACCATGCAAGCAATACCATCCACATTTCATCAGTGGGTCAAATTTCCATACAATGGTATTGAAATTACCATAAAGGGTGATCCAAATCCCTTCCAACATTGCAATTACTTGAAAGAAAGTGTCAATAATCAGGTACCTATCAATCAGGAAGCACCTCTCACTACACAATTGGAGGCATTACAAATCACAGACACAAAAAAAGATATACCTACAACATCATCCTTACAGATAAAAGATATGGGTTGTGGAGAGTATTCTATTGTAAACACTTTAAATGGGAATCAATTGTCTCTTTCTCCTAAGTCTTTTGGGAAACCTCACAATACAGAGTAGAAACAAGACAAAGGAAAAGAAATTGTCAGATACATAGACTCATGCTCTTTTATTAGATGGGGTGACTTACAAAGAATCCTTGAACGGAGATGTTAACCATTGGATATATAGAGAAGAAGATCATATGAGAATACCCAGAATACATACAGATCAGTATGGAAATGGATTTAAAATGCTCTAGAGACATGGATATGATGGTACCATAGGCCTGGGGTTATAGAAACAAGGAAGGCTAGAACCTATTGTTCCTACTGATAATCCAGGGAATCAAGGATTGGGATATAAGAATGTACAACCGATCACAGAAGTAAGACAATGTACCCTTGATATATTGAATCTACCAAGGAAACCATCAGACTATATGACATAAAGGGATCTGTCCATAAGGGCACTTCCATCTACATTGCAAACAAGCAATGAGGTACCCACATCACCTAGTGCAGAATCAGATGGAGAAGACATGAGACAACTCCTACAAGAACCTAGCACTATGGTACAAAATGATGCAGTCATTGACATAACAGTACAGGCTAATGTTGCAATAGATGCAAGTTTAAGAAGAGTAACAAATGTCCACAGAAGACCAGTTAATCTACAATAGAATCAAAGGCAGGAACAAGAAGAAATTAGTGATGATAGCTCACATGATGAAACATATATGGAAAATGAGACAGACTCTCATGACTATGAGTTCTTATCACTCCATGATTCTAGCCCAACAGAAAGTGTAATATTAATGCCTACACAAGATGAACATACACAAAGTCATTCAAACAATCAAGTCTTCATGTTATCAAAGTCTACTATAGAAGGGAGTAATGAATTACCCCTCGTACATTCACACTTGATTGATTGGGGGCAAGAAGGGAAACCAACGCTGGATTGGTTTGAAAATGATGAAGTAATTACAAAATTTCTCCAAGTCAGAGAAGGATTTCCATAAGGTGACCATAAAGCAGGGTTTGCTATAGACCTGAATAGAATGAAATACTTTGGAGAACAAAGTACTTCTACAACAGAAGATAAGGATCAAACTACCCATAATGGAAAGAGTGAGTTGGGTAACCTTCCTATTGAAAGAGAAAG
Organism: Cryptomeria japonica; assembly: GCF_030272615.1. Taxonomy (NCBI): domain Eukaryota; kingdom Viridiplantae; phylum Streptophyta; class Pinopsida; order Cupressales; family Cupressaceae; genus Cryptomeria; species Cryptomeria japonica. The sequence goes on along the minus strand of NC_081409.1, from coordinate 704,652,767 downwards.
TTCAACATTGCTTATGGAGGAAACAGAAGAAGTAAACATAGCAGAAGGGGAGGTTGTATACAATATCCATCTGGAAAAATCACTAAGCAAAGAAGAAAAAGACAGATTCATTCATTTTTTCAAGCAACAACCTATCAACTTTGCTTGGTCCTATTCAAATATGCCAAGCTTTGACTCTGAATTAGTGTTGCATCATTTACCTCTAATACCAGGAGTAAAACCTTACAAGCAAAAGTTGAGAAAAATGCATCCAAGTATTGCATTACTGGTTAAGATAGAACTACAAAAGTTGTTGGATGTAGGTTTCATAAGACCTATTGATTACACGGAATGGATATCTAACTTGGTACCTATGACTAAGCCCACAGGAGGGATAAGAATATGTATAGACTTTCGGGATCTAAATAAGGCTTGTCCTAAAGATGACTTCTCGCTACCTAATACCAACATGATAGTTAACCTAACAGCTGGAAATAAAATGCTATCCTTAATGGATGTTTTCTCAGAGTATAACTAGATTAAGATTGCACTAGAAGATCAACATAAAACAACCTTTACATGCCCATGGGGAACATATTGTTGGAATGTGATGCCATTTGGTCTTAAAAATGCTGAAGCAACATACCAAAGAGCTATGACAACGTTGTTTCATGACATGATCCATAACATAATGTAAGATTATGTGGATGACATATTGGCTAAATCACAAACAAGAGAAGGTCACCTCACAGTCCTTGCACAAATATTTCATCGGTTGGAGCAATATAATGTCAGATTAAACCTGAAGAAGTGTGTGTTTGGTGTAACAACAGGTAAACTGCTAGGGTTCATAGTATCAAATAGAGGAATTGAAGTAGACCCTGCCAAGGTCAAGGCAATAATTGATATGCCACCCTCGTCAACACTTAAACAACTTAGAGGGTTACAAGGAAGACTGCAATCCATAAGGAGATTCATAGCACAGTTGGCAGATAAGTGCCACCCATTCCAGCATTTACTCAGGAAAGAAGTTATTTTTAAATGGATAGAACAATGTCAGGAAGCCTTCCAAGATTTGAAAGATTATCTTGTAAACACACCAGTGTTAGTATCACCAACTCCAGGAAAGCCTCTATTGTTATACATATCAGCAACAAACTTAGCTCTAGGAGCTCTGTTGGCACAACATGACGACAAAGGAAAAGAAAGAGCCATTTATTACATAAGTAGGACTCTGATTGGCTATGAGCTTAATTATACCCCCATAGAGAAAGCGTGCTTAGCAGTAATCTTTTCATCTCAAAAGCTCAGACATTACATGCTAAGTCATAAGGTACAACTTATTGCACGCTTTGATCCACTCAAATACTTATTGAGCAAAGCAACATTGATTGGGCGATTGGCTAAGTGGGTCATGATCTTGAGTGAGTTCGACAAAGAATACATAGAAAGAAGGGCCATTAAAGGACAAATCATAGCAGATTAGTTAGCAAAGGCTCCTTTACAAGACAATCATCCATTACTCATAGACTTTCCCGACGAATTAGTGTTTACATTGACAACATCCCTAATGTGGAAATTATACTTTGATGGGTCATATACAAGTCACGGATCTGGAGCAGGGATTCTCTTCATTACTCCTCAAGGGGATTCTATACCTAAATCATTTAGGATAAACTTTCCATGCACAAACAATATAGCTGAATATGAAGCTCTTCTCATAGGGCTTCGTACAGCTATACAATGGAGAATACAAGAATTACAGGTCTATGGTGATTCACAGTTGATTGTAAACCAGGTCAATGATGATTATAACATGAAGGATGACAAACTCATGGCTTATAAGAAGCTAGTGGAAGATTACAAAGAGCACTTCAACAAAATCACCTTTGAACAAATCCCAGGGATACAAAACAAGGCAGCAAATGCAATGGCTACCATAGGATCTCTAATCAGTATGCCTACTAATGAAACTCAGTCTGAGTTTAGCATAGAATAGTTGATGCTACCAGCTTATGAGACTCCTTCAATAGAACATGTGTGTACAATTGCAGGTCCACAATCACCTTGGTACAATGAAATATATAAATATTTACATACTCAATACATGTCACCGGATCTGTCCAGGAGTCAAAAGAAGACATTTATTTGTTAGGAATCTAGATATACCATTATAGCTGATACTTTGTACATAAAAGGTTTAGATGGAACTCTTCTCTGATGCCTGGATGAAAATGAGGCACACCTTGCTTTAAAAGAAGTCCATGATGGAATTTGTGGGGCTCACCAAAGTGGTCTGCCATTGTCAAAAAAATTGTTGAGAACAGGTTATTATTGGCCAACCATGAAAAAAGACGCTTACAAATATGTGCAGAAGTGTAAACAATGCCAAATGCATGGAGACCTTATTCATGCACTAGCACAAGATCTTCAACCCATTACATCACCATGGCTGTTTTCACAATGAGGATTAGATCTAGTGGGTAAAATCAACCCTACTTCTTCCAATGGCCACAAGTTTATATTAACAACTACTAAGTACTTTACCAAATTGGTTGAGGCAATTCCTCTTAGATACACTACTGGAAAGCATATATCAAAATTCATGCTTAGCTACATTATATGCAGATACAAAGTTCCAATGTGCTTTGTAACAGACAATGGGCGTCCATTTAAAAACCAGGAAGTGAAGGAATTATGTGACAAGTTTCACATAAAATAGAGATTTGCCACACCATACTACCCACAAAGCAACGGACAAGCAGAGGCTACAAATAAAACAATATTGAAAATTCTCAAGAAAGTTGTCACTGATACAGGACGGGACTGGCATCTCCAGTTAGATCCTGCTCTTTGGGCTTACAGAACAGGAGTACGCACACCTATAGGAGCAACACCATATTCCTTGGTCTATGGTACATAAGCAATACTCCCCATTGAAATAGAAATACCATCTCTAAGAGTTTCCTTACAGAACATCATATCAGAGGAAGACTACAGGGTAGCAAGGTTACAAGAGCTCAAGACCCTTGATGAAAAAAGACAAACAACGCTTAACCATCTGCAAGGATATCAAAATAGACCGAGATGGAGTTATAATAAAAGAGTCTGCCCACGAACTATTCAAGTGGGAGATCTTGTGCTTAAAGAGAATCAAAGGAACCTAGTGGAATGAGAAAAGCCAAGGAAATTCGAACCTAACTGGTTAGGTCCTTTCATCATAACAAGGGTCATAGGCAATGGATCATATAATTTGGCTACCATGGAGGGAGATCCACTCTCTGACCCTATGAACAACATGCACCTTAAACGATATTATACCTAAGGGATGTATAGTTTAGGCTTTACTTTCCACATTGCATATCATATCATTCAAAACACTGCATTACATATAGTTTCTTTTTCAAATACATCGCATTCCCAAAAGTTTCGGCATTTTCATATTGCAGCATCAATAAAACAAGACAACTGTTCATTTTTATCATTTGTTTGCATTCAAGAGGAACAAGGGTCATCTCCTTTCTCAGATATTCAGACATGAAGTCTTGAGGGTTCTAAGGTCATTCATTTTCAACATTACCCTGTGATGACACTTTACTTATGGTTGGGTAGCGATTTCACTATTTGAGACTTGTTAACCCAAAATCTATCAATTGCTATATCTCAAACACAATAAATCTCTAATTCATTCTAGACACCTAGTTGATCATATGACTAGTGAAAAATCTGAAATTCTACTTCAGTGCCACTGTAATTGTCACACCCAAGTAGGTTTCATTACTTACAAGTCAAGGCAAGAAAACAAAAAGAAAAAGAGCTATGCCAAATATCCATCTCAGGGAAAAAGAACAATGATATATAACTAACATATCACGCATGCAAGTGTGACAAAAAAGCTTGACTATGAGAATATACAAGTAACTCCATCAGGGCTATGAACACCTACTGGCAATGGAGTAATATTTGAGAAATTACAGTCTATAACCTCGTCGGAGCTATAAAAGCTTGCTGGCAGTGAGACTCTATTCGGGATGCTTTTGAAGTTAGGATAATCCATGTAGCTATTCATATAGGATGCTAAGGATCTTTAGTGAACACAAGAGCGAGAATTAACTCATCTGCACACACATAGGCAAAAGAAGATCAAAGTTTCAAGAACCAATGGGGAAGTTTTCCGTGTCTCCATTTGTAAATCCTAGTCACTAAGTGTGGTGATTTGAATATTCCAAGGAACCTTAGGGACTAATTAACCACTTATCTATGAAATGTTTTGCACCTCCATTTCAATTGATGTATTACAAATGCTAAAACAAACACAGTCAACCTTGTTCGAATAGGAATATATCTTCATCATGCATATTGCATTCACATAGGTCATGTCAAAAATTCATTGTCTCCACATACATTCTGTAGATCATCATGTTATACAGGTATGCACACTAGGGGCATAACTGAAAAAATACTAAAAATCAGATATAGTCCTGAAAAAATTAAAATCCAAAAATAGTGAAAAAATCAAAATCCAAAAACAATGAAAAATTTAAAATCCAAAAACAGTGAAAACCATAAAATACCAAAAATATCTGCAAAATGTCCTTAAAAAAATCATCCAAAAACATTCAAATATGCAAAAACAATCCTACATAACAACCAAAAACATCTGCAAAATGTCCTTAAAAAATCTATAAAAAACATTCAAATATCGATCTACATAATCCAAAAACATCGAAAAAAGCTCTTGGAAAAGAACTAAAAATCTAAAAATCAATCAATCACTCAAAAAACTTGCAATAAAATGTCTTGTAAGAAACAAATACCCTAGCAGATATCTATCAAACACTTCGCACGAAGTTAACAAAGGATACTACTATCCAATCAAACATCTGCAATCTGTTGGCATTTTTTATGTTTATGTTGTGATTGTCATTGATGGACACACACTTGTATTGAGATCCCCTTTATATGTATGAGGTCATGCTCAACCAGTATGTTGTATTCTAGTCTTTAGATTAGTAGTGATTTTGCAGAATGTGTTTCCTGGTCTAAAGCGGCATGTCGACCCCAAGCAGTTCGCAGATCGCAAGTGGTACAAGGGTGCAAAGCGGCACAACACATTCTTACTAGTCTTCATTTTTGTCAAACCGGCAACCGATATTTTGTATGAACCGGTAATACTCTATGATGAGTTACCAACCGACATTTTGTGATGAGTTACCAATCCACTGATTGTTTGATGGTGCCGACACATTAACAGTGATTCTTATGTCGTGTTACTAAGTATGTCTAGGTTCATTGAACCTTGGAAATTGTAAAGAAATCCTATTGGACCGACATGAAATCAGATTCCTTTAAAAGGACATCATGTCTAGGGTTTTAGGTTGTTGCAAAAAGGATTAATGTTGAGCTAGGGTTTAAGGAGGATGTTGAGTTGTGGAAGAGCGATCTTATTTGAGAAGATCGAGTTGTAACTGAGAGAGAGATAGAGAAGACTGAAGTAATGCTGGAATGCATTAGCTATGAGCAATACTGGATCTAACCAAGCAGTTTGTGCTATTAGATAGATCAAACACTTGTTGATTACTCACATCTTTAACAAGTCAGTAGCCCCTAACCGGGTAGGCCTCAAAGCCTTTGTAAAATCCTCTAACAAGGTGGTTCACACATGTGAATCTAAAATCCTCTAACAAGGTAGTCTTTAATCGGACTTATCTCCTAATAGAGATTGATATTCCTAACAAGATCTATTCTGGTGAAGAACATTGTAAGACCTTAACCGGTCTAGTTTCTATTCTGTAGATAGTGACTTGTGAGTTCCATCTCACCGTGGTTTTTCCCAGTTGGATTTCCACGTCAAATATCTTGTGTTATGGTTGTATTGCTTTTGTGGGTGAATGTTTTATTCGCATTTTGGTTTGTATGTGTGGTAACCAGTTTGACTGTCAGACTGCTTTACCAATTTATCTTTAGACTGTGTAAGTGTTTTAGTGTAAAGATTTTTGGCATACTAATTTGCCCCCCCCCCCCTCTTAGTATTCATCACAATCAACTGATCAAACTGTCTTATCAATTGTATCATATCCATATCAATGTGATCATTATCTTGTCTTAAACAGAAGAGGATACACTTAAAATTAGACTGTTCAATTTTAAATGGGGTCCACAACTTTCTGAGATCAGACATTATCAACCATCACATCAAGCAACTAAGAACGAAGGCACAAGGTCAGTATAGCTACTGAATTTTGTCTGGGTCAGTCTTTATCTTTTTATCATTTGGGGACAGATATTGTTCCTGTGCTACTCAAGGATGTCTACAAGTGACTAGAAGAGCTATGATGGGCATTATCTTTTTCTTTGTTTGCTGTTTGTGGTGTGAACCGATGAAATTCTAGGGAAATTGCTCTAGTCGGTGTCTGTGATAAGAGCCTTCACATCAAGGTGAAATTGCCACACATACCTTGACCCCTAGCATAATTCCCAGAATGGAGGGTTCACTCCTTGTCTGCTACGTGTTTGTTTCTACAATGAGATATCTTTACATCCTGGTTTCTTATACCGTGATGTGCTAAGCTTCATTGTTCAAAAATAAGGCTCAGTGATGAATATATATTGCGCAATAAATAATGACACAGGTTCGTGATTCATTAAATTTGACTTTCATTTTCATCTCATCTACTTATTGCTAGTTTGTTGATTCTTTTCTCATCATCTCTTTCTAAATTATTTTCTATCATCTAACATCATTCTATTTCATTCTAAGATTCATTCTCTCATATTCTATCTCAATATTATCTTCACATCACCTATCTCTATCTCTAATCCGCTGACCATTCTTCTATCTTTCATCTCACATTCTTCTTATTTCGAGAGATCATTCATGTCTTTAGTGTACAAACGATCTCTCCAGGGGGCATTACACCCTAAGTATCACCAGGACATACTAGGGCAGAATTTTTCATTTTCTTCGAAACAACATTGTTTCGACATTGTCTTAAAGAGGGACAAATGTAGACACCTAAAAATGTCTCATTGATCATGTACTAATTATTCGTCTAATTAGTTAAATAATTATTTAATTATTTAATTATTTAATTAATTTAATTAGTCTAATTCTTCTAATTTCATATTTCCTCATCATCTTATTCTATTTCTTATTCTATCATCATTTAATCATTTTAACCATTTTCTAAATATTAATTAAATATTTATTATTAAAATAAATTAATTCTCAATTTCTATCTCTAATCATCTAATCATTCAACTCTCTTCTAAATATTAATTAAATATTATTATTTAATTAAATGTGATTTTATCCTTTAAATTAAATAATCTTTATTATTTAATTAAAGTCCATTTCTAGCATAATTAAATAGTTTCTTTAAATTATTTAATTAAACTAATTAATTCTTCTAGTTCCCCAAATTATAATTTCATTTGATTTCTATTTCTTCTAATTTCTTTCAATTACATGTGCATGATTTCAAAAACCAAATTGAAAATCAAAGTCAAGTCCTAAATATATTCAAATGCTGAATTGAATTAAAATAAATTCAATTATTTGGATAAATCTCATGCAAAGATTAAATTGAAAATCTAAATCTAAATGCAAGCACATGCTAAATTAATTAATTAAATCAATTAATTAATTCAATCATTTATCTCTTCTAGTCTCTATTTCCATCTTTTAGTTAGCTTTTTCTAAATTAAGCTTTCTTTGTCATCCTCTTTATTTCCTCCAATCATTCTTTTTTCTTCCTTCAGTTAGCTTTTTCTCAATCAGTTGACTCCATTGATCTATTCAATCTATTGAGTTTCACTCCTACAATCAGCAGTTCAACTATCAATTTTCATGTGAGCTCACCCGAGTTCCACCTCTTGATCAATTTGTTCCACCTTTCAATCAATCTTTTCCAAAAATCTATAAATTGAGCATTCAATCTCCATTCTCAATAATCATGAACTTTGAATCTTTGTGTCACTTGCAAGTTACCAGCGCAATATTTGAGAGCCATCATACCATGAAGAGGAGAAGAGAAATGGAAGCCATATGCAATCTTGGAATAGGGAGTTTGATTTGAATTATTTTCAATCCTATTTTGCTATTGTATTATTTCATTGTTAGTTTGTTAGAATTCTTTGATTAGATAAGGATTCATGATTTCCCTTTGATTTTAATTGATTGTTTTGAATAAGATGAATTTTACAAACGACACCTTTAAGACACAATATGACTCCTTAGCACACCATATGATCCCTAACAACATCATATGGTGTCCTTAGGGTTCATAGGACACTATATGACTCCTTAGGACACAATATGACACCTAACGACACCTAAGGGGTCATATGGTAAAGTTAGAGGTGAGGATAGGTATGACAGAGAGATGGCATTTGGGGAAGATAGAATTAGAGAGAGTTGGGGGTAATGAGGGGTTGGGAGGAGAGGGGGGATGGGAAAGTATCAACAAAGGGAGAGAGGGAGAGATGAGGAGAGAGGTTAAAAGAGAGAGGTCTAGAGAGAAGGTAATTAGGGGAAGGGGAGGGGGGAGAGAGACGTAGTATCAACAAAGGAAGAGGGGGGAGAGATGGGGAGAGAGCCCCCTGATTACCCTCTCTCTAGTCCATCTCTTTGTTAATACTTCCCTCTTCCCCCCCTAATTTTCTTCTCTCTATCACTCTCTTCACCTCTCTCCACATCTCTCCCTCTCTTCTTATCCGATAATTACACCCAACTCTCTCCCACATTATTTCTTTCCCTCAATTACCCTCGATCACCTCTCTCCTCTTATGAGTTTATAGATACTTCCCTCTCTCCCTCTCCCCACCCCCTAATTACTCTCTATGTCTCTCTTCACCTCTTTCCCCATCTCTCTTCTCTCTTTGTTGATAATTTCCCCTCTCCCTCTCCTCCTACCCCCTAATAATCTCAAACTCTTCATCTCGTTCTCTCTTCACCCCAATCATCCCTGCCTCTCTCTCTCTCTTCACCTTCCACCTAATTACCTCTATCTCCCTCTCTCTCTCACTCTCTCTTCCCCCCAATTAATCTCTCCTTGTCACCTCTCCTACCATCTCCTTTTTTTGATACTTCCCTATGCCTCTCCTTGTCTCCTTTGAATTTTGTTGCTAGAGATGAGAAGGAAATGTAGAGAGACTAGTCTAGATCTTAGGGAAGAGAGAGTGACATAGAGGAGGAAATTATGAAGAGGTAGAAATATAAGCACCTTGTAGAGCTTGAGAGAATGAATGAGGTATTCAATGACAGTTAGAGATATAGGTCTAGAGAGAGATGTATAAATATGGACAAAAGAGAGGGAGGAAGAAACAAACAGGTGGAGTGATAGGTTTAGGAGAGAGAGGTAGAGAAAGGAACAAACATAGATAACATGGTTTATCAAAATTTATCAAACTCAATAAAATAAATAAATTTTCTATTATTATTTACTTATTTAGTTAATTTTGAGATGATTGTTACAAAAATTCATGCAATGGGGAAATAATATGAAAAAGTCATGAGTTTTTTATGTTTTAAAAATGAAGGATGAATTTAAATGAATTATAATTATTTTTGAAAACAAATAATTGAAAATATACCTATTCCATATCATATATCTCTTAATTACCTTTCCAATGCCTGTAAAAAATCAAAATTTTGATATAAAACGCAAAAGTTATGCCCAAATTACTAACATATATTTTTTTTTATTTTTTCAAAATTGGATATCCAATTTTATCGGATATCTGATTTTAATGGATATCCGATTTTAAAACATAAATTTTTCCCTCCATCTTTTCATTCAAGTTTGCTTTGGGATTTGGCTTGGAAGTAAAAAGCCGAGAAAGTCAACTAAAAAACGTGTTTTTCAGTATTCCTTGATTTTCCAGACTTTATACTGGTGGCTGACGACTTTTTTTATAGCCAAAATTGATAAAATGAAAAGGGTTTTTTAAGGACGTTCTCAGATTTCCAACAATATAAGGCTCATCTTATTTCGGCTTTAATAAATAATTATTATTTATTTTCTAATTGAATTCTGACAAAAGTCCTGATTGATAGACTGATTGAAAAACACTCATAACTTTCAAACCGTATAACATTTTTTGAATCCGAAACATGTGTCACATCCTATGCTTCGTCTACTATAGGTAAAAATTAAAAAGAAATGAATTTCATAAGGTTTTGACCAAGTTAAGGTGGTCAGACGTAGGAGTTTTTGAATTTATGAAGAGTTGTAGTAAAAAATTCATAAATAATTATTTACTTTATAAAAAATTATAAAAAAATATGTGTCACATCTGGACATGAGTCTAATAACTATATTATAAATCTTATAAAAAAATATTATGATTTGATTGTGATTAGGGTGGTCAAACATACTCCTACTTCTTATCTTTTTCCTGAAATTTTAGTACCATTGCATTGAAATTTGAAATTTTCATCAAATAGGTTTTTTTTTTTCAAAAAACAACTAGTAGCTTAGAAACTAAATTCAATTTTCTATAGATTCTCTTCTTACATATTTTAAAAATAATGTTCGTAACTTATTCAATTTTTCATGTCAAGTTGCATAACTCTAATTTTTTGAAATTTCATTGCCACTTAAGGGCCTGTTTTGGCACACCATGATCCTGCACATACCTATTTCCTTGAGTAGAAACATAGCTTTTTGAAAGGCTACTTGTAACTTGATAAAAGTGGTGACTCCCCCATCATAGGGATCATCTATTAGTTATGCTCGCGCAAGACTTAGTATATCACATCCTTACCTGCCATGATGGGATTCATAAGGTATGCAGTACCAAAGTTGAAGAAATATCAAGATGTGGGCTGAAATTATCGCAATTGGCCATTTGACATTAGGGATAAAGTGTGTTTGAAGTGTCTTCATTTTGTGTCAAGACAAGTGATAAACTAAGCCAACTTCAGGCTTTTTGGAAAAACATACTCAAAAACATTTGGCAAAGGGGTCATAAAGTCCAAAGATTGGGTTGATTTAGACCCACACTTATTTGTGCCTTTTGAGGCAACATTCTTGTGTTTGTGTGCTTTCTTTGTTTTCTTTTCAAAGAAAAATAAAAAACCAATTCAAAAACAAGTATTCATCCAACACAAATTTTCAACACCAACATTTGGCAAAAATCAAAACAAAGTGCAAAAACAAAGTAGCAAACTATATGACCATCCTTCACATTTTGAGAAGGAAGAATCTTCATCAACATATCAATTTGAAGAAAAGACCATTGAGCTCAAAGGCTTTCATCAAAACAAGGAAATTTTTCTATCTCAATAGACAAATATTTGTCTCACATAGAACCTTCTTATGTCACATGCGTCTATATCTTCAAGGAAAATCCAACGAGTTTGATCAAGAGTCTTTAAACCACAGAGATTTTACTCAATATAGAGCTTTGAGTTATCATAAAAACAAGGGAGGCAAAATCAATCCCGCCTTCTTTCCAAACATCTACATCACATATAACATAGCTCAGGAAGAACCACCAACCCCCGAAAGAGAAGAGGAAGAATTTGTCCCGTTTGTAACACAGAGTTTTTATTGAAATTAACATTTCATTCATTCTCACATTCATACATCATCAAGTCATTCCAACTCTCGAAACATAAAGAGGTCTTGTCCTAAGTTCTTTTTTGATATTGCTTGAATCAAACACAACACATCACTTTTTAGAGAGTCTCTACATCTAGGATAAACTCATCCTAAGAGGCATTTCTACGCAGGTTAAAACTAGTCTATGAGTGCATTCTCTCATTACTAGGTAGTTGGGTCTGTAACACATCTCAGGCCTTTCTAAACCTTATCATATCAAACATTGTCCACCAAACACAACAAGCGATTCATAGAAGGACTTTGGTAACATCTACCTTTAGTGTTAGAGATCCATATGCAAAACACTTCACCAAACATTTATCTCTCATTTCATCACCAACTCATAATCATTTTCACCAAACTTCAACAACAACTTGTAAACAAAATGGCTCAAACTAGATCAAGGTCTAGACAACTAGAAATTGAGGAGGAAGAGGAGGAAAATCTCAATGAATTCCAAGAAGCCCTTGGAGGAAACACAAATGATGAAAATCCAAGTACTCCTACACCTGCAACAATAGAAAGGGCACAACACAACCCCCTCTTCAATCGACTTTTTGACGAAATCCTCAAGAACAACGTTGATGCTCACTTTTTAAGGCTTGCCCAAAAGGGAGCCAAACTACCCTCTGATTTTGATACTACACAACTAAGGCAAGCATCAGAACACCATAGTCATAATGAGGGTGGAAGAGGTCGAGATAACTTCAGATATGAACTTCATCACGAAAATCCCCCACCTCCTCCTCCTCCTAATGACATTGACATGTTGAGGCAACAAGTCGAAAATCTAGCCCAACAACTCCACAGTGGTGTGAAAACTACCCAGTTTTCACTTAATGATATTTGCCCCTATCCCTTTTATAGGAATCTACATATGCCACATTTTCTATGAGGGTTTGAAACACCTAAGTTTGAAAAGTATCGGGGAAAAGGAGACCCTCGAGATCATGTCAGGGAATTTCATTCAGCTTGCCTAGAAGTAGCATATGAAGACACATACCTAATGCGCCTCTTTCCTCAGAGTTTGGGAGGGACAACCACGTAATGATTTTCCTGACTAGCAAGTGACATTAGGACATTCGAAGAGGGTATATGCATGAAGTTGTGGTACCAAAAAGGTGGCATACTTGAAAAAAAATGAAAAATGCTCATAAGGTTCACGCCTTATAACGCGAGCGCACTATAGGGCATGCACCTTATAGGCTTGGTGTGCCAAGCCTTAGACTTGTCACACCAAGCCTATAAGGCATGCACCATATAGTGCACTCACCTTATAAGGTGTGCGCCTTATGAGAGAATGTGGGCTTGGACCATGGGTCAAGGGCCCCATATAACCATTTTATAGTGCAGCTCATTTGGCTAGCGCCAAATGACTTCCATTGAAATTTTTTAACCTTTGATAAATTTATACTTTATACCCTATAATCTATACACTATACCCTATAGTTTGATAGCCACAACCATAAAAATTAAACCATTTCAAACCTATAACAAATACCCTAGATCGTATGACCAAATATGCTAAATCCTCAACCCTATACAATAACCATAGACCCTACAACCCAATATGCTAAACCATGTGAGGTCGTTATGGGTCGTATGGTGTCCTAAGGGGTCATATGGTGTCCTATGACCCCTTAGGATACCATATGACCCCTCAGGACACAATGTGAACCCTAATGACATGTAAGGGGTTATATGGTATCCTAAGGGGTCATAGGACACTATATGACCTGTTAGGACACCATATGACCCCTTAGGACACAATATGGTGTCGTTATGGGTTGTATGGTGTCCTAAGGGGTCATATAGTGTCCTAAGGGGTCATATAGTGTCGTAACAGGTCATATAGTGTCTTATGACCCCTTAGGATACCATATAATCCCTTACGTGTCATTAGGGTTCATAATGTGTCCTAAGGGGTCATACGGTGTCCTATGACCCCTTAGGACACTATATGACCCCTTAGGACACCATATGTTGTCGTTATGGGTCGTATGGTGTCCTAAGGAGTCATATGGTATCCTATGACCCCTTAGGACACCATATGACCCCTTAGAACACAATATGGTGTCGTTATGGGTCGTATGGTGTCCTAAGGGGTCATATGGTGTCCTATGACCCCTTAGGACACCATATAACCCCTTAGGACACAATATGGTGTCGTTATGGGTCGTATGGTGTCTTGAGGGGTTATATGGTATCCTATGGGACCATAGGACACCATATGACCCCTTAGGTGTCATTAGGGAGCATATTGTGTCTTAACAGGTCATATGGTGTGTTATGACCCCTTAAGACACCATATGACCCCTTAGGACACCATACGACCCATAATGACACCATATGGTGTCCTAAGGGGTCATATAGTGTCCTAAGGGGTCATAGGACACCATATGACCCCTTAGGACACAATATGAACGCTAACGACACGTAAGGGGTTATATGGTATCCTAAGGGGTCATAGGACACTATATGACCCATTAGGACACCATATTAGGACACCATATGACACCTTAGGACACAATATGGTGTCATTATGGGTCGTATGGTGTCGTAAGGGGTCATATAGTATCCTATGACCCCTTAGCACTTCATATGACTCCTTAGGACACAATATGGTGTCGTTATGGGTCGTATGGTGTCCTAAGGGGCATATGGTGTCCTATGAATCCTAAGGACACAATATGGTGTCGTTATGGGTCGTATGGTGTCCTAAGGGGTAATATGGTGTCATATGGGGCCATAGGACACCATATGACCCCTTAGGTGTTGTTAGGGATCATATTGTGTCTTAACGGGTCATATGATGTGTTATGACCCCTTAAAACACCATATGACCCTTTAGGACACCATAGGACCCATAATGACACCATATGGTGTCCTAAGGGGTCATAGGACACCATATGACCCCTTAGGACATAGTGTGAACCCTAACGATACATAAGGGGTTATATGGTATCCTAAGGGGTCATAGGACACTATATGACCTGTTAGGATACCATATGACCCGTTAGGATACCATATGAACCCTTAGGACACCATATGACCCATAACAACACTATATTGTGTTCTAAGGGCTCACATGGTATTGTAAGGTGTCAGATGGTGTCCTATGACCCCTTAGTACACCATATGACCCCTTAGGACACAATATGGAGTCATTATGGGTCGTATGGTGTCCTAAGGGGTCATATGGTGTCCTATGGGGTCATAAGACACCATATGACCCCTTAGGACATAGTAAGGTTTCGTTATGGGTCGTATGGTGTCCCAAGGGGTCATATGGTGTCCTATGGGGCCATAGGACACCATATGACCCCTTAGGTGTTGTTAGGGGTCATATTGTGTCTTAATGAGTTATATGGTGTGTTATGACCCCTTAAGACACCATATGACCCCTTAGGACACTATACAACCCATAATGACACCACATGGTGTCCTAAGGGGTCATAGGACACCATATGACACCTTAGGACACAATGTGAACCCTAACGACACGTAAGGGGTTATATGGTATCCTAAGGGGTCATAGAGCACTATATGACCCATTAGGACACCATATGACCCCTTAGGACACTATATGACCCTTTAGGACACAATATGGTGTCGTTATGGGTCGTATGGTATCGTAAGGGGTCATATGGTATCCTATGACCCCTTAGGACACCATATGACCCCTTAGGACACAGTATGTTGTCCTAAGGGGTCATATGGTGTCCTATGACCCCTTAAGACACCATATAACCCCTTAGGACACAATAAGGTGTTGTTATGGATTGTATGGTATCCTAAAGGGTCATATGGCGTCCTATGGGGCCATAGGAGACCATATGACCC
This sequence comes from Cryptomeria japonica, assembly GCF_030272615.1. Lineage (NCBI taxonomy): Eukaryota > Viridiplantae > Streptophyta > Pinopsida > Cupressales > Cupressaceae > Cryptomeria > Cryptomeria japonica. Next base: position 704,637,339 of record NC_081409.1, on the reverse strand, counting down.
CTTAGGTGTCATTAGGGATCATATTGTGTCTTAACGGGTCATATGGTGTGTTATGAACCCTTAAGACACCATATGACCCCTTGGGACACAATGCAAACCCTAACAACATGTAAGGGGTTATATGGTATCCTAAGGGGTCATAGGACACTATATGACCCGGTACAACATTATATGACCCCTTAGGACACCATATGACCCCTTAGGACACAATATGATGTCGTTATGGGTCGTATGGTGTCCTAAGGGGTCATATGGTGTCCTGTGGGGCCATAGGACACCATATGATCCCTTAGGTATTGTTAGGAATCATATTGTGTCTTAACAATTCATATGGTGTGTTATTGCCCCTTAAGACATCATATGACCCATTAGGACACCATACGACCCATAAATGACACCATATGGTGTCCTAAGGGGTCATAGAACACCATATGACCCCTTAGGACACAATGGGAATCCTAACAACATGTAAGGGGTTATATTGTATCCTAAGGGGTCATAGGACACTATATGAACCGCTAGGACACCATTAGACCCCTTAGGACACTATATCATCCATAACAACACTATATGGTGTTCTAAGGGGTCACATGGCGTCGTAGGGGGTCATATGGTATCTGATGACCCCTTAGGATACCATGTGACCCCTTAAGACACAATATGGTGTCGTTATGGGTCGTATGGTGTCCTAAGGGGTCGTATGGTGTCCTAAGGGGTCATATGGTGTGCTAAGGGGTCCTATGACCCCTTAGGACACCATATGGTGTCCTATGACCCCTTAGGACCCCATATGGTGTCATTATGGTGTCATATGGTGTCCTATGACCCCTTAGGACACCATATGACCCCTTAGGACACAATATGGTGTCATTATGGGTCATATGGTGTGCTAAGGGGTCATATGGTGTCCCATGGGGCCATAGGACACCATATGACCCCTTAGGTGCCGTTACGGATTATATTGTGTCTTAATGAGTCATATGGTTTGTTATGACCCCTTAAGACACCATGTGACCCCTTAGGACACCATATGACCCATAATGACACCATGTGGTGTCCTAAGGGGTCATAGGACACCATATGACCCCTTAGGACACAATGTGACCCCTAACGACATGGAAGGGGTTACATGGTGTCCTAAGGGGTCATAGGATACTATATGACCCCTTAGGACACCATATGACCCCTTAGGACACAATATGGTGTCGTTATGGGTCGTATGGTGTCCTAAGGGGTCATATGGTGTCCTATGGGGCCATAGGACACCATATGACCCCTTAGGTGTTGTTAGGGATCATATTGTGTCTTAATGGGTCATATGGTGTGTTATGACCCCTTAAGACACCATATGACCCCTTAGGACACCATACGACACATAACGACACCATATGGTATTCTAAGGGGTCATATAGTGTCCTAAGGGGTCATAGGACACCATATGACCCCTTAGGACACAATGTGAACCCTAGTGACACGTAAGGGGTTATATGGTATCCTAAGGGGTCATAGGACATTATATCACCCGTTAGGACACCATATGACCCATAACAATACTATATGGTGTTCTAAGGGGTCACATGGTGTCGTAAGGGGTCATATGGTGTCCTATGACCCCTTAGGACACCATATGACCCCTTAGGACACAATATGGTGTCGTTATGGGTTGTATGATGTCTGAAGGGGTCATATGGTGTCCTATGGGGTCATAAGACACCATATCACCCCTTAGGTGTCGTTAGGGATCATATTGTGTCTTAACAGCTCGTATGGTGTGTTATGACCCCTTAAGACACAATATGATCCCTTAGGACACCTTATGTTGTCATTATGGTTCATATGGTGTCCTATGGGATCATAAGACACCTAATGACCGCTTAGGAAACCATACAACCCATAATGACACCATATGGTGTCTGAAGGGGTCATATAGTGTCCTAAGGGGTCATAGGACACTATATGACCCCTTAAGACACAATGTGAACCCTAACAACACGTAAGCTATTATGTGGTATCCTAAGGGGTCATAGGACACTATATGACCCATTAGGATACAATATGACCCCTTAGGACACCATATGAGCCATAACGACACTATATGGTGTTCTAAGGGGTCACATGGTGTCCTAAGGGGTCATCTAGTGTTTTATGACCCCTTCAGACACCATATGACCCCTTAGGACACAATTTGGTGTCGTTATGTGTTGTATGGTGTCGTAAGGGGCCATATGGTGTCATATGACTGCTTAAGACACCATATGACCCCTTAGGACACAATATGGTGTCGTTATCTATTGTATGGTGTCCTAAGGGGTCATATGGTGTCTTATGGGGTCATAGGACACCATATGACCCCTTAGGTGTCATTAGGGATCATATTGTGTCTTAATGGGTCATATGGTGTGTTATGACCCCTTAAACACTATATGACCCCTTAGGACACCTTATGTTGTCATTATGGGTCGTATGGTGTCCTAAGGAGTCATATGGTGTCCTAAGGGATCATCGCACATGATAGGACCATATTGACCCCATATGGTGTACTAGGGGCTCATATGGTGTCCTAAGGGGTCATAAGACACCATACGAACCATACTGACACCATATGGTGTACTAAGGGGTCATATGGTGTCCTAAGGGGCCATAGGACACCATATAACCCCTTAGGACACAATATGACCCCTAATGACACCTAAGGGGTCATATGGTGTCCTATGACCCATTAAGACACCATATGGTGTCGTTATGGGTTGTATGGTATCCTAAGGTGTCATATGTTGTCCTATGACCACTTAAAATAAAATATGGTGTCATTATGGGTCCTATGGTAACATAAGAGGTCATATGGTGTCTTATGACCCACTAGGACATCATATGACCCCTTAGGTGTCGTTAGGGGTCATATTCTGTCCTAAGGGGTCATATGGTGTCCTATGACCCCTTAGGACCTAGAGAGAGGAGGGAGTGAGGAAGAAACTGAGGGAAAGAGGTGAGAGAGGGAATTAGATGGGTGTAAGGATGAAGAGGGAGATAGCTCGAGGGATAGGAGAATAAGGGAATTATGAGAGCTAGAGAGGGGAGGGACAAAGAAGAGTATGTATCTATAAGAATGAAGAGCTTGAGAAGAGGCAAGGGGAGAGAGAGAATATGAGATCTAGTTCATAAAGAGAGATGGAACTACGAGATGGGGGTTTCTATGTAAACATTTGGCGCTCTCCCTATTTGGCGCGCACCAAATGTGGAATATGGACCACATTTGGCGTGTGCCAAATGGAAAAATCCATTCATCACATTTGGTGCATGCCAAATAGGGCGAGCGCCATATTTGGCACGCGTCAAATGGCCCACTTTGTGAAACACCAAACCTATGGGTTGGATTTGCCTTGGGCATCCAACCCAAAGGTTTGGATGACCATTTCAAGCTAGAGACGTGTTTTTATCAAAACATTGAAAATTTTGACAGATTTTTGGTCGTGCTCTCTGTCAGGTTTGCACATGTTTCAATGAAGTTAAAATAAAATACCGTGGTAAACTTGAGCTCCCTCTTAGCTATCCAACAATGTAATTTATTTCAAATTTTGATTTCGTTAAGTCTTTCATCTATAATTTCTTTTGTCAGTGTGTCTATTTTTTGTCAAAAACCAACATGCACTATTTTGGGTATAGATTTTTCCACGTTCATCAGATTTTGAAAAAACTTACATATTTAGAAAATAGACTCCATTCTACACAATTTAAAAAAAAACGTTTTGATTTTTGATTAGTTTTCAATGACTTTAGGGGGGAGCATGCTCAAATTTTTGTTTTTCAGGATGTGTCCACTTCGAAAATTAGTAAAAAATCATATACTCATTAAAAAATTAGCTGAAAAATATGGCATAAACTACAAGGTGTTAGATAATTTCTCATCAAAGCGATTTTTAAAATTCAAAAAAAAAGTTAACATTTTAGGGGGGCCACAACAGATGCTATGTTATGTTTTTTGCATAAAAACAGGACCACTTTTTGTGGCCCCCCTTTTTGAAGCCCTTAATCTCCACCATTTTCAAAAAAAGTTAGTAGTTTAGAAAGTAGACTCGAAGCACTCTGACTCTTGTTCTTGTTGCATCTTCAAATTTGGAGTGTAACTATCTTCAATTTGTCATTGAAGTTCAGACTTTGCTGATTTAAGAAAAAAAGTGGCATCTTAAGACCCCCTTTTGGTACCACAACTTGGTGCACATACCCAAGAACTGGTCCAGAAATTCATTGTACATTATTCACACAACATAGAATGCAATGTCACCATGGCCGATATGTGTAACACCAAGCAAAAACCAGGGGTGCTATTTTTAGCTTTTCTGCAACGATGGCGACAAATGTCTAGCAGACGTTCTCTTCAATTACCTGAACGAGAGCTAGTGGAAATATTTATTTCCAATTTGAACGAAGAAATGGAATTCCATCTAGACATGAAAGGCATAGAGTCCTTTAATGACATGAACACCCAGGGTTTAAAATGTGAATGAGCCCTCATCAAAAAGGGGCTTATCAAGATATACAATGAACCAAAAGATGACCCTCGCCTGCGATTCAACAGTGATAAACCTAACTTCTGGAATAAAAACTGATGCTCTACAAAAAAGTATTAGAAAATCTGGTTTGATGGCAACACACACAAGAACATAAGAAGCAAGCATTAGTGTTAGAAACCAAGGATTATTCTAAACAGGCATATCAAGAGATATATTGAGCATGAAATAAAAGCACATAAACATAGAATAAATAAACTATGCTCCTCCAAATGCTAACCAAGATGCTCATAGTTGCTCCTCCCTTGTTCCTCTCCTCTCCAAGTTCCACATGAGTGTAGCTCTTGGCTTTTAGCACTAGCCATGGATGCCATATGGAGATTCAAGATGTTTGAATATGATAAACAAATGCTATGCAAGTGTAGATAGTGATGCTATGAAAAAGCTCTATGCTAATACTCTAATGCTTCCTCCTTTCCTTGAGGAGAAGGGTTCTATTTATAGAAGAAATGGGGAAATGAAGGGTTAAGATTGAGCAATCTTAACAAGGGTTAGAATTGAAAGATATTCAATCCATGTAAGACTTTCAACCCAATTCCATGTTGACAAGTGTCACCATGAGGAGGCTTGAGAAGAGAGATACGGATCATTAAATGCTTGAGGGGACATGATGGTTATCCTAGGGGGTTGGGTTAGGGTTAGGTTAATGGATATTCCTTTTATCCAAGGGATAAATGAATGTGCAAGGGTCAAATGGTTACCTTAGTCAAAGAAATAAATGCTTTGAAGAGACCCATGAGTCAAAAGGATGGTTAAGTTAGAGGAAAGTCTCTAACCAAAGTTAAAAGGTGAGTTAACCATAAATGGTTATGTAAGAGCCTTTAATGGTTTGGAAGACTTTAGAGGTTAACGATTTGAAGACATAGAGCCTTTAATGGTTATTGAAGACTTCGGAGATTTTTGAGAAGTGACTTCCTTTTATTTAGGAATTTGACAATGATTAGGATAGGATTAGGCTAATTAGGAGTTAGAAGAATCTAGAAGGGCTTTAGGCATGCAAGTGGATTTTGTAGGAGAATGCAAGTGGGAGGAATTTTGGGATTTTCAATTAAAATAAAATCATTTATTTCAATTAAATGGTGTAATTTGCATTTGGATAGATATTTAAATAAATATTAATTTATTTAAATGTGAATGTGAATTTTGGATTTTATTTAAATAAATCTTAATTTATTTACATGAGAAAAAGGAAGATAAAGCATTAAATGCTTGAAGACTTCGAGGGAAACCATTAAAGACTTAAGAAGACTCTAGAAGGAAGCCATTAAGTTTGAAGACTTTAAGGGAAACCATTAAAGGCTTAAGAAAAATCTAGAAAGAAGCCATTGAGTTTGAAGACTTTAAGGGAAGCCATTAAAGGTTTCAAGTGGGTGAGGATATATAGGATTTTAAATAAATTATTTTTTTATTTAAAATAGTTGTGCAACTTGCATTTGTAGGAAAATACAAGTTGGTGGAGGATAAAGGTGATTTAAATAAATTTATTTAAATGTGAGAGATGAGATTTTGGGGGATTTAAATAAATATTTTAATTCATTTAAATGTGAGAGAAGATTTAATTAAACAAATATGATTTATTTATTTAATTAATGGTTTGAATTTGGTTAAGTGAATTAAATCAAATAAATTGAATAATTTATTTAATTAAGAGGAGAAGAGGGTTAAGATGAATTAATTAAATATTAATTTAATTAATTAATTATTGATTGATGGTTAAATAATCAAATAAATAATAAATATTTATTTAATTAAGTGGACAGATTTATGTGACTACATTTGCCCCTCTTTGAGACAGTGCAGTTTTATCGCATCGTTTCAAAGAAAGAAAAATAGGTGTGAAGAAATATGCCCCATAAATGTTAATTTAGTGGGTGGTATGCCCCCTTGAGAGATGGGCCGAATGTTTTTGAAAAATCAGGTGATCTTTCGAAAAAAAAAAGAAGTGGAGGGGAGCTAGAATAGAAGAAATTACCAATAACGGTGAAAGAATGGAAGAAATCAGAGTTAAAATGGAGAAATGAGCAAGCCTTTAAGTACCCTTAGGTCATGCAAGAGATACGGTGTGAAGGTAGTGTGTGATTTTTGATTGATACTATACAATTGATCAAAATTGGTTGGACAATCTGGTGCAATCGGTTTAATTGCCCCGGTCAAGTCAAAGTGTGGTAGTTGATATTAGTTGTTCACTTGGACAGGATAAAGTCTGAGTAAGTGAATCAAAGTGACCTATTGTGACTTAGACAATTGATGTAATTTCCCAATGAAGTCAAGGTATTTGAAGCAAAATACTCGTTGAGACTTAGACAATTGATGTAATTGTCCATTGGATTGTGTTTGATTGGTTGATCAATTGATAGTGTTTACGTTGTAGGTTGGTTATGGTGAATCATAGCAGCCTCGTTGAGACTAGGTCATTATGAGATATGGCTGTTGTAGTCTAGGTGTGCCATGATCGATTACCTGTTGAGACCCGAAGATACTTGATCAGAGTATCTGTTGATAGTCTAGGTGTGCATGAGTCGATGTACCTGTGTAGATAGAGTAACTTGCTTGATTGGGTTGATGGGAAATGATGTAGGGTATGTGATGCTGATTATCGAGATGGGGAGGGTGAGGGGGGGTTTGATGTTAGATAGAAGAAATGGAGGACCTATGACTCATTCCTATGGAAGAAGAGGAAAATAGAGTATCCATTGTCATTACTATGTATGCATGATATGCATCTATTATGAATCTATGGATGGATGGAATGGAACAAAATGCAATATATACAGATGAGATGGAATGACGATCCATAGTACTTTATTTTTATCATCGAGCATGGTAGTATCAATCTTGGACGAGGTAGTAGGAACCAAGTTTGGAGCATTGTACCTGCAAGCAAGCAACATAAATAAATAAAGAATATGGACCCTCCATAATGGTTCATGCTCATATGGTCGAGGTATACGCTGTAGTCAGCAAGCCATAGTGATCCATGACTATATTTTGCATAAGATCACGTAGCTTAGTGAACTTCCCACGTAGACACCATTAGTACATGCCCCAGAACATCATTGGAAGAATTCGCAGAAGATAAACAAATAAAACGATACTTAGGAACCATCCCAACCACTCTAATCACTTGTGGATATCTTGGAGTAGCGTAGGAACTTGATATAAATGAATAGATAGCTAACAAACCGACCAAATACTTGATAGCTCAAACATAATTTTCTTGTCAAAGAAAAATGTTATCTTGTCTTTGTTTTGGTGAGGAAAGATTTATCCATGTTAAGACAGTTTGCGTGTCGATGTAATAAGTGGTCATCGTTTGAGTATTTCAGAATGTGTGTTTGGTCTCTTTTTGGATGCATATGTACAAGGCATTGCCATGTTTTCGATTGATTTTTGATGATTTATGATGTTTTTTGGATTTTGTGAGTGTTTTTGGTATTTTGTGAGACAGTTTTGAATGTTTTTGGTATTTTGTGAGACATTTTTGAATGTTTTTGGTATTTTGTGAGATAGTTTTGAATGAAGAACTCAATGAATCACAAGTAATGCAGAATCCACTTCCATCAAATAGGTTAAGGGTATTGCCCCCAGTTTAGACATGACTATGAAAAAGTGGGATGCAAGATGCATGAAGTACTATCCTTGAGTGCAGATCAATAACAAGCCATGGCTTTGATTGATGGATGAGTAGATGCAATGAATGTGATCACAACAAGTCTAAAAGACAATGGAGCCATAGCCTTTATGAGTGGCACCTATTTGCCAGGTTTTCACCATTGTACTTACCCAAAGTGCCACTAGAGTGGTTGTTCACCATTTGGATGCATGATTTTTCTTTACTATTTTGATATTTTTGTATTTTTTTTAGGATATTTATCTAAATGTTTTTGGTGTTTTTTCGATATGTATTGGAGCTTGATGCTCTGTACAACTTATGTATGAAACCATTTGAGGTGTATGCTATTGATTGGATCTGCTAGCGGTTCTCCTTCTGAAGTAGCCAATTGATATACCCCAGACCCAAATATAACAGTGATAAAATATGGACCTAGCCAGTTTGATTCAAACTTTCCCTGATGTTCTCTGTTTGGTTGGTTGCGAGGATTTTCTCTAAGAACAAGATCACCTACCTCAAATGCATGAGGTCTAACTCGATGATTATAACTTCTTCTCATGCACTGCTGATAGGATTTGAGGTGGTTGTATGTAGCTTGTTGCCTTTCATCAAGTAGTTCCACGTATTGGAGACATGATACTCTGTATGCTTCATCATCTATGAGATTATGCAAGGAAACCCATAGAGATGGTATCTCAACCTCAATAGGAAGGATGGCTTTTGTGCCATAGACTAGTGAGTAGGGAGTTGCGCCTGTAGGGGTTTGAATGCTAGTTCGATATGCCCATAGTGTTGGATTTAATTGAACGTGCCAATCATGATCGGCATCATTGACTGTCTTCTTGAGGATTCTTAATATGTTCTTGTTTTATGCTTCGACCTGACCATTTCCTTGTGGGTAATAGGGAGTAGAAAAGCGGTGTTGGATGTGAAACTTCTCACTAAGCTCATGAACATCCTGATTTTTGAATGGGAGTCCATTACATGTGATGATGGACATGGGTACACCATACCGATAGATGATGTAATTCAGGATGAATGGGGCGATATTCTTGTTGGTGACGGGTAAGTGGAACAACTTCGATCCACTTTGTGAAGTATTCGGTGGTGGTAATAATGAATTTGTGATCGTTGGATAAAGATGGATGAATTTTACCCATAAGGTCAAGTCCCCATTGACAAAAGTTCCATGGTGTTGTGATTGGTTGCAATTCCTATGTTGGTGCATGTATCAGGTCTCCATGAACTTGGCATTTCTTGCATTTTCTAACAAAATAATAGGTGTCTTTTTCCATGGATGACCAATAGTATCCAACGCACATGATCTTCTTTACTAAGGAAGGACCACTTGAGTGAGTCCCACAAATTCCTTCATGTACCTCTTCCAAGGCCTTTTTATCTCATCCTATTCCAAACATTGAAGGAGACTACCATCAAGACTGTGTCGGTATAGGGTTTCAATAATGATGGTATATCGAGCGGTTTGGCGAATGAAGGTTTTGAGTTGGTTAGTCGATTGGTTAGGTGTAGAACTCACCATACATTGGGGATTCAGAACCAACAAGGTGAAATATCATCTCAAATTCGGCGATATCATAAGCGGGAATCCAAAGCTATTCTACCAAGAACTTGTAGTGTGTTGAATTCTGTGGAAGATCTAGGAGAGATGCAATAGTAGCCATAGCATCAACAACTTGATTCTGATCTCTGGGTATCTACTCAAAGGTGATAGTAGTAAATGATGCTTTTAAACTGTCCACCATTTGCTTGTACGACATGAGTTTATCATCCTTGGTCTGATATTCATCTGTGACTTGTCAGATGACCAGTTGGGAGTCGCCATATATCTGTAGCTCTTTTAGTTTCCATTATATGGCTAGTCTGAGTCTTGTGATCAAGGCCTCATATTCTACTATGTTGTTTGTACATGGAAAAGTTAGCCTGTAAGACTTCGGGATGCTATCACCTTGAGGTGTGATAAACAGAATGCCTGCCCCCGAGCCATGCCTAGTATATGAACCATTAAAGTATAATTTCCATGGTTGTGCTGTTGTGATCATGAATATCTCTTCATCTGGAAAATTGGAAATAAGAGGATGATCACCTATGAGGGGTGCATCGACCAATTGATTTGCAATAAATTGGCCTTTGATAGCCTTACAGTACACATACTCGATATCAAATTTAGTTAGAATCATCACCCATTTGGCCAAGCGGCCTGTCAATGATGCTTTGCTGAGTAAGTACTTTAGTGGATCGATCTTAGCAATGAGTTGTACTTTATGTGTTAACAGGTAGTGCCTCAGTTTAGTGGCTGCCAAGATTACTAATAGGCAAGCTCGCTCAATAGGTGTGTAATTGAGTTCATAGCCGACCAGTGTGCGAGAAATGTAGTATACAACACACTCTTTTCCTTCTGCATTATATTGAGCTAGTAGTACTCCCAATGCTGTATTAGTTGCTGAAATATAGAGCAATAGAGGTCTACTTGGATCTAGTGGGATCAACAACAATGTATTCATGAGATAGTCCTTAAGCATCTCGAATGCTTGCTGGCATCTGGCATCCCATTGAAAGCGGATGTTTTTGTGTAACAGGTGTGTAAAGGGGTGACACTTATCTGCTAGTTGTGCAATGAATCTTTGGATGGATTGTAGCCGCCCTTGTAATATCCTTAGCTGACTAATATTATTTGGAGGTGGCATGTCCATGATTGCTTTGACCTTGCAGTGGTGCAGGGCACCCCAAGGCTGCGGAGTTGGATTTTAGTTAGTTTATGTTATTGTAATAAAGAGGCAATTTATTTGTCCTCATTTTGTGGTTAGTCCATTTGTTTGGTCATGAGTCCAATGGTCTTTTATTAACCTTGGCTCTCTTAGTCCAGGGACTGATGTTTAGTTTTTAGATTAGTGTGTTTTTGTATTGTTGGGCATGTAGTTGTTTTCCATCTTTTGGGGAAAACGTGTCCTATATGGTAATTGGCGATATTCGGTAGATTCCTAATACAATATAATGTTCATGTCAACATTCATAACATCAGGCCGACTGTTGTTTCAACAGTTTCAATCAATTTCATGATCAGTTGGAACCAATTTGGAGGTCTTCGGCAACTATTTATAGGTCCAATCAAGGCGATTGTGACAGAGGAACCGAGGAAGCAATTTCGAATAACAAAAATTAGAGTTTTGAGTATTTTAATTTCTTTGTGCAACGGATAGAGAGAACGAATGTCACTGTAACTGTGGTTATGCTTTTGCAAATTTCCTGAAATCAATTGGGTTAGTTGTTCAACTTATTACATAGTCCGATTGCTTCAGATGTACAGATAGATGTAACATCTCTATTAGTTAACTTGCGCATCAAAATCTCTTCTACCTGCGGGTCGGCACTTGTTCAAACAATGATCGATAATCATTTATTTACATTTGTTTGAATACTCTTCCACAACCCATTTAATTCAGTTGATTGTCATATGACTTTGTTGATCGACTTCCACCGTTTGCATTTAGTTGTTAAGTGCGAAAAGGGGAGGTTTTGTTTTGTCAGACCAGGATACAACTCATTATCCTTGGCTCTAACCGACCCTAGCTTGCAGTTTCATCGCGGGACCTCAATGTCGCAGGATGGAAGGCAAGTTAGGGAATACATGTTAATAGTCCTTCACGCTCAGAACCGCGGGGAAAGTTAGAGATGCTTCCCGGTCGATGCCTAATCGGTACACATTGAAATGAATCTACTGTGTACACATGTTATGTGAAATATGTGGAAATTCGATACCTATTTGAGCCAGGTTTACAAAGTTTTTGTTTGCTAACTGTGATCATTCAACAAACTACTGCTAGACACTTCCAGATGGAACCGAGTTTAAACTGATCAATTAGACTCGACGATTCCCTATAGAAGTTTGCAGCATTAATGAATGGTTATAGAACGCGAAGGAACAACCATCAGCCTTATAAGTATCTGTAGAAGAAAATATTATGACTGTTCTGTTTACATAGCAAAAACAGAGTAAATGTGAGTTGTGTTCAAAAAGTATTGGTATAAATATATTGTAATCTTAGAGCATTGTTGCCTGTGTTAAGAAACAGAATTGGAAACATCACAAATCTACAAGAAGTACAGTCATCATTGAAAATCTATATTTGGAATTACCAGTTGAATTTGTCAAACTTTATCTGTCTAAGCTTGGCATCAACCTGTTATGATTTGAAGAATAGATTACACATTTGGTGTTATTTTCTTTTGTTTGATTCAACAAATTTATAGTGATTGGGTCTATCTAACTACTGTTGTGAGCGCTCTGCATCAAGTGGTATCAGAGCCACAAGATACCTTTTTGGGAATAACAAGATGGCGGATGGAGATGAAATCCCTATCAGAATCACTAATGTAGAATTGGCTAAGATAGTCAAAGAGCAAATGGCAGAGAGTAGGGCTGTCAGAGAGGAGAATAGGACAATGAAGAGAGAGTTAGATAAGTTGAAAGGCCAAGTGAGGAGAGGAGGCAAAGAAGAGTCAGAAGAAGAAGAGGAAGAGCAAGATCCAGCCGGTCAAGAAAATATTCCGGAGGATCAAAGGGCAATGCTCGCAGCCCTAGAGAGGGTAGGAGTAAAGGATAGGAATGATATTCCTTTGTTCCATGGCAAATTGGAAATGAAAGAATGCATGGACTGGATAGAAGCTTTGGAGAATTATTTTGAGTGTGAGGTAGTACTTCCAAGCCAAAGGGTGAAGTTGGCAAAGTCAAAATTGAAGGGGCCAGCCCTTAGTTGGTGGAATTTTCTACAAAATGAGAGATTGGAAGAGGGAAAGGAGGTCATTTCCACTTGGACCAGAATGAAGGCAGAATTGAAAAGACAGTTTGTACTGGATGATTATGAAGTGACCCTTCATAAGAAGCTTCAAAATTTTAAGCAAAAAGATCTTGATGTGAGTACCTATACTCAAGAATTTCACAATTTGACCTTGAAGGCCAAAATGTTTGAAACTGAAAAACAAAAACTTGCAAGGTATATCAATGGATTGAAATATAGCATCCAAGATTAATTGACATTGGTTAATGTGGAATCAGTCCACAAATGTTTTCAGCTTGCCCTCAAGATTGAGGAAAAACAAAAAAGAAGAGGAGAACAAAGTAAGGGAAGAGGAAACTCATTCCGTGGAAGAGGTAGGTTCAATGGGAGAGGAACTTTTCCTAAGTCCCAAGGTGAAAGCAGCAATCAAAGTGCTGATAATGATGCCGGTGGCAGAGGTTCATTCAGAGGAAGAGGGTCAAATAATGGCAGGGGCAGATCCAGAGGAAGAGGCCCTAATGTGTTCACCGGAAGGTGCTTCTCATGTAACCAAGTTGGGCATCAATCTTTCAGATGTCCACAAAAGAATGACAGCAGCAATCAAGGAGATAGAAGGGTACAATTGATTCAAGAAGAGGATTGCCAAAGCAATTCATCATACCATACAGCTTCATCCAAGCATGCTGATTCAGTGCAAGGAGAAACTCTTATGTTCAATAGATCGTTGTTGGTACCACTCAATAAGGAGCCAGCACAAAGGAAATCTCTATTCCGGACTACTTGCAAAGCAAAAGGTAAAGTCTGTAAGTTAATTGTTGATTCCGGCTCTACTGAAAATCTAGTTTCTTTGGAAATGGTAACCAAGTTAAATTTGAAAAGGCTTCCACATCCTACTCCCTATAAAGTTTCTTGGTTGAATAAGGAGCAGCAAACTATTGTGAATGAACAATGCTTAGTAGAATTTGAAATTGGTGATTATAAAGATAAGGTTTTATGTGAAATAGTTGCAATGGATGCATGCCATCTTCTTTTAGGAAGACCATGGCAATATGATACTAATGCCTAGCATGATGGGAAAACCAATGTGTTTAATATAACTAAAGATGGAGAAACTTTCATAATGACACCTTTACCGGATGTTGCACATAATTCAATCTTGCAAAGTAGTGTTATGGTTGTCAAAGAAAAAGAGTTTTTAGAAGGTCTTAAGGAAGAGAATCCTCCATGCTTTGCTGTTGTAATCAGACCTAAGGAAACTAATTGTGAGGACAGGGAATTGAATTTAGAAGCCAAGGAAAGTACTTGTCCTAAGGTTGTATTTGATTTGGTGAATAAGTATGATGGTATTGTTGCTGATAGTGCTCATGAGTCTCTTCCACCAAAGAGGTCAATCAGCCATTGTATTGATTTGATTCTAGGTGCTACATTACCAAATAAAGCAGCCTATAAACTAACTCCCGAACAAAATGCTGAAGTTGCATGGCAAATCCAAGGATTGTTAGAAAAGGGTTACATACGGAAAAGTATTAGCCCATGTGCTGTCCCAGCAGTCCTTGCTCCTAAGAAAGAAGGTACTTGGAGATTATGTACAGATTCTAGAGCCATTAATAAGATTACTATTAGATACTGGTTTCCCATGCCTAGGATAGAGGATCTCATGGATTGTTTAGGTGGTACTAAATACTATTCAAAGATTGATCTTAAAAGTGGTTATCATCAAATCCGGATACGTGAAGGGGACGAATGGAAAACCGCTTTCAAAACTAATGAGGGTTTGTTTGAATGGATAGTTATGCCCTTTGGTTTATCCAATGCTCCTAGTACTTTCATGTGTTTAATGAATGAGGTGTTGAAACCTTTTCTTCATCAATTTGTTGTTGTATATTTGGATGATATTCTGATTTTTAGTGGCAGCAAAGAGGAGCATTTGCAACATTTGGATCAGGTTTTGAGGAAGCTTCATGAAGAAGGCTTGAGGATAAACTTAGAGAAGTTTTCATTCATGCAAGAAGAACTTGTGTTCTTGGGTTTTGTAATTTCAAAAGGCAGTCTGAAAATGGATCCTTCAAAGGTAGAAGCCATCTTAAATTGGCCAGCACCTACTACAGCCACGGAGGTAAAAAGTTTTCATGGTTTATGCAGCTTCTATAGAAAGTTTATTAGAAACTTTAGTGGTATTTGTGCTCCACTTATTGATACTATTAAAGGTGGAAGAAAATGTGTTTTCCAATGGACTAAAGAGGCCAATGAATCTTTTGAATTGCTGAAAAAGAAAATATCAGAATAGCCAGTACTTGTTTTACCGGATTTTTTTGTTGAATGTGATGCTAGCAATAAGGCTATTGGTGGGGTTCTTAGTCAAGATGGTAGACCCGTAGCCTTCTTTAGTGAGAAATTAAATGAAGCAAAACAAAAATATTCTACTTATGATCTTGAACTTTATGCTGTGGTTCAATCGTTAAGAAAATGGAGGCATTATCTTTTACCAAAAGAGTTCATTGTTTTTACGGATAACCATGCACTTAGTTTTCTGAATAGACAAGAGAAACTTAACCATAGACATGTCAAGTGGATGGAGTTTTTGCAGGCCTATACTTTCAGCATTAAACATAAGAAAGGGGTTACTAATAAGGTGGTAGATGCTTTGAGTAGAAGGACACTTGCCATTCAGTCTATGCAATTGGAAAGTGCTGGTTTAGAGGCTATGGCATCCATGTATGCTACGGATGAAGATTTCAAAGAAATTTATCAGGTTTGCTTGGATATGACAGCAAGGTATCATACTGAATTTTCTGATTATTTGATTCAGAATGGGCTTCTTTTCAAAGGTGGTTTACTTTGTGTTCCAAAAGGATCAATGAGGGAAAATATTATTAAGGAAAAACATTGTGCTAGTTTGGCAGGTCATTTTGGTTTGGATAAAACTTTAGAATCAGTCAAGAGGTTTTATTATTGGCCCAAGTTGCAAACGGATGTTAGGAAATTTGTTGAAACTTGTTTGATATGTCAAAAATCTAAAGGTCATTCCTCTAATGCTGGTCTTTACACACCTTTGCCCATTCCTTCTAAGCCATGGGATTCAGTTAGTATGGATTTTGTGCTCGGTTTGCCTAGAACCAAGTCTGGTTATGACAGCATATTTGTGGTAGTAGATCGGTTTTCAAAAATGGCTCATTTTATTCCATGTAAAACTACTCATGATGCATCTCATGTTGCTGGATTGTTCTTTCAGGAGGTAGTATGTTTGCATGGTTTACCTTTGTCAATCATATCAGATAGAGATCCTAAATTCTTGGGTCATTTTTGGCGAGCTTTGTGGAAGAAATTGGGCACTAATGTTTTTTTATCTTCTGCATATCACCCACAATCCGATGGGCAGACTGAGGTCATCAATAGGTCTCTTGGTAATCTTTTGAGGTGCTTGACACAAGAACATGGTACAAGTTGGGATTCAGTTTTGGCTCAAGCTGAGTTTTCCTATAATGATTCAGTGAATCGTAGTACCAGGAAAACTCCATTTCAGATTGTGTATGGTATTCATCCACGGGACATTTTGGAGTTATGGGATGTTAATTGTTTGGAAAAGCCTAGTGCCTTAGCTGATGATTTTGCTAATGTTATGAAAGATATCTAGGATCAGGTCAAGGAACAGCTTCAGTATTCTAATTCTAAGTATAAGGCTCATGCAGATAAACGAAGGAAAGATGTGACTTTCAATGTTGGGGATTTGGTCATGGTCCATTTGAGGAAGGAGAGATTGCCCAAAGGCCATTATACTAAGCTCATGGCCAAAAAGATTGGACCTTTTAAGGTTCTAAAACACAGCGATCCTAATGCTTACCATATTGATCTTCCACCGGATATTCATTTGTCTCCTATTTTTAATGTTGTTGATCTCTATTTGTATAAAGGTCCTATTGATAACCTTGTGAATGCAGGTCCTGCTGATTCTATTGTTGATGCACAATTTTCAGTTCTTCCTAAGCAACCACCTTTGGAGATTGCAGGTATCTTAGACACTCGTGTTGCCCGGAAGACAAGGCGGCACACTTACTATGAGTATTTGGTTCAGTGGAAAGATCAACCGCTTGAAGATGCTACATGGGTTACTTCTGACGTTTTACATCAGCTCGGCTTTCCTGTTCCAGCAGTCCCAACTCAAGGGACTTGAGTTTTCTTTCAGCCTATGGAGCATGGTGCAGGGCACCCCAAGGCTGCGGAGTTGGATTTTACTTAGTTTATGTTATTGTAATAAAGAGGCAATTTATTTGTCCTCATTTTGTGGTTAGTCCATTTGTGTGGTCACGAGTCCAATGGTCTTTTATTAACCTTGGCTCTCTTAGTCCACGGACTGATGTTTAGTTTTTAGATTAGTGTGTTTTTGTATTGTTGGGCATGTAGTTGTTTTCCATCTTTTGGGGAAAACATGTCCTATGTGGTAATTGGCGATATTCGGTAGATTCCTACTACAATGTAATGTTCATGTCAACATTCATAACATCAGGCCGACTGTTGTTTCAATAGTTTCAATTAGTTTCACGATCAGTTGGAACCGATTTGGAGGTCTTCGGCAACTATTTATAGGTCCAATCAAGGCGATTGTGACAGAGGAACCGAGGAAGCAATTTCAAATAACAAAAATCAGAGTTTTGAGTATTTTAATTTCTTTGTGCAACGGATAGAGAGAACGAATGTCACTGTAACTGTGGTTATGCTTTTGCAAATTTCTTGAAATCAATTGGGTTAGTTGTTCAACTTATTACACAGTCCGATTGCTTCAGATGTACAGATAGATGTAACATCTCTGTTAGTTAACTTGCGCATCAAAATCTCTTCTACCTGCGGGTCGGCACTTGTTCAAACAATGATCGATAATCATTTATTTACATTTGTTTGAATACTCTTCCACAGCCCATTTAATTCGGTTGATTGTCATATGACTTTGTTGATTGACTTCCATCGTTTGCATTTAGTTGTTAAGTGCGAAAAGGGGAGGTTTTGTTTTGTCAGACCAGGATACAACTCATTATCCTTGGCTCTAAAATGGTAAACCGACCCTAGCTTGCAGTTTCATCGAGGGACCTCAATGTCGCAGGATGGAAGGCAAGTTAGGGAATACATGTTAATAGTCCTTCATGCTCAGAACCGCGGGGAAAGTTAGAGATTCTTCCCGGTAGATGCCTAATCGGCACACATTGAAATGAATCTGCTGTGTACGCATGTTATGTGAAATATGTGGAAATTCGATACCTATTTGAGCCAGGTTTACAAAGTTTTTATTTGCTAACTGTGATCATTCAACAAACTACTGCTAGACACTTCCAGATGGAACCGAGTTTAAATTGATCAATTAGACTCAACGATTCCCTGTAGAAGTTTGCAGCATTAATGAATGGTTATAGAATGCGAAGGAACAAGCATCAGCCTTATAAGTATCTGCGGAAGAAAATATTATGACTGTTCTGTTTACATAGCAAAAACAGAGTAAATGTGAGTTGTGTTCAAAAAGTATTGGTATAAATATATTGTAATCTTAGAGCATTGTTGCCTGTGTTAAGAAACAGAACTGGAAACATCACAAATCTACAAGAAGTACAGTCATCATTGAAAATCTGTATTTGGAATTACCAGTTGAATTTGTCAAACTTTATCTGTCTAAGCTTGGCATCAATCTGTTATGATTTGAAGAATAGATTACACATTTGGTGTTATTTTCTTTTGTTTGATTCAACAAATTTATAGTGATTGGGTCTATCTAACTACTGTTGTGAGCGCTCTGCATCATGCAGGATCGACCTCAATGCCTTTGCTTGAGACAATGCATCCTAGAAGCTTCTCTGAGGTTACTCCAAAGACAAATTTCTTTGGGTTGAGTCGAACATGATATTGTTCTAGTCTGTCAAATATTTTCTCTAATATTACTAGATGACTTTCTCTTATTAATTATTTTTCCAATAAGTCATCAACATAATCTTCCATTATGGTATGCATCATATCATGAAAGATGGTGGTCATTGCTCTTTGATAGGTCACCCCTGCATTCTTTAGACTGGAAGGCATTACATTCAAACAATATGTTCCCCATGGACATGTGAAGGTAGTTTTATGTTGATCCTCCAGAGTGATCTTTATCTGGTTGTACCCGAAAAATCCATCCATGAGAGAAATCATGTCATCTTTAGGACATGCCTTGTTTAGATCTCTAAAGTCATTATAGATACGGATGCCCCTATTTGGTTTGTTGAGAGGTACAATGTTGGAGATAGAATCTGCATAATCAATTGGTCTAATAAAACCAACATCAAGGAGTTTCTTAAGTTCTTCTTTGACTAGTACCGCAATTTGGGGGTGCATCTTGCGAAGCTTCTGTTTGATAGGCTTAGCTCCTTTTGCTATGATGAGGTGATGCATGACTAAATTAGGATCAAAACCAGGCATGTCTGCATATGACCATGCGAAGTTCATCTGACGCTTCTGGAAGAATTCGATAAACTTAGGTTGTTCCTTTGAATTTAAAAGAGATGCCAGATGTATGTGATGGGGAGTCTCAGGGGTCCCTATGTTGAATTCCTTTGTTTCATCAATAAGGATTGTTGATCTTTCCTGATTTGCACTAGAAGGGAGAATGTCAAACCTTTCATCCGTAGGAGCCTCAGAGAGGTTTCCACCATTGGATACGCTCTTTCTTTTTACTTTTCTGGGATCAAACAGTGCCACAATGTGGTTTTCACTAGAAGATCCATGTTTTATTATAATATTTTTGCAGGTGAAAGGTTTGGCACCCACCCCAAAGTATGCTGTGCTATTAAGTTCAATGGAAAATCTAGCTTTGTGATCCCCACTTGATATGTTATCTCGTAGTTCCAAAAAGTCAATGATCGCCTCATCATTTTGGAAATGGTCAAGGCATGGGGATTAGATTGGTTCCATTCGATGAGTTTAGGATGGATAATGGGCATTACCTCATCGAACAAGTTAAGTTCATAAGATGTGTCAGTGAGGGTCAAGATGTTGTGGTGAAGGTCATTGATGGTACTCTTCCTATCAAAATCAGGCCTAGGATGTGATGTAGGGTCTGTGGAAGGTGTTTCTAGTTCATGAACCCAAGAGGTTTTAATATGTGCTTCTCCGTAAATAGGGATTTCTTTGTGAGGTGGAGGTGGTGATGTGTCTTCCTCATCTGAAGTATTGAGATGTACTAAATCAAATTCCCACTCATGTGATTCAGTCTTTGAGTTGCTTTCCAATATCCTATTACTATACCAAACTGGGATATCCTTTGAGTTAAACACTGCAGGTGTGATCAAATGATGTACCTTTGGAGATGGAATGGTTGGTGCTATGGGGAGGATTATTGGGATTAGTGAATCCAATACCGAGAGTATCGACATTGTTGAATCTGCTACTTCTGATGGAATTGTTGGTGTTGTCAATACTTTTGGGGGTTCTGATACTGATAATGGTGCTATTGATGCAATTGTTGTTGCTGATGGGGTTGCTGGTTTGATTGGTGGGATGATTGATGTTGTGGATGGTATTGATGGGATTCTCAACTGCATTGCGGCAATTGGTGTGGCTTTTGGTGTTGCTAATATAATCAAGGGTGGCCTCTTTAGAGTATTAGGTTGATATAGAGGTTTGCTGGGTTTCCCTTTGAATTTGAGCTTAGGAAGAATCTCCTTTTGAAAGCCTAATCCAGTGTTATCTTTAGGATTTAATTCCAGTTGCAGCGACTTATGTCATCCTTGCTTGCAAGGTCCCAAAGCACTCTGACCATCATAGCCCATTCTTTGCATAATGAGAAGGCCTTTTCCATATTGATCCGTGGGAAGCTTAGCTTGTGGGATTTTCATGGTGATAGGATCTTTATAGATCCATTCTGCTAAGTCCTCATCTCTGGTCTCTTCTTCTTGACTCTTTCCAAGGATTAAAGATGCCATAGTGCATGTTGGCTTGACCAGTGGTGCTTGAAGTAACCTTTGAGGCTTACCATGAGTTCTAGGGGAACTGGGTCCAGTTGTCCAACACAAAAGAGTTGGCTTAGATTATAATCCACAGGGCCTTCCTCTACCATTTTCATTTTTAGCTTCTCTTTCTTGGGTATAGTGGTGTTTGAATTGGAAAGAGAAGCTGGAATTACATATGATGTGGATGGGATATATTCTCTATTGTTGGGAACAGTAATCTTTGGCTGATGGTTGATATTGTTACAATATGCAAATAGATTTGCATCACCCACGATTGTAATTTCTACACCGTTATGAGGGAACTTGATACACCAGTGATAGGTGGATGGAATGACTTGCATGGCGTGTATCCAAGGTCTTCCTAACAATAAATTATATGGCAGAGGAAGGTCCAAAACTTGACATATGATGTGTTTCACCACTGGGCCCACTCAGATTGGTAACACAACTGCTCTTTTTGAAGAACGCTCCACATCATCATAGGCTTTTGTGGTTATCTTTTTATAGGGGTCCACTCATTTAACTGCATATCCCAGTGTTGTGACCAATTGTAATGTACAGATATTTAGGCCTACTCCATTGTGGATCAAGACTCGCTTGATCCTATGTTGGTCGATAAATCCTTCAATATGGAGTGAGGCATTATGAGGTTGCTGAAAGGATGTATTATCACTTTCAGAGAAAGTGAGACATGGTGATGACCTCAGACTATCACCCATAGCTTGAAATTGATGGGGATAAGCGCAAAATCTCTAAGATGGATATAAGTGTAGGCATCTTATCTAACTGTTCCACAAGGTTATATTGCTTTGGGATGGAGGTTGTGCCTTGTGGAGCTACTTTAATTTTGATCTTGCTGCGATGCATAACAACATTGCAGGTAGGGCTTGGATCTTTGATTGTAATGGTTGCAATTTGTTCATTGGCATCATATAGGTGATTCACAGTGTAATTATAGGCGGCTCGCGTATAATCAACTGTATCTATGTTTTGTCCTAAAGTGGAAGGACCCCTTTGATCTTGTGATGGAAGTGGATTCTTAAACATAAGATGACCATTATTTGAGGTTTTTGGGTCATGTCCTTCAATTTCAATCTCTCCTTGGTCAATAAGATTTTGAACAAGATCTTTCAATCTATGACAGTTACTTGTTTTATGCCCTTTCCCTTGATGGAATTCAGAATGCTCATTATCCCTCCACCATGGAGGTTTGAACTAAGGTTTGTAATTAGATGTCTTTGGTAAGGTCACTAGATTTGAGGAGACCAATTGACGTAACACTGTTTCAATAGGTTCCCTAAGGCGGTGTATGTACGCTTTGGTTTATAATTTTTCCATCGTTGTCTCAGTTCCTCTTGCGGTACATTGCATCCTTGATTTGGTGGGGGAGCAACCGTGTTGTTCTTAGGAGGGGGTTTTGCCTCGCAAATCAGACCACAGGTTGCGCACTCTTGATAGTCCTTGCATCTACAACCCCATCATTGATGATGTTTTTGTTTTTATTCTAGAAGTTAGGTTTATCACTGTTGAAGTGCAGATGAGGGGCATCTTTTGGTTCATTGTATATCTTGATAAGCCCCTTTTTGATGAGGGTCCATTCACATTTTAAACCCTAGGTGATCATGTCATTAAAGGATTATGTGCCTTTCATGTCTAGATGGAATTCCATTTCTTCGTTCAAGTTGGAAATAAATATTTCCACTAGCTCTCGTTCAGGTAATTGAAGAGAATGTTTGCTAGACATTTGTCGCCATCCTTGCAGGAAAGTTGAAAATAGCTCCCTTGGTTTTTGCTTGGTGTTAGATAGATCTGCCATGGTGAGATCACGTTCAATGTTATGTGAATAATGTGCAATGAACTTTTGGACCAGTTCTTTAAATGTCCAAATGCCGCTTGTTAGTCGGGAAAACCATTGCCTGGTTGTCCCTCCCAAACTCTAAGGAAAGAGGCACATTAGGTATGTGTCTTCATATGCCACTTCTAGGCAAGCTGAATGAAATTCCCTACCATGATCTCGAGGGTCTCCTTTTCCCCGATACTTTTCGAACTTAGGTGCTTGAAACCCTCATGGAAAAGGTGGCATATGTAGATTCCTATCGAAGGGATAGGGACAAATATCATTAAGTGAAATTGGGTAGTTTTCACACCACTGTGGAGTTGTTGGGTTAGATTCGCGACTTGTTGCCTCAACATGTCAATGTCATTAGGAGGAGGAGGAGATGGGGGATTTCCTTGATGAAGGCCATATTTGAAGTCATCGACTTAACTCTTGCTCCAGGTCTCCAAATACTCATTGCAGTGCATCCACATCTCCTTCTTAGTCATATATCACTAACTCCCTAGTGATAGGAATCCTTAGAATCCTGTAAACATCCTCTAAAGTCATAGACATCTCACCCGTTGACAAATGAAATGAGCAGGTCTCAAAGTACCACCTTCCTTCCAGTGCAGTCAGGAACCTTACGTTTGCCTGAATCTCGGGTATGAACATAATGTGTCTCAAACTCATGGTTTTCATTTCCATGTGATCCTCAATAGTCAAGTTTGACCATAGCCTCTATGTCATAGGGAATCTCTCCCATGAATCTATCTATCCTAGATACTACTGCAATCAACCAAACCAATCGTGTCAATACTCATAGCACTCATGTCTATCACATAATTGTTCTTATCTCATCCTATCCTATCCTAGTGGTGCTTATGTTTATCACATGGTACTACTCATTAGGCTTTATCCTAGTGCTTATGTTTATCACATGGTGTTGTATCCTAGTGCTTATGTTTATCACATGGTGTTGCATCATAGTGTACACATTTATCACATTGCACTTGATCCTATTTTTCTAGAGAACTTGTCGGATTTTATCAATTCGATAGGTTATCCACTATTAGCTTAGCATCCCACCTTCTTAGGGGCACCTATTTTAGTGTATCCTCTCAACAATTTATCTAATTGGCAATGCATGTCTATCACATGGTTGCTGATTCCAACCCTAATCCTATCTTTTTCTCACTAGGGAACCTATTTGTGTGTATCCTTTCAATAGTTTATCCAATTGACAATGCGTGTTTATCACAAAACTATCAATTTTGGCCTTTTAGGATGCAAAAACATTTTCAGTCTACCTAGATGCGCCTTCACTGCATAAACACAATTTTATCCTACATAGACATGCTTTCGCACACATATGTAACACTACTCAACCTACATGTGCTTCTACAACCCAGACACAACTTTATGACACACACGTGCACATACATGACACAGACACGATTTTCCTAGCCTAGATGTGTTAACACATTGCAAACGTACCCTAACTTGATGCAGACACATTTTTGCACCTAAACACCAATTTCACATTATTGATCAACCTACCTATCTAGCCTAATAAATGCATCATAAATGCAAAATCACCAAGCAAGTTTGAGGTACATACTAGCTCACCCATGTCTGTAGGCCGCTTGAACCGTCAGACACAATCAAATCGATGTAATATGATTGCCATGATCTCCCAATTGCTGACTTCTCTCTAAGCTCTTTGAGTGCTTTGCACTTTGATCTCTTAAATGTTGTGGATGCAAATGAGGATTTTTTCTCCTATCGCCTCTATATATAGAATGTGGAACCCTAATTGGCTCTCATCATTGTTTTCCTACTCATCAGTCCCTTGTTAGTCTACTTTTTGCTTGCCTAAACTTGTCATCCTATCCTTATCCCTTCTAGCCTTTTTTTCTTTTCGGGAGATTGTCTACACTTTTTAATAATTTTTTCATCCAATCTCTCGAGGGTCATATCACTCCCATCTTGGGGAAACTTTGTATCAATTTATCCTATCTTCTTTGAGCGAACACGACAAGCTGCATTGCCTCAAAGTGGGGAAAAATGTTGACACTTAAACTTGTCCTATCATAATTAAATAAATATTTTTATTTATTTAATTATTTTATCCTAAGCCTTCTATTAATTAAATAGATTTTTATTTATTTAATTAATTCACTAAGCCTTTTGTACCTTTTCCTCATTTAAATAAATATTATTATTTATTTAAATTATCCTTTCCCTAAATTAAATAAATATTTTATTTATTTAATTGGTCTCTCTTCTTCTATTAATTAAATAGATCTTTATTTATTTAATTAATTCATTATCTTTTTCCTTCCATGACACTTGTCATTTACCTCTTAATTTTTCTCTAACTACCCCCTTCATATTTTATTATTTTCTCTACCTACCTTTTAATCCTAGCCGACCATTTATCATCTCACCTCTTAATCTTATCCCTCCATTTCTTAAGGAGTCTTCTATATAAGGGGATTCCTTCATCCTTATCAACCCTAACTAACTAACTAATGCATCAATCAGTTTTCAAGCAATCAAGTGACTTCACAACCACAATCCATTCTTTGTTGAGCTCTTATGCACAATACAAAATTTGAGAGCAACCATATTGAAGCACGATCAATGGAGATAGGAAAAAATGGAGATCCAACCCTACTAAGCATGTGAATGGTACAATCTTTCTATTTTGTTGTGATTTGCATGTTTTAGGTTTTTCATTGGTGTATGGTGGATTCTTGATTGTAGAACTAGGGTTTTATGTGGTTGGATCTTTTATGGTTTTGCAGTAGTTTAATCTTCCAAATTTAAGTCATATACAATTGACTAATTGAGGAGGGTGTGGTTAACATCTTGAGATATTGTATATTGGCTTAGCTTTATCAAGATGTGCATAGGGCAATGTACCAGAGGGGTCATATTTTAGGATGTGGAGTGAATCTTCTTCATATTTGGGCTTGGGAGCATATTTTAGTCTTGAGGTGAGTGTCACCAAGATAGCGAGTAGTTGGTCTATATTCGTATATGTAGGGTCCATCTGTTATACGAAGATGGGAAGAGTGACTTAGTATAAGAGATCTTAGGGATGACAAAGAAACCTTAATAGTTGTATGAGACATGAAAGGAGAATGATGCCTCTGTACCATACATACAGAGTTCCTACTTCTTGATAGGTTGCCAGCTAGGTAAACGTCCTGAAGTAAGATGCACATTATTGAGCAGTATATACCTCATTGTGTGAGACAATAGTTTGGAATACAAAAAGATAAGATAGGTGGTGGTATCATTTTTTATGATTGGCACAAGAAAGTGGCCCATGGGGGTAGCTATGGATCTAATGTGGGCATGGTCATCATGGACTGGAATGTAGTCTACTCCTTGGGATAAACTATTGTCAATGGAGGATGCATATACTACAATTGACTATGTAGTAGAGTGGGTAACTAGAAGGTCAATGTGGTTGACTTAGCCAAGGGGAGGAGAGGTAGGGGGACATGACAATGATGATGATGATGATAAAGGTGATTGCGAGGTTGATATGGTCAAACAAGAAAAAGAAGAGGAGGAAACTATTGGTGAGGAGAGTGAGAAGGGGGATGATGACAAGGAAGGGGAGGTAGATGGTCAATTATTAAAATTTTTGACAAAGTTAGAGGCTTGTGTTTAGGAGAGGGATGAGGCTTGGATGGAGTGAGATCAACTAAAATCTTATAGATAGCTAGGGAAATGGAAATAGCTAAGTGAAATGCATATAGAGCAGAGTAGGATGAGCTATAGGCTCATTAAGATGGTATGGGGGAGATGAGGGATAGGTGGTAGTCACCATAGTAGAGTGCTATGTAGCTCATATATTGCAGTAGAGGATAGAGGTAGACGTTGTTTGCCTTCTAAGACATGAGAAGGATATTACTAAGTGATTAGTGGTGGGGTAGGGGCTATCATGGGCTTTATCAAATATGCTAGCAACTTAGAGATAGATGAAGAGACTAACGTGGAATTTATATTACTACAAATGTCTCTCTGAGACTATAGTGGCAATAGATCAATGGACACCCAACTTTGTAGAGAAACCACTTAGGAGGTTGAGGTTAAATTGATCGAGTCCTTTAGTGGGAATGTATCCAACATCACTACCACCACCAATAGGAGCAGCAGTAGGGGATCTTAGGGAGTAGAAAAATCACTAGCTTAGTTAGAGGGGTCCAACACTAGGTAGCATTGTATGCCTACGGTAGTTTCATGTACTTTAGACATTTAAAGACTTGCAATGCTGGCATTTTTGCATGACACTAACATAAAATATATATATTTGATGTGATTTTGGTGACAATTATTTGTGATGCACTTATATGACGGACTTTATTATGGATGATTTATGGATGGTTGCATGCACTATGGATTTATGATTATGTTTTTGGTAATGGTTCTGATTATGATTATGCCATCAGATATGTCAAAATCTCTTGATAAGAATATGATCTCTTGTTTGCTAAGTGCCAAGTAATCCCCAAACAACCTTCTAATTTCTCAAAAGTTGTTTTGGGGAGATTCTACTCAAACCTTAAGTCCTTCATTATCTCCTCGAAAATAACATAACTTTATCAAGTTTTTCTTGGCAATGTTACATAATATGAAACAAATCAATAATCTCATATTAACCTTTCATCCAACTCTCATATTTCTTTCTTGTCAATACACATAAACAATTTGTAGTGGTACCAATTATTTATAAAAACATTCCATGTATATTAGTTACTCTTAAACATTTTAGCTTTTGATCATGTCTTTTCAAAAAACTTGTTTGCTTCTTACATGCATTTCCTTGTCTTTTATTTTTGTGAAAATGTTGAAGACTTTTTAACAAAGCTTATAGAAATGGATATGTCAATATGAATTTAACTAGCAACTTATACTTAAAAAAAATATTAATAAGGTATTGTTGCAAGTCCTATATAATATATTTCAATATTTCATACATTTAAAAAGTTTTTTCTTCTTTTGTCACAAGCCTCTATGCAGTGAAATGTAATTTCAAAGGAACCCAAATAGCATTAAAATCAATTCTAAATCACAAAACACAACAACAATTAAGATAAGGTGAAAATGGGGTCAAACCATCATGAAATCCATCGAAAACAATGTATGTCGGTCTCCTTGTCATGTAGATTTGCCCAACGATGTTGATTTGGATGTGTGCTCACAAGAATTTTAGCAGCATAACAATGCTCTTAGGTTCAAAATGTCATGTGATGCTATATTATGAGAAAAATGACTAAGTATTAATAGTATGAATGAGGGAAGAATGCAATGGTGGGTTGAGATTGATTGATGTAGATCAATGGTGGAGGATCAATTAGTTCTCTCAAGGCAAGTGATGACATATTATGAGAAAAGTGGCTAAGTGTTGATAGTATGATTGAGGGGAGAATACAATAGGGGGTTGAGTTTTATTGATGGAAATCAATGGTAGAGGATCAATTGGTTATCTTGAGGCATGATAGGTTTCCAAGTGACAACATGGGAGAGGATGTGAGGAAGGTGGTCACTGGAGGAGTACACTTGGAGTATGGGCAAGATCTTATCATAAAGGAATTTCTTGTCCACACATTCCAAGTGTAGGGGAGAAAAAGAATAAAGATATTTAAAATACCTTGATGTGACAACTTGGAAGAGGACCCATGGGGATTGCCTTCCCAAAAGGAGAAAGCCTTTAAGGTTTATTGGGCAAGTTAGGAAGCCATTTACAACAAAAGTGTCACCCCTTCTTGGATTAGGAATGTGCAAATCTTTAGAGATGAATTAAGTGAGATTAAATGTTGGATTAAGGTGCAAGTGGGAAATGTTGTAGGATTTGAAATTTGGAGAGAGAATGAGTGGGGAATTAAAAATTCACTTTAAGTCCATTTGAAGGAAAAAGGAATAAATGAAATAAATGAAATAAATAAGGGGATTTCTTTAATTTAATAGATGAAGTGGGCTATGGGGGTGTAGTCAATTAAGTAAAATAATTAAATTAATTGTCTCAGGGAATAGGCTAAAAAATAGAAGAATATAAAAAATTAATTAAGGGATAGTGGAAATAGACGAATTAAAGGATAAATCGACCAAATGTAAATGGACAATTTTAAGTGGATACAAAGCCAAACAAGATATCTTATTATCTTTCCATATCTTCTTCTTTCTCTTTGATTTCAATGTTAAACTTGTCAAGCTTAATCCATACATGTTTTGTTGGATAACTTTTCATACCCCTTCTTGAGCTAAACTCTAATGTCCATGATTACTTTCCCTCAAGCTTATTGGATAAATTTATTACCCATAAGTTTCACAAACTTTATTTAAGGCTTCAAGGAATTTATTATGTACTGCGACTTCAATTTCCATGTATAATTTCAATGACCTTATATCCTACTAGTTCAACCTAATTTGTGCTTCACTAGCGTAGTTGAATCTGATTCAAATCAACAACTCTTTTTCTAAGTTTTTGGTTTTGGTTCAAGCTCGAGTTCCAGTTCAAGGTTTGGGTTTGCGGGTTTGGCCAAATTTTTTCTGGGGTTTTTGGGTTCATTAGTACAAAAAAATCTAAAAAAAAAAATATACATGTATGCAACAGTAGTTAAGTTCAAAATACACCAGTATGCTAATAGTCAAATACCATAGCAAAATACACCATCATATATTAAAGTTTTAGTTCGAATAACATAGCAAAACAATAAATACACCACCATTCTTCTATGAGAAAACTTATGGATAGATTGGGTGCGAGTTTTTGGATCAACATTTCAAATCACACTCTATGATTCATCAACTCACACACAATCTATTCCAGAAGTTTGCTCACAGAAGAATTCTGTGGATTGTGAAAATCTCATATCATCAAATACACCACCATATTAATTTTTTAGTTAAAAAATGATAATGTAAAGCTACAACAATAAGCCATCACTGATCAAATATCATATGGGTCATAAAAAATATCATCATCATCCTTCATCAATCTTCAATCTTCAACTCTCCTTGAGCAATGGCAAGCAAAAAACAAAGTTCAGCAATGGAGAAAAGAAGTTATGTTTTTCATTCTATTGTGCAAAAATGAAGTAGGTTTTACCTTTTTAGTGTTTTAAGACATCAAATTAGGGCTGGGGGGTCGAATTTGCCTTTTTGACATTTTAAAAAGTCAACAAAAATGTCTTTTCTGCCAAATTCTTGATTGGTTTTGTGAAATTCAATGAAATTCCTCCCAGGTTCTTTTGGGTTCAGCAGGGACAAACCCACAGGGTTTGGGTCAAACCCTATCTATACCCAAGGATAACTCTTCTTTTGAACTATCTTAACAGATGAATCGTTGTCTACCATTCTTAAATGTCAATTTTTTTTGTAAAATTCAAGAAAATCTCCCTAATGCTTTCAACCATGAGGAACTTGGTAGAGAATTGTAACAATCATTTAGTGGTGCAATATAAAATTTGGAATTCAATATAATAATGATTTTCCATTAAATGGGATGTTTCATTCACTAATTGTATTCCTTTGAGATTTTTGGTTTGAATATGCATATGTATTTCTAGATTAGTGTCAATATAGTCATGTGTCAAGGAGACCAATAGGGACAATAGCATTTCTACTTTGTAAAGATACAAAGTTTAATAGGAGAGATTGCTTTGCAAGAAAGATGGGGATCTCACAAGAACATCATTTTCAGTCATATGTGTCAACTGTCAAGTAGGAAAAGATACCCAAATTTATGGGAGAGAGTGCTTAAGAAGAAAGATGAGGGGCTCACAAAGAAACTCATTTTCTCTTTTTTGGAGAATTATTATGCATCCATTTGTCAAAGTAAACAATTTCTAAGTAGCGGGACTCTTTGTAGTGTAATATTACTTAGATATTTTGTAATGTCCCCACTTTGAAATTGAATTTAATAATAAATAATAATAAAAAATTAGAATATAAAAGAATATAATTAGAATTTAATTAAGTTAATGAAGGGTCAAAAGACATGAAATGGAAAGTTGCGACTCTCTCAACATGAGATATAAAAGGTATAAGAGAACCTAGCATTTGGGGGGATAATTTGGGAATGAGAAGTGCAAATCTGATTTAAATAAGTGCAGATTTGATTGTGAAAGGTTGTGTCCTTTTCTAAGGGCAGAAATAATGAAGAGTTGCACTCTTTCAAAGGGTGCTAATAGTGAAAAGGTGTGTCTCTTGACAAAGGGCATACATGATGAAGAGATCTGACCCATACCTCACATTGAGAGATATAAAGGAATGGAAACAAAGGCATCTAGTGAGAACACCATGATCAGATCAGATCAAAAATTTTATTTCTGGCATGTTGGCATAATTGATGAAGATGATGAACCGGTAAATGATGTTATTGTGATGACATATTGATGGACTATTGGTGATGACATAATTGTGATATGATCAGTTATTTGTGTTGTAATTGATAACAAACATGTTTTCTTATGTTCTGTAAGTTATCTTAGTCCATCAGTATTGTCTAACCGGTAATGGATTGAGTTGGAAAGCTAAAATGCCAAGTTGACAGTGAACCAGTAAGTAGGAACAGAGAAGGAGATGGTTGCGATAGAGATTCATGTTGAGTTTGGTCTTGTGGTTTGTAATGAATGCTTATGACATCCTAATGAGTCTATGGTTACAATCGTATCATATTTGGAGAACTAGAAGTCAAGTTTCTAATTGACTGTTGTATATTCAGTGTGGGGTTTTGTAATGGTTGGAAAATGATGAGTGATAGATAAAGAGGAAAACTAACCCTTTCCCTCAAAGAGAGATGAGAGTTTCACTATTGATTATACTTCAAGAACTTTTCGCCATTACATTAGGAAGATAAGAGATAATTCACTAGATTCAATCTCCACACAAAGATGATAGATTGAATTCTGAATGAATTAAGAATGTTAGGATGATCCCTTCTTCCTTTGTTTGATTTGGAAAGGAATTGATTAGATTATGTAGTGTAAAAGTGACAAAGAATCGATTATAACTTGAGATCAAAATATGGGATGAAGCTGTGCACCTAGATTTGGCAGTAAAATGTCGAGACAAAGTCACCCTACAATTTTGACAAAAATTTATCCAGACTGTGGTGGGAATCTACATGGTCCTTCGAAAAATCCGTGAAATGAAAAGGGTTTTTCTGCCTCTGCAAATGAATCCTGAATCTGTAATTACAGCTGTGCACCTGCAACCTACACATAGAAAAGAGAGGGAAATGTGTTGGGATTGGGGTTTGCCTTTAGGTCAAACCCCAATTTTGAAATTAACCAAGTAATGAAAGAAAGTACTTGCAAGTAGATGTAAATGAAATACTGAATTCTAAATCACCTCAAGGGAGGTTGTAGTAGCAATGTTGATAGAATTTCTTGTGTGGAATCGAATGTTGAAATCAATCTCCTCTTCAATGGTTTGATCCTTGACTTGAATGCAACACCTAGCCTTGAATGAAGACTTGAGAATGCTCAATGCTAGAAAAGAATGATTGAATGCTCTTGAATGCTTGATTGCTTGTGCATACTCCAATCTTATCCAACTTCAACTTATCCAACATATACAAATGAGAGAGTGAATGCCCCCTTAAATACATGTTTGGTGGATTCGATTTTTGTCACGGGCTGACATCGCGGAGGTTTCTTGCTCGAGGCACAACCCACAAGGCATGCTCTAGGAAGGGTCCTGGGATAAAATAGGGCAGGGATAGGGGCACCATGCCCCTATCCTAGGAGGACAAGGGCACCACGCCCCTATCCTACCCCTTTCTCCAGGGCATAATGCAGATGGGGTGATGCAAAGGCCAAGGAAGAAGTTGTTTTCACAAGCCGAGCAATCTCCGGTCCCTGATCAGGCTAGAGGATTCGAGTTCACATGCATGAGGACCCTAATGAAGTAAAAAATTGCCAGGGTCATAATTTTATGACACTACAGGTTTATAAACCGGTAACAATATCTTTGACCGGTGATGTTTTATGGTTTGGCGGTGATTCTTTTTATGTTCTTAACTTGATGATGACATGGCAGAATCCGTGTGAAGTGATAAGATGTTGTTTTGGTGTGTACAAGGAGTGAATTTCTTGGGAAGCAGCAAAGTGTTTAGAAGAATGTGTTAAGGGTTTGACAGGGTATCAAATCGATGTGCGGTGATGAGTTATGATCATTGAATGGTTGTAAATATCTTGAAATTTGTTTTAATGATATGTAATGATTTGTAATGATTTGATATGATCTATGATGTAATTTCATTATAAGTTAGGGTTTTGTAACCGACCTAATTGTAAAGGTTATTTAGGTCTAGTTTGTGATGGTTTATTGTGTCAGTGATCAGAGAAGTGTGTGTGTGCCAAACTAGATTGTGATGTCTGCATGAGTGAAGTACATTGGAGCTGAAAAGGATATGAAATAACAAGTGATGAAGGGTTGAATCTAGATTGTTTATATGTTGTTTTCTAATAGTTGCAAGAGACTTAAAATCCCTAAACCGGGTAGGTCCTAACATGCCTGACCTTGTAAATCCTTTCAACGGGTAGTTCAACAACTTGAGTTTAAATCCTCCAGTGAGGTTACTCCTAAAAGGGTAAAGATCCTAACAGGGCTAAAGTTGTAAATCCCTTGAGCGGGTGGCTCCTAACAGGGTCTACTCCTAACCGGGCATTGTTGTAAAGCTCCTAACTAGGTTAGGCTCCTAACAAGGCTCATTCCTAAAGAGTGCATTATTTGTGGGTACCAATTCCCACCGTGGTTTTTCCCATTTGGGTTTCCACATGAAAAAATCTTGGTGTTCATGTTGTGGTTGGATTTTTGAGTTGTTCATTTCATATCTTTTCTTTATTTGCTTAATGGTGAACACTTAGGTGCTACCAGTAGTATTAGGGTAAATCTGATTTGGTGAATGTTTAATCATCTACCAGAATGAGCTATTTGTGAAAGTTTTAAAGTTCTTTGTTATTACTGATTCACCCCCCTTCTCAGTAATAACTGGATCGTCACAAATAACAATCGGTATCAAAGCTTTAGGTCCTATGTGTGCAAAAGATTAACCACTTGAGGAAAAGATCTGAGGAAGATGATGAAGAAAGAAGGTCCCAAATTCACTAAGGACAACTATGGGATATGGAAAGATATAATGAAGATATATGTCAAAGGTATGGGTTCTCAGTTTTTTCAGCTTGTTGTTACTAAGTATATACCTCCTACCAGTCCTTTGATTGCAAATCCACTTAAGGACCAGCAAGAAAATATCCAAGCATTGGAAGCCATAGTAAGTACATTGTCTGATACTGAATATATTGATGTCCATGGTTTAGAGACTGCTTTTGAAGTTTGGGAGAAGTTAGAACTAATCTATGGTGGTGATAAGCATGTTTAAAAGGCTAAGGAAGAGAGTCTTAGATGAAAGTTTGAGGATATGAAAATGATGGAAGGTGAAAATATTACTTAGTATGGACATAAGATTAAAGAGGTTGTTGGTGGTATTAAAAGTGTTGGTGGTACCATAAATAAAGACATTGTTGTGAGTAAGATGCTTAGAACCCTATTGCCTGCCTATGCAATCAAAGTGTTTGCTATTCAAGAGTTGAGATTTGTTAGTAATGATAAGGTAACTGTTGATTCTTTGATTGGTAAACTCATTGCTTTTGAGTTAAATAGTTTTGATAATAATGTTCCTAAGAGTGAATTAACTTTTAAAGCATCTGTATCAAGTGTACCAATGAGAAAAGGGAAAGATGCTTGTCATAGTCATGAATGCAGGTCAAGTCATCATAGTGGTAGCAAGGCTGATGTGGATGATGAAGATAATTTGATGGAATTTGAAGCTCTATTAGCAAAAAGACTTCCTAGAGGCACTGGTAAGTATAAAGGTAAACTTCCTTTGAAATGTTTCTCCTGCAACAAGATAGGACATATAGCTACAAATTGTCCTAATAGTGATCAAAATGAAAAGTTAAAAAAATATAAGGGAAAAGGAAAGAAATAGTGCTATGTTGTGGTTGATGAAGAATTTGAGGATGGAGATAATGAGGAGATTGTCTTTGTTGCTATTATGAAAGATCTGTTTGATAAAAAGGCTTTGGTATCTCACATTGACAACACTAATGAATGGATTATTGATAGTGGTTGCTCACACTACATGACCATTGATAAGAATGAGTTTATTTCTCTTGAAGAGTTTGATGGTGGTGTTGGAAGATTTGGAAACAATTCACCTTGTATGGTAAAAGGTAAAGGCTCTATCTCCTTGAATGGTAAGAGTAATTCTAATGGTGTTTATTGGGTTGAAGGTTTAAAACATAACTTGTTAAGTGTTGGTCAGTTGAATGACAATGGATATCATCTTGAGTTTTAAAGTGGAGTGTGCGAAATCTTAGGATGCAAAGGAGAATTAATAGCTATTGGAAAACAAACTAAAGGTAATCTTTTTCATCTGAATGCTAATGTAAATAGTTGTTTGTTTGGTTGCTAAGGTTGAAGATAGCTGGTTATGGCATAGAAGGTTTTGTCATGTGAACTTTGATAATGTGATTAAGGTCAGTAAATCTAGTATTGTAAGAGGTATGCCACAACTTGTTAAACTAGACAATGTGTTGTGTAAAGAATGTCAAATGGGGAAGATGACTACATCTACTTTTAAGAGTAAATCTTTTTCTTCTGAGCATATACTTGATTCGGTGCACACTGAATTATGTGGTCCTATGAGGACTAGAAGCTTTTATGGTGATGAAAAAGTATTTTATGTTGTTTACTGATGATTTTTCAAGGAGATGTGGGTCACTTTTTTGAAGGAAAAGTCAAGAGCTTTTAGCAAATTCAAGGTATTCAAAGTCTTAGTAGAAAAGGAAACCGATAAGAATCTTAAGTGTTTGAGATCTGACCGGGGTGGAGAGTTTACATCAGATGAGTTTGTAAAGTATTGTGATGAAAATGGAATAAAGAGGTAGTTGTCTACACCTAGGACACCACAATAGAATGGTATTGCAAAGAGGAGAAACATGACAATTGTTGAAGCTACAAGGACTATGCTGATACAGGGAGATGTACCAAAGATGTTTTGGAGAGACGTAGTCAACACTGTTGTTTACACTTTGAACTGGGTACTGGTGAAGAAAGGTAATGAAAAGACACCCTATGAGTTATGGTATGGAAAAACTCTTAATGTCACTTATTTCAAATTTTTTGGCAGCAGATGTTTTATTAAAAAAGATGAATATACTGGTAAATTTAATCCCAAAAGTGATGAAGGTACATTCCTTGGCTACTCTACTAAAAGCAAAGCTTTCAAGTGTTATAACAAAAGGACAAAGAAGATTGTAGAGAGTGTGAATGTAAAAGTTGATGAGTTCTCTGATAGATCTAATGATGCCAACAAATTTGATCTAGAAGATGACAAACTAAACTTGTGATTATTGAACTAGAAGTGTAGAAAGATGTTGAGTAGAATAGTATAGATGAAGATACTCAATCGATAGAAGATGTTGAAGAAAATGAAGAACAAGAAGAGGTTACTGCACTAGAACCATTTATACCAAGGTATGTGAGGTTAAATCATTCTGAAGACCAGGTAATAGGTGACAAGAATGCTGGAGTAGAGACTAGAAGAAAAATAAGAGAAATCTCTTGTCTGATTTTCACAGTTGGACCAAAGACAGTAAGAGAAGCTCTTAAAGATGATGACTCATTAAAAGCTATGGAAGAAGAAATTGATCAAATTGAGAAAAACAACACATGGTCACTTGTTCCTAGACCGAAAGACAAAAATATTATTGGTACAAAATGAGTATTTAGAAACAAACTGAATGAAGAAGGAAAAGTTGTAAGAAACAAGACAAGACTAGTATGCAAAGGGTATGCACAAGAAGAAGGAGAAGACTATGGAGAGACCTTTGCACTGATTGCTAGGCTTGAAGGTGTCAGAATGCTACTTGCATATGTAGCCTTTAAAGGATTTAAATTTTATCAAATGGATGTTAAGTCAACATTTCTGAATGGTATTCTTGAAGAAGAGGTATATTGAACAATCAGATGGGTTTGCTTTGTTAGAAGATAAGGATATAGTATGCAAACTACATAAGGCATTATATGGATTAAAGAAAGCACCAAGGGAATGGTTTGAGAGATTACATGCACATCTGATTAAGATAGGATTCCAGAGAACCAGCGAGGATAACAATATTTATTTGAAGATTGATGGAGACAAGATGCTGATTGTTGAAGTATTTGTTAATGACATCATATTTGAAGGAAATGATGATATGTCTATGAATTTTGTAGATGAGATGAAGAAAGAATTTGAGATGTCTTTGATAGGTGAGATAAATTTTTTCATTGGATTGTAGATCCAATAGCTAGAAAGTGGAATTTTTATCTGTCAGTCTAAGTATGTAAAAGAAGTGCTAAAGACCTTTGGAATGGAAGACTATAAACCAGTTGGCACACTTATGGTTACCGGTTGCAAATTGTCAAAAGAAGATAATTCACCCTCTATGGATGAGAAAGAATATAGATCCATGATTGGAAAACTTCATTATGTTGTTCATAGTAGACTGGATATTGCCCATGCAGTTGGTTTAGTAGCAAGATTTCAAAAGAGCCCTAAGTAGACACACTTGACAATAGTAAAGAGGATATTAAGATATCTTAGAGGCACAGTTGATTATGTATTGCAGTTTCCATATAAAGGTGATTTTTCTTTGTAGGTATTCATTGATGCTGATTGGGCAGGGAATGTTGATGACCAAAGAAGCACAACCGATGGAGAATTCTTTCTAGGTGGTAGACTGGTGTCTTAGACTAGTAAGAAACAAACTTGTATATCTCAGTCTACAATAGAAGCAGAATATGTGGCATCATCCATGAATTGTACACAGGCTATTTGGATGAGACATGTCTAGGAAGAATTCATGGAAGACATGGCTAAACCGATGATCATACATTGTGATAACACAAGTGCTATAAATATTTCTAAGAACCTGATACTATGCTAGGAATAAACACATTGAGTTGAGGTATCACTTTTTGAGAGAAAGAGTACAGGAGAAGAAAGTGAGAATGGAGCATGTGACAAGTAAGGAGCAGTTGGTAGATATATTCACCAAACCATTGCTTAAGGCTACATTTGAATATCTTCGAGGCAAGTTAGGGGTTATACTCCTACCCAAGGTCAACTAAGCAGACGTGGAACCATCAATCCAGTGGACTCATTGAATACCTTTCACTGTGGATTGATGAGAAGAGGGCTATTCTTTAGGGGGAGCAAATAAGATGCAGGGATGAAGACAGTAGATGCATTTGCACCTTTGGCATTGCTATCAAAGGGGGAGAAGAAATGTAATAATCAAGGGGAGAAGATATGAGGAGAAGTAACCAAGAGAAGAAATGTAAAAATAAGGTGAAAAACATATCAGTACAATTTGGTATGATGGGTCTTGATTTGATTGTTTCAATATTGTATTCTTTGAGTGTTGACATCAATGCCAAAGGGGGAGAATGTTGGCATGTTAGCATAACTGATGAAGATGATGAACCAATAAAGGATGTTATTGTGATGACATATTGATGGACTGTTGGTAATGATATAATTGTGATATGATCAATTATTTATGTTGTCATTGATGGCAACCATGTTTTCTTATGTTTTGTAAGTTATCTTAGTCTATCATTATTGTCTAATCGCTAATGGATTGAGTTGGAAAACTAAAATGCCAAGTTGACAGTGAACCGGTAAGTAGGAATAGAGAAGGAGATGGTTGCGGTAGAGAATCATGTTGAGTTTTGTGTTGCGGTTTGGAATGAATTCTTATGACATCATAATGAGTCTATGGTTACAACCACATCACGTTTGGAGAACCGGAAGTCATGTTTGGAGAACCGGAAGTCAAGTTTTAATTAACTATTGTATATTCAATGTAGGGTTTAAGAACCGGTAACAAGATATTTGACTAGTGATGTTTTATGGTTTGGCCATGATTCTTTTCATGTTCTTAACTTCATGACAACATGATAGAATCTATGTGAAGTGATAAGATGCCATTTTGGCATGTACAAGGAGTGAATTTCTTGGGAAGCAACGAAGTGTTAAGAAGAATGTGTTAAGGGTTTGACAGCGTATCAAATCATTGTGTGGTGATGAGTTATGATCATTCAACGATTGTAAATGTCTTGAAATTTTTTGTAATGATATATAATGATCTGATTTGATCTATGATGTAATTTCATTATGAGTTAGGGTTTTGTAACCGACCTAATTGTAAAGGTTATTTAGGTCTAGTTTGCGATGGTTTATTGTGTCGGTGATCAGAGAAGTGTGTGTGTGCTGAACCAGATTGTGATGTCTGCATGAGTGAAGCAGATTGGAGTTGAAAAGGATCTGAAATAACAAGTGATGAATCTTGATCATTTATCTGTTGTTTCCTAACAATCGTAACAGAATTAAAATCCCTTAATCGAGTAGGTCCTAACAGGCCTAATGTTGTAAATCCCTTCACTAGGTTGCTCAACAATTTGAGTTTAAATCCTCTAGTGAGGTTACTCCTAATAGGGCTAAAGCTATAAATCTCTTGATCATGTGACTCCTAATAGGGTCTACTCCTAACCGGGCTAGGCTCCTAACAGTGCACATTTCAAAAGAGTGCATTGTTTGTGGGTACCAATTCCCATCGTGGTTTTTCCCATTTGGGTTTCCACGTGAAAAATCCTTGTGTTCACGTTGTGGTTGGATTTTTAAGTTCTTCATTTCACATCTTTGCTTTATTTGCTTAATGGTGAACACTTAGGTGTTACTGGTAGTATTATGGTAAATCTGATTTGGTGAATGTTTAATCATCTACCTGTATTGGTTATGAACTATTTTTGAGAGTTTTAAAGTTTATTGCTATTACTAATTCACCCCCTCTAGTAATAACCAGATCCTCGCAAATAATAGTTATTAAGTTACAGGCAGTAACATCCTTGTTCTTGGTGGTATGCATGGAGATGTGCTTAATATAGACTACAATATGTATGACAGTCATACCTAATTTCGTACATATTCATAATTCATGAGAAGTTAGTATTATCATAGCCTAGTCCTTGATATTTCTGCTAATGCCTATAAAGGATGGGAATGATTTGTGCAAAGGGAAAGGTGGTCTAAATCCTCACAAGTCAGGCAATCCTGAGATGGGGTAAGGATAGGTATGCCAGAAACCTTGAGGGAATAGTCCCGAGATGGGGTAAGGCCCTGCATCCGGAAACCTTGAGGGAGCCTGGTTGTTGATTGGTCTGTAAGAGCCCTAGCACAATAATTTTCTCTCCTTAGTTTGGGTTAGAGAAGTAACAGGGAAAAGACCTAGATATATAGGGTTATGAAATTTTATTATTAAGAAGTAAATGCCTAGTTTATAATATACAGTGATGCAGATGGTTCATATTTTGACATTACTCTTCATTCGTGGTATGAGACTTACCTATTATTCTTGACGTGTAACACCAAGTGAGAATCAACTGTAAAATAAAACCTTATCACATTATCCAACTAGGTACTAATTGTGTATGTGATGGTTGGAGAAGCACAAAAAATCAGTCATTATATCTGGAAAAACTAAAAAATATGAAAACCACCAAATCAAAAGACAAAACCACAGCTTTTGTTTTTTTGGTCATAAGCATAAAACATCTTCCCTTTTTGTCAACGTCTTTGACCTTAGTTGACTTCAAGTGTGAACTTCTATTGCCCTAAAATAAACATTCTTAATGAAGTTGTTTACCACCCAATATTTAAGGATGCTAAGTAGGAAAAGAAATCTGTCATTTCTTCTCTTTTTCTCCCCAAATATCTTCACTTAAAAATATTTTTAAGTTTCTATTTTTTATTAAACTCTCATTCTTATGCCTTTACAAACATGTCTATTATGGTTAAAATTAGGAATAGTAGAGTCATTGGTAGAATATATTGCATGCTGCTATCACAGATGAGACATAATTAGATCAATTTAAAGGTCCAATATGCCATGGTAAAGGACGAGAAGAGCATTAATCTAGAGCAAAATCCCATCATATTATAGTATTATGCCATTGTCGTAAATGGCTTATACATTTTTAACATCAGATAATACCCAACAGAAGCTAGAAAGGGCCCACAAGCATGAGACTGAGACCAACAAATATATTAGAACAAAAGAGCGAAAGCTAACACATCAACAGAAATTTGCACTCAACAGCCTACTTCCACATTGGCACAATGGTTGGTGGAGGTAATACCTCAGAAACCACCTTTATTAAGAGCTGTTGCCATAATGATGACCCGGGATTAAACTCAGCTAAGCTTCCTTCCCTGATAATTATCTGGCCGCTAATTAATTGAATGGACAACAGAGGAAACCAGGTTGTTCTAGTAGTATTTCACTATTTTCTTAACATAAAGCAATCAATCGAAGCACAACAAACTACATAATGTCCGCCAATCTGAAAACAAGCTTTGAGGTGCAAGTCCTCGACATGCCATGTTACCATTCTTGTATGAGCAAACTACATCATATATTAAAGTTTTAGTTCAAATAACATAGCAAAACAATAAATACACTACCATTCTTGTATGAGCAAAAATACACTACCATTCTTGTATGAGCAAACTTCTGGAATAGATTGTGTGCGAGTTTTTGGATCAACATTTCAGATCACACTCTGATCCATCAACTCGCATACAATCTTTTCCAGAAGTTTGCTCACAGAAGAATTTTGTGGGTTGTGAAAATCTCATATCAACAAATACATCACCATATTAATGTTTTAGTTCAAAAATAATAATGTCAAGCTACAACAATCAGCCATCACTGAACAAATATCATATGGGTCATCAAAAATATCATCATCATCCTCCATCAATCTTCAACTCTCCTTGAGCAATGTCAAGCAAAAAACGAAGTTCAGCAATGGAGCAAAGAAGTTATGTTTTTCATTCTATTGTGCAAAAATGAAGTAGCTTTTACCTTTTCAGTGTTTTAAGACATGAAATTAGGGTTGGGGGGTCAAATTTGCCTTTTCGGCATTTAAAAAAATCAACAAAAATGTCTTTTCCGCCAAATTCCTGACAGGTTCTCCGAAATTCATTAAAATTCCTCCCAGGTTCTTTTGGGTCCGGCAGGGACGAACCCACAGAGTTTGGGTCGGACCCTATCTAGACCCAAGGAGAACCGAACCTGGACTCTGACCGGGACCTGAGGGATCCTAGTGAAGAACCCAGCAACTTAGCTCTTTTTTAATCCTTTACACCATTGAATTTTTGTCAACAGCGATTGTTTAAGCTTTTCATTTTTTGCATTTTCCTCATTCATCTGTTCAGTTATTGCTTTGAGGCATCCTTCCTTCATCACTAGTCCTTGATTCTTCTTTTGAACTATCTTAACAGATGAATCGTTGTCTACCATTCTTAAATGTCAAACTTTTTTGTAAAATTCAAGAAAATCTCCCTAATGCTTTCAACTATGAGTAACATGGCAGAGAATTGTAACAATCATTTAGTGCTGCAATATAAAATTTGGAATTCAATATAATAATGATTTTCCAGTAAATGGAATGTTTCATTCAGTAATTGTACTCCTTTGAGATTTTCAGTTGGAATATGCATATGGATTTCTGGATTAGTGTCGATACAGTCATGTGTCAAGGAGACCAATAGAGACAGTAGCATTTCTACTCTGAAAAGATACAAAGTTTAATGGGAGAGACTG
This sequence comes from Cryptomeria japonica, assembly GCF_030272615.1. Lineage (NCBI taxonomy): Eukaryota > Viridiplantae > Streptophyta > Pinopsida > Cupressales > Cupressaceae > Cryptomeria > Cryptomeria japonica. The sequence continues at coordinate 704,594,834 of NC_081409.1, read as the reverse complement.
CTTAGCAAGAAAGATGGGGAGCTCACAAGAACATCATTTTCAGTCATATGTGTCAGCTGTCAAGTAGATTGATAGAGACAGTACTTTGAAAAGATAGCCAGATTTATGGGAGAGAGTGCTTAACAAGAAAGATGAGGGGCTCACAAAGAAACTCATTTTCTCCTTTTTGGAGAATTAGTATGCATCCATTTGTCAAACTAAACAATTTCTAAGTAGTGGGACTCTCTGTAGTGTAATAATACTTCGATATTTTGTAATGTCCCCACTTTGAAATTGAATTTAATAATAAATAATAATAATAATAAAAATAAAATTAAAATATAAAAGAATATAATTAAAATTAAATTGAGTTAATGAAGGGTCAAAAGACATGAAATGGAAACTTGTGACTCCCTCAACATGAGATATAAAAGGGAGAAGAGAACCTAGCATTTGGGAGGGGGATAATTTGGGAATGAGAAGTGCAGATCTGATTTAAATAAGTGCAGATTTGATTGTGAAAGATTGTGTCCCTTTCTAAGGGCAGAAATAATGAAGAGTTGCACTCTTTCAAAGGGTGCTAATGGTGAAAGGGTGTGTCTCTTGCCAAAGGGCATACATGATGAAGAGATTTGACCCCTACCTCACATTGAGAGATATAAAGGAAAGGAAACAAAAGCATCTAGTGACAACACCATGGATCGGATCAGATCAGAACTGTTATTAAGTTACAGGCAGTAACATCCATGTTCTTGGTGGTATGCATGGGGATGTGCTTAATATATGAAGCCTGATAATGTTCTTATGCAGAATTTAATAGTAATATTAATATAGACTGCAATATGTATGACAGTCATACCTAATTTCGTGCATATTCATAATTCATGAGAATTTAGTATTCTCGTAGCCTAGTCCTTGATATTTCTGCTAATTCCTATGGAGGATGGGAATGATTTGTGCAAATGGAAAGGCGGTCTAAATCCTCACAAGTCAGGCAATCCCGAGATGGGGTAAGGACAGGTATGCCAAAAACCTTGAAGAAGTAGTCCCAAGATGGGGTAAGGGCCTGCATCCGGAAACCTTGAGGGAGCCTGCTTGTTGAATGGGGTAAGGACGGGTATACCAGAAACCTTGAGGGAATAGTCCCAAGATGGTGTAAGGGCCTGCATCCGGAAACCTTGAGGGAGCCTGCTTGTTGATTCGTTAATCCCAAGATGGGGTAAGGATGGGTATACCAGAAACCTTGAGGGAATAGTCCCAAGATGGGGTAAGGGCCTGCATCTGGAAACCTTGAGGGAGCCTGCTTGTTGATTGGTCTCTAAGAGCCCTAGCACAATAATTTTTCTCTCCTCAGTTTGGGTTAGAGAAGTAACAGGGAAAAGACCTAGATATATAGGGTTATGAAATTGTATTATTAAGAAGTAAATGCCTAGTTTATAATATACAGTGATACAGATGGTTCATATTTTGACATTACTCTTCATTCGTGGTATGAGACTTACCTATTATTCCTGACGTGTAACACCAAGTGAGAATCAACTGTAAAATAAAACCTTATTACATTATCCAACTAGCTACTAACTGTGTATGTGATGGCTGAAGAAGCACAAAAAATCAGTCATTATATCTGGAAAAACTAAAAAATCTGAAAACCACCAAATCAAAAGACAAAACCACAGCTTTTGTTTTTTTGGTCATAAGCATAAAACATCTTCCCTTTTTGTCAACGTCTCTGACCTTAGTTGACTTCAAGTGTGAACTTCTATTGCCCTAAAATAAACATTCTTTATGAAGTTATTTACCACCCAATATTTAAGGATGCATTTCTTCTCTTTTTCTCCCCAAATATCTTCACTTAAAAATATTTTTAAGTTTCTATTTTTTTATTAAACTCTCATTCTTATGCCTTTACAAACATGTCTACTATGGTTAAAATTAGGAGTAGTAGAGTCATTGGTAGAATATATTGCATGCTGCTATCACAGATGAGACATAATTAGATCAATTTAAAGGTCCAATATGCCATGGTAAAGGGCGAGAAGAGCATTAATCTAGAGCAAAATCCCATCATATTATAGTATTATGCCACTGTCGTAAATGGCTTATACATTTTTAACATCAGATAAAACCCAACAGAAGCTAGAAAGGGCCCACAAGCATGAGACTGAGACCACAAAAGAGCGAGGGAAAGCTAACACATCAACAGAAATTTGCACTCGACAGCCTACTTCCATATTGGCACAATGGTTGGTGGAGGTAATACCTCAGAAACCACCTATTTTAAGAGCTGTTGCCATAATGATGACCCGGGATTAAACTCAGCTAAGCTTCCTTCCCTGATAATTATCTGGCCGCTAATTAATTGAATGGACAACAGATGAAACCAGGTTGTTCTAAAGTATTTCACTATTTTCTTAACATAAAGCAATCAATCGAAGCACAAGAAGCTACATAATGTCCGCCAATCTGAAAACAAGCTTTGAGGTGCAAGTCCTCGACATGCTATGTTACCATCCTTTGTCTATCTCAACAATACTTTCGATGTCGTTCCTTGCGGTACCCTTTAGCTTGATGTTGTTATCTAGGTAATGTCTCTTAATTTATAAGCTATCTATAAAGAGGGCATCTTGCAAGGACAGATAATAGTCAAGTTACTACTCCTTGTCCTCCCTCTGTAAGTTGGCACTGTATTACAGTTAAAACCCTTTAAACACCCAAAATTCGAACCTCGACATTTAAAGTTATCTGTACAAGTGAGTGCAGTGTAGCCTTAAGTTGCCGCAGTTCGGTCACCTGAGGTGCTATATTCAAATCCCTTCGGCGATGAATCAATGCAAAAAAGCCAGTTATTTATTTTACATATGTTATTTCATAAGCATTGCAGAACATTAACAGCATTTATAAATGGCATACAATTTCTTTCTAAATTGCAGCGAAACCCAAACAGGGCTTCTGATTATCATATGCAAAATGAGAATGCTATGAGTAAAAACTGAAGTTCAAAAAAATTAAAAGTTAAAAAACGATCAAAAAGAAGTATTGAACACACAAAAACGAAAAACAAAAAAGGGTTATTTCATTGCGCAATTGAAGAGAAAAAGACGGAAAACACTTACCATATAGACAGCGGATTTGTGGCGGCTGAGAAATCGCGGTGAATCGTATCGTATAGAAAAAAATTATTCGACTTTGATTCGTCTTGTTCAGCTTTAAAAACCCCAACGAAAAAATATGGGTGTACAATTGCAGTACAGGCGATGAATAATTAAAGCTCTTTTTAACAGACCGTTTATTAGCACCCGGTCATATGGAAGGGAGCAAAGCTGGTTGGAAAAGAAAGGAAACTACGCTGGGAAAAAGAATCTATCTGATCGTTGTTTGTGGCTGCGTGCTCCTTTGTTTGGAATAATTTGTTTTGGAACAATAAAAGTTCTTATATAAAAAATTTGATCTATGGATTCTCAAATTTCGTAGTTGCAATAATATTTTTAAATGAATTTTGGTATTGAATTTTGGTATTGATTTATATAGTTTAATGTTATATGCTAATTCTTATTAAGAAATAAAAATTATTTTTCTTTCAAAACATAATTTAGTGAGTATTAGATATAATTTAATTTAATTAATTTAATTGAGAATTAAGGAAACAACTTCTGGATTTGATTGAGTGGTGATCCGAAATGTTGATGGTAAAAATCTTACACAATCAAATCCAAAAGTTGTTTCCTTAATTCTCAATTAAATTAATTAAATTAAATTATATCTAATACTCTCTAAATTATGTTTCCAAAGAAAAATACATTTTATTTCTTAATAAAAACTAACATATAACACAACTATATAAATCAATATCAAAATTATTTTGATCATATTTTTAACTAGAGTTTAGAATCACTTAAATCTAGGTGTGTTAGAAGAAGATGATGAAATCTAAATTAGATCATTCTCGTAATTTATGTATGTTCAATTTCATACTCTTTTGGTGTGTTTTAGACCCATGTGGTATGGCTCTAAATTAGTGTATGTAGAGCTTTGATACTTGTAAAAAATACTCTCATAAACCCACACCTACAAATAAAAAACTTGGTGGTCTTGAAAAACATCATTGGAACATACTGTGCTAGGAGAGGAAGGTAACTAGATTCCCTTGCCTTAGTCAAGCCTTGTTGATTGATTTAATGATTTCTATAAAGTTGGAAAATGTACCAAGCAATCAGTGTAATTGACAATGGTGGAACTTAAGCTAGTGATGGGTTTGGGACTTGATTAGAAATGTAATGAATGATAGGGTGACCTAATGTGAGAACTAGGCTTTGATATTTATTGATTAATATAAAAAATAATTGATGTAGAACAAAGTTATGATAGAGACAAGAGTGATTTTAAATATTTTGGATATTGGTAGTGTAGACACCCTAAAGTTGACTGCTTGAATTTATTAAATAAACATTTTATTTAATTAATTTGAGTTCCTTCAACTCATTCTTCATACCTCAATAATTAATTAAATTATATTTAATTATCTGTAAACCTTTCGTAATCAATTACATTTTAACCATTCCTCCTGAGAAGTTAATTAATTGAATTAAGTTAAATCCAACCTCAGTCTCATCCACATAAATTCTTCTATTCTCAATTAGTTAATTAATACAATGACTAGGTAACTAATGCATATTTTAATCCTCATTAACATTTTCTTCAATTTTAAATTCTTTCAAATCCCCAAACTTGTAGTCATGTGGCATGTGTCCTCCAAGCCCTCATAAATGCTTGCATGCACATGTTACTTCCACTCTGCCAACTCATCATTTGACCAATTATTTTATTGGTTTCTCGCACAAGTGTGAGAATGCTCTTCCCAACAGAGCCACCCTACACTTTCCTCTTTTCTCCATTTTTCACCTTTCCAATCCTACACCTCTTACATTTTTCCTCTTTTGTTTCAATTTGTCATCTCCTTTACAGTGCTTCCCAAGATGTGCTCACACATGTGTGAGCACACCTTGCTCTCTTCCCCATGACAAATGCCATTCTTACATTCTTCCACCTTATGATATTTGTCACAAGGCTAAGCCTTCAACCCTCTTGCCACCTTTTCGCATTCAATCTCAACCCTTCATGTCATTTTGCATCTTAGCCCTCCATTCTTCCATTGAAAAATCTGTAAATTAAAGTTTCCTCCTTCATCCACCATCACTTGAATTCATTTCATCCTTATGCCAATATTTTAGTTATAGAATCATTAAGGTTATGTTGCTTGGAGAGCAATGCACATCTAGCTAAGTCAAGAGAAAATCAAGTGAGTTGAGTGCATCACTTTAGCTCAATCACGGAGAGTGAAGTTACAAGCATTTGAATTTGTTTTATGTTGTTTTTATTACCTTTTCATGTTTTTATCTTCATCATTTTCTCTCCTACATTTTGGCATGTCTAGTGGGACCTATGTCCCTAAATATCAATCAAAATTTTAAGTTGGTGTGTGATTTATCAAGTTTCAAGTTGTCATTTAGCATTTGTGCAATATGATTGAGCACCTCCACCTATGGGGTTGGCACAATAGTGTTTGTGCTATTTAGCACTTGCACCCTACACTTTAGTGCCTCTACATCACTCTAATCATTTATATTTTGCTTGTGTCTGTTCTATTTTTTATTGGTTTTTTGGCTAAAATAATTATTACAATTGCCTACCTTGTTTTCTTGTTGATAAAAAAATTAAGTAAATTGTAGGAAATTGATAAATGGCTTTACAGAAACCATTTTTTAGCACTTGAGACTTGTGTTGTACAACCTCTGCTAATCTAGTGTTCTATTTTTTTTTGCTTTTGTCTTTCTATTAGTTTAGTTCCTGCACAAGATAGATTAGCACCAGTGTAGGATAGTTTAGTTCTTATGCCAATCTATTTAGTGCTTAGACCCTTTAGCATTTTCACTTTGTGATTTGGTACCTGTACTATTTTCAGCTGTCTTTCTTGATTTTCTAACCACTAATGAGTTGTGTAGTTGTATAACGCCTATCAAAGAGCTTATTTGGCAACTATTAACTAATATTGTGCAAGTTTCACTTGTAAATGTCTTTTTATTTTACTAGTTTAATTGCACTAAAATTAGAGTAGTTGGTTAATGAACTTGTTTGTCATGTTTGGAAGGTTTGCAATTGGTGTATGCTCTCCCCTTGTGCTCTATGCAAACTTGGGTGATAAAAAACCTTGCAAACTTTTATTTTATGATTAGATTAGATCTCAAGGGTCACTTATTTTGTGTGTATACCATCCCTTTGTGATAGTGTGAACTTAGGTGATAGAAAACCCCTAGTGTTGTCTCGCCCATTAGGAGGCGTGCTTGGGGTTTCATCACCCCTAGGGATGACCTTAAGCACGTGTTATCAACACTTTATAAAAAGGGGTGAGAACAAAATTTGTAGCCCAATATAGTCACATCATGTCTAGAAAATTCCCAATCTTGGGTGATCACAAGATACAGATGCAAGTTTAGTCCAAGCAACTTAAGTATCATTCCTGACCCATGCTTGTGATGGACTAATATTCACAGTTGTGCCTTGTGTACATTGCATATTTAGATAACTCCCCTAGATATCTTGTAAAGCCTATCTTAAGAAATTTTGGTCATTTTTCCTTGAGGTGCACTAATACTAAGGAGATAAAGTGCTCACATTATGTCTCTACATGATGAGATAGAGCTAAATTTGGGCAAAGGTTAGTCCTCTAAGGTAATGGGTGTAAGATGGTACATGACCTTATATTCCTTAGTTATCCATCTATGTGGTAATATTATACTAAGGGGATGGATGTTGTCATTCTACTAGAGTGAAAATGGATGTTAGCCTTGTGATTCCACAAGGATTAACAAACCTACTTGATTAATTTTAGGATTGTACAAAGTGTTTAGCATTTTTTGTGTGATAAACTAGGACGAGTCATTTAGCCTTATTACCTTGAAAAATTAGAGTTAGCCATTTTGTCTTTGTGTTTGATATCTCTTGCTAAAAAACCTCAAAAAAATCACATCCACTCGATGTCTCAGATTAGCACTTTCCCTGGTCTTTTTTAGCACTTGCACTTATCATTGTAGTCCTCTTAGTGCCCACACTATTTCAATGCCTCCAATTATTTCATAGCATCTATGCTAGTCTTTTCAACATTTGTATTAGTCCTTTTAGTGCCTACATTATTTTAGCACCTCTAGCTTGCATCTCATCACTTGCGCTAGTTTGCACCAAAAAAACCTACAAACCATACTCCAAAAACTTTGAATAGAGGTTGTTAAAATAGACCACTAGTAACCTTAGGAAAATCCATTGAAATTATCACCCCATCCCCATTTTATCCTCAATAAAATTAGACCAAACTTCCATCTATCATAGTCCTCATTTCCTAAACCTCATTAGCATCTATTAACATTTCACTATCAACAAAGATCATCTGATAACCTACATTTTGGACATAGGAAAATATGCAATCCTAAAATAGTTAACTTTCATCCATCAATCAAAGTCTCAAAAATCCAAACCCAAAAAGATCAAAAAATAGCAAAAGCTTGTCTAGATCCTCAATATTTTCCATCCCTAACTTGTGTAATAGTGCTTAATAACTTGTCTATCTTAAGTACTATATTTATTTATCCCACATTAAGTTTGGATAAATTAACTTGGGACTTTGACAAATCCTAAGTTAGTGACATCCAAATATCCTAATCCAATTTTTATTGGGAACTTGACTATCCCAAGTTAGAAAGGATTAAATCCCAAAAATAAAAACTCCTTAGGGATCTAGATACCCTCAAATTTATTGTGGCCTTAGTCCATCAAAAATCCAAAAATTAAAAAAATCAAAAATCAAAATCAAGTTCATCCTCCAATCACTTTCACAAAAGTTAAAGTCCAAACATCTAGATTACAAACATCCACTTTCCAAAACCACACCAACTTCACAATACAAAATATTCCAAAACACCAACCAAAATTTCAACATCATTTATACACCAACCCTTTTAAACCTCCAACCTCCCCATGTCAACTTATAATATCAGCCAACCACCAACATCAACATTATACCAATTTCAACATCCATATCAAATTCCCACATAAACCTTTCAATATTTAACATTAGGATCAACCTTGCCCCAATTACCAACATCAATCTTATACCAATTCCAACATCCATATAAAATTCCCACATAAATCTTTCAATCTCCAACATTAGCATCAATCTTATACCAACCTTATCAAACATCAACTTCACATCAAACTTTATAAACCTCCAAACATAAACCCTTCACAGCCACACTAGCTTACCACATACACCTTCAATATCATTACATCAACCTCCAACCAAACACAATAGGGTTACCTTTGAATGGTATACACAAGATCTCAATACAAAAAGATCATGGAATCCAACCTCAACTAAACTGCATTGGAGAATTCCTAATTGGGATGACAAAAAAATCAACCACAATCACCACATGGATAAAAACCTTTTGTAGATCAAGCCAAAGCCTCCCCTAGATTGAACACATTCATACAAGACCCCTAAAATAAAAAATTCTAGGCAAACTCATAAGGGTTAACCAAGATATCCTTTTGTTGGAACTTATCCAAAATGGGGCTAAACTTTGACAATTTTTTGACATAACACAACTCAATAATGCATCCAACATAGGAGATCCATCAAACAACCCCAACCAAACATTATAAACCTCACAAAACATAGTCAAACACATCCTTGTACAATAGCATACCCTCAAAAACCACACATATAAGTACTCATCCAACTATACCATCCACACCCTCAAATAATACAACCAATTTTATAACACAAACTTCTCTCCCACCCATAAGTACCATTCGTACTTCAAGCCCATCCCACATAGGAACATCACAATCAACATCCTACCAATACATAAACCCATCATCTTCACAAAAAACTACCACTCACCTCCAAAATATTTCAAACTAAAACATGCAACATACATCTTCATAGCAAAACATCTAACATTTACAATACATACCCCTCCATAACCAACATTATCAAAACAACCAACAATCCAAAAACACATACAACATCTCAACACCAAATCAATTCCAAGATACGAGAAATATACTCCAAAACTTACAAGAATGACATCAAAAAAGAGATATTCCTTCGAGGACATATTTCCCTATCCCTTTGACAAACATATCACCATGATCCATTTTCCTCAAAATTTTGAAATACCTAAATTTGACAAGCACAAATAAAAAAGTGATCCCAAGAAAAATATCAAATAATTCTACATAACATGCCAAAAAGTCTCCTATAGTGACATATGCTTAAACAAATTATTTCCTAGAAGCTTAGGAGGCCACATTTATTGACAGTTAAAAATTTGTTACATGCTTCTCATATAACATTGAACATGAAGTCTTCATGATAGATTTATGCAACACTAAAAAAAAAATGGGGAAAGCTTCACTAATTTCCTACAAATATGGAGACAACTTGTTAGTAGATTCCCTTGGGAAATCCCCAAAAATAATTGGTAATAGTATTTATCTAAAATTTGAACTCCAGAATGGCCATCCACTTACAAATGCAATACACTAATTATACATTTTATGAAATCTTAAAAAAGGAATAACCATAAAAAAGTGCTCATTGCTAAAGGCTTAACAACAACTCCCAATCCAATGACAAACCTCATTTTTGGGCCAAGAATAAAGACATTGTCAATGACGGTCTAAGTGATTCCAAACACATCCAAGCTATTCAAACACCATTCATACCCCAAAATAATCCAAATCAACAAACAAAATCAAAACAACATTATTATAGCACAGGGACAATCTCAACAAAACAACAAACCTAAATGTGAATACACTCCCTTAGGAGAAACAATTGAGGTAATATTTTGAAAACTAGTCCAAGAAAACATGTTCAAGTATCCAATCACAAAACTATTTGATGAGAACAAACCAAAACCTACATGATATAAGAAAAATGAATATTGTGAGTACCATCACATCAAAGGACATGACATAACCAAACATGTGAAACTTGAGAACTATATTTAATACATTGTTGATAAAGGAGACATTGAATTATATGGGCATACATCAAACACATCCAATCCACAACTTAAGATATACAATGATCCTTTCCTTAAGCATGGTAAAGAAAAATCCCCATCATCTCATGCAATCATACTATATGATTATGCCAACAATATTAACCATCACGACTCATCAAGGAAAAATAATTGTTCAAAGAGAATTGTCTTCATCCACTAAACCATCGATCCAATACAATCTCCTATATCAGCTTGATAAAACTCCTATACGAATTTCCATCCTTGATTTACTTAAATCTTCACTTATTCACAAAAAAATCTTCAAAAAAGCCTTGCAAGAATCCTGAATTCCTTACATTATTAGTGCCACTCAATTTTGAGTCATGATGGGAAATATCACCACTCAACACCACTTTGTTTTTATTGATAAAGACCTAAAATCAACTAACACTTCCCATAAAAAATGACCTTCATATTGAAGCCTTCATTCATATAAAATTAGACGAGTCCTTAGAGATGGTGGATTTAGATTAATCTTATGTACATTGAAGTTAATAAAGTGACTGGGATATTCTAATGAGGTTATAGATCCCTAAAATAAGATTACAATTAAAGTGTATGATGATATTGAACGAGATTCAAAAGGAACCATAAAGTTACCAGACCAAGTTGGTTTGGTTGTTACGGAGACTACTTGTCAAGTTTTAGACCTTGATCTTCCTCATAACGGTACCTATTTTTGCCTTAATAAAAAGCATGCTTCTCAATAGACCATGGATTCACACCATTCAAGTTATCCCTTCCACTTACCACCAATGCATTAGATTCCCCTGTAATGTTAGGGAAATCACTAACCATGTTGATCCATAACCATTTCAATATTGTAAACTTCTCAAAGAAAAATATAAACATCATTGTCCAGATAGTAGTTCGACATGCATTGAACTTGACAAACTTGCTTCATCCTCCAATTCCACTCAACTATAGATCAAGGCTAAAGTTGTAGACAAAGGATGTGGAGAGTATGAACTACAAAATTCACTATATATAAGACAACTCCCACCTTCTCCAAAATCTTATTAACAACCTCAACCATTAGACACAAAAGAAAAAGTCATCATCTAGTGTAAAGACACATAATTTTAGTGTTGGGGTTCTTTAGATAAATAAAATAGTGAAGATGTTACATTTTGGCTCTATAGAGAAGAAGGGGAAGAAAAAAACATAGATATACCAAAAGAAAAGCATCCTAGAGAATACCCCATTTGTGAAAATATATGAGATACCAAGGAAAAGGTCTCAAAGCTAATGAACATGAAATCAGAGAACCAATCCTCAATCAAATCCTGACTATCAAGAGCCTTGGTATGGTTCACTTGTGATTCCAACCTAAAATTTGAATTAATTCTTGTGAAATCTGCAAAAAAAATTCTCGATATCAATAGCACCAACAAGATACACATGAATATTATTTTGCACACATTGCTAGACTTTTCCATTCCTTAAACATTTGCACCATTACATCATCCAACCCTACTAAATTACCACTTGTATACCCAAAATTAATTGATTGGAATTAACAAGGACCTCCTACACTAGACATTTGTGAAAATAATGAAGCAATAATGGAAATTCTAGAAAATAGAGAACACGTACCATGGAGATCACAAAGCAGGATTTGAGATACACTTGAATGAGGCAACATACTTTGGATCACAAGTCAACTCCCTTAGTCCAAAAATTAAAAAACCCATATAAAAATAAAAAAGACCCCTAGTGAAAACTTCAATAAGGTGTTATCAAACAAAGAAAAAGTAAAAACAAAAGGCGTATCTTCTAGCAAAAACCTAGATAAGGCACTAAAATATGAGGAAATCAACTTACCTGTAATAGTACCAGGTGAACATGAAAAATATACAATCTTAGTTGAAGAAACACAAGACATCAACTTTTGCACTACATGCGAGCCTAAGATAACATCTATTGTAGCATCTCTTATTGACTAGGAAAAAAAAATATGACCACATTTCTACAAAGAACACAAAAGAACTTTGCATGGTCATATGTTGATATGTAAGAACTTGATCCAAAATTGATGGTCCATCATTTTGTAGTGCATCCTAATGCAAAATTGGTTTAATAAAATTTAAGAAAAATGCATCCACAAACAACTATACTTTTCAAAGCAAAACTACAAAAACTACTTGTTGTGGGTATCATACACCCCATTGACTATCCAAAATGGATCTATAGAATAGTTCTGGTTGGAAAACCTAGTGGGGCCATTAGAGTTCGTATAGGCTTCACTTAGACCTAAATAAAATATGTCCAAAAAATAATTTTCCATTACCAAGTATTGATATAATAGTTGATCTCACAGTAGGACATGAGATGCTTTCATTAATGGATGGATTTTCCAACTGTAACCAAATCAAAATCGCACATGAGGACCAGTATAAAATTACTTTTTTCATGCCATGGGGTATCTTCTACCATCAAACTTAATGCCTTTTTTATTGAAAAATATTGGAGAAACATATCAAAGAGCAATGTATGCAACATGATCTCCTTCGTAACATGATGGAAGACTATGTAGATGACCTATTGAGAAAAAAAAAAAGAGGACACATTCAAGTACTTGAGAAAATATTTGACAAACTTGCACAATATCAAGTACACCATAATCCAAAGAAATGTGTCTTCAAGGTCACTTTAGGAAAATTTTTGGGCTTCATCATGTCAAGAAGAGGTATAGAGGTGGATCTCACAAAAGTAAAAGCTATAATTGACATGTCACCTCTAAATACACTATGGTAATTACACATTGTACAAGGCAAGCTTCAGGCTATCTATTAGTTTATTTTACAATTGGCCGATAAATGTCAACCATTCTCACACCTGCTATGCAAAGATACAATATATCATTGGGACAATCTATGTCATAAAGATTTTGACAAACTCAAGGAATATCTAGCATCACCACTAGTGCTCATGCCACCTATTTAAGGATAAACACTTATTTTGTACATGTCTACAATAATAATTGTCTTGGGGACAATCCTAGCATAATTCAATGAACATGGAAAGGAAATACCTATTTACTACATTAGTCGTACTTATGGAAGCCATGAAATAAATTACACACCCATAGAATGAGCATGCTTGGCAGTTGTCTTTAACACTCAAAAGCTTAAACATTACATGCTCAATCATAAGACAAATATCATATTTAAAATAAACCCTCTTAAGTAATCACTATCTGTAGCATCATAAACTACAATGATACAATTCACACCTCATGTTTGTGCTCCCACTTTAGTGTGTCATATCTCCATCCCCTCTCTAGGTTCAATTTGACCCTATTATCCAACTTTGATGTCATGTACACCCTTTGGTGGGCCAATCATGGGGATCCCCTCCCTCATTTATCTTTGTGTTTGGTCCTACTTGTTGGAGGACAAGGGCATGTAATTCTCCAGTCTAGATAAGGGTGCCCCAAAGCACCATGTTCCCCCTCAAACAAGCCCCAATTTGAAATGGGGCAGGCCGTATATCTCCTCGATGACTTTTGGTCCCTGTGGCTACACATGACCATTGGAGGTTGGCCTAATCAGTAATTTACGTAGGGAACCCTATATAAAGACATCCTATCAATTCATTTTGACATCTATTATCTATCCATAATATTTGTGCATCCGTGAAGTGTTCATCATTAGGCATTTTCAAAGATTCAAGTCTGCATTTCATCCTTCAAGCATTATGAAGAAAATATATATCAATATTCATGCAAGCATGTGTATGTCATTAGTGTTTCATGTTCATGTGTTTGTCATGCCATTGCATTCAACATTTGTGATTACATTCAAAAAACATTACATCACCAATATCAATCATTGCAGATCTAAGGTATATCTCCTTAACATTTATTTCAATATTTGCATTATTTCATTCAAGGTTAATTCCTAAACTATAGTTGGACTTAGGAAAACCCCTATCCACAACATATTTCCCTCTCTTTTTGTGTGTAGGAAACAAGTGTAGAGCTATACTTGGGAATTTTGGCAAAGTCGACAATGACAATTAGGTTTATCTTTTGACAAAGGAAAATTCAGAGGACCAAGGGCAATTTGTGCTACCTGGCCCCTAAAAATCATGTTGAACCTCTTAGATTGGGTTTTGAATCTATTCTTTTGCCCAAATCCTAGTTTGTGGCTCAATGGGATATCTGTAGCACTATGTATTGGTCAATTCACTTCAATAATCACCTATTTTACCATAATTTCACAACTTACAATCCCTTTCAACTTAGAAAGAGGGAACCAAACCTTAACTCATGAATCTACTCAGAATTTCAGCCCTTTCCTTATTTGGATTGAGGCTAGATCAATTAGGTTCACCCCTCTTTCAATGTATGGTTAAAATTTAGGATTGTTTGTGGTTTTATTATCTTAATTGAAATCCTAATTCCAAGTTACACCATTACACTATCAATAGAATCTCTTTTAGGAGGAATGACAAAATGTGTTATGATCTTGAGAAAATTTGACATAGATTGTGTAGACAAAAAATCAATCAAGGTACAAATAATAGTAGATTAGCTGGTTGAAGCACCCATACAAGAAGACCATCCAATCATTGCAGAGTTTCCAAATGATGCAATATTATCTATTGCATAAACATGTCAATGGAAATTATACTTTAATGGATCTTACACTCAACATGGATCAAAGGTAGGTATTCTATCCATCACACCACAAGGTGATTACATTCTAAAAAAATACAAGCTTTCATTCTAATGTACAAATAACATATTAAAATATGAAGCTATCATTACATGACTGCACATAGATATTCAATAGAATAGTGTTAATCTACAAGTTTATGGAGATTCCTAGTTAGTCATCAAGTAAGTGAATAATGAATATCAAAAAAAAGATGACAAACTTCTTCCATACAAAAGAATTGTTGACAACTTAAAATAGTACTTTAACACAATATAGTTTGAGCAAGTACCTCGTATTAATAATGAAGTGGTAGATGCCATGGAAATAATCAAGTCCTTTTTAGAGATGTCATAAATTAGTCATAAATGTGAATTCTTAGCTAAAAATATTTTGATTCTAACATATGATGTTTCTAAATTAGAAATGGTATGCAAAATTGTTGGTCCTGATTCAACATGGTATCAAGACATATACACTTACCTCCATAATAACACAATTCCACCTAACCTACCCAATAACCAACACAAAACCTTCATTTTTTGCTCATCTCGCTTTATCATCCTAGGTGACACACTTCATCAAAATAATATTGATGGAAATCTTTTATGGTTCTTAGACATAGAAGATTCTAAAGTTGCTTATGTGAGGTACATGAAGGTATCTATGGGGCACACTCTAGTGGCCTTATCCTTGCCAAGAAGCTTCTCATAATGGGTTATTATTGGACAACAAAGGAAAAAGATGTATATCATTTTGGGAAGAAATATTTACCATGTTGATAGCATGGTGATCTCAAACATGCATCATCTCAAGCACTATAACCGGTTACTACTCCATGGACTTTTTCACAATGGGGGCTCAATCTTATTAGAAAAATCTATCTTTCATCCTCTAATGGTCATAAATTTATAATAATTGCAACTGAATATTTCACAAAATGGGTTGAATTTATTCCCCTCACATATATCATTGACAAACAAATCACAAAAATTATTTTAAATTACCTCATATGTCACTATGACATCTCACTTTCCTTTGTCACATGGTATACCTTTCAAGAACCAAGATTTCCACACACTTTGCTATCAATTCCACATCTAAGACCGATTCTCTGATTCATATTATCCCCAAATTAATGGTCAAGCATAGGCTTCCAATAAAATTATCCTAAAAATACTAAAGAAGACAACCAATGAAGCTAGTTGTGATTGACACCTACAACTCAATCCCACCTTATGGGCTTTCTACACCAAACACCTATAGGAGCTTCATAGGCTATTTATTATTCTTTGTCTTTGAATTCATTTTACCAATTGAGGTCAAAATCCCATCATTGAGGGTATCATTACAACATATCCTCCATAAGGAAAAATATCATGTTGCATAATTAATGTTCAAGAGTTCTTTACCTCCCATCCTTGCCATATGCCCTTGCACCCTTTTATATTTATTTACAATAGTTATTATCAAGCATTTAATGTCATCCCCACCATATCTACACCCCTCAACCACATGATCATTCACTATCTCCTCTCCCTCTCTTACATCCACCCATTTTATAAGCTCTACATAAGAGTTGTTTACTTCTCTCCCTACCATACTCCCCCTTATTCATTACATCGAACACTTTCAAGAATCAATTTAAAATCCTATCCATGTACCCAAATCCATTTATCACTATACATTCACTACATTACCACTCCAACTCCTTTGAGATGGTGAGCATTTTCTAAACCATGCAAATGATAAGGTCTACACATCCACATATGAGTTCCACATAGCCAAAAATAATAGCTTACATCTAATGACACTGATCTTACATATCAAGATACTAAGCTTAAACCCATCACATTGAGCTTACTATAATAGAAGTTATATTAAACAACACACGAAAACACTACATTTCACAAAATTACACTCAAGACCTTATCACAAATAATTCCCATTCACCACATTGAATGCTTATCACCCTTCCCACGATAGGCACAAAATCCAGTCTACTATCCTACTTTTGGGAACAAATATGTTTGTCGCATGACTTGTTTGTTATTTGGTATAAGTTTGCATTTATTTTTATATTTGGACCTAGTACCATACTTACTCAGGATCACCTAGATCTATCTATATCTCGGTGTGTTTTGGTAGGTACATAATGTTAGGACATAGTCTTTGTTGTTGTATGATGTGTTTGTTGGTGTAAATATTGGCATTACATAATTGGTTAGTATTCAATCACTTCCTAGGGTGACCTATTCACATTAGCTTAACTTTAAAAATATTTGTCTCACCTCATGTGGTTGAGATATGTGTACTCACTTTGTGAGACACCTCTTTCATGCACACTTTCCACTCACTATAATACTTGTCAAGTGAGATAATTAATGTTCCTTCATTGGATGGATTTCTAGTTGTTGTTTACTACTTTCCTACCTCCACTAGCTTGCCTATATATGCAAGCCTGCATTGTACATTTTACACACACTACTATTCAATCAATTGAGCTATTGCTTTTCATCTATTTGCATAATCTCTTGTTTTGTCAACTATTGTAGAGCATGCAATTGCTTGACTTTTGGAGCTCAACCAAGTGTCATCACTTGTTCGGTTGATCTTGGTTCCAACATGGATTAGAGCCTTGCTAGTTCATTCTTGGTTTGGTATTATTGCATTAGTTAATTTATTAGTGTGTCATGTAAGAAAAAAATTATTTATGAGTCAAATTTGGCAAAAGAACAAAATTAAAAAAATCATAAGCTTCCATTGGTGTTAAAATTGTCCTAAAAATACTAAAGAAGACAACCAATGAAGCTAGTTGTGATTGACACCTACAACTCAATCCCACCTTATGGGCTTTCTACACCAAACACCTATAGGAGCTTCATAGGCTATTTATTATTCTTTGTCTTTGAATTCATTTTACCACTTGAGGTCAAAATCCCATCATTGAGGGTATCATTACAACATATCCTCCACAAGGAAAAGTATCATGTTGCATAATTAATGTTCAAGAGTTCTTTACCTCCCATCCTTGCCATATGCCCTTGCACCCTTTTATATTTATTTACAATGGTTATTATCAAGCATTTAATCTCATCCCCACCATATCTACACACCTCAACCACATGATCATTCACTATCTCCTCTCCCTCTCTTACATCCACCCATTTTACAAGCTCTACATAAGAGTTGTTTACTTCTCTCCCTACCATACTCCCCCTTATTCATTACATTGAACACTTTCAAGCATCAATTTAAAATCCTATCCATGTACCTAGATCTATTTATCACTATGCATTCACTACATTACCACTCCACCTCCTTTGAGATGGTGATCATTTTCTAAACCATGGAAATGATAAGGTCTACACATCCACATATGAGTTCCACATAGCCAAAAACAATAGCTTACATCTAATGACACCGATCTTACATATCAAGACACTAAGCTTACACCCATCACATTGAGCTTACTAGAATAGAAGTTATATTAAACAACACACAAAAACACTACTTTTCATAAAATTACACTCAAGACCTTATCACAAATAATTCCCATCTACCACATTTAATGCTTATCACCCTTCCCATGATAAGCACAAAATCCATTCTACTATCCTACTTTTGGGAACATATATGTTTGTCGCATGACTTGTTTGTTATTTGGTCTAAGTTTGCATTGATTTTTATATTTTGACCCAATACCATACCTACTCAGGATCGCCTAGATCTATCTATATCTCAGTGTGTTTTGGTAGGTGTATAATGTCAGGACATAGTCTTTGTTGTTGTATGATGTGTTTGTTTGTGTAAATATTGTCATTACATAATTAGTTAGTATTAAATCACTTCCTAGGGTGACCTATTCACATTAGCTTAAGTTTAAAAATATTTGTCTCACCTCATGTGGTTGAGATATGTGTACTCATTTTGTGAGACACCTCTTTCATGCACACTTTCCACTCACTATAACACTTGTCAAGTGAGATAATTAATGTTCCTTCATTGGATGGATTGTCAGTTGTTGTTTACTACTTTCCTACCTCCACTAGCTTGCCTATATATGCAAGCCTACATTGTACATTTTACACACACTACTATTCAATCAATTGAGCTATTGTTTTTCATCTATTTGCA
This sequence comes from Cryptomeria japonica, assembly GCF_030272615.1. Taxonomy (NCBI): domain Eukaryota; kingdom Viridiplantae; phylum Streptophyta; class Pinopsida; order Cupressales; family Cupressaceae; genus Cryptomeria; species Cryptomeria japonica. Next base: position 704,575,930 of record NC_081409.1, on the reverse strand, counting down.
TACTCTCTTGTTTTGTCAACTATTGTAGAGCATGCAATTGCTTGACTCCTGGAGCTCAACCAAGTGTCATCACTTGTTCGGTTGATCTTGGTTCCAACATGGATCAGAGCCTTGCTAGTTCATTCTTGGTTTGGTATTATTGCATTAGTTAATTTATTAGTGTGTCATGTAAGAAAACAATTATTTATGAGTCAAATTTGGCAAAAGAACAAAATTTTAAGTTGTTTGAAAAAAAAATCATGAGCTTCCATTGGTGTTAAAATTTGCAAATCATTATTCCACCTCTATGTTGGAAAAGGAGACATTCTATTAGAAAAGTATTGTGTATTTGTAGGAACTAAAAGGGATCCTCTATCAGCAAATCAACCTACAAATCAAAAGGCACATTGTAGAGACATTGGGGAGTTTTTCACAAGCACCATTTTCATTGTAACATTCATTCACTACCATGCATTTGGACATCTAATCATACATATGTTCTTTTGGGATGAATATATCTACAGTTTGAACAACATTTTCACTCACAAGCCAACATAAAAAAAAATTTGGTTAATGCCGAAAATTTCCTTGTTGCTCCAGTAAACATCCTTTGCACCTATCCAACTTCAATTTCCTTATATTGAAGTGCGCGGAGTATTTTTTGTTGTAGCTTAGATTGGTTTTACTTCATCAACACAAATTTGGCAATGTAGAAAGAAGCTTCCAACTGTGGAAAGAAGATGTCTATGCCCTCCTTTTGGCCTCTATAGCTTTCAAAGACTCTTGCATGTATTTATTTCTTTATCATGCAAGCTCATAACAACTAGAGCATTTAAAAGACTTGGTAAACAATTATCTCAATCTCTATTGCAAATTTAAGGGTAAAACGATTGTAAGTGCTTACAATCTCCCCACTTGTTTTTCCAGTGCATTCAACCTCCCAACGAGCATATTTTATTTGGAATTTATTGTCAATGTTGTTTACTATAAACTGCAATAATTAATGTTGTTGGAATTAATTGTTTAGTCATTTAAAGTGCTTGTAAAGGGGGTAATTTTTTTCATTTTATCATAATTTTCACTCGAAGGGGCAAAATTAGACTAACTTATAGTCATTGGAAATAATTTTTCATGTTGATTCCAAAGAGTAGTTGGAAACCTATGTCCAACCTTATATTAGGTATTTTTCAAAATTTAGTGTAGCTAAATTTTAAAATAGGCCATTTTATGAGAATTTATTTATGTAATGACTTTTGATCGGTAACTCAAAATTGAGTTTCATTTTTTGCAAAATTTAATACTTTTCAATTTCCCATGCAGTGGACTTATTCAAATTGTAAAATATAAAGAGCCAAAATATGTGGAGTCACCAAATATTGCATTAAGAGGGTGGGTGTCTTGAGTTGTGCCATTGTGCACTTCCATGAGTTGTGTCATTGAGCACTTCCATATTTTCCATTTAATAGTTTGGAAGGTGTTATTCTATGGATTCTAAGCAAATCCATTTGATAGGTCAAATAAAAGATGCACAAGTGCATTAGTCGCTCACCCAGGGAAAAGGCTCAAGCTAAGTATTCTGGTGACATATATCCCTACTAGTTATGACATTCTCCTAAGCATAAGTTTCTACAAAGACCTGGGAGGTGAAATACAAATGGATTGGTCACATTCCCTTATTCCATTAGGAAGTAAGAAGGTCAAATTAGAACATGAATCCAAAGCCAAGTTTATAGTGCTTAAATTTGATGATCCTAGATCTCACATACTTTACAAGGAGATAAAGTTAGGGAATTATATGCTCTTCTCTAATAATATACTAGCCAAAGAGTCATTGGGACTTAATATTTTTTCCTAGAGCCGTGGGTCCTTGAATTTGATGGTAGTTGCTTATCTTTGGGTTGTAGCACAAGAGTGGTATTGGTCTCGCTTAATGGAGAATTTTTTCCTTTATCTCACAAGCTAGAGTTTAAAAACACAAACAACACTATGGAGTATGAAGCATTGCTTCTAGGAATTGTCATAGCCAGGGAGAAAGGCATTAAGATGTTGGTAGAAAGAGGAGACATGAAGTTGATTGTGAAGCAAATAAGGAGACTTTTTTTGTTAAGAATGAAAGGCTAAAACATTAACACAATCGAGTTTGGGATGAAATTGAGGATTTTGATGCCTTTTCCATTGAAGTAGTTCATACAAAAAAAATTCTAGAACCTACTCACTAGCTATATCAACATCTCGATTGCTCTCTCACCTATATTTTTAGATAGATTCTTATAGGATTGAGATGATATATTAGCCAAATATACTCAATATGGTATAGTCTTGGTAGGTTTTTTAAAACAAAAGACATATCATATCTTTTTTGGAAAATGTTGAGGCATTTATGGAATCCTACTTTGAGGGTAATGAATCTGATTGCAAAGAATTATGTCCAAACAAGAAGAAGGGGCTCGAAGAAGGCATAGTACAACTCCAAGGTAACAAGATCCCTAAAGGAATGGTTTTGCTGGAGCAATTATTCAATAGGGTTATGATTATATCAAAAAGAAGTTGTTTGAATCACCCAGTGCCTCCGAAGAGTATGAAACTATGAATATTGGGAACCCAAACAACCCAAAGTTGGTATGTATTGGTAAGTGTTGTATTCTTGTAGGAAAGGAAAGATTAATTAAGTTTTTAGTCAAGTATAAAGATGCGTTCACCTCATGCTATGATGATATAAAGAATTTCGTAAATGGGCAATTTCAACACCATATTCCTCTTGAACTAGAAACTTCTCCCAAATGTAGAGGAATTATAATCCAAAGAACACTGATGCCATTTTTTAGAGAAATAGATAAGATGTTGAAAGCTAGAATTATCTACCCCATTCATCATTCTATATGGGTAGCCAACATCATTCTTGTATGCAAGAAGATTGGAGAAATAAGGATCTATGTAGATTTCATAAACCTAAACCAATCATCTCTAAAAGACAATTATCCTCCACCCAACATGGATCATGTGTTATAGATTGTTGTTGGTTCAAAGATGATGTCAATGCTAGATGGATTCTTAGGGTATAACCAAATTGATGTGAATAAGACTGACCAACATTAGACAACTTTCATCACACCTTGGGGTACATTTGCATACAATTGTATGCCATTTGGCCTTATCAATGTTGGACCTACATTTCAATGAGCCATGGACCTATCCTTTGATGATCCCAAAAACAAAATCATTGTGATATATTTAAATGATTTAATTGTGTTCTTTAAGAAGAGATAAAATCACCTCTGTGAGCTAGAAGTGATTTCGTAGAGGTGCAGAGAACATGGTATTTCCTTAAATCTCAAGAAATCTTTTTTTTTTGAATCACAAAGAGAAAGCTTTGCAGTTACATTGTTTCCAAGGAGGGGATTAAGATTGATCTTGGGAAAGTAAGGGCCTTCCAACAATTAAGCCTACCCTCTAATAGAATTGGTGTCAAATCTTTCTTTGGCCAAGTAAATTCCTTGAGAAGACTGATCACTAAAACTATAATAGATATGATGAAAGAAGGACAAGGATTTAATGATAATGGTAAGCGAGCCTTTGAAGACATCAAGGAAACCATTTCACATGCTCCTATGTTAGTTGACCCAGATTTCAGTAAAGATTTCATCCTCTACTGTTATATCATCTAATCATACTTTGTCTACTATTTTATTACAAAAGAATGATCAAGATATAGAAGCCCTAATTTCTTTTATGAGTGTTCCTTTAAAGAAACATGAGTTGGACTATTCTCTATTGGATAAGTGAACATTTGTTGTGGTGAAAGTTGTTAAGCAGTTCAATTTTTACACCCTTCACTCTCATTCTATAATATATGTCCTTGATTCATCTATAAAGACTAGTCTTACTCAATAGGAGGTGGGAGGAAACAAAAGAGGGGTGTGGGTTGCTAAGGTTCAAGAGTACGATTTAGATGTTAAGTCCACGAAGTTAGTGAGGGGTCAAGGCCTATCTAAGTTGATTGTAGATAATAAAAGAGTAGAAAGATAAGAATTACCCAAAATGTTATTTCAGAGTTTGAATTATTCTTGGCTCTCTAATATTGTCCACTACCTTACTTATGGTGAATGTCTTGAACATCTATCTCCTAAAGAAAAAAGGAACTTAAAGTTGAAGGCAACAAAGTATGCAATTTGGAATGATGTTTTGTATAAAAGAGGCCTTAATGACACCTTTATGTGGTGTGTAGATAAAAAGTAACAACAAAAGCTCTTGAAAGCATTCAATGATGAAGCATGTGGAGGAAAATTCTCTTCATCATTGACAACTTTTAAGATCTTAAGAGAATGCTATTATTGGCTTGGAATGTTTATACATGCATACTAATGGGTAGAAAAGTGTGACAAGTATAGGTAATTTGTTGGAAGACCTTAGTTGGTGGCTTTACCCCTCAAACCAATAATCGTTGAAGAAAATTTTCAACTATGGAGTTTGGATTTTATAGGGCTAGTCAATCCGACCTCAAGTGTTGGACATACCCATATTTTAACAACTATAGATTATTTCACTCAATGGGTTGAGGCTATATCAGTAAAGCATACCACTTTTGATTTTATGTGTGACTTTATTAAAGAGAACATAGTAGTACATTTTGGAGTACCCTTAAAAATTGTGACCGACAATGCAACTGACTTCTCTTCATCTGAATTTACTTTGTTCTCCTATGAATATGATATTTCACTCTCACACTCATTAGACTATTATCCTTGAGGTAATGGGCAAGCAAAATCAAATAATAAAAAATAAGTGCAATTATGAAGAAGTTGGTGAGCTAGAACCAAAAGGATTTGAATAAAAAAATCTATGAAGCATTTTTGGCTGATAGAACAACTGCAAAATGGGCTATAGGTATGTCACCATTTGAACTAGTTAATGGAATTGGAGATACCTTACCCTTGCCTTTGGAATTAGCCACATCAAAACTATAGATGGTAGTTGTAGATCAAGAGTTCCAAAGTTCTTTAAAGAAGAAAATTACGTATCTTTCCATAATTGAAGAACAAAGGGAAGATATGGCATATAGGATTACCCTACATCAAGCAAGGGTGATGAAATTTTTTGACCGAAAGGCTAGACCTAGAAATTTCATGGAGGGAGACATGGTCCTATTGTGGGATAAGAGAAGAGATATAAGGGGAGCACATGGAAGCTTTGATTTGTTATGGAGAGGCCCATTCAAAATACAACATACTTGTGGGAGAAACTCATTCAAATTGACATATATAGATGGCATAGTTCTACCTCTCCCTTATAATGGGTATGACCTAAAGTTGTACCAGATGTAAAGCAGGTGACCCCTGCCTTGTATTATAGTAATTTAGGTGTTGTCTATTTTTCATCTTTGGTGTGTCTTTATCTATCATCATTCCTTTTAAAATGTTTTGTCTTGTCTTGATTTTTGTGAAACTAGAGATTCTAAGTTCATGGCTTCATCCTTTCAATCTTTGTCCCCAGTCAGAGCTAGTTGTTGCCTAAATTTTACTCACTCCATCTAATTTGGGTCTTACTTTGTAACTTGATAAGTTAAGTGAAATTAATTTAAGTCATCCTTCTAAGCTTGTTAGATTTTTGAGTCAGTTCTTGAACCCCTGTTGGAGTTCAACAGGTCATTTTGGACTAGTCCAAGTCCCTTTTCTTGAAGTATCTTTTGAATCTTATTGGTCTTGGTTGAGTTTCACCTCGAATGTATCTCCTCAACATCTACTTCATCCATTTATGTCTTCTTCTTTGTTATATCATTTTTTGTCTTAGTTCCAAATGTTGTGTTGTTTGTTCCCTGACACCCTATTTTGCACTTAGTTCTAAGTTCCATCTCCTTTGTTGGACTCCAACACATTAATTTTGAACTTAACTTTGTTATATTTGTGAAGCTTTAATTTGAAGTATTAAAATCTTGTAGTTCAACATAGAGCGTTGTACTCCAATGATGGTTCTTGAACTATTGTCAGAACCCAACTGAACAAGTGGTACCATAACACAAAATAAAGTAAAGTTTTGACACATTGAAGGCGAAGATCAAAAAGCAAGGTTGAAACTCGATGTCATTTTAAAAGATGGTTTATGAGATGTTTTGGTCCCAAAGGTGAGTGCAAGCACCAAGTTCGCTACCTGACATAACATTAGGAACTACTCCTTTCCAAATAATGAAGAAACCAAAGAAAGAATACTTGCGTGAAGTGTTGCTAAAAGTAAGTTCCTGAACTCATAACAAAGTCCAACAATATATTTGAAAACCTCATTAAGTAACATGATGGCGCCAAACTTCAAATTTTAAATTCAAAGCATTAATTGCAAGAGATGAAGTAGGCGTGGATTGATTATGCTTACAAAATATGTTATTTATCCTTGTCTTGGCCCTAAAAGAAATCATTCAAAAGCTCAATTGTGATCAAAATAAAATTTTGAAAAGAAGATTAAGAATTATGCATAAATTCAACAACTTCGATGACTTTTTCTAAAAAAAAGGCAAGTAATCCAGAACTAGCAAGGTGCTTGTATTTCATTCAGGATTAAAGTGATATGAGGTAGTTGCAATGGGAAGTTTTTTAGTTGAATTATGTGAAACTTGTAAATTCAAGAAAAATCAAGTCCAAATACATAGGCTATGGACATTTGGATGGGTTGACTAGCTCGTTACTAGCAATAGGAGATATAAAGCTCATGCACACCAATTTAGATGAATTTTGGTAGAGAATGAGAAACTCTAATGGACATGTAATCACACAAAGGTTAATGGAAACTGAATTACTTGAAGCAGATGCTTTCCCAGTTGCTACACAATGCACCTAGCTAGTATTGGAATGTATAAATAGGTATAACCCTAGTACTAAGGAGGTGAGGACAGAAGATAACAGGGTTCTCATAACCCTCGACTATGTCACCATACATAATTATTTTCGGCTCCCAGATAGAGTAGAATACTCTCATTTGGACTTCACGTTATCACAATGCAAGTTCAATCAAAAGAATACTCATTAGAGAAATGTGATTTCAAATGAATGGTCTGTCATACCTAGAAGAGAGCAATCAAAGCTACCCAAAACCATTTGAAAGTCTTACCTAAAAGGGGAAATTGTGGATAGTAGTGTCCTTCTACACAGGTTAAGAGGAGATGAAGATGATTTAAACCTAAATGAATGGATGTTCTTCTTCGTTCAAATTATCTATGCTAGAAAAATGTGCCTTGATTGGGCAAGATTAATTAGTGATAGATAACAGACCATGATCACCCAATTCAAGTGGAATAAGTCTTTCTATATATTATCATATTTGTTGTATGCCCTAGCATGCACTAGATTTTGGTTGAAACTGATTTATGTGGAGGAATATGATGATAACATTCAAATCTATGATTTTTACCAAAACTTGCAAGTGGAGAAGAGCTATGTTAACTTCAGGAGGGCCAATGATGTTTTCATGATGGGGTTTGTAAGGGAGCTTCAAGGGAGTCCAAAGTAGAGGTTCTCACCAAAAGTTGCAACTTTAATCAATACATATGAGAGCTTCTTCATACAATTCTCTACCTTCTGTTACATCTGGGTAGGAGGCTATACCTAAGTATGTGTGAGACAAATGGGTTCTTATTAAACTTTGTAGACTATTTTTTTAAGTGGATAAAAGGTGCACTGAGAAGAAGAAGATAGGTATTTGGTTTCCTATCACTTTAGGCCTATATTCTTGCAAGACATAATCAGATACACTTAATTGTATAAAAGGCCTAGATAAGTATACCCTAGATACTCATGATGTTTTGAGGTTGCATTGTGACAACAAGAATTTTGTTAGGGACAATTTGTATCTAGGTCCTACATTTAATCATGTACCTCAACCCAAGGATTATTGGGAAGATTATGTTGATGATATTGAAGTCAAAATAAGAGATTGGTCAAGAATGACTTTGAAGAAAATAACACCTTACCAATTCAGCTAGGATACAAAAGGTATCACAGATAATATATATATATATATACATACATATATACATATATACATACATACATACATATATATATATATACACACACACATACATACATACATATACATATACATACATACATACATATACATACATACATACATACATACATACACACATATATACATACATATATATACATACACACACACACACACATACATACATACATACATACATACATACACACATATGTATGTATGTATGTATGTATGTATGTATATACAACATGTCCCATTTAGGCTACGAAAATGGGGACCCACCAAGAATTTTGCTTAGCGGGCCTTATAATTCGAGAGATAAGGAATATAGTCATGTGGAAAAGGTGATTGCAGGAATAAATGTACACTTTGGAAATAGGCTAAATGAAGAGAAAGCTCAAAGTTCCCAACAACCACTTTCCACCACAAATGAGTAATCGTGGAGAAAATCTGATTTTTCAAAAGCATTGTGGGATGAAAAGATAAGAGTAAAAAAAGTTAAAATGTCCCTTGGCCCAATGTTCCACAACATTGAATTAGTTAACGAGAATAAGTGGAAGTGCAGGTACTTTGTAAAGGTTAATCATGGCAAGTGTGAGTCTGAAGTTTAAGTGCTAGCCAAACCCTGAAGGAGAAAAGGTAAAATCACTCCGCAAGAGTATAGTCAGACTAAAAGTAATAAAAGTGGGTAGAAAGCGTCATCGGAGACGAATGGTAAAAGGCCATTGGTAGTGTTGAGAAGTATCATGGAAAGATTGCAGTGTTGGATTGTAGTGTAATAAAGGGTTCGCGTAAGAACTTTCAATGGCAAGACACATGTCAGCATCCTCAGAAGGAGGTAATCTAACCCAAGAGTGCAGAAACGCCATAATGACTGTTAGATATAGGTTTTTTTGAATTTCCCTCCAAATAGTTTTTTTCGTGTCATTAGCTCACCATACGCCGAATTAAGTGTAAGAAGTGACTAATTCCTAAATAGGAAGTGAGAGTAGTGGCATAAATTATGCAATGGTACAATTTGCAATGTTATAAGTTGCAGGTAATACATGAGTGGATACATGAGCAAGCACAAATCATCCCAACGGGTAGTATACTCATATTCTTCTAGTGAGTCTATCAGCAAAACAAGTAAGTACCCTAACTTAGCTCAGTGAATTTGTACTAATGTCTATCAATCGAGAATAGAGTAAGACTAAAAGGAAATCAATTTTGAATCATTTAAATATTCAGAATATAAGATTCATAGAACTAACATAGGGAATGTAAGCAAGGAGAATGAAAAATGAGGTAATAGGTATCGGGAAGCCAAGTTAAAGAGGGAATATCAATGGAAATTTCTACAAATAATACCCAATACCAGGTTTTATTTGGATACCCATTTGGGAGATTGCAACCTCACTGATATCATCGATAGGATACGGGAACCTATTGCCACAGATGAAATGAGGAATATGGGGCAAAATGGTTTAATACAGGATGCAAGGTTTCCAATCGTCGTAGATACACATGATCTAGTCAAGAAATGTATCCAACATTATGATGTGGCCAAAAGATAGGTAATTTATAATCACAAAGTATATGCAGACTTAACACCTAGAGGTTTAAAAGAACTTCTTTAGATTCCCACCCCTAAAGGATGGATAAAGAGAAGCAGAGCCCAGGCAAAAATGTAATTTCAGGAGTCAAGGTCAGCACGTGAGAAAACTATACGTGAAGAGTGGTACATTAGGAAACAAGGAAAAATACTAGAAAAGTTTCCCACTCTGGTTTTAAGGAAGGAAATGCACCCAGATGTGTATATTGAGATTACCTATCTTAGTAGGATAGTTGGATTAGATTTCAACAACGTATTTCATGAGTGGATGTTCATTTACATACAAAGTTTTAGATAAAATAAGGGAACTTATGACTGGGCTCAATTCATTAATGACTCCATATACCATGCCATAAAAGAAAACCTCGGGAAACTTTTACATGTCCTCATACATGGTATATGCATGTGCAGTAAAAGCAAACATTCAAGGGTTGAACACAGTAGGTCTTCTAGGAACAGAGGTAGGCAAGAACCCAATGCATGCATATTTCCCACAGTTGGAGATGAAAGAATCAGCATTGTATTATAAAGAGGTTAATGACTACTTTATCATGAAGCTTGCCCAATAATTAGAGGGAACACCTGGTGAAAGAGTGCTAGAGGAAGTAAGGAAAGTGATCCAGTGTTATGGAGGTTGGTATATACAATTCCCCACATGGTCATAATTGTGGGCACAGGGATTTTCAGGAAGGCCCTTCAAGTTGCCAAGCTATCCTTTAGTTTGGGCATGCTTAACTGAATTTTGCAAACTAATGGTATAATTTCACGACAATTACTTGAGTTGTCACCGTAAACTAGGTTTCAAATTCCTTGTAAAGATTGTAGAATTTGGATGTGAATCATTGCAAAATGCGAAGAAATCAGAGGAAGACCTATTGGATAGGCATCTGCAATACTTCCAATACATAAGGAAGGACTATGACCCTTTGCACAAGATAGAAAGGTATATTGCTAGAAGAGTCAATCACATCCCAGATTAGAATATTACGGGATAGATTGCAAGGATGAAATAGAAGTAAGAAAGAGAAAATATTACCAAAGGTTAACACTGGCACAAATAAGGCAGTTGGGCCCCGCCAAAATAGGTATCAAAGTACCCACAGAGATAACTAAAGATGACACAAAAATCTTGCCGTCGAATTACATGACACATAATGTGGAGAAAAGACCAGTGGTAGAACCTGCACCAAATGAGCCAGAAATGGTCTCAATGGACCAAGTGAACCAACCTCTCCTAGAAGCAACTAAGAAATGGCTAGAGGCATATAAAGCAGAGTTGGTCCAGAAAGGAACAAAGCTCACCATAAAGAGGAAGACGAAAAGAAAGGATATTGAGAAAATTGTTGATTTTCTGGTTCACAAAAGAAGTATAGATATGGCTAAAATCATAGAACTAGGTACGATGGAAGCAGAAGAGCTAGAACAAGAAGGGGTCAAAGTAGTCACCACTGACGCAGACTTGAATATGTTGGCCAGAAGAAAAAGGAAAGAGCTACAAGATCAGGGTAGTAAAAAAATGCAAACCCTCATGCAAGGAGAAAGAGATGAGATGCAGGAAGAAACATACCAAGAGTAGCCATTGTGGCCCATTCCCATAAATATTTCTCAATCCACTGCACATCTATTTACATCCCCTCCGTCAATTAACAACACCTTGGTGACATAGTAAGGCTAGTTAGGGTTGAACTCGAGGAAGATCCAAGATTGTATGGTGACCTAAATCGGGTGCTGGAGAAACACCACAAGAGAAACTTAGATGAATGGCAAAAGAAGATGGAAAAAGGAAAATCACCGCAAAATCCAGTGCATGGAGTGGAGGCATCGAGAAGCAAAAGTATGATGGACCAAGTGATAAACTTGGAAGGCGAAGGAGAATCCGAAGAAGGCAAGATGAGGGAAAAGGATACACAATATAGAGTGGATGAGACTCCCGCTGCAGAGAAAATAAGGCTAGAAGAAAATTTGGCACTTCGCAAGAAAGATCAACAAAAGACAGTGGAAGAGAATGCCGAGATGCAAGAAGTGGAGGAAAAGGAAAAACATGTAAGGGATTGTAATGAAGAAATGCAAGAAGTTCCACACCTCAAAGAAATGACACCCTCACATCAAGAAAAACCAAAAGATTTTGAAGTCCCGCTTCAAGAAGACTTGCCATCTCCGCATAAGGAAAACCCCGCCAACGAAGGCAAAGATAGGATCTGAGGGTTAATCAAAACATTAAACATAACTGATAGCGGGGACACACAAAAAAAGAGAAAGGAACAAGATGAAGGAGAATCCTCGCAAGTGGAAATAGGGGATAACCACGATAAAAGAGAAGGTAGAGATCAAGGTTGAAAATAGTCAGAAATGAGCAAGAAAGAAGAAAAGGAGGAAACCATAAAAAAAGGGATAACATAGTAAATCTAGAAGCTGAGAATATGCTGGAATGGTTAAAACAACAGAAAGAGAATAGCAGGCCGATAGAGGCAATTCCACTAGATTTCAACAACTTACTATCAGGCGCACCTTGCACGAAGAAGAGAAAAGTGGTTAGAGCTCGATACACTACCCATGTCAATCCTGAAGGAGAAAAAGAATTGCATATCACATAATGTGTAATCAAAGAGGGTGAGGAAGAACCAACTAATCGAGAATACCAAATAACTACAATTCAGTTGGGAAAACCGTCAAGAGCGGAAATGACAAGAGTCACCAAAGAGGGAGTCGCCCTGATGGAATAGAGAATGCAGATCGATGAAAGAAAGATAAAAGAGGAAAAAATGCAGATAGATCAATTGGTAAGTTTATAAAAGAGATTACCAAAATGGGAGAAACTCCACAAAAAATCCCAGATCATCCGGTATTGGTGTCTCAAGAAGAAGCTGAAGCAATAGATCTGTTAAGAAGAAAGGCATAACTAATGAATGACTGGACTAAGGAGGTATTGAAACATGCCAAATCTTTACTGAAAGCAGTGATCGATAGATACACCACTTGGGGGAAATTGATAAAGAGGATTGGTAGGGTCCAAAAGGCACATGAAGAGCTATTGGGACATGTTAAAGTAGAAACGTTATATTTCCAGATGGCGGAGGAAATGACTGCGGAAGAAATCATTAGTCAAAAGATATTGACTATGGAGCGATTTCCTCAAGTGAATATTGGAATAGCAGTCAATACTTGGCAAATAAATAGTTTACGAAAAGGAATAGAAAATTTGCAAGAAGCAAAAAGGGACGCGGTGGATGCCCAACACCAAAATGCTAAACTCATTGAAATGCTAATGGGAAGATTAGTAGAAGAAGTAATCAAGACAGTTGAAGATGTGATATTAGAGGAGCTTGAAGATGGATGGAACAGGATAGCATCAAAGTTAGGCAGAGATATGGATTCGCGAGTCTTAGGAGACATAGGAAAAATCCAAAGCTGGGCAAGGCAATATGAAGACAATGTTTCTGAGGAGATCAAAACATAGAGCCTGTACGGGTAAAATGTTGAGTGCAAGAATATTGTAATTTGTCCACCATAAAGCAATCTAAAAGCAATGAGATGGCCTAAATTTTGACAAGTCTTCAACAGTCCTGGGAGCAACAACTAGAGACTTCTGAGTCGAAAGAAAAGTCAAACGTTGACCACGAGCAAGAATGACATTGAGCTGTAACTTTTTTTGTCCTTTTGCTAGAAATCTACTATAAAAGCATAATGATGTTCATTTTGAAAACAATTTGAGGTTTGTAGACTTATGAGAGGAATAACAATTTTGAGCCTCTTTTCTTGTTTATATTACAAAATAGTTATTTGAGTAGTGTCCGTTCTTTGCAAATAATAGTGATGATAAAGTCTAAGAACTTATAGCTGATTATATGTGATTGTACTTCACCATTTTTTTATGAAGTAAAATATAACTCTATGGATTTTTGGTGTGTTATATCCCTTGCTTTATTTAATTCAATGTTTCATTTATGGATCACATAGTTTTATAACATATTGAGATGATATTTCTGGTTATTTGTAAGATTGTTCTTTATCATTATTGATTATTTCATAAAGACATGTATTGAGATACTAATTTAGGATATCCGAATTCATTTCAACATTTAAATTCATTTGTTTATCTTAATTTCAAAACATTCAAAAAATTGTGAACTATAACATAAATAATCCTCGAGATAATACTAAAGTAGGTTATCTTAAAGGAACTAATTGGAATACCCTCGTATAAAAATAGTTGATGCATGTTACTGAGAAAAACCACAGGGTCTTATAAGACGTCTCCAACCTTGAGGTCTAGGTCTCCTATACCTTTCAAGAACATAAACTCATGGTTGAGAGCAAGAGTTTATGAATGTTGAGTGAAATCAAAACTCACATCAACATAGAAGGAGGGCTTGAAGTAATAGATCTTGTAGCGTCCTAAAATTGTGACACTTGCAATTTCGACTGCATTTCGGTCTTCACGATGGCGACGCAACACGCAACCTGAATGGAGACCCCAAAACTTGCTCACGACACTGAAAACTGCATTTTTCAAGCACCTTGGCCTGAACCTCCTTGCACCCTGCTGTCCTGGAGGTGGGACCAGGGCGCCCAGCGCCCTGGTCCCTCAGGACCAAGGCGCCCAGTGCCCTGGTCCTCTAGGACCATGGCGCCCAGCGCCCCGGTCCCTCGGTCCTATTTTGGGCTTGGTTTCCTAAGTGATATCGGGTCTTTTTGATTGCAATTTGGAAATATACTTCCCTGGTCGGCCTAAGGTCGGGAAAATCAGTCTATCAGCCCTAAATGACAAGTATATAAACTACATTTTTCTCTCTCATTTGGTATGAGAAGGATATGTGTAAAAAGCGTGGAAACTATACTCAAGCATTCAAGCATTCAAGCAATTGATCATTTCAAGTCTCCATTCAAGGCTAAGTGTTGCATTCAAGTCAAGGATTCAACCATTGAAGAGGAGATCACTTATTACATACTACATACTACAACATACAACATCTAAACCTTCGCACATAAGGATAGAAACATCCTTAGAACAAGGTATTAGTACTTGTTTTACATTACAGTCATTTACATTTACAGCTCTTGCTCATTTCTTGGTTAATTCCAAAACTGGGGTTTGACCTAAAGGCAAACCCCTAATCCCTAACCCCCCATCGTCTTCGCTTTTCTATGTGTAGGTTGTAGGTACGCGGCTGAGATTGAAGATCTGGAATCCTCGTGCAGAGACGAACCGATCCCCCTTCGTTTCGCGGATTTTTCGGAGGACCGTGGTGTCGGGCGCCATCATCCCGACAACTTTTGCCCAAATTTGCAGGACAGTGCCGTATCGACATTCTACTGCTAATTCTAGGTCCGCAGCTTCATCCTATAACCCGAACTCAGTTTATAAGCGAATCTTTATGACTTTCTATGTATTCTTAGCTTAATTTCCTTAACAACATTCTTTACAAAAGAGGGTAGCCTTGCTTTCCTAACCCTTGAAATTCATCTAGCATCCAATCTTACCTTGTGTGGGATTGGATCTTATGAGTTTCAACCCCTGTTTTGAATGTAAAGTCTCCCCCCTAAGTGAAAACCCATCGAATCCTAGCGAACCTCCCTTCTCTCTCCTCGGAGTTAGAAGAGGGGAGACCAACTAGGGTTCGACAGCGATTTTCCGCTTTACATTTTGGTGAACCCGACGTGAACATCCTTTTTGATTTTTCATGCTTAGATTTGAAAATTGATTCCTTGATTACATTTCCATGTTGATCTTTTGCAAAATTTTAGAGGTGATTGCATAAAAACCCTAAATTTTCTTTTTTAAGCAATTAAACTTGCGAAATGTTTAATTATTAATGCTTGCTTCAGATCTGCTTTTCTACTATAAATTATCAATTCATATCTGTACTTTAATTTTGAAAATTAAGTGGTTAAATGTCAAAACCCTAATTTTTGAAACCCTCTTAATTCAACCTTTGTCTGACAATTTGACTGATCAAAACATCTCCAAATCAGCTGTAACTTTGGATTCTGCAATAAAATCACAATATCTTTCATCCCTGAAAATTTGGAAAAAAGTTGCGAGGACCGTGTTGCACTCCGAGCGCCATCGTCCCTGACATTTTTTCCAAAATTTCGGGAGCGAGATCTTGCTGCATTTTCCTGCTAAAATCCAGAATTTTGGCTGATTTTGTCAATTATAACACTTTCAAAATTACAGTCAAAGTTGGTCTTGTGATTGCTTGGTTTAAGGCTCCTAAACATTCAAAAAATCATTGAAATTGAAATTTTGTGTCAAAATTGTGTTCTTACTGTCCTAAATCTGAAAAGTGTGTTTGCATTCATTCGAAATTTCAGTGCTTTATTCAAATTCTTGCAATTTGTGACTTTTGAAATTAAGTGCTTAATTACAACAACTTTGATTTCCGCTTTCAAAATTGAATTTTGCGTGAAGTTGAGTCAATTTTCAAAATTCAAAATTTGCATTGCTTTTGACATTCCCTCTAAAATCATAAAATTCAAAATTTCAGTTTCCCTCTCTTTTTCAAAATTCAAATTTTGCATTTTTCGACAATCTTGATAGGGTTCAATTTTGAGATTGCAACTTTAATTTGGCCTATCTACAGATCGTAAAATCCCTCAATTTTTTCAGATTAGCTCTAAAATCATCATACCTTTCATCCCTGCAAATTTCAAAAAAAGTTGCAAGGACCGTGTTGCACTCCGAGCGCCACGGTCCTGAACATTTTTTCCGAAATTTCGGGAGACTGTTGTGATTGCATTTAACAGCTTAAATTTGGAAGATTGGCTGTTTTTACTGAAAATTGCTACCTCTAAATTCAAAATCTTTTCTCTCTCTCTAGTGCATGATTTTTACAACAATAAGCCCTACTTACACTATTCCCGTTAGACGAAGCCGTAGAATTAAGTCTTTCCGAGGTTTAACTATCGAGGAGATGGAACCTAATTTGAGTAGCCTTTTTAATGAGGACATGGGTAATTCCTCTAATCCTCCTAATGATGAAGAAGCTCTCCATGAAGTTTCCGTTGAACAACTTTCGAAATTGGACGACCAATTTGACGATTTTCACCAATGGATGTCTCATGAGTATCCCGATAGTCAAGCTCTTCCTTTAATTGAGGGTCTAAAACGCATGCTTCAAAGTGATAAGAATGGAATTGATGTTTTGTGTGGTATTGCACACATTGTGGATTCGAATGTGATGCCTATGAAGAGTTGTGCTGAATCTTTAGGTTATACACAACCTCCTACACAAGTCAATCATTCTATTCCTTTGACCACTCCTATTGCTAGTATACCTACCTTTACATCAAGCATAATGGCTACCTCTATACAAGACATTCCTCCTGTGATACTAGTCATGGGGGCAATCCTCCTTCTTCAATTAATCCTCTTCCTTCATTCAATCCAACTTCTTCGTACATTCCTTCAATGAGTGTTCCTATTACATCTTCACAAATGAACATGACGCAAGGGGGCAATCCATTTAACCTTTCCATTCCTCCTTGTAGTGTTCCTCCTATCCAATCATCCCCTATGGTTGACTATCATAGGGTCCCACCACCTTACTCTTTACCTTCTTTCAATAACATCACACCTCCATCTCAATCTAACACACCTAATATGAATTCTTCGACTGAAGCTACCATTAATAATCTTGCACAGACTGTCTCTTCTTTACAGCAGCAAATTGCCTCTATGAATCAATCTAAGTTTAGTGTGCCCACATTTGATGTTGCGAGCCCACTTTCTCTTGACATTGTTCGAGCTATTCCTCCTAAACATGTTGAAATCCCGCATCTGGAGCTTTATAATGGTAAAGGAGATCCTCTAACACATGTTAAGACTTTTCAAACAATTTGTACTGATTTTGCTTACGACCCAAGGTTGCTTGCGAAACTATTCACTAGAACATTAAGAGACAAAGCCCTACAATGGTATTGCTCGTTGCCTTCTTATTCTATTACTTCTTTTGAACAACTTGCAAATGCTTTCATTCAACAATTTCAAAACAATATAAGTCCTAAAGTTACTTTGATTGATTTAATGCATTGTAAACAAGGTGTTAAAGAAAAAGTGACTGATTTCATTGGTAGATATAAGCATTTGTATGCTCAAATTTCTTTTCCAGTGCCTGATAATGATATTCAAAGAATCTTTATTTCTAATTTGCAAAAAGATATTCGAGACAAACTTCTGTTTTCTGAGTTTACTTCTTTCCAATAGTTGTGTGCCACTCTTCACAATTATCAACTGACTGTGAGTCAAATGGAACAATCACATCCTATGGCTCCGAGTGATAAAGGTGATAGCAGTCAACAACCATTTGGGAAGTTTAAACCGAATAGAGATTCCATCAAATTCAATGAAAACATCATCAACAACAATGTGAATGCAGCATCAGGTGTGCCTCCTATTTCTAAATTTTTCAGCAAAGAAAGAAAGTATACTCCTTTGAATGAATCATTGCATAGTATTATGAATAAGTTATTGGAACAAAATGTGCTTACTCTTCCTCCTATAAGACAAATTGATTCTGCAAAGATTACTTCACCTTATTTTGATAACAAAGCTTTTTGTCACTTTCATCGTCAGCCTGGGCATGATACTGAAAAATGTTTTTCTTTAAAGGGTAAAATTCAAGATTTGATTGATAATAATACTATTTCTGTTTCTGGAGTGAATGATAAAGGCAACACATCTGTAGCTCCTCCTAACCAAAATCTTCAGATTTTTACTGATCCATTACCTTCTCATACCTCTCATACCTCTAATGCGATTGAGGCTAATGATTCCTCTTTCTCATCTGATGGTCTTGTGTCTATGACTCCGAATGTGATTAACCTTGTAGAGCAGCAAGAAATCCCTAAAGAACCTTCCGTCACATTTGATTCTAGTGAAACCATTAGAGCACCTGATGGTCCTTTATACATAGTTGCAAAAGTCAAGAATACACCTTGCCGTGGAGTGCTTATTGATCCTTCGTGCATGGTTAATGTTATTACTGAAGAATTTCTTTTTACTCTGCAATTGAATCAAGTGATCTATGACAAAACAGATGTGATTGTGAAATTATTTGATGCATTTTCTTCTCCTGCAATTGGTTCTATTACATTGCCTATTGAGGTCCATAATAAATCCCTTGATGTGAACTTTGCTATTATTCCTTCTTCCGAACAATTTCGTGTGAAGCTTGGCTATCCTGGGCTATCTTCCACGAAAGCTATTGCTTCTCCTATTCATAAGTGTTTGAAATTTCCCCATAATGGTGAAATTGTTACTGTCAATCATAGTCTCTTTAAACCAGCTGAAAGAACCTCTAGTGTTCCTATTGATTACTTTTGGCCTAAACAATTCCAATCTCTTCCTCCGCGAAGTGATCATCTTTTCAAATCTTATCAAAAGTGGAAAACAGATATGATCCTATCTCTAAGTGAACCTAGAACACCTAAACTTGACATCCCTATCATTCTTGAGAAGGAAATTCTTCCTTTGAAAGACAAAACTAATGTCTTTCTCCAAGAAGATGCCCAACTCGTCCCCATGGATGTAACTATGTCTATGCCTAATAAATCTTCTAAGAGTAGATCTATACCTTCTCGTCATGATGGACTTGGTCTTCTCCCTAAACCAAAAATTCCTCCTTTATATGGAGCAGTTCCTCCTCCTGCCTTTTATAGAGAGAAGAGACCTTCTTCTTCTCCTATCATCCAGCCTAAGAGACCACAACCTAAACACCCAAGTGACAAGGATGAGAACATTCCTCCTCCTCAATCTTCTCCACTTCCTACTAAGACTAGACGAAATCATTCTGCACGTGAACGCTGGCGAAAGCGTCGTCTTAGAGCTCAAACTTTACAATCTCCAAAAATGCCTTCAACAAGCATTATTACATTTTCTCCTCAGCCGGATATTGAGCCTAAATCTCCTAAACATAAGATGCATGATGGTCTTGATCCTGTGCGAGTTAAAGATCCTATTTTTATAAATCTTGATGATGATATAGATGAAAATGTTATTCATGATGAAAATGTTACTCCTCTTGCTTCTGATAGTGAATATGAACTTGTTGATGTTGATAACCATTTATCTAATGAATTTTCAAAAGCACTTATCCTAGCTCCTAGACAAGAACAACGTGGCTTGGAACATGAACATAGCCCTTGTTTGGATCTTGTGATAGCTCCATCTGCTGTGTTGGATGTTCCTCCTCTAGCGTGTTCCCTGCCTTCCCGAAACATTGATCAGCAAGATCGGGGGGTAGATGACGTGCTAGACTAGTTACATTAGCATGGCAGATTCTCTCCCCCTCTCTTTTGTTACTTCTTCTATATGTTATTCTCATTCTTCTATTTGTTGTCCTTAGTGTTGTCTACTTGAGGACGATGCAAAGCATTGAGATCTCTTTGGTCTCTCTCATGTTGACTCAAAAGACACATGTGTTCCCTTCTTCTAGGTGACCTTCCTTGATTGGGGAATGAAGAACAATTATGCATACATACATATGATATATACATGACTTATCATACAACATATTGACCCCGAGGAAAGCGAAGTCACCTCGTGCTTTGTGTTTGTGTTCATTATCCTTGGGTTTATCTCATACTTGGGGGCTAAATATTTGCGATAACGTGCTCCTTTTCCTTTCTCATTTCTTATGTGTATCACTACGTTAAAACAATCACCCCCGTTGAGGCATGTGCGATCGCTTTAACGTAGGGGGGCATACACCCTGTCTATCCTTTCAAGATACTTGAAAATTTCTTGGCGAACTTAGCTTTGCCTTGAAAATTTTTGGTATTTCTTTTACATGACTCATAGTGAGGGAACCTTACTACTGACAGTCATGGTTCTCCCTCGTGATCTTCCCTTTTACTTTGTCAATCGAAGTCGTAAGATCCTTAGTCCACTGGGGGCTTGGTGTGTCTTGCCTCCTTGACATGGTGAAAGTCTTTCAATGTTGTTTCCTTGTACTTTACCGGAAGTATGAGCATACATACTCCCGCTAAAGTGGGGGCTAAATGTAGCGTCCTAAAATTGTGACACTTGCAATTTCGACTGCATTTCGGTCTTCACGATGGCGACGCAACACACAACCTGAATGGAGACCCCAAAACTTGCTCACGACACTAAAAACTGCATTTTTCAAGCACCTTGGCCTGAACCTCCTTGCACCCCGCTGTCCTGGAGGTGGGACCAGAGCGCCCAGCGCCCTGGTCCCTCAGGACCAGGGCGCCCAACGCCCTGGTCCCTCAGGACCATGGCGCCCAGCGCCCCGGTCCCTGGGTCCTATTTTGGGCCCGGTTTCCTAAGTGATATCGGGTCTTTTTGATTGCAATTTGGAAATATACTTCCCTGGTCGGCCTAAGGTCGGGAAAATCAGTCTATCAGCCCTAAATGACAAGTATATAAACTACATTTTTCTCTCTCATTTGGTATGAGAAGGATATGAGTAAAAAGCGTGGAAACTATACTCAAGCATTCAAGCATTCAAGCAATTGATCATTTCAAGTCTCCATTCAAGGCTAAGTGTTGCATTCAAGTCAAGGATTCAACCATTGAAGAGGAGATCACTTATTACATACTACATACTACAACATACAACATCTAAACCTTCGCACATAAGGATACAAACATCCTTAGAACAAGGTATTAGTACTTGTTTTACATTATAGTCATTTACATTTACAGCTCTTGCTCATTTCTTGGTTAATTCCAAAACCAGGGTTTGACCTAAAGGCAAACCCCTAATCCCTAACCCCCCATTGTCTTCGCTTTTTTGTGTGTAGGTTGCAGGTACGCGGCTGAGATTGAAGATCTGGAATCCTCGTGCAGAGACGAACCGATCCCCCTTCGTTTCGCGGATTTTTCGGAGGACCGTGGCATCGGCCGCCATCGTCCTGACAACTTTTTCCCAAATTTGCAGGACAGTGCTGTATCGACATTCTACTGCTAATTCCAGGTCCGTAGCTTCATCCTATAACCCGAACTCAGTTTATAAGCGAATCTTTATGACTTTCTATGTATTCTTAGCTTAATTTCCTTAACAACATTCTTTACAAAAGAGGGTAGCCTTGCTTTCCTAACCCTTGAAATTCATCTAGCATCCAATCTTACCTTGTGTGGGATTGGATCTTATGAGTTTCAACCCCTCTTTTGAATGTAAAGTCTCCCCCCTAAGTGAAAACCCATCGAATCCTAGCGAACCTCCCTTCTCTCTCCTCGGAGTTAGAAGAGGGGAGACCAACTAGGGTTCGACAGCGATTTTCCGCTTTACAGATCTTAAGAAACCTAGGTAGTTTAAGCTAGAGTACAAAAGAGTCACTAGGTTTAGGTCATGCGATCCTGGTGTTCAGTTTCAATAATTACCTTCTAGGAGGAATAAAAGGCATAGGGCTAGTTCAGTTGGACCAAATTTAGTAGGTAATAATAGAGGACAATTACAGAATCAATTGCAACGTCCATTGCATCCACCACCACCACCTCCTCCAATGACATATTTTAATGCGAATTCACCTATTAGGTTCAACATTTACCATGATTTACCCAAAAATCCTGACAAATTGTGTCCAAAGTTTCAAATTCATGGTGATGTGGAAGTGCATCTTAAGGTTTTCAAAGATATGTATGGAAGAGCTCAAATTCAACATGAAGATGTAGTGTGTAGGTTGTTTCCATATACTATAAGTGAAGATGCTCGCATTTGGTATATTAACTTACCTACCAATTCGATAACAACATGGGATTTGTTAGAAGCTGCATTCCTATCAAGATTCAAGGCACTTATAGATTTTGCCACATTATATCACTAGTACACCTTAATTTTCCGAGAGCCAAATGAACCAATTAGTAGTTTTAATGATAGATTTCACAGAGCTTACTCAAAGCTCGAAGCTACATACACATTAGTTGATCTTGTCTCTTTGTCGATATATTATGCAGTTGTAGATCCCTTAACCTCAATGTTTGTAACGAGGAAACTCCCACAAATTGCAACCTTGTCCGGGGCATACGCCAAAGCCATAAATGTTAATAAGGAAATGAGACAAGTTGGATATGGTCTAGCCACCAGACCTGCTTATAATAACATGATAGTACCAGTAGGAAATACTATAGCACCATCCATGCATGGGGCAAGGCTAGTCGGGTTTCCCCAACAAACCAAGTAGTTCTAGATAATAACAAAGTTATAGTAATACATCTTGGACCAGCTATCACTGAAGTGACCCCAAACAATTGAGGTTATTTCTTCTCACAAACTCTCGAGGTAAAAAACTAGGAAGATCACAATAATAAACAAGAAATTAAGGAAATATCTAACATGTTAAGGATATTAACTACGAAAGTGTCCTACTTGAGAATTCAGAATTATAATAATAGAGGTTATGAATAAGGGAATTTCAATTCACAACAAAGGTACAATCAGAGTACACATCCGAGACCTTGGAATTATCGAACAAATAATAGAGGGATAGTCTCACCTTTAGATAATCCTCCAACCAGGGAAAAAAATTCCCCTGCTAGAATTAATTTGATAGAATGCACCTTGACTGATTGGTGCAGAATTCATAATACTACAGGACATGCAGAGAAAGATTGCTTACAGTTCAATATAGCAACCAATATCTTCTAATCTAAAGTCATGAGCTTACAACATTCAGAAGATCCTAGTGAGGAAAATGCATGTAGGGAAATGGTCTCGACCAACGACAACATTGTTGTAGACACCTAAAATTAATTAAATCAATATTTAATCAATTTAAGCATGTCAACATAATTAATTGATTTAATTGTGTTATCCTTACTCCTCTTGGCATTAATTAAATCTAATTTAATTAATCCTGTCACTATTGTCCAAAAATTAATTTATCAAATAAATAACTTATTTCCCTATTCTTCTAAAGAGCCTCAATAATTATTTCCTCTAAACCCACTCAGTTAATTAATTTTAATTAAATAACCTAGTCATGTGATTCCTACAAATCACTTTTCCTAATCCCCCTCAACCTAATTAATTCTTCTAGATTCTCTCATAATCTCACTTATCATTATTCTCCAATTTTAAATTCCTCCACTCATGTCACATCAATGTTGAACCTCTCAAAGAAATTCAAATTTCTTTGAATCCCCCTATGTATCCTCATTTTAAAATTTCAAATTTCTTTCCTCCCTTTTCTCAAGGAATTTTATATTCCTTTTTATTTCCCCAATGCATCCTTGATCCATGTCCACTATCTTGAATTAATCTTAACCCTTTATGATCAAATCAATCTTGACCCTTTGTTGGTGATGCAGAGCATCATGAAAATCCATAAAACCTTCATTCAAGAGTAAACTTTAAACTTGAATCAAGAGACATATAAAAAGATAAATCACTCTTCTCAACTTCAAAACAATTTCAAAGGTTATATTACATCCCTACAGACCTTAATTCGATATTTTAGATCATAAAATTCACCAAAACATGAGACAACAAATTCTTTATTCCGATGGAGTACCCTAGTTCAAGGTTTCATCCTTAAAAACTGTTTTCACAAAAATAACCACAACTTCTTCAATTCTTAACCAAATTAAGTGAGATAAAAATAAATTGAAAGAGGGTTCAGAGACCTTTCCAAAACATATATCCTTTCTTCATCATTATTCTTAATTTGGCCATATCAAATGCTGCAACAGGACTACTCCTGCCTTTACCAGTCTGATTTCACAATAAAATGCAGATGAACAGTCATTAATAAATTTTTACATATTGAAAATAAATCCAATCTATTCGGTCAGATTGTAGATAGGTCAGATAAACAAGTTTTCCCCAAGTTATAGCCAGATCCAACGGTTAAATAAAAAGTTATGAAGCTTTTTCCAAAACTGGTTAACCCTAGGCAGGGTTTTGGCAGTTACAAACTGTTTTCACCAAAACGTCCATAACTTTCTCAAATCTGCATGAAATAAACTCAAAAAAAAAGAAATGGAAATCTTATTCATTTTTATACACTATCCAATTAATAATACATGGTTTTCCAGGCTGTACATGGCCGTACAAGGCCTGGAAACCAGAGGAAAACCTTTAAAACACCAAAATAACAAATTGAAAAACCAAGAACTTGTTACCAAATTGATTTCAATGCTTCCCAATGCCTTCCCTTTCTTAATTTTCATGGATTACAATCCTTAAATACATAAATCAACCTCTTGGGTTGAATTCCCTTTGAACATTAACTAAATAACCACCTTTCAACCAAATGACACCTCCTCTATCTAGGTTTTGTCTTGACAACTCTTTGAGTTTGCACTCAAAACTTGTTAAGATATTACATGGAAATTATTAACACCTTATAATGGACCAAATAACACAATTTACATCATTTTCCCCCTTCATGATACTTTTACACAAATTTGACCTCATAAACCCAATCAAGACTCAAATACACAACTTGGGCAACTTTGGACAAAATGGCTCATTTAGCCTTACATATTATGATTCAATGGACTCAAATGACCTTAATACATTATGAATGACTCAAATACAATCAAATTGTTCACATTATTACTTTTGACCTCCTGGTATGCTTGTGTGCTGAGGTGCTCTTGCACCATACTACCGACCTTGAAAAGTTTCCAAGTCCCTTGGAAACATAGGGATAATAACCTGCAAAAAAATTAGACTGAAACCTTCATCTTTGTCTTTGCCTTTTTATGCCTCTTTTCTTCCTTCATCTTATCACCATTCTCATGCCTTTGCTACAATAAACATCTCCAGAAGGACACAGGACTGTCCTTATATCTGCCTCCTCAATAACTCCTATTAATGGAGTATGTGATGGCTGCCATCCAAGTGCTTTTACCAAACATAAGTCCACCTCTCCATGCTGCATCACCTCACCAAAAAAAAAAACTCACCTTTGCCTCACCTAGGAGTCCTCTCCTTGCCTCTCTCCCTAGTCTCTTGGCAACCAATGGACCATCCCTTTGGCCCTTGATAGACCTTCCTTGTCTGCCCACACACAACACCAACTTCCTCTTGCAACTAGATGGACAAGCACCTGCAACCAAAACTCATCAATAACACAAAACACAAACAACTTGCTCAGCCTAGATCTTTTGCTGAGCTCTGATACCAATTTGATGCAGAGCATCATGGAAGACCAACTCAACACCCAAGGATCTTACTGATCCAATCATCATTACAATCATTAAGTGGCAATGCAAATGGTATTCATTCATTCTACAATGCAATCACAATATAATCTTTACACAAGGGTTGTCTATCAAATACTTCCACCATATGCCACCAATCAACCCCAAACCACTTTAAAAGGTTATATTCCATCCCTAAAGACCTTAATTCAATATTTTAGATCATAAAATTCACCAAAACATGAGACAACAAATTCTTTATTCCCATGGAGTACCCTAGTTCAAGGTTTCATCCTTAAAAACTGTTTTCACAAAAATAATCACAAAATATTCAATTATTAACCAAATAAAGTAAGACCAAAAGAAATAGAAAGAATATTAAGATAAATTTCCAACACATATATCCTTTCATCAATATTATCCCTCATGTGACCACACCAAATGCTACAACCGGGTTGTTGTAGCCTTCACCAATCTGCTTTTCACTGTGAACTGTAACAAACAGTCATCCATAACATTTTATTTATTTTTTATAAATAAGATCGCTTCGGTCAGAATTTATATTACTAAGTTACACAAGTTATATCAAAATTTCAGCCAGATCCAATGGTTGACTCAAAAGTTATGATAATTTTTCCAAAACTAGGTAACCCTTGGCAGGGTTTTGACAATCATTGAAAAAACAAACATGTCTTGCCAAATACTCCACAAAAATGCACAAGAAAGGATTCATCTGAAATATATTTCATAAATATATTATTAAATAACATCTACATATAAAAATTACATCAAATGTGATCCTCCATGGATCTATGACAGCCATAGATTCCTTAAAACCTCATGACAGTTTGAGGGTTTGATGGATAATCTTTGTCAAATCCCCTCCAAACTGATATCCCTTCTTGATTTCAACCAAACATGGTTTTATAAACCATTTACAACCCCTTTCTAACTACTCCAACCACCTCATAACCAATGTATTTCATTTTTACACTTTTGTTGCACTTTTTGGCAATATTGCAACTTTGCAATTTTTACAATTTTTGACATAAATGACTCTAACTCTTACATGGACACTTTTACAACTTCAATATGGACCAAATATGGTATCTTTGGACAAAATGGCTCATTTAGCCTTACATATTATGATTCAATTGACTCAAATAACCTTAATATATTATGAATGACTCAAATACAATAAATTGTTCATATTATGACTTTTGACCTCCTGGTATGTTTGTGTGCTTAGGTGCCTCTGCACCAGTTGGCCTCCTTAAATCTATAAATTGGAGCCTCTTTTCCTCACAAAGAGGTCTTCCATTCTTCTATCCTTATGTTGCTAATTTCTCCTCTCATCTCCCTCTATCACATCTTTATCATTTTCACATAGTCCTCTATCAAATCCTCAATCCTCATCCATTAATAATCCATCAATCCAAATCCTATCAAATCCTAATCTTGTTGAGAAAAGGAGAGAAATCCACATCCACATCAAGCAAGGAGAAAATCAAGTGGAGCATCAAAAGGGGTGCCTTCACTTCATCAAGCTCAATTTGAAGGAGAGGTGAAAGACAAGGTATAAATTTGGTTATTTGCATTTGTATTGTGTGTAGTTTGATTTATTTGCATTCTAACCTCCTTTGTCCCTTCTCCGTCTTTCTCCCCTCTTCATTTTGGCATGCCCGGTGGGACCCACATCCCTAATTTAATGTTTTTGCAATTTTTTGTGTCTTATGAAGTTGCAGGTTACGCTTCTAGACCGAAAGCCCGTATGAGTTGCTTTTGGATGTGATACGATTTTTTGTTGTTCACCGAATGGATATGTGAGAATTGTCATAGAAGTTTCTACTGCATATCATATGGTGAAGTAGGGTTTTTCGTATGGTGAAGTAAGATTTGTCATACGAGTTGCTGCTCTTTGTTTTGTCGTATCAGGAACAACGAATGTCTTTTAGGAGTCTTCTGATATATAAGTGGCATTCCTCTTCTCTTTTCTCTTTCTTATACTTTAAGTTATATTCCATATATATTGTCAAGATGTTTGAGAGGGGTTTTGGACCTCCACGAGTTATAATGCAAAATCTAGTTTTTTGAAGATCTTCCAAATTTAAGATAGTCAAATTTTAGGGCATTTCAGGTTCAGGAGTTTTTGGATGTTTTTGACAGCCTAACAAGTGTTTTTGTAGAACGTTAGTCCAAGTTCTCACTTTCCAAAGACTATCTTGCTCAAAAAACATGACTACTAATCCATTATTTTTACAGGTTGCCTAAAGGTAGGAGAGTATGCTCTTGTCTACATAGACAATCAGAAATCCAGACCCTCGAATCTTTTCTAGTTTGTTGCTG
This sequence comes from Cryptomeria japonica, assembly GCF_030272615.1. Taxonomy (NCBI): domain Eukaryota; kingdom Viridiplantae; phylum Streptophyta; class Pinopsida; order Cupressales; family Cupressaceae; genus Cryptomeria; species Cryptomeria japonica. The sequence goes on along the minus strand of NC_081409.1, from coordinate 704,547,902 downwards.
TAAAGCGGAAAAATCGCGATCGAACCCTAGTTGGTCTCCCTTCTTCCAACTCCGAGGACAGAGAAGGGAGGTTCGCTACGATTCGATGGTTTTTCACTTAGGAGGGAGACTTTACATTCAAAAGAGGGGTTGAAACTCATAAGATCCAATCCCATACGATGTAGGATTGGATGCTAAATGAATTTCAAGGGTTAGAAAAGCAAGGCTACCCTCTTTTGTAAAGAATGTTGTTAAGGAAATTAAGCTAGGAATGCATAGAAAGTCATAAAGATTCGCTTATAAACTGAGTTCGGGTTACAGGATGAAGCTGCGGACCTGGAATTAGCAGTAGAATGTCGATACGGCGCTGTCCTGCAAATTTGAGCAAAAGTTGTCAGGACGATGGCGCCCGGCGCCACGGCCCTCCGAAAAATCCGTGAAACGAAGTGGGATCTGTTCGTCTCTGCACAAGGATTCCAGATCTTCAATCTCAGCCGCGTACCTGCAACCTACACACAGAAAAGCGAAGATGATTGGGGGGTTAGGGATTAGGGGTTTGCCTTTAGGTCAAACCCCGGTTTTGGAATTAACCAAGAAATGAGAAAGTGCTGTAAATGTAAATGACTGTAATGTAAAACAAGTACTAATACCTTGTTCTAAGGATGTTTGTATCCTTATGTGCGAAGGTTTAGATGTTGTATGTTGTACAACATGAAGTAAGTGATCTCCTCTTCAATGGTTGAATCCTTGACTTGAATGCAACACTTAGCCTTGAATGGAGACTTGGAATGATCAATTGCTTGAATGCTTGAGTATAGTTTCCACGCTTGTACACATATATCCTTCTTACCCAAATGGGAGAGGAAAATGTAGTTTATATACTTGTCAATTAGGGCTGATAGACTGATTTTCCCGACCTTAGGCCGACCAGGGAAGTTTATTTCCAATTTGCAATCAAAAAGACCCGATACCACTTAGGAGACCGTGCCCAAAATAGTACCCAGGGACCAGGGCGCTGGGCGCCCTGGTCCTGGGGGACCAGGGCGCTAGGCGCTCTGGTCCCACCTCTGGGACAGCGGGGTGCAAAGGAGGTTCAAGCCAGGGTGCTTGAAAAATGCAGTTTTTGGTGTCGTGAGCAAGTTTTGGGGTCTCCATTCAGGTTGCGTGTTGCGTCGCCATCGTGAAGACCGAAATGCAGTCGAAATTGCAACTGTCACAATTTTAGGATGCTACATTTAGCCCCCACTTTAGCGGGAGTATGTGAGCTCATACTTCTGGTAAAGTACAAGGAAACAACATTGAAAGACTTTCACCACGTCAAGGAGGCAAGATACAGCAAGCCCCCAGTGGACTAAGGATCTTACGACTTCGATTGACAAAGTAAAAGGGAAGATCACGAGGGAGAACCATGACTGTCAGTAGTAAGGTCCCTCACTATGAGTCATGCAAAAGAAATACCAAAAATTTTCAAGGCAAAGCTAAGTTCGCCAAGAAATTTTCAAGTATCTTGAAAGGATAGATAGGGTGTATGCCCCCCTATGTTAAAGCGATCGCACACGCCTCAACGGGGGTGATTGTTTTAACGTAGTGATACACATAAGAAATGAGAAAGGAAAGGAGCACGTTATCACAAAGATTTAGCCCCCAAGTGTGAGATAAACCCAAGGATAATAAACACAAACACAAAGCACGAGGTGACTTCGCTTTCCTCGGGGTCAGTATGCTGTATGATAATTCATGTATATATCATATGTATGTATGCATAATTGTTCTTCATTCCCCAATCAAGGCAGGTCACCTAGAAGAAGGGAACACATGTGTCTTTTGAGTCAACATGAGAGAGACCAAAGAGATCTCAATGCTTTGCATCGTCCTCAAGTAGACAACACTAAGGACGACAAATAGAAGAATGAGAATAACATATAGAAGAAGTAACAAAAGAGAGGGGGAGAGAATCTACTATGCTAATGTAACTAGTCTAGCACGTCATCTACCCCCCGATCTTGCTGATCAATGTTTCGGGAAGGCAGGGAACACGCTAGAGGAGGAACATCCAACACAGCAGATGGAGCTATCACGAGATCCAAACAAGGGCTATGTTCATGTTCCAAGCCACATTGTTCTTGTCTAGGAGCTAGGATAAGTGCTTTAGAAAATTCATTAGATAAATGGTTATCAACAGCAACAAGTTCATATTCACTGTCAGAAGCAAGAGGAGTAGCATTTTCATCATGAATAACATTTTCATCTATATCATCATCAAGATTTATAAAAATAGGATCTTTAACTCGCACAGGATCAAGACCATCATGCATCTTATGTTTAGGAGATTTAGGCTCAATATCCGGCTGAGGAGAAAATGGAATAATGCTTGTTGAAGGTGTTTTTGGAGATTGTAAATTTTGAGAAGCGGCTGCTTGAGCCCTAAGACGAAGCTTTCATCGGCGTTCGCGTGCGGAACGATTACGTCTAGTCTTAGTAGGAAGTGTAGAAGATAGAGGAGGAGGAATGTTCTCATCCTTATCACTTGGGTGTTTAGGTTGTGGTCTCTTAGGCTGGATAATAGGAGAAGAAGAAGGTCTCTTCTCTCTATAAAAGGCCGGAGGAGGAACTGCTCCATATAAAGGAGGAATTTTTGGTTTAGGAAGAAGACCAAGTCCATCATGACGAGGAGGTATAGGTCTACTTTTAGAAGGTTTATCAGGCATAGACATAGTCACATCCATGGGGACGGGTTGGGAATCTTCTTGATGAAAGACATTAGTTTTATCTTTCAAAGGAAGAATTTCCTTCTCAAGAATGATAGGAATGTCAAGTTTAGGTGTTCTAGGTTCACTTAGAGATAGGATCATATCTGTTTTCCACTTTTGATAAGATTTAAAAAGATGATCACTTCGCGGAGGAAGAGATTGGAATTGTTTAGGCCAAAAGTAATCAATAGGAACACTAGAGGTTCTTTCAACTGGTTTAAAGAGACTATGATTGACAGAAACAATTTCACCATTATGGGGAAATTTCAAACACTTGTGAATAGGAGAAGCAATAGCTTTCATGGAAGATAGCCAAGGATAGCCAAGCTTCACACGAAATTGTTCGAAAGAAGGAATAATAGCAAAGTTCACATCAAGAGATTTGTTATGGACTTCAATAGGCAATGTAATAGAACCAATTGCAGGAGAAGAAAATGCATCAAATAATTTCACAACCACATCTGTTTTGTCATAGATCACTTGATTCAATTGCAAAGTAAAAAGAAATTCTTCAGTAATAACATTAACCATGCACGAAGGATCAATAAGCACTCCACGGCAAGGCATATTCTTGACTTTTGCAACTATGTATAAAGGACCATCAAGTGCTCTAATGGTTTCACTAGAATCAAATGTGATGGAAAGTTCTTTAGGGTTTTCTTGCTGCTCTACAAAGTTAATCACATTCGGAGTCATAGACACAAGACCATCAGATGAGAAAGAGGAATCATTAGCCTCAATCGCATTAGAGGTATGAGAAGGTAGTGGATCAGTGAAAATATGAAGATTTTGGTTAGGAGGAGCTACAGATGTGTTGCCTTTATCATTCACTCCAGAAACAGAAATAGTATTATTATCAATCAAATCTTGAATTTTACGCTTTAAAGAAAAACATTTTTCAGTATCATGACCAGACTGACGATGAAAATGACAAAAAGCTTTATGATCAAAATAAGGGGAAGTAATCTTTGCAGGATCAATTTTTCTTATAGGAGGAAGAGTAAGCACATTTTGTTCCAATAACTTATTCATAATACCATGCAATGATTCATTCAAAGGAGTATACTTTCTTTCTTTCTTGAAAAATTTAGAAATAGGAGGCACACCTGACGCTGCATTCACATTGTTGTTGATGATGTTTTCATTGAATTTGATGGAATCTCTGTTCGGTTTAATCTTCCCAAATGGTTGTTGACTGCTATCACCCTTATCACTCGGAGCCATAGGATGTGATTGTTCCATTTGACTCACAGTTAGTTGATAATTGTGAAGAGTGGCACACAACTGTTGGAAAGAAGTAAACTCAGAAAAAAGAAGTTTGTCTCGAATATCTTTTTGCAAATTAGAAATAAAGATTCTTTGAATATCATTATCAGGCACTGGAAAAGAAATTTGAGCATACAAATGCTTATATCTACCAATGAAATCAGTCACTTTTTCTTTAACACCTTGTTTACAATGCATCAAATCAATCAAAGTAACTTTAGGACTTATATTGTTTTGAAATTGTTGAATGAAAGCATTTGCAAGTTGTTTAAAAGAAGTAATAGAATAAGAAGGCAACAAGCAATACCATTGTAGGGCTTTGTCTCTTAATGTTCTAGTGAATAGTTTCGCAAGCAACCTTGGGTCATAAGCAAAATCAGTACAAATTGTTTGAAAAGTCTTAACATGTGTTAGAGGATCTCCTTTACCATTATAGAGCTCCAAATGCGGGATTTCAACATGTTTAGGAGGAATAGCTCGAACAATATCAAGAGAAAGTGGGCTCGCAACATCAAATGTAGGCACACTAAACTTAGATTGATTCATAGAGGCAATTTGTTGCTGTAAAGAAGAGACAGTTTGTGCAAGATTGTTAATGGTAGCTTCAGTCGAAGAGTTCATGTTAGGTGTGTTAGATTGAGATGGAGGTGTTATGTTATTGAAAGAAGGTAAAGAGTAAGGTGGTGGGACCCTATGATAGTCAACCATAGGGGATGATTGGACAGGAGGAATACTACAAGGAGGAATGGAATGGTTAAATGAATTGCCCCCTTGCGTGATGTTCATTTGTGAAGATGTAATAGGAACACTCATTGAAGGACTGAATGAAGAAGTTGGATTAAATGAAGGAAGAGGATTAATTGAAGAAGAGGGATTGCCCCCATGACTGGTAATCACAGGAGGAATGTCTTGTATAGAGGTAGCCATGATGTTTGATGTAAAGGTAGGTATACTAGCAATAGGAGTGGTCAAAGGAATAGAATGATTGACTTCTGTAGGAGGTTGTGTATAACCTAAAGATTCAGTACAACTCTTTATAGGCATCACGTTCGAATCCACAATGTGTGAAATACCACGCAAAATATCAATTCCATTCTTATCACTTTGAAGCATGTGTTTTAAACCCTCAATTAAAGGAAGAGCTTGACTATCGGGATACTCATGAGACATCCATTGGTGAAAATCGTCAAATTGGTTATCCAATTTCGAAAGTTGTTCAACATAAACCTCATGGAGAGCTTCTTCATCATTAGGAGGATTAGAGGAATTACCCATGTCCTCGTTAAAAAGGCTACTCAAATTAGGTTCCATCTCCTCGGTAGTTAAACCTCGGAAAGACTTAATTCTACGGCTTCGTCTAATGGGAATGGTGTAAGTAGGACTTGTTGTTGTAAAACTCATGCACTAGAGAGAGAGAGAAAATTTTGAATTTAGAGGTAGCAATTTTCAGTAAAAACAACCAATCTTCTAGATTTAAGCTGTTAAATGCAATCACAACAGTGTCCCGAAATTTCGGAAAAAATGTTCGGGACCGTGGCGCTCGGAGTGCAACACGGTCCTTGCAACTTTTTTCGAAATTTGCAGGGATGAAAGGTATGATGATTTTAGAGCTAATCTGAAGAAATTGAGGGATTTTACGATCTGTAGATAGGCCAAATTAAAGTTGCAATCTCAAAATTGAACCCTATCAAGATTGTCGAAAAATGCAAAATTTTGAATTTTGAAAAGAGAGGGAAACTAAAATTTTGAATTTTATGATTTTAGAGGGAATGTCAAAAGCAGTGCAAGTTTTGAAATTCAAAAATTGACTCAATTTCACGCAAAATTCAATTTTGAAAGCGGAAATCAAAGTTGTTGTAATTAAGCACTTAATTTCAAAAGTCACAAAATGCAATAATTTGAATAAAGCACTGAAATTTTGAATGAATGCAAACACAATTTTCAGATTTAGGACAGTAAGAACACAATTTTGACACAAAATTTCAATTTCGATAATTTTTTGAATGATTAAGAGCCCTAGACCAAGCAATCACAAGACCAACTTTGACTGTAATTTTGAAGGTGTTATAATTGATAAAATCAGCCAAAATTCTGGATTTTAGCAGGAAAATACAGCAAGATCTCGCTCCCAAAATTTTGGAAAAAATGTTGGGGACGATGGCGCTCGGAGTGCAACACGGTCCTCGCAACTTTTTTCCAAATTTTCAGGGATGAAAGATATTGTGATTTTATTGCGGAATCCAAAGTTACAGCTGATTTGGAGATGTTTTGATCGGTCAAATTGTCGGACAAAGGTTGAATCAAGAAGGTTTCAAAAATTAGGGTTTTGACATTTAACCACTTAATTTTCAAAATTAAAGCACAGATATGAATTGATAATTTGTAATAGAAAAGCAGATCTGAAACAAACATTAATAATTAAACATTTCGCAAGTTCAATGTTCAAAAAGAAAACTTAGGGTTTTTATGCAATCACCTCTAAAATTTTGCAAGAGATCAAACATGGAAATGTAATCAAGGAATCAATTTTCAGATCTAAGCATAAAAAATTAGAAAGGATGTTCACGTTGGGTTCACCAAAATGTAAAGCGGAAAAATCGCGATTGAACCCTAGTTGGTCTCCCTTCTTCCAACTCCGAGGAGAGAGAAGGGAGGTTCGCTAGGATTCGATGGTTTTTCACTTAGGAGGGAGACTTTACATTCAAAAGAGGGGTTGAAACTCATAAGATCCAATCCCATACGATGTAGGATTGGATGCTAAATGAATTTCAAGGGTTAGAAAAGCAAGGCTACCCTCTTTTGTAAAGAATGTTGTTAAGGAAATTAAGCTAGGAATGCATAGAAAGTCATAAAGATTCGCTTATAAACTGAGTTCGGGTTACAGGATGAAGCTGCGGACCTGGAATTAGCAGTAGAATGTCGATACGGCACTGTCTTGCAAATTTGAGCAAAATTTGTTGGGACGATGGCGCCCGGCGCCACGGTCCTCCGAAAAATCCGTGAAACGAAGTGGGATCTATTCGTCTCTGCACAAGGATTCCAGATCTTCAATCTCAGCCACGTACCTGCAACCTACACACAGAAAAGCAAAGATGATTGGGGGGTTAGGGATTAGGGGTTTGCCTTTAGGTCAAACCCCGGTTTTGGAATTAACCAAGAAATGAGCAAGTGCTGTAAATGTAAATGACTGTAATGTAAAACAAGTACTAATACCTTGTTCTAAGGATGTTTGTATCCTTATGTGCGAAGGTTTAGATGTTGTATGTTGTACAACATGAAGTAAGTGATCTCCTCTTCAATGGTTGAATCCTTGACTTGAATGCAACACTTAGCCTTGAATGGAGACTTGGAATGATCAATTGCTTGAATGCTTGAGTATAGTTTCCACGCTTGTACACATATATCCTTCTTACCCAAATGGGAGAGGAAAATGTAGTTTATATACTTGTCAATTAGGGCTGATAGACTGATTTTCCCGACCTTAGGCCGACCAGGGAAGTTTATTTCCAATTTGCAATCAAAAAGACCCGATACCACTTAGGAGACCGGGCCCAAAATAGGACCCAGGGACCAGGGCGCTGGGCGCTCTGGTCCCACCTCCGGGACAGCGGGGTGCAAAGGAGGTCCAGGCCAGGGTACTTGAAAAATGCAGTTTTTGGTGTCGTGAGCAAGTTTTGGGGTCTCCATTCAGGTTGCGTGTTGCGTCGCCATCGTGAAGACCGAAATGCAGTCGAAATTGCAAGTGTCGCAATTTTAGGACGCTACAGTTGCATGCATACCCTTAGCAGGTCCGCCCTCTCGATTTACCTGGTACACTCACATAGGTATTGGTGAGAGGGGAATGACCCAAGTGAGTACAGTTAAAACCCAAGCATTCCAACTCACTATAATAAATAGGCCTTTTGAGATGAAAAACTTGGAGGATAGAGCTATTTGAGTTTATACTCATATCAAACACTTTGTAAGGCCCCTTGAGGCCTAAATCACGCTTGCATGACTACCATTATGCTTGGTACTTTATAGGGCTATAGGCCTCAATTGGGCTTTCATGACTACAAAGGGTAGCCTTTGAACATAAATCCTTACTAAAAACCCTAAGAATAGAAACCACCCGGTTCACCTCTGAAAGGTGGATAATCTTTATGCAAGGGAGATAGTAACTCCCCCAAGAGACTTGCCATTTCGTGCCCCCATTAGTGTTTGGAGTCAGCTAATACGATGCTAAGAATCCATTGCCTGAGACTCAACGACCATATTTTGATTAGATATTGGGTGTATACCTGAGTTAGCAGACAAAAATTTTCTTCCTCAGCCAACTTCCTAGGGTAGCATGCTGTGTTTGGATTCTCTATTTATGTCAGTGGCCAACGTGTATTCATTGCTTGATATCTCTTGCCAAGTCCACCCTTCCTCAAACCAATCGATCTTTCCTCTTTCAATCATCAAAACAATCCCCAATCAATCTATCCAAGCAATTCTCTAATTCCCAATCCACTTTCATCAATTCGAACAATCATCCTTCATCAACCAATATTTTTGTCCAAATCATTCATCTGACTTTGGGCAGCCTTCCCCTTTCTCCTTCATATTATCTATCCTTTCTTCCAGATTCATTCTTCTTTTAATCCAATCAAATCTCCAAAATTTCAATCCATCTTTCTAATCCAGTTATCTAATCCCCCATCATTCAATCATCTAATCATTTAATCCAATCAAATCCAATCCATCATCAATTCCCATCTAAGTCCTAATCTAAAGGCTAAGGTGTCATACTAAACCAAATCAATCTTGTCCTCAATCAAATATAATCCAATCCAATCCAATCAAGTCCTAATCCAAGGACCAATCTAGTCAAATCAAGCCCTAATCCAAGGACCAATCCGATTAAATCAAGTCCAATCCATTCCAAATCCATTCCAAATCTAATCAAATCCAATCCATCATCATTCAAATCCAAGTCCTAATCCTCATCTTCATTTAACATCATCTTCATCATCTTTCTCCTCCAAAACATATTCATCCAATTCCAATCTAATCCCTCATTCTCAACATGGCTACCCAGAATTTCAAAGCTTGGTATGAGAATATTCTCATGGAAGTTCATGAACCACCTTCCTACCAAGTCAATCCCATAACATCCCATCCATCTATCATATCACCATCCATTTCATCTCAACACACTATATCCAATCCCAATCTATATCATATCTCTTACCCTTCCTCTACCTTTGACAAGGGAAATCCATCTTATTCTCCATCTATATCTCCATATTATCCCTCATCCATATATATATCTCCATCTCCCCTCCCATCCATATCACAATCCCCATCCTTTAACAACACATTCATTACCTCTAATACCCATCCAAATCCTTTACTCCATAATCCTCCAAGCATTAATCCTAATTCCCCAATCCATTATATCAACCCTCCATCTAATCCCAATCCTCCATCAAATCCTAATCCTCCAAAGTCCATATTATCCACATCCTCCAAGTCCATCATCCATAATCTTATCTAGGACATGCTAGCAAAGGAGACAAAATCCCCACCTCAAAAAAAAGTTGCCAAATATTCTCAAGTCCTCCATCCACCTCCATCACCTCCACCTCAAAACAAATCCCAATCCCTTGCACTTCAAGATACCCCCGTTCCTCCATCCACTCACATCTAAGCTTACGTATCCTCCTCCATCACACAATCCCCACAACTCCAAACATGCCAAAAGCTTTTTTCCAAAGCTTGCTAGCATAGAATCCTCTCCATATCATGATGAATCTCCCTCCACTCCATCTAATGATATCATTCCCTCCACTTCCTCTAATGATCATATGAAACCTCTATCCAACCCTTTCCCTCCATCGCATGATCCTCTCCCATCTCATGATCCAATCACCCCTTCCACTGCATCTCATGATACCCTCCCTAGTCAAGATCAAAGTATCCCTTCATCTCCATGTCATGATCCCAATCCATCTAAAGATCCTAATCCTCCTTCCACATCCCATCCCCCTCAAAATGGACTCGCATCTTGTTTCTAAAATAATAAGGGTCCTCAAGCTGATTCTCAAGATGTTGGTACATCCTCTATTCCTCCTAAATGCAAAAAACCTTCATGCAAATCAAAATCCCATCATCCCCCATCATCCACATCCATTTTGGGACCCTATATTCCAAAGATAAATCCTTCATTCCTTCCATCCATTTTTGGTCCTTACATCCCTCCATCCACTACCCCATCACCTCAAATAATCCCTAAGCAAGATCAAAAAAGGCATACATTATGGGATGCCTCCTAACACTCTCCTTCCATCATCCCACCATCCATAAAATCCTTAAGTCATTCATCATCATGCACCCATCCCATTGCCACTGGAAGCAATTTGGATGCCCAATCTAAATAGAATAAAGCTCAAAATCCACAAAAATCAAAGGATCAACATGTCCCCTCAAAACAACATGCTCAAAAGAAAAATATGATCTGAAATAAAGGGCAATCCAAAAGGCTGCAAAGGCCCCAAAAGAAAAAATCAAAAACTATGTGGATTCCTAAAATACTTTAGAAGTAGAACAATCAAAACTGGCATCCAAACTTGTTAATCCAGAAGCTCCATCCATTCATAAGTACTCCAATCCTCCATCTAACACTCCTCCATCTTCAAAATCCATTTTGGGTCCTTATGTCCCAAAATCCACCATCCCAACTCCATCATCCCTTCTTCTATTTTGGGTCTTCATGTCCCAAAATCCACACTTTATCCTCCATCTAATTCAAAACCCTCTCCTCCACTACTCCACAACCCTTCAAGGTGTGTGCGAATGTTGATCTTACACAAATTTTTCAAAACCCCATCCATTATCCACCATCCAGTTTTCACAATCCCATTTCGTTAGTCCAATCCTTTGCAAATCCTTATCTTCCATCCCCTATCCATTTCATCTCTCCAATTATTTTTAGCAATATCTATGAGCATACCTCCAGTTCAAAGAAATACTAAGGGATACCATCCATGAAACTATATGCTTGAGTCCTCCCTTCCTCCTTCACGCATCCACTATCTTCCATATCCACTCATCCTCATCCTTATCCATCCAAACTATTCCAAAAAATTCAAAAAAATAAATTAGAAAAAGCAAAGAAAAATCATTTCATCCAATGGTGAAAACCACTTCTTGTGGTGCCTTGGGTAAGTACCATGATGAAAACTTGGCAAATGAGTGTCATGTGTAATCCCCCCTCTTTCACTCTACACTTGGGGGCATGCTTCATTCATTTTATCCTACCATCTTCATTATCCACATCTCTTATCCTTTATCCACCTCCTGTCTGCATCCATCCTCCTTTCCTATCTTTGATCTTGACTATCCTATCCATATCCTCCATCTCATATCCCTCATCCTATCCAAATGCAATCCTCCATTCTTATCTTTGGTCTTGATCATGTTAAAGGCAAAATAGTATGCATGCATGCTTTGGAAAACACAAGCCTTAAATCCTCTACCATCCATATCCATTACATATTATCCTTCAAACTCATACATCTTTATCCACCATCCTTACATCCTTAATTCCACTACCTCTACTCTGGGGCATTGCACTCCTTTGTAGCATAGTCTTTGGGTCTCCATCATCCTACCCTCCATCCTTTATTCCTCCATTTCCTATCCATATCCATCCACTTGCTCCATCTATCTAAACAATATCTTCGTCCATTCATCCATCCCTTTACAAATCCTTGGTTCTCCCTTGTCATTGATTCCAGTCCATCTATCCTATACCCACAATCCCATTCAATCCAATCCAATAATATTCCTTATCTCATCCAACTCAATCCACTCCAATCTGATCATATCCCCATCTATCTACTTGATCCAATCCCATCATATCATATCACCCAATCCAATCCTACTCAATCGTCCATCCCCCATTTCATCCTATCTAATCATTTATCCTTTTTCCATCCTATCTCAATCCATCAAACTATGATTTTCCCATCTACATGAGCTTACACTAACTTATGCCTAATCCAAGCACCCATCCATACTTTGTTAATCAAATCCAAGCAACAATCCTTTCATTTGCAAACCTCACACATCCAACTTGCCTTTTGCCAATCATCAACCTGTATCCAAATCCATCACCTGCCCATTGGGATGCATCCTTCCCTAGCCCGATAGTTTATCCAAATCCATTTCCTACTCTTGGCAAGAGATGTCAGTTGGTCATGTGCATTGTTTTTGCATGTTTTAGCTTTTCGCTTTAATGTTCATCTCGTGTCCCAGGACTATACTTGCTCATGACTACCTTGATCATCCTATATCTTGGTATGTCTTGGATGGTGTATAATGGGGCATAGTTTTCCTGACATGGTGTGTTTGAAGGTTTTCCCTTGTACGAACTAACAACCCTATATTAATGTTTATCAACACTTGCATGATTGTGTGCAAGGCATACCTGTTTGTCTGAGCGCCAGTCCATGCCTCAGATCTTCATATCATCCTGGTTCTTATAATCAGTGGTGTAGAAAATCCATGGCAATATCAAACCTAGGTTTGCTCTCTATATTTTCTCAACAAGAAATCCCATCCATTTATCATTTCTTTATCTTATTTCATTCACAAGACTCGAATCCATTCATTTATTCCCTATTTCATCATCTTCATCCTTTCATTACCAAGTCTTCTAATCCATTTTGAGAGCACACCTATGGTCTTCAAACCTGCATGTCCTCTCGAGGGGGCATACAACTACTTCCTCGTCATCCTTCCTCCTTGTCATTCTTCCTCATCTTACGACTGGGGAATCATGCTACTAGTCCTTATCCTTTTCTTCCACTATGTTTTATTCTTCTTTGATATAACATCACTTCATGATGCTATATCAAAGAGGGGCAAAATGTAGACACCTAAAATTAATTAAATCAATATTTAATTAATTTAAGCCTGCCAACATAATTAATTGATTTAATTGTGTTATCCTTATTCCTCTTGGCATTCATTAAATCTAATTTAATTAATCCTGTCACTATTGTCCAAAAATTAATTTATCAGATAAATAAATTATTTCCCTATTCTTCTAAAGTCCCTCAATAATTATTTCCTCTAAACCCACTTAGTTAATTAATTTTAATTAATTAACCTAGTCATGTGATTCCTACAAATCAATTTTCCTAATCCCCCTCAACCTAATTAATTCTTTTAGAATTTCTCATAACCCTCTTATAATTATTATCCAATTTTAAATTCCCCCACTCATGTCACATCAATCTTGAACCTCTCAAAAAAAATTCAAATTTCTTTGAATCCCCCTATGCATCCTAATTTTGAAATTTGAAATTTCTTTCCCTCCTTTTCTCAAGGAATTTTACATTCCTTTATATTTCCCCAATGTATCCTTGATCCTATTGGCATTATGTGAACCGATATGAGGACATAATAAAATTGTATGTTGTCATTGATGTCAATATGATGAAGAGAAGAAGAACCAGTATAACACTATGAACCAACATTTGTGCCAAAGTGAAGCGGCGTGTTTGTTCAAGGAGAACTGACATACGGTTATGGGAACCGGCACATGGAAGGTGAATCAACATAAGGTTATGGGAACTGGCACATGGAAGCAGTGTATGACTATCGGTTGGTGGTTTCAACTTCAGGGTTTCCGGTTGGAGTGCTTCAAGCCTATGTGGCTCAACTGATGACTTTGTGTGATGAGTTAGCATGGTAACGACAAATAGATTGTGTTGCCACGTAAGCTTTGTGCGCATGAAGGATCTTGCATGAAGGAGATTGTTCCTATCTACCTCAGGAAGGTGCAAAGTCTGTAAACGGTGATAAAGTGTGATGGGTTATCAGCCACCATGAAATCGGTGGAAAATGAATGATGGAGAATGTATTGAGATTGGATCAAGACTGTTGCATTTAATGCAGTATGCTCAACAGTCAAGATTGAACCATTTGAATTCCTTAACCTAACAGGTTTAGAGTTTAGGGTTTATGCTACCGACCTGTCTGTTGTCCTATAAGGTTGATGTTGTGATTCTTCCAGAGGTTGTTGGCAAAAAGTTGTGTGTGTGTATCTAAGAGAAGAGATACGTGATTCTTGCCAAACCAAAGGAGAGAAGTCATATCTGGAGAGTGTAAGTGCAGAAGGTGAAAAGGAGCTTAAGCGGATCTGCATTGGCATTGAGTGCTATTATCAGGTCATTGATATACCTGTTGATCTTTAACCACTTCAACAGTTGTGAAATCCCTTAACAGGGTAGCCTTAACCGACTTGTTGAAAATCCTTTAACAGGGTAACTCGAAGAAAAGGAGCTTAAGCGGATCTGCATTGGCATTGAGTGCTATTATCAGGTCATTGATATACCTGCTGATCTTTAACCAATTCAAAAGTTGTGAAATCCCTTAACAGGGTAGCCTTAATCGGCTTGTTAAAAATCCTTTAACAAGGTAACTCAAAGCTACTGAGTCATTGATATCCTTTAGCTATTGAGTTCTTGAAATCCTCTAACAAGGTAACCTCTAACAGGGTTACCCTTAACTAGGTATTGTAGCCATCCCTTAACCAGGTGATCCCTAACAGGATCGGTTCCTAACAGAACCTATTGTATCTGTCTTTAGCCAGACAAGACTCCTAACAGAGTAGACTTCCAAAGAGTTCAAAAAGCAGCTTGTGGGTATTCATCCCCACCATGGGAAATCTTGTGATGCTTTGTTATTGCCTATTAAGCATATGATGGTTCTGTGTTTTATGCCTGTCAATAAAACATGTTGAACTAGTTGTTGTGAAGATCTGATGATAGATTACCTATTCATGCATGAGGGTGAAATGGTAGTATAGTATTGAGCTAAGAGGAAAGCTAAGTGAGTAACCAGTTTATGATTGTTTTAGTTGTTCTGGGTTTTACCAATTGCACTCTGTTTCAAACTGGTGTCACTATTTGCCAGTCATTTGAAGTATCTGCTGTCAAATCAGTTTAGGACTGTATTTTAGTCTGTATTGATTCACTCCCCCCCTCTCAGTACTGGTTTGGTACTATTCGTTCATCATTGAGTTATCAATTGGTATCAGAGCGTCCTCCAGGTCCTCTGTGTTATAAGCTTAACCGCTTGAGGTAAAGATCCCAGTCTAATGATGAAGAGAGAAGGTCCAAAGTTTAATAGAGAAAACTTCAGTATATGGAAAGACAGAATGAAGATATTCATCAGAAGCATGGGTGCTCAACACTGGAGCTATGTTGAGAATGCCTATGTTGCCCCTACCGGTACTCTCACTGATGATCAAAAGAGAGAAATACAAGAGAATGGGCAAGTCATGGAAGCCCTAATTTGTAGTTTATCCGACATTGAGTTTATTGATGTCCAAGATAAGGTAAATCCCAAAGAGGTATGGGATACTCTTGAAAATATCTATGGCGGTGATGAGCATGTAAAACAAGCTAAGGAAGAAAGCCTTAGAGGGAAGTTTGAAGACATGTGGATGGTTGAAGGTGAGACCATTCAACAATATGGTATAAGAATCAAAACCGTTGTTGGAGATATCAAGAGTGCAGGTGGTAAAATGGAAGATTCCAATATGGTAAGCAAAGTCCTGAGATCCCTATTGCCGGTCTATGCAATAAGAGTTGCTACTATTCAGGAGCTGAGAACAATAGACAAGACTAAGGTATCCCTAGACTCCATCATTGCAAAATTGACATCTTATGAGCTAAATAGTTTTGATGGCAGTGTTCAAAAGACTAAATCAACCTTTAAAGCCTCTATTGTACCATCCAAAAAAGGAAAAGAAGCAAGCACTAGTGCTGAAACAAGACAAGGCAGAGTAATGGATGATGAGGAATTTCTAATGGAGTTTGAAGCTCTTCTTGCAAGTAAAATTCCTAAAAGAACCGGTAAATACAGAGGTAAGCTTCCTTTGAAATGTTTTTCTTGCAATTGGATAGGACACATTGCTGTGAACTATCCTAATGGTGATAACAAGGACAAACCGAAAGGGTTCAAGAAATTCAAAGGAGGAAACTGGAGAAACTATTTTTTGGCAGTTGATGAAGCTGTCACAGATGAGGAATTAGAGGATGAAGAAAATGAAGATATTGTGTTTGTTGTTGTCAAGGAAGATGTGTTAGACAAGAAGGCTCTTGTCTCCCAGTTTGATGATTCCAATGAGTGGATTATTGACAGTGGTTGTTCTCACCATATGACTGGTGATCGGAGCCAGTTTCTATCTTTGGAAGAATATGATGGTGGTGTGGTTCATTTTGGTAATGATGCACCATGCATGGTTAAAGGAAGAGGGTCCATCTCTTTGAATGGAAAGAGTAGTGCTGAAAATGTGTATTGGGTTGATGGTCTTAGACACAACCTTTTTGAGTGTTGCCTAGCTAAATGATAGTGGACTCACTCTGGAATTCAGGAATGGAGTGTGCAGAATCAAAGAAAAGAATGGTGAACTGGTGGCCACCGACATGCAGACCAAAGGTAACTTATTTCAACTAAATGCAAATATAAGTACATGTCTTATGGCTAAATTTGATGATAGCTGGATATCACATAGGAGACTCTGTCACGTAAACTTTGACAACATTGTGAAGGCTAGTAAGATCAAGGTAGTTAGAGGGTTGCCGGTCCTAAGCAAACCGGATAATACCTTGTGTAGAGAGTGTCAATTGGGGAAAATGTCTTCCTCCACCTTTAAAGGTAAACCTTTCATTATTGATAATTTGCTTGATCTTGTGCATACTGACTTGTGTGGTCCAATGAAAACTAGAAGTGTGCAGGGTGAAAGGTACTTCATGATTCTCACTGATGACTGCTCAAGAATGATGTGGGTCACATTCTTGAAAGATAAGTCTGAAGCTTTTGGGAAGTTCAAAGCCTTCAGAGCATTAGTGGAGAAGGAAAGCGGAAAAAGGATCAAGTGCCTGAGAATTGATCAAGGAGGGGAATTCACTTCCGGTGAATTCAACATGTACTCCCCGGACTCCCCGGACTCCATAGCAGAATGGCCTAGCAGAGAGGAATAACCGAACTGTGGTTGAAGCAGCTAGAACCATGTTGATTCAAGGAAAGGTAGCTCACACCTTTTGGAGAGAAGTGGTGAGCACTGCAGTCTACACAATGAACTGGGTACTCATCAAGAAAGGTAAGGATAAAATGCCTTTTGAGTATTGGACCGGTAAGACACCTATTGTTAGCTACTTTAGAGTGTTTGGTAGCAAATGTTACATCAAGAGGAGCGAACACTAGAGCAAATTTGATGCAAAATGTGATGAGGGAATATTCCTAAGATATTCTACCAAGAGAAAAGCTCTCAAGTGTTTTAATAATAGGACTCAGAGAATTATGGAAAGTATCAATGTAAGAGTTGATGAAACCTCTGAGAAAACTAAGGAAACCAACAGTGAGAAAGTAGTAGATGAACCGGTTGTAACCTTCTGGGAATTGGTTGTCAGTCAACCAAGTACCAGCAATAGTGTTCCGACACCAGCAGATGCAGATGCTGATACTGACGGAGATGAGGATGAAGAAGAAAAGCAAGAGGAATCTGTTAAGACCATTCCTTGGTATGTCAAGCTGAATCATGATCCTAAGCAGATCATAGGAGATAAGGATGTTAGAATCCTTACAAGAAGAAGAGTCAGAGAGAGCTCATGTTTGATCTCTCAATTTGAGCCTAAGTCATTCAAAGAGGCACATAAAGATGAAGATTGGATCAAGGCAATGGAAGAGGAACTTGACCAGATAGAGAAAAATGGTACATGGTCCTTGGTACCTAGACCGGAGCATAAAAATGTCATTGGTACCAAATGGGTTTTCAGAAATAAGCTGAATGAGGATGGCATGGTGATTAGAAACAAAGCCAGACTGGTGTGTAAAGGATATGCCCAAGAAGAAGGAGAAGACTATGGAGAAACTTTTGCACCTGTAGCCAGATTAAAAGGAGTTCGTATGCTTCTTGCATATGCAGCTTTTAAAGGATTTAAAGTATATCAAATGGATGTAAAATTTGCATTCCTAAATGGTGTACTTGAAGAGGAGGTGTATATAGAGCAACCAGATGGGTTTGCCCTATCAGAAAACAGTGACATGGTGTGTAGGCTACATAAAGCCTTATATGGTCTAAAGCAGGCACCTAGAGCATGGTATGAATGTCTGCACTCCCATCTTGTGAAAATTGAATTTGAGAGAACAAGTGAAGATAGTAATATCTACTTGAAAACTGAAGGAGATCAGATTTTGATCTGTGAGGTATTTGTTGATGACATTATCTTTGGTGGAGATGACAAGATGAGTCATGAGTTTGTAGATGAGATGAAGAAGGAGTTTGAGATGTCACTCATAGGGGATATTAAGTTCTTCATTGGACTGCAGATTCAGTAGATGAAAGATGGAATCTTTATCACTCAATCCAAGTATGTCAAAGAGGTGTTGAAGACCTTTGGCATGGAGGATAGCAAACTAGTTGGTACACCGATGGTGACCGGTTGTAAATTATCCAAAGAGGATGACTCAGCATTGGTTGATGAGAAGGAATACCGATCAATGATTGGTAAGTTGCATTATGTAGTGCATAGCAAATCGGATATTGCACATGCAATTGACATTATTGCAAGGTTCCAGAAGAGTCCAAGAGAATCCCACTTGGTTGTAGTCAAGAGGATTCTTAGGTATCTAAAGGGAACAATTGACTATGGATTGTGGTACCCATATAGCAATGATTTCAACCTAAAAGTATTTACAGATGCTGATTGGGCAGGTAATGTGGATGACCAAAAGAGCACAATCGGTGGTGCATTCTTTCTCAGTGGTAGACTGGTCTCATGGATGAGTAAGAAGCAGAGCTGTATCTCTCAGTCTACAGTGGAAGTGGAGTATGTTGCAATTTTCATGAACTGCACTCAGACAATCTGGATGAAGCATGTATTAAATGGCTTCAAAGTTCCTATATCTGAACCGGTAAGCATATTCTGTGACAACACAAGTGCTATCAATATTTCAAAGAATCCAATTTTACATTCTAGGACCAAGCACTTTGAGCATAAATATCATTTCTTGAGGGAAAAGGTTCAGAACAAAGAGATTGCACTGGAACATGTTTCCAGTAAGGAGTAGTTAGCAGACATATTCACCAAGCCTCTCCCAAAGACTACATTTATGTACTTAAGAGGTGAATTAGGGGTTCTACCCCTTCAGGAGGTGAACTAAAAGTATTTGCTCCACATCAGTCAGGTATTACAATAGTCATTTCCTTTTGGACCGATGTGTTGAAGGATGATACTCCTTAGGGGGAGCAACATAATGACACAGGAAAGCTTGTACCTCCACTTCGACATTGTTGTCAAAGGGGGAGAAGATGTGAAGCAGAGAAGATATTTGCAGACATTGGGGGAGAAGATGTGAAGCAGAGAGATATCTTTGTATATTGCCATCAATGCCAAAGGGGAAAATTGTTGGCATTATGTGAACCGGTATGAGGACATAATGACATTGTATGTTGTCATTGATGTCAATATGATGAAGAGAAGAAGAACCAATATAACACTGTGAACTGACATTTGTGTCAAAGTGAAGCAGTGTGTTTGTTCAAGGAGAACCGACATACGATTATGGGAACCAGCACATGGAAGGTAAGCTGGCATAAGGTTATGGGAACCGACACATGGAAGCAGTGTATGACTACCGGTTGGTGGTCTCAACTTCAGGGTTTCCAGTTGGAGTGCTACAAGCTTGTGTGGCTCAACCGGTGACTTTGTGTAATGAGTTAGCATGGTACAATGAATAGATTGTGTTGCCACGTAAGCTTTGTGCGCGTGAAGGATCTTGCATGAAGGAGATTGTTCCTATCTACCTCGGGAATGTGCAAATTTTGTAAATGATGATAACATGTGATGGGTTATCAGCCGCCATGAAATCGGTTGAAAATGAATGATGGAGAATGTCTTGAGATTGGATCAAGACTGTTGCATTTAATGCAGTATGCTCAACGGTCAGGATTGAACCGTTTGAATTCCTTAACCTAACAGGTTTAGGGTTTAGGGTTTATGCTACCGACCTGTCTGTTGTCCTATAAGGTTGATGTTGTGATTCTTCTAGAGGTTGTTGGCAAAAATTTGTGTGTGTGTATCTAAGAGAAGAGATACGTGATTCTTGCCAGACCAAAGGAGAGAAGTCATATCTGCAGAGTGTAAGTGCAGAAGGTGAAAAAAGAGCTTAAGCGGATCTGCATTGGCATTGAGTGCTATTATCAGGTCATTGATATAACTGTTGATCTTTAACCACTTCAACAATTGTGAAATCCCTTAACAGGGTAGCCTTAACCGGCTTATTGAAAATCCTTTAACAGGGTAACTCGAAGCTACTGAGTCATTGATATCCTTTAGCTATTGAGTTCTTGAAATCCTCTAACAAGGTAACCTCTAACAAGGTTTAACCCTTAACTGGGTATTGTAGCCATCCCTTAACCGGGTGATCCCTAACAGGATCGGTTCCTAACAGAACCTATTGTATCTGTCTTTAATCAGACAAGGCTCCTAATAGAGCAGACTTCCAAAGAGTTCAAAAAGCAGCTTGTGGGTATTCATCCCCACCGTGGTTTTTCCCAGTTGGGTTTCCATGTGAAAATTAAGTGTGTCATGTGTGATGCTTTTATCTTGTGATGCTTTGTTATTGCCTGTTAAGCATATGATGGTTCTGTGTTTTATGCCTATCAATAAAACATATTGAACTAGCTATTGTGAAGATCTGATGATAGATTACCTGTTCATGCATGAGGGTGAAATGGTAGTATAGTATTAAGCTAAGAGGAAAGCTAAGTGAGTAACCAGTTTATGATTGTTTTAGTTGTTCTGGGTTTTACCAGTTGCACTCTATTTCAAACCGGTGTCACTGTTTGCCCGTCATTTGAAGTATCTACTGTCAAACCAGTTTAGGACTATGTTTTAGTCTGTATTGATTCACCCCGCCCCTCTCAGTACTGGTTTGGTACTATTCATTCATCATTGATTTATCAGATCCATGTCCACTATCTTGAATCAATCTTAGCCCTTCATGATCAAATCAATCTTGGACCTTTGTTGGGATCCTCCAATCTATATATTGGAGCCTCTTTTCCTCACAAAGAGGTCTTCCATTCTTCAATCCTTATGCTGCTAATTTATCCTCTCATCTCTCTCTATCACATCTTTATCATTTTCACATGGTCCTCTATCAAATCCTCAATCCTCATCCATTAATAATCCATCAATCCAAATCCTATCAAATCCTAATCTTGTTGAGCAAAGGAGAGCAATCCACATCCACATCAAGCAAGGAGCAAATCAAGTGGACCATCAAAAGGGGCACCTTCATTTCATCAAGCTCAATCCGATGGAGAGGTGAAATATAAGGTATAAATTTGGTTATTTGCATTTGTATTGTGGCTTGTTTGATTTCTTTAAATTCTAACCTCCTTTGTCCCTTCTCCATCTTTTTCCCCTCTTCAACTGCTTTACTTTTAGAAAGCCCTAGACAATGAACAAGTCCCATATAGGAAAATCCAATGGTGGAGCATATTGGAAATATCAAGGAATTCCCTGCTTTAGTAGTGGAATCTTATATATTCCCTTTTCAATGGGAAGATTTCTTTGAGTCCGAAACTACGGAAGTTTATGCTACACTATAGTATCCTAAAGGGAAAACCTATAATTTGAGAAGCAAAACTTATAACAAGCCTAGGGAGCCTTTGACAACTTCGGTAGCACCGAATAATTATCAGACACCTCCCGATCCTCAAGAAAATAACTTACCGATCACCCTCGATGAAAATAAAGTTTACAAAACCCCAGGATTGATTAAAATGGGCAAGTTCAAAGTTAAAGGAAATGATACAAGTGTCAAACAATTGATGAATTACTTAGCAGAGGAAATTAAGAAAGTGAAAGTAAATATGTCCTTGACATAATTGTTGAAAATTCCTATTGTAGTCACATAAATTTGTCCATTTAATTAAATGAATATTTGCTATTTATTTGATTAAAAATCCACTAGCCACCAGTTAATTAAATTAATATTTAATTAATTCATCTTCAAAATATTCTTCTATTAATTAAATAAATTATTTAATTTATTTTAATTAATTCATTAAACCAAATTCACAATCAATTAAATGAATAAATCCTATTTATTCAATTTAATCTCCCTTTCCTCTTTTAAATAAATTAAATAAAACATTTATTTAAATCATTAAAATCCCCCCCACTTGCATTGTCCTAAAAATGCAACTTGCACCTATTTATTGAAATAAATAAATTTTATTTTAATAAAAATCCTATTTTCTCTCACCCACCAAACCCACTTGCAATCCTAACCCCCTTCTAGATTCTTCTAACCCCTTCCTAATTAGCCTAATCCATCCCCTAAATATTGTCACATTCCTAAGAAACTTGGAGTCACTTCTCAAAGACTCCAAAGTCTTTAAAAAACATTAATTGCTTTGTGTGTTCAACAATTTAACCTCTAAAGTCTTCCAAACCACTAATGGCTCTTACATGACCATTTATGGTTAAATCCACTTGCACCCATGGTTAGGGACTTTGACCCCTAACTCAACCCTCATGTAACCCATGTGTCTCCTCAAGCATTTAACATTCTTAGCCATGATCCTGAAAACTTGTATGCATTTACATTATACTGAATTTTAGAGAAGAGCATTTAGCATAAATCACTAAATACATTGTCATTTTGGTCTAAAATTAATCATTCTCATTTCATAGCATCTAAATTAGTTTGATTACATTTGCATAGCATTTAGATTAATCATTTGTCAATCTTGAACCTCCATAAGGCATCCATAGTACAAAAAGCTGCTGAGAGCTACACTAATTTGGAACTTGGAGAGGAGAGGAACAAGGAAGGAAAGGCTACTAGCATGATAGAGAGCATATCGAAATGTTTAGTTACTTATTGATATGCTTGCTTAGGATAGTATTCAATCTTTGATTTGCTAACACTAGTGACTAACTCTTGTCTCTTGTGTTTCCTTGTGTGTGTTTAGCTATCAAAATAAGTTTTACTAATCCTTCCATTTTGCAGAGCATCATTTGGTGAACCCGACGTGAAACAAGGAGCAACTTTTTGAAAAAAATTAACTTGTTTGACTATTTTAATTGACACACGGGTCGCTCTTTGGCACTTTTGTTCGTGCTTTAGAGCTATTGAAATTTGGTCTTTTAGCGCTATTGTTTCCACAATAGCGCTATTATCTCAAATTTAGCACTATTGTCCCTAGTATAGCGCTTTTGACTATTAAGTAGCACTTTTGTCCCTATTTTAGGACTGTTGACTTTCTTTATGAATAAAATCTTTTAGCACGTTTGTCCTTACTGTCGCGCTTTTGTGTTAAGTAGCGCTTTTTTTCTCACACAAAGTAGCGCTATTGTAACAAAGCGTTGTAAAAAAATACCTTGTCACCGAAAACCCAAATTTTTTAGGCTTGTAGAAGCCCCCCAAACATGCGCATTTTTCTAACTTATTCTCTTTTGTGCAAGTTTTGACTAACCCCTACAATAGAAATTTTAGTGATTTTTAGCTTAGGAAGTAAATTTGTTTTTATTGCTAACTTTGTCTTTCAAGTTGGGATAAAATAAACTCACGTTTCTTTTTGGTTAAAAATAAACTACACTTAGATTTGGGTTTTAAAATTCATCACATCTTTCATTTAGAGCTCTAAAAAGAACATCATTGTTACAAGCTAAAAAGAACCACAAAAACTCAAACAAAAACAATTTTATTTCTTGCAAGTTAGGAAACAAACTTCGTTTTGGTGCTTAAAATCAACAAAACAACTTTATTTCTTGCAAGTTAGGATTCATTTTCATTTGGTGCTTAAAATCAACAACACAAATTTTGATTTCCTTGCATCAATTCAAGTTAAAAATCACAATCCACGCTTGGTTTTTGGGCAAATAAAAAGAACAATCAACTTGTCTTATTTTTCAAAGCGATTTACTTCAAGCAAACATGATTTTCATTAAGTTGACCAGGATTTCATTTTTCCTAGTTTACTCAACATATTGCCTTTGAAGGATAAAAAGAACACCATGGCTGTTGAAGTAACATCTCCAAATAGTTAGATCACCATTGGAATGACAAGTTAAAAAGAACAAGTGTATTTTGTGTTTGGCACACTTGTGCAAAAGAGTTTGTTGAGTGGTCCTACTTCTAACACACACTATCCTCTCCCTTGGCTTTCATGGTCCTAGGTGCAAGAGAAAAGTGTTAGTAACACTCAAATTTTATCTTTTTAAGAGAGGCCTGCCAAGAGACACATCACTCTTGGGAATGACCTCATGCAGTAAATCCTTTGAGCTGCTATAGAAATCAGGTGTGAGCGAAAGCTGTAGCCTTGGGTATAGTTGTTCCTATAGTGTAACTTGCCAAAAGGACAAATGGGCCCCACCATGAGTTACAAGGCTCTTGAGTGAGTCACTATAGAATGAACTTATGTCCAAAAACATAAAAAATTACTAAACACCTTTAAGTAGTAGCCCACCTATTCTATTGATTGAGGATATTTGTGAGAAGTTTAGTGCAAGAGCATAGAAGGTTTTGCTCCCAAGATACTCACCATACATATTTCCTTAAGTAGAAACATAGCTTTTTGAAGGTTACATGTAGCCTGATAAAAGTGGTGACTCCCCCATCATAGGGATCATCTATTTTTTATGCTTGTGTAAGACTTAGTATATCACATCCTTACTTGCCACAACAGGATTCATAAGGTATGTAGTACCAAAGTTGAAGAAATATCAAGATGTGGGCTGAAATTATCGCAACTGGCCATTTGACCTTAGGGATAAAGTGTGTTTGAAGTGTCTTCATTTTGTGTCAAACCAGTACAAATTGAGCCGACTTCAGGCTTTGGAAAACACCTAAAATACATTTGAAGGAAAGGATCATCAAAGTTCAAAGATTGGGTTGATCTAGACCCACACTTATTTGTGCCTTTTGAGGCAACATTCTTGTGTTTGTGTGCTTGCTTTGTTTTCTTGTCAAAGAAAAATCAAAAACCAATTCCACAAGTATTCATCCAACACATAATTTTCAACACATTTCCAAAATACCAAACAAAGATCAAAAACAAGTGCAACTAACAAAAGTATCAAACTATATGACCATTCTTCACATCTTGAGAAAGAAGAATCTTCATCAATAGATCAACTTGAAGAAAAGACCATTAAACTCAAAGGATTTCATCAAAAGAAGGAAATTCTTCTATCTTAATAGACAAATCTTTGTCTCTCATAGAACCTTCTTACGTCACATGCATCTCTATCTTCAAGGGAAATCAAATGAGTTTGATCAAGAGTCATTAAACCACAGAGCTTTTACTCAATATCGAGCTTTGAGTTATCATCAAAACAAAGGAGGCAAGATCAATCCTGCCTTCTTTCCAAACATTTGTATCACATACAACTCAGCTAGGGAAGAACCATCAACTCTTGAACAAGAAGAGGAAGAGTTTGTTCCTTTTGTAACTCAAAGTTTCTATTGAAGTTAACATTTCATCCATTATCACATTCACACATCATCAACCCATTTCAACTCTCAAAACATCAAGTAGTTTTTATCTTAAGTTCTCTTTCGATATTGCTTGAATCAAACACAATACATCACTTTTAGAGTGTCTCGACATCTAGGATAAACTCATCCTAAGAGGCATTTTCTATGCAGGTTAAAACTAGTCTATGAGTGAATCCTCTCATTACTAGGTAGTTGAGTCTGTAACACATCTCAGATCTCTCTAAACCTTATCACATCAAACATTGTCAATCAAACACAACAAGTAATTCAAGAAAGGAATTTAGTCACATCTAACTTTAGTGCTAGAGATTCATATGAAAAACACCCCACCAAACATAAATCTCTCATCAAACAACTCATCATCATTTTCACCCAACTTCAACAAAAACTTGTAAACAAAATGGCTCAAACCAGATCTAGAACTAGACAAATGGAAATTGAGGAAGAAGAGGAGGAAAATATCAATGAATTCCAAGAAGCTCTTGGAGGAAATCCAAATGATGAAAATCCAAGTACTCCTACTCCTGTGGCAATCGAAAGGGCACAACAAAACCCTCTCTTTAATAGACTTTTTGATGAAATACTCAGGAGAAATGCTGATGCTCACTTTTTAAGACTTGCTCAAGAGGGAGCCAAATTACCCTCTGATTTTGATGTTGCACAACTAAGGCAAGCATCATAATGCCAAAGTCATAATGAGGATGAAAGAGGTTGAGATCGCATCAGATACAACCTTCATCAAGGAAATCTCCCACCTCCTCCTCCTCCAAATGACATTGACATGTTGCGGCAACAAGTTGAGAATCTCGCCCATCAACTTCATAGTGGTGTGAAAACTAATTAGTTTTCACTTAATGACATTTGTCCCTATCCCTTTGATAGGAATCTTCATATGCCACCTTTTCCACGAGGGTTTGAAACACCCAAGTTTGAAAAGTACCAAGGAAAAGGAGATCCTCCCAACCATGTTAGAGAATTCCATTCAGCTTGCCTCGAAGTGGCATACGAGGACACATACCTAATGCGACTTTTTCCCCAAAGTTTGGGAGGAACAACCACATCATGGTTTTCTCGACTACCAGGTGGCATTAGGACCTTTGAAGAACTAGTCTAGAAGTTCCTGGCATATTACTCATACAACATTGAACATGATATCACCATGGCTGATTGATGTAACACTAAGAAAAAGCCAGGAGAGCTATTTTCAGTCTTTTTGCAACGATGGCGTCAAATGTCTAGCAGATGTTCCCTTCAATTACTTGAACAAGAATTAGTGGAAATATTTATTTCCAACTTAAATGACGCAATGGTATTTCACCTAGACGTAAAAGACACAGACTCCTTCAATGACATGATCACCAAAGGTTTAAAATGTGAGTGGGCTCTCATCAAAAAAGGGCTTATCAAGATATACAATGAGCCAAAGGATGACCCTCGCCTGCGCTTCAATAGTGACAAGCCTAACTTCTGGAACAAAAATAAAAACGTTGTCAATGACGGGGTTGTGGATGCAGGAACTATCAAAAGTGCACAACCTGTGGTCTGATTTGCGGGATAGAACCCCCCACCCAAGAATAACATAGTTGCTCCTCCAAATAAAGGACACAATGTACCTCAAGAGGAACCCAAACAATGCCAGCAAAATTTTAAACCAAAATGAACATACACTCCCTTAGGGTAACCCATTGAAACAGTGTTACGTCAGTTAGTTTCTCAAAATCTGGTGACCTTACCCAAAACATCAAATTACGAACCTCAGGTCAAACCTTCATGGTGGAGGGATACTGAACATTGTGATTTCCATCAAGGGAAAGGGCATAAGACAAGCAATTGTCACAGATTGAAAGATCTTATTCAAGATCTTATTGACCAAGGCAAGATTGAAATAGAAGGACATGACCCAAAGACAACAAACAATGATCATCTCATGTTTAAAAATCCACTTCCATCACAAGATCAAAGGGGTCCTTCCACTTCAGGGCAAAACATAGATACCACTGATTATACGCGCGCTGCCTATAATTACATTGTGAATCACCTATATGATGCCAATAAACAAATTGCAACTATTACCATAAAAAATCCCAGCTCCACTTGAAATATTATTACACGTCGTGGCAAGATCACCATAAAAGCAGCTCCATAAGGCACCCCATCTATCCCAAAGTAGTATAACCTTGTGGAACAATTAGACAAAATGCCCGCAGTAATATCTATCTTAGAGCTATTGCGCCTATCCCCATCTCATTTAACAATCTTGGATCAAGCTCTCCAAGAGGTGTCAGTCCCTACAAATCTGAATATAGATCAATTCCAAGCTATGGTTGGCAGTCTAAGATCATCACCTTGTCTCACTTTTTCTGAAAGTGACAATACATCCTTCCAACAACCTCATAGCTCTTCACTTCACATTGAAGGGTTTGTCAATCAACATAGGATCAAGTGAGTCTTGATCAACAATGGAGCAGGTGTGAATATTTGTACACTACAATTGGTCACAACATTGGGATATGCAATTAAATAAGTGGATCCTCGTAAAAAGATAACAACCAAAGCCTATGATGATGCAGAGCGTTCATCCAAAGGAGCAGTTGTGCTACCGATCCGAGTGGGCCCAGTGGTGAAGCACATCATATTTCAAGTTCTGGACCTTCCTCTACTATATAATTTATTGTTAGGAAGACCTTAGATACATGCCATGCAAGCCGTTCCATCCACCTAACGTCAGTGTATCAAGTTTCCTCATAACAGTGTAGAAATTACAATCCTGGGTGATGCAAATCCCTTTGCTTATTGTCACAATATAAATCATCAACCAGAGATTACCATTCCTAACAACAGAGAAGCCATCTCATCCACATCATATGTAAGTTCAGACTCTCTTTCCAGTTCAAACACCACTATACCTAAGCAAGAGAAGCTCAAGATGAAAATAGCAGAGGAAGGTATTGGGGATTACAATCTCAACCAACTTTTTTGTGTTGGAAACATGCCTACTTCTCCTAGAACTCATGGTAAACCTCAACGGTTACTTCAAGCACCATTGGTCAAGCCAACATGTACTTTGACGCCTTTCATCCTTGGAAAGAGTCAAGAAGAAGAGACTAGAGATGAGGACTTAGCAGAATGGATCTATAAAGATCCTATCACCACAAACATCCCACAAGTTAAGCTTCCCATAGATCAATATGGAAAGGGCCTTCTCATTATGCAAAGAATGGGTTATGATGGTCAAAGTACTTTGGGACCTTGCAAGCAAGGATGAGATGAGCCGCTGTAGCTGGAATTAATGCCCAAAGATAACACAGGACTAGGATTTCAAAAGGAGTTCTTGCCTAAGCTCAGATTCAAAGGGAAACCCAACAAACCTCTATATCAACCTACTACAAACATAAAGAGGCCACCTTTGATTATATCAGCAACACCGCACACCATCATAACTGCCCACTGAGGCTAAAAATCCCAGCAAGATCATCCACAAAAGCAATCATCCCACCAATCAAACCAGCAACCCCATCAACAACAACAATAACATCTATAGCACCATTAGTAGCAACAATTATATCAAAATTCCCAGCAGTGCCAACAACATTGACAATTCCAGCAGAAGCAGTAGAATCAATAACGTTGATACTCCCTGTATCGAATTCATTAATCCCCATAATCTTTCCTGCAACACCAATCATTTCCTCTACAATGGTACATCAGTTGATCACACCTGCAGTGTTTAACTCAAAGGATATCCCAATATGGTATAGCAACCGGATACTAGAAAGTGACTCAGAGACCGAATCACATGAGTGGGAATTTGATTTAGTACATCTAAATACTTCAGATGAGGAAGACGCATCACCCCCTCCACCTCACAAAGAAATCCCTATTTACGAAGAAGCATAGATTAAAACCTCTTAGGTTCCTGAACTGGAAACATCTTCCACAGACCCTACGTCACATCCTATGCTTGATTCTGACAGGGAGAGTACCATCAACAACTTTCACTACAATGTCTTGACCCTCATTGACACATCTAACGAACTTAACCTAATCGATGAGGTAATTCCCATTATCCTTCCTGAACTCATCGAATGGAACCAATCTAATCCCCCATGCCTTGACCATTTCCAAAATGATGAGGCAATCATTGAATTTTTCGAACTACGGGATAACATACCAAGCGGGGATCATAAAGTTGGATTTGCCATAGAACTTAATAGCGTAGCATACTTTGTGGCAGATATCAAACCTTTCAGCTGCAAAAATATAACAATAAAACATGGATCTTCTAGTGAAAATCACACTGTGGCACTGTTTGATCCCACAAAAGTAAAAAGAAAGAGCGATCCAATAGTGAAAACCTCTCTGAGGCACCTGAGGATGACAAGGTTGACATTCTCCCCTTTAGTACACAACAGGAATGATCAACGATTCTAATCAAGGAAACCAAGGAATACAATGTGGGGACTCCTGAAACTCCTTACCACATACATCTAGCATCTCTTTTGACTTCAGAGGAATAACCCAAGTTTGTCGAATTCTTCAAAAAATGACAAATCAACTTCGCATGGTCATATGAAGACATGCCTGGTCTTGATCCTGATTTAGTCATGCACCACCTTATAGTAGCAGAAGGAGATAAACCTATCAAACAGAAGCTTCACAAGATGCATCCCCAGATTGCAGTACTAGTCAAAGTAGAACTTAAGAAGCTCCTGGATGTTGGTTTCATTAGACCAATTGATTATGCAGATTGGATCTCCAACATTGTACCTATCGGCAAACTAAATGGGGGCATTCATATCTGTACTGACTTCAGATATCTGAACAAGGCATGTCTTAAAGATGACTTCCCCCTACCAAACATTGACATAATAGTGGACCTAATAGCAGGACATGCCATGCTTTCTCTCATGGATGGCTTTTTAGGGTACAACTAGATAGAGATCACACCAGAAGATCAACATAAGACAACCTTCACATGTCCATGGGGAACATACTACTGGAATGTAATGCCTTTTGCTCTAAAGAATGCAGGAGCGACCTATCAACGAGCAATGACCACTATCTTCCATGATATGATGCATACCATAATGGAAGATTATCTTGATGATTTACTGGCAAAATCACTAACAAGAGAAGGTCATCTAGAAATATTAGAGAAATTTTTTGACAGACTGGAACAATATCATGTTCGACTCAACCCAAAGAAATGTGTCTTTGGAGTGACCTCAGGGAAGCTTCTAGGATACATTGTCTCAAGTAAAGGCATTGAGGTCGATCCATCAAAGGTCAAGGCAATCATGGACATGCCACCTCCAAAGAACATCAGTCAACTAAGGACATTACAAGGGCGGCTACAATCCATCTGAAGATTCATTGCACAACTGGAAGATAAGTGTCACCCCTTTACACACCTGCTACACAAGAACATCCACTTTCAATGGGATGCCAGATGCCAGCACGCATTTCAGATGCTTAAAGATTATCTTATTAATACACTATTGCTAATCCCACCAGATCCGAGTAAACCTCTATTACTCTATATTTTAGCAACTACTACAGTATTGGGAGTGATATTGGCTCAACAAAATGCAGAAGGGAAAGAGTGTGCTGTTTACTACATCTCTCGCACACTAGTTGGCTATGAACTCAATTACACACCTATTGAGCGAGCTTGCCTAGCGGTAATCTTGGTAGCCACTAAACTGAGACACTACCTATTAACACATAAAGTACAATTCTTGCCAAGATTGATCCACTAAAGTACTTACTCAACAAAGCATCATTGATTGGTCGCTTGGCTAAATGGGTGATGATTCTGAGTGAATTTGACATCAAGTATGTGGACCGTAAGGCTATCAAGGGCCAAGTTATTATAGATTAGTTGGCTGATGCACCCCTCATAGGCGATCATCCTCTCATTTCCAATTTTCTAGACAAAGAGATATTCATGATCACAGAAGCACAACCATGGAAACTATACTTTGATGGTTCATACACTAGGCATGGCTCAAGGGTAGGCATTCTGTTTATCACACCTCAAGGTGACAACATCCCAAAGTTTTACAGGCTAACTTTTCCATGTACAAACAACATAGCAGACTATGAGGCCCTGATCACAGGACTCAAATTAGCCATACAATGGAAATTAAAAGAGTTACATATATATGGCAACTCTCAACTGGTCATATGACAGGTCACAAATGAATATCAAACCAAGGATGACAAACTCATGCCATACAAGAAAATGGTGGACAATTTAAAGGCATCATTTCTTACTATCACCTTTGAGCAAATACCCAGAGATCAAAATCACGTTGCTCATGCTATGGCTACTATAGCATCTCTCCTAGATCTACGACATAATTCAACATGCTACAAGTTCTTGGTCGAACAGCTTTGGATTCCTACTTATGATATCCCTGAATCCGAGATGATATGTCACCTTGTTGGTTTCGAATCCCCATGGTACGGTGAATTCTCCACCTACCTACGTGATCACACACTTCCTCCTAACCAATCAAATAACCAATGTAAAACCTTCATTCACCAAACCACTCGATATACCATTATTGCTGAAACCCTATATCGACGCAGTCTTGATGGTACTCTCCCTCAATGTTTGGAACAAGATGAGATAACAAAGGCCTTGGAAGAGGTACATGAAGGAATTTGTGGAACTCACCCCAGTGGTCCTTCACTAGCCATGAAACTCATGCGCACTGGATACTATTGGCCATCCATGGAAAAAGACTCCTACTATTTTGTCAGAAAATGCAAGAAATGCCAAGTTCATGGAGATCTGATGCATGCACCAGCACAGGAATTGCAACCAATCACAACACCATGGCCTTTTTGTCAATGGGGACTTAACCTTGTCGGTAAAATCCATCCATCTTCATCAAATGGCCACAAATTCATTATTACCACCACCCAATACTTCATAAAGTGGATTGAAGTTGTTCCACTTACCCAAGTCACTAGTAAGCAGATCGCCTCATTCATCCTTAATTACATCATCTTTTGGTATGGTGCACCCATGTCTATCATCACAGATAACAAGCTTCCTTTCAAGAATCAAGATGTTCATGAGCTCTGTGAGAAATTTCACATCCAACACCGCTTTTCCACTCCATATTACCCACAAGGCAATGGTCAGGCCGAAGCATCAAACAAGAACATATTAAGAATCCTCAAGAAGACAGTCAATGATGCTGACCATGTTTGGCATGTTCAATTAAATCCAACACCATGGGCGTATCGAACTGGCATTCGAACCCCTACAGGCGCAACTCCCTACTCACTAGTCTATGGAGCAAAAGCCATCCTACCTATTGAAGTCAAGATACCATCTTTACGGGTTTCTTTGCATAATCTCATAGATGATGAAGCATATAGAGTATCACATCTCCAAGATTTAGAGCTCCTTGATGAGAAATGACAAGCTGCATACAATCACCTCAAAGCCTATCAACAACACATGAGCAGAAGCTATAATCATCGGGTTAGACCTCATACATTTGAGGTAGGTGATCTTGTTCTTCGAGAGAATCCTTGTAACCAACCCAATCAAGAACATCAGGGAAAGTTTGAATCAAACTGGTTGGGTCCATATGTTATCACTGCTGTATTTGGGTCTGGGACATATTAGTTGGCTACTTCAGAAGGAGAACCGCTAGCAGATCTAATCAACAACATGCACCTCAAATGGTTTTATACCTAAAAGTTGTACAGAGCATTAGGCTCCCATACATACCAGAAAAACACCAAAAACATCCAGATATATGTCCTGAAGAAAATACAAAAACATCAAAATAGTAAAGAAAAATATGCATCCAAACGGTGAACAACAACTCCAGTGGCACCTTGGGTAAGTGCGATGGTGAAAACCTGGAAAACAAGCACCACTCGTAAAGGCTATGGCTCCATTGTCTTTCAAAATTGTTGCGATCACATTCATTACACACACACATCCATCAGTCCAAAACCACAACTTCTTATTGATCTACAATCAAAGATAGTACTTCATGTGTCTTGCATCCCGCTTTTTCATAGTCATGTCTAAATTGGGGGCAATGCCCTTAACCTATTGATGGAAGTGGATTCTACATTACTTGTGATTCATTGAGTTCTTCATTCAAATCTGTCTCACAAAATCCAAAAACATTCAAAACAATCATCAAAATACCAAAAACATTGGAAAACTATCTCACAAAATCCAAAAAAATCAGAAAATATCAAAAATCAATAAAAGACATGGCCACACCTTATACATACTCATCCGAGCAGATACCAAACAAACATTGTAAAATACTCAAACAATGATCACTTATCACATTAACCAAAAACATCGATACTCAAACTATCTTCAACAAGGATGCATCCTTCCTTACCAAAACAAAGACAAGATGACATTTTCTTTGACAAGAAAATTTTGTTTAAGCTATCAAATACCTGGTTGATTTGTAGGTTATTCATTCATTTATATATATCAGGTTCCTACGCTACTCCCGGATATCCACAAGTGATTAGAGTGCTCGGGATAGTTCCTAAGCATTGTTTGTATGTCTTCTGCCAATTATTTCGATGAAGTTCTGGGGCATGTACTAATGGTGTCTACGTGGGAAGTTCACTAAGTTACATGATCATATGCAAAATATAGTCATAGATCACTACGACTTGCTGACTACAACTTATACCTCGACCATATGAGCATGAACCATTATCGAGAGTCCATATTCTTTATTCTTTATTTATGTTGTTTGCTTGCAGGTACAATTCTCCATCCTTGGTTCCTACTACCTCATCCAAGATCAATATTATCATGCTCAATGATGAAAAAAAATCACTATGGATTGTCATTCCATCTCATCTGTTTATATTGCATTCCATTGCATGTCACCCATCCATTTAATCATTCATTATTCATATGCATGGTTTTGTATGCAAGTGTGAACAAGATTAATATGCAAATTGAGTTGGTCTTGGATACAATCATGACAAAGTCCTCTGATACATCATCAGTGCATCATGCAAAAGTTTAAAACAAACTTGCACTCCTTATCATAATCACATCATCATTTCATTACATTTAGTTGCATTTGCATAAGCCTAATTCATTATCATTTACTTGCATATAGGTTTATTAAAATCTTAAATCTTCATTAAAGTGCATTTAATATCATTTAGTTGCATTTAAATACATATAGTTCATTATCATTTACTTGCATTAATATCATTATATCATTTCATCATTACACAATCATGACATTTATATTCATTTCTATGATAAATTTGTCATCATTATATTTACTACCATTATTATCCATTACTATGCCTTCATTTAGTGTCAGTTATCCTCCTCATTCACCATCATTTAAAGCTTGTTTACCATGCATTTTTTTAGATTCCCGTAGTTACATACATCTATGTATCTATCCATTAGTTAAGTGCATTCGTTTATCCATCTAGTATAAGAATATAATCATTCATTTCATCTTACAAATGTTTTTATTTAGGATTCATTATAATGCATTCATTATCCTTTTAATTGCATTAAGGTGCAGTTATTCATTACCCATGAATTGCATTATCATTACATTATCATTTCACTTCGTCATATTTTTCACCATTTAGATCATAACACAAAAACCATTTGTATTGACATTGGTTTATACATTATACATATGCATTCATTTAAAAATCATCATATAAACATTTGTACTTTACATTTGTTTATCCATATAAGCATTCATTTTTAACCATCTAGATGTATTTACATAAATCATTCATTCATTACATTTTAAATATAATCAAACATCATTGCATATCATTATCTCATCATCAATTCGCCATAAAGTACAAGATACTGTCTATATCATCATAAGCATCATGTTCATTATGAATACATCATCATCATGGCATTACATACATAAGGCATTACATCAACAAATCATGCACATCAACTTGCATCCATATGTTAGCATCACATCATAAAACATGCATATAGACATCATGTAGGAATAAATCATCATAAAACATGCATATAGGAATCATCTCATCAACACATACATATAGCAAGTACAACTCTCCATCTAAACATAAATCATAAGATCATCATCCTGCATACAATCCATACATATCATCAAACATGCATATCAACACAAAATATGGGATCTCCTCATATATCATATCATATCACCAAAAAACATACATGTATCAGAGTACAATGAAGTCCAAAATATCAACTACCAAGAACCATCCAAGACACAGTCTAATATGACAATGTAAAAGCATACTAAATGCTCTCTGAGATGCCACTCTGACCAGATGCTTCACCACCATCACCACCTGCACCATGATCACCACCTGCTCCCGCACTAGCCCTTGCACCACCTACACTATCTCTCCATGGAGGACCCATCACACCACCACTGCTCTGCATCCTCTGAGACCGCTCTGATCTCACCCGACGCATATGAGAATAGCTAAGTGCTAGCTGACTAGCTAGCACAACCTGCTCATATAACCCCCACCAATAATCTATCTCTGCTTTTGCTTGTCGCATCTCCCTCATCACCTCCCTCGTAGGACCTTGTGCTCCTAATCCAACCCGGACTCTCTCCTGTAGCTCTGCTAATCTTTGCACGACCTGATCTCTCTCCCATAGCACTACAGTCAGCTCCGACTCTTGTGCAAATAACTACATATCTCTAGCGGCCACCTCTGCCTCCATATCCTCTAGTTGAGTCTGAAAAACTAGTATCATATGATCCTATAGATCTCCACCACTTGTCGGTCCCTCCCCCATATCCATAGGTGCCTCTCCAATGGCTCCCTCTCTAGTGGCTCCCTCCCTTGTCTCCATAGGTACCTGTCCCTCACTTGCATCCCTGCCACCTAATCTCATGCCTCCCTGCATCAAAGGTCCCTGAGAAAGCCACAATGGCTGCCCACTTCTCCCTCTCCACTGTAATCGTCCACCACCCCCACCTCCACCTTCGAATCCACCACCCCCTCCAAATCCCCCACCCCCTCCTCCTCCTCCATCACCACCTCCTCCATCCCCACCACCACCATCCCCTCTCCCTCATCCACCTATTGCTCTATGACCTCCTCTCCTCCATCTCTATCTCCCCTCCTCCTCGAAGGATGGAATAGGCTCTACTGGATTGAATATCCAAGGAATCAGATGTGCAGTGATATAGTGTGTATACTCCTCCGTCACCCCTGCATCTACCACCCCCGACCTCATCTGCCATGGTCTCACCTGTAACATGTGAAACTCTGCCAGAGCCTGATCATATGGTAACACTGGTCCCCATAGGAACCTCTCTCAGACCACCCTAGCATACTCTCCCGATCCACTAGGCAATCCCTGCCTCCGCCCAAACTGTCTCAATACTCTACTAGGCAACTGCCTCTCCACATTGTAGGTTGTCCTACCAATGAGGTATCGTGTCATCAACACATACGACAAGGCCTCCTCATCATCCTCCCAAGGCTCACACTCAATATACAGCCTCCAGGTCACTGTATCCAAATTGTCCAGTGCCCGCCGCCACCACTCTAACTTCCCTAGGTGGGGCTGACTCATCATACCTCCATACATGTATACATATGGCTGGTCCACTGCTCAAAATCTCAGACTAACTAGTCGGGTAACCGGTAAGTGCTCCCATGCCCAAATATGAAGCAGAGTGATCCCCACTCCCAATGAGCCCACCTCTCGATATACTACCTCATGTAGCTCCCGATATAAGTGCGATAGCATGCACGGTCCCCATGCAAACCAGGTCCCCTTTGTCATCATCTGCTCGATCACCCGACCCCAACCAATGGCAAGTCCATGCGATCGTCGATCTGGACATACCAGTCCCCCAACAATCCTTGATAGTACAAATGATAATGGCTCGTACAATGCTGCTATATCCTCCCAAGCTACTGACCCATCATCAATGAAGACATCCTCATCAAAGAATCTCTGCACTACTGCTGTCCCCCATGCTTGGTCATACGTCACTAGCTCTCCTCGAATGGGAATGTGCAGGACGCGCCATACATCCTCCAGTGTAATTGTCATCTCCCCCTGTGCTAAGTGAAACATGCATGTCTCACTATGCCATCGCTCTACCAATGTTGTGATCAACCCGTGATTCATCCAAATCACCGGCATATACATAACATCATACATGCCAGTCACTACAATGCAATCCACCTCGGCCTCTGTCAAATGATCATGCAACACCTGTGTGGTGGGATGCCTCTCGCACATTTGTAAGACATGGAGATCCTCCTACACACGTGCATCAACCATCATCATCAGTTGTTTTGTTTCAAACTTTCTTAAGTTTAAACTTAGACTATCAACAAATACTTTGATCAAGTATCTTCAAGTGTCAATAGTTAAGCAATCATGGCACACCTAGACTACAAACATACATTTATCCTAATGACCTAAGTCTCATCAGGGCTGCTATGGTTCAAAACAACTCTCACCTCACATCTCCATCCATCCACCATTGGCATTACGAGATTTTTGTTCAAAAACACTCAAGCATCTACATTCCTAACAAAAGCACTATTCTGCACACAATAGCGCTAATATGCTGACAACTACGCTCAATCAACTATCCAATAGTGCTACATCAACTATACAAAAGCACAACACCACAACAATCATGCTACAAGAGATGCACAACAATGCTAAACATACAAAAGTGCTAAATCAGCTATGCAATAGTGCTAGACTTGACAAACGCGCTAAAACGACTATACAAAAGTGCCATAGCAAAACAAAATTACTAATTTAGTTGACAATAGCGCCAAAACACAGTTTTAGCGCTATTGTGTTGACTCAACTTGGACCAAGCAAAAAACTTATAAAAAATGCATAAAAGTAAAAAATTCAAATTCACATACCACTGGTCCGTAGTCGTCTGGCTCATGGAATCGATGGACTCGCTCTAACCGATGATCTGCTATAGGCACCAACATCCTGACCGCTGCTTGCTCTTTCAAAAGGTCACTATCAGAGCTCAAAACTTACTATGGAGACAAATGCAAATGAGTCTGTTTTCACCCCTTCCTCCTCATATATACCCTTTGTCGTAACCCTAATTTTCCCCTACTCACTGCCGTGGTCCCCGTGAACTTCCCGAGCCTCCCATTTCTTCATTTTATCTCTGATTTCTTCTATTTTTTCACTAGTATTACTAAAATCTTCTCTTCTATCACCCCACCAATTTTCACTCTTTTTCGAGAGATCGCTCGATTTTTCAAAAATTTTCGGTTCATCTCTCGAGGGGGCATACCACCCATTAAATTAAAATTTTATGAGGCATATTTCTTCACACCTATTTTTCTTTTTTTGAAACGACATGATAAACCGCACTGTCTCAAAGAGGGGCAAATGTAGTCACATAAATCTGTCCATTTTAATTAAATGAATATTTGCTATTTATTTGATTAAAAATCCACTAGCCACCAGTTAATTAAATTAATATTTAATTAATTCATCTTAAAAATATTCTTCTATTAATTAAATAAATTATTCAATTTATTTTAATTAATTCATTAAACCAAATTCACAATCAATTAAATGAATAAATCCTATTTATTCAATTTAATCTCCCTTTCCTCTTTTAAATAAATTAAATAATATATTTATTTAAATCATTAAAATCCCCCCCACTTGCATTCTCCTAAAAATGCAACTTGCACCTATTTATTGAAATAAATGAATTTTATTTTAATAAAAATCCTATTTTCTCTCACCCACCAAACCCACTTGCAATCCTAACCCCCTTCTAGATTCTTCTAACCCCTTCCTAATTAGCCCAATCCATCCCTTAAATATTGTCACATTCCTAAGCAACTTGGAGTCACTTCTCAAAGACTCCAAAGTCTTTGAAAAGCATTAATTGCTTTGTGTGTTTAACAATTTAACCTCTAAAGTCTTCCAAACCACTAATGGCTCTTACATGACCATTTATAGTTAAATCCACTTGCACCCATGGTTAGGGACTTTGACCCCTAGCTCAACCCTCATGTAACCCATGTGTCTCCTCAAGAATTTAGCATTCTTAGCCATGATCCTGAAAACTTGTATGCATTTACATTATACTGAATTTTAGAGAAGAGCATTTAGCATAAATCACTAAATACAT
The DNA here is from genome assembly GCF_030272615.1 of Cryptomeria japonica. Taxonomy (NCBI): domain Eukaryota; kingdom Viridiplantae; phylum Streptophyta; class Pinopsida; order Cupressales; family Cupressaceae; genus Cryptomeria; species Cryptomeria japonica. Next base: position 704,508,181 of record NC_081409.1, on the reverse strand, counting down.
TGTCATTTTGGTCTAAAATTAATCATTGTCATTTCATAGCATCTAAATTAGTTTGATTACATTTGCATAGCATTTAGATTAATCATTTGTCAATCTTGAACCTCCATAAGGCATCCATAGTGCAAAAAGCTACTGAGAGCTACACTAATTTGGAACTTGGAGAGGAGAGGAACAAGGAAGGAGAAAATACCAGCATGGTAGAGATCATATCGAAATGTTTAGCTACTTTTTATAGATTCCTTAAGCTTTCTATTTGTTTAGTAGTGTCTTTCTTGATATGCTTGCTTATGATAGTATTGAATCTTTGATTTGCTAACACTAATGACTAACTCTCATCTCTTGTGTTTCCTTGTGTGTGTTTAGCTATCAAAACATGTTTTTACTAATCCTTCCATTTTGCAGAGCATCACCTATTATCAAGAATGCTTTCCTTAAAGGATTGGAAGAGAATGTAGGGAAACAAAAGAGTGATCATAGGGAGAAGGAACCCAAGGTCAAAGAAAAAGAAATTATGCCTGCTGATGAAGCACATGTGGCAATATATAAAGGCAAGTTAGAAGTTTTTCCATTCTTATTAACCCTAAGGATATTTGGGAAGAACTTACATTATTGTTTAATTGACTCTGGGGTGTCCACGAATGTCATGCCACTGGCTATTTGTCAAGATTTAGGTCTGACTCCAGCAAGGTCAAACTGTAAAGTAATTTAGCTAGATCGGACATAAGTGAACATGATTGGAGAATCGACAAATATACACATGCAATTGGCATCAGACCCGAGGATACAAGGTTTCATGGATATTCAAGTAGTGGATATACCTGATTAGTATAGGATTCTACTAAGCAATGACTGGCTAAGAATGCTAAATGGATATGTACATACAAATTTCTCTTATATGTGCTTACCGTGGAAGGGAATTCCAATTCATATTAGAATAGGGTCTGAAACTCGGGTGAAGCTAATGGTCACTGATTACAATTAGGAAAATGAGGTACTTCATCATGAAGTAGAACCTAGAGTTTACGCTATAAAGACACAAATGGATGAAATATATGTCTTTGAAATATGAACCATTATAGAAGGTTTACCGCACACAGACATGTTGATTGAATCAGGTAGTGAATGTTTTGATGAAGAAAAGGATGTATTAGACATGTTCGAAGAGATGGTTGCTTAGAAAGTTCATACTTGCATACAACACAAGGAACTGTTAGAATCCATACTGTTGACCGATTGGTGTAGGATCCATAATACTACATATCCTGAAACTCAGTGCATACTATGTTTGACTGTGCTAGAAAATAAACAGATTGCAAGTAAAGTGACACCAAAAGGAATGAGTCTGCTAAAGATTAATAAGTCTAAAATTACCCGAGAAATTAAGAAATCAGAAGAAAAGGAAACTTCTCTAAATTGTGGAGAATATCCTGAAGTGGGAAGATGTAAAGTAGATTGCAAAGTTGGAAAATCTCCTACATTGAGAGAAGTCGAGGTCTGGTTATTGAAGTTTGATGGATCAAAATCTAAGCAAGGCATAGGCATAGGAGTAGAATTGACTAACCCAAAAGGAAAATCATTCTTGGTCGCCTACAAACATCGGTTTCAATGTACTCACAACATTACAGAATATGAATTATTGATACATGGTTTATTATTACCCATAAATAAAGGATTGTGGATACTAAAAGTAATGGGAGATTTATTGTTGGTGGTTAGACAGATAAGAAAATAGTACGTTTGTGGATACAAAAGCTTGCTAACTATCGACATTGAGTATGGGATTTAATAGAAAGTTTTGAAGATTTTAACATTGAACATATCTTGAGAAAGTTTAACAAAAGAGCAGATGCTTTGGCAGTGGCGAAAGTTCACTGGAACCGTTAGAGTCTTCCAGATTGAAGAAATTTACACTAGAGTTGGTTCCAACTCCGTCAATACTTGATAATATGCGAAACCTACAAGTTTTTGAAGATTATCACCACATCAGGGAATTCATTAAAAACTCTGGTATTTTTGAGGCACAAGTGATTGATGAAGTTGATCTACTGGGTGATGAAGCAGAAGAATCACCCAAAATTTTGAAGTGTAATAATATCCCTAAAGGCATAGTGGAGTTAGAAACATTGTTTGATATAGATTAGGTTCTAAAACAAAAAAGATTGCCTAAAACAACAGGAGACAAATGACAATGATATAATCTGGATACAATAAAGGAACATAATGTTTTAATAGGAAAGTTTTGTATTGAGAAAGAAAGGGATGACATAATACAAGCACTGAAATATTATATACATGTCATCACCTGGACATACAAAGATTTGGAGACATATGACACATCTATTATCACTCATACGATTCCTTTGAAACCTAATGCAAAGTTGTTCCGACAAAAACAAAGACCAGTAAATTCCTTAATAGAGCCCCTGATTCAAAAGGAAGTACAAAAATTGTTGTCGACAAGAATCATATTTCTTGTTAGGCATTCAAATTGGGTTGCGAACCTGGTTCCAATTTGTAAGAAAAATGGAGATATAAGATTATGTGTAGATTTCAGAAACCTAAACTGGGCTTCAAAGAAAGACAATTATCCACTACCACCTTTGGACGAAGTGCTACAAATAGTTAATGGGTCCCAAATGATGTCTTTTCTAGATGGATTTTTGATATATAACCAAGTTATGGTTGATAAAAAAGACAGGTTAAAGACTGCATTTACCACAATTGGGGAACCTTTGCCTACCGAAGGATGCCATTTGGGTTGATAAACGCTGGAGCGACATTCCAAAGGGTGATGGATATGGATATTTCATTCATAGATTTGGTCAGCAAGTGCATAATAATTTACATGGATGATTTGACTGTGTTTTCAAAGGATAGGTCCATGCATGTACAAGATCTACAAAAAGTGCTAAAGAAATGTGAACAATACGAGATATCTTTAAATCTAAAGAAATGTATGTTTGGGGTGATGGAAGCAAAGTTGTTAGGACATATAATCTCTGAGGTTGGGATCTCGATATATCCAAATAGAGTTAGTGCATCGATGAATTTGCAAACCCCAAATAATAAAAAAGGAGTTAAATGCATATTTCAAAAAAATTAATTTTGTCCACAAATTCATTACAGGTTTTGCGGAGATGGTACATCCATTGAACACAATGTTAAAAAAGGAGGCTAAAATAGAATGGACAAAAGAGGTACATGATTCTTTTGAAAATGTAAAGAAAGCAAAAATAGATGCCCCAGTATTGTCTAACCTTGATTATAACAAACCCTTCTATATCTACTCATTCGCTTTTGAGCATACTTGCATTGTAGTACTAACATAGAAAACTGAGATGAAAGAGGAAAAGCCTATATCATTTATGAGCTATCCATTCAAAGATGTGGAGCTGAGATACATAAATATGAAAAAACATTCTTTTGTGTTAGTGAAAGCAATCGAAAAATTCAAGCATTACATTCTAAGCAGCAAAGTTATCGCAACTGTGCCTGACGCATTAGTGAAAACCCTTATAATACAAAATGAGATAGGAGAGAGACAAGCTAAATGGATTACTTTCATACAAGAGTTTGATATAGACATTGTCCCAATGATGTTGGTAAGGGGACAAGCTTCAGTTCAAGCAATTGTGGAAGCAAACCTGCAACTGATAAGCCAACAATATGTGCTTAATGAAAAAAACTAGGATGACTGGTATGAATATTTGATGCATCTTCTTATCATAGGTCATTGCCCAGACCATTTAAACAAATCACAACGCAAAGCGTTGAAATTCAAAACATAGAATGACAATTTATTCTACAGAGATCATGCAGGTGTTTACTTGAGATGTGTAAGTAAAGAAGAATTAGAGAAGATCCTTCATGAATTTCATGATAAATTCAATAAAGGACACAGGCGACATCTAGCTACAATCCACACAGTATTAAGGGTAGGGTATTACTTGCCTACTATCTTCAAGGATGTTTACCAACACATACAACATTGTCATGTTTGTCAAATCCATGTGGATAAAGGAAAATATTTAGCACAACCATTGCATCTATATCAGAAGCATGACCATTCGTGAAATGGGTTCATTAGAATGATAAACCCCCCATCATCGACATGACATAGGTATATCTTAACGTTAATAGATCATTGTAGCAGGTGGTCTGAAGTGATAGCATTAAGGAATTGCACCACGGACATTGTTATTCAATTTCTAGAGCACAATATCATCACACGTTTTGGAGTCCCAAATTTCCTCCTATGTGACAATGGACCTACTTTCACATCTTTAAAATTCATTGATTGGGCATTTTAACTAGGCACTATTTTAAATTTTTCTTTGGATTATTATCCTCAAGGTAATGATCTAGCAAAATCCACTAATAAAATTTTGATAGATGTCATTAAAAAACTATTAAGAAAGAACCCAAGAGGGTGGCATGCTATTTTGAGATATGCATTATGGGCTGATAGGACCAGAATCAAAAATAGCCTAGGAAATTCCTCGTACCATCTTGTCTATGACTTAGATCTGGTAGTACCCACAAACCTAAAAATACCCACGTTAAAATTTATCCAAGAATACTTAGGGTTTGAAAACAAGGAAGAATCAAGACAAACTCAATTGTTAAACTTAGATGAAAAGAGGGATAAATCCACTGAATGTATGAACAAACATCAGGCAACTGTAAAAAGATGGTTTGACAAGCATGCAGAGGTAAAACATTTTATCTAGTGGACCTGGTGCTTTATCATGAAAAATCGCAAGATGAAAAAGGAGTGTTCAGAAAATTATCACCTATATTGTTAGGCTCGTACCAAATATAAAAAATATAGGGGATAACATGTTTAGGTTATCAACTTTGCAATGAGAACCCCTCACATTGCCTGTTAACAAGCAATTCTTAAAGCATTACTTTTAAGTGCAGAGTCAGAAGATTAGCGGTGTGTATAGTGTAAATAGAATAGTTTAGTTTAAGTTCAAGTGTAGTCGCGTTAATAAGTTGCAAAGCGAGCAAAATAATTTGGTAAGTAGGTGTAAATTCAATTTAAGATAGAGTTAGTGTTAGATTAGTCGAAGTGAAGCTCTTAGCAGATTGAGCAACCAAGCATATTCAACAATGGAAGAAATCATTTAAATTCAAAGCCAAAATATATAGATTTCATTTATCATTGTGGAAATATGTACATGTATCAAAATTATCACCCAAAATATACAGAGTTAATAGTCACAGGGCAAAAAGTGAAAATAGACTTTCAGTGGTCAAGAATCATCAGCCACATTAAAAAATCAAATTTCCCAATGCATCTGGGATCAACCTGAAGTATAGCTTTAAGTATTGGTAGGCACATCAAGATCTTTTCCTATGGTCTTCAATAGTACTGGTTTGAAAATTGCTCAGAAATTTGAAAACTGGCACTGAAATTGGTGAAACCCAAAAATCCACCACATCCTAGGGCATAGGTATGCCATATCCAAAGAGGGCTACTTCCAAAATCACATCTATCTCACCAAGAAATTCGGGATGTAACATATAGTCGCACAAGTCCAAAACTATATTATCATCTTCCCCCAAGTCCAACAGAGAATCTATGAAGCAAGATGCAGTGTCAGAATTCATGCCCTAAGATCCATTTCACTGCTCTTTCAACTAAATTAGCATCTTGAGTGTCATGAAGCATAAACACGCGATGCAGATGACAATTGGTAATGGACCCTAATAAAGCTAATTGACGAGCACTTCTAGTTAAGCATATAACATAGTCAACCAACATAGAAAGTTCATTAGCCATGGCTGAAGGAAAGCCTGCATAAGAAGCATAAACTGATTATGATAAAGTATGAAAAGAAGAGTTGCAGGAACTAAATAAATAGAGGTTTCAAGCGAGATGATATAAATGCTTGTCTTTTCATACATGCTTGAAAGAGTGCCGAATTGGGAAAGTTTGAATTCTGAGAGTGCCATCATAGTGATGAGAAGTATGGAAGTAATATGATAGAGGCCAAAGTGCCAAGTGATTTAGAGATTTAGAAATAGTTGTAATAAGTTGACCCAAGCTACAATTAATGATTTAAAAAGAGATTATAAAAAAGAATGTTGCATCGGCTCGCACGTATGACTTGTCTTCAAAATTAAAATTCCTTAATATGCAATAATCAAGGTCCGGTCACCAATAAAATATAATTAAATGAGGTAGCTTACCCAATCCAAAAGTTGGAAAAGACTAATGATTTCTTCTTTGGGATGAAATCTCATCCAAGTGCTTGAGTGATCAAAAGATAGTTAAGTTATAAACACCATGGCATCAAATGTCGGAGACTGAATGAAGTAAGTCAATAATCTCTACAAACAATTAACATTAAAGAGTCCTTTGAAACTTTCTCGATAAAGCTAATGATTTGTGAAGTGAAAATCAAGAATCATCCTCAAGACTGAAGCCATCCAAGAATTTGAAAAGAAAAGATAAATTCAAAACAAAATTCTTTAAAAATAAAAGATATGCAATGCATGAGGCAAAAGCTCCTAAAATCTTGCTTCAAATGAGCTCAAAAGTTATATCAAAGCAATTGAAGTAAGCAAAGAAAAATAAAATAAAAAATGGCAAAGATAACCTTACCAGGGCTATAGATGCTTGATTGGAAGTAAGGCAATATCAATTAAAAAAAAGAAAATTGAGGAATGATAAAATAATAGCTTGACAAAGTTATTACTTTACCGATAGAATTTTAGAGGAAGGAATGAATCATGAGCACAAACTTGAGGAAATTGAAAAAACTTCATGGCATGGAGAGAGTTTGATGTCAGTGGGGTGAAAAACAAAACTATTCTCAAGAAAACCTTAAAGCACATTGGATACAAATTCATTTTAAAGACTAAACCAAAGAGTTTTTGGTTAAGAGTGGAGGGTGGCAAGTTGTTGTGTGAAAATACAACACACCCCATTAAGGATACGAAAATGGGGACCCACCAAGAATTTTGCTTAGTGGGCCTTATAATTTGAGAGATGAGGAATACAATTGTGTGGAAAAGGTGATTGCGGGAATAACATACACTTTGGAAATAGGCTAAATGAAGAGAAAGCTCAAAGTTCTCGACAACCACTTTCCATCGCAAATGAGTAATCACAGAGAAAATTTGATTTTTCAAAAGCATTACAAGATGAAAAGATAAGAGTAAAAAAAGTTAAAATGTCCCCATGACCTGATGTCCGCAATGTTGAATTAGTTAATGAGAACAAGCGGAAGTGCAGGTACTTTGTAAAGGTTAATCATGGAAAGTGTGAATCCGAAGTTTAAGTGCTAAACAAACGCCGAAAGAGAAAAGGTAAAATCACCCCTAAGTAAGAGTATAGTCAGACTAAAAGTAATAAAAGCGGGTAGAAAGCGTCATTAGAGATGAATGGTATAAAGGTCATTGGTAGTGTTAAGAAGTATTGCAGAAAGATTGCAGTGTTGGATTGTAGCATAATAAAGGGTTCATGTAAGCACTTTCGATGGCAAGAAATGTGTCAACATCCTCAGAAGGAGGTACTCTGACCCAAGAGTGCAAAAATGCCATAATAAGCATTAGATATAGGTTTTGAATTTCCCTCCAAATAGGTTTTTTCATGTCATTAGCTCACCATGCGCCTAATTAAGCGTAAGATGTGACTAATTCCTAAATAGGATGTGAGAGTAGTGGCATACATTATGCAACAATACAATTTGCAATGCTATAAGCTGTAAGTAATACAAGAGTAGATACATGAGAAAGCACAGAGCATCCCAATGGGTAGTATACTCAGATTCTTCTAGTGATTCTATCAGCAAAACAAGTAACCTAACTTAGCTCAGTGAACTTGTATGAATGGATGTCAATTGAGAATAGAGTAAGACTAAAAGGAAATCAAGTTTGAATCATTTAAATATTCAGAATATAAGATTCATAGAAATAACATAGGGAATGTAAGAAAGGAGAACGAAAATCGAGGTAATGGGTACCAGGAAAGCCAAGTTAAAGATGAAATTTGAATGGAAATTTCCACAAATAATACCCAATACAAGGTTTTATTTGGATACCCATATGGGAGATTGCAACCTCATTGATATCATCGACAAGATGAGGGAACCAATTGCCATAGATGAAATGAGGAATATGGGGCAAAATGGTTTGATACAGGCAAGAGGGTTTCCAGTCGCCACAGATGCAAACGATCTAGTCAACAAATGTATCCAACATTATGATGCAGGCAAAAGACAGGCCATTTATAATCACATAGTATATACAGACTTAACACCTGAAGGTTTGAAAGAACTTCTCGGGATTCCCACCCCTGGAGGATGGATAAAGAGAAGTAGAGCCTAGGCGAGAAAACTATACGTGAAGAGTGGTACATTAGGAAACAAGGAAAAATACTGGCAAAGTTGCCCACTCTGGTTTAAGAAGGCAATGCACCCAATTGTGTATATTGGGATTACCTATCTCAGTAGGATAGCCGGATTGGAGATCAACGACATATTTCATGAGCGGATGTTCACTTACATCCAAAGTTTGAGACAAAAGAAGGGAACTTATGACTGGGCTCAACTCATTAGTGACTCCATATACCATGCCATAGAGGACACCTCAAGAAAATTTTACATGTCCTTATACATGGTATATGCATGTGCAGTAGAAGAAAATATTCAAGGGTTGAACACTGTAGGTCTTCTAGGAACAAAGATATGCAAGAACTGAGTGCATGCATATTTCTCGCAGTTGGAGAAGAAAGAATCAATGTTGTATTATAAAGAAGTTAATGACTACTTTATCATGAAGTTTGCCTAGGAATTAGAGGGAAGACTTGGTGAAAGAGTGCTAGAGGAAGTAACAAAAGTGATCCAATGTTATGGAGGTTGGTATATAATATTCCTCACATGGTCATACTTGTGAGCACAAGGATTTTTAGGAAGGCCCTTCAAGTTGCCAAGGTATCCTTCAATTTGGGCACGGTTAACTGAATTTTGAAGACAAATGGTGGAATTTCATGACAATTACCTGAGTTCTCAATGTAATCTAGGGTTTAAATTACTTGTAAAGATTGGAGAATTTGGATGTGAATCATTTCAAAATGTAAAAAAAGAAGAGGAAGACCTATTGGCCAGGCATCTGAAATACTTGTAGTACATAAGGAAGGACTACAACCCTATGTACATGATAGAAAGGTATATTGTTAGAAGAGTCAAAAACATTCCAGATATAGAAGATTACTGGATGGATTGCAAGGATAAAATATAAGTAAGAAAGAGAAAATATTACCAAAGGTTAACACTAGCACAAATAAGGCAGTTGGGGCCAGCCAAAATAGGGATTGAAGTACCCATAGAGATAACTGAAGATGATGAAGAAATCTTGAGGCTGGATTACATGGCACATAATGTGGAGAAAAGACCAATGGTAGAACCTGCACCAAATGAGCCAAAAATGGTCTCAATGGACCAAGTGAACCAACCTCTCTTGGAAGCAACTAAGAACTGGCTAGAGGCATTTAAAGTAGAGCTAGTGCAGAAAGGAAAAAATCTCACCATAAGGAGGAAGAGGAAAAGAAAGGACATCGAGGAAAATGCAGATTTTCTTGTTCACAAAAGAAGTATATATATGGCTAAAATCAGAGAGCCAGGTGTAGACACTTAAAAATAATTATTTTAATTATTTTTAATTCCTCACTTAATTAATTAATTAATTATGTTAATTAAAATTCTTCTCAATATTAATTAAATATAATTAATATTGTCACTATAGCATATGATTGATTTATTTAATAAATCAATCCCTTTCTTTATTCTTCTAAAAAATCAAATCCTCACAAATCTTCCTCTTAGCTAATTAATTTCAATTAATTAGTTAACCTACATGATTCCTACAAATCATCTTCTTAATTCATCATTAACCTAATAAATTCTTCTAGAAACTCCCTAAACTCACTTAACATTATTCTTCTAATTTTTTATTCCCTCCACTCATTCTCTCTCCTAGTCAAATTCTCCTACAAATATAAATCCCACCTAACATTTCTTCTAATCCCCCTCCTAATGAGTCGTTAATGGCTAATCATCACGATTAGCCATAAAGTCAACTCTTTGTCCTTTCATCCAGCCACTAGCTTTAAATGCTCTTTTTCTAGATGAATGTAAGATTTTTAAAATCTCACATTCCTCTAGGCATTTCCCTCTCCCAAGGAATTTTTAATTCCTTTTTATTCTTCTAATCTCCATAATATCTATTTTTGGAGAATTTTTAATTCCTCCAATGCATCTTGTAAAGTGTGGAGATACGAAATGCCTTTAAGGCATATTTCTTGGTCTCCACACCCTCTCTTGGACCTTGTGTGAGCTCACAAGTAAATCTTAGCCCTTCATCTCGAATTCATCCTAGACATCCATTTTCCTCTCCTCTTCCTATAAAATTAGGGCTACATCCCTTCATTCTTAACATCTTGAAATCCAATAAGTTTATGCTGCTCTTTTGAGCCCAGGAAATCATCTTGACAACTTGATCATCTCATCCTTATCATTTTTCAAATCCATTCCATTTGTGCACAACATTGGAGAGCCATCCACATCCAACAATCAAAGGAGCACATCAAGTGGAGCATTATCAAGGGGCGCCTTCACTTCATCAAGCTCAATCCGAAGGAGAAGGTAAAATAGCAAGGTGAAATGGTCTTTTAATGATATTTTAGCATTCTGCATGTTTATCTCATTATGTTTTGATCAGTTTACCTTTCAAATATGTTTTCCCCTCTTCATTTTGGCACGTCTGGTGGGACCCACGTCCCTAAGAACTAATGTTGTTGTGTTTTTAGGTTTTTTTGAGTTGTGAGACACAGGTTCCAGAATAGTGCGACTGCAGAAAAAAAAATTAAAAAAAAAATATATATATATATATATATCTTTTTCGCAGGTTCCAGAATCATGGCTCTGCATTTCTACGTGACAGCTCCTCCTTATTCTGTTCTGTTTTGGTTTTTTTTTTATGTTTATGTTTCTGTTGCAGCACGATAGCTCTGTTATCTAATTTGTTATTTGATTTGTTGTCTACTCTGTTTTAGTATAATCTGTGTGAAAGTAGGAGAGTATGCTCTTGTCTATATAGACAATTAGAAATCCAGACCTTTCACTTTTCTATTCTGTTTAGCATGACTGTATGCTCTGATCATAGGAAAGTGTGAAAATAGGAGAGTATGCTCTTGTCTATCTAGACAATCAGAAATCTGGACCTTTAACACTTTTCTATCTGTGTAGTGCTACTGTCTGCTCTATTAATCTGTCTGAAAATTTTTAGGCGCTAACTATAGTTTGTATTTAATTTATTTATTTCCTGTTATCTGCTCTGTTTAAATATAATCTATCCACCCGCAGGAAAGTGTGAAAGTAGGAGAGTATGCTCGTCTATCTAGACAATCAGAAATCCTGACCTTTGACATTTTTATTTTATTCTGTTTAGTGCGACTGTTTGCTCTGTTAAATCTACGGTTTTTGTCTACTCTATTAAATCTAGGGTTTCTGTTTTGTTAAATTTAGGGTTTCTGTTCTGTTAAATTTAGGGTTTCTGTTATGTTAAATCTAGGGTAAAAAAATAAAAATAAAAAATATAATCTTTATCTTGACTCCATTTTCCTCCAAACTTCACTAGATTCTCCACATTGCCATTTTCCACATTTTTTTCCTTGGGGGCCTTATCTCAAAAATCCACTTTTTGAAGCCCAAAATCCCATATTCCTCTATTTTTAGGGTTTGCCATAACTTTTTCCCCTTTTATCCAATCACCTTCAATTTTTTTCCATATTATCCATCTCCAACTTTTGCTTCTTTGTCCCTCTTGGACAAATTTTCCCATTCCTTCATCTTTCCTCCAAAATCCTCATTTTACGCTTGCCTATCCCTTGGAAAGTGACAAAAACCTAGTCAAACCCCATTTACCCATCAAAACTTCCTTCAAATCCACATTTGTCATTAGTAAAAAAGTTTTTATTCATGTTTTTCTATTCATTCCCAAAAAATTAAAAAAATTAATATTTTTGTCATTTTGTTGCCTTTTGCAGGACGCTTGTTGAAGACTACTTTTCAAACTACTAATCAAGTTGTTTTGTAGGATGCTTTTTGAAGACTCTATTTTTCAAACTATTAATCAAGTTGTTTTGTAGGACGTTTTTTGAAGACTCTATTTTTCAAACTACTAATCAAGTGGTTTTGCAGGTTGCCTAGTTGATTCAACCAAATATTGTGCATTTATTTAAATTAGGCACCTAGATATTAATTAAAATGGAATAAATCATTGTCTTATGTGTCTTTAAGAAAAGCATAAAGGTAGGAAAGTATGCTCTCATCTTACTAGATGATCAGAAATCCAGACCCTCCAACCTTTTCTTGTTTGATTGTGTGTTTACCTCTAGCGGGCCTGCCCTCCCAACTTGTTCTTTTAGAAGGTAAGAGGGGAATGACCCAAGTGAGTACACCCGGACCTGGGGTTCCCAAATCACTATAATAAATAGGCCATTGACTATGAAAGGGTTAATGGTTGGGGCTATATGAGAGTTCACTCTCACATTGGGTGCTTAGTAGGATCCTAGAGATCTCAATCATGCTTGCGTGACTACTAAGTTCTTGGTGCTTCGTTGGGCTATAGGCCTCAATTGCGCTTGCGCAACTTCGAAGGGTAGCTCCTAATGGGAAGACTTACTAAACACCTTGTTCATAGTGGCCAAAAACCTTCTAGTCATTGGTGCAGGAGGTCGGACCTCCGAAGCGGCCCATATTCTTATGGCCCTTAGTAGAGACACAAAGTTCGCCATGAGGAGTTTTCATGGGAATTGATGCTTGGCTGCCCCGAGAAGTGAGTGCCGTGGAGGGGAGCCAGTGGGGTCAAGCATCTAAGTGTCTGCTCTGGGTAAGCATAGATGGGAAACCAATTGGGATCCAATGACTATTGTCCTTGCCAGCCTTAAGAATGTTGTATATGAGCATGAGTGTCTTTGAGATAATATGCATTTAATCATTGTGTTTGCTTTGTTTGATACATACCTGCCAAGAGTAGACTAAAAACACATCACTATCCCCAAACATTTTGCAAAAATATTTGTCAAGACACAAACAAATTGTCCAAGTCATTACCCACACCAAGTCCAAAATTGCATCAAAACTCCGTCTGTCCCATTTTTCATAAGCCTAAGAGAGAAGCTAAGAGTTTATCCTCTACGTCAACATTCAAGTTTGTCCTTTGAAACACCTACTATCATCCAAATCAGGGTGGTCATATCCCTTCATACAACTTGCCATTTAAATTGATCCTTCATGTTCATGCCAAAGACAACCTAGTCATCAAGTTTTCTTCTAAACCATCACTACCATACCTTCTTCATCAATCATCCTCAAATTTCTTAAATCCTTTCATCCTCAAATTTCTTAAGTCCTTTCATCACAAATTTCTTAAGTCCTTTCATCCTCAAATTTCTTAAATCCTTTTGTCACACAAATTTCTTAAATCCTTTCATCCTCAAATTTCTTAAGTCCTTTCATCACAAATTTCTTAAGTCCTTTCATCCTCAAATTTCTTAAATCCTTTCATCCTCAAATTTCTTAAATCCTTTCATCACAAATTTCTTATATCTTTCTTTCATCACAAATTTCTCAAGTCCTTTCATCCTCAAATTTCTTAAATCCTTTCATCACACAAATTTTTTAAATCCCTTAAGTCTTTTCATCCTCAAATTTCTTAAATCCTTTCATCACAAATTTCTTAAATACTTTCATCTCAAATTTTCTAAGTCCTTTCATCCTCAAATTTCTTAAGTCCTTTCATCACAAATTTCTAAAATCCTTCCATAACAAATTTTCTAAGTCATTTCATCACAATTTTCCTAAGTCTTTTCATCACAAATATCGTGTATGGTCGCAACTCCATCCCAAAAGAAAAAGATGGCTGATCAACAATATGGCATGCCAGACATTGGTGTCCTATATGAAGATCCCATGCAAGATCATACACAAAGTGGGCAACCAAGCGATCAAGATCAAATCCAAAATCTTGACATGGTTAACCAAGATGAACTTTGTTCGGAAGTGCAAACTTTCCTAGCAGATTCTTATAACCAAGAGATGATGGAAAAGTTTATTAAACACAATCCTACTGCACTTCTGAAAACTCTTCTTGAACATGGAGCTCAACTTCCACCTGAATTTAATAGATCCGCTCTTGTCCAACAACCACAAGGAGACCTCGCTCCCACACAAAGTGCTGCACCTACTATTCAAACTCAATCAATTGCAGCCCCATCAATCATCCAAGCCCAATCAATGCCACCCACGACACCTCGCACCACAGTCTCCATCCCGCCTTTTTCCTCCTTACCATCCATACCACTATTAAATCCAATCTCATCCATTCTTCAACAAACTTCTATACCACCTCCTTCTATTCAACCACATATTTCTATTCCACAAACTTCCCTTTCTCCCAACAATGTCACAAATTTTATCCGAACCGCATTCAATCCCGTCACAACAGTTGGCGGACCACAACCAACTATCACACAAACCCCAGCGACATCGGTCATCACATCCCACATTCCCACCTCCTCATCATATCAATATATTGGTGGTGGTGCACCTTCTTTGGTTCATCCAATTCTTGGGGCAAATACAATCCGTCAATATCAAAGTCCACAACAAGACCTCATCAAGGAAATTCAAGACATGAAGAATATCATCAAAAACATGAAAGAAAAGACTAATAAAAGGAAAGCTTACTCATTCGAAGAGTTTTGCCCTTGTCCTTATGACCCATCTATATCAATTGCACCATATCCTTTGGGATTTGAGATCCCTAAATTCACCAAGTATGAAGGCAAAGGAGACCCTCACGACCATGTCCGAGAATTCCACATCTTATGCCAAGAAGTCTCCTATATTGACCTTTATCTTCATAGACTCTCTCCCAAGAGTTTCACGAGAGACGCCCTGGCATGGTTCTCATCTTTACCATGAGGTTCCATTGTCTCTTTTCCAGACTTGGCAGAAAAATTTGTGGCCCACTATGCATACAACATGGGTAATGATGTTTCTATGATGGACCTATGTAATACAAAACAAAGGCCTGGAGAAACCTTCGCCAATTTTCTACAAAGATGGTGACATCTTATCAAAAAATTCCAGTGGGACATGCCAGAACAACATCAAATTGAACTATTTCAAAAAAACTTGGTGCCTGAACTTTCAAGACCTTTAATATCTCAATGTATCAAATCCTTCCAAAAATTGACCGATAAGGGCCTCGCCCTCGAACGTGTCTTGTTGGAGGAAGGAACCTTGAAACACTACCAGAAGTCATCACAAAGTTCTTCCTCTTATCATAATGACAAACCAAAATTTTGGGCTAAAAATAAAAACATGGTCAATGATGGTATAACTGATGCAAAGTGGGTCCAAACCATGGCCGTTCCCCCAAAATCCACCACCAATATTCATCAATTCAATAATCAAAACAATTCAAATCAATCTCAAAAACTTCACAACAATGTCTCAATCCAGGGATGACCACCTCGATCGAATAACAAGACTCCAAGAGATTTCACTCCTCTTGCTGAGCCTATTGAAGTGGTGTTTCAAAAACTTGTCCAAGCAGGTATAGTGGTTTTTCCAATCACTCGCTTGTTTGATCCCAATCAACCTAAACCAAGATGGTATAATGAAAATGAGTATTGTGAATACCATCGTATCAAGGGACATGATACACGAAAGTGTATGAAACTGAAGATCTACATACAAGATCTCATTGATAGAGGTGAGATTGAAGTAGCAAATGCAAAACCTGGTAATAACAATGACAAACTCAAAATGTACTAGGAACCCTTCCCGAATCATGATAAAGGAAAAGGCTCATCACCTAATGCAATGGGTTATGACTACACTAATCACATAACTGGTTTTGATTTTTTAGTAGGTCGCATTAAACTTGCAGACAATCATGTCAATGTCATAACCATCCAAGGAGTTAATCCTCCTCCTTCCCAAAGCAGACCAAATCCTGCTAGGATAGTCATTCAAGGTGCCACACCTTCCACTTCCCATTTCTAGAATGACTACAATGCAACTACATTTCAAGGAACGGTCACCATCCAAGGAGTCTCTCCCCCACCAAACCCCCCACCCATGTCTTCCACCCACTGATAAGACCTCCTCGATCAGCTTGGGAAGACACCTGCGAAAATCTCCATTTTGGAACATATCAAGACTTCCCCGGTCCATAAAGAAATTTTGGAACAAGCCCTTCTCCAATCACGCATTCCTGATAACATCAATGCCACCCAATTCCAAGTCCTCATTGGAAACCTTGCTGTCCAGCAACACATTGTATTTAACTCCAAAAGATGTTAGATGCAAAATTTATCAAACCAATAGATTATGTTGAATGGGTCTCCAACATTGTTCCTGTCAGAAAACCTACTGGGGGCATCCGCATTTGCATAGATTTCTGAGATCTAAATATAGCTAATCCATATCTGCACAGATTAAATCGCTTCCCTAATCCAAAAGCCCACTTTTCCCTAAGGATGACTCCTTCCCTCACCTGGCAACCTAATCCTCCATCCTAGTTCTACTCTTGGCAAGAGGTATCATTTGGTCACAAGGAAGAAACTTGTTAGATTTTGTTAGATCTTTTCATATAGACTTGCATCTTTTGCCCTATGACTGCCACTATTTATGACTGCCTGGATTCTTTCATATCCAGGTATGTTATGATAGGCGCATATTGGGGCATATTTCATAGTATGACATGTTTTGGATCCTTCTTGTATAAACCAATGACCTGGTACTAGTGTTTATCAACACTTACCTTCTTGTGTACAAGGGGTATTAGTGTGTTTGAGGGTTTCCTTGCACGAACCCACAATTTTGTATTAGTTTTTCTTAACACTTGCATTATTGTGTATAAGAAATTCCCGTTTGTTTGCAGAGTCAGTCCACGCCTTGCATTTCTCATGGAATCCTAATATCTATAATCAGTGGTGCAAGTCACTCAGGGAAACATTAAACTAGGTTGGCTCTCCACATTTGTTTTGCACAAAATCTCACCATCATTCCATCAAATCCTAAACTCAATAATCCCATGGAGTTCTCAATTGCCCCCTTTTTCCTTCGCGGTCTCGCATCTCTTATTCTTCTTTCCAAATACCTCATGACTACTTCATATATTTGTTCCTCATCTATCCCTTCCACCTTAATTTTTCTTCCTCTATTTTTTTTCCTCACATAATCAATTTTGATTCTGATTCATGTCTTATATAGGATTTATCCTTCTTAAAACCAAACACTTCGATCATGTCTTATACAGGATGAATCCTTCCTGAAACCAGACATTGTGATCAGTCATGTCTTATACAGGATGTATCCTTCCTGAAACCAGACACTCCGATCATGTCTTATATAGGATGAATCCTTCCTGAAACCAGGTGTTGTGATTAATCATGTTTTATACAGGATGAATCCTTCCTGAAACCAGACGTCGTGATCAGTCATGTCTTATACAGGATGTATCCTTCCTGAAACCAGACACTTCGATCATGTCTTATACAGGATGAATCCTTCCTGAAACCAGATGTTGTGATCAGTCATGTCTTATACAGGATGTATCCTTCCTGAAACCAGACACTCTAATCATGTCTTATACAAGATGAATCCTTCCTGAAACTAGATATTGTGATCAATCATGTCTTATATAGGATGAATCCTTCCTGAAACCAGACACTTTGATCATCTTTGTCTTATACAGGATGAATTCTTCTTGAAACTAGACTGAGTCTAGATCTTATCAATTGAATCAAATCAAATCTATCAGGATATCAATTTCGCAAAACTCCAAAGATCAAATACCTCAATTGATCTCCCGAGGGGGCATCACCATACCGTAATCTATAAATCAAGAGCTAGGGCATCCTATCAAACCAATATCAGCATCAAAACAAGATTATTCTTTGAATCAATGTGTCATCACACCTCGCTTCAAAGAGGGGCAAAATGTAGACACTTAAAAATAATTATTTTAATTTTTTTTAATTCTTCACATAATTAATTAATTAATTATGTTAATTAAAATTCTTCTCAATATTAATTAAATATAATTAATATTGTCACTATAGCATATGATTGATTTATTTAATAAATCAATCCCTTTCTTTATTCTTCTAAAAAATCAAATCCTCACAAATCTTCCTCTTAGCTAATTAATTTCAATTAATTAGTTAACCTACATGATTCCTACAAATCATCTTCTTAATTCATCATTAACCTAATAAATTCTTCTAGAAACTCCCTAAACTCACTTAACATTATTCTTCTAATTTTTTATTCCCTCCACTCATTCTCTCTCCTAGTCAAATTCTCCTACAAATATAAATCCCACCTAACATTTTCTCTAATCCCCCTCCTAATGAGTTGTTAATGGCTAATCATCATGATTAGCCACAAAGTCAACTCTTTGTCCTTTCATCCAGCCACTAGCTTTAAATGCTCTTTCTCTAGATGAATGTAAGATTTTTGAAATCTCACATTCCTCTAGGCATTTCCCTCTCCCAAGGAATTTTTAATTCCTTTTTATTCTTCTAATCCCCATAATATCTGTTTTTGGAGAATTTTTAATTCCTCCAATTCATCTTGTAGAGTGTGGAGATACAAAATGCCTTTAAGGCATATTTCTTGGTCTCCACACCCTCTCTTGGACCTTGTGTGAGCTCACAAGTAAATCTTAGCCCTTCATCTCGAATTCATCCTAGCCATCCATTTTCCTCTCCTCTTCCTATAAAATTAGGGCTCCATCCCTTCATTCTTAACATCTTGAAATCCAATAAGTTTATGCTGCTCTTTTGAGCCCAGGAAATCATCTTGGCAACTTGATCATCTCATCCTTATCATTTTTCAAATCCATTCCATTTGTGCACAACATTGGAGAGCCATACACATCCAACAATCAAAGGAGCACATCAAGTGGAGCATTATCAAGGGGTGCCTTCACTTCATCAAGCTCAATCCAAAGGAGAAGGTAAAATAGTAAGGTGAAATGGTCTTTTAATGATATTTTAGCATTCTACATGTTTATTTCGTTATGTTTTGATTAGTTTACCTTTCAAATCTATTTTCTCCTCTTCACCAGGTACCATGGAAGTAGAGGAGCTAGAACAAGGAGGGGTTGAAGTAGTCACCACTGATGCAGACCTGAACATGTTGGCTAGAAGCAAATGGAAAGAGTTGCAAGATCAGGGTGGTAAAACAATGCAAACCCTCACGCAAGGAGAAAGTGCTGAGATGCAGGAAGAAACATACGAAGATCAACCATTGTGGGCCATTCCCATAAATATGTCTCAATCCACCGTGCAACTATTTTCATTCCCTTCATCAATCAATAACACCTTGGGCAACATAGTTAGGTTAGTTGGGGTCGGACCTGAGGAAGATCCAAGATTGTATGATGACCTGAATTGGGTGCTGGAAAAGCACCGCAAGGGAACTTAGAAGAATGGCGAAAGAAGATAGAACAAGGAAAATCACCATAAAAGCCAGTCCATGGAGTGGAGGCATTGACAAGAAAAAGTATGATGGACCAAGTGATAAAATTGGAAGGCGAAGGAGAATCCAAAGAAGGCACGACGAGGGAAAAGGATACACAACATGGAGTGGATGAAACTCTCATTGTCGAGAAAATAAGGATAGAAGAAAATCCAGCAATTTGCAAGAAAGATCAACCAAAGCTAGTGGAAGAGAATACGAAGATGCAGGTAGCAGAGGAAAAGGAAAAGATGGTAATGAAGAAATGAAAGAAGTATCACACCTTGAAGCAATGACACCCTCACATCATGAAAAACCAAAGGATTTGGAAGTCCTACTTCAAGAGTGTTGGTGTAAATAATTATTCATCTTGGATATTATTACACCTTACTTAAGTTTACTTAGGAAATGAATTTCATAGTAGTTTGGGTATGAGACACTTGAGTGTTTGTGCCACATTGAGATAGTGTGTGTAGGATAATTTCCACCTTTTGTGGACTTATCTTGTTGTTACACTCCACATTCAGTGGGTGATCCACCTCATGTGAAATATTATATTGTTTCTTCTACCTACCCACACCTATTTCCTACCTTTCCTTGTTTCTTATTGAGCCACATGTCATGTTTGTGTGCTCACATATCCATATTGCCTTGCATATATATAAGCAGGCTCATCTACATTTTAAAAACAACAATTGAACAACAACGATTGATGATCCAGTTGATCAGTATTTGCATCTTGATAGAATATAATTTATTTCTATCATCTATTTTGTTCTCTCTTATTTGTGCTTTCCATTGCCTCTTGATCTTGAAAAAATATCACATGGTATTAGAGCTAGTCCATGTCTCACATGGTATCAGAGCCATTAGAGTGTCATTGGTTTGCTTATTGAGAGAAATTTGATGCTATTTGGGGTTTACATTTTGGACCTTTCTATTGCAAGTTATTATTGAAGCTTGATGGGTCAAATATGAGGTCACCATCGGATTGAGAAGATCCAAGAAAGTTAGTTTTTCCTTTTATTTCATCCAAATTAGACTTCAGAGGCCAAATCTAGAGACATTTGAAGTTTGAAGCTGTGGTGGAAATTTTCTAGAAATTATAATTTTGCAAACAATTTTCAAATAGCGACATCTCACTCATCTGGACTCGTTTTTTAGAGCATTTTTTTTTGTTTTGGGGTGGAATTTCATGATCAGTACAATGGTGTAGGATTTTCTAATTTTTGGATACATGTGTTTTGGAAATCTTGAAATCCTGATTTTTACAACTTTGGAGGCTTCATTTGGGCTCATACGAACTCCTTCTCAGGTGCCATTTTTTTTAAAGTGCATAATTTTTTTTTCTACTTTCATAATCTACCATTAGTTTGCAATGATTTTAAGTAGAAATTGTACTTTCAATATTTAGCCATTTTTGGCATATTTGGTACTTGCATTTTGCTTGGATCTCAGTTTAGATCACTAGCAGTATTTGTTGAAGTCTCTTAGATATCATTTTGAGAAGTTGTAAATTGAAATCAAAAGTCCACTTTGCCTTGTTTTGCAAGTGGCCCATTGTATACACACTAAGTATAAAGTGCCAAAATCACCATTTTGGGAGAGGGGGGGGGTGTTTCTTGATTGAGTATTTTGGGGGGTGTCTTGTGTGATTGTGCCTCTCTCTATCTTGTGTTTTTTCATTTTGCTACTATGGGTTCTCCTAAATTTCCACTTTTAACTCCTCATAATTATGCATCCTAGAAAATTAAGGCATGGAGTAAACTAATGGAAAAAGGACTCATTCATTATGTAAATGAAACTATAACAACACCACCTGATCCTAAGGCTGATCCTAATGCTCAAATTGAATGGATTACTAAGAATGCTATGGCACTTGGAACTCTTAGAAAATATGTATCATATGACCTCATTTTTCACATTGATAAGTGTACAACAATTAAAGAGGCTTGGGATATTTTTAAGAAATTGTATGGTCAAGTTGATGAGATTAAGGGATACAAGCTTGATAGCGAACTCATAAATTTGGATCCCAAGGATTTTGATACAATCCAAGATTATGTCACAAAAACAACTGAGTTAAGAGCAAAGCTAAAAGATTGTGGAATTGACAAAAAGGATGCTCAATTGGTTTATAACTTGTTGGACAAACTTCCTTCAAAGTATGCAGCCTTTATATCTAGCTTTCACACCCATAGGTTAGCTCAAGGTTCCTCATACACTTCTCCTTCATTTGATTCATTCATAGAGATGTTGATACTTGAGCAATCTAAGTTGACCACAATGGGGATTCTCAAATCTTCAAAGTCACAAGCTTTGGTGGCCAACAAAAGTAATCAAAGTAATCAAGGAAAATGCAAGAATCAAAAGCACCCTAAGTCAAAACCACAACAAGATGGAGCACAATCTTCCTCTCCACAACAAGGTGATTCACCATTCTCACCTAAGAGGAAATTATATAAGGATAATATTTTTTGTGGATATTACAAGAAGTCAGGACATGATGAACATCATTGTTATAAGAAGGATATTGATGAGTTGAAGAATCTTCTTGAGAAGAATAGAATCAACCTACCTTCTAGAATGTCTACATCGACTTCTTCTTCCAAGGATAAAGGAAAGGATCACTCTTTTGGGATAGATAAAGGGAAGGGACAAGCTCTTTGTGCTTCTACAAGTCATGATTCAGGGAGATGGCTTCTAGATTCAGGGGCTTCTCATCATATGGCATCTTCACAGTCTATGCTTTCTACATTCGAGCCTTGCCACATGCCACAAATTTTAATGGGCAATCATACATACATAGATGTAATTGGGAAATGATCTATTGCCATTGGGGATAACTCCTTCAATGATGTGTTGTGTGTACCCCACTTGACAAATAATCTTCTTTCCATCTATCAAATCACACGTGGGGCAACTAGGAAAACTGTGGAGTTTACACCTAATTCAGTTATCATAAGAGACTTGGAGAGTGGAGCTATCATTGCGACTGGGGTGGTTGATCATGCATCTCGGTTGTACTCTTTTTCAGATTTTGGTCCTATTGATGAGGTTGATTCTTCCTATGTTGATGATTCAGATTTTGAGGAGAATTTCGGGCATTTGAACTTGGGGATTCTCACTTGTGACCCCGTTCTTGAGCCTTGCATTTCATCTCCTCCTATTGATATCACACCACCTATTACACTTGATGATGTAGCTAGTGCGACAGTTTTGCCTTCTTGTGATTTAGTGCAGCAGGATATTTCATGTCTTCCAACTTCAGTTCATTGGGATGCCTACTTGATAGACATTGCAAGTTTGTTTGTGGACTCCTACATTGCAGATTTGGGAGACATCATTGTGACATTCATCTTCTCTTTGATGAAGATGATCCTTCTTTGATTGTTGCGAGGGATCACTTTGACCTTCTTGTGCATTCTCTACATGATCAATCTTTAGAGGTTGACATGATTGTGGATACTTTTGTACAACACTTGGAGGAGGTCTCTTTATCTTTTGAGGAGACATATGAGTCTTTGGATATTGTTCTACATTCTTCTCCACTAGATCTTGGAATGCCTTTTTTAGTAGTTTGGCACAGTTTACCACCTTTGGAGGGGGTAACCTTCAGTGTCAACATGGAGACACTTGAGCAGTTTTTAGAGATTCCTTTCATCATGAGTATTTTTGCTTCATCTTCCCTTCATGGTTGGGGAGACTTTTTGGATACACCTTTGGTTTTGTTTCTTCCTAAGGGGAGGAACATGGTTCGACATTCGTGGAGCAGTTTCTTCATTCATCTTCAAGCTTCTATCATTGGTGCAGATTCCACATTGAGGGGGGGCTTCCTAGTCTCTCTTCTTTTTCTCTCATATGGGGGGGACTTTTTCCTCATATGGGGTTTTGTCCTTCACATACTTCTATGAGAGTTCTTTGTATCTAGTTTTCATCTCTCTTTTGGGGGAGGGTTTTTTTCCATTGGTTTTTTCTCTCTTTCCCCACTTTGTGAGAGATTTCATTGCATTGGTTTGCATGCATTTGCATTTGTACATGGTACCTAACATGGCCTAGTAGTCGGGACCCATCTTGCATTGCTTAGTTGCATTGTATACTTTAGTGCATTCCCCTAAGTTGCACTTAAGGGGGGGTGTTGTTGTAAATAATTATATATCTTGGATATTATTACACCTTACTTAAGTTTAGATAGGAAATGCATTTCATAGTAGTTTGGGTATGAGACACTTGAGTGTTTGTGCCACAATGGGATAGTGTGTGTAGGAGAATTTCCACCTTTTGTGGACTTATTTTGTTGTTATACTCCACATTCAGTGGGTGATCCACCTTATGTGGAATATTATATTGTTTTTCCTACCTACCTACCCTTGTTTCTTATTGAGCCACATGTTATGTTTGTGTGCTCACATATCCATATTGCCTTGTCTATATATAAGCAAGCTCATCTACATTATAAAAACAACAATTGAACAACAATGATTGATGATCCAGTTGATCAGTATTTGCATCTTGATAGAATACAGTTTATTTCTATCATCTATTTTGTTCTCTCTTATTTGTGCTTTCCATTGCCTCTTGATCTTAGCAAAATCTCACAAAGAGGACCCACCATCTCCATAGAAGGAAAACTCCACCAGGGAAGGCGAAGACGGAAGCCAAGGGTTAAACGAAACATTAAATATAACTGATAGTGGGGACACACAGAAAAAGGAAAAGGAACAAGATGAAGGAGAATCCTTGTGGGTGGAAATGGGGGATAACTGCAATAAAAGAGAAGGGAGAGATCAAGGTTCAAAAGAGTCAGAAATGAGCAAGAAAGCGGAAAAGGAGAGAACCATAACCAAAAGGGCCAACATAGTAAATGTACAAGCCGGGAATATGCCCAAATGGTTAAAGAAACAAAAAGAGCATAATGGGTAGATAAAGGTAATTCCACTAGATTTCAACAACTTACTATTAGGCGCATCCCGCACAAAGAAGAGAAAAGTGGTTAAAGGCCGATACACTACCTAGGTGAATCCTGAAGGAGAACGAGAATTGCATATCGCAGAACCTGTAATCAAAGAGGTTGAGGAAGAACCAACTGATCAAGAAAACTAAATAACTACAATTCAATTGGGAAAACCATCAAGAGCAGAAACAATGAGAGTTACCAAAGAGGGAGTCACCCTAATGGAAGAGAGAATGTGGATGGACTAAAGAAAGATAAAAAAGCAAAAACTGCAGATAGATCAATTGGTAAAGTTTATAAAAGGGATTACCAAAAGGGGAGAAACTCCATAGAAAATCGCAGATCATCCAGTATTGGTGTCTCAAGAAGAAGCTAAAGCAGTAGATCTGCTAAGAAGAAAGACAAAACTAATGGATGACTAGATTAAGGAGGTACTAGAACATGCCAAATCTTCGCTGAGAGTAGCGATAGATAGATACACCACTTGGGGGAAATTGATCAAGATGATTGGTAGGGTCCAAAAAGCACATGAAGAGCTATTGGGACATGTTAAAGTAGAAATGTCATATTTCTAGATGGCAGAGAAAATGACTGCAAAAGAAATCATTGATTAGAAGATATTGACTACAAAGAAATTGCCTTAAGTGAAGATTGGAACAACAGTAAATAATTGGCAAATAAATAGTTTGTGGAAAGGAATAGAAAAGTTGCAAGAAGAAAAAAGGGATGCGGTAGATGCCCAACACCAAAATGCTAAACTCATTTAAATGCTAATGGGAGGATTATTAGAAGAAGTAATCAAGATGGGTGAAGATGCGATATTGGAGGAGTTAGAAGATGGATGGAATAGGATAGCATCAAAGTTAGGCAGATATGCGAATTTGCAGGTCTTAGGAGACATAGGACAAATCCAAAGCTTGGCAAGGCAATATGAAGATAATGTTTCTGAGGTAGATCATAACATAGAGCTTGTGCGAGTAAAAGGCCAAGTGCAAGAATACAATTTTTCTACCATAAATCAATATAAAAGTAAAGAGATGCCTCAAATTTTGATAAGCCTTCAATAGTACTGGGAGTAAGAACTAGAGACTTCTGAGTTGATAGAAAAGTCAAACATTGACCAAGAGCAGGAATGACGTTGAGCTATCAATATTTTTGTTCTTTTGCTAGAAATCTGCTATAAAAGCATAATGATGTTAATTTTGAAAACCGTTTGAGATTTGTAGACTTATGAGAGCTCTGACAAGTTCGAGCCTCTTTTCTTGTTTCTCTTACCAAATAATTATTTCGGTAGTGTCTGTTCTTTGCAAATAATAGTGATGATAAAGTCTGAAGGACTTATAGTTGATGATATGTGATTGTACTTCATTGTTTTTGTATGAAGTAAAATATAACTCTTCATAGATTTTCGCTGTGTTATATCCCTTGCTTTGTTTAATTCAGTGTTTCATTTGTGGATCGCAAAATTTTATAAATAATTGAGAGAGTATTTTTGGTTATTTGTAAGATTGTTCTTTGTCATTACTGATTATTTCAGAAAGGCATTTATTGAGATACAAGCTTAGGATATCAGAATTCATTTCAACATTTAAATTCATTTATTTGTCTTTATTTCAAAACATTTAAAAAATTGTAAACTATAACATAAATAATCCTCCACAAAATGCAAAACTAGGTCAGCTTAAAGGAACTAATCAAAATCCCCTTGTATAAAAACAATTGATGTACGCTACTAAGCAAAACCACAGGGTCTTATAAGACGTTGCTAGCCTTGAGGTCTAGGTCTTCTATACCTTTCAAGAACATAAACTCATGGTTGAGAGAAAGAGTTTATGAATAATGAGCGAACTCAAAACTCTATATATATATATATATATATCTCTGTGTGTGTGTGTGTGTGTGTGTGTGAGAGAGAGAGAGAGAGAGAGAGAGAGAGAGAGAGAGAGAGAGAGAGAGAGAGAGAGAGAGAGAGAGAGAGAGAGAGAGAGAGAGAGAGAGAGAGAGAGAGAGAGAGAGAGAGAGAGAGAGAGAGAGAGAGAGAGAGAGAGACTAAGATATATAGGTATAGGGTGATATGAAGAGATAGGGAGCGATAGAGAAAGAGATAGAGGAATAGGGAGAGATAGATGAATATGAAGATATAGATCAATATACAAAAAGGGAGAGGGAAGGTGAGATATACAAATATAGGATGATATGGAGAGGAAGAGAGGGATAGGGAAAGAGATAGATTTATAAGGAGAGAGACATAGGAATATGAAGATAGTTGTAGAAGAATATACAGATAGAAAGAGATAGAGGAGTGAGAGGGAGATTGAAAGAGAAATAGAATCTTAGAGATAAAGAGTAGGATATTTGGAGGGAATGAGAGAGAGAGAGATGCAAAGATAGAAATATAAAGACACTAGAAGTGATAGATAGACGGATGCAAAGGGTGATATGTAGAGGGGGCAAGAGTGAGAGATAAAGGAAGTGATAGATATAAGCAACAAATTGAGATAGAGAGAAGGGGAGAGATAAAAAGATAGACAAAAATTGGAAGAGAGATATATAAATAGTTTGAGGAAAAAATAGGGAAAGAGGGGGAAATAAATAGAGAGGATAGAGACAAAGTAGAGAGATACAGAAAGAGGGATTGATAAGGAGAGATGAATATATAAGGATAGAAAGAGGGGGAGAGAGGGAGATGTATAGGGGAAAGAGTGGGCTAAAGGAGGTGATAGATATACATAACATAGATATATAGAGAGGAGGAGAGATACAAATAGGGAGATATATATATATATATATATATATATATATATATATATATATATATATATATATATATATATATATATATATATATATATATATATATATATATAAATAGATAGAGGCAAAATTAAGGAGATAGAGGGAATGAGTTAAATGGAGAGGATATATGCAAAGTAGAGAGATATAGAAAGAAGGATTGATAACGAGAGAGGGATATATTAGGATAGAAAGAGGGGGAGAAAGAGGGAGATATAGTGGGAAAGATAGAGGGGGAGAGAGATATAAATTTAGTAGAATTAAAATATTAATAAAATATGCACCTAAAAAAATTAATTAATATATTATATAAACAATTTTAACATTAATTGAAAGATAAATACAATGCTAATAAATAAAAAGTTGTTATACAATTGACCATAATTATACTTAAATTCTTAAATAAATTAAATTTTTAAAATTAAGATTGTACTTCTCATAAAATATTAAAATGACAATAAACTATATTAAAATTGTTAAGGCTAGAATTTAACTTCTATATTAAAAGTTATAAGTAAATTCAAAGTTTAAAAGTTAAAAATAAAATGAAACCTAGAAAAAACATGAAAAGTAAATTCATATTTTCTATTTAACTCAAATGATATATGAACAAGTGCCACATAGTGGCGAGTAATTGCCTTTATAGTATTGTAATAAAAATATTAGTTTAATTCTTAATTATCATAACTTTGAAATATTGTTATTATATAATTATATTATTTTAATTATATTTTTCATAATATTAACTATAACTCTCACTTCAATAAATAATATTAATAATTATAATATAATATAAACATTGGCCTCATGTTAATGGGCCTCTCGAGGTTGATTTGGATTCCAAGGGGAAGGAAGTTGTTGATTGGATGAAACTGGATCTAGGATGAATGAAAGTTAACTTTTACGGGGCATCAAGAGGGAATTCAGGCCCTTTAGGTGTAGGATTTGTGGCAAGAGATTGGAACATAAATATTTTGGCAACTGGAACTAAAAGATTGAAAGAAGGTACAAATAATGAAGTCAAAATGCAAGCAACTTTATTAGCAGTCAAGATGGCCAAGAAATTATTAGTATCATAATTGCATTTGGAGTTATTTTGTAATTGTTATCATTGCCATTATCTATTGTGAAATTCTAACGTGAAAATTAAATAAATATGTTAAAATTATAAGAGAACTTTTAATAACTTTTAAGGATTTAAAAATTACTCATGTGTTGAGAAATGGAAATATGGTGGCAGATAGGTTGTGGAAGTTGACATTGTCATTAATGGAGGAGAAAACAAAATTTTATTGGGAGGATTTATGAGAGATCCAACTTGATTAATAGTGATGGGATACATGCTGTCAACTGCAACAACCATAATGGAAAGGTGTGTAGTTCAAAATGTTATGGGACAAGCATGTTGTTTTAAAGGCATTTTGGCCATTTTTATCGCACAACTATTTGAAATTGGTGTAAGGTGGAACACAGAGGGTTGGTGGTGAAGAGTTGCAAGATGAAGGCGAATTTTGAACTAGTTACTACTAAGCAACAATTGGTGTTTTTGGGTCAAATCTCAAAGCAGAGACTACAAAGCATTGCCAAGCATGATGATCCCCTGTTTGTGTAGATTTCAGACATCCTGTTTGGGGAAAAAATTATGACAATAGAGCACAAATATCTAACTAATATCGATATCATTTCACTGCTTGTGGTGTGGGGTTTGGAGCAAGGAAGCAAGGAGGATGTCCAATGGGTCCTAAAATAATGTGTGGATGATGAGAAAACTTTTGGTTTGAGGTTGATTCTACAGTGTGTGCGTCTTGGTGAAGGTCTCATGGCACCGAAGGGTGACTGGTTAAAAATTAGAGATCAAAATTCATCGCTTCAAAATTTATTCAATGGAGTGACTCAACTTATATGGATGAAAGGAAATTTGAAGCCCATATTGGTTGGGGCTTTGAAAGATTATCTCTGTGAATGGAAACTGGGATGAGATGGTGCTGGTGCAACAAAGAAGTGGAAAGGGAAAATCCATGTGAAGTTCAAAATTGAAGATTATTGGGTTAATGGACCCCTCAGGGCATCCAAAAAATAGTTTGTGAGGGAAATGGAAATTTTTTTGTGGATACCCTATAGTTTTTTTATAGTTCGTATATACATGTGTCTCCAATTTTGTTGTGTATAAGTGACCAACTGTTGTAATGACCTTGAGGTATATTTCCTGTATTTATGAATAGGGAAGCTAATTGATATGGAGAATGTTGCAATGTGTTAGATACTGATGTGGTTGTTTAGTGTATGTAGGGGTATTTAGGGTTTTTAGTCCTTTGAAGTTTATAGTTATAGACTTATGAATACTTTATAAAATCTAAAATTTAAATATTAATAAAAATACTGTATTACCCATTAAAAAAATATATATAATATAAACATTAGTGAAAATATACTTTTTTCTTAAGAATTTAATCCTAATTTAGTTATAAAATTTATATAATTATAATTATAATAGTAAAAATAATATTAAACTTAATTATTAATTGTTAGTTTAAGATTATATATTATTTTAATTATATTTATGTAATTAATTATAATTGCTCTTAATAACATAATTATTAATTTTTAATATAATTATATAATAAAAATAATTAAAAAAAATAAATTATTTTTTAATGACTAAAGGAAAAATATTTAAATTTAAGGTTAAATGTTATAAACTTATATTTTATATATTAAAATGATTAAAAAAATTATGATTTTCAAAAAGTATTAATAAAAAGTAGAACCATTTCCAAAAAAATTATACAAAAATTATAATTATAAAAGGTAAATGGGTTTATTTTTTTAAAAAGAAATATTTGTTGTGTAATGCTTCTAATGAAATAGTTTAAGTATATATTTAAATTTTTATTTTATTTAATTTAAATGGTGTGAATCAAATTTCTATACAATAGTTCATTTATTTGATTAGTTATATTTTAAAAGTAATAATTTTTTTATTAAAAATAATATATTTATAGGGAAAATTCACTTTATTAACAAGATTATCAATAAAAAAATGAAAAAAATTAGTTAAAATAGACAGTTATTTTTTAAATATATAGAAATCTAAAAAAGCCTATAAAATCTATCATTCCTATAAATTTTCTCCTCTAACACTAAGTTTTATCATCCAATCATATTGTAGATAAATGAATTGAACACAAGTTTAAAGCTGAGAAGATGGTAGAAGATGCATACAGTTGGATGGATGAAATGAATGGGAAAGGAACATTCAAGATGTCTTGCAAATAACCTGCAAATAAGAAAGGAATGAATAAAATTAAAATCCAAGATAAGTTCAATCTAATTTTGAAAATGATATAAAAATAAACATTGTAATGACAATATAAAAATTTGATTTATAATTGTAGCTAATGGGTGCAAAACAACCAAATGAAATTGTTTGGCTAGAAGCGACTTATGAAATAAGTATCAAGAGACCAAAACATATGCATTACCTGTTCCTATATCCTATCATATGCCATATTTCAATCTGATCAGTGATGTCCTCTATGTAGTCCTCTGTGTGCCCAATTCCTATTTAACCCAAATTATAATATATTAGTTCGATTCTGGTCATATACAAATTATTTCAGTTATACTCCTTTCATATTTTTTCTTCAAGAGTTCAATACATGTGAATTTGGCCATACCCAACTCATGTTTTATAACAACTACAATGTAGTTCAACCCAAAATATACAACTGCTTTTAATCATAATATTTATCTACATACAAATGAGGTTAGAAACTTCATATTCAGAAGTTTTCCCCCAACGATAGCCAATTCTTTTATAGTAAATAATAGGCTTGCTTTCACTAGATGAAATGTATAATTTATTGTTGTATCACTTTCTGAGTTCAACTCTTCATTGTTTATGCTTTAACATTGTGTTTCTTCTTGGCAATTGTTAGTCATTTCAAAAGAAATAAGAGAGAAAAGCAAGTTGATCCTCCTTTATGACATCATAGATTCAATCTCTTATGTATTTAAACTTATATTGATGGTTGTCTAACATTCTCTTTCGATTTTCTACCATAATAGATTTGAGTTTTTAATGTTTAATATTTTTTGGTTTCACATTGTGATAGTGGTGCTACCTTTCTAAACATTGCACATATAAGAGGTAAAAAACACTATAATATAATCAACAATTCCTTGCACAAACAACTCATGGAACAAGACTATCTATTATATCCCAGAGGTCAAACTGGAACATAACCAGTTAGCTTTTTAGTTTTTTTACTTAAAAATTCCTCCTTGTTAATAAGTATGATATCAAAATAGAAGACTTGATAATTATAGATAAATCTGAGGGTTTCAAACTCTTTTAGAGAATACTAGTGGTAATTCAGTGCTACTGTTGTTAAAGCACTACTTATCATAAATTTTACTATGGGGGCATGGCCTTTGCACTTACTCTTGATTGGTAGAGGATTAAACACATATGTTTCTTGATTTTTTTCAAATATGATATGGGCATTCATAAATTAAACATACATTGAAAGGTTGCAAGTTTTTTTTAATAAAAAAATAACTAAAATGTGTTTGGGCCCTAGCTGTCCCTGACATATTGTAACAACCACCACAATTTTCAATTAACACAATTCACAAATTACACATCAACAATCATACATTAATGCCACATGTACAAATATATACAAGATAGAGACATAAAATTATATTTTGACATAAAGATACAATACATGAGCCAAATACAAGATAAACATAAGGAAACATATACCTTTATTATCGACCACAAGATCAATTATAAGAATACATAGGAAAAAATCATGAAGACCACTAAGATAGGAACTCTGACATCTATCTCCCACAATCACATCAAGGGCGAGAACATTTCCAGAGTGCGTATCCGCCCTACCATGAAGTAGTTACACTTCCCCGAAATCTTTCATGATACGAAAGATACCCGACCAAGCACGAGGTAGGCTAACAATGTAAATTTGACAAGAGTAATGGAATCGTGCAATAAAGTATACTAGTGTCATGATAGCATAGACACACAAATTGCATATAACCACATTAGAAGACAAAAGCAACTATTTTACTTATCCCTCTAAAATCATTTTGAGATTCAATTCCTTCTTGACCACATTTATCTCAATAGATAAACATAACATGAATTATCTCAACATGGAGAAAACACATGGTGCATCCATGCATCTATTCTTGAAGCCGAACTTTATTCTATAGATAAGAGTTATATACATGACATTAATAAAGAGAGCACATCATATCTATTAATTCCAAAAAGACTCCTTCAACGTAGAATCTCTTTAAATTACACCTATGCATATGACAACTTCATCCTTGATACAACCTAAAATAAAGTATGGAAAAACATATAAGTGCATACAAATGCATCAATCCATGCTTATTCACAAGTCTAGTTATAAAACTTTGATTACACCTTTCAAGAAATTCACTCCAATAAGATATGTGAATTAATTGAACTCAAGGAACAATAATACTTAACATGCATTGATAATGAGTGGTCAACATCCTACCAAGACCTATGAAAGCTCAAGCTTTGATAATCATTGATGCAATGCAAAAGGATGTGAGAAACACAAGATTCAAACATTAGTGTTGTTAGTATCAATTAGAAATGAAAAAAGAATGAAACTACAATCCCAAACATGCATATCAAGAGAGATATTAAATAGATTATAGAAAGCACACAAAAATGGAGGAAAGACACTAAACCCTCTCAAATACTTTCCAACATGCTCATAGTTGCTCCTCCCTTGTTCCTCTCCTCTCCAAGTTCCACATGAGTGTAGCCCTCAGCTTTTTGCACTATTATGGATTTCTTATGGAGATTCAAGATTATGAAAATGACTTAATTATGCAAATGCAACAAGCTAGATATGAGAAAGCCTAATTAATCTATGTTAATTTTATCCAAAATAACAAAGAAAGTGCTCCTAGATGATCTCTCAAATTTGGTATAAGTTTGATGCATACAAGATTTCTGGATCTAGATTTAGATGGAATGGGCTCTATTTAATAGGAAAAATAGGGCAATGGATGGTTGAGATTGAGTAATCTCAACAAGGGCCAGGATTGATGGGTTTATGATCCATGTGAGGGCTTTCAACTCAATCTTAGGATGACAAATATCAACATGAGATGGCTTGAGATGAGAGGGAAGAAGCATTAAATGCTTGAGATGACATGAAGGTTACCTTGGGAGGTAAGGTTAGGCTTGAGTTGAATGAATAAAGCCTTTATCCAATGAATAATTCCTTTATCCAATGGATAAACTCTTGTGCAAGAGTTACCATGGTCAAAGCAATAAATGCTTGAAGAGACCCATGAGTTAAATGAGGGTTGAGTTAAAGGTAAAGTCTCTAACCATGTGGGAGAGTTGAGTTTAACCATTAATGGTTATGTAAGAGCCATAAATGGTTATGTAAGAGCCATTAATGGTTTGGAAGACTTTAGGGGTTAACTTGTTGAATACATAAAGCTTTTAATGCTTTTCAAAGACTTTGAGGCTTTGAGAAGTGACTCCAAGTTGTTTAGGAATGTGACAATAATTAGGGAGGGTGATTAGGCTAATTTAGAATGGATTAGAAGAATCTAAAATGGGTTAGAAGAGTCTAGAATGGGTTAGAAGAGCAAGTGGGTGAGAGAAAATAAGATTTTAATTAAAATAAAATTCATTATTTCAACTAAAAAGGTGCAACATGCATTTGTAGGAGAATGCAAGTTGGGGGGGCGAGGATAGTTTAGGAATTTAAATAAATATTTATTTATTTATTTAAATGAGGAAAGGGGTTAAATTAAACAAATATGCTTTATTCATTTAATTGAGAGTATGGTTTAATGAATTAATTTAAATAAATTGAGTAATTTATTTAGTTAATAGAAGAAGAGGTTGAGGATGAATTAATTAAATATCAATTTAATTAACTACTGACTGATGTTTAACTAATCAAATAAATACTAAATATTCATTTAATTAAGTGGACATATTTATGTGACTACAATCATATTCATGTTGCATGTTACTAATCTTGAAATAACCAAAAAAGCAATAAATAGCTATAATTTGCCAACATTTTTTTATTAATATGTTATATATTGAATTTTTTGTTAAAAGTACCTTTGAACATTATATGAGAAACTTAACCAACTAATTACTTATTATTTAATCGAGTTTAACATAAAATTATAGTTCATATCCCTAGATATTTAATAGATCTAAGGAATCTAACTATTAAGAAGAATCTTTTCTTAATTTGACCCTAAGAATACCATTTCATATTTGATTCAAGCCATGGGACTTATGGTCTTTATTGAAACAAGGATTTAACTATTCTCAATTATAAAGAAATACAAGTTTTTGAATATAATAATTTCTTATTCATTCAAGCTACTTAACCCTTAGATGTAAATGTAATATCACATAATATCATGCCAACCTACTAACAAAAAGGAAAAATGGTCCAAAATAATTTAATCCGAAAGCATATAAAAGATTATCTCTTAACCCCCATGCATGATAATTTTCATTATTAGAGGTAACCTTATATCCTCTCACATAATTCATTAAGTTAATATAATCATTTAAATATATATATATATATATATATATATATATATATATATATATATATATATATATATATATATTGGTTAGTAATAAGTTTTTGAATGTATTGATAATCAAAATAAGATAATACATTGTTCATAATACCAGCAAACAACAAAACCATATACATCACAAATCCCACCAAGTCCACCGATTATTACTACAAAAATTAGGACACATAAAATAACAGTCCATTGGGTAGCCTTTAACCAACGCATCTAAAAAACAAAAAATCTATCACTAGACAACTCCTTACCTCAAATAGCATAACAAAAAATTTCGCTAAAAACTATTGGTCGGGTTCTCCTCATTGAACTTGTCAAGTATTCACTGTGCTTCCTCTAATGGGCCCACGATTGCAGCTCCAATCCCAACTCCACCCTCGCTAGCTCGTGCACAGCTTGGAGAGCTTCCTCGACCCACATCAACCCAACAAATTTCTTGAATGCTTCCCATCCTCGCCAAGTTGCTGCTCTGCAGCTATCCTTAACTTCATCTTCTGGCCAACACACAAAGGGAATGGGACTTACCTGCTCAGTTTCACCTTCAGAAACATCAATCCCAACACCCAAGATGACCCAATCAAGGATAGACTCCAAGCCATCAAAATATTCTTTTACAATGAGCTCTTTCAGAATATGCCAGACCTTTTCCACTGTGTCTTCAAATTCCAACCCCCATGCCACAATCAACAAGTAGATATCTATATTGGTTTGATAATATGGCTAATGTGTACAATGTTCTCACTCAGCATTAACTTCACCACCTCCAACAGATGCTCATATTTGTAGAGAAAGAGCCCCTATAAATATTAGTTGGATACCTTTCCCACAAAAGGCACAAGCTTCTTCTGCATTTTGAAAGTAAAATTTGCCTCCATAATCTCAAAGCTATAGTGCCGCCACCCTCGCTACTTAGAAAAGAACTCTTTTGCAACTAATAGCTATTATGCCACTGAAGTAAAATAAAATCTCGACCACTTATTTATTAACTCAAATTAATTATCATTCATTCCTTCCTATGCAAGCCAACCTTCATTGCCGCCGAAATCCCATTTCATCACTACAATTTGTAAATGCGTTGTCAGAGTATATCATATCAACCTTCCACATGAATTGAAAGTAACTACATTTCACAGTCATATTAATTAGTAAGTCCTACATCTAACACTCTGATCCCCTAAATTTTTTGGGGTTGCCAACAACTACCATGTCATCAATGAAAAGATTTCGAATATCTCCAACTGGAAATCATGTTCATCCTTAAATTTGCTAGCCCATTTAGAGAGTACGTTTGGTTCTTTATTTTCTTATCTTTGCACATGTGATATCTTGAAGTTTGTGAAATATTTCATGTCATGAATTATTTTTTGAACAAACTTGTTAAGCTTCCAAGCCTACATTTCCCCTTTAATGATTGCATTGATAATAATCAATGAATCGCCTTCCACGTGTAGTTTCTGGAAACTGAGTTTCAAACCCCACTCAATTGCTAAAGATGTTGCTTGCACCTCAGCTACATTATTTGTGCCCTCTTCCAGTTGTTTAGCACTTCATGCAATGATGTTGCTCTTCCAGTCCTTAAACACCACCCCTACACTAGACTCACCCGAATTACCTTTAGATGCAACATCAAAGTTTTCCATGATTCACCCTTCCTCCAGTGGGATCCATTCTTCTCTTAACTTCTCCCGAGAGTTCCATTTAAATATTATCTGTTAATATGTATAAATAATTTATCTTTTATCCAAGTAGAGATAGACTTTATACTATGCATAATTATTCATGCTAAGGTGAAAGTTTTAGTTCATTTAACTCTATCTCTACATAAATATTTGGTTCTAGTAAAAATAAATAAATTATTTGTAATACCTAGATTTTGCCATAGTTTGTCTGTGGAATGGAGTAAAAAAGAAGATATTTGCTTATGCTCTTGCAGAACACTATTATTATATTCTTTGTATCTCTGTATTCACATTTGTAGAGAAGCTTGACCTAAAAAACATACTTGAATGAACCGTGAATACATGATTTGGAAAAGACAACTCGATGATTCAAGCAACACAACATAGATAAGATCAACTGCCAATTAATTTACATACCTCACTTTCATATAGGAAATAATCTGTGTTGTTCTTAAAAGACAAAACTGTTATTTTCTCTTTTCCAAAACAAATTACTGATGTTTAATATCTTTTTCAAAATATAATTATTGTTGTACAAAAGAATAAACGACAACCCCCAAATGAAAACCAATTCTTTGCTTATATAGACAAATTGGGTGAAGATTAGTTTTTGTTGTTTAATTGCTTTATTGCATCTCCTCTTAACTTATAGGAGACGACATCTTTTATCTTCCAAGAAAAAAACATGTTTCCTTATCTAAACTTATCCTTCCAATCAGGCCTGAAATTTGACGGTCACCCCTACCTGTCATATGAATTTTTTATACACAGTCTAGTCATTTCAATGCCTTTCATTTGACATTTTAAGAAAAATATTAACTGTCAAAAAATATAAATGTAGAAGATTGAAGCCACACCAAAATGCAATGCACATCTTTCTTGGGAAGAAATGAACAATATATGCAAAAATCTTAAATTTACTAAATAAGTTTCTAAATTAATACACTAATATATATTATATATTAACATTAAATGATAACCAATTAATAATTACTAATTTAGTAATAATAAATATTAAAATATTAAAATGATATATATTATGACAAGTTTCTATAACAATCTTATTAAATATATTTAAAAAATTAAATTGACTAAGTTTCTAAATTCATATTTTAAAAAAATAGAATATATTATAAAAATTCATATAAAAATATTTTATCAATTATATTCTATCATTTCAATTATGACAAGTTTCTAAATTCATATGAAAAAATAGATCTATTCTAAAAAATCATATTAAAATATTATAAAATTAGAAACAACTACATCCTTCCATTTCAAAATATTTTAAATAAATTATATTTTTATAATAAACATTCTAAATTAATATATATCAATATTATAAATTATAATATTCTATGATATATATTACCTACTATATTTTTTTACTGTTTATTTATAATTTGAAATGTCATCTATACGATTTTAGAAAAAAATAGCATGTCAATGCATACGTTCAACTAATTTTTTAAGTTGTCAAATATGGTTCAAAAGTGAAAAAATGATCGTTTAACCTGTCAAATTCCAGGACCTTTCCTTAATTTGCTCTCATATTAATGGTTACCTTTCCACATAAAAGCAATTACAATATGCATTTTATATTTTAAGTTTCTAAAAGAATTTTAAAAGAAACTTCTTTTTTTTTTTTTTTTTTTTGTAAAATTTACTTTTCCTTATTAAAAATAAATGGATAGTTTTAGGAATTAGAAATAGTTTCATATGAAATAGAACTTATATGGTATACAATATAATTCCTTTTAATAAACATTTTTATTTAAGTTTTAAAAAGAATATATATACTTATTATTTGATTTTTTAGACATATTAGTAAAAGTATTTATAATATTAAAAATAATAACAATAATAATATATTTAATTATTAATATAAATTCTATTTTATTATACTTAGAAGAATTTAAAACAAAATCATTAAATAAATAAGTAATTAATTATTTTATAAAAATATTTATGAAATAAGGTCATCATATACTTCCCCCCTAAAAAAATGCATTGCCTCGATGCATCAATCAAAAGCTTATCATTACATCCAAAACAAGTCAACTAAATTCATATTAGACATGGTTAGTATTTATATCCAGTAAATGTAATTGATCTTTCATTTTTGTAAACACTCAAGGTAATTCAAACACACATATCTATCAAGTTAATCACCATTTGCAAACATTGTAGATAAGACAATCATGCATATTCATCAAACAATCATTTCAAAGACAAGTCCTAAGTGAGGTGTGTGGATTCCATTACTACCTTCAGTTTTGTAAGGTTAGACTACCTCTCTCCAACAATGTTCTCTTTTTTTTTTCACATTGGTGGTAACCTATCGGTAGCACTCATACAAACAAAACTAAAATATCAATCCATGTTAGTGCCCTAAATTAAAATCAAAATCAAAGATTCTTAGAAACATTATACTTGTCTAAATAAGATTCACTTATCTCAATGCTTTAACAAGCATGAAATTTTTCTTAAATATTTTCTATAACCTCAAAATTGCATAAATGCACATTCATACCTGTGCTTACCATATGCTTGCAATTTGATATTTATTGTCGACATTCTTGACCTAGCCTTATATACACTTGCACAATTTTTTTTTGCTCATTCATAAATCAATACCATATAGAGAGATCATCTCACATTTAACAACGATCATTTCTTATTAATCATCTTTAAGCAAAAAATCTTCAAATTGTTCAACAATGAATCACTTTAAAGCTAAATCACATCTTGGTCATATATAAAGATTAATAAATAAATCATTCATATGTACCTTTTCACATGGTACTTAGGTATGTTGATGAATTATCCATGCATATTTGTGCATCACTTGAAAAGTTAGTCGACCCACCTTTCTTTTGATGTGACATAGGCTCTCATGCCCGCTTCATCACAATAATACAATTACAATGCAATCACTTGTAGGGTTAATATACCCATCTTGCTAATTTATGTGACCTGGGCATAATGCCTCACTCGTCACATCATGCTTATAGTACAAAATCCTCGATATTGATATCATACTCAAGAAGAAATTCAAATGCGACTCAACATTAATATACTAAGTTCAAGACATGAACATACTTCATTCAATGCCAACCTCATAAGATATCTATATCAACTCATGATCATTCACACCATCAAGGGTTTCACTTTTTTCCCTAATTATTTCCATAATAAATTTTACACAATTGACAAAATGAAATGATATCTATCTACATATAAATTATAAAACTACATTTCTCATGTAATTTGTGGTAGATCCAGGTACAAGCACATACATATAAAAATAATGATTTATCTTGGCTCTCATGCCATGTATTCTCATCCAAACAATTATGAAATACAAGTTCATAAAAAAATTCATCAATGGTACAAAGACAAGAACATGGTTGAGGTTCTTTTCCACCTAACGATGAATCCTTACGCTTCCTCGAGATTCTTCCTACTCAAAGAATACCTGACCCTGCAATGCCTAGCAACTTGGAAGTAAAAAGTAGGAGGGTATCTCAGCGCAAGCCTAATTTACTCGCATGCAATTCTTACCATGGATATAAAATGCCTGATAATTAGGATATGGTAGAGAATTATTATCAATAATTTTTTCTAGGCTATGTTCATCTTTTTCAATGAACTCTCAACTTTGGCCAAAGCACTTTAAAATATAACCGTGATCCCGAAAAGATGATCACATTCTTTGTTATCCATATTCGGTACCCTTCCTGAAAGGTAAGCTTTACCAACACACATGCAAAACAAGTAAAGACACACTAACACATGCATGTCACATGTCACACAATTCTAGTTTCCTTTCCATGCAATAATACATTATTTTCCTTCTCTAATTTTCATGCAATGCCTCATGCATATTAGCTCATTCATTGATAATATCATAATTCTTTAATGCATAATTTTTTATATATGTCTTGTTCTTTCCTTTCAATAAAGAGATCTATGCAATTGCTTTCATAATATAATATCCATCATGTTTTGTAATGTTAATCATACTAGTTTTTAAGCAACAAGTATATCAAGTATTTGAATCAAGGAAATCACAAGTATGTTCTTTTTAGTCTACTCCATTGTACTTTCTATCAATATTCATCCCCAACATGATAGAGGACAACACTTAACATAAGACCAATAATATCAAACAATTGGAATAGCCACCATGAAATTTCAAATAAAAATCCCAGAGGGAGGATTATCAATCACTAAATCATAAAAAAAATGCATGCAATTTCAACATTAACTCAAGTGTGACAAGGGTCACAAAGAAAGATAGATGGAAGATTTTGGTGACTTTACTAGTCATAATAAAATTCAAATTTCAATTCTATTCCTTACAACATGAGGAATATTTCATTAATAATCAAAATAAATCATCAAACTAATACACTTCCACATCACTGAATGAATAACTCTTAATCACATCGAGGGAGTAAAAAGATGCACGACACTTGAGAATACAACCTCCTGAATGCATTAGAGACCAGTTCCTAATCCACCCTATAGATGAGTCATCTATCACTTACATAAAACACAATAGTTCAAACACTGTTACATGCAACTATATACTCACTCAACTTGCAAACATTTTTAATATCTATGCAATATAGTTAGTTATTATGCAAAAAGAAAACTCTTTCATACACACATGACATATGTTTAATGCAAGGGTCAAACTCACTTAGAGTGTTACAATAACTAGGATGTTATGAATACAAGGTCACTTCATACATTTTTTTATTCAAGAAACAGATACATTCAACTATGTGTAGAGACTGTCCACTCAAAGATCATGCATTTGTCTACACCATGATTCAATATCACAATCTATAAACAATAATATCTACTTACTAAACAAAAATAACACAACAAACACACTAAGTCATCTCGATCATGATACCATCATCATACAAGATTATATCATGAACTCAGTTACACCTATTATGTAAGGTAGGGTCAACTCCAAACCATGAACAACAACTACAATATACATATGATACAAAATTTTCATTAACACTCCAATTACACATTAGATAAAATAAGGTCAACACCAAACTATAGTCATAGATGCTATACATATCAAATACAATTTAACCACATAAATTATCTTGGAAAACTACAAGGCAGTAGCCACACAAGTTATCACATATATACAATGAACAATGCAATATGAGGACGATAGTCATTTCCCAATTATCAATTTTGACAATTCCCATGTCATCCTCTTTTGAGCATGTTCAGACACACAAGCAATATAGCAATACAATTCTCACCTAGGTGATTCAATAATCACTTAAGTCAAATCAAGTCAAACACATGTAGGAGGCTCTCTCCATCACTACTCAAGTTGATTTGCACTATTCAACTTTTGGTTCAATACATATATAAGTTCTTATGCACAAATACACTAAGTATAAATCAGCTAGAGGATTCAATGATCAAATGTCTCAAATAAGCATAGCAAACTCAAGGCCCTAGTGCTAAACCTAGAGCTCTGATACCAAATGTAACTACCACCATAATTTCCAATTAACATAATTCACAAATTATACATCACCAAGCACACATTAATGCCACATGTACAAATATATACAAGATAAAGACATAAAATTATATTTTGACATAAAGATACAATACATGAGTCAAATACAAGGCAAATATAAGGAAACATATACCTTTATTATAGACCACAAGATCAATTATAAGAATACATAGGAACAAATCATGAAGACCACCAAGATAGAAAATCTGACATCTATCTCCCACAATCACATCAGAGGCCAGAACATTGCCAGAGTGCTTATTCGCCCTACCACCAAGTGGTTACTGTTAGGCCCAATATGGAAAGCTAATGTACTGAGAGGGGAGGGGTGAATCAGTACTTCAAAACATTTCTTCAATAATAACTTAATTGTTATGCATAAACTGAATAGTGCAGTAATATAACATAAAGCTAAAACAAATAGATAACAATCATACATGATTTACTCCATAACACATATATTTTGGTTACGCAGAAACTCTTGGTTAGAGAGAAAAACTATGGTGGGGATGGCACCCACAACTTCACTACTGCAATAATAAAGATGCTTGGTTAGAGCTACATGTTTTACTATTTCTGATAGCTTACTCTATTAGGAGTATCAAGATCTATTAGATCTACCTTGTTAAAGGATTTCACAACACTTAATGTAAATGCTGCACCTAGTTAGAGGCTTTACAATTTATAGACTTGATTAGAGTCTTTTACCCTTTTAAAGGTTTCTCTTGCAACTTCAAAATATTACAATAAAATCATTACAAATATCTACAACTTTACATCTGAAATGTTATAGCAGATTCTATGTGCTCAGAATAAGTTACCTTTCTTATAGCATATCTTGGTAACCCATATAGTAACTCGGTAAACCCTTCTATTTACTCTATTCTTTAATTGTTCTCTGAAAACCTTCTCGGGGACCTTTGAGTCTCTGTAACAGTTTTCTTACATTCATGCACACACCCATACATACACTTAACTTGTGCTGTATAAATAGATCTCTTATGATGGTGATCCAATTCCTTTCTTTGATCTTACAAACATGATTTATTGAATGAATAATCATGCAAATAATTTCATTCTTTAGATGACCTCAAAATCATACATAATCTTCTAGTGCAATTTCCAATGTGATAACGGTTAGATGTGCCTCGATCTTGTAACACATTTTCCTATGCATGTCCAGGTTCAATGAATCTGGTAACATGTTTCACTCGGTGTATATCAACTTGGTGTGTCATCTTTGCTACTCGGTAAACATGAAATGATGCTCGGTAGACAACTCAGTGTATACTGTGTTCTATGACTGCTTTCTTCTGTAACAGACTAGACTATGCATACCGACTGAATATTTCGGTAATATTAAGCGACTAGAGTATATAGTATAACTTTGACATAAAACTAATGGCAATCTGATAAGTAGTAACAATCTCCTCTTTTGACATTAGTTGAGATGTTTGACAAAAACTACTTTCAAAGTTATAACTCAAAAATCTATATACTTTACAAAATTTGACCAAACATACATCATATTCATTAGTCAATGAAATAGTATATTAAATATATACTCCCCTTATTATTATACTGTGCAAAACTCTGATTAAGTATGCTCGGTGCTCAATATTCTATAATCACTGTTCTTGGATACTCTGTTCATTCTGCTCATTCTGTTCACTGCATGGTACACTCCCCCTATGTACTTACACTCTTGTTGGTTGATACTTTGAATACTATACACTCCCCCTTTTTGACAAACATCAAAATTTAGTTACCATTTGGAGGTGGCAACTAATCAAAAATGGATTTATACTTTGTCTTGGCTTCGGTAAGAGCGACAGAGAGTGCATCCTTTACACTGTCCATTAAAGAATTATGTGCATTAACATCAACCAATAATGAAATTAAGCCATCTAAAGTGCTTCCCTCTTGTGTGGTGGAGAGGTATGTGGCTCTGTTGATCTATTCTTGAATGGATGAAAGATGAGGAAGGAATAATGTCTGAAATGTCATTATGTCCATCCTGATCTTGTGTTTTTCATTCCTCAGTTCTAATTGTTGAGCCATGAGCTGTTGTAACCTTGTATAAAAATTCTGAATTGAATTTGGCTCTGTGGTCAACTTGCTTGAGAGATCGGTGATCTCTTTCTCAATTGTCTCTATTTTATTCTTAATGTCTTTAATGAATAAAGAAAATGTACAGAGTTTCTGAAATAATGAAAGAATGTGCTTGAGTTGAGGGGACAACTCAGCAATAAATTGGACAAGTTTTACCTTACCAACAACAATGG
Source organism: Cryptomeria japonica (assembly GCF_030272615.1). Classification (NCBI taxonomy): domain Eukaryota; kingdom Viridiplantae; phylum Streptophyta; class Pinopsida; order Cupressales; family Cupressaceae; genus Cryptomeria; species Cryptomeria japonica. Next base: position 704,463,698 of record NC_081409.1, on the reverse strand, counting down.
ATTTCTGTACTTCTTCTATCATTTTAGCAGTGAGCTCTTTGTCTTTCAGCTTGCTCAAATACTCAGATGCATCAACTCCAGATGTTTTTATTTGATTAAGGAGTTCATCCAATTGAATATGGATGGCTGCATTGGTTGACACGGTAGTGGTAGGTAGCATATCTGATAGCAGTGTCTTCACCTTCTGAAGTACTTTATTCTTCTTTTGTATGGCCATCTATTTTTCTTGTTTGGCCTTAGCTTTGCATAGTTCACTGAAATCAATGAGTGCTTGCCCCTTTAATTTTGATATATCCACATTGGGCAACACTATTGGTTTAGACAAATCAACTTTGAAACTATGCTTTTTCACTTTCTTTTCTTTACCTTTGGCCGGGTGAACTACTACAATAGCTTGAGAGGCTTGCTGACCCTTGGTAGGTTGCTCGATAGAGGCAACACTTTGGTTGGTTCCTTTAGCCTTGGTAGAGTCCTTCGGTGTCTCGGTACTAGGTGTCTCAGCTGCAACATTTTCCATGCTAGAAGGTGCTTGAGAGGTCTGTTCTTGAGTAGTACCTTCTCCTGTTGTAGCCTTGTGATTTTCAGTGCCTTGTGCTGTATCCTGAGGAGTGTCGGTAGAGACAGGTTGATTAACTGGTGGATAAGGCTGAACTTGTTCTAAAATAGATTCACTAGATACAAGTTTTGCATATGTAGTGCCTTCTATCATTTCCTACTCCGGTGCTTCTATATCCATGACATCTTCATCTATTTGAATAGTGTCAGCAGGGAATAGTGTCAGCAGGGTCTTGTTTGGTAGCATTAGGACCTTGCTCGGTGACATCAGGATCGTGCTCGGTGACATCAACAATTTCAATTTCTGCTTGTTCACCGACATCCTTGATTTTGAAGATTTCCTGCCACTTTGCTTTTGTCTCATTTTCTACGTCAATGTATAGCCCATTCATCAGTTTTAAGGCTCTTTGTTTGACAAGAAACTTTGAATTGTAGGTTGTCAGATGTTCCTTTATTTCAGCTACTGACATATCAGGAAAGAGATGGACTAGACTTCTTTCTTTGATTTGTTTCTCTGAGTCCATTGCATACTTCCACCTATTATCAATATGCAAGTAAAGTTCATTTGGAAGTGACTTTACTAGTTCCAATGGAGCTAACCAGAACTTTAGAAGTGTGCAGATGACAGCTTCTTCAATTTGTCTCTTCTCATCATTGTTCCTAGTTTCATACTTAACAAATCTAAATGAACTAAATCCTCCATATTCTTTCAGATTAGCACAGAAGTTTTCAACACTATGAATATTTACCTTCTAGCTCTTGACAATCTAGAATTTGTTTGCATCCTCAGATTTTGTATCACTAGACTCTTTTGCCAGAATGAGTCTCTGAGTAGATTTCTTTTATGTCTTTGTTACCTTGGGAGTAGTAACACTCTTTTGTTTCTTACTCGGTGAAGCTATAGATGCTCTTTTGTTAGGTCTCTTTGTTGGAGGAGTCGGTAGGGCCTTTGACATGTCCTATTTCTTTCTCTTCAATACTTTACCCTTAGGCAATTTGGTACTTAGAGTTACTGCTGCCTCTTGAGCTTTTGATTCTTCTTCGGTGATGGCAAGAGTGCCTTTGACAAGTGTAGAGGAGGAGTCTTCTTTGAATTTCTCAGACAATGCCTTTATCATTTTTGTTGCCTTTCTTGTAGCTTTGGGTACTACAATGCTCATTTTCACCTTTTCCTTCACTTCCTCATAAGTTCCATACCTCAGCTCGGTAGCATGCCTTGGTAATGTCAGAAATGCATCGATTTGCTATTGAGTGATATCAAAGTCAATCTCGTAACCCATAGGAGGCAAAGATTGAGTCCTTGGTTCCACAACATTCACATAACAGTAATCGGTGTCAACTTCAAAACATATTTCATCTTTGTATCTCTCTACTAGCTAGGGTGGGATCCAGTATCTGTTATGCATTTTCTCTTGAAACTTGCTGAAGTAATCATCCATTATATCATTAAAGTTATCACCTAGCTTCTTGATGAAGTCATTAATCTGATGGGTGATTGGTCAGTGTAGCTCCCAAACTACTTTACCGACTGTTGGAAATAATTTTTCAAAGTAGAAAAACATGCATACCAGTAATGATCCAAACTTTAGAGTATTTGTCGAGTTGTTCTTCTTTGGCTTCCTGATTGTGTTCAAATTTTCAAATAGGTTCTTCAACAATACCTCACATAAGTCAATTTTCATTCCCTTTTTCATAATTTTATAAGCTAAGTCAACTGCTGCATAGGGTACACCATTTTCCCTTGCCGATTGGAAGAAATAGTAACCAATTACTCTAATGGAAAACTTAAGTTCTGCATCGGTGACATTGTTTAGTTTCAATCCTCTGCAATCTGATTCCACTTCGATTAAACTGATCAATTCTTTCTGTGATATCATCTTTTGGGCTCGAGCATGATCATAGATAGGGTAATCGGTAATTAGATGAATGTTTTCCTTAATGATTTTAAATGGTTGCTCTTGTAGCTACATGAAGTCATCATGCACTCTGCTCGGTACAAACTTGACCCACTGGGGTTTGAACACACAGGGATAGGTTAGGGCTTTAGTTAATCCCTTGATCTTGATGTGCTCATGCTTGCTATCCATTTTACCATCTATGCATAATTTATCATATGCATCTTTGATTTCAACATGGCCGAGTTCTTCCACATGATATTTGGTGAAGAATCTCACATCCTCGACTAACAGAACTCTATTTGGGATGAGTGCAAAAGCAATTTTATCATTGGGTTCAGAAGTGACTTTGGGAGACAAAGAGTATTTTAGTGAGGGCTTTTCAATATTCTTGACAACAATGGGGTCTTGGATCTTGGGTGCCATTCTTGAATTTAGATAAAAACTAGTAAAGAGTCCTTAGGGTTTCAAGATTTCAAATGACATACGCTTTAAACTTAGTAGATAATGGCAACTAGACAAGATCGGTAAACCAGCTAACAATGTGTTGAGATTTGTTGAAAATACCTTGAATTTGCTCTGAAGGAGGTTTGATCACCTTGGAATTGCTCTGCTATGCTCTTCTTGAAAACTTGCTAAGTGTAAATGACCACGAAAATGCTTTTAAGTACACAAAATACCTTACCGGGCTCCATGCGGGTTAGGTCAAAAACATTAAATGCACTCGGTTCCTCTTTAACCAATTTACTCTCCTTTTTGCTTTAACCGAATAACCAAGCTTCCTTCATTTACCGACTTGACAGGCTTCCTGTATTCACCGACTTGACAGGTTTCCTATAAAGTGCTTCAAAAGACTTTGATAGAATTTCAAACTTACTAATACATCTTAACTATGCAGATTTTAAATTTAGTACATAATAGAATAGGAACTATTAAGATTTACCATTGAGAGAATGCAGTCCCTTCATACCTTTACCGATTAATTTGGAATAGGTGCACCTAACTCGGTAGGTAAGGTGCTTTCTTCATTTGACACAACTTCCTTCTTTATCCAAATCATCTTCAATTTTTCTTTTATTTCTTCAGTGTCTTTTCTAGGTTGATCTCTGCAATCTCCAGCTAAGTGTCCAACCTTGTGACAATGAAAACATGCCATACCAGGATTTCTCCATGATCTTCAGTTGTACATCCCAAACCTTATAAAATAGTTGGCACTTATGTGTCCATATCTTCCACAATATTCACACCATATCCTTGTATTGTAATCCCATGGTACTGCAGAATACTGTCAGTAAGGATCTGTGTGTGTTCGGTAACCTCTAGCGTTTTCTCGGTGTGAAGACCACATGTAGTTCTTTTGCTTAAACCAACACTTTTCGGTACTATGACCATATCTATTGTAGTTTTTACAAAACCCTTTGAATTTTGCATTCTGATAATTGTTAACAGACTTTGTCCTACATTGATTAGATGTGTGACCATATTTATTGCAATTGTAACAATAACCATTGGACTTAGTGACATTCAGTTGCTTAACTTTTCTGATTTGGCACATGTTGGCAGTATGACCTTGATTTCCATAGTAGTTGCAAATAGGCTTCTTTCCTTTGATGTTCTTCTTGATTCCAGCTTGCTTTGATTATTCTCCTCTCTCGGTAGTACATATCCCCTTCTTGGTAGAGTCTTTTCCTTTGTAATCGAGTCCTGCATCTTTGTAGGGTCGTCTTGTATTCAGTTGCTCATCCAACATCTTTGATGCTTCATAACTCTTCTTCACTGTTTCTTTAGATTTCCTTTCTATTTCAAGTTCATCGGTCAACCTTGATACTTCAAGTTTCAATGCTTGATTCTCATCATCTTTCAAATTTGCTTCATGATGTGCATAACCTAGTTGATCTGATAGGTTTTGTTGAATCCCAGTCAACCTTGTGATCTCATCATTCTTATCAGATACTAAAGCTTCAAGTTGTTGTTTCTCTCTTTCTAGATCTCTTACTTTATCCTTGGTTGTCCTTAATGCATCAAGATTTTTAATCATCTATGTGCTGAAATGTTCATGTTCTCTCTTCATTTCTTTCAGTTGATCAGCCAGTGCTTTGTTCTTTTCTTTCAATATTCCAATCATTTCTTCAGTTTCTTCAGATATACTATTCTTAGATGATGTCTCAATTTGTTCCACTAACTCTTGAGAGTCCTGCAAATCATCAGATAATCTTCTTCTCACTTTCAGAGATTTTTGCATTTGCCTTTGCATGTCTGCAATTAGTTGATTATCATGATCTAGCTCTTCTTGCAGATACACAATCCTCTGAGATTGTTTATAGCCTTCCATTGGTAAGATAATTCTCTTTAGGTAGTTAAACCCTTTTCCAAGATTCAAGCTCTAATACCAATTGTTAGGTCCAATATGGAAAGCTAATGTACTGAGAGGGGAGGGGTGAATCAGTACTTCAAAACATTTCTTCAATAATAACTTAACTGTTATGCATAAACCAAATAGTGCAGTAACATAACATAAAGCTAAAACAAATAGATAACAATCATACATGATTTACTCCATAACACATATATTTTGGTTATGCAAAAACTCTTGGTTAGAGAGAAAAACTGCAATGGGGATGGCACCCACAACTTCACTACTGCAATAATAAAGATGCTCGGTTAGAGCTACATGTTTAGCTATTTCTGATAGCTTACCCTGTTAGGAGTATCAAGATCTATTAGATCTACCTTGTTAAAGGATTTCACAACACTTAATCTAAATGCTGCACCTAGTTAGAGGCTTTACAATTTATAGACTTGATTAGAGTCTTTTACCTTGTTAAAGGTTTCTCTTGCAACTTCAAAATATTACAATAAAATCATTACATATATCTGCAACTTTACATCTGAAATATCATAGCAGATTCTATGTGCTCAGAATAAGTTACCTTTCTTATAGCATATCTTGGTAACCCATATAGTAACTCGGTAAACCCTTCTGTTTACTCTATTCTTTAATTGTTCTCTGAAAAACCTTCTCGGGGACCTTTGAGTCTCTGTAACAGTCTTCTTACATTCATGCACACACCCATACATACACTTAACTTGTGCTGTATAAATAGATCTCTTATGACGGTGATCCAATTCCTTTCTTCGATCTTACAAACATGATTTATTGAATGAATAATCATGCAAATAATTTCATTGGTTAGATGACCTCAAAATCATACACAATCTTCTAGTGCAATTTCCAATGCGATAATAGTTAGATGTGCCTCGATCTTGTAACCCATTTTCCTATGCATGTCCAGGTTCAATGAATTTGGTAACATGTTTCACTCGGTGTATATCAACTCGGTGTGTCATATTTGCTACTCAGTAAACATGAAATGATGCTCGGTAGACAGCTAGGTGTATATTGTGTTCTGTGACTGCTTTCTTCTGTAATTGACTAGACTGTGCATACCGACTAAATATTTCGATAATATTAACCGACTAGAGTAATAGTATAACTTTGACATAAAACTAATGGCAATCTGATAAGTAGTAACAGTTACACTTTCCTAGAATCTTTCATGACATGAAAGATACCCGACCCAACACGAGGTAGACTAACAATGCAAATCTGGCAAGAGTAATGGATTCGTGCAATAAAGTATACTAGTGTCATGATAGCATATACACACAAATTGCATATAACCACATGAGTGAATACAAAAGCAACTATTTTACTTATCCCTCTAAAATTATTTTGAGATTCAAATTCCATCTCAATCACATTTATCTCAATAGATAAACATAACATGAAATATCTCAACATGGAGAAAACACATGATGCATCCATGCATCTATTCTTGAACCCGAAATTTATGAACTATAGATAAAAATTATATACATGATATTCATAAAGAGAGCACAACATATCTATTAATTCCAAAAAGGCTTCTTCAACATAGAATCTCACTAAACTACACCTATGCATATGACACCTTCATCCTTGATACAACCTAAAATAAAGTAAGCAAAAGCACATAAGTGCATACAAATGCATCAATCCATTCTTATTCACAAGTCTAGTTATAAAACTTTGATTACACCTTTCAAGAAATTCATTCCAATAAGATATGTGAATTAATTGAACTCGAGGAACAATAATACTTAACATGCATTGATAATGAGTCGTCAATATCCTACCAAGGCCTATGACATCTCAAGCTTTGATAATCATATTCATGTTGCATGTTACTAATCTTGAAATAACCGAAAAATCAGTAAATAGCTATAATTTTCCAACATTTGTTATTAATATGCTATATGAATTATTGGTTAAAAGTATCTTTGAACATTAAATGAGAAATTGGACCAATTAATTAGTTATTATTTAATTGAAATTAATATAAAAATTATAGTTCATATCCCTAGATATTTAATATCTAAGGAATCTAACTATTAACAAGAATCTTTTCTTAATTTGACCCTAAGTATGCCATTTCATATTTGATTCAAGCCATGGGACTTATGGTCTTTATTGACACAAGGATTTAACTACTCTCAATTACAAAGAAATACAAGTTTTTGAATATAATAATTTCTTATTGATTCAAGCTACTTAACCCTTAGTTGTAAATTCAATATCACATACTATGATGCCAACCTACTAACAAAAAGGAAAAATGATCAAAAATTATTTAATCCGAAAGCATATAAAAGATTATCTCTTAACCCCTATTCATGATAATTTTCATTATTAGAGGTAACCTTATATCCTCTCACATAATTCATTAAGTTAATAAAATTATTTAAATATTATCTGTAAATGTATATAGCAATTTATCTTTCAGCCAAGTAGGGATAGACTTTATACTATGCATAATTATTCATGCTAAGGTGAAAGTTTTAGTTCATTTAACTCTATCTCTACATAAATATTTGGTTCTAGTAAAAATAAATAAATTATTTGTAATACCTAGATTTTGCCATAGTTTGTCTATGGAATGGAGTAAAAAAGAAGATATTTGTTTATGCTCTTGCATAACACTATTATTATATTCTTTGCATCTCTGCATTCACATTTGCATAGAAGCTCTCATAAACATACTTGAATGAACTATGAATACATGATTTGGAAAAGGCAACTTGAGGATTCAAGCAACACAACATAGATAAGATCAATTGACAATTAATTTACATACCTCACTTTCATATAGGCAATAATCTGTGTTTTTCTTAAATGACAAAACTATTATTTTCTCTTTTCCAAAACAAATTACTGATGTTCAAAATATTTTTCAAAATATAATTATTATTGTACAAAAGAATAAATGACAACCCCCAAATGAAAACCAATTCCCTGCTTATATAGACAAATTGGGTGAGGATTAAGTTTTTTATTTTAAATTGCATTATTACATCTCCTCTTAACTTATATAGGAGAAGACATATTTTATCCTCAAGAGAAAAACATGTTTCTTTATCTAAACTTATCCTTCCAATAATAATTATCTTAATATCTTAAAACATAATAGAAACTAAAGAAATATAAATTTCATAATAATTATTTGTTTTATTTTATCTTACCTTTTCTTATCCTTTTATGTAGGAAACTCATATTTATTTCCTAAATTTTAATTTAAAAATCTTTTTCCTTAAAATTGATTTCATTTTGCATGAGAAATGAATCACTGGTCATTCTATTACTTCTTATATTATCATTTCTCTCTCAAAATCTTCCATGCATGAAAAGCTAAGTTTCCTATTTTAATTTTCTCTATCCTTAACGTGAAAATGGAGGTGTTTTAGTTTTTTAGAAACTTCTAAAATTTAGATAAGTAAAACTTTCTCATATTAAAGTTCTTACTTTTCTTTATAATGGTTACATTTCCACATAAAATGTTCAATTATAATTTATGAATTTAATATTTTAAATTTCTAAGAAAATTTTAAAAGAAACTTCATTTCTCTCTTTTTTAAAAAAAATTTTTACTTTTCCTTCTTAAAAATAAATAGATAGTTTTAAGAATTAGATATAATTTCATACAAAATAGAATTTATATAGTATACAATATAATTATTTTTAATAAATATTTCTATTTAAATTTTAAAAGGAATATATATACTTACTATTTGATTTTCTAGACATATTAGTAAAAGTATTTATAATAATAATATATTTAATTATTAATATAAATTCTATTTTATTACATTTAGAAGAAGTTAAAATAAAATAATTAAATAAATAAGTAATTAATTATTTTATAAAAATATTTATGAAATAAGGTCGTGACACATACTTAGGTGTCCTAAAAAAAATTGTGTGTATTGGGGACATTCCTAAGTTTTTGCACATAGGGAATGAGTCTGGGATGTTTCCTACCTGTCTCCATGTCCCTCAAACATTCCCCATAGAGGAACATGGTCATATTTGGTAAGGGATGCATCCCTAGGAAGATAAATGCTTTAACAAACTAAAGAAGCCAAGCATTTTGATTAAGCATAGGTAATCCAGAGTGTGATGATTGGCATATTGGATGTAATGATTGGAAATTACCTCTATATTTTCCCAATTTGATATTATAGATTGCTTTTGAGGTTGACATTATGATTTCTTTAGCTTTAGTCCCTTGGTAGTTAGTTGAGAGAAAATGGTACTTAAGGAAATAATATGCATCTTTGGTTCTCAGTTGTATTAATTTATTCTCCAATTTTTTCATCTCATAATATTTTTCTATTTGAATTATAGATACTGCATATAGAGAAAACTATATGAAGTGATATACTTAGTTTTTACTGTGATGTCTACTGAAATGGATATCTAGCCACACTAACTGGACTACAACAAAGCAAAGTTGATGGGTAGAGTGACCTATCCTCACACACGATTACTATATGAAAGGGAAAAGAGAAAATAGAAATTGTGAAAAATGGGAGAAGCCTTCCTATCAATTAAATTTAGCATACCCAAAACTTGGACTAAATTAATACCCCAGCTATAGCATCTAATGCCAAAAGAATATCTTGCAAAAGATTGCAAGAAAATTTTTAAAACCCTACAATCATATTCAGATTCCCATGACACATTTTAATTAAACTTGTACCAAATTAACTTAAAAAATACAAATTTTAAGTAGTAAATAGCTTGTTCCTATATAAGGTAAAGGGAATATTTTGAGGTCGCCTTCAAACAAGATGTCAATTTGATGTATGAGAGCACTTTGTGGACAATTATTGTTCTAAAATAAAATCTCACAATTGTAAATAACTTCTTGTTATTTCATTAAAAAAGTTTCTACAAGTAGAATTGAAGAGTCAAAACTGGAAAACTCTACATAATCGTATTCAACCTCATATATTATGTTAAACCGTGAATCTAAAAATATTTAATTGTTTTTTATTTACAATTTATTATCCAATTTTTTCATCATATAGCATTTTTCTATTTGAATAATAGATATTGCATATAGAGAAAACTATCTGAAGTGATATAATCAGTTTTTACTATGATTTCTACTGCAATGGACATATCTAGCCAGACTAATTGGACTCTAATAGAGCAAAGTTGATTGGTAGAGTGATCCATCCTCACACATGATTACTACATGAAAGGGAAAAGATAAGATTGAAATTGTGAAAAATGGGAGAAGCCTTCATAGCAATTAAATTTAGCATATGCAAAACATGGACTAAATTAATACCCCAGTTGTAGCATCTAATGCCAAAAGAATACCTTGCAAAGGATTGCAAGCAAAATTTTAAAACCTTGCAATCATATTCAGATTCCCATGACACATTTTAATTAAATTTACCAAATTAACTTAAAATAATTGTAGGGTTTGGAAACAAACATATTCAGGTCTACTATTGATCATAGTTATCCACTACTAAAATAATTGTAGGGTTTGGAAACAAATAAAAATGGCAGATGCAAAGTGAGATGCCACAACAAAAGTCATAAAATTTCAAACCCTAAAAAAATGCATTGTGGGTGATGTGACCAATTTCATTGTATTTTCTTTTTTCAAAATCGAACTCCTGCAAGTGGGCTTCAAATTGATTGCATAACAAACATATGACGGTGGTAAATAACTGGCCATTGCTTGTAAGTTAAGGAAACTTTATTGCCAGCTGGCCATCCCTTGAAAAATAAAAACTTGTGGGAAACACACCTTGTTGGAACATTGACACTTTGGTGGGCAAAAGCCCGCACAGAGAGCCTATTGGCTAATTATATTATTATTTAAAAAATAATTATATTTATTATTACTAAAAGTGAAATAATAATATTATTATATATATATATATATATATATGTTAAAATTAATTATTTATATATTATAAATATTATAATATAATAATTATTAAAAAAAATTAAAAAAGGATATTTAATTAAAAATTATTGTTATTTACCTATATATTTAAAAGTTAAATAATAATAATATTAAAGTTTTCATATAATACATATTAAAATGAATTTTTATATATTAGATATATTATAATATGATAATTATTAAAATTAATAAAAATAGAAAAAATTTCAAAATTTTAAACATAAAATTTATTATATATACTATATTTACTATTTTGAAACTAAATTAAATTTATATATTATAATATAATAATTATTAAATATTAGAAACTGAGATACTATTTAATTAAAACTACATTATTGTTTATCTATATAAAATTTAAAATTTAAAAGTTTTAAACTATATATATATTTTTGGTTTGTTTCAAACTATATTTTATTATTTATATATTATATTTATTATTCTAAAACTAGATTAAATTTATATATTACAAATATGTTAATTATTAATATCTTTAAAATTTAAATAATATTTTAATTAAAAATTTATTATTATTTTCTCCCTTCTTTCTATATATGCTAAATAAAAATATTGTTGAAATTTTCTTATTATATATGAAAATTAATTATTGGTATATATATAATAATGATATAATAATTATTAAAATAAAAAATAAAAAATTACAAAATTTAAAACATTTAATTTATTATTTATACATTATATTTATTATTTTAAAATTAAATTAAATTTATATATTGAAATATAGTAATTATTAAAACTTAAAAATAAAAATAGCATTTATTTAAAAATATATATAATCTAAGTAAATTTTATTGTATTTCATATGTAATGCCTGCCAAAATACCCTAGAGAAATAATCCATAATCTACTAACAAATGGCGATAATTTAAAAAAAAAAAAACATCCATTACTTTTATGTTATCACTAACATACATTAATGCAACATCAACTATTTACAAGATCACATAAATTAACATGAACATAACCATAGTATCATATAACACACGTGAATTAAATCATTTACTCAGTTACATATCACTAAATAAACTCGTACAATATATCCATTCCCTAGGGTATCTCAACGTCACTACTGGACATAATTCTAACACATCATATATTCATCTAGAACACCATATACTACCATTCAACTAATCATTTACTTCTCACACAATTATGATAAATCATTAACACATATGCATAACTCTATCACCTTCCATACTCTTTAGGTTCATTTTAAAATACCTACCAAATGTTCCTAATGCCCATCTTTATTCCTTGATCACTTAACACCATGAATTTAAATGCATTTATCCTTCTCTTACACATGGAACTAGATTATTCCCTTAAGCAAATCAAGAATACTATCCATATTCATATGCAAGATTATAACAACAAGAACTTATCTACTTCCAAATAGGATTCCATGCTACTAAACAAATTCAAGAGTCATATGATACTACAAGAATTAACATAATCTAATATTTCAATCCCCTAATTCGACATATGATCTCATTCCCAACATGATGAACATTTCTACAACATGGACCATATAGTAATACATCATCCAATTACAAGAGGATAGTTCTACATCATCAAGTCCAAACACATAAGAGCTCATGGAGCAAGCACATAGTCTCTTTTGCTACATCACATCCTAATGCTTAATAATACAAGTTGTGTAAGTACATACTTTTATTCTACATTTACAAGTCATAGTGATACAATTTTATCTCTAATACATAAAAATAAGATCCATAGGACAACCATATATTCAAGAGTTATAGAATCCATACAAACTCATAGCTACCCATTTATTTCCATATCCCAAGATAACCAACATTGAAGATTAACATCTTTCAAATCAAGGCATACATGATCGTTAACATATTCACTACCATCCACAAGATATACACAAGGCATTGCATTCATATCTCTCAATATTTTAATTCCTTTCTAATCAAGAATGGCATATACAATTGAATATCCATTTACAACAATCTCATTCAATATATCTCATCCTCAAATTAACCTGCTACTAGCCTATTATACATGTTCTCAAAATACTGATTACATTGTCTTCTTTATCCTTCTTGAGTTACATACTGCATGATATCAATTCTAATTACATAGATTATGCTCCAAGATCCATCCACATGAGGAGATAATATAAAACCATGTCCAAGCACATAAGCATCCAATGGAAGAAGGCATCAAACTACCTGACCATGTGGAACCAAATAGGAACCACCCCTTGTGCTAGGAGATGACATAAGGTTCCAACTCATACTCGAGACCTAGGCTGACACCTAACAACCAAAGGATACAACATGACATCACTAGGCTCAAATATATATAGAACATCCAATCACATCACAAGGCTAAATCAAAGTAACCAAACCTCTAGATGCATAATCAAAAAATCAAGGCATATTGATTATGGACACATGTAGGGAAGAGTGTCATCACATGCTACCCTCACAATAGAAAGGGACAAGCCTCACCTTGATAAACATGTGGAACCTTCTCCACCTTGGAGCCATTCAAGGGAGATAGGTTTACCGCTCCAACGATCTTCCGAAGCTCATCTCGAGCAACACTCTAGGGTTATGAGGTGGGACACAAAAACCAATTATTATCTTGTTTAGTGAATTCCTAGATACTCAAACCCATTAATTAATTATTAGGATCATCACTTGCAATTACAAGAAAAATCTTCATGTCATTCCAACATGTCTAGACCCCCTCCAAGAGGCCTAATACTCAAGACCCTGGTCCACACATGCAAAAGTCCACTCTCCCAACCATGGACCATAACCTATTAGGATAACCGATGAACAAATGAGAGGGGGGGTGAATCAGTTATTAACAAATTATAACATTTAATCCACTTAATAACCTTTAAACATATCAAGTATCAGTAAAGCAGAAACATATGTCGGTAGGAACATATACCGGTAAAGAATGCAACTTAACAATTAAATAGATAATCAATGCAAAGCAACCATACCATATAACACCATGATTTGTACGTGGAAAACTCAGAAAGGGAAAAACCATGGTGGGAAGACTACCCATAATCAGATGATACTTTTGTAGAAAGTATGTGTTACAATGAGGGGCCTGCACATGCAGGAAAGCACACTGCCTAGAGCGTAATGCTCAATACAAAAGAGTCTCACTAACTACAGAGGTTAAAACCACCTAAAGATAAATGGACAACAATCAAGAATAATGAACTGCTAGAGATAACATCTACCATGCCTGATTACAATCCTAGTTAAGCTCAATATTAGAGGCATTTGACCTCTTCCTTAATCCCAATTCGATCCTTAATGATCGACCTAATCCTCTGCCTGAGTGATATTAAAATATTGGCACATTACATTCCACTCCCATGATCTTCAATGAGATCTTACATCATTTTATACAAACCCTAAGGCCTAAACCAATTAGGTCAGCCACCTAAAAGATATTATAATAAGATCATTACATAAATCCATATTACAATGATATGCCATGTCGGCTTAAGACCAAAACAACAATAACCAATCCATAAAACATCCTAAAATATCCCGATAACGTGTAGAGTACATGTTAACATGATACCAGTCCATAACCTAGATAGGCACCGAACATATTCTGGGTCCACCACATCAAAGAAATGTCTTCAAGTAGTTGAAGCACGATCAAAGAACATCTTCAACATCTTGAAGTCCATGTAGAAGCTGCACCAACACCAATTATGCATCCTGTCAAGATTCCTTAGTGAGACCTCTGTCGATAAGGGTTTACCGGAGCATCTGATTACCAAGTCAATACCAACTGACCAAGACATGCTCCAAAAGCATGTAACACATAAAGCCAAACATACTCCATTGATCCAAAACATGCCGAAAGTGTCCAACAGATAGTCTCTTCTGCCGGTAACCAAAACCTGTCTTTCGGTAACCAAAACCTGTCTGTTAGTAACCAAAACCTATCTATCGGTAACCAAAACATGTGTTAGGGGTCCCACGGATACTGAGACGGGGGGGTGAATCAATATCTGACTGGTGATTAGAATTTCTTAACTTAAAACATGCAAGACATAATATAATAGTGTATCGGTATGCAAGAAATAATGCAATAAACAGAATAAGGTACATCCACATGAAAAGTACACCATAACACAAGATGTTAACGAGGAAACCCAATGTGGGAAAAACCTCAGTGGGATTTGTGACCCACAATATTCACTCACTGGCCAATAAGAGAATATTACTTACAATAGGGGCCTGCACATGCAGGAAGGCCAACTGCCTAGAGCTCACTGCTCAATGGGAAGTCTCACTGACTTACAATAAGGATTATAAAAATCCAATATCTTGTACTACTTTACAATAGCATCTTCAATGCTTGATTTAGTACCGGTTCCTGCTCTATTCTTTACATATACCCTTTGACCTATATTTCGCACATTAGGTCTACCTAATATTTTCCTTAATGCTTCTACTTCCCCTTCTTCTCTCTACAAAATGTCTACAACGATCTCTTTTATATATAAGAGTCATTTTACAATTTGCCAAGTCATCTTACAATAATAAACAAAATATTATATAACAAAAATCCTGTCGGCCTCTATGCCGGTATACTTCCTTTCTTCTGTGCTGGTGCTGGTGTAGAGTGTGATCTATTGATGCCGGTATAATGTCTTTGCCGGTGCCATAGGATTGCAAGGTTGCCATCAATGACAAAACATTCAATCACAATCAATGTCTCATTGGAGTGTGCATATGCCAACAATCTCCCCCTTTGGCATTGATGGCAACACTCATGAGAAATTTCAAAAAGTATCCAAAAATGTGTAGTCCAAAAATGTTACCAAAAATGTGTGTGCTCCCCCTGAGCATATGATTCCGGTGATTTGAATTTTCTCATCCCACTACTCCCCCTTTGGCATCAATGACAAAGGTTGTCAAGATGTCAGTAGAGTTTGTGGTTTCAACCTTGTAACTGGGTCGTTACGATTTGAAAAAGATCTCCCAAAATCAAGTTTATACTATCCATAAACTTCTTGCTATCTTTTATTGTTGTCTATGTTCTCTTTACTGTACCGGTGAGATGCTGCAAATGCTCTGCCGGTGTTTTGCTTCCCTGTATTAATGCCTCAGAAATTTCCTTCCATAGAGATGCTAGATAGTCCAATCTTGGACTTAGTTTAGATCTCAAATGTTTTGCCTTATTTATTATTCTTTCTTTCTCTCTTTCCAATTTGAGTAGTTCTTCCTCAAAATTTGTTATCTTCTCCTCAAAAACTGATAGTGTATCAGGTGAGTTGACAAAGCTGTCTGCAAGTTTATTTATCTCATCCTATACCTTGCTCATTTTCTTGTCAATATCTACAGTCAAAAAGTTTGTTTTACAGGTATCTTTATAAATATTTTTGTATTCTTTCAACAAATTACATAGTTTCGGTAGAAGTGTGTCAAAATCTTTATTACACTTCTTTATTTGCTCATAAAAAAAATTTTGTTTTTCAATTTCTACCTTATCCTTTACTGAATCTTCCTTTATTTTCTCAATGTTTTCTGAGATATATTTACACAATGTATCCAATTGTCCTAAGGAATCTTTGTTATCTATATTATAGTTGGGAGCAATTACCTTCAAAATTGGTATGGAATCATCAATTACTTTGTAAGCTTGTGAGCTGCAGTCGGTTATTTTCTTGATAGAATCTAATAACACCTCAGTCACATTTGTTGATTTATATCCTGATGATGATCTAACAATCTGAGTACTGGTGGAAGTAACCAAGCTTGTATTTACCTCTAGTAGGTCTGTTTGTGTCTGTATTTCTTTAAGCACTGGTTTTCCTACTTCACTAGTAGTCGGTGGCACTGTTTCCTTATGTACCTGTTCCGGTTATTGTTATTCTGGAGCCTTCTGTTTGTTTCTTTGGATGTTTCATTGACTCAGTCTGTGTCTCAGTCTCTACCTTTTTCTCTTTATCTTCTACCAGTTTATCTATTTCCTTTGTTACGGGAGGCTCACTAGCCATATCTGATTTAACAGTTGTATCTTTGTCTACTACTATGTTGATCTTCTGAGTATCAACATTCATAGTATATAGGACTTCAGGATTAGGACTATTATCCTCTATATCCATATTCTCAGCTGTTGGTTGATCTTCAGTAGTTGTTAATTTTACCGGTGGAGTATTTAAAGAAGGTGGGGGTAAGTTGTCTCTAAACTTGATACTTGGTGGTCCACCAACTTTACCTTTCCCCTTGTCTCTATCTTTCTGATATACCTTTATAGGTTTGGGGTTCCTGTACTCTTCTTGTTTTTCTTTCTCAACTAGAAATATATCCCATCCATCTTCTGTTTCCTCTATCACTTCATTAACTCTTCCAGCCATTAGTGAAATATGCTGGTGTGCAGTAGAGAATACTGACCGGTTGGCCTTTGCAATCAGATCATCAATTTCTTGTGGAGAGTTTACCGGATATATAGCAAGTAACTTCTCAATTTTTATTTTCTTATCCAATTCTATCACTGCCTGTCTTCTTGCCTCTAGTCTTTTGAATAATTCATCAGGAATTTCATTGACTACTTCCATCAAAAATTTCTTGTATATATCCATGTGCAATATAACACTGTTTTCAACTCGTTCTTTTTCATCAGCTGTTAGAGTGTCATATATTTTCTCTATATTTTTCAGTTTACCTTCCTCTATGAATTCATTCAGTAGTGTATCAAGAGGAGCCAAGTCTTTGTTTGCCCTTTTCTTCTTCTTGGGTGTCAGTTTCTTCTTTGGTGTGGTCTTTCTAACCAGAGATCTCACTACTTGTTGCTTTTGCTTTGTCCTCCTAGGTGAAGGTGTGGTTTCCGGTGAGGGATCTCTTTTCCTTACAACTCTTTTAAAAGTTGTAGGCATGTCACTTCCTGAAGATAGGTGAGTTTCAGGCTATGGAGCTGCTAACTCATCCTCTGTTATGCCGGTTTTCTTCAATACATCTTCCTCGATGGCTTTTTCTTGTCTGGACCCTTTCCTTACAACTACCTCAACCTTTTTCACCCTTTTCTTTGATTGAATTTGGCTTTCTATGGTTTCAGCACTACCAAATACTTCTTCTTTTGGTTCTCTGGGGACTTCCAAAAGTGCTTTGGCATATGTTTCAATTATGTGATCATCTGTTTCATAGCCCATCTCGGTTACCCAAACTGTCCTTGGGATGACCGCTTCCATCCAGATTTCATCTTTCTTGATGACAAAGCATATATCATCTTTGTATTTGTCTACAATCTTCTGTGATAACCTTACTCTTTTCTTAATTTTAGCTTTTAATGCTTGAAAGAAGTCATTAATATTGTTTTCCTTGTTCTCACCCATGTTATTGAATAGTTTAGTCAATTGTTTGCCTACCGGTATGTCTTATCCAAGTTCTTTGTAACCTATACTGGGAACCTGTTTGGTTATGTGTAGCATTAGGCATACCAACAAATTTCCAAATTTGAAAGTTCCTTTCTTGTCGTTCTTGATCTTTCCAAGATTGTCAATTAATTCATCCTTTAACCATTCACATATGTCAATTTTTGCATTATCTGTTACCATATCGTAAGCACTCTTAATGCATAAACTTGAAACTAAATTTAGTCTATTAGCATGAGTTGCTTTATACCCTAATATCATATTAATGAATCTCACATTGATATCTTTTACATCATTAACCCTTAGAGACCTCTTATCAATTGTTGCACCAGTTAGGTCTATAACTAGGTCATTGGAAACCTTCTTGGTTTTATCTGGTCTTTTACCGGTGGTCGGTAACCCTGTGACAGCTTTCACAACTTCCTTGGTGATCTTATGGATTGCATCTAACCAGAAAAATTCTCCATGTACCCTGCTTAAAAATATCCTAGTCACATCCTTTGGAAATTCAGGAATGCTAAGGATCTCTATAAATCCTAGGGTCTCAATGATTTTGTTTTCATCTTTAACATTGCTGGTATTATCACATATCACAGTTTTATACATGGTTTTAATTTCCTCATTTCCTAACTCTTCAATGTTGTAGTGGATGTACATTCTGGGGTCTTCAACATATACAACTCCCTTAGGAATTTGAGAAAAAGCACCTAAGGTATCATCCTTCTTTTCTATCTCAGGAACTAACTGAAATACAGGCCTAGGTCTTTTTATTACTTCAACAACAGTAGGGTTTTCTATGTATTCAATTGCAGAGGTGGATGCCATGATTAAATACCTTTTAATGCCTTGGATGGATGATTGCTTGGAGTGTGCTTGCTTCTTGCTCGAAATGCCTTAGCTCGGAGTCTTCACGCTCTTTGAAAATTTGAAATCATGGTGAAATGAAATGGAGCCAAAACCTTAAATTTATAATGTCTTTTCACCATCTACCACATTAATTGCATGTCGATTAAGTATTTACTTAACATTATTTGCCGATAATAGGTAATTTTCAACTTCTTATCTTAAACGAGGGAATAATAGCACGTGTCATTAGATTGCCAAACCCTCAAAGAAATTTTCTTCAATTAGATGAAGAACTTCCTATCGGTGGAGCATTGCTCTGTCCTTTTGGTGAAGCATCACTCTATCCTGCCAGTGAAGTATTGGTTGGTTCTATCGGTGGAGGAGTATTCCCAATATTTAGATCAACTTTCCTAATCCATTGTTTTGAGAATTCTTGCTTAACCTCTTCAACTTTTTCTTTACCTTTCAAGCTAGAACTTTTGTTGTCTACCAGTGTTCCTTTACTTCTACAAAATTTAGCAATATGCCCAATCTTGTTACATGCATAACAAGTTACATTATTTTTCTGAATAGCTTTCCCATAACCTATGTCAGTTTGTGTTTTGCATTGATTAGATAAATGTCCAAATCTTCCACAAACATAACATCTCACATTCATTCTGTAGTTTTTAGAGTTGTGACCTACTTTGTTGCATTTAGAACATTGACTGGTGGGTGTGTTGATATTATGATAATTTCTAGATCTACATTCATTTTCTCTATGACCATACTTATTACAGTTAAAGCATTTTCCATTGAATTTATAAGCATTAGGTTATCTTACCGGTTTGCTGTGATCCTGAGTATTTGCAGTACCGGAGCTTTCACCAACTTCAAAGCCAATTCCAAAAGTGTCACCTTTAGGTTTTTGATTCTTCAGCAAGGTGCCAAGTTCCTCTGAGCTTTTCTTGAATTTTTCTTTGTGTTGATTTGTAGTTTCCAGTTCTCTTTCCAAGATTTCTTTTTGTCTCATCAGTTCATTTGAGTCATTCTGAGTATACATCAGATCTGTCTTCAACATGTCATTTTCATAGCTAAGTCTTGTATTCTCATTTGCTGCATCACTTAGTCTTCTGGTCAATTCTTCTTCATTCTTCTTCCCATCCTCAATCTCTTTGCAAAATCTCATAGTCATATCCTGCATTTCATTTTTTGTTGTCATGATCTCTTGTTTCAACTTGCTTATCATATCATTAAGTGATTCCTTTTCATCATTCTCATTTTGCAATTTTTCACAAAGTTATCTTCTCTTATTTCTTGCAACAATAAAATTTTCTTGAAGTGCCTGAATGATATCCTAAGCTACCTTTAAATCATCTTCTACTTTGATATTTTTCAATTTGTCTACATCATAGTCTGTAAGAGCTCCTTCAAGTTGCTTCATCAGATTTTCCATCTTTACCAGTGTCAAGATCTTCCTCAAGTTGTTAGGCTTCTAAAAATAGAGGACCACACTCTGATACCAATTGTTAGGGGTCCCACAGATACTGAGAGGGTGGGGGGGGGGGGTGAATTAGTATCTGACCGGTGATTAGAATCTCTTAACTTAAAACATGCAGAACATAATGAAACAGTGTACCAGTATGCAAGAAATAATGCAATAAATAGAATCAAGTACATCCACATGAAAAGTACACCATAACACAAGATGTTAATGAGGAAACTCGGTGTGGGAAAAACCTTGGTGGGATTTGTGACCCACAATATTCACTCACTGGCCAATAAGAGAATATTACTTACAATAGGGGCCTGCACATGCAGGAAGGTCAACTGCCTAGAGCTCACTACTCAATGGGAAGTCTCACTGACTTACAATAAGGATTATAAAAATCCAATATCTTGTACTGCTTTACAATAGCATCTTCAATGCCTGATTTAGTACCGGTTCCTGCTCTGTTCTTTACATATACCCTTTGACCTATATTTCGCACATTAGGTCTGCCTAATATTTTCCTTAATGCTGCTACTTCCCCTTCTTCTCTCTACAAAATGTCTACAATGATCTCTTTTATATATGAGTCATTTTACAATTTTCCAAGTCAGCTTACAATAATAAACAAAATATTATATAACAAAAATCCTGTCGGCCTCTATGCCGGTATACTTCCTTTCTTCTGTGTCGGTGCTGGTGTCCTGAGTGTCGATGTAGAGTGTGATCTGCTGATGTCGGTATAATGTCTTTGCCGGTGCCATAGGATTGCAAGGTTGCCATCAATGACAAAACCTTCAATCACATACAATGTCTCATTAGAGTGTGCATATGCCAACAACCTGTCTGTCAGTAACCAAAACCTCTCTATCGGTAACCAACCATTATAGCTAGTGTTGACATCAATGACAAAACATCAATGCAACACATAATCAATTCATCCATAATGCAAACATAACCATAGGGTAAAACATCCATCCAAGGAAGCATAATAAAACATCATGAAGGCTCACAAATGATATAAAAATAGTCAAAAGAAACTAAGAGAAAAAGATCATAACGGTGTACATATAACCATACACATGGTATAAGCCTTCATCGAAACAATGCAAAATAAGAGCCAAGCATAAATATAATACAAGGATGAAACCAAATCCATGCCAAATTCTCTACAGTGAGGCAAACAACATCCCACTAGAGCCATATAATCAATCCTCAACAATGAGGAATTCTCTCTCTCACTAGAGCAATACAATGCATATGAAACACCTGAATGGTAAGGCATAAACCCTCTTACCGGAGCACAAAAGACATCATGAAAGATCAAAATACATCAAGGACAAATTAGAGAATGTCAACACAACCCACACATGTAGATCAGTTCCCCTAGAATGTAGAGTGGCATTTTTGGTATGTGCATTAGCATTTTTGTTCTAAGGAATGGTGTTTTTGGTTCATAAGATAGCATTTTGGGTAGTTTTAGTAGTGTTTTTGGTGAAATGGCCAAAAATCAAGCAAAAAGAACACCTAAGGTTAAGACACTTTCCCAGATCTACTTTGGGGTCAAAGACATCACACAAACTCAACCCAGAAGGTCTAGAAGATCCAAAAATTAGAGAGGAAATTTAAAAATACAAAGTTACAAACTCATAGACATAAAACTGTATAGAAAACTCTCTCCTATAGTGCTCATAATGACACCTAGAAAGCATAACATCAAAAGGAGATATAATAACTCTGCAAAATCTTCAAAGATACATCACAAAAGCTTCAAAAATATTAAATACAATCTCAAAATCTCCTAAAAGGGTATGTATCCCAAAAAGTGCAATCATAGAGAAATAAAGAGTCTCCCGACAAGCTACAGGGAGCCCAAAAACTCAAAATCTTAACTCTGTAGCAAGGGAATACAACAAACACAATACAAGGTGATGTATAATCCTAGAACAATATCAATACTGCTTCAAAACATATGGAAGATTAATCATAAGTATTCATAGAGAAAAACAAAGAATGACACTATCGGCAAGAGATTTCCAGAAGCTTTAAAAAACAACGAATTACATTTCCCTTATTCCAATTTTTTTTCCAATTCAAATTAATTCTTTAATTTCAAATCCACTCTTCCCAAAACAAATCAAACAACATCCAACAAGCAATCTTTGTACAGTCACAGAGAAGACATTGCATTTCTGGAAATCAAATTTTGAAGGAGAAGAAGAACCAACCTGCAAATGCAAATTCAATAATAGTTGAAATCGAAGAAGAGAAAAAGCCACAAGCAATCCAAAACTTCAACAATCTTCAATCCAAGTTTGAAATCCAACTTTAGAAAATTTTCAAAGAATCCAACCTCGTGAATGCACACGAAATCCAAAATATACAAAAAAAAAAACTCAAAACTATATTAAAAGCCGACCAATCAAAATAATCCCAAAAAATCATATATTATACCTACCCACACATAGTTCGAGGGAAATAATAAGAATATATATTATTTACCTACCTCCCACCATTCGACCGATTAAATAAGAGGGTAGGTAGTTTTTATTAAAATCAAATTAACCAAGGAGGGGTAAAAAGACAATTAATAAAATAATAGCTTGCACATATTATTATTATTTATTCATCCAATAAATCAATAAACCTTAACAACAACATAAATTAAGTAACAATAAATAAATAAATAATAATAATAGGGAATCCAAAAAGACATCATTAAAATAATTTAAATATAAAATCCAATAATTAATACTCAATAAAACACAATTAAAATATAAATAAATAAAAGCTAATTGACAATAAATAATAATAATAATAAACAACAAATAACAATAATTAAGCTCTTGCTAAATAATAAATCAAATATTAAATAAATTAAATCAATTAAACAATACGAAATAATCAAATAATTAATAAACAATAAATCAAATAAATAAATAAATAAATGAAAGATCAAACTATGATAATACTTTACAAACCAATATCACTAAATAATACCATATATACTTACATCACCAAGCAACCCATCAAAAGGGGTCAAATAACGATACAAGACCTTGACCACCAACTTGCATCATGATGAAACTGACAAGGTATACATCCTACGCCTAGAGTGTGTGAGGGAAACTATGTCATCTCCAACAACTTGCCATTTGGATAGGACACGCTCAAACCTATGAGACTAGGTGGAGTCGATGTCTAGTACTTGCAATCCTATCACCATACAATATAATATATATACAACATATATATACATCATGATAAAAAGGCAAATGAAAAGAGAATAATAACACCATATCATGCTCACAACAAGTGATAAGTCATTGTCCCTTTCACGAATACAGTCACACAAGATAACATCAAAGCATCGCATAAACCTTGATCATGAAATAGGGTTAGTACCATCGTAACATCATATGCCATATATTCCACATATGAATAATGAACACATATGAATCCAAAAATCATATAAATCCATCCATCATTGTGATCCTACATGCCAACATGCATAGGATTCATCAAATGCCACATGTTATATAATATGTCTAGCATTATCAATCATATAAATCCCCAAACATCATGAGTCATATTGATGTCGATTGATTATCAAGTGAATCTGTTCTAAAAGTTGCAAAATTTGAGATAGAA
The DNA here is from genome assembly GCF_030272615.1 of Cryptomeria japonica. Lineage (NCBI taxonomy): Eukaryota > Viridiplantae > Streptophyta > Pinopsida > Cupressales > Cupressaceae > Cryptomeria > Cryptomeria japonica. The sequence goes on along the minus strand of NC_081409.1, from coordinate 704,439,563 downwards.
GGAATCTAGTGTGAAGGAGTACACCGAAGCATTTTATTAGTTGAATATCAGATTCAAACATGTTGATGATGAAGTTGAACAAGTTGCAAGATATTTGAATGGATTGTAGGTGTCTATACAAGATGAAATCAGTTTGATTAAATTATAGAGTGTTGAAGAGGCTTACTAGTATGCCCTAAAGGCGGAAGAGAAACTAAACAAAAGACATGAGCAGAGGCAGAGAGGTAGAGGTGGAATGTTTTTCATAGGAAGATTTCAAGGAGGAAGAGGATATACCAGAGGTAGAGGAACCTGTACAGATCAGAACAAGGATAAGGAAGTGAACAAAGAAGGTAATTCATAACTGGAAAGATGATAGAAATTTCTACCAGAAGAGAGAACTGGATGGCTACCAGAATGATAATTTTGGAAGACAAGACATGAGAGTGTTTAGAGGAACTTGATTTAAGTGTGGCAGAGAAGGACATCATGCTTTTGAGTGTAAGAAGACAGAGAATATCGGAAGAGAAGCAGTGGTGGAAGAAAACCTCATCAGATCAAACAATAAACTAGAAAATGGAGAACTGTTGATGATGAGGAGAGCTTTGTGTCGTACTGGGAGAGATAAAGAGCCCTTGCAGAGGAAGAATTTATCAAGACCAGATGTAAGGTATTTGGTAAGTGTTGTAAAGTTGTTATTGATAGTGGTAGTTCATATAATCTTGTTTCAGAAGAGATGGTGAATAAGTTGAATTTGGAAAGATTGAAACACCCTAAACCTTAATAGATAGCATGGATTTGGCATGAACATAAGTTGTTAGTAAGTGAGCAATGTTTGGTGAAATTGAAAATCAGGAATTATAATGATGAAGTTTTGTGTGATATTATGCCCATGAATATTTGTCATCTTTTGTTGGGTAGACCTTGGCAGTTTGATAGAGAGGCAATACATGATGGGAGGAAGAATACATACATAATTGTGGCCAATGGGATGAATCAAACCTTGTTGCCCTTGGAGAAACCTTTGATGAGTGAAGTCTGTACGGATGCTAGAATCTGTTTGGTAGATGGAAGGAAATTCTTGGATGGATTGAGACATGAGAATGTGCATTTTGCCTTAATTCCTAGGAAGATTGAGAATCCAGTGCATGAAGAGGAACATCCAAAAGAGATAAAAGATTTGCTGACATAATATGAAGATATCATTTCAGATAATGTGCCTAATGGATTGCCACTTGTGAGAAGTATCATTCATTGCATGGACTTGGTTCCTAGAGCTAGTTTGGCTAACAAAGCTACACACCGGATGACATCGACAAAGAATGAAGAACTGAATAGACAAGTGAAGGAGTTGTTGAAGAAAGGTTTGATCAGAGAAAGTATGAGCCGTTGTGCAATACCAACAATATTAGCACCTAAGAAGGATGGAGAGTGGACAAATTCCAGAGCAATAAACAAAATCACAGTGAAACACCAATTTTCTTTGCCTAGGATGGATGACATAATGGACTATTTGAGCAGAGCCAAATACCTTTAAAAGATAGATTTAAAGACTGTATATCATCAGATCATGATCAGAGAAGGAGATGAGTGGAAGACAACATTCAAGCCAAATGAATAACTATATTAATGGTTGGTGATAACTAATGCACCGAGTACTTTCATGAGGTTGATGAATGAGGTATTGAAGAAATTCTTGGGTAAGTTTGTTATTGTATATTTGGATGACATTTTGATTTTTATTAATACAAAAGAGGAGCATTTTTTGCATTTGAGACAAGTTTTGCAGAGGTTGAGAGAAGAAAAGTTGTTGATAAATATTAAGAAGTGTACCTTCATGAAAGATGAGTTAGTCTATTTGGGATTTGTGATATCTAAGGATGGTTTGAAGATGGACCCTGAGAAAGTAAAATCAATTGTTTGGCCTACACTAGAAAGCATTAGAGAGGTAAGATCATTTCATGGATTCGCTAGTTTCTACCGGAAGTTCATCAAAAATTTTAGTTTAGTTTGTAACCCTATGACTGAGACCATGATTGGAGATCAGGAGGAGTTCAAGTGGACCAACAAAGAAAACAAAAGCTTTGAGCTATTGAAGAAGAAAGTGACTGAGTAGCTCCTGTTAGCTTTACCAGATTTCAATAAAGCATTTCAAGTGGATTGTGATGCAAGTGGAAAAACAATAGGATCAATTTTGAATTAGGAAGGGAGAGCAGTAGCTTATTTCAGTGAGAAATCAAATGATGCCTGAAGGAGATATTCAATGTATGATTAGGAGTTTTATGCCATAGTTCAAGCCTCAAAGAAGTGGAGACATTACCTATTGCTTAAGGAGTTTGTATTGTATACAGATCATCAAGCCTTGTAGTATTTGAACAGTCAGAGTAAGTTGAATCAGAGATGGGTAGAATTTTTGCAGAGTTACACCTTTGTGTTGAAGCATAGAAGTGGGAAATCTAAAAAAGTTACTGATGCATTGAATAGGAGAAGGAATTTTCTGACAGAGAAAGGTTTGAGGAATTGAAGACCTTGTATGATGATGACCCAGATTTTGCAAAACCTTGGAGAGCATGTAGAGAACCGGTTATGGTAGATAGAAGCAATTGGTTGGATTACTTTATTCAGGACAGTATGTTATTCAGAGGAGTTCAGTTGTCCATACCTAAGAGTTCTATGAGGGAGAATCTGATAAAGGAGAAACATAGTGGAAGATTAGCGGGACATTTTGGTATTGACAAAACAGTAGTATTGGTGAGTGAGCATTAATTTTCACCCTAGATTCATAAGGATGTTAGGAAATATGTATAAAGTTGTAGAGTTTTTCAAGTTGCAAAGGGTAGTAGTCAGAATGTGGGATTGTATAAACCTTTGACAGTACCAGTAAGACCTTGGGAGGATATAAGCATGGATTTCATACTTAGATTTCCTAAAGCATCAAGAGGGAATGATTCTATATTTGTGGTAGTGGATAGATTCTTGAAGATCGCTCATTTAATACCTTGTAAGAAGACATCAGATGCATTACATGTAGCAAACCTATTTTTCAAGGAAGTAGTGAGATTGCATGGGTTTTCTAAGAGCATAGTTTCAGACAGAGACACTAAGTTTGCTGGCTATTTTTGGAGAACACTTTGGAAGAAGATGAAGACAAATTTGAAGTTCAGTTCTACTTTTCATCCACAGACTGATGGATAGACATAAGTAGATAACCGAAGCTTGAGAAATTTGTTGAGATGTTTAGTTGGAGATAAAACTGAAAGTTGGGATTTGATTCTTGCACAAGCAAAGTTTGCCTATAATAATTCAGGAAAAAGGAGTATTGGAAGAACACCTTTTGAGACTATTACCAGAGTGCATCCTAGAGTTATATTAGAATTAAGAGATATTAGTAGTGAAGATCAAAGAAGTTCAAAAGCAGAAGAATTTGTAGATCACATGAAGGACTTACATATTCAAGTTAAGCAACATTTGGAAGACATGAAGAACAAGTATAAGGAAAAAGAAGATGAGAAGATGAGACATAAGGAATTAAAAGTTGGTGATGAAGTGATGATATATATGAGATAAGAAAGATTCTCGATTGGAACTTATAACAAATTCCAGATGAAAAAGTTTGGACCTTGTAGGATTTTGAGAAAGTTCACTTCTGGGAATGCATATGAAGTGAAGTTACCGAATAGTCTGAGTATTTCACCGTGTTTAACATTGTAGATCTTCATGAGTATCATGAACTAGAATTGAGTGAGGATAGTATTGTAGACTTGGAGAAATAGTTAACCTAGAAGGAACCAGATCAGATTGAAGACATTTTGGACAGTAGGATTGGGCATAGTACCTGGAGCAGTCAATATAAGAGGTATCTTGTGAAATGGAAGGACAAACCAGTTGAGGATTCATCTTGGATTTCTTAGGAAAAGGTAGATCACCTTGGTTTTCCTCTGGCCTCAATAAAGTGAGAGACTCAATTTTTCAACAACCCTGGATGCTGATGCAGGAGCATCCCCGGCTCATAGAAATCTTGCATCAACTAGAAATATTTCCATTCTATTTTGCTTTCAATTTCAACATTTCTTTATGTGTGTCCCAGATTTGTCTCACCGGATCCTGTGGAGTTGGATTTTGGCTTGAAGACCTGATCATCTTCCTTATTCCCAGACTGTGGAGCATTTGGATCATTTTCTGACAAGTTATCGCTATCGGTTTTTGAGACAATTTCCTTTTACTGATTGGTAGTTTCTTATTACCCGTTGCCTGGACCTATTTGCATTTGTGATATACCAGATCCCTTCCATATCTTATCAATCCCTGAGCATTGATTTCGATGTTCCTTGGCGTATGGCCTAACTTTTCCCATGATCTACTCTTCATCCTTTGGATTTTCTAGAGGAATTTCTTTGGTAGAGGCCGACCTTGTTGATTTTGCACATTAGGTCTTGTTCTTTGGGTTTTGATCCCTTTTTCAGCTAACTGAATCCTCTTGGATTGTATAAATCATTGTAATAGAGCATTAGAATGTAATAAAGAAGTTATACTGAGCATAGAAGATAGATCTTAAGATTTGAGGTTTCGGTTGTGACCTGTTCTATATTTTGAGGATGTTTAGCAGGCATGTGAGTTGGTTTCTATGACTCAGTTGTTACTGGTTGGTTGTAATCAATTTTAATACTATAATTCAATCTATTTGCATTGCCTCCATCACGTCTTTGTGTTTGCATTGTGTTTATTCTTTCTGATCGGTCTAGGCTGATCTCTTTGAGGTCTCTCCTAATCGGTGACTGCATCGCATATCAAATAACATAAATCCACATAAAGTAGCTAGCATCAACAATGGGTACATGTTGGTGTATCAAAGATGGGAACCAAGTCAGATTTTGGGAAGATAGATGGCTTATGAAGGATCCCTTAAAGTCTTATGAGAGCTTCTCTACGTGGAGTGATACTCGCAAAAATTTATTTGGAAGTCAGGTCAAGGATTATTGGAGGAATGGACAATGGGTAGATCTCTGCCAGGTCAGCCCAGATCTAGCTACTATTCAAAATACTTTGTTAGTAGTTAAAATCGGGATGAGTCAGCAAGGTGATTATCTTGTCTAGAGGCCTAACCCCTCAGGCTGATTTTTGGTCTTGTCGGCTGTCTCTATGCTATCCCTTTCTTCTGCCCCTCCCCCTATTTGGGCCAAAGCTTGGTTTAAACACCTAACTCCTAAGATACATATCTTCTTTTGGATTTTGCTTTAGAATAAGGTGCTCACAGTGGACAATCTTTATAAACGTGGCTTTGAAATTCCTAACAGATGTTACTTCTGCAAGGAGGTAGCAAAAATGACCAATCACCTTTTTATCCATTGTCTATTTGTGGATACAATTTGGGGAAGATTCTTCTCTCGGGAATTTTTCTTGGGTTCTCCCTAGTTCGTTAGACTAACTATTTGCTTAATGGAATGTGCCCTCTCTTAACCCTACAATTCACATATTGTGGTCTCTTTCTCTCCCTCATATTGTATGGGGAATGTGAAAAGAATGAAATAACAAAGTATTCAAGAACAAGGAGGATCTGGAGAATGTGATGTTTGAAAGAAATTTTAGATTAATTATGAAGAATATGAACAACATACCTGCTAATGAGAGCAAAACAAAGATAGTTGTTTGTTCTTGGTATGATTTTAAGATTGCGAGAGATTGGAATATCAAAGGGGATATTACAAAGGAAGCTAGACAAGGGAAAATGGATCATGAAGTTGTTACTTGGGCCCATCCCCCCAAGGGATGGATAAAATCTAATTTTGATGGGGCAGCCAAGGGTAACCCGGGGCTAGCTGGGAGTGGGGGAGTGTTAAGAGATCACTATGACAACATTGTTTCAGTGGTGGCATACCCCTTGGGCTCTCAGTCCAATCACTTATCTGAAGCCATAGGAGCATTCCAGGTCATTGACCTTGCTAGTAAATTGAATTTTAAAAATATATGGATTGAGAGGGATTCAAAAAATATTATTTAATGCCTTCCAGGTAAGTCCTCCCCCTCATGGACCATCAAAAATTGGATCGACGAAGCTAAATCTCTCATTAGAAACATTGAGAATGTAAGAATCTCACACGTGTTTAGGGAAGAAAACGTGGTCGTTGACTATTTTTCCAATGAAGGAGCGAAACTCTCTAGACGATGGGCGTGGAATGATGAATCAATGATGAACAGTTAGTACCAAACCGGTACTGAGAGGGGGGGGGGTGAATCAGTATTGACAAAAACACTTTTCCTTGAACCATTTTGACTGAGAACACTGCACTTAACTGGCAAGCAATAACACCGGTCTAAACTAGATTACTACCAATTAAACACAGTAAGAATGTGAAAGACATAAATCGGTAACTCTTAGCTTTCCACACAATCTAGCATCTTATTTCCACTTTACCCATATGAATACACTAGTAATACATCAACATAAATTTGTTGACTTACTGGTTCAACATGCTTTACCACTTGATAGAGAATAACAAATCATCACATGAAAAGCATCACACATAAGACACATATTTTTCATGTGGAAACCCAACTAGGAAAAATCACAGTGGGAATGAATACCCACAAGTTGTTCTTTGAACCCTTTTGAAGTCCGCTCTGTTAGGAGCCTAGTCCGGTTAAAGACTTTACAATAGGTTCTGTTAGGAATTGATCCTGCTAGGGATCATTCGGTTAAGGGTTGAACCCTGTTAAAGGTTACCTTGTTAGAGGATGTTAAGAACTCAATGATTTTGAGTCACCCTATGAAAGGATTTATAGTAAGCCGGTTAAAGCTACCCTGTTTAGGGATTTTCCAACTATTGAAGTGGTTAGAGGTCAACAAGTAGTACAATGATCTGGTAACAACACTTCAATGCCAATGTAGATCCACTTTCATTCCTTCTGCTATCACACTCTACAGGTATCTATTCTCTTATCTGGTTTGGCAAGAATCACGTATCACTGCACTAGGATACACACACAACATTTTCCAACAACCTCAACATGAAAAACAACATCGACCTTATAAGAAACAGATAGGTCGGTAGCATAAACCCTAGACCCTAAAATTTTTAGGTTAAGAAATTCAGTTGGTTCAATCCTAACCATTGAACATATTGCATTGATTACAACGGTCTTGAACAGATCTCAAGATGTTCTCCAGTGTTTGTTCTTCATCACTTCTTGGAGGCTGATAACCCATCACGTGTTCTCCATTGTTTATAGACTTCATGCATTTCTGAGGTAGATAGGATCAATCTCCTTCATGCAAGATCCTTCATGTGCACAAGGTTGACATGGCAACACAATCTGTTCTTCATTACAATGCTAACTCATTACACAATGTCATTAGTTGAATCACACAGGCTTGGAATACTTCAACTGGAAACCCTAAAGCTAAGACTACCAACCAGTAGTCATACATTCCATATACCAGTTCACATTCCAACATACTAGTTCACTTGGACAGACATACCGCTTCACTTTTTCACATATACCGGTTCACAACACCATACCCATTCTCTTGCAAGTTTCTTACTTCAATATATCGGTTCACTCTTCAGCATATTGGCATCAATGATAACATACAATATCATCATGTCATCATACTCTACAGATATGCCAACAATCTCCCCCTTTGGCATTGATGGCAATATACAAAGATATCTCTCCGCTTCACATCTTCTCCCCCTTTGACAACAATGCCAAAGTGGAGGCATATACATCCATGTTCTACTATGCTGCTTGCCTGAAGGAGTAGTATCCTTCAACACACCAATCCTGGAAAAGATATATCAATGTAAGTCCTAACTGATGTGGAGCACACACCTTTAGTTCACCTCTTGAAGGGGCAACACCCCTAATTTACTTTTCAAATAGGTAAAGGTAGCCTTCGGTAGAGGCTTGGTGAATATGTCTATTAACTGCTCCTTATTGGAAATATGTTCGAGTAGAACTTCTTTGTTCTGAACCTTCTCCCTCAAGAAATGATACTTGAGCTTGAATTGCTTGGTTCTAGCATGTAAAACAAGATTCTTGGAGATGTTAATCGCACTTGTGTTGTCACAAAATATACTTACCAGTTCTGATACAGGAACTTTGAAGCCATTTAATACATGCTTCATCCAAATTGTCTAGGTGGAGTTCATAAATGCTGCAACATACTCCACTTCTACTGTAGACTAAGAGATATAGCTCTGCTTCTTACTCATCCATGAGACTAGTCTACCACCAAGAAAGAATGCACCCCCGGTTGTCCTCTTCCATTCATCCACATTACCAGCCTAGTCAGCATCTGTAAACACTTTCAAGTTGAAATCATTACTGTATGGGTACCATAATCCATAGTCAATAGTTCCCTTCAAATATCTCAAAATCCACTTGACTGCTACCAAGTGGGATTCTCTTGGGCTTTTTTAGATCCGTGCAGTAATGCCCACTGCATGTGCAATGTCCGGTCTGCTATGTACTACATAGTGCAATTTACCAATCATTGATCGGTATTCCTTCTCATTTACCAACCCTAAGTCATCCTCTTTTGATAATTTACAACTAGTCACCATCGGTGTACCAATCGGTCTATTGTCTTCCATGCCAAAGGTCTTCAAAACCTCTTTGACATATTTGGACTAAGTGATAAAGATTCCATCTTTCATTTGTTGAATCTGTAGTCCAATGAAGAACTTAATCTCCCCTATAAGTGACATCTCAAATTCCTTTTTCATCTCATCTGCAAAATCATGACTCATCTTGTCATCTCCTCCAAAAATTATGTCATCAACAAATACCTCACAAATTAGAATCTGATCTCCTTCTTACTTTAGGTAGATATTACTATCCTCACTTGTTCTCTCAAATCCAATCTTCACAAGATGGGAGTGCAAGCATTCATACCATGCTCTAGGTGCCTGCTTTAGTCCATACAAGGCTTTATATAGCCTACACACCATGTCACTATCTTCTGATAGGGAAAACCCATATGGTTGCTTTATATACACCTCCTCTTCTAGTATTCCATTCAAGAATACAGATTTTACATCCATTTGATATACTTTGAATCCCTTGAATGCTACATATAAAAGAAGCATATGAACTCCTTCCAATTTGGCTACTGGAGCAAAGGTTTCTCCATAGTCTTCTTCTTCTTCTTGAGCATATCCTTTGCACACCAGTCTGGCTTTGTTTCTTACCACTGTGCCATCTTCATTCAACTTATTTCTGAAAACCTATTTGGTGTCTATGACATTTTTATGCTCAGGTCTAGGTACTAGAGACCATGTACCATTCTTTTCTATCTGGTCAAGTTCCTCTTCCATTGCCTTGATCGAGTCTTCATCTTTATGTGCCTCTCTGAATGTTTTAGACTCAAATTCAGAGATCATGCAAGAAGTTTCTCTGACCTTTCTTCTTGTCAGAATTCCTACATCCTTGTCTCCTATGATCTGCTTTGGATCATGATTTAGCTTTACATACCTAGGAATGATCTTAGTTGTTTCCTCTTTCTTTTCTTCTTCATCCTCATCTTCATTAGCATCAACATCTACCAGTGTAGGAACAGTGTTATTGGTGCTAGGTTGTTTTGCAACTGATTCTTAGAAGGTTACTACCGGTTCATCTCCTACTTGCTCACTGTCGGTTTCCTTAGATTTGTCAGAGGTTTCATCAACTCTAACATTGATGCTTTCAACAATTCTCCGAGTCCTATTGTTGAAACATTTGAGAGCTTTGCTCTTTGTGGAATACCCTAGGAATATTCCCTCATCACATTTAGCATCAAACTTGCTCTGATGTTCACTCCTCTTGATATAACATTTGCTACCAAACACTCTAAAGTAGCTTACCACTGGTGTCTTACTTGTCCAATACTCATAAGGTGTTTTATCCTTACCCTTTTTTATGATTACCCGGTTCATTGTGTAGACTGCAGTGCTCACTACTTCTCTCCAAAAAGTGTGAGCAACTTTTCCTTAGATTAGCATTGTTCTGGCTGCTTCAACTACAATCCGATTGTTTCTCTCTGCTAGGCCATTCTACTATGGAGTCTGGTGGGTAGACAGTTTCCTCTTAATGCCGTTCTCTTCAGAGTACTTATTGAATTCACTAGAAGTGAATTCTCCTCCTTGATCAGTTCTCAGGCACTTAATCCTCTTACCACTTTCTCTTTCTACCAGTGCTCTGAAGGCTTTGAAATTTCCAAAGGCTTCAGACTTGTCCTTCAAGAATGTGACCCACATCATTCTTGAGAAATCATTAGTAAGAATCATAAAATACCTATCTCCCTGCACACTCCTAGTTTTCATAGGACCATACAAATCAGTATGCACAAGATCAAGTAAATTGTCTACAGTGAAAGGTTTACCTTTGAATGTTGAGGAAGACATTTTCCCCAGTTGACACCCTCTACACAAAGGATTCTCCGGTTTTCTCAGCATAGGCAATCCTCTAACTGCCTTGATCTTACTGGCCTTCACAATATTATCAAAGTTTACATGGTAGAGTCTCCTATGCCATATCAAGCTATCCTCAAACTTAGCCATTAGACATGTACTGACATCAACATTCAGCTAAAATAGGTTACCTTTGGTCTGCATACTGGTAGCCATCAGTTCACCATTCTTTCCTTTGATTTTGTACACTCTATTTTTGAATTCCAGAGTGAGTCCATTATCATTCAGTTGAGCAACACTCAAAAGGTTGTGTCTGAGACCTTCTACCCAATACACATTGTCAGTACTACTTCTTCCATTCAGAGAGATGGACCCTCTGCCTTTTACCATACATGGTGCATCATTACCGAAATGAACCACACCACCATCATACTCTTCCAGAGATAGAAACTTACTCCAGTCACCAGTCATATGGTGAGAACAACCACTACCAATAATCCACTCATTGGAATTATCAAAGTAGGAGACAAGAGCCTTCTTGTCTGACACATCTTCCTTGACTACTACAAACACAATATCTTCACTTTCTTCATCTTTTGATTCCTCATCAATGACACCTTCATCAACTACTACAAAATAGTTTCTCTAGTTTCCTTCTTTGAACTTCTTGAACCTCTTCGGTTTGTCGTTGTTATCACCATTAGGGTAGTTTACAACAATGTGTCATATCTGGTTACAAGAAAAACATTTCAAAGGAAGCTTACCTCTGTATTTACTGGTTCCCTTGGGAAGTCTCTTGGCAAGAAGATATTCAAATTCCATCAGGATCTCCTCATCATCCATTTCTCTACTTTGTCTTGGTTCACCACTGGTACTAGCTTCTTTGCCTTTTCTAGATGGTGTAGCAGATGCTCTGAAGGTTGATTCAATCTTCTGAATACTGCCATCATAATTATTTAGCTCATTAGCTGTTAACTTTGCAATGATGGAGTCTAGGGATACCTTTGTCTTGTCTATAGACTTGAACTCCTGAATAGCAACAACCCTTATTGCATAGACCGGTAATAAGGATCTCAAAACTTTGCTAACAATAGTGGAATCTTCCATTTTACCACCTGCACTCTTGATATCTCCAACAACAATTTTGATTCTTATTCCATATTATTGAATGGTCTCTCCTTCAACCATCTGCATGTCTTCAAACTTTCCTCTAAGGCTTTCTTCCTTAGCTTGTTTCACATGCTCATCACCGCCATAGATATTCTCAAGGGCATCCCATACTTCTTTGGGATTCTCTTTATCCTGAACATCAATAAATTGAATGTCAGATAAATTGCTGATTAGGGCTTCCATGACTTGCCCATTCTCCTAAATCTCTCTCTTTTGATCATTGGTGAGAGTACCGGTAGGGATAACATAAGCATTCTCAACATAGCTCCAGTGTTGAGCACCCATGCTTCTGATGTATATCTTCATTCTGTCCTTCCATATTTTAAAGTTGTCTCTGTTGAACTTTGGACCTTCCCTCTTCATCATTAGAGTAGGATCTTTACCTCAAGCGGTTAAGCTTACAACATAGAGGACTTGGAAGATGCTCTGATACCAATTGATGAATCAATGATGAACAGTTAGTACCAAACCGGTACTGAGAGGAGGGGGGTGAATCAGTACTGAAAAAAACACTTTCCTCAAACTGGTTTGATTGAGAACATTGCACTTAACTAGCAAGCAATAACACCGGTCTAAACCAGATTACTACCAGTTAAACACAGTAAGAATGTGAAAGACATAAACTGGTAACTCTTAGCTTTCCACACAATCTAGCATCTTATTTCCACTTCACCCATATGCATACACTAGTAATACATAAACAGAAATGTAAAGAATTACTGGTTCAACATGCTTTACCGCTTGACAGAGAATAACAAATCATCACATGAAAAGCATCACACATAACACACATATTTTTCACGTGGAAACCCAACTGGGAAAAACCATGGTGGGAATGAATACCCACAAGTTGTTCTTTGAACCCTTTTGAAGTTTGCTCTATTAGGAGCCTAGTTTGGTTAAAGACTTTACAATAGGTTCTATAAGGAACCGATCCTGCTAGGGATCACCCGATTAAGGGATGGCTAAAATACCCGTTTAAGGGTTAAACTCTGTTAAAGGTTACCTTGTTAGAGGATTTTAAGAACTCAATGATTTTGAGTCACCTTGTTAAAGGATTTACAGCAAGCTAGTTAAAGCTACCCTGTTAAGGGATTTTCCAACAGTTGAAGTGGTTAGAGGTCAATAGTTATTACAATGATCTGGTAACAACACTTCAATGCCAATGTAGATCTTCTTTAGTTCCTTCCTTCCACAATCACACTCTACAGGTATCTATTCTCTTATCTGGTCTGGCAAGAATCACGTATCACTACACTAGGATACACACACAACATTTACCAACAAGCTCAACATGAAAAACAACATCGACCTTATAGGAAACAGATAGGTCAGTAGCATAAACCCTAGACCCCAAACTTTTTAGGTTAAGCAATTTAGTCAGTTCAATCCTAACCATTGAACATATTGCATTGATTACAATAGTCTTGAACAGATCTCAAGACGTTCTCCAACATTCATTCTTCACTGCTTCTTGGAGGTTGATAACCCATCACGCATTCTCCACCACTTATAGAGACTTCACACATTCCCAAGGTAGATAGGATCAATCTCCTTCATGCAAGATCCTTCACATGCACAAGGCTGACATGGCAACACAATCTGTTGTTCATTACAATGCTAACTCATTACATGATGTCATCGGTTGAATCACATAGGCTTGGAATACTTCAACCAGAAACCCTGAAGCTAAGACTACCAACTGGTAGTCATACATTCCATATACCAGCTCACATTCCAACATACCAGTTCACTTGGACAGACATATTGCTTCACTTTTTCACATATACTGCTTCACAATGTCATACCAGTTCTCTTGCAAGTTGCTTACTTCAATATATCGGTTCACTCTTTAGCATATTGGCATCAATGACAACATACAATATCATCATGTCATCATACTCTGCACATATGCCAAGATGGAAATGCTACAAGGATCTAGAAGTGGGGGTGAAATCCTTAATAAGATATGATGTTATTCATGGAAAATTTTCCATTTCAAAAAATTATTAAGAGGATTAGTGAAAGGTACTGTTTCATTCATTACATTGTTGATGCCATTATTACCCCTTCTATCCATGTGAAATGGCATGTTTTGTGGGTGCCAAGGATTTGTTGTAAATGAGTTGCCAAGATAATATACTCTACAAGTGAGAAGAAAGAAACCTCCAAAAAAATGGGGGGGGGGGGGGGGAATAGGAAAAGGGTGGAGCCGAAAAGTTGTGAAAAGCACTAGAAAAACCAAAAGGTTTGGAATCATATTGTCAAAGGGGGGCTTAAACCTTTCCTGGAAAAGCTTCATGGCACTAACCCTGACATTGTGAGGTATTTCATCAAAAAATGGAAGGAGGAAGGAATCATTCTGTTTGGAAGAAAAGTGATTATGAATGAGGGTCTCATTGGAGAAGTTACGTGCCACTCTACTAAAGGTAAACAATTATTCCATGATAGGAAGAGATCTGACGAAGCGGTTATGAAATTCCCTAAATTAGAGGAGGAGAGGGAAGCACTGGTAAAGGTTTCAAACAACTACTTTGAGGCCAACACCATTAAAATTCTCTGGATGGAGGTTCTTAAAGTGGTGATGGAATATATAACCATGGACGAGAGATTCACAAGGGTGTATGGCTACCACTTCGTCCTTCTCAACCACTTTAGGTACAAGGTCAGGGTTTTTTTTCCCCATTATATGTTGTTTTCTCTTAAATACTATATTATGGAACAACATAAGAGTCCTAGGAGTGCCCTTGTGTTGCATGTTGGTCTTATCCAACTCATTCATGAGTACTTTGCTAGTCTTCTTGCACCGTCTAATCCCATTATGCACCCAGACTTAGATAGGCATGACACTAAAATAAGTATGTCTGAGGGAAATTCTGATGGGGATTTGGACTAGGAAGAGGAAATTTCTCCTCCTCTTAAAAAGATGCCTAAAAAATCCCCTTTAGGCAAGCCTTCGTGTAAACTAGAAACCTCTGCGAAAACTTTCTCCATAGCTAAAAAGAAAATGAAAGCTTCCTCAAAGAAAAAGTTGGTGTCTTACTCTAAGGATTCTTTGGGTGACCCTTTTGATATTTCTTATTCCCCTGAAGTTTTGCTTTCTTCCCACCCTGCCATTGATAGAGAGAACAAGCCAAGATTTCTAAAAGACCTCAAAGCAGATGAACATTACTTTAAATTCGATAAGGAATATCTTGATGATGTGTTGGTTGTTGCAAGGAATAGTCCAGTGGACCTTTTTAGGGTTTTTAAATGGGCCTTTCATGAAATCAAATACCTTGGCCTAAAGAACAAGGCAACTGCTAGTAAATTGGAGGAGTTGGTTGATAAAGTGCAGCCCCAAAAAACTCAAGGGACAATCTGGACTATGGAGGAAAAGCTATCCATGGTAGAGTATCTACAAAGAAAAGTGGAGCTTATTGATAAAATGAATAATGAAAATGAGAAGAAAACCTTGCAGCTTGAGGGGGAAGTTAGAAAAATCAAGGAAACCTTGAATGCAATAATGAAACAAAGTCATGAGATCATCAAAAATTTTGCGGCCATGATGAACATGATGGTGGACAAACTAGAAAAATCCCAGTAAGGCACCCTGATTGTGGACCTTGATGCTGATAGAGAAAATGGCCAGAAAGAGGAGTCTTGCCTGTCCAAGAGAACCAGAGCCAATCTGAAGAGAAAGGTAGAGTCCTCTAATCAGAAGCTTCAAAAACTAAAAAAAATGGCCCAAGAGATGAATACTCTGGAGAATGAGATAGCTGAGACTATTAAGTGTTTATATTAATGCTTTTTTGGTTTTAGTTCTTGTTGTCTTTTTGTCTAGTCTGTTGTCTTTTTGTCAGTTTGACAACTTTTTTGTGTTGGTGAACTTAGGTAGTTTATTTTAATTTTTGTCTGTATCTTGGTGGTTTTGGGTCCCTATAAAACCTGCTTTTTCCCTAATAAAAAACTATCATCAACAATACCATCTAAGATGGAAATATAGTCATAAGTAACCATTTAAGCATCAACCATATGTCTTCCGAATTTGGTGGGAAGGGTATCATGTTTATCCTTCTATCAAAAGGATAAGGACAAATGTCCTCCAAAGAATACCTCATCGTAGGCCCTTGTTGCATATCCTGCATTTATCATTGGAGTGCTTGGAGTTGTTGGGTGATGTGGGCCAAGGGAGTATTTTCTTCATTGGACCTTCAATGATAGGCATCCCCTTGTTCACTAACATTGTCATAATTACTCTATTATCTTGGTTGCGGGTGTTGATTTGATCATGTGTGTCCTCTCCTCTCAAATGCTCTTGATTCTGAGTATTATAAGTGTAGGTCCCGATCCTTGTCCTTGGGAACCTTTCATTGGTATTCCTCAAAAATTCCATATCATAGTCCTCAAGAATCCTGACTCCTTTACTATTTAGCATGAGGAGGTATTTTTGTTTATGTTCTTCTATAAGCCTTTCCATGAGCTTTTGGAAGGTGATGCTTTGTTGGCATTGTTGGATGAGTTCCTCGATGATCTCCTCTTCCTCCATATTTGTGTATCAGTCAAAAGGGTTGGACTCCCTGTGAATCATGCTTGATTTCAGTTGTGGATCCAATTCCTTGCCTTTTCGAGATCAAGTGCCAACAGACATCAATATATTTCTACAGTAATGAATCCCTCCTCTTCTATTGGGGTTCTTGGTGGACTTGGTGGTTTGGGTCATAGTTGATGCAAATTTTTGGAAAGAAGGTAGGATTAATTTTCCCCCCTTTGTTAAGATGTTGGTTAAATGATTCCTTTTGAGTATAGGCCCTACTACTCAAAGTCTCTTCATCAAATTCATTAGATTTTCCTTGAAGGTATAATCACATATGACACAAGAAGATATAGTGTGACACAAAGAGTTGATGATTGATGTAGAGAAACTTTCTCCTCTTGATAAGCTCCTTAGGACTATGTTGTCTCTTCTTCAACTTAGTCTTTTGATGAAGACTTCTTCTCAAAATATGTGGAGTGGTCATACAAATGATCAAAAAGTTGATATGGTTGGTTGATGTGGATACTTCATTTTGATACTCAAGCTTACTAAGTCGAATAGAGGGTTTGTTCGATAGGCCCCTATGACAAAGCACATAGAATGATATGGATAAAGTCTCCTGATATGGAAACTTGATTTGATTAACTTGAATACCTAGCTAAGTATTATTGTTGAGATAGTTGGATGATAACTCTTGATCACTTGGTTTGATACTCCCATAATTTTGTTGGATGAAAGTCTTGCCTAAGATAGTTGAAAAGTTGATAGCCACCTCCAAGGTGCTTTGTTGGATTTGAAAATCTCTTCCACTTATGATCTCTCTTTGTTTTGAACTGATTTTTGGGTTTGATTGTTGGATATTTTTGCAATATATTTTAACATTTATGATAAGAATACATAGCACACATGAAGACAATGGTCATTCTAATGCTAAATATTGAGTGTATTTTCTTTTGAGGATGTGTTCAAATCCTCAATGTTTTCACATGTTTGGATACAAATAAGACACACCAAGTAGACTCTTTATTCAAGGGTCATTGACAATATCATAGCCCACAC
Organism: Cryptomeria japonica; assembly: GCF_030272615.1. NCBI lineage: Eukaryota > Viridiplantae > Streptophyta > Pinopsida > Cupressales > Cupressaceae > Cryptomeria > Cryptomeria japonica. The sequence goes on along the minus strand of NC_081409.1, from coordinate 704,422,451 downwards.
TTGATACTCCTTCATCTCAAATAGCCTTGTCACCCCCTAGAGGGTGCCTATTTTTTTGTCTTTGTCCAGAAATTAACCAAAGATAATTGCTCCTCAATTGAGTAGTTATCTTGGGAGATGTATGGTAAGTAATCTTGGGGGCAGATTCTTCCCCACCCTTGCACTATGATATTGCCAATGTATGGCAACTGAAGACCATCTTAAAGTTTCTACTTCTATGGTTCGTAGTAAGGATTCCATTTAGCATGGAAAATGATAAACTCAATTAAGAGGCTTCCCAACCTTTAGAATAAAGGCTTTTCACATCACAAGGATACTAGGGGAAGCCTATCAAATACATACTTCTATTGGAGAGGATTTTCATCAACCTCCACATTTGATTATACTGGGTTGGTAAACTTGGCAATAAAGTTGTTGCCCATTTGGGTTGTACCCTTCTCACTAGCCCCCTAAAGGCTTCGAGAAGGCAGGCCTTCTAAAGGTTCTAAATGCTTGAAAGTAAATAAAGCATGAAAAGAATGGGTTTGGCTTTTTGGTCAACCAATTAAGGGGAGAGCATATACCTACCACTCAAGATAAAGCATACAATGTTCTTTTTAGCCTTCAAAGCAATGATTTTCTAAGTCCTAATTGGAGATGTTTCTCCAATCAAATATGGTGTTTATTTTAGTCCCACATAGCAATGATTTTCTAAACTAGGAATTGGAAATCCTGATCAACAAAATGAAAATCGTTGCAATAAAGTAAATTGCTTTGCAAAAAGGACAATTTGATTGTTCTTTTTAACTTGCAAATAAAGATGTTGATTGTGAATTTTACCTTTGCAAGAAATAAAAGATTTCTTTTTAAGCCCAAATGAAAGATTGTGTTTTTGTTTCTAACTTGCAAGAAAATGAAGGTTTGATTTTGTGATTCTTTTTAGCCCTTACAAGTGATGTTCTTTTTAAGCCCAAAAATTGTAGTGTGATTTATTTTAAGAACACCAAATGAAGTGTGTGTTGGCATGATGATGATTGTAATATGTTGTCATTGATGAAAGACTCTCACACACATATGATTACATTGTCTACTAGTGTAACTTCAACTGTTTACACTGTCAACCAGTATTCTTAGTGGTTATCTCTAACCGGTACTTTGTGTCAACCGGTATGTGCATGCAAAACAACCTATGGTTATGATAAGTCAGCATCAAGATGAAAATCAAGATGAAGATCAAGATGAAGATCAAGATGGAGATCAAGTGGAGATCATGAGAGAAGATTCAAGGATAATGGTTTAATATTTAACTCAAACTGGTATTGATTGTTCCAACCAGTATTTGGTGATTTTGTGATGAGTTACCATAGATTGTGATGAGTTATTCCATCGCCAAAATTTTGGTGGTAATTTTTGTGATTAGTTACGATCACTTGACTAGATACACGGCACCTAGGAAATTGTGCTATGATTTCCTTAGGCTGACATGAAATTTGAATGTCTATATAATGACATCTTAGTAAATCATTTGAGAATGGAATATGATGTTGGTATGCATGTAGAGTGAAATATTTTCATGTTGAAGAGAAATAAGTGTTAAGATGAAGAGTGTGTTGTATAGCAGTGTTGAGATTGTTTAGAACAATCTAATCAAGCAAGTATTGTGCTACTCATAACAGATCAAACCAATCCTGTTGTTTTCTAACAATTATAGTAGAATCAAATCCCCTAACTGGGTAAGCTCTAACAAGCTTCAATATATAAATCCTCTAATAGGGTGATCCATTAACTTGGGTTCTTAAATCCTCTAGAGGGGTTACTCCTAACAGGGTACTACCTTTAAAAGGGTATGAGCTTCTAATCAAGCTTTGAGATCTTTTACTAGATTCACTCTTAGCAGAGCACTTTGTAGACCTTAATCGGCCAGTTATCTATTACTGCAGATAGTTAACTTGTGAGTTCCATCTCACTGTGGTTTTTACCTATTTGGGTTTTCCATGTATAAACATTTGTGTTATATGGTGGATGTGTTACTTATTGTGAATGCTATTATATCATTGTGGATTATATGCATTTTAGTTCAAAGCTTTGTTAAGTTCATCTACCGGTTACTAGCTGAAGTAGTTTCATTTTTGGTGTCATTGATTCCCCCCCCCTCCCCCCCCTCTCAATGCTTTTCAAGTCCATCAATGTGAAGTTCTTTTTACCAAAATGGAAATGTTAGTTCTTTTTATCCAACTTTGGAAAAAAGATGGAAAGAAAACAAAATCCTATTTTAAACTCCTCTAACCTGCAAGAATTTGTTAGAAACCTACAAAAAGAGAGTTAGTGAAAATCTTAATCACTAGGTGGGCTAGACAAGCGTAATTTTCAATGTGGATTACAATTTTATGCCTCTTTTACAAATGTGCTAAAATAGAAGACTAATGTACTAAGTTGTACTACATATGCACTAGAAGAATAGACAAACACACTAAGAGACTGTGTAAATGTGCTACATTGTCAAAGACCAAAAAAAACACAGATAGACAAATGCACTAAAACATGCACTGTATGCACTACTTTGTACTACAAATGCACTAGAAGAATGGATACATGAGCGAAAACAATCGATAAATGCACTAGAACAGAGAACAAACACGCTAAAGTGTACAACATATGTGCTAAAAGAGTTCAAACTTTTGGGTCAGACTTGCGCAAAAATGCTAAAATTTTAATAAAATTGGGGGTCTAGCTCCACAGTGGGTGCCAAAAATGTATGCTCAGATATTTGCACCTGCACAAGAGACACAAACAAGACAATCATACCAATGGGAAATTGCATTAGAGATCAAAATCGACAAACCATGTTAGTCAATCTAAACCTCTCAAAATCATCTCATTGTCCTCTATCTCCAAGGATCTTCAAGATTCAAGGTGGCCCTCACTTGGAAGAGCACTTGATTTTTAAGATGACAACCTAAAGAATGAGATTTGAAGGATGAACTAGAATCTAAATGGATGCAAATAAGATCCTAGTTGATTAGATGATCAAAACTATTGATATGAAGATGATATGCAAAATGGAGGTGTGTTTCTAAATTGAAAGATTAAGTGATCTAATTAAGCTATGATGAAGATGAAAATTCTGTAAAAATGATATGAAACTTAGCTAATGAGTAATCTAGCACATGATATCATCTAAACATGATGCAATTAGGATGGCCTAAATGCTTGGGAGAGGCACAATGAGAGCTCCTTGATAACCTGCAAAAATAACTATAATAAGGATGCATAAAGTGGATTGGATGGATCCTAAGATTGAAGAAATGGTCTCTATTTATAGATAAAATAGAGAAATGGATGGTTAAGATTGAGAAATATCAACAAGGGCTAGGATTGAAAGTTATCAATTCATGGGAGGAATTCAATCCAATCCCAAGTTGACAAATGTCATCTTGAGATGGCTTGAGAGGATGCTAAGCAAGCATTAGGGATACCATCAAGGGTTGACATCATTGGATAATTCCATTATCCAAGGGAGCATGCTATTCTTCAAGAGGTAAACTCTTGTGCAAAGTTGAGGGATGTCCAAAGGGACAACCATCATGGCTAGGATGATGTCTTGTAAGAGGCATGGAATGCTCTTTGAAAACTTTGGAGGTTAACTTGTTGAAAGTTATATAACCTTACAAGTTTGGAAGACTCAACAAGCTAACTTGTTGGAGAAGGTAAAGTCTTCAACACATTTAGAAGACTTTCTTTCAAATTTGGAGAAGTGACCCCCCCAAATTTAGGGATGTGGCATGATTAGAAGAATTAGGTTAATTAATGAGGGGTTAGTGAGGTACTAGAATAATGTTAGCATGCTAACAAAAAATGTAGGAGAATGCAAGTGGAGGAAAATAGGCATTTTAGATAAAATAAAAATATTTTTTTTAACCAAAAGGGATGCAACTTGCATTCGTAGGATTTTGCAAGTGGGGAGGACTATTCACAAATAAATAATGATTTATTTAAATGCAAATGGATTTTTAATCAAATGTAAATTCAATTAAAAGGGGAAAGGGGTTTTAAATAAATAAATAAGATTTATTCAATTAAATGGCTAAAGGGGATTTAATAAAACCTTAGTTTAATTAGTGCAAGTTTTAGGTGTCTACAATTTTTATAAGGGTTGATGTACTAACCTATGTTGCAGCTGTCAAAGTTGGAGGGTAAGTAGATGTAGTGGCCTTTCACGACACACTTCTTAGGATGGTTATATTATTTGCTTGTTAATTTTATATTATTGATTTTCTGTGGTGATGTTAGGTTTATGCTAGCTATTCATTAATTAGATGATTATGGTTCATGTTTACTAACTATGATGTTTATCATGAGCTAGCCCTAGTATGATGAGCATATTTTATACTGATGTGTGAGTAGACTAGTTAACCGATGCGTATTTGATTGTTGATTAGGGTGAAGGGAACAATATCATATTTCTCACTTGTGAGAGCCATATGATGTTGCAATTTCCTTTCACTACATCTGAGTGTTATGTATACATGCATATAGACCATTGGTTTCATGCAGGATGCAGTTACTAGACATCAACTCCACATGGCTATATAGGTGTAAGTATGTCTTTACTCCCAATGGTAGTTGTTCGGAGGTGGAATCAAGGCCCTTATCACATCCAAAACCTATCCTATAGCCTAATTCAGTTTGTGTGGTTTAGGTCTTGAGTTGTCCTTAGGCCTTGTGTGATCTTGTGTTGAATATTATTTTGGTTAAGTTATGTTATTCATTATTCTATATGTGGCATTTAATGTTTGGTTTATGTCGATCATAAGGCAATTAATTTATGTGTGTACATCTATACAAATATCCTACATGTATAGGCAATATGAATATGCATATAATTGAATATGTAAACTAGAAGTTTAGGAGATTTAATTATTTCACATTTCTTTATTATGGATTGTGTTTGACAATTATTTATTATTCCTAACCTAAGGAATTGTATGATTTGTTATTATTTTGTATTTAATAATTGAGTTTAATATTATATATATATATATATATATAATATTTATATCATAGTTTGTCAGATAAAATCATTTATATATGATTGTTATATTAGTTATATTATTAAAATATTATTGTTAATGTTGACATTAGTATTACATGATTATACCATTATGATATTATGTCTTTGTATTATAGTATGGTTATTAATATTATTAATATTATTAATTATATAAAAATATTATATGATTATTATTATTATTATATTTATAAATTAATTGTGTGAGAGAGATAATGATTGTATATATATATATATATATATATATATATATATATATATATATATATATATATATATATATATATATATATATATATATATATATATATATATATATATATATATATATATATATATATATATATATATATATATATTCATTTTGGAAATGAAATTAGTGTTGGAGTTCTGTGCGATGAAAAATGTGTGTGCTAAACTAAGGGCTAAAAAGAAAGCCAATTAATCAAACAAACACAAGAGATCATACACCTCAAGATTATAATGATAAAATGAAAACATAATTCAAATGAAATAGAAAATGCAAACCAAAATCTAGCTTAGATTTGATAGATCCTTGATTTTTATGTATGCTCGATGGCATCTTCGAGTGTTTGATATTGATGCAATGATAAATGGATTGATAAATGAAAAATGATAATGGATAGGTTGAGTGATAATTCTAGCAGAGTAATAGTATGATGTATGAAAAGTGGATTAGAGAGGGTTTGGTCTAAAAATGGAGGTATTAAATAGGCAAGATGAGGAAGGGAAGGGGAGGTGAAGAGGAGACACTTGTCCTTCAAAAAAGGACAAGTGGCTCAACTAGATGGAAAAGGAATGACATTTGTCCATGAGTCCACATGTCTATTTTGGTAAAATCAACCCAAAAATAGGAAGGGTGACATGTGTCCCTAAGGGCACATGTCCATTTTGGGAAAATCCACCAAAAATAGGATAGAGTGACATGTGTCCCTAATGAGTCATGTCTATTTTGGGAAAGGCCACCCAAAATAGGATATTTTCCCCAAAATAAGGAATTGGTTATGATATGCACACATGTATGGGAGGTTAGAAGGGATAGGATAAGGTTGGTTAGGATAGGATAGGGTTGGAAGGATAGGGTTGGTTAGGATAGGATTGGAAAGAGGTTAGGGAGAAAAGTGGTTAAAATGTAGGAGCCATGTGCTCAAATAAGATTTGAGTCTAATTAATTAATTTAATTAATTAATTCATGGGGGTTTTGAGAAAAGGGACATTTAATTAATTAAAGGTAATTAGTCAAATGAGATGGCAAAAAGGGGATTAATTAACTAGGTTAATTAATTAGGAGGAAATGGGTTGGGGAATTAATTAATTAGATAAAACGGGTTGTGGAATTAATTAATTAGGAAATAATTAATTAGAAGAAAAGGATTTAAATTTGATTAAATTAATTAACCAAATTTAGGTGTCTACAAGTTCAAATGCTAATTTATATTTTCTTTTTGAGTGGAGTGGGGTTTCTTATGGCAGGATGCCTTTCTCATTCATGAATGTGGGAGGAAATAGTTTTGAGAGTGTTTAGTTGTTTTAGGATTTTTTTGGGGGGGGAGGGGATTTTGGGGAGGAAGTTTTGTGGGTGGTTTAAAAAAAAAAATTAGAGAGTGCTATTCAAGGTTGGAGAGTGGGTTTGATAATTGAAAGGTGGTTTTGATAATTTGAGAGTGGCATTTGAATATTTGTGAGTGGTTTTAAATTATTTGTGAGTGGTTTTGTGTGGGCTTTGTTGGTTTGGATCTTGTTCTCAAATTTGTAGATTTTGGACTTATTTTGAGCGATTGTTGGTGATTGCCTAGCATGCAAAGTCTTGGCATCTTGTTGGAGATTCTTTCTTCACAAGTTTTGCATCAAAGTGGTTTTGTTTCAACTCTTGTTTTCATACTTCGTTAACCAGGTTGGATTCTTAAAACCTTTGTTTTCAATTGAAAATATGAATTTTTTTATTGAAAAGAGTGTATTGTTGTGTGAATCTCTAGTTATTATTATTTTGTGATAAATCTAGAAGTGTGTGCTATAATTGTTGCATTTGTTGTTTTGAAAAAAAAAATGGATTCTAAAATTTCTCTTGATTTTCTACAGAATTGAGTGCATAAACTTAATTGGTGGTTTCTTTTGATTTTTGGAGTGTATTTATGTGTTTTTTGAATGTATTTTTCCTTAAGTTCATGAGTTTTTTTATTGTGTCAATATCTAGTTTCATTCTTCAAAATTGGAGTTTTAGGTTGCACATATGAGGGGTTTTTTTCTAGGGCAGATTTATATTTTTGTTTCATGTAACTTTATGGAAATACTTGGGTATGATCTAGTTTCTTTTTTGGAGTGTCTACCCTCAAATCTCAAATGGGTCTTTGTCTATTTTTGGTTTCGAGTCTCGGATTTTGTGAATTTGGCCTTTCCGGGAGCCTCTGATAGACTTGCGCTGAAAAAGAATCCAACCTTATAGCTGCCAATTAATATCATTACTTTGAGTATTATACTCAATTTAACTTTGTATTTTATCTTTGCTTATGTTGATGTAAAACTATAAGGATTACCAATACCACCCATAATACTTGCTTTATAGGTAATTATTAAACCAAATTAAACAACATATTCTACAATACAGTAATCACGTCCTCCTAGAAAGTAAATGATTAAATCTTACCAAATTAATAAAATTTCTAAAAAGTAAGAAGGAAACTTATTAATATTTAGAAAGCCACGTAAGTTCAAGTTTATTAAAGTCTTTAAAAAGAATGAGCCTATTTTTAAAAAAATAGTAAAAAAAGGGTTATTATCTTTACCTTTTTTATTGATATATATTTATATGCTAAGAAAAGTATAATTATATATATATACAACCATTGGTATGAAAATATGCTTTAAAAAAATAATAATAACAATTTAAATTTTAACCTATTGTGAGGTTTAGGTGGGAACCATCCAAAACTTCAATAAGAAAGGATTCTCATTTAATTAAATTTAGTTTTTTTATTTTAAGTTAAAAGTCAGGTAAGGTAAAATATTTGAAATAAACAAATTAAATAAGAATTAAGTTTAAATACTTAATAGTAAAAATTTAGTATATGTAGTAAATTATAGTTGTGTTTCAAATTATAAAGAGGTTTTATGTGGAATTAATTTCAATTTTAGTTTTTAATTGTGTCATGTAACCTTTGATATCATATGAGTTATATGTCATATTTTATGTCTTTAGTGTTTTTGAGGGTCTAATCCTTATGTTGTGCAGAAGCCTCTAATGAGTCATGTCTTTGGGTTAAGCCAATGAAATATGATGTTTCAGGTTTGTGTATGTTTATTCCCATATGTTCTTATGAGTCACACTAGATGTTGATTGTCAACCTAGGTCTAGTGGTGTGTGTGGGGCCTTATGTCATCTCCTAGCATGAGGGGTGGGCCTTATGTCATCTCCTAGCATGTGCTTAGTTCTAGCATGCAATACCGGATTCTTGGAAATATTTATTGCACTTGTGTTGTCACAAAATATACTCACTGGTTTAGATATAGGTACTTTGAAACCATCCAATACATGCTTCATCCAAATTGCTTGAGTGCAGTTCATAAATGCTGCCACATACTCTACTTCAGCTATAGACTCGGAAGTATAGCTCTGCATCTTACTTGTCCATGAGACTAGTCTTCCACCAAGAAAGAACGCTCCACCGGTTGTGCTCTTCCGGTCATCCACATTACCTGCCCAATCTGCATTGACAAATACTTTGAGATTAAAATAACCATTGTATGGATACCACAATCCATAATCAACTGTCCCTTTTAGGTATCTAAGAATCCTCTTGACTACTACCAAGGGGGATTCTCTCAGACTTTTCTAAAAATGGGCCACAATGCCCACTGCATGAGCAATATCCAGTTTGTTGTGTACCATAGAGTGCAACTTACCGATCATTGACTAGTATTCCTTCTCATTTACCAATACTGAATCATCTTCCTTAGTTAATTTGTAGTCGATCACCATCAATGTACCAACCCGTTTGTTCTCCTCCATGCCAAAGGTCTTCAATACCTCTTTGACATACTTGGACTGGGTAATAAAGATACCCTCTTTCATCTGTTGAATCTGTAGACCAATGAAGAAATTTATCTCTCCAATTAGAGACATCTCAAACTCTTTCTTCATTTCATCTGCAAATGCATGGCTCATTGCATCATCTCCTCCAAAGATTGTGTCATCTACATTTACACTTCACATATTAGAATCTGATCACCTTCAGATTTCAGATAGATGTTGTTATCCTCACTTGTTCTCTGAAATCCTATCTTCACAAGATGAGAGTGTAACCCTTCATACCATGCCCTTGGTGCTTGTTTCAATCCATACAAGGCCTTGTGTAATCTATACACCATGTCACTATCTTCTGATAAGCAAACCCATCTGGTTACTCAATATACATTTCCTCTTCTAGGATTCCATTCAAGAATGCAAAATTCACATCCATCTGGTATACCTTGAATCCTTTAAATGCTGCAAATGCAAGTAGCATTCGAACACCTTCTAGTCTAGCCATTGGGGCAAAGGTTTCTCCATAGTCTTCTCCCTCTTCCTGAGCATATCCCTTGCATACAAGTCTTGCCTTGTTCCTTACAATTGTGCCTTCTTCATTCAGCTTCTTCCTGAAGACCCATTAGGTACCTATGACATTCTTGTGTTCCGGTCTGGGTACCAAAGACCATGTTGCATTCTTTTCTATCTGGTCTAGCTCCTCTTCCATTGCCTTAATTCAGTCTTCATTTGTAAGTGCCTCTCTAGTAGTCTTAGGCTCAAATTCAAAAATCATGCAAGAGATTTCTTTCACCTTTCTTGTTGTGAGTATCCTTGCATATTTATCACCTATGATCTGCTTAGGATCATGATTTAGTTTCACATATCTAGGAATGACTCTAGCTAGTTCTGCTTGCTTTTTCTCTTCTTCTTCTTCTCCATCTTCTTCTTCACCTACTGCAGCTTCTACTGGTACAGGAACACTGAGATCTTTGCTTGTTTCTTTCTTAACCGGTTCCCAAAAGGCTACACCTGGTTCATCTTCCACTTTCTTGTTGTTGGTTTCCTCAGGTTTCTCAGGGGATTCATCAACCCTAACGTTGATGCTCTAAAAAATTCTCTAATTTCTATTGTTGTAGCATTTGAGAGCTTTGCTCTTAGTGGAATATCCCAAAAATATTCCTTCATCACATTTAGCATCAAAATTGCTCAGATGCTCACCTCTCTTGATGTAACACTCACTAGCAAAGAATTTAAAATAACTCATAGTGGGAGTCTTCCTGGTCTAGTACTCATAAGAGGTTTTATCTTTACCTTTCTTGATGAGTACCCAGTTCATAGTATAGACTGTAGTGCTCACTGCTTCTCTCCAAAAAGTGTGAGTAACCTTTCCTTGGATCAGCATTGTTCTGGTCATTTCAACTATAGTTTTGTTATTCCTTTATGCTATGCCATTCTGTTGTAGTGTCCTAGGGGCAGATAGTTGCCTCTTGATATCGTTCTCTTCACAGTACTTGTTGAATTAATTAAAAGTGAATTCACCTCCTTGATCAGTTCTTAGGAATTTTATCCTTTGACCACTTTCCTTTTCTACCAATGCTCTAAAGACTTTGAACTTTCCAAATGCCTCAGACTTGCCTTTCAAGAATGTGACCCAAACCATTCTTGAGTTGTTATTAGTAAGAATCATGAAATACCTATCTCCCTGAATACTTCTAGTTTTCATTGGACCACATAGATTGGTGTGCACAAGATCAAGTAAGTTCTCTGCTGAAAAAGACTTACCTTTGAAAGTTGAGGAAGACATCCTCCCAAGTTGGCATTCTCTGCACAAAGAATTCTCTAGTTTGTTTAGTAAAGGAAATCCTCTTACTACCTTGATCTTACTCACCTTTACAATATCATCAAAATTCATATGACAAAGTCTCCTATGCTATTAGACAATGACTAATTTTGGCATTCAACTAAAACAAGTTACTTGTGGTCTACTTACCGGTGGCAATGAGTTCACCACTCTTTCCAATTATACTACAGACTCCACTTTTGAACTCTAGAACGAGTCCTTTGTCATTTAGCTGAGCAACACTCAAAAGGTTATTCTTAAGACCTTCTACCTAGTAGACATCATCCACACTGCTCTTTCCATTCAGTGACATGGATTCTTTACCTTTCACCAAACATGGTGCATCATTGCCAAATCGGACAACACCTCCATCATATTCTTCTAGAGATAGAAATTTTCTTCGGTCACCAGTCATGTGGTGAGAACACCCACTATCAATAATCCACTCATTTGAGTTGTCAATGTGAGAGACAAGGTATTTCTTGTTAGACACTTCTTCCTTTATAGCTACAAACACTATATCCTCATTCTGTTCATCCTCAGATTCCTTATCAGTAACACCTTCATCCATTGCAACAAGACAATTTCTCCTACCTCCTCCTTTATACTTTGTAAACCTCTCCGGTTTATCCTTATTGTCATTGTTAGGATAGTTAATAGCTATATGTCCTATCTTATTGTAGGAAAAACATTTTAAAGGAAGCTTACCCTTGTATTTTCTGGTGCCTTTTGGAAGTCTCTTGGAAAGAAGAGCTTCAAACTCCATCAGAATCTCTTCATCATCCATATCTCTGCATTTCCTGGATTCATAACTGGTACTTACTTCTTTGCCTTTTCTAGTTGGTGCAACAGATGCTCTAAAGGTTGACTCAGTCTTTTGAACACTAGCATCATAGCTATTCAACTCATATGCAGTCAACTTTGCAATGATAGAGTCTAGGGATGCCTTGGTTTTGTCGATAGACCTTAGCTCCTAAATAGCAACAACTCTGATTGCATAGATCAGTAACAATGATCTCAAAACTTTACTAATAATGGTGGCATCATCAATTGTTCCACCAGTGCTCTTGATATCTCCAACCACAGTCTTGATCCTTATGCCATATTGCTGAATGGTCTCTCCTTCAACCATCCTCATATCTTCAAATTTTCCTCTAAGGCTCTCTTCCTTAGCTTGCTTGACATGCTCATCACCACCATAAATGGTTTCTAGAGTGTCCCATACATCCTTAGGATTGTCCTTATCTTGTACATCAATGAACTCAATATCAGATAGGTTGCTAATAAGGGCTTCCATGACTTGTCCATTTTCTTGAATTTCTCTTGTTTGATCATTGGTTAGAGTGCCAGTGGGGATAACATAGACATTCTCAACATAGCTCCAATGTTGAGCACCCAAACTTTTAATATAAATCTTCATTATTTCCTTCCATATTTTGAAGTTATCTCTATTGAACTTAGGACCTTCCCTCTTCATCATTAAAGCAAGATCTTTTACCTCAAGCAGTTAAGATTATATCACCGAGGACTTGGAGTTTCTCTGATACCAATTGATGAATAATGATCAACAACAAATACCCTAATCGGCACTGAGAGGTGGGGGGCTGAATCAGTACATACAAAAACTTCTCAACAACTTATCAAGTTAAAACAATGCTAATCGGTTGTCTTCATCACTGAACTTAACCATGGCAATACCAGTGAAATATAGTAAGACTTCAGATAGCTAAACCAGTAAAACTGAATACTTCAAATAACAATTAACATTTGATAACAACTTCACCAATATACTCATGCACGTGTTGTATCAGTAATACCATAACCATTAACTTTGCATGCATATTCACCTAAATAAAGACTACAAAATGATCACATAAAAAATGCACAACTTGTGACACACAAATTTTCACGTGGAAACCCAAATGGGAAAAACCACAGTGGGGATAAATACCCATAAGCTTGTTTTTGAACTATTTTGAAGCTCGCTTTGTTAGGAGCCTAGTCCGGTTAAAGACTTTACAATAAGGTTCTATTAGGAACCGATCCTGTTAAAGATCACCTGGTTAAGGGATGGCTATATACCCTTTTAAAGGTTGAAACCCTGTTAAAGGTTACCTTGCTAGAGGATTTGAAGAACTCAATGATCTTGAGTCACCTGGTTAGAGGATTTGCAATAAGCCTATTAAAGCTACCTAGTAAAGGGATTTTCCAATTGTTGAAATGGTTAGGAGACAATAGGTAAAGCTCTGATCTGATAACAACACTACATGCTAAGGCAGATCCTTTTTAGTTCCTCTAATCTACAATCACACTGCAATTTTCCATTCACTGGTCTGGCAAGTATCTCATCACTCAAATACAAACACAACATTTGCCAACACAAACAATAACAAACATCATCGACCTTATAGACAACAATTAGGTTAGTAGCATAAACCCTAAACATTTTAGGTTTACAATTACAGGCAATCCAATCCTGACCGTTCAAAACACTTTGCATAGAATGAAACAATCTCAAACAAATCACAAGTCATTCTGCATCATCCATTCTCCATCGCATATGGAAATTATTAACCCATCACACTCTCTTCACATACTGCTAAGGAGAATGTTCATTGTCGAGGTAGACATTTAATGTAATTGATCTTCACATCTAAGATCCTCAAGGAAATCCTTCACGTGCACAAAAGTGATGTGGCATCTCGGTCTCATCCTTATCTCTTAGCTAACTCATCACAAAATCTCACCGATTGCATCACACAAGCTAGATTGCCAAACCAAAAACCTTAGAGCTAAGAATACCAACCGGTAGTCACACTTAGTGAAACCCTAACACTAGTCCACTACATCTCTTCATACCGGTTCTCCAACTTGAACATCAATAACAACTTCTTCCAATCTTCATACCGGTTCACCTACACTTATTGACATCAATGACAACATACATTATCATCATACTGGTTGATCATATGCCAACATTATCATTATCATTTCCATATCATGTTAAGTTAAATTAGATTACATTATCATTTTAATTTGCATTTAGATGCATTATCATTATCATTACACATATCATTTTTAAGATACATCTCATATCATTATCATTATCAATCACACATCTCATTTTCAAGATACATCTCATATCATTATCATTATCATTACACATCTCATTTTCAAGATACATCTCATATTGTTATTATTTTCAATCACACATCTCATTTTCAAGATACATCTCATATCATATCATACCATATCGTAATCAAATTGCATTCAGAATACGTCAACATTACATCTCATATCAAAGTACATGCAAATACATGAGCATTCCATATCATATCAAAAGAACATTTTGCGTGATAAATGAGATCATCAAAAACATACAAAAAGTCCAAAAACATGTTAAACTCATTTACATCCATGTACATACATGCATTTCATTGAGTAGTAAAATGAAAGAAATGCATTCATCGCATATCGCCTACAAAAACATATAGTTAGGCATGATCATCAAAACATCTTGAGCTTATCACCTTCAAAACATATAGATCATGGTGTCACATCATCACACATACCACATAGACAATCATCTGCATCATCAAAGCAAAATTCATATAGATCATGCATATCAAAAGCATCCATAACATATAGAAGCATATCTAGTATCATATCATCATGCACATATGTGACCCATGCTAATCTAAAGGAAAATCAAAGATATAAGCCAAAACAAATCATCAATGAAGCAATAAATGTCCAAAGTCCTTGGATATCACATCAATAACAAAGTCTATGAATCAAGCAACATAAACATCTATCAATAGATCAATGTGTATCATATCAAAGAGATCAATAAAAATACAACAATATCCATCTTGAGAGAATCATCAAAGATACAATGCTCTATGTATAATCAAGAAAATGGTACATTATCATCATGCAAAAGGATAGGAGTGGCTACCTCCTAACTCTAAATGCTTGGCCCCAGAGCCACCTGCACCTGCACCTCCAGTAGGAGGATCTCTCCTAGGAACCATCATGTCCTCACTACCTCCACGTCTTTGAGAGCCCTTGCGTTGAGAACCCATGACATAACTAGGGGCACAACGATCTGGTGGCACAACCTAAAGATACAAAGTTTGGTAATACTCAACTCACACCATCTGATCTATGAGACCTCTGATAGTCTCCCTAGTAACACCCTGTGTGGTGGCTTGTTGTAAAGATCGCACTATCTCCTCTGCACGACCTCATTGCTCTATCTCCATGTCTCTCTCAACAGTCACCTATGCTACTTGTGCCTGCAGTTGAGCAATCTATCCTTGTGCCTATGCTAGCTATGCATGTAGTCTCTATACAAGGGACTGTAATCCTACTATCTGTGCTTGCTGATGTGATGACATTGTGATCCAAACTGAAGAAGGTCACGGTGCCTCTAGAACCTATACTGCTAGCACCTATGGTGTGCTCACCTATCCTGTGGCTGGTGGGGGCATATCCAACCTCCTCCGATGTACCAAGGGATGCACATCCTCCTCATCAAAGCGCATGCCACCCAATCCTAACCTCCCACCACCCAACTCCTTCGACTCTATCACCTTATCAGATCTATCATCATAACTCTTCCACTCATCTCCACTTCCCACCATTTCTATATCCTCTACTTGTACATAGCCTCCGTAACCTAGCATCTATATCCATCCACCACCTCTACCCCTCAGCCTGCTAGATCCTGCTCCACCTCTCCTATCTCTACCCCCATTCCCACCACCATCCCTACCCCAACCCACCCATCCTTGACCCCGACCCACTCCTTGATCTCCTCCTTGACCTCTCATCACCCTCTCCATACCTTGGCCTCGTTAGCCCCCTCATCGTCCCCCATCGTCATCATCATTATCACCATCAAACACCTCTAGTAGTGGTATTGACTCTCTTGACGATATCAATCGAGGAAAAGGATGGTTCATGAAATAAAGGGCATAATCCTGGTGCATGCCCACATCTATCACTGTAGGCCTCATATCCCACACAACAATAGGAAGAGAGTGGAACTCTACATAAGTAGCATAATCTAAAGGTGGTCTCCACTCTTCTCTCTCCTTGTACACTCTCACATACAAGGTTGTCCCCTATAGTATCGACTGTCACCGACCAAACTATTGGTATACCCATGACAAAAGGAACCTCTCCACAACATATGGCATCCACCCAATCAAGTATCAACTCTGTAGTAAAACTGGTACCTCTGTCTCATCCTTAGGCCAAGGCTCACAATCTCAATATGGGCACCAAACCACTGCATCAATGTCATCTAATGTGCGCCTCCAATACTCTAGCTTTCCTATCATAGGCTAGGAAGCTGCAGGTCTATACATATACATATAAGGATATCTAGCAGGTCATGATCTCTGTACAATAGGGTACCTAATGGCTACATGCTCCTAAATCCAAATCTGAAGCAAGGTACATCTTGCTGCCAAACTAGACCCCTAATCTCTTCCATACACTATCTGATGAAGCTCATGATAAAGGTGGGCCAAAACACATATACCCCATGCATAGAAGGTCCTTTGTTGAACCATCCATCACAACACATGGGCCCATCCAACTGATAACCCATGTGATCTCCTGTTAGGAAGGAGGAAACCAACAACTAATACCGCTAACATTGATGGAAGTGGGGAGTATCTATCTACCATCTCCTTCCAACCCACTGAGTACCTATCAATATGAGGATCACTAAAAGTGTCTTGAATTGCATCTTTCTCCCCAACCTCCTCCACATCATAGAAAACTAGCTCACCTATGATCAGAATCCGCATTATTTGATAGACATCCTCAAGAGTAACCATGATCTCTCCTATCAGTAAGTGAAAGGTGTTGTTGTCATTGTGCTACTGCTATGCTAAAGCTATCAGAAGTGCTTTGTTCTTCTGATAGGAAGGCATGCACAATAGGTGAATCAAACCACAAGCCTTGAGCACCGCTAGATCATTGTCTGTCAATCAACTGTGTAGGGAGAGCATCTTCGGGTATCTCTCCTGAAGGTGTATGACACCTAATTCCACCTATATCAATACATGAGTACCATATCAGTTTCACCTATTCTAAGAAATCAAGCATCAAATCTCAATAAAAAAGGGGCACCTATCAAAGTGACAATAGTCATGCTACCACACAAAGAGTTTCAAATCAGACACCCTTGACAATCAAGAGGTTTCAACTTGACCTATCTATCTATGAATTAGTCCCATATTGCAATCCAATTCTCATATCAAAATCAGGATTCATATCAAAATCAAGAATCATATCTCAATCAACTTCTCATATCAAAATCATGAATCATATCAAAATCAGGAATCATATCGCAATCAAAGTCTCATATCGAAATCAGGAATCATATCAAAATCAAGCATCATATTGAAATCCAGTATCATATCACCATCACTCAATCAAGGATGCATATCAAGTATCCTATCGATGATAATTTGACCCATATCAACAATCAAACCATATCGACCTATTGACTCATATCAACAACCAAGACCCATGTCGACAATCGACCCATATCGACAACTGACTCATATGGACAATTGACCTATATCAACTAGTGACCCATATCAACAACCAAGACTCGTACCAAGTGACCCATATCCAAATTTCATCCATATAGACTTGACTCATATCAAATGACAACTCATATCAACTCTAGACAAACTTTTTGATATCACGCATCTCAACAGACACAATGGACACCTACCAACACATCAAAAAGGTGCCAGACATCATAACGATCCTAAAAATCAAATTTGCACATGTGATAGTTTTCAAAAATTTCAAAACAGTTGACAAATGCCCTAAAAATTTAATTAGAACCCCTTTCCCCTTTTAATTGAATTTACATTTGATTAAAAATCCCCTTGCATTTAAATAAATCATTATTTATTTTGTGAATAGTCCTCCCCACTTGGAAAATCCTACAAATACAAGTTGCATCCCTTTTGGCTAAATTTTTTTATTTTATTTTATCTAAAATGCCTATTTTCCTCCACTTGCATTCTCCTACATTTTTCATTAGCATGCTAACATTCTTCTAGAACCTCCCTAACCCCTCATTAATTACACTAATTCTTCTAATCACGTCACATCCCTAAATTTTGGAGAGTCACTTCTCCAAATTTGGAAGAAATTCTTCTAAATGTGTTGAAGACTTTACCTTGTCCAACAAGTTAACTTGTTGAGTCTTCCAAACTTGTAAGGTTATATAACTTTCAACAAGTTAACCTCCAAATTCTTCAAAGAGCATTTCATGCCTCTTACAAGACATCATCCTAGCCCATGATGTTTGCCCCTTTGGCCATCCCTCAACTTTGTACAAGAGTTTACCTCTTGTAAAATAGCATGCTCCCTTGGATAATGGCATTATCCAATGATGTAATCCCTTGATGGTATCCCTAATACTTACTTATCATCTACTTCTTGCTTAGCACCCTCTCAAGCCATTTCAAGATGACATTTGTCAACTTGGGATTGGGTTGAATTCCTCCCATGGATTGATAACTTTCAATCCTAACCCTTATTGACATTGCTCAATCTCAACCATCCATTTCTTTGTTTTATCTCTATATAGAGTCTATTTATTCAATCTTAGGATCCATCTAATCCACTTTATGCATCCTTATTATAGTTGTTTTTGCAGGTTATCAAGGAGCTCTCATTGTACCTCTCTCAAGCATTTAGACCATCCTAATTGCATCATGTTTAGATGATATCATGTGCTAGATTAATCATTTAGCTTAATTGCATATCATTTCCAGAGCATTTTCATCTTCATCATAGCTTAATTACATCACTTAATCTTTCAATTTGGAAACACATCTCCATTTTCCATATCATCTTCATATCAATAGTTTTGATCATCTAATCAACTAAGATCTTAGTTGTATCGATTTAGATTCTAGTTCATCCTTCAAATCTCATTCTTTAGGTTGTCACTTAAAGATCAAGTGCTCTTCCAAGTGAGGGCCACCTTGAATCTTAAATATCCTTGGAGATAGAGGACAATGAGATGATTTTGAGAGGTTTAGATTGACTACCATGGTTTGTTGATTTTGATCTCTAATGCAATGTCCCATTGGTGTGCTTGTCTTGTTTGTGTCTCTTGTGCAGGTGCAAAGATCTAAGCATACAAAAATAATCATTCTTCATCCTATGAAAACATTACAAAATCATAATCATTATAAGAATCAAGTCCTAATCCAACAACACATTCTCAATCTTCCATATTCCTAACTATATTGATTGTCATTTAATATCGAATATATCTATTGATAATATTTTTACAAAAGTATGATATCACAATACATCCTTATTTGTAGCCAACCTAGAGGGGT
Organism: Cryptomeria japonica; assembly: GCF_030272615.1. Taxonomy (NCBI): domain Eukaryota; kingdom Viridiplantae; phylum Streptophyta; class Pinopsida; order Cupressales; family Cupressaceae; genus Cryptomeria; species Cryptomeria japonica. Next base: position 704,403,147 of record NC_081409.1, on the reverse strand, counting down.
ATTACATCCTCCCCCCTAGAAATCGACTTACTCTTGTAAGTTCCAAAAGTTAAATGATAACAAGCACACATTAGTGCTCAAACTTATTAAACAAATATCAAAATGTATATATATATATATATATATATATATATATATATATATATATATATATATATATATATATATATATATATATATATATATATCTTTCTCAGATGAATGAAACATCATTGATAAATCTTTTATGAATGCAATTATCCATTAGTTAGAAACATCCAAGTCCATATTTTTCCTATCATTCTTGGACCTAACTATAATCAAGGTAGTGAAACAAGAATTTTGTTCCTTTAATCATACCAAATTTATGCATTAATTGAGGTAAGCAACAAATTATATCATTCATCTACTAATTCATACAAGAAAAACATGCCATCTTGTCAAATTTCGTTTACTATTCTATCACCTTCCTAATATATTATTGCATAAAAATAGCTTCAAATTTCAAATTGCATCTCTATGTTAGTATCCATGAAAAACACAACACAATAATTTTATACTTTTTAGGCATAGTAATTTTTTTTAATGTCCATTAATAATAATATAGTGACAAAACACACATTTTACTCAATAATTTACACATACATACTCATCCACATCACTGGGAAGTGCACATCACAAGGCTACATGAACATGTCCAATGCTTAGTCATATAATACTCTACCATATCTGCATCCATCCTCCATACTCCAACATCAAAAATCCTCACTTCACACATAGTGTCTTGATGGTGTTTGGACCATGCACTCATACTGTGAGATCCTCCATACAAGACCATTGTGCCCTATCTCTTATTTGTGTAAGGTGTTTAGCCTCCAAGAGATAGGAACCACCCATAGGAAGGTAGTGGATCCTAGCTACATTACAACTTCACATACCCCCATCTTGAATGGTTCCTTGCATCTTCTTCCTTGTATACTCTCAACTAAGACCAGCTCATATGACCTTGGAGAGGAATCACATTACAACACAAGACCAATGTTTGAAAACAATAAAGGTAAACTAGCTTAGCCATGAAAATATGAATTAATAAAGAAAAATTAAGCATCAATTTCAACAGTAAAACAAGAAAATTCCAAGAAATTTGCGACACTAAATCAAATGTGCCAAAAGATCTCATGATTGTGGCTAAACCTTCATAGTCAAAAATAAAATAAATTTCTGGTCCACACAAGTAAATAAATAAAAATATCATAAATTGCACATAACATCACTATGTGGCTAAAATCTACCCACCAAATGAGGAAAGATGGAACAATAATCCAACTATTGCAGTAAATCATCATGTGGTGTGACATAGTCACACTACCCACATGGCATGGTGATGTGCACCTCGACATCACCCTACATCAGGTCGTCACATAACATGGCCCTACCCCAAGCAAAACTGGTAGGCCATATAACAATATCATCCACATCCCGCATCCTGTCTCAACACAACATGGAAATACTCCAAGTAGAGAAGGCACACAATGGATGTATCCCATGTGGCAGTGTACCTCACAAGGAAGGCACACATAGATCACACCCCACATAGTGACATACCCCTTAGGATACTCATTGTAAGCCAGAGGTATACATGGCTAAGGCCCACCCATATTCCTATCGATGAAATAATAATCGAGTAGCCATGGGTAGTCCTCTACAAGTGCAAGCATCTCCCTATTGCTCTACATAATGTAGGAATACATAACATACATATACCCCTTCATGTACCATGTATGTGGCATTGTGCTCTTGAGCTCAACTTGCCACCATTAGCAACATGACAACATCACCTCACTATGACAGAACATCAGTGGGGTATGGGATCATACCTATTGCATCACGTTGGAACATGTGCTAATACAAAATTTGTCTTAGCATGGATAATAAATCTCCCTCCACATGCTTGACCTCAAAATATACATATACAATGAGCACATGGTCCCACTTGGGTTATCCTAGTAGTCCCTCTCACCCTATACGTTGGCCCCCAAACGGTGACAGATGTTATCACATAGTCCCAGTGGGTTATCCTGGTGGTCCCTCTCACCCTAGACCCAAGCCCCCAATTGGCAACTCACGTGGAAATAACATACCTTTCATGAATACAAGGTAAATGATCCTCCAAGAGATACCATCAATATGCTCAAGAATTTTGGGGATTAAGTTGGCACATATGAACCATACAAGTTGGTCCGTCATAAGGGGAAGCATTGAGTACACTTTTTATATATTTTTTTAATCTAATTAGAGAAGATAAGGTCTCTTTGTGCTGCCCTTATTCGTACGTTGATCCATACTATTCGAGGAATGTGTGACTGCTACTACCCCTTCACATACTGACTTATCAACAACCCATGGGTTGGCACTCAGTATGGTAACAAACATGTAAACAACACATAGATAGTACGGTATTCCCATACCCATAAAAAACATAATCTCCATGGTTGATCACTTCACCATCCCATGGGCACACAAAGAAAGCACTGGTTTCTCACAACACACAACATAAACAATGGTACTGGTTTATTCACATTTACGAGGAGTAATTTTCAATAACACCATCATCTACTCAAAGAAAAAACTTTATTATTTTTCCCACATGAATAAACTATATAAAAATTATTCCCAGATACAAGTATCCCAATTTCATTAAAATTCCTTTTAGAATACATAGCACTAACCAACCATCCTCATAAATTTTTCAGCAACATCCAAGGAATTTGCATAAAAAAAATAATGTTATACATTGATTCATTGTACTAGATCTCTTAAACAAACACATTCTTTCTGAATTCTATTCACAAGGAAATGGTAACACCATTGCCTTTCATATTTAATTGATCAACCACAACATTCATGTTCATCAAAAGCATATAGGTCCTTTCAAGGTTTAAGCCAACCATTACCCAAGTACATAAGAACATGAAAAAAAAGATTCAAGTTTCACATACAAACATTTAAAATATCATCAAGAAAAAGACATTCCATCCGATAATTTATATTAAAAGGATCATGAATACAATACAAGAACTTGTTTTCCCAACACAAAATTTATTCTAATCAAACAATTATCATTACATATACTATTCTACTTATATTCCTAAGTAGCATATTCATTAATAAAACATCTCGACAGAGAGAAGACGAAAAGAGAGAGCTATCATTCTAACAAATAATATGTACATACTAAATCAAGTAAGGCCATTCAAGGATAATTAAATTCTCTAAATACACAATCTTTATCAAACAATGCAACCACCACCACATGTTATATAGTTAAATTTTGTTAGGATAACTGGTGGACAACTGAGAGGGGAGGGTGAATCAATTGTCAACAGATAATAAAAAATTAAGCTCACAAAACCTTCTATCAGAATGCATAAACCAAATACCAGAATAGAAGAAGTAACAATTAAGCATAAACATAAATCACAGAACAATTAACCAACCATCCATAACACATAACACCAAGATTTGTATGTGGAAAACTCGGTAAAGGGAAAAACCACAGTGGGAAGCCTACCCACAGTCAGATAATACTTTTGCAACAAGTATGTGATTACAATAAGAGGGACTGCACATGTAGGAAGGCACACTTCCTAGAGAACACTGCTCATCACAAAAGGAGCCTCACTAACTACAAAGAAATCTAGACTAAAATCCAAAAAGATGAGTGAACTGCAAGAATAACATCTCCTATGCCTAAGTAAAGTTCTGGTTAAGCTCAATACCGGAGGTCTTAAACCTCTTTCATTAATTCAATCCAATCACCTATGATCGACCAAAACCTCTGCATATGATTGCAACATTATTCACACACAGGTAATCCTATATCCCACATGCCATGTTATGATCTATAAAGAGATCTTACATCATATTTATACCAACCCGAGATCTAAAAAGTTAGGTCAGCCACCTAAAAGATAATACAATAGATTTGTTACATAGTCCCGCAAACCAATGATAAACCAAGTCGGCCTAAGATCAAAACAACATAAACCAAACCATACATCCAACCAGTGATGCATCGGGAGCATCAACCAACATGTTACACAAACTAGTCCATAACCTAGCAGAATAAGCCCGGACCTATAATAGGTCTCTATAAGCCAAATAAAAAACCACTGATCAATTGGAACATGAACATGATAACCATCAGCATCCTGATAACCTTCTAGAAGCTGCACCAACACCACTTATCAAATTCATCAAAAATATCTTCATCAAAGCGCTACTGGTAAAAACCTTACCGGTGACCAAAAGGCTTACTAGAACAAATGATAGCATCTAGATCATCAAATCTTGAACCAACTGAATGTGATACACATCAGGAACACATGAATAACCAATCCAAGCCAATACCATGAGCCAGACCAAATCGAAGAATATGAAAGATGGTCTGCAGATCAATATCATAGTCCAACCACTCTACCGGAAGCTAGTAGACATCAAAACAACTAGTGTTGACAAAAATGACAAAACTTGAATACAACACATAATCAATTCCTCCAAATTGTCAACAATCTCCCCCTTTGGCATTGATGGCAACACTAGATGTGAAAAATATCCAAGTGCCAAGAAAATTCCAAACAAGTCTCCACCAATGGAAGACATCCAACAAAATCTCCAATATAACATGACAATGAAGTTCTGAACCAAAAACCAAAGTCCCCTAAGAATGATATCACTGTAAAGCTTTATTTTTCACATATATCTCTCCCCCTTTAACATCAATGCCAGAAATTTTACATAAACATCAAAGAAAAATCATAAAACCTCTGAACCACACAACTGACTACTCCCCCTGAGTAGTAGCATCAACACATCAATCCAGAATGAATGATAGCACTGATAAATGCATACTAGACTAATGCCAATCAACATCACTCAAGTCTCTACCAAAGGGGCAAAAACTCCCAATCTATCTCTGAAGTACTCAAATGATTCCTTAGGCAAAGGTTTAGTGAAGATATCTGCAATCTGCTTTTTAGTGCTCACATAAATCAGTCTGAATTCATTTGCTTCCACCTTCTCCTTCAGAAAAATATACTTGATAGAAATATGCTTAGTCTTAGAATGAAATACCAGATTCTTAGATATATCAATAGAAACACAGTTATCATAGTGAATAACTACCGGTTCATTGCAATCAACCCTTATATCCTTTAACAGTTGCTTCATCCATAAAACTTGTTTATAGTCAGTAGGAACAACAACATACTCAGCTTCAATAGTAGATAAAGAAGTACATGACTTCTTCTTGTTGATCCATGAAACAAGTTTCTTTCCAAGAAAGAAAGCTCCACCATATGTGCTCTTCCGATCATCATCACCAACCAAGTCAGCATCTATATATGTACATAGTGTAAAGTCGTCATTTTTAGTATACGACAAACCATACTCAGTTGTTCCTTGCAAATACTTGAAAAATCATTTTCATTGCACACTCATGATTCTCTCTAGGATCACTCTAATATCTTGATACAATACAAGCAACATTCATTATATCTGGTCTAGTTTGAGTCAGATATAACAAACCTACAATCATAGATTTATACCTTGTAGGATTTACCAGAGTTGATACATCTTTCTTTGTCAATTTCTCACTTGTAACCATATGGGTACTGTGTAGGGGAAAAAGCGAGACTAGGTTAACATGCCCTAATCCTACCTTTTGACACACATTACGGAATACGAAAGAGCCTAGAGATATCGCACAATTGGCTACTTCTTTTTGTGAAAGAGAGAGCCACGGGATATCTATTAGGATTTCTATTCCTTTGTTGAAATTGGAAGATCAAATGATGCAAGTTCAATCCCTAACCCCAAAGTGCAAGTATGAACTAATAACAAGATTGCAGAATTGAACTTAAACAATGGAAAGCTGTAAATACAAGGATGAAATAAGAATGCAGGTGCGTACCCGGAGTTAAAATCTGACTAAAAATGTTCGGGACAGGGGCGCGGGCGCCACTGTCCTGATTCTGCCCCTAAAACTGCTCCGGAAACTGTTGTTTTTGCACTTTGGAAAAAGCTGTCAAAAATGCTGAAAATGCTGTCGGACCAGGGCGCCCAGCGCCCCTGTCCCAGGGACCAGGGCACCCAGTAGGGACCAGGGTGCCCAGAAGGGACCAGGGCACCTAGCGCCCGTATCCTAGCAGGACCAGGGCGCCCCACGCCCCTGTCCTGGTCTTTTTCTCTAAAATTTGGTGGGAAGGTCAATCTCAGTCTGCTTCTCCCGGATCTGCAACCTGCGGCGTCGTCCGAGTCCCGAAACCTGCACTTATATCTAAAAAGGTGTTTGGTCGGCTATATAGGGTTTTGCCTTAGTCAAACCCCCGCTTCGGTGATTTCCACCTCCACGAATAGCCAAGTTGTATTGTAAAATGTATTGTGTGTGCAGACCTAGTGTGTGTGCAAGGTCCTTAAATGCAAGAAAGCAAACTAGAGCAACCTAGAAAGTAAACCCTAATTGCTTGTAAATGATAATGTAAATGCTCTAAATCAAGATGCAAAGTGATCTAAAGCATGAATAAAGGATATATTGAAGCTTATGCAAAGACATGAAAACAACATGAAATCATACCCAACCCTCAAGGGAGGAGTACAAGCCAATCTTCAGTCAGTAATTTCCTATTGTTCTTCAATGTCTTCCAAGCCCTAAGTGGATGAATGAATTTGATAAGTGCTTGATAGAGGAATGTTGAATGTTGTTGAAGTCTTCAAAGATCTGCTCTTTCGCTGCATAGAAGGTCCTTGAAAGCCCAAAAATCGGATCCTTTCCAATGAGGAAAGAGAGCTTTTATGTATGAAACCCTAGGTTGTAAATTCGTATTTTGGCCAACCTAGAGATTGAATGTCCCGCCAATTTCTTGGGGTTAAGCTTTATTTTATGATTGGATCGTGCTCCCAAAATTTGGGGAAAAATGTCCGGGACCATGTTGCACGGGCGCCATGGTCTCGACAACTTTTCACCAAATTTTCAGGGCCATCGGATATGATGATTTTAGAGAGAATCCCGAAGTTACAGGTGATTTCGAGATGTTTTGACCCCCGAAATCAAGCCCCCAAGTTTGAAATAGGACCTAATCAGGGTTTTTGATTAAATGATGTATTGGAAGAATAAAATGAAAGGGGCACACTTTAATGAAAGGGCCCAACTTTATGATATAGGAGATGATAAAATAGGACCTTAGACCTAATTAATTTAATTAATTAAGTGCTAAAGGGGAAATGTAATGCAAAATGCAAACTGCGCCAAGGCGGGTGCTAAACTAGGTGTGAAATTGTACCACCCTAGCAAGTGCGTACAATTTACGATGCTACATTTAGCCCCCACTTTAGCGGTCATATGAACACTACGTGCATATGCAAGCTAAAGAAAAGTAAACATTATTTGAAAAAGGATATATCCATAAGTCTGTCGGACGAAGCCCCCAGCGGTATCTGCAGTACACAGTTAGGAACTGCACCCTACAAAACACACGTTAGATCACAAAATCACCTAATGCTTACTAAGGAAGGTGATGAAAATTCGAGGGTAGCTATATGCCCCCCCCTGTTTCGGCTTGCTAATTTTAGTGAGTTGAAACAAGGTATCATGTTTACCACTTCGAATTGTTAAAGAAAATTGATGACAAATGCTCACAAGAAGATTTGATATGAGATCAAAAACTAACGGAGAATCATTTGGTAAGAAAGAGGACTAAATCTCAATTCCAACACAACAAAGAGTGTGAGGATTTGAGAGTTCTCTAACACAAGATGAGGGATGTACATGGAAACAAAATGCAAAGAGAAGAAAAAGAAAGGAAAAAAAAGGTGATCCATGAGTTAGACAAATATAACATCTTCTAGAATAAGACAAAGAAGAGAATAAGAATGCAATACTTCCTTCTTTTGCGAGTTGAAAGTGATTCTTAATGAAGGATGACGCTCTTTTTAACCCAATTAGGAGAGTGAATTCATTATAGATGTATTTTACCAAGTGCAAAAGAGGTTGTAGTCAAGGACTTACACCTCTTGTAAGAGAGAATCCTTGAACCAACAACAAATGCATACAAGGAATAACATCAAGTAATAAAGTTCACACCATCCACGGAATAGGAAAAAGTGGATCCTTAGATAAAAATAAGGAAAGATCATTGCCTCAATGAGAAGGAATTACACACTCTTCTAGGGAGAGATTTAGACATAAGAAAAAGAAGAGATGTATGAAATCACTCTTGTCCTCATAGGAACAAGAAAATTAGGCTATTATGTTGCTTCAAAAAATATGATTGCACTTGACATTGTACCATCATGAATGACAATGAGCCCCCAGTAAATGAGCTACCAATGTCACATAATGATGAGCAACATAATAGCCATTAATGTTATTTAAAGACATGATAGATTGAATGAGGTATTTGAATATGACATGCTAAATGCTCAACTATAAGTGAGATCAAAAACATGTATAAAATGATAAAAATTGAAGAAAAAAAGTCACAAGAAATCTTAGAAGAGGGATGAGTGTAATTTATTAGAGCCTTATCCCTAGAGGAAAGGACTTTATGATGAATAGGAGATAAAGATTCATAAGTGGATTTAGAAATTTGAGGGGAGTCATAAAGAGATTTGTTCATTGCCAAGATTTCCTTATGAGGGGAATGAGAGTTGATAGAAGTAGAAGATGATTTAGTTGAAGTGAGATCATCATCACTACTAAATATAGCATTCACATTGAGAGATGGTCTTTTAGATGCTTTGGTACGTTTGCAGGGATTATAGCCGAGTCCAAAGGCATAATTGTGAAAATTAGTCTCTAGAGGAACTTTTATCCCTTGTTCATGAGCACCACAACCTTTTCCATGATACCCATGCTTAGCAAAAATGCGAAAACCACAACCATAACGATCAGCCATTTCAGGAAGAGAAGGTGGTTTTTCATAAGACAAAGAATCAAACTCTTCATAATTAGAGGTGTGAGGAGGAGAAGTTTGAGAAGCGGCCACAAAATTATTGCTCATAGATTCAGGTAAGACTGATTGATCTCTAGTTTCTTCCTTCTTTTTACCTTTAAGATCTCTAGGAGGAACCCTATATTCACCTACAAAGGTGGGATTAAAATCAAGAGATCCCCAATCGTCTTCTGCGAGAACCTTCTCAGGATCAAAAGCCTTTTCATGTGTAGACTCAAGTCCAGAAGGATCTTCTTCAGGAGCTTTAGGCTCATCCAAAGAATTTTGATTATTAGAGGGTGATGATTTATCCATAGGTATCTTGTTCAAAGAGTCATTACTAGAAGAGGAAGGCTTAGAAGAACTCCCTTTGGAAGTAGATGTTTGCAAACAAGCCTAAATATTAGTATCACCTATCAAGGTATATGTCTTATTGTTATAAATGAATTTAACTTGTCTATGCAATGTAGAGGGGACAGCTTGCATGCTGTGAATCCAAGGTCTCCCTAATAACAAGTTGTATGTTAGATTTCCAGACATAACATGGATAGGAGTAGGCAAAGTAACAGGTCCCACTGTGACGGGTAAGGTGATAATACCTAATGAAGACTTAGCCACATTATCAAAGCCTCGAATGGGATGAGAGTCAGGCTCAATAAGGGATGTATCCACATTCATCTTATGCAATAGATTAATGCTACACACATTAAGGCCAGAGCCATTATCTACCAGTGTCCGTCTTATAGCAGTGTCATTTATGATAACCACAATCATCAAGGGATCATATTGTTGTTGAATTTCACTAGTAGGCAATTCATCTTGAGTAAACACAATTTGAGCTTTAGGATTCATCACAGAGTTAACTAAAGATGCTATATTACTAGATGTATTAGGTGGAGGAACATTCAAATCTTTCAAGGCATCTTGTAACATTCCATGATGAGCAGAAGAAGTTTGGATCAAATCCCAAAGGGATATCTTAGCAGGGGTAGCTTTAAGTTGTTCTATGAGATCATAGTCCTTACTAAGCATTTGTGAAATACGAGGCGCTTGAGGAAGAATAGGTTGGGAAGGAGGAAGTGAAGTGGGGATAACTGGAGGACTAGGTTGCCTATTGTTTCTTGTGTTATAGGTATGAGCAACCGCATGATAACTCTCTCTAGTCAGTTGCTTAGCATACTCATAAGGGCTCTTAGAAGAATAACCTCCTTGCACAGTAATAATAGGTTTCTTAGGAGTGCAAAAAGAATCATTAGCATAACCACCTTGAACCACTAAGATAGGCTTATTTAAAGGTTGATAATTTTGAGAAGGACAAGCACCTTGGACAGTGAAGAGAGGTTTGTTAGGTGTCTCATTCACATGTATCAAATTGATTGAGGATGGTTTAGAGGAATGAACAAAAGTGTTGGAAGAATTATTGATAGTCTTCTCTTGCACTAAAATCTTATCACGGATTAAATCAATTTTAGGAGAGAGACAAGGGGTAAGAATTGATGTTCTAGTAGGAAGAGGAAAGGTCATATCATCCTCTATCATCAAAGGATCTACATGGGGAATAAACTCTCTAGGAGAAGGATCAACACTACTCTCTAAAGTCTCACTTTTGAGAGGGAGATCTTTGAAAGAAATGTTAACCATCTTGCTTTGAACTAGGGTTTCCTTATGAGTAGAACCAAGTTGAGGAGAGGGAGAATAATTGAGATTCAAGGAAGGTGAGAAATTATCAAGGGAGAGAGAATAATCTACACCTTCTTCTAATGGTTCATCCCAAATAGTGAAGTGGTTGAAAGGAATGTTTGAAGTATTGTCAATTTCGGGAGAGGAGATACCATTGTTTATTAATTCCTCATCCTTAGAAGGGAGAGCATCAATAGATGTGTTAAACTCATCCTCTTTCCTCAAAATATGTTCAATATGATCTTTAGGGGAGAGAGAATTAAGGAAATTGCTTATTATTTCATCTTCTTTCTCTAAGGGATGCTTATGGGTAAGACAAACTTTAGGAGAAGGGTAAGCATTTATCATTAATTCATCATCTCTAGTGGGAATTTTGTTGGAAAAGGAAAGGCCATCACTAGGAAATGTAGAGATAATGTCATCTTCTTGCACACAAGGATCCTCATGAAGGGAGCATTTTTTAGGAGACACAAAGGCATCAAGGGCATCATCCCACAAAGCATGATCATATCTATTAAAAGGTTTATCTTTTGATTCAAAAGGAGATATTTCCTCATAGAGGGGATTATTGAACACAACCATGTTACTAGATTCAGTGGAAGAGTTGATAGGAATGTACCCTTGAGAGGAACCATTTGACTTATCTTTCTCATCACATCTAAATGGCATAGTAACAAGGTTTATGAGTTTTTGGTAAAATGAAGGTTTGGTATATTTAGGTTTCAAAAATTCATCTAAAGCTTCATCTAACTCATAATCATCACAAATATGATCATCTTGCAAATAAAAATCTAACATTTTGAAATTGCATAAAATTTAAACACACAATGCAAAGAAACACAATTTTTTTTTTTTCTTTTTAATGAAAATGAAATGAAAACACACTAAATCTAGATCTAGATCTAACAAATTCAATGCAAGAGGAAGCAATGATAGATTCACGTCGGGTTCACCAAAATGTGTAGGGGAAAAAGCGAGACTAAGTTAACATGCCCTAATCCTACCTTTTGACACACATTACGGAATACGAAAGAGCCTAGAGATATCGCACAATTGGCTACTTCTTTTTGTGAAAGAGAGAGCCACAGGATATCTATTAGGATTTCTATTCCTTTGTTGAAATTGGAAGATCAAATGATGCAAGTTCAATCCCTAACCCCAAAGTGCAAGTATGAACTAATAACAAGATTGCAGAATTGAACTTAAACAATGAAAAGCTGTAAATACAAGGATGAAATAAGAATGCAGGTGCGTACCCGGAGTTAAAATCTGACTGAAAATGTTCAGGACGGGGGCGCGGGCGCCATTGTCCTGATTCTGCCCCTAAAACTGCTCCGGAAACTGCTGTTTTTGCACTTTGGAAAAAGCTGTCAAAAATGCTGAAAATGCTGTCAGACCAGGGCGCCCAGTAGGGACCAGGGTGCCCAGAAGGGACCAGGGCGCCCCACGCCCCTGTCCTGGTCTTTTTCTCTAAAATTTGGTGGGAAGGTCGGTCTCAGTCTGCTTCTCTCGGATCTGCAACCTGCGGCGTCGTCCGAGTCCCGAAACCTGCACTTATATCTGAAAAGGTGTTTGGGTGGCTATATAGGGTTTTGCCTTAGTCAAACCCCCGCTTCGGTGATTTCCACCTCCACGAATAGCCAAGTTGTATTGTAAAATGTATTGTGTGTGTGCAAGGTCCTTAAATGCAAGAAAGCAAACTAGAGCAACCTAGAAAGTAAACCCTAATTGCTTGTAAATGATAATGTAAATGCTCTAAATCAAGATGCAAAGTGATCTAAAGCATGAATAAAGGATATATTGAAGCTTATGCAAAGACATGAAAACAACATGAAATCATACCCAACCCTCAAGGGAGGAGTACAAGCCAATCTTCAGTCGGTAATTTCCTATTGTTCTTCAATGTCTTCCAAGCCCTAAGTGGATGAATGAATTTGATAAGTGCTTGATAGAGGAATGTTGAATGTTGTTGAAGTCTTCAAAGATCTGCTCTTTCGCTGCATAGAAGGTCCTTGAAAGCCCAAAAATCGGATCCTTTCCAATGAGGAAAGAGAGCTTTTATGTATGAAACCCTAGGTTGTAAATTCGTATTTTGGCCGACCTAGAGATTGAATGTCCCACCAATTTCTTGGGGTTAAGATTTATTTTATGATTGGATCGTGCTCCCAAAATTTGGGGAAAAATGTCCGGGACCATGTTGCACGGGCGCCATGGTCCCGACAACTTTTCACCAAATTTTCAGGGCCGTTGGATATGATGATTTTAGAGAGAATCCCGAAGTTACAGGTGATTTTGAGATGTTTTGACCCCCGAAATCAAGCCCCCAAGTTCGAAATAGGACCTAATCAGGGTTTTTGATTAAATGATGTATTGGAAGAATAAAATGAAAGGGGCACACTTTAATGAAAGGGCCCAACTTTATGATATAGGAGATGATAAAATAGGACCTTAGACCTAATTAATTTAATTGATTAAGTGCTAAAGGGGAAATGTAATGCAAAATGCAAACTGCGCCAAGGCGGGTGCTAAACTAGGTGTGAAATTGTACCACCCTAGCAAGTGCGTACAATTTACGACGCTACAGGTACCAATTGGTTTAGAATTTTCCATACCAAATTTCTTAAGAAACTCTCTATAATACTTAGTTTGACAGATGAAAATACCTTTATCATTCTGAGTTATCTGCAAACCTAAGAAAAATTTCATCTCCCCAATCATAGACATCTCAAATTCATTTTTCATATCTTCAGAGAATTCCATACATAACTTATCCTCAACTCCAAAAATGATATCATCAAAAAATACTTCAACAATCAATATGTCACCATAAATGATCTTATAATATAAGTTACTATCAGCATTACCTTTAGTGAAACCAAGCTTCAAAAGATATTTGTCCAATCTAGCATACCAATCTCCAAGGGCTTGTTTCAAACCATATAACGCTTTCTTTAACCTGCAAACCAAGTTTTTATCATCTCGAAGTGAAAAACCATCAGGTTGTTCAATATAAACTTCCTCTTCAAGATCTCCATTAAAAAATGCACATTTAACATCCATATGATAAACCTTGTATTTCTCATGGGTAGTATAAGCAAGAAATAATCTCACAACTTCAATCCTAGCTACAAGAGCAAAAGTCTCATCATTATCAATTCCTTCCTTCTAAGAATATCCTTGACATACCAATCTAGCCTTATTCCTCACAACTTGTCTATCCTCATTCAATTTATTCCTAAAAACCCATTAAGTTCCAATAACATTCTTATTTTTAGGTCGAGGAACTAAAGTCCATGTGTTGTTCTTTTCAATTTGATCTAATTCCTCTTCCATAGCTTTCATCCAACATTCATCTTTACAAGCTTCAATAACTAATATCGGTTAAACTTGAGAAATTAAACATACCTCATCAGTTACCAACCTTCTTCTTATCATCACACCTTTTTTCTTGTCTCCAATGATATGATCTTTTGAATGATTTAACCTTACATACTAAGGAGTGTTCTGATGTTCTGTTTCCCTGCTTTGATCTTCAGTTATTGTTGAATTTTCTGATACTGCCAGAGTAACTAGTTCAACATTTTGTTCCAATAGAGGTGTTACTAGTTCAATTATGATCATCTCCACTTCCAGTTCTCTCTCATAAGTTCTGATTTGATCTTTGTATAGCTCATCCACCTTGACATTAGCACTTTCCACAATTCTTTGCAATCTTTTGTTATAACATCTATATGCTTTGCTTTCATTAGAATAACCAAGAAATATCCCTTCATCACATCTAGGATCAAACTTTCCAATGGAATCGTCTCTTTTGATATAGCATTTACTACCAAAGATTCTGAAATACTTAACTGAAGGTGTTTGACCAAACCATAACGCATAAGGTGTCTTACCAGTGTCTCCTTTGATATGAACTCTGTTGAATGTGTATACCGTCGTGCTCACAACTTATCTCCAATAGATATGAGGCAGATTAGCTTCCATCATCATAGTTCTAGCCACATCCAAGATAGTTTTGTTCTTTCTTTCCACAATACCATTCTGTTGAGGTGTCTAGGTGGAAAACAATTGTCTCCTCATCCCATGCTTCTCATAATAATTGTTAAATTCACTAGATGTGAATTCACCACCCTGATTTGACCTAAGCATTTAATCTTGAATCTTGTCTATGTCTCAACTTTATCTTTAAAGATCTTAAACTTTTCAAAAGCTTCAAATTTTTCCCTTACAAAAGTAACCCACATCATTCTAGAATAGTCATCAATGATTAGCATAAAATATCTATCACCCTGAAAACTCTTAATTCTAGTAGGACCACATAAAACAGTATGAATACGATCAAGAAAATCATTAGATTTATCTTGTATACTCTTAAAAGAAGTTCTAACCTGCTTTCCCAATTTTCATTCCTTACATATCGGATTACAGGGCTTCACAATCCTAGGTATATCTCTAACAACCTTAGTTGAGCTGATCTTTACAATGCAATCAAAATTCACATGACACAATCTCTTATACCATATCCAACTCATCAATTTTGTGCAATCAAACATGTCTTCTCACCGGAGTTCAAATGAAAGATGTTACCTTTAGTCTGTGTATCGGTTGCAATCTCCAATCCAGATCTGGTAATGATTTTGTATTTTCCATCATTAAACTGTAATTGAAATCCCTTATCCACTAATTGTCCTACACTCAAAATATTATGCCTTAAACCTTCAACATAATACACATTATCAGTATTATGCTTACCATCCAAAGATATAGTTCCTCTTCTTCTAATCATACATGCTTTGTCATCTCCAAATCTAACCAGTCCACCATCAAATTCTTGCAAAGATAAAAACTTCCTTTTATCTCCAGTCATATGATGTGAACAACCATTGTCTATCACCCATTCACCCGTGTCTTCAATTTTAGCAGTAAGGGCCTTTTCCTCATTCTAAATAACATGTACCAGAGCATCTTCCTTAATAGCCAAAAAAAACCATTCCTTACCACTACCGGATCCACTAGCCGAATCTTGTGCTAGTTCATCATCAAAGTTAGTTACACTTTCCTCATCTGCATAGTAACATGATTTGTCTTTGTTTCTCTTGTACTTATGCTTGTTTTGATAATCATGGTTAGGCCTAAAAGATCTTCTAGCTCTCTCTTCAAATCTTTAATTCCTCTCAGGACATCTAGATGCAAAATGATCTATCTTATTACATGCAAAACATTTAAAAGGTGATTTTCCTTCATACTTACTTATAGCAGGACCTTTAGATACTCTTCTAGCAAATAGGGCTTCAAGTTTCTCAAACTCATCATCTTCTTTCTTCATTTCATCTAGTTCCTTCACATATAAAGCTTTCCAATCACTCTTGCCGGTTGATGATGTAGGTGCATGAAAAGCAAATTTAGTCATTGCAGCTCCTTGAGGACCAAATTATTCAAGCTCAAAAGAAGATAATTTTCCAACCAAAGTATCTCAGTTAACAAAAGTGTTAGCCATTGTTCTCAACTCATTAATTGTAGTAGCCTTCATCTTGTAAGCCATTAGCAAAGCTCTCAAAACTTTAGAAACAATCTCATTGTCTCTCAAAGATCCACCACAACACTACATTCCCATAACAATTTTATTAACGCTTTCCGTGAAAGCACTAATCCTTTCATCTTCTTCCATCTTCAGGTTCTCATACCTTACCTGGTAACCATCAAGTTTAGCAATTTTAACAATAGGGTTAGCTTCATTCAAAGCTTCCAACTTATCCCATATAGCCTTTGCATTAGATTGGTAAGTTAATCCCATAATCTGCTGATTAGATAATGCACTCAAGAGTGCTTCTCTATCTCTACAATCATTTTCAATATCCTTATCCAAGCTTGCCAGAGGAGGATTGCCAAATGTTAGATTATGAGGACTAAAGCCTTTCTCCATGATCTCCCAAATTTATTTCCCAATACATCTCAAACGAGTCTCCATCTGAATCTTCCATCCTCTGTAATTTATCGAATCAAGCTTAGGGGTTTCTCTCCGAAAAATAGATATAGTTGAATTATTAGCTGCCATAGTATCTGATAGGGAGTATGATAAGAAAGTGCTCAAAAGGCCAATTGCTGAAGAGGTTCAATTTGTTACCCAA
Source organism: Cryptomeria japonica (assembly GCF_030272615.1). NCBI lineage: Eukaryota > Viridiplantae > Streptophyta > Pinopsida > Cupressales > Cupressaceae > Cryptomeria > Cryptomeria japonica. The sequence continues at coordinate 704,386,370 of NC_081409.1, read as the reverse complement.
AAAATTGTTTGAGTCTGTTGTATGTGTTTATAAAATTCTTCTTGTGGTTATAGTACCAAGCATCTCATGTATCACTTCCCTAACACACTCCCCTTTTGGTGAAGGCTCACTCCCATGCTCAAATCTACTCACATTACTCACTCCACCCATCTACACACCCTCAATCTGCATTCAACCCTCTATTTTAGAGTGCTCTAGTATTCTTTTGCATGGACAAGTAAGAGCAGTAAGTTTTTGTTCAAGTTTTGATGCTCAAATTTTAGTTTAAGGCACATAGCCTTGGCTTACACAACTAGGCAACCAAGGATCCAAAACCTCCAAAGGGGCTATACACTGTCTGAGGTTCCATTTGGCATTTCTCTCAATTTTTAGGATTTTTCTCCTAAAGTTTAACAAGCCCCCAACACCTCCTTACAATCGGGTTTGAGCATTTTGACCAAAACTGTCATTTGTGTGTTATGCAACCAAAAAGGGCTACTAGCCCATGGAGGCCTAATTGGCACTTTTTTGCTTATTCTGCTAAACAATGGATAAAACCTTCCACAAAGTTGACTTGGTTGATGGTTTAGAGGTATATGCTAGCTGATTTTCATGGTTTAGGTCACTGTTATGGCAATATGAGGGTTGTCCACCATTTTAGGCACTTTTGGAAGGTTTGGTAGGGTTTAGACCAAAGAACATTGAGAAGTCTTTCCAACTCCTCTCATCAAGTCTCCAAACTGACTTAGAACTTCTGCCACACCAAACAAAGCCTTCCCTTATTGCTGCCCTGCAAACATAATTCCAAACACTTGGCAAACAAGTGAGAAAATAGTAAAATTGCCTTTGTCACTGTCAATTTGCTGCCCTTTTACCAGTCAACTGCTGCTACACTTTTTGACCTGCATAATGAAGAGTTTGAATTGGAAATACACCTCAATGAGGTCTACAAAACACTAAAGATTCTTCCTTTTAGTTTGCCTTCTCAGTTACAAGGCTTGGATTATGCTTTGAAGCATTCTAATGAGCATTTTGGTGACATGATTCATAAAAACAGTGAACTCACTGTTTTGCTTACAAAATGAGAATGTTTGATAAGAACAATCTATTCCAATAGGCTAAGATGATTCTCAACACACTTGGCCACATTTATAGACCTCTGCATCATGCATTTGTTCACTCCAACTTCCTCTTGGGTGCAAATCTTGAGTTTTGATCATGTTACCAGCCAAATAATCAATATTTGCCTAGTATTCACTCAAGTTCTTCTTCCAACCACACTTTTGGCAAAAGATAGAGCATATGTACAGTATATAAATGTTTTCCAACTCAACTAAATCCATTATGTGGGATCCTAGACCTGGATTAGTCAAGTGCTGACATTTTAGAGCTTCAAAACCCTTGACAGAAATAATTTTGTACAATCCAAGAGAAAACAATACCACAATCAATTACAGATAATTATACAACTATTATGTACACCCCCCAAAGGTACAGTACGGACTATTTCACAAAGGAAGGAAAAACTAGTCGTAAAAGCCAAAAAATGTCATGATTTTATTAAAAAGCTCTTGCTTATACAATCACCAACCCTTTTCAAGACAAAGGGAGGCCTTATATAGTTTCTCTAGTTGGTTTTCAAGCCCTATTATGGACATGAGGCTTCCATAACTTCATTTTGGAAGAAAATGACAATTTTGACAACTTTTCAAGCCAAATGACATCTTTTCTTGCTGAAAAAGGCATTTTTGACAATCTAGCCTTATCAAATTGTCTAAACAACTTAGACATGCCTAAAAACACTTATCAAACATGTTTCAATGCTTTGGAAAGCATTAGAAGACCTTTTTGGCAATTTTGCACTTTTTTGCCAAAAATTGTCAACTCAAAGCCTGAAAGGCAAAATTTGATCTCTTGAGTCCAAAATGATATCAAAACCACTAAACATGACCCAAAACAACCTAAAACAACATTATCAACCTAAAAAAAGACATTACAAACATAAAAGCATTTAAATACTCAAAAATGGGAATTTTACTCAACTAGGTGCTCCTGCACCATACTCCCCACAAAACAAAGAAGTAATGTGACTCCTTGAGGTAGAAAAGAGAAAGGTATGCCAACTTTCTAAAAGTCATCTTCAGGTATCCATGTGGCCTCTAAGATAGGTTGGTCCTTCCATTTGAGTAGATGCTCCATGTAGGTGTGATTCCTTATCTTTTTGAGAATCTTGGAGTCTAGAACCTGTTCTTCTTGGGGAAAAGAAAGAGAAGGGAGAGATAGATCAGAAAGGGATTTGGAAACATCTAAAACTATTTGAATCTCCTCAAGTGGCTTCCCTTTGAAAGCAATTAGATCTGTAACATTAAAAATGGGGGACAAAGAAACATTAGTAGGCAAATCAACTTTGTAAGCATTAGACCCATACTTAGCCAAGATCTTGCAAGGGCCTATCCTCCTCATCTGAAGTTTGCTTGGAACTCCCTTTTGTAGCCTTGCCTTGTTCAAATGAACCATCACATAATCACCTATGGAGAACCAAACATCTCTCTTTGTAGCATCCACTCTTGCCTTGACTTTTTGAGAGGTATCTTGGAGAGCTTGTCTCACTTGCTCATGAACCTCCTTCATGGAGTGAGCCATTTCATCCGCTGTTCCACTCTTATGCTACAAGTTAGTGATATCCCTCAACTCCATTATACCATACCATAAACAACTTCAAATGGACTTTTACCTATAGACCGGTTAACACTGTCATTGTAGACATATTCTGCTTGATGAATGAGTTGATCCCAACTCTACCCATATTCCTTTGTCAAGCACCTAAGCATGTTTTCAAGAGACCTGTTCACAACTTTGGTTTGGCCATCAATTTGTGGATGATAAGCTGAACCAAAAGAGAGATTAGTACCCAATCTCTTCCACAATGTTTTCCAAAAATGACCAAGAAACTTAACATCCCTATCTGAAACAATGCTAGTAGGCAAACCATGAATCCTAACAACTTCTTTGAAAAACAAATAAGCAATGTGACTTGCATCATGTGTTGTTTTACAAGGAATAAAATGAGCCATTTTGCTAAATCTGTCAACTACTACAAAGATGCTATCAAATCTTGCTTGAGTTCTAGGTAATCCTACCACAAAATCCATACTAATGCAATCCCAAGGCCTATGTGGAATGGGAAGAGGCTGATATAAACTAGCATTAGAGGAATTACCTTTTTCTTTCTGACATACCAAGCACTGCTCAACATACCTCCTGATGTGTCTCTACATCTTAGGCCAATAATAGAACCTTTGAACCAGCTCTAAGGTCTTGTTTAGACTGAAATGTCCACTTAAGCACCCATTGTGCTTCTCTTGAATGAGGTTCTCTCTCATAGAACCCTTTGGAACACACAACTGTCCACCCCTGAATAACAAACCATCCTGCAAAGTGAAATCAGCATATGCACCATAGAAATTATTCTCAAAATCTTGACAAACTCTATAAGCTTCAGCAAAATCATCATCAGTAGGATACATGTCTTTGAAACTATCAATACCAATGCTCTAAACTTGAATCTCATGAATAGTTAACAACCTTCTACTCAAAGCATCTGCTACTTTATTCAACTGACCCTTCTTATGCTTAAGAGTAAAAGTGTAAGCTTGTAAGTATTCTACCCATTTAACATGCCTATGATTCAGTTTATCCTGTGAGTTCAAGAAACTGAGTGCCTGATTATCTGTGTAAACAACAAATTCCTTAGGAAGAAGATAGTGTCTCCATTTCCTAAGTGCTTGTACTAATGCATAAAGTTCTAAATCATAGGAAGAGTACTTTTTCTTTTCATCATTCAACTTCTCACTAAAGAATGCAACTGGTCTATTTTCTTGACTTAAAATAGCTCCTACAACAATATTACTAGCATCACATTCAATAGTAAAAAGCTTATCAAAACTAGGTAAAATGAGCACTGGTTGAGTAGCTACTTTAGTTTTCAATAATTCAAACCCCTTATTGGCTGCACTTGTCCATTGAAATTTTACCTTTACACCCCCTTTGATGGTGTCTAACATTGGAGCACAAATCTCACTGAATCCCCTAATGAACTTTCTATAAAACTGTGCCAAACCATGGAGGCTTCTGACATCACTGGCTGTCCTAGGAGTTGGCCAACTGGTTATTGCTGCAAATTTAGATTGATCCATTTTCAGATTGCCTCCTGATACAGCAAAACCAAGATATACCAATTCTTGCTTCATAAAATCACATTTTTCAAGATTAATGGTTAGCTGTTCATCAGATAACTATTTCAAAACATTAGCTAAATGTTGTAAGTGTTCTTCCTTAGTCTTGCTGAAAATAAGAATATCATCTAAATACACTACAACAAATTTTCCAATGAAATCATGTAAAAATTCATTCATGAGTCTCATGAATGTGCTGGGAGCATTAGAGAGTCCAAAAGGCATGACAAGCCACTCATAGAGACCCTCATTTGTTTTGAAAGTTGTCTTCCATTCATCCCCCTCTTTGATTCTTATCTGATGGTAACCACTCTTCAAATCAATCTTACTAAAATACTGTGCACCCCCCAAACAATCCAACGAGTCCTCTATCCTATATGGGGAATCTATATTTGATGGTGATCTTGTTTATGGCTCTAGAATCTGTACAAAGCCTCCATGTTCCACCCTTCTGAGGTGCCAACATTGTAGGTACTTCACAAGGACTAATGCTTTTCCTAATCAGCCCTTGGTCTAAGAGTTCTTGTATTTGTCTTTCTACCTCTTTGTTTTGTTCAGGGGTCATCTTGTAGGCTGCCTTATTAGGCAAAGAGGCTCCAGGTATGAAGTCAATCTGATGGCTAATGGCTGTAGGAGGTGGTAAGGCTGCAGGTGTACCATCACTAATTATTTGTTTGAAGTTATCAAGGATTTGCTGCACCTCATATGGTATCTCAACTTTCTTTTCTACTTTTTCTTATTTGGGTTTCACTATGAGTGCAAATCCCACTCCTTCACCCTCTTCTAGTGTTTTTATGAACTCTTTCTCATTCACTAACAAGATGTTAGGTACTTTGTTGTTTCTCTCTCCTTCTTCAATGAGGGATTGAATCTGATAGGTTACTCCATCTTTCTAAAATGAATAGGAGTTTCTTTCCCCATCATGGTGTGCTTTTCTATCAAACTACCATGGTCTACCCACCAGTAGGTGGCAAGCATCCATAGGAAGGATGTCACATAGGATCCTATCTACATATCCACCTATGTGGAAATCTACCTAGGCTTGCTCATTTACTAGCACATGTTGTCCCTTATTTAACCATGTGACGTTGTATGGCTCCTTGTGTTGTATCCTAGGTAGTTTCAATTTGCTTACTACTTCTTCTGATATGATGTTATTTGTGGATCTTGAATCTATGATCACCTTACACACCTTTCCCATGATTTTACACTTAATCCTAAACAATGCTCTTCTCTGTGAGACCTTTGTACTATGTGGCTTCTTCATTAACACTCTCTTGATCATTAAACTCTCACCATCTTCTAAAGCTAGGTTGTTCAATGCTGAAGTTTTGGTCCTCCATCTTCCTGAACATAGTTTACCCTCTTTTCACCACTATAGGATGAACTAGGCTTCTCTGGACATCTATAGGAAGGGTGGCCCAACTTTTGGCAGTTATAGCACTTCATGGTTGAGAAGTAGGACCCTCTCCTTGGTCCATTAGATCTAACTCTACTCGGGTTGCTTGATCCCCTACCCCTATAGTTGGGTTTGCTCTAAGAATCCCCACTTTGCTCAATAAGTTTAGACTCTCCCTGGGATCGTTGATCTATACTCCTTCCCCCAAAACTGCCTCTATGGCCTCTACCATTTCTTCCCCTACCTCTTCGTCTGTTGTTTTGTTCTTGTTTTCTCCTACCTTTCTCTTCCACCTTAAGTGCTAATTGATAGCACTTGTGTACTGTTTGTGGGCATAACAAGCTCATCTCTTCCTGGATGTTCCATCTTAACCCATTCAAGTACCTTGCCACTTTTATGCTCTCATCCTCTACTACTCTGGATCCCATGCACAATTTTTGAAACTCCTCAATGTAGCTACTGACATCTAGGTCTTTTTGTCTTTCTTGTGAAGTTGTATTTCATAGTCTTCAAGAAGGTAGGTCTCTTTGATTTTGGCTACCATTTCTTTCCAGGTGGCTATTGGTTGCTTACCTTCTTTCACCCTTTCCTCTTGGATGAACTTCCACCAAGTTAAGGCTGCCCCTCTCAGCATTGATTTTTCTACTTAACCTTCTGTGCTTCAGTTATTCCATCACACTCAAAATGGTTTTCTAGACCTTCAATCCACTCTATTAGAGCATCTGGATCCATCTTTCCACTAAAAAGGGCCACTCCTTCTAAGGTTTTACCACTCATAGATCTCAAGGCTTTCAAGAATGGTTCTTGCTCAATGATAGGGTCAGGTATGGGAACCTCATCTTCTATGGCCACCATTTTACCCTTATCTCCAACCTTATCATGGACCTCTTCAGTTTTGACTTCTACTTTAGCTAGGTTCATTGCCAATTGACCTAATCTTTCTCTGAGTGCCCTATTTTCCTCTTCTTAGTCTTCAACCTTCTTAGCTAGTTCTACATTAGTCACCATGTTTTCCTAATGTTCCTTCCCTCCTGAATCTTTTGTTGGCTCTGATACCACTATGATAGGGAGTATGATAGGAAAGTGCTCAAAAGGCCAATTGCTCAAGAGGTTCAATTTGTTACCCAAAAACTTGTTTAAGTCTACTGTATGTGTTTATAAAATCCTTCTTGTGGTTATAGTACCAAGCATCTCATGTATCACTTCCCTAACACACTCCCCTTTTGGTGAAGGCTCACTCCCATGCTCAAATTTACTCACATTACTCACTCCACCCATCTACACACCCTCAATCTATGATATTTGGCATTCAACCCTCTATTTCAAAGTTCTATAGTAGTATTTTGCATGGACAAGTAAAGGTAGTAAGGTTTTGTTCCAGTTTTGATGCTCAAATTTTAGTTTAAGGCACATAGCCTTGGCTTACTCAACTAGGCAACCAGGGATCCAAAACCTCCAAAGGGGCTACACACTGTCCAAGGTTCCATTTGGAATTTATCTCACTACTTAGGATTTTTCTCCTAAGGTTTCACAAGCCCCCAACTCCTCCTTACAATCGGGTTTGAGCATTTTGACCAAAATTGTCATTTGTGTGTTATGGAACCAAAAAGGGCTACTAGCCCGTGGAGGCCTAATTGGCACTTTTTTGCTTATTCTGCTAAATGATGGATAAAAACTTCCACAAAGTTGACTTGGTTGATGGTTTAGAGGTATATGCTAACTGATTTTCATGGTTTAGGCCATTGTTATGGCAATATGAGGGCTGTCCACCATTTTAGGCACTTTTGGAGGGTTTGGTAGGGTTTAGACCAAAGAACATTGAGAAGTCTTTCCAACTCCTCTCATCAAGTCTCAAAACTGACTTATAACTTCTACCACACCAAATAAAGCCTTCCCCTATTGCTGCCCTACAAACATAATTCCAAACACTTGGCAAACAAGTGAGAAAATAGTAAAATTGCCTTTGTCACTGTCAATTTGCTGCCCTTTTACCAGTCAACTGCTGCTACACTTTTTGACCTGCATAATGAAGAGTTTTAATTTAAAATACACCTCAATGAGGTCTACAAAACACTAAAGATTCTTCCTATTACATTTCCTTCTCAGTTACAAGGCTTGGATTATGCTTTGAAGCATTCCAATGAGCATTTTGGTGACACAATTCATAAAAACAGTGAACTCAATATTTTGCTTACAAAATGAGAATGTTTGATAAGAAAAAGCTATTCCAATAGAATAATATGATTCTCAACACACTTTTCCACATTTCTAGACCTTTGCATCATTCATTTGTTCACTCCAACTTCCTCTTGGGTGCAAATCTTGAGTTTTGATCATGTTACCAGCCAAATAATCAATATTTGCCTAGTATTCACTCAAGTTCTTCTTCCAACCACACTTTTGGAAAAATATAGAGCATATTTATAGTATATACATGTTTTCCAACTTGACTAAATCCATTATGTGGGATCCCAGACCTGGATTAGTCAAGTGGTGTCATTTTAGAGCTTCAAACCCTTGATAGGGCAAAAAGCACACAGTTTGCAAATAATTTTGTACAATCCAATTTACAAGAGAAACCAATACCACAATCAATCAGAGAGCATTATACAACTATTATGCACGCCTCCCAAAGGTACAGTATGGACTATGGAGCTACAGTATGGACTGTTTTACAAAGGAAGGAAAAACTAGTCGTAAAAGCCAAAAAATGTCATGATTTTATTAAGAAGCTCTTGCTTATACAATCACCAACCCTTTTCAAGACAAAGGGAGGCCTTATATAGTTTCTCTAGTTGGTTTTCAAGCCCTATTATGGACATGAGGCTTCCATAACTTCATTTTGGAAGAAAATGACAATTTTGACAACTTTTCAAGCCAAATGACAACTTTTCTTGCTGAAAAAGGCATTTTTGACAATCTAGCCTTATCAACTTGTCTAAACAACTTAGACATGCCTAAAAACACTTATCAAACATGTTTCAATGCTTTGGAAAGCATTAGAAGACCTTTTTGGCAATTTTGCACTTTTTTGCCAAAAATTGTCAACTCAAAGCCTGAAAGGCAAAATTTGATCTCTTGAGTCCAAAATGATATCAAAACCACTAAACATGACCCAAAACAACATAAAACAACATTATCAACCTAAAAAAAGACATTACAAACATGAAATCATTTAAATACTTAAAAATGGGAGTTTTACTCAACTAGGTGCTCCTGCACCAGTATCTTCCTGAAGCAGTTAAGCTTCTGCAAAAGAGGACCAAGCTCTGATACCAATTGTTAGGATAACTAGTGGACAACTAAGAGGGGGGGTGAATAAATTTTCAATAAATCATAAAAAATTAAGCTCACAAAAACTTCTACCAGAATGCATAAACCAAATACCGAAATAGCAGATGTAATAGTTAAGCATAAACATAAATCATAGAATAGCTAACCAACCATCCATAACACATAATACCAAGATTTGTACGTGGAAAACCTAGTAAAGGGAAAAAACACAGTGGGAAGCCTACCCACAATCAGATAATACTTATGCAACAAGTATGTGATTACAATAAGAGGGGCCTGCACACGAAGGAAGGCACACTGCTCATCACAAAAGGAGCCTCATTGACTACAAATAAATCTAGAGTACAATCTAGAAAGATGAGTAAACTGCAAGAATAACATCTCCTATGCCTGAGTATAGTTCCGGTTAAGCTCAATACCGGAGGTCTTAAACCTCTTTAACAAACCCAACCCAATCACCTATGATCGACCAAAACCTCTGCATATGATTACAATATTATTCGCACACAGATAATCCTATATCCCACATACCATGTTATGATCTATAAAGAGATCTTACATTATATTTATACCAACCTGAGACCTAAACAATTAGGTTGGCCACCTAAAAGATAATACAATAGATCCATTACATAATTCCACAAACCAATGATAAACCAATTTGGCCTAAGACCGAAACAACATAAACCAAACCATAAATCCAACCAATGACACATCAGGAGCATCAACCAAAAAATTACACAAACCGGTCCATAACCTAATAGAATAAGACCAGACCTATAATAGGTCACCATAAGACAAATAAAAAATCACTTTCAATTGGAACACGAACATGATAACCATCAGCATGGTGATAACCTTCTAGAAGTCGCACCAACACCACTTATCGGATTCATCAAAAAGATCTTCATTAAAGCATTGCCTGTAAAACCCTTATCGGTGACCAAAAGGCTTACTAGAACAAATGATAGCATCCTAATCATCAAATCCCAAACCAACTAAATGTGATACGCATCAAGAACACATGAATAACCAATCCAAGCCAATACCATGAGCCAGACCAAATTTGAGAATACCAAAGATGGTCTCCAGATCAATATCATAGTCCAACCACTCACCGGAAGCTGGTAGATAACAAAACAACTAGTGTTGACATCAATGACAAAACAACTAGTGTTGACATCAATGACAAAACATCAACGCAACACATAATCAATTCCTCCAAATTGTCAACAAATTTTGATAAGGAACACAAATATAATATTCCATGAGATTTCCAAGATTTAATAAACATAACTTGAAAACTTAGGACCATACAACAAGATGAGTTCTATACAAAACATATTTTATACATACAAGATCCCATTCATGAAATAAGCAATTATTGTTGATTGGTACAAAATACATCATAAAACATCATCCTTTTATTGCATATAAAGGTAGGGAAAGGAGGGAAAGAAAGATAATACTCATATATGTCATTTAATTTCTTCACATACATATCAAGATTAATCCAAAATAGATACATACAAATTCTCATGCACACCCACCCTTCTTCTAACTAGTCACAAGGAAAACAATACATTATCCCAATATAGCAAGACTAATTACATGAATGGAATTTTCAATAAAGAAGTTCATACAATGTCATTCTAATCTATAAACATGTTCATTCACCATATCAATACTATCTTTTTCATCCAAGTATATGCTAGAAACATTTATGTAGTTCAAATCAAATCATCAATGACTAATATTAAAGAAGTATACACAAGGATTGAATACACACAAAATTAGACACGCCTTTTTAATTTAGGGAAAAGAAAGAGAGTACCAAGTAAATTATTCTCTCACTATCATGCATCAAGGAAAACAAGAAACACTATTAATGACTTGCTATGATAGCACACCATGCAAGACTAAGGGTAAGATACTTGGCCAAAGATCATAGTGTTGTAACCTGGATTTGATACCAGATGTAATGCCTGCCAAGAAACCCTAAAGAATTATACTTCTAAAAAACTAACGAAACAATTTAGAGATAATTTAAAAAAAAAAATACAATATCTCAACCATATAGAATAACATATTAAAGATATCTATTTAAGCACAAGCGAAAATAATTCATATCATCCTGATTTATAATCTCCAGGATATCCAAATGATAATACATAGATTGCCACAATTGTACATGGTATATCAAATTACACATAAGTTAATGAGAATTAACCTTTACTAGTCTAATGACTTACATTAAACATAGCATAAGAGATTTCATATTTAAACTATAGAAAATAACCATGAAGTATGATACATTAACATTCCTAAGTACTATGTTCATTTCAAACCCAAAGCCAAATGTTCTTATGATATTAAGTCATGACGAAAATGGGAGACACTAACTCATTACACTACGAATTCTGATAAAACATTTTGATGAAAGTCCAATCATTATTTGTATCGTCAGGTACATGTGCAAAATTTTCATTTTTTTTTCATTTATTCACAACATTCGTCGATCTTGTGATGCTCGGTGATTTTTGTTGCTATTTCAACATTCCCTTTAACTTTTGCACTGACAGGTATATGGTTAGCATTCGTCATGGTTCTGACCAATGTTTTTTGAATAAAATTAATTTTGGCAATTTATCTATAATTAGCGACCCATTGCAGCTAATGCTTGTCAAAAAGCATTTATAACTAACGTCCGTGCAGGGGATTCTTGACCCTTAGTAGGGGATTTTGACTAAGGAATAATTAATATAAAAGAAGATCTTGAGGATGTGGCAAATAAAGCAGAAATGAAATTCTTAATTTTTGTCTAAGAAAGAGATTTATTGCTGATAAAGAATCATTGCATGAATATACTAGAATTAATGGTAGTTGGTAGCCTGGTCGTATTTGAACATAGAAACTTTAACCAAAAGAAGGAAGTGTGTCAATTAATGTTGATGGCTATCTGTCTATAGGGTAGATGGAATATCTCAAATCCTTTTACATCCAGAGAAGTAAAAATTAACTCAAGAATTAGTGGAAGTTTTATGATACATAGGAAGACTCTCTCAAAAAGTAAATTTGGTAATGCAATTAATGATGAGAGTAGAATTGGTAGAGAAGAAAGAAGAAGTGTTTTAGAGGGTAGAGAAAAGAGAGAAGAAGATAATAGAGATTCAGGAAAGAGAAGAAGAACACTGAAGGAGTGCATAGCACGGTGTAGAGAGTAGTAAATACAAAATAGAGGAAAGTGAAGAGTTCAGAGCAAAGAGTTGATAACAAAGAATGTAGAAGAGGGAGAGGTGCATAGTACAATAAAGAGTTACAAAATATTATTTGTAACAAGGTATCTTCATTGTAACCAAAAATTGATCTTCATTTTAATTCATTTGAGTTGTTGCTCAAAATAGGGGTTGGTGATCCTTTGGGATTCTGAACCCTTTTTAGGGGATTTTGACCTTTGAGGGTATTTTACCTTCTATCAAATTAAATGTATACACTTTTGTGGCCGACTCTTCAACTTGATCCATTGTAATCAAATTTGCATATACTTGGGAGCTTGGTAAAGAAAAATAATGTCAGATAATATTATTTTAGAACAAAATGTAGAGACAATTGCTAGATTGTGGGCTATATTAAAAAGGAAGGGTGATGGGAAATGTTATTGTATTTGCAATAATTGCAAAGGCTTAAAGACAAGAAGACTTTTAATCACAACAATTGAGAAACATTGTAGGCAATATTGTCATGTTGAAGGGGGGCATGATTATCGTCCATTAGTAAGATGTTAATTATATGTCTTTATATTGATCAAATTTGAAAATGTTTATATCGTTTTAACAGTTTTTATATATACAAAAAATCACTTGATCATGATCATGGTTTATTTGTGTCTATCATTATTATAAAGGTGGGGTGCCCTAGGACACATGATATGGATTATCACAGCCTAAAGAATGTGGTTTTGCAAGCGGAGGAACATGGTGTTGTGAATATCAAAGATGAAGTTAATGATCCTAGGGAAGAAGATGATCATGTGCCAAAAAACATAGTTGAAGATGATGGTACAAATACATTGATCCATGAAACATTTAGTGGTGTAGCTGATCATGATGATTGAGAGGACTTTGATGATGTTTATGATTTACCTATACTTGAGAAGGCATACGAGCCCCTTTATGAAGGTTCCAGAATAACTCTTCTCTCTGTTGTGTTGTTGGTGTTGAACTTGAAAGTTATGAATGGTTTATCCAACATAGCAATCTCATAGATGTTAAGGTATGTCATATATGTCATCTTTTTTCATCTATTTTTGTTGTTAGTTCATCACTAGTAAGTAAAGGATGAAATATGTACCATTAATATTCTTTATATTAACAAATTATTTATTTGTTGTAATCTTTGATAGGTGATTTTTTGTTACCATCATCAAATATTTTACCTCGTTCATACTGAGATTTATCTACTATTATGAAAGATATTGGAATGGAGTATCAAGCAATATATGCATGCATGTCCCAATGATCATATTATATATCATAAACAACATGAATTTGCAACAGAATGCTTAGAATATCATATCAGTAGATATCGATCAAATCAAATAACAAAAAAGGTACCTCGCAAGGTTCTTCGTTATATTCCCATTATTCCACTTATAAAATGATTATTTAGGTGCAAAACCTTGGTGCAATTTATGGATTACCATGCATGAAATAGAAGTGGAGATGACATTCTTTGAATGCTTGTGGATGGTTATGCTTTTAGGGACATGGAGGAAAAATGACCACACTTTAAAGAAGAACCTCGTAATCTCAAGCTTTCATTGGCAGTGGATGGTGTCAATCCATTTGAAGAGTTGAGATCTATTTACTTGGTGTGACCTATTTTTGTTATCAACAATAGCATTCCTCCATGGATGCTAATAAAGAGGGAGCACATAATATTGGCAATGATTGTTCCAGGTATTTGTTTATCAATTTTCTTTAACATAGTAGCATTTCATTTGTCTTATTTGTTGCATAATGAATTATAATTTTTTGATTTAATAGTCATGTACATTAATTTATATATATTGTAGTAAAATGGTTATAATAATTATGTAATTTTTATGTTCATTCAACTAGGTAAGTACCAAGTTAAAGATATGAATGTATATATCGAGCCTCTTATCGACGAGTTACTAAAGTTATGGAATGACATCACTATGTATGATGTCTCAAGACCAATAGGACAAAGAAAATTTCAATTCCATGCAATGCTTGTAGGGACAATTCATGATGCCCCAAGGCTAACACATTTTTGTGGTATGTTATAACATTCGACTGCACTTTAATGATATTTAATTTTATGAAGTAGATATTATATATAATTATAAAAATTGACATATTTAATCCAATTATATATGATCTTGCAGGTATTCAAACAAAGGGAAAATTTGCATGTCCATTTTGTGGTCCAAAGATGAAATTTCGTCATTCAACAAATCTAGGAAAACAGGTGTTTGATGAGTATAGGCACTTCCTCCACAGAAATAATAAATATTGAACTACTGAAAAACATCTTTTCAATGGGAAAAAAGAGATTACGTCAAAACCACAAAGAATGACACCTCGCCTATGGAATTTGGAATATAATAAAATTAATCATCAAGGTTATACATCAGATCAAATTGTTTATCTATCATATATGATATGTTTGGAAATTATATTTTTATATTGTGTTTTGTTTACTCATGTTGTAATTGACAATGATTGTCATTGTTAATTTGTTTAACTTATATGATTCATGAAGGTTGTCAAGGCATTAGTGGTCGACTTCCACATGGATTGAAAAGTTATCCCAGACAATTTAGTAGGTTTCCCTACTATGAGCAGCTACAAAATTGTGCATTTGTTTGATACAATGCATATCAAAAATAATATAACACAAATGTTATGGAAAATATTGGATGGAAGACATGACAAAGAAAAAATTGTCAAAATTTGTAGTGACATTCGGGAAGCCAATCATGCAATGAAAAATCTCATTCAATTAAATAACGATGGAGACCAAATTAATATAAGTGCCCTTCCTTGGTTATTAATGGAGCAGCAAAGCAATTCTATAAAAGAAGTCATACAAAAAATTCGATTTCCCACAGGATTTGTAGCGAGCATGAACAATATCATAACAAAGAAAGGTGAATTTGGGTCAGGGATGAAAAACGCATGATTGACATACCTTCATTAAGGTAATTATTTTGGTATATTATATATATATTTGTATATTGCATGTACTTTTCAGTGTATTATGTTTACTAGTTTTGGAAAAATAATGAAAAACTTATTTTATAATTGTTGCAAGACGTTCTACCTCTATCTCTCCTAGACAACTTCGACAACATTGTCAAGCAAGTCATATATAATATTGAAAAATACATGAGGTAAGTAGTAATATTTGTTCAATTCATTGTATACATCTTATATTTGCCATTTCTTTTACTTTTTATGTAATATATTGAATATTTTTGTTAAATCTCGTTAATATATTTGTGCCTTGAATCACTTGTAGATGGTTATCATCTAAAGAAATCCATAAAGAAGATAAATTTTTGGAAGAGAAAAATTCCTCATCTAATGTGTGAAATACAAAAGTGTCTACCTTTGACATTTTTCAATGCACAAGAACAATACCTCATACACCAAGTGGAGGAGATTGAATGGTGTGGACCTATACACACAAGGTCTATGTGGATGGTTGAGAGGCAGTTGAATTTTTTTAAGGATTTGGTTAGACAAAGAGCACATCCTGAGGGTTGTATGGTGGAGGGATATGTGGTATACCAGACCATGGTGTACATTATTGAATATTTGCTAAGTTTGCAACAAAGCTATGTGTAGAACACATTTGGGATCCCAACTCCATTAATAGATTCAAAGGGGAGTACCTTATGGGGAAAGGTAGATTGAGGAAAGTGAGAGGTAATTATAAGATGGTCATGGAGATTAATTAGAATACAATTTACATTAGGTTTTATGTATATTATACTTATTTAATTATTAATCTTCAATATACATCAATTATAAATTAAGGTCATATACTGTGGTAATTAACTAATTATACGTCATTTGTGAATTTTTTTTTTTTTTGATAGAGTTGGTCGAGAGTGGGATGCACTACATTTGGCCATCACAAGCAATCTTGATTCGATGACGGTATGGATTGAACAATGTCAACAATCTAGAAGCACATTAACATGGCAAGGTGTGGCTTCATTGGTTAAATAAGCTCATCGTAATGGAGATTCCAATGTTACACCAAGGGAAATTGATTTAGCATATGGTTTAAGAGATAAACAAGTACGTATAAATATATTAATCACCCATATTATTTAATTATTTTCATTTATATTATTAATGTATATATATGTTGAGTTTTTTTCTTTGCATACATTCGACCAAGAATAAATATGTTTATCATCTAACGATGCAATAATTTTTACATGTTTGACATATTGCAAGTGAAACACCACAAGGCTATGTGGTGCAATGGTTGTAAATTTTGAATCAATAAGTTGGTTGACATGAAGAAAACTTGTGATTCTGGGATAATTGAACTCTTTTAGGTGACTAATGTTTCATCCAGAAAGCAACATACATTAAAAAGTCTCAAAAAAATGATACTATGGGATTTTGGATCATATACTTGAGTGTGACTTTAAGTCCTTCAAATTAGTTATGTTCATCGTCCAATGGTACAAGCAACAATTGAATGAAAATGATCTTGAGAGAACCGTTATTGAACATTATAATGGATTTACCATGGTTAATACAAGGTTGTTCGAGTGAGCTAAAAATAAGCCCTATGCTCTTCCAAGCCAATGTGAGCAGGTATTTTACTTAGAGGTTCCAGGTAAACCGGGTTGATCATTTTTTGTTAGACATTATCCTAGAGGAAGGTCAATAAAGTATAATATGGTGGAAGAAGAAGATACCAAAGAACTAGAAGATGATCTAGATGACAATTTGGATCAACAATTAGTTGATGATGTGCCCAAGGAAGATGTTGAAGAAGAGGCACTAGATCATGATGATGTAGGAGTTAATGTTCATGAAGATGTCTATGTGGATGATGACATTATCAAAACTGATATCAATGACAACAATGATGATATGACCAATCCTTGCAATGTCAAATTTGGATCAGATGATATAGACAAAGAGTTAGATGAAGAAGAAGATCATTGACATTGAAATGTATGAGTTATGCGATTATATTATCTATTTGATATTGAGAGAAATATATTCGACTTATATTGCTACATAATTAATTCATGATGTTTTTAATTTTTATGCCATATGTATCCTGATAATCCAACCATGTAACAACATATATAATTTCTTTACATATATATTTAAAGCAACAATTATCTATTGTAGATAATAAAAATAAAGAACTGATTTTAAAATGAAAACATCCACAATACCATAAGCAAATAAGGAAACCGATTTCTATATATTATTTTTGAAAATAAGAGTCTTGTTCTTGGAACATGAGAACTGCTTGAAACATGAACTTCTAAAAACTTGTAAAAGCTTAAAAACATATATCAAATTGTCCTTTGTAAATGGTTACATCAAGTACTTATAACACATCACAGGGTTACACCCTTTGAAAAAGTCTTTTGGAAACAAATTAAAACATTAATCTTTAAATGAAAGTAGTTATCATCTAGTAAGGTGCAAATTCACTTTGGTTAAGTGTGGCCAAGTATTTATCACTGAAATGAGTATCACACTCATGAACACAATCTCATGGCTCCACCTCCATCAACACCATGCTCTCCATGTAGTTTTCCAGTTTGTCGGTGTCCTCAACTTTGGCATCTTTCATTGCATCCTTGAGCACTTGTTGGCATTCCCCAATCCATTCAACTTTCCTTCTGATCTCCATCTTCATCAAGCAAATGAGGGATGTCATTTGATCCATCACCAATGAAATCAACACCTTCAGATCTTAGAGCCTTCATATATTTTTTATGATTTTTTGTCAGTTGTTCACAATTCTGCACAACCTTAGGGTCTGCTTCATCTTTGCCCTAAATCTCTTTAGGTCGTTCATGAAATCACTCATCCAATCTCTTGTGCTACTCAATGATAGTCTCATTCTTAAAGTACATATCCCAGTATTTATCCATCCATACCACTAAATTTGTGAACCTCTTTTGTATGAGTACAGATAGAGTTTCATTCTTGATATTTGTCAATTGGGCTTGGAGCTGAAGATTCTCTTCAATCAATTTGCTAGATTTGGTTTGAGGCTATGAGCTTTCTCCTTGTGTCAATAGTTTTTGTGGCTCTTTTTATTTCAACATTTCTCTCAAATGATCAATCTCTTTATTTAGTCTAATGTTCTCAAGTTTGGTAGACTCATTTTCTCTTAGCAACAATTGAATCTGTACTGCCTTATTCAATTTGGCAATATTCACTCCCAGATTAGCTATAACTACAAGATTTGTTTCTCCAACCTTTAGAGTCATTATGTGCCCAAAGGCCTTTTGTTTATCAATCACCATGGGTCTTTTGTGTGGAGGATATAAAGACCAAATCAAAATAGAGTGCTCATCTGGGTTGTACACAAACCCCATGTACACTTGGGTCACAACTTCTGGAGACAACTTATATTTTGCATCAATATCATGGAGAAAACTGTCAAATATCAGATCTGAATTTAGATCCCATCCAGGAAAGATTAAGAGGCATGCATCTTCAAGTAATTTCCTCCCTCTCTCAGGATTAATTTGATTCATTTCATGTTCTACTTCACTTCTCAAAGCAATCAATAATTGGTTTTCATTAGAGGCATTCACCTCTCGAGCACTCTCCCTAATCAATTTACCTTTTATTTTATACAAGAAAGACTTAAATTCAAAAGACTTTACAAAACTATCATTAGACACAAAATCCTTACAAGTCAATTGCCTTGGATCCTCTTTTATGGGTACTTCTTCATCTCGATCCCTAACCAAGGACACTTTCTCTTTAATTAGCATCTTGGAGAGCTACTCAAATGAAATCTCATCTCCTTCCGATGATCCCTCATTGCTAGAAGATGATACATCAATTATCTGCATCTCTCTTGCCCTTAGCTCCATTTCTCTGTTATGGTTATCAATGGCCAATTCGGCCTCCTCCTTATCCATGTTTCTTATAAAGCCATCCCTTATATATGGGATGTCCACATATTCACCAAGTTTTAATTTACTTTAATGCTAAATGAATATATCCTAAAGGGTCAAAGCCTCTCCTTGGTTCTCCCAACTTTAAGTTGAAATGGGCTAGTTTATGCGGTGTGAGCTCTTGACCTTCTTTCCAAGTAATAGTTAATTCTCCAACACATAAAGTTCCAGACATAAAGGCTTGTTTGTTATATGAACTCAAATGCATGTGATTAGAAACTCCCATCTACCTAATGATTTCCAAATAGGCAACTCTACAAGGCACTGTCTTGGGCAATAGTAGTGGAGATTCCTCAAAGCCATATACTCTAATCATTGTTACATCAGAAAAATAGTACTGGTCACCCTAATTATGTTGAGCTATCTCAAGCCCCCCAAAGTCTGTAGGCTTAATAAATTTCTTAACTTCTTCTAAAAGTGCAAAATTGCACGAGTGATCATAGAACCTATATAAATTTTTTACAAAGAACTCTTGAAAATGAATATAACTAGATCTCACAAATCTGCAATCCCATATCAAAGTCCATAATTGGACTGGCAAAGGCTGATTTTCATCATCAAATTGCTTTATTCTCATCTCTTTAGGTAACAGACAAAGCTATTGACCACATAATAACACCATATGCATTAGCAAAGAATAATAGGGGGAGCAGATTTTGGAAGAATCCTTCTTGATGGTAGTGAGCCCTATATCAGGTTGTCTTGCTACAAACATAGCATAGTCAAATTCTTTGGCATTCAGGCTCTGAACATCTACTGCAATGACCATGGATTCAATCTTCATGAAATCTAGGGTGTTCAACCCTAGGCCCTGGCCAGCTAAGTAATAGGTATACTTCAAGTAATTTTTGAACAAATTCACATGAAAGGCAAGTCCTTCCTCTACCTCCAATGGTGCATCAGGACTGAGCATATGAAGAGGCAACCTCCATCCTGTATAGGTGGTGTCTAACTTGCAATATTCCTTCAACAAATCCTCAAGAATAATGGGATGTTCATAAATCCCAAGCAAATAAAAAACTTCAGAAATTGCATCTCTTAACACATAAAAATAGGGCTTCCCATCTCCACTGCAAATTTCCCTCTTCTTGGGGTCATAGTTTTGTGCCAACAATTTCAGTATATCCACATTAACGTAAACATTGGGAACAACTAGTTTTTGCAAGCGTAATCTCCATGGGTTGCAAATCAGCTCAAGAGTGTCACACCTACGATAATGGAACAAAAAAACTCATAATCCCTGATAGTTGTATACACATCTCCCACATTGTTATAATTGTCTTATAGTTTTCATTGCACAGACCTCTTAGGTTTAGGGGTAGAACCAGGAAATTGGTCTAACAAGTCCTGGCTCAGTTTTCTCTCCTCTACCCAAGTTTCTATGTTCACCTCATCATTTTTCTACTTCTTCCATTTACCCTTACTTATTTCCCCTCTCTGCCTGTTCTTGACACTACTAGAACTTTCCATTTTATAGGCAATTTGACTAATTTCTTGAGGAAATCACACAGGAATTGCTTGAGATACTTGTTTGTTTGATGTTATTGTTCTTTTTAACCCACTCCAATTTCATCCCTAAATGTTTGTAGCTCTGATGCGAAAACTTTCCTTAATGTATTCTTAGAGAATGTCGTTCATGCAACAATAAATTTTTCAACCTGCTAATCAATGGGGTAGTGTTTTCAAAATTTGAATTGTGTTGTATACGTGTAACATAGGCTTAACTCTTTTCTGTTGATGCCTCTAAGTTTGGTGCCATTTGGACAAATTTGTCACTGCAGATAAATTTCCTCTTATTTTCTTTTATTGGGATAACTTGCATCATCTGGATAGCCTTCTAGTCCTATCCCGATCTTGTATATGATTTTGATAAAACTTGTATCAGCATAACATATTCCTAAATACACATGTCAGAATAGTTTACTCTACTAGCATTACAAAATTATGCTTCTTTGCCTTTGGTAGTCATTCCGATAGACATCTCAAGTGTTGTGTTTGGTATGACTAAATTAATGTAATGTTATAGGAATAGCTTGTGCTATTGAAATCACAAAGTATTGTCATTTTGCTTTTATTGGTTATTTTGATAGGTGTTAAGACCTCATGTTCAGTAATGCTATCCCGATGTTGATGTTTATCATTGACTTGTTAGATCAGGTAAGCTATCTTGATATATACATAAAGTTTTTCTCAATGAAGGTTATTTTATTGATCCTCCTTGGGTCTTATCAAGCATGCTTAACATGGGATCTGGGGCATAATGGAGATGAGATGTGGGGCTCTATGCTAGATGAAAGAAAAATTCTATAGCTTCAACCTTTCAAAATTCTATAGCTTCAACCTTTCACCCTTTTAAATACAAAAGCTTGGTGATGACTAACATGCCAGGGGTACTAAGCATCATTATGAAATTTGAAGGTTACAAAAATTTCATGATCCCTTTTTGAATGATAGACATGGTTATGTTAGGGTTTAGATTAAAATTAGAATTGTATTGATTAGGTACATTTGATGGATCAAAAAATAGCATATTTGATAAACTAAACATAGGTTGATAAGATGATGATAACTGACCCATTATGGCTTGAAATTAATCTATATTAATATCACTAGGGAATTATGATTCTATTAAGGTGTGATCCAATATGTCCCTATGGATAGATGAATATAAAAGAAGCTCCAAGATAGATAACTATGCTAGAGTCTTATCAGGCATGCTTTACATAGGATTTGAGGCATAATGGAGATGAGATGTGGGGCTCTATGCTAGATGAAAGAAAACTTATGTAGCTTCAACCTTTCACCCTTGTAAATACAAAAGATTGGTGACGACTAACATGCCAGGGATACTAAGCATCATTATGAAATTTCAGGGTTACAAAAATTTCATGATCCCTTTTTTAACGACAAACATGGTTACATTAGGGTTTAGGTTAAAATTAGAATTGTATTGATAAGGTACATTTGATGGATCAAAAAGTGACATATTTTCTAAACTAATATTGATTCATATATGATAGACAACTTAGTAGTGTTGACCTTAGTTTCCTCAATGTGACCCACTAAGATAGACAACTCTCATTGTATTTGATTAGATATGGCCATAATTATATTGTTTCATGCATTTGGACAAAGAATGACCCTCTACATGATAGTGCTAAAAGTACTAAATTTCTTTGTATCATGCAAGTTTGGGTGCATTGTCATATGGGAATTTAATAAGGTTGGCTTCAACTGATTTTTGAAATACTACTTTGATATTCCTAAAACCTAACCCTAACCATAATCATAAACCTAAGCCAAATCCTAATCCTAATGTTAATCTTAACCTTAATCCTAACCTTGACCCTAACCCTAGCCCTAACCAAATCTAAATCTTCACCCTACTCCTAATCATAATTTTGATCCCAACCCTAATTGTAATTCCAACCCTACCCTTAATCCTTACAATGTCGAATCTAGATTGGATGATACAGACAAAGAGTTAGATGAAGAAGAAGATCAATGACATTGAAATGTATGAGTTATACGATTATATTTTCTATTTGACATTATTTTCTTGAGAATTATATTTGACTTATATGGATACATATTTAGTTCATTATGTTTTTAATATTTATGTCATTACATAATTAATTCATGATCTATATTTTCTTTATGGAATGTACCTAATGTTGGAGCTTAAAATCATTGGTTTATAGTAGGAAGCTAAAAAAAATGAGTATATTTTATTTATGGAATGTACCTAATGTTGGAAGCCTAGTATATATTTATATTGATATTTAGTAAAAGTTTTACAATGTATAAAAAAAGGGGGGCTCTTATTAGCTAGATTTTCTCTAACATTTTCAACAGAAAATAACAAGTATTCTAGGCCTAAACAACTTCCAGGGTTACCTATAGGTCTAAACAACTTCTAGGGTTACCTATACATATCAGATTAGGCTTGCTTCCATAAGAAAAAAAAAAGGAAGTTGTTATCACAAAAGTGTACACCCTTGATGAACCTCTGAGCTCATCAACCTTGTGACACATAGAAAGAACCTCCCAAGTGTGGGAGTTGTAAAAGTGAGGCTATCTCCGGAGAAGGTCGACTTCCTCTTCAATCTGAGAACAAGTGTTGAATCAACCCAACACCGATAAAATTAATCTATGAATGACAGGGGAAAATGGAGAGAGAGAGAGAAGGGTAACTAAAAGAGGGGGAAGGGGCTTGCACCCAGACTGAAATAATGATCTCTCCTACTTGTAACTACATAGAAAATGAACAAGACTACCCAAGTATGCACAATTTCCTATCTTAACTGGCCCCTAAAATGCAAAGTGAAGGTTGGAATTTGTAAGATAGCAGGAGGAACTGATCCAGTTCATGGATGATATCCACAAGGAATCAACACAGTCATCTATACTCAAGAAACAAATTAAAATGCACTCAGACAAAGAGGTAAAAGAAATACACAAATTGTCAGAACTGAAAGAAGGCAAAATAGGTGAACTTTATTGATGTAAGGGGAAGGAAAAAATTTACAAGTGCAGAGAAACATAAGAATTATGCATGAGAAAAGAAGGGAGAAGATCCTAAGAAAAATGTACAAAATTGCCTTAATAGTTCAGGCATAACTCAGATGGTTACATGGAGAAAACCCTAACCCTAACCAAGTTAAGTTACAAAAAATCAAAGAGGAGGGGAAGAAATTAGATCGATAGATATGATGGCATACTGTAACAACTCTACAAGCTAGTCCTATGTCTCTAGAAGCACAAAAAATGGCCTGTAGGGTCACGTCTAAAGTAATGATGAGAAAATTTGGTGGTTGGAAGGTGATCGGATCAAATATGAGGTGCTGACTGAGTAGGAAGAATGTCTCGACCATCAGGTTGACAACAACCCACCTGCAAAAGTTTAAATGCCAATGGCCTCCATGAATTCAAATGCTGATCTCTATTCTAAGAGATTCAAACGAAGATGGACATGCAAGATCTCTCCATCTAGGCCTCCAACAGGCCCAATCACTGATTAAAACATGGTCATTGGATTGGGTCTTTATGAAGATTTGACGATCATAATTGGTTGACGTGGCACCCCGGGTCCACGTATCCTTACTGTGTTTGATCACTAAATAACCCCTGAATTCTTATACTGTAGGGCCCCTGCGGGCCTGAACTTACCTCACAGGATAAGCATTTTCTTTAATTCTTCCTTATTTCTTATCCCACCCGGTCCTTTGCACTCTCCTGTCTACCTCATGTGATAAGGCCTTAATGTATTTTATTGCTTTGTTCTTATCCTGTGGGCCATTTGTGTCCTCAAACTTACCCCACAAGATAAGAAAAATGCTTTGTAGTTTTTGTTTGCTCCTTATCATGCGGGAACTTTGTGGGTCTCTCCTCCACATCGCGGGATAAGAATCCCTCCAGTTTTCCTTATTACCTTATCCCATGGGAACACATAGGATAAGGAAGCCATATGTTCCCTTGTTTCCACTCTATTCCCTCGCGAGATAAAAGAAAATTCAATGTTTCTTTAATAAATCTTATCCCACGAGCCTTTTTTGTCCTTCCTGTTTACCTCTCAGGATAAGAGTCGCTTTGATTTACTCTGATTTCCTTATCCCGCATGGCCTCCTGAACCTTTGTTTCACTCTGCGGGATAAGGTTTCTTTGATTTACTTTTGGCTTTTCATATCTCACGACACTTATGCACTCCTCTTTTTAGCTCGTGGGATAAGAAAAAAAAACTTTATGCTTTGTGTTCCTTATCCTGTGCAGTCCAACTGAAGTCCTTGAAACTCTGTAGGATAAGAATTAATGCTTCCTTTTTCGTTACTTTCTTATCTTGCGAGCTTCCATTGTTGCTGAGAAAAGACCACCATCAGCTGGTGAGAGGGCAAGGAGGAAAACCGACCCACCAATGACCATCGAACCCTCCGGCCAGTAGACAAGTGAGTTGACCGGCCAACCCGATCAACTCAAAAATAGAATTGGAGCCCGCTATGTTCTTTGAAACCTTTATTTTCTTATCTCGCAGGAATGTGAGGGATAAGATAGTCCCTTTTTCTTATGTTTTCCTTGTTCTACAAGACCTTATCCTGTGAGACCTAAGTTTTTTTTGGCTAAGGTTTGCACGAAAATAGCCAACATTTATGGCAACTCTAAGGAGATGGCAAGCCTTCTTTGCACACTAATCAATAGCCTTTAGGTATCCATTGGGCACAGAGTCAAAACCTGGAACAAAATAAATCTTTGTCCCTATAAAATGTCAAAATTTTCTACCACATTGAAAGAGCAGATTGTGCTCGAGCACTTCTTGGAAAGTAGACGAACATAAATTATAGATATACAAAATTGAATTTGCCTCAAGCACATGCTTTAAGGTGAATACCATTTATTGCAATGGGAAGGTCTTCACCACTCAGTCTAGCCAAATTGAAAACATTAGCCTCCTTACGACCTATGATCACATAGGGACCACACTATATTGTATCAAATTTTGAATGTCTCCCAGGCTTTTCTCTATCAACATCCCACTTTAGGACAAGGTCTCCAACCTTGAAAGTCCTAAAAGTGGCCTTTTTATCAAAACATCTTTTTACCTGCCCCTGATTGACATTTAAAACTTGCTTGGATTCATCCCTAACCTCTTCAAGCTCTATAAGTTCAACATACCTCATTGATAAGGCATCATTTTCTAGGAGCTCCAACTGATATGCCAGGTTCAGGGATGGCAACTCAAGTGATAAGGGAAGCCTTGCTTCCCTTCCATACACTAGCACAAAAGGTGAGTTGCTCAAGGCTCTCTTGGGAGTAATTCTATCATACCACAAGGTTGTTCCTAATTTGAGGTTCCATGACCTTTGATTGTCTTCAAGAGTCCTCTTGATGATTCTAATGAGATTTTTGTTGGAGGACCCAGCTAAGCCATTACCTTGGGGATAGTAATTTGATGATGTTTTGAGAAACACATCATGCTAGACTGCCCATAGACTAATCTGAGATCCCACAAAGGCCTTGGAATTTTTTGATATGATGGTGGAAAGGGCTCCAAATTTGGTTGCAATCCCCTCAAGGAATTGAACCACTAAATTCTCAGTTGCATCCTTCAAAGAAACAACCTTTGTCCACCTTGTGAAATAGTCTGTGGAGACTGGAATCCACTTGTGGTCTGCAGTTGATATTGGATTGATAGGGGCAATTAAATCAAGCCCCCATTGTGCAAAGGGCTGATCAATTGAAATGGGATGAAGGGGCAGGGTTGCTAATCTTTGTTTTCCTGCAAAAAATGCACACTCCTTGCACCTCCTGACCCACTTGTGAGCATCATTGAATAGGGAAGGCCAATAATATCCTTCTCTCATAATCTTCATGGCTGTAGTTCTTGCTAATAAGTGGCCACCAGAGGGCCCATTATGAAATTCCTCTAACAACCTATTGGTTTGATCTCCATGGATGCACCTCAACAAGACACCATCCAGGTTTCTTTTGAATAATTCATCCTCCACTAAGGCATAAGGGATGGACTACAGTCCGAGATGCCTTCTCTTGGTTCTATTAAAGTGAGAAGGATAGCTACCATCCCTTAAGAAGACATACAACTTCCAACCAACTGGATTGTGCATCTCTCTGGTTATCAACCTATTCTTCTTCCTACAGCAAGAGGGAGGTCTTTGACTCTTTCCCAAAAGATGAATTGAATTTCTCACAAACTCCTCTTCCTCTCACTAACTTGGTAATTTTTATGTCAAGGTCATACTCCATGACCTTAGTGATCCACCCAACTCTCTTCTCACCTATATCCTTGCTGAGAAGGAAATCCTTAATGTTGGCATGTGGGACTAAGAGCTAGATCCTATTGTTCAAGAGCATGTGTCTAAACTTTTTTAGTGCTCTCACAACTGTGATGACTTGTTTTTCCACATAGTTGTCCCTGAGTTCATAGTCCTTTAGGCCTTCACTATAAAAGGCTATGGGCTGCTCCAAATCATCCTGATTTAACTATGTTAGGTCACAAGATATACTTGCATCTCCTCCCAATGTATAAAGGATGAAATCCTTCTCATAGTTATGATTTACTAAGGTAGGATCCTGAGCAATGGCCTACTTCATTTGGTCAAAGCCCTCCTTCCCTTCACTGGTCCATTTGAAGGGTAAATCCTTCTTTAGCATTGTTGTGAGAGGCTTAACCAAAGCTGCAAGGTTTGGGATAAACCTTTTGACAAAGTTGATTCTTCCAAGGAATCTTTGAATTTCATTCTTGTGACGTGGAAGTGGAAGAGACATAATGGCTTCTACTCTCTTTGGGTCTATGGCCAAACCATCTTTGGATACAATATGTCCAAGTAATTTTCCCTGGTCAGTGGAAAATACACAATTGTTGGGATTCAAGGACACAGCATATTCCCTGCACCTTTTGAATACTTGCTCAAGATGAGCAAAGTGATCTATTGCATGCTCGGAGTATATAGTAATATCATCAAGATATACTAGTATAAATTCTGCTAATACTCCCTTAAAAGCCATATATGTGGCCCTTTGAAAAGTTGCACTTGCATTTGTTAGTCCAAAAGGCATCTTACAATAGGCATAAACACTCCATTTAGTAGTGAATATAGTCTTGTATTGGTCATATTCTTGACTAAAATTTGGTTATACCTTGAGTATCCATCCAAGAATGAAAATATTTCAAAGCCACTAACTTTTGCTAAAATTTGTTCCATGGAAGGGAGGGGGTAATGATTCTTAAGGGAGGCTCTGTTGAGGTCCCTAAAGTCCATAAAGTCCACACACAGTCTAATTTCCTCATTTTTCTTCCTAACTAGAACAAGATTGGCTACCCAAGAGGAATGCTTAATTGGAAAAATAATGTTAGATTCTATAAGCTTGGATAGCTCTCTCCTCATCAAAGGCTCAATTTTGGGATTTATAGGCTTTTGCTTTTGTCTAACTGTTTTAGCATTA
This sequence comes from Cryptomeria japonica, assembly GCF_030272615.1. Lineage (NCBI taxonomy): Eukaryota > Viridiplantae > Streptophyta > Pinopsida > Cupressales > Cupressaceae > Cryptomeria > Cryptomeria japonica. The sequence continues at coordinate 704,358,295 of NC_081409.1, read as the reverse complement.
GGATCTAACTCTATGGTATGTTGAGCTAAAATAGGGTCAAACCCTTTTAGATCCTCATATGTAAAATCAAAAATATCACTATACTCTTGACAAAGATTTACAAAAGTATTTTGATCTGATTGGGAACATACCTTCATCAAATTGAGAGATTTTCCTTCCAACATGGCTATTGATTTGTAGTCTCATTTCTTGGTGACTAGGTTCATTGTTTTCCCTTTCATTTGATCATCATGGTTGAAGATCCCCTCTAAGGTGATCAACCCCTTGCGCAACTTGTTAGAGCCGAGCTGCATGATTTGATCTCCATATTGGTCCTGTAGCATGCCTTACTTCCTATGTGAGAACTTTGCTTCATCTTGGAGGAAGTTCACAATCTACTAATCAGAATCAAAGACCTACCAATTTACTTGATTATTAGGCACTACACGTATCATCACAAGTATAATATGTTGTTCTTTCTCAGTTGCAACATGAGATGGAATGTCATGTTGGGCACCAATTGCTGCTAATCGGTCAACATGTTTATTTTGATTTCTAGGGATGCTAGTGTTGGCCATTTGGTGGAATTGATTATGTGTTGCATTGATGTTTTATCATTGATTCCAACACTAGCTGTTTGGATGCTTTACCGACATCCTTTTGGTCCCGATAGGTTGAGTGGTTTCTAGTTGATTTGGATATGGCATGATCCGGTAGGCTCTAGTATAGTTTGGTGATGGAATTGGATTATTCATGATACTCGTGCTCATATTTGGTTAGTTGGTTTTGGTCTGGTGATCGGATGCTATCCTGCTAGAAGCTTAGTTTCTGGTTCCGACGAGAGTTTCACCGGTAGAGCTTTTGATGAAGATCTTTGATGAATTACATAAATGGTGTTGGTGCAGCTTCTGGTGGAGTTTCAAGATGTTGTTGGTGATCATGTTTGAGACTTGGCGAATGGAGATCATTGCTATAGCATATGGACCTATACTGGGTCTCGGTTGATCTAGGTTATGGATCGACTTTAATGTAACGTGTGGATTGGACCTCTTGATGTGTTTCCAGGTTGTCTTATGTGTTGGATATTATTTTTTTGGTCTTAGGCTGACATGGTTTGTAATTATGTAATTGGTTTATTGTCTGGTGGCCGACCTAATTGTTTATGGTTGAGGGTTTGTATATATAGATGTAAGATCTCATTGTAAATCATCATGGTTATGTTACAGGTTATGGTCAAGGAATGTAATGTGTGAACAATGTAATATCATTCAGGCAGAGGAGTTGATCGATCATTAGAGATCGAATTGGGTTTATGTAAGAGGATTTAGTCCTCTGGTATTGAGATTAACTGAAACTGTACTCAGGCATAGGAGATGCTATCTTTTGTAGTTCAACACTTCTCTGGATTGTAGTCTGGATTTCTATGTAGTTAGTGAGGCTCCATTTGTGATGAGCAGTGCGCTCTAGGTTGTTGGCCTTCTTGCAAGTGCAGGCCCTTCAGTTGTAATTCACATACTTACTGCAGAAGTATTATTTGACTATGGGTAGGCTTCCCACTGTGGTTTTTCCCTTTATTGGGTTCTCCATGTATAAATCTTGGTGTCATGTGGATGGTTCTTATTATGTGATTATTGTTTATGCTTAATTGGTTTAATTGCTATTCTGGTATTAATGTTTTGGGTTTCGATATTAAAGTTTAAATTGCTAATAGTTCTAGTAATCTATGACAACTGATTCAGCCCCCCCCCTCTCAATTGTCTTCTGGTTATTTGAACTGTCTAATAGCTAGAAATATTGAAGGCTTCAACTCTGTCAATTAGGTCCCATGTTTTATGCTTGTAGGACTTGAGAAGGTTGTTCTTGGTGGTGCTCTAAGCTCTAATCTAATTTACATCCAACTCATTATCTCCATGCACCTTTAAGGATTCGATCCCTCTCTTTTGTGTCGTTTGGAGAGCCAAAATCAGGGCTTCATACTCAGCTACATTGTTAGTGCAACTAAACTAAAGTCTGAAAGAAAAGTAATATTTCTCCCCCTTGGGGGAGGTCAGCAATACACCAACCCCTACACCATTCTTGCTCCTTGAACCATCAAAGAACATGCCCCATATCCCTTGCATATCATTGTCTTCCTTTAAAATATTGGGAATTGGTGTGTCTTGCTCATGTATACAATATGTGCCCATGCCAGTATTATTGACCTCATCAATGGGTTCAAATTGAAATGCATTTTCCCACTCATCAAGTAGTCAATTAGGAACCTCATCCAACTGAGTTCCAGGCTCTCTTACTAAATTTCTTCTTTCTCCTCATGGAGAGTACAATTCATGTTGATAGGACTTGGGGTATAGGGTTCTATATGATCATTGACAATAGGTTCAATCCTAATGGTTACTTTGGTACCATATCTTGTCCTAAACAACATGTGAGACCAGTCAAAAGATAGGCAGCCACCTATCTTGGCAGTGAATTCCCTAGACAGACAAATAGAAAAATGAGTAGGGAGGTCATTCACTGAGATGTCTTGCAACACACTATAATCAAGATGCACCACCCCTCTTGTTATAGGTTCATACTTGATACCTAGGCAGTCAACTATCCCCTTTGGCATAATTGAACTACTAGCCCCACTATCTATCATGCAATTATGAACAAGCTTATCTCCTATGATTAATGACAGATATAAAGGGGGAGGCTTAATTATTTTATTTGAACTCTCTACCTCCGAAGGTTGCACCAAGCTTGTGGAAGTTGAAGAATTGCAATGTTGACCGGTACCTTCTGCAACATCCATCCCCTTTAGGGCCTCCTAAAGTAGGTCTCTTTGAGATGAGATAGCAAGAGCATCCCACATAGATACACCAAGGCTGTCTCTCTTCATCTATTCAACAATATTAAAGGGGATGACAACCTTAGCAGGGAATTTTGCAACAACAAGGTCCAGTTTTGATATTACAGGAGCCTTAGGTGGCTCTCTCTCCTTGACACTTTGTGTCAAGTCTTTCTCTTTGTTTAGAGCAATCGCCTTATCAAATGAATTTGGCATTGAAGATTGCAGGATGGGTAGTGAAGCTTGAGCTATAGATGGAGTTTGAGGTGATGTTGCAAAATTATCACTAGGATCTATGGCCCTCCTTTTTGATCTTGTGTTGCCATCCACACTACCCCCACTTGTCCAATTCATTCCACAAAAATCAGCCTTCTCCCAATTCATAAAATTTGTATCTTCCTATGTATGACTAAGACAGTTGGCAAATTGTTGTTGCCCTGATGTTGTTCGCTCCTCTTGTGCTACTAGGGCCTGGGAAAACTCACCATTCTGACATGAGGCCTGATTATGAGGTTGATTGCATGGAACAAATCAATCTTTCTCTTGAGAACGATTATTCTGAACTGGCACTATAGCCTTTGAGGTGCTTGAAATTGTGGGATTCAAACTGTTCAAGGGCCTAACATTGCTCCATTGGTTCAGCCCTTGAAAATTTGATCTTTAATGTTGATAATTTTGGTTTTAGGGCTAATAATGCCTACTATTACCCTATGGTAACTATCTATTGATTGAGACCAATTCATTTCCATGTCCCTGTAGTAGTTGTTGTAATGGACTAATCATCTTCTACATTGATATCTCAAGATACGCCTGCAGTTCCTTAATTTCAAAAGATAAGGAAGAGGGTGCAAGTGTAAACAAATGGCTTGTGGAAGCCACAAGAATATGAGCTAAAACAGGCTATTGGGTAGGAGCCTCTGGAAATAAGGGTATTAGAGGCCTAGGAGACAACTTTTCTGCCTGTACTAAGCAATTTTATGCCCTTATAGTAGTTTCATAAGCTAATGGGAGATTATCTCCTCCCACAGATTGAATCATTGCAACTATGTTGTTGTTCAAAGCCTTGAGAAAATATAAGAAAGCATGGTTTGATGAAGGCTTTACTAATGATGAGATTCTATCCCATGTCTTTTGCAATCTATAGTTAAAATCACCCATAAGTGATAGATGGTTACTTTTGTCCTGAAAATGCTTGCACAATTTCTCCCCTAACTCATCCCAATTGTGAATAGAGTTAAGAGCTAGTAATTTGTACAACTAAAGGGCCTTTCCCTTGAATGAGGCAGCAAGAAGCTTCATTGCAACATTGTCTTGAGTGACATAAAATACTGTGCAAATGCTTGCCATATCTTGTATATGCTCCTCCGGGGAGGTAGATGTCTCTCTAGTGAAAAGGGGTATAGCCTTCAAGGTTGCTATTGGAAAGTCATTCTTTTGAGATAAGACTAAGGGACTGCCACTATTGAAGGTGACAAAGGTATGTGGTCTTGGGACCGCCATATGAAATAAGGGCCTATTGATGTGGATAGAAGGGCCTCTAGGCCATGTTAATATTGTAATAGGAGTGGTGGACTGAGACCTAGGGGGTGTAGATGTATTTGCTTGAGTTCCCCTAATCAGTGACAAAAAAAATCCTACCTCTTCTACTCTTGTAATTTGAATAAGGAAGCTAGATAAATTAAAAAACACTTCTAGTTGATGATCTAGTGTGTCTCCTTGGCATAAAGTTGCAACTGGTATCACCGAGAGTCTAAATTGCTCCTTAAGAGAGTCACCAAGTGCTTGATGTTTGCCTCCAAAGGCTTATTTGCTAAGAGTAGCACTGAATCCTTAGCAAAAATGTTGAAAAGTCCCACCAAACATGCCAAAAGCTATGGTATGGCTGGTGGCTTGGAATGGAACTAGGTTTTTTCTTGAATGCTTTAAAAATCTGTCCCACCTGGCATGCCAAAAACTATTATCACAAAAGTGTACACCCTTGATGAACCTTTGAGCTCATCAACCTTGTGACACATAGAAATAACCTCCCAAGTGTGGGACTTGTAGAAGTCAGGCCGAGTCTCTGGAGAAGGCCAACTTCCTCTTTAATCTAAGAACAAGTGTTGGATCAACCCAGCATTGATAAAACAAATCTATGAATGATAGGAGAAAAGGGAGAGAGAGAAGGGTAACTGTAAGAAGGGAAAGGGGTTTGCACCTAGACTGAAATGATGATCTCTCATGCCTATAGCTGCATAGGAAATGAATGACTACCCAAGTATGCACAATTTTCTATCTTAACCAACCCCTAAAATGTAGAGTGAACGTTGGAATTTGTAAGATAGTAGGAGGAACTGATCTAGTTCATAGATGATATCCACAAGGAATCAACACAGTCATCTATACTCAACAAACAAATTAGAATGCACTCAAACAAAGAGGTAAAAGAAATACACAGATTGTCAAAACTAAAAGAAGACAAAACAAGTGAATTCTAGTCATATAAGGGCAAGGAAAAACTTTACAAGTGCAGAGAAACATAAGAATTCTGCATGACAAAAGAAGGGAGAAGATCCTGAGAAAAATGTACAAAATTGCCTTTATAGTTCAGGCATAACTCAGATGGTTACATTGAGAAAACCCTAACCCTACTTGGGTTAAGTTACAAAAAATTAGAGAGGAGGGGAAGAAATCAGATTTACAGATCTCATGGTGTACTGTAACAACTCTACAAGCTAGTCTTCTGTCTCTAGAAGCATAAAAAATGCCCCCTTGGTGAAGTAATCCCTACCAACAAGCATGGTTGAGCACACTTGCAGGGACAAAAATTCTTTATTCTGCGTTAAAGAGGGCATGGTGGCATCTAAAAATGGCCTGCATGGTTGCGTCTGAAATAATGATGAGCAAATCTGGTGGTTGGAAGATGATCAGATTAGATATGAGGCGCCGACTGAGCAGGAAGAATGTCTCAACCATTGGGTCGACAACAAACCGCCTACCAAAGTTTAAATGCCAATGCCCTCCATGAATTCAAATGCTGACTATTTTTCTAAGAGATTCGCACAAAGATGGACGCGTGAGATCTCTCCATCTAGGCCTCCAACATGCCCAATCGATGATTAAAACATGGTCGTTGGATCGGGCCTTTATGAAGATCCAATGACCACAATTGGCCGACGTGGCACCCTAGGTCCATGTATCCTTACTATGTTTGGCTGCTAAATGGCCCCTGAATTCTTATCCCACAGGGCCCCTGCGGACCTGACCTTACCTCACGAGATAAGCATTTGCTTTAATTCTTCCTTGTTTCTTATCCTACACAATCCTTTGCACTCTTCTGTCTACCTTGTTAGATAAGGCCTTAATGTCTTTTCTTTCTTTGTTCTTATCCCGTGGGCCATTTGTGTCCTCAAATTTACCCCATGGGATAAACAAAATGCTTTGTACTTTATGTTTGCTCCTTATCCCGCGGGATCTTTGTGGGTCTCTCCTCCACATCGCAGGATAAGAGTCCCTCGAGTTTTCCTTATTACCTTATCTCATAGGAACATGTGGGATGAGGAAGTCATATGTTCCCTTGTTTCCACTCTGTTCCCCTGCGGGATAAAAGAACATTCAATGTTTCTTTGATAAACCTTATCCCATGAGCCTTTTTGTCCTTCCTGTTTACCTCGCGGGGTAAGAGTCGCCTTGATTTACTCTTATTTCCTTATCTCACACGGCCTCGCAAACCTTTGTTTCACTCCGCGGGATAAGGTTTCTTTGGTTTTCTTCTGCCTTTTCATATCCCGTGACACTTATGCACTTCTCTTTTCCACTCGCGGGATAAGAAAAAAAAACCTTTATGCTTTGTGTTCCTTATCTCACGTGATCCAACTAAAGTCCTTGAAACTTTGTAGGATAAGACTAAATGCTTCCTTTTTAGTTACTTTCTTATCCTGTGGGCTGTTGTTGTTGCTGCGAGAAGACCACCATAGACCGATGAGTGGGCAAGGAGGAAAACTGGTCTGCCAATGACCATCGAACCCTCCAGCCGATAGACTTAAGTGAGCTGACCGGCCGATCCGGTCAACTCAAAAATAGAATTAAAGCCCATTGTGTTCTTTGAAACCTTTATTTTCTTATCTCACAGGAACACGTGGGATAAGACAGTTCTTTGTTCTTCTATTTGCCTTGTCTCGTAGGACCTTATCCTGCGAGACCTAAGTTTTTTTTTTGCTAAGGTTGGCACAAAAATAGCCAACAAAATCCATAACATATGCTAAAGAAGGATTACATATGGGGATTTTACATTACATACATGAGAAAAAATTGGAAGTAGTATTACAAAAATCATATTGTCTATTGTTCATTCTTCCATGGCTACAGGAGCAATAATATTCTGAGGAAACTCATTATAGTGGCTGATAATGAAACTCTCCCCCTGACTATGTGTCATAGGTACTATCATGTACACCCATTCTTGAATATCCTAAAAATTGTACACTTAACCCATTACAACCCGCTCACAAAATTTAATACTTTCCTTAAAAATAACCCGAGAGAAAAATCACACAATGATATGCAAATATCACGGTAAACAAATCAATCCTTAACACATTTGTTCACATGAATTCATAAAAAGAAAATTTAGGAGACAAAGTATACGACAATGGAAAAATTTCTTTCATTTTAAATTGAATTCTTAAAATGATTCAGTCATATGCCTCCCTTTTGAAACAAACTCTGCAACCACTGATAAAACTAGCTTATACTACCCAACTTGCTAAGGTGAAACTAATTTTTTGTTCTGTCCCTTTTTCTTACAACCTTGGTATTCCTTTTATATAATAAGGAATGCATAATCTACAGGGTGTTTACATCTAGAAAATTCATTATGACTCATCATTTAGCCCATAACAAGAAAATAAACTTCTACAAAACCAACAAGAAAAGAGAATATGTCCAAAAACCGCTTTGTTGGAGTCTTAACTACTTTTGAGTTGTGCCATCATCGCACTACAGATGCTTCCAAATGGAGGCATGAATTCCACCACTTCATTATGTGAAAAAGCCCATCTTCTTTGAAACCGTGCCCTGTGGGATGAAAAATTGTGCACCCTCAGACTTGGAGGAGCCCTTTTCCTTGAACTAGTAGCAATGAGGGTGGAAAGAAGAGCTTATTCAAAAAGCCTGTGAATTGAGAAGGAGTAGCAACTTCCATGTGTTGATAGGATCCAAATTTTTGCAAACCTGATCCATCCATCCTCCTCAACTGCTCCTCTTATTTTCTCTTCCACCCCCTTTGAGTGATTCGATGTTGTAGGAGAAAAAATAAACAATCCTTGAAAGGATCCCCACAACTAAGAAGAACTTCGAAGATCCCTACGATTATCCATATCCTTTCTGAGATCCCCTGATTATCTAGCAACCTAATGACACTCTCTCCAACCAATGTCGTAAAATAAGAACAACACAAAAGTGCAACTCTACTGCTTCATCTCAGGCAAGGCTAGTAGACTTCTTCGGGAAAATAAGACTCATTGTGTTTTCCTCTTAGTGAACAACTTTGCTGATTTTATAGAAAAAAGAGGATTCCAAAAATAGTCCTACAACTACTCTATCATGCAATTTGTGACTCGTGCTTTTTGGCTTTCAAATCCCTCCTTATCTACCATATGTAAACTTTAGAAGGCTCGTACATGATTTTACTCATTATGTTCAAACTTATTCTAAATAAAGCAATTATACCATGATCTTATCTATCCTTTCTTTCCAAATCACAATATTCACCAATTATGATATGTACCTGACAAGACATTCACTTACCACGTATACTTTACTAATTGTAGCTGCATGCAAGTCGAGAAGTCACACAATCAACTCTGGGTTACTTAAGATCTCAATTCCATATTCTGGACACCAAGCTTAAAACTTCAAATATAAACCATCGATGTTGTTGAGGTAGTGTAAAACAAAGTAGGGTTGAAGAGGCTTCAAGTACTTTGCCAAAAAACATTCGGTGGGAAGAAAAAAAACCTTATATCATTGATATAACTTGCATGACTTACCCCGATATATCTTCTTTTCATTGTAGGATGGGCTTTCGACAAAGTACCTTTATATTTGGTAGGATAGATACAATACACCGAAATTTGTATTTTCGGTAATATTAGATGTGATTATATGCCGATATGAAATCCCTTTTTGGTACAAGTATCCCTTTCAGAGAAAGTAATACTTATTGTGTTGTTGTTATTAGCTACTCTGAAATATTCCTTTTTGTTGTAGCATTTCACGAGTCTTGTCGATACCGAGTATTTCGTATAAGGAGTATAATGTATTTCTTCCTTGACTTTCTAAAATGAATTCATAGATTTTATTTTGTTTCGTTACTACATGTTGGGCTCGACCCTCATGGGAGACACATTTGTCCCCACATATAGAAAACTCATGTTCATGTATTAAGAAAACTCTGTAATTGATGCATATTTAACTGTTTTATCCTTCATGTCTTTCATTAATGAACTTCAACAACAATGATCAAATAAACCATTCTTCTCAATCCAATGTTTGTAGACAACTTAGAAAATTCTGAGTAGAGTCTTAGAGAAGAATTTCTCTTTCTGGTTGAATACAAAAGCTTGGTGATGACAAGACCAGGGGAGTTAACTTATTATTTGAGAAAGACTAAACTTTTTTTAGAAAAATAGGGTTCCAACACCTAAACCATGAGGTTTGTCACTCTAATGCTAAAACCAAGTCAAATTAACCCCTAACACCTATTGGAAAAGTCAAAACATGCATTTCTTTCAAAATCACAAGAACGTATAAATTTCCTTTTTGAAACCACACATGCATGTTATGAAAGTGTATGGTAATCCTACTTATAGTAGAAATTTACACGATAAGCTAACCAATGGCACTATATTGGAGGATAAACCCACATATGGAATTAATTTAAGAGGTAAGGGATGCCTCTTAGTGGAATTCATAGATTTTATTTCCTTTTGTTACTACATGCTGGGCTCGACCCTCATGGGAGCCACATTTGTCCCCACATATAGAAAACTCATGTTCATGTATTAAGAAAACTCTGTAATTGATGCATATTTAACTGTTGTATCCTTCATGTCTTGCATTAATAAACTTCAACAATAATGATCAAATAAACCATTCTTCTCAAGTTGAATGGAACCTTTTTTACCGATGCATCTATGTTTTCCTACCCTCATGGATCAAGACTTGACATCACCTAAACAATCTTCTTTATGTCATATCATTTATCTGAAGTGCCTTTGGAATGCTTTAGATGTGTCAATATTAACTAGATTGAATGTACTTTTAAAGTCTCAACATGTTCCATGACAAGAAAATGACTCATTTGGATTAAGGAGTACTTTCCTAAACCATTCCTTCATATTCAACAATCCATTCTCACACCCACATCATAATTAATATCCATGTTAGTTGTAATGAGTGTTTTAAACCAACAATGTGAATCATAGGATAGAAGAAAACTCTTTATGCACAAGGATAAGTATTTCAATAACTGATTCTTAAACATTCATCATGATAAAACATCACATATCATAATCCTTTTTAACAATCACTAGGATTGTACATAATATTCAATCATATTGTAGGATATAAATCATCAATAATTATAAGAAAAGAGAGAGCCAACTATATAAGCTCAGCAAGCCACCATACAAAAATTATATTTTGTAGAAAATAAAATAAACTATATGTTGGCATGACATATATATTTTGTATATAAACTATATGTTGACATAGCATATATATAAACTATTTATTTCAATTTTGACTGTGCGCGTGTAGGAGCACGACATCGCATACTGCACTGAGACCCTAACTGGATAGTTGCACCAAGAACCACTACATCCAACCCTTGATTGGAGAGTTATGCGACTTCACTAGATGAGTGTTGCAAGGCCATTAAGATGAGGAGGAAGACTAGGAACCATTTGGAAGGAGGAAAGCTAGAGCGAGAGTTTAGGGCACTCAGAAAGGGAAAATCGACCAAGGGACAATGATTGTAAGTGATTTTTCCTAACATTTAGAAATTACATTCAAACTTACCATCTTGTCAAAATTTTAAATCTTTGAGCTCATATTTGTTACAATATTGTTATTGAGATTTCTATTGTAGGAGAAGTAATTTTTCTGGTATAATATATGCCTTTTTTGGATCGATAATTGGTATTTATATAATTTAATAAGAAAATGAGTACATTTGAACTAGAGAAAAGTGGTTTCATAAAACCACCAGTCAACCCTACCACCCAAAAACACTTCTACAAAACCATCTTTTCAGACCAGATGCAAAAACCCCCATGGCATACAAAAAAAGACCCATATCCACACACCTAGATATACAAATTAGTGTCTATGACACCATCTCAAATTTATAGAGTTAGGGACTGAGTCCCAAATACCAAAGACATGAAACAAAATTTTATCAAAGTAGGAGCTAGACCAAAAAAACTACAATCCAAACCATACACAACAATTAACCCATAAGAGGCTTGTACGTTGGATCATTGTTGAAGTTGGAGAGGGACTTCATTGTCATCCTCTGCCTTGCTCACAACTATTGACCCACCTCTTCTCTTGCCACCTTGTGAAAATCCCATAGAATGTCCTCTGTCCTCATTAAATTAGCAAAGGTTTTGAATGCTTCCCACCCACGACAAGCCAGGTCCCTGTCGCAAGCCTTCAAGCCATCCTCCTTCTATCGGATAAAAGGTAATGGTGCACCCGGTACATCCTAGCCTATAGAGGTCCTAATTCCCACACCTGGAATTGCTCATTCACAAATATCATCCAAATTCAACAGGTAGTTTGAATCAATCAAAGTTCTTAGAGCCCTCTTCACCTTCTCCACCTCTTCCTCACATTGCAACCCCCAAGCAACAATCAAAGAGTAAACTTCCATGTTAGTAAGATATCGGTGACTCATATGGACAAAATCTTCCCCAAGTAGCATTTTAACTGCTTCATACAGATGTTGGTCTTTGAGAAGGAAAAGACCTTTCATCCTCCTATCTATTATCTTGCCCAAAAATGACACCAATTTCTTGTTTGTCATGAATGTGAAATTCACTTCCATTCTGCACTGACCAAAACCACCCTGCATTTGCATCTTTGAGAAAGAAAATAAAAGTGACATCCCCAAACAATCCCAAGGCTTTAAATGCATTAACATCAGCTATTAGAATTAAAGGCTTTAAATGCATTAACACATGAAACATCATTCCTCGCATCTACCAGACTATGTGCACTATCCTTTTGCATGGGATGGCATTGAATACACATTCATATATTAAAAATAATAATAATAGTATATTAGAAATAATAATAGTATACTAGAAATAATAATAATATATTAGAAATAATGGATTAACATTTTGTGGATTAGATTGAGCAATAGTTTGGGGCAACAATTAGAGACAAACCAACTTACACCTTCGACCCAAAGATGATTTATATAGTCATTACAGACCCTCACCAATTGTTTTAACATGCTAAATATGACATAAAACCATGAATTACATCAATTTCATCACTTTTGGCCACCTCTGGAGGTGTTGACCAGTGTTGACCTATTCAAGACGTAGTTGGCCTAAACATGACAAAAAATGGCACAATGACCTTACAACTTTGATCCAATACATGGAATGACCTTATTTACTCATGGAATGGTGTCAAAGGGATCTTGGTGCTCCTACACCATACACCCCCCTAAGAAGATTCTCTTATCACAAGAGAAAGTGCTAAGTATTTGTTTGCCTCGACTCATTAGATGAAGTGCAAGTACCACCAAATAGGTATTTGTCAGATCTATCTTCCTCGAGCGAGTGAAATTCAGGAAGAGAAGAGGAAAGAAAGGCATGTAGTAGGTCTAAAAGAGGGAGATCAACTAGAGGTCAAAACATTAGAAGAAAATTTTGTAAACGCATGGAATTTTTTCTTGCTCAAGGGGGGCCATGTTCTTATGATGATGAGAGAATAAGCAACATCGAGGTGCCCTTGAGGTATAAATATCTACAGAAATAATGGGTACCCAAGGAACTTCCTCCAAGAAACACTGATTTTTGTGTCAATGAGAGGATATATCGCATAGAAACATCATCCTTACATGGTTTGGGCTTATTTTGCATGGATAACATAAATGTTTGTTATGACAAAGTTATTGAATTGATGGAGTATGTCAGACCCTGTTACAGTTACAAAGATTGGATGCAGCTGGTTCGATATACACCAAGTATGCCTAGGTATGCAATGTGAGAAAATTATATACAACTAAAAGATAAGGATTAAAATAAAGGAGTGGTTATATACATTGATGGAAGGTCAAAAGCATCAGGGAATATTGTATGGTTTATAAACAGTACATGACCTAGGTCAACAAATAATAACCCAATTGCATATTCGAGGTACCTGAGGGAAATTGTGTATTCGTATGTATGATAAAATCAATAACTGTAGGGGAAGAGTTGCCAATCGATTAAAATTTGAATCGCATAGATACAAACACAATTACTATGGGGGCGGTACGTACTATATACCGTTTTACCCAACCTCTAATTAATGACTCCAATATACCATTTTATTATTATGTTTTTTTCGTAAGTCTATTGTTTCATTTCGGTAATATTTTTTTATATTTAATTTTTGTCACAGCGAGACATTGATCATAGTGGGAAGGCTTCGACCCAGAGCATAGATCACAATGCATCTTCAAGCACTTCTACCCAGCATGTTTACCTCATTGTAACTGTACAAATTAGATATGAGAAAAATGTTTTATTATTATATTTTTTTGTAAGTTCATTGGGTTAATTTCGAATGTTTTTAATATTCTTGTCACAATTGGATGATTGGGGAAAGGCACCATCAGTAGAGGAGAGCATCCATAGGGAGGTGCAGTCACTATTATGCGATGATGACCACATATTATGCAAACCCTCTGGATATGATAAGGAAGACCCAAAAAAATGCAATGAAGAAATCCTTCAGTTGTTATTCATAGTGCCTCAAGCAGATGAGATAAGAGAAAGGGTTAAAATATTGACTGAGAGAGCATGGAACTTTCAAGTAAGTTGTCATGAGATCTTTAATTATAACACAAATTCACTAATGGTTTTATATTTTGTACTCTTTTATTCCATGGACTAAAATATGAGTTGTTTTAATAGGATTTTTTGCATCCTCATGATGTTGCTGGCCATGATCAAGGTACTGGAGGTGCTGCCTAGGGAGTAGGGTTGGTTCAAGTGTCTATCCTGATCTTCTTATGCATACATCACATCATCTGACCCCATCATCCATGCCTATATTGTCACCTAAAATGTCAGCAACAGGTAGCATGCATGCATCATGTACTGCACCCTTTGGTAGTGAACAAATGCTAGAACATGCATTAGGAAATGTACCTCGGGATGCAGAGGACACTAGTACTAGTGATGTTTTAGCAGCATTTCTTGGATCTTCACGTATTACTAGTACGAGAACATTTCTGGTCACAATTGTGGTGACCGAGGATTTCATTCCCATAAATATAGAGAAGGGCCTAGGTACTTTAAAATGTTTTAATTATTATTATATATAATCCAATTGAAATTTACTTATTGATCACTTTTTTTAGACTAATGATTCCAAGATCTTTTTGCATGAAATGATGTTTTTTATAAACATCTAAATGATATTACATTGGAGATATTCAAGCCCACCATATGTACATGATGGAATGCCCAAAATCAAGATTTAAAAGATGAGCTCATTAACCATTTAGTTGTGTTGTTCGGTAATAAAGCATTCAATAGAACCAAGGTCCTTAAGAAAGTTGGTACCTATCTAAAGTATGTGAGGGACCAATATAGGTCACTTTAAAGAAAAAAGTACGAGCATCCCCTTATGATTCTAGAGAGGGAGTGGAAGGACCTAGTGTCGGATGGAAAGGAGAAGATTGAAAAGAAAAAAGGAAAGACACCACCAGGCCAAGGAAAGTATGTGATACTATCAACAATGTAATTATATATTGATTACTCTTTCTTTTTACATAATCTAATGTATTTCAAACTTTTCATAGGCTTCCCGACACATCGAAGGCAACGAAGGCAAGACTACAAAAACACGAGCAACCCAAATTTGGCTCCAGTGGCTATATGAAATTTGTTGCATGAATTCTAAGTATTAATAAACAAAATATTGCATCCAAATAATAAATTACAAAAAAAATTGGTTTTATCACACCATACAAGCAAAATTCATGATCTTATGCAAAAATGTAGGGCTCTGAATTCAATAGATTTCCCACATAAGAGGACCTAAAGATTGCTTTTCAGCAAGGCTATGGAGTTGTGGCTAAACACCTAAGAGTCTTGACTGGGCAAATAAAATATTCTAGCACACAAGTAAATAAAATCAATGAAGTTTATTAAAATTGAATAGTTGTGCAATCTATTCAATATAATTTTCAGCATAAAGTAATTATGTGCCTATTTGTTTTAAACAGGCAGGCAATGACAATAATGCACATGACATTGGAATGCAGCTTGGTGAGGGTAGAGCACAACCTACAGATGAAGGTCATGGTGTGTGTCTTGGTACTGTCATGTATGCATGTGCTATACAAAATATAGTATGGATTAATACAATTAAATATCTTTGATTGCAATTGGTGTATTGATTAATGTAATCTTTCATGTTTCAACTTTAGAGCTTGTAGAGTGTGATCAACATGTTGAGCATGAACAGGCTAGATAAGATCAAGAACATGATGTGGCCCCATCAGGTAAAGAGGACCATGCTAATGTTTTGGATTAAGGTAAAAAATAGGTTTTAAAGGGGCCTTGAAACCATTTACATAGAAGATTCTAAAAGGCTTAGAATCAAAGCATTAGAAGATCCAAAACAAAACAAGTTGCAAAAGATAGGACAATATGTATAGAGCAACCAAGAAACCAGCAAATGCCCAAATGGGTAGACAAAAGACCAACAAAGAACCAGAACACAAAACACAAAACCACAGAAACATAGAAAAGATAACACAATTTCATGAGGCTCTTAAGGGTCTCAACAATGTTAGCCTCCAACAGGCTCATCTTGTTAGCAACCATCCTCATCTCTTTGTAATCCACGCTTTGAGTCGCAAATTTTTTCTTCATGTTACCTCGGGTCTGCTTATAAGGGCCTTGATTAGCCCGACTCTTCTCATTATCATCACCAATATTGATCAGAACTTTCTCCTATTGCACTTTGTCAAAATTATTCACCATGGTATTTATTTCTTTCGTAGTCTATTTGACAATCTTGTGACTGTTGGCCATAATTGTCATTAGAGTGGCTTGAATTTTCTTATAGTTTTCTTCCACATGGGTGGGCCTATCCTCAAATATTATTTGCATCTGACCAATGTCCTCAACAACTCTATTGATGCCTTCCACCACTGATTTATTTCCCTCTTCCATCCATTGCCCGTTATCATTTTTATTTTCCTGAGCAGTGCCCATAGGAATAGCTTCCATCTTGCTACCCAAATTCCTTTGGTTGAGTCTTACCTATTTAAGCTCATGATAGAGACACTTAAACATGTTGAAAGTATCAATGGAATGGTCCCTGGCCATTCCCAAAATTTTTCCACAGTCATCCCTCTTATCACTCAGCTCCACACTCTTCACATGGAGGTCCTTGGTGGTATTCTGCGGAAGCGGCAAAGGGGGCTTCTCAAGGTTTTGGCTATCAGGCTTCATGCAAGCCCTATTATCTTGTGTAGAGCCCTCATAATTAGCCTTATTACCACAAGACATAGGGGAATCCTTACCAGCCAAAGTGGATAAGGAAGAAACAACCAATTGCTTTCGCACATTCTTACCCTTACTCAAAGAGGATTTAGCCTTTGAGAAAATCTCAAATTTGGCTTTTTTATTAGGGGGAGGAGAATCTTCTTCAGAGTCTGAGTTGGATTCCTCACATCCCAACTCCCCACCGCTAGTGTCATCCTTAGAAGAAGTAGGGATTTAATCAGACGGGGCAAGGAGGGCATGAAAATGGGAGTCAATAAGCACCAAAATCCCTTCATGGAGGATAGGGAACTTGACAAGGTTCTTTTTATGGTCCCTAAAATTATCCCTCAAAGCAGACATTAGATAAAAAGGAAGGTACACCTTGATTCCATGATGAAAGTGATTCAGAAGCACAAAATGATGACCATAAACCATAGTGAACCTACCATCAAGAGTGAAATATTCCATAATTACCTTGAGGAGTTTCGCCTAGAATTCCTTGATGACAGAGATGTCATAGTAGCTTGCCGTTTTCTTCACCATCTTGGCCCTCTCTTCTTCATTTTTAGGGAAGTCTTGCATCACCATATCTATATAGTTTCTATCCCTGTAATATTTCATCCCATCAGCCGATAGGCCAGTGACCTATGCAATCAAACTCTCATCTATCAACACCTTGCGCCCATGCAGAGTGATAGTGCCATCTTTCCAATGCTTCTCAACTTAGGCCATCACATCCTCATTTCTCCCCTGTAACCTCTCAATATATGGATTGACACCCCCTTTCTCCAGGAGCCTCCATATTTTCTTGTCCTTCTTGATCTGCACACAACTTGGAGGTTCAATTCTCTTCCTAGCCCCAACCATTCTTCTCTTCACTATGTGACTGAAGAAACTCATGACTTTTAGACCAAGAAAGAAAGCCCAAATGAAGCCAATATCGACCCACATAACATGAGAATTAATTATACAATAATGACACTAACCACTATAAACACATGCAATATGCGGGAAGGGGCCGATCTTTCTAGATACATATCTAGTTATGATGGCAAAAGTACTCATAAAATTAGCTGCCTCGACTTCTGTCATGAAGAGAAAGCATATAGAGTTCAGTGTCTGATTTATCCTTATTGGTCTAGCTAATTTGGCAAGTACTTCTCACTCCCTTATTAGCTAAGTAGTTGGCCACATAGTTGGACTCCCTAAAAACATGGGATATGAAGCATTGATCAAAAGAGTTAATAATTGACCTATCCTTATTAATCCTCACTTTGACATTTCAAGAGGGCTTAGATATACCTTTAAGATAGTTAATAATATTTTTGGAATCACCCTCCACCCACACAAGCTTCTAGTTATGCTTTCTAGCTAAATTGAGTTCTTGGTATGCTCCTATGGCTTCAACAAGGTGGTTAGTCTAAATTCCCAAGGGGAGTGCCACTGCTAAAACAAGATTGCCATTATGATCTCGCAACACTCCCCCACAAGGACCACTCTAATGTTCTTTTTAACATAAATATTAAATTGCAATTGGTGTTTTAATTAATGTAACCTTTCATGTTTCAACTCCAAAGGATTTAGAGGGTGTTCAACATGTTGAGCATGAGGCTATAAGACAAAATCAGGAACATGATGTGGGCCCAACAGGTAAAGATCACCACTTTAATTTTCTTTTAAACATATATTTAATTGTAATTGGTGTATTAATTAATGTAACCTTTCATGTTTCAACTCCAAAGGATTTAGAGGGTCTTCAACATGTTGAGCATGAGGCTATAAGACAAGATCAGGAACATGATGTGGGCCCAATAGGTAAAGAGCACCACTCTATTGTTCTTTTAAACATATATATTTTATTGCAATTGGTGTATTAATTAATGTAACCTTTCGTGTTTCAACTCCAAAGGATTTAGAGGGTGTTCAACATGTTGAGCATGAGGCTATAAGACAAGATCAGGAACATGATGTGGCCCCATCAGGTAAAGAGCACCACTCTATTGCTCTTTTAATTAATGAAATACTTGTAACAATAATAAAACATATCAATTTAACATTTCTTTGTTATTGCAGCAGACCCCCCTTGTAGCAACATCCACATCATGAGTACACGACTAGGCATACAGTAAGATCATGAGTAGAGGGTAGAACAACTGAAGGAGGGACATATGATTTAAAAAATGATACTCCACTTCTTCTTTATTTAGCTGCAAAAAAGAAACTAAATAAAAAGAGATTGTAATCATATTATGACAACCATGTTTTTGATAATATGGTAATGAATGTTAAAAACTGATATTTTTGACAACCATATTTTTGATAGTATGAAAAAATTGAAAGAATGAATGTTATATATTAATGAATGAATGTGAATATGTTAATTAATGAGTGTTATATGTTATTAATGGATGAATGAATGAATGTTATATGTTATTAATGGATGAATGAATGAATGTTATATGTTAATAATGGATGAATGAATGATTAATGTTATATGATCGGGTATGGAGATAGTCTATGAAGGTATATTTAACATGATTCCATTGAGAGATGGCAGGTATGGAAGTTTCTAAGGAGATTTAATAATGAAAAATAATAAAATTTGTCATTTTCCTTCATGTTCAGATCTTTGTGACAACAATACTCCAAGGATATAATGTTATTTGTTTTCAAATAGTCTTATGTATAACAAGGAATGTTGATAAATGTCTTTCCATTCATTAGAGTCCAATTCCAAAAGGAGGAAGTATAAGGGAATTAATTTTTTGTAACAGGATGACCAACAGTCATACGGTTCTACAACTTTATGTATTTGTGATATCAATGTTCATTATTCATGTTATCTTGATGTGCATATAAATGCTCCGATACTTTTGACTCTCTACTTTTGATTCTTAATTGTTGAGCACTAATTTGTTGTTGCTTTCATTACATTGTCCTATTACTACAAATTAATGATGTTTCCCGTAGCTTCCATCATGTGGCAATGTACTATTACGCTATCGACATAACAAAAACCTACCAAAATGACAATATAAGTCATTTCGATGACATACTGTCAATTCTCCTCTATCGACATTGGTATCCCGAACCACAATCCCATCGGAATCCCCAACACTATTGGAATTGCACAAAAAGGGTAATCCGACAGTATAGACTTATTCCAAAAATGCACCTCGGAACACTATCGACATAGCTATACCGATCAAGACTCATCGATCATATTTATAGTATCAGAATAGTATGAAAACTTTAAGTCGACAATAGAAACTATTCCGATCACTTGGCCATCAGCTAAGCTATCCTGATAAATCTTGTCAAGCCAAAAACTAACCATTGATAAATTATCCCGATATGCTTCCACTAGAATAATTTTTGATCAAATTATTTAAAAAAAAAAACTATTTTGTTTTGTCGCAATTTTGACAAAAATAGGTATCGACATATCTTAAACTGATAAAGAAACTTCCTCAAAGATGATCTTTTTCAAAAAAGCTATACTGATCATCAAAAGAATAGTTCTATCATAATACTTATCCCGACAACACAAGTCAGTTCCGAAAACAAAAAATCGTAATAGCTATCTCGAACAACAATTTATCAACCATGCTAATACTGTTGGGATATCTTGAAAGGGTAAAACGATTCTAAAAGTTATTCCGATCATTTATTATCCTTGAACCTAACATTTCTGACGAGGTTGTTTGTACACGTGATGTTCATTTCACCGAAATGAGAACGAAAGTTTGCTCCCCCTCGTTAGAAAATAGATGATAGTTTGGTGTATTTTCGATGATTTTAAATAGGTGTTTTGCAACGCTCTGTGGTTTTTTTTGTCGATAGATGGATGAAAATTTGCGATGAACACTACAAAAATTTCCCTTGCTATCAACCAACGATTTTTGGTTGTTGTTCCAATGAAAAAAGAAAGCGTTGTTACAATGACAAAATTCCAGTGACGAAATTCAAACCAAGGTTTTGTCGGTAATTCAACAATATTTCATCGCAATGTCACCAAACATTCGTCAGAAATTAGAGTCAAATATAGTAGTGAGATAAATCGACTCTTGTTTAATAGCCGATACCAACACCTCATAAGTAAACATACGATTAAATCCTATAATTGCATCTTTACAACATGAATAGTATACATAACATTATTACATTATCTTGATACCATATATTACATCATTACTACATCAATCCCTTCATTGAGAATGTCATAATACAGATTACATATACATAGATGATCTTGACTTAATGAGAGTTTACATAAGCATCATGAATTCCAACCATTGAATCTGAAGAGAATTGGAAACATCCACCACAGTCACGGATAGGACTCCAAGGTATCCCAATAGAAGAAGGCATCAAGCACCCGACCATGTGGAACCAAAAGGCCCACTCCCCATGCTAGGAGATGACATAAGGCCCCTCACACACCACTAGACCTAGACTGACAATCAACATCCAATGTGACTCATAAGAATATATGGGAATAAACATACACAAAGTTGAAGCATCATGTTTCATTGGCTTACCCCAAAGACATGACTCATCAGAGGCTTCTACACAACATAGGGATTAGACCCTCATAAATACTAAAGACACAAAACAGGACATATAACTCATAAGATATCAAAGGTTACATGACACAATTAAAAAATAAAACTAAAATCAATTCCACATAAAACCTCTTTATAATTTGGAAAACAACTATAATTTACTACATATATTAAATTTATACTATTAAGTATTTGACCTTAATTCTTATTTAATTTGTTTATTTCAAATATTTTACCTTACCTAACTTTTAACTTAAAATAAAAACACTAAATTTAAATAAATGAGAATCCTTTCTTATTGAAGTCCTTGATGGGTCCCATCTAACCTCACAATAGATTCAAATTTAAATTGTTATTATTATTTTTGTAAGAATATTTTCATACCAATGTTTGTATATATATATATATATATATATAATTAGACATTTCTTAACATAAAAATATATATAAATAAAAAAATGTAAAGATAACAACCTTTTTCTTATTATTTTTAAATAAATAGGCTCTTTCTTTTTAAAGATTTTAATAAACTGGAACTTACGTGGCTTTCTAAATCTTAATAAGTTTCCTTCTTACTTTTTAGAAAGTTTATTAATTTGGTAAGATTTAATCATTTACTTTCTATGAGGACGTGATTACTATATTGTAGAATATGTCATTTAATTTGGTCCGATAATTACCTATAAAGCAAGTATTGCAGGTGGTATGGTAATCCTTATAGTTTTGCATCAACATAAGAAAAGATAAAATACAAAGTCAAATTGAGTATAATACTCAAAGTAATGATATTAATTGGTAGCTGTAAGGTTGAATTCTTTGTCAGCACAGGTCTGTCAAAGGCTCCCGAGAAGGCCAAATTCACAAAATCCAAGACTCGAAACCAAAAATAGACAAAGACCCATTTGAGATTTGAGGATCAAAACTCCATAAAAGCAACTAGATCATACCCAATTGTTTCCATAAAGTTACATGACTCAAAAATACAAATCTTCTCTATAAAAAAACCCCTCATATGTGCAACCTAAAACTCCAGTTTTGAAGAATCAAACCAGATATTGACGCAATCAAAAAATCATGAAATTAAGAAAAAATACATTCACAAAACACATAAATACGCTCCAAAAATCAAAAGGAAGAACCAATTAAGTTTATGTACTCAATCTCATAGAAAATCAAAATAAATTCTAGAATCCATTTTTTTTCAAAACAAAAAATGCAACAATTATATCATACACTTCCAGATTTCTCACAAAATAATAATAACTATAGATTCAGACAACAATACACTCTTTTCAATAAAATAAATTCATATTTTCAACTGAAAACAAAGGTTTTAAGAATCCAACCTGGGTAACGAAGTATGAAAATAAGAGTTGAAACAGAACCACTTTGATGCAAAACCTATGAAGAAAGAATCTCCAACAAGATGCCAAGACTTTGCATGTGAGGAAATCACCAACAATCGCTCAAAATAACCTCCAAAATCCACAAATTTGAGCACAAGATCCAAACCAACAAATCCCACACAAAACCACTCACAAATAATTTAAAACCACTCACAAATATTCAAATACCACTCTCAAATTATCAAAACCACCCTTCAATTATAAAACCCACTCTCCAACCTTGAATACCACTTGTTAGAGTATTCGGGTATTTACTTGATTAATTAAACAATATTTGTTTAATTATTTAAGTTCCCTTTATCTCTTTTACACTTAAGCTAACTTTAGGTGCATAATAATTAATTCTTTTATTAATTATTATGTACAAATCTAGGTTTTCCTTTTTAGGGTTTCTTGACCTATTAAAGGTTGAGTTCTTTCTTTTGTATTGTAAGGATTATCACATTACACATTTTGTGAATATTGAGCACACATTTTGTGAATATTGAGCTCTCATTTTTTTGAGCATATTTTCTGTGTATTTGTTTTATCTGTTATTTATTTCCTCAACTTCTTCATGGTATCAAAGCTTCAGATCTGCAGCTATCTGTTCTTGTTTTGAGAATTTTAGCATTGGAAGCAGATTTGGGGTTTCAGGAAGTTTTTTTTATGTACTTAGGGATAGGCCTTTTTTCTGGGCACTTTGGGCCTAAACAGAGCTCACCATTCTCAGAAGGCCCAAAAACCCCTATAGTCATATAAAACTTGACCATTTTTGGCTCCTGAGCCTCTGGGAGTATTTTTTCTCCAATCCCAGGCCATACGACTTTGGCATGTAGTTCGAGAATTTTTTTTCAAAAAAATAATTTTTGCCTTTTTACAATGCAGGCTGATTTTTTGAAAAAAAAATTAAAAATCAAGACACTTTACAAGGCGAAATATTTCTTTGAAAAATCTCAATTTTTTTTTTTTTTTGGGGTTCCCACGGTATGCAGGGTACCATGGGGCCCCTGCCTTGTCACAGGCCCTATAGGTGTCAGTACGACCCCCGCCGTCGCTTCCCCGACCATCGCTGTCGCTTCCTCAGCTCCTCGCATATTGCAGCTCCCCGTTGGTCGCATCTTCCCGGCCGCAGCTCCTTGGCCTCCGCTGCCCGCAGCCCCTGCTGGCACTGCCTCTGCGCTACACCGCCCGCGCCGACCTCCCTGCTGGCCCCGTAGCCCTTGCTACCGGTGCCTATGCATTGCCCCACCCGCGCCGACCTCCCTGTTGGCCTCGCCGGCCCCTGCTGCGCCACCTGCGTCGGCCTCCCTGCGACCCTGTCGGCCCCCGCTGCCAACCTTCCCACCTGCAACCCCTTCCCGACCCCCGCTGCCCGCAGCTCCTTACCGGCCCCTAGTTGCCCTAGCTTCGCTTGCCGGAAACCACAGCCCCAGACGAAAACAACCGCCCACCCACTGTTGCGCCACCCGCCCGCCACCACTGCACCGCTCACAGGGCACCTCCGCCCGCCCCCGCCACAAGACTACCCCTCCCTCTTGTTTTGAAGGGGGGTTTGGTTTTTTTGCCATAACTTGGGCATATGGAGTCATTTTTTTGAAAACGAATAGGCGTCGGAAAGCTGGTTCTAAAACGAACCTCGTGATATTGGAATTTTTTTCCAATTTTTTTGTTTAAGTATGTTTTTTTCTAGTCAAAGTGGGGTCTTTGTTTTGCACTCAGGGAGCCATAGAATGAGCATCCGAACTCCATTTTTCAAAAAATTTATATCATTGGAAAGTTTGTTTTGTTTACTTTCCAGCGATATGAGTTTTCTTTCCAGATTCTTCTCCAGTAATATTTTCTTTAGTTTTTTTCTTTTTCAGCACCTTGTGGATATCTTGGTTGTTTCAGGTCCTGGGATCTCTTCTCTAAGTAGGATGTCTCTATTTTGGTTCTCCTTTATATTTCCAGTCTTCTTATCATTGTAGCTTCATTTATGCAAACACACTGAGATAAAGTGCCATCATGCATTGTTTACTTGGGATCTTGCACATCTTGTACCTTATTGTACACGCACTACTTATAAAGTGTCATGAGGGGGTTGATGTTTGCCTTGTTTTCCATCCACCTTTGTCTAGTGAGTGTTCCTTCCATGACATTTGCCTCATGTTGTGTGTTAACTGACTGTTCCTTCCACGACATTTAATAATAATTTAATATTAATTATAATATAATAAATACTAATTATTTTTAAATAAAATAATGAGTAAATAATATATCTTTTGACATATCTTACTTATATTTAAAATATATATATATATATACTAATAATGAATTATGATCTATACTTTCAATGTCTCGTATGTTGCCATAGTCTTCATCTCTTCATTGATCGCAAGAGGACTAAATGTGCGACCAGCTGGAATCCTCTTGCTTTCCACGTGTAGAAATTGACAAAGGTATAGGGTTAAGTGTAGTGCCTTCCGAGTCAGCAATTTCTACTCCATTCTACTTTGTTTATCTCACGCACTTGACCTGTTGAATCTCGTTTAGTCCTTTCATATGCTTTCCAAGAAATTCTCTAACACTCGACAAGAAACTTTCCTCTCTCTGTCGTTCACCGCACTCAGCTTGGTTTATATAACCCCGATCGCGTTTGGGACTGCATATCCTTACTCTCTCTTCAAACTTGTGCAGAACAAGTCATGGAGATTTCTGTTCAGCACCAGTCTCAGCCTCCCGCCATCAAAATCCTCTGCGATCTCAACGAGGAGTTTCATCAGTATCAGCCGCCCACCAACAGAATCCCCTTCGATGTCAACAACAAATTTAATGTGTTTCTGAGCTTTCGCGGAAAAGATGTGAGAAAAACTTTTGTCGACCATCTTTACGAATCTCTCTCTGGAGCGGGACTTAGGGTTTTCCTCGACAGCGAAGAACTGGAGAAGGGCAAAGACATCGATTCCAGCTTGCAAACGGCCATTGAAACAAGTGATGTTTTCATTCCGATATTTTCCCAACACTATGCAGAATCACCTTGGTGTCTGAAGGAGGCGGCCCAAATGTTGAGATCTAATGGCTTCATCATTCCTCTGTTTTATGATGTGGAGCCCTGTGATGTTCGCTACCCTCAAAGAGAGGGAGGTCCATTCGCCGAGGCATTCAGAAAACATTACAGCCATTTAGATCGGCAGGATGAGACTACAATCGAGGAATGGAAGAATGCTCTTTATCAAATCTCTTCTCTTTCTGGTTGGACAAGGGCGGAAGAATTCGGGTTAGTAATTTGCATCTTTTTTTTTTTCAATTAACCTATGGCAAAAACCAAAGGAGAACTGTTTTTTAGAGTTTCAGTTATATTATTAGCCATTTGTTTGGGGAACAAACTGTTTGCTTACAAAATCCTTCAAAGTTAGCTTGATTTTCATACTTCATACGAGCACACCACTTTGAAAAATTGTTTTTCTTTTTCATTTATAGTTCTATAGATGTTCAACTTTTTGCTAGAGTTGATTATAGCTCACTGAATAGAATCAAAGTAGATCGACGAATGTGATACCAGAAAATAAGGTCATTTTTTTAGCCATCATTAATTCATTATCCATATAGTCTGCACTCTGCAATAAAGGAATGTGGTGTTATAACATCAATAATTTTCCTTGGTGAGCCAACCCTGTATTTGAGTTAAGGAGCTCAGCGATCATAGTCACGTTTCTAAGACGATACTTATACTAGATTATGGGCTCCTCCTTGTATTCTATTGCCTGGTTTAGTCGATTTATTAATTTCTTCGAGATTTACTTCAGGTCTCTTTCCACTTCCCGGCCCCGAAATCACACTTCCATCCCTCGAATTATCTAGCCATCCCTGGAATAAAAAAATCTGCTGTGTAGCAAACCATTTCAGTAATAAAAAACAGAGGATTCTACCATTGTTGAAATTCATGTGTGATAAGAGGGATCAGTAAGTGATTTGATTTTATCATTGTTTTTGGCTGTTATCTTTTTTTCTCTGCTGTTATGTACATTCAATCAGCTAGTTTAAGGGTAAGGGTTCCTTCAATTCGACGAATTATTCTTGGTACTCTCATATCATTTACTCCAGGATATGTGATCATGTCATTCTAGGATATGGAATTTGAGTCTTGTGAATCTCATATTTCTTTGATTTGCTAGTTTCCAATGGTGAGATCGTCTGGGTTTTTCTTGCTCTTTTTCAGAAAATTTTTTTCCCAAATTTGGGAGTAGTTAGTCCTCCTGTTAATTCTCTACTGTACTACTTATGCGCTGTCACCAATCATCAATTAAATCTGGTGAAAAAAGCATCCCCTCTTCACTCGGTTTATCCCTGTACGCATCATCGATCACTTATACATTTAGCTATTTGCCATGAAAAAAGTGTAGATAAAGCAAATCATTTTAGTATGTAAATTATTCAGAAGAGGCTAACTTTCGATTTTTGCTTTGCTTTCTGTTACTTTTCTTTACAGAGTAGGATATGTAGATTCTTGAAACACAAGACACAAATAAATCTTTTATTCAGAATGGATTACATTTTACACCTCAATATAGAGGTCTTACATCAATTGTTGCTTCTCCTCAATACAATAGACTTACACACTTAAAGGGGATCTCTATATCCCTAAAAATAGACTATTAAGTGAACTTGTTTGTTCCATACATTTAGCATGGACAGCATAGAACTCAAATTAACTTTAAGACTCATGGATATTCTCTTTACTCCCTCATTACCGGTTACATCAGTTTTATTAAAATAAAATCCACTCTTCAGGTAGCTTGAATGGCTGTCTTTAATCTATATATCAAACCCCTAATTGTCCTTGCAACATTTTTTAATTTAATGGCAAAATGGATAATTGTGAATGGTCAATATTATGTTGTAATCATCTCAGAATATATGATTTTTTTTTTTCCTTTATAAATTCATGAGATACTTAGTAATTTTTCAACCCTATAAACTGGTCGTATAAGTGTTCCTTATATTTAGTTACATTTTAAATTTGAATCGTAATATATGTAAGGTGATTTGCAGATACGAAGGAAGACTGGTAAAACGGGTTGTGAAAGACGTGTTGAATACCTTAAAGTTTACTCCGCTGGATGTCCCTGTTCATCTTGTGGGAATTGAAACGCATATGTGTGACCTGTTCAATAGATTAGATCTCAGTTCGTCGCATAACACAGTAAGAGTGGGAGTCAGCGGTATAGGCGGCATTGGTAAAACTACCTTGGCCAAGGCTGTTTACAATAGAATTTATGCTAGGTTTGATGCTTATTTCTTTGCACAGAAAAATAATACTCTTGTAGACTTGCAACGGGCAATTCTAAGAAGATTGGTAAATTACCATGGAGAAGTTTCAAGTGTTGCTGAGGGAAAAGCTCTGATGGAAAACCTATTGCGAGGAGTTTGTGCCCTTGTCATATTGGATGATGTGAATGATCGGAGCCACTTGGATGCAGTGAATGGGAATTGGTTTGGCCCTGGTAGCAGAATCATCATTACATCCCGAAACCGACACATACTCAATCTTGCCAAGGTTGATTCAGTTCTTGAAATGAGTGGGCTAGGGGAGGGTGAAGCTCTTCAATTGTTTTGTTGGCATGCTTTATCGAGGGCATTCGCGGAGAACCCCTACAAACAACTTTCTACAAGAATTGCAAAAGCCTACCGGGGACATCCTCTTGCATTGCAAGTTATTGGAGCACATTTGTTTGATAAGAAGGAGCGGGATGGCATTCAATGTTGGAAAGAAGCTCTCCATAACATTGGGGAAAATCAAGAAATATCTGGAGTCCTTCGAATCAGTTATGATGGACTTAGCCATGTTGAGAAGGAAATATTTCTGGATATAGCTTGTTGCTTTGCTGGTGAAAGGAAAAATGACGCTGTTATCTTCTGGGAAGTTCTACACCCAAACAGAGTTCAAACAGCCCTCAAGAACCTTTCGCTGAAAATGCTTATAGGTATTAATGGCAGTGGCTATCAAACACACCTCAGTATGCATGACCTTTTGAGGGAAATGGGAAGAGGAATTCAAGAGCAGGTTGATAATAATAGGAGACTGTGGCTGCCAATGGGTGCACAAAGAAATTTGAGCAGAGACAGAGCAGAGGGAGTGAATATGCTCGTTTACACAGGAGAGAATGGAAGAGAGCCCGTTAGTGTGCATAGAATGCCTTCCCTACGCTACCTAGATGTGAAAAATACAAAAGTAGTGGGGAACATTGGAAACTTGGCGCCGAATTTGTTATGGATAAAAATAAGAAACTGTGAATTTGTAAGTGATACGTATTCATGGTTAACACTAAGAAACAGATTCCAGCTGGATAGCAATTGGTCCCAAGTCAGGATTTTAAGTGTAGAGCAGTGTGCAAGTCTTGCGAGAATTCCAAATACACTTGACAGCTTGGTGAACCTCCGACGCCTGTATCTGCGGGATTGCGTAGCTCTCACAACACTTCCAACCACTCTTGGTAACTTGTCACAATTGAAAAAGTTAAGTTTGCGCGGCTGTACGAGTTTAACAAGCCTTCCTCATACTGTGGGCAACTTGAAGCACCTAAAATATTTGGAATTGCAAGGTTGTACAGGTCTAAGAAGCCTTCCTGATACTGTGGGCAACTTGAGGCGGCTAAAATATTTGGATTTGTCAGACTGTAGAGGTCTAAGGAATCTCCCCAGCACTGTAGGTGATTTAGCTCATCTGAAAAGGTTGTACTTAATAAGATGTACAGGGCTAAGGAATCTCCCCAACACAATAGGCGACCTGGCACAACTCTGGCATTTGTGCATCTGTGGTTGTTCAGCTTTACAGAGCCTTCGTTACCCGTTGGCCAAGTTACAAAATCTAAGGTCATTCCATTTATCAGATTGGAGAGACATAGAAAGCTTTCATGATGGGGTGGTGAAGTCAGCCCAGGTTAGGGAGTTAAACAGGTAAAAGATCATTACAGTTGCATTTAATTTGGTGTACACGAACACTATTTAACTTTGAAAGAAGATATATTTCTATTGAATTGTTTGGAATTTTTTCTCGTGATAAAGTAGTGAGTAAAATGATTTTAAATTTTGCAGAAGGGTCGGCATAGGAAGCTTGGTTCAGAAGAAGTTTAATGTCTACTTTATTTACCACGCAGCAGATGAAAAGGAAATATTGATAGATTATTATAAGTACAAATACTTGCGCACCGGATCACTTCGAATATGCCCAGGCAGTGTGGATAGCGATAGTAGTGACATTAGGGAGGCAATTGATAACTCTGATATTCTTGTTCCTGTATTTTCCAGAAGCTTTGTGGAGTCGATTATGTGCGTGAGAATGTACGCAGCCATGCGGCGCTCGAATGCCCTTTTAATGCCTCTGCCCCTTCGCACCTATACATGTGACCATCATAACAAACTTAATAAAACGTGGAGAGAGTTAGAAGTCGAAGGTTTGAAGATATAAAAAGTTTTTATGTTTTCACTGACATATTTTCATTGTGAATATTGAAACTTATAATGTCTATTTTCCTCCACCTAGTAACGTTTGGATTTTTTTGCTTTTAAAGTTTTGTGACGGGATTTTTGGGTAGAGTATTTAAAAAAAATTTGAAATTTAATTGGATTTAAAATTTTCAATCTTAAGTGTTTTACATTATATTTAAATTTTAGTAGTTAATTTTTCAATTTTAAATTTTACAAGTTATGTTTAAATTTTTATTATGTAGAGATAAATGTACATGTTCTAATCTTAAAGATTGATAACTAAAGTTAAGATAGAGTTTTAAGTATAATTTAGTGTATTAAATGTTTGGATTTCAAAATAAAGGATATCACTCTAATTTTTGTCAATTATAACTCTATTCCCAGTTAGGTGTCCATAGCCCTAATAAAGTTTTTCAAATAACTTTTGCATAGATAATTTGAATTATATTTTGCTTTGAAGCTTTTTCTTTTCTTAGATTTTAATTTTCATTTTAAAACTCGCCAACAATGAAGTCAAGGTGGTAGGTTGGAAACCGAAGTGGTAGCAAGGGTAACCTTAAGGATTTTCACTAAATAAAAAATGAATGTTTCTGTTGTACTTCCTCTTGAAAAAATATTAGATTTTGATATTATCATTGAATTTCATGTAGGCCACAGATAACTTATAATATGGCATTCTTCCATGTGATAATTCTAAAAAAGAAAGCCAAAATATTGCTAATCTCATACTAAACCTTGTGACATAAATAGGAACACTAAATACATTAATTCCTTCTTAACTTGAAAGGCAAACCCTATTTTCGTATGATCCTCATTGTCATCAAAGAGACAATTGAATTAATGCGAGTATAAAAATATTATGCACACCAACTAACACCTCAAACATGGTTCTAGAGGCATGAAATTATTCTTGTAAATCATAGGAAAATTTACGTATCTAAATATAGGTGTTTTGGATTATTCAAAAGGAGTCCAATATTTATTAACAAAATTTAATTTATAAAAAAAATATTAAAGATAATTTTTAATTCTAAATTTTAACTTTAAAAAACTTTGATATCATAAATAAATTTTAATTTCAATTTAAATATTGGAAGGTTAAAGATGAACAAATCGAAGTAATCCAAGCTTGGTGATTATGCTCACTTGTAGAATACATTCCTTTTCTATGATTGTCATAAGTTGTGATTCTTGTACTACTTCCATCCACTACTACAAGACTAGCTAGTATTTGTGCACTCTAACTTTGTGCTTCTCAAAATCTTATGTGGATATTTCAAAATACTCTCAATTTTGTATAACAATTTACTTGTCAACTCCCCTACTAAAAAAAATATTGTTTTCAAGTCCACATGGTTAAATATGATACCATCTCAGTATGCATTTTTGTAAAGGCGTCCAAAATGGTCCCAAATTGCGATAAGACCAATAGATGTATACTAAGTCATGTGTTAATGATGTGCTGATGTGGCATCACATGATTTATTCCATTGTGTGTATACTAGTTTGTTTTTCTGGATTCGATTGTGTGTATTATTTTTCCATCAACGTTTCGAATCACACTCCGTGATTCATCATCAGGATGAAAAGAATTCCAAAGTTATAGTGTCTTCGGAAGTAAGGAATAATGTTTAAAGCGAGTGTTTAAAGCAAGCGTCCTCGTCGATTTCGCCGACTTCCAAGTATTCAAGTTCGGTCTAATCAATATTCGACTTGTTTTATATCACCGACATTGAGCTGTTCGAACTCGGTTGGTCCTCTCCATATGGTTTCTAAGAAAGTCTCTAGAAGTTCAAAAGAAAATTCCATTCTCCGTGTTTTACTCCATTCTACTCTGTTTATCTCACCAACTTTGAATGGTTGATTTGAAAGGTCCAGTTATAATATTAGCCATTTGTTTTGGGGAACAAACTCTTTGCTTACCAAATCCTTCACAAGTAGCCTGACATTACTACTTCATAACAGCACATCTCTTTGACAAATTGTTTTCTTTGCCTGTTTAACTGTTTGTTAAAGTTGATTATAGCTCACTGAATATATAGAAAAATATAATCGAAGTAGATCAACGAAAGTGGCATCCCATCAAGGCTACCAGAAAATAAACCCCTTTTTTCGCCATCCTTAATTTATGACTGTAGTTTTTCTCGTATTTTTCACCAATCGCAGGTTCGATTTCTGTTGCTAATGATAGTTTCTGGGTTCCTCCAATTCCAAAAATTATTCTGGGTAGTCTCATTTAATTTACTCGAGGGTCTACTACAAAATTATTAAACATGTTGTATTCTTTTAGAGGTATTTATTTTTAGCAATTTATCACATTAAAGTGCAATAGATACTTCTGGAAATATATCTCTTGATTTATTCTATATATATTATTAAATATATATATAAGCTAATCTTAGAATAAATTAAAAACAAAAATCTAGATATAAATGGAACCTTTCCTCGTATAATCATATTACGATTGGAGATCATATTTTGTCAAATGTTAATGAAAACATAAAATAGTCCTAGATCTCCAACTCTCAAATTTGTTATTTGAGATTTAGATATAATAAAACATAAAACATAATTACAAATAAACTACAAATCATAAGAAATCAAAACCTAAAATATTTACATTGAATCTTCTTTATAGAATATTACAAACATAGATATACATTAGAACTTTAAAAACCTTCAACCATAAAAAAAAATAAATTAAAAATATTATATTTTGGAAGGTTAGTTAAAAGGAATTAGATGTCAAA
Source organism: Cryptomeria japonica (assembly GCF_030272615.1). NCBI lineage: Eukaryota > Viridiplantae > Streptophyta > Pinopsida > Cupressales > Cupressaceae > Cryptomeria > Cryptomeria japonica. The sequence goes on along the minus strand of NC_081409.1, from coordinate 704,325,547 downwards.
ATAAACTTTTGAAGCTCTAATAAAAGAAAGAGAAAGGAAAAATCTTTAAAAAAAGAAACTTTCCACGTATTAACTTTAAAAATCTAAAACATTTATTTTTATTTCACTCATTGCAAGTATAGTGTCAACTTGATTTATAAACTCAGAGCTATAATTTTTATTTTTTTAATATTAAAGATCGAGAGACCAAAATATGGAGAGTTTATACAAAAATGAGCATAGGAGGCAGAGCCTCAACCATCAATTAGTGGAATAGGGGGATTATCTGATTGGACATAGACATCCACCTACCAAGAAAGAGTTACGAAAGAGAGTATATACAATCATCCATAAACATCAACTAAAACAACTACTAAACACCTATTGCAGAATCTCATCCTAGTTTTCTAACCATGTTGTCCATCCTTGTGGGCCTTCCATCCACACCACCTTCTTCCGCTCCAGGATCTGGGTAAACATCTCGAGCTTATCAAAGTAGGGACCTCCATTGTCCCTGAGTTCGTTGACCAGCTTCTTTAGTGCATCATCAAATGCAATCTAGTTTTCCGCAATTCTAGCCCATTCAAAGCCATCCTTCATCTCATATATAAACATGGTTGCTCGACCATCTCTGAGGAAACGCAACAACTTCTCCCTCTCGACATTCATCAAAAAGCATACCTACGCAACAATTTTATAATGTTTGAGTTTCTTAAAAAACACAATAAGAGACCTATCAGTACCTTGGAACTTTTCCTCATTTCTAAGTTTCCAAATAAACTAAAGTATGAAAGAAGAAAGAATTTGGTAGAATAGGTTAGCATCCTTCTTGAGGCCATGAATGAATCCAGTAATGATGTCAAGCATACCAACATGTTCAGTAATGGAGATTCCAAATGTTAGCCAGATCTCTCTGACAAAAATGCTATCAAAAAAGATGTGTCGCACAGTCTCAGGCTTCCTCCATATAGAGCACAGGTCGAATTCAACAAAGTTATTCCTAATAGGCAATCTATCCAACATTAGTTGCCACCTAAAGCATTTGATCTTAGGGGGGATGGGAGACTTCCATAGTTTCTCAAACGCTTTCTGCCAGGAAGAGGTATTAAGGTCAACATACCAAAGGGAGATAACATGATCTATCACTGTGGTGTCATAAGTGAGTAGTTTGTAAATAGACTTGGCTTTGATCTTGGAGAGGAGGGAGCCATCCTTCCATTGAAACGAGAGGTATCTGTGAGTGTCTACATCAGTGTTCCTAGGAAGATCTAGACAAACACATGCGTTTTTAATCATATTGTAGGTTCTCTTATGCGAGGCAGGGAGGCCATACTCATTGCTAAGATCCTCCCAGCTGATGAGATTATCATGTTCCAAGATGTCCATAAGATATTTGATACCCTTATTATACCAACACCTAGCAGAGCATCCTTGGGTTAAGGCAAGGGGTTTAGAGTTATGGTAGAGATTCCACCATATTGACCTTTACCCATGCAAAGTGCTATTACAGTAAACATTAGAGTTGGCAATAAGTTTACGGGCATGCTCCCAGGCTTTCCAGATGGACTTAAACACCCAAGTGCCTTGAACAAACACAAAGAATCTGCCTGCTACCAGATCACTAAAGGGGAGGGCTTTCCAAGATTCGGCAAACTTGGGGATGCCATTTTGTATGTTATTTCTGACAAGGATCTTCCAGGGTTCTTATCCTTCCAAATTATGAAATATCCATTTGGTAGCAAGGGAAATTCCTTGCATTCTGAGATTCTTAAGATCCAACCCACCAAGTTTCTTCTCTACGTGGTACCAGATCCACATGACCACGTGGGCCTTTCTTTTACCCTTACCATCAGACCAAAGGAAGTGCCTGATAGATTTTTGGATTTCAAAGATTCGATAGTTACTGGAAATCCAGACAGAGGAGTAGTATATACTATAGGAGGAGAGGATTTTCTGGCAGACTTGGATCCTACCAGCCAGGGATAGAACCCTATTATCCCATTTGTTAAGTTTTTTGTCAATGTTTTCTTTGACCCAAATCCACATGTCTTTGAGAGAGGGAGAGACAGAAAAAGGGATACCAAGGTATCTGACTATTTTATTGGGTCCTCCCCATGAGTATCCAAACTACTGAAGTCAGTCTGGGGGTTCCTCTTCCCACCCAAGCAGAATAGATTTGGAGTTGGACATACGAGCACCAGAGGCTCTACCAAAGGTTGCAAGTTTTTGATTGAGGGAGTCAATGCTAAGCCTAGAGAGCTCCAGGAAGAGCGCGATATCATCAACAAATTGTATGTTGAGAAATTCAGAGTCATCTAGAATCTTAATGCCATAAACTTTAGGGGATATGGTATCATCTCTTAGGAGGTAAAATAGGGCATCCGAGGCAATAACAAATAGAGCAGGGGCAAGGGGGCAACCCTGCCTAATGGATCTAGAAAGAGGAATAGGATGGGAGAGTGTCCCATTAATTTCAATCAGGGCGGAGGCATCTTTGAGGAGGATTTGAACATATTTATAGAACTTGCTAGGGAAGCCAAAGGCTCTGAGCATCATGAGGATGAAGTCCCATTCCACCTTGTCGTAGGCTTTCTCAAAGTCCACAAGGAACATGGTAGTATCTTGATTTGAGATCTTGGCCCATTCCATAGCTTCCCAGCTAGTGACAAGGTTCTCCAAGATATAACTACCTTTAATGAATCCTATTTGGGTAGAGGAGATGAACTTGGGAAGAATGCTCTCAAGGCGAGAGGCTAGGGCTTTGGCCAGGATTTTATAGGAGACGTTAAGGAGGGTAATTGGCCTCCAATTTTTTGTGAGGGCTTTGTCCCCATCTTTTGGGATAAGTTTAACAATGCCCCTATTGATGGACTCCCCAAGGGCGCCTTTATCAAATGCTTCGGTGTATATTTTGTATAGGTCTTTGGTGACCCACTCAATATTGGTTTTGTAGAACTTAGCAGCAATTCCATTAGGGCCTGGGGCCTTATCATCCTTGAGGGCCTTAATGGCATTAGAAATTTCTATTCCAGAGACCTGAGATCCTTGGCTTTCTTCTGGCCAATAGTTTGGAATATTTTCTGCCAAGAGGAGACGTTTCTATTCCATCTGAGGGTGTGGGATTGGGGACGTTGAGTGTGCATGTTAAAGAGGATAACCATTTTAATGGCAATTAGGGCATCCTTGTCATTTAGTAGGGACGTATTTAGGATAAACTTCTTATTGTAAGGATTGTTGTTGGAGATGGAGTTCCTTGTATTGATGATAGCTATGATAGGGAAATGGTCGAATAGGGTCACTGGCAAAACAGCCACCGAGTTCCCCAAGTGGTTAGGGGAGAAGGAGAAGTAATCTTTATTAACATATAACCTGTCTAATCTGGAGTAGATTCAGTTGGGGCCTTGCTGAAAGTTGCACCAAGTGTACCATAGGGCAGAGGATTCAGATTTGCTGCCCTCGAGGGGTTCAAATAACTGTATGTGTTGTTTAAACCTATCCCAGTGAGGTTTCTCTTGGCATTTCCATTCTAAAGGGATACCCCCAAGCCAGAGATGCAAATATTAGATAATCAAATATCATAAATTAATTCCTTTGACACAGTTAACGGTTAGAGATCAAAATAAAAATATCAATTTTTATTACTTAAACAGACAAAGCATATAAAACTTGCATTCTTTCTACAAATATGATCTCTAATCTTAATCCCAACACATGCAAACTTTTGCAAAGTTAAAATCTTAATTTTTTAAAAAATTGCAACTTTAATAAATAATACTTCTCAATATAAACTTGTCTGAAAATCACTTATACATAAAGAAACAATAATTGAGACTGTCCACCAAATGTTGAAGATGCCTATATGGAACATGCATGACAACATTGTATTTAGTATATGAGGTCTTCTTACAATATATAATTTCACATATTTATATCCCACAATAGCAAAGACGTATGTAGACTACATTTTGTGATGAGACTACTTGTCCTGTTTGATTATGAAAATCCTTGTGAGAGAAATTATTCAAAGGCTATATTGTATCACATTTGTGAGAAATCTAAGAAGACGTAACGGTGTGTTAAGGAGCTAGCATCCCAATGCCCAATGATATTCGCGCATACACTCTATAAATCCAGAATAGATGCTTGTGTTTGTTTTTTTAAAACTGTTTTGCACAAATATAATAGACAATGGAATAGTAAATCTTTAATATATATGGTATGGAAATATTCAAATTTTAATGAAAAGAACCAAAGAAAATGAATGTAAGTCCTCGCATGTCTGAAAATACAAAAAGAGGGGGAGAGAATCGATTTTGCATATACCATTGTAGTCTATACGAAAGAATTAAGAGGATATTCAGAATGTAATGGAAATCATAATCCATTGCATGCAACAACATGCAAAGCTAGTATTCAGAGCTGAGATCAAGTCAAATCCCTTCTTATTTTTTTCCCAATAATTCATTAATTAAAAAATAAAAAATCCAAATCTCAAAATTACCTCAGCACTTTGACTCTACCATTGAAATTATAGCCTAGGAAGATAAACATCCCTCCAGAAAGGTGGTAAGGAAGAATCTTCCTATCTCTTCTTTCTTCTCACCAAAATTCCATTGATATTTATGTGAGGAGAGATCTTTGCAAGGGAAAATAGGTTGCAGACCGAAGTGGCTTGCACTCCCTGAAAAACATCACTTTGTCGAAGTTGGTAGACTATGAAGAAAAAAAAAAATAGATGAAGAAGAGAGATCCTTGTAGGATTTTTATAGAAGTCATTGATCCCATAGACTTGGTTATAGAAGCCATTGGTTTCATAGATCATCTGCACAAAAGAAATAATAGCTTGAGAAACCACTCGTCTTCTTTTTGCAGGTCATTTGAATGGTAGAAATAACACTTAGAGAAATTATCCATTCTCGTTTAGTAACGGTTCTACCATAATGCATTCCTCAGTAGACATGCAAAGTGTAACCACTCATTCATAATGGAATCTTGGTGGCACCATATCCTTCTCTTGAGTGCCTACTAAAAATGGGTTATGATTGTAGAACCCTTCTGCCAGTTATGAACACACCAATATTTTTGAAAAGGTATTTTTTGTTTACGGACAACATTGATTCCATTGTAGGAAGCCTCTCGGCTTAATAATGTGTCCATATTTTGCTATTTGGAGCCCGAAAATGAAAACGAGTAAAGGGGTAGTTAAAGGAGTTTTCTTTTATCAAAATAGTTGATTTGTTAAACATTATATTTGGGAAATTAAAGTGTATGAAAAGGGGGTTATGGACTATTTGTAAATTCATTCATGGAGATAGAGAATTTAGAGTAGTCTCCTAGAACAACAGGGAGAGATAAAAACTCAGTGTTTTTTTCTAAGAGGATATTGTATGACTCGTAAGTCATTTTGAAAGGGCTTGTTGGCTATGTACTCTTGTTGAGAGTGAGAGTTGTAGTTTCATTGATTAGCATTGTGAATGTGACAAAAGGACTAGGCAAGATTTTAGAAAGTTTTTGTCAGGACAGTGTGGAAGTGGGAAGAGCCTGATGGTAACAATCTTCCTTGGAAAGAGATTATAGTTTAGTGGAAGACCATGGTGATGTAAGAACATTTGCATCATAATAATAGCATCGATCATGCATGTTTGTAGATATGGAGACGTAGCCAGAGTTTGGTGAACTCTATTATCAAATCTTTTCTCTTTATTTTCTTGATGCATGATTTTGTTAGCTTCTTTACTTTCTTGCATTTTATGTGTTTATTTGCTCAATTCACAAGCAACTTCAGTTGTGATCTTAAATTAAATATGTATCCTAGTGAATCTAACAATTGTTAAGTGATTCATAATAAGGAGTTTACAAATCACTGTTACTCTTTCATCCCCTAATCTAAGCTCTTGATCCATCCATTTCCCATTCTGAAAGTACATGGAACATAGACTAACATCTGGAAAATAAAATTTATCACGAACAAAAAATTATCCGTGTCATTTAGTTATCAACTAGTAATTTTGTCCTGCCCATTCTGAATTTTGGAAACAACGAGATATTATAATGAAAGCCAAAATTTAGTTATCATATTGGTTAGAAATTAAACCAACTGTAAGACTTAATGATCAACAAGATTTGATTAGTGACTGGTTGGTAACACCCACCTACATATGGGATTCAGATATTTTATTACTCCCTTCTTACCAGTACATCAGTTTTGTTACTCCTTCCTTACCAATCACATCAACTTTATTACTGGTTCAACAACTTTAATGTTTAAAGTAAAATCCGCCCTTTAGATAGGTTGACTATCCATAATTTATATAACAAATCTTTACTTATCCCGTCAACGTTTTTTAATTTAATGGTGAGATTGATAATTGCAAATGTTCAATATTATGTTGTAATCATCTTGCAATATGTAAGTTTAAGTGTTTCTATTCCTTCAATAATTGTTGGAATGCATGTAATTTCTCCTTGCCACAAACTTCAACCACCGTCAGCTTTCGGTTCATGCAACTGTCGTGTAACTCCTAGTTCCATTGCTTAACCCCATCTGCCACCATTAAAGTCCAGGCATGCAGTTACCACCAGTTCCACCCCTTTAAAGTGGTATCAGAACCAAGTTTGAACCATATCAAAGCAGAAGAAGATCCAAGGATTGGTGTAAGAAAATTTTGTGCACGTCGAGAGGAAATTATTGATTTTAAAAAAAAGAATTTTGCTAGAAGAAATTGTCAAATTATAGTTGTACATCTGTTGGAGATCAAGTTTGTGATTTTTGGACATTAAATATTTGAAGTTTATTTTTTGGAAATGAGATTTTCTGAAGTGTGAAGAAAACATATATGAAAATTTGTCTCAGATATATTATAAAGTTTATGGTTACAACCATTATTAAGGAAGTTTGCAGGTATTGAAAAGTTGAAAATTTTTAGGGTCTAGTTGTAGTTGATGAAGGAGATTGTTGAATAAGAGATTGTTGGAAGAAGAATATTTTTTGTGCTGTCTGTGGATTCAAGTGAATACTGTGATTTATATTATTTATTTCAATGGAAAAATTTGGTAAAAGAATGAAGAAAGAGAATGAAAATTTGGTATGTGAAAAAGATTGTTTGAATGAAGAATTACTTAAAGTTAAAAAGTTTAATTCAGAATTGATGGAAACTATAAAGTAGCTGAGAAAAGAAATTTATGAGAAATTATGTGAAAATGATATTCTTGTAAAGGAAAATAGGGAATTGAAGGTAAATTAGTTGTTTGATGAAGTCAGAAAGAAGAATGAAGATTTGGAAGAACAGTTAAAGTTGTTAGCAAAAGAAAATGATAACCTAAGGCTGAAGCCTTTTGTACATGATGCCACATGTGATACAAGTGATTTGTGTCCTTTGGTTGATATAGATGATGTACCAAAAGTTTTTGTAGGTGAAGATAGTGAAGTTGAAAGTAAGGATGTGTTTGCATGTACAACAAGTTGTGATGTTAAAAACAAAGCATACTTTGAAAATAATGTTGGTTGGAAGATGATGTAAAAAATGGGATATGAAGGAAAAGGATTAGGAAAATATGGGCAAGGAATTCAAGAGCCCATTTAGTCTATTATGAGACCAAATTATGAAGGTCTTGGATATGCTAAGAAAGATAGCTCAAAAGTGGCAGGTATTTAATGTTCAAACAAATTAGTAGAAAGAATGCAAAGCGTACAGTGTTCACATTGTAATAGGAAAGGACATATGGATAGTTTTCAAAGTCACTTGAGCACCAAAACTCAATTGGACTATGGGCTTTAAAGTTACTCTTAGGAGATGCAGTTGTTCAAAAAACACAAGCCTTAGTGGCAGAGAATCCATATGGTTTTCTAGTTGTATCTTCTAATTCATGGTCACTTCTACTTTCATTGACCTTGCCAATGATACTATTATCACAAGACTCTAGATGAGAAAAGTGAAGGGGAATATGTCCAATGCGATTAGTCATGTTGTCATCTAGATCACTTTGCATTGAATTTTTTTGTAGCTACAAGGCATACTCTAAATTCCATAGCACATCTCCCATTGCAAGCCTATCAATATCATGCTTTTCCAAACACTTTTCTGCTCTTTCTCCAAACTTCAGTAATGTTAACCTACTCTCTTGGAAGAGAAGGGGTAATTGCACACAATAGCTCCAAAAAAGGAAATTTTTTCTAGAGAGACAATAGTTGGAATTAAAGACATATAGGCTTTAGAGAGACATTATGTCTTCAAGCTCAACTATTACCTCTAGAGAGACAAATGAAATTGTCTCTTAAGAGACAATAATTCTTGTGTTATATATATATATATATATTTGATCGGTAAAAGGCCAAACCCAAAATATTTTAATAAATTATAAACATATTACATTCTCCACTCAATGTCGGCGCAGGTAGGAAAGAGAAGAGAAGAGAAAACCTTTGGCCTTGCCCAAGACTTTAAGTCCAGTTCAATGATTCTGAAACAATTTAAATTACATTATTTCCTTCTCAAGCCTTTCATCCTCTATTGAGCAAACTCGTCCAAGTGCTCTTCACTTATAACTATTGAAATTAAAGTGTCCCATCACAGGGATGCACTTTACGACATACTGCCTCCAATCTCTAGAAGGACTTTCCTCCTTTATCTTTATACACAGGCTTCTAGCAGACCACTTCATAATTTGTTAGTCTATAAAGACATCTTTCATATAAAATAACATTATCTTCACTTTCCACTATTTCTATTACAACCTAGACATCTTTTATATTGAGATAGCAAGGAATTCCTTTTAATGTTGATTGCAAGATGAAAGATTACCCAGGTTACAATAATCTTGTGAGAGGTGAACTTGCCCCATCCCCATTTTAGGAAGACATATTTTACGTCATAAATCAAATGGATCAATTATACCATAGATGGACTAAAAGGAAAGGATACGCTACTCTCCTAAAGAGAAAAATAATAATAATTTTCCAGAGAAGTTCCAATCCCATGAAGTTTCTACATACAAAAGATTTCCATTCATTTCTTCCAATAACTTCATATGATTTCTAGAACCTTTCTTAGAATATGATTGTGAAGCTTTATATATACAAATATATTTAGCTTAATATATCTGTTTATATGCATGAGTATATTTTATTGTATGAAGAATCTAAGTCCCAGAATACCTGCAAGTGTGGAACATAAGAGTGTTAAAAAACAAGCAATCATCCTCATTTAAGGATTACAGTGGCTCTTTAAGAAGACCATGCCACAAATCATAAGTGAAACCAAAGGATATATTATATGTCTATCAAAATTAGCCCGAATGCACCATAAAAAGGTAATGCTAAAGGACAAGTAGAGATATCTGAGTATAAACCTGGGGCTTCTCCCATAAGGCTCATCAACAAACATCTTATATCTGATAGGCCTTAAGATAAATCCCAACCCCAAGTCTCTAATCCTACCTTAGACTTAGCCAAAAGAAACAATCATAAGGGAGATTCTTCTACCTTCCTATTGTCATGGAACACATGTCCAAGCAACAGGTGACCAAGTGAAGACCAATCTGGAACCTATTCTACAATACGCCAAAGTCATCAAATAATAGACTAAGAAAATAAAACAACATGTCAAATGCACCAGTGCAAGCCAATAGAATTGCTTTAACCTATTAATCAACCCTATATATAAAGGGACATGATCCATACCAATCTGCTAATATACACAAAAATCATTAGTGTTTAATAGAAATTACTACATATAACCTCCTATGTTAAACCAAAATATAACAAAATTTACTGAGTTACCGTCCCAAAAATTGCCCCAGCAAGCACATATTTGAGTATATTGTTTAACCAATAAATGAGCTAAAATTTAGGTACATACTAATATGTTGGCCTAATAGTTTAAAATGTCCATATGCCAAACTTAAGCTTATATATAAAAGTTATATATTGTCTATTCCTTATTCTTCCATATATGTGGGGTCAACAGAAGGATTCGCCTTGTCCAAGGTCATTTCCTCAGCCAAATTATCGAAGATATCACCAACTTTTTCTTTCCCTTTGACACGCGCAACCTTAATAATTATTGGAGGTATTACCTGGATCCTGTCCATTGGAATGGTTGGCATATCCTTTGGGACCGCATACCCTTCCTGATTTAGGTACTTCACCCACAAGTTTGTATGAGGAGGATCCTTGATATGATTCCAAATTAGCAGAAAAACTACATTCCTATGGATAATGGGAGTTCTTCCCTCAAATAGTGTTTCATCTTTAACAACCAAAATTGGTCTTTTATGTATGTTTGTCCCGTTATCTCCATAATCCTCCGGATATGGAATCATAAGGGTTTTATCCACACTACCTACTGCAATCTCAAAGAGTCTTAGAAATTCTTTCTTAAATAAAGACAAACCCAACAGGATTACCTCACTCTTATGAATTCCTACCCTTAATAATATTGCCAAGAAAATGGCCAGGATATCGCAGTTAACATGGTACATGAATTCATAGTTAAATAATTCTTCCCCCATAATCTCCCTCACAACTCTAATCGTGGAATCATCTACCTCATTCAGGATTCTAAACTAGTGTTCCAGTTTAATTTCACATCTAAATGCCATAAGAGGGTTATCGTTTGTAGAAAAAACCTTAATGTTTGATTCCATGGCTCTGAGCTTACTCAAGCTTTCTGATTTTCACTAAGTATTAACTACTCGGGCCTTTCTTATAATATCATTCAATCTTTTGTGACTCATGTAAACCCAGCCTCCATCCAGCTCAAAGCTTCATCAATTAATAATTAAATCGTATTATGAAAATCTGAGCAATGTGCCTCGAAAAATATCAGACCTTGAAATGAATAGAAATGCTAACTAAGTCTTTCCTAGGAATGATAACCGTCATCAATTACCTTATAATCATAACCTCTGAAATGGATTTGAAATGAATGCATCATGCTGTGATGCAAGAGGTGACGTTTTTAGGTTGAACTCACACCTGGCCGCAATAAATGACTCCCTCATGACCGAGAGGAGAGCAAAAACCTAGAAAGTGGGGAAATTAAGGCATCACTATATAAGCATTTCTATAGAACTATATATTATCTATAAAGTCAAAAAATTCTATATAAAAGAAAGAGACAAATTAGAGTATAAGCAGAGATTTTAAAATCTCTGTATATACAAACATATATATATATATATACAAACATATATATATATATATACATATATATATATACATACATATATATATATATATATACATGTATATATATATATATATACATGTATATATATATATATATACATGTATATATATATATATTGACACATACACACACACACACACACACACACACACACACACACACACACACACATATATATAAGAAAATGGTAGATGAGAGAGAGAAAGAATATATAAAATTCTTATATATATCTACATAATGAATATTTTTTCTTCACAAAAAAAATGGCAGGAGTGTAAATATGACATTAACGTAAGGTGATGAGAGATAAAATCACTATTTTACTTGCAAGCCACCTATCTACTTTCCCCTTATAGATCAAAGAGCAGAGGAGAAGCTAGGAATGAGAAGCTATGAATTTTCTGATCTATGAGGCTACAAACATGAGGTTACTGTTATTCTATGTAGATACCATCTACTCCCATATTAGCTAGTTCATTAGCCCTAGAATTACCCTCCCGAAAGATGTGATTAAATATGATCTTCCTGAAGGCCTTGCCCAAGTTTAGAGCTTTGCTGAACAACGCATCTAACCTCCAATTTAGAATGCATCCTTTTCTCATAGCATTGATTACAATGGCCGAGTCCCCTTCAACAACCAATTTCTCCACTCCTGATGTCAGGCCAATTTTGAGCTATTCCACTAGTGCCATAAATTCTTCCCTATTGTTAGTTTCAATGCCTACTGGTTTTTCTCTCCACGCCACCTCGGTCCCATTAGAGATGTGAAGACAACATCCAATGCCAGCCCGTCCTGGGTTACCTCTAGAAGCCCCATCAAAGTTTAGCTTAAACCATCCATACTTAGGTGGTTGCCAAACACAAGTTTCCCTAGTTCCTTTTCCTAGCTTAGGCCCTGGTCCAATGTAAGGGGGGATCTTCAAGACAATGAGGTTCAATCTGAACATGAACTAGAAGATAGAACTAGTAAGTCCCCTAGCCGATATCTATAGAAGAATCACCCGGAAGAACATATCACAGACAATAAATATTATGGTGTGCAAACAAGAAGAAGACTAGCCAGGAACAATGAGCAGGTAAACTTCTACCTCATGACAAAAATGGAACCTAAAACCTTCAATGAGGCTAGCAAGGATGAGAAGTGGATGGTTGCCATGGAAGAAGAGTTGTAGTAGATTGAAAAGAATAAGACTTGGGAATTAGTTCGTAGATCGATAGACAAGAACATCATTGGCATCAAATGGGTCTACAGGAACGAAATGAATGAAGAAGGTAAGATTGTTAGGCATAAAGCTAGACTTGTGTGCAAGGGTTACTCGCAGGTAGAGGGCATTGATTTTGAAGAGACATTTGCACTGGTAGCTAGACTAGAAGCCATTAGGATTTTTTTAGCCTATAAAACATATAAAGTGTATCAAATGGATCTAAAATCTGCCTTCCTAAATGCAAATTTGGAAGAAGAGGTGTACATGGAACAACTAGAAGGATTTTTGCTACATGATGATGAGACCTTTGTGTGCCGATTAAAGAAGGCCTTGTATGGTTTGAAGCAGGCTCCAAGAGCATGGTACTCAAGGTTAGATAAGTATCTAAAGGAGCAAGGGTTCGATAGAGGAAGTGTTGAGAACACTCTGTATGTTAACGTAGAAGGAAACCACATGATTGTTATGGTTGTATATGTGGATGACATCATTTTTGGAGGCAACAAGGACACTCTGTGCATGGATTTTGTTGATCAGATGCAGTCAGAGTTTGAGATGTCAATACTTGGAGAGCTGACATACTTTCTTGGTTTGCAGATATCATAGCTAGATAAGGGAATCTTCATCTCACAAACCAAGTATGCAAAGGACATGCTAAAGAAGTTTCAAATGGAGGACTACAAATCGGTAAGTACCCCCATGGTGACTGGATGAAAATTGAGTAAGAATGATGAGTCACCGATAGTGGATCAGACTCTATATAGATCCATGATTGGCAACTTGTTGTATCTAACTACCTCTAGATCAGATATAGTACAGGAATTATGTATAGTGGCTAGATTTAAAGAAACACCTAAGTAGTCACATATGAATGCAGTCAACAGGATTTTCAAGTACTTGTAGGGGACACTCAATTATGGATTATGCTACCCTAAATAATGGGAATTTACCTTGGAAGCATATACTGATGCTGATTGGGCATGTTACATTGATGACCGGAAGAACACAAGTGGTGGTGCATTCTTCCTAGGTGACCGGTTGGTCTCTTGGCATAGAAAGAAGCAAGATTCAATTTCCCTATCAATTATTGAAGCAAACTACATTCATACTGCCACATACTTCTCTCGGGTGCTTTGGATGAAGCAAACTCTCAAGGACATATAGCTGGACATCTTTAATCCTATTCCCATCTGGTTTGATAACTCCAATGCCATCAACATATCAAAGAACTCGATGATGCATTCAAGGACAAAGCATATAGCCATAAAGTATCATTTCCTTAGGGAGAAGGTTGAAAGATAGGAGTAAAGATGGAATATGTTCCCACCAATGACCAAGTGGTAGATATCTTCACCAAACCATTACCGGTAAGCACTTTTGAGTACTTGAGACACAAGTTGGGAGTTGTGTCACCTGCCTCATGCACTTAAGTTTGTAATCAGATATATGGATCATGGGGAGTTTATAGTAGTATCTATATCTCTTGAACCACATGCTAGCCATAGGGGGAGTTTAGCAATTTATGTCTCTGTACCCGTTGTAATCACATAGAGGAGATTTGACAAAGGGGGAGTCTACATAGTCTAACCGGTGGAGTATGAACGAAAAGGGAAGAATGAACCATTGATGACATAATGCGGATTATGTCAATGAGGGAGAATAAACCAGATAATGCAATACCCTGACCCTTTGTCATTGTTGTCAAAGGGGGAGATATCTACCAGTGTAGAGACTTGCAGGTGTATTGACATCAGTTCCAAAGGGGGAGATTGTTGGTATTATATTATCATTAATATCAATCGGTATGGAATGATCACCGGTGAGGAGTAATGGTGACCAGTGAGTAATGATCGTCAATGTATGTAGGTAGACTAACAAGGTTGTTATTGATGTCAATCGGTATGAAGGAAGAAGGAAGCAAGCAACCAAGTAAGGTATATTACTGATACACATGAAGTGCAACATCTACCGGTAAATAGGTACACTGGTAAGCTAGTAAAGGATAATAGGGATGTGATCACCGGTATACAAAGAGAAGTACAACATCAATAGTAATTAGTCTTAGTTGATGGACCGGTGTATTTTACTGTGTTTGATGGCAAGCCGAGTGGTTTCACTGACATAGAAGAAATTAGCAGGCTTGAAGAAGAACCGGTTAGGTTATACCAGTAAGGTGAGTTGAACCGATAGTGTGTCCTGGTCCATGAATGATGCCAAACTAACATAGTAGTTTGAAGAGGTTGCAAAACTGACTTAGCAGTTTAAGAATAGGTGGATGTCGACAAGGATGACATGTGGCAAGCATGTAGAGGTCGGTGAAGTGCCCATCAACATGGTAGTTGGTAAGTAGGTCGACATTAATGAAGAAATCACATATCACAAATCAATGAGAGGATGTTGTAGCTTGAGGAAGAAAGAGAGGCAAAGTGACTGATCCAATATTGTAGGATGATCTGATCCTTGTGTTTGTTGGTTGGAGCAAACAACTAAGCCATTAATAGCGATGTACAAAGAAAGGCCAAAAAACTAGTTGCAGATGTCTAAAAATAGAAAAGTGCATTGGAAGGTGAGGATATGGTAGTGCTTATTAATGTGATGTAGATCATCATTCCAGAAATGCAGATCCGATCGGATTTGATGTAGATTGAGTTGGTGGAAGAAAACCCTAGCGCGCCACTATTTAAATATTGGTTTTGGCAGGAACCCTCAAATACAAATATGTGGACTTAAAATTGAAGGGATTGATGTTGGATGTGAGTTGTGAGAGAAGAGAGAGCTTGAGCAAGAAAAGAGAATATTTTTTGAGAGCTATTTCAGAAAGACTAAGTGTGGAGTTAGCAGATAGAACCGGTAAGAGGTCTTTACTGACAGTGATAGTGTAACTAGTGAGCTGCTATAGTTTTAATAGTCAAGTGTATCGATCGAGTTTACACTAGTAGGAAGGCATCCATGTGTGAGATAGTGCATGGTGAGGATCAGAAGAAGAGAAGAAAGGTAGCAAGTGACCAGTAGGAGATCAGAGAGAGAAATTTGCTAACCGATAGTGAAGGAATTGGTGAAACAGAGCAGAGAATAACCGACAAACAGAAGTTGAGTGGGAGTTACAAAATCCCTTTG
Organism: Cryptomeria japonica; assembly: GCF_030272615.1. Taxonomy (NCBI): domain Eukaryota; kingdom Viridiplantae; phylum Streptophyta; class Pinopsida; order Cupressales; family Cupressaceae; genus Cryptomeria; species Cryptomeria japonica. Next base: position 704,310,060 of record NC_081409.1, on the reverse strand, counting down.
TAACTAGACAATAGCTATTATATTGAACTGATTTGCTATATTACACCGAGTTGGTGCTCCTTGGGTAGGTGTCCTAGATCATTGTAATTCATTATTTCATTATGAGTCTGGATTGGAGTAGTAGACTCCAGCAACATTTCTCACCAAGGTTTTTCCCATATTGGGTTTTCCTTGTACATCTAGTGTTGTGAGTTGTGCATATGTGTGTTTGCCTTTTTTGATATACTCTCATATCTTACCGGTTTGATTGCTTAGTGCTTAGGTTGTTAATCAAGACACAAAGCTTGGTTTAAAAAGGTAAATATTTCTTAGGAACAACTAATTCACCCCCTTCTCATTGGTACATTGTGTTCAACAATGGCCATCTCAGAACTAATTGTAGATAAGGAGTGGGTTTGATTTGTTGAATAGTCTATAGGAATGCCAGTGGTAGATTATATGGATCCTAGAGTCAAGCATAATCGACAATACCTTTGGAAGAAGGTCAGGTCATGGAATAAGGATAACCAAGCTTTGTTGGAAGAAATTCTTAGTAGAAAAAAATAATCTTGTTTGATGATAATGACATGGATATGGAGTGCGGCCAAGTCGGGTGAATACAAGGAAAATTTGGGATATGCTTCTTAGAGAAAAAGATTGGTTGATGTGAATTGGCCATCATTGTACTCTGTTGGAACAAAAGGATTCTTTTGAAAGCAAGTGCATTTCTTTGGATCGCTCTCCATGGGAGAATTTTAATGAGGGATAGATTGAGGACCATTGGTATCTCGGATCCATGCATATGCATTTTATATAAAAAAGAAGAGGAAACGACATAACATCTGCTCTATTGGTGTCCAATTGATTCAACATGTTGGGTGTGACTGATGGACATGCTTCAATGGCAATTAGTCAGGAATCAAAATCTAAAAGATTTTCTTCTTTCATGGCTGATTCAGGGTAGAAATTCGAAATGGGGTGACTTATGGATTATAGGGCCATCTATGGTAGTGTGGCACTTATGGAAATAAGGAAAAAAAAGGATTTTTAATGAGCGGGATCTTAGCTTGGGGGACATCATTTACAGACTAAAAATGGGTATTATGGAGGTGGTTTTGGTTAAGTTCAAAGTGTAGCATCATAAAATTGTGACCCTTGCAATCTTCAACTGCATTTGGGTCTTCGCATTAGTAGACAAATCCCTAAGCTTGATCGAAGACCCGAAACATTCTCAAGACATTACAAACTTGCATTTTCCATCATTTTGCACTGCCTCCTTGTGGCTTCCTATCCTGAATTAGGGCAGGACAAGGGTGTGGCACCCTTGTCCTACCCCTATTTTGGGCCTCCTTTTGTCCTATCTTGCATTGGGCTTGTCAATAGTTCAGCAAAAAAAGTTTTCCTATGTCAGCCTAAGATGGGAAAATACCTAAACACCCCTAATTGGCAAGTATATAAGGATAACTTACCCTCCTATTTGAATAAGTGACAATAGGGTGAACAAGTGAGAGGTCTCCATTATTGTTATTAAGCATTCAAGCATTTATTCAAGCATTGAGTATTTCAAGTCTCCTTTCAAAGCTAGGTGTCGCATTCAAGTCAAGTATTCAACCATTGAAGAGGAGATTTCTATAAACATTCAAGACATCCTATTTCACATATCTATTCAAACAAATTCATCTACAAAGGTATCAACATTTCAATTGCATCCCCTTCTTGAGGTGGATTCTACTTCAGATATTTCCTTTCATTTACTTGCAACATTTTACAACCACTTTGTTAATTCCAAAATGGGGTTTGACTTGAAGGCAAACCCCTAATCCCAACAACATTTTCCTCTCTTTTCTGTGTGTAGGTTGTAGGTGGGAGACTGTAATTGTAGGTTTAGGGTTTGTTTTTAGAGACAGAAAAACCCTTTTTGACACAAAATTTTTTTGGAGGACCGTGTGCAACTTACACATGATCTCTGTAATGTTTGCTTAGATTTAGAGGGAAGCTTCATCTTGACATTCTACTACTAATTCCAAGTGCACAACGTCATCTCGCATTTCGATCTCAAGATATAATTGTTTCTTTGTCATTTGTGCACTTAGTCTCAATTTGCTTAATTCAACTACTCTATTTTAAAAGAGGGTTAATTTACTTTCCTAATACTTCCCAAAATTTACCACAATTCACTTAATATTGAATCTCTTGCCATTAGGGATTGGATCTAGTGAATTCAACCCCTCTTTTAAATGTAATGTGTGTGAAAAATTGAAGGGAATCCTTTGTGAAACTTTCATTCCTCTTTTTAGGGGAGTAAAGCTTTCCACTTCATCTCCCCTCATCATTTTTCACCATATTACATTTTGGTGAACCCGATGTCTTGCATGGTTTACATTGAAAATAATTGCATATTTTTCATTTACAAGTTTAATTTTCTTATAATTTATAAAAAATTAATGGTTAATTCATTCAAAACCCTAGTTGTTAAAATTGAAATTGAACTTGTGTTTTGCAAAAATTGCTATCTATTGTCTTAGATCTGAAAATTACATTGCTTGTTAAAATCCATTATTTCATTGTCTTGTTCAATTTGCAAATCAAATTTACAAAATTAAGTGGTTAATTGTTAAAACCCTAATTTTCAAAAATCAACTTGAACTTGTGCAAAAAATGGATTTACATTTAATTTCAGATTTGTGACTATTTTCAGAGTTGTGTTCTTGCCTAAATTTCAATTTTTCAATTTCCCTCATTTTCCCAAAACTCAAAATTTCAAAGTTCAGTGGTTAGGTCCTTAAACCCTAATTTTCAAATTTAATTGGATTTTGTGCAAATTTCAATCAATTTCAACCACTTTCAGTTTTCTAAATATTATTTAAGGTGACCCTATCCATTAGGTTTGACCTTTTTCAAAATTTCAATTCAAATTCTTATCTTTTCCAAAACCCTAATAGGGTCCTATTTCGACATTCAAGCCTTAATTTCACCTTTTTAGAGATCGTAAAATCAATCAATTTTGGGGGGTTAGCTATCAAATCATCAAACTCTCATCCCTAAAAATTTATGAAAGAGTTGGGATGACCATGTACAACATACACATGGTCCCTGACTTTTTTTCTAAAATTTTGGGAGACTGTTATGACAGTATTTAATTTCTTAAATCCAGAAAATTGGCCAATTTTGTCGAATTTTGATCTCTCTAAAATCGAAAACATTTCCCAATTTTAACATTGCAACTTTCAAGGAAACATTTAAAATTAAGTGATTAATTATAATCTGCCCTAATCTTAAGATCTTAATTTTGTCAATTTTAAGTTTGAAATTAAGAAGTATCCCATTGGTCCTAATTTTAAATTTTAATCTCTTTTTATTAATTATAAATATTTCTTGGAGATTGTGTCATTTCTTCTTTCCACAAATTTCAAATTGTATAATCACCATTTTCTTAAACTTTGCATTGTTCAATTTTACAAACTTTGTTCCAAAAATTCAAAATCCAGCTTAAAATTTCAAATTTTCCCTCTAGTGCATGAGTTTTACAACTATTAGTATTACCTATACCATCCCCGTTAGACAAATCATTAGAATTAAGGCTTCCCAAGGTGTAATTCCCAAAGAGATGGAGCCTAATTTGGGTGACTTCCATAATGAGGATATTGCTATTTCTTCCCATCCTAATAATATCTCTACCTACCCAATTGATGATTCCCATGATGAAGAAGAAGTTTTGACTAGATTTCCATATATCAACTTTCAAAATTAGACAATCAATTTGACAATTTCCAACATTGGGTGTCCCAAGAATATCCTAATAGTGAAGCTCTTCCATTAATTGAAGGCCTAAAGTGCATGATTGAAAGTGATAAGAATGGAATCAATATATTGTGTGGTATTGCTCACATTGTTGATTCAAATTTTATGCCTCTAAAGATTTGTGCTGAGAACTTAGGCTATTCACAACCACCTACACAAATCAATCATTCTATTCCTTTGACCACTTCTATGATTAGCATTCCTACTTTCACTTCAAACATCATCACTACTTCAACTCAAAATGTCATACCTACAACCATTAGTCATGGGGGAAATCCATCTTCTTCATTCAATCCTCCATCTTTATCTATGCCTTCAATGAGTATTCCTATTGTCTCTCAACCAAACAATGTGACACAAGGGGGAAATTCATTCAAAGAGAGAGAAAGAGAGGGAGAACTTTGTTGCAAGGATTTAGCCCCCAATCGAGGAATAAACCTAAGGATAATGAACATAAAACACAAATCACGAGGTAGATTCACTTTCCTCAAGGTTAGTATGTTGTATGATAACTCATGTATATCGTGTATATATTTATAGAATAGTCCTCATTCCCCAAAGAAAGGAAACCACCATAGAAGAAAGGGAACATGTATTTTTTGAGTCAACATGAAAGAGACTAAAAGATATCTGAATGCTTTGCATCGTCCTCAAGTAGATATCACTAGGGAAAACAAATAGAATAATAGGGATACACATAGAACAATAGTCACAAAATAGAAAGAAAGGAGAGCGAGAAAGAGGATCTACGGTACTAATGTAGTTAGTCTAGCATGACATCCATCTCCCAATCTTGCTGATCACTATTTTGGGAAGGTAGGAAAAATTCCAGAGGAGCAGCATCGAGCACAGTAGATGGATCTATCACAAGATCCTAACAAGGACTATGCTCATGTGCTAAGTCACTTTGTTCGTTTCTAGGAGCTAGGATTAAGGCTTTTGAAAATTCTGCAGATAAATGTTTTTCAACATCAACATATTAAAATTCACTATTAGAATAATTAGGAGTTGTATTGCCATCATGAATAACATTTTCAATCATTTCTTTATCAAGATTTATAAAAAAGAGGAGCTCTAACATGAATAGAAGTAAAAACATCACATGTTTTTTGCAGATTATGATTTGGAGATTTAGGTTCAATATCTTGCTTAGGAGAAAATGGAATCATGTCAATTGTTGGTGTTTTGGGAGATTTAATAGTTTGAGAAACAACTTCACAAGCTCTAGCACGACATTTTCATTGGCATTCTCTCCCACAACGATTTCGTCTAGTCTTAGCGGAAGGCTGAGAAAAATGAGGTATATTTGTTGAAGGAGGAATGTTCTCATCTTTGGTAGTTGGATGATTAGGTTGAGGTATTTTAGGTTGGACAAGAGGAGAGGTAGGTCTCTTCTCTATATAAGAGGAAGGAGGTGGAAGTACACCATATAAAGGAGGAATGTTTGGTGTAGGAAGGAGACCAGGTCCATCATGAGGAGGTATAGGCCTAACCTTAGGAGGAATATTAGTGTTCTTCTTAGGAGAAAGCCTAGTATCATCCATAGGAATAGGTTGGGAATATTCCTTAGGAAAAAGATTAGTTCTATCTATTAGGGGAAGAACTTCACCTTCAAGAATGATGGGAATATCAAGGTTTGGAGTTCTAGGTTGGCTTAAGGATAAGATCATATCTTTCTTCCACTTTTAATAAGATTGAAAGAGAGCATCACTTCTTGGTGGAAGAGATCTAAATTGTCGAGGCCAAAAGTAATCGATAGGAACACCTTGGTTTCTTTTGGTTGGTCGAAATAAGCTGTGGTTCACAGTTATGATTTCTCTATTGTGGGGAAATTTCAAACACTTCTAGATTGGAGAAGCAATAGCCTTCATGGAAGATAGCCAAGGGTAGCCTAACTTCACATGGAATTGTTCAGATGAAGGAATGATAACAAAGTTGACATCTATAGTTTTAGTATGAACCTCAATAGGAAGTGTGATAGAACCAATAGTAGGACAAGAAAATCCATAAAATAATTTAATGACCACATTAGTATCATCATAGATTGGTTGATGCAAATATAAAGTATAAAGATATTCTTCACTGATGACATTAACCATGCAAGAGGAATCAATAAGCACACCATGACAAGGTTTGCCTTGGATCTTCGCAACTATGTATAAAGGGCCATCAGGTGCCCTAATGATTTCATTAGGGTCAAATGTGATACATGGGTTCTTAGGTGTTTCTTGTTTCTCTACCATATTAACCACATTTGGAGCTCCAAAAGTGACATCAGAGGGAGAGAAAGAAGTGTGTTCAGTCTCAATCACGTTAGAGGTATGATATGGTAAAGAATCAGTGAAAACCTTTAGATTTTGATCAGGAGGAGATACGAATTTGTTTCCCTTATCATTCACACATGCCAAAAATATAGTATAATTATCAATCAAGTCTTGAATCTTATATTTTTATGCAAAACATTTTTCAGTATCATGACCAAGTTGATGATAAAATTGATAAAAAGAATTATTATCAGAGTTAGGTGAAGTTTCTTTAGAAGGATCAACTAGTTTTATTGGACGAAGTTTGATAACTTTTCTTTATAACAACTAAGACATGATGCTATACAAAGATTCATTCAAAGGAGTAAATTCTCTTTCTCTTTTAAAAAATTTAGAAATAGGAGGCACATGTGTTGTAGCATTCACATTGTTGTTGTTGATGGTGTCATTGAATTTGATGAAACCTTTGTTTGGTCTGAACTTTGCAAACGGTTTTTGAGCACTCTCACCGTTATCACTCATAGCCATAGGAGTAGATTTCTCCATTTGACTCATAGCCAGTTGATAATTGTGAAGTGTTGCGCACAACTGTGGAAAGGAAGTAAACTTAAAAAAGAGAAGTTTTTCCCTAATATCTTTTTGCAAATTAGAAATGAAAATTCTTTGAATATCATTATCAGGCACTGGAAAAGATATTTGAGAACACAAATGCTTGTATCTACCAATGAAATCAAACACTTTTTTTTTAACACCTTGTTTACAATGCATTAAATCAGTCAAAGTGATTTTATGACCTATGGTGTTTTGAAATTGTTAAATAAAAGAATTTGCTAATTGTTAAAAATAAGTAATAGAATAAGAAGGCAAAGAGCAATACCATTGTAAAGCCTTATCTCTTAATGTTCTAGTAAATAATTTGGTAAGCAATCTTTGATCATAAGCAAAGTCAGTACACAAAGTTTGGAATATTTTGACATGTGTTAAAGGATAACCTTTTCCATTATAGAGTTCCAATTGAGGGACTTAAAAATGTTTAGGAGGGACAACTCTAGCAATATCAAGAGAAAGTGGGCTCGCAACATCAAATGTGGGCACACTAAACTTGGATTGACTCATTAAAGTGATATGTTGTTGCAATGAAGACACAGTTTGAGCAATGTTATTAATGGTTGCTTCAGTTGAAGAATTTATGTTAGACATGTTTGATTAAGAAGGTGGTGTGATGTTATTGAAAGAAGGCATTGATTGAAAATACTTGGTCATGGGACACCATGGTAATTAGGCATAGGTGATGATTGAGTAGGAAATGGGACACTAAAAGGAGTAAAATGAAGTGCATCCCACCTTAAAGCAATCGCTCCCGATAAGGCATGCATGATTTCTTTAACGTGCGGGCATACACTCCACTCATATTTTCCTTCTTGATACTTAAAGGTACTTAGTGAACTTGGCTTTGCTTTGTAATTTTTGGTCTCCTTTCTTTTTGTGACTCTGAGTGAGGAGAACTTTACTATTTTTAGTCATGGTTCTCCTTCTTGATCTTCCCTTTTACTTTGTCAATCAAAGTCGTAAGATCCCTAGTCCACTGGGGGCTTGGTGTATCTTTCCTCCTTGATGTGGTGAAAGTCTTTCAATCTTGTTTCATTATACTTTACCCATAGTATTGGCATACGCTTATACTCCCGCTAAAGTAGGGGCTAAATGTAGTGTCATATAATTGCGACCCTTGCAAGTTTCGATTGCATTTGGGTCTTTGCATTAGCGGATGAATCCCTAAGCCTAATCGGAGACTCGAAACATGCTCAAGACATCAGAAACTTGCATTTTCGATCATTCTGCACTACCTCCTTGTGGTTTCCTGTCCTAAATCAGGGCAGGACAGGGGCATGGCGCCCTTGTCCTAGCCCTATTTTGGGCCCCCTTTTGTCCTATCTTGCATTGGGCTTGTCAATAGTTGAGCGGGAAAAATTTTCCTATGTCAGCCTAAGACAGGAAAATACCTAAACACCCCTAATTGGTAAGTATATAAGGATCACTTCCCCTCCTATTTGAATAAGCAACAGTAGGGTGAACAAGTGAGAGGTCTCCATTATTGTTATTAAGCATTCAAGCATTCATTCAAGCATTGAGCATTTCAAGTCTCCTTTCAAAGCTAGGTCTTGCATTCAAGTCAAGGATTCAACTATTGAAGAGGAGATTTCTATCAGCATTCAAGACATCCTATTTCACATATCCATTCAAGCAAATTCATCTACAAAGGTATCAACATTTCAATTACATCCCCTTCTTGAGGTGGATTTTACTTCAGACATTTCCATTCATTTACTTGCAACATTTTACAACCACTTGGTTAATTCCAAAATGGGGTTTGACTTGAATGCAAACCCCCAATCCCAAAAACATTTTCCTCTCTTTTCTATGTGTAGGTTGCAGGTGCGTGACTATAATTGCAGGTTTAGGCTTTGTTTTCAAAGATAGAAAAATCCTTTTCAGCACGCGAGTTTTTCAGAGGACCGTGTGCAACTTACACATGGTCCCTGCAAATATTGCTCAGATTTACAAGGAAGCTTGGTCTCGACATTCTACTACTAATTCCAAGTGCACGGGTTCATCCTGCATTTCGATCTCAAGATATAATTGTTTCTTTGTCATTTCTGCACGTAGTCTCAATTTTCTTAATTCAACTACTCTATTTTAAAAGAGGGTTAATTTACTTTCCTAATACTTCCCAAAATTTACCACAATTCACTTAGTATTCAATCTCTTGTCATTAGGGATTAGATCTAGTGAGTTCAACGCCTCTTTAAATGTAAAGTGTGTGAAAAATTGAAGGGAATCCTTTGTGAAACTTTCATTCCTCTTTTGAGGGGAGTAAAGTTTTCCACTTGATCTCCCCTAATCATTTTTCACCATATTACACAAAGAAAATAAGGTTAAGATGTTTTCAGCTTGGGATAGAGACATGGAGATGATATGGGAGTTGAAGAATGAATTAGGCTGCACTATTGCTGATCAAAGCAATAGATGGAAGTAGGTTATTTGGGAACCACCCCTGTAGGGTTGGTCCAAGCTGAAATTTGACGAAGCTAGTAGAGGGAACCGAAGGAAAGCTAGGTGTGGGGTAATTATAAGAAACAAAGTAGGTGTTATGAAATATTGCATCTCAAGACCCTTTGGTATGAGCTCTAATAATGAGGCAAAATTGAAAGCTCTAGAAGCAAGTTTGAAATTGTGTGTGGATAAGGGGATTTCAAAAGTGATCATTGAAGGGGATTCACAAGTGATTATAAATAGGATAAGTCAGTTGAGGTTTATCAATTGAAGACTAGCCTCCTGGATACCATGAATTACAAAATTGTTGAATAATTTGACAATATTCAAAATTTAGCATATACTTCGAGAAGGGAATAAGTCAACATACTGGTTGAAGAATGTAGACATTGATAATAGAGAAATAAAAATAATTATCGAGGGATATTATATCCATAACACATTCAAATAAATTCTTGAGATAGACAAGTAAAGAAACAATTGTACATGAATATGATAGTGGATCCATGTAACATAGGACATATGGAGGCATGGTCAATATTGGTTGCCCAGGTTTAGCACTTCACAAAGAAACCTCACAAGTGGGTCAAGATCATATTTGAAGTTTATTGAGATTTCTATAGAAAAGGACGAGAGGAAAGATATTTTAGATGAACTTGCTTAGAACATATGACCATGGATGAATAAGGCTACCGATGATTTGAAAGATCATGTCAGGGGTCTATTCATGTGCAGAGTAGTACAGAGCAACCAAGATGGTAGAAGAATTCCCTAGAATAATCTAGAATACTATCATGCCTTTTATCCAAGCCAATCCCCCCTATTGTTCATAGAAAAAAATCATACAAGGTGCAGAAGGTCCCAGGTAGGCTTTCGAGTTGTTTCTTCAATCAATAGAATGGTTTACCATTTTGGAGTGGCTTACAAGTGTTGGGATGAGACTACTTGGGTTCACTACAGAAGACTCTTTAATTTTGATGAAATAACTTTTATTTCCATTTAGAGTGTGGTCAAAACAACTCTGAGAATAGGAGTTCATCTCTACGATGGTCAAGTGTATGAGACCATTGTATAACTATTGGTCGATGTAGCATCCTAAAATTGCGACACTTGCAATTTCGACCGCATTTAGGTCTTCACGATGGCGACGCAACACTGAACCTGAATGGAGACCTCGAAACTTGTCCACAACATCAAAAACTACATTTTTTAGCACCCTGGCCTAATCCTCCTTGCACCCCGCTGTCCCTGGAGGTGGGACCATGGCGCCCAGTGCCCTGGTCCCCCAGGACCATGGCACCCAGTGCCCTATTTTTGGGCCCGGTCTCTTTTGGGTCTCGGGTCTTTATGTTTGCAAAGTGGAAAATAATCTTTCCTGGTTGGCCTAAGGTTGGAAAAATCAGTCTATCAACCCTAATTGGCAAGTATATAAACTACATTTCCTCTCCCATTTTGGGAAGAAGATGGAAAAAAGGCGGAAACGATATTCAAACATTCAAGCATTCAAGCATTCCTTCAAGCAATTGATCATTCTAAGTCTCCATTCAAGGCTAAGTGTTGCATTCAAGACAAGGATTCAACCATTGAAGAGGAGATCACATACAACATACAACATACAACAACATCTACACCTTTGCATGTAAGAATACAAACATTCTTACAACAAGGTACTAGTACTTGTTTTACATTACAATCATTTACATTTACAACAATTTCTCATTTCTTGGTTAATTCCAAAACTGGGGTTTGACCTAAGGGAAAACCCCTAATCCCTAACCCCCCAATCGTCTTCACTTTTCTGTGTGTAGGATGCAGGTATGCGGCTGAAATTGAAGATCTGGAATCCTTGTGTAGAGACGAACAGATCCCCCTTCGTTTCGCGGATTTTTCGGAGGACCGTGTGCATGCCGGGCGCCATCGTCCCGTCAACTTTCGCTCAAATTTGCAGGACAATGTCGTCTCGACATTTTACTACTAATTCCAGGTCTGCAGCTTCATCCCATATCCCTATCTTAGTTTATAAGTGAATCTTTCTCCCTTTTCATGCATTCCTAGCTTAATCCTTCTATCTACATTCTTTACAAAAGAGGGTAGCCTTGCTGTCTTAACCCTTGAAACTCATTTAGAATCCAATCTTGCATTGTGTGGGATTGGATCTTGTGGGTTTCAACCCCTCTTTTGAATGTAAAGTCTCCCCTAAGTGAAAACCGTCAATCCTAGTGACCTCCCTTCTCTCTCCTTGGAGTTGAAGAGGGGAGAGCAACTAGGGTTTGATTTTCCGCTTTACATTTTGGTGAACCTGACGTGAACATCCTTTCTGATTATTCATGGTTAAATCTGAAAATTGGCTTCCTTGATTACATTTCCATGTTTGATCTTTTGCAAATTTTAGAGGTTAATTGCATAAAAACCCTAAATTTTCTTTTTAGTAATTGAGCTTGTGAAATGTTTAATTGTTATGCTTGTTTCAGATCTACCCTTCTATTACAAATTGTCAATTCATATTTGTGCTTTAATTCTGAAAATTAAGTGGTTAAGTGTCAAAACCCTGATTTTTAAAACCCTGTTGATTCAACCTTTGACTGATAATTTCACTAATCAAAACATCTCCAAATCAGCTGTAACTTTGGATTCCGCAAAAAAATCATAATATCTTTCATCCCTGAAAATTCAGGAAAAAGTTGCGAGGACCGTGTGCACCCCGAGCGCCATCGTCCCTGACATTTTTTCCAAAATTTCGGGAGCTAGATCTTATTGTATTTTTCTGCTAAAATCCAGAATTTTGGCTGATTTCATCAATTCTAACACTTTCAAAATTAAAGTCAAAGTTGGTCTAGTGATTGCTTGGATTAAGGCTTCTAATCATTCAAAAATTGTTGAAATTGAAATTTTGTGTCAAAATTGTGTTCTTACTGTCCTAAATCTGAAAAGTGTGTTGGCATTCATTCAAAATTTCAGTCCTTTATTCAAATTCTTGCAATTTGTGACTTTTGAAATTAAGTGTTTAATTACAACAACTTTGATTTCCGCTTTCAAAATGGAATTTTGCATGAAATTGAGTCAACTTTTAAATTTCAAAGCTTGCATTGCTTTTGGTATTCCCTCTAAAATCATAAAATTCAAAATTTTAGTTTCCCTCTCTTTTTCAAAATTCAAATTTTGCATTTTTCAACAATCTTGGTAGGGTTCAATTTTGAGATTGCAACTTTAATTTGGCCTATCTATAGATCGTAAAATCACTCAATTTTTTCAGATTAGCTTTAAAATCATCATAACTTTCATCCCTGAAAATTTCGGAAAAAGTTGCGAGGACCGTGTGCACCCCGAGCGCCACAGTCCCTGACATTTTTTCCAAAATTTCTTGAGATTGTCGTGATTGCATTTAACAGCTTAAATCTAGGAGATTGGCTGATTTTATTGAAATTTTCTACCTCTAAATTCAAAATCTTCTCTCCCTCTCTAGTGCATGAGTTTTACAACAATAAGCCCTACTTACACTATTCCTGTTAGACGAAGCCATAGAATTAAGTCTTTCCGAGGTTTAATTACCGAGGAGATGGAACCTAATTTGAATGGCCTTTTCAACGAGGAAACGGGTAATTCCTCTAATCTGCCTAATGATGAAGAAGCTCTCCATGAGGTTTCTGTAGAACAACTTTCAAAATTGGATAACCAATTTGATGATTTTCACCAATGGATGTCTCATGAGTATCCCGATAGTCAAGCTCTTTCATTAATTGAGGGTCTAAAACGTATGGTTCAAAGTGATAAGAATGGAATTGATATTTTGCGTGGTATTGCACACATTGTGGATTCGAATGTGATGCCTATAAAGAGTTGTGCTAAAACTTTAGGTTATACACAACCTCCCACTCAAGTCAATCATTCTGTTCCTTTAACAACTTCTATTGCTAGCATACCTACCTTTACATCAAACATAATGACTACTTCTATACAAGACATTCCGCCTATGATCACCAGTCATGGGGGCAATCCTTCCTCTTCAATTAACCCTCTTCCTTCATTCAATCTGACTTCTTCATTCATTCCTTCAATGAGTGTCCCTATTACATCTCCACAACTGAACATGACACAAGGGGGCAATTCATTTAACCATTCCATTCCTCCTTGTAGTGCTCCTCCTTTCCAATCATCTCCTATGACTAACTATCATAGGGTCCCACCACCTTACTCTCAATCAATACCTTCTTTCAATAACATAATACCTCCATCACAATCTAACACGTCTAATATGAATTCTTCGACTGAAGCAACCATTAATAATCTTGCACAAACTGTCTCTTCTTTACAGCAACAAATTACCTCCATGAATCAATCTAAGTTTAGTGTGCCCACATTTGATGTTGCGAGCCCACTTTCTCTTGACATTGTTCGAGCTATCCCTCCTAAACATGTTGAAATCCCACATTTGGAGCTTTATAATGGTAAAGGTGATCCTCTAACACATGTTAAGACTTTTCAAACAATATGTACCGATTTTGCTTATAACCAAAGGTTGCTTGCAAAACTGTTTACTAGAACATTAAGAGATAAAGCCCTACAATGGTATTGCTCGTTGCCTTCTTATTCTATTACTTCTTTCAAACAACTTGCAAATGCTTTCATTCAATAATTTCAAAACAATATAAGTCCTAAAGTTACTTTGATTGATTTAATGCATTGTAAACAAGGTGTTAAAGAAAAAGTGACTGATTTCATTGGTAGATATAAGCATTTGTATGCTCAAATTTCTTTTCCAGTGCTTGACAATGATATTCAAAGAATCTTTATTTCTAATCTACAAAAAGATATTCGAGACAAACTTCTATTTTCTGAGTTTACTTCTTTCCAATATTTATGTGCAACTCTTCACAATTATCAACTGACTGTGAGTCAAATGGAACAAGCAAATCCTATGGCTCCGAGTGATAAGGGTGATAGTAGTCAACAACCATTTGGGAAGTTTAAACCGAAGAGAGAGACCATTAAATTCAATGAAAACATCATCAACAACAATGTGAATGCAGCATCAGGTGTGCCTCCTATTTCTAAGTTTTTCAAGAAAGAAAGAAAGTTTACTCCTTTGAATGAATCATTGCATAGTATTATGAATAAGTTATTGGAACAAAATGTGCTTACTGTCCCTCCTATAAAGCAAATCGATCCTACAAAGATTAATTCACCCTATTTTGATAACAAATCTTTTTGTCAATTTCATCGTCAACCTAGGCATGATACTGAAAAATGTTTTGCTTTAAAGGGTAAAATTCAAGATCTGATTGATAATAATACTATCTCTATTTCAGGAGTAAATGATAAAGGCAACACATCTGTAGCTCCTCCTAACAAAAATCTTAAGATTTTTACTGATCCATTACCTTCTCATACCTCTAATGTGATTGAGACTAATGATTCCTCTTTCTCATCTGATGGTCTTGTGTCTATGACTCCGAATGTAATTAACTTTGTAGAGTAGCAAGAAAACCCTAAAGAACCTTCCATCACATTTGATTCTAGTGAAACTATCAGAGCACCTGATGGTCCTTTATACATAGTTGCAAAAGTCAAGAATACACCTTGCCGTGGAGTGCTTATTGATCCTTCGTGCATGGTTAATGTTATTACTGAAGAATTTCTTTTTACTTTGCAATTGAATCAAGTGATCTATGAAAAAACAAATGTGGTTGTGAAATTATTTGATGCATTTTCTTCTCCTGCAATTGGTTCTATTACATTACCTATTGAGGTCCGTAACAAATCCCTTGATGTGAACTTTGCTATTATTCCTTCATCCGAACAATTTTGTGTGAAGCTTGGCTATCCTTGGCTATCTTCCATGAAAGCTATTGCTTCTCCCATTCATAAGTGTTTGAAATTTCCCCATAATGGTGAAGTTGTTACTGTCAATCATAGTCTCTTTAAACCAGCTGAAAGAACTTCTAGCATTCCTATTGATTATTTTTGGCCTAAACAATTTCAATCTCTTCCTCCGCAAAGTGATCATCTTTTCAAATCTTATCAAAAGTGGAAAACAAATATGATCCTATCTCTAAGTGAACCTAGAACACCCAAACTTGATATTCCTATCATTCTTGAGAAGGAAGTTCTTCCTTTGAAAGATAAAACCAATGTCTTTCCTCAAGAAGATTCCCAACCCATCCCTATGGATGTGACTATGTCTATGCCTAATAAACTTCCTAAAAGTAGACCTATACCTCCTCATCATGATGGACTTGGTCTCCTTCCTAAACCAAATATTCCTCCTTTATACAGAGCAGTTCCTCCTCCTTCCTCTTATGGAGAGAAGAGACCTTCCTCTTCTCCTATTATTCAGCCTAAGAAACCACAACCTAAACACCCAAGTGATAAGGATGAGAACATTCCTCCTCCTCAATCTTCTCCACTTCCTACTAAGACTAGACGAAATCGTTTTGCATGTGAACGCCGCTGAAAGCGTCATCTTAGAGCTCAAGCAGCTACTTCTCAAACTTTGCAATCTCCAAAAACACCTTCAACAAGCATTATTCCATTTTCTCCAAAATCTCCTAAACATAAGATGCATGATGGTCTTGATCCTATGCAAGTTAAAGATCCTATTTTTATAAATCTTGATGATGATATAGATGAAAATGTTATTCATGATGAAAATGTTACTTCTCTTACTTCTGACAGTGAATATGAATATGTTGATGTCGATAACCATTTATCTAATGAATTTTCTAAAGCACTTATCCTAGCTCCTAGACAAGAACAACGTGGCTTGGAACATGAACATAGCCCTTATTTGGATCTTGTGATAGCTCCATCTGCTGTGTTGGATGTTCCTCCTCTAGCGTGTTCCCTGCCTTCCCGAAACATTGATCAGCAAGATCGGGGGGTAGATGACGTGCTAGACTAGTTTCATTAGCATAGCAGATTCTCTCCTCCTCTCTTTTGTTACTTCTTCTATGTGTTATTCTCATTCTTCTATTTGTTGTTCTTAGTGTTGTCTACTTGAGGATGATGCAAAGCATTGAGATCTCTTTTGGTCTCTCTCATGTTGACTCAAAAGACACATGTGTTCCCTTCTTCTAGGTGACCTTCCTTGATTGGGGAATGAAGAAAAATTATGCATACATACATATGATATACATGAATTATCATACAGCATACTGACCCCAAGGAAAGCGAAGTCACCTCATGCTTTGTGTTTTGTGTCTATTATCCTTGGGTTTATCTCACACTTGGGGACTAAATCTTTGTGATAACATGCTCCTTTCCCTTCTCATTTCTTATGTGTATCACTACCTTAAAGCAATCACCCCCGTTGAGGCATGTGCGATCGCTTTAACGTAGGGGGGCATACACCCCGTCTATCCCTTTAGGATACTTGAAAATTTCTTGGCGAACTTAGCTTTGCCTTGAAAATTTTTGATATCTTTCTTGCATGACTCATAGTGAGGGAACCTTACTACTGACAGTCATGGTTCTCCCTCGTGATATTCCCTTTTACTTTGTCAATTGAAGTCGTAAGATCCTTAGTCCACTGGGGCCTTGGTGTATCTTGCCTCCTTGACATGGTGAAAGTCTTTCAATGTTGTTTCCTTGTACTTTACCAGAAGTATGAGCGTACGCTTATACTCCCGCTAAAGTGGGGGCTAAATGTAGCATCCTAAAATTGCGACACTTGCAATTTCGACCGCATTTGGGTCTTCACGATGGCGACACAACACTGAACCTGAATGGAGACCCCAAAACTTGTCCACGACATCAAAAACTGCATTTTTCAGCACCCTGGCCTGATCCTCCTTGCACCCCGCTATCCTTGGAGGTGGGACCATGGTGCCCAGCGCCCTGGTCCTTCAGGACTAGGGCACCTAGTGCCCTGGTCCCTGGCCCTATTTTTGGGCCCGGTCTCTTTTGGGTCTCGGGTCTTTATGTTTGCAAATTGGAAAATAATCTTTCCTGGTCGGCCTAAGGTCGGAAAAATCAGTCTATCAACCCTAATTGGCAAGTATATAAACTACATTTCCTCTCCCATTTTGGGAAGAAGATGGAAAAAAGGAAAAAACGATATTCAAACATTCAAGCATTCAAGCATTCAAGCATTCCTTCAAGCAATTGATCATTCTAAGTCTCCATTCAAGGCTAAGTGTTGCATTCAAGACAAGGATTCAACCATTGAAGAGGAGATCACATACAACATACAACATACAACAACATCTACACCTTCGCATGTAAGAATACAAACATTCTTACAACAAGGTACTAGTACTTGTTTTACATTACAATCATTTACATTTACATCAATTTCTCATTTCTTGGTTAATTCCAAAACCGGGGTTTGACCTAAGGGCAAACCCCTAATCCCTAACCCCCCAATCGTCTTCACTTTTCTGTGTGTAGGTTGCAGGTACGCGGCTGAAATTGAAGATCTGGAATCCTTGTGCAGAGACGAATAGATCCCCCTTCGTTTCGCGGATTTTTCGGAGGACCGTGTGCACGCCGGGCGCCATCTTCCCGTCAACTTTCGCTCAAATTTGCAGGACAGTGTTGTCTTGACATTTTACTGCTAATTCCAAGTACGCAGCTTTATCCCATATCCCTATCTTAGTTTATAAGTGAATCTTTCTCCCTTTTCATGCATTCCTAGCTTAATCCTTCTATCTACATTCTTTACAAAAGAGGGTAGCCTTGCTGTCTTAACCCTTGAAACTCATTTAGAATCCAATCTTGCATTGTGTGGGATTGGATCTTGTGGGTTTCAACCCCTCTTTTGAATGTAAAGTCTCCCCTAAGTGAAAACCGTCAATCCTAGTGACCTCCCTTCTCTCTCCTTGGAGTTGAAGAGGGGAGAGCAACTAGGGTTCGATTTTCTGCTTTACAGTCGATATCTTAGACTCAAAGGAGGTTTGTATTTAGAGGATAGTTAGCTTCATATGTGCAGGTGATGGACAAGATGTGGCAAATGCTATTTTGGATCTAGAGGTTGACTAATGGGCTAGTTTCTTGAAGTTTTACTTTAATTTAGATAATTTTTTATCGTCTAACTTTGAAGAGGACATAGAGTCCGAGGAGCTCGTTAGAGGATGAGGAGTCTGAGCAGGAAAAGACATAAAAATAGAGGAAAAGGAATGTCATAGAGGAAGTCTGGGAGATTTATAGGGTGGGAGTTCTTAACGACAACTTGGATCCTTTCCAAAGATTGTTGGAGTTTGAAGACAACTGGCTTTCAAATTTTTTAGCAGAGATGGTGTTGGTTTTTGGAAATAACCTGGCTATTATTCTAGAATATATGTAGGGTGGACTGTTCTTTTGTAAATGTGTGTTAATCATATGGGTTTGTGTTTTTGCAATGGGCTTGTGTGTTTGCATTGGTAGTTTTTAAGGGTGATGAGAGGAGTACAGTGAGTGTATTGGATGTGAATAGGTAGTGTTAATGTGGCTAAGATAGTGGGTAGGGAGGATTGAGGGGTTGGATTTTGCTTTGTAATCCACAGTCTTGAAGTATTTGATGATCATGTAATAAGCCTTTTTATCAATATAGGGAGCTATCCCCATAAAGATAGTGCTTGCAAAAAAAAAAAAAAAAACTTAACATGCATTGATAATGAGCAGTCAACATCCAACCAAGACCTATGAGAGCTCAAGATTTGATAATCATATTCATGTTGCATGTTACTAATCTTGAAATAATCAGAAAAGCAGTAAATAGCTATAATTTGCCAACCTTTGTTATTAATTTGCTATACAAATAGTTGGTTAAATGTATCTTTGAACATTATATGAGAAACTGAACCTATCAACTATTTATTATTTAATCAAGTTTAATATAAAAATTATAGTTCCTATCCCCAGATATTTAATAGCTAAGGATTTTAACTATTAACAAGAATGTTTTCTTAATTTGACCCTAAGCATACCATTTCATATTTGATTCAAGCCATGAGACTTATTGTCTTTATTGACACAAGGATTTATCTATTCTCAATTACAAAGAAAAACAAGTTTTTGAATATAATAATTTGTTATTCATTCAAGCTACTTAACCCTTAGCTGTAAATTTAATATCACATACTATCATGCCAATCTACTAACAAAAAGGACAAATGGTCCAAAATTATTAAATTTGAAAGCATATAAAAGATTATCTCTTAACCCCTATTCATGACAATTTTCATTATTAGAGGTAACCTTATATCCTCTCACATAATTCATTAAGTTAATCCAATCATTTAAATATTATTTGTAAATATATATAAATAATTTATCTTTCAACCAAGTAAAGATAGGCTTTATATTATACATAATTATTCATGCTAAGGTGAAAGATTTAGTTCATTTAACTCTATCTCTACATAAATATTTGGTTCTAATAAAAATAAATAAATTATTTGTAACACCTAGATTTTGCCATAGTTTGTTTGTGGAATGGAATAAAAAAGAATATATTTGTTTAGGTTCTTGTAGAACACTATTATTGTATTATTTGCATCTCTGTATTCACATATGTAGAGAAGCTTGATCTCAAAAACATACTCGAATGAACTGTGAATACATGATTTGGAAAAGACAACTTGAGGATTCAAGAAACACAACATAGATAAGATCAACTGACAATTAATTTACATACCTCACTTTCATATAGGCAATAATCCATGTTTTTCTTAAATGACAAAACTATTATTTTCTCTTTTCCAAAACAAATTACTGATGTTCAATATCTTTTTCAAAATATAATTATTACTGTACAAAAGAATAATTGACAACCCCCAAATGAAAACCAATTATGTGCTTATATAGACAAATTGGGTGAGGATTAGTTTTATTTTTTTAAATTGTTTTATTGGATCCTCTCTTAAATTATAGGAGAATACATCTTTTATGCTCCAAGAAAAACATGTTTCTTTATCTAAACTTATCCTTCCAATAATAATTATCTTAATATCTCAAAACATAATAGAAACTAAAGAAATATAAATTTCATAATAATTATTTGTTTTATTTTATCTCACCTTTTCTTATCCTTTTATGTAGGAAACTCATATTTATTTCCTAAATTTTAATTTAAAAATCTTTTTCCTTAAAACTGATTTCAGGTTGCATGAGAAATGAATCACCTCATGATTCTATTACTTCTTATATTATCACTTCTTTCTCAAAATCTTCCCTGCATGAAAAGCTAAGTTTCCTATTTTAATTTTCTCTATCCTTAATGTCAAAATGGAAGAGTATTAGTTTTTTAGAAACTTCTAAAATCTAGATAAGTAAAACTTTCTCATAGTAAAGTTCTTAATTTTCATTATAATGGTTACCTTTCCACATAAAAGCAATTATAATATGAATTTTATATTCTAAAATTCTAAAAGAATTTTAAAAGAAACTTCTTTTCTCTGTCTTTTAAAAAAAAAAAATTACTTTTCCTTCTTAAAAATAAATGGATAGTTTTAAGAATTAGAAATAATTTCATATGAAATAGAATTTATGTAATATACAATATAATTCTTTTTAAACATTTATATTTAATTTTTAAAAAGAATATATATATATATATACTTACTATTTGATTTTCTAGACATATTAGTAAAAGTATTTATAATAATAATATATCTAATGTTAATATAAATTGTATTTTATTATATTTAGAAGAAGTTAAAACAAAATCATTAAATAAATAAGTAATTAATTATTTTATAGAAATATTTATGTAATAAGGTCGTGACACATGCATAGGTTTCCTCCTAAAAAAAATTGTGTATTGGGGATATTTCTAAGTTTTTGCAAATAGGGAATGGGTCTGGGACGTTTCCTACCTGTCTCCGTGTCCCTGAAATATTCCCCATGGAGGACAAGGTCCTATTTGGCAAGGGACACGTGTGTGGGAAGATAAATGCTTTAACAAACTAAAGAAACCAATCATTTTGATTGCGCATAGGTAATCCAAAATTTGATGATTGGCATATTGGATGCGATGATTAGAAATGACCTCTATAATGTCCCTATCTAATATTACAGATTTCTCTTGAGGTTGACATTATGACTGCTTTAGCTTTAATCCCCTGCTAGCTAGCTTAGAGAAAATGGTAATTAAGGAAATAATATGCATCTTTGGTTCTCAATTGTGTTAATTTATTCTCTAAGTTTTTCATCATATAGTATTTTTCTATTTGAATTATAGATACTGCATATAGAGAAAACTATTCAAAGTGATATACTTAGTTTTTACTGTGATGTCTACTGCAATGGATAGATCTAGCCAGACTAATTGGACTACAACAGACAAAAGTTGATGGGTAGAGCGACCTATCCTCACACATGATTACTACATGAAAGGGAAAAGAGAAAATAAAAATTATGAAAAATGGAAGAAGCCTTCATAGAAATTAAATTTAGCATACCCAAAACTTGGACTAAATTAATACCCAAGTAGTAACATATAATACCAATATAATACCCTGCAAAGGACTGCACAGAAAATTTTAAAACCCTACAATCATATTCAAATTCCCATGACACATTTTAATTAAACTTGTACCAAATTAACTTAAAAAATACAAATTGTAAGTAATAAACAGCTTGTTCCTATATAAGGTAAAGGAAATATTTTAAGCTCACCTTCAAGCAAGATGCCAATTTGATGTATGAGAGCACTTTGTGGAAAAATATTATTCCAAAATAAAAGCTGACAATTGTAAATAACTTCTTGTTATTTCATTAATGATACTCAGTTTTTACTATGATGTCTACTACAATGAACAGATCTAGCCAGACTAACTGGACTCCAATAGAGAAAAGTTGATGGGTAGAGTGACCTATCCTCACACATGATTACTACATGAAAGGGAAAAGATAAAATATAAATTGTGAAAAATGGGAGAAGCCTTCATAGCAATTAAATTTAGCATACCCAAAACTTGGACTAAATTAATACCCCAGTTGTAGCATCTAATGCCAAAATAATACCCTACAAAGGAATGCAAGCAAAATTTTAAAACCTTGCAATCATATTCAAATTCCCATGACACAATTTAATTAAATTTACCAAATTAACTTAAAAAATATAAATTATTAGTAAATATCTTGCTCTATGCAAGGTAAAGGTAATATTTTGAGCTCACCTTCAAGAAAGATGCCAATTTGATGTATGAGAGCACTTTGTGAACAAATATTATTCCAAAATAAAAGCTCACAATTGTTCATAACTTCTTGTTATTTCATTAAAAAAATTTCTGCAAGTAGAATTGAAGATTTAGAACTAAAAACACTACACAATCTTATTAAGTCTCATATATTATGGTAAACCGTGAATCTAAAAATATTTAATTATTTTTTAATTACCATATATGTTGTTAAACAGTTTGTGAAAACCCTATCCCACTCCTAATTTAAATCTATACCTTTTATTTGAATTACAAAAAATAAGCCAAGAATCATGTAACAAGTATATCTAGAACCATCATTTGTAAAATAAAACAATAGCCATTTAAGATTCTTAACATTACACATAACTAATATCTTCATGAGTGTCTCATAGAATGAGAAAACAACCCTCTAATCTTGAATATGCAGAAAAAGGCACATACTTGTGTTGAATTTAGTGATTTTATTAAACTCAGAGTGGATAGCTTAACAATGCTTGACAAAGTATTTTTAGGAAAACCTAGTAGAAAAAAGAGAGAAAAATGAATATGTCCATCAATAGGGGTGAAGGGATCGCATGTGTGGAACTCCCCTTATGCCAGCAACATGCCTTTTAAATTTTCTTATTCCTCGAATCTGATTCCCCAAACACGACAACATATTTAGGTCCACATTTGATCACAATCGTCCACTACCAAAATAATTGTAGGGTTTGGAGACAAATAAAAATGGCAGATGCAAAGTGAGATGCCACAAAAAAAGTCACATAATTTCAAACCCTAAAAAAATGCATTGTGGGTAATGTGACCAATTCCACTGCATTTTTTCCTTTCAAAATCGAACTCCTGCAGGTGGGCTTCAAATTGATTGCATAACTAACATACGATGGTGGGAAACAACTGGCCATCACCTGTAAGTTAAGGAAACTGTATTGCTAGTTGGCCATCCCCTAAATAATAAAAACTTGTCAAAAGTTGCCGAGAAACGCACCTCAGTGGAACGCTAACACTTTGGCGGGAAAAAGCCTACATAGAGAGCCTATCGGCTACTTATATTATTATTTAGAAAAGAATTATAATAATTATTATTAAAAGTGAAATAATAATATTATTAAATTTTTCATATTATATATATATGTGTTAAAATTACTTATTTATAGATTATAAATATTATAATATAATAATTATTTTTGATTAAGCAAAAACAAGTTTTGAAGGGACCTGAAACCCCTTACATCATAATCCAAAGATAGATCATTAAAGCAACTCGACCACGATTAATAACAAAAAAACATAACAGGATGCAAGAGGGAAGGACAACAAAGACACAACAACTAGAGGAAAGAACAAAAAAAAACCAACGAGGTGTTGGCGAACACAGCAACAAAAAACTACAACCAGTTACATGAAAATATTGAGACCATCAGTAGCCTCTTTCTCCAATATCATCATGGTCTTTGCATATACCTTGAGGTCGAGAATATCCTGAGGCATAGGTACCTCCACAACCTTGGTGCTTTGTTTGGCCCTCCTTGTAGTGCGAGGGATATCCTTGGAGCTAGAGATCCCAACATCCATCTCTAGATCCACAAAGTTCCTATCATTGTGCATATTCTCCAATCTAGCCACCATTCCTGACATGTTGGTAACAACCACTCTCAGCATAGCCACACTATTTTCCATGATCTTCTTGAGAGTAGTCTCAATTTTCTGCATTTTTAGGCTACTCTCCCCAAACTTTTCATCATATCTATTCTTAAAAAGCTCAATATCCTCACCATTTTTCTGAAGGCACTCCAACATCATTCTTTTTGCATCTTATTTCCATAGGGTACACTCATTTCTCTCTAAAGCACATCCTTTCCCCGTGTCCTTAATTCTTGCATGACCCTCTTTCTCCATAACCCCTTCAACCCTTTCTAATTAGCTAAGGTAGTTCTCTGCTTGAGATGCAGAGTCTTAATTTCATGGAACACCCAACATTGGAAGCGATACATATCAATCGAGGCACTTCTAGCAGTTCCCAAAATATCTAGCATCATTTCAAGCTTGTCTTGTAAGTCTCAAGAGTCCAAGTCCATCGGTTCCGAATCTTGATTTTTAGAAAATTTAGGAGGCTGCTCACCCCCCATATCAGAATCAGATAAAATTAACCTCTTACCCTTCCCCTTAGGCTTCACCTTGTAACTAGAGGTTTCCTTCGCCGAGGAGACATCATTGTTCTTCTTGGTAATTCTGACCCTCTTCTTAGGGGGGATAGAGGCGACGACCTTAACCTGAAACTAAGAGTCATCAGAACCATCACTAGGGGTGTAATCCTCAACTTTATCTTCAAAACTGGCCTTCACCCTATTAACCCTAGCTTCAAAGTGCTCATAGATTAAAAGGATTAATCCTTGATGAGCCAAACTGCTTGAATAAGGGTTCTTAATGTGGTCAGCTAGACAATCATTAAGGGAAGAAACTAGATAATAAGGAAAGGAAACCTTATTCCCATATCTAAAATGATTGAGAAACACAAAATGGTAGCTATAAACTCTAGTAAACCTCCCATCAACCGCAACAAATTCCATTATCACTTTCAAGATTTTACTCCAGAAGCTTTTTACCTGGCTAGGAGTGAAGTAAATTATGTCGTGCTTGACAAGCCTCTCCTTTTCATCTTCATTCTTGGGAAATGTTTTCACCACATTGTCAGAGAATTTTCTATCCTTGAAGAATTTGGCCCCTTCCATTGACAACCATGTAACCTCTGCAACCAATTTCTCATCCAATTTCATCGTCTGCCCAAACAGAATGACTTTCTTTTTGTTCCATCCCTTAACAAAGAGTTTTGAAACATGGTCCTTTTTACCATGTAGTTTCTCCATATACCTAGTTATCCCTCCTTTTTGTAATCTTCTCCACACTTTTTGTTCCTTCTTCCAACCTTCATAGCTTGTTGGCTCATTCCTGTTAATGTTGCCCCACATTGTTTCAGTAGTTCCAACAACGCCTCCTTCACCTGAGAAAAAAGAGACTCTGCAATACCAACAGAGAAATGCAGATCCAAGGAAGAGCATACAATTAATTGCCCACAAAGCGTGTCGGGTAGTCCACCTCATGCAATCTAGAAACTTCCTGCCAGCTTGACCATTAAGGTCCCTATTGTTCCACAAAATAATCTTCATTTTCTGCTTGGGGAACATGTTTCCCAGATAGTCCACTAGCTCCCATCAGCAATATTTTGTTTGCTTTCAAATTCTCTATGGCATCTAGTAGATTTCTTGCCTAGTGGAGATTTAGAATGTCCAACATCTGCTTTAGCCCTAGATCTGGTTCGCACCCCACTATTAGGACCCATTTTCTTATTTTTTCTTTCTTCCTACCGATGTAAAAGATTTTTCATCTTCTTCTCCCTTGCCTGCAAATCTTTTATCATCTTGATCTTGGCAGATTCCCCCACCATAACCCGAAGTATGGGGATTCTCCTTAAGGGCATTAGGGTTCTTCAATTTGATTGAGTCTTGAGATCCCAAACCATCCAACCCATTAAGAGAAAAATTAGTTTCAGGGACCATAGACGTCCCACTATCCAATATTGGATCTTCTCCACTATCTGGAACAACCTCAATTTCTCCTTCTTCAAGATTATTCACCTCTTTATTACCCTCAAGATCAAAATTTGGAATAGGATTCAAACCTTGAGGAAGGGCAAAGTAGTCTTCACCAGTAGGTTTAACTCCCTCAACCCTCTGATCTTCTGATAGGTACATTTGAGAAATAGTGCGTACTTGTTTTTCTATAGAAGGGGCCTGGTCATGCACCATAGTGTTTTCCATTTTACCCTCAATAGAGCTAATAGAGATCAGGGTCAGATTCTCCTTTTTCTGCTGCATCTCCCCTTGAGAGATACCATCACCTTTATTTCGTTTCTCCCTCCAGATATGTTTATGAGACCCTTTTCTATTAGGTGGGTTCCTCTGAATGCTAGGACAACCCCTGGCCTAGTGTCTCACTTTTTTGAAATGGAAGCAAAAAAAGAGTAAGGATTCACACTCTATAGCTTGCACCCATTTCCCCAACTTAGAGAAAATATCAATCGATGATGGTAGATTAGTGTTCTAGTAGACATTTACATAGATCCTAGAATACACCAGCCTTTTTCTAGCTATGGTTATTGAGTCTATGGCAAGAAGATCACCAAAGGATCTAACAATGCCCTTGAAGACATCTTCAAACCACAACTCCATCGGCAAACCAGGCAGCCTAACCTAGATAGGAGCCGAGTCAGAAAAGGAATCATTTAACTCTTGATTAGGGGACCATTTTCTTAAGGAAAGCAAAGATCTCCCAACCATCCATGGACCTTTATACAGAACACCTTCCAAATCTTTTGAACACGAAAAGTTGAAGGCAAAAAACCCTTCAAGCATCACAGAGATTTCAACTTGGCCTTTCAATCACCATTTCTTTTTGGTGAAATATCTCACCACATCAATGTTAGGTCTTGGACCAACAAATTTTCAAACTAAGGTGAAGGCCATTAATGATATATTATGATAAATGACAACGTCAGGAATGGAGATATGAAACTTACCCTCTACCTTGTCTGATAAGTCTGAAACACTAGGAAAGGAAGATTTTCCAGTGAGTTTCGACCCAAGTATTCTGGCCCTTGATCCAACTATTTCGACCCAAGATCTTGAGGGATCCTTTTGTACAACATTCTTTTCCTTCTCAGGTCCCTCTTTTGAGATTCCCTTTTAGTTCAAGACTCCTTCATGTGATTCCCCCTTATCTCCAGGGTCAAAAGGAGGGTCCCTAGATGGGTCCCCTTCCTTTTTGTTGTCTCCATCTGCATGCGCTTCAACATGTGTGTTTGAATCCTTCTACCCATGTGATGGAAGTGCAGAGAATCCAACACAGTTACCAGAATCGGCTTTCTTGCCTAGCTCCATTCAAAAGCTAATAACATCTATAATATAATAATTATTAAAAAAATTAAAAACAATATTTAATTAAAAAATTATTTTTGTTTATCTATATATTTAAAAGTTAAATAATAATAATGTTAAAATTTTCATATAATAAATATTAAAATGAATTTTTATATATTAGATATTATAATATGATAATTATTAAAATTAATAAAAATAGAAAAAAATTCAAAATTTTAGACATACAATTTACTATATCTATTATATTTATTATTTTGAAACTAAATTACATTTATATATTATAATATAATAATTATTAAATATTAGAAACTAAGATACTATTTAATTAAAACTACATTATTGTTTTATCTATATAAAATTTAAAATTTAAAAGTTTTAAATTATAATTTTTTTGTTTTATTTGTTTTAAACTATATTTTATTATTTATATATTATATTTATTAATCTAATACTAAATTAAATTTATATATTACAAATATAATAATTATTAAAATCTTAAAAATTTAAATAATATTTAATTAAATTTATTTTATTATTTTCACTTCTTTCTATATATGCTAGATAAAAATATTATTGAAATTTTCATATTATATATTAGAATTAATTATTTGTATATATATATAATAATTGTTAAAATTAAAAATTATAAAATTTTAAATATTTAATTTCTTATTTATACATTATATATGTTATTTTAAAATTAAATTAAATTTATATATTAAAATATAGTAATTATTAAAACTTAAAAAAAAAATTATATTTATTTAAAAATATATATAATCTAAATACATTTTAAAACAAAATATATAATCTAAGTACATTTTATTGTATTTCATATTAAGATAGGAGAATTTGACAAAATGTTAGTAAATTTAAAATAGCTATTAAAAAAGGTTTAACAATTAATGATGAAAGGAAAAAATATATAATTTTTAAATTATTCATTTATGGAAGTTTTAGATTCAAGTCATAGAGCTCAAAGAGCATTTACGAGAAACTTTAGTTTTTTTAATTTTTTATTAATAACACGTCACTCTTAATAAAATAACAACTACAAAGAAAAGGAAAATGGAATGTGACTGTTGAAGTAATCTATAAAGCATGTATTACATTCAAAAGTATTAAATTTGATGTGTTTGTGACACTTAATCCATGAAATTTTTTTTTTTTTATTTATTTAATTATTTAATAAATGTTTTTGGTTTGTTTTAAGAGTTTAATAGAAATATAAAAAATATACAAAATGGTAATATCTTAATAATAATTTAATATTGATTGCAATATTATAATATAATAATAATAATTAATATTAATTATAATATAATAATATAATTATATTTTAAGTGAAATAATGAACAAATATGATATCTTTCTTACCTATATTTTTTAAAAAATAAATATACTAGTAATAAACTATGTTCTATACTTTTGATGTCTTGTATGTTAATTGCATTTGCATCAATATTTTGGACCACATTCTATGATCCATCATAGGATGATACATGATAGCATATGAGAAAAATGATTAAGTTGCAGACCAAAAAACTACTAAAAAGGCTTGGGGAAAGGAGAGAGAAGGGGAGGAGCTACACGAGGAACGAGGCACCTAATTAGACCTAGAAAGAGAAAGAAATAAATAAAGAGGAAGAGAGAAAAATAAAAACTTTAGAGAAAACCAATAGATAAAACTGCAAAATAAAGAAAACAAAAATAAAAGAGAGACCCACAATATTTTTTGATAAAGGTCCAGACCTATGAACTGCCAGCCCAACGAATTTCTTTGATTGCAATATTATAATGTAATAATAATAATTTAATATTAATTATAATATAATAATTTTCTAAGTGAAATAATGAGTGGGCTAGCGGAGGGTGAAGCTCTTCAATTGTTTTGTTGGCATGCTTTCTCGAGGGTATTCGCGGAGATCCCCTACAAAAAGCTTTCTACAAGAATTGCAAGAGCCTGCCGGGGACATCCTCTTGC
Organism: Cryptomeria japonica; assembly: GCF_030272615.1. Lineage (NCBI taxonomy): Eukaryota > Viridiplantae > Streptophyta > Pinopsida > Cupressales > Cupressaceae > Cryptomeria > Cryptomeria japonica. The sequence continues at coordinate 704,280,923 of NC_081409.1, read as the reverse complement.
ATTGCAAGTTATTGGAGCACATTTGTTTGATAAGAAGGAGCGGGACGACATTCAATGTTGGAAAGAAGCTCTCCATAACATTGGGGAAAATCAAGAAATATCGCTTGTTGCTTTTCTGGTGAAAAGGAAAATGACGCTGTTATCTTCTGGGAAGTTTTATACCCAAACAGAGTTCAAACAGCCCTCAAGAACCTTTCGCTGAAAATGCTTATAGGTATAAACGGCAGTGGCTATCAAGCACACCTCAGTATGCATGACCTTTTGCGGGGAATGGGAAGAGGAATTCAAGAGCAGGTTGATAATAATAGGAGACTGTGGCTGCCAATGGGTGCACATAGAAATTTGAGCAGAGACAGAGCAGAGGGAGTGAATATGCTCGTTTACACAGGAGAGAATGGAAGAGAGCCCATTAGTGTGCATAGAATGCCTTCCCTACGCTACCTAGTTCTGCAAAATACAAAAGTAGTGGGGAACATTGGAAACTTGGCACCGAATTTGTTATGGATAAAAATAAGAAATTCTGGATTTGTAAGTGATACGTATTCATGGTTAACATTAAGAAACACTTGACAGCTTGGTGAACCTCCGACGCTTGTATCTGCGGGATTGCGTAGCTCTCACAACACTTCCAAACACTCTCGGTAACTTGTCACAATTGGAGGAGTTATGTTTGCGCGGCTGTACAAGTTTAACAAGCCTTCCTCATACTGTGGGCAACTTGAAGCACCTAAAATGTTTGGATTTGAAAGGTTGCACTGTAGGTGATTTAGCTCATCTACGAAGTTTGTACTTGTTCACATGTAGCCGACTTGGCCAACACAATAGCCGACTTGGCACAACTCTGTTTTTTGTCCATGGGTGGTTGTTCAGCTTTACAGAGCCTTTGTTACCCGTTGGCCAAGTTAAAAAATCTAAGGAGATTCAATTTATCAAATTGGACAGACCTAGAAAGCTTTCATGATGGGGTGGTCAAGTCAGCCCAGGTTAGGGAGTTAAACAGGTAAAAGATCATTTATAGGTGCATTTAATTTGGTGTACATGAACACTGTTTAACTTTGAAAGAAGATATATTTCTATTGAATTGTTTGAAATTTTTTCTCGTGATAAAGTAGCGAGTAAAATGATTTTAAATTTTGCAGAAGGATCAGCATAGGAAGCTTGGTTCAGAAGAAGTTCAATGTCTACTTTATTTACCACGCACCAGTGAGGACAGCGAAAGTAGTGACATTAGGGAGGCAATTGATAACATTGATATTCTTGTTCCTGTATTTTCCAAAAGTTTTGTGGAGTCGATTATGTGCGTGAGAATGCCCTTGTCATTCCTGTGCGCCTTCGCACCTATACGCGGCACTATGGTAACAAACTTAATAAAACATGGAGAGAGTTAAGAAGTCAAAGGTTTTAAGATATAAAAAGTTTTTATTTTTTCATTGACATATTTTCATTGTGAATATTGAAACTATAATGTCTATTTCCCTCCACCTAGTAACGTGTTTGGATTTTTTTGGTTTTAAAGTTTTGTAATGGGATTTTTGGGTAGAGTATTTAAATAAAATTTGAAATTTAATTGGATTAAAAATTTTCAATCTAAAGTGTTTTACATTATATTTAAATTTTAGTAGTTAATTTTTCGATTTTAAATTTTACAAGTTATGTTTAAATTTTGATGAAGTTTTTATTTTTATTATGCGGAGGGAAATGCACATGTTCTAATCTTAAAGGTTTATAACTAAAGTTAAGATAGAGTTTTAAGTATAATTAAGTCTATTAAGTGTTTGGATTTCAAAAAGTTTTTTTCAGTAAATCTATAAAATATATATATCTTAGTGAGATTTAACTATTTTTATTATATTGTTCAAGTTGTTAATTATAACTGTAAAATATTTCTTGTTTTATTCATTTGGTAAAATAAATTTGATATTGATTTTATTTTCTTCTCACAATTATTATCATGAACACTAAGAGGAATTCCCAGTATGTAGATTAAACAAAATCAATGCCTGAATTTTATAAATAATTATTCCAAGTAAGAATTTCTCTCTCATAATCATTTTGAAGGCTCTAATCCACCATTGCTTCCAATCGAATTCTTCCTCTATTTTATCCTTGCCAAAAGTTTAGGTTTCTCTTTCGATCTTCTTAAGTATGTTTTATAAATCATCATTGGCCTCTTACTTGACATGTTATCAATTGATATTGTCCATACATACTTACATTACTTCATCTCCATTACTTTCCTTATCTCTATTTCCCTCCTAATGTCCGCAACATCACCCATCATTTTCTTGTTAAAAATATTTGGTACAAAATTTTACTTCCCCATTCTTATTGGTTGAAGATATACCCTTTGAACATTTTCATTGGTCTTCACTTTTACATATCAAGTGAAATTTTCCTCACCATAGAATATTTTTTCTCTTAGGGTTTCCCAACATGAAGAAATCTTCACACAAACCACTAAAACACCATCATTACGGAAACACATGCTCCCTATTTTACAAGCTATTATGGAGGTTGGAACTATACACTCCAATATGACTCAACACTATTGTGATAAAATAATTATGCACATATATTTATTAGATAGATAGTTGGTGGATCACTCCTACTCATGTACCAAAAATAAATTCAAGGTTAAGACATGGGAAGCAACTTCTCCTACAAGGTTTAGAGTGATATTTTTTTAGTGATAGAAAATTGTGAAGAATTTATGAGAACTTTCTGGTTCAAATTGTTGAATTTTTGTAAGGCTTAGGCCAATGCTTGTGTCAAGGCATACATATAGGTGAAATCTATAACATGTTGTAATGTGTACGTACACTTTCTATAGGAGTTCATTTGAAAGTTAATAAACTTATTTTTAGTGTTGTTTGAAGTTGTGAATCATTGCTTGGTTTACTTCTCTTCTAACTCTATAGAGCTAACACTTGTCACTTTCCACATGTGAGTGCTAAAATAAGAAAGGTTCTTTGCTTGAACTCACATAGGACTGCTAGGTAGCATGCTAGTGGGTCTCTTCAAGGATGAAGGCTTGTGGTGTATTAGGAAACTGCGTGGAACAGACACACGAGTTGCATTTATATTAGGCCCGTGGCTTGAAAGGTAGGAGTTCCATGGATCTTAAAAGAAAAGGTCGCCTGAGAAGGAAATAGCCATTGCTAAAATGAAATTTCCTCAAAGAATGAGATTACAACGTTGTTTCTATCAATGCTTTGAGATTTGATTCTCGAAGCTTGCAGATTTATCTATAGATTTGGTGACTTAATAAGGAATATTTGCCTACAAAGGTAGGATCAATGATCTCTGGTTCTGGAGACCAGTGCCTTACCCATTGTGTTCTTCATTTTCTTGATTCATTTTAAATACTCGTGGATCACTTCTCAATGATGAGTCAAGGGTGACCACAATGCCAACGCTTTTAATTTAATTTCTTGCCCAATGATCTTGCAACCATCCATTTTGATCCATGGCAGTCTGCAATCAATCCATATGCCTTCTTTGCCTTGTGGCCCTTATGTTTCCTATAGTTAAAAAACATTCAATCAGTATCCCTATCCATTCATGGATAACCATGCAAATCTAGCAACTATTATTGCATATTACAAACAAATGGTAGCATTGCCAAATGAGGAATTTAGAGCATTGGAGCTTGAGACTTATTTGAATGGGACACATGACACGAATGCAAGATTCTTCAAAGGTGCAAATTGTGGACTTCCTTAAGATATACACGAGGATGACAAGTGGAGGGTGCAGAGGTACCACTGAAGTTTTCCTAAGCACGGAAAGGGTATAATGTCAGCAAATTTAATTACCTCTAAGCGGATAATGCAACACTGTCTCAATTCTAGCATAATTGATATGGAACTTTCTACAAAAGATCACAATGAGTCATTACCCAAGAAGAAAACAAGAATTTTGTGCATTCATTATTAGAATCTATGATAGAAATTTTTAGAGACCTACCCAAATTAAGATTTTCTTTATTGAGAATACACAAGGGGAAGATAGTAATATCATAGTGCATGAAATTTTGGTTATTTTGGTGTCTGCGTCATGTTTAATTGTCCATTTTTATCATGTATGAAATAAGATAAAAATATATTTCGATAACCTACATAATTGGTTCGTCCCTCATACCCAACCAACATAGCTCGCCTTGTTGCTAGACATGTGTCTATAGCCCCAACAAGGATATCACTCTAATTTTTGTCAATTATAACTCTATTTCCAGTTAGGTGTTCATAGCCCTAATAAATTTTTTCAGATCACTTTTGTATAGATAATTTGAATTATATTTTTCTTTGAAGCTTTTTCTTCTCTTAGATTTTCATTTTCATTTTAAAACTTGCCAACAATGAAGTCAAGGTGTTGGGTTGGAAACCAAAGTGGTAGAAAGGGTAACTAACCTTAAGGATTTTCACTTAATAAAAAGAATGTTTCTGGTGTACTTCCTCTTGAAAACATCTTAGATTTTGATATTATTGTTGAATTTCATATAGGCCACATAAAGCTTATAATATGACATTCTTCCATGTGATAATTCTTGAAAAGAAAGCCAAAATATTGCTAATCTTAGACTAAACCTTGTGACATAAATAGGAACACTAAATACATTAATTCCTTCCTAACTTGAAAGGAAAACCCTATTTCGTATGATCCTCATTGTCATCAAAGAGATAATTGAATTAATGTGAGTATAAAAATATTATGCACACCAACTAACACCTCAAACATGGTTCTAGAGGCATGAAATTATTCTTGTAAATTATAGGAACATTTACGCATCTAAATATAGGTGTTTTGGATTATTCAAAAGGAGTCCAATATTTATTAACAAAATTTTACTTACAAAAAAAATATTAAAGATAATTTTTATTGTAAATTTTAACTTTAAAAAACTTTGATATCATAAATAAATTTTAATTTCAATTTAAATATTAGAAGGTTAAAGATGAACAAATCGAAGTAATTTTTGAATAAATGATGCATCAGGTTACAACGCCCAAGCTCGGTGATTATGCTCACTTGTAGAATACATTCCTTTTCTATGACTGTCATAAGTTGTGATTCTTGTACCACTTCCATCCACTACTACAAGACTAGCTAGTACTTGTGCACCCTAACTTTGTGCTTCTCAAAATCTTATGTGGATATTTCAAAATACTCTCAATTTTGTATAACAATTTACTTTTACATATCAAGTGACATTTTCCCCACCATAGAATACTCTTTCTCTTAGGGTTTTACAACATGAAGAAATCTTCACACAAACCACTAAGACACCATAATTTGGGAGCACATGCCCCCTATTTTACAAGCTATTATGGAGGTTGGAACTATACACTCCAATATGACTTAACACTATTGTGATCAAATAATTATGCACATGTATTTATTAGATAGATAGTTCATGGATCACTCCTACTTCTGTACCAAAAATGAATTGAAGGTTTAGACATGGGAAGCAACTTCTCCTAAAAGGTTTAGAGTGTGATATATTTTTTTTAATAGAAAATTGTGAAGAATGTATGAGAACTTTCTAGTTCAAATTGTTGAGTTGTTGTAAGGCTTAGGCCAATGCTTGTGTCAAGGCATACATATGGGTGAAATCTATAGCATGTTGTAATGTGTATGTACATTTTCTATAGTAGTTCATTTGAAAGTTGATAAACTTTTTTTTAGTGTTGTTTGAAGTTGTGAATCAGTGCTTGGTTTACTTCTCTTCAAACTCTATAGAGCTGACACATGTCACTTTCCACATGTGAGTGCTAAAATAAACAAGGTTCTTTGCTTGAACTCACACGGGACTACTAGGTAGCGTGCTAGCAGGCCTCTTCAATGATGAAGGCTTGTGGTGATTAGGAAATTTTTTGGAACTAACACACAACTTGCATTTATATTAGGCCTATGGCTTGAAAGTTATGAATTCCACAAATCTTAAAAGAAATGGTCACCTGAGAAGGAAATAGCCATTGCTAAAATGAAATTTCCTCAAAGAATGAGATTACAATGTTGTTTCTATAATTGCTTTGAGATTTGACTCTTGAAGCTTGTAGATTTGTCTATAGATTTGGTGACTCAATAAAGGACCTTTGCCTGCAAAGGTAGGATCCATGATCTCTAGTTTTGCAGACTAGTGCCTTACCCATTGGGTTCTTAATCTTCTTGAATCATTTTAAATACTCTTGGATCGCTTCTCAATGATGAGTTTGTTGGAAGTGAAGTCCAACAGACTCCTTCCCTTTACCGCCAAAACTCTTGGCTCTTCAAGTTCTATTTATGAAGCTCTTTAAGAGCTTCTTGAATATCATTTTGTTGAGCGTATTTTGGAGTTGCTTGCAGCTGTGTATGAACAAACCGAATTGGTCGTCAATAAAACTGATTCCCCTTCTTTAAGTGTGGACGTAGGCAGTTTGCCGAACCACGATAAATTTGTGTGTCTTATTTGTCTTTGTTGTGAATTCATTATTCTATTTTTCTGCTCTTTTAATTTGTTTATAAATCCTAACAATTGGTATCAGAGCCATGTTGGCTTGAGAAAAGATGGAGGAAGAAGGAGAAGGTAAAATTTTTAACTTCTATGGCAGTTTTACGTTCCAGGTAAAACTATCCTTCAAGCATTGTGTACATTGGTGGGATGGCTGGAAGATTGAGGGGAACTCAGTTGAAGAGAAGAATCCGGCGAAAGAGAAGGATGTTGGGATTCTCATTTTCTCTCCCCTTGAGTCAACCTTGGCACTTATTGGCCAAACTTTTAATGGCCAGGAAGTTGTTGGTATTCGTGTGGTGAAGGTTGAATGTCATGATACCCCAGTTGGAGTTGAAGATAGTCCCTGTATAGACACTAGAATTTCTGAGCAGAAAGATGCTGGAAAAGAGGCTGTTGTTGAAATGGATGAACTCAAGAGATTGCGGGAGGAAGAATGTATACCATCGAAGACCCAAGTTGAATCTATTGTTGACTCCCAGGCTGAGGAGGGTGTAGATTATAGTGAGGCAGCAAGGCAAGGAAGCATGGTAGAAAATTGTGGCTTCGGAGGGCTCTGCAGATGGCATGACCTTGGTAAAAATAAAGAGGCACTCCCATGATGATGACAACCTTTGCACATATAATTTTATAGATGACCATGAACCTATGGACTTAGATGAAGAAGTGCAAAGATGATTTTCTAGTTTGAAGAGAAAGCGGCCATTGTCAGGAGCGGAGGACAATGGGCATCACTCCAAGCGGTTTTAGGCATCGCAGGGAGAGAAGGAAGATGTTTTCTCCTGACCAGAATCTATTAAGACTCACCAACCTGATTGGATGGATGTGGATGATAGTATCAATACGAATAATGAGCAGCCTCGCATGAAGGAGGTAAACAAATTATTGCAGATGGAGGAGAACACGCTGGATTCGTGGAATAATATTCCAAAGAAGTTTTTTTATGCAAATAAGGAGGAGGCAATATTGACGACTACGGTAAAGGAAGAGGCAGAGTACCCTCACCTCAGTAAGGAGGAATTTTTTTTTCAAATATAAGATTTAATTTTGTTTTTAAGTGGTGAATCACATTAAACCTTGTGTTGTGTGTTTTTTTTATGTTGTTTTGTTTTGGATTCTCTAATCGTTTTAAGCTTTTGATTTAATTTCTTGCTTGATGATCTTGAAACCATCCATATTTGATCCATGCCAGTCTACAATCAATCCATATGCCTGCTTTGCCTCGTGGCCCTTATGTTTCCTACAATTAAAAAATTTTCAATCAGTATCCCTATCCATTCATGGATAACCACGCAAATCTAGCAACTAATACTACATATTACAAACAAATGGTAGCATTTCCAAATGAGGAATTTAGAGCATTGAAGCTTGAGATTTATTTGAATGGGACACATGGCACGAATGCAAGATTCCTCAAAGGTGCAAATTGTGGACTTCCTTAAGATATACATGAGGATGACAAGTGGAGGGTGCAGAGGTACCACTAAAGTTTTCCTAAGCATGGAAAGGGTATAATGTCAGTGGATTTAATTAGCTCTAAGCAGATAATGCAACATTGTCTCAATTATAGCATGATTGATATGGAATTTTCTACAAAAGATCACAATGAGTCGTTACCCAAGAAGAAAACAAGAATTTCGTGCATTCATTATTAAAATTTATGATAGAAATTTTTAGAGACCTACCCAAATAAAGATTTTCTTTATTGAGAATACACAAGGGGAAAATAGTAATATCATAGTGCATGAAATTTTGGTTATTTTGGTGTGTGTGTTGTGTTTAATTGTCCATTTTTTTTTTATCATGGATGAAATAAGATAAAAATATATATTTCGATGAGCTACATAATTGGTCCATTCCTCATAGCCAACCAACATAGCTCACCTTGTTGCTAGACATGCGTTTATAGCCCCAACAAGGATATCACTTTGATTTTTGACAATTATAACTCTATTGCCAGTTAGGTGTCCATAGCCCTAATAAAGTTTTTCAGATCACTTTTGCATAGATATTTTGAATTATATTTTGCTTTGAAGCTTTTTCTTCTCCTAGATTTTAATTTTCACTTTAAAACTTGCCAACAATGAAGTCAAGGTGTCAGGTTGGAAACCAAAGTGGTAGCAAGGGTAGCGTTAAGGATTTTCACTTAATAAAAAATGAATGTTTCTGTTGTACTTCCTCTTGAAAAAATATTAGATTTTGATACTATTGTTGAATTTCATATAGGCCACATATAGCTTATAATATGACATTCTTCCATGTGAGAATTCTCGAAAAAGAAAGCCAAAATATTGCTAATCTCAGACTAAACCTTGTGACATAAATAGGAACACTAAATACATTAATTTCGTCTTAACTTGAAAGGTAAACCCTATTTTTGTATGATTCTCATTGTCATCAAAGAGATAATTAAATTTGTGTGAGTATAAAAATATTATCCACACTAACACACACCTCGAACATGGTTCTAGAGGCATGAAATTATTCTTGTAAATCATAGGAACATTTACGTATCTAATTATAGGTGTTTTGGATTATTGAAAAGGAGTCCAATATTTATTAACAAAATTTTACTAATAAAAAAAATATTAAAGATAATTTTTATTCTAAATTTTAACTTTAAAAAAATTTCATATAATAAATAAATATTAATTTCAATTTAAATATTGGAAGGTTAAATATGAACAAATCGAAGTAATTTTTGAATAAATGATGCACCAGGTTAAACAACCTAAGCTCGGTGATTATGCTCACTTGTAGAATAAATGATGCACCAGGTTAAACAACCTAAGCTCGGTGATTATGCTGACTTAACGAGCACACTCAAAGCATTGGCTGCTTTGAGTGGTCGGTGTGGGCCCACACAACCTTCCGTTCACGTTCTCATTTCCCTCAAGCTTTTATGGAACCCTCTGCACTGACCGTCACTGCTACGGTTAAGTTTGAATTCAATTTTGAATCTCTCCCGCCCAATTCAATAAATGCACATTTTGAATTTTAAGCTAAGCCGTGAATATTACATCTTTAGTACCTTCGCTCATGGCATGGTCATTCATCTGCAACATACAGGCCGCTGTAATGAGGTTCAGTGAAAAGTAGAAACTTGGGCTTGGAAGCTGTGGCGATGTGTGCAAAGGGCTTGCTGGTGAGTTTGGCAAGTCGGAAGAGTGTGTGATGGGTGCTCAACACTAACCTCGACTTAATGATGCTTGCAGATTATTCTGAGCCTGATTGTGTGGAGTGTTTTGGAACTTCTCTTGCGGTTACCATTGTCATTCCACAAGCGCCTATTGCATCATAGGGGCAATGTTGTGCCCTATTTGCCAGTTTCTGTAATAATATAAATCCAATGATGTAGTGCAGGAACTTGACGATCCTTCTATACGTCAGTTGATACATGACTTGATCCCTCTTTATACCTATTTCAATCTTGTTGCACTAATTATCTATAAACTCTAATTTTAAATTTAGAAATCACTTAGTAAACTTAATAGTCTCCTACTTGCTTTTCTAAATTAATATTTTTGATTACCAAGACAAATAATTACTACTCTTTAAAATTATAAGTCAATCAATAAACAACTTACACGTAGATTTTATCCTCAAAATCTCCAATGTGAAGGATTTTGTCTTGAATTTTGACTCTTCCCATTGCTTTTTCCTCTTGGGGGAATATTCCCATTAGGGATTTATTTTTATGTACATCCATGGATGCAAGAATATTCTTAAGGAATTGATAGCTAGGAGTTACTACAAAAATAGATTTCAGTATTACAAAAGAAGCTAGTCTCAAAGGATACTCTAAATAGATAAATTCTTATGAAGAGAATCTTAATATGCGTTATAATTCATTCAATAAATTACGTCCCATACTTAAATTATTTAAAATTTAGATTATTGAATCTTGGAAAGAGCCATAAGATTGTGGTTTTAGTCTAGGCTAGATTAGAATTTACATTAAAAAAATTTGTTAATACTTCCTTTGATCAATTTAAGGTTCTTTATGGGGGCAATATTTAGATTCCCATTAAGTGGATAGACATCACTACATGATTAAGTATGGTTAATAAATGATTTATATTTCATTTAATAGAGTAATGAATGGTGTTTTGTCTTCACTTAGGACTCTTGCCAAGGTTTCTTTCCTATTAGGGACATGTATCAATTAAATATTTACTCTAAGACATCCATGGTCAATAATTTTCTTGGGGAATTGAATAATTTTCTTGGGGAATTGATGGTTAGGAGTTATTAGGAATTGAAAATAAAAATAGTCTTCAATGTTACAAAGGAAGCTAATCTCAAAGGGTAGTCTTGACAACTAAAGTCTCATTATGTGACTCTTAAAGACTTATTATAATTAATTCAAGCAACAACCTACCTTAATTAATTTTCTTAGACTTAGATAATTAAATTCTTCCAAATAGCTATATGATATTAGTTTCAATCTAGGCTATTAGAATATATTTGAAAGTTTTTTTAAATACTTCATATAATGATTTATATATGAGGTTTACAATGTTCCATAATTAAATCTTAATAATCTTTGACATATGTAGGACTACACTTTATTGGTACATATGTCAAATATTATTAAGATTATTAAGATTTAATTAAGTGCAGAGCATCAGGAAGTAATTTGGCAGTATTAAGTCAATTCTTGCTCTTTCATATGGAATAAGTCTAGCTAATTTTTCCTTATCAAATTTAATGGAACAGTCATGTGATCCTATTCATTTTTTAAGCCCATTATATGCTACTTAAAATGCACATCTACAACTACTTGAAAAATAACCTAGACATCCTAATCAAGCAATATTATGTTATTCTTGTTCCTCCTAAATAACCTATAAAGCTAGCTAGAAACATGTTGTGCCTTGCATACATACCTCATTTTTCCGATAAGAAATGATAAATCCCTTCTTTACTATTCCCACCCACCCGGGAGCCAAACCCATTGAGTATTTCTTTTCAAGTTTAATAATCAAATTTATCCTAGCTTTAAGTGCTCTAATTTTCCTTGTTTCATGATGAGTTGATTAGATTGTAAGATCTAAATAGATCAACTAATTAGATTTTTTCAATATGAGGTATTATTTTTGTGGTATCAAGATATGATTTAGGTTCTTAGATCCTCTTCTTGTTTATATTTCATTTTCTAGCTATATTTTAGATTACTATATTTATAATTTTTGAGCTACTTAAAATACTTGATTTGAGTTTTCAAGGAGACTTTTTATGTTATGTTTTTGTTGCTAATACATTAGAAAAGTATCTAAGTGTTCACCATGAGATTAACCCATTAAAACTCTCATGAAACCATTCAAAAGTCTTGGAAATAATATTGAATTTATTTTGAACTATCTACAACCATTACAAATTCCCCTTGAAGCATTGAAGTTGATACTTGAGCATTCAAGTTCACATGTAATCTTACATCAACCAAAAATATGTTTTCATCTTCTTTTTTTTCTTCCTTATTTTGGTTGTAGGATTTTGTGATCTATTTTTATTGGTTCATGACTAAGTAACAACTTTATCTTGAAGAAGGGACACATGGGTGATAATAGTTCAAATTTGGTAAAGTTTCGATCAAAATTGAGCAAGTTATATGCAAATGTGGAACTTTAGCTAATTATTGGATTTGTGGGTCCTTCTTGATGTCCTAGACTTCATTGATTCCCCAATAGGTCCTTATGGACTTAAAACCTTCGTTGAAGCCTTTATTCATCCCTAACCTTTAGAATTTTAACTGAAGCCAGACATATTCCAATACCCCTCAAATTCCCATAGTATCCCCATGACCCCATTCCTATACATAATCAACAAAAGGGGAAAATTCCTATGCAAATTTAACACATCTTAAAGCCCTATTAGGTTCCCATAATTTCCCAATAGACCTTATTTTCTTGCATGGCCAAATTAGTGCAATATTTATTGCTGATGATAAAGCCTTTGGAGCCATGTCAGGTTTCTGTAGCATCCAAAAGCTCTTGATTCCTTTGTAGAAAATAACAAAAAAGTTTTTAAATATGTTATAATGGCCTATACAGTGGATCCTAAGAGCCAATAAGTGATTAACACATCATTTAATATGTTAGAATATGGGGTAATTACACCAACTCTACCATGTTATGCTCATAAGATATATTTTGACTCATTTGGATTCATCTTTTATAGTCTTGAAGCTCTCCATAGATTGATCTCATTGTGAAGGTTGATGAAGTTGATTGGTTCCAATATATGTATGTTAGCAAATCATGAATTCTAGGGCCTACATGACAACATGCATGAAAATTGAATTCTATTGTATATTTTAACATCTTATACTCTTATTGTAGTAATCTTATTTGCATGTTAAAGAAGGAATATTATTGTATTATGTTTTGGTTTTTTATATTGATGCTTGTTTCAATAGTTTGCCAAAATCTTGAGGACTAACCTGCACTTAAAACTCTTTATTATCTTTCAAATTAATATTTTGTGCCAAGAATTTAAAATTAAAGGATGGCAAGAAGGTAGCTTAGAATAAAGGTTTAAATTAGTATAATTGTATATAAGGCCTATTTTGAATGCACCATTAGATTCCTTTTAGTAGATTACTAATTACCTTATGTTTTCTAAATATTCCAGGGGTTGTAATTGATAGTTTGGTATGTGTTGAAAATCCTCACCCAAATATCATGAAAGAGATATAGTTGTCAAGTAGGAGGCATGAACTTTATATAGGTGTAAAGAAGGATCAAGTCATGAACCAAGTCTAACACACTCATGATTTGTTTATGGATTGTTTATTATATTTAATATAATTCTAGTAGCACATGTGGCTAATTGATAGGGGAATTGGATAAGTTTTAGGATTTTTTTGAAGCAATGATGGATGCAAGAAATAGATGGAGATAACATTGGGGGAATTAGTATAGAGGAATCAAGACATTTCATTTAGGCAAACTAAAAAAAAAAAATTAGCTTAGATATATCAATTTGAACACAAAAATATAAAATTCCTAATAAAATAAAACAATTGTTATATTTTATCATAAATAATTAACACCAATTAAATATGATATTATAAGCTCATAAAATAATTAAAATTGAAATTTATATAGAATGTTTTTATCATATATACAAAATACATATACACATACATATATAATAAAATACCTTATTTTTATATATCATATATACAAAATTATATTATATATACATAGATACATATACATATACATATATAATAAAATACCTTATTTTTATATAAATTATTATATAAAATAAAATACTTAATTGAGAAAAAAACAGAACTAAACTAAAACACTGAAAAAAACCTATGAAAATTCAACCCATCTCTCTATGCAACTCCCACTGAACAAACAACCTCATTTGTGATGGAAAATGAAAAGGGTAGAGGAAATAACCATTTCCATATTTCATAAAACATAATAGTTAAAATTACCTTCTAACACTATTTCTTTTAATGGGAGCTAAATGTTCGTTGGATTCACTTGAGTCCTCAGAATCAAATCTTCTATCATTTAAAAATCATTAAATATTAGTGTTGTCATTTTATGACACCCTTGGTCCATCAGTGAGAACCGATCAGAGATATGTTCCATGGACCAGTGCTGCCCAGTTGATCAAGGAGAAAAGCAGTGAAATCATGGTTGGAAGTGTTGCCTTGTCGGAAGTTCCTTGGCCCTCTCTTTCTCTTCTCTGGAACTCTAGAACCCCGAGGTACGAGTTTCTTTTCCTTAGCCTTTTTCTCTTCTAACCTGGAACTCCGAAACCCCTAAGTTCCAAAGTTCCTTAGTCTTTAACCCCGGAACTCCGGAACCCCCAAGTTCCGAAGTTCCTTGTCCAACTACGAAGACCCCGGTCCTTGAAGTTCCCCAACTATGGAGACCCCGGTCTCCAAAGTTCCCCAAGTTCCTAAGTCTTCTACCTTGGAACTCCGAAACCCCCAGGTTCCAAAGTTCCTTAGTCTTCTCCCCCGGAACACCGCAACCCCTAGGTTCTGAAGTTCCTTAGTCTTCTACCCTGGAACTCCGGAACCCCCAGGTTCCAAAGTTCCTTAGTCTTCTACCCCAGAACTCTGGAACCCCCAGGTTCCGAAGTTCCTTAGTCTTCAATCCCAGAACTCTGGAACCCCCAAGTTTCGAAGTTCCTTAGTCTTCAACCCCGGAACTCTGGAACCCCTAGGTTCCGAAGTTCCTTAGTCTTCTACCCCGGAACTCCGGAACCCCCATGTTCCGAAGTTCCTTAGTCTTCAACCCCGAAACTCCGGAACCCCCAGGTTCTGAAGTTCATTGTCCAACTACGGATACCCTAGTCCCTGAAGTTCCTCAACTATGGAGACCCCGGTCCCCGAAGTTCCTTCCCCAACTACAGAGACCCCGGTCCCCGAAGTTCCTTCCCCAACTACGGAGACCCCGGTCCTCGAAGTTCCTTCCCCATCTACGGAGACCCCGGTCCTCGAAGTTCCCCAACTCCGGAACCCCTAGGTTCCGAAGTTCCTTGTCCAACTATGGAGACCCCGGTCTCCAAAGTTCCCCAACTATGGAGACCCTGGTCTCTGAGGTTTTCCAACTACTTCCGACTTGCAACATTTCCAGATGGTGTGATTGACACTCAAATCTTTGAATGCTCCAACAGCTTTGGTGAGTTATGCACTTTTTTGTGGAGCCACAGGGGTGCATTTAATGTTTCTGGCAGGATTTCCATCAAGGGAGGTACGGGGCCATGCTTGGTGACTTATGTCATGCCTGACTTTGGAAGGTTAGTCTATACACCTTCTCAGGATTGCCCTTTGTGGGTATGGCTAGGTTGCTTGCATGTGCAAGTCAAGTGCATGCACTTCCCTGCAACTCTAGACTGACATGCAGGGGTCATGATCACCATTGTAACCCATTTTTCTATATAAGGCTGTTAAGCCTCATTGTAAGGGGTTCTCTCCTTGCTGCCTTGAGCTTTCTTATGCTCTTCTCTTCTCTTGAAGACTTGTAAATTTTTGCATTTTTGCAACTGTAAGATTGGCTTTTGGCCTTATGATTAATTGAAAATCACCATTCTTGCCTCTTTTCAACTTATCTATGCTGTGTATGATTTCTTACCTTCATCATAGGTGCACGTTGTGGCTCTTTCTCTTCATATATGCTATGTTAACTGGTTTTCTGAGTGTGACTTGTGGGAATCCTTCTCCCCTCTTGACATTCAGTGGATTCTAACCTTCATCTATGCATTGGGGTTACTCATACAATTGAAAGTTGTGCATCTCCAAGGTGTTTCAGTTAATTACTTGTGTCATTTCGATAGGGAGAGGAACTATCTCTTCTTGGTGCATCACCTCCCTTTGTTTCAAGCAATTTCTCTCTTCTCTTTTCCTCTACAAGTTGTTAGGGTAGGCTTAGGAATTAGCTTCAAAGTGTTGAGTTGGTTCAACACCTGCACCTAGATAGAGAAGGAAGTCAGCCTTCTCTGGAGATTCAACCCCTTGCGCAAGGTCCCACACCTCGGGGTTGTTTCCATGTTTCACAAGGTTGCCGAGTTGATAGCTCAGCAAGGGTGCAAGCTTTTGTGATAACAGTTTTTGGCACGCTCGGTGGGACTTATTCAATTCACATGCTAAAGATTTAGTGCTATTCTTAGTGTTTTGGCCTTTAGAGGCAGTCATCTCTCAAGCACTTGGCAACTCTGCTCAATGACCAGTTCGTGCTCACACAAGGTTCATAACTCTAGGACCCCGGAACCCCTAGGTCCCGAAGTCATCGTAACCCTGCTTACTTCGGAACCCCAAAACCCCCAGGTTCTGAGCTCTCGAACTTCCTCACCCTGGATATCCGAGCTCCCGAGGTGCCGAAGTAGTCATACTCCATAAATCTGGACCTCCGAGCTCCCGAGGGTGGTTGTAGGATTCATGCCCAAAATTCATACAAGGGCATCTTCTAGGGGCAGTTTCTAATTCATAGAGCTTCCATCTACAAGCTCTAGAAGGAGGAGAGGTAGACCTTCATTATCACCAGTCAGGGGTGATGAGGTTGTAAACACTCCATCTCCCAGGTCTCATTCTACTCCTCCATTTACAAGACCTTTTCTATCAAGGGATCCCACCACTCATATCAATAGACCATTGTTTCACATGGCGAGAAATCAAGTCTTTGTTACCTTCAATGGGGGAAGTTCCCTTGTTTTGACTCAATGGACTGACATACTAGTGGCTGCGTTGAAGAGTATACCATACTTCACTGGTGAAACAACTACTACACCCATTGAGCACATTCAAGACATTGCAAACATCTGCTCCGTCCATAACATCACTCAGGACGATGTTGCTATCAGAATCTTGGCCACATCCTTGAAAGGCAAAGCCTTGCAGTGGTATAGAGGGTTGCCATCTAGCTCCATCCACAACTGGGATGAATTGGGGGAGAAATTGTGCAACCATTTTGAAGACAAAAGTGATCACCTATCACTTGTGGAGCAGTTAACTACGATCAAGAGGGAACCCCACGAGTTCATGGGAGACTTCAACTTCAGATTCCATAAGACATGGAATAGGATTCTTGCTCTAGTGAAGCCATCCCCAAATCATGCCTTCTTGTATTTTCTTAAAGCTCTTAATAGCGATATAGCTATCATGGTACAATCAATGGGTGGAGCCTCTCTACCGGGTGCATATGACATAGCCATAAGAGAAAAAAATTGTTTGATCCAGGCTGGGAAGACAGCTCCAAGGCCTCCAATGCCTCTCTTCCCAGAAGCTCCTACTCAATAACCAACCTTGGCTCCTATTCCTATGGCACCTGCAAGTCAACCATCCATGCCATCTACGTCCTCTAATGAGCTCCATGAGGTGAAGGCTCTATTACAAAAATTTGGCAATGAATTGGTGGCACTAAAAAGACAACAAACTCAGTATAACAGACCTTCTCAAGCACAAGGTCAGAATTATCAGCAAAACAGGCCACCCTTTCAAGGGCAAAACCAATGGAGCAATGCTAGGCCTTCGAATAGTGTGAACCCCACAAACACAAGCAACTCAAAGGCGATAGTTCCAATGCAAAATAACCTTGCCCAAGAGAAAGATTGGTGTCAACCATGTAATCAACCACACAACTAAGGTGTATGCCAAAATGGAGGATTTGCCCAAACCTTAGTGGTGCAAGATGAGCCGACCACTTCTAGCTCGCAATGTGACCCAAATCAGCCTAGTGTTGGTCCCCAGGCTCACTTACAAGGGGATTCTACCTTTGTCAATTGGCAGGAGGCAAAATTCTGTGGTTTGAACCAAACAAATGGTGAGTCCATGTTGCAGTATGCAAGGTCAAAGAAGAGAGCCATGGAGGCTACCTCACCTTCAACATCAGTCCAAGCTCCAACACCCAATGTAGCTATCCATGATACAAGCCAAAGTACCATGCAAGGGAACAAGAGGCAGGAAGAGGTCCAAGTCATCCAAAGAGCAAAAGTAGACCTTGTAGCCTCAAAGGGGCCTCTAAAGTCAGTTGGTGTTCCTTTCAACATAGTAGATCAGATGAAGAAGGCCAACCTCAACGTCACTATGTGGGAGGCCCTTTCAATCCCATCTCAAAGGGATTTGCTTAAGGAGGCACTGAAGGAAGTCAATCAGTCAGGTGGTGAGGCAGCAGTCAGCGAAAAGGCAGCCTCTACCAGCTTGGTGCAACCCAAGGAGGAAGAAGATTCAAGCAAGATCAGAAAGCCTCCCCCTTTCTATCTCTCCTTAATGGTGGAGGAGCACCCTTCTAAGGTCTTTCTCCTTTTCTATTTTGTTGGTGTTTTTCTTCTTTAAAAAGCCATTGTAAATGTAATAAGAGCCATGAGCTCATTGGTCTTATTTAGGTCCTAGTTTAGATCCTAGGTTCTCAAGTCTTGGTTGAGGTTTTTTGTGGAGTAGAGGGTATGTGTGCCATTGAGGAGTTTGGGGTCCTTTTATCATGGTGGTGTCCATAGGATAGCCCAATGGAGGCCTAGGAGTCAAGAAAAGCAACATTGTAAAAGTTGCTCAAAAGTTGCAAAAAGTTGCATGACAACTTTTCCACCTAATACGTCAAAAACCTTAGTTTAGCATGGAGAAGCCTAATTTTGGTACACATACCAAGGAAAGGATACTATATATTGTTGAAAACCCTAAAATGATGTGTTGGATGTCAGTTTGTACAGCCCAAGAAAAGAGACCTTGACTGTGATTGTAATTTTGTTGCCAGTCGACACAAATGGAGCATCAGAGAGTGATAATGGATTGTTTTGCAGACTAAAATATGTTGAGAGATTTGTGATGTGTTTACTCTTCCATTTTGAGCATTTAGTTTTAGTGTGTTGTGCAGGTTTTGAGTCCTTTGTAAATATTTTGTAAAACACTCTTTCACTATCTAGTTTTGGACTGTTTTGTGTAAATGGGCTGACAACTCCTATCCCCATTGTGGAATCACCATGAAACCATGGGGAATAGGAGTGCAGACCCTATACATTACCTCAAAGAAAGAAGGGCCCTTGAAGATGTAGGGAAGCCATTCAAAGACCGACTCCTAGGCGAGACTGGATAGTGCCTGGCTAGGAAGGGTTAAGGTTGCAGAGGTCTGTTAGAGCAAGTAAGGTCAGAGGAGGATGCACCCTTTGGAGGAGTTGTAGAGGAGTGTGTGGAGTAACATTGGTGAGAATGAGGATCTTCCACCAATCCAGATAAGGTGGTAAAAACATCAAACCATCACTGTGACCCTGGCAGGCCTAAAAACCCTCTTCAAAACCCTCAAAAACCCCAAAATTCACCTAGGGCAGTGTATGGACACTTGGAGGCCCAAAATATAGAAAATCTTTGAGCTTTTGCCAATTGAATAGCAGTCCTTTTGGGGAGTTTCACAAGTTGGGTCATCGTTTGTAAGAGGGAGCCCTAAAAGTCCATAATGGAGGCCTAATTGGGGCTCATTCCTTGTAGCCCTATTTTGTAGGAAAGAAGCAAAATAGTGAGATTGGTAACAAATAGGAAGGTCTAAAACTCTTGGGGGCACATGAATGGATGGAAAACCATGTCTAAGACCTGTCCTATCCTTGCTAGGACCTAAGAAGATGTAGGAGAAGCCAAACCCTTATTAGCCTAAGTAAGGGTTCTTTGGAATCTCATGAATAGGTGAGACCTTAGGAGGAGTTCTACAAGTTGTTGGTGGGTGGATTGGGCATGGTCAGGGGATTCCACAAGAAAGGGAAGTCCTAGAGACCCTAGGGTGTGGTTAGAACACCTTGTGATCCAAGGAGAGGATCAAAGAGCATAGACTAGGCTAGTCTATCCCATACCCATTGCCATCAGATTGGTATTAGAGCAGGTTAAAGATTTGGTGGACCGTGCATGTCTCTATATTCTGGTGAATCAGTAGGGGAGAACATAATGGTCACTAATGCAGAGCTAGCTAGGGAGGTAGAAGAGAAAAAGGAGAAAAATAGACTTCTTGAAGATGCTATGAGTGAGATAAGGAACAAGCTGCAAGAGGTGGTTGATTAGAGGGCACATGGACTCTGGGGTTCAAACACCGATGACAAAGGCAAGAAAACTATTGATCTTGATGACATCATACTTGAACTAGACCCCTTAATCAATGAAGAACCTTTTGTAAAGGCCATTAAGGCTTTGAATCCAAAATCTTTTGAAGGATTGCCACTTTTGAGATGAAGGATGGATATTGACACTGTCATGGAATGGTTTGAGGGTATGGAGAACCATTTTAAGTGTGAGGGTGTGATAGAAGCCCAAAAGGTTAAGTTTGCCAAATCTAGACTAAGGGGAGCAACCTTGAGATGGTGGAAGTACTTGCAAGAGGAGAGGATTAGCATAGGGAAGTTACCTATTGCAAATTGGAAGGCCATGGTGAGTAAGATCAAAGAGAACTACTTGCTAGAGGATTATGAAGTCCAACTTCATAAGAAGAGACAGGGATTAAAGCAGAAGGATCTTGATGTGGCCTCCTACACAGAGGAGTTTCAAAAGCTTTGTCTTAGATCCAAAGTCTAAGAAGAAGAATCCATCAAGGTGGCTAGGTATCTAAGTGGCCTAAAGTGGAACATCCAAGAGGAGATAAGCCTATGGACTCCTACCACTGTACAAAAGTGTCATCAGCTTGCTACTAAGATAGAAGAGAGGAACAAAAGGAAGGGAGACTCCAACAACAGGGGTAGAGGCAGAGGTAGAGATCAAATGAATCACCGAGGTGGTTACCAAAGCAAGACAAGTGAACAAAGGAATCAAGGAGAGTCCAAGTTGATTGAGCATAACAGTGAGACCACTCTTAGAGAAGGTCATTCTCAAGGTAGAGGTGCACAAGGGGGTCCAAATAGGGGCAGAGGTACCAGCAGGAGTAGTTCCTACTTTGCAACCATGAAATGCTACAATTGTGGTTAATTGGGACACCCAGCCTATAGATGCCCTGACAAGCCTACATCATCAAACAGTGGAAAAAGGGTTGCTTATGCCAATGAAGACACATCAAGCAGAAAGACACCTGAGGTGGACCATATTGAATCAGAGATTGGAGAAAATCTGATGTTCAATAGAGTCTTGATAAGACAGCCGGTTAAGGATGAACCTAAGCATAGGAGAGCATTGTTTAGGGTGAGATGCAAGATCCTTGGTAAAGTTTGCAAGGTGATAGTTGATTCAGGGTCAACTAATAACATCATATCAGATGAGGCAGCCAAGAAGTTGAAACTCACAAGGATACCCCACACTAGCCCTTACAAGGTGACATGGTTGAATCAAGAGCAGAGTGTGCTTGTCAATGAATAGACTTGGGTAGAGTTCTCTATTGGAGGATACAAGGATAAGATCCTTTGTGATGTGTTATCCATGGATGCCTATCATCTACTACTAGGTAGACCCTGGCAATTTGATAGGAAGGTGATCTATGATGGAGAGGAGAACTCCATTTCCTTCAAGAAGGACAACAAAGCCTTTAAGATTCAGTCTCTGACAGAGAATGATGAGGGAACCTCAAGAACACCTAGTGTCTTACTGAATACTGGTAAAGAGTTCTTACACTTGCTACATGAGGAGGAGATAGTGAGATGTGCCATCTTTGTGAAGGCAAAGGAGGAGGAAGATAAGTTGCAGATAGAGGTACCCAAGGAGGTGAAGCAAATGTTGCAAGTGTATAAGGACATAGTGAGTGATGGAGCACTTGCAACACTTCCACCAAGAAGGTCTATAAGCCATCAAATAGACTTTGTTCCTAGTGCATCCCTACCCAATAAAGCTGCATATAAGCTCACACCTGATCAAAACAAGGAGGTGGCAAGGCAAGTGCAGGAGTTGCTGGATCAAGGACTGATCAAGAAGAGCATCGGCCCATGTGCAGTCCCGGTAGTGCTAGCATCAAAGAATGGAGGCAAGTGGAGACTTTGCACTGATTCAAGGGCAATCAATAGGATCACCATAAGGTACAGATTTTCTATTCCTAGAATAGAGGATTTGATGGACTTTTTAGGAGGTGCCATGTATTTTACTAAGTTGGACCTTAAAAGTGGTTATCATTAGATTAGGATCAAGGAGGGTGATGAGTGGAAGACTGATTTTAAGACCACAAAAGGGTTGTATGAATGGCTTGTGATTCCATTTGGACTCACCAATACCCCAAGAACCTTCATGAGGTTGATGAATGAGGTGTTAAAGGACTTCATAGGTAGGTTTGTGGTGGTGTACTTAGATGACATACTCATCTATAGCAGAACCAAAGAGGAGCACCTAGAATATTTGAGGTTAGTCCTAGAAAGGTTGCATGAAGAGAAGTTGGCAATCAACTTAGAGAAGTGTGACTTTTTGAAGCAAGAGTTGGTCTACTTGGGATTTGTGGTGTCTAAGGGAACCTTGAAGATGGATCCAAGCAAAGTGGATGCAATCTTGAATTGGCCTGCCCCTAAAACAGGGACTGAAGTTAGGAGTTTCCATGGTTTAGCCCAATTCTATAGAAAGTTTGTGAGGAAATTCAGTGGCATATGTGCACCAATAATTGACACCATAAAACGAAGCCTAAAAACAAAATTCAAATGGACTGAACAAGCTGATGAAGCATTCCAATTATTGAAGAAAGAAGTAGCCACAAAACCCATCCTACTCTTACCTACTTTTGACAAGCTATTCACATTGGAATGTGATGCAAATGGCATTGCAATAGGGGGTGTATTGAGTCAAGAGGGAAGGCCTATGGAATTTTTTAGTGAGAAGCTTAATGAAGCAAAGAAGAGGTAATCAGCCTATGACCTAGAGTTGTATGCACTAGTTCAGTCTTTCAAGAAGTGGAGGCATTACCTACTCCCAAAGGAATTTGTGGTGTTCACAGATAACTAGGCTTTGAGTTACATTAACACTCAAGAGAAGCTTAGAAATAGACATTTGAAGTGGATGGAATACCTCCAATCCTTTACCTTTACCATCAAGCATAAAAAGGGGCAACTCAACAAGGTGGCAGATGCTTTGAGTAGGAAGTTGTTGACTATCCAAGAGTTACAATTGCAGAGCATAGGAATAGAAGGTTTCAAGGACCTCTATGAAGTAGATGAAGACTTCTCATGAGCCTACAAGGTCTGCAAGGAGTTTGAGAATCATTTTCATGGTGAGTATGCAGAATACACTCTTCAAAGTGGTCTCTTGTTCAAAGGTAATCAGTTATGTGTGCCTAGAGGATCCATGAGAGAAAATCTCATACAAGAGAAACACAATGGTATTATAAGTGGACACTTTGGAATCAATAAAACCGTGGATCTAGTACAAAGGTACTACTATTGGCCTAGGTTGCCAAGGGATGTGAGAAGGTATGTGGAGTAGTGTGGTGTGTGTCAAAGAGCCAAAGGAGGATCAAGCAATGTAGGTCTCTATCAGCCATTACCAGTCCCAAATAGGCCTTGGGAGTGTGTGAGCATGGACTTTGTGGTACGACTTCCGAAGACAAAGATAGGTATGGATAGCATCTATGTGGTAGTAGATAGGTTTTCTAAGATGAGCCATTTCATTCCATGTAAAATTACTCATGATGCTAGCTATGTTGCACATCTCTTCTTTAAGGAGATTGTAAGGATTCATGGACTCCCACTAAGTATTGTTTCAGATAGGGACAACAAGTTCATGGGCCATTTTTGGCAAACCTTATGGAAAAGACTAGGGACCAATTTATCATTTAGCTCAACTTACCATCCATAAACTGATGGTCAAACTGAAGTCATTGATAGGGTGTTAGGCAACTTGTTGAGATGTCTAACCAAGTATGGGAAGACATGGGATCTAGTCATTCCACAAGCGGAGTATGCCTACAATGACAGTGTAAATAGGACCACTGGAAGGAGTCCTTTTGAGGTTGTCTATGGCAAACATCCAAGAGGAGTGTGTGAACTAAGAGAACTTGGTTCCATGGAGATGAAGAGTGGGCAAGTAGAGGACTTCACTCAAACCATCAAGGATGTCCAAGAAAAGGTCAAGAGAGCCATCCTAGAGTCTACTCAAAAACTAAAAGCTAAAGTGGATGAGAAAAGGAGAGAGGTTCAATTCAAAGTGGGTGACTATGTGATGGTCCATTTGAGAAAAGATAGAATGCAAAGCGGCAAGCCTACTAAATTGCAAATGAAGAGGGTAGGACCTTGTAGAATTCTGTCAAAATATGGTGAGAACACCTACAAGGTTGATCTTCCTTCAGATTTGGCTATATCACCAGTCTTCAATGTTGCTGATTTGATATTATAAAAGGGTGAAATAGCAGGGCAAACTAAGAATCAAGCTAAGGTACTGCAGGACTTGGATGTGAATGCCTTACCTCAAATGAAGAAGCCCATAGTAGAGGATATCTTGGAGTCAAGGGTGAAAAAGTCTACTAGACAACAAGTCTATATGGAACACTTGGTGAAGTGGGCAGGTCAACTTGAGTCTGAAGCCACTTGGGTTGAAGAGGGCAGGTTCAAGAAACTTGGTATTGACCCGGCTCTCATCTCTCCCCTAGTTCCTTAATCTTGTGCAAAGGGGGAGTATGGTGCAGGAGCACCCTTCTAAGGTCTTCCTCCTTTTCAATTTTGTTGGTGTTTTGCTTCTTTAAGAAGCCATTGTAAATGTAATAAGAGCCATGAGCTCATTGGTCTTATTTAGGTCCTAGTTTAGGTCCTAGATTCTCAAGTCTTGGTTGAGGTTTCTTGTGGAGTAGAGGGTATGTGTGCCATTGAGGAGTTTGGGGTCCTTTTAGCATGGTGGTGTCCATAGGATATCCCAATGTAGGCCTAGGAGTCAAGAAAAGCAACATTGCAAAAGTTGCAAAAAGTTGCATGACAACTTTTCAAAGTTGTCAAGCAACTTTTCCACCTAATAGGTCAAAAACCTTAGTTTAGCATGGAGAACCCTAATTTTGGTACACATACCGAGGAAAGGATACAATATATTGTTGCAAACCCTAAAATGATGGGTTGGATGTCAGCTTGTATGGCCCAAGAAAAGAGACCTTGACTGTGACTGTAATTTTGTTGCCAGTCGGCACAAATGGAGCATCAGAGAGTGATAATGGATTATTTTGTAGAATAAACTATGTTGAGAGATTTGTGTTGTGTTTACTCTTCCATTTTGAGCATTTAGTTTTAGTGTTTTGTGTAGGTTTTGGACTGTTTTGTGTAAATGGGCTAACAACTCCTATCCCCATTATGGAATAACCATGAAATAATGGGGAATAGGAGTGCAAACACTATACATTACCTTAGAGAAAGAAGGTCCCTTGAAGATGCAGGGAAGCCATCCAAAGACCCACTCCTAGGCGAGATTGGATAGTGCCCGGCTAGGAAGGGCTAAGGTTGAAGAGGTCCGTGAGAGCAAGGAAGGTCAGAAGAGGATGCACCCTTTGGAGGAGTTGTAGAGGGGTGTGTGGAGAACCATTGGTGAGAAGGAGGATCTTCCACCAATCTATATAAGGTGGTAAAAACATCAAACCTTCACTGTGACCTTGGCAGGCCTAAAAACCCTCTTCAAAACCCTCAAAAACCCCAAAATTCACCTAGGGCAGTGTACGGACACTTGGAGGCCCAAAACCTGGAAAATATTTAAGCTTTTGCCAATTGAACAGTAGTCCTTTTGGGGAGTTTCACAAGTTGGGTCATCATTTGTAAGAGGGAGCCCTAAAAGTCTAGAATGGAGGCCTAATTGGGGCTCATTCCTTGTAGCCCTATTTTGTGGGAAAGAAGCAAAATAGTGAGATCGGTAACAAATAGGAAGTTCTAAACCTCTCGGAGGCACATGAATGGATGGAAAACCATGTCTAAGACTTGTCCTATCCTTGCTAGGACCTAAGAAGGTGTAGGAGAAGCTAAAACCTTATTAGCCTAAGTAAGGGTTCTTTGGAATCTCATGAGTAGGTGAGACCGTAGGAGGAGTTCTACAAGTTGTTGGTGGGTGGATTGGGCAAGGTCAGGGGATTCCACAAGAAAGGGAAGTCCTAGAGACCCTAGGGTGTGGTTAGAACACCTGGTGATCCAAGGAGAGGATCAAAGAGAATAGACTAGGCTAGTCTATCCCATACCCATTCCCATCACTTAATCATGGGAGACAACTTGGTTCACAATTGCATGATAGATTCAAGAGCTAGTAGCTCAGTCATGCCTAAGAAGGTAGCTGATCTTCTTGGCATAGAATACGAACCCATGACCAAAGGGGTGGTCCAATTAGGTGGCACTTCTATAAAGACAGTAGGGGTGGTAAAAAATTTGAAGTTAACCTTGCAGGCATGCCCTGGTTGCACTGTCTTGCAAGACATATCAATCATCGACCTCCCTGCCTTCTTTGCCATCTGCCTGTCTAGAGACTTCACTACCAAGATAGGTGGGTACTTGTCTTCTAATTGGTCCCACATGTTATTTCGAACAAGGTATGGTACCAAGGTCACCATAAGGGCAGAGCCCATTGCCCAAAACCACATTGAGCCCTACACCCCTAGCCCTATAAACATGAATTGTACATTGCATGAAGAAGGGGAGGAGTGCGCTGTCCATGAGCCTGCTACTCTCTTGCAGGAGGTCCCTAATTGCCTATTGGATGAATGGGCCAATGCTTTTCAGTTCAATCCATTAGCTAAGATTGAAGAGACTGGGCTTGGGACCTATTGTATCCATGAAGAGGATACTCCTATCCCTAACCTCATCAAGATGAAAGGAGATTTAGAGGGGTTATGGAGCATGCTTTTTGATGGTTCAAGAAATAAGAATGGTGCAGACACCGAGGTAATGCTTGTTTCTCATGAGCAGGAGAAATATTTCTTCTCTTTTAGGCTTCAATTTGGTTGCACTAACAATGTCGCTGAGTATGAAGCCTTGATCCAAGGTCTCTAACTTGCGCAAAGTAGAAAGATCAGATCTCTGCAAGTATTTGGAGATACTGAGTTGATTTTCAATCACATCCGAGCCTAAAGCATAGCAAATAACAACCTACTCAAATTATACAAACACAAGGTTTAGGATTTGATTGAAGGATTTGAGGCCTTCAATATCAAGAGCATTCCTAGGAGTCAGAACAAGAATACTGATAGGCATGCAGTAGTTGATGCTCAGTTCGACATACCAACACATGTTGCACGAGAGGAAGAGAAACACATTAGACTTGTTGTGAGGCTTGCTATCCCGGAAAATCAAGTGAATTGGTAAGTGTTTGAAAGAGATCAACAGATCGTCAACTTCTTGCAAAATGAAGAAAAGTTTTCTACTAAAAATCAGTCCAAGCTGCAACACCAGTATGGAGATCAAATCATGCAGCTCAACTCCAACAAGCTGCCAAAAGGTCTAGTTACCTTGGAGGGCATTTTCAACTCAGATGATCCGTTGAAGAAGAGGATGAACTTGGCTGCAAAGAGGGGTGATTACAAGCCAGTTGTTGTTGTTGAGGGTAGGTTCTTGAACTTGGGAAAGGTGTGTTCCTCAACTGAGCAAGAGGCCTTCGATGAGCTTTGCCAACAATATGATGACATAGTTGCTTGGACCTATGAAGACTTGAAGGGTTTTGATCCTAGCTTATCCCAGTATACCATAGAGCTAAACCCAGATGCAAAGCCAGTTAGACAGAAAAAAAGGCCAATAAACCCCAAAATTGAGCCACTAATGAGGAAGGAGTTGACCAAGCTCATAGAAGCCAATATCACCTTCCCTATCAAGCACTCCTCCTGGGTGGCCAACCTTTTCCCTGAAAGGAAGAAGAATGGGGTGATCAAACTATGTGTAGACTTTAGGGATCTAAATAGAGCCTCCCTTAAAGATCACTATCCCCTTCCCTCTATGGAGAAGATTCTCCAAAAGGTCAGTGGCTCAGAAATATTTTCATTCCTTGATGGGTATTCAGGCTACAATCAGATCTTGGTCCAGGAATCAGACCAATACAAAACTGCATTTACTACTAAGTGGGGCACCTATGCTTATTGTAAAATTCCCTTTGGGCTAACCAATGTAGGTGCCACATTCCAAAGAGCAATGGACATGGCCTTCAAGGGTGTATTAGCAAGGTTTGTGCTTGTATACCTTGATGACATAACTATTTATTCAAAGCATGCAGCTAACCATCTTGGTCATCTTGAGCAAGTGTTCATGAAATGCAGGGAGTATGGTGTGTCCTTGAACCCTAGCAAGTGTGTATTTGCTACTGATCAAGGAAGATTGCTAGGACACATTGTATCCAAGGAGGGTTTGACCATTGATCTAGAGCGAGTGGAGGCTATTCTTTCTCTTCCACTTCCCAGTCACAAGAAAGGATTGCAAAGTTTCCTTGGTAGGATCAACTTTGTGAGGAGGTTCATTCCCAACCTTGCCACCATGGTAAAACCCCTCACTTCCATGTTGAAGCAAAAATTGGTTTTCAGTTGGACCAAGGAAGGAAGGGCCGGTTTTGAAGAGATCAAACAAGCAATTGCTCAGGCCCCTACCCTCATCAATCCTAATTATGAAAGGGATTTTATCCTCTATACCTTCAGAGGAGAATCCAGCATTTCAGCTGTCCTAACACATTTGAATGATGGAAAGTTGGAGCAACCTATTGCCTTCTTTAGTGAGGGGCTAAAGGACTATGGACTTAGATATAGCTATGTAGAGAAGCAAGTCCTCATTGTTGTAAGGGCATTAAAAAATTTCAGGCACATGTTGTCCAGCAACAGGATCCAGCTCTTAGTTCCACATGCAAGTGTCAAGGATTTCCTTCTAAAAAAGGATACTAGTGAGAAGAGGGTTGTGTGGATAACCAAGGTCATGGAGTATGACATCAACATCAAGATCACAAAGCTTGTAAGAGGCAGGGGCCTATGTGAACAACTTGTCTCATCTCTTGAGACTACTTCAGAGGTCACCCTTGTGTTACAACAGGATCAACCAACTAACAACAACAATCAATTCAGTTGGGTAAGTGACATGACCACCTTCTTAATAGAAGGTAGATACCCCCGAGGTCTGGACCAGACCAAAAGAAGACATTTCAGGTTGCAGTCCATTCCCTAAGTCTTAGTGAATGGCACTCTTTTTTGAAAAGATTCCAATGGAGTCTTACTAAGATGCATCAAGAAAAACCAAGTCAATAGATTGTTAGAGGAATTTCATGATGGCTCTTCATGGGGCCACTTCTCTGCAAGGACTACGACTATCAAAATAATGAGGGCTGGTTATTACTGGCCATTCTTATTTAGTGACTCACATAGATGGGTGAAGAATTACAAGAAATGTGCTCTCTTCTCTGGGAAGCAAATACTAGCTTCCCTACCCCTTCATCCCATCCAAGTAGATCAACCATTTGCCCAATGGGGTTTAGACTTCATTGGCATGATAAACCCACCTTCTAGTGTTGGCCATAAGTGGATCTTGGCCGCAACAGATTACTTCACCAGGTGGACAGAGGCAGTTGCATTAAGGGATGCTACTAAGGCCTCAGTATTAGAATTCCTTGAGGGAATTGTGACAAGATTTAGTATCCCCTCCACCATCATATCGGACAATGCCAGGGCATTTGTTGGAACCCAAATTAGTTCTTAGGCAGTTAAGCATGGTGTATACTTGAAGACACCTTCCAATTATTACCCTCAGGGTAATGACTTGGCTGAATCTTCCAACAAGAACCTCATCAGGATAATTAAAAGGACAAATGAAGACAATCAGAGGGCATGGCACACTAAGTTGAGCACAACCTTATGGGTTGACAGGATCACACCCAAGAGGGCAATTGGTAACTCCCCTTTCATGCTAGTATATGGGAAGGAAGCAAGACTCCCAACTTCCCTAGAGTTACCCTCTCTTGAGCTAGCACATCAGCTGGAATTAATAGAGAATGATGCCATGATAGTAAGGCTAGCTGAGCTGATGGAGTTGGAGGAGGTTAGAAATCAGTCTATGTATACACTTAAGACTCATCAAGAGCAGGTTAAGAAGGTTTTTGACAAAAAGGCTACTAATAGGGTCTTCAAAGAGGGAGATAAAGTTGTCAAGTGGGATGCAGACAAAGCCAAAGCTGGGTGACACTCCAAATTTAACGCTATCTAGAGTGGTCCATATGTCATTACTAGTTGCAAGGAGGCCAATGCATTTCATCTCTCCAAGCTTGATGGCGAAGTTCTTCCAATTCTAGTGAATGTGATTCATCTCAAGCCTTGCTTCTAAAGAGGGTGTTGATGACTATGTAAATATTAGACTAGAGGTTGTTTTGCTTTCATAAGTGCTTATGCACATGCCGCATTCTCCTTAAGAGCGTGTATGCTCTAGTTTTAAGTTTTTCTCCAAGTGATGCAACACACATGTTTGGGTCTTCCATGACTCAATGCCCAATAGATGCTTAAGGATTTTGGACTTCATGCTTAGTAGGCAAGTATCCTGAAGAAAATGCCAAAAATGTTGTCATTTTATGACACCCTTGGTCCATCAGTGAGAACCGATCAGAGATATGTTCCATGGACCAGTGCTGCCCAATTGATCAAGGAGAAAAGTAGTGAAATCATGGTTGGAAGTGTTGCCTTGTCAGAAGTTCCTTGGCACTCTCTTTCTCTTCTCTGGAACTCCGGAACCTTGAGGTCCGAGTTTCTTTGCCTTAGCCTTTTTCTCTTCTAACTCGAAACTCCGGAACCCCCAGGTTCTGAAGTTCCTTAGTCCTTAACCCCGAAACTCTGGAACCCCCAAGTTCCGAAGTTCCTTGTCCAACTACAGAGACCCTAGTCCCCGAAGTTCCCCAACTACGAAGACCCCGGTCTCCAAAGTTCCCCAAGTTCCTAAGTCTTCTACCCCGGAACTCCAGAACCCCCAGGTTCTGAAGTTCCTTAGTCTTCTACCTCGGAACTCCGGAACCCCCAGGTTCTGAAGTTCCTTAGTCTTCTCCCCTGGAACTCCAGAACCCCTAGGTTCCAAAGTTCCTTAGTCTTCTACCCCAGAACTTCAGAACCCCCAGGTTCCGAAGTTCCTTAGTCTTCAACCCCGGAACTCCAAAACCCCCAGGTTCTGAAGTTCCTTAGTCTTCAACTGTGGAACTCTAGAACCCCCAGGTTTCGAAGTTCGTTGTCCAACTACGGAGACCCTGATCCCCAAAGTTCCACAACTACGGAGACCTCGGTCCCTGAAGCTCCCCAACTCCAGAACCCCAATGTTCGGAAGTTCCTTCCCCAACTACGGAGACCCCGGTCCCCGAAGTTCCCCAACTATAGAGACCACGGTCCCTGAAGTTCCCCAACTATGGAGACCCCGGTCCCCAAAGTTCCCCAACTCTGGAACCCCCAGGTTCTGAAGTTCCTTGTCCAACTACAAAGACCCCGGTCTCCAAGGTTTTCCAACTACTTCCGACTTGCAACACTTCCGGATGGCGTGATCGACACTCAAACTTTGAATTCTCCAACAACTTTGGTGACTTATGCACTTTTTTGTGGAGCCACAGGGGTGCATTTAATTTTTTTGGCAGGATTTCCATCAAGGGAGGTACGGGGCCATGCTTGGTGACTTATGTCATGCCTGACTTTGGAAGGTTAGTCTATCCACCTTCTTAGGATTGCCCTTTATGGGTATGGCTAGGTTGCTTGCATGTGCAAGTCAAGTGCATGCACTTCCCTGCACCTTCAGACTAACATGCAGGGGTCATGATCACCATTGTAACCCATTTTTCTATATAAGGTTGTTAAGCCTCATTGTAAGGGGTTCTCTCCTTGCTGCCTTGAGCTTTCTTAAGCTCTTCTCTTCTCTTGAAGACTTGTAAATTTTTGCATTTCTGCAACTGTAAAATTGGCTTTTGGCCTTATGGTTAATTGAAAATCACCATTCTTGCCTCTTTTCAACTTATGTATGTTGTGTATGATTTCTTACCTTCATCATAGGTGCATGTTGTGGCTCTTTCTCTTCATATATGTTGTGTTAACTGGTTTTCTAAGTGTGACTTATGGGAATCCTTCTCCCCTCTTGACATTCAATGGATTCTAACCTTCATCTATGCATTGGGGTTACTCATACAATTGAAAGTTGTGCATCTTCAGGGTGTTTCGATTAATTACTTATGTCATTTCTGTAGGGAGAGGAACTATCTCTTCTTGGTGCATCACCTCCCTTTGTTTCAAGCAATTTCTCTCTTCTCTTTTCCTCTGCAAGTTGTTAGGGTAGGCTTAGGAATTAGCTTCGAAGTGTTGAGTTGGTTAAACACCTGCACCTAGATAGAGAAGGAAGCTAACCTTCTCTGGAGATTCAACCCCTTGCGCAATGTCCCACACCTTGGGGTTGTTTCCATGTTTCACAAGGTTGCTGAGTTGATAGCTCAGCAAGGGTGCAAGCTTTTGTGATAACAATTAGCTTTTCAAAATATATATCACATAAACCCAACATTGCATAAATGTATAAGTAAAGGCAAAACAATGCTAAAAAAGGACAAGTTATAGAGTGCTTATAGTATCAACTGATGTAGAGAAGGATCATCAAGTTCCTGCACTGCATCATTGGATTTATATTATTACAGAAACTAGCAAATAGGGCACAACATCACCCCTATGATGGAGGAGGAGTTGGTGGAATGACAATGGTAACCGCAAGAGAACTTCCAAAACACTCCACACAATTAGGCTCAGAATAATCTGCAAGCATCATTAAGTCATGGTTACTGTTGAGTGCCCATCACACACTCTTCCCAGTTGCCAAACTCACCAGCAAGCCCTTTGCACACATCGCCATAGCTTCCAAGCCCAAGTTTGTACTTTTCAATGAACCTCATTGCAGCTGCCTGTATGTTGCAGATGAATGACCATGCCATGAGCGAAGGTACTGAAGATGTAATATTCACGACGTAGCTTAAAATTCAAAACATGCATTTATTTAATTGGGTGGGAGGGATTCAAAATTGAATTCAAACTTAATCATGGCAGTGACAGTCAGTGCAGAGGGTCATAGAAGAGCTTGACGGAAATGAGAATGGGAATAGAAGGTTGTGTGGGCCTATGCCAACCACTCAAAGAAGTCAACGCTTTGAGTGTGCTCGTTAAGTCGGGCCCTACAAGACTAGCTAGTACATTTGCATGCTAACTTTGCGCTTCTCAAAATCTTATGTGGATATTTCAAAATACTCTCAATTTTGTATAACAATTTACTTGTCAAGTCCCCTACTTAAAAAAATAGTTTTCAAGTCCACATGCTTAAATATGATACCATATCAGCATGCATTTTTGTAAAGGTGTCCAAAATGGTCCCAAATTGTAATAAGACCAATAGGTGTGTACTAAGTCATGTTTAATGGTGTACTGATGTGGCATCACATGATTTATACTTTTAGTAACAAAAGAGATTGACAAAGTTATAATGTCTTCGGAAGGAATAATGTTTAAAGAAAGCATCCCGTTGATGTTAATACTGGTTTCAAAAAGAAACTCTTCCGCATCATTATTTTATTTCCACATCGATCTCGCCGACTTCCAAGTATTCAAGTTTGGTGTAATCAATATTCAACTTTTTTTTATATCACCGACATTGAGTTGTTTGAACTCGGTTGGTCCTCTGTGTTTTACTCCATTCTACTCTATTTATCTCACCAACTTTGAACGATTGATTTGATTTGAAAGATATTGTCTACAAGTCCACAAGAATCATCTTGGTGTCTGAAGGAGGCAGCCCAGATATGGCTTCATCATTTCTCTGTTTTATGATGTGGAGCCCTCTCATGTTCTCTATCCTCAAAGGGAGGGAGGTCCATTCGCCAAGCCATTCAAAAAAAACATTACACCCATTTAGATTTTCATCCCTTGAATTATCTAGGCATGTAATTGCTCTAATTTTTCTCTACTGTCACATCTATTCATGCAATTGGGCTAGCAATTCCACATCACTCTGTAGTGTCCCTAGATTCTACAGCCCACTTGCCTATTTTTCCTCCAATCGCAAGTTCGATTTCTGTTGCTAGTGATAGTTTCTGGGTTCCTCCATTCTAGAAATTATTTTGGGTAGTCTCATTTAATTTACTCCAGGGCCTACTACAAAATTATTAAACATGTTGTGTTCTTTTAGAGGTACTTATTTTTAACAATTTATCACATTAAAGTGCAATACGTATCTCTGGAAATATATCTCTCGATTTATTCTATATATATCATTAAATATATATAAGCTAATCTTAGAATAAATTAAAAACAAAAATCTAGATATAAATGGAACCTTTCTTCGTATAATCATATTACGATTGGAGATCATATTTTGTTAATTGTTAATGAAAACATAAAATAATCACAGATCTCCAACTCTCAAATTTGTTATTTGAGATTTAGATATAATAAAAACATAAAACATAATTACAAACAAACTACAAATCATAAGCAATCAAAAACGAAAATATTTACATTGAATCTTATTTATAGAATATTACAAACATAGCTATACATTAGAACTTTAAAAACCTTCAACCATAAAAAAATAAATAAAAAATATCATATTTTGGAAGGTTAGTTAAAAGGAATTAGATGTCAAAATAAAATTTTGAAGCTTCGATAAAAGAAAGAGAAAGGAAAAATCTTAAAAAAAAGAAACTTTCTACATATGAACTTTAAAAATCTTGAACATTTATTTTTATTTCACTCATTGCAAGTATAATGGCAAGTTGATTTATAAACTCAGAGCTGCAAATATAATATCAATTTTGATTACTTAAACAGACAAAGCATATTAAACTTGCATTCTTTCTACAAATATGATCTCTAATCTTAATCCCAACACATGCAAACTTTTGCAAAGTTAAAATCTTAATTTGTGTTAAAAATTACAACTTTAATAAATAATACGTCTCAATCTAAACTTGTCTGAAAATCACTTATACACAAAGAAACTGTTAGGTCCTAGGGACAACTGAGAGGGGGGGGGGGGGGGGGGGGGTGAATTAGTTGTCTTAATAATATTAACCAAAAACAACTTAATCAAATTATTTCTTAATACCGGTGAGACAGTCTGTTATACCGGTGGATTGTTTTAATAGATAAATGCAATACCGGTGAAGATTAATGGATGAAATTAAAAGACAAAGTCATCCACAACACATAAGACCAATATTTGTATGTGGAAACCCTGTAAGGGGAAAAACCACGGTGGGAAACCTTACCGACAATCAGATGATACTACTGCAGATAGTAAGTGTACATAAATGGGGTCTGCACATGCAGAATGGCCAAGTGCCTAGAGCTCACTACTAAATCACAAATGGGAAGTCACATTGACTTATAGTTCGATGGTTAAATCCAATAAGAATGTACTGCTCAAAATAGTGATCTTCATATGTTGGATTCAGTATCGGTGTAGTTTTGATATGCTTTCACAAAAACCTAGCTTCATCTTCAAATGATGTCTGTGTGTGTAGCTCTACTTAATCTCGCATATACCTTCACACAAAACCTTTTTCACATTCCCTTATCGATCTTACAATTAAGATCTTACATTTATACCATAACCTAAGACCAATTTTAGTAGGTCAGCTCTACAAGATATTACAATAAAATATTTTATGAACAAAACAAATATCTGATGCAATAACTGATTGAGCATGTCGGCTTAATGTATTTACAACAATAATTAATCATCTCCATAGCATGCCATGCTGATCTGGAAAAGATAAACCTACTGGTGTAACCCTGGACCTATTTGTCGATAACAACAAATATGCAAATACGAATATGCCAATAAACAATATTCCAAGATAAGATATCCAAACAATGTTTTTGACATTACCAAGTGTTTTCCAAGTCATTCCAAGTGTCGATGATCATTATTTCCTATCGGTGTACCATATACCAGTGATTGTGCAAAAAGTCATTTGCTTGCCAGTGAATGTTGCTGGATCTCCAAAGTGCCAGAGTTTTAGTAGGTGTTGACATCAATGACAAAACCATACCAAAATACCAACAATCTCCCCCTTTGGCATTGATGACAACACAAGATGGAAAAATCATCAAAGTGCCAAAACAGAATTGCCAAGTATAAAAACCAATGATCTCCCCAAAGTATCAATCTCTCCCCAAAAGATAATGTGTTTTTCCAATAGATATCTCTCCCCCTTTGACATCAAATGCCAAAGTTACAAAAAAGGTCCATATACAAAATACCAACCAATTACAATATACCAACTACTCCCCCTAAGAAGTAGCTTCCTCATCAAAGCCACAGTAAAAGATTTCTTCTGTTAGTTCTGCCAGTTGATGACAATCATCAACTGTCTAAGTATCTATCAGTGGGGGTATGAACCCAAGTTGATCTCTTAGATATTCAAAAGTCTTCTTAGGTAGAGGTTTAGTGAAAATATCTGCAATCTGCTCTTTAGTATTCACATAAACCATTTTGACTATTTTTGCTTCAACATTTTCTTTTAGAAAGTTCAGTTTGATAGAAACATGTTTAGTTTGAGAATGTTGTACTGGATTCTTGGATATGTCAATTGTTGCAGTGTTATCACAATAGATAGTTATAGGTTCTTTGCAATTTACCTTTATGTCTTTTAACATTTGTTTAAGCTATAATACCTGTGTACAATTTGTTGTTGCTGCAACATATTCTGATTCTGTTGTTGATAAAGATGTGCAACTCTGTTTCTTACTTAACCAAGAAATTAATCTGTTTCCAAGGAAAAAATGCTCTGCCAGTGGTGCTTTTCATGTCATCTACATCTCCTGCCCAATTTGCATCTATATATGCACATAATTCAAAGTTTTCATCTCTAGGATACCATAAGCCAAGATTTGTAGTGCCTTGTAAGTACCGAAAAATCCTTTTTACTGTTGATTCATGATTTTCTCTAGGATTACTTTGAAATCTTGAAACAATACAACTGCATTCATAATATCTGGTCTTGTTTGTGTTAAATACAGTAAACCTCCTATCATAGATTTGTACCTAGTTGAATTAACAGGTGTTGATTCATCTCTTAGTGATAATTTGTCATTTGTAGTCATAGGTGTACTTACCGGTTTAGAGTTCTCCATCCCAAATTTCTTTAGTAGCTCTTTTAAGTATTTTGATTGACTCAAGAATATACCTTTGTCAGTCTGTGAGATCTGCAATCCTAAAAAGAATTTTACTTCTCCAATCATAGACATTTCAAATTCTTGTCGCATTTTGATAGAGAAATCCTTACATAATCCATCTTCTCCTCCAAATATTATATCATCAACAAAAACTTCTATAACCAAGATGTCATCATTAGTTACTTTATAGTATAAAATATTGTCTGCATTTCCTTTAGAGAAACCAATCTTCAAAAGTTACTTATCTAATTTTGCATACCAAGCTCTTGGAGCTTGCTTCAACCCATATAAAGCTTTCCTTAACCTGCAAACCATATCTTTGTCTTCAAAAATGCACATTTAATATCCATCTGATATACTTTATAGTTCTTATGAGTTGCAAAAGCCAAGAATAATCTAACTGCCTCAATTCTGGCTACCGGTGCAAAGGTTTCATTGTAATCAATTCCTTCTTTCTGAGAATATCCCTTACATACTAGTCTTGTTTTGTTTCTGATTACTTCACCATCTTTATTAAGTTTGTTTCTAAATACCCATTTGGTTCCAATAACATTTTTATCTTTAGGCCGGGGAACTAATGTCCATGTGTCATTCTTTTCAATCTGTTCTAATTCTTCTTTCATAGCTTTAATCCAAAATTTATCTTCACATGCCTCATTAATTGATGATGGTTCAATTTGAGAAATAAGACATACCTCTTCATTTGCCAATCTTCCTCTTGTCATAAGTCCTCTATATTTGTTTCCTATTATTTGATCTTCAAAATGATTCAATCTTACATACTGGGGTGTCTTTGTTTGCTGCTATTCCTCAGTTACTGTGGAATTTTCAGATGATACCGGTGTAACTGGATCTTCACTGTGTGCCAGTGGATTCAGTGTAGATTCATTTGTCAGAATTTCTATTGCCGGTTCAAAATCCATATACCTTGAAGCTCCTCTGAATTTCTCATCAATCTTTACATTTGTGCTTTCAACAATTTTCTGCAATCTCTTGTTAAAATATCTATATGCTTTACTCTTAGATGAATAACCTAAAAATATTCCTTCATCACTTCTAGGATCAAATTTCCCAATGTACTTATCTCTTCTAATATAGCATTTACTTCCAAAAATTTTGAAATATTTAAGAGTAGGAGTAATACCAAACCATAATTCATGAGGGGTCTTACTGGTTTCACCTTTGATGTGAACTTTGTTAAATGTATAGACTACCATACTTATTGTTTCTCTCCAATATACATGTGGTAGATTTTATTTAGACAACATACTTCTTGTTGCATCCAAGATAGTTATGTTCTTTCTTTCTACAACTCCATTCTGCTATGGTGTCCGGGGTGCTGATAGCTGTCTTCTGATTCCATTTACTTCATAGTAGGTATTAAATTCCTTAGATATAAACTCACCTCCTTGATCTGATCTTAAACATTTGATTTTCTTACCGGTTTCATTTTCAACCATTGCTTTGAACAGTTTAAACTTTCCAAGTGCTTCTGATTTTTCTCTGAGAAATGTAACCCAACACATTCTAGAGTAGTCATCAATGACTAGCATGAAATATCTATCACCTTGTAAACTTTTAGTTCTAGATGGACCACATAAGTCAGTATGAATTAAATCAAGAGCATTATTTGATTTTTTTGGAATACTTTTGAAACTAGCTCTAGCCTGTTTTCCAAATTGACATTCCTTACATACTGTGTTGTGAGGTTTGACAATTTTAGGTAAATCTCTAACTGCCTTAGTAGTACTGATCTTTACCATGCAATCAAAATTTACATGACAGAGTCTCTTATGCCATAACCAACTTTCATCCATATGTGCAATCAAGCATGTCTTTTCATTGTTATTTAAATGAAAGATTTTACCTCTAGTCTGATTACTGGTTGCAATTTCTAAACCAGTTCTGTTCATGATTTTTCATTTACCATTCTTAAATTGTAACTAAAATCCTTTCTCAACTAATTGACCAACGCTCAAAAGATTATGCTTTAAACCTTCAACATAGTAAACATTGTCAGTGTTATGCTTACCATCAAGAGATATTGAACCCTTACCTTTGATTGAACAAGCTTTGTCATCTCCAAATCTTACTAGACCTCCATTGTACTCTTGAAAAGTTAAGAATTTACTTTTGTCACCACTCATGTGATGTGAGCATCCTGAATCAATGATCCATTCATCCTTAGTTTCAATTCTAGCAGCCAAGGCCTGTTCTACCGGTTGCACTGCAGGTGTTGGTTGATCTTCTGTTATAGCAACAAAATCCCATCCATTGTTTGCCGGATCCTCATCAGAATCATCAGTCACTCTTTCATCATCAACATAACAAGATTTGTCCTTATTCTTCTTGAATTTGTATCTCTGATATCCAGGGTTCGGTTTGTATGTCCTTCTAGCTTCTTCTCTTAACCTAGCATGTCTATCAGGGCATCTTGAAGCCATATGAGTAGTCTTATTGCAGTTAAAACATTTAAAGGGTTCTTTACCTTCATACTTACTTCCAACTAGACCTTTAGGAATTTTTCTTGCAAATAGTGCTTCAAGTTGTTCAAGTTCTTCATTTTCTCTCCTGCTTTCTTCAAGTTCTTTTGCATAAAAGGCTTTCCAATCAAACTTGTCAAATGATGGTGCAGATGATGTTGATGCCTTAAAAGCTAAGTCTATTTTTCTAGTAGCTGATGCCCTGCAAAGTGGACAAGGTTAGTCTAAGAGACAAACAACACAAGACACAAAAAAATCGTTAGTGTTATTTAATCAAAGACTAATCTAAATAGGCATACCTAAAGAGACACTAAAAACATGAAAGCATATTTAACTAAAGAAGCAAATATGATGAGACATCTCCAAATACCTCCTAACATGCTCTTAGCTCTTTCTCCCTTGTTTCTCTCCTCTCCAAGTTCCAAAATAGTGTAGCTCTCAGCAGCTTTTTGTACTATGGATGCTTATGGAGGATTGAGATTGTAGTATTGTGCTCCAAATTTGAAATGAAAAGCTAATACTAAGCTATTGATACTAAAATGATTTATTTTATCCAATATGACAAGAAATGAGTTAATTATGCTAAAATGCTCTCTTAAAATGTCTATAGCTTAAATGCATACAAATTTTCAGGATCTGGATTATGAAGAAATGGGCTCTATTTATAAGAAAAATAGAGGATGGTTGAGATTGAGCAATCTCAACAAGGGTTAGGATTGAATGATTTCAAATCCATGTGAGGGATTTCAATCCAATCCCAAGATGACAAGTGTCAATGTGAGATAGTTTGAGAGGAGAGAGAATAAACATTAAATGCTTGATATGACCTTGGGAGTTAAAGTCAAGGTTGGTTGAATGAATAAACTTTTTATTCAAAGATTAAAGTTTTTATCCAATGGATAAATTCTTGTGCAAATGTGAAATGGATGAATATAGTCAAAACAATAAATGTTTGGGGAGACAAGTTTGAAATAACCATAAATGGTTATGTAAGAGCCATAAATGGTCATGTAAGAGCCATTAGTGGTCCTGGAAGACTTTGGGGGTTAATTTGTTGAACACGCAAAGCATTAAATGTTTTTCAAAGACTTTGGAGTCTTTGAGAAGTGACTCCATTTTGCTTAGGAATGTGACAATAATTAGGGAATGGATTAGGCTAATTAAGAAGGGGTTAGAAGAATCTAGAAGGGGATTAGATTTTGCAAGTGGATTTGGTGGGTGAGGGAAAATAGGATTTTATTAAAATAAAAGTTCATGTATTTCAATAAATGTGTGGAAGTTGCATTTGTAGGAAAATGCAAGTAGGGGGGATAATGATTTAAATAAATGTTTTATTTAATTTATTTAAAAGAGGAAAAGGGGATTTAATTAAATAAATAGATTTTATTTATTTAATTGATTTGAATTTGATTCAATGAATTAATTAAAATAAATTAAATAATTTATTTAATTAATAAAAGAATGTTTGGGGATGAATTAATTAAATATTAATTTAATTAACTAGTGGCTAGTGGATTTTTAATCAAATAAATAGCGAATATTTATTTAATTAGGCTGGACAGATTTGTGTGACTACATTTGCCCCTCTTTGAGACGGTGCGGTTTATCGCATCGTTTCAAAGAAAGAAAAACTGGTGTGAAGAAATGCCCCATAAAATGTAAATTTAATGGGTGGTATGCCCCCTCGAGAGATGGGCCAGAAAATTTCGAAAAATCGGGCGATCTCTCGAAAAAGAATGAAAAGTGGAGGGGAAGTAGAAGAGAAGAAGTTAGGCATACGAGTGAGAAATAGAAGAGAACGGGGGGAAAATGGAGAAATGGGGGGCTCAAGAAGTTCACGGGGACCACGGCGATGAGCAGGGGGAAGTTACAGTGACGGCGAAGGGTATAAATGGGGTGAAAGGGGTGAAAACTGGATCATTTGTGATCGCGACCATTTGGAAATCAAAGCTCTGATAGGGATGTTTTGGAGGAGCGAGCAGTAGTCAGGATGCCGATACCGATCACCAAGCATAGATTTGAGCGAGTTCAACGGTTCCAGCGCCCAGACGACTATGGACCAGTGGTACGCAAATTCAAAAATTTAATTTTTATGCATTTTTGATAGGTTTTTAGCTGAGTCCAAGTCAAGTTGGAGCAAGAGCGCTGGAACTACGGTTTTGGCATTTTTTCTCCATAAACTAGCGCTACTGTGCTGCAATGGCGCTATTGCCCCATTGTTTGAGCGCTTTTGGTTTGATATAGCGCTATTGTATGCAAGTTTTAGCGCTGTTGCTAAATAAGCGCTATTGAGGTCTTAATTGAGCGCTATTGATTTCAAGTAGCGATACTATGTAGTTGTTTTAGCGCTTTTGTAGTTTGAGCGTTGTTGTATAGTTGATTGAGCGCTTTTGTTAGGGTTGTAGCGCTATTGTTGAGAAACTAATGCTTTTGTTGGTAAAATAATGCTTTTGCCTTAGGATAAAGAGATGCCCCAATGTGGATGAAGACTAATCTCCCAATGCCAATGATGGATGGTTGGCGATGTGAAGTGGGAGTTGTTTTGAACCATAGCAGCCTGATGAGACTTAGGTCATTTGTTAGGATAAATGCCCGTTGAAGTCTAGGTAGCCATGATTGCTTACCTGTTGAGACCCGAAGATACTTGATCAAAGTATCTGTTGATAGTCTAGGTTTAAACTTAAGAAAGTTTGAAAACAAAACAACTGATGGTGATTGATGAATGTCCATGTGTAGGAGGAGTTGCGCATGTTCCAGTTATGGGAGCGCCATCCTGTGACACAGGGGTTGCGGGATCAATTAACACAGACGGAGATTGATTGTATTACCTCGACGGGACTATATGAGGTGATGCACATGCCCGTGATTCGTATGAATCACGGTTTGATCACAGCACTAGCAGAGCGGTGGTACAGCGAGACGTGCACCTTCCATTTGGCACAGGGGGAGATGACAGTGACCTTGGAGGATGTGTGGCACATCCTGCGGATTCCAATCAGAGGGGAGCTGGTCACATATGATAGATCCTGGGGGACTCTTGCAGTGCAGAGGATTTTCGATGAGGATGTTTTCATTGATGATGGCTCGATTTCCTGGGAGGATATAGCTGCTTTATATGAGCCTCTACCAGCAGTTTTGTCGGGTATTGTGGGAGGTCTTCTGTGTCCAAACAAGCGATCACATGGTTTAGCCGTTGGATGTGGACAGGTTATCGAGATGATGATGACCCAGGGGACTCGATTTGCGTGGGGGCCATGCTTGCTGGCGCACATGTACCAAGAGCTCCATGAGGTGGTTTACCGGGGGAGGGGTTCATTAGCAGTGGGCATGACGCTACTGCATATTTGGGCTTGGGAGCACCTACCAGTGACTCGCCCGGTGAGTCTGAGATTCCATGTAGTAGACCAGCCGTATATGTTTATGTATAGTAGCATGATGAGTCAGCCCCACTTGGGGAAGTTAGAGTGGTGGCGACGGGCTTTAGATGATCAGAATGCAGTGATATGGTGGCCATACTTGGAGTGTGAGCCATGGGATGATGACGCAGAGGCATTGCCTTATGTGTTTATGACTCGATTCCTCATTGGGAGGACCTCATACCATGTGGAGAGACAGGTGCCCGGACGAGTGATGAGGCAGTTTAGACGGCAGCAGGGACTGCCCAGTGAATCAGGAGAGTATGCTCAGGTTATTTGGGAGAGGTATGCATGGGGTTCAGTGCTACCGTATGATCAGGCACTGACAGAGTTCTAGACACTGCAGGCTAGACCATGGGACATACGACTAAGGGTCGTTGATGCAGGGGTGACAGATGAGTATACGCAATATCGGGTAGCGTACCCGATCCCACGGATATCGGATCCAGCAGAGCCGATCCCAGCTTTTGAGGATGAGAGGGGACGGAGACGGAGGAGGGCAGGAGGTCAAGGAGGAGGAGTAGGTGGAGGAGGTGGAGGAGGTGGTGGAGGAGATGGAGGAGGTGGTGGAGGATTGGGGATGCGGAGTCAGCATAGAGGGAGAGGTGGACTGCCTCTACAGATATCACAGGGACCATTGATACAGGGAGGAGTTCAGCTGAGTGGGAGGGGGATGGAGAGGGAGATCCCGATGGATAGAGGGGAGGGGATTACTGGAGAGGGTGGTGTAGGGGAGGTGGTGATGGATATCGGAGAGGGAGCCACTAGAGATCTGTGGGATCATATGATAGTACGTTTGCATACTCGGATAGAGGATTTGGAGGTAGAGGTGGCAGCTAGGGATGTGCAGCTATTTGCACGAGAGTCAAAGCTGGCGGTGTTGCTGCGGGAGAGGGATAGTGCAGTGGAGAGATTAGCAGAGCTGCAGGAGAGAGTGCGGGTTGGAGTAGGAGCATAGGGGCCTACGGGGGAGGTGATGAGGGAGATCCGACGAGCACAGGCAGAGATAGAGTACTGGTGGGGTTTATATGAGTAGGTGGTGCCAATTAGTCAGCGAGCTCTCAGTTATTCTCAGATGCGGCAGGCTAGATCAGAGCGATCGCAGAGGGTGCAGAGCAGTGGGGGTGTGATGGGTCCGCTGCGGAGGGAGAGATCAGGGGATGCAGGAGGGAGTGGTGGTTCAATGAGGCCTCCAAGGAGAGATGGAGCAGGGGGTGCTGGCACTAGTGGTGGAGCAGGTGGAGGTGTTGGGACAGCATCTGGTGAGAGTGGTATTTGAGAGAGCATTTTTGCATGCATATATGTATTGTATCATTGTTTTTATTCTTTGGACTATATCTTGGATTGTTCTTGGTAGCCGATTTTGTAGACTTCATTGCACTCTGATATATGAGATGAGATATATGAGGAGATCCCATATTTCGATGATATGCAGTTTGATTATGTATGGATGTTTATGTAGGATGATGAGTTATGGCTAGATGGATATGTGTACATGTATGCATTTGATGATATGTTTCTTATATGCATGTTTTTATGATGATTTATGATGTGGGATACTGACATATGAATGCAGGTATAAATATGTATGATTTGTTTGAGTTTTGATGTAATGCTTTTATGTATGTAATGCCATGATGATGATGTATGCTTATAATGATTTATGAACAGGATTTTGGTGTTTCCTATTTTGATATAATGATGAGATGATTTATGCGATGACGTTAATGTAATGGTTGAATGAAT
The DNA here is from genome assembly GCF_030272615.1 of Cryptomeria japonica. Taxonomy (NCBI): domain Eukaryota; kingdom Viridiplantae; phylum Streptophyta; class Pinopsida; order Cupressales; family Cupressaceae; genus Cryptomeria; species Cryptomeria japonica. The sequence continues at coordinate 704,236,309 of NC_081409.1, read as the reverse complement.
GATTTTATGTATGGATATGCATCTAGATGTTTTTAGATGAATGTAAGATGGATAAACAAAATGTAAAGTACATATGTTTATATGATTATGTTTACATGAATGCATATAATAATGGATATAAAATGTTATGAACCAATGTTTCATAAACAAGTGGATTTATGATTCTAAAATGCGTAAATATGATTTAGGTACAAATGATAATGTGATGATACTATAACAAATGTTTTAATAACTGCACCTTAATGCAATTTTAAAAAGAGGATAATGAATGCAATGTGAATGAATCCTAAAATGAGCATAATAAGATATTTATTTAATGGATGAATGAATGCTCTTTTTCACTAAATGGATAAATGAATGTATACAATAATAAATGATAATGGATAACTGTTACTAAAGGAATGCATTGTAAATGGCTTTAATATAATCAAAGACATTTTAATCCCATGAATGAATCTAATCATTTATGATTGATGCAATGATGCAAATGTTTAATGAAAACTAATGTCCAAAATGAACTATATGCAATGTTAAGTTAAAAATGATATGAATGTACTTAATGCAAGATGCAACTAAAGGCGATGATGATATGACCATGAGGAATGCAAGGTTTGTAAGACTTTGCGTGATGCATTGATGATGTATCAGAGTACTCGGTCGTGATTGTATCCAAGACCAATTTTAATGGTCACTTTTGCATATAAAACCTACATATGAATGAATGAATGGGTGATATGCAACGGAATGCAAGATATAAACAGATGAGATGAAATTACGATCCATAGTGCTCTATTTTCATCATTGAGCTTTAAAATGTTGGAAGAGAATACAAGCATCTTGACATAATGATTCAAGATGACCTGAGTATTCCTTTCATGGAGTTTATATAGCAAGTTAATACAAACGACTTGATATAAGGGTCAAGTCGACTAGAGTATTTCTTGCGGAATAGACAAGGATTATCTCTGTTCATGCATGACTTGGATCGTCCTCTTTGATCTTAGGCTGATCATATCCTGAGAGAAGTGCATACTGTACTAAGAGATAAAACCTTTATCTAGTTTGGATGAGGTAGGAGGAACTAAAGAAAGAGCATTTGTACCTGCAAACAAATAGTATATACATAAAGAATAAAGAATAAGGATCCTTGGTAATGGTTCATGCCCATATGGTCGAGGTATACACTGTAGTCAGCAAGCCGTAATGATCCATGACTGCATGTGGCATAAGATCACGTAGCTTGGTGAACTTCCCATGTAGACACCATTAGTACATGCCCCAGAACTTCATTGGAAATAATGCGCAAACGATACAAAACAATGCTGAAAGATCCTGATATAGATAAACGAATGATTGTACTCACAAATCAACCAAGTATTTGATAGCTTAACATAATTTTCTTGTCAAAGAAAACGTCACTTTTGTCTTTGTTTTGGTAAGGAAGGATGCATCCTTGTTAAAGACAGTTTTTGAGTGTTGATGTGGATTGTGTGGTCGATTGGTCGATTGGTTAATGTTTTTGGTATTTTGAAGTGTTTTGGATGTTGAACCCAATGAATCACAAGACAATGTTGAATCCACTTCCATTAACTAGATTTTTAAAGGCATTGCCCCCAAGTGTAGACACGACTATGAAAAAGCGGGATGGAAGACGCATGAACTACTTTCTCTGATTGCAGATTTATAACAAGCCATGGTTTCAGATGGATGGATGTATGCATGAAGTAGATGTGATCGCAACAAGTCTGAAAGACAATGGAGCCATAGCCTTTACGAGTGGTGCCTGTTTGCCAGGTTTTCACCATCGTACTTACCCAAGGTGCCACCGGAGTGGTTGTTCACTGTTTGGATGCATGATTTTTCTTTACTTTTTTGAATGTTTTTGTATTTCTTCAGGATATTTTTCTTAATGTTTTTGGTATTTTCTGGTATGCAGGGGAGCCTGATGCTCTGTACACCTTAGGTATAAAACCGTTTGAGGTGCATGCTGTTGATGGGATCTACAAGCGGTTCTCCTTCTGATGTAGCCAACTGATATGCCCTAGACCCGAACACAGCAGTGACAATATATGGGCCCAGCCAGTTTGATTCAAACTTGCCCTGATGTTCTCTGTTTGGTTGGTTGCGAGGATTCTCTCGTAGAACAAGATCACCTACCTTAAATGTACAAGGTCTAACTCGGTGATTGTAGCTTCTGCTCATGCGCTGTTGATAGGCTTTGAGATGATTGTATGCAGCTTGCCGCTTCTCATCAAGTAATTCTAAGTCTTGGAGGCATGAGACTCTCTAAGCTTCATCATCTATCAGATTATGCAAGGAAACCCGTAGTGATGGTATCTCGACCTCAATAGGTAGAATAGCTTCAGCACCATAGACCAATGAGTAGGGAGTTGCGCCTGTAGGGGTTCGAATGCTAGTTTGATATGCCCATAGTGTTGGATTCAATTGAACATGCCAATCACGACCGACATCATTGACTGTCTTCTTGAGGATCCTCAATATGTTTTTATTGGATGCTTTGGCCTGACCATTGCCTTGTGGGTAATAGGGGGTGGAAAAACGGTGTTGGATGTGAAATTTCTCACAAAGTTTGCGGACATCCTGATTTTTGAAAGGAAGACCGTTATCTGTGATGATGGACATGGGCACACCATACCAGTAGATGATGTAGTTGAGGATGAATGAGGCGATCTGCTTGTCGGTGACTTGGGTAAGTGGAACAACTTCGATCCACTTTGTGAAATATTCGATGGCGGTAATAATGAATTTATGGCCATTGGATGAAGATGGATAAATCTTACCCACAAGGTCAAGACCCCATTGACAAAAAGGCCATGGTAATGTGATTGGTTGCAGTTCCTATGCTGGTGCATGTATCAGGTCGCCATGAATTTGACATTTCTTGCATTTTCGGACAAAGTAATAGGAATCCTTTTCCATAGATGGCCAATAGTATCCATTGCGCAGGAGTTTCTTGGCGGGTGATGGACCACTTGAATGAGTCCTGCAAATTCCTTCATGGACTTCTTCCAAAGCCTTTGTTATCTCACCTTGTTCCAGACATCAAAGGAGAGTACCATCAAGACCGCATCGGTATAGGGTTTCGGCAATAATGGTATATCGAGCAGTTTGGCGAATGAAGGTTTTACGTTGGTTATTCGATTGGTTGGGAGGAAGGGTGTGATCGCGGAGATAGGTGTAGAATTCACCATACCATGGGGATTAAGAACCGACAAGGCGACATATCATTTCGGATTCGGGGATATCATAAGCAGGAATCCGAAGCTGTTCGACCAAGAACTCATAGTGTGTTGAATTCTGTGGAAGATCTAGTAGAGATGCGATGGTAGCCATGGCATCAGCAGCTCGATTCTAATCTCTTGGTATCTGCTCAAAAGTGAGAGTAGTAAATGATGTCTTTAGAGTGTCCACCATTTGCTTATATGGCATGAGTTTATCATCTTTGGTCTGATATTAATCTGTTGCTTGTCGAATGACCAGTTGGGAATTGCCATATACTTGTAGTTCTTGTAATTTCCATTGTACGAGTAACCTGAGTCCTGTGATCAAGGCCTCATATTCTGCTATGTTGTTTGTGCATGGAAATGTGAGCCTGTAAGACTTTGGGATGCTATCACCTTAAGGTGTGATAAACAGAATGCCTGCCCCCGAGCCATGCCTAGTGTATGAGCCATCAAAGTATAGTTTCCATGGTTGTGTTGTTGTGATCATGAATATCTCTTCATCTAGAAAATTGGAAATGAGAGGATGATCACCTATGAGAGGTGCGTTGGCCAACTGATCTGCAATAACTTGACCTTTGATAGCTTTATGGTCTACATACTCGATGGCAAATTCACTTAGAATCATCACCCATTTGGCCAAGCGACCTGTCAATGCTGCTTTGCTGAGTAAATACTTGAGTGGATCAATCTTTGCAATGAGTTGTACTTTGTGGGTTAACAGATAGTGCCTCAGTTTAGTGGCTGCTAAGATTATTGCTAGGCAAGCTCACTCAATAGGCATGTAATTGAGTTCATAGCTACACCCAATGCTGTACTTGTTGCTGAGATATAGAGTAACAATGGTCTACTTGGATCTGGTGGCGTCAGCAATGGTGGATTCATGAGATAGTCTTTAAGCGTCTGAAATGCTTGCTGGCATTTGGCATCCCACGGAAAGTAGATGTTCTTGTGTAGCAGGTGTGTGAATGGGTGACATTTATCGGCCAGTTGTGTGATGAATCTTTGGATGGATTGAAGTCATCCTTGTAATGTCCTTAGTTGACTGATATTCTTTGGTGGTGGCATGTCCATGATTGCCTTAACCTTTATTGGATTGACCTCAATGCCTTTGCTTCAGACAATGTATCCTAGAAGCTTCCCGGAGGTCACTCCAAAGACACATTTCTTGGGGTTGAGTCGAACATGGTATTGTTCCAGTCTATCAAAGATTTTATCTAAGATGTGGAGATGCCCTTCTCTGGTGAGTGATTTCGCTAGTAAGTCATCCACATAATCTTCTATCATAGTATGCATCATGTCATGGAAGATGGTGGTCATTGCTCTTTGATAGGTCGCTCCTGCATTCTTTAGACCGAAAGGCATTACATTCCAGCAATATGTGCCCCATGGACATATGAAGGCTGTCTTATGTTGATCTTCTGGTGTGATCTTTATTTGATTGTATCCTGAAAAGCCATCCATGAGTGAAAGCATGGCATGTCCTACTGTCAGATCCACTATGATGTCGATATTTGGAAGGGGGAAGTCATCCTTAGGACAGGCCTTATTCAGATCTCTGAAGTCAGTACAAATGTAGATGCCCCCTTTTGGTTTGCCGACAGGCACAATATTGGAGATCCATTTTGCATAATCAATTGGTCTAATGAAACCAACATCTAGGAGTTTCTTGAGTTCTATTTTGACTAGTACTGCAATCTGAGGATGCATCTTACAAAGTTTTTGCTTGACAGGTTTTGCTCCTTCTGCTATGGTAAGGTGATGCATGACTAAATTAGGATCAAGCCCAGGCATGTCTGCATATGACCATGCGAAGTTGATCTGACACTTCTGGAAGAATTTTATAAATTTAGGCTGTTCCTCTGGAGTGAGAAGAGATGCCAGATGTATGATATGAGAATTTTTCAGGAGTCCCCACATTGTATTCTTTGGTTTCCTCAATGAGAATCGTTGATCGTTCCTGTTGTGTACTATCAGGGAGAATGTCAAACCCTTCATCCTTAGGCGCCTTAGAGAGGTTTTCACCATTGGATACACTCTTTCTTTTTACTTTTGTTGGATCAAACAGTGCCACAGTGTAGTTTTCACTGGAAGATCCATGTTTTATTGTTATATTTTTGCAGCTGAAAGGTTTGGCATCCACCCTGAAGTATGCTGTGCTATTAAGTTCAATGGCGAATCTAGCTTTGTGATCCCCGCTTGGTAGGTTATCCCTTAATTCCAAAAAGTCAATGATGGCCTCATCATTTTGGAAGAAGTCAAGACATGGGGGATTTGGTTGGTTCCATTCGATGAGTTCAGGGTGGATAATGGGCATTATTTCATCGATTAGGTTAAGTGCATTAGATGTATCAGTGAGGGTTAAGACGTTATGGTGAAGGTCATTGATGGTACTCTTCCTGTAAAAATCAGGCATAGGATGAGACGTAGGGTCTGTGGAAGACGTTTCTAGTTCAGGAACCCAAGTGGTCTTTATCTGTGCTTCTCCATAAATAGGGATGTCTTTGCGTGGTGCGGGTGGCGGTGCATCTTCCTCATCTGAAGTGTTAAGCTGTACAGAATCAAATTCCCACTCATGTGAGTCGGTCTCTGAGTCACTTTCCAGCATCCGATTACTATACCATACTGGGATGTCTTTTGAATTAAATATTGCAGGTGTGATTGGTTGATGTACCTTTGTAGTGATCGGTGCTGCAGGAAGGTCGATGGGGATTAAAGGATCTGGTATGGGGAGTATCAGTGTATATGGTGAAAATGGATAACAATAATAACAATATTGAAAGGCTAAATGAATTCAACCACCAAACCCTAGCCTAACAATGAACAAAGATCCACCATAACATATGAAGATTACCTAAGACAATGCAAAATAAAACAAAATCACAAAGATTATACCATCACATGTCCAATAGGGTTTTGATCTCCATTCTTCCTATCTCCATTGATCTTGCTTGATATATTTACTCTCAGATTTTATATGCACAAGAGCTCAACAAAGAACAGAATGTGGTTGCAAGTGGAATTGTAGTGTAGTCAATTGATCAAGTAGTTAGGGTTTGACAATGAAGGAGGCATCTTCTTAAATAGAAGACACAATATGAAATGGAGGGATAAGATTGAGAGGTGTAAAAGGAGGTCGGCTATGATTAGAGGGTAGGTAAAAGAAATACCAAAATAATGAAAGAAGTAGGTAGTGTATGAATTAAGAGATGAATGACATGTGTCATGTGTAGAAAAAGATAATGAATTAATTAAATAAATAAAGATTTATTTAATTAATAGAAGAAGTAGGACAATTAAATAAATAAAATATTTATTTAATTTAGGAAAAGGATAATTTAAATAAATAAATGTATTTATTTAAATGAGAAATAAGGCTGGAAGAGGATAAATGAATTAATTAAATAAATAAAGATTTATTTAATTAATAGAAGAATTAGGCTTAGATAATTAAATAAATAAAATATTTATTTAATTAGACATGACAATTTTGAGTGTCTACATTTTGCCCCTCTTTGAGACAATGCAGCTTGTCGCGTTGTTTCAAAGAAGATAAGATGAACTGATACAGAGTTGCCCCAGAATGGGAATGATATGCCCCCTCGAGAGATTGGATGAAAATGTCTAGAAAAATTGCAGACAATCTCTCGATAAGAAAGACAAGATAGAATGGATTGACCGAATAAAGTGACAAAGTCACGGGATAAGGAAGACTGACTCGAGAAATGAGGGTGAGGGCTAGGGTAGGCTATAAGATAGACCACGGGCAAAAGACATCCTCATTGTCATCCACACATCCATGAGAGCAAAGTGCAGAGCGAAAATAGAGCAGCAGCAGTCAGCAGCGATGGCTTTCATTCATAGATTCGACCGCGTTCGCCGATTTCAGCGACCAGCAGATGCAGAAGAGCCGGTAAGTACCCAAAAACCTCCTCGTACTTTCATGCATTTCAAGTTTTGTCATTAATGCATGCTAGGTAGCAATAAATGCGCTAGAAATAGGGTAGTTAAAAAGTGCAAAAACGTGCAACCGCGTCTGTGTCAGTGCCAGGCGCGTCTGTGTCCAACAGGTGCGTCTGTGTCGGTTCCAGGCACGTCTATGCCTGGGACCGCGTTTATGCTGAATGCGGACGCGTTTGAGAATTGTAGGGGCGTTTATGTCATGTAGGGACGTCTGTGTTCCCTGGCCACGTTTGTGAATGGTATAGGCACGTATGTGTTCAGGAAGCACGTCTGTGTTGCAGAAGCGCGTTTGTGCAGTCTATAAGCGCGTTTATAAGCTTAAAGCGTGTTTGTGTTGCAAATGCATAGGTTGAGTCTTTTTAGGTCAAATCGGCAGTTTTGTGATGAACATACGCTGTCGATTGGATAAGCTGCTGAGAGGATACACTCAAGCAGGTCCTCTAGGAAGAATAGGATAGATCAAGGCACTTTGTGATGAACAGGGAGCACCCAAATAGGTAGCACTTTGTGATGAACAGGGAGTGCGAATGTGAGTAACACTTTGTGATGAACAGGGAATGTCACACACGTAGTACTTTGTGATGAACAGGGAGTACTACTAGGATAGATAGCAACACTTTGTGATGAACAGTGAATGTCACTAGGATAGATAGCCATATGCATTTAAATAGCAAGTAGCATTTTGTGATAAACAGTGAATGCCACGAGAACTGACATGATTGATTGGTTGACTGCAGGAGTATTTGCCTATGTTGGAGTCACGGGAGAGATTCCCATCGACTCAGAGGTTGTGACTAGAGTTGTCGATTCAGGACATGATTTCTATTGAGGAGATGGGTCTCACACATGTGCTATATGTGCCCGAGTTTCGGGCAAACATGGGTTTGCTGATTGCACTGGCGGAGAGATGGCACTCCGAGACTTGCACGTTCCATTTGCCTATGGGGGAGATGACAGTGACGCTGGAGGATGTCTACAGGATTTTGCACATTCCGATCGATAGAGAGTTGATTCCATATGATCGAGATGGAGACAGAGAGGCACTGAGACAGGTATTTCAAGATCCCAGGTTGGAGATGAGAGCAGGTCACGTGGCATGGGATACCATGACCGCGACAGGGCTAGCGTTGCCGGCTGTTATTGGAGGAGTCATCAGTGGTTTCTTATGTCCAGACAAGGCTACATGGGGATTGGCAGTTGGCTGGGGAGGAGCATTGGAGACACTGATGATAGAGCACACCAGATATGCATGGGGGCCATGTGTCCTGGCACATTTATACTATGAGCTGCATCAGTTTGTTTACCACGGATCAGTGGGACTGGGCTGCGGAGTGACTCTCCTATAGGTGTGGGCATATGAGCACCTTCCTATCACACGACCTATCCACTTCAGAGGCAGAGGGCATGGACGGAGCTTTGTGCATTTATACGATATGATTACATCACAGCCTCGGATTGGTCGATTGGAGCATTGGAGACGCATCATATATGACATTGATATGGTTATCTGGAGGCCGTACCTGGGGTGCGAGGAGTGGGATGACGACGCAGTGGAGCTACCCTATGCATTCAGGAGCAGGCATCTTATTGGGCAGACGCCCTATATTCTGGAGAGGCAGCTTGTTGACAAGGTATGAAGACAGTTCGGCCGGATCCAGAGGATGCCGCGAGGCTCGGGCATGTATGCCCGTACAGTCAGAGATCAGGTACAGTTCGGGCCGCTGTTATCGTATGATCAGGCCGTGACACAGATGGCCGAGATGATGCCATTACCGTGGGACATGTGGCCGGAGGTAGAGGATGCAGGGATGGACGCAGAGTATTCTGCATATTGGGTAGAGCATCCATTTCCGGGGTTGACAGATCCGGGAGAACTGCTGGAGGGAGAGGTGGGAGGGGATGATGATGATGATGGTGGAGGAGATGGAGGCAGGGGCCGGCGGAGATGGAGGGGAGTGGTGGGGGAGAGGCGAGTAGCACCTCGGAGGGAGGGAGGACAGGAGAGAGCAGCCCAGGTGGTGAGGGGTCGAGGTGGATTGCCCCTACAGGTACCAGCAGCACAGGGTCCTAGAGCATAGGGACCTAGACAAGTGCAGGGACAGGAGCAGGTGCAGAGATAGGTACCTATTCAGGCACCTAGACAGGTACAGGGGGAGGCACAGGTGCAGGCACCTGCAGAGGAGGAGCCACAGGCAGAGGCTGAGGGTGGAGATCCTGAGGAGGATGAGCTGTTAGAGCTGAGAGAGATCTACTAGGGCCAGGCAGACGAGATTGCGGATTTGGAGCGAGAGAGGGATCGCCTCAGGATCAGGCTCAGGGACACAGAGCGGGAGAGAGACCAGGCCATCCAGTGATATACTGAGGCCGAGACAGCTCTGAGGGCAGGGAGGCGGGCAGCAGAGGATGCAGGGGTAGGCTACGCATATGTGCTGCGAGCCAGAGAGGAGATCGCCTACTGGAGGGATCTGTACTATGGTGTCGTGCCAGCGGATCAGCGGGCAAGGAGCTTCCATAGATCGTCGCGCACAACGACGGCTACGGGAGGGAGTCGTAGGAGGCAGGCATCTAGCGGTGGGGTCATGGGTCCTCCACCACCACCAGACAGGCAGGGGGATCCTGGAGCGGGACCATCTAGAGCTCAGACTCCGTCGAGGCCAGGCGGCTCCGAGGGAGGGAGTTCATCATAGCCATAGAGGGCTCCCCTTTGTATCAGTATATGTACCATTTTTGTATTGTAGACACCTGCGGGTGATTTTGTAGCCATATGATTCTTTTGACATCATTGTATCATGACACTTTTTGATTATATATGAGAGATGATCCATTTTTGCGGCAGCTATATGCATGTGTACCTTATGTGATGAGATGTTCTTATGTGATGCATGTTTTATGATATGGATGCTTATATGATGCAATGCAATATATTTTTGTTCTTTTATGTTTTATATGTTATGCTAATGCAAATGTGAATGTATGTAATGCAGATGAATATGATAATGCAAATGTAAATTGTGCTAACAGGTGTTGTGTGCAGGATGTGATGCAGTTGTGAGATCTATATGTATGTATGAAATGCTTATATGTGGTAATGTAGGTGTAACTATATGAAATGCAAATGTTTTTGGTGTGTCATTATACTCAGCCATGTGATAGCAGGCTACACGGACTCGAGAAGGATGATGGAAGTCAATCAAAAAAAGGGGGGATGAAAGACAGAAGATATGAAAGTGAAAGAGCTTCTTGTGCGTTATCATCATTGAGCTTTATTATGGCAAAATAGGTTATGACAATCGAGGCATCTGTTCGGCCCAGAAAGTCATTGTACCTGTTTGCATGGAGATAAGACAGTCACAAACAAGGAATGCCCCAGTTCATACTAGACTCACAGTGTCCTCATATCCTTAGACAAGTCATAGCATTACTAAGAGACAATCCACAGACAGCAAATGCAAATAGGTGACGATACCCCATCCTTGCCTTTCTAGTCAAAGACATCCTGGAGATAGAATCTCTAGTCAAAGACATCCTGGAAAAGCTAAAAGACATGTCACCAAAAGATAAAATCAAAAGAAAACCAAGACTCGACACCAACACCCACTGTAGTCCTCAAGTTTAGTGTCTCTTGTCACTTGTATAAGTCTTATTTGATTGTGGTCACAATGTTCACTTTCACAAAGAGGATAGATAGCACTGAACCATATGTTGTCTGAGTCTGTTGAAAGATTTGATTTTGTTGAAGCTCATTGTTGCTGCTGTGTCTCATCTGAAACTGACTGAATCCATGAAATTGATACTTTATTGTAGAGAAGATGAAACTTTATTGTGGACTGGCGATGCAGATGTTGCTTTATTGCGGATTGTGCGCGGATAGACTTGAAGGAAGCTGGAAGAAACTGTACTCCTCAAAACATGTGATGTTCTCAGTTCCACACCCATTACTAGACGTAGGATTGGCCGTAGTCATAGATAGGATCTGATTTATTATGGATGGAAAGGGAGTGAAAAAGGAGGGTTATGGATGGCTAACCAATCTTAGGTAGATTAATAACAAGCCATGATGGGAATGGGTAAGTTTATTGTGAGTGAATAGGTTGTGAGTGTGTGCAAAGTGAAAGGATGAAAGAAAATCCTGAAAGAGGGAGGAGCAAAGTCTCTACGCATGGCGCTGGTGACCCAATTTTCACCATGGTACTTGCCCAGGGCGCCACCGAAGTGGTTTTCACCATTGGACGAAATTATTTCTCTTTACTTTTTTTTTTTTTTTTTTTTTTTGTATTTTTGATTTTTTTGATTTTTTTTTTGTATTTTTGAATTAGGATGTTCTGAAGAGCTTATGTGTAGAACCTGCGAAGGTGCATGCTATTGATAGAATCCTCCAAGGGTTCACCTTCTGTAGTTGAGATCTGATATGCCCCAGATCCATATACCACTGTAATAATGTAAGGACCAAGCCAGTTTGGTTCAAACTTGCCCTTCTTATCTCTGTCTTGCTGATTCTTGGGGTTCTCTCTAAGGACTAAGTCACCTACCTCAAATGTGCGAGGCTTAACTTTGTGATTGTAACTGTGACTCATTTGTTGTTGGTAAGCCTTGAGATGATTAAAAGCAGTGTGTCTTCGTTCCTCCAGCAGTTCTAGTTCTTGTAAGCGAGAGACTCTGTAGTCTTCATCGTTGATTATGTTTCTCAAGGAGACCCGTAAAGAAGGTAGCTCGACCTCAATAGGCAAGATGGCTTCAACACCGTAGACAAGTGAGTAGGGTGTAGCTCCTGTAGGTGTGCGGACACTTGTGCGGTAGGCCCAAAGTGCAGGATTGAGTTGGATATGCTAGTTACGGCCAGCGTCGTCGACTGTCTTTTTAAGGATTTTGAGAATTGTTTTATTAGACGCCTCAGCTTGGCCATTACCTTGGGGGTAATATGGTGTGGAGAAACGATGGGCAATATGGAAGCGCTCACAGAGTTCACGAACATCCTGATTTTTGAAAGGACGCCCATTATCAGTAATAATGGAAGTAGGAATCCCATATCGGCAAATGATGTAATTCAAAATGAAGATAGCGATTTGTTTCCCTGTAACTTGTGTGAGAGGCACAGCTTCAATCCATTTTGTGAAATATTATGTGGCTGTGATAATGAATTTATGACCGTTGGAAGAAGGAGGGTGAATCTTGCCTATGAGATCGAGTCCCCACTGACAAAAGGGCCAAGGAGATGCAAGTGGTTGTAGTTCCTGTGCTGGTGCATGTATGAGGTCTCCATGAATTTGACACTGCTTACACTTCTTGACAAACTGATATGCATCTTTTTCCATAGTAGGCCAGTAGTATCCAGTCCTAATGAGTTTCTTGGCCAAGGTAGGACCACTAGTATGCGGACCACATATCCCTTCATGCACTTCTCGTAACGCAATCTGAGCTTCATCACTCTCTAAACATCTAAGAAGGGTGCCATCTAGACCTCGTCGGTATAGGATGTTAGCTAAAATGACGTATCGAGAGGATTGGCAAATGAAAGTACGGCGTTGATTGTTCGATAGATCGGGAGGTAAGATATTGTCGCGAAGGTATGTGAATATGGAACCATATAACTGGGATTCAGGACCAACAACACATATCATTTCCGTAGGAGTGATCTCATATGAGGGAATCAACAGGTTGTCTCCCAGGAATTCATAGCAGGTCTCATTTTGCGGTAGATCAATGAGCGAAGCAATTGTAGCCATGGCATCAGCAGCGCGATTCTGTTCTCTTGGTATCTGCTCAAACTCTATCTTTGCAAAGTGCTATTTTAGATCATCTACCAGTTGTTTGTAAGGCATTAGTTTTTCATCTTTTGTTTGGTAATCATCAGTTGCTTGACGGATGATAAGTTGAGAATCCCCAAAAACACGAAGTTCTTGGATCTTCCATTGAACTGCAATTCTTAACCCAGTTGTTAATGCCTCGTATTCCGCTATATTGTTAGTGCAAGGAAATGATAAGCGGTATGACTTTGGTATAGAATCGCCTTGGGGAGTTATAAAGAGTATACCCGCTCCTGCCCCGTGCTGTGTGTATGAGCCGTCAAAATATAATTGCCATGGCTTTGCAGGTGATATTGTTAGAATGGACTCATCTGGAAATTCTGACTGTAGAGGAGCATCATCTATCATGGGAGCATCTGCCAATTGGTCTGCAATGACTTGTCCTTTTATAGCTTTTCTGTCCACGTATTCAATGTCAAATTCACTCAAAATCATTACCCACTTGGCCAGTCGCCCAGTAAGTGTAGCTTTGCTGAGAAGATATTTTAGTGGATCAATTCTGGCAATCAACTTAGTCTTGTGAGTGAGCATATAATGTCATAATTTTTGTGAAGCAAAGACCACAGCGAGACATGCACGCTCGATTGGAGTGTAGTTTAGCTCATATCCCACCAATGTGCGACTGATATAGTAGACTGCTTTTTCCTTGCCGTCAGGTATTTGCTGTGCTAGGAGTGCCCCCAGTGCTGTCGGAGTAGCCGATATGTAAAGTAGCAATGGTTGATCTGGAATTGGTGGCATCAAAACTGGCGGGTTCAAAAGATAGTCTTTGAGCGCCTGAAAAGCCTGTTGACAGTTCTCATCCCATTTGAACTTGATGTTTTTGTGTAGCAGGTGCTGGAAAGGGTTACACTTATCTGCAAGTTGTGCTATGAATCTTCGTATGGACTGGAGTCTCCCTTGTAAAGATCGAAGTTGACTGATATTCTTGGGTGGTGACATGTCCAAGATAGCCTTGACCTTCGCTGGATCAGCTTCTATTCCTCTTTTAGACACAATGAATCCTAGGAGCTTCCCGAAGGTTACTCCAAAGACACATTTCTTTGGATTTAGTCTTACCTTGTATTTTTCCAGCCGATCAAAGACAACTGAAAGTATGTTCAAGTGTGTATCTCTGTCTATTGATTTTCCCAAAAGATCGTCAACATAATCTTCCATTGTTATGTGCATGAGATCATGAAAAATAGTGGTCATCGCTCGTTGATAAGTGGCGCCTGCATTTTTCAGCCCAAAGGGCATGACATTCCAACAGAAGGTTCCCCATGGACAAGTGAATGATGTTTTATGTTGATCTTCAGGTGCAATCCTGATTTGATTATATCTAGAAAATCCGTCCATTAAGGATAACATTTCATGACCTGCTGTGAGATCAACGATCAAGTCAATGTTTGGTAATGGGAAATCGTCCTTTGGACAAGCCTTGTTGATATCTCTGAAATCTGTACATATTCGGATGCTGCGATCCGGTTTGCTGACAGGTACTAAATTGGAAATCCATTCGGGATAATCAATTGGGCGTATGAATCCGACATCCAGTAATTTCTCCAGCTCTGCCTTGACTAGCAATGCCACTTGTGGATGCATTTTCCTTAATTTCTGCTTTACTGGTTTTGCCCCCGGTTTGACTGTTAAATGATGCATTACCAAATCCGGGTCTAGTCCAAGCATATCAGCGTATGACCATGCAAAGTTGACTTGTCGTTCCTTGAAAAAGCTTATGAATTTTGTCCTCTCAGCCTCTGTCAATGATTGAGCCAAAAATATGTTGTGTGGAACCTCTGCTATACCAATGTTTGTCTTTATAGTCTCCTCTACCAACATAGATGATTTTTCCTCATATGATGCTGGGAGAATGTCGAGCTTTCCATATTTGGGCGCCTCAGAGAGGTTTTCACCCTCAGATACGTCCTTTCTTTTTACTTTTTTAGAGTCAGATAACGCCACAGTGTGGTTTTCATCATAAGACCCTTGTTTTGTTTTTATTTTCACATTTTTGCGACTAGAAGGCCCGACACCCTCACCAAAGTATGCTATGTTGTTGAGCTCTATGGCGTATCCTGCTTTGTGGTCTCTAGGGGGAAGATCATCTCGAATGCCAAGATAGTCGACAATAGCTTCGTCATTTTGAAATGTATCAAATTGTGCTGGTCCTTCATGATCCCAGTCAATGAGTTGGGGGTGAACAAAGGGAAGGTCTTTAGTGCTTTCAGGATTTGCTGGATGAAGAGTGAAGATGTGGTTATATTCAGGTATGTCAAGGTAATCGTCGAGGTCATTGATGGCACTCTCCTCATCAGTTTCGATCATGAGCGAATCCAAATTGTCATCACTAGTAGAGCCTTCTGGGACAGGTGTCCTCATCCTATGTGATTTTGACCTAGGACCTTGAAACGAAGCTTGTGCGGGATCCTTATGGGTTGGTTCTTGACCAACTCTGAACTTTTTGTAAAATTCCTCCTCCTCTGTGGGTTCATCTGGCTCTCTGAATGTTTCAGTGAGCTCATAGTCACTGGAGGATTTGTCTGAACCCCATTCCCACTCATTGGAGTCTGTGGAATAGTAATCCTCTTGTTGAACTTCGGCAACTTTGATTCGCCATACCTCTTTTGTTCTTTTATTATGTGGTCTGGGATTCAGAAAACCAAGCCCCTTGGAGCGTTCCCTTCTTGTAGTTAGCTCAGGTTGTAAGGGCTCCATGACACCTTCTTTGCGTAGTCCGAGAGGGCTTTTTCCATCATACCCGAATCTTTGGAAAATTTTGAAGCCTTTGCCGTAGTTCTCATAGGGTATAATAATCTGATCATGTGTGTCTTCTTCAACGTCCTTATAGAGCATTTTATATAAATTTTCTTCTTCTAGTTCACCCCATTTTTGAAAGATGGTAGGATCCCATTTGAGCATCATGATGGAGATTTGCTTGTTAGGATGTGGCCTCCCATATTCCTTGGGAGAGCTCATGACTTGTCGTAAAAACATTGTCTGATTCAGAGTGTATTCTCCCATGCCTTTGTCTTGAAACTTGGCTCTAAGTTCACCTTGTTTGGATGTCGAGGGCTTTAATGACTCAGGATCAATATATGCTGACGAAGGAGTAGCCTCACGATTGCTGGGAATGATAGTCTCAGTATGTGATCTCAAGTTATTACAATATATGAATGGATTTGGATCAC
This sequence comes from Cryptomeria japonica, assembly GCF_030272615.1. Classification (NCBI taxonomy): domain Eukaryota; kingdom Viridiplantae; phylum Streptophyta; class Pinopsida; order Cupressales; family Cupressaceae; genus Cryptomeria; species Cryptomeria japonica. The sequence continues at coordinate 704,220,130 of NC_081409.1, read as the reverse complement.
CATTGACCGTTACCTCGACTCCATTGTGAGGAAACTTAATGCACTGATAGTATGTTGATGGGACTGCCCTCATTTCATGAATCCACGGACGTCCTAGCAATATGTTATACGTGAGATCTAGATCTAGGACTTGACAAACCACATCCTTTGTGACTGGCCCTATTCTTAGCGGTAAGGTGACTGTGCCCTTGGACGAGCGCTCTTCATCATCATAAGCCTTGATGGTGATTTGGTTTGTAGCATTCACAGCCTTGTCAGAATATCCTAATTGTCTTATGGTACTCAAGGTACAAATATTTAGACCTGCTCCTCCATCTATCAGGACTCGCTTTATTCGGTGTTTATGTATGAAAGCTTCAACGTGTAAAGGTGCATTATGTGGCTGACTTATGGTGGCGTCATCGGCTTCTGTAAATGTAAGGGAGTGTGGAATGGAAAGGTATCCCACCATGGCTTGAAACTGGTCCACATTCAGATCAGTAGGAACGGTAGTGTCTCTTAAGATTTTGTCAAGGATAGCTTTATGTGCAGGAGATATACGTAGAAGCTCTAGAATAGAGATGAGCGCGGGTGTTTTTCCTAATTGTTCTACAAGGTCGTACTCAGGCTTAATTGATAAAGGATTGGTATTCTTAGTGGAGGTACCTGGCAATGTAATCTTACCTCGACAGGTTGTAACATGACATTCAGAGGTAGATTTGGACGAAGATCCCACACCTTTTAGGACAATCTTAGGTCTCTGAGAAGGATTCTCAGGATTTTTGTTTTTGATAGTGATAGTAGAAATATGATTGTCCATCGAGATGTGATTGATAGTAGAATCATTATTGTAAGGTGCTCTAGTGTAATTGGCTTGATCATCTGTGACTTTGCCTTTTCCTTTGTCGTGTTTTGGGAATGGTTCCTTAAACATCTCATGTTCTTGATTAGATGAATGTCCCTCAATCTCAATGTCGCCTCTATCAATGAGATCTTGCACAATGTTTTTCAATCGATGGCAATTATCTGTCTTGTGACCCTTGCTCTTATGAAACTCACAAAATTCATCATCATTCCACCAATTTGGTTTGACCTTTGGTTCATATGGAGGAAAATCTGGAACTGTGATCACTTTGTTTGCCACAAGCTTTTTGAATACTGATTCAAGTGGTTCTCCCAATGGAGTGTACTTCCTTCGTGGTCTAGAAGTTGTTTGAGTGTTCACCTGATTGTTGGTAGAACTTGATCTAGAAAAGACGAACTTGGGTCTCACTGTGTTGGCATCAACAACACCATCATTAACTGTGTTCTTGTTCTTGTTCCAAAATTTTGGTTTGTCCTTTCCTTTAAAGTCCTCTTTGTTTTCTTTGAATAGCTTGATAACTCCTTGTTCAATTAAGACCTTTTCTGTTGCTAGGCCCTTTTCAATAACATCCTTGAATGTAGACAAACAAGCTTTTCTGAGATCATAGCCAATAGCCTTGTTAACATTTTGTGTGAACATCTCCACCATTTGTTTTTGCGGGATTTCACAAGAGCATCTGCTAGCTAAGTTTCTCCATCTTTGTAAAAATGTTGCGAAAGATTCTCCTTCCTTTTGTTTAGTATTGCACAAGGTAGTAACTGAGACATCTGTTTCAATGTTGTAAGAGAAATGCTGAATGAATGCCTCTGCTAAGTTGCCCCATGACTTAATACCAGGAGGTAATTGAGAAAACCATTCCATAGCTTGATCTCCTAAGCTCTGTGGGAACAACCTCATTAAGTATGTTTCTTCTGCCGCTACCTCAATGCAAGCTGTGAAGAATTGTCTTATATGTGCCTTGGGGTCTCCTCTCCCTCTATATTTGTCAAACTTTGGTGTCACAAAGTGTGGAGGAAATGGAGGCATTGGAATGCTCTTATCGAAGGGATAAGGGCATATATCTCTCATAGTGTATGTAGGTTTTGATGTACTCATGTCCTCCACTTTCTTTTGTAGATCTCTTATTTGTTGCTCCAAATTATTTTTGGGAGGAGATTGATTTCTTGTAGCATACCCCATGTTTGAAACGCCCATTTGAGGAGGAGCTTTTTGCATGTATGGATGATACTAATCATAGACATGTCCATATGGAGGTCTATATTGATGTGGCATATATGGAGCACTTGGCATAACTTCTTGTTGGGGAACCCCATATCTATTTTGTGTGTATAAACCATATTCAATAGGCCTTTCATTTTCCATTGTGTTGCCCCCAATTTTGACATGAGGTCTCCTTGTGTCAAAATTTTGAGGATGTCCTTGAGTATCCACTTGTTTTGATTGATCCATACCTTGAGCATGTGTTTGAGCATAAGGCCTCCATGATGGTCTTTGAGTGTAAGTATCATATGTTTGAGCTTGTGTATGTGGGATTGCTGGCTTTTGAAGCAAAACTGATGGTGACTCAGGCATCACATTACTCGGTCCTCTATTTCCTCCACTATTTGGTCTCCTTTGATCCATGTTGGGTTGAGTTTGTTGTGAGGGTCGACTTTCCATAAGTTGAGATAAGTCAAAATCATGTGGTATTTTAGCTCCACTATGTGCCATCATGTTTAGAAAGTATTGTCGATCTCTCCTCATTATCTCTTCAACCAATCTATTGAATTGAGGATTCATTATGGATTCTTCTATGTCTGCTGATAGTATTGAAGAGTTGTCAACATTGTCATTGTGCGTAGCATTGTTGTTTATAGTGTTTGCGCTTTCCACATTTGGATTGTGTCTATAAACATTCATGTCTGGTAATGTAGTGTGCTCAGGATTGTAGAATAGATCATTGTCATACTCATAAGAACTCATGTTTATGGATTCTTGAGCTTCTTTAGCTATTCTCCTAGATTTTTGAAGGCGGGTTTCAACCATGAACTAGGTATTTGACCAAGATGTGAGAGACTAGATGAAAAATGGAAAAAGTATGGAAGACCAAGAGTTGTATGGAGTGTAAATGAATCTGAAGTGTACTTGCAATGTCCAAAGTGTAAGACCAAGTATGTAAGTAGTAGAGTAGGTGTGACTTCCAAAGAGAGGATCGTTTCTCTTGATGAGGTAAGCTGACCTTGACTCTAAGTAAGACCAAATGAGACCCAAAGGTAAGAAACCTTGATGAGGGACCACTTAGCAATGTGTAGTTGTATGTAGTGTGTTGACAAAGTATGATGAGGACAAGCAAGTGACCTTTTGACTCAAGTTTAGACAAGTATGAATGTAAAATGAGGTATGAAGCAATGATGGACTGTGTGAAACCTTAGAACAGGCTGAATGCTAGATGAAACCTGAAGAGACAACCTAAGAAGCTCAAGTATGCCGAAACTGATTTTCTTTGTTTGCTTGACTGTTAAAGTTTCCAAATCCTGACACAGACGCCTCTGTATACTTCACAGACATGATTCCAAGACACAGACGCCTCTTTGTTTGACACAGACGCTAATAAAAACACAGACGCTATTCTGTACTTCACAGACGCGCTTATTTGACGCAGACGCGGTTTGAACAGACACAGACGCGTTTCTGTAACCTTAGTGCAATTTTTTCTATCTGTGAAGTTGTTTTGTTGTGACCAAATCTGATTTTTCGACTGTTTTTCGTGACAAGAGGACACAATGTTGATGACTCAATGTTTGCAAACTGTTTAGACTCCAAAAGTGTGTTGTTTGATGTAAAAAGTTTTTGCATACACTTGAAGACACAAAAGACACAATGTTTTGTTGTTTTGTCTTGAATGTTTGAGTGTTTAGCATAAGACAAGCACAAATCTTAGGGCTGGCCAAGACAATAGTTGTTGATCCCACATAGGGTTTTACCCCCGAGGCTACGCTATTCAGAGCGGATACTTAGATGCTTGACCTCACTGGCTCCACCCTCAGCACTCACTTCTCGGGTCAGCCAAGCATCAGTCCCCATGAAAACTCCCCATGGCGAACTTTGTATCTCTACTAAGAACCGTATGTGTGTGGGCCGCTACCAGAGGTCTGACTTCCTGCCTCAACAACTAGAAGGATTTGGGCTTCTAAAACAAAGAGGTGCTAGTAAGGGCATCCGCTCATGTGGCCATACATGCGGCACTTTCAGCTCTGTAAATACAGAAGGCTCCCAGCCGGTAGGGGTTACGCCCTACAAATGATCAAATAAATTTGATCAAATGGGTTTATGGGGAGACATAGTGTCGGTATGAACTAATCAGCACACGTTATTCATAGTTTTCACCATGAATACATTTGATTATAGTGGTTTGGATGAGGTGGGTTTTCCTCGCTACCACTTGGGTCGTTCTCTTCTCACTAGTAGTCCTAATGACCACACGGGAAGATAGGCCCTCTAAAGATTAAACAAAAAGAGCCTATTGCTCAAGACACAAAAGACAATGATTCAATTTTAGTGCACCAATTGAAGTGTTTGCTAAGCTATGAAAAACAAGGCACACAATCAAAATTACAAAACCCTAGCTAAGGCCCTGCAATAAAATTGTTAGTAGTTTGGGTTGTTTCAAATGATAACCCCTTCCTGCAAGCACACAAGTTAGGTAAATTTTAGAAAACCCAAAAAGACTTTGTGAAAAGGGGCCTTCAACAAAAATGTTTTTTGCCTCCAAAGCAAGCTGCACAAACCAGGTTAGCTAGATCTGCAAGGGTTAGCCGAAAATAAACCAGATTTGAAACCCTAAGTACAAAATCCGAAAACCCGAATCTCAGAAAAATTGAAATTGAAAAATAGAAAGCACAGACGCGTCTATACCAGACACAGACGCGTCTGTATGACACAGACGCGGTTCTGTTATTCACAGACGCGCTCAGAGATCATAGACGCTGTTAAATGACGCAGACGCGGTCTGATGCAGCGCAGACGCGGTTAGGAATCACAGACGCACCTTTCGGAAACCTGCAAAATAAAAATCGACAGAAACACAGACGCGATTCCCGATATCGCAAACGCTTTTGAAACACAAAAACGCGATCCGAACACTTGCAGATGCGAAAAAAACCTAAATATCGTCGAAAAATTGTCCGATCTGCAACTTCAAAATGCAAAATCTGCAACAAAAATGTTAAATGCAAAGGGACAAGAGTCCCACCGGGCGTGCCAAAATGTATATGGTGAAAATGGATAACAATAATAACAATATTGAAAGACTAAATGAATTCAACCACCAAACCCTAGCCTAACAATGAACAAAGATCCACCATAACATATGAAGATTACCTAAGACAATGCAAAATAAAACAAAATCACAAAGATTATACCATCACATGTCCAATAGGGTTTTGATCTCCATTCTTCCTATCTCCATTGATCTTGCTTGATATATTTGCTCTCAGATTTTATATGCACAAGAGCTCAACAAAGAACGGAATGTGGTTGCAAGTGGAATTGTAGTGTAGTCAATTGATCAAGTAGTTAGGGTTTGACAATGAAGGAGGCATCTTCTTAAATAGAAGACACAATATGAAATGGAGGGATAAGATTGAGAGGTGTAAAAGGAGGTCGGCTATGATTAGAGGGTAGGTAAAAGAAATACCAAAATAATGAAAGAAGTAGGTAGTGTATGAATTAAGAGATGAATGACATGTGTCATGTGTAGAAAAAGATAATGAATTAATTAAATAAATAAAGATTTATTTAATTAATAGAAGAAGTAGGACAATTAAATAAATAAAATATTTATTTAATTTAGGAAAGGGATAATTTAAATAAATAAATGTATTTATTTAAATGAGAAATAAGGCTGGAAGAGGATAAATGAATTAATTAAATAAATAAAGATTTATTTAATTAATAGAAGAATTAGGCTTAGATAATTAAATAAATAAAATATTTATTTAATTAGACATGACAATTTTGAGTGTCTACAATCAGTAATGTTGACTCAGTGGCTTCTGCTAGGACTACTGGTGTCATGGATGTTGCTGCGGGTTCTGATACAGTTGCTGCTACTAATGGTGCTACTGATGGGATTACGAGTTTGTTTAGTGGGATGAGTGGCATCGGTGATGGTTGTGTTGGGATTCTGAGCCTCGGTGGGGCAGTTGTGATGGTGCTCGATATTGCTTTGATAATGAAATGTGTCCTTTTTGCAGTAGGCTGACCTAATGGTTTGCTGGGTTTTCCTTTGAACTTGAGCTTAGGAAATATCTCCTTTTCAAAACCTAGGCCTATATTACCTTTGGGCTTTAATTCCGACAGTAGAGGTTCATGTCGTCCTTGTTTGCAATAGCCTAAAGCACTCTGACCATCATACCCCATTCTTTGCATAATGAGGAGGCCTTTGCCATACTGATCCGTAGGAAGTCTAACTTGTGGTATATCAGTGGTGATGGGATCTTTATAGATCCAGTCCGCCACGTCCTCATCTTGGGTTTCTTCTTCTTGACTCTTTCCAAGGATGAAAGGTGTTAAAGCACATGCTGGCGTGATTAGTGGTTGCTGGAGTACCTGTTGTGGTTTACCATGTGTTCTAGGAGAAGTGGGCATTTGTCCCACACAAAAGAGTTGACTCAAGTTGTATTCCCCAGGACCTTCCTCTGCTATTTTCATTTTAAGCTTTTCTTTCTTTGGTATAGTGGTGTTTGAACTGGCAAGAGAGGCAGGACTTATATATGATTTGGAAGAAATGGCCTTTCTATTATTAGGAACGGTAATATCTGGTTGATGGCTGATATTATGACAGTACGCAAAGGGATTTGCATCGCCCAGGATTGTGATCTCTACACCATTATGTGGGAACTTGATACATTGATGGTAGGTAGATGGAACGGCTTGCATGGCATGTATCCAAGGTCTCCCTAACAATAGATTTTATGGCAGAGGAAGGTCCAAAACTTGACAGATGATGTGCTTTACCATAGGGCCCACTCGGATTGCTAGTACCACAGCTCCTTTGGATGAATGCTCTGCATCGTCATAGGCTTTGATTGTGATCTTCTTACGAGGATCCACTGATTCTACCGCATATCCCAATGCTGTGACCAACTGTAGTGTACAAATATTCAGGCCTACTCCATTATCTATCAAGACTCGCTTGATCCTATGCTGGTTAATAAATCCTTCGATGTGTAGCGAAGCGTTATGAGGTTGCTGGAAGGAAGAGTTGTCACTTTCGGAAAAAGTGAGACAAGTTGATGACTTTAGACTACCAACCATGGCTTGAAATTGGTCTATATTCAGATTTGCAGGGACTGACGCCTCTTGGAGTGCTTGATCCAAGATAGTTTTATGAGAAGGCGATAGGCGCAATAGCTCTAAAATGGATATAAGCGCAGGTGTTTTATCTAATTGTTCCACAAGATTGTACTGCTTTGGAATGGAGGTGGTGCCTTGTGGAGCTGCCTTGATGGTAACTTTGCCATGACGCGTAACAACATTGCAATTTGAGTTGGGATTTTTGAAGGTTATAGTTGCAACTTGTTCACTGGCATCATACAGATGATTTACAGTGTAATTATACGCAGCCTGTGTATAATCAGTGGTATCAGTGCCTCGCCTGGAAGTGGAAGGACCCCTTTGATCTTGTGATGGAAGTGGATTTTTGAACATTAGATGATCATTATTTGTTGTTTTTGGGTCATGTCCTTCAATTTCAATTTCCCCTCGGTCAATAAGATCCTGAATAAGATCTTTTAATTGGTGACAATTACTTGTCTTGTGTCCTCTTCCTTGATGGAATTCACAGTGTTCAGTATCTCTCCACCATGTCGGTTTGACCTGAGGCTCATAGTTTGATAGCTTAGGTAGAGTGACCAAATTTTGAGAAATGAGTTGTCGAAATACTGTTTCAATGGGTTCCACTAAGGGAGTGTATGTTCATTTCTGTTTTTGTTGACGAGGTCTAGGTTCATCATGAGATGTGATGTGACCTTGATTAGAAGGAACATTTGTGGTATTCTGAGGTGGAGGATTTTGTCCTGCAAACCGAACCACACGTTGTGCATTTTGGATAGTCCGGGCATCTACAACCCCATCGTTGACGATATTCTTGTTTTTGTTCCAGAAGCTTGGTTTATCACTATTGAAGCGTGGGCGAGGACCATCTTTTGGTTCATTAAAGATTTTGATGAGTCCTTTCTTGATGATTTCCCTTTCACATTTCAAACCCTTGGTGATCATATCATTAAAAGAGTTTGTGTCTTTGACATCTAGGTGAAATTCCATTTCTTCGTTTATGTTGGAAATGAATATTTCCACTAGTTCTCGTTCAGGTAACTGAAGAGAACGTCTGCTAGACATTTAGCGCCATCGTTGCAGGAATACTAAGAATAGTTCACCTGGTTTTTGTTTGGTGTTGCACAGATCGGCCATGGTGATGTCGCGTTCAATGTTATGAGAGTAATGAGCGAGGAATTTCTGGATGAGTTCCTCAAATGTTCTAATGCCACCTAGTAGTCGGGAAAACCATGATGTGGTTGTTCCTCCCAAGCTTTGGGGAAAAAGGTGCATCAGGTAGGTGTCTTCATATGCCACTTCGAGGCAAGCGGAATGAAATTCTCTGACATGATCATGGGGATCCCCCTTTTCTCTATATTTTTCGAATTTGGGTGTTTTGAATCCTTGTGGAAAGGGTGGCATATAAAGATTTCTATCAAAAGGATAGGGACATATGTCATTGAGTGAGAATTGGTTAGTTTTGACACCACTATGAAGTTGTTGGGTGAGATTCTCGACTTGTTGTCGCAACATCTCCATTTCAGTTGGAGGAGGAGGTGGTGGGTTACCTCAAGGAATGTTATATCTGATGGGATCTCTACCTCTTTCCTCGTCATGGTGACTTTTTCTTTCTGAGGCTTGTCTCAATTGGGCAAGATCAAAGTCAGAGGGGAGTTTGGCTCCTTCTTGAGTGAGTTTTAAGAAGTGAGCATCCACATTGCTCCTGAGTATTTCGTCAAACAGTCTGTTAAAGAGAGGGTTATGTTGAGCCCTTTCTATTGTTGCAGGAGTAGGAGTACTTGGGTTTTCGTCATTTGCATTTCCCCCAAGTGCCTCTTGAAACTCATTGAGATTTTCCTCTTCTTCTTCTTCTTCCATTTCTATTTCTTGTTGCCTTGACCGTGACCGGGTTTGAGCCATTTTTCTTACAAGCTTTTGTTGAAGGTGAGTGAAGATGATGATGAGTTTTTGATGAAATGAGAGATTGATGGTTGGTGATTTGTATTGCATGTGGATCTCTAGCACTTTTTAAGGTAGATGTAACCGAAATTCCTTCTTTGAATTGCTTGTTTGTTTTGATAAGGTTGGATGTGATAAGGTGTAGAGAAATCTGAGATGTGTTACAGATTGAACTACCTAGTAATGAGAGGATTCACTCATGAACTAGTTTTAACCTGCGTAGATGTGTCTCTTAGGATGAGCTTATCCTAGATGTAGAAACAATCTAAAAAGAGTGAGGGGATGTGTTTGATTTCAAGCAATATCTAAAAGAGAACTTGGGACAAGAACCTCTTAATGTTTTGAGAGCTGGAAAGGATTGATGATGAAGTGATGATGGATGAAATGTTTTCAACTTCAATAAAAACTTTGTGTCATAAATGGAACAAATTCTACCTCTTCCCTTCCGGGCGTTGGTGGTATTTCTTGAGCTACGTTGTATGTGATGCAAACGTTTGGGAAAAAGTTGGGATTAATCTTACCTCCTTGGTTTTTGTGATAACTTAGAGCTCTATATTGCATAAAAGTTCTGCGGTTCAATGATTCTGAATCAAATTCATTTGTTTTGCCTTGAAGGTAGAGACGCATGTGACGCAGAAAAACTCTATGGGAGACAAAGATTTGTCTATTGATATAGAAGAATTTCCTCCTTTTGATCAAAGCCTTTGAGCTTAATGGTCTTCTTTTCAAGTTGATATTCTGATGACGCTTCTTCTTTCACAAGATGTGAAGAATGGTCATACAATTTTGACTCTTTGTTGTTTGCACTTTGTTTTTGATGTGTTTGGTTGTTTTGTAAGATGTTGGATGAATACTTTGTTTTTGGGATTGATTTTTTGATTTGTCTTTGACAAGAAAACAAAGCAAACACACAAACACAAGAATGTTGCCTCAACGACACAAATGAGTATGGGTCTAGATCAACCCAATCCTTGGACCTGTATATGACCCTTCCTTTAGATGTATTTTAAGGTGTATTTCCAAAGCTTGAAGTCAGCTCAATTTGCACTTGGTCTTTAAAACGAACACACTTCAAACACTTTTTATCCCTAAGGTCAAATGGCCAGTTGCGATAAATTTAGCCCACATCTTGATATTTCTTTGACTTTGGTACTACATACCTTATGAATCCCGCTGTGGCAGGTAAGGATGTGATATACTAAGTCTTGCACGAGCACAACAAATAGATGATCCCTATGATGAGGGAGTCACCACCTTTATCAAGCCACAAGTGACTTTTCAAAAAGCTGTGTTTCTACTCAAGGAAATATGTACGGTGAGTATCTTGGGAGCAAAACCATCTATGCTCTTGCACTAAATTATATCGCAAATATTCTCAATCAATAGAATGGGTGGGATACTACTTATAGGTGTTTAGTCATGTTCGATGTTTTTGGACATAAGTTCATTCTGCAGTGACTCACTTAAGAGCCTTGTAACTGGTGGTGGGGCCCATTTGTCCTTTCGGTCAGTTACACTGTAGGAACAACTATACCCAAGGCTACAGCTTTCGCTCTCACCTGATTTCTATAGCGGCTCGAAGGATTTACCGCTCGAGGTCGTTCCCAAGAGTATCGATCCCTTGGCAAGCCTCTCTTAAAAAGATAAAATTTGAGTGTTACTAACACTTTTCTCTTGCACCTAGGACCACGAAAGCTAAGGGAGAGGATAGTGTGTGTTAGAGGTAGGACCACTCGACTGACTTTTTGCACAAGTGTGCCAAGCATGAAAGACACTTATTCTTTTTAATCCACCATTGCAATGTGATCTAACTATTTGGAGATGTTGCTCCAATAGCCATGGTGTTCTTTTTAACTTCAAAGGCAATGTGTTTTGTTATCTAGAATTTGGAAATCCTAGTCAACTTAATGAAATACATGTTTGCTTGAAGTAAAATTTGTTTGCAAAAATTAAAACAAATGGATTGTGTATTTTATGTGCACCAAATTTGAAAGTGTGGATTGTAAATCTTTTTAGTTTGATGCAAGGAAATCAAATTTGTTTGTTGATTTTAAGCACCAAAAGACAAGTGATCCTAACTAGAAAGCAATGGAATTTTGTTTGTGTTCAAGTTTTAATGCACCAAAGGAAAATTTGTAATTTTTAATGGTGCATTTTAACCTGTACAAACAACAATGTGTTAGTAAAATCGATGTCTAAGGGGGGGCTTCCACAAGCCTAAAATTTTCACTTTTTTGGTTACAAGACAATTTTTACAACATTCTGTTAAAATAGCGCTAGTCTGCATTTGAACAGAGGCGTTATTTAACACAGAAGCGCTGAAAGAATGGGAAAGCCAGAGAGGCAAAAGCGCTGAAAGATTTCAATAGTGCCAAAATAACGACAAACACGCCAAAACAAACCCAAAAGCACTGAAATTTGGGCAATAGCGCTATTGTAAGAACAATAGCGCTATTGTAAGAACAATAGCGCTAAAAAAATAAGTGTCGGTAGCGCTAGAACATGTTCAATAGCACCAAAGCGCAACCTGTGTGACATTTTCAACATTTAGACATGTTACTTTGCTAAAAAGATGATATTTTTTTGGTGTTTCGATTCACGTCGGGTTCACCAAATAATGCCCTGCAAAGTGGATAAGGTTAGTCTAAGAGACAAACAACACAAGACACATAAGAAAATCGTTAGTGTTATTTAATCAAAGACTAATCTAAATAGGCATACCAAGAGAGACACTAAAAACATGAAAGCATATTTAACTAAAGAAGCAAATATGATGAGGCATCTCCAAATACCTCCTAACATGCTCTTAGCTCTTTCTCCCTTGTTCCTCTCCTCTCCAAGTTCCAAAATAGTGTAGCTCTCAGCAACTTTTTGCACTATGGATGCTTATGGAGGATTGAGATTGTAGTATTGTGCTTCAAATCTGAAATGAAAAGCTAATACTAAGCTATTGATACTAAAATGATTTATTTTATCCAAGATGACAATACACGAGTTAATTATGCTAAAATGCTCTCTTAAAATGTCTATAGCTTAAATGCATACAAGTTTTCAGGATCTGGATTATGAAGAAATGGGCTCTATTTATAGGAAAAATAGAGCAATGGATGGTTGAGATTGAGCAATCTCAACAAAGGTCAGGATTGAATGATTGCAAATCCATGTGAGGGCTTTCAATCCAATCCCAGGATGACAAGTGTCAATGTGAGATAAGTTGAGAGGAGAGGAAATAAACATTAAATGCTTGATATGACCTTGGGAGTTAAAGTCAAGGTTGGTTGAATGAATAAACTCTTTATTCGAAGAATAAAGTTTTTATCCAATGGATAAATTCTTGTGCAAATGTGAAATGGATGAATATGGTCAAAACAATAAATGTTTGGGGAGACAAGTTTGAAATAACCATAAATGGTTATGTAAGAGCCATAAATGGTCATGTAAGAGCCATTAGTGGTCTTGGAAGACTTTGGGGGTTAATTTGTTGAACACACAAAGCATTAAATGTTTTTCAAAGACTTTGGAGTCTTTGAAAAGTGACTCCATTTTGCTTAGGAATGTGACAATAATTAGGGGATGGATTAGGCTAATCAGGAAGGGGTTAGAAGAATCTAGAAGGGGATTAGATTTTGCAAGTGGATTTGGTGGTAGAGGGAAAATAGGATTTTATTAAAATAAAAATTCATATATTTCAATAAATGTGTGCAAGTTGCATTTGTAGGAAAATGCAAGTGGGGGGGATAATGATTTAAATAAATATTTTATTTAATTTATTTAAAAGAGGAAAAGGGGATTTAATTAAATAAATAGATTTTATTTATTTAATTGATTTGAATTTGATTTAATAAATTAATTAAAATAAATTGAATAATTTATTTAATTAATAAAAGAATGTTTGGGGATGAATTAATTAAATATTAATTTAATTAACTAGTGGCTAGTGGATTTTTAATCAAATAAATAGCGAATATTTATTTAATTAGGCTGGACAGATTTGTGTAACTACATTTGCCCCTCTTTGAGACGGTGCGGTTTATCGCATCATTTCAAAGAAAGAAAAACCGGTGTGAAGAAATGCCTCGTAAAATGTAAATTTAATGGGTGGTATGCCCCCTCAAGAGATGGGCCAAAAAATTTCAAAAAATTGGGCGATCTCTCGAAAAAGAATGAAAAGTGGAGGGGAGGTAGAAGAGAAGAAGTTAGGCATACGAGTGAGAAATAGATAAGAACGGGGGAAAAATGGAGAAATGGGGGGCTCAGGAAATTCATGGGGACCACGACGATGAGCGGGCCGAAGTTACAGTGATGGCGAAGGGTATAAATGGGGTGAAAGGGGTGAAAACAGGATCATTTGTGATCGTGACCATTTGGAAATCAGAGCTCTGATAGGGACGTTTTGGAGGAGCGAGCAATAGTCAGGATGCCGATACCGATCACCGAGCATAGATTTGAGCGAGTTCAACGGTTCCAGTGCCCAGACGATTATGGACCAGTGGTACGCAAATTCAAAAATTTAATTTTTATGCATTTTTGATAGGTTTTTAGCTGAGTCCAAGTCAAGTTGGAGCAAGAGCGCTGGAACTATGATTTTGGCGCTTTTTCTCCATAAACTAGCGCTACTGCGCCGCAATGGCGCTATTGCCCCATTGTTTGAACGCTTTTGGTTTGATATAGCACTATTGTATGCAAGTTTTAGCGTTGTTGCTAAATAAGCGCTATTGAGGTCTTAATTGAGTGCTATTGATTTCAAGTAGTGCTACTATGTAGTTGTTTTAGCGCTTTTGTAGTTTGAGCATTGTTGTATAGTTGATTGAGCACTTTTGTTAGGGTTGTAGTGTTATTGTTGAGAAACTAGCGCTTTTGTTAGTAAAATAACGCTTTTGCCTTAGGATAAAGAGGTGCCCCAATGTGGATGAAGACTAATCTCCCAATGTCAATGATGGATAGTTGGCGATGTGAAGTGGGAGTTTTTTTGAACCGTAGCAGCCTGATGAGACTTAGGTCATTTGTTAGGATAAATGCCCGTTGAAGTCTAGGTGGCCATGATTGCTTACCTGTTGAGACCTGAAGATACTTGATCAAAGTATCTATTGATAGTCTAGGTTTAAACTTAAGAAAGTTTGAAAACAAAACAACTGATGGTGATTGATGAATGTCCATGTGTAGGAGGAGTTGCGCATGTTGCAGTTATGGGAGCACCATCCTGCAACACAGGGGTTGTGGGATTGATTGACACAGGCGGAGATTGATTGTATTGCCTCGACGGGACTATATGAGGTGATGCACATGCCCGTGATTCGTATGAATCACGGTTTGATCACAACACTAGCAGAGTGGTGGCACAGCGAGACATGCACCTTCCATTTGGCATAGGGGGAGATGACAGTGACCTTGGAGGATGTGTGGCGCATCCTGCGGATTCCAATTCGAGGGGAGCTGGTCACATATGATAGATCCTGGGGGACTCTTGCTGTGCAGAGGATTTTCAATGAGGATGTTTTCATTGATGATGGCTCGATTGCTTGGGAGGATATAGCTGCTTTATATGAGCCTCTACCAGCAGTTTTGTCGGGTATTGTGGCAGGTCTTCTGTGTCCAGACAGGTGATCACATGGTTTGGCCGTTGGATGGGGACAGGTTATCGAGATGATGATGACTGAGGGGACTCGATTTGCGTGGGGGCCATGCGTGCTGACGCACATGTACCAGAAGCTCCATGAGGTGGTTTATCGGGGGAGGGGTTCCTTAGCAGTGGGCATGACGCTGCTGCATATTTGGGCTTGGGAGCACCTACCAGTGACTCGACCGGTGAGTCTGAGATTCCGTGCAGTAGACCAGCCGTATATGTTTATGTATAGCGGCATGATGAGTCAGCCCCACTTGGGGAAGTTAGAGTGGTGGTGGCGGGTTTCAGACGATCTGAATGCAGTGATATGGTGGCCATACTTGGAGTGTGAACCATGGGATGATGATGCAAAGGCACTACCTTATGTGTTTATGACTCGATTCCTCATTGGGAGGACCTCATACCATGTGGAGAGATAGGTGCCCGGACGAGTGATGAGGCAGTTTGGATGGCAGCAGGGACTGCCCAGTGGATTAGGAGAGTATGCTCGGGTTATTCGGGAGAGGTATGCATGGGGTCCAGTGCTACCGTATGATCAGGCACTGGCAAAGTTTCAGACACTGCAGGCTAGACCATGGGACATACGATCGAGGGTTGTTGATGCAGGGGTGATAGATGAGTATATGCAGTATCAGGTAGTGTACTCGATCCCATGGATATCGGATCCAGCAGAGCCGATCCCAGCTTTTGAGGATGAGAGGGGACGGAGATGGAGGAGGGCAGAAGGTTGAGGAGGACGAGTAGGAGGTGGAGGTGGAGGAGGTGGTGGAGGATTGGGGATGTGGAGTCAGCATAGAGGGAGAGGTGGACTGCCTCTACAGATATCACAGGGACCATTGATATAGGGAGGAGTTCAGCTGAGTGGGAGGGGGATGGAGAGGGAGATCCCGATGGATAGAGGGGAGGGGATTACTAGAGAGGGTGGTGCAGGGGAGGCGGCGATGGATACCGGGGAGGGAGCCACTAGAGATCTGCGGGATCAAATGATAGTACGTTTGCAGACTCGGATAGAGGATTTGGAGGCAGAGGTGGCAGCTAGGGATGTGCAACTATTTGTACGAGAGTCAGAGCTGGCGGTGGTGCTGCGGGAGAGGGATAGCGCAGTGGAGAGATTAGCAGAGCTGCAGGAGAGAGTGCGGGCTGGAGTAGGATCATAGGGGCGTATGGGGGAGGTGATGAGGGAGATGCGACGAGCACAGGTGGAGATAGAGTACTGGTGGGGTTTATATGAGCAGGTGGTGCCAGTTAGTTAGCGAGCTCTCAATTATTCTCAGATGCAGTAGGCTAGATTAGAGCGATCGCAGAGGGTGCAGAGCAGTGGGGGTGTGATGGGTCCGCTGCGGAGGGAGAGATCAGGGGATGTAGGAGGGAGTGGTGGTTCGATGAGGCCTCCACGGAGAGATGGAGTAGGGGGTGCTGGCACTAGTGGCAAAGAATTCATATGGTTTGCTAGTTGTATCTTCTAATTCATGGTTACTTCTCCTTTCACTAACTGTGCCAATGATACTATTATCACAAGACTCTAGATGATAAAAGTGAAGGGGAATATGTCCAATACGATTAGTCATGTTCTCATCTGGATCACTTTGCATTGAAGTTTCTTGTAGCTGCAAGGCATACTCTAAATTCCATAGCACATCTCCCATCACAAGCCTATCAATACCGTGCTTTGCCAAACACTTTTCTACTCTTTCTCCAAAATTCAGTAATGTTAACCTACTCTCTTGGAAGAGTAGGGTTAATTGCACACAATACCTCCAAAAAAGGAAATTGTTTCTAGAGAGACAATAGTTGGAATTAAAGACATATAGCCTATAGAGAGACATTATGTCTTCAAGCTCAACTATTGCCTCTAGAGAGACAAATGGAATTTTCTCTTAAGAGACAATAATTCTTGTGTTCTATATATATATATTTTTGATCAGTAAAAGGCCAAATCTAGAATATTTTATTAAATTATAAACAAATTACATTCTCTGCTCAGTGCGAGCGTCGGTAGGAAAGAGTGGAGAAGAGAAAACCTTCGACCTTGCCCGAGACTTTAAGTCCAGTTCAATGATTCTAAAACAATTTAAATTACATTTTCTCCTTCTTAAGCCTTTCATCCTCTATTGAGTAGATTTGTCCAAGTGCTCTTTACTTATAACTATTGAAATGAAAGTGTCCCATCACAGGGATGCACTTTGTGACATACTGCCTCCAATCTCTATAAGGACTTTCCTCCTTTATCTTTATACACAGGCTTCTAGCTAGCACTGTCACCTACAAAATCAAATCTCAACACAAACCTGCAACATACCACTTCATAATTTGTTAATCTAAGAAGACATCTTTCATATAAAATAGCATTATCTTCACTTTCCACTATTTCTATTACAACCTAGGCATCTTTTATATTGAGATAGCTAGGAATTCCTTTTAATGTTGACTACAAGATGAAAGATTACCTAGGTTACAATAACCTTGTGAGAGGTGAACTTGCCCCATCCCCATTTCAGGAAGACACCTTTTACATCATAAATCAAATGGATCAATTATACCACATATGGACTAAAAGGAAAGGATACGCTACTCTCCTAAAGAACAAAATAATAATAATTTCCCAAAGAAGTTAAATTAAGTTTCTGCATATAGAAGATTTCCATTCATTTCTTCCAATAACTGCATATGATTTCCAGAATCTTTCTTAGACTATGATTGTGAAGCTATATATATATACAAATATATTTAGCTTAATATATCTATTTATATGCATGAGTATATTTTACTGTATGAAGAATCTAAGTCCCAGAATACCTAGAAGTGTGGAACATAAGATTGTTAAAAAAGAACTGATCATCCTCATTTCAAGATTACAGTGGTTCCTTAAGAAGACCATACCACAAATCATAAGTGAAACCAAATGATATATTGCATATCTATCAAAATTAGCTAGAATGCACCATTAAAAGGTAATGCTAAAGGACAAGTAGAGATATTTGATTATAAACCTTGGGCTTCTCCCATAAGGCTCATCAACAAACATCCTATATCTGATAGGCCTTAAGATAAATCCCAACCCCAAGTCTCTAAACCTACCTTAGACTTAGAAAAAAGAAACAATCATAAGGGAGATTCTTCTACCTTCCTATTGTCATGGAGCACACATGTCCAAGAAATAGGTGACCAAGTGAAGACCAATCTTGAGCCTATTCTACAATACACCAAAGCTCATCAAATAATAGACTAGGAAAATAAAACAACATGTCAAATGCACCGCTGCAAGCCAATAGAATTGCTTTAATCTATTAATAAACCCTATATATAAAGGGATACAATCCATACCACTCTCCTAATATACACAAAAAACATTAGTGTTTAATAGATATTACTACATATAACCTCCTATGTTAAACCAAAATATAACAAAATTTACTGAGTTACCATCCCAAAAACTGCCCCAGCAAGCGCATCTTTGAGTACATTATTTAACCACATAAGCGAGTCAAAATTTACATACATACTAATATGTTGGCCTAATAGTTTAAAAAGTATGCCAAACTTAAGCTTATATATCAAAGTTCTATACTATCTATTCCTTATTATTTCATATCTGTGGGGTCAAAAAAAGGAGTCGCCTTGTTCGAGGTCATTTCCTCAGCTAGATTGTTGGAGATATCACCAACTTTTTCTTTCCATTTGACCCACACAGCCTTAATAATTATTGGAGGTATTACCTAGATCCTATCCATTGGATTGGTTGGCATATCCTCTGGGACCGCATACCCTTCCTACTTTAGATACTCCACCCACCAATTTGTATGAGGAGGGTCCTTGATATGATTCCAAATTAGTAGAAACTCTACACTCTTGTGGATAATGGGAGTTGTTCCCTCAAATAGTGTTTCATCTTTAACAACCAAAATTGGTCTTTTATGTACACTGTTTGTCCCCTTATCTCCATAATCCTCCAGATATGGAATCATAAGGATTTTATCCACACTACCTACTGCAATCTCAAAGAGTCTCAAAAATTCTTGCTTAAATAAAGGCAAACCCAATAGGATTACCTCACTCTTATGAATTCCTACCCTTAATAGTATTGCCGAGAAAATGGCTAGGATATTGCAGTTAACATGGTACGTGAATTCGTAGTTAAAAAATTCTCCCCCCATAATCTCCATCATAGCTCTAATCATGAAATCATCTACCTCATTCAGGATTCTAAACCAATGTTCCAATTTAATTTCACCTCTAAATGCCATAAGACGGTTATCGCTTGCAGAAAAAAACCTTAATATTTGATTCCATGGCTCTAAGCTTACTCAAGCAGACCGATTTTCACTAAGTATTAACTACTGGGTCCTTTCTTATAATATCATTCAATCTATTGTGACTCCTGTAAACTCGGCCTCCATCTAGCTCAAAGGTCCACCAATTAATAATTAAATTGTATTTTGAAAATCTGAGCAATGTGCCTCGAAAAATATCAGACCTTTGAAATGAATAGAAATGTTGACTGAGCCTTTCCTAGGAATGATAAACGCAGTCAA
Source organism: Cryptomeria japonica (assembly GCF_030272615.1). NCBI lineage: Eukaryota > Viridiplantae > Streptophyta > Pinopsida > Cupressales > Cupressaceae > Cryptomeria > Cryptomeria japonica. The sequence goes on along the minus strand of NC_081409.1, from coordinate 704,200,875 downwards.
TTACCTTATAATCATAACCTCTGAAATGGATTTGAAAGGAATGCATCATGTCATGATGCAAGAGGTGACGTTTTTAGGTTGAACTCACAGCTGGCCACAATAAATGACTCTCACATGATCGGGAGGAGAGCAAAATCCTAGAAAGTGGGGAAATTAAGGCATCACTATATAAGCATTTCTATATAACTATATATTATCTATAAGCCAAAAAATTATATATAAAAGAAAGAGACAAATTAGAGTATAACGAGAGATTTTATATAAAACTGTATATACACACACGCACATATATACATATGTATATACATACATATATATATATATATGTATACATATATATATATATACATACATATATATATATATATGTATATGTATGTATATATATATGTATATGTATACATATGTATATATATATATATATATATATATGTATACATATACATATATATATATATATATATATATGTATATATATATATATATATATATATATGTATGTATACATATACAATAATATATATATCTACATAATGAATATTTTTTCTTCACAAAAAAAATGACAGGAGTGTAAATATGACATTAATGTAAGGTGATGAGAGATAAAATCATTGTCCGACTTGCAAGCCACCTATCTACTTTCCCGTTATAGATAAGGGAGCAGAGGAGAAGGTATGAATTTTCTAATCTATGAAGCTACAAACATGAGGTTATTGTTATTCTATGTAGATACCATCTTCTCCTATATTAGCTAATTCATTAGCCCTAGAATTACCCTCCCGAAAGATGTGATTAAATATGATCTTGTTGAAGGCCTTGCCCAAGTTTAGAGGTCTATTGAGCAGCACATCTAACCTCCAATTTAGAATGGATCCTTTTCTCATAGCATTGATTACAATGGACGAGATCCCTTCAACAACCAATTTCTCCACTCCTGATGCCATGCCAATTTCGAGCCCTTCCACTAGCGCCATAAATTCTGCCCTATTGTTAGTTTCAATCCCTATTGGTTTTTCTCTCCATTCCACCTCAGTCCCATTAGAGTTGTGAAGATAGCATCTAATGCCAGCCTATCTTGGGTTACCTCTAGAAGGCCCATCAAATTTTATCTTAAACCATCCATACTTAGGTGGTTGCCAAACACAAGTTTCTCTATTTCCTTTTCCTAGCTTAGGCCCTGGTCCAATGTAAGGCAGGATCTTCAAGCCATTCAAGCACCCCCTCATCTTTTCATCCCAGAAGGACATATTTGCCTCCCCATGCTAACACTTCATGACTCTATTATTCATAATTTCAATAATAGCAGCTTCCATTTTATTAGTGAGTTGTTCCCAACCCAACTTATGTCCTTTGAAGAGTCTCCTATTTCTTTCTTTCCAAAGTTCCTAGATGATGATAGATGGAGAAATGATCCAGAGACCTCCATACAAGCACTTAATATTTCTTAAGCTTGAAACATGTACAAAACAACACTCGGGATTTCTGAACTCCACCCCAATTTATTATGAAGCCAGTTCCAGCATTGAAGTGAGAAATCGTAGGATAATAATAAGTGATCCACATTTTCCACCTCCTTCTCACAAAGAGGGCATCTACTTGGGCCCTCATAACCCCATTTTCTAAACAAGTCAGCAATAAGGACCCTATTCTGTAGGGCCAGCCAAGAGAACATTCCTGCCTTTGGGAGATAATTTTTTATCCCAGCATAACTTTAATGAAATGTCGCATTTTGGTCTTAGCTGTTTTCCAACAAGGAGTTTATAACCCTCCTTGGTGTTATAGCTCCTAGATTTGGAGCCATCCCACATTAGTTTATCATGGTTAAGCTCAAAAGATACGACTCTCAATTCTAGGATTCGAATCAACCCCTCCTTCTCACAAGTCAGAATATCTATGTTATCCAAAGATTTCCATCTCCACTTCTTGGCTATGCTGCCATCTGCTACTTCAATTCTTGTGTTCTATATTGTCTTTATAGAGACAATTTTTAAAACAATAATTTGAAACACTCGCTTAAAGACAATATCTAAGACAATACACAAGTTTCTTTTTGTTGGTGATCAAATTGAAAGGTAGAAAAATCCTTGCTTTCTTCAATGGTTATGGAAACATGGTTCCACCTTGGTATTAGAGACCTCAACACCTTTTTTATTACAACTTCACTTTCATAGTTTCTCAAAGTCAAGCCATTTAATTGACCATATTTTTTACTCTCAAACAATAGTCACTCATTCTTCCAGCTTCTTGTGTCTTGAAATTCTCAAATTCTCTCTTTAAAGTCTATAGCTTTACAACTTTAGCTTGATCACTACCTTGGTAAGATTCTTTTAGAGTCTTCTAGGTGTCATTGGTTGTCTTTACACTTTCAATTCTAAGAAATAAGTTCTTAAATAGAGCTATGTGAATATGAAATGAAGATTGAGCATTCTTCTTCTTAGTCTCCTTATCTATTTTATCACTAGTTGTAAGGGTATTTCAATCACCTGACTTTGCATAACCTAATTCAAAAACCTCCCACAAATATTAACCTATAAAAAATGTCATCATCTTGATGCACCAATAGTCATAATTATTCTGATCAGATTCTAAAATGGACACGAAGTTAGAATTTGACATAATTATCTAAAAAGAATAATCAACTATGATATCAAATGTAGAATCTAACTAGATACAACTGCATCATAAAACAAACTCTAAAAACGAAAGAAGAAGATAGAAAAGTAATGATAAATCACTTACACCAATGCAGTTATAAAGAATTCATTGTGCAGAGAGGCAAATTATCCCTGATCTTGCAAGCCGACACAGGGGAATTAGAATTTGGAAATGGCAGAGGATATTTTTGGAGAACTTAGGCCTGAGATTGAAGAAGGATTTACACCTGTCAATTGTTTACAAGATTCTAAGGCATTTACAAAGAATCAATTTTGTGCACATTGTGAAATCATCGCATTCCATGAGACTGCTTCTTTTTTATCGGCATTTTGTCAAACAATTCAATCGCCTTTTGTAGGCTTCCACATTTTGTGTACAATTCTAGCGGGGCATTTACAAGGATGACATCTGATGAAAGTCCAAATTGGATTATGGTTTATGGATATCCATTCCTAGTTCTAAAGCACCCATTTTGCACAGCTGGGGAGACTGGTTTTACTCTTGCCAATTGGCAAATTGCATTTGCTTAAAATTTTGTGTATCTTGCAATCATTGCATTATAACCGCTAGAGGACTCTGGTGACTTCGGGAACATCTGGAACTACTCGACTTTTAACTGCAACCTATTAGCATTATATGTATGAGCAATCTAGAATTGCCCTAGAATTAGAATATTTTAAGCACAAATTTTGATTTGCAGAGCTTTCATTTGTGAAGGGCTATCAACCGTTGATTTAAATATTCAGCTCTTATATTTCATATAAGAGAAGTCTTCGAGATTTTTTAACACTTTTTCAAGTGAATATTGACCTATAATGTCTATTATCCTTAAAAGGTCAATACTTTCATTTTTTATTTGTAAGTTTCAAACCTCTAAATTTTGTGGTGGGATTTTTCGAGAAGTATTTAAAATAAATTTTTATTTGATTTAAATTTTTCAATTTTGTAAAGTTATATTCAGATTTTGATTAAGCTTTTATTTTTATCTTGTTCCAATCTAAAAGATTTATAAGTAAAGATAAGATAATCTTTTAAGTATAATTAATTATATGAAGTATTTGAGATATAAAATAATTTCTTGTTAGTAACTCTATAAAATGTTTTTATGTTAGGAAGGATTCGACTATTCTTATTCTATTGTTAAAGTTGTTAAACAAAACTATAAACTAATTTCCTTTTATTCATTCATCTTAAAAATATTCGAAAAAACCACTTTCCATATTGATTTTATTTTCATTTCACAATTATTATTATGAATACAAAGTGAAACTCCTCCTATGTAGATTAAACCAAAGTCAATTCTAATGACTTTTAATAATTATATTATAAATATAAATTCTCTCACACTCATTTTCAAGCTTTTAACCCACTATTGCTTCTAACAACACTTTTCCACTATTGTATCCTTGCCAAAAAACTTTAGAATTTCCTTTGAATTGAATATTGATTACAAATGTTTTGCTCATACAAGCATCAACATTAGACAAATACAAGCTTCTTATGAGTAAACACGTTAGAAATTACTTATGGAAGACCAAATCCACTACTTAGAAAATGCACTTATTTATAAACTCCCTCGATATTAGAAGCCAACTATGAAAGACTAAGAGCCACAAATTAGAATTGAGTTTTCCTTTCATTCTTTTTATGTGTGATTCACAAATCATCATTCGTTTCTTGCTCACCCATATTAGTTTATATCCTTAATCCGCATCTACAATAATATCTTTGTCACTCTCCTTATCTCCATTTCCCCCTCCTCCTTAACTAAAACATTCATCCATTCTTTCCTAAAATCCTAATTGCAAAACATCCTTTCCATTTTTTCTTGGTTGAAGATATATCCTTTGAACCTATTGGCCTTTAGCTTTAAATATCATGTGAAAAACAAAAATTATTTCTTAATTTAAAAAAATTCATAATCTACAAATAAACTCATAAAAATGACTAGTTCACGTCATCTTTAATTCTTAATATTTTAGCTTCTATAGGTGTAAAAAAGTGTAAATTTGGTTAAAAATATTGATTTTAATGTCCCATTTTGGCTAAAAAATAGACACATTATTGTGAGATAACCCATGTAGAAGCAAATTAATATATTTCATCCATGAATGGCTTAGACTTCAATAATTTGACTATATTTAAATTGATAAAGCCCTTCCGCATATGACCATTGGCTTATCCTTGTGAGTCAATTACATATCAAATGTAAAGTTATATAGAGTAAATTATATGGTGAACAAATTTCCCCAATGGTTTATGATGTAATCCACTAAAATGTTGCTCACATGTAATATGAACCTTAAACAACAAATTAATAACCAATTATTTACAACATTCCATTCTTTTTTACATATTGCTATACTTTATATGTGGATGTAGTGGGTATTTCTTCATTTTTGACTAGTTTGTTTTGTCCAAATGCACATATTCTTGGTTTTTATATATGTACTTCTACATCGCATTGATCTGGGAATGTCCAACTACAGGTGATCCTACATCACCCAAATATATTAAAGTTAGATTTTCATCGTAGATCATCTTTTGGCTCAATTTGGGTGTGTTACAATTATTTTTGTATTATTTTTACAAGTACATTTTTGAACAAAATTAGGATTAATTCGACTAAGTGAGGTTAAGTGTTTTGAAGAATTCATGAAATATTCAATGATAAAAATCTCTTTTGGGCTCCACCGGGTGTGCTAGGAAAACTTCAGTGGTACTTCTGTGCCCTCCCCATGTCTAAAGCTTTCATTTATTTGAGGGTAGTCTGGAAGTTTCTAGTGTAGGGGTACCCTTTCATGCAAATATGCCCAACTTTGGGTTTTTGTCTTGTTTTGTAAGGACTCATGCAAATAACGTCATTTTGGACCATTATAGAGCATCTTGGGTCATTTGTGAAGTTTTGGGGTTAATTGGTTACAAGATGCAAACGTTGTTCATTTGTTGTCAAATTTGTCAATGACAACTTTTCATTTGTAATGACAACTTTTTGAAAAGTTGTTAAATGTTAGTTGAGGGTCCGTTGGAGGTTGTAACTAGTTTGGAATAGGTTGGGAATAGGGGTTTTCCTCAGGTCAAACCCCAGTTTTGGAATTAACCATGAAATAGAAATGAAATGTAATTGAATTGCAATAATGAAAATGATCTCCTTTTGAGGGAGATGCTAAATAATGTATGAACCACTAATGATATATCTTTTTAATGAAGTTTAGTTTGTCTCCACAAATAATTAGGGTTTCATGAAGTCTTCATAAACATAGAACTTGAATATCAACTCAAATGCTTAGAAGAGGATTGATTGCTTCCTCACTTGAATTTGAATGCTTGATTGCTTGAATTGATTGCATGAATAGCTTAGGTCCTTCTAAAATTGAGAGGGTAGACTTCCTTTTATACTTGCTTGTTGATAAACAATTTAATTTTCCAACATGAATCGACATGGGATCTAAGTCCCCACCAAAATGATGTTACTATTGAGGGGCCCCAAAATTGGCAACGATTGGGAGGACCAGAGCACTAGGAGATCTAGTCCTTGAGGACCTGAGAGCTAGTGCCTTGGTATTGACCAATCAAAAACCAAGAAAAGCGGGACAAGAGGTGTGCATTCTGAAAATTATGAGATATTTGCATGGTGTGAGCAGAATCAAGGCTTCAATTAGGCCTTGAGACATGAATGCCAAGGTGAGGGCCCAAATGAGGACAAAATTGTAAGGGAGTACACTTCAAGATGCTAAAAATATATACTTTCATCATCAATATCACACCCAACAACATTAGTATGTACTTCCATCATTAGCAGTATCAATAATACAAGCCAACAACATCAACATATCAATAATGACATCTAGTCATTAATGACACCGATTCCAACAATCTCCATCATCATATCTTTGCACTCAACTCCCCCATTTGACATTAATGACAACACTACACTAAGGATTAGCACCAATGACAACACTAAGTCATTAATGACAACAACTACCAACAATCTCCCCTTTGTCACTGATGGCAACACACACACAATATATTCTCTTCCCCTTGACATGAAGGACAAAGTCAAAGGACTTTATTGCAATCTCTTCTTTCTACACTTTTGATCTCCCCCTCTTTGATAGAATAGTCAATTATATGTTCCCTTTCTCTGCATGTTTATTCTCTCCGTCTTTCTATTTAATTAAAATCTTCGTATTTAACATTATTTGTATCTCTTTCATTTTCCATCTCCATCTCCATTGCCATCTCTCTCTCTCTCTCTCTCTCTCTCTCTCTCTCTCTCTCTCTCTCTCTCTCTCTCACACACACACACACACACACACACACACACACACACACACACACACACACACACACACACATGCACATACACATTCTAGATTGCAAAAATAACATGAGCTTGTGGGTAGTGGAGCCTGACTATCTTATTGATTCAGAGGTCTTATTTCATTCATCTTTCAATTCTTTTAATTGAGTGTATAGTTGATTTTAATCTATCACTTCTCCATTAATGCTTTCTTATAGATGGTTTGTTGCAAGGTGTGCACCCTTGGTCTTCTTGTGCTATTCAATGAAACGCATAGTTTTGTAACATGGCTTAATCGCCTCTCATGGATTCATTAGGTCTCACAATTGTATCAGGCATGAACAAGTTGATCCTTTGGTGCAACAAAAATCGCATTTCCAACAAGTGGTATTAGAGCCTAGGTCACAAGTTCAAAACCCTCGCTCATGTTAGGGGGGTTATTGCAAGGTGTGTGCCTTTGGTCTCCTTGTGATGTGTAGTTCAGTGCTCTAGTTTGTGATATGGCTTAATAACCTCTCATGGATTCATTAAGTCTCACGGTTGTATCGGTCATTAATAGGTCAATATTTTGGTGCAATAACAACCGTGTTTCCAACATTGTTTAGTTGTTAAGTGGAAAATTCTATTAATAAAAGTAAAACTCTAATAGACTTATGAATGTAATGTACTCTAGTCAAAAGATCATGACATTAATGGATGAAGTGAAAACTTATTATACTTCAACAACTTTATCCATCACTAATTTTTTTATAAACACTTCAAATTGGTTTCAAATATTTCTATAATGAAATGCCCCAAGCTTTCACACAAGACATTAATTGAACCAATAATGAATGAACAAAATTTTTGCATTGTAAGTGACATTCAAATGTTGCATTACACAACAATGTGCACAAAAGGTATCATGATAAGCACAACAACACACAAAATGACATCACCAATGCATCAAGAATGGGGGCACAAAGTGAAAGACCTCACTAATCATGTGAATGGTCATTGTTATATTTTTTTTTGCAAAAACAACATCATTTTCTAAATGGCCTATCAATTAACCTCATATATTGCACAAATGTGTGCTACTAATAGACCAATATATTTCATAATTGACCTTCGACACCTTTTCAGTGTACCCATTAGACACTAAGATGTGATTGCTAGTTGTATTATAATTGATAACTTCTGTGACTTTGTTTTAATTATGTAAGAAGTATGTTTATTCCTTTGATAAAATTTTCAAGATACCTACACTAGTTTTAAACGTGCAAAATTGTTAAGTCTTCCGAGTAACATCTTATTGATTCATGGGGAATAAAGTAAATTTCGAAGTTTGGATTTAAATAATAAATAAATTATTATTGATTAAATTGATTACATTTTATTTAGTTTTAAAAAGTTAACCGTCATTTTGTTCACAAGCAAAATAACAAGGTGGTAATTATTTTCTTGCATCTTGCCGACTTTGAACTGTTGAAACTCTGTGGGTTCTCTCCGTTCACAAGAAAATTCCATTCATCGTGTTTTCGTCCATCCGACTTTGTTTATCTCGCCGACTTGGCTGATCCTCTCAATATGGTTTCCAAGAAATTCTCTAACACTTCACGAGAAACTTCCAAGAAATTCTCTCTCTTTTGTGGCTCTTCAAATTTGTGCAGAACAAGGGATGGAGATTGCTGTTCAGTATGAGCCTCCCGCCACCAAAATTCCCTTCGATACCAACAACAAATTTAACGTGTTTCTCAACTTTCGCGGAAAAGATGTGAGAACAACTTTTGTCGACCATCTCTACGAATCTCTCTCGGGAGAGGGACTTAAGGTTTTCCTCGACAGCGAAGAGCTGGAGAAAGGCAAAGAAATCGATTCAAATTTGCAAGAAGCCATTAAAACAAGTGATGTTCTGATCCGTATATTTTCTAAACACTATGCAGAATCAACTTGGTGTCTGAAGGAGGCTGCCCAGATGTGGAGATCCAATGGCTTCATCATTCCTCTTTTCTATGATGTGGAGCCCTCTGATGTTCGCTACCCTCAAAGAGAGGGAGGTCCATTTGCCAAGGCATTCCAAAAGCATTACAGCCATTTAGATCGGCAGGATGAGAAAACAATCAAGGAATGGAAGAATGTTCTTCATCAAATCTCTTCTCTTTCTGGTTGGACAAGGGCGGAAGAATTCGGGTAAGTAATTTGCATCCTTTCTTTGCAATTAACCCAGGGCAAAAAACCAAAGGAGAACATCTTTTAGAGGTCCACTTATTATATTAGCTATTTGTTAAGGGGGCAAACTGTTTGTTTATTAAATCCTTAAAGATTAGCCTGATCTTCCTACTTTATATTTGTTAAAGTTCATTATAGCTGACTGAATATATTGAAAAATATAATCGAAGTAGATCAACGAGCATAACATCCCATCCAGGCTGCCAGAAAATAAGCCCTGTTTTTTAAGCCAGCATTAATTTATTATCCATATTGTCTGCAATAAAGGAACGTGGTCTTATAACATCAATAATTTTCCTTGGTGAGCCAACCCTGTCTTTCCATAACATGGCCATGATTGCCTATGTCCTCTTGTTCAACCTTTTACCCCGTTTCTATCATGATACTTATACTAGATCATGGGCTCCTCAAATCCTGTTACTTAGTTTAGGCCCCGAAATCACTCTCATCCCTGGAATTATCTAGCCATCCAAGTTCTGCCTGCATCAAATTAGTTCACCTCTTGTTCATGCAATTATGTTGCTCGTCACACGTTCGAGCTTCCTTCAATTCCTTCAAATTGGTTTATCTCTGCACACATCAGCGATCACCCATACATTTACCTATTTGTCACAAAAAAAACATAGTTCTAATTTCTAATAAATAAGGAATTAGTAAATATAAAACCAAAATTCTGAAAATCTTTCTCAGATAAAAATTGTGTTACTCCAGTCTATCCTATTGTAAATTTTTAGTGTAAACATAAGTTTGGTTAAAATCATTTAGACCCATTAATTCTCCATGGTAAGTTTTCTTCTCCTTTAAAATATCAGACGGTTGTTAGACTTTGATCAGTATGTTTGTTTCTTTTTCATGAGGTTTTTGAAAAATTACTGTAAAGATGTTTTGTATATAAATTAGCCATTTGTAGATTAAGCAAATAATTTTAGTATGTAAATTATTCAGACGAAGTTCATATTTTTTCTTTCTGGTAGTTTTCTTTACAGGTTAGAATATGTAGATACTTGAAACACAAGCTGTTAACATACAAATAAATCTTTTATTCAATACGGATTACTTTTTGCACCTCAATGTTTAGATCTTACATCAATTGTCTGTTTCTCAGTACATTACAGACTTTCACACTTAACAACAATGCGGGATCTCTATATAGAAATTAGAGTCCCTCAAAATAGACCGTAAATTGAACTTGTTTGTTCCATCAATTTAGCATGGAACAATTTAGAACTCAAATTATCCTCGAGACTCTAAATTCAGAATTCATTATGCATACCATGCATCACATATCAACAGGATTGTATTGGTTACGACTTAGAACAACCAATAGCTTTAAAGTTTATAATAGCATTAACAGGACCCACCTGCCTATGAGATTTATATATTTTCATTACTCCCTCCTTAGTCCTTACCAGTTACATCAGATTTATTACTCGCATAACACAGTGAGAGTGGGAGTCAGCGGTATAGGCGGCGTCGGAAAAACCACCCTGGCCAAGGCTGTTTACAATAGAATTTATGCTAGGTTTGATGTTTATTTCTTTGCACAGAAAAATAGTACCCTTGTAGACTTGCAACGGGCAATTCTAAGAAGATTGGTAAATTACCATGGAGAAGTTTCAAGTGTTGCCGAGGGAAAAGCTCTGATGAAAAACGTATTGCAAGGAGTTCGTGCCCTTGTCATTTTGGATGATGTGAATGATCTGAGTTACTTGGATGCACTGAATGGGGACTGGTGTGGGCCTGGTAGCAGAATCATGTTTACATCCCGAGACTGACACATACTCAATCTTGCTAAAATTGATTCAATTCTTAATATGAGTGGGCTAGGGAAGGATGAAGCTCTTCAATTGTTTTGTTGGCATGCTTTCTCGAGGGCGTTCGCGGAGACCCCCTACAAAAAGCTTTCTACAAGAATTGCAAGAGCCTGCAAGGGTCATCCTCTTTCATTACAAGTTATTGGAGCATATTTGTTTGATAAGAAAGAGCGGGATGACATTCAATATTGGGAAGAAGCTCTCCATAACATTGGGGAAAATCAAGAAATATCCAAAGTCCTTCGAATCAGTTATGATGGACTTAGCCATGTTGAGAAGGAAATGTTTCTGGATATAGCTTGTTGTTTTGCTGGTAAAAAAGAAAATGATGCTGTTACCTTCTGGGAAGTTTTATACCCAAAAAGAGTTAAAACAGCTCTCAAGAATCTTTCGCTGAAAATGCTTATAAATGAGAGTGGCCCTAAAAATCTCCTCGATATGCATGACCTTCTGCGGGGAATGGGAAAAGGAATTCAAGAGCAGATTGATAATAATAGCAGACTCTTGCTGCCTATGGGTTCACACAGAGCTTTGAGCAGAGACAGAGCAGAGCCTGTGAGCTTCCATAGAATGCCATCCATACGCTACCTAGTTGTGCAAAATACAAAAATAGTGGGAAACATTGGAAAGTTCGCTCCGAATTTGTTATGGATAAAAATAAAAAACTGTGAATTAGGTGGTATGTATACATGGTTAACATTAAGAAACAGATTCCAACTGGATAGCAGTTGGTCCCAAGTCAGGATTTTAAGTGTAGAGCAGTGTCCAACTCTTACGATAATCCCAAAGATACTTGACAGCCTGGTGAACTTCCGATGCTTGTATCTGCAGGATTGTGTTGCTCTCACAATTCTTCCAGACACACTTGGTAACATGGCACAATTGAAGGAGTTGCATTTGTGCGGCTGTACAAATTTAACAAGCCTTCCTGAAACTGTAGGCAACTTGATGCAGTTAGAAATCTTGCGTTTGAAAGACTGTACAGCTCTAAGAAGCCTTCCCAGCACTATAGGTAATTTAGTTCAACTACAGGAGTTGGTCTTGAAAAGATGTACAGGGCTAAGGAATGTTCCCAACACAATAGGTGACTTGGCACAACTCCAGACTTTGATTACGTATAATTGTTCAAGTTTACAGAGCATTCCTTACCCGTTCGGCAAGTTAAAAAATCTTAGGCGATTACACATTCCAGGTTGGACAGACCTAGAAAGCTTTCATGATGCGGTTATCAGTTTAGCCCAGCTTAGGGAGTTAAGCAGGTAAAAGATCATTTATAGGTGAATTTAATTTTGTATATACGGACTCTATTTAAGAACTTTGAAAGAAGACATAGTTCTATTGAATTGTTTGAAATTTTATCTCTTGATAAAGTAGTCTGTAAAATTATTTTAAATTTTGCAGAAGCGTCGGGATAGGAAGCTCGGTGCAGAAGAAGATTAATGTCTACATTGTTTACCACGCAGCAGATGAAAGGAAAATATTGATGGCTCATAAGTACAAACACCTGCGCACCGGATCACTTTGTTTGTGCACAGGCAGTGAGGATAAGGAAAGTAGTGACATTAGGGATGCAATTGATAGCTGTGAAATTCTTGTCCTTGGTTTATCCAAGAGCTTTGCAGAGTCGATTGTGTGCATGAAAAAGTTCGCAGCCATAAGGCGCTCGAAGAATGGCCTTATTGTTTCTCTATCCCTTCGCAGCTTTACACAGTCCTGTCGTATCAAATTTTTGAGCACATTGAGAGAGTTATGATATCACAGTTTTGAAGATATAGAGGTAGTGTTTTTCCGTCGACATTTTTTTCTAAGTGATTATTGAAATTATAATCTCTATTTTCCTTTTATCTTTAATTTTTTTTGTAGTTCGATTTTTGGGTAAAGTATTTAAATGAAATTCAAAATTCAATTAGATTTTTTCAAACTGTAAATGTTTTAAAATATATTTAAATTTTAGTAATTAATTTTAAGCTTTAAATTTTTATTTCGAACATAAAAATGAAACAACAAAGCACAATATACAAGAGAGCACCAGATTTATGTGGAATACCCTAAGCAGGGAAAAACCATGATGGGAATGACACTTACAATATATATAACTAATTCTAATGTTTTAGGCTTAAGACCAAGGCGGCTCATATATACTTGATTTGAACTTGCAAGACCAAGGTGTACAACCTTAGGGCAAGATACAAGGGACTTTCAAAACTAAGACACACAATCTCAAGGAAAGATACAATAGACTTGCACTACTAAAGCGCACTACTAAAGCACACTACTCCAAGGGAAGACATAGAGACTATAGAAGTTGCCAAAAGGATTCACTATCTTTCAAAAAGTATTGGGAAATGATGAATTGAAATGAACAATTTCTCCTAATCATAAAATTATCCTTAAATCATTGTGTCAAGAAAATAAAATCATGGAAAACACATCTCACTTCACTTATTGTCTCAAAACATTATCATTCTAAAGATATGATCATCAAAGCTCATCACAAAATGAAATTCACACTTTTACTTCTCCATATATGCTTGCACACTATTCACAATTAGTCCACCACAATCCACAATCAATTTACACATCTGCACCTCTATTTATAATAGGTTATTCAATGAAACCCTTTACTTGGTCAACCACAATCAAAATATGCATAAATTGGGCCACTAGGAGCAACTACAAACAATGCAATTGAATTCAAGACATAAAGGGGACCCAAATACATAGAAAATTATCTTTCTAAGTCAAAATGCACACTAACACATCCTGCAAGATTGGCATCAAACATAATGTGTATATAAACAATAATGTAGGTTAACCAATTTGTCTGAAAATATTGTCCAATGCAAATTACTTAATGTGAATCTTTACATGTCATGATAAGACTAATATCACTATTATAACTTTATTTCCAAAGAAAATTTGGACCAAAAGAGTATCATCTAAATAAGATAAATCAAATGAGTTGGCCAAAGACCAACATAACTAATAGTGTCAAATGCAGAACAACAAAACTTCACTTGTGGAGAAAACCAACACTAGAAATATGAATTATAACACTACATGAACCATATGAACATGTCCTCCAAGACACAACAATTCAATCCACATAGTGTATCAATGCAAAACATTGTCTAGGCTTGTTCTAATAGACGCCCTCACTATCAACAAACTACAACCACAAACTTCACCATTTGAGCAACAAAGAACACCAAAACATAATAGTGCAACTTCTACAAAATTTAGACATTATATCCAGAATGACAAGCCATGTAATATTCAAAATTTGAAGGAATGTCGAGCATTCTTCCATAGGGAATTTAAAAACACTTTCTTGCATATTTTAGCTTCAACTATAGTTAGCTTTTGAGAACACCTCAACTTACTCAACATCACTACTAGACAACATAACAACATTTGAACACTCATTTTTTGACCATATAGTACATGCACATAATTTAAAAAATTCAACTTCCTCTTTAGTTCTATTACCAACACAACTAAACAACTTCAACTTCCTCTTCACTTATGTCACCAAAATACATAATCACAAACAACAAAGACTGTGCCAATGATGACAACACCAAACAAGCTTGACATCAATGACAATACACCTCAACTTTCCAACAATCTCCCTATTTTTTATTAATGGCAACACTTGTACCACCAATCAACAATAAACTCACATCTCATTTGAACTCTTGCACCCTTTAACATCAACTAAAAAGGGCACATGAAAATATACCACTTCATGCCAATCTGTATAACTCTCTCTCCCCCCTTCTAGGTATAAATCTAATAAATGCAACACTCCCTCTGATAGGGATATCTTTATTTTGCAACCACTTTCTTACAACAAAGAAATCATAGCCTTCAATTCTACCCCTAAGGGAAAGCACCACATCAATCTAGAGACAAAAGATAAACTTTGAAACTCCCCCAAGAAAAACATGTACCACTTGAATTCATCTAGTTTGAAGGAGGACTACTAACCCCTAACTTCTATTGAATATAGTCAAAAGTATCTTTAAATAGTGCCTTGGTGAAAATATATATAATATGATCCTTTGTAGGTACATGCTCCAACTTGACTTCCTTCTCTACAACCCTTTTTCATAATATTGGATAAAAATATGTTTATTCCTTCAATACAACACCAAATTCTTTGAAATGTTAATTGCACTTGTATTATCATTGTAGTCACATAAATCTGTCCATCTTAATTAAATGAATATTTGCTATTTATTTGATTAATAAACCCACTAGCCAACAGTTAATTAAATTAACATTTAATTAATTCATCTTCAATCATTCTCCTATTAATTAAATAAATTATTCAATTTATTTTAATTAATTCATTAAACTAAATTCACAATCAATTAAATAAATAAATCCTATTTATTTAATTTAATCCCCTTTCTTCTTTTAAATAAATAAATTAAAATATTTATTTAAATCATTAAACAACCCCTCCACTGGCATTCTCCTAAAAATGCAAGTTGCAACCACAAGTTGAAATAAATTAATTTTATTTAAATTTAAATCCTATTTTCCCTCACCCACCAAACCCACTTGCAATCCTAAATCCCCTTCATAATTAGCCTAATCCATCCCCTAAATATTGTCACATTCCTAAGCAACTTGGAGTCACTTCTCAAAGCCTTTAAAGTCTTTGAAAAGCATTTAATGCTTTATGTGTTCAACAATCTAGTTCCTCTTAAGTCTTCCAAACCACTAATGGCTCTTACATGACCATTAATGGCTCTTACATAACCATTTATGGTTAAATCCACTTGCACCCATGGTTAGAGACTTTGACCTCTAACTCAACCCTCATGTAACCCATGTGTCTCTTCAAACATTTATTTCTTTGACCATGGTTATCCTCACTAACTCTTGCACAAGAGTTTATCCATTGGATAAAAGCATTATTCCTTGAATAATGAATTTATTCACTCAACTCAACATTAACCCTACCTCCCAAGTTAACCCTCAGGTCATGTCAAACATTTAATGCTTCTTCTCTCTCCCCTCAACCCATCTCATGTTGACACTAGTCATCCTACAATTGGGTTGAAAGTCCTCACATGGATCTCAAACCCTTCAATCCCAACCCTTGTTGAGATTATTCAATCTCAACCATCCATTGCTCCATTTTACCTATAAATAGAGCTCATTTCTTCATAATCCAAATCTTGAAAACTTGTATGCATTTAATTTATAGTCAATTATAAAGAGAGAATTTTAGCATAATCACACATATTGTCATTTTGGACTAAAATAAATCTTAGTTCATTTCATAACATTTCATATTTAGCTTGTTTTTACACTTGCATAGCATAGTTTAAAAGCATTTTCAATCTTGAATCTCCATACGATATCCATAGTGCAAAAAGTTGTTGAGAGCTACACTTATTTGGAAACTTGGAGAGGAGAGGAACAAGGGAGGATGAGCTACAAGCATGGTGGAAGAAATTTGGAGATGCCTTGTTGTATTTGTTGTCTTTATTAAATGCTCTATTTTTTTTGTAGTGTCTCTCTTGGTATGCCTGTTTAGGATAGTCTTTAATTTGTGATTTCTAACACTAACATCTAACGATTGGTTTCTTGTTTCTTGTTTTGTGTTTGTTTATCCTAACTATCCATCCCTTTTTGTAGAGAATCATTTGGTGAACCTGACGTGAATGCAAAGCAATAAATTTTTAAACTTCTAACAATTTTTCATGATTTGAATTGACATATAGGTTGCGCTTTAGTGCTTTCGTTCACGCCTTAGTGCCTTCAAAATTGGGCACTTTAGCGCCATTGTTCATAATAATAGTGCTATTGTCTCTCATTTGGCGCTATTGACCTTGTTTTAGTGCTATTGACCCTTAAATAGTGCTACTGTAGCATCTTTTAGTGCTTTTGGATCTCTGTTTGACAGAATTAATTCCATTTGACAGAGTTCTTTTAGCGTTTTTGCGCTTCTTTTGGTGCGTTAGTTGGTTATTTAGCGCTTTCTTGTTAAATAACGCTTTTGTTTTCACACAGAGTAGCGCTATTGTAACAAAGAGTTGTATAGAAATACCTTGTAACCAAAAAACAAAAAAAAATAGGCTTGTAGAAGCCCAACGAATAGGCAGATTTTACTAACTCTTTTGTGTAGGTTTAAATTAGATTAAAAAGTAGATTTATTTTTTTTACTAACTTTTTGTCAAAGTTGGTTTTAAAAATGAATTCACTTTTTATTTTGGTTTAAAATTAACTTCACATTTCAAATTTGGGCTTTTAAAAAGAATCACACATTTGTTTGGGCTCTTAAGAAGAATTTCATTGGTCAAAGGTAAAAAGAACCACAAACTCAAACCCAACAAATTTGATTTTTTTTTTTTGCAAGTTAGGATTCATTTTATTTTGGTGCTTAAAATCAACAAATTTCATTTCTTGCATCAACTTAAGGAAATTCACAATCAACATTTCATTTTGGGTAAACTAAAAAGAACAAGCCATTTTTCTTTCAAGTTCCAAAATGATTTTACTTCAAGCAAAAACGTGTTTTTCAATTAAGTTGACTAGGATTTTAAGATCCTAGTTTACAAAACATTTTGCCTTTGAAGTTAAAAAGAACACCATGATTGTTGGAGCAAGATCTCCAAATAATTAGATCACATTGCAATGAAAATAAGGTAAAAAGAACAAGTTCTTTTTGTGATTGACACACTTGTGCAAAATTTTGTTGAGTGGTCCTACTTCTAAGATACACTATCCTCTCCCTTGGCTTTCGTGGTCCTAGGTGCAAGAGGAAAGTGTTAGTAACACTCAAAGTTTATTTTTTTAAGAGAGGTCTGCTAAGAGACACATCACTCTTGGGAACGACCTCGCATGGTAAATCCTTCGAGAAGCTATAGAAATTAGGTGTGAGCGAAAGCTATAGCCTTGGGTATAGTTGTTCCTACACTGTAACTTGCCAAAAAGACAAATAGGCCCCACCATAAGTTACAAGGCTCTTAAGTGAGTCACTGCAGAATGAACTTATGTCCCAAAACATCAAAAATTACTAGACACCTTTCTATGTAGAAGCCCACTCGTTCTATTGATTGAGGATATTTGTGAGAAGTTTAGTGCAAGAGCATATATGGTTTTGATCCCAAGATACTCACTATACATATTTGGGTATGTGCAAGATCATGGGGGGCCAAAAAGTGGCAATGGAGAAAAAATGTGTTTTCAACCTTTCCAAACACGCCAAAATCTGCTTTGACTTTTTGTTTAGGTCGGGCAAATTTTGAATTCGGTTTGGTAATACCAAACCAAATCGGATATCCGATATATCTGATTTGTGATATCATACTTTTTATCAAATCGGATATCCGTTTTTCTCAACATAAAAAATATAGTTTAGTAAAATGGCCATAACTTTTGCGTTTCTTATCAAAATTTTGATTTTTTACAGGCATTGGAAAGGTAATTCAGAGACCTATAAAATGAATGAGGTAGTTTTATGATATTATAAACCAAAAATTAATTATAATCATTTGAAATTAGTCCTTCAATTTTAAAACTTTAAATACTCACAAATTTTGCATACAAAGTCTCATTTTTTTCCCTATCACCTCCTTTATCTATCACTTGTCTATCTATACTTATATAATATATTTTATATATCTTTTTCTTCTCTACTTATGCCACTTATTTTCTCATTCCATCTAGATAAATAAATTCCCAAGTTACATGCATCTCTGCATATATCTCCATCTTTCTATTCCTATCTCTCCCTCTCCCACTCCATCATTGTCACTCCTTATTTCTATATTTCTCTCTAATAATCTCTCTTCTCTCTATTTATCTCCCTCCTCAACCTTATCCTACCTATACTTATATATTACTTGTCTCTATCACCTCCTTTCTCTCCCTATCTTGTCCCCTCTCTCTCTATATCCCTATAGATCTATCTTCATGTATTTTATATCTCATTATATCTAAATCTCACTTATTCACTCCATCTCTCCCTCCATTTTTCTTACTCTCTATCACTTTCTATCCACATATATCTCTTTCCGTATCAATCTCTCTTTTTATATGTTCCTCTATCTTTATATATCTTCCTCTATACATGATTAATCTACTTCTTTGTCTCTTCCTCTATCGCCCTCTTGAAGTATCTTTCCCTTTCTCTACTTTTATCTCTTTATTTACTCCATCTTTATATATCTTTGGTTCTCTCCCCACATCCTTCTCTATAGTGCCTTTATATCTCTAGATCTTCCTCTTTCTCTCTCTCCCTCTTTATCTATCCCTATCTATAATCTCTATCTCTCTTTCTCACTCTCTTGCACTATCTATATATCTCTATCTATCAATATTTCTCTTCCTTTATATCTCTCTATCTCTTCCTTTTTTTATCTCTCTCTTTACCCCTCTCTATCCATTTTTCTGCATCTCTTCATATATTTATCTTTGTCTTTACCTCTCTCTTTCTTTATATCTATTCACCTCCCTCTCCCTTTATCTTCATTTTTTATCTCTATCTTCCTCTCTCCTTTTCAATATCTAGATATGTCTACCTCTTTCTATCCATCCTTGTCCTTTAGTTTTTCTCCCTCTCACTTCATACTCCTTAATATCTATATCTCTATTTATGTCGTTGTCCTTTAGTTCTTTTCCCTCTCTTTAGTTCTTCATCTCTCTTCAGCCTTATATCTCTCCTTATTTAAAACTTAGTATATATGGTCTCCTAAGGGGTTATATCATGTCCTAAGGAGTCATATAACATCATATGACCCCTTAGGACACAATATGACTCCTAATGACACCATATGGTCTCCTAAGGGGTCATATGGTGTCCTAAGGGGTCATAAAACATTGTATGACCCTTTAAGACATAATAAGACCCCTAATGATACCATATGGTGTCCTAAGGGGTCATAAGACACCAAATGACCCCTTAGGACACCATACAACCCCTAATGACACAACGTGACATCCTAAAGGGTCATATGGTGTCCTAAGGGGTCATAGGACACCATATGATGCCTGAGGACACCATATGACCCATAGCACCATATAGTGTCCCAAGGGGTCATATGGTGTCCTAAGGGGTCATAGACTGCCATATGACCCATTAGGACACAATAGGACCGATGACGACACCTAAGGGGTGATATAATGTTATAAGGGGTCATAGGACACCATACGACCCCATATAATACCATAAGATCCCTTACGACACCATATGGTGTCCTAAGGGGTCATATAACACCATATGACCCCTTATAACACAAGAAGACCCATAACGACATGATATGGTGTCCTAAGGGGTCATATGGTGTCATGAGACACCATATGACCTCTTAGGAAACAATATGACCCCTAACGATACCTAAGAGGTCATATGGTGTCCTAAGGGGTTATATGATGTCCTAGGAACCTTTAGGACATAATATGACCCCTTAACACACCATACAACCCCTAACGACACCTTATGGTGTCCTAAGGGATTGTAAGACACCATATAACCCATTAGGATACAATATGACCCCTAACAACACCTAAGGGGTCATACTATGTCCTAAGGGGTCATAGGATACCATATGACCCCTAAGGACATTGTATGGTGTACTAAGGGGTCATATTGTGTCCTAAGGGATCATAGGACACCATATGATCCCTTAGCACACCATACAACCCCTAATGACACCATATGACCCCTTAGGACACCATACGACACATAATGACACCATATAGTGTCCTAAGGGGTCATATGGTGTCCTAAGGGATCATAGGATACCATATGACCCCTTAGGAGACCATATGATGCATAACAACATAATATGGTGTCCTAGAGGGTCATAGAACACCATATGACCCCTTAGAATACCATATGACCCATAACAACACCATGTGGTGTCCTAAGGGATCATAAGATATAATATGACCCCTTAGGACATAATATGACCTATAACGATGTCACATAGTATCCTAAAGGGTCATTAAAAACCATATGACCCCATAGAACACCATATTGTTAGTTGAATGAGAGTTGGGGGGAAATCAGATAAACTCACAATACAATGTTCTAATCAGATTCAACCTTGGTAGAACTTACTTGATATGCAACTATGACTGTAAATCATTCAAACTCATAAACGGATAAACTTGAAACATCAAAAGACATTTAACACTAGATTTAACGTGGAAAACCAAATAGGGAAAAAACACTGTGGGATTTCGGACCCACTAAGAAAATATACTCTTCTAGAGTATGCTCAGTTTAGCCAATCTTGTTAAAGATTACATAAACACATTGCTAGATGTGACCCAATCAAGGGATTTCCCTTAGATCTATCAGAATCTTGCACTTTGTTAGAAGTGACCTTGTCAAAGGATTTCAAACAATCAGTTAGAATGTTACCTTGCTAGAGGATTTACAAATAAGACTGTTAGGTCCACTCAGTTAAGAGATTTCCTGTCACTTACAAAAATAAATAACAATAATAAAATATATCTGCAACTTCACATCTGAAATTTTATAGCAGACTCTATGTGCTCAAAATAATCTTGTCATAAGACTTATCTTCTTCCTTGTTGGGTTTCTCACTCTGTTCTTCAATCAGATCTTCAATCTTCTGTACTTGGTTATCACTTTAGCAGCATCACTGTTCTTCTATTTGTGCGCATACTTTGTTCATCAAATTTTCTTTATTTATAAGCAATTCCTAACCGCTTAATCTCCTTAATCACATTTCCCATGATTAATCTTAGCCATCATATCTTGAAACTTGACTAGGTTCATTGAATCCTTCAAACTAAAAAACATTTTTATCTTGCCTTGAAATTTGTATTTCTTTCTTGGTACTTGTGCTCGGTTATGACCGTTCAATCTGTGATGTAGATCTAACTCTATGAATTTTCATTGCCGTTGATCCTTAACAAACTTCTTGCATGACATTCCAATCTTCTATAAATCTCCAGCTCATTGGCATCCTTCATTTAATAATGTATTTACTCATCCAATGCATTATGTTACTGCTAGGTTGATACTCAATTAATTCTAAACTTTACTCAGTAGACATTCTTCCTTCTTTATCAACATCGATAACCTTGGAGTTTACCAACTAGCTCCTTACTCGGTAAAATAGAATAGTATCAAACCTTTACTCATTCTATTGCATGAGATCTTTTCTCCTTCTTATTCAGTCTTTGAATAGACATATATAGGATATCAAAACAACCAAAATATCGTAATCTCATCACTGTCTAACTCGGTAATAGTTGCCCATTGAATAACTTATTACTCCCCTTCATATTCACATTCTTTCAGTGTCACTTACCGACATCTTTATACTCATCAAAACATACTCTTTAAGATATGGCAACATCATAATGAATCAGAAACTCAATTGCTTAACATCAATGACTAAATAATAATATTAAGACAGTAATCATCCTTTATCAATTATATCATCAATCTCCAACAACCTTCTCAATATCCTCATACCAACAAACTTACTAAAATGCCAACAATCTCCCCCTTTGGCATTGATGACAATACCAACTTGATTTATTCTAATTGATTTGAACTGCTGTTATTCTTATCCTGTTATCTTCTCCCCCTGTCATTAGTCTTCTCCCCCTTTGACAACAATGCCAAAAGTAAGACTGAACCATGATTACTTCTCTTGTGAAGTAATTTTCTTGCAAATAAAACATATACAAATGTATTATCTTAGTCTCGGTCAGAGCATCTTGTCTACATTCACTGTTTCCTGCAAAACTTTAGACAACCTTCTAAAGTGTGTAAATCAACATCAACTCATAAATAGTATTTTGTAGAGTCATAGAATTGATGCTTTCACCGAACTCTGTCAGTGAGTACTAGATAGGGGTAGGACCCCTAACTTACTTCTAAGATGTACTCAAAAGTGTCCCTTGGTAGTGGCTTTGTGAAGATGTCCACTATTTGTTCCTTTGTGCTAACATATTCCAGCACAACTTTCTTTTCTTGAACTTCTTCTCTTAGATAATGATACTTTATAGAAATATGCTTTGTCTTAGAGTGCATTACTAGATTCTTTGAAATGTTAATAGCACTTATATTATCACAAAATATAGTTACTGGCTCGATAACTGTCTCATTCATACCTTCCAACAGTTGTTTGATCGATGCTATATTGATACAATTCAATGCTACAACGACATATTCAGCTTCAGCTATTGACCGTGAAATGCATCCTTGTTTCTTGCTAAGCCAACTCACTAGTCTTTCTCCCAAAAAGAAAGCTCCACCGCTTGTGCTTTTCCTGACATCAATATTTCCTGCCCAATCAGGATCAGTATAGACTTTTAAGTCAAAATAATTTCTCTTTTTATATAGTAAACCATAATCTTCAGTGCCTCTCAAGTATCTGAAAATTCTATTGATTGATGTCATATGGGTTTCTTTGGGATCTGCAAAAAATCTTGCAGCTATACCTACTGCATGTGCTATATCAGGCTTGCTGTGAACTACATATTGCAACTTTCTAGTTATAGATCGGTAAAGTGTCTCATCAATAGATGTAGATTCATCACTCTTTGATAGTTTACAGTTAGTAGTCATAGGAGTACTTATAGGTTTAGAATCATCCATTCCAAATTTCTTCAAGATTTCCTTTATATACTTGGATTGAGTAATGAAAATCCCATTTTTTATTTGCAGTATTTGTAAACCTATAAAATACTTTATTTCACCAATTAATGACATCTCAAATTCGTTGCACATTTCATTTCCAAAGTTCTTACATAAAGAATCATTTCCACAAAAAATAATATCATCAACAAATATGGCTGAAATCAGTGTTCCATTATCCTCATCATTCTTCATATACATGTTGTTTTCACTAGTCCTCATAAATCCAATCTTTATTAAGAGTGCAACCTTTCATACCATGCTCTAGGTGCTTGCTTTAGGCCATATAAAGTTTTGTTCAACTTACATACCTGATCTGTATTCTTCTCTTCAATAAATCCTTCAGGTTGTTCAATATACTTCTTCTTCTAGTATACCATTCAAAAATGTAGATTTAACATCCATTTGATATACCTTGAAATTTTTGTAAGCAACATATGCCAACAATGTTCTCACTCCCTCAAGTCTTGCCACAGGTGCAAAAGTCTCACCATAGTCTCTTCCTTCTTCTTGAGCATAACCTTTGCAAACTAGCCTTGCTTTATTCCGAATGACCTCACCTTTTTCATTTAGCTTATTCCTGAAAAATCCAATTTGTACCGATTACATTTTTCTCTTTTGGTCTTGGGACCAGTGTCCATGTTTCATTTTTCTTGATTTGTTCAATTTCTTCTATCATAGCATTCACCCAATCTTCATTACTTAATTCCTCTTTTACTATCCTCGGTTTAAACTCAGATATCAAACATGTGTTGTGTCTCAGTTTGTTCCTTGTCATCACTGGAGCATCCTTATCTCCTATAATATGACTTGATGCATGATTTCTTTTGACATATTTTGCTAATATAGGTTCCGTAGGCTCTGTATGATCTTCTTCATCACTCGGTAACTGAGTATTTCCTTCATCGGCTTTCTCAGTAAGACTTCTCGGTTGTACATATATAAATTCTTCATAATCTTCTGGTTCTTTGAAATTTCCTTCATCATTCCTTTCTGCAAATTCATGAATTTTCACATTTGCACTTTCCACAATTTTGTTAGATGATTTGATTAGACATTTAAATGCTTTACTCCTAGAGGAATAACCAAGAAATGTTCCTTCCTCGCTTTTCTGATCAAATTTTCCATTTCTATCATCTTTGTGAACATAACATCTACTTCCAAATATTTTAAAATAACTTACATTTAGTTTCTTGTCATACCAGATTTCATATGGTGTCTTCATAGTTCCTTTCTTCAGTTGAACTCGGTTCAGGGTGTAAACTGCAGTGCTTATTGCTTCTCTCTAAAATATTTGAGGTACTCTCTTTTCTATCATCAAAGTTCTGGCACAATCTACAATTGATCTGTTTCTTCTTTCAGCTATCCCATTTTGTGTGGTGTCCTTGGTGCAGACACCTATCTCTTTATACCATGATCATTGCAAAATAAGTTAAATTCATCTGAAATGAACTCTCCTCCTCTATCAGATCTTAGACATTTTAACTGTCTTCCTATTTCTTTTTCAACTCTTGCCTTATACCATTTGAATATTTGAAAAGCTTCTGATTTCTCTTTTAGAAACATAACTGACATCATCCTTGAGTAATCATCCACAAATAATATGAAGTATTTATCACCATAATAACTTTGAACTTTCATAGGACCACAAAGATCAGTGTGCACAAGATCTAAAATTCCTTTATAAGTGTAAGACTTACTTGTAAAGCTTGATTTTTTCATCTTACCCATCCGGCATCCTCGGCATATTGCATTATCAAGTTTTTCCAAGCTCGGTACACCTCTTACAGGGTGCTTCTTACTTATTTTGATCAGGTTATCAAAAATTACATGACAAAACCTTTTATGCCATAACCAGGTATCTTCTATTTTTGCATACAGATAATTGTTTCGAGTTGAGTCAAGGTGAAATTTATTACCTCTTGTTTGAGTTCTGGTAGCAGCCAACTTTCCATGTTTGTCATGAACTTTGACAATTCCTTTATGAAATTCTATTCGGTATCCTGTATTGTTTAGTTGTGCTACACTCAACAAATTGTATTTCAGACCTTTGACCCAATATACATCATCACATTTAGCATTGTCAAGAAGTGTGATAGAACCTTTACCTTTCATAGGACATGGTGCATCATTACCAAATCTTACATAACCTCCATCATAATCTTCTAATTTAACAAACTTGTCTTTATCACCTATCATGTGATGTGAGCATCCACTATCTATGATCCAAGAATTATTATTATTTATGTGTGATATCAAGGCTTTTTCTTCATACCTTTCTTCATCTAATCCATCTTTGATAGCCACATATACAACTTCCTTTGTCTCAGTCCCATCAGATTTATCATCATTGGATTCCTCATCAACTACTAGGCATGTCTTTCTATCTCTCCTTCTGAAGTCTCGGTGCCCTCTATATTGGTTGTCTTCTTGTCTGTTATCTCAGTATTCTCTCTTTTCACTAGATTCCTTGTCAGGACAATTAGAAGCCATATGTCCAATTTTATCATAGTTAAAACATTTTAAAGGTAACTTTCCTTTATACTTACCTTTGCCTCTCAGTAACCTTCTGGCCAATAATGCTTCAAACTCTTCTTGCTTTCTGATTTCCTCATATAGTTTGTGTACTCTTTCCATGTTTTTGCAAAATCTCTCACTTGCTCCACTATGATTTCCTTTAGCATACTTATACATTCTATCATTGTAATCATCAAATTCACCAAGATGAAAAGAACTGAATGCAGATTCAACTTTGTTTACCGAAGACCCACTCTTATCAAAATTACTTAACTCAAAAGCATGTAGCTTACCAATAGTAGCATCCAAAGAGACTGACATGTTTGGTACAGACCTTAATTCATTAATTGCAGAGACTCGAATGGCATAAGTAGGTAGAAGTGTTCTCAACAACTTACTTGTTACATCCTTTTCTTCAATAGTTCCTCCTGCTCCTTTGATTTGATTGACAGTTTCCTTTAACCTTGTACTATATTGGATTATGTTCTCACCTTCATTCATTCTCATAGATTTAAGTTATCCTCTTAGATTGTCTACCACCATACACAAATGTGAGCTTATTCCACATAGCTTTGGCATCATTACAACCTTCTAGATCATTAAACTATGAGTCGATCAAAGCTGATGTTATCTCAATCATTGCTTGAATATGTTCTTACTTTTCCTTTATTTATTCCATTGTCATAGGGTAGGTGCTAGGTGCAGTGTAATCATTCTACAGATAATATGTTGCATATTCTCCAATTCCTGATCAGTGCAACTTTATCCTTTTCTTCCATGTGGTGAAACTTGACTTGTTCAGCTTTGGTGCATCCCTATTATACATCTTCGGATCTTGCCTCAAGTTCCTTTAAAATTTTCTTTCGGAGTTCTAGCTCTGATACCAATTGTTAGTTGAACGAGAGGGGGGGTGAATCAGATAAACTCACAATACAATGTTCTAATCAGATTCAACCTTGGTAGAACTTACTTGATATGCAACTATGACTGTACATCATTCAAACTCATAAATAGATAAACTTGAAACATCAAAACACAATTAACACCAGATTTAACGTGGAAACCCAAATAGAGAAAAACCACTGTGGGATTTCGGACCCACTAAGAAAATATACTCTTCTAGAGTATGCTCAGTTAAAATCCAATCCTGTTAAAGATTACATAAACACATTGCTAGATGTGACCTGGTCAAGGGATTTCCCTCAGATCTATCAGAATCTTGCACTTTGTTAGAAGTGACCTTGTTAAAGGATTTCAAACACTCAATTAGAATGTTACCTTGCTAGAGGATTTACAAATAAGATTGTTAGGTCCACTTGGTTAAGAGTTTTTCTGTCACTTAAAAAAATAAATAACAGTAATAAAATATATCTGCAACTTCACATCTGAAATGTTATAGCAAACTCTGTGTGCTCAAAATAATATTGTCATAAGACTTATCTTCCTCCTTGTTGGGCGTCTCACTCTGTTCTTCAATCAGATCTTCAATTTTCTGTACTCGGTTATCACTTCAGTAGCATCCATGTTCTTCTATTTTCCCACATACTTTGTTCATCAAATTTTCTTTATTTATAAACAATTCCTAATCGCTTAATCTCCTTAATCACATTTCCCATGATTAATCTTCAAACTTGACTAGGTCCATTGAATCCTTCGAACTAAAAAATGTTTTATCTTGCCTTGAATCTTGTATTTTTTCCTTGGTACTTGTGCTCGGTTATGACTATTCAATCTTTGTTGTAGATCTAACTCTATGAATTTTCATTATCGTTGATCCTTAAAAAACTTCTTGCATGACATTCCAATCTTCTATAAATCTCTAGCTCATTGGCATCCTTCATTTAATAATGTATTTACTCATCCAATGCATCCTGTTACTACTCGGTTGATACTCAGTTAATTCTGAACTTTACTCAGTAGACATTCTTCCTTCTTTAACTGACATCGATAACCTTGGAGTTTACCGACTGGCTCCTTGCTCGGTAAAATAGAATAGTATCAAACCTTTACTCATTCTATTGCATGAAATAATTTCTCCTTCTTATTCAGTCTTCAAACACACATATATAGGATATCAAAACAATCAAAATATCATAATCTCATCACTATCTAACTCGGTAATAGTTGCCCATTGAATAACTTATTACTCCCCTTCATTTTCACATTCTTTTAGTGTCACTTACCGACATCTTTATACTCATAAAAACATACTCTTTAAGATATGGCAACATCATACTGAATTAGAAAATCAATTGCTTGACATCAATGAAAAAATAATAATATTAAGACAGTAATCATCCTTTATCAATTATATCATCAATCTCCAACAACCTTCTCTATATCCTCATACAAACAAACTTACTGAAATGCCAACACATATGACCCCTTAGAACATCATATAACCCTTTACGGCACCATATGGTGTCGTAAGGGGTCATATGGTATCCTAAGGTGTCATATAAAACCATATGACCCCTTAGAACACCATATGACCCCTTAGAACACACGAAGACCCATAACAACATGATATGGTGTCCTAAGGGGTCATATGGTGTCACGAGACACCATATGGTCTCCTGTGGGGTTATATGATGTCCTAGGAATCTTTAGGACACAATATGACCCCTTAACACACCACAAAACCCCTGATGATACCATATGGTATCCTAAAGGGTTTTAGGACACAATATAACCCATTAGGATATAATATGACCCCTAACAACACCTAAGGGGTCATATTGTGTCCTAAGGGGTCATAATACATCATATGACCCCTAACAACATTGTATGGTGTCCTAAGGGGTCACAGGACACCATATGACCCCTAATGACACAAAATGACACCTAATGATATCTAAGGGGTCATATGGTGTTATAAGGGGTAATAGGACACCATATGACCCCTTAGCACACCATACAACCCTTAATGACATAATATGGTGTCCTAAGGGGTCATAGAACACCATATGACCCCTTAGGACACCATACAATGCATAATGACACCATATGGTGTCCTAAGGGGTCATAATACACCATATGACCTCTAAAAACACTATATAGTGTCCTGAGGGGTCATATTGTGTCCTAAGGGGTCATAGGACACCATATGACCCCTAACAACATAAAAAGAAGCCTAATGATACCTAAGGGGTCATATGGTGTTCTAAGGGGTAAGAGGACACCATATAACCCCTTAGCACACCATACGACCCTTAATGACACAATATGGTGTACTAAGGGGTCATATGGTGTCCTAAGGGGTCATAGAACACTGTATGACCCCTTAGGACACCATATGATGCATAATGACACCATATGATGTCCTAATGGGTCATATGACACCATATGACCCATTAGGACACAATAAGATGCCTAACGACACCTAAGGGGTCATATAGTGTCCTAAGGGTTCATAGGACACCATATGATCCCTTAGGACACCATACGACTCCTTGCGACACCATATGGTGTCCCAAGGGGTAATATGGTATCCTAAGGGGTCATATGACCCCTTAGAACACAAGAAGACACAAAATGGCCCCTTAAGACATAATATGACCCCTAACGACATCATATAGTGTCATGAGGGGTCATAGGACACTATATGATCCCTTAGGACACAATACAACCCCTTAGGACACAAAATAAACCCTAACAACACCTAAGGGGTCATATAGTTTCCTAAGGGGTCATATTAAACCATATGAATCCTTGGCACACTATATGACCCCTAATGACATGATATGGTGTCCTAAGGGGTCATATGGTATCTTAAGGGTTCATAGAACACCATATGACCCCTTAAGACACCATAAAACACATAAAAATAACAAATAGTGTCATAAGGGGTCATATGGTGTCCTAAGGGGTCATAGTACATCATATGACCCATAACAACACCATATGGTGTCCTAAGGGGTCATAGAACACCATATGACCCCTTAGGTCACCATATGACCCATAACGATACCATATGGTGCCCTAAGGGATCATAAGGCACCATATGACCCCTTAGAACATGATATCACCCCTAATGACATCATATAGTGTCCTAAGGGGTCATACGACACCATATGACCCCTTATGACACAATATGACCCCTAACAATGTCATATAGTGTCCTAAGGGGTCATATGGTGTCTTAAGGGGTTATAGAACACCATATGACCCCTTAGGAAACCATAAGACCCATAACGACACCATATGATGTCCTAAGGGGTCATATGGTGTCTTAAAGGGTCATGAGAAACCATATGACCTCTTAGGACATAGTATGACCCATAACAAAGCCTAATGGATCATATGGTGTCTAAGGGGTCATATGATGTCCTGTCACCCTTTAGGACATAATATGACACCTTACCACACCATACAACCCCCAAAGACACCATATGGTCTCCTAAGGGGTCATAGGACACCATATGACCCGTTAGGACACAATATGACCCCTAAAAATACATAAGGGGTCATAGGATACTATATGACCCCTATCGACACCATATGGTGTCCTAAAGGCTCATAGAACACCATATTACCCCTTAGGACACCATAAGATCCATAAAAACATCATATGATTCCCTAAGGTGTCATATGGTGTGCCAAAGGTTCATGAGACACCATATGACCCTTTAGGACACAATATGACCCCTAACAACACCTTAGGGGTCATATGGTGTCCTTAGTGGTCATATGATATCTTATGACCCCTTAACACACCATACGAACCCTAACAACACAATATGTTGTCCTAAGGGGTCATAGGATACCATATGACCCCTTAGGACACCTTACAACCGATAACAACACCATATAGTGTTTTAAGGAGTCATATGGTGTCCTAAGAGGTCATAGGACACCATATGACCCTTTAAGACACAATATGACTCCTTAGCACACCATATGACCCCTAACAACATCATATGGTGTCCTAAGGGTTCATAGGACACCATATGACTCATTAGGACACAATATGACACCTAACGACACCTAAGGGGTCATATGGTAAAGTTAGAGGTGAGGATAGGTATGACAGAGAGATGGCATTTGGGGAAGAGAGAATTAGAGAGAGTTGGGGGTAATTAGGGGTTGGGAGGAGAGGGGGGATGGGAAAGTATCAACAAAGGGAGAGAGGGATAGATGAGGAGAGAGGTCTAGAGAGAAGGTAATTAGGGGAAGGGGGGGAGAGAGAGGGGGGTAGTATCAAAAAAGGAAGAGTGGGGAGAGATGGGGAGAGAGTCCCCTGACTACCCTCTCTCTAGTCCATCTCTTTGTTAATACTTCCCTCTTCCCCTCCGCTCCACCTAATTTTCCCCTCTCTATCACTCTCTTCACCTCTCTCCACATCTCTCCCTCTCTTCTTATCTGATAATTACACCCAACTCTCTCTCACATTATTTATTTCCCTCAATTACCCTTGATCACTTGTCTCCTCTTATGGGTTTATAGATACTTCCCTCTCCCCCTCTCCCCACCCCCTAATTACTCTCTATGTCTCTCTTCAGCTCTTTCCCTATCTCTCTTATCTCTTTGTTGATAATTTCCCCTCTCCCCCTCTCCTCCTACCCCCTAATAATCTCAAACTCCCTCTCGTTCTCTCTTCACCCCAATCATCCCTGCCTCTCTCTCTTCACCTTCTACCTAATTACCTCTAGCTCTCTCTCACACACTCTCTCTTCTCCCCAATTAATCTCTCATTGTCACCTCTCCTGCCCTCTCCTTTTTTTGATACTTCCCTACGCCTCTCCTTGTCTCCTCTGAATTTTGTTGCTAGAGATGAGAAGGAAATGCAGAGAGACTAGTCTAGATCTTAGGGAAGAAAGAGTGACATAGAGGAGGAAATTATGAAGATGTAGAAATATAAGCACCTTGTAGATCTTGAGAGAATGAATGAAGTATTCAATCACAATTAGAGATATAGGTCTAGAGAGAGATGTATAAATATGGACAAAAGAGAGGGAGGAAGAAACAAACAGGTGGAGTGATAGGTTTAGGAGAGAGAGGTGGAGAAAGGAACAAACATAGATATTATGGTTTATCAAAATTTATCAAACTCAATAAAATTCATAAATTTTCTATTATTAATTACTTATTTATTTTATTTTGAGATGATTGTTACAAAAATTCATGCAATGGGGAAATAATATGAAAAAGTCATGAGTTTTTTATGTTTTAGAAATGAAGGATGAATTTAAATTAATTATAATTATTTTTTAAAACAAATAATTGAAAATATACCTATTCCATATTATATAGCTCTTAATTACCTTTCCAATGCCTATAAAAAATCAAAATCTTGATATAAAACGCAAAAGTTATGCCCAAATTACTAACATATATTTTTTTATTTTTCAAAATCGGATATCCAATTTTAATGGATATCTGATTTTAAAACATAAATTTTTCCCTCCATCTTTTCGTTTGGGTTTGCTTTGGGATTTGGCTTGAAAGTGACAAGCCTGGAAAGTCAACTGAAAATGTGTTTTTCAGTATTCCTTGATTTTCCAGACTTTATACTGGTGGCTGACGACTTTTTTTATAGCAAAAATTGATAAAACGAAAAGGGTTTTATAAGGATGTTCTCAGCTTTCCAACAATATAAGGCTTGTCTTATTTTGACTTTAATAAATAATAATTATTTATTTTCTAATTGAATTCTGACAAAAGTCTTGATTGATAGACTGATTGAAAAACACTCATTACTTTCAAACCGTATAACATTTTTTGAATCTAAAACACGCGTCACATCCTATGCTTCGTCTAATATAGGTAAAAAAAATTTAAAAAAGAATTTCATAAGGTTTTGACCAAGTTAAGGTGGTCAGACGTAGGAGTTTTTGAATTTATGAAGAGTTGTAGTAAAAAATTCATAAATAATTATTTACTTTATAAAAAATTATAAAAAAAGATGTGTCACGTCTGGACATGAGTCTAATAAATATATTATAAATCTTATAAAAAATATTATGATTTGATTGTGATTAGGGTGGTCAGACATACACCTACTTCTTATCTTTTTCCTGAAATTTTTGTACCAATGCATTGAAATTAAAATTTTTCATCAAATAGGTTTTTTTTTTCAAAAAACAACTAGTAGCTTAGAAACTACATTCAATTTTCTATAGATTCTCTTCTTACATATTTTAAAAATAATGTTCATAACTTATTCAATTTTTCATGTCAAGTTGCATAACTGTGATTTTTTGAAATTTCATTGCCACTTAAGGGCCTGTTTTGGCACACCATGATCCTGCACATACCCATTTCCTTGAGTAGAAACATAGATTTTTGAAAGGCTACTTGTAGCTTGATAAAAGTGGTGACTCCCCCATCATAGGGATCATCTATTTGTTATGCTCGTGCAAGACTTAGTATATCACATCCTTACCTGCCACAATGGGATTCATAAGGTATGCAATACCAAAGTTGAAGAAATATCAAGATGTGGGCTGAAATTATCGCAACTGGCCATTTGACATTAGGGATAAAGTGTGTTTGAAGTGTCTTCATTTTGTGTCAAGACAAGTGATAAACTGAGCCGACTTCAGGCTTTTTGTAAAAACATACTCAAAAACATTTGGCAAAGGGGTCATAAAGTTCAAAGATTGGGTTGATTTAGACCCACACTTATTTGTGCCTTTTGAGGCAACATTCTTGTGTTTGTGTGCTTTCTTTGTTTTCTTGTCAAAGAAAAATCAAAAACCAATTCAAAAACAAGTATTCATCCAACACAAATTTTCAACACCAACATTTGGCAAAAATCAAAACAAAGTGCAAAAACAAAGTAGCAAACTATATGACCATCCTTCACATTTTGAGAAGGAAGAATCTTCATCAACATATCAATTTGAAGAAAAGACCATTGAGCTCAAAGGCTTTCATCAAAAGAAGGAAATTTTTCTATCTCAATAGACAAATCTTTGTCTCACATAGAACCTTCTTACGTCACATGCGTCGATATCTTCAAGGAAAATCCAACGAGTTTGCTCAAGAGTCTTTAAACCACAGAGCTTTTACTCAATATAGAGCTTTGAGTTATCATAAAAAAAAGGGAGGCAAAATCAATCCTGCCTTTTTTCCAAACATCTGCATCACATATAACATAGCTCAGGAAGAACCACCAACCCCCGAAAGAGAAGAGGAATAATTTGGCCCATTTGTAACACAAATTTTTTATTGAAGTTAACATTTCATTCATTCTCACATTCATACATCATCAAGTCATTCCAACTCTCGAAACATAAAGAGGTCTTGTCCTAAGTTCTTTTTCCATATTGCTTGATTCAAACACAACACATCACTTTTTAGAGAGTCTCTACATCTAGGATAAACTCATCCTAATAGGCATTTATACATCGGTTAAAACTAGTCTATGAATGCATTCCCTCATTACTAGGTAGTTGGGTCTGTAAAACATCTCAGGCCTCTCTAAACCTTATCATATCAAACATTGTCCACCAAACACAACAAGCAATTCATAGAAGGACTTTGGTAACATCTACCTTTAGTGTTAGAGATTCATATGCAAAACACTTCACTAAACATTTATCTCTCATTTCATCACCAACTCATAATCAAACTAGATCAAGGTCTAGACAACTAGAAATTGAGGAGGAAGAGGAGGAAAATCTCAATGAATTCCAAGAAGCCCTTGGAGGAAACACAAACGATGAAAATCCAAGTACTCCTACTCATGCAACAATAGAAAAGGCACAACACAACTCCCTCTTCAATCGAGTTTTTGACGAAATCCTCAAGAACAATGCTGATGCTCACTTTTTAAGGCTTGCCCAAGAGGGAGCCAAACTACCCTATGATTTTGATACTGCACAACTAAGGCAAGCATCAGAACACCATAGTCGTAATGAGGGTGGAAGAGATCAAGATAACTTCAGATATGAACTTCACCAAGAAAATTCCCCACCTCCTCCTCCTCCTCCTCCTAATGACATTGACATGTTGAGGCAACAAGTCGAAAATCTAGCCCAACAACTCCACAGTGTTGTGAAAACTACCCAGTTTTCACTTAATGATATTTGTCCCTATCCCTTTGATAGGAATCTACATATGCCATGTTTTCCATGAGGGTTTGAAACACCTAAGTTCAAAAAGTAT
The DNA here is from genome assembly GCF_030272615.1 of Cryptomeria japonica. Taxonomy (NCBI): domain Eukaryota; kingdom Viridiplantae; phylum Streptophyta; class Pinopsida; order Cupressales; family Cupressaceae; genus Cryptomeria; species Cryptomeria japonica. Next base: position 704,165,618 of record NC_081409.1, on the reverse strand, counting down.
CGAGGAAAAGGAGACCCTCGAGATCATGTCAGGGAATTTCATTCGGCTTGCTTAGAAGTAGCATATGAAGACACATACCTAATGCGCCTCTTTCCTCAGAGTTTGGGAGGGACAACCACGTAATGGTTTTCCCGACTAGTAGGTGACATTAGGACATTCAAAGAACTGGTCCAGAAATTCATTGCACATTATTCACACAACATAGAATATGATGTCAACATGGTCGATCTGTGTAACACCAAGTAAAAACCAGGGGAGCTATTTTCAGCTTTTCTGCGATGATGGCGACAAATGTCTAGCAGATGTTCTCTTCAGTTACCTAAACGAGAACTAGTGGAAATATTTATTTCCAACTTGAACAAAGAAATGGAATTCCATCTAGACATGAAAGGCACATAGTCCTTTAATGACATGATCACCCAGGGTTTAAAATGTGAATGAGCCCTCATCAAAAAGGGGCTTATCAAGATATACAATGAACCAAAAGATGACCCTCACTCGCGATTCAACAGTGATAAACCTAACTTCTTGAATAAAAACTAATGCTTTGCAAAAAAGGATTAGAAAATTTGGTTTGATGGCAACACACACAAGAACACAAGAAGCAAATGTTAGTGTTAGCAACCAAGGATTATTCTAAATAGGCATATCAAGAGAGATATTAAGCATGAAATAAAAAGCATACAAACATAGAATAAATAAACAATGCTCCTCGAAATGCTAACCAAGATGCTCATAGTTGCTCCTCCCTTGTTCCTCTCCTCTCCAAGTTCGACATGAGTGTAGCTCTTAGCTTTTAGCACTAGCCATGGATGCCATATGGAGAGTCAAGATGCTTGAATATGATAAACAAATGCTATGCAAGTGTAGATAGCGATGCTATGAAAAAGCTCTATGCTAATACTAGTATAACAACAATACTCTAATGCTTCCTCCTTTGCTTGAGGAGAAAGGTTCTATTTATAGAAGAAATGGGGAAATGAAGGGTTAAGATTGAACAATCTTAACAAGGGTTAGGATTGAAAGATATTCAATCCATGTAAGACTTTCAACCCAATCCCATGTTGACAAGTGTCACCAATGAGGAGGCTTGAGAGGAGAGATAAGGAGCATTAAATGCTTGAGGGGACATGATGGTTACCCTAGGGGGTTGGGATAGGGTTAGGTTAATGGATATTCCTTTTATCCAAGAGATAAATGAATGTGCAAGGGTTAAATGGTTACCTTAGTCAAAGAAATAAATGCTTTGAAGAGACCCATGAGTCAAAAGGATGGTTAAGTTAGAGGAAAGTCTCTAACCAAAGTTAAAAGGCGAGTTAACCATAAATGGTTATGTAAGAGCATTTAATGGTTTGGAAGACTTTAGAGGTTAACCATTTGAAGACATAAAGCCTTTAATGGTTATTGAAGACTTTGGATGTTTTTGAGAAGTGACTTCCTTTTATTTAGGAATTTGACAATGATTAGGATAGGATTAGGCTAATTAGGAGTTAGAAGAATCTAGAAGGGATTTAGGCATGCAAGTGGATTTTGTAGGAGAATGCAAGTGGGAGGAATTTTGTGATTTTCAATTAAAATAAAATCATTTATTTCAATTAAATGGTGTAATTTGCATTTGGATAGATATTTAAATAAATATTAATTTATTTAAATGTGAATGTGAATTTTGGATTTTATTTAAATAAATCTTAATTTATTTACATGAGAAAAAGGAAGATAGAGCATTAAATGCTTGAAGACTTTGAGGGAAACCATTAAAGACTTAAGAAGACTCTAGAAGGAAGCCATTATGTTTGAAGACTTTAAGGGAAACCACTAAAGGCTTAAGAAGAATCTAGAAGGAAGCCATTGAGCTTGAAGACTTTAAGGGAAGCCATTAAAGGTTTGAAGTGGGTGAGGATAAATAGGATTTTAAATAAATAATTTTTTTATTTAAAATAGTTGTGCAACTTGCATTTGTAGAAAAATACAAGTGGGTGGAGGATAAAGGTGATTTAAATAAATATTTTAATTTATTTAAATGTGAGAGAAGATTTAATTAAACAAATTTGATTTATTTATTTAATTAATGGTCTAAATTTGGTTAAGTGAATTAAATCAAATAAATTGAATAATTTATTTAATTAATAGGAGAAGAGGGTTAAGATGAATTAATTAAATATTAATTTAATTAATTAATTATTGATTGATAGTTAGATAATCAAATAAATACTAAATATTCATTTAATTAAGTGGACAGATTTATGTGACTACATTTGCCCCTCTTTGAGACAGTGCGGTTTTACGCATCGTTTGAAAGAAAGAAAAATAGGTGTGAAGAAATATGCCCCATAAATGTTAATTTAGTGGGTGGTATGCCCCCTTGAGAGATGGGCCAATTTTTTTTGAAAAATCGGGCAATCTCTTGAAAGAGAACAAGAAGTGGAGGGGAGATAGAATAGAAGAAATTAGCAATAATGGTGAAAGAATGGAAGAAATCAGAGTTAAAACAAAGAAATGAGCAAGCCTTTGAGTACCCTTAGGTCACGCAAGAGATAGAGTGAGAAGGTAGTGTGTGCTTTTTGATTGATACTATACAATTGATCAAAATTGGTTGGACAATTTGGTGCAATCGGTTTAATTGCCCCAGTCGAGTCAAAGTGTGGCAGTTGATGTCAATTGTTCAATTGGACAAGATAAAGTCTGAGTAAGTGAATCAAAGTGACCTATTGTGACTTAGACAATTGATGTAATTGCCTGATGAAGTCAAGGTATTTGAAGCAAAATACTCATTGAGACTTAGACAATTGATGTAATTGTTCGTTGGATTGTGTTTGATTGGTTGATCAATTGATAGTGTTTACGTTGTAGGTTGGTTATGGTGAATCATAGCAACCTCGTTGAGACTAGGTCATAATGAGAAATGTCTATTGTAGTCTAGGTGTGCCATGATCGATTACCTATTGAGACCCAAAGATACTTGATCAGAGTATCTATTGATAGTCTAGGTGTGCGTGAGTCGATGTACCTATGCAAATAGAGTAACTTGCTTGATTGGGTTGATGAGAAATGATGTAGGGTATGTGATGTTGATTATCGAGATGGGGAGGGTGAGGGGGGGTTTGATGTTAGATAGAAGAAATGGAGGACCTATGACTCATTCCTATGGAAGAAGAGTAAAATAGAGTACCCATTGTCATTATTATGTATGCATGATTTGCATCTATTATGAATGTATGGATGGATGGAATGCAACAAAATGCAATATATATAGATGAGATGGAATGATGATCCATAGTGCTTTATTTTTATCATTGAGCATGGTAGTATCAATCTTGGACGAGGTAGTAGGAACCAAGTTTGGAGCATTGTACCTGCAAGCAAGCAACATAAATAATAAAGAATATGGACCCTCCATAATGGTTCATTCTCATATGGTCGAGGTATAAGTTGTAGTCAGCAAGCCATAGTGATCCATGACTATATTTCACATAAGATCACGTAGCTTAGTGAACTTCCCACGTAGACACCATTAGTACATTCCCTAGAACTTCATTGGAAGAATTTGCAAAAGATAAACAAACAAAACGATACTTAGGAACCATCCCGATCACTCTAATCACTTGTGGATATCCCGAAGTAGCATAGGAACCTGATATAAATGAATAAATAACTAACAAATTGACCAAGTAATTGATAGCTTAAACATAATTTTCTTGTCAAAGAAAAATGTTATCTTGTCTTTATTTTGGTGAGGAAAGATTTATCCCTATTAAGACAGTTTGCGTGTCGATGTTGATTGTTTGGTCGATGTAATAAGTGGTCATCGTTTGAGTATTTTAGAATGTGTGTTTGGTATCTTCTTGGATGCATATGTACAAGGTGTTGCCATGTTTTTGATTTATTTTTGATGACTTATGACATTTTTTGGATTTTGTGAGTGTTTTTGAATATGTTTGGTATTTTGTGAGACAATTTTGAATGTTTTTGGTATTTTGTGAGGCAGTTTTGAATGTTTTTGGTATTTTGTGAGACATTTTTGAATGAAGAACTCAATGAATCACAAGTAATTCAGAATCCACTTCCGTCAAATAGGTTAAGGGCATTGCCCCCAGTTTAGACATGACTATGAAAAAGTGGGATGCAAGACGCATGAAGTACTATCCTTGATTGTAGATCAATAACAAGCCATGGATTTGACTGATGGATGAGTGGAGGCAATGAATGTGATCGCAACAAGTCTAAAAGACAATGGAGCCATAAACTTTACGAGTGGCGCCTGTTTGCCCAGTTTTCACCATCGCACTTACCCAAAGTGCCACCGAAGTGGTTGTTCACCGTTTGGATGCATGATTTTTGTTTACTATTTTGATGTTTTTGTATTTTTTTCAAGACATTTATCTGAATGTTTTTGGTGCTTTTTTAATATGTATAGGAGCTTGATACTCTGTATAGCTTATGTATGAAACCATTTGAGGGTATGCTGTTGATTGGATCTACTAGCGGTTCTCCTTTTGAAGTAGCAAACTGATATACCCCAGACCCAAATACAATAGTGATAACATATGGACCTAGCCAATTTGATTCAAACTTTCCCTGATGTTCTCTGTTTGGTTGGTTACAAGGATTCTCTCTAAGAACAAGATTACCTACCTCAAATGCACGAGGTCTAACTTGATGATTATAACTTCTGATCATGTGCTGCTGATAGGATTTGAGGTGGTTTTATGTATCTTGTTGCCTTTCAACAAGTAGTTCCAAGTCTTGGAAACATGATACTCTATATGCTTCATCATCTATGAGATTATGCAAGGAAACCCATAGAGATGGTATCTCAACCTCAATAGGAAGGATGGCTTCTGCACCATAGACCAGTGAGTAGGGAGTTGCGCCTGAAGGGGTTCAAATGCTAGTTTGATACATCCATAGTGCTGGATTTAATTGAATGTGCCAATCATGACTGACATCATTGATTATCTTCTTGAGGATTCTTAATATGTTCTTGTTTGATGCTTCGGCCTGACCATTTCCTTGTGGGTAATAGGGAGTGGAAAAACAGTGTTGGATGTGAAACTTCTCACCGAGCTCATGAACATTCTGATTTTTGAATGGGAGTCCATTATATGTGATGATGGACATGGGTACACCATACTGACAAATGATGTAATTAAGGATGAATGAGGTGATCTTCTTGTCGGTGACTTGGGTAAGTGGAACAACTTCAATCCACTTTGTGAAGTATTCAGTGGCGGTAATAATGAATTTATGGCTGTTGGATAAAGATGGATGAATTTTAGCCATAAGGTCAAGTCCCCATTGACAAAAGGGCCATGGTGTTGTGATTGGTTGCAATTTCTGTGCTGGTACATGTATTAGGTCTCCATGAACTTGGCATTTCTTGCATTTTTTGACAAAATAGTAGGAGTCTTTTTCCATGGACGGTCAATAGTATCCAGTGTGCATGATCTTCTTTGCTAAGGAAGGACCACTTGAGTGAGTCCCACAAATTCCTTCATGTACCTCTTCCAAGGCCTTTTTATCTCATCCTATTCCAAACATTGAAGGAGAGTACTGTCAAGACTGCATTGGTATAGGGTTTCGGCAATGATGGTATATCGACCGACTTGGCGAATGAAGGTTTTGTGTTGGTTATTCGATTGGTTAGGAGGAAGTGTGTGATCACGTAGGTAGGTGTAGAACTCACCATACCATGGGGATTCAGAACCAACAAGGCGACATATCATCTTAGATTCAGGGATATCATAAGTTGTTCAACTAAGAACTTGTAGCGTGTTGAATTCTATGGAAGATATAGGAGAGATGAAATGGTAGCCATAGTGTCAGCAACTTGATTCTGATCTCCAGGTATCTACTCAAAGGTGATAGTAGTAAATGATGCTTTTAAATTGTCCACCATTTGCTTGTACAACATGAGTTTATCATCCTTGGTCTGATATTCGTCTGTGACATCGAATGACCAGTTGGGAGTCACCGTATATTTGTATCTCTTTTAGTTTCCATTGTATGGCTAGTCTGAATCTTGTGATCAAGGCCTCATATTCTGCTATGTTGTTTGTACATGGAAAAGTTAGCCTGTAAGACTTCGAGATGCTGTCACCTTGAGGTGTGATAAATAGAATGCCTGCCCCCGAGCCATGCCTAGTATATGAACCATCAAAGTATAATTTCCATGGTTGTGCTACTATGATCATGAATATCTCTTCATCTAGAAAATTAGAAATAAGAGGATGACCGCCTAGGAGGGCTGCATCGGCCAACTGATTTGCAATAACTTGGCCCTTGATAGCCTTACGGTCCACATACTTGATGTCAAATTCACTTGGAATCATCACCCATTTGGCTAAGCGGCCTATCAATGATGCTTTGCTGAGTAAGTACTTTAGTGGATCGATCTTAGCAATGAGTTGTACTTTATGTGTTAACATGTGGTGCCTCAGTTTAGTGGCTACCAAGATTACTACTAGGTAAGCTTTCTCAATAGGTGTGTAATTGAGTTCATAGCCAACCAATGTGCGAGAAATGTAGTATACAATACACTCTTTTCCTTCTGCATTATGTTGAGCTAGCAGTACTCCCAATGTTGTATTAGTTGCTGAAATATAGAGCAATAGAGGTCTACTTGGATCTGGTGGGATCAACAATGGTGTATTCATGAGATAGTCCTTAAGCATCTTGAATGCTTACTAACATTTGGCATCCCATTAAAGTAGATGTTTTTGTGTAACAAGTGTGTAAAGGGGTGACACTTATCTGCTAGTTGTGCAATGAATCTTTGGATGGATTATAGCTGCCCTTGTAAAATCTTTAGCTAACTAATATTATTTGGAGGTGGCATGTCCATGATTGCTTTGACCTTTGCAGGATCGACCTCAATGCCTTTGCTTGAGAAAATGTATTCTAGAAGACCATTGGTTACTCCAAAGACAAATTTCTTTGGGTTGAGTCGAACATGATATTGTTCCAGTCTGTCAAATATTTTCTCTAATATTACTAGATGACCTTCTCTTGTTAATTATTTTGCCAATAAGTCATCAACATAATCTTCCATTATGGTATGCATCATATCATGAAAGATGGTGGTCATTGCTCTTTGATAGTTCACCCCTACATTCTTTAGACTGAAAGGAATTACATTCAAACAATACATTCCCCATAGACATGAGAAGGTAGTTTTATGTTGATCCTCCAGAGCGATCTTTATTTGGAAAAGCCATCGATGAGAGAAATCATGTCATCTTTAGGACATGCCTTGTTTAGATCTCTGAAGTCAATATAGATACGGAAGCCCCCATTTGGTTTGTTGAGAGGTACAATGTTGGAGATCGAATCTACATAATCAATTGGTCTAATAAAACCAACATCTAGGAGTTTCTTAAGTTCTGCTTTGACTAGTACCGCAATCTAGGGGTGCATCTTGCGAAGATTCTGTTTGACAAGCTTAGCTCCTTCTACTACGATGAGGTGATGCATGACTAAATCGGGATCAAGACCAGGCATGTCTGCATATGACCATGTGAAGTTGATCTGACACTTCTGGAAGAATTCGATAAACTTAGGTTGTTCCTCTGAAGTTAAAAGAGATGCCAGATGTATGTGATGAGGAGTCTCAAGGGTCCCTACGTTGAATTCTTTTGTATCGTCAATAAGGATTGTTGATCTTTCCTGATTTGCACTAGAAGGGAGAATGTCAAACCTTTCATCCATAGGTGCCTCAGAGAGGTTTTCACCATTGGATATGCTCTTTCTTTTTACTTTTTTGGGATCAAACAATGCCACAGTGTGGTTTTCACTGGAAGATCCATGTTTTATTGTAATATTTTTGCACCTGAAAGGTTTGGCATCTGCCCCAAAGTATGCTATGCTATTAAGTTCAATGGTGAATCCAGCTTTGTGATCCCCACTTGGTATGTTATCCCGTAGTTCCAAAAAGTCAATGATTGCCTCATCGTTTTGGAAATGGTCAAGGCATGGGGGATTAGATTGGTTCCATTCGATGAGTTTAGGATGGATAATGGGCATTACCTCATTGATCAGGTTAAGTTCATAAGATGTGTTAGTGAGGGTCAAGACATTATGGTGAAGGTCATTAATGGTACTCTCCCTATTAGAATCGGGCGCAGGATGTGATGTAGGGTCTATGGAAGGTGTTTCCAGTTCATGAACCCAAGAGGTTTTAATCTATGCTTCTTCATAAATAGGGATTTCTTTGTGAGGTGGAGGTGGTGATGTGTCTTCCTCATCTGAAGTATTGAGATGTACTGAATCAAATTCCCACTCGTGTGAGTCAGTCTCTAAGTCACTTTCCAATATCCTATTACTATACCAAATTGGGATATCCTTTGAGTTAAACACTACAGGTGTGATCGACTGATGTACCTTTGGAGATGGAATGGTTGGTGCTGTGGGGAGGATTATTGGGATTAGTGAATCCAACTGGGAGTATCGACATTGTTGAATTTGCTGCTTCTAATGGAATTGTTAGTGTTGTCGATACTGTTGGGGGTTTTGATACTGATAATGGTGTTATTGATGCAATTGTTATTGCTGATGGGGTTGTTGGTTTGATTGGTGGGATGATTAGTGTTGTGGATGGTATTGATGGGATTCTTAGCCACATTGTGGCAATTGGTGTGGTTTTTGGTGCTGCTAATATAATCAAGGGTGGCCTCTTTAGAGTATTAGGCTGATATAGAGGTTTGCTAGGTTTCCCTTTGATTCTGAGCTTAGGAAGAATCTCCTTTTGAAAGCCTAATCTAGTGTTATCTTTAGGCTTTAATTTCAGTTGCAGCGGCTTATGTCATCCTTGCTTGCAAGGTCCCAAAGAACTCTGACCATCATAGCTCATTCTTTGCATAATAAGAAGGCCTTTTCCATATTGATCAGTGGTGCTTGAAGTAACCTTTGAGGCTTACCATGAGTTCTAGGGGAATTGGGCAGTTGTCCAACACAAAAGAGTTGGCTTAGATTATACTCCCCAGGGCTTTCCTTAGCCATTTTCATTTTTAGCTTCTCTTTCTTGGGTATAGTGGTGTTTGAATTGGAAAGAGAAGTTGGAATTACATATGATGTGGATGGGATAGATTCTCTATTGTTGGGAACGATAATCTTTGGCTGATGGTTGATATTGTTACAATATGCAAATGGATTTGCATCACCCAGGATTGTAATTTCTACACCGTTATGAGGGAACTTGCTACACTGGTGATAGGTGGATGCAATGTCTTGCATGGTGTGTATCGAAGGTCTTCTTAACAATAAATTATATGGTAGAGGAAGGTCCAAAACTTGACATATGATGTGTTTCACCACTGGGCCCACTCAGATTGGTAACAAAACTGCTCTTTTTGAAGAAGGCTCCACATCATCATAGGCTTTTGTGGTTATCTTCTTGTGGGGGTCCACTCATTTAACTACATATCCTAGTGTTGTGACCAATTGTAATATACAAATATTTAGGCCTGCTCTATTATTGATCAAGAATTGCTTGATCTTATGTTGGTTGATAAATCCTTCAATATGGAGTGAGGTGTTATGAGGTTGCCGGAAGGATGTATCGTCACTTTCAGAGAAAGTGAGACATGGTGATGACCTCAAACTACCAACCATAGCTTGAAATTGATTTGTATTTAGATTGGTAGGGATTGACACCTCTTGGAGAGCTTGATCCAAGATTATTTTATGAGATGGGGATAAGCACAAAAGCTCTAAGATGGATATAAGTGCAGGCGTCTTATCTAACTATTCCACAAGGTTATATTGCTTCGGGATGGAGGTTGTGCCTTGTGGAGATGCTTTAATTTCGATCTTGCTGCGACGCATAACAATATTGCAGGTAGGGCTTGGATCTTTGATTGTAATGGTTGTAACTTGTTCATTGGCATCATATAGGTGATTCACAGTGTAATTATAGGCGGCTCGCGTATAATCAGTTGTATTGTGTTTCATCCTGAAGTGGAAGGACCCATTTGATCTTGTGATGGAAGTGGATTCTTAAACATAAGATGATCATTATTTGAGGTTTTTGGGTCATGTCCTTCAATTTCAATCTCTCCTTGGTCAATAAGATCCTGAACAAGATCTTTCAATCTATGATAGTTACTTGTTTTATGCCCTTTCCCTTGATGGAATTCACAATGCTCATTATCCCTCCATCATGGAGGTTTGACCTAAGGTTTGTAATTAGATGTCTTTGGTAAGGTCACTAGATTTGAGGAGACCAATTGATGTAACAATGTTTCAATAGGTTCCCCTAAGGGAGTGTATGTACGCTTTGGTTTATAATTTTGCTATCATTGTCTCAGTTCCTCTTGCGGTACATTACATCCTTGATTTGGCGGGGGAGAAACCATGTTGTTCTTAGGAGGGGGGTTTTGCCCCGCAAATCGAACCACAGGTTGTGTACTCTTGATAGTCCTTGCATCTACAACCCCATCATTGACAATATTTTTTTTTTATTCCAGAAGTTAGGTTTATCACTGTTGAAGCGCGGGCGAGGGGCATCTTTTGGTTCATTGTATATCTTGATAAGCCCCTTTTTGATGAGGGTCCATTCACATTTTAAACCCTAGGTGATCATTTCATTAAAGGATTATATGCCTTTCATGTCTAGATGGAATTCCATTTCTTCATTCAAGTTAGAAATAAATATTTCCACTAGCTCTCGTTCAGGTAACTGAAGAGAACATGTGCTAGACATTTGTCACCATTGTTGCAGGAAAATTGAAAATAGCTCCCCTGGATTTTGCTTGGTGTTACATAGATCTGCCATGGTGACATCGCGTTCAATGTTATGTGAATAATGTGCAATTAAATTTTGGACCAGTTCTTCGAATGTCCAAATTCCACCTGTTAGTTGGGAAAACCATTGTGTGGTTGTCCCTCCCAAACTTTGAGGAAAGAGGTACATTAGGTATGTATCTTCATATGCCACTTCTAGGAAAGCTAAATGAAATTCCTTGACATGATCTTGAGGATCTCCTTTTCCCCAATACTTTTCGAACATAGGTGCTTCAAACCCTTGTGGAAAAGGTGGCATATGTAGATTCCTATCAAAGGGATAGGGACAAATATCATTAAGTGAAACTAGGTAGTTTTCACACCACTGTGGAGTTGTTGGGCTAGATTCTCGACTTGTTTCCTCAACATGTCAATGTCATTAGGAGGAGGAGGAGGTGGGGGATTTCCTTAACGAAGGCCATATCTGAAGTCATTGCCTTAACTCTAGCTCCAGGTCTCCAAATACTCATCGCAGTGCATCCACATCTCCTTCTTAGTCATATACCACTAACTCCCTGGTGATAGGAATCCTTACAATCCTGTAAACATCCTCTAAAGTCACAGACATCTCACCCATCGACAAATGAAATGAGTAGGTCTCAAAGTGCCACCTCCCTGCCAGTGCAATCAGCAACCTTGCGTTTGCCTGAATCTCAGGCATGAACATAATGTGTCTCAAACCCATGGTTTTCATTTTTGTGTGATCCTCAATAGTCAAGTTTGACCGTAGCCTCTATGTCATAGGGAATCTCTCCCATGACTCTATCTATCCTAGATACTACTACAATCAGCCAAACCAATCATGTCAATACTTGTAGCACTCATGTCTATCACATAATGGTGCTTATCTTATCCTATCCTATCTTAGTGGTGCTTATGTTTATCACATGGTGCTGTATCCTAGTGCTTATGTTTATCACATGTTGTTGCATCCTAGTGTACATATTTATCACATTGCACTTGATCCTATTTTTCTAGAGCACTCGTCGAATTTTATCAATTTGATAGCTTATCCACTATCAGCTTAGCATCCCACCTTCTTAGGGGCACCTATTTGAGTGTATCCTCTCAATAGTTTATCCAATTGCCAATGCATGTCTATCACATGGTTGCTGATTCCAACCCTAATCCTATCTTTTTCTCGCTAGGGAACCTATCTGTGTGTATTCTCTCAATAGTTTATCCAATTGACAACGTGTGTATATCACGAAACTATCAATTTTGGCCTTTTAGGATGCAAACACATTTTCAGTCTACCTAGATGCGCCTTCACTACATAAACTCAATTGTATCCTACATAGACATGCTTTCACACACATATGCAACACAACTCAACCTACATGTTCTTCTACAACCCAGACACACACGTGCACATACATGACACAGACACAATTTTCCTAGACCTAGATGTGTTAACACATTGCGAATGTACCCTAACTTGATGCAGACACATTTTTGCACCTAAACATTGATTTCATATTATTGATCAACTTACCTATCTAGACTAATAAATGCATCATAAATGCAAAATCACCAAGAAAGTTTGAGGTACATACTAGCTCGCCCATGTCTACAGGCCGCTTGAATCATCAAACACGATCAAATTGATGTAATATGATTGCCATGATCTCCCAACTGCTGACTTCTCTTTAAGCTCTTTGAGTGCTTTGCACTTTGATCTCTTAACTATTGTGGATGAAAATGAGGATTTTTTCTCCTATCGCCTCTATATATAGAATGTGGAACCCTAATTGGCTCTCGTCATTGTTTTCCTACTCGTTAGTCCCTTGTTAGTCTATTTTTTGCTTGCCTAAACTTGTCATCTTATCCTTATCCCTTTTGGCCTTTTTTTCTTTTCGGGAGATTGTCTAGACTTTTTAATAATTTTTTCATCCAATCTCTCGAGGGGACATATCACTCCCACCTTGGGGAAACTTTGTATCGGTGTATCTTATCTTCTTTGAGCGATCACAACAAGCTGCATTGCCTCAAAGTGGGGAAAAATGTTGACACCTAAACATGTCCTGCCATAATTAAATAAATATTTTTATTTATTTAATTATTTTATCCTAAGCCTTCTATTAATTAAATAGATTTTTATTTATTTAATTAATTCACTAAGCCTTTTGTACCTTTTCCTCATTTAAATAAATATTATTATTTATTTATTATCCTTTCCCTAAATTAAATAAATATTTTATTTATTTAATTGGTCTCTCTTCTTCTATTAATTAAATAGATCTTTATTTATTTAATTAATTCATTAGTTTTTTCCTTCCATGACACTTGTCATTTACCTCTTAATTTTTCTCTAACTACCCCCTTCATATTTTATTATTTTCTCTACCTACCTTTTAATTCTAGCCGACCATTTATCATTTCACCTCCTAATCTTATCCCTCCATTTCTTAAGGAGTCTTCTATATAAGGGGATTCCTTCATCCTTATCAACCCTAACTAACTAACTAATGCATCAATCAGTTTTCAAGCAATCAAGTGACTTCACAACCACAATCCGTTCTTTGTTGAGCTCTTATGCACAATACAAAATTTGAGAGCAACCATATTGAAGCACGATCATTGAAGATAGGAAAAAATGGAGATCCAACCCTACCAAGCATGTGAATGGTACAATCTTTCTATTTTTTTGTGATTTGCATGTTTTAGGTTTTTCATTGGTGGATGGTGGATTCTTGATTGTAGAACTAGGGTTTTATGTGGTTGGATCTTTTATGGTTTTGCAATAGTTTAATCTTCCAAATTTAAGTCATATACAATTGATTAATTGAGGAGGGTGCGGTTAACATCTTGAGATATTGTATATTGGCTTAGCTTTATCAAGATATGCATATGGCAATGTACTAGAGGGGTCATATTTTAGGATGTGGAGTGAATCTTCTTCATATTTGGGCTTGGGAGCATATTTTAGTCTTGAGGTGAGTGTCACCAAGATAGCGAGTAGTTGGTCTGTATTTGTATACGTAGGGTCCATCTATTATACAAAGATGGGAAGAGTGACTTACTAGTATAATAGATCTTAGGGATGACAAAGAAACCTTGATAGTTGTGTGAGACATGAAAGGAGGATGATGCCTACATTCCATACATACAGAGTTCCCACTTCTTGATAGGTTGTTGGCTGGGTAAACGTCTTGAAGTAAGATGCACATTATTGAGTAGTATATACCTCATTGTGTGAGACAATAGTTTGGATTATAAAAAGATAAGATAGGTGGTGGTATCATTTTTTACGAATGGCACAAGAAAGTGGCCCATGGGGGGTAGCTATGGATCTAATGTGGGAATGGTCATCATGGACTGGAATGCAACCTACTCCTTGGGATCAACTACTGCCAATGGAGGATGCATATACTACAATTGACTATGTAGTAGAGTGGGTAACTAGAAGGTCAATGTGGTTGACTTAGCCAAGGGGAGGAGAGGTAGGGGGAAATGACAATGATGATGATGATAATGATGATGCTAAAGGTGATTGCGAGGTTGATATGGTCAAATAAGACAAAGAAGAGGAGGAAACTAGTGGTGAGGAGAGTGACAAGAGGGATGATGACAAGGAAGGGGAGGGAGATGGTCAATTATTAAAAAGTTTGACAAAGTTAGAGGCTTGGATGGAGTGAGATCAACTAAAATCTTATAGATAGCCAGGGAAATGGAAATAGCTAAGTGAAATGCATATAGAGAAGAGTGGGATGAGCTATAGGCTCATCAAGATGGTATGGGGGAGATGAGGGATAGGTGGTAGTTGCCATAGTAGAGTGCTATGTAGCTCAAATATTATAGTAGAGGATAGAGGTAGACTTTGTTTGCCTTCTAAGACATGAGAAGGATATTACTAGGTGCTTAGTGGTGGGGTAGGGGCTATCATGGGTTTTATCAAATATGCTAGCAACTTAGAGATAGATGAAGAGACTAACATGGAAGTTACATTACTACAAATGTCTCTCTGAGACTATAGTGGCAATAGATCAATGGGCACCCAACTTTGTAGAGAAACCACTTAGGAGGTTGAGGTTAAATTGATCGAGTCCTTTAGTGGGCATGTATCCAACGTCACTACCACCACCAATAGGAGAAGCAGTACGGGATCTTAGGGAGTAGAAAAATCACTAGCTTAGTTAGAGGGGTCCAACACTAGGTAGCATTGTATGCCTACGGTAGTTAGGCGTGTGCACAAAGATGGTGGTCAGAAAAGTGGACACCACCCAAAAAAACTTGGAAAAATAGGTAGCGCGTACGCGGTTTTAAAATTTAAAATTCCCACGTATGTGCTTAGGTTTGTTCTTCCCGAGCCTAGAAAAGGTAGCGCGTACACGCTGTGTTTAGGAAACAGAGTGCGTATGCGCTGCGTTTAGGAAACTGAGTGCGTACACGCTACGCCTAGGAAAATTAGTGCATACACACTGCTTATAGGAAAATGAGCGCATACACGCTAATAATCCTAGTAAAACTGTGTACGTGGTGCCTGAAAAAAAAAGTTTTTAAAAAAAATGGGTCCTCATTTACCCGAAAAGCACATTTTTTACTTAATTTTTTTTCCCATTTTCTAACCTAAACTATGAACGGGGTGCTAAATTTGTCTTCCAGGCTATGGATCAAGGTTATTTTTTGTTCATTTTTGTCTTTCTTTCTAGTTTATGCAATTTGTTTTACATTTTGAATTTAATTTCATTAATTTTGATTAGGTTTTTTCATTTTTTGTTTCAAAAACTAGATTCTTCTAATCCAGAACAAGAACAACCAAATGCACCTCCTGAAAACCCACAAGAACAACCAAATGCACCTCCTAAAAACACACAAGAACAACCCCCAATTCCTCCTTTTGACTGCACAGTCGAAACATAGGAAGAATTAATTAATCAGTTAGGGAAAAATACATCCAAAATCAATAGACTGATTGTAAAATTGAAAACTTTTGAACTTGACCATCATCAATCCCTCACCACTAGCCTAGAAACATTAGCTAGTGGTGCCATGGCTTTTTTCATAGAAATTACCAAATGGGGAAGCTTTAGGGATAGGTGTCATCAATTCTATGCCAATGGGCTATCATACGATGGAGTTAAAAACAAAAATATTTCTAAACAACAAATATGTGCCCTTTTTGTTGACCCCAAAACTGGTCAGTCATTACCTCCTAATGCAAAGAGGTTTCCCATACATTGGTGTACCAATGTGCAGATGAAGAATCTTTTTTGGCAGAGGTGGTGGATGGTCTTTGACGATCCACCTTGTAATAATTATGAGGTGCCATTATATTTTTTGAGAAAAATATATTGTGAGTTTGTGCTCAATGTGCGCCCAAATTATTTTGACACGAGAGAGTTTCATGGTAGAGGTGGTGGCTCTACTCAAGATAGACATGGAGCTCGTAGGCAATTTTTCGCAGAGAGTCGCCGCCCCCTAGCACTCAAACCCAAGGTGCATCAGGCTATCCCATTAGAGTTGAAAGAGTCGATGGAGCTACAAACTCTTCAGGCGGCCACAAAATTGACTGGTGCCATCATCCAGCATGGGACATCATTAGCACACCCTATTGTATTGGATGATGAGCCGTTAGAGGGCGACAAAGTGCCCATCGAGCATATGTGTGTCAGTTACTTGGGGATATGCTCAGGGATAGATGATGCAGCCGGTGCAGATGGATACTCATATCATCTATGCACAATTTGCTGTTGTAGATGTCAGGCTCACACGGTTGAGGATGTCACGCTGACAGATGAGTTGATGGACATGGTGTTTGCCCATGAGCCACAAACACAGGTGTGTTGACTTGAATTCATAAAATTTTATTTATCAGTCACTTTAATTTTGTAATTACATAAATAAATTTTCATTTATACATTGATTTAAATTGAGACAAACAATATGCATTTCAGGATGCAACAACGGTATCCCATACACCTCCCCCAGTTACCACAACTGCAACTTCGACGCCTGAGGTATAAATTTTGTAACATGTTAAAATAGAATAGTACACTTTGAATTCAAAAAAATACAAGATATACTGACTATCTTTAATGCTTGGTCTAATTTTTGGTTTGTAGGTGTTGACAGGGGACGAAATGTCCCAGATTGATGACACATGCTCTCAGCGATCAATTTTGGCCTACAAGGCTATATAGTATGATATTTTGTACAACTCTTTTTATGTATTATTTTGATGGAATATGCAAGTCATTTCATTTTAGATTTTTAAAATTATGTTTAATTTATTATCTGTACTAATATCTCATGTTAATTTTGTGTTTTTAGGGTACCCCCTCTGTGTCTAGGGCTCGTCCTAAGAAAAATAATTCCTCGAAGATGCCAAAACGTGTGAAGAAGGTAATTGAACACATTTTTAGTTGTACAATTGTTTGAAAATGTTGAAATCAAGTATTAGTTGGGGTTTGTAGATTGATTAGTGTTTTTTGTCTATTTTACATGTACAGTGGCCATTGAGCTTTGTGGATATGTTGAATGCACCTGATTTGCCCGCAGATCAAGAGAGGGCAGAGGTATGTATCTCTACTTTATTTTCTTGATTTCATGATTATATACAC
Source organism: Cryptomeria japonica (assembly GCF_030272615.1). Classification (NCBI taxonomy): domain Eukaryota; kingdom Viridiplantae; phylum Streptophyta; class Pinopsida; order Cupressales; family Cupressaceae; genus Cryptomeria; species Cryptomeria japonica. The sequence continues at coordinate 704,148,279 of NC_081409.1, read as the reverse complement.
GCATACATGTGAACTTGTGATATATTATAATCTTATAATTTTTTCATACAAGAAATATCCATACCTATTTCGTTAATGGCGAACCCTCCTCCTTGCACTGGAGAAGCATCTCAGGATTCGGTACACTTTTGTTTGATATGTAAAATTAATTGTTTTCAATCTTCAATACTTATCATTATATTAATTGTATTTAATCTTTGTACATTTTTTGTATAGGTAATAGCATCAGTTTCTACATCGATGGTGAGCCATCCTCAGTCCATTGGAGAAGCATCTCAGGCACAGGTATGTCATTGTTCTCTATATTATAGCTTTTAAGTGTTTTTGATATATTTGTGTTAGTACATTGCATTAATTGTATATTTAATCTACAATAGACTCCTTTGTGGTACGGCCATAACGTGGATCAATTTAAGTATGTCTTCAAGAAAACTCCTAAGAGTGACAAGGAGAGGAGAGTGAAGACATTAGCTCCTAGATCAGCTGATGAGGTAATCTACATTTTAATTGCAAAGGAATTAAAGTTAAATGCATAGTTATGATGTTAATTGTGAACTATTTTCTACAAAAGAATTCTAACTTGGCTTTTGAATTGTGGTTTTGCAGCCATCTACAGAGCCGCATACTGCACTGAAGAGGCTTGATTTTGATGATCCACCAGAAGTTTAGGATCATATAGTATTATTTTTGGTCATAGAATGACCAATACATGTAGATATATTCTACATTTTTATTGTATATCGATTTGGACATGGCATATGCCACATTTTTGTAATACTTGTATTGACTTGGCGGACATGCCTTTTTTTATATATATAAATATCAATATTCGATCCAATAAGTGTGTAATGAATTCATAATTTTGTATTCATTGTATTTTGTGGTTGTCCTTTTATAAATTTAAATGAATATTTGCATATGTAATCAACAATATGAATATAAACAACAAAAAATATATGATATAAAGCATTGCAATCGTGGAATATGATTTGATAAAATTTCTAAAATGTTGAATTAACCCTACAAAACTCCTTGTATTCAGTTCATTATTGTGTATTCGCTGTATTTGGTGGCTTCCCTTTTATAAATTTAAATGAATATTTGCATATGTAATTAACAATATGAATTTAAACAACAATGTGTTTGGTGCGAGAGCACCCTCACGCTCGCCATGGTCAAATTTTGTTCCTCATGTGCACAAACCGACGTCACGAGCACGTTCGAGTGGGCAGGTTTACACTAGGCATGCCCCTGTTGTGCATCCCAAAGCACCAGAACGTCGAGAGTCATACCCTACGGGTGCGATCTCTCAAGTGCCCTGAGTCCAAAAAATTATCAAAATTTGATGGACTATTTCTTCCAATCCATGACACATATGGTCAATTTTTTTGATCTCGTGGGGTCATGTGAGGATCCTCTACAATGGCCTATCTCATTTTTTGACGACTCAGAGCCATTTTCAATTAGTAGCATTTTTTCGCCTGCTCAAAAAACCGTCAGTTGCTTGCAAGGAAAAGTTGCAAGATTGGCTAGAATTGATTCTATTCCTCATGTGCACAAACAGATGTCACGAGTGCGTCTAGGTGGGCATGTTTATGCTAGGCATGCCCCTATCATGCATCCCAAATTACTAGAACGTCGAGAGTCATACCCTACCGTTGAGATCTCTCAAGTGCCCTGAGTCCAAAAAATTGTCAAAATTTGACGGACTGTTTCTTCCAATCCATGACACATAAGGTCAATCTGTTTGATCCCATGGGGTCACGTGAGGCTCCTCTACAATGGCTTATCTTGGTTTTCGATGACTTGGAGCCATTTTCAATTAGTAGCATTTTTTCACCTGCTCAAAAAACTGTCAGTTGCTTGCAAGAAAAAGTTGCAAGATTGGCTAGAATTGATTTTGTTTCTCATGTGCACAAACCGACATCGCAAGCATGTCTGGGTGGGCATGTTTATGCTAGGCATGCCCCTGTCATGTATCCCAAAGAACTAGAATGTCAAGAGTTATACCCTACCGACGCAATGTAGAATTTGCTTGACAACTTTTTTGATTATTTTTTTGACAACAATGACAATTTTTGCTCAAATTGTATCTAGTCTCAATCTATCACCCCTATGACCCGATAATGACTCAAATAATTATCCATGATTATACAAGAATCAAGAATGCTCATGATTGACCAGGGACACATCACATATACTCAAAACATAGTTACAAAACATTGACACACAAAATAGTCACAAAACATTGTCACATATTATTCAAAAATTTGCCTCTAAATATGGTCAAATCAGCTCTTGGCTATTTGACTATACAAAAAATTATCTTACAAATAATCTCATGGGCTTTTATACAAAATTTGGCATTACAATATGTGCGATTCAGCTCATTGCCATTTTAATATACAAAATTTGGCATGTACATATGTACAAATCAGCTCATTGCCACTTAAATATACAAAATTATGCCCCTAAACATGTAAAAATCAGCTCATGGGCATTTATATATACAAAAAATGAATATAGAACAATATGTCGACGATTTATACAAAATTCTCAAAATCATTCTACTCTGAACCATAGAATCAATCAAGTGAGCCTTCAGGATCAGCTCTAACCTGTATTGTGTCAAGTATTGCCTTGTGGTCAGATTCACGAACTTTCCATAAAATCTTGTTATGAGGTCTACCACGATATTTCATCAAATGAATATTTGTTGCAACAACAAGGTTAGAGAAATGAAGAATATGTCTGTGTGTTTCAAAGTCCTCGAACAACCAAACATCAGAATTCTTGATAGGGTATCTCCAAAGCCATGTTCCTATCATGACAACAAACCCTATTGGGTACTCAATACCCTCTCCATCAATGATTGTGGTTGTCAATTTTCTTTTAGGCTCAACACAACGACACAAATAATAATCTGTTCCTTCTTCATTGTTCTCTTCTGCAACAACTACATACACATGACCTGTATTTTATAAAGTGTTAATTAATACCAAAAATAAAGTATGATGTACAACAAAATTTACCAAAAAGAATACTTGCAAAAAAATTAACTCAAAAAATCACTTGAATCCACTAGGTCAGATACATGTTCAAAATCCGCTGATGTCTCCATCTGGCTCAATTGTAGTGCTTTGGGAATTTGATATGAATCAATGGGAACCAACGGTCTACAAGACCATTTGTCAACCCACTCTTCTGATTCACATTCTTCCCACAAACAATACATGCATGAAGAGCAAAAACATACCATCTGTCTCGTATAAATTACCAGTGAACTTGAATTTGAACTCATTAATGAGTGCATGCCACTCGATCCTGCAACTGTACAACAATCTAGATATTTTTCAATGTTAGATTCAGTAATCAACCAAAAATATCTATGAACCAATGATGTACTTAGATTACCTGGACCCATCATAGACTTACACCATCACACAATTGTTTCTACATCTACCAACTCAGCACCACCTTCATACTTCAATTCTTCCCTGGCTAGGGCTCTTTTCACACATGCTCCTGCACCATCGTGCTCTCCCTTACCATGTCTAGCCTCAGTGAAATTCCAAAAATGTTGTACACCACTTGTCACATGCATCATTATCAGCCAATAAAACATCCTTGCATTCTTGAATTGTGTGGTGCAATTATCTGACCATATTAAGTGTCGGTTGTATCGTATGTTCCTTTCCCTTAAACTATCATAGAAAACTTTAAAGCATCCTTGTACAAACTCCAATGAATGAGTATGATCATCACTTATGTAGAAGTGATACTCTCTTACAACCTTTCTATCCTCCTCTGTGCTATCATCTACATGCATGAATGCTATGTGTACAAAAATAGAAACTTGTGTAGAGTGATAATACATGGATTGCACTTCATTTTGAGGTTGTAGTGTATAATTTTCAGCGAAATCAACGATAGAGACAATGGTGCCAAGAGGAAACGTGTCCTTACACAACTTGAATTGCTCATCTAACCATCGAGCTCTATGTGTATGCATTATGTACTCATAAACTAGTTTCTCTTGAAAAATTTTCATAAATTGAGCTACACATATATCATTTTTCACTAGCTCACATCTCTTCAAATCTTTTCCATCTTTAACTCCATATGTGACTATCTTGTATTTTCCAAAAGAAACCAGTTTCGTACCAATTTCATGTGTGCTCTCCAAATGTATGCATCTTGGTAAACGTTGCAAACCACCACATATAGCACAAGAACCTTCCAAACAAGGCATCTTATAATAAATGCAACCATCATGTCTATTACATAACACACTTGAAATAAATTCTCTTGCCGACTTAGGAGGTGCTTGTATATTACATTCCTGCAAAACATTGTTAGTGTGCAAAGTAGAACAAATAGGACGAAAAATATCATAATGCATGGAAAATTCAATATGCATTCTACAACAACATGTGGTGCGTACATGATTAATCTTAATATAAAAAGGTTTTACCATTTCAAAAAATCTTTGAGAAATTTTTATTTGAGGAAACTTTTGAAGGAATCTTTCATAAAATTTAGTTTGAGTCATATCCAAATAGTGTTTTGCATGTGGCTCATGATTTTTAGACCCAATTCACCTTCTAATAACATCTCTTTAGTTGGGCGATACTCTTGTGTTGTCATGCCAAAAATTTTCAATTAATGTTTTTAGTGCATCTACAACAACTTTGTCTTTGTGTGGTAGTCTACCCGAGAATGCCCAAAGAGAATTATTGTTAGGTTCCTCTATCTGTTCTCGCCTCTTTAATGCTTTACTTAATGTTTTTCTTATCAAACAATCTTTTTTAATTTTCTTGCTCATTATGGTTGATGTAATGACACGTCGAGTAGCATTAGAATCTTTACTACGTGATTTTGAACCAATAGATTGATATGCATCAAATAGATTTCTGACAATAGTTCTTTCACTGTTACTTTCAGATGATCTTAGGGATAGAATTTTCATTGTCTCTCTAAAATTCAAATTTTTAATTATTTGAACAATTAATTGACATCTTGCGGTTTGATTTAAGTTTTTAAAATAGTTTTGCCATATTCTTTTAACCATTCTCCTACAAGTTTGTTCATTCATTTTATTGGGCATTGACTTCAATATATTCTCATCAATGTCAATTAGATACTTTGGTTTCCTACGAATGATTCTAGGAGGCGTTAACATCAGTGCATTATGTACATTCAATTCATCAAGTAGAGAAGGTGTAATATGTTCATCATTTAATTGATTATTCAATGCGGTATCTTCTTCAATTACATTAGGTTCAAACGGTAAATTATCAAATGTTTCTTCTTCAATTGCATTAGGTTCAAATGGTAAATTATCAAATGTTTCTTCTTCAATTGCATTAGGTGCATTATATTCATTTGGTAAATTGAATTGAGATGTTGAGGTTGACATACCTTCTTCTCCCATTGTTCTTATGTCACACAATTTCTTCATATGCTGCCTTTGTCTTTCCTTTTGAGCCTCTCGTTGTTCCATCATTCCTCGCTTGTTCTTTCCCATGGTTGAGATCGGTTGACCTAAATAGAATCATATTACATATATATGTAAAGAAAAGTTCAAAAATAAATAAATAACCATAAGTATGCATCTTGTCACTATTTTTTGGAATCAAACTATTAAAAAATCACAATTTAATAATTTGAAACCATGCAAAAACAAAAAACTAATAAAAACAACAATTCAATCATTTGAAATCATGCAAAAAACAAAAAATTCACTTACTTTTATGTATACAACAGTGATAGAAGTGCAGACACAGTTTCAATGGGGCCTTCAACGACCTCAAAAACTTCTTTCGAATCATGCAAAAAACAAAATTTTCACTTACTTTTATGTATACAATAGTGATAGAAGTGCAGACATAGTTCCAGTGGGGCCTTCAACGACCTCAAAAACTTCTTTTGAGGCCACTGAGGCTCTTGGGCAACTAAAACTATGTCTATAAACTGCATACGCGCTGCTAGGCCATAAAATGTTGGCAAGCCCAACGGTATTCTTAGCTGATAAGTAGCGCATACGCGCTACTAAGCCTTAAAAAAGTTATGGAAGGGGTATGGAGGAAGCAAGAGGGAGAGAAGAGGGGGGGAAGGGAGAGAGAGAGGGAGAGGAGAGGGAGAGGGAGAGAGAGGGAGAGGAGAGGGGAGAGGGAGAGAGAGGGAGAGAGGGAGAGAACATGGGGGCAAGGGAGAGGTAGAGGGAGGGAGAGAGGGAGAGAAGAGGGGGGAGTGAAGGGAGAGAGAGGGAGAGAGAGAGAGAGAGAGAGAGAGAGAGAGAGAGAGAGGGAGAGGGAGAGGAGAGGGGGGAGAGGAGAGGGAGAGAGAGAGAGAGAGAGAGAGAGAGAGAGAGAGAGAGAGAGAGAGAGAGGGGGGTGGGAGAGGGAGAGAGAGGGAGAGGAGAGGGGAGAGGGAGAGAGAGGGAGAGAGGAAGAGAGGGAGAGAACATGGGGAGAAGGGAGAGGTAGAGGGAGGGAGAGAGGGAGAGAAGAGGGGGGAGGGAAGGTAGAGAGAGGGAGAGAGGGAAGGAGGGAGAGGGAGAGAGAGAGGGAGAGAGAGAGGGAGATAGAGAGAGATAGATAGAGAGAGAGGGAGATAGAGAGAGATAGATCGAGAGATAGATAGAGAGAGAGAGAGAGAGAGAGAGAGAGAGAGAGAGAGAGAGAGGGGGGGTGGGAGAGGGAGAGAGAGTGAGGGGGGAGGGGAGAGGGAGAGAGAGGGAGAGAGGGAGAGGAGAGGGGAGAGGGAGAGAGAGGGAGAGGGGAGGGGAGAGGGAGTGAGAGAGAGAGAGAGAGAGAGAGAGAGAGAGAGAGAGAGAGAGAGAGAGAGAGAGAGGGAGAGAACATGGGGGGAAGGGAGAGGTAGAGGGAGAGAAGAGGGGGAGGGAAGGTATAGAGAGAGAGAGAGAGAGAGAGAGAGAGGGGGGACAGGGGGAGAGAGGGAGAGGAGAGGGGAGAGGGAGTGAGAGGGAGAGAGGGAGAGAATATGGGGGGAAGGGAGAGGTAGAGGGAGGGAGAGAATACATGATAAAAATTAAAGAGGAAGTTGCAGATAAGAAATAAATTCACTTACTTCTATAGAAGTGTAGACACATTTGCAGTGGGGTATGGAGGGAGAGAAGAAGAGAAAGAGGGATGGGGTATGGAGGAAGGGAGAAGGGGAGAGAGAGAGAGAGAGAGAGAGAGAGAGAGAGAGAGAGAGAGAGAGAGAGAGAGAGAGAGAGAGAGACCTTGTATGCGTTTGAGAGGGAGAGACGATACACTTACATGTGTATATATATGTTTAATATATTGTATGTATATAAACATATTATATATACAATGTCATGTTATACACATATTATATATTACATATATTATACGAATATACACATATTATACATAGAATATCATATTATACAATAGCGCATATGCGTTGTTTACAAGGAAACAAGCGCATACGCGCTTCTTACACTATAAATACCCCATACGTGCTTTTTAAACCATAAGTACCCCGTACGCGCTTTTGACTTTTTAGGCTTGGAAATAGGCCTAGATGACAAAGCTATGGATTGGAAGTTTGATTTCCCTCCATTTCTCTCATTTTTGATGTGTTTTATTTTATCAACTTGGTTTATCAACTTTGTCATCATCAGGTTTACACTTCATAAAGTGGGTATTTCTAGAATTGCCACCATATTTTCACCCATCTTTTGAGCTTTCTAACCATATAATTTTTTTTCAATTTGAACAACAATAACATATTATTATTGAATTTCTTTTACTAGTGTCTCCATAGTTCTCACAGATATAGGTGCACTATTTTTTGAATAACTTTTGATATACGTATCCAAATTTAAAAAACTTTATTTATTTTTGTAGTGCACTAGATTATTTGCAATTTAAAAAATAAAATTGTATTTTCGATTTGTTTAGTGCAACTTATGCTTCGCACATGAACATGTACCAAATTTTGAAGATGTGCTCGATTGGAAAAATCATAAAAAAATAAATACTCAACAAAAAATTACAAACAAATACATATCTTCTAGTGCTCACTCTTAACTATCTTTCTGCCAAAGGATTTGTCAAAATACTAAATCTAACTATGACTTTTTTGATGCACACGTCAAACACTATGTTATGTTTTTAAAAAAAAAATAGGGTCAGTTTTTCATGCATGAAGGATTTGACCCCCTTAATCTTATCCAATTTTGAAAATGTTTAGTAGTTTGGAAACTAGATTCAGAGTACTACAATATTTGTTCTTTTATTATCTTCATATCTTGAGTGGATGACTTTCAAATTTTGCCTCTAAGTTCAGGTTGACCAGATTTCAGAAAAAAAAGTGTCCACTTATACCCCCTTTTTGACCACCATCTTTGTGCACTTACCCAGTTTCATGTACTTTAGACATTTAAAGACTTGCAATGTTGGCATTTTTGCATGACACTAACATAAAATATATATATTTGATGTGATTTTGGTGACAATTATTTGTGATGCACTTATATGACAGACTTTATTATGGATGATTTATGGATGGTTGCATGCACTATGGATTTATGATTATGTTTGTGGTAATGGTTCTGATTATGATTATGCCATCAGATATGCCAAAATCTCTTGATAAGAATATGATATCTTGTTTTCTAAGTGCCAAGTAATCCCCAAACAACCTTCTAATTTCTAAAAAGTTGTGTTGGAGAGATTTTACTCAAACCTTACGTCCTTCATTATCTCCTCGAAAATAACATAACTTTATCATGTTTTTCTTGGCAATGTTACATAATATGAAACAAATCAATAATCTCATATTAATCTTTCATCCAACTCTCATATTTCTTTCTTTTCAATACACATAAACAATTTGTAGTGGTACCAATTATTTATAAAAAAATTCCATGTATATTAGTTACTCTTAAACATTTTAGCTTTTGATCATGTCTTTTCAAAAAACTTGTTTGCTTCTTACATGCATATCCTTGTCATTTATTTTTGTGAAAATGTTGAAGACTTTTTAACAAAGCTTATAGCAATGGATATGTCAATATGAATTTAACTAGCAACTTATACTTAAAAAAATATTAATAAGGTATTGTTGCAAGTCCTATGTTGTCACAAGCCTCTATGCAATGAAATATAATTTCAAAGGAAACCAAATAGCATTAAAATCAATTCTAAATCACAAAACACAACAACAATTAAGATAAGGTGAAAATGGGGTCAAACCATCATGAAATCCATAAAAAACAATGTATGTCAGTCTCCTTGTTGTGTAGATTTATCCAATGATGTTTATTTGGATGTGTGCTCACAAGAATTTTAGCAGCATAACAATGCTCTTAGGTTCAAAATGTCATGTGATGCTATATTATGAGAAAAATGGCTAAGTGTTAATAGTATGAATGAGAGAATAATGCAATTGTGGGTTGAGATTGATTGATGTAGATCAATGGTGGAGGATCAATTAGTTCTCTCAAGGAAAGTGATGACATATTATGAGAAAAGTGGCTAAGTGTTGATAGTATAATTGAGGGGAGAATACAATGGGGGGTTGATATTGATTGATGGAAATAAATGGTAGAGGATCAATTGGTTATCTCAAGGCATGATAGGTTTCCAAGTGGCAACATGGGAGAGGATGTGAGGAAGGTGGTCGCTGGAGGAGTACATTTGGAGTATGGGTAAGATCTTACCATAAAGGAATTTCTTGTCCACACATTCTAAGTGTAGGGGAGAAAAAGAATAAATATATTTAAAATACCTTGATGTGACAACTTGGAAGAGGACCCATGGGGATTGCCTTCCCAAAAGGAGAAAGCCTTTAAGGTTTATTGGACAAGTTAGGAAGCCATTTACAACAAAAGTGTCGCCCCTTCTTGGATTAGGAATGTGCAAATCTTTAGAGATGAATTAAGTGAGATTAAATGTTGGATTAAGGTGCAAGTGGGAAATGTTGGAGGATTTGACATTTAGAGAGAGAATGAGTGGGGAATTAAAAATTCACTTTAAGTCCATTTGGAGGAAAAAGGAATAAATTAAATAAATAAAGGGATTTCTTTAATTCAATAGATGAAGTGGGCTATGGGGGTATAGTCAGCTAAGTAAAATAATTAAATTAATTGCCTCGGGGAATAGGCTAAAAAATAGAAGAATATCAAAAATTAATTAAGGGATAGTGGAAATAGATGAATTAAAGGATAAATCGACCAAATGTAAATGGACAATTTTAAGTGTCTACAAAGCCAAACAAGATATCTTATTGTCTTTCCATCTCTTCTTCTTTCTCTTTGATTTCAATGTTAAAATTGTCAAGCTTAATCCATACTTGTTTTGTTGGACAACTTTTCATACCCCTTCTCGAGCTAAACTCTAATGTCCATGACTACTTTCCCTCAGGCTTATTGGATAAATTTATTACACATAAGTTTCATAAACTTTATTTAAGGCTTCAAGGAATTTATTATGTACTGCAACTTCAATTTCCATGTATAATTTCAATGACCTTATATCCTACTAGCTCAACCTAATTTGTGCTTCACTGGCGTAGTTGAATCTGATTCAAATCAACAACTCTTTTTCTAAGTTTTTGGTTTTGGTTCAAGCTCGAGTTCTAGTTCAAGGTTCGGGTTTGCGAGTTTGGCCAAATTTTTTTTGGGGGTTTTGGGTTCATTAGTACAAAAAAATCTAAAAACAAAAAATATATACATATATGCAGCAATAGTTAAGTTCAAAATATACCATCATATATTAAAGTTTTATTTCAAATAACATAGAAAAACAATAAATACACCACCATTCTTCTATGAGAAAACTTATGGATAGATTGGGTGTGAGTTTTTGGATCAACATTTCAAATCACACTCTGTGATTCATCAACTTGCACACAATCTATTCCAGAAGTTTGCTCACAGAAGAATTCTATGGATTGTGAAAATCTCATATCATCAAATACACCACCATATTCATTTTTAAGTTAAAAATTTATAATGTAAAGCTACAACAATCAGCCATCACTGATCAAATATCATATGGGTCATCAAAAATATCATCATCATCCTTCATCAATCTTCAATCTTCAACTTTCCTTGAGCAATGAGAAGCAAAAAACAAAGTACAAAAATGGAGCAAAGAAGTTATGTTTTTCATTCTATTGTGCAAAAATGAAGTAGGTTTTACCTTTTTAGTATTTTAAGACACCAAATTAGGGCCGGGGGGTCAAATTTTCCTTTTTGGCATTTTAAAAAGTCAACAAAAATATCTTTTCTGCCAAATTCTTGATGGGTTTTGCGAAATTCAATGAAATTCCTCTGAGGTTCTTTGGGTTCGACAGGGACAAACTCACAGGGTTTGGGTCAAACCCTATCTAGACCTAAGGATAACTCTTCTTTTGAACTATCTTAATAGATGAATTGTTCTCTACCATTCTTAAATGTCATTTTTTTTTGTAAAATTCAAGAAAATCTGCCTAATGCTTTCAACCATGGGAAACTTGGCAAAGAATTGTAACAATCATTTAGTGGTGCAATATAAAATTTGGAATTCAATATAATAATAATTTTCCATTAAATGGGATGTTTCATTCACTAATTGTTCTCCTTTGAGATTTTTAGTTTGAATATGCATATGTATTTCTGGATTAGTGTGATTATAGTCATGTGTCAAGGAGACCAATATGGACAATGACATTTCTACTTTGTAAAGATACAAAGTTTAATAGGAGATATTGCTTTGCAAGAAAGATGGGGATCTCACAAGAACATCATTTTCAGTCATATGTGTCAGCTGTCAAGTAGGAAAAGATACCCAGATTTATGGGAGAGAGTGCTTAACAAGAAAGATGAGGGGCTCACAAAGAAAATCATTTTCTCTTTTTTGGAGAATTAATATGCATCCATTTGTCAAACTAAACAATTTCTAAGTAGCGGGACCCTTTTTAGTGTAATATTACTTAGATATTTTGAAAAAGTCCCCACTTTGAAATTGAATTTAATAGTAAATAATAATAAAAAAAATAAAATATAAAAGAATATAATTAAAATTTAATTAAGGTAATGAAGGGTCAAAAGACATGAAATGGAAAGTTGCGACTCTCTCAACATGAGATATAAAAGGGAGAAGAGAACCTAGCATTTGGGGGGGTAATTTGGGAATGAGAAGTGTAGATCTGATTTAAATAAGTGCAGATTTGATTGTGAAAGGTTGTGTCTCTTGACAAAGGGCATACATGATGAAGAGATCTGACCCCTACCTCACATTGAGAGATATAAAGGAAAGGAAACAAAGGCATCTAGTGAGAACACCATGATCAGATTAGATCAAAAATTTTATTTTTGGCATGTTGGCATAACTAATGAAGATGATGAACCGGTAAATGATGTTATTGTGATGACATATTGATGGTCTGTTGGTGATGATATAATTGTGATATGATCAGTTATTTGTGTTTTCATTGATAACAAACATGTTTTCTTATGTTCTATAAGTTATCTTAGTCTATCAGTATTGTTTAACCAGTAATGGATTGAGTTGGAAAGCTAAAATTCCAAGTTGACAGTGAACCAGTAAGTAGGAATAGAGAAGGAGATGGCTGCGATAGAGATTTGTGTTGAGTTTGGTCTTGCGGTTTGGAATGAATGCTTATGACATCCTAATGAGTCTATGGTTACAACTGCATCATATTTGGAGAACCGAAAGTCAAGTTTCTAATTGACTGTTGTATATTCAGTGTGGGGTTTTGTAATGGTTGGAAGATGATGAGTGATAGATAAAGAGGAAAACTAACCCTTTCCCTCAAAGAGAGATGAGCGTTTCACTATTGATTATTCTTCAAGCACTTTTCACCATTACATTAGGAAGATAAGGGATAATTCACTAGATTCAATCTTCACACAAAGATGATAGATTGAATTCTGAATGAATTAAGAATGTTAGGATGATCACTTCTTTCTTTCTTTGATTTGGAAAGGAATTGATTAGATTATGTAGTGTAAAAGTGACAAAGAATCAATTATAACTTGAGATGGAAATATGGGATGAAGTTGTGCACTTGGATTTGGTAATAAAATGTCGAGATGAAGTCTCCTTGCAAATTTGATGAAAAGTTATCCGAACTATGGTGGGAATGTACACGGTCCTCCAAAAAATCCACGAAATGAAAAGGGTTTTTCTGTCTCTGCAAATGAAGCTCGAATATGAAAGTATAGTTGTGCACCTGCAACCTACACACAGAAAAGAGAGGGAAATGTGTTGGGATTGGGGGTTTGCCTTTAGGTCAAACCCCAGTTTTGGAATTAACCAAGTAATGAAAGAAAGTACTTGCAAGTAGAAGTAAATGAAATACTGAATTCTAAATCACCTCAAGGGAGGTTGTAGTAGCAATGTTGATAGAATTTCTTGTGTGGAATTGAATGTTGAAATCAATCTCCTCTTCAATGGTTGGATCCTTGACTTGAATGCAACACCTAGCCTTGAATGGAGACTTGAGAATGCTCAGTGCTAGAAAAGAATGATTGAATTCTCTTGAATGCTTGATCGTTTGTGCATACTCCAATCTTACCCAACTTATACAAATGGGAGAGCGAATGCCCCCTTAATACATGTTTGGTGGATTTGATTTTCGTCACGGGATGACATTGGGGAGGTTTCCCACCTGAGGTACAACCCACAAGGCATGCTCTAGGAAGGGTCCTGGGCTAAACTAGGGAAAGGATAGGGGCACCATACCCCTATCCTGGGAGGACAAGGGCACCACGCCCCTATCCTAACCCTTTCTCCAAGGCATAATGCAGATGGGGTGATGCAGAGGCCAAGGAAGAAGTTGTTTTCACAAGCCAAGCAATCTCCAGTCTCCAACTAGGCTAGAGGATTCAAGTTCGCATGTGTGAGGACCCTAATGAAGTAAAAAATTACCAGGGTCATAATTTTATGACACTACAAGTTTAAAAACTGGTAACAATATCTTTGACCAGTGATGTTTTATGGTTTGGTGGTGATTCTTTTTATGTTCTTAACTTCATGATGATGTGGCATAATCCGTGTGAAGTGATAAGATGTTGTTTTGGTGTGTACAAGGAGCGAATTTCTTGGGAAGCAGTGAAGTGTTTAGAACAATGTGTTAAGGGTTTGACAGGGTATTAGATCGATGTGTGGTGATGAATTATGATCATTGAACAGTTGTAAATATCTTGAAATTTGTTGTAATGATCTATATGATGATCTGTAATAATTTGTAATGATTTGATATGATCTATGATGTAATTTCATTATGAGATAGGGTTTTGTAACTGACCTAATTGTAAAGGTTATTTAGGTCTAGTTTGTGATGGTTTATTGTTTTGGTGATCAGAGAAGTGTGTGTGTGCCAAACCAAACTGTGATGTTTGCATGAGTGAAGAAAATTGGAGTTGAAAAGGATATGAAATAACAGGTGATGAAGTGTTGAATCCAGATCATTTATATGTTGTTTTCTAACAGTTGTAGGAGACTTAAAATCCCTAAACTAGGTAGGTCCTAACATGCCTGATCTTGTAAATCCTTTCACCGAGTAGCTCAACAACTTGAGTTTAAATCCTCCAGTGAGGTTACTCCTAACAGGGTAAAGATCCTAATAGGGCTAAAGTTGTAAATCCCTTGAGTGGGTGGCTCTTAACAGGGTCTACTCCTAACCGGGTATTGTTGTAAAGCTCCTAACTTGGTTAGGCTCCTAACAAGGCTCATTCCTAAAGAGTGCATTATTTGTGGGTACCAATTCCCATAGTGGTTTTTCCCATTTGGGTTTCCATGTGAAAAAATCTTGGTGTTCATGTTGTGGTTGGATTTTTGAGTTGTTCATTTCATATCTTTTCTTTATTTGCTTAATGGTGAACACTTAGGTGCTACCAGTAGTATTAGGGTAAATCTGATTTGGTGAATGTTTAATCATCTACCGGAATGAACTATTTGTGAAATTTTTAAAGTTTTTTGTTATTGCTAATTCACCCCCCCTCTCAGTAATAATTAGATCCTCACAAATAACAATCGGTATCAAAGATTTAGCTCCTTTGTGTGCAAAAGATTAACCACTTGAGGAAAAGATCTAAGGAAGATTATGAAGAAAGAGGGTCCCAAATTCACTAAGGACAACTACGGGATATGGAAAGATAGAATGAAGATATATGTAAAAGGTATGGGTTCTCAGTTTTTGTAGCTTGTTGTTACTAAGTGTATACCTCCTACTGGTCCTTTGACTGCAGATCAGCTTAAGGACCAACAAGAAAATATACAAGCACTGGAAGCCATAGTAACTACATTGTCTGATACTGAATATATTGATGTCCATGGTTTAAAGACTGCTTTTGAAGTTTAGGAGAAGTTAGAACTAATCTATGGTGGTGATAAGCATGTTTAAAAGGCTAAGGAAGAGAGTCTTAGATGAAAGTTTGAGGATATGAAAATGATGGAAGGTGAAAATATTACTTAGTATGGACATAGGATTAAAGAGGTTGTTGGTGGTATTAAAAGTTTTGGTGGTACCATAAATAAAGACATTGTTGTGAGTAAGATGCTTAGAACCCTATTGCCTGCCTATGCAATCAAAGTGTTTGCTATTCACGAGTTGAGATCTGTTAGTAATGATAAGGTAACTATTGATTCTTTGATTGATAAACTCATTGCTTTTGAGTTAAATAGTTTTGATAACAATGTTCCTAAGAGTGAATTAGCTTTCAAAGCATATGTATCAAGTGTATCAGTGAGAAAAGGGAAAGATGCTTGTCATAGTCATGAATGTAGGTTAAGTCATCATAGTGGTAGCAAGGCTGATGTGGATGATGAAGATAATCTGATGGAATTTGAAGCTCTATTAGCAAAAAGACTTCCTAGAGGCACTAGTAAGTATAAAGGTAAACTTCCTTTGAAATGTTTCTCCTGCAACAAGATAGGACATATAGCTGCAAATTGTCCTAATAGTGATCAAAATGAAAAGTTTAAAAAATATAAGGGAAAAGGAAAGAAACAATGCTATGTTGCGGTTGATGAAGAATCTGACGATGGAGACAATGAGAAGATTGTCTTTGTTGGTGTTATGGAAGATCTGTCTGATAAAAAGGCTTTGGTATCTCACATTGACAACACTGATGAATGGATTATTGATAGTGGTTGCTCACACCACATGACCGTTGATAAGAATGAGTTTATTTCTCTTGAAGAGATTGATTGTGGTGTTGTAAGATTTAGAAACAATTCACCTTGTATGGTAAAAGGTAAAGGCTCTATCTCCTTGAATGGTAAGAGTAATTCTAATGATGTTTATTGGGTTGAAGGTTTAAAACATAACTTGTTAAGTGTTGGTCAATTGAATGACAATGGATATCATCTTGAGTTTAAAAGTGGAGTGTGCGGGATCTTAGGATGCAAAGGAGAATTAATAGCTACTGGAAAACAAACTAAAGGTAGTCTTTTTCATCTAAATGCTAATGTAAATAGTTGTTTGGTTGCTAAGGTTGAAGATAGCTGGTTATGGCATAGAAGGTTTTGTCATGTGAACTTTGATAATGTGATTAAGGTTAGTAAATCTAGTAATGTAAGAGGTATGCCACAACTTGTTAAACTAGACAATGTGTTGTGTAAATAATGTCAAACGAGTAAGATGACTACATCTACTTTTAAGAGTAAATCTTTTTCTTCTGAGCATATACTTGATTCGGTGCACACTGAATTATGTGGTCCTATGAGGACTAGAAGCTTTTATGGTGATGAAAAAGTATTTTATGTTGTTTACTGATGATTTTTCAAGGATGATGTGGGTCACTTTTTTGAAGGAAAAGTCAAGAGCTTTCAACAAATTCAAGGCATTCAAAGTCTTAGTAGAAAAGGAAATCGATAAGAATCTTAAGTGTCTGAGATCTGACTGGGGTGGAGAGTTTACATCAGATGAGTTTGTAAAGTATTGTGATGAAAATGGAATAAAGAGGTAGTTGTCTGCACCTAGGACACCACAACAGAATGGTATTGCAAAGAGGAGAAACATGACAATTGTTGAAGCTACAAGGACTATGTTGATACAGGGAGATGTACCAAAGATGTTTTGGAGAGACGTAGTCAGCACCGATGTTTACACTTTGAACTGGGTACTGGTGAAGAAAGGTAATGAAAAGACACCCTATGAGTTATGGTATGGAAAAACTCTTAATGTCACTTATTTCAAATTTTCTGGTAGAAGATGTTTTATTAATAAAGATGAATATACTGGTAAATTTAATCCCAAAAGCGATGAAGGTACATTCCTTGGCTACTCTACTAAAAGAAAAGGTTTCAAGTGCTATAACAAAAGGACAAAGAAGATTGTAGAGAGTGTGAATGTAAAAGCTGATGAGTTCTCTGATAGATCTAATGATGCCAACAAATTTGATCTAGAAGATGACAAACTAAACTTGTGATTATTGAACTGGAAGTGTAGAAAGATGTTGAGCAGAACAGTGTAGATGAAGATACTCAACCGATAGAAGATGTTGAAGAAAATGAAGAACAAGAAGAGGTTACTGCACCGGGACCATTTATACCAAGGTATGTGAGGTTAAATCATTCTGAAGACCAGGTAATAGGTGACAAGAATGCTGGAGTAGAGACTAGAAGAAAAATTAGAGAAATCTCTTGTCTGATTTTCACAGTTGAACCAAAGACAGTAAGAGAAGCTCTTAAAAATGATGACTCGTTAAAAGCTATGGAAGAAGAAATTGATCAGATTGAGAAAAACAACACATGGTCACTTGTTCCTAGACTGAAAGACAAAAATATTATTGGTACAAAATGAGTATTTAGAAACAAACTGAATGAAGAAGGAAAAGTTGTAAGAAACAAGACAAGACTAGTATGCAAAGGGTATGCACAAGAAGAAGGAGAAGACTATGGAGAGACCTTTGCACCGATTGCTAGGCTTGAAGGTGTCACAATGCCACTTGCATATGTAGCCTTTAAAGGATTTAAATTTTATCAAATGGATGGTAAGTCAACATTTCTGAATGGTATTCTTGAAGAAGAGGTGTATATTGAACAATCAGATGGGTTTGCTTTGTCAAAAGATAAGGATATGGTATGCAAACTACATAAGGCATTATATGGATTAAAGAAAGCACCAAGGGAATGGTTTGAGAGATTACATGCACATCTGATTAAGATAGGATCCCAGAGAACCAGCGAGGATAACAATATTTATTTGAAGATTGATGGAGACAAGATGCTGATTGTTGAAGTATTTGTTAATGACATCATATTTGGAGGAAATGATGATATGTCTATGAATTTTGTAGATGAGATGAAGAAAGAATTTGAGATGTCTATGATAGGTGAGATAAAGTTTTTCATTGGATTGCAAGTCCAATAGCTGGAAGGTGGAATTTTTATCTGTCAGTCTAAGTATGTAAAAGAAGTGCTAAAGACCTTTGGAATGGAAGATTGTAAACCGGTTGGCACACCTATGGTTACCGGTTGCAGATTGTCAAAAGAAGATAATTCACCCTCTGTGGATGAGAAAGAATACAGATCCATGATTGGAAAACTTCATTATGTTGTTCATAGTAGACCAGATATTGCCCATGCAGTTGGTTTAGTAGCAAGATTTCAAAAGAGCCCTAAGCAAACACACTTGACAATAGTAAAGAGGATATTAAGATATCTTAGAGGCACAATTGATTATGTATTGTGGTATCCATATAAAGGTGATTTTTCTTTGCAGGTATTCACTGATGCTGATTGGGTAGGGAATGTTGATGACCGAAGAAGCACAACCGATGGAGAATTATTTCTAGGTGGTAGACTAGTGTCTTGGACCAGTAAGAAACAAACTTGTATATCTCAGTCTACAATAGAAGCAGAATATGTGGCATCATCCATGAATTGTACACAGGCTGTTTGGATGAGACATGTCTGAGAAGAATTCATGGAAGACATGGTTGAACCGATGATCATACATTGTGATAACACAAGTGCTATAAATATTTCTAAGAACCTGATACTGTGCTAGGACTAAACACATTGAGTTGAAGTATCACTTTTTGAGAGAAAGAGTACAGGAGAAGAAAGTGAGAATGGAGCATGTGACAAGTAAGGAGCAGTTGGCAAATATATTCACCAAACCATTTCCTAAGGCTACATTTGAATATCTTCGAGGCAAGTTAGGGGTTATACCCCTACCCAAGGTCAACTAAGCAGATGTGGAACCATCAATCTAGTGGACTCATTGAATACCTTTCACTGTGGATTGATGAGAAGAGGGCTATTCTTTAGGGGGAGCAACTAAGATGCAAAGATGAAGACAGTAGATGCATTTGCACCTTTGGCATTGTTGTCAAAGGGGGAGAAGAAATGTAATAATCAGGGGGAGAAGATATGAGGAGAAGTAACCAAGAGAAGAAATGTAACAATAAGGTGAAGAACATATTAGTACAACTTGGCATGATGGGTTCTTGATTTGATTGTTTCAATATTGTATTCTTTGAGTGTTGACATCAATGCCAAAGGGGGAGAATGTTGGCATATTGGCATAACTAATGAAGATGATGAACCAGTAAAGGATGTTATTGTGATGACATATTTATGGACTGTTGGTGATGATATAATTGTGATACGATCAATTATTTGTGTTTTCATTGATGGCAACCATGTTTTCTTATGTTTTGTAAGTTATCTTAGTCTATCAATATTGTCTAACCGGTAATGGATTGAGTTGGAAAGCTAAAATGCCAAGTTGACAGTGAACCGGTAAGTAGGAATAGAGAAGGAGATGGTTGCGGTAGAGAATCATGTTGAGTTTTGTGTTGCGGTTTGGAATGAATTCTTATACATCATAATGAGTCTATGGTTACAACCACATCACGTTTGGAGAGCCGGAAGTCAAGTTTCTAATTAACTGTTGTATATTCAATGTAGGGTTTAAGAACCGGTAACAAGATCTTTGATTGGTGATGTTTTATGGTTTGGCAGTGATTCTTTTCATGTTCTTAACTTCATGACAACGTGACAGAATCTGTGTGAAGTGATAAGATGCCATTTTGGTGTGTACAAGGAGTGAATTTCTTGGGAAGCAACGAAGTGTTAATAAGAATGTGTTAAGGGTTTGACAGCGTATCAAATCGATGTGTGGTGATGAGTTATGATCATTCAATGATTGTAAATTTATTGAAATTTGTTGTAATGATCTGTAATGATTTGATTTGATCTATGATGTAATTTCATTATGAGTTAGGGTTTTGTAACCGACCTAATTGTAAAGGTTATTTAGGTCTAGTTTGTGATGGTTTATTGTGTTGGTGATCAGAGAAGTGTGTGTGTGTGCCGAACCATATTGTGATGTCTGCATGAGTGAAGCAGATTGGAGCTGAAAAGGATCTGAAATAACAAGTGATGAATCATGATCATTTATCTATTGTTTCCTAACAGCCGCAACATAATTAAAATCCCTTAACCGAGTAGGTCCTAACAGGCCTGATCTTGTAAATCCCTTCACTAGGTTGCTCAACAACTTGAGTTTAAATCCTCTAGAAAGGTTACTCCTAACAGGGCTAAAGCTGTAAATCCCTTGATCAGGTGACTCCTAACAGGGTCTACTCCTAATCGGGCTAGGCTCCTAACAGTGCACATTTCAAAAGAGTGCATTGTTTGTGGGTACCAATTCCCATCGTGGTTTTTTCCATTTGGGTTTCCACATGAAAAATCCTCGTGTTCATGTTGTGGTTGGATTTTTTAGTTGTTCATTTCACATCTTTGCTTTATTTGCTTAATGGTGAACACTTAGGTGTTACTGGTAGTATTATGGTAAATCTGATTTGGTGAATGTTTAATCATCTATCGGTATTGGTTATGAACTATTTGTGAAAGTTTTAAAGTTTATTGTTATTACTAATTCACCCCTCTAGTAATAACCAGATCCTCGCAAATAAGAGTTATTAAGTTACAGGCAGTAACATCCTTGTTCTTGCTGGTATGCATGGGGATGTGCTTAATATAGACTACAATATGTATGACAGTCATACCTAATTTCGTACATATTCATAACTCATGAGAAGTTAGTAGTCTCATAGCCTAGTCCTTGATATTTTTGCTAATGCCTATAAAGGGTGGGAATGATTTGTGCAAAGGGAAAGGTGGTCTAAATCCTCACAAGTCAGGCAATCGTGAGATGGGGTAAGGACAGGTATGCCAGAAACCTTGAGGGAATAGTCCCAAGATGGGGTAAGGGCCTGCATTTGGAAACCTTGAGGGAGCCTGCTTGTTGATTGGTCTCTAAGAGCCCTAGCACAATAATTTTCTCTCCCTAGTTTGGGTTAGAGAAGTAACAGGGAAAAGACCTAGATATATAGGGTTATGAAATTGTATTATTAAGAAGTAAATGCCTAGTTTATAATATACAGTGATGCGGATGGTTCATATTTTGACATTACTCTTCATTCATGGTATGAGACTTACCTATTATTCTTGACGTGTAACACCAAGTGAGAATCAACTGTAAAATAAAACCTTATAACACTATCCAACTAGGTACTAATTGTGTATGTGATGGCTGAAGAAGCACAAAAAATCAGTCATTATATCTGGAAAAACTAAAAAATCTGAAAACCACCAAATCAAAAGACAAAACCACAGCTTTTGTTTTTTTGGTCATAAGCATAAAACATCTTCCCTTTTTGTCAACGTCTCTGACCTTAGTTGACTTCAAGTGTGAACTTCTATTGCCCTAAAATAAACATTCTTTATGAAATTATTTACCACCCAATATTTAAGGATGCTAAGTAGGAAAAGAAATCTGTCATTTCTTCTCTTTTTCTCTCCAAATATCTTCACTTAAAAAATATTTTTAAGTTTCTATTTTTTTATTAAACTCTCATTCTTATGCCTTTACAAACATGTCTATTATGGTTAAAATTAGGAATAGTAGAGTCATTGGTAGAATATATTGCGTGCTGCTATCACAGATGAGACATAATTAGATCAATTTAAAGGTCCAATATGCCATGGTAAAGGACGAGAAGAGCATTAATCTAGAGCAAAATCCCATCATATTATAGTATTATGCCACTGTCGTAAATGGCTTATACATTTTTAACATCAGATAAAACCCAACAGAAGCTAGAAAGGGCCCACAAGCATGAGAGTGAGACCAACAAATATATTAGAACAAAAGAGCGAAAGCTAACACATCAACAGAAATTTGCACTCAACAGCCTACTTCCACATTGGCACAATGGTTGGTGGAGGTAATACCTCAGAAACCAGGTAATTAATCGAAGCACAACAAGCTACATAATGTCCGCCAATCTGAAAACAAGCTTTGAGGTGCGGTTACCATCCTTTGTCTATCTCAACAATACTTTCGATGTCGTTCCTTGCGGTACCCTTTAGCTTTCTGTTGTTATCTAGGTAATGTCTCTTAAATTATAAGCTATCTATAAAGAGGGCATCTTGCAAGGACAGATAATAGTCAAATTACTACTCCTTGTCCTCCCTCTGTATTACAGTTAAAATCCTTTAAACACCCAAAATTCGAACCACAGTTCAACAAAAAGCAGTTTAATTATAACCTCGACATTTAAAATACATACCCCTCCATAACCAACATTATCAACACAACCAACAATCCAAAAACACATACAACATCTCAACACCAAATCAATTCCAAGATATGAGAAATATACTCCAAAACTTACAAGAATGACATCAAAAAAGAGATATTCCTTCGAGGACATATTTCCCTATCCCTTTGACACATATCACCATGATCTATTTTCCTCAAAATTTTGAAATACCTAAATTTGACAAGCACAAATAAAAAGGTGATCCCAAGAAAATATCAAATAATTCTACATAACATGCAAAAAATTCTCTTATAGTGACATATGCTTAAACAAATTATTTCCTAGAAGCTTAGGAGGCCACATTTATAGACAGTTAAAAATTTGTTACATGCTTCTCATATAACATTGAACATGAAGTCTTCATGATAGATTTATGCAACACTAAAAAAAAAATGGAGAAAGCTTCACTAATTTCCTACAAATATTAAGACAACTTGTTAGTAGATGTAGCGTCCTAAAATTGTGACACTTACAATTTCGACTGCATTTGGGTCTTCACGGTGGCGACACAACACTAAACATGAATGGAGACCCCGAAACTTGTTCATGACACCGAAAACTGCATTTTTCTGCACCTTGGCATGATCCCTCCTTACACCTTGCTGTCCTGGGAGGTGGGACCATGGCGCCCAGCGCCCTGGTCCTTCAGGACCATGGCGCCCAGTGCCCTGGTCCCCAAGGACCATGGCGCCCAGCACCCTGGTCCCTGGCCCTATTTTGGGCCCGGTCTCTTTTGGGCCTCGGGTCTTTATGTTTGCAATTCGGGAAATAATGTTTCCTAGTCGGCCCAAGGTCGGAAAAATCAGTCTTTCAACCCTAATTGGCAAGTATATAAACTACATTTCCCCTCTCAGAAAGGGTAGAGATGAGAAAAAAAGGAGGAAGGACATATGTGTACAAGATGCGGAAACGATATTCAAACATTCAAGCATTCCTTCAAGCAATTGAGCATTCTAAGTCTCCATTCAAGGCTAAGTGTTGCATTCAAGACAAGGATTCAACCATTGAAGAGGAGATCACTTACAACATACAACATGCAACAACATTTACACCTTCGCATGTAAGAATACAAACATTCTTACAACAAGGTATCAGTACTTGTTTACATTACAATCATTTACATTTACAACATTCTCATTTCTTGGTTAATTCCAAAACTGGGGTTTGACCTAAGGGCAAACCCCTAATCCCTAACCCCCCAATCGTCCTCTCTTTTCTGTGTGTAGGTTGCAGGTACGCGGCTGTAATTGAAGATCGTGAATCCTTGTGCAGAGACAAACAGATCCCCCTTCGTTTCGCAAATTTTTCGGAGGACTGTGTGCATGCCGGGCGCCATCGTCCCGTCAACTTTCGCTCAAATTTGCAGGACAGCATCGTCTTGACATTTTACTGCTAATTCCAGGTCCGCAGCTTCATCCTATATTCCTATCTCTATTTATAAGCGAATCTTTCTCACTTTACATGCATTCCTAGCTCAATCCTTCTATCTACATTCTTTGCAAAAGAGGGTAGCCTTGCTGTCACAACCCTTGAAACTCATTTAGAATCCAATCTTGCATTGTGTGGGATTGGATCTTGTGGGTTTCAACCCCTCTTTTGAATGTAAAGTCTCCCCTAAGTGAAAACCGTCAACCCTAGTGACCTCCTTTCTCTCTCCTTGGAGTGGTGGGGGGAACACTTAGGGTTCGATCGCGATTTTCTGCTTTACATTTTGGTGAACCCGATGTGAACATCCTTTCTGATTATTCATGGTTGGATCTGAAAATTGGATGCCTTGATTACATTTCCATGTTTGATCTTTTACAAATTTTAGAGGTTAATTGCATAAAAACCCTAAATTTTCTTTTTAGTAATTGAGCTTGCGAAATGTTTAATGGTTAATGCTTGTTTCAGATCTACCCTTCTATTACAAATTGTTAATTCATATTTGTGCTTTAATTTTGAAAATTAAGTGGTTAAGTGTCAAAACCCCAATTTTTAAAACCCGCTTGATTCAACCTTTGACCGACAATATCACTAATCAAAACATCTCCAAATCAGCTGTAACTTTGGATTTCGCAACAAAATCATAATATCTTTCATCCCTGAAAATTTGGAAAAAAGTTGCGAGGACCGTGTGCACCCCGAGCGCCATTGTCCCCAACATTTTTTTCTGAAACTTTGGGAGCTAGATCTTACTGCATTTTTCTGCTAAGATCCAGAATCTTGGCTGATTTCATCAATTCTAACACTTTCAAAATTAAAGTCAAAGTTGGTCTAGTGATTGCTTGGATTAAGGCTTCTAATCATTCAAAAATTGTTGAAATTGAAATTTTGTGTCAAAATTGTGTTCTTACTGTCCTAAATCTGAAAAGTGTGTTGGCATTCATTCAAAGTTTCAGTGCTTTATTCAAATTTTTGCAAATTGTGACTTTTGAAATTAAGTGTTTAATTGCAACAACTTTGATTTCCACTTTCAAAATTGAATTTTGCATGAAATTGAGTCAACTTTTAAATTTCAAAGCTTGCATTGCTCTTAGTATTCCCTCTAAAATCATAAAATTCAAAATTTCAATTTCCCTCTCTTTTTCAAAATTCAAATTTTGCATTTTTCAACAATCTTGGTAGGGTTCAATTTTGAGATTGCAACTTTAATTTGGCCTATCTACGGATCATAAAATCACTCAATTTTTTCAGATTAGCTTTAAAATCATCATAACTTTCATCTCTAAAAATTTCGAAAAAAGTTGCGAGGACCGTGTGCACTCCGTTCGCCACGGTCCCTGACATTTTTTTTGAAATTTCGGGAGATTGTCGTGATTGCATTTAATAGCCTAAATCTAGAAGATTGGTTGATTTTATTGAAATTTTCTACCTCTAAATTCAAAATCTTCTCTCCCTCTCTAGTGCATGAGTTTTACAACAATAAGCCCTACTTACACTATTCCCATTAGACGAAGCCATAGAATTAAGTCTTTCCAAGGTTTAATTATTGAGGAGATGGAACCTAATTTGAATAGCCTTTTTAACGAGGACACGGGTAATTCCTCTAATCCTCCTAATGATGAAGAAGCTCTCCATGAGGTTTCTGTAGAACAACTTTCAAAATTGGATAACCAATTTGATGATTTTCAGCAATGGATGTCTCAAGAGTATCCCGATAGTCAAGCTCTTTCATTAATTGAGGGTCTAAAACATATGGTTCAAAGTGATAAGAATGGAATTGATATTTTGCGTGGTATTGCACACATTGTGGATTCGAATGTGATGCCTATGAAGAGTTGTGCTGAAACTTTAGGTTATACACAACCTCCCACTCAAGTTAATCATTCTATTCCTTTGACAACTTCTATTGCTAGCATACCTACCTTTACATCAAACATAATGACTACTTCTATACAAGACATTCCGCCTATGATCACCAGTCATGGGGGCAATCCTTCCTCTTCAATTAACCCTCTTCCTTCATTCAATCCAACTTCTTCATTCATTCCTTCAATAAGTGTTCCTATTACATCTCCACAAATGAACATGACGCAAGGGGGCAATTCATTCAACCATTCCATTCCTCCTTGTAGTGCTCCTCTTTTCCAACCATCTTCTATGACTAACTATCATAGTGTCCTGCCACCTTACTCTCAATCAATACCTTCTTTCAATAACATAATACCTCCATCACAATCTAACACATCTAATATGAATTCTTCGACTGAAGTGACCATTAACAATCTTGCACAAACTGTCTCTTCTTTACAGCAACAAATTGCCTCTATGAATCAATCTAAGTTTAGTGTGCCCACATTTGATGTTGCGAGCCCACTTTCTCTTGACATTGTTCGAGCTATCCCACCTAAGCATGTTGAAATCCCGCATTTGGAGCTTTATAATGGTAAAGGTGATCCTCTAACACATGTTAAGACTTTTCAAACAATATGTACCGATTTTGCTTATGACCAAAGGTTGCTTGCAAAACTGTTTACTAGGACATTAAGAGATAAAGCCCTACAATGGTATTGCTCATTGCCTTCTTATTCTATTACTTCTTTCGAACAACTTGCAAATGCTTTTATTCAACAATTTCAAAACAATATAAGTCCTAAGGTTACTTTGATTGATTTAATGCATTGTAAACAAGGTGTTAAAGAAAAAGTGACTAATTTCATTGGTAGATATAAGCATTTGTGTGCTCAAATTTCTTTTCCAGTACCTGACAATGATATTCAAAGAATCTTTATTTCTAATTTACAAAAAGATATTCGAGACAAACTTCTGTTTTCTGAGTTTACTTCTTTCCAACAGTTGTGTGCAACTCTTCACAATTATCAACTGACTATGAGTCAAATGGAACAAGCAAATCCTATGGCTCCGAGTGATAAGGGTGATAGTAGTCAACAACCATTTGGGAAGTTTAAACTGAATAGAGAGTCCGTTAAGTTCAATGAAAACATCATCAACAACAATGTGAATGCAGCATCAGGGGTGCCTCCTATTTCTAAGTTTTTCAAGAAAGAAAGAAAGTTTACCCCTTTGAATGAATCATTGCATAGTATTATGAATAAGTTATTGGAACAAAATGTGCTTACTCTCCCTCCTTTAAAGCAAATAGATCCTGCAAAGATTAATTCACCCTATTTTGATAACAAATCTTTTTGTCAATTTCATCATCAACCTGGGCATGATACTGAAAAATGTTTTGCTTTAAAGGGTAAAATTCAAGATCTGATTGATAATAATACTATCTCTGTTTCTGGTGTGAATGATAAAGGCAACACATCTGTAGCTCCTCCTAACCAAAATCTTAAGATTTTTACTGATCCATTACCTTCTCATACCTCTAATGTGATTGAGACTAATGATTCCTCTTTCTCATCTGATGGTCTTGTGTCTATGACTCCGAATGTGATTAACTTTGTAGAGAAGCAAGAAAACCCTAAAGAACCTTCCATCACATTTGATTCTAGTGAAATTATTAGGGCACCTGATGGTCCTTTATACATAGTTGCAAAAGTCAAGAATACACCTTGCCGTGGAGTGCTTATTGATCCTTCTTGCATGGTTAAAGTTATTACTGAAGAATTTCTTTTTACTTTGCAATTGAATCAAGTGATCTATGACAAAACAGATGTGATTGTGAAATTATTTGATGCATTTTCTTCTCTTGCAATTGGTTCTATTACATTACCTATTGAGGTCCATAACAAATCCCTTGATGTGAGCTTTGCTATTATTCCATCTTCCGAACAATTTCATGTGAAGCTAGGCTATCCTTGGCTATCTTCCATGAAAGCTATTGCTTCTCCTATTCATAAATGTTTGAAATTTCCCTATAATGGTGAAGTTGTTACTGTCAATCATAGTCTCTTTAAACCAGCTGAAAGAACTTCTAGTGTTCCTATTGATTATTTTTGGCCTAAACAATTCCAACCTCTTCCACCGCGAAGTGATCATCTTTTCAAATCTTATCAAAAGTGGAAAACAGATATGATCCTATCTCTAAGTGAACCTAGAACACCCAAACTTGATATTACTATCGTTCTTGAGAAGGAAGTTCTTCCTTTGAAAGATAAAACTAATGTCTTTCCTCAAGAAGATTCCCAACCCATTCCTATGGATGTGACTATGTCTATGTCTAATAAACTTTCTAAAAGTAGACCTATACCTCCTCGTCATGATGGACTTGGTCTCCTTCCTAAACCAAATATTCCTCCTTTATATGGAGCAGTTCCTCCTCCTTCCTCTTATGGAGAGAAGAGACCTTCCTCTTCTCCTATTATCCAGCCTAAGAGACCACAACCTAAACACCCAAGTGATAAGGATGAGAACATTCCTCCTCCTCAATTTTCTCAACTTCCTACTA
Organism: Cryptomeria japonica; assembly: GCF_030272615.1. Lineage (NCBI taxonomy): Eukaryota > Viridiplantae > Streptophyta > Pinopsida > Cupressales > Cupressaceae > Cryptomeria > Cryptomeria japonica. The sequence continues at coordinate 704,119,834 of NC_081409.1, read as the reverse complement.
AGACTAGATGAAATCGTTCTGCGCGTGAACACCGATGAAAGCGTCATCTTAGAGCTCAGGCAGCTGCTTCTCAAACTTTGCAATCTCCAAAAACACCTTCAGCTAGTATTCTTCCATTTTCTCCTTAGCCGAAAATTGAGCCAAAATCTCCTAAACATAAGATGCATGATGGTTTTGATCCTGTGCGAGTTAAAGATCCTATTTTTATAAATCTTGATGATGATATAGATGAAAATGTTATCCATGATGAAAATGTTACTCCTCTTGCTTCTGATAGTGAATATGAATTTGTTGATGTGTGGGGGAAAAAGTGACACTAAGCAAACATGCCCTAATCTCACTTTCAATCACACATTTGTGGAATACGAAAGAGCCTAGAGGTATCACACAATTGGCTACTTCTTTTTGTGGAAGAGAGAGCCACGGGCTACCTATTGGGATTTCTATTCCTTTGTTGTAATTGAAAGATAAAATGATGCAAGTTCAATCCCAAACCCCAAAGTGCAAGTATGAACTAATAACAAGATTTACAGAATTGAACTCAAATAATGGAAAGCTGTAAACACAAGGACAAGACAAGAATGTAAATATGTACCTGGTGTTAAAATTTGAGTGGAAATGTTCGGGACAGGGGCGTGGGTGCCATTGTCCTGATTCTGCACCTGAAATGCTATTAGAAAAAGGCTGAAACTACTGTCTGACAGAAGGACCAGGGCGCCCAGCGCCCCTGTCCCAGGGACCAGGGCGCCCCATGCCCCTGTCCTGGTCTTTTGCTCTGCAATTTGGTGTGAAGTTCAGTCTCCATCTGCTTCCGTCGGATCTGCAACTTGCGACGTCGTCCGAATCCCGAAACCTGCACTTATATCTGAAAAGGTATGGTGGGTGGCTATATAGGGTTTTGCCTTAGTCAAACCCCCACTTTGGTGATTTCCACCTCCACGAATAGCCAATTTGTATAGTAAAAGTTGAGTGTGCAGACCTTGTGTGTGTGCAAGATCCTAAAATGCAAGTAACCAAACTAGAGCAACCTAGAAAGTAAACCCTAATTGCTTGTAAATGATAATGTAAATGCTCCAAATCAAGATGTAAAGAGATCTAAAGCATGAATATAAGTGATATAATGAAGCTTATGCAAAGACATGAAAACAACATGAAATCATATCCAACCCCATGGGAGGGGTACAAGCCAATCTTCAGTCGGTAATCCCCTATTGCTCTTCAATGTCTTCAAAGCCCTAAATGGATGAATGAAATTGATGAATGCTTGATGGATGGATGTTGAATGTTGTTGAAGTCTTCAAAGATCTGCTCTTTCGCTGCATAGAAAGTCCTCCCAAACCAAAAATTCGGATCCTTTCAAATGAAGAAAGAGAGCTCTTATATATGAAACCCTAGGTCTTAATTTCAACTTTTGGCCGACCTAGAGATTGAATCTCCCACCAATTTCTTGGGGTTAAGCTTTATTTTATGATTGGATCGCGCTCCTAAAATTTCGGGAAAAATGTCCGGGACCGTGTGCACTCCGGGCGCCATGGTCCAGACAACTTTTCACCAAATTTTCAGGGCCGTCGGATATGATGATTTTAGAGAGAATCCCGAAGTTATAGGTGATTTCAAGATGTTTTGACCCCCGAAATCAAGCCCCCAAGTTCAAAATAGGACCTAATTAGGGTTTTTGATTAGATGATGTATTGGAAGAATAAAATGAAAGGGGCACACTTTAATGAAAGGGCCCAGCTTTATGATGTGGAAGATGATGAAATAGGACCTTAGACCCAATTAATTTGATTAATTAAGTGCTAAAGGGGAAATGCAATGCAAATGCAAAATGCGCCAAGGCGGGTGCTAAACTAGGTGTGAAATTGTACCACCCTAGCAAGTGCGTACAATTTACAACGCTACAGTTGATATTGATAACCATTTATCTAACGAATTTTCTAAAGCACTTATCCTAGCTCCTAGACAAGAACAATGTGGCTTGGAACATGAACATAGCCCTTGTTTGGATCTTGTGATAGCTCCATCTGTTGTGTTGAATGTTCCTCCTCTAGCGTGTTTCCTGCCTTCCCGAAATATTGATCAGCAAGATCGGGGGGTGGATGATGTGCTAGACTAGTTTCATTAGCATAGCAGATTCTCTCCTCCTCTCTTTTGTTACTTCTTCTATGTGTTATTCTCATTCATCTATTTGTTGTCCTTAGTGTTGTCTACTTGAGGACGATGCAAAGCATTGAGATCTCTTTTGGTCTCTCTCATGTTGACTCAAAAGACACGTGTTCCCTTCTTCTAGGTGACCTTCCTTGATTGGGGAATGAAGAACAATTATTCATACATACATATGATATACATGAATTATCATACAGCATACTGACCCCGAGGAAAGTGAAGTCACCTCGTGCTTTGTGTTTTGTGTCTATTATCCTTGGGTTTATCTCACACTTGGGGGCTAAATCTTTGTGATAACGTGCTCCTTTCCCTTCTCATTTCTTATGTGTATCACTACCTTAAAGCAATCACCCTCGTTGAGGCGTGTGCGATCACTTTAACGTAGGGGGGCATACACCCCGTCTATCCCTTTAGGATACTTGAAAATTTCTTGGCGAACTTAGCTTTGCCTTGAAAATTTTTGGTATTTTTCTTGCATGACTCATAGTGAGGGAACCTTACTACTAACAGTCATGGTTCTCCCCTCGTGATCTTCCCTTTTACTTTGTCAATTGAAGTCGTAAGATCCTTAGTCCACTGGGGGCTTGGCATATCTTGCCTCCTTGACGTGGTGAAAGTCTTTCAATGTTGTTTCCTTGTACTTTACCGGAAGTATGGGTGTACGCTTATACTCCCGCTAAAGTGGGGGCTAAATGTAGCATCCTAAAATTGCGACACTTGCAATTTCGACTGCATTTGGGTCTTCATGGTGGCGACGCAACACTGAACCTGAATGGAGACCCCGAAACTTGTTCATGACACCGAAAACTGCATTTTTCTGCACCTTGGCATGATCCCTCCTTGCACCCTGCTGTCCTGGGAGGTGGGACCATGGCGCCCAGCGCCCTGGTCCCTGGCCCTATTTTGGGCCCGGTCTCTTTTGGGCCTCGGGTCTTTATGTTTGCAATTCGGGAAATAATGTTTCCTGGTCGGCCCAAGGTCGGAAAAATCAGTCTTTCAACCCTAATTGGCAAGTATATAAACTACATTTCCCCTCTCAGAAAGGGTAGAGATGAGAAAAAAAGGAGGAAGGACATATGTGTACAAGACACGAAAACGATATTCAAACATTCAAGCATTCAAGCATTCAAGCATTCCTTCAAGCAATTGAGCATTCTAAGTCTCCATTCAAGGCTAAGTGTTGCATTCAAGACAAGGATTCAACCATTAAAGAGGAGATCACTTACAACATACAACATACAACAACATTTACACCTTCGCATGTAAGAATACAAACATTCTTACAACAAGGTATCAGTACTTGTTTACATTACAATCATTTACATTTACAGCATTCTCATTTCTTGGTTAATTCCAAAACTGGGGTTTGACCTAAGGGCAAACCCCTAATCCCTAACCCCCCAATCGTCCTCTCTTTTCTATGTGTAGGTTGCAGGTATGTGGCTATAATTGAAGATTTGGAATCCTTGTGCATAGACGAACAGATCCCCCTTCGTTTCGCGGATTTTTCGGAGGACCGTGTGCACGCCGGGCGCCATCATCCCGTCAACTTTTGCTCAAATTTGTAGGACAGCATCGTCTTGACATTTTACTGCTAATTCCAGGTCCGCAGCTTCATCCTATATTCCTATCTCTGTTTATAAGTGAATCTTTCTCACTTTACATGCATTCCTAGCTCAATCCTTCTATCTACATTCTTTACAAAAGAGGGTAGCCTTGCTGTCACAACCCTTGAAACTCATTTAGAATCCGATCTTGCATTGTGTGGGATTGGATCTTGTGGGTTTCAACCCCTCTTTTGAATGTAAAGTCTCCCCTAAGTGAAAACCGTCAACCCTAGTGACCTCCTTTCTCTCTCCTTGGAGTGGTGGGGGGAACACTTAGGGTTCGATCGCGATTTTCCGCTTTACAGTAGATTCCCTTGGGCAATCCCCAAAAATAATTGGTAATAGTATTTATCTAAAATTTGAACTCCGGAATGGCCATCCACTTACAAATGCAATGCACTAATTATACATTTTATGAAATCTTAAAAAAGGAATAACCATAAAAAAGTCCTCATTGCTAAAGGCTTAACAACAACTCCCAATCCAATGACAAACCTAGTTTTTGGGCCAAGAATAAAGACATTGTCAATGATGGTCTAAGTGATTCCAAACACATACAAGCTATTCAAACTGATGCCCTCCTAAATGGCACAAGGTTAGTTCTTGATCAAACAACACAAAACACACAAGATCTTAGAGTTAATCAATCTAAAAACCAAACACAATGAAGGCATTCCAAAAGAGACACTAAAAACATGTTAATGAATCTAACTAAAGAAGTAAGACAATGAGATATCTCCAACTATCTCTTAACATGATATTAGCTCTTTCTCCCTTGTTCCTCTCCTCTCCAAGTTCCAAAATAGTGTAGCTCTCAGCAGCTTTTTGCACTATGGATGCTTATGGAGGATTGAGATTGTAGAATAGCTCTAAACATGAAATGAAAAAGCTATTTTATGCTAAAATGATATATTTTAACCAAAAAGACAAGATTTAGATTGTTTATGCTAAAATGCTCTCTAAAATGGCTATAGTCTAAATGCTTACAAGTTTTCAGGATCTGGATTATGAAGGAATGGGCTCTATTTATAGGAAAAATGGAGTAATGGATGGCCAGGATTGAAAGGTTTAATCAAGGGTCAAGCTTGAAAGTTGGGGATCCATGTGCAGAATTGGCACCAATAAAATAGTGACAAGTGTCAACACAGGATTGGGTTGAGAGAAGAGGTTGGAGGCATTAAAGGCCTGAGAAGACCTCATGGTTATCTAAAGGCTAAGGGTCAAGTCTAAATTAGGATTACCCACTAGATTAGGAGTTAATCCAAGGATAAACCTTTGTGCAAATGATTAAGAGATAATCATGGTCAAAGCATTGAAGGCTTGATGAGACCCTTGGGTTGGGTAGAGGTTGAGTCAAAACAAATGTTTTAACCATGTGGGAGAGTTGAATTAACCATTAATGGTTATTGGAGACTTTGTGGATTAAGTGGTTGAAAGTTGGAAGCCTTTAATGGTTTTCAAAGACTTTGGGGTTTTTGGTGGTTGAAGGTTGAAAACCTTCAATGGTTATCCAAGACTTTGGGCCATTTGAGAAGTGACTCCATTTTGCTTAGGAATGTGACAATAATTAGGGGATGGATTAGGCTAATTAGGAAGGGGTTAGAAGAATCTAGAAGGGGATTAGATTTTTGCAAGTGGATTTGGTGGGTGAGGGAAAATAGGATTTTAAAAATAAAAATTCATTTATTTCAAAATGTGTGCAAGTTGCATTTGTAGGAAAATGCAAGTGGGGTGGGGATAATGATTTAAATAAATGTTTTATTTAATTTATTTAAAAGAGGAAAAGGGGGATTTAATTAAATAAATTGATTTATTTAATTAATTGATTTGTATTTGGTTTAATGAATTAATTAAAATAAATTGAATAATTTATTTAATTAATACAAGAATGTTTGGAGATGAATTAATTAAATATTAATTTAATTAACTGATGGCTAGTGGATTTTTAATCAAATAAATACGAAATATTCATTTAATTAAGCTGGACAGATTTATGTGACTACATTTGCCCCTCTTTGAGACGGTGCGGTTTATCGCATCGTTTCAAAGAAAGAAAAACTGGTGCGAAAAAATGCCCCATAAAATGTAAATTTAATGGGTGGTATGCCCCCTCGAGAGATGGGCCAAAAAATTTTGAAAAATCGGGCGATCGCTCGAAAAAGAATGAAAATTGGCAGGGTGATAAAAAAGAAGAAATTAGGTATACTGGGGAAAAATAGAAGAAAACAGGAGAAACATGGAGAAATGGGGGGCTCGGGAAGTTCACGGGGACCACGGCGATGAGCGAGGCGAAGTTACGGTGACGGCGGGGGGTATAAATGGGGTGAAAGGGGTGAAAACAGGATCATTTGTGACCGCGACCAGTTGAAAACTATAGCTCTAACAGTGACATTTGGAAGAGCAATGACGAGCGACGATGCCGTTTCCGATCACCGAGCACCGATTTGAGCGAGTGCGACGATTCCAGTGCCCAGCCGACTATGGACCAGCGGTACGGAAATTCGAAAACTCACTTTTTATGCATTTTTGGTATGTTTTTAGCTAAGTCCAAGTCAAGTCGGAGCAAGAGCGCTGGAACTAGGTTTTTAGCGCTTTTGCTCCATGAATTAGAGCTATTGTGCCACAATAGCGCTTTTGTAGGCTAGTTTTAGCGCTTTTAAATGTATTTAGCGCTTTTGTAGGCAAGTTTGAGCGCTTTTGATAAATTAGCGCTACGGTAGGGTCAATTGAGCGCTATTGTATAGCGGTTTTAGCGCTTTCGATTAATTAGTGCTATGGTGTAGTTAATTGAGCGCTATTGACCGGAATAACGCTATTGCGTAGCTGTTTTAGCGCTTTTATTTTGGTAGCGCTATTGTAGGGCTTTTTGAGCGCTATTGATGTGGTTGTAGCGTTATTATTCATAATGAGCGCTTTTGTAGGTTAAATAGCGCTTTTTCTTTAGGATATAAGATGCCCCAGTTTCGGACAAAATAAAACTCCGGATGCCTAACGATTGATGGATGGTGAAGTGAAGTGGGAGTTGTTTTGAACCATAGCAGTCTGATGAGACTTAGGTCATTTGTTAGGAGAAATGCCTGTTGAAGTCTAGGCGGCCATGATTGCTTACCTGTTGAGACTCGAAGATACTTGATCAAAGTATCTGTTGATAGTCTAGGTTTAAACTTAAGAAAGTTTGATAACAAAACAACTGATGGTGGTTTGATGAATGTCTATGTGCAGGAGGATCTACGCGTGTTGCAGTTACGCAAGTGCCACCCCACGACATAGGGGTTGCGAGATCGTTTGACTCAGATCGAGATAGATTGTATGGCGGCTACTGGGCTTTATGAGGTGATGCATATGCCCGTGATTCGGATGAATCACGGCCTGATTACAGCTTTAGCAGAGCGATGGCACAGTGAGACATGCATGTTCCATCTGGCTCAGGGCGAGATGACGGTGACTTTGGAGGACGTGTGGCGTATTCTGCGGATTCTGATTCGAGGGCAGCTGGTGACGTATGATCGATCTTGGGGGACAGTGTCTTGCCAGAGGATTTTTGATAAGGATGTATACATTGATGATGGGTCGATCGCATGGGAGGATATAGCGGCACTATATGAGCCCCTTCCAGCAGTATTGGTAGGGATCGTGGGAGGGCTTCTGTGTCCAGACAGGCAGTCACAGGGATTGGCGGTCGGATGGGGACAGGTGATTGAGATGATGGTGACAGAGGGGACTCGATATGCCTGGGGGTCGTGCGTGCTAGCACACATGTACCAGGAGTTACACGAGGTAGTTTACCGGGGGAGAGGTTCGCTTGCAGTAGGCATGACGCTGCTGCATGTATGGGCATGGGAGCATCTACCAGTGACTCGACCAGTGAGTTTGAGATTCCGAGCCGTGGACCAGCCCTATATGTTCATGTATAGTGGTATGATGAGCCAGCCCCACTTGGGGAAGCTAGAGTGGTGGAGGCGAGCATTGGATGACCTAGATGCAGTGATCTGGCGGCCATACTTGGAGTGTGAGCCATGGGAGGATGATGCAGAGGCACTGCTGTATTGCTTTATGACCCGATTCCTCATTGGGAGGACCTCTTATCACGTAGAGAGACAGGTGCCAGGACGGGTTATGAGGCAGTTTGGACGGCAGCAGGGTCTGCCGAGCGGATCGGGAGAGTATGCTCGAGTTATTCGAGAGCGGTATGCATGGGGTCCAGTGCTACTGTATGATCAGGCATTGGCAGAGTTCCGGACACTACAGGCGAGGCCATGGGATCTACGACCGAGGGTCGTTGATGCAGGGGTTACAGCAGAGTATACCCAGTATCGGGCGGCGCACCCGATTCGACGGATATCAGATCCAGCGGAGCCGATCCCAGCATTTGAGGATGAGAGGGGACGGGGACGGAGAGGAGGGGGTGGTGGTGGAGGAGGTGGTGGTGGAGGAGGTGGTGGTGGAGGAGGTGGAGGAGGGATGGGGATGCCGAGACAGCGGAGAGGGAGAGGGGGGTTACCACTGCAGATATCACAGGGACCTTTGATGCAGGGAGGAGTGCAGCTGAGTGGGAGGGGGATGGAGAGAGAGGTCCCGATGGATACAGGTGCAGGAGAGGGTGGTGCAGGGGAGTGTGGTGCAGAGGAGGGACCTAGTGGAGGGGGTGATACAGGTGCAGCAGCCATGGACATGGGGGAGGGAGCGACTGGGGATCTGCGGGAGCACATGATAGGTTATTTGCAGGCCCGGGTAGAGAGATTAGAGGCGGAGGTAGCAGCTAGAGATGTGCAGCTATTTGCACATGAGTCAGAGCTGACAGTGGTGCTGCGGGAGAGAGATACGGCGGTGGAGAGTTTGGCGGAGCTGCAGGAGAGAGTCCGAGCAGGAGCACAGGGTCCATCAGGGGAGACTATGAGGCAGTTTGGGCGAGCGCAGGCTGAGATAGAGTACTGGCGAGGTTTATATGAGCAGGTTGTGCCATTCAATCAGCGAGCTCTCAGTTATACCTAGATGCGGCAGACGAGATCCGAACGATCACAGAGGATGCAGAGTAGTGGGGGAGTGATGGGTCCGTTGAGGCGGGATAGATCAGGAGATGCAGGAGGGAGTGGGGGTTCGATGAGGCCTCCACGGAGAGATGGATCAGGTGGTGCCGGTACTAGCGGTGGAGTAGGTAGGGGTGGGGCAGGTACAGCATCTGGCCAGAGCGGCATTTGAGAGAGCATTTTTGCATACATGTGTTGTATCATTGTCTATTTTTTGGACTACATCTTGGATGGCTCTTGGTAGCCGTTTTTTGTAGACTTCATTGTACTCTGATATATGAGTTGATATATATGAGGAGATCCCATATTGTGATGATAATGCATTTGATTATGTATGGATGTTTATGCATGATGATGATTTATTGCTTAGATGTATATGTGTACATGTATGCATTTGATGAGATGTTTCTTTTATGCATGTTTTTATGATGTTGGATATTGACCTATGAATGCAGGTTTGATATGATTTTATGATGAGTTATGATGTGAGATGCTGACATATGAATGCAGGATGATATGATTTTATGATGAGTTATGTAATGCTTCATGTATGGAATGCTATGATGATATATGCTTATGCTTTGATGTATGAACAGGATTTGATGATGTTTCCTATTGCAATGTAATGATGAGATGATTTAATGCAATGGTTGAATAAATGATGTTATGTATAAATATACTAGGATGATATATGCTTATGTTTTTGATGGATGAACAAGATTGTATGATGTTTCCTTTTGCGATGTAATGATGAGATGATTTATGTGATGATGTTAATGCAATGGTTAGATGAATGATTTTATGTATGGATATGCATCTAGATGTGTTTAGATGAATGTAATATGGATAAACAAAATGTTAAGTGAATGCATATTGATAAACAAAAGGTAAAGTACAAATGTTGATATGATGATATCGAAATGAATGCAGCTGGATAAACAAATGTAAAGTACAAGTGTTTATATGATAATGCCTAAATGAATGATTCTAAATGCGTTTTAAATATGTTGGTAATGACAAATGATAATGGGATGATATGATAACTAATGGGGATAATAACTGCACTTTAATGTAATGATAATAAATGCAATGTGAATGAATCCTAAAATGGACATTATAAGATACTTAGTAATGAATGAATGCATCTTTTATCTATAAAGAAATGAATGCAAAGGATAAATGATGAAAAGTTTAATAAAATGATAATGGATAATTGATATAAGATGAATGCTTATTAAATGATTTAATACAATCAAAGACAATTTAATCCCATGAATGGATCTAATTATGGATGATTGATGCAATGATGAAAATGATTTTACTGCAACTAATGTCAATAATGAACTTATATGCAATGTTTATGTGTAAAAATGACATGAATGGACGTAATGCAAGATGCACCTAAATGCAAGGATGATATGATTATGAGGAATGCAAGGTTGTTTTAAGACTTTGCATAATGCATTGATGATGTATCAGAGTACTCGGTCGTGATTGTATCCAAGACCAGCTTTTATTAATCATTTTTACATGTAAAAGCCTACATATGAATGAATGGATGGGTGATATGCAACGGAATGCAAGATATAAACAGATGAGGTGAAATGACGATCCATAGTGCTCTATTTTCATCATTGAGCTTTAAAATGTTGGAAGAGAATACAAGCATCTTCACATAATGATTCAAGATGACCTGAGTATTTCTTTCATGGATTTTAATATAGCAAGTTAATACAAACGACTTGATATAAGGGTCAAGTCGATTAGAGTATTGCTTGTGGAACAGACAAGGATTATCACCGTTCATGCATGACTTGGATCGTCCTCCTTGATCTTAGGCTTGATCAGATCCTGAGACAAGTGCATACCGTACTAAGAAAATAAAACCTTTGTCCAATTTGGAGGAAAAGGAACCAGAGAATGAGTATTGTACCTGCAACCAAATAGCATATTTACATAAAGAATAAAGAATAAGGATCCTTGGTAATGGTCCATGCCCATATGGTCGAGGTATACGCTGTAGTCAGCAAGCCATAGTGATCTATGACTGCATTTGGCATAAGATCACGTAGCTTAGTGAACTTCCCACGTAGACACCATTAGTACATGCCCCAGAACTTCATCGGAAATAATGCGCAAACGATACAAAACAATGCTGAAAGATCCCGATACAGATAAACAAATGAATTACTCACGAATCAACCAAGCATTTGATAGCTTAACATAATTTTCTTGTCAAAGAAAATGTCATCTTGTCTGTGTTTTGGTTTGGATTTGTTGATGTTGATTGTGTTGGGTTGATTGGTAAATGGTCAGTGTGTGAGTAGTTGTCAATGTTTATTTTGTATCTGATCGGATAAATATGTACAAGGTGTTGCCATGTTTTTGTGGGATTTTTGATGGTTTTTCTAATGTTTTTGGATTTTGTGAAACAATTTTGAATGTTTTTGGTATTTTGAGAGTCATTTTTGAATTTTTTTGATATTTTCTGATGATTGCCTAAATGAAGAGCGTAATGATATATAAGACAATGTAGAATCCACTTCCATCACTAGGGTAAGGGTATTGCCCCCAGTTTGTAGACCTGACTATGAAAAGATGGGATGCTAGACGCATGGAGTACTTTCTTAATTGCAGATCAAATACCAAGCCATGGTTGGGATGGATGGATGTATGTGTGCATGAATGTGATCGCAATGAGCCTGAAAGATACCGGAGCCATTGCCTTTACGAGTGGTGCCTGTTTGCCAGGTTTTCACCATCGCACTTACCCAAGGTGCCACCGGAGTGTTTGTTCACCGTTTGGATACATGATTTTTCTTTACTTTTTTGAATGTTTTTGTATTTTCTTCAGGACATTTTCTGAATGTTTTTGATATTTTCTTGATATGTAGGGGAGCCTGATGCTCTGTATACCTTAGGTATAAAACCGTTTGAGGTGCATGCTATTGATTGGATCTGCGAGCGGTTCTCCTTCTGAAGTAGCCAACTGATATGCCCCGGACCCGAACACAGCAGTGACAACATATGGGCCCAGCCAGTTTGATTCAAACTTACCCTGATGTTCTCTGTTTGGTTGGTTGCGAGGATTTTCTCGAAGAACAAGATCACCTACCTCAAATGTACGAGATCTAACTCGGTGATTGTAGCTTCTACTCATGCGCTGCTGATAGGCTTTGAGGTGATTGTATGCAGCTTGTCGTTTCTCATCAAGTAACTCTAAGTCCTGAAGATGGGATACTCTGTAAGTTTCATCATCGATGAGATTATGCAAGGAAACTCGTAATGATGGTATCTCAACCTCAATAGGTAAGATAGCTTCTGCACCATAGACCAATGAATAAGGAGTTGCACCTGTAGGGGTTCGAATGCTAGTTCGATATGCCCATAATGCTGGATTCAATTGAACATGCCAATCACGACCGGCATCATTGACTGTCTTCTTTAGGATTCTCAGTATGTTTTTATTGGATGCTTCGGCTTGACCATTGCCTTGTGGGTAATAGGGAGTGGAAAAGCGGTGTTGGATATGAAATTTCTCACAAAGCTCATGGACATCCTGATTTTTGAAAGGAAGACCATTATCTGTGACGATGGACATGGGTACACCATACCGGCAGATGATGTAATTGAGGATGAATGAGGCGATCTGCTTGCCGGTGACTTGGGTAAGTGGAACAACTTCGATCCACTTGGTGAAATATTTAGTGGCGGTAATAATGAATTTATGGCCATTGGATGAAGATGGATGAATCTTACCCACAAGGTCAAGGCCCCATTGACAAAAAGGCCATGGTGTTGTGATTGGTTGCAGTTCCTGTGCTGGTGCATGTATCAGGTCACCATGAACTTGACATTTCTTGCATTTCCTGACAAAGTAGTAGGAATCCTTTTCCATAGATGGCCAATAATATCCAGCTCGCAGGAGTTTCTTGGCGAGTGATGGACCACTTGAATGAGTCCCGCAAATTCCTTCATGTACTTCTTCCAAAGCCTTTGTTATCTCATCTTGTTCCAGACATCGAAGGAGAGTACCATCAAGACCACGTCGGTATAGGGTTTCGGCAATAATGGTATATCGAGCAGTTTGGCGAATGAAGGTTTTTCGTTGGTTATTCGATTGGTTGGGAGGAAGGGTGTGATCGCGGAGATAGGTGTAGAACTCACCGTACCATGGGGATTCAGAACCGTCAAGGCAACATATCATTTCGGATTTGGGGATATCATAAGCGGGGATCCAAAGCTGTTCGACCAAGAACTCGTAGCGTGTTGAATTTTGTGGAAGATCTAGGAGAGATGCGATAGTAGCCATAGCGTCAGCAGCTCGATTCTGATCTCTTGGTATCTGCTCAAAAGTGATAGTAGTAAATGATGTCTTTAGAGTGTCCACCATTTGCTTGTATGGCATGAGTTTATCATCTTTGGTCTGATACTCATCTGTTGCTTGTTGAATGACTAGTTGGGAATCGCCATATACTTGCAGTTCTTTTAATTTCCATTGTATGGCTAATCTGAGTCCTGTGATCAAGGCCTCATACTCTGCTATGTTGTTTGTGCATGGAAATGTGAGCCTGTAAGACTTCGGGATGCTATCACCTTGAGGTGTGATAAATAGAATGCCTGCCCCTGAGCCGTGCCTAGTGTATGAACCATCAAAATATAGTTTCCATGGTGGTGCTTCTGTGATCATGAATATCTCTTCATCTGGAAAATTGGAAATGAGAGGATGATCGCCTATGAGAGGTGCATCAGCCAACTGATCTGCAATAACCTGACCTTTGATAGCTTTACGGTCCACATACTCAATGTCAAATTCACTTAGAATCATCACCCATTTGGCTAAGCGACCTGTCAATGCTGCTTTGCTAAGTAAATACTTGAGTGGATCAATCTTTGCAATGAGTTGCACCTTGTGTGTTAACAGATAGTGCCTCAGTTTAGTGGCTGCCAAGATTACTGCTAGGCAAGCTCGCTCAATAGGTGTGTAATTGAGTTCATAGCCAACCAGTGTACGAGAGATGTAGTATACAGCACACTCTTTGCCTTCTGCATTATGTTGTGCCAGTAGTACACCCAATGCTGTACTTGTCGCTGAGATGTAAAGTAACAACGGTCTACTTGGATCTGGTGGCATCAGCAATGGTGGATTCATGAGATAGTCTTTAAGCGCCTGAAATGCTTGCTGGCATCTGTCATCCCATTGAAAGCGGATGTTCTTGTGTAGCAAGTGTGTGAATGGGTGACACTTATCAGCCAATTGTGCAATGAATCTGCGGATAGATTGAAGCCGTCCTTGTAGTGTTCTTAGCTGACTGATATTCTTTGGAGGTGGCATGTCCATGATAGCTTTTACCTTTGCTGGATCGACCTCAATACCTTTGCTTGAGACAATATATCCTAGAAGTTTCCCGGAGGTCACTCCGAAGACACATTTCTTTGGGTTGAGTCGAACATGATATTGTTCCAGTCTATCAAAGATTTGATCTAAGATGTGGAGGTGTCCTTCTCTAGTAAGTGATTTTGCTAGTAAGTCATCCACATAATCTTCCATCATAGTATGCATCATGTCATGGAAGATGGTGGTCATTGCTCTTTGATAGGTCGCTCCTGCATTCTTTAGACCAAAAGGCATTACATTCTAGCAGTATGTGCCCCATGGACATGTGAAGGCTGTCTTATGTTGGTCCTCTGGTGCGATCTTTATTTGATTGTATCCTGAAAAGCCATCCATGAGTGAAAGCATGGCATGTCCTGCTGTCAAATCTACTATGATGTCGATATTTGGTAGAGGGAAGTCATCCTTAGGACATGCCTTATTCAGATCTCTGAAGTCTGTACAAATGCAGATGCCCCCTTTTGGTTTGCCAACTGGTACAATGTTGGAGATCCATTCTGCATAATCAATTGGTCTAATGAAACCAACATCCAGGAGTTTCTTGAGTTCTGTTTTGACTAGCACGACAATCTGAGGATGCATCTTACGAAGCTTCTGCTTGACAGGTTTGGCTCCTTTTGCTACTGTGAGATGATGCATGACTAAATCAAGATCAAGCCCAGGCATGTCTGCATATGACCATGCGAAGTTGATTTGACGCTTCTGGAAGAACTCTATGAATTGAGGCTGTTCCTTTGGAGTGAGAAGAGATGCCAGATGTATGATATGAGGGTTTTCAGGAGTCCCCACATTGTATTCTTGGGTCTCCTCAATGAGGATCGTTGATCGTTCCTGTTGTGTACTAGCAGGGAGAATGTCAAACCCTTCATCCTCAGGTGCCTCAGAGAGGTTTTCACCGTTGGATACGCTCTTTCTTTTTACTTTTGTCGGATCAAACAACGCCACAGTGTGGTTTTCACTGGAAGATCCATGTTTTATTGTTATATTTTTGCAGCTGAAGGGTTTGGCATCCGCCCCGAAGTATGCTGCGCTATTAAGTTGAATGGCGAATCCAGCTTTGTGATCCCCGCTTGGTAGATTATCCCTTAATTCCAAAAAGTCAATGATAGCCTCATCGTTCTGGAAGAGGTCAAGACATGGGGGATTTGGTTGGTTCCATTCAATGAGTTCAGGGTGGATAATGGGCATTACTTCATCGATTAGGTTAAGTGCAGGAGATGTATCCGTGAGGGTTAAGACGTTATGGTGAAGGTCGTTGATGGTACTCTCCCTGTCAGAATCAGGCGTAGGATGAGACGTAGGGTCTGTGGAAGATGTTTCCAGCTTAGGTACCCAAGTGGTCTTTATCTGTGCTTCTCCATAAACAGGGATGTCTTTGCGGGGTGGAGGTGGTGATGTGTCTTCCTCATCTGAAGTGTTAAGTTGCACTGAATCAAATTCCCATTCATGTGAGTCGGTCTCTGAATCACTTTCCAGCATCCGATTGCTATACCATACTGGGATGTCTTTGGAGTTAAATACTGCAGGCGTGATTGGTTTATGTACTTTTGTGGTGATCGATGCTGCAAGAACCGTGATGGGGTTTAATGGATTTGTCATTGGAAGTATCGGCAGTGTTGATTTAGTGGCTTCTGTGGGAATGGTTGGTGTCATAGATGTTGCTGTAGGTTTCCATACAGTTGTTGCTACAAATGGTGTTGCTGATGGGATTACTGGTTCATTTGGTGGGATGATTGGCATTGTAGATGGTTGTGGTAGGTTTGTGAGCCTCAATGGGGCAGTGGAGATAGTGTTTGATGGTGCTTTGATTATGAAAGGTGTCCTCTTTGCAGTAGGCGGGCAAAATGGTTTGCTAGGTTTTCCTTTGAATCTGAGTTTAGGAAGGATCTCTTTTTCAAAACCTAGGCCTGTATTACCTTTGGGCTTGAACTCTGGCAACAGCGATTCATGTCGTCCTTGTTTGCAGGTTCCCAAAGCACTTTGACCATCATACCCCATTCTTTGCATAATGAGGAGGCCTTTGCCATACTGTTCTGTAGGAAGTGTAACTTGCGGTTTGTCAGTGGTGATGGGATCTTTATAGATCCAGTCCGCCAGGTCCTCATCTTGTGTCTCTTCCTCTTGACTCTTTCCAAGGACGAAAGGCGTTAAAGCACATGCGGGCGTGACTATGGATTGTTGGAGTAACTGCTGTGGTTTACCATGTGTTCTAGGAGAAGTGGGCATTTGTCCCACACAAAAGAGCTGACTCAAGTTGTATTCTCCAGGACCTTCCTCTGCGATTTTCATCTTAAGCTTTTCTTGCTTGGGTATAGGGGTGTTTGAACTGGCAAGAGAGGCGGGATTTACATATGATGTGGAGGAAATGGCTTCCCTATTATTAGGAACAGTAATCTCTGGTTGATGGCTGATATTATGGCAAAATGCAAAGGGATTTGCATCGCCCAGGATTGTGATCTCTGCACCATTATGTGGGAACTTGATACATTGATGGTAGGTAGATGGAACAGCTTGCATGGCATGTATCCAAGGTCTCCCTAATAATAGATTATATGGCAGAGGAAGGTCCAGAACCTGACAAATGATGTGCTTTACCACGGGGCCCACTCGGATTGGTAGTACCACAGCTCCTTTGGATGAACGCTCTGCATCATCATAGGCCTTGATGGTGATCTTCTTGCGAGGATCCACTGATTTTATTGCATATCCCAATGCTGTGACCAATTGTAGTGTGCAAATGTTTAGGCCTGCTCCATTATCGATCAAGACTCGCTTGATCCTGTGTTGGTTGACAAAGCCTTCAATGTGGAGTGAGGCGTTATGAGGTTGTTGGAAAGAAGAGTTGTCACTTTCAGAAAAAGTGAGACAAGGTGATGATTTGAGATTTCCAACCATGGCTTGAAATTGGTCTGTATTCAGGTTTGCAGGGACTGACGCCTCTTGGAGTGCTTGATCCAAGATTGTTTTATGAGAGGGTGACAGACGCAAAAGCTCCAAAATGGATATAAGCGCAGGCGTTTTGTCTAATTGTTCCACAAGATTGTACTGCTTTGGGATGGAGGTGGTGCCTTGTGGAGCTGCCTTTATGGTGACCTTGCCACGACGTGTAACAACATTGCAATTTGAGGTGGGATTTTTGAAGGTGATAGTTGCAATTTGTTCACTAGCATCATACAGGTGATTGACAGTGTAGTTATATGTAGCTTGCGTATAATCAGTGGTATCAGGACCTCGTCTGGAAGTGGAAGGACCCCTTTGATCTTGCGATGGAAGTGGATTTTTGAACATCTGATGATCATTATTGGTTGTTTTTGGGTCATGCCCTTCAATTTCAATTTCTCCTCAATCAATAAGATCCTGAATGAGATCTTTCAATCGGTGACAATTACTTGTCTTGTGTCCTCTTCCTTGATGGAACTCACAATGTTCAGTATCTCTCCACCATGCTCGTTTGACCTGAGGTTCATAGTTGGATAGCTTAGGTAGAGTGATCAAATTCTAAGAAATGAGTTGTCGCATCACTGTTTCAATGGGTTCCCCTAGGGGAGTGTATGTGCATTTTTGTTTTTGTGGACGAGGTCTTGGTTCATCCTGAGATGTGATGCGACCTTGATTAGGAAGAACATTTGTGTTATTTTGAGGTGGAGGATTTTGTCCTGCAAACCGAACCACAGGTTGTGCATTTTGGACAGTCCGAGCATCCACAACTCCATCGTTAACGATATTCTTATTCTTGTTCCAGAAGTTCGGTTTATCGCTATTGAAGCGCGGGCGAGGACCATCTTTGGGTTCATTAAAGATTTTGATGAGTCCTTTTTTGATGAGTGCCCTTTCACATTTTATACCCTTGGTGATCATATCGTTAAAAGAATCTGTATCTTTGACATCCAGGTGAAATTCCATTTCTTCATTTAAGTTGGAAATGAAAATTTCCACTAGTTCTCGTTCAGGTAACTGAAGAGAACGTCTGCTAGACATTTGGCGCCATCGTTGCAGGAATACTGAGAATAATTCACCTGGTTTTTGTTTGGTGTTGCATAGATCAGCCATGGTGATGTCGCGTTCAATATTATAAGAGTAATGAGACAGGAACTTCTAGATGAGTTCCTCAAATGTTCTTATGCCACTTGGTAGTCGGGAAAACCATGATGTGGTTGTTCCTCCCAAGCTTTGGGGAAAAAGGCGCATTAGGTATGTGTCCTCATAAGCCACTTCAAGACAAGCAGAATGAAACTCTCGGACATGATCACGGGGATCCCCCTTTCCTCTATATTTTTCAAATTTGGGTGTTTCGAACCCGCGTGGAAAAGGTGGCATATAAAGATTCCTATCAAACGGATAGGGACAGATGTCGTTAAGTGAGAATTGATTGGTCTTAACACCACTATGAAGTTGTTGGGCGAGATTCTCAACTTGTTGCCGCAACATCTCCATTTCATTAGGAGGAGGAGGTGGTGGGTTACCTCGAGGGATGTTATATCTGATGGGATCTCTACGCCTTTCCTCCTCATGGTGACTTTGTCTTTCTGATGCTTGTCTTAATTGGGCAAGATCAAAGTCAGAGGGGAGTTTGGCTCCTTCTTGAGCAAGTCGTAAAAAGTGAGCATCCGCATTGCTCCTTAGTATTTCATCGAATAATCTGTTAAAATGAGGGTTATGCTGAACCCTTTCGATTGTTGAAGGAGTGGGAGTACTTGGGTTTTCATCATTCCCATTTCCTCCAAGTGCTTCTTGAAATTCATTGAGGTTGTCCTCTTCTTCCTCAATTTCCATTTCTTGTTGCCTTGATCGTGATCGGGTTTGAGCCATTTTGTTTGCAAGTTTGTTTTTGAAGTTGATTGAAGATGATGATGAGTGGTGATAAAATGCAAGATTGATTGGTTGGTGATTTGTGTTGTATGTAGATCTCTAGCACTCTAAGGTAGATGTAACCGAAATTCTTTTTTTGAATTGCTTGTTTGTTTTGAGGAGTTTGGATGTGATAAGGTGTAGAGAAATCTGAGATGTGTTACAGATTTTGACTACCTAGCAATGAGAGGATTCACTCATGAACTAGTTTTAACCTGCGTAGATGTGTTTCTTAGGATGAGCTTATCCTAGATGTAGAAACAATCTAAAAAGTGATGTGCTGTGTTTGATTTCAAGCAATATCTAAAAAGGAATCTTGGGACAAGAACCTCTTAATGTTTTGAGAGTTTTGGGATGGATTGATGATGGAATGATAATGTATGAGTAAGATGATGGATGAAAAATGTTTTCAACTTCAATAAAAACTTTTTGTCAAAAACGGGACAAACTCTATCTCTTCCCTTTCGGGCGTTGGTGGCACTTCTCGAGCTGTGTTGTAGGTGATACAGATGTTTGGGAAGAAGTTGGGATCAATCTTTCCTCCTTGATTTTTGTGATAACTCAGAGCTCTATATTGCATAAAAGCTCTGCGGTTTAATGATTCTGAATCAAACTCGTTTGTTTTACCTTGAAGGTATAGACGCATGCAATGTAGAAAGACTCTATGTGAGACAAAGATTTGTCTATTGAGATAGAAGAATTTCCTCCTTTTGATTAAAGCCTTTGAGCTCAATGGTCTCCTTTTCAGGTTGATATTCTGATGACACTTCTTCCTTCGCAAGATGTGAAGAATGGTCATAAAAGTTGTGACTCTGTGTTGTTTGCACTTTGTTTTTGGTATTTTTGGTTGTGTTGACAGATGTTGGATGAGTACTTTGGTTTTTTTTTTGTTTTTTTTTTTTGTTTTTTTTTGGAATTGATTTTCTAATTTTTCTTTGACAAGAAAACAAAGCAAGCACACAAACACAAAATTGTAGCCTCAAAGGCACAAATGAGTATGGGTCTAGATTAACCCAATCTTTGGACTTGTTTCTGACCCTTCCTTTAGATTTATTTTAAAGTGTATTTCCAAAGCCTGAAGTCGGCTCAATTTGCACTAGGTCTGTAAAACGAACACACTTCAAACACTCTTTATCCCTAAGGTCAAATGGCCAGTTGTGATAAATTTAGCCCACATCTTGATATTTCTTCGACTTTGGTACTACATACCTTATGAATCCCGCCGTGGCAGGTAAGGATGTGATATACTAAGTCTTGCGCGAGCATAACAAATAGATGATCCCTATGATGGGGGAGTCACCACTTTTATCAAGCCACAAGTGACCTTTCAAAAAGCTATGTTTCTACTCAAGGAAATATGTATGGTGAGTATCTTGGGAGCAAAACCTTCTATGCTCTTGCACTAAATTGTATCTCAAATATCCTCAATCAATAGAACAGGTGGGCTACTATTTAAAGGTGTTTAGTCATGTTCGATGTTTTTGGACATAAGTTCATTCTGCAGTGACTCACTTAAGAGCCTTGTAACTGGTGGTGGGGCCCATTTGTCCTTTCGGCCAGTTACACTGTAGGAACAGCTATACCCAAGGCTACAGCTTTCGCTCTCACCTGATTTCTATAGCGGCTCGAAGGATTTACCACTCGAGGTCGTTCCCAAGAGTATCGATCCCTTGGCAGGCCTCTCTTAAAAAGATAAAATTTGAGCGTTACTAACACTTTTCTCTTGCACCTAGGACCACGAGAGCCAAGGGAGAGGATAGTGTGTGTTAGAAGTAGGACCACTCGACTGACTTTTGTGCACAAGCGTGCCAAACACGAAATTCACTTGTTCTTTTTAATCCAACATTTGCAAAGATGATCTAACTATTTGGAGATGTTGCTCCAACAGCCATGGTGTTCTTTTTAACTTCAAAGCAATATGTTTTGTAATCTAGAAGTTGAAAGTCCTGGTCAACTTAATGAAAAACACGATTGCATGAAGGAAAATTTGTTTTTGCCAAAAATAAAGACAAGTGGATTGTTCTTTTTACTGCACCAAAAATTTGAAGTGTGGATTGTGATTTTTAAGTCCCAATTGATGCAAGAAATAAAGTTTGTTTGGTTGATTTTAAGCACCAAAACAAAATGTATCCCTAACTAGAAAACAATGAAACTATTTTTTTGTGTTTTTAAGTTCTTTTTAAGCACTAAATAAAAAAAATTTGTGATTTTTGTTGTGTTGTTAACCTGCACAAAGAAAAGAAACAAGTTAAGAAAATTAATGCTCACAGGGGAGGGCTTCCACAAGCCTAATTTTTGATTTTTCGGTTACAAGTCCATTTGGGCGACACTCTGTCGCAATAGCGCTATTCTGTGTTTTTACAGAAGTGCTGATTAATACAAAAGCGCTAGTCTGCGTGAGCAGAAGTGCTAATTTAAACAGTAGCGCTTAAAGAAAAGAAAATCCCGAGAAGACAAAAGCGCTAGAATTGTGTCAATAGCGCTGAAACGGCGACAATAGCGTTGGAATGTTGTCAATAGCGCTGAAACATTTTCAATAGCGCTACTTTATGGTCAATAGCGCTAAAAGAAATTTTTCAATAGCGCTAAAACGCGTTCAATAGCGCCGAAGCGCGACCTGTGTGGCAATTTCAACAAGAAAAAATGTTAATTTCAAAAATGAAGATCAGAAGGTTGCGTGTTCGATTCACGTCGGGTTCACCAAATGATGCCCTCCTAAATGGCACAAGGTTAGTTCTTGATCAAACAACACAAAACACACAAGATGTTAGAGTTAATCAATCTAAAAACCAAACACAATGAAGGCATTCCAAAGGAGACACTAAAAACATGTTAATGAATCTAACTAAAGAAGTAAGACAATGAGATATCTCCAACTATCTCTTAACATGATATTAGCTCTTTCTCCCTTGTTCCTCTCCTCTCCAAGTTCCAAAATAGTGTAGCTCTCAGCAGCTTTTTGCACTATGGATGCTTATGGAGGATTGAGATTGTAGAATAGCTCTAAACATGAAATGAAAAAGCTATTTTATGCTAAAATGATATATTTTAACCAAAAAGACAAGATTTAGATTGTTTATGCTAAAATGCTCTCTAAAATGGCTATAGTCTAAATGCTTACAAGTTTTCAGGATCTGGATTATGAAGGAATGGGCTCTATTTATAGGAAAAATGGAGCAATGGATGGCCAGGATTGAAAGGTTTAATCAAGGGTCAAGCTTGAAAGTTGGGGATCCATGTGCAGAATTGGCACCAATAAAATAGTGACAAGTGTCAACACAGGATTGGGTTGAGAGAAGAGGTTGGAGGCATTAAAGCCCTGAGAAGACCTCATGGTTATCTAAAGGCTAAGGGTCAAGTCTAAATTAGGATTACCCACTAGATTAGGAGTTAATCCAAGGATAAACCTTTGTGCAAATGATTAAGAGATAATCATGGTCAAAGCATTGAAGGCTTGATGAGACCCTTGGGTTGGGTAGAGGTTGAGTCAAAACAAATGTTTTAACCATGTGGGAGAGTTGAATTAACCATTAATGGTTATTGGAGACTTTGTGGATTAAGTGGTTGAAAGTTGGAAGCCTTTAATGGTTTTCAAAGACTTTGGGGTTTTTGGTGGTTGAAGGTTGAAAACCTTCAATGGTTATCCAAGACTTTGGGCCATTTGAGAAGTGACTCCATTTTGCTTAGGAATGTGACAATAATTAGGGGATGGATTAGGCTAATTAGGAAGGGGTTAGAAGAATCTAGAAGGGGATTAGATTTTTGCAAGTGGATTTGGTGGGTGAGGGAAAATAGGATTTTAAAAATAAAAATTCATTTATTTCAAAATGTGTGCAAGTTGCATTTGTAGGAAAATGCAAGTGGGGTGGGGATAATGATTTAAATAAATGTTTTATTTAATTTATTTAAAAGAGGAAAAGGGGGATTTAATTAAATAAATTGATTTATTTAATTAATTGATTTGTATTTGGTTTAATGAATTAATTAAAATAAATTGAATAATTTATTTAATTAATACAAGAATGTTTGGAGATGAATTAATTAAATATTAATTTAATTAACTGATGGCTAGTGGATTTTTAATCAAATAAATACGAAATATTCATTTAATTAAGCTGGACAGATTTATGTGACTACACAAACAACATTCATACCCCAAAATAATCCAAATCAACAAACAAAATCAAAACAACATTATTATAGCACAGGGACAATCTCAACAAAACAACAAACCTAAATGTGAATACACTCCCTTAGGAGAACCAATTGAGGTAACATTTTGAAAAATAGTCCAAGAAAACATGTTCAAGTATCCAATCACAAAACTATTTTATGAGAACAAACCAAAACCTACATGATAGAAGAAAAATGAATATTGTGAGTACCATCACATCAAAGGACATGACATAACCAAACATGTGAAACTTGAGAACTATATTTAATACATTATTGATAAAGGAGACATTGAATTATATGGGCATACATCAAACACATCCAATCCACAACTTAAGATATACAATGATCCTTTCCTTAAGCATGGTAAAGAAAAATCCCCATCATCTCATGCAATCATACTATATGATTATGCCAACAATATTAACCATCACGACTCATCAAGGAAAAATAATTGTTCAAAGAGAATCGTCGTCTTCATCCACTAAACCATCTATCCAATACAATCTCCTATATCAGCTTGATAAAACTCCTATACAAGTTTCTATCCTTGATTTACTTAAATCTTCACTTATTCACAAAAAAATCTTCAAAAAAGCCTTGCAAGAATCCTGAATTCCTTACATTATCAGTGCCACTCAATTTCCAGTCATGATGGGAAATATCACCACTCAACACCACTTTGTTTTTATTGATAAAGACATAAAATCAACTAACACTTCCCATAACAAATGACCTTCATATTGAAGCCTTCATTCATATAAAATCAGACAAGTCCTTAGAGATGGTGGATTTAGATTAATCTTATGTACATTGAAGTTAATAAAGTGACTGGGATATTCTAATGAGGTTATAGATCCCTAAAATAAGATTACAATTAAAGTGTATGATGATATTGAACGAGATTCAAAAGGAACCATAAAGTTACCAGACCAAGTTGGCCCGGTTGTTACGGAGACTACTTGTCAAGTTTTAGACCTTGATCTTCCTCATAACGGTACCTATTTTTGCCTTAATAAAAAGCATGCTTCTCAATAGACCATGGATTCACACCATTCAAGTTATCCCTTCCACTTACCACCAATGCACTAGATTCCCCCATAATGTTAGGGAAATCACTAACCATGTTGATCCATAGCCATTTCAATATTGTAAACTTCTCAAAGAAAAATATAACCATCATTGTCCAAATAGTAGTTCAACATGCATTGATCTTGACAAACTTGCTTCATCCTCCAATTCCACTCAACTATAGATCAAGGATAAAGTTGTAGACAAAGGATGTGGAGAGTATGAACTACAAAATTCACTATATATAGGACAACTCCCACCTTCTCCAAAATCTTATTAACAACCTCAACCATTAGACACAAAAGAAAAAGTCATCATCTAGTGTAAAGACACATAATTCTAGCATTGGGGTTCTTTAGATAAATAAAATATTGAAGATGTTACATTTTGGCTCTATAGAGAGGAAGGGGAAGAAAAAAACATAGATATACCAAAAGAAAAGCATCCTAGAGAATACCCCATTTGTGAAAATATATGAGATACCAAGGAAAAGGTCTCAAAGCTAATGAACATGAAATCAGAGAACCAATCCTCAATCAAATCCTGACTATCAAGAGCCTTGGTATGGTTCACTTGTGATTCCAACCTCAAAATTTGAATTAACTCCTGTGAAATCTGCAAAAAAAATTCTCGATATCAATAGCACCAACAAGATACACATGAATATTATTTCGCACACACGCTAGACTTTTCCATTCCTCAAACATTTGCACTGTTACATCATCAAAACCTACTAAATTACCACTTGTATACCCAAAATTAATTGATTGGAATTAACAAGGACCTCCTACACTAGACATTTGTAAAAATAATGAAGCAATAATGGAAATTCTAGAAAATAGAGAACACGTACCATGGAGATCACAAAGAAGGATTTGAGATACACTTGAATGAGGCAACATACTTTGGATCACAAGTCAACTCCCTTACTCCAAAAATTAAAAAACTCATATAAAAATAAAAAAGACCCCTAGTGAAAACTTCAATAAGGTGTTATCAAACAAAGAAAAAGTAAAAACAAAAGGCGTATCTTCTAGCAAAAACGTAGATAAGGCACTAAAATATGAGGAAATCAACTTACCTGTAATAGTACCAGGTGAACATGAAAAATATACAATCTTAGTTGAAGAAACACAAGACATCAACTTGTGCACTACATGCAAGCCTAAGATAACATCTATTGTAGCATCTCTTATTGACTAGGCAAAAAAAAATATGACCACATTTCTACAAAGAACACAAAAGAACTTTGCATGGTCATATGTTGATATGTAAGAACTTGATCCAAAATTGATGGTCCATCATCTTGTAGTGCATCCTAATGCAAAACTGGTTTAATAAAATTTAAGAAAAATGCATCCACAAACAACTATACTTTTCAAAGCAAAACTACAAAAACTACTTGTTGTGGGTATCATACACCCCATTGACTATCCAAAATGGATCTATAGAATAGTTCTAGTTGGAAAACCCAGTGGGGCCATTAGAGTTCGTATAGGCTTCACTTAGACCTAAATAAAATATTTCCAAAAAATAATTTTCCAGTACCAAGTATTGATATAATAGTTGATCTCATAGTAGGACATGAGATGCTTTCATTAATGGATGGATTTTCCAACTGTAACCAAATCAAAATCGCACATGAGGACCAGTATAAAATTACTTTTTTCATGCCATGGGGTATCTTCTACCATCAAGCTTAATGCCTTTTTTATTGAAAAATATTGGAGAAACATATCAAAGAGCAATGTATGCAACATGATCTCCTTCGTAACATGATGGAAGACTATGTAGATGACCTATTGAGAAAAAAAAAAGAAAAAAGAGGACACATTCAAGTACCTGAAAAAATCTTTGACAAACTTGCACAATATCAAGTACACCTTAATCCAAAGAAATGTGTCTTCAAGGTCACTTTAGGAAAATTTTTGGGCTTCATCATGTCAAGAAGAGGTATAGAGGTGGATCTCACAAAAGTAAAAGCTATAATTGACATGTCACCTCTAAATACACTAAGGTAATTACACACTATACAAGGCAAGCTTCAGGCTATCTATTAGTTTATTTTACAATTGGCCGATCAATGTCAACCATTCTCACACCTGCTATGCAAAGATACAATATATCATTGGGACAATCTACGTCATAAAGATTTTGACAAACTCAAGGAATATCTAGCATCACCACTAGTGCTCATGCCACCTATTTAAGGATAAACACTTATTTTATACATGTCTACAATAATAATTGTCTTGGGGGCAATCCTAGCATAATTTAATGAACATGGAAAGGAAAGACCTATTTACTACATTAGTCGTACTTATGGAAGCCATGAAATAAATTACACACCCATAGAATGAGCATGCTTTGCAGTTGTCATTAACACTCAAAAGCTTAAACATTACATGCTCAATCATAAGACAAATATCATATTTAAAATAAACCCTCTTAAGTCATCACTATCTATAGCATCGTAAACTACAATGATACAATTTACACCTCATGTTTGTGCTCCCACTTTAGTGTGTCATATCCCCATCCCCTCTCTAGGTTCGATTTGACCCTATTATCCAACTTTGATGTCATGTACACCCTTTGGTGGGCCAACCATGGGGATCCCCTCCCTCATTTCTCTTTGTGTTTGGTCCTACTTGTTGGAGGACAAGGGCATGTAATTCTCTAGTCTAGATAAGGGTTCCCCAAAGCACCATGTTCCCCCTCAAACAAGCCCCAATTTGAAATGGGGCAGGCCGTATATCTCCTCGATGACTTTTGGTCCCTGTGGCTACACATGACCGTTGGAGGTTGGCCTAATCAGTAATTTACGTAGGGAACCCTATATAAAGACATCCTATCAATTCATTTTGACATCTATTATCTATCCATAATATTTGTGCATCCGTGAAGTGTTCATCATTAGGCATTTTCAAAGATTCAAGGCTGTATTTCATCCTTCAAGCATTATGAAGCAAATATACATCAATCTTCATGCAAGCATGTGTATGTCATTAGTGTTTCATGTTCATGTGTTTGTTATGCCATTGCATTCAACATTTGTGATTACATTAAAAAAACATTGCATCACCAATATCAATCATTGCAGATCTAAGGTATATCTCCTTAACATTTATTTCAATATTTGCATTATTTCATTCAAGGTTAATTCCTAAACTATAGTTTGACTTAGGAAAACCCCTATCCACAACATATTTCCCTCTCTTTTTGTGTGTAGGAAATAAGTGCAGAGCTATACTCGGGAATTTTGGCATAGTCGACAATGACAACTAGGTTTATCTTTTGACAAAGGAAAATTTGGAGGACCAAGGCAAATTTGTGCTACCTGGCCCCTAAAAATCATGTTGAACTTATTAGATTGGGTTTTGAATCTATTCTTTTGCCCAAATCCTAGTTTGTGGCTCAATGGGATATCTGTAGCACTATGTATTCGTCAATTCACTTCAATAATCACCTATTTTACCATAATTTCACAACTTACAATCCCTTTCAACTTAGAAAGAGGGAACCAAACCTTAACTCATGAATCTACTCAAAATTTCAGCCCTTTCCTTATTTGGATTGAGGCTAGATCAATTAGGTTCACCCCTCTTTCAATGTATGGTTAAAATTTAGGATTGTTTGTGGTTTTATTATCTTAATTGAAATCCTAATTCCAAATTACACCATTACACTATCAATAGAATCTCTTTTAGGAGGAATGACAAAATGTGTTATGATCTTGAGAAAATTTGACATAGATTGTGTAGACAAAAAATCAATCAAGGTACAAATAATAGTAGATTAGCTAGTTGAAGCACCCATACAAGAAGACCATCCAATCATTGTAGAGTTTCCAAATGATGCAATATTATCTATTGCATAAACATGTCAATGGAAATTATACTTTAATGGATCTTACACTCAACATGGATCAAAGGTAGGTATTCTATCCATCACACCACAAGGTGATTACATTCTAAAAAAATACAAGCTTTCATTCTAATGTACAAATAACATATTAAAATATGAAGCTATCATTACATGACTACACATAGATATTCAATAGAATAGTGTTAATCTACAAGCTTATGGAGATTCCTAGTTAGTCATCAAGCAAGTGAATAATGAATATCAAAAAAAAGATGACAAACTTCTTCCATACAAAAGAATGGTTGACAACTTAAAATAGTACTTCAACACAATATAGTTTGAGCAAGTACCTTGTATTAATAATGAAGTGGTAGATGCCATGGAAATAATCAAGTCCTTTTTAGAGATGTCATAAATTAGTCATAAATGTGAATTCTTAGCTAAAAATATTTTGATTCCAACATATGATGTTTCTAAATTAGAAATGGTATGCAAAATTGTTGGTCCTGATTCAACATGGTATCAAGACATATACGCTTACCTCCATAATAACACAATTCCACCTAACCTACCCAATAACAAAACCTTCATTGTTTGCTCATCTCGCTTTATCATCCTAGGTGACACACTTCATCAAAATAATATTGATGGAAATATTTTATGGTTCTTAGACATAGAAGATTCTAAAGTTTCTTTATGTGAGGTACATGAAGGTATCTATGGGGCACACTCTAGTGGCCTTATCCTTGCCAAGAAGCTTCTCATAATGGGTTATTATTGGACAACAAAGGAAAAAGATGCATATCATTTTGGGAAGAAATATTTACCATGTTGATAGCATGGTGATCTCAAACATGCATCATCTCAAGCACTACAACCGGTTACTACTCCATGGACCTTTTCACAATGGGGGCTCAATCTTATTAGAAAAGTTCGTCTTTCATCCTCTAATGGTCATAAATTTATAATAATTGCAACTAAATATTTCACAAAATGGGTTGAATTTATTCCCCTCACATATATCATTGACAAACAAATCACAAAAATTATTTTAAATTACCTCATGTGTCACTACGACATCTCACTTTCCTTTGTCACATGGTATACCTTTCAAGAACCAAGATTTCCGCACACTTTGCTATCAATTCTACATCTAAGACCGATTCTCTACTTCATATTATCCCCAAATTAATGGTCAAGCATAGGCTTCCAATAAAATTATCCTAAAAATATTAAAGAAGACAACCAATGAAGCTAGTTGTGATTGGCACCTACAACTCAATCCCACCTTATGGGCTTTCTACACCAAACACCTATAGGAGCTTCATAGGCTATTTATTATTCTTTGTCTTTGAATTCATTCTACCAATTGAGGTCAAAATCCCATCATTGAGGGTATCATTACAACATATCCTCCATAAGGAAAAGTATCATGTTGCATAATTAATGTTCAAGAGTTCTTTACCTCCCATCCTTGCCATATGCCCTTGCACCCTTTTATATTTATTTACAATGGTTATTATCAAGCATTTAATCTCATCCCCACCATATCTACACCCCTCAACCACATGATCATTCACTATCTCCTCTCCCTCTCTTACATCCACCCATTTTATAAGCTCTACATAAGAGTTGTTTACTTCTCTCCCTACCATACTCCCCCTTATTCATTACATCAAACACTTTCAAGCATCAATTTAAAATCCTATCCATGTACCCAAATCCATTTATCACTATACATTCACTACATTACCACTCCACCTCCTTTGAGATGGTGAGCATTTTCTAAACCATGCAAATGATAAGGTCTACACATCCACATATGAGTTCCACATAGCCAAAAACAATAGCTTACATCTAATGACACTGATCTTACATATCAAGATACTAAGCTTAAACCCATCACATTGAGCTTACTATAATAGAAGTTATATTAAACAACACACGAAAACACTACATTTCACAAAATTACACTCAAGACCTTATCACAAATAATTCCCATTCACCACATTTAATGCTTATCACCCTTCCCACGATAGGCACAAAATCCAGTCTACTATCCTACTTTTGGGAACAAATATGTTTGTCGCATGACTTGTTTGTTATTTGGTATAAGTTTGCATTTATTTTTATATTTGGCCCTAGTACCATACTTACTCAGGATCACCTAGATCTATCTATATCTCAGTGTGTTTTGGTAGGTATATAATGTTAGGACATAGTCTTTGTTGTTGTATGATGTGTTTGTTGGTTATCTTTTGCTGGTGTAAATATTGGCATTACATAATTAGTTAGTATTCAATCACTGCCTAGGGTGACCTATTCACATTAGCTTAACTTTAAAAATATTTGTCTCACCTCATGTGGTTGAGATATGTGTACTCACTTTGTGAGACACCTCTTTCATGCAAACTTTCCACTCACTATAATACTTGTCAAGTGAGATAATTAATGTTCCTTCATTGGATGGATTTCCAGTTGTTGTTTACTACTTTCCTACCTCCACTAGCTTGCCTATATATGCAAGCCTGCATTGTACATTTTACAGACACTACTATTCAATCAATTGAGCTATTGCTTTTCATCTATTTGCATAATCTCTTGTTTTGTCAACTATTGTAGAGCATGCAATTGCTTGACTCCTGGAACTCAACCAAGTGTCATCACTTGTTCGATTGATCTTGGTTCCAACATGGTATCAGAGCCTTGCTAGTTCATTCTTGGTTTGGTATTATTGCATTAGTTAATTTATTAGTGTGTCATGTAAAAAAAAAATTATTTATGAGTCAAATTTGGCAAAAGAACAAAATTAAAAAAATAATAAGCTTCCATTGGTGTTAAAATTTGCAAATCATTATTCCACCTCTATGTATTGTGTATTTGTAGGAACTAAAAGGGTTCCTCTATCAGCAAATCGACCTGCAAATCAAAAGGCGCATTGTAGAGACATTAAGGGGTTTTTCACAAGCACCATTTTCATTGTACTTTGTGTAACATATGTTCTTTTGGGATGAATATATTTACAGTTTCAACAACATTTTCACTCACAAGCCAACATAGAAAAAAATTCAGTTAATGCCCAAAATTTCCTTGTTCCTCCAGTAAACATCCTATGCACCTATCCAACTTCACGATTTAGAGGTTTTTCTTATATTGATGTGCGTGGAGTGTTTTTTTTTTGCAGCTTAGATTGGTTTACTTCATCAACACAAATCCGACAATGTAGAAAGAAGCTTCCAACTTCGGAAACAAGATGTCTACGCCCTCCTTTTGGCCTCTGTAGCTTTCAATGACACTTGCATGTATTTATTTTCTTTATCATGCAAGCTCATAACAACTAGAGCATTTAAAAGACTTGGTAAACAATTATCTCAAGCTCTATTGCAAATTTAAGGGTAAGGTTAAAGCGATTGTAAGTGCTTACAATCTCCCCCACTTGTTTTTCTAGTGCATTCAACCTCCCAACTGGCATATTTTATTTGGAATTTATTGTCAATGTTGTTGCAATATTTACTATAAACTGCAATAATTAATGTTGTTGGAATTAATTGTTTAGTCATTTAAAGTGCTTGTAAAGGGGGTAATTTTTTTCCTTTTGTATAATTTTCATTCGAAGGGGCAAAATTTGACTAACTTATAGTCATTGGAAATATTTTTTCATGTTGATTCCAAAGAGTAGTTGGAAACCTATGTCCAACCTTATATTAGGTATTTTTCAAAATTTAGTGTAGCTAAATTTAAAAATAGGCCATTTTATGAGAATTTATTTATGTAATGACTTTTGATCGGTAATTCGAAAGTGAGTATCGTTTTTTGCAAAATTTAATACTTTTCAATTTCCCATGCATTGGACTTATTCAAATTGTAAAATATAAAGAGCCAAAATATGTGGAGTCACCAAATATTGCATCAAGAGGGTGGGTGTCTTGAGTTGTGCCATTGTGCACTTCCATGAGTTGTGTCATTGAGCACTTCCATATTTTCCATTTAACAGTTTGGAAGGTGTTATTCTATGGATTCTAAGCAAATCCCTTTGATAGGTCAAATATAAGATGCACAAGTGCATTAGTCACTCACCCAGGGAAAAGGCTCAAGCTAAGTATTCTGGTGACATATATCCCTGCTAGTTATGACATTCTCCTAAGCATAAGTTTTTGCAAAGAACTGGGAGGTGAAATACAAATGGATTGGTCACATTCCCTTATTCCATTAGGAAGTAAGAAGGTCAATTTAGAACATGAATCCAAAGCCAAGTTTATAGTGCTTAAATTTGATGATCCTAGATCTCACATACTTTACGAGGAGATAAAGTTAGGGAATTATATTCTCTTCTCTAATAATATACTAGCCAAAGAGTCATTGGGACTTAATATTTTTTCCTAGAGCCATGGGTCCTTGAATTTGATGGTAGTTGCTTATCTTTGGGTTGTAGCACAAGAGTGGTATTGGTCTCGCTTAATGGAGAATTTTTTCCTTTATCTTACAAGCTAGAGTTTAAAAACACAAACAACACTATGGAGTATGAAGCATTGCTTCTAGGAATTGTCATAGCCAGGGAGAAAGGCATTAAGATGTTGGTAGAAAGAGGAGACATGAAGTTGATTGTGAAGCAAATAAGGAGACAATTTTTTGTTAAGAATGAAAGGCTAAAACATTAACACAATCGAGTTTGGGATGAAATTGAGGATTTTGATGCCTTTTCCATTGAAGTAGTTCATACAAAAAAAATTCTAGAACCTACTCACTAGCTATATCAACATCTCGATTGCTCTCTCACCTAGATTTTTAGATAGATTCTTATAGGATTGAGATGATATATTAGCCAAATATGCTCAATATGGTATAGTCTTGGTAGGTTTTTTAAAACAACAGACATGTCATATTTGTTTTGGAAAATGTTGAGGCATTTGTGGAATCCTACTTTGAGGGTAATGAATCTGATTGCAAAGAATTATGTCCAAACAAGAAGAAGGGGCTCGAAGAAGGCATAATACAACTCCAAGGTAACAAGATCCCTAAAGGAATGGTTTTGCTGGAGCAATTATTCCAGAGGGTTATGATTATATCAAAAAGAAGTTGTTTGAATCACCCAATACCTCCGAAGAGTATGAAACTGTGAATATTGGGAACCCAAACAACCCAAAGTTGGTATGTATTGGTAAGTGTTGTATTCTTGTAGGAAAGGAAAGATTAATTAAGTTTTTAGTCAATTATAAAGATGCGTTCACCTCATGCTATGATGATATAAAGAATTTCGTAAATGGGCAATTTCAACATCATATTCCTCTTGAACTAGAAACTTCTCCCAAATGTAGAGGAATTATAATCCAAAGAACATTGATGCCATTTTTTAGAGAAATAGATAAGATGTTGAAAGCTAGAATTATCTACCCCATTCATCATTCTATATGGGTAGCCAACATCATTCTTGTATGCAAGAAGATTGGAGAAATAAGGATCTATGTAGATTTCATAAACCTAAACCAATCATCTCTAAAAGATAATTATCCTCTGCCCAACATGGATCATGTGTTATAGACTGTTGTTGGTTCAAAGATGATGTCAATTCTAGATGGATTCTTAGGGTATAACCAAATTGATGTGAATAAGAGTGACCAACATTAGACAACTTTCATCACACCTTGGGGTACATTTGCATACAATTGTATGCCATTTGGCCTTATCAATGTTGGACCTACATTTCAATGAGCCATGGACCTATCCTTTGATGATCCCAAAAACAAAATCATTGTGATATATTTAAATGATTTAATTATGTTCTTTAAGAAGAGATAAAATCACCTATGTGACCTAGAAGTGATTTCGTAGAGGTGCAGAGAACATGGTATTTCCTTAAATATCAAGAAATCTTTTTTTTTGCATCACAAAGAGAAAGCTTTGTAGTTACATTGTTTACAAGGAGGGGATTAAGATTGATCTTGGGAAAGTAAGGGCCTTCCAACAATTAAGCCTACCCTCTAATAGAATTGGTGTCAAATCTTTCTTTGGCCAAGTAAATTCCTTGAGAAGACTGATCACTAAAAATATAATAGATATGATGAAAGAAGGACAAGGCTTTAATGATAATGGTTAGCGAGCCTTTGAAGACATCAAGGACACATGCTCTTATGTTGACCCAGATTTCAGTAAAGATTTCATCCTCTACTGTTATGCATCTAATCATACTTTTTCTACTATTTTATTACAAAAGAATGATCAAGATATAGAATCCCTAATTTCTTTTATGAGTGTTCCTTTAAAGAAACATGAGTTGGACAATTCTCTATTGGATAAGTGAACATTTGTTGTGGTGAAAGTTGTTAAGCAGTTCAATTTTTACACCCTTCACTCTCATTCTATAATATATGTCCTTGATTCATCTATAAAGACTAGTCTTACTCAATAGTAGGTGGGAGGAAACAAAAGAGGGGTGTGGGTTGCTAAGGTTCAAGAGTATGATTTAGATGTTAAGTCCACGAAGTTAGTGAGGGGTCAAGGCCTATCTAAGTTTATTGTAGATAATAAAAGAGTAGAAAGATAAGAATTACCCAAAATGTTATTTGTGAGTTTGAATGATTCTTGGCTCTCTAATATTGCCCACTACCTTACTTATGGTGAATGTCTTGAACATCTATCTCCTAAAGAAAAAAGGAACTTAAAGTTGAAGGCAACAAAGTATGCAATCTGGAATGATGTTTTGTATAAAAGAGGCCTTAATGACACCTTTATGTGGTGTGTAGATAAAAAGCAACAGCAAAAGCTCTTGAAAGCATTCAATGATGAAGCATGTGGAGGAAAATTCTCTTCATCATTGACAACTTTTAAGATCTTAAGAGAATGCTATTATTGGCTTGGAATGTTTATACATGCATAATAATGGGTAGAAAAGTGTGACAAGTATAGGTAATTTGTTGGAAGACCTCAGTTGGTGGCTTTACCCCTCAAACCAATAATCGTTGAAGAAACTTTTCAACTGTGGAGTCTAGTCAATCCGACCTCAAGTGTTGGACATACCCATATTTTAACAACTATAGATTATTTCACTCAATGGGTTGAGGCTATATCAGTAAAGCATACCACTTTT